>NW_026606108.1:0-2542500 GCF_029834395.1 Sorex fumeus | reverse complement strand
AGGACCAGGAAGATGAAACAAGCTGCAGGTTTAGAGCTGGAAGTCAGGTTGCTGCATGGCATCACACTGCAAAAGTGGAGACTTTGCAAAGGTTTTAGTTCCCTCATGATGGAGACGTGGAGGGATAGAGTGATGGAAGAGGGCCAGGAACAAGGATTCTTGGAGTTCCAAGGTGAAGAGGCAGTTAGACAGAGAAGGGCCTCCAAGGCAATGAAATTACGGGAAATAATAAGACTAATAGCCCTGAGGCTGCAGAAAGCGCACCTGTAAGCACAGAAATAAGGTCTGATAAGACCTTACTGGCGCCAGTAACAGACCCTGAGAAGGCTGGACCCACCTTCCAGAGAAGCTCTAGCAGGAACAAAGGTCAGGAAAGGAATTTCAAAGAGGACTATTGACTACTCCCCACTCTACACCCTTGCAACCACCCTAGCAATGGACTTTGACCTAGATAGAAGCCCCATATGGGGGCAGGTTGGAGAAACCTTATAAAGGCCACCCACCTTGAACAAAGGAAGGGCCCATATATGCTACCAGAGCCCATGTGCTGCTTGTGCCCACATGGCCGAGCACATGTGGTATCTAAGCACATGTGTGGCCCGCATCTCCCTACATGAGATGCGTGCTTTTATATCCAATGCTGGGGTGTGTGTAGGGGCTCTCTCCACTTTTGGAGAAGCCCATGTTCTCTCTTGAGTACACTCCTTTCTCTTTCTCTCTGTTCTCCCTCCTTCCCCTTCCTTAAGCCTCCAAACAAAATAAATTTTTTCTTCACTGCTTGTCTACTCCTGAAATTCCTTTCTGTGAGAGAGACCAGGATCTGGAAACCCTGGTTAAGGCCTGGGACTGACTTTCCTTTCCTGAAAAAAGCAATTCCTCACTCCAGCCTGAGTCTTCCCGAGAGATGGGCTGGTGGGCATCAACTCTCCTTCTGAGAAGATGAAGTAGAGTGACTTGACAGCCATCTGGTAGGACTGGTGGGGCTCTGGCCTATGCTGTGCAGGGGTTCATCAAAGACTTTATCAGTCCTAACCTCACCCGGTCCTGGGGTGGGAGAGGTGGATTGGGAGAAAGTGACACTTTCTCTCCTCCCCCCCTCACATAAGCCACCCATGGGGGCCCACTGACTTCAAAGGGACTGCTTGTAATAGAAAATAGGTCCACTTCCTCTCTCCCAAGCTCTCTGGGGGAGCTGTAGCCTGAGAGAGGGCCAAGGGAAGGGATGGGGGGCACAGGGTGGGTGGGTGGGGGGGAAGCTTGAAGAATAGATTTTTGCTGCAGGCCCAGAGAGTAGGAAGCCAAAGGACAACAGTACCCCTGCAAGTACTTGTGGGTGCAGTGCTCAGGATTTACTTACTCTTTGCTATGTGCTCAGGGATCACACCTGCTAGAACTCTGATCACACCTGCTAGGGCCTTTGTGGTGCCAGGGATCCAATCCTAGTCAGCTCATGCAAGAAAATGCCTTAATCCCACTTCTATTCCTCCAGTCTTGGTGTAAGTAATTAAAATAAATAAATAAACAAACAACTCCAAAATAATCCTTGAGCACTGGAGGAGTCAGAGGGAGCTATCAAGCTAGGCTGGGAATGAGACAGAAAAGAAGACAGGAAGGCAGAGAAGCCAGGAAGTCAATTGATCTCTCTTTGCCAGCAGAAGATTCCAGCCCCCAGACACGGCACCCTGGTGGAAGGGGAAATATCAATGCTAAATACGAACTCAGTGTTAAATGCCGAGCTGAGAATTCCTGTGTGATGCAAAGATGGCAAAAGACTATTCCTAAGACACTGGCGGAAAAACATAGGCTCTGTCTCAATTTTTATCCAAAGCAAAGAAATGTCATACCACCTGGGCAGTGTTGATAAGGTGGTGGGGGTGAAGCCAAGCTAAAACTGATTTCACCTTTATGACCAGATCAAATCATGTTTATTAACAATCAACTGGATGTCTAAAAATTCCTTAACCAGATAAGATATTACAGTCACAGGTTAAATGAGAAAATGGTCATGCAAAGAAAGACTGAGTTAATAAAACACAGTCCCGTGCTTGATATGGAACAAAGCAGACCATTGTCAGGCATTTGATCTCAAAATTAGCTGCTGAATGTAAACTCACAAATTGGTATCTGGGTTATGCAACTATGACAGAGGTACCAGAAATTGACAGTCAAAAATGTATACGCATATATAGAATGGAAGTGAAAGGATGAGTCATAGCCACATTAAACTAAAAGTGCAAATCATCATTCACAGTGGGCCACGAGAAGCTTGCTGATCTCAAGATGCACCAAGCAACACTGTGCAGTGTTTTCCCACTCATTTTTCATTTTCTGGAAGTTAAAATCAATGCCATAAAAGAGGAAACATAAATAAGAATAAAATTAATGAAAATGAAGGTCAAAATCATCATTATAAGAAGAGGAATGTGAGACTAAAGCCCTCAAGATTATTAACTAGATGATGAGAAATAGTTTAGCCTGGCTGGATTCGATATTGGACAGACGGTGTGAAGATAATGATGACCAAACAGACCAATGATTTTCCTACATATGAGCAATGGCAGAAAGGCAACATAAACATGATTTCATTTCCAATAAGACAGCCCTATCCTTTAAAGTCAGTATCAGGAAGCAATGAACAAATATTTTTGTTTTGTTTTTTAGGGTCACACCCAGCAATGCTCAGGGGTTACTTCTGGCTCTGCACTCAGGAATTACTTCTGGCAGTGCTTGGGGGACCATACAGGATGCTGAGAATCGAACCTGGGTCGGCCACATGCAAGGCAAATGCCCTACCTGCTGTGCTATGGCTCCAGCCCCTCAATGAGTAAATTTTGACAAAGAAAACGATGGAGCCCAAATTGTAGCATAAGACACAAATGCAAGTCTGCCATGGTCCTGAGGAAAGATTGTAGAGGGTGTTCTGCTCCAAGCAGCATTTCACAGGCAGAATTCCAGCATCTCCACTAACACCTGACAATATTTTTATGAATCTGTCATATAAGTCTAAAGTCATATAGAAGAGTAAACCAGACCAGCTGAAGAGAATAAACTAGATAACGAGTTCCCCATTCACACCAGTAATAATCCTGATGGATTGATTATCTAAATGGCAAGGTGAAAATAGAAGTGTAATGTAAAAATCCCAATTTAAATGAAATGCATTACTTACATGGAGCAAGATACATGATTGACACCTTTCTTTTCTCAGGGTTTATGTGACCACATGGCTGCTCCACCATCATCTCTGGGAGTACACAATCAACAAATAAGAAATACAAAAAAATGGCTTGATTGTCTGGCTGAATGTGATGGTGGAAAGCAAACAAGGTGAGGAATAGGAATAGGAGGTGAGAGATGGACTCTCCTTGGAAAAGTGACAGGTGAATCCCCCCTCCAGAATCCCTGAGCATGAACATAGGACGATCTGAAACATGAGCATCTAGAGAGGAAGTATTACACCCAAGTTAAGAGTATTCACCACAGCCAGAGAACAGACGCAAAGTTGCTCTTTCTGAAGAGCAAGCAGAAGGAAGCTGCGCTTCCTGGAAGCAAGGAATTGGAGAGGAACGGGGTAGAAAAAGTTGGCAAAAGGGAGGAGATGGTCAAGAAGAGTCAAGTCTTGAACTGGCCAGGCCCCGAGCTCAGGTAAGGAAGGATACAAAGGAGGAGAGTGAGCAGGTCAGCTCACCTTCTTGTCAATACAAACATAAAGATGTTTCTGTATCAGCAAGTTAGAGAGGTCATGTTTACATTTGAAGCAAAGTCTTCATGTGTTAAAGGGCCCTGCTGAGTAGTGGAAAAATAAACACTCTGAGGACAGAGACTCTGAAGAGCTGGGATTTAAATAACAATTGATTCCCAAAGCCTTGAGGGATGATGTGAATAGATTATCTACTGCAGCCTCCATGAAGATGCAGCCTAAAGTGAACACAGGTGTGTGGATTTATAAAAGGACATGATCCCTTTTGGAAAGCCGCTTATCAATATGTGCTCTTTTTACCTATATGTGAAGATCAATTGGAGAGAGTTGTTCAAAGGAGGATTGGGAGTTAAGCCCACATGAATTCATATTGTGTGGGCTTTATTTCCTCTGAGAGTGTAAAGCTTTATCTGGGCGCAAAACATGCTTGACTGAAACCACTGGATAAGGTGCCCTTTGGAAAAAAGATGCCAGCTACACCAATAAGCAGACTAATTAGAATGTCTTGAAACAAGGTTTCAGGGACCACAGCAATAAGTACAGCAAGTTAGGCACTTGCTTGCAGGCAGCCAACCTGGGTTCAATCCCCTGTACCATATATGCTGCACAAAGCACAGCCAAGAATGATCCCTGAGCACAGATCAAGGAGTAAGCCCTGAGCACTGCTGCGCGAGCCCACCAAAAGAGAAAGAAGGTTTAGTCTTACTGGCACATACTGCATTCTACCTTTGTCTGAGTCTGAGCATGGGAACTTGACAGAATTTGCCCCAGCACTGTCTGCAATGTTTCTCAGAGAGGACATAGCTATATTATTCTGCGGACAAGGTCTCCACCCCAGACTCTCAGGTAAATTGTGAACTAAATCAAGCATGATTTTGTGAACCAATACATTAAGTTAGAGGGGAAAAGTTCAATGATTAAAAAAATATTGAATGGCTGGGCAAGTGGGAGTCTGGTGTGACAGCCTGAGTGAAAATTATCCTGAACACCACTGTCCAGAAATCCCAGGCCAGAGGAAATAATAGTCAACAGGGATATGTGGTAAAGACTACACTATCAAGTATCCTCCGCACGCGCGTGTGTGTATGTGTGTAGGGAGAGATTTGATGCCAGCAGGTGATCAGTTGGCTGCGGAGAAGGACAGTCAGAATGGGGGTTTGACACCACCTCTCACAGATGTAGACAAATGCAGGCAGCTTCCATGAAAACAGGGAAGTTGTGTGGGAACTGCACCTAGATCTGCAAGTCTTTCACGGATCCAAATTCTCCTGAGAGCCTCAGAGGACTGGCTGCCCACAGAACATTTGACTAGAGCTCAAGTGTTTCTCTCTGATCCCCACTGTTGACTGTGGTTACTGTCGTGGCTGCTACTGGTGACTCCCAGAGGTGTTCGGGGCTGTTCCCTCTATGGCTTTGGGGGACCAGGTGTTGAACCCAGGGCTCTCTTGTATAAAGCATGCACTCTAGCCCTCTCATCCAGCTCTTCCTCTAACTTAGTTAAAATTGAAAGTTCAAGGTCTGTTGCATTATAACATTTATCTACATTGCAAGTGTACATCACTAAAAAACCACCTCTGGTCAGAGGTCCATCAGGGTCCCTCTTGCAGCCACTAACCAGTGTCACAGTTCACAGGTGTGTCTGGGTTTCACTGGGATCATTTCATTTCTCTAGAGGCTGTATGAGTGAAATCATCTAATGCCAGGCCCTGCTAGAGAGGGTGTGTGCACCCTGTTCCTACCTCGAGGTCAATCTAAGTGGCTTCATTCATGGTCTTATTCACCTGGGCTCAAACTGGAGGTGTTCAAGCCAGGGCTGGCACAAGTTTCCAGTTCAAGGGGCTGTAAGTGTCCTAAAAATAAAAACAGCTCATGCTTTACAATGACCTTTGATGGCTCAAGAAGGCGATCCATCTCCAGCCTCTGTGTGCACCATCAACTCCTCTGGTCGAGCCATCAGAGGTTCAGATTGATGACTTCCCAGAATAAGAACAGATGACGTACAAATCGACGTCACGGACAGCTCATCCCCAGCCAAAGATCCTCAGCTACCCTTGGTCAAGTAAAAGCTCTCATTGATCGTGTTTGGAGACTGGCTCCGGGCAGAATGAGGAGCCCAGCAAAGCTCCGCGGTGGCCGGACTGTTCCAGTGTGGGTTAAGGCTGTATGAGCTGCCGGGGACTGGGAAGATGGGAGGGGAGAAAAATCCCATCACCAGGTCTTGGAGATACAGCCCAACCAACTAACAGCTCAGAGCACTAGTTAGGAGAGCAATCTCTGTTGGGGTGGATTCCACACACAAGAAGGCAGTGGGCACCCCAACTTCCGCACGCCCACCAAGGGGGCATTTAACCCACTCACGTCCTCCACTTCACAAGGCACCCTTCAAACTCACACATGAAACCTGTTTACCAAAGGTGTCAATCTAGCACTGGGTGTACGCACACTGGTCCCTGTTACCAACTGAAGGGAGCTCGAGGCTACGAGAAGGATGGAAAGGAAGCCCTGATGTGGAGTCCCCCTGGATTTTTATCAGAGGATAGAGAGTTTTAATGAGCTTGTATGTGTGTGTGTGTGTGTGTGTGTGTGTGTGTGTGTGTGTGTGTGTATCACGGGAGCTCTGTATAAGTAGTCCCACAGTTTGCAACGTACATTTGCTATGTGACTGCATGAAGTCAATGAAATTAGCGGCATTTTGAAACACTAGTCTTCTTTTCGTCCAGAAATACAAATTACTTCCAATTGCAGTTTGAATTAATCTCCATAGCTATGTGTGGTTTTTAAATCTCCAGGCAGACATTTCAAGATGAGCCAATTTCCAAAGCAAGCCAGATGGCCGGGCAGTGCTGCTAGGGGCTTGCAGAAGGCGCTGGTCTGTTGGTGAAGATTTTCTCTGTGACAGTTTGTCCAGGTTCACAGAGAAATGAAGAATTGGATCAGAAATAGGAGGTTCTAAATATAGATTCAAGGAGTATATTGAGAACACACTTGAATAAAAATAGCATCTCATTCAGGCATCCACTGACTGTCTGAAGAGTTGTTTGAGATGCATAAGAAATGTAAATCTGACAAGAGCGATCTCTCAGTAATGGTACAGTTTACTATGAAAGTTCTGCCATAACTTATTGTTATATTATTGAACCCTGAGATATACATCCACAAGCAGAATTTGCTGAAGAGATGAGTTTTCATTCTTTCTTCTTTCTGTTTTACCTGCTTTATGTTGTTAAATCTAACATTTTGATATGGGGGTTGGGGTTGATTACAGCTCTTTCATTCACTCTAGAACACTCTGTCTGCTGTGATCTGAAATGCTGTGCAGCGCTCCCTCCCTCCCCCAGTTCATTTTTTAAGCCAATGCCTCAATAGTTGATGGTAACAGAAGGAGGGAGGGAGGGAGGGAGTGAGGGAAGGAGGGAGGGAGGGATTCTCAGGAGTGGGAGCAGTGGTTCCCTCAGAGCCCCGCGGTATTTCACGTGAAGAGCAGACAGACAACAGAGTGAAGCCACTGACCCCTGGTCATGCATGTCCACACCCCTGATCTGTAGAAATAAACGTTGTTGTTGAGAAACCCCCAAGTTGGTAAGACTTTGCGACAGCAACCAGGGCAAACTAAGGCATCAGCCTCACAGAGCCGGAACGTCTAAGAGAGACACTTACAAACCCTACCTCTGCTAAGAAAGAAAAGAATGCCAAGAAAAGAAAAGAGAAAGAGAGAACTGAAATAGCAGTTTAGTTTAAGACAAGGCTTTGCTTGATTTTTATGGAGGCTTACTCCTTTCTGTTCTCTACCAATTGCATAGACATGCACAGGCACAAGTATACACACACACACACACACACACACACACACACACACACACACGCACGCATGCATGCACACATATTTCTATATTTCTTGGATACCTTATTTTATTATTTTAGGTGTTGGGACCACACCTGGAAGTGCTCAGGGATTCCTCCTGGCTCTGCACTCAGAAATCATTCCTGGTGGTGCTCAGGGGACCATATATGGTGTTGGTGATGGAATTTTGGTTGGCCAGTACAAGGCAAGCACCCTATCCACTGAACTATTGCTCCAGCCCAGTTTCATTATCTTCAAATAAAGGACACAGTGGCTTATTTTATGCTCCAGGACTTCTAGATAATATTTTCTACTAATCTAGAGTCTCCAGAAGTTTTCAACCACCTCTTTTGTTTCCAGGCAGAAATATTAATTCCCAAAACCATGCTGAGGGTAGACCAGTCAACTCCCATTTACCAAAACACCAGGCTCTGCTCACTTTTCCTGCTTCCCTGTCACAAACAAAAGGGTCTCATTTTTGCTAAAATTCCAACATTCTTCCTCTCTACTGCTATTTTGAGAAAATGCTCTGTATTTTTTACGTGTCAAACATTCCCTTCTTTGTGTTGAAGCACTAAAAGGCACAGCGATCTAGAGGCGGGGGCTGAAGCTGGAGACTGTGAGCACCCTCCCTTTTCGAGATCAATCTTTTCTCTGGCCATGAATTTGTGAGCCAAGCACAGAAGACACTTTGAAAGTCAGCAAGAAGACACACCCAACACATACAAAATTATTCTCAAGTAAAACAGAAAGCAGTATGAGAAAAAGATTTCCCATGGTACCATTTGGGGGAGGGTCATACTGATAAGGATTTCCCTCACCCCCGCAGCCCCGGAGCCTTCTGGAAAGCCAATGGGCTCCCCAAGGTAACCAGGCCACCTTGAAAGGTGCAGAGAACAGCCATATTTTCTGAAATGAGTGATTTCCTGAGGAGATCTGGTGAGGGACAATGCTCCCCCAGAGGCCTGGCATCTCCTCAGCCAAAGGAATATTGTAAATATTCACGTGTAAAGCTCCATGGAGACCAGAACCTGCATCAGCATCACAGGCACCATGCGCAGCTCTGGGAGTCCATCCTGGAGAAATTAGCATGCTGAGATTTGGCAGCCCAATTCCATAAAATCAGTCTGAGGGGGGCTGTGTTCCCCTGCGCAGGTGACGATTCATAGGAAACACAATACCCCAAATCTTACATCCAGGAGAATCTCCCCCCACCCCTGCAGAACTGAGTGGTTCTTGGGATATCTCTTAGTTAACTGGCAGACACAGCCTCCCTGATGATAATCATCTCAGTTGGGAAATGCACCCCAATGCACCCCAAAGCCCCAAAGCATGCACCCGGTCAAACCAGACCCAAACAGACACAGACCTGAGTCCATATAACACGGTCCCATCTGGATGAAGGCGGATCATGCGGTTTTTCACCGTCACTCCATGCACGAATGACTTCTTGTCATTTAAGAAATAGGTGTCGGGCACCCAGAGCTGGTCAGCCACACGATTGTCGAGCGTGAGGTTGAGAGGGATGCCAGAATAGGCTAGCCTCTTATCTCTCCAGTACTGTTGGAAATACATGGTCAAGGTGTAATCCTGCAGGGAGAAGGAAGAGAGAATTAGTTCATGCTCAGTCCCAGAAATGCTTCTTGGTCAGAATCAGAGAAAGGAATATCATGCTCCCACAGGGCGTCAAGCGGGTGCTGCTGGTTTGTAAATGCAAACACCTAGTTTGCTGCGCAGATGACACCTTCTGGGTTCTGCTTAGGTAAGAACCCAGACCAGACACATTGGCTTTTAGGGGCTAATAGCCTCCAAGTGCTGGAGAGATCATGGGAATTCAGGAGCAAGCCTGCATGTAACTGAGTCTGCTTCGACCCTTGGCACTGCATGGTTCCCCTGAGAAATGCTCTGGAGTCCCCTGAAAAAACAGAGGAAGGTGGAAGAAAACTAAAAGTCATCGTAAAAGCAAGTGGAATTTCAGTGCATCCTTACCTGCCACCAGGTATGCGAACCACCCATGACAGACAAGCCAACCGACAAACTTTCTGTCATGGAAAATGTTAGTCTCCCCGGGGTCCTCCATGAAAATCTGGGGGAACAGCTTACACCTGAGATGCTGGATCCCCTCCAGCTCACCACGCCCATTTTAACACTAACAGCCAGAATTTCATCCCGTGATTAAAGAAATGGAAAGAAATGGACCTCATGGGAAAACCAGGAATGGGTAGAGGCCTGGGCACCCATGAGCTCAGCAACCAAAGAAGCCCATGTTTAAGTAGATGACCTCCCCCCTCCCCCCCATACACACACACACACACACACACACACACACACACTCTCTCTCTCTCTCTCTGTGTTCATTTTAAAGTCGATGTGACATTTAGAATATTTATATCAAGCTATTTAAAATTTTATATTCCCATTTTATCAAACATTTATTCACATCTAGATGATACTGCCTACATCTACGCACTTATTCGTATATAAGCAGAGCAGCGCGAGGCAAAGAAACGAGACAGACAAGTCAGGCAGCGCATGGTTCCTATTTATTTAGTTAACTATTTTTGACTTTTTCATTTTTATACTTTTGGTTTATGGGCTGGAGCGATAGCACAGTGGGTAGGGAGTTTGCCTTGCACGCAGCTGACCCAGATTCGATTCCTCCACCCCTCTCGGAGAGCCCAGCAAGCTACTGAGAGTATCTTGCCCACACGGCAAAGCCTGGCAAGCTACCCGTGACGTATTTGATATGCCAAACACAGTAACAAGTGTCACAATGGAGACGTTACTGGGCCCACTCGAGCAAAATCGATGAACAATGGGAGGACAGTGACAGTGGTTTATGGGCCGCACCTCGCTGTGCTCAGGGATGGCACCAGGCAGTGCTGTAGGGGGCCTATGTGGTACTGGGGATCAAGCCCAGGTCAGCTGCAGGGAAGGCCAGTGCCTTCTCTGCTGTCCTATGGTGCTGGCACCTCAAGGCTCATTTCTTCACTGGGGGGGCTCTGTGAGGTCAGAGCACTTGGCAAGAAACTACCTCCAGGAGCTCCAAGGTGGCCAGGAGGTCATAAACTCATGCTGAACATGCAGGCCAAAGCAACAGGAAAGAAGCAGCCAAGGTCTGTCACGAACACAAAGAGAAGTAGAAGGGCCCAGGGGCTTTCTGAAGTGGGGAGGGCAGAGGAGAAGCAACAAATTTTTCCAGGAGGCTGTGGGCACGGCTCTGCCTGGTGGGATGGCAGACCCTCCCCCCACCACACACACACTCACAAACACAAACTCACACACTCATATGCTCACACACACTCATACACATACTCATACACATACACTCACATACTGCACACAGAAATACACTCACACAAACTCACACACACACAGACACTCTCACTCTCTCTCTCATATGCACACACTCATACACACAGACTCTCACTCTCTCTCACACACACACTCTTACACTCTCTCATACACACACAGAAAATCTCCCTCTCACACACACTCTCACACAGACACTCACTTTCACACACACATGCATGCACACATACACACTCTCACTCTCACACTCACACACACATACGGGCACACACTCTCTCTCTCCCCCTCTCTCTCATACACATGCACACACACTCTTACTCTCTCTCATACACACACACACACACACAGAAAATCTCTCTCTCACACACACACTCTCACACCACTCACACACACAGAAACTCTCACTCACACACACTCACACATGGACACACACACTCTCTCCCTTTCTCTCTCATATACACACGCATACACACACACACTTACTCTCTCATACACACACAGGAAATCTCTCTCACACACACTCACACACATAGAAACTCTCTCACAAACATGCATGCACACATATACACTCTCACTCTCACACACACTCACACACACGGACACACTCTCTCTCTCCCTCTCTCTCTCATACACACATGCACACATAAACTCTTACTCTCTTTCACACACACACACAGAAAATCTCTCTCTCACACACACTCTCACACAGAAACTCTCACTCTGACACACACATGCATGCACACATACACAAACTCTCTCTCTCTCTCTCTCTCTCTCTCTCTCTCTCTCTCACACACACACACACACACACACACACCAGTGGGAACAGCTCAGCCGGCAGTGGTCACCAAGGCTTTGTCCAGGTTAGCTAGAGACCTGAGAGCGAGGGAGCACAGGAGTGACACCAGTGCGGTTTTACTGGTAGAGACAACCCAAAAGAGCTTTTCATATGATGAGGTGCTTGGGGTGACCCATTCTGTAAACTCAGGGGCTTCCCTGCCCACCTCTCAGCTGGAGTCCACAGCTGCCCGGTGGCCCCTGGACTCAGACAAAGGTGAAGCATCTCAGTGAGTCTGCCCCCCAGGCACTGCCGTCCAAGCCGGCGGCCTCCTCCCACCCCATGCTGGTCTGGTGGATGTGAGTGGGCAGGGGTGACAGGTGTCAGGTATGGGAGGAGCTGGGCCCCAAAGCTGCGGCACCCGCAGCACCTTCACAAGTGGCATCCTTGGGGTCCTTCTTTCCATGTCCAGACTGGAGGAGATGAAAAAGTGACAGTCACCCCTAGCCCCTGCTGACCTAAACCTTCCCTGGCTCAGCTGGTGGAGCTGCACTGCCCAGAGCCGCTGACCTCAGGGCACAGTGGGGAGCAGAGGCAGAGTACAGGGGTGCCATCAGCAGCTTGGCCAATTGCCGCTGTGCTGTCTCACCAAGACTTTAATGGAGAAGTGGCCAGTGGGGTGGAATGAAGGTGTGGAGAGGAGCAGAGAGGAAGGAGAATGGGTATTGGGGATAACTGGGGTCCCCGGGGGATGTAGGGTCCCAGGAGAACTGGGGTCCCAGGGAGAAGGAAAGTCAGGGAGGAGCAGGCCCTGGCCACCACAGGTCTCCCCCGCCCAACTCTGGGGTGTAGGCCGCTGCCCCGGCCCCAGAAGGAGCTTAGTGGCACAAGCCCTACCTGGAAGCTGCCTCATGCCGTCAGCAGCTACAGTGATGGGGCTCGTGGACAGGAGACCAGAGTTCCCCCTACCATCCATGAACAGTGGGTGCCTGTGTGCAGAGATCCCTGAGTCTCAGCACTGTGGGTGAAGGGCCCTGAGGATATGGCAGAACCCCACCTCCACGGAAGAGTCTAGAATCCAGAACATCCCTGCAGGACATCGAACCATGGCATCATAGGAGGCTCACCTGTCCTCCATGCAGGACAACAACTGGCTTCGGGTCTGGTGCTACTCCAACCAAACCTGCACTGGGAGGGTACCAAGCACTTGGGGCTAATCAAGTGCCTTGAATATCCCCCAGTGTCTCCCCCCATGCTCACCCACCTGGTCACAGAATGAGCAAGGCAGGGCTACAAGGCAGGGTGAAGGTGTCTGGGACTCCTGGCTTATCCTGTTGGTGCTCAGTGGGCACAGATGGCTTGAGTTGTGGGCAGTGGGTATAGAGGGGACACGATTTGCTGGACCCTCCCCAGACTCTGCTCTCCCAGACTCATGAGCATGAGATGAAGTGTCACACCAAGACTTTCTGGTTCCTTCATTATGGGCTCTGGTGCACACGGAACTCAAGAACACGGGGTTCAGTGCAGAGGACATAGGCACTGAGAAAGGATACCCAGAAGCCTCCAGGCTGCTGAGAGATGGACCTCTGTGGGGCTGGCATAGAAATGCAAGTGACTTGGGCCAATGTGATAGGACAGTGGGGAGGGTGTTTGCCTTGCACGTGGCCAACTGGGTTCAATCCCCAGCATCCCATATGGTCCCCCGATCACCAACAGAAGTAATTCCTGAGTGCAGAGCCAGGAGTAAGCCCTGAGTATCAATGGGGTGAATCAAAAAGACAAGAAAGAAAGAAAGAAAGAAAGAAAGAAAGAAAGAAAGAAAGAGAAAGAAAAAGATAGATAGAATGAAAGAAAGAAAGAAAGAAAGAAAGAAAGAAAGAAAGAAAGAAAGAAAGGCAAGTAATCTGATGACAGTATGGCAGTTCATCAAAATCACTGTTAAATGAGAAAAAATGTCTTAGTTCGTCTCTCCTACAGTCTTCTTGGGAAAGGTTCCTGCTGAACCTAGCGTCTGCATGAAGAAGTATGGAAGAAGCACATTCAAAATTGAGAAAGTCTTCAGAAAGAATCTCAGGAACAAAACCACTTGGTTCAACATTCACTCATTCTTCGGGGCTTCCTTTATGGAGAGTCAGCCCTTGGGTAACATAATGAAGGCAGGACCATTCCTCTCTGCACACTCACCACATCAGTGGGCACAAAATGCCCAGCCTTCTAGAGACGGGTCCCTCCACGCCTCAGGCGGGAAAAGCATGCAGTTCCCATAAGAAACTGTGAGACATTTTCTCTTCAAAAAAGCAACAAGGACAGTCCCAGAATTTATTTCTCTTTGTCCTTTCCCCCTTCTCTTCCCTTCACTGAAACCACCATTGGTGCAACGCCCAGGATCCCAGATACCACAGATACCAGCACCAAGGGGGTGGGGAGTACCCAGGCCTGTGGGTGGCACCAGGATCATGCTGCAGGCCTTGAGAGTGACAGGAAGACGCTGGCCCCTGTGCTACAACCCCGGGCCCCGAGGTATTAGGGTTTAACTCTTTTTCACCCAAAGGTCAGAAGCCACAGTTTCTGGGTAAGAGGCTGGTGCCCTGTGGTGAGGGCAATGTGTGTGTGTGGGGGGGGGGGGAGATAGTTGAAAGGGTGCTAGTGGGTTCCTCCCTTGGAACTGGCAGCATTCACAGACCCCAAGTTTATTTGAGCTACTCCCTTTTTTAAGAAAACAAAACAGGGGTCTGGGAGATAGTACTTGCCTTGCATGTGACCAAACACAGTAAAATCTGTCACACCCATAAAGGCCCCTGAGCCCATCCTAGAGTGATCTCTGAGCACAGAGCCAGGAGTAAGCCCTGAGAATAATTAGAAGTAGCCCCCAAACAAAACCCACTCACCATTCCCCAACTGCACCAGAAAGTACTACCACCATGGTGGATCATTCTCAAAGCCCCAGGAAGTGGGATCACCAACTCTGGGAAATACTCTACTCTAGAACAGATCCTGATGACTCTGGGCAAGGAGCAAGGACTCTTGCATGGGAGCTATTCTTCAGACAAGCATTTACCCACAACTCCTTTCAGAATCTCCTGAGAACATACCAACAGCGGCAATACCGCCTAAACTCCAAGCCCTCAGCTCATCCTTAGGTGTACAATTCTAGCAGCTCAAACAAATCGTCGTGAGAGACAAACAACCAAGTTTCTTCCTGCTGGTGGAAATCTCTCGGCGTTTATCCCATTAAAATGACAAGAATGCATATTTGAAAGTGGAAATATTGCTCATTATTCTGCAATTAAGTAATTGACTAGATTCCTCAGCACAGGAAATGAAGGGGGAAGAAAATGACGAACCCTGAGAAAGAAATGCAATCTCCAGACCGAATTTAAATATCTCACTGCAGCTGCGAAAGCCACGGGACACCTGCATTTGCATCTGGTTCAGCAAGTTTATGACACAAAGCCTCATAGGTAAGTGGTTCTCAAGTCAGTGCAGGCAGGTCAGTGTTTAGAGCACTTACATAAGGCCTGGGGAGTGATGGGTGCCTGTGCAGGTACTACTGCAGCTAAGATTAGTCGGCCGGGCGGAGGGGTGGGGGGGGGGGGAGGAATCTCGGAACTTCTGTGAACAAGATTTATTTAGGAATTTTTTATTCACTCCTTTGAGGAGCTTCAAAATGATGCTCCAACATCATGTCCGTCTCCCCACACAACTGACTTCACTGGGGCCTCGGTCTTCTTTGGTTGCAATAATATGGTGTCTGGCCCCCTGCACACGTGTTTTCTCTCCACAGCAGAGCTTCTTGCTTCAAACAATCCTTGAGCACTCTGCGGAAGTCAAGCACCAAGCAGTGGGGAGCTAGAGAGATAATGCAGGGCTTAGGGTGCATGCCTTGCGTGTGACTGACTCTGGGCAGATTCTGGCAGGTGTGACCTGGAGGCTCCAGAGCACTGCCAGACCCTCATGGTGCCACATCCCTAAGTCCTCTCCTGACCGACCCACCCAGATGACAAGAACTTCCAGGAGTCTTCCTGCAATCCCTGATCCCTGCTTGGGGTAAGCCCCCCACCCTGAAAAAAGAATGCCAGAGATCCAGAGCTAATGAAGACATCATATAAACCTTTAAGAACTCCAGAGTTTGAGAGAGAGAGAGAGAGAGAGAGGGAGGGAGGGAGAGAAGTGCCTGCCATAATGGCAGATGGTGGGAAAGGGTGGGGGGACAGGAAGAAAAATGGGACCATTGGTAGTGGGAAATGTACACCAGTGAAGGAATGGGTGTTGACTGAAATCTAATCATGAACAACTTTGTAAATGTATATATCACTGTAACTCAATTAAAAAATAAATAAATGGGGAAAAGTAATAAAATTAAATTAAAAAAAGAAGTTCAGAGTTTGGCTCAGTATACAAATGCAACCAAAAGAAATGAGAGGCACTTTGGATCCTGGCATCACTGAGTCCCCAGTGTCAAGCCAGTGCCCACAGCCACGTCAGTGGGCAAGTCACTCCCCATCCCCACCCCACTGAAGCAGCTTGCCTGTCCACCTCTCCTCAGAACTGAGCATGGAGAGTATGTGGAGAAAGGTTGGTTTGTATATAACAACAACCAAGAAGTGTCTATTTATGGGGGACCTACAAATTCTGGAGCTCATAAGCTTTTTCTGGACTTTGCAGTATTTGTGTCTGTCTAACGGTCACAGTGTGTACCCATTTTTTTCCTGATTTGGGGCCATATCAGGCAGACCTCAGAGCTTGCTTATGGTTCAGTGCACAAGGGATCATATGCAGTGTTGGGGACAGAACTTGTGTCAGTGAGGGCAAAGAAAGCACCTTAACCCTGTCCTGTCTCTTTAGCCCCTTTACTTTGGATTCATCCACCTAAATGCTAAACATATTCAAAGTAAGAATAGGTGACCATGTTTGCATCCTGGACTGGACCAATAAACAGAGTTCCAAGTTCCCCCATTGTCTAAAAGCATCTGAAAAACTAGCAGTGGTTGGAAATTCATTTGAAAAATAGTTTTCACGTCATGTGTGACCAAAGGTAATTTCTTTGGATTCTAAGAAAGTTTGAAAAGCAAAATGATTGTCATGAGTTATAGCCAAAGAGCAATAGAAAGAGGTAGCAGAAAAAAATCAATCATTCAACCTAAGCCAAGGAAAACCAGGAAAATCTAAGAGCCGCCTCTGGCCAAATAAACTCTGGCACAAGGACTGGTTTGCAGGGAGGGGCTGGATACCCAGGGGTTCCTGGATTGGGTCCCTTTTCTTGAACCTCACCTAAGAAAGTTATGTAATAGCTCTACATTTCAGCAATCTCCTATATAAAAATGCAACCCCCAAGTGGACATCTTACAAAAAGCGTTCCAGTAATTAATTGGCCTAACAATGCTTAACACAGACATTGAGTCATAATAGGCATTTGGAAAATTCTACTTTTTCTTCCTCTTCCTAAAGCAGAGTCAGTCACCCTCAAAGCAGCAATCCCTTTTGCCCTTTTGCAGTTAGACACAGCCCCCCCCCCCCAGGCCCTTACACCCCACCAGTATGCACCGAACAGCAAAGGAAGTTGTGCATTCTTACTGGAAGCTGCAGGGAAAACAGTCTCGCCTATGGCTTAACTGCCAAATACTCGTCATTACTTTGAGCCCAGTTCCCCTTTTTCCCATCTCAAATCCCAAGTTCCAAGCATCGACACAGTCTCCGGAGGCAACAGACAGACACTGCTTCCCTGACAAGTGTCAGGTCACTCGATTTTTCAGGACAGCATTCATTTGTTCTTTTCTGCTGGGCAATATTTTGCAATTACAAATGAAAATGGAAGACAAATTGGCAAGAGAGCTGCAGGTCTGATGCAAACCACAGCAAGCCCAGGCACCCTGCTGGGAGCTCCACTTTCTGGGGTACTGTGGCTCCCCTCCCTCCTCCCCAGGTGGGGAAACCCCTATGTTTATAGCCAGTTGATTTTTCTCTATGAAGAATACTGTCACCTAGTGCCTCTACCATAGCCTCATTGAACGATAAATTTGGGCCTTGAGTAAAACTATTGTTTTAGGGAAGGCAACTTGCTTCTTAGCTTTGAGTTGGGGCTCCCAGCAGAAGGGGGGACTCTCTCCTTTCTCATGCGTGCTCTCACCTCTGGGTCTTCGCTTCTCCCTCTGGGTTTCTGGGCTTTTGTCTTTTCCTCAGGATGCCCCTGAATGTGCCAAGCAGCTGCCTCTGAAGCCTCCATACAGACGCTTCCCAGGCAACCACAGCTCAGTGTTGCCTGAAATTTCTCTCCACTCTGAGACGTTCTGCTCCTCTCCTTTCTGCATTGTATCTGCCCACTCCGCCAAACTTCCCTTCCTGTTCATCTTCTTGGTTCTGCAGTTCCTTCATCCCAAACCCCTTTCGCATCTAGACACCCAGCAAGGTTAGGCAACAGACAAGGTTGAGAGCGCGACCCCTGACAGTGCTGTTGGTGATGGACTAGAGATGCATTCCTGGCCCCTCCTTCTGTTGACACCACCAACTGCATCCCAAGGGAACATCTGTCCATGGTTCAGAGTAGCTTGAGTCCAATGCCAAACCTCAGATAGGCTTAGCTTGAAGAGAGTAATATTCAGGGTGACAGCGGATTCTGGGGAGTCCTGATGCCCACAAGCACCAAATGAATAGAGTGGGAATATGCGGGAGAACTGGGGAATCATTTCTGAGCCTCCTTCCTTTAAGAGTGTGTTGTTAAAGACAGTGGCATGTCCCAAACATATGTGTCCATGACCAGCATGTGCACAGTACAATCTAGGCCCTGAGTTTCTGGACACTCTCTTGGCCAGGCAGGCTTCAAAGGTCATGCAGTGACTCCTAAGGATTCCACCCTACAGATGTGTCCCAGAAACTGGCTGTGTGTCACTATCATCACAAGACTTGTGTGTGGCGACCTCAGTAATGCTGGACAGGAAGAGCAGAGAGACAGCCCTGGTCGAGTCTCTGAGTCATTGGTCCAGTGGGCCCAGTGCTTCCACTTTGCAGCAGAAAATCTGCGGTTGGTCATAGAGTTCAGAATCCAACACAGGATCCCCAAGAGAGCACAGGCCTGAGCCTGGTTGGATTGCTGCACCACATGGCTCCCCAAGAATGCCCAGGGGTAACCCCCGAGCATAGAGCCAGGTGCACCCGCTAGCCCCTCAAACAGACATAAGCATCTGATGTTTTCAGGGGGCTGAGCAGCTCTCAGGGGCCCAGGGGCCCTTAGCTGTGATGCTTGGGGTAGTTTTCTCAAGGACCCAGAGTGTGGAGATGCTGGGGCCTGGGGTGCCAGGGCCACTGAGGCCACACCTAGTGGCACTCAGGGAACCATGGTGTATCGGGGTTGGGGTCACGTGCATGGCTTAACCTTCAGACTATCTCTCTGGCCCCCCAATCCTACCTTCTTTTTAAAATTTGGTTTGGGAACCATACATGGCAATGCTCAGGGCTTACTTCTAGTTCGTTCTCAGGGATCAGTCCTGGCAGGGCCTGGGGGACCTTACGTGGTACTTGGGATGGAGCCTGCCTGGGCCGTGTGCTCTATTCACTGTATATCGCTCTGGCCCCACATGCTGCTTCCTAAACAGTAGTGGCTATCTCTTGAATTCCTTGTTTTACAGAGTTTCTACTGTGGGATTTAAAATGTCTTCTCTTGGAATCCCTTTGAGAAAGCAGACAAAGCAAAAATAAATGAGTAAATAAATAAAAGTTCAAAGGAAACGAAGAGCAGTTGTTTAAAACCAAGGGTAAACTTTTTTTGGTTTGGTGGTGGCACCCAATGGAACTTGCGCCACTTTCTCTTAACGTGCGGCTCAGGGGACCATGAGGTGCCAGAAAGCAAACGCACGCTCCCTGCACGCACTCAGCCCTTGGAGCTATTTCTCCACCCTCTACCCTATATTTCTGTTCGAAATCAAGAACCCTCCTATCGATGTACAGCACGAGAATCCAACTGTCGTCTGATTTTCTATATGCCTCCACGTCAGCTTTCAACAAAGGATTTCCTCTCTTCCAAGACAAATCGTGGGGATTAGTGATGCCGCAGTGGAAAGCACTTTCAATTTCAAGGAAGCTGTGCTATCTTTAGACAGGCCCATTCAGGCTGTGAGTGTGTCTATTCCTGGCCTCTGGGCATAACTTCTGAGCTTATTCCTGCTAGACAAATCACAATATTAATAATATTCTACTCAGAATAACGGGAACAAAATTCGCTGGATATTCCCCCCCACCCCCTTAATTTATTTGAGCAGAAATATCTGGGTGGGTCGCTGCAATCTGCATGAGGTTGCACAAAGCAGCTTGGCTTCGGAAGGAGTACCACCACAGCCAGGTTTCATGGCCTCTATCCACTGCCAAGAGAGATACGCAACTGTGCACCTTTAGCCAGGAATGACCCTTTCTTCCTGCTCTTTAATCAAAGGATCCTGCCCTTTCACTGTGCACTGTGTCTCACAAATTAGGTGGCTGGCCCCGGCTGTATGTAGTAAATTTCCCTTGTCTCTGACTTGCAAGGTTCATGCCTTCTTCTTCCCCATGAAAATGGGGCTCACAAGCTTCCTAGCTTGAAGGTAGGCTAAATGGCAGTAACACCTCAGCCCCCTTGCTGGTTTGGACCCATGCTCTCCTCCTCATGCTGTGGCCCACCTGGCCAATCTATGCTGCTTCCTCTAATTTCCACTGCCCATCTTAGTGCAAAAGTGCCACAGGGTACCTCATTCGGCACCACCATCTACCTACTGGCTACCCCAAACTTGAGTCCCTTTGCTACTCCAGCTGCACACACTTCTGGAGGAATCCTCCCCCACCCCTGAGCACTGTGGCTTTTGTAGGCTACAAAGTAGACTTGCAGATGCAGAGAATTCCCCAATTTTATCTTCAGTCATAGTCAGTCTCCAAACACTAGAATGTGCCCAGTACATCCATGCTGACCCGCTGCCCACAAAAGGACCCCACCTTGGATCCTCCCAGTTCACTGGAGATCTTCCACCCATGCAATGACATAGATCAGAATTTCCAGCATTCATGGTCTGCTCAATGCAGCTGACTGACGTGGGCTCCACAATGAAAAGAAACAGAGGTTCAACCACGCCTCAGTGACAGCTCCCACAGTGTTCAGACATAGCTCCTGCATGCACTCCACACCAGGGCAAAACCCTACCTGGTTCCTTCAATGCAACTTCTTCCATGGCTGAGTTCTCAACAAAACATCCAACGTGATTGTTAATGCTCTAAGAAACGTGACTTCTGCTCAGCACCATAACTCAACACCATATCATGGTTCTGTATTTCGCTGACAGCTAGATCCAGTGAGACCTGGTTCAGCTCACCGCCCTCTGCCTGGACCTCATGTCCTGCTGTGATGCCCTTGGCTCACTCCATTCTAGTCACAATACCCATTCATTTGTCTCTCACACACCTCAAACATTCTCCTGGTTCGGACCCTGTGCTGACTGTGGCTTCTTCTTGGAACTCGTCTGCAAATGAACCTTTGGCCGACTTCCTTGCTGTAGTCAAGACTTTGCTCGATTCTGCCCTTTCAAGAAGCCCTTTCTGCTGCTGGTGACCTTCCCCCTCCCCTGCTGTTAACCTCGGCCATATTTAAGGTGAACATTTTCACACCTGGTAGTGTTCTTACTCCCTTACCTGAATGCATGCTGCATAGGTACATGCACATTTTTGCCTTTTGTTTACAGATGGGCATTCCCAGCACAGGACAGTTCCTTGCGCGTACAAAGGGTTTCTTAAACATAAGCTGAACCAGTAAGCAGATCTGGGCCAGGAGAAAGCTTCTTAATAAAAATGCTGTATGTGTTTCCACCCACTGTTCCACACTAGTCGATCACTTTGGGCCACCTCTAGATGCTGGGCCGCAGAGATGGTGCAGTGGGCAGAGTGCTTGCCTTGTACATGACCCTTGCTGGTTTAATCCTCACACTGTCTCCTCATCCCCACCATGCATGATTCCTGCAGAGCTGGGAGTGAGCTCTGATCAACACAGTGTGGGACCCAAACCAAAAAATAAACATTGGGGTTGGAGCGATAGCACAGCAGGTAGGGCGTTTGCCTTGCACACAGCCGACCCGGGTTCGATTCCCAGCATCCCGTATGGTCCCCTGAGCACTGCCAGGAGTAACCCCTGTGCATTGTCAGGTGTGACCCAAAAAACAACAAAAAAAATCTTCTTGATGTTCGTCAAAATAATATCCAATTTAATACAGATATACAATTTTTTTTCTTTTCTTGTTTTGGCCATACCCAGTGAGGCTTGGGGGTCCCTCAGGGAGTGTGCAGGGAAACTACGCTGTACCAGGGGTCCCATGTGCAAAGCATGTGCTCCCCCCCCCTTTGAGCCCCCTCACTGGCCAAGGTCAGAAAACCTTGGGGCAGAGTTTTTCCTGGTCACCTAAAGAGCCCAGTGGACACAATATTGCCTTTTCCTTTACACACAGAGACTGGGGAATCTGAAGCCAAAATAGCATTTCCCTGGCAGAGCCCCCAGGGTGCACTCATTCTAAAAGACTCAGTTTGGACTCTGTTTTGTGGAATTCCTTTGAAGGCTTCTGTGTCTGCCTGGCCACTAATACCCACTCCCTGGGGCAAATGGCCTGAGAGCTTTCAGTAACCAAGAGTCGCTTAGAATACCGATTCTCAGCTATTTCCCTGGCCCCTGTCCTTCAGGGGGACTCTGAAGCTTTCTCTTATTTTCCTGTGAGTGAAGGATTCCACGTAAATGATGCCTATTACTCGAAGAGCTATTATACTGGTAGCTCTTTAGAAGCTACGGTCAACCTCGAGACTGGCCCCAGAAGTCACCATCCCCTCAACCCACTGAGGGGTTGCTTCTAAGTCACACCCCAATAAGGTCATTGAACAGCCTCCAAAAGGCACTCATTCATCCTCACCTGAGCTTCTGCCCTGATCCAGGCAGTCTAAAGCACAGCCAGAGGCGCTGTTGTCCACTCCACTGGGCCACTCAGTGCAGAGCTCTGCATTGAGTCTCACTGTCCCCCCACGTCAGGCTCCTCAATGATCCTCTCCCCTCCCCCCTGCCCTCTGTGCATATCTCTCCCCCCCCCGCCCTCTGTGCATTTCTCATTCCTTCTGAGATGCTCCATCCACCCTTTCGTGGCTACCTCCTTTCTTTCCTCAGCAGGCCCCGAGTCCCTGAGAGTGCAGACCCCTCATCTGCCCGCTCTCCTGACAACTCTATTTTCTAATCTCTTTGTGATCTTTCTTCTTTCTCCTGCCTTATCCCCCAGTCTAATTCCAGCACCCAGCCCAGATGCATGGGAGTGGAGAGGCAAGCAGGAAGGCCTCGCACTGCTCCGTTTTGAAAGCGCCATCTGTTTGCAATGCCGCAAGAGTCGTGATCTGGAAACAACCCAAATTCCCAGCATTTTCCAGTGAGTGACCCTCCGGCTCCTATAGGGTTGCTGGGATAATTCGGGGTCAGTGGGAAGAGTCAATGGGTGCTGCTCTCTCTCCACGTAAAGACAGTTGCTTTTCCGGAGGTCACTGAACATTTTTGTTTTGAGGCCACACCTGGGCAAGGATCAGGGCTTATTCCTGCCTCTGCACTCAGGGATCACTACTGGCAGTGCATGGGGACCATCTGAGGTGCTGGGGGTTGAACCAGTGTCAGCCGTGTGCAACGCAAGTGCCTTACCCCACTGCACTATCTCTTCAGCCCTCATGAATAATTTTCTTTTCTGAAAAGGAGGCAGTAATCCAGAAAAGTTAGGGATCCTCTGCAAATACCCAATGAGATATGAGTGGATAAAAAAATCTTGGTCCATATACACAATGGAGGACTCACAGCTCTATGAAAAAAAGATAAATTCTTGCCTTTTGCTGCAACTTGGATGGAACAAGGGTGTCCTGTAAACAACATCAAAAGATATCGTATGTATGTGGCATATAAAGAATGAGCACAAGGGATAGATAGAAGGGTTTTCAGCATAAACCCTGTGCTCTGAATACAGACTTGGGGGTTTCAAGGCGGGAGGGGGCTTCTGGAGAGGGTGGGCTGGATAGTGGGTTGATGCTGGTGCAGGAATCTGCACACCTGAAGCACAAACATGAACCTACCTCAATGGAAACAAACACAAGAGGCCCATTCACATTCAGATTTCCTCGCACGGAATCTGTCTTTACACCATGACTTCATAGTCTGATAATTACTTCAACTTAGAACTAGACAGAACCTCCCAACTTCATTAAGATGAGGAAACTCTAGTTCCCAGCACGGATGGTCTATATTTAGAAAGCAAGCACGAATGTGTCCCCAAACGCAGAGTGAAGGGACAGCTCCCGCCATGCACTGTGGTGCGGAGCAGAGTCTGTGCTGGGCGAGGTGTCAGAACATAGATTTCACACTTGCTTTTGGGACTCATGAGGCTGCAATACAATCCTGTGGCAAAACCCTTCTGGCGGGGCTCAACAAAAACCAACAAACCCTGTCTAGAGCTGCACTCACTGGCAGCAGGAAGCCTGGGTCAACACTCTGCACCACCCTCCCCCACACCAGCCCCCCGGGTTTCTGGAGCAGCAGGGCCCAGTTCTCAGGGGACCACATCCTGATGCTCTAAATAATCCCATGGCCATCAACCCTTTCAGTGCCAGCTTTCCAATGTCACCCTGGAGGGCTCAGGAAATGCAGAAGAAGCACCAATATTCCTGAGCACTCATTCAGTCCCCATTAGCTTCACTTTTTTACTTGGTATTTCGATCATGACACAAATGACTTTGTGTTGCTTTTGTTTTAAACAACATAAAAGGGCATCAGAGGGTATCCAAGCAGTGTTTAAGGTCCCACATTCTCCCGATTGGCAGCTCCTCTGCACCATGTCTTTAAACTACTGGGCCCATCAGGAACGAGTTCTGCTCAATGATGCTCAGCTCTGCTCATCACGCCTGTCTCTGTTCCAGGTGTGTGTGACACATACACATCCCAGTGACATACACACATTCCATCACGGCCACTCTCCAGGAGGAGAAGGGGAATCTCAAGGGTGCCAACAGGAGTCCTAGAAAAGATGGCATTGAACATTCATGTGCCCCTGTTTGGCTCTGGAGATCTGTAAATAAACAGACTACTAAGTGTTTTCCAAGGGAAGAGCTTCGCTGCAACAAGAACCAGGGCACTCCCTCCTCCTGCAGTTGTGGACTTGTTAAACTTGAACCGAATATCTGATGCTATTCATATTCAAATCAGTTCCAAGGAGTCGTGACGCAGGGCTGTGGACCAGCCAAGCTGACTCTAGCCATTGAAGGCGAACTTTTATGTCGCATCCAGATGGTGATTTAAAGAAGCAAAAGGCCTCTATTCACCAAGGCACTGGTTAGTGCATCAACTATCAAGTTAATTGTACATTTTCCCGATTTTGTGAGTCGTGTTGGATATTAAAATACAGGTTTTCCATATGTGACTCGCCTCGTGTTGGGTAGCAGCAATCCTATTTTTAGGGCGAGAACAATAATTCTCTGTGTCCTTTATGTTTCTTATTCCTTCGCAGGCTTTTCTCAGCTCTGTTTCAGCCGCTGTGTGGCTGATTACACAGCTCACCCCTGGCTTTTTTTTTATTTCCTTCCTAGGAGGTAAAAACTGAGCACGCCAGATTCAGTGGCAACATTCACCAACGATGTCAACTAATTAGCTGCTGTGTTCATCAGAATTAGAGTTTATAATTTATAACTGCAGGATAATTAACAGCTGGGGAGTTAATTAGTCAGGATTCACTGCTTTCACCTTTAAAAACTGTACAGGCGATAGAGTCACAAACGCATCCGAATTCTGATGGTTCAGAGCTGTGCTGGCACTTAAAATCCACACGAGGCCCTAAGGAGTCCAAAGGTGGGCCCGAGGCCCTAAGGGGTCCACAGGTGGACCTAACCCACAGGTAGGGATCTGCAGGGAAGAGTCTGTAAGTATCAGGCCCCACCACAAAGCTCCTTTGACTTAGAGCCAGAGAGATAGGGTCAGAGTGAGGCATCTGCCTCGAAGGCAGCTGACCTCAGTTCCACTCCTGGCATGACAGGGTTCCCCAAGCAACTGAGAAGGTCCTGAGCAGCACTGAGGGGACCTGAGTAACCCCCAGTCTCCATGTCCAGGGCCCCTGCATTGATCCCCCAGCCCAGTTGCCTGACTATCACTGGAGGGTCCAACAGAGTACAGATTTGGAGCCCCCCAACACAGAAAAATAAAGATCCCAGACTTGCTTCTCAAAGCATGCCGTTAAGTCTCCCTTTGTGAGGCAGCATGGTTGGTTTTCATAGCACTAGCCAGAGGCAGATGGTCTGGAAGGTGGTTCTGCAGAGGCTGAGTAAGGAGTAAAGCCCAAGTCTGGGAAAGGTGGGCAGGCTTAAGGGAGGCTTTGCCAACTTTGTATAGACTGGCAGGGAAAAGGTGACCATGACAGCAATGGGGCAAAGGAATTCTCCAGGGAATCGGGTTGCAGAGATTCCCTCAAGGGTCAAGGACATAAAAGACCTCGGTGACAGCGACAGCTGAGAAAGAGACTCCTGGTTGGAGCTACTGTTTTCAGGTGGGGACTCTGCCCTCCAGTGTCCAAGACTAACGGTGGACCCGAGAAGAAGGCTGAAGTCACTCTGGCTTGTTTCACTGTCACACAAGTCACAATGTCACAATGTCCTGGGGCAGTGAGGACACGCCCTCCCGCCAGTCATGCCCACTTGCCAGATCCTGGGGGTCATGCTGCCCTGCTGACCACAGAGAGTGGACAGTGAGATGCCCTGATGGCTGCCATGTCCGGTGTGAGGCTGCTGCATCCCAAATAGAGAAAGGGAAACACACACACATTCATGCGTGCACACGCACATGCATACACAACACACACGTGCGCACTTGCATACACATGTACATGCACACACATGTGTGCATATGTGCGCACACACACGCACACACATGCCCACACACAAACATGTGTATGTGCACACATGCACATGCATACGCACTTGCACACATGCACGCTAAAGCACACACATACGCACACCCCCCTCCCACTCATGCACACCCACACATGAAAGTGAATGACAGTGTGCACAGCTTCCAGGGCACAAGAAAGAAGAGGGTCTCTAGAGACTATCCAGCAGCTGAAAATCATCTCTCAGCAGCCAGGGGATGGGCCACAGTGACTGTGCCGTGCTGAAGCTCTCAAAAGAAGGCGGGTGTCTGTTCCCATGCTGAAACAGTGGAGCTGCTCTCCTGACATCCACCCACGCATCCGTCTGCCCATATATAGAGACATATGTGAGTGCGCGTCTAGGCTCATGTGTTCGCACGCACAACCTGCCGTTCTTTTCGAATGTCCATTACTTGAAAGCTCAGGCTAGTGAATGGAAAGGGACTTAATAAAATCATCTGGCGGCACTCTCTCTGTCATTGTATACATTTACTCATCATGTTCTGTTCACGGAGGTACTCATGGCTGAACCCAGCCACAAGAGATAGGATAGTTTTACTTAGACTCTCTGCCCAAGTTCCATATGACTGCCCACAAAATCTCCAGTAGGTCCAACTTTGCCCCGCACCTGCCCATCACTCCACAATACACAGAGTGTTTGCCTGCCTCTGTCTACTCACCCTGGCCAGGAGGGAGGAACTTCCAGCTCTGTCAGATCAGGCCACAACACTCTGGGTCCACATCCTGGTCTCCCATCTCCCCGGGGTGCTGGATCCGATAACTCCAACCCCCTTCACTCCTCACTGTGCTTCCAGGTGGATTCTTCCAGGAGGAATATCCTGAATTCACCAACAGCCTAACACTGGGCCTGTCACCATAGCTTGAGTCAGTTCCCTTCAGGAACGGGCCCTTAACTTCTGGACTCTCTGGACCCAAGCCTGTTCTTATAACATATGACTTCTCTGTGGTACTGCTCAGAGGGATGTGTGTGTGTGTGTGTGTGTGTGTGTGTGCGCGCGCGCGCGCGCACGTGCATGCACTTATTAACAGAAACTGGACCATATTTAAACATCTGATATTTTAGAGCAACATGTTCAAAATTATTTTCATACCTCAATACTGACCTACTAAATAGAGATCTATTTTTGATAGCTTTAGTGAGACACAATTTAAATTTTAAAAATTTACCTGTTTGGGGTTGGAATGACAGTATGGTGACAGGGCTTTTGCCTGGCATGCAGCTGACCTGGGTTGAATCCCCAGCACTCCATAAGTCCACCCCTAGCACCAGCACCCCCAGCCCTGCCAGGAGTGATCCCCAAGCACAAAGTCAGGAGTGATGCCTGAGCACTGCTGGGTGTGGCCAGAAAACAAACAAAAAACACCTGTTTTAAGTACTCAATTAAGTCTCTCTTTATTGAATGTGTACAGCTCACCACAGTCTAAATGTATAACTACTCTGTCATCCCCCAAATAAGCCATATGTCAAGGTCACATTCTAGCACTTGAAGCGATCATCCATCTGTCTGTTTCTGACTATAAATTTACCTCATATGGATATTTCTTATAAATGGAGCCATCCTGACCTAGAGAGGCAGCTCAGTGGGCTGGCAGCATGCTTCACACACAAAGAGACTGGGTTTTATCCCCAGCACCACACATGGCACCCCAGAGCACAGCCCTGAGCAAGTCTGAGGACAGAGCTGGGAACTGCAACAGTGCCCCTGGCAGTTACACCCAAAGAAGACAAAAGGGGTCAATAGAGCTGCCCCTGGGCAGCTTCCTTTCTCAGCAGGTACTTCTGAGACACCTCTCCAAGACAGCATTGCTTCAACTTTACATGTCTGTCTTGTACAGACAAACTAATCTGCTGACGGCATTTGCTAAGTTAGTACCACTTCCGACAGGACTCCTAAGTAACAGCCGGTTTTCTCATGGGCAGTGGGAACAGTGCAGTGAACATCTATCAAGGAGGGTATAGAACACAGCCATTACCTTTTCTCTTAAGGATGCACTATGGGTAAAAATGACTGTTTGATGGTAAATAACAAGCTGTCAATGTTTTGCAAAATGGTGGCATCATTTTTCAGCCACACAACTGATTCCAATTTCTCAACAACCTTGCAAACATTTGCTCTTCTCTTTTTAATTCTGACCAACCTAGCGTATGTCACTGGAATAGCTCATTGACATTATCATTTGCATTTCCCTAGTGACTACTAATGTGAAATGTATCTTCCTAGCTACTTCCTAGCCACAGAACTTCTTTGGAGAAAGGTCTGTTCAGAACCTTTGCTGATATCTTTCTAAATTAATTTTTCTGCTTATCACAGTTTAAGTACTCCTTAAACAGTCTAGAGAGAAATGCTTTGTCAATTATATTCTATGCAAATACTTTTTTCCTGGCTGTGAATTGTTTTGGAGGTCTCTTAACACCATTTCTAAGGGTGGGCATTTTCCATTTTGACAGAGTTCAAATTCTCAATGTTTTTCTTTCATCCCTTGAGTTCTACACGCTATTACTAAAAAATTTTCACTACACCTAATACTGGGAAAATTAGATTTACTTTTTTTTTCTCTAAATATTCCCTGAGAAGGAGCGATAGCACAGCCTTGCATGCGGCCAACCTGGGTTTGATTCCTCTGCCCCTCTCAGAGAGCCCGGCAAGCTACTGAGAGTATCCCTCCCGCATGGCAAAGCAGGCAAACTACCCAAGAGGTATTCAATAAGCCAAAAAAAGTAACAACAAGTCTCACAATAGAGACGTTACTGGTGCTGCTCAATCAAATCGATGAACAATGGGAGGACAGTACTACAGGACAGTGCAACAGTGCTAAATGTTCCCTAGTTGTAGCTGTTATGTGCAATTCTAGGATTGATTTCAAGTCCTATTTTGTGATGACCATCTTGCCAGGACTAACTGCCAGAGGAAGATCTAGCAGCAGCCCCAGGCTTGAGAAAGAAGTGTCAGAATAAAGCTCAGGCAGCCTATAAAATTACAGGAGTAGATTTGGGGTGATACAAGCCCAGAAGGGTGTGGAGACCTCAAGATGTGAATTCCAGTCTGAGCACAGGGAGTGAGGCTTCCGGGAAGGTGTGCTGGATGACACGAGATAGAAGGAATGCGCACAAGAGGCCTCTGGGCTTCTGGGAAACAGGCTGTGGGCACGTAATGACTTATTCACAAAGGAGGGAGCAAACGGGCCAGGAAAGGGCTAAACTAGAGGGAAGAACATGATATTCTGAGCTGATTTTTTTCTTCCTGGCACTAAAATACATCAACCACAAAACAGATACACGTCATCTCATAGTATCTAGGTAGAGCAAAGCCCCACACCGCATGCACATGGGATGTATATAAAGCTCCATGACAATTACATGTCAATGTTGGGAAACATCTGCCAGCTGAACTTTGTGAAGTGTCTCATGCAAGAGAAAGGGTCAAGCGCCACTCGCTTTATAGCAGCCCACTCTCCACTGCCTAATGTCAGAGTTCTTGTCTTCTTATAAAGCTGTGTTCTGGACCTTTCCATGCTAAGTCCCCACCCTGGCCCTCTCTCTCAGCAATTTGGCAAGAAGGTGACACTTTCTGGGTCTATGAATTGGACCATGCTCAGACTCTTAGATGACTAGAATTATGCAGTATCTGTCTTTGGCTGCCTCATTTTACTAGCTTAACGGCCCCAGGATTATCCTTGCAGTATATGTCAATGGCTTTTCTTTTGAAGGCTGAACCCATTTTCTGTTCTGTTCACAGAAATCTGAAGAGGCCTCTGGCTGGAGAGATTGAGGAGCAGTTGTATGATGCTGAGGGGAGGGTCTGAAGGATAAATAAAGAACAGAATCAGTCAAGGATTCTAAAGCAGTTGCAGTAGGCAAAAGAGAGACGCGAGCACAAGCTTATACCAAAGAGAATCCATTCAAAAGTCAACAGCACTGAAAACATGAGATCTAAGCTGCAACCACTGAACTTGGTAATGTGCCAGTCAAGATGGCAGGTGAGGGGGTAGGGATGGGTGTGGGGAGCATGGGGCAGACAGAGTATGGGAGCACTGGTTGAGGGATGTTGGCACTGTTGATGGGACTAGTGTGGTAATATTACATTCTTAAGACCCAACTAGCAATAACTTTGCAAATCATGACTCTAATAGAAAGAAAGAAAGGAAGAAAGAAAGAAAGAAAGAAAGAAAGAAAGAGAGAGAGAGAGAGAGAGAGAGAGGGAGGGAGGGAGGGAGGGAAAGAAAAAGTCTGCACCAGGGAGCTGGCTCAGTCAATGAGCTGAGTTGATGGCTCTGCATGCAGCAGGCCTGGGTTTGGTCCCCAGTACTGCAGGAGCACCACCTCTGAGCACCACTGGGGGTGTCTGCGCTCCTACCTGTCCTATTGCTCATAAAACTCAATATCTACTTTTTTCATTTTCAACACTCAGCTTTAGGCTGAGTCTTCAGCTCTTCGTGCATTTCTTTCTGACCTGCTCCTGTACCTAGTGCTTTTCCCCCAGGCACCGAGGCTGGGCTCTTACCCCTCTGCATGGCAGAGACATGCCTCTCTTGATCACAGCAGAAGAAATGTGGGCACAGTGGGCATGGCCTTGGCTCTCTCTCCTTGGAAGACAGCTTCTGGAAGTCTTTACCTTTCTTGCTGCCAACAGGAACCTCAACAGGAGGAAACTGATGTGAACTGGCATATCCCTGAGGTCTCTGAGTTTCCCCATCTCCCCAGGGCGGAATCTAACGTGCGCATGTCCATTTGGTTGGATTAATCTCTTTTTCAATTGGTCACCAGAAGATAGGAACAAAGAGGGCAATTTATTGACCTTTTCATGCCACAGCAATATCTTGAAGCAGCCATTTAGCATGGCCGTTACCTGTGCTGACGTCATCTCCAGTGGTCCGAGTGTGCTTCTTTCATCTTTATCCCCTCTTCCCCATGTCCTCTGATAGCTCTTTTCCCTTAGTGGCCAAAGTGGTACTTAAGAAATCAAGGACCAGCGCAATAGTGCAGAGGGCAGGGCATTTGCCTCACATGTGACCAACTTAGATTCGATCCCCAGCACCCCACATAGTACCCTGAGCACTGTCAGGAGTAACTCCTGAGTACAGAGCCGGGAGTAATCCCTGAGCAAAGCTTGGTGTGACTCAAAAAGCCAAAATATTTTTTTAATGAAGGGAGTTCGAGGGGCGGGGAGGGAATAAATTTATGCAAAGAGACTCAATATACAGTTCCTAAAGAACCTTCGGAACTGGAAAGAGAGTACAGTGGGTGGGGTGCTTGCCTTGATGTGGTCAACTGAGGCTCAATCCCTGGCATCCCATCTAGTCCCCAGATCACTGCCAGAAGTGATCTCTAAATGCACAGCGAGGAACCCTGAGCATTGCTAGATGTGCCTCCATTCCCTCCTCCCAAAAAACACTCAACAATTTGACAATTGTCCTAGAAATGGTGAGCCTGTGTTTGCTAGACAAATCTCTCAAAACCATTGGAGTTAGACCGCATGTTCTGGTTTCTTTCTTATAAATTGGGAGGCTAAAAATACCTACCTACTGAATATCTCCAACTTGAGATATTGAAAAAGAGATCTCTTTGGACACCTACAACTGCAACTCAGAGAAAACAGAAAATAGCCTTGTGCATATACTCCCCTAGCCCCACACTGGTGACATTTCAGGGCCAATACAGCTGTCACAGAAGTGTCACCATGATGCTTGTCAATAGGTTGGCAAATCATGGCTGGCTTGGCCAGAGGTCTTGCTTTTGTCAGTGTGATCAGGTCATAAGTCAATGCTTGAAAGGTACTTGCCTACTCGGGCTTCCCTCTTGCACTGCTGCCTCCTCAGATCCCAGTCAGGATACTCACCCCGAGGATGAAAGGAGAGAGATAATGCAGGCCTGGAACCAAGCCACAGCCTGGCATAGACAAAGCAGTCTACACCAGCAATCCCCAGCTGAGGCGTGTTGTAGAGCAGACTGTCAGAAACACAACCCCAGCAAGACCTAACCAATAATTCATCTTGAAGAAGGACTGCTTTTGATTCATTTCTTTTAGTGGCTCAGTGATGTTTATTAAGGACTGGGGGTCCTTCCCTGGTCAACATCCTGCACACTGGCCATGGAGAGCAGGAATCATGTTTTGTAAGACCAATAACAACTTCCTACATAGCACTGAGTCCCCCTTGACTGATGTTCCAGAGACAACACCACCCTCACCCCAGAACCCCATAAACTGAGTGAGCTGGTCACTGAGGACGGTTCCCCAGCAAAGGACAGAGCCACCATGACTTGAGAATTTATAGCTGAGTGAAGGCAGGGTTTCCTGGAGTAGAATAAATGAACTGAGCTGCAATTCTACAAGCAAATTAGAAGGGGGACGGGGTTAAATGGGTAAGAGCCAACCTTGACATCTTCCTGGGCACTGAGATGTGAGTGTGAGACATGCAAAGTGCAGAGGAGAGCGGCCTGCACAAAGGAGGCACGGGCAAGAAGCCATTTTTAGTCCATTTGTGAATCCTAACAATGAAGATGAGATAGGAAGGACAAGGACAGACTAAACAGATAACAAAGGGAGCTATAATGGGCCAGAGAGCTGGTGCCATCTTGAGTCACACAGGCCTGCTTTTGCAACCAGCTGCCCACAATCGCAGACTGCAGCATTTCCAACGTGATAATAAGCTGCAAGACAGAGGGGAATATAGGCATCCGGAAGTCCCTTACTTTTATTGCATATATCTGTGTGAGCATCTGTAAATACAAAATACAAAACATTATCCTGTCTATTTCTATAACTATACTCATATGTGTTACATTTTATTACTTATAAATATATTTTACTATTTATTATATGGCACGATATGTATTATTATCTCTATAATATTGATAGGCACACTTAAGAAATTGTATAATACATATCAAATACCATCTCATTTACTTTTATACGTTACAGGCTTATCTATGTATATATTCCTATTTGAAAGCTTGTTACAGGTGTGGAAAGTTTCTTTCCTTTTTCTTTTTTGGTTTGTTTTTGGGCCACAACCAGCAGTATTCAAGGTTTGCTCTTGGTTCTGGGCTCAGAGATCACTCCTGGTGGGGTACCAGGGATAAACCCAGGTCAGGTGTGTGCAAAGGAAGCACCTTACCTGCTGAACTATCTCTCTGGCCCCCCACTTTTTGTTTGTTTTTGAGCCATACCCAGCAGTGCTCAGAGGATCATGCAGTGTCTAAAATCAAACCCGGACTTTGCATGTGCCAAGTCTTCCATCCAGCCACTGAGCCATCTCTCGAGGTTTTCTTGATTTCACACAGAAACACAATCTACCACTAATGGGAAGACTTGGGAATGTTATAAAGAGCATTAGTGAGGGGCTAGAATGCCACTAAGTTTTCTTTTGGAAACAAAATTATTATTTGTATTTTGAGGTACTTACAAATTCACATTGGCACTGCAAAGACAACATGAAAGTGAAACCTGGCACCTTTCATGGAATTCCTCACAGATGTTCCAAATAAAGTTCTAACATTCCAACTCAACCTCCACCCATTCTACAATCCCCAGCAGTCACTAATCTGTTCTCTGGGTCAAGAATTCTGCCACATGGGGCTGGGGCTATAGTACAGCGGGTAGGGCATTTGCCTTGCATGCAGCCAACCTGGGTCGATTCCTAGCATCCCATATAGTTTCCCAAGCACCACCAGAAGTAATTCCTGAGTGCAGAGACATGAGTAACCCCTGTGCAGCGTCAGGTGTGACCCAAAAAGAGAAAAAAAAATTCTGCCACATAAAGAAAGTTATATAAGTGTTATTATACAGCAATAAAGACTTTGGAAACCAAATTTTCTCTACCATTTAATAGGAATGTTTCCTTCCCTCAATATGAAAAAAATTAAGATAATTGAACCACAGTATCCAGAATAGCTTAAGATACATTCAGATGCTTTCATATACTCAGAGATCAATGAAAATAGCTGTGATCTGTAAGCCTCTTCCTGAAAGCTAGAACATACCACCATTTTCAAAAGACTCAAGATCATTGTTTTCAGTCCAAAGTAGCTATTCAAATGTTCCAGAGGAAAACTTAGAGGAGATGAAAAGGTCTGCTGATGTATAAAAATATTGAATTTAAAACCAAGTGTTCTGCCACTTAAAATATGGAACTGAAAGAACAAAGCAAGCCTCAAAATAAAGAGACAAGCTATCTAAATTCTTCACAACGGAATCAAGAAGGAAGGTCACTCTATCCCAGCAAGCAGTGGCTGAGCCAAAGCATGTCCTTCTATAAATAATTTCAACTAGAATGTTTCTTGTTCTGTTTAGCAGCGCCATGAGACTCAAGAGTACTGCAGAATACCTTCAACCACTCTGCTTGTTTTCTTAGCTTTCGGATGAAATCTCATAGCTGTTCTTTAGAGAAGAAACTTGACACACCGCCACCTCAAATATGGAGCCCTGCCTATTTAAAATACAAGAGTCTTTATTTTTGTCTTTGGATTGTTGTTTGACATAACGGGAGAGCTGATCCACACAAGGGAGCTGGGAGAGAGGAGTGGGTGGAAGGTGACTGGGGAAGGAGATGGGTAACTGCTGAGCGGTATGGTGTTAGGATTATGTGCAGGAGATATTATTAGTAATTCTATTGGAAATCACAGAACCTCCCAGATCAACCTCAGCAACAGATATAGGAAGGAGAAGAAAATGATAGAATCTCAATTTTAAAAAGTTAATGTGGGGCTAGGGCGTTTGCCTTGCACGCAGCCAACATGGCCGACCCAAGTTCGATTCCTCCGCCCCTCTCGGAGAGCCCGGCAAGCTACCGAGAGTATTCGATATGCCAGACACAGTAACAACAAAGTCTCCAATGGAGACGTTACTGGGCCCGCTCAAGCAAATCGATGATCAACAGGAGGGCCTTTACTTACTTACTAATGTGGGGCTAGAGCAATAGCACAGTGGATAGGGTGTTTGCCTTGCATGCGGCCCACCTGGGTTTGATTCCCAGCATCCTATTTGGTCCCCTGAGGTAATTCCTGACTGCAGAGCCAGGGGTGACCCCTGTGCATAACTAGGTATGACCGAAAAGCAAAAAAAATAAAGTTAATCTAAGAGCCTTATTTCCTATCCAACCACTTATCGTGCTGATCCCTTTTTAAAATGACAAACTGCAATCAAACACAGTAAAACAGTTCATGTTTCCTGGGTTCCTACCAGGGTCAATGACTTCAGACACTAAACTGAGCATGGCGGGGGGTTCTTGAGAGCATACCCAAGAGTAAGATGGCTCAGCGTTGGCCATTGCTTGCAGTGCTTTCTGGAACAACAGACACACATCTGAGAAGACAATTAATTAACTTGAAAGACACAGTTTGCCCACACACACTGATCATTCACTGGTGAGGGCTCAAGTCTGGCTGAGATAGTTCAGACACACAACTGGGGACATCAGTGGTGGGAAAAAATACACTGGTGGAAGGATGGGTATTGGAGCATTGTATGACTGAAACCCAATCATGAACAACCTTGTAACTGTGTATCTCATGGTGATTCAATAAAAATTAAGACACAGAAGAAGAAATCACCCTTGTGACAATAATTAAGCTTGGTCCAGCATCTGGACCACTAGTTCAAATTTCCTGGAGCTTCTCTTTCCAAATGTGAGAATGGGCTGGTGCAGCACACGGATGGGCCATGGTGACTGTGCACAGACAAGTAAGACCTGAGTGCCACCCCTGCCACTGGTCTAACATCATGGGTGACCTCAGTCCAGAACGTGTGATAGATTTGAGTGGGAGATGTTACCTCTGTGAATCTAACATTTTATCATAGTTCATGTGGAGAAAATACATTTGTGCTTGGATATAAATGATCAAAGCTAACTTTCATATAAGCAGCAGTGAAGAGCAAAAGAAACTGTTTTATTCCCCATTGGAGTCTGTGTGAGAGACAGTGTGTGTGCATGCATTTGCTATATGCAATACATGATGCCTATGAAATATTGCACACATACATAATACATAGAGGTTGTAGAAGGAAAGCATAATATTCTCATTTAAATTTTGATCAGCATAATATTCTCATTTAAATTTTGATCATAAAATGCAGTACTTCATAAATTTTTTCTGACTTCATGCAATATTCTAAAATAGCTTTCATAACCATTTGCTTTCATGGAAGACTTGGGGTGAGGCACTACCCCCACAACGAAGAGATGCTGCCAGCAGCCAAGCGCCATGCAATGGGCTTGGATTCCCTGGCTGTGAGTGAGGTCAGGAAGACTGGGTGTCTGGGCCTCCACTGACAGCAGTGTCAGATCCAGCGCCCTGGTACTTTACCCTGTCCAATGACCTGTTTAATGGTTATGGTGACTATCTCACATCCCCCTGCATACTAGACATTGTAGATGCAGGAATGAGCTGCCACTCTACAAAGTATGGCTCATACCGGATTATGACCTATAATTGCTTCTTCAACAAGACTCAATAAAAGAGCCAGCTCTACCTCTGGACATGGAAAGCAGAAGCTTGCTAGTTCCCTGTGTTCGGTAGACAAATGGAAAATGGCAAGACGACGCAAAAGTAGTAGATTCCAGAGGGTATGCAGACCTCTGTCCATTTAGAGCCTGTTTCCATTCTTTAGGAGCAGAATCGACTCTGAGTCTACATTATGAAACCTTCTTTGCTTCCAGCAGCATCTGAAGCACGGAGCTCTACCATCTGTGGGTGAGCACAGTCATCGTCTTCCCTCCTTATGTTTTTTGGTGAAAGAATCTGGGTGGACCTGTCCCTGGTGATGTGGTGGGTGGCCATTGACACCAGGAAGCTCCGAAGTAAACCTGCCCAACTGGGATCTCTACAAATGGAGTTTGCTGCAGGCCAAGGCAGACCTTGTACTTGATACATGGGTCCAGGCGACTGTCTGCAGGCTTCCAAGACTCAGACTTCAGAGGCTGGGGTTCCTCTGCCTTCTTGCTGCATCCTCCCAGGAGTTCACTCACGAATGTCCTTCAGACTAGAATCTACCAGAGGGCCATGACTTCCAGTCAAAGGCCATGCAGAGACCCAGCTTCTGGCCAGGGCAAGCTGTTTTCTAATGCATCAATACAGGCACGAGCAATGCCAAGGGGTATCACGAGGGCACAGGGAGAGTCTTCCCACACCCCTCCCTGCCTTCTGCTAGGCTGGCATCGACAGATTGCTAAGTGGGGGCAAGACTCAATCAAGAGTTTAATCGGAGGTTTTTCTCCTGTTCTTGTTCAAGTTGTATTCTGGTACCCCCAACTCCCCAGGTGGCTACAGCCACCAGAACCTCATTACAGACAAACCACTCTGGGAGTGTGGAAGGGAAAGGCTGGAGACGGAGGGGGCAGAGACAATTCTGGAGATAGAGATATGGGAGAGAGAGATGAGTCTGGACACAGACTGAGTTCCACCCTTTCTAGCAATGTGGCACTCTCACATCTAGCAATCTCGTATCCCCTTGACGTGAGGACAATGTTGCTAGACAAGAGCATTTCTGGTGACCCAGCTTCCAGGCCTTTCTGAGAAAAGAATTTTGTTATTGTTTATTTATGAATTTTAAAAAATATTTTAATTTTTTAAATTGGATCACTGTGAGACACAGTTACAAAGTTGTTCTTGATTAGGCTTTAATCATAGAATGTTGCAGCACCAGTCCCTTCACCAGTGTACATGACCCACCACCAATGTTCTCAGTTTCCCTCCTGCTACCCTCCCTACCTGCCCCCGATCCCCTGTCCCAGCCTGCCTCTATGGCAGGTACTTTTCTTTTATCTCTCTCTCATTCGTCTCTATTTCCTCTGGGCATGATGGTCTGTAATACAGGTGCTGGGAGGTCATCAGGTATGTCCCTTTACCTACTTCCAACCCACAGTTCTTTCCCAGAGTGGCCATTTCTTACTACCACGGTCATAGTGGTCCCTTCTCTATCCTAGCTGCCCCCCCTCCATCTGCCCATCAGCCCCTCCACTTGTGGCAAGCTTCACCCATGAAGCAGTCCTCCTGGCCCTTGCTTTTACTATCTGTGGGTATTAGTCTCACATTATGCTTTTTTTATGTCCTACTCATTTATGGGACATAAAAAAGGAAAGGATTTTTTTAAAGATACAGAGGATCTCGAGCAGCTTTCTGCTCCCCTGGAGAGGCACCAACACACCCTTCACCAGAGAAGCCAGAGGAACAGTTCACAGACTGGTGCAAAAACTTGCACACAGATGTCCTGGGTTCAGTCCTTGGCACTGCATGGCCACCTGAGCAACCCCAAGAGTGATACCCACCACTGTGCCTGAAGTAACCCCGAGCACTACTGGGTACGCACTCCCCAAAAAATTCTATGGGGAAGCAGGAATCCTGTTTGGGTGGGGGCTGAGTCTCCCCTTAGAACAGGAACAGAAGACAGGGACTGGAGATTGGAGTCTGGTCCTACAGTGAGTGGGGCCAAGGGGGCTGAGGTACTTATGTAACCAACACAAGGATCAGGTGATGGCCCGGGTGACCAGCACAGATGTTAAAGAAAGACGACAGTGAGCCAAATGAATGCCTGCAACAATTGCAAGGTCTGAAAGTCAAGGGTAGGGAACAATTTCCCACAAAGGGGAGGGATAACTTCCTTCCCAAAGAAACAGAACTGAGTTGAAAAGACATAAACATGCTTTTTAATAGAAAAGAGATGACTCATAATGTGGAGGAGATGGATTATAATTCACTTAACTCCCATCTTATTGAGCTGAAATGTGCCACTGATTGAATCTGGCTGCAGAAGCGGGGCACATAGACAGCCACAGCAGAGACCAGCCATGGTGGAGAACAGCCACAGTGAAGACACTTTCGGGGGGGTTTCCAGAGAAGGAACAACCAACAGAAAGTATGTCAGGTGCTTTAAGGAAAAATGAAGTGGACCGAAGGCACTGAATAGCAGAGGGTCATTATAAAGAGTAGATCTGAGTGACGCATGGGATAATGGCGCCAGAAACGAGTCAAGCAGGAACACAAGGACACGTGATGGCGCTAGGAAAGGTGCACATGCAGGTGCATGGAAATGAATCAAGGACAAGAGCTTGAACAGGCCAGGGAGAGTAAGAGACGGTAGGTGAGCACTGCCTATGGGGCTGTTAAAAGCTGGGGCAAGGTGGTCAGATGAGATGAGATAGGAATCCTGAGAATCTGAGAGCCCAGCCGGGGCCATGTGGGTGGGGGGAAGCTTTCAGGTCTGTATTTGAAATGTGATGGGCAGAGCCCAAGTCCTGGGGGAGTTGGTAGAGGACGTCTTACACACAGTAGAATGCTACGAAGCCACAAGGAAAGGTGAGGACTTGCCTTTGATCCCATGGGGCAGAGCTCCAGGAAGTCAGATTAAGAAAAGTCAGTCAGAAGGAGGACAGGGAATGGAAGATCTTGCTCTCGCATGGAATATAAAGAACAAAGCAAAGGAACAGAAAATGACCAATGACAACACGCCCTTGGACTCTGATCACACAACCGAGGTTACGACATGGGTGATGCCAGAGGTGAGGAGGGAAGGGGGACTGGAAGGGACCTGGGGACAGTGGGTGGAGAGATAATGACATTTGGATGGCTTGTGTGAGGCCGGTCACATTGCCTAAAGTATAAACAGTGACTCTCTTCTAAGTCAAGACAAAAGCTAAAAAAAAGTAAAGTTGAAAAAATGTAAAGCAGTTAGGAAGAAGAAAAAAAACAAATCCAGGTAAATGTTGGTAAAGGTGAAATCCAGGGCTGGCCCTGGACTCCTTGGGATGTGTGTGTATTGACCCTGTATGTTCTTCCATCACAGAAACACGGAGAAGGCAGACTCACCCAAGGACACAGATGGAGGCCCCTTATTATTATAAACATCCTCCTCTTGAAGAAAACCCAGGCCCAGTAATAAGGCGGTGGAGGAGAGTGATGTCCCCAGATAAGCCTCCAGAGCCACCTGGACCTGCCGCAGACATGGAGAACCTGAACAGAAGTTTACATGACAAGGAAAATCCCTGTTCCAGAGTGTGACAAGGCTCAAGATGAGAGGGAAGATATAACTGGGCAACACAGAAGACGGCACCTTAAATCTGCCAGTCGACCACGTCTTCCTTTAGCTGGCATTGCCCAATAACCTTCCATTGCTGGCACTCCTGGCACCCTCAACATCTCTCTTCTTAAATGTCTTTTGCTGACAATGTTAAAGGTGCTGGCTCGGCCCATTTCAAAGTTGTTTCTTCCCTCCGGAACTCTCCCAGATACACAAAAGGTAGGCATGCTATTAAACTTCTGTTGTTGCTGTTGCTTTTTTGCTCCCGTTAGTAGGTCTTTGATGACTGAGACTCAGCCAAGAAGCTAAATGGGCACAAGGAAAATGATGTTTCCCTTCGCTACAAATCGGGGACAGAAACCAAGGTCAAGTCTCCTTCCCAGGATGCTGCCTGCCTAAGCACGCATTCCTCTCCCTGCTCTTTGTTTCTGTTTGTTTTGCTGGAGAGAAGAGGTTGGACTACAGCACCCCCCCCACAACCCCCATGTTAGGGGCTACACCAGCTCTGTGCTCAAAGATCACTTCTCAGATGCATGAGGGACCAGGTAGTGCCAGTCACATGCAAGGAAAGTGCTTTCACCTATCCTCTCTCATGCCCTCCTCTGCCTACATCATTCGAAGTTTGCAGAGGCTCAAAGGAAAAAAAAAGCACAAGAACCAAATTTCCTTTGTTCTGCATATTAAATACTAGTCTTTCCTAAAAACTGTCATGCAGTAAAAATCAGAAGACCTGAAATTACTTGAGAATGTCCCAATAGCAATATCAAAATGGAAATAAGCACCAGGTAGAGGGTCCTGACAGTACAATTTAGGGAGTCATAAGAAATAAAAATAAATTTAGAGAGATGAAACGCATTCTTAAAAGGAGCGCACTCCTGCCAGCCCAGGGCAATGGCCAGAAGACCCGTGACTCAGGCAGGATGGATGTCCTGGTCTACCAGTGCCTCTTTGTCTTGACACCCTCCCAGAACCAATCCTTAGTCTAAGTGGAGACAACCTGCGGGGAAGCGAACTAACAGCTTCAGTTTCCCAGTGCAGCTGGGCACCTCCTTCTGGAGCTGCATGCACCCTTTCTCTTCTCTCTCTGATCTCTCTCTCCCCCTCTCTGTCTCTTTTCCCTGTCTCTATACTCTTTTTTTTGCTCTGCCTCCCCCTTTTCTCTTCCCTCTCCCTCTCTCTCCTCTCTCCCTCTCTCTCTTTCTCTTCCCCCTCTCAATTTCCCTCTCCCCCACTAAGCCCAGGTTCACTTGGTTCTCCTTAATAAAACTCTCCTCTCTACTATTTTCTCCTAAAACTCTTTTCTGTGAGAAAAGACAAGGACACAGACCCTTATTCTGCAAAAGGCACGATCTCCTGCCACCCTGAAATCCACAGCTGACTCCAAACACAGGTGGCAGGACTGGTCTTAGACTGTGCAGACCAAGGGGCTCTCAGGTTCAGAGTGGACCTCAGCATCCACGCCATCAGAAGCTCACATGAGCTTTACTCAACTGGGCTTTCCTAGGTACGTTCCTCATCACTCTCACCCCCACGATCAAGGCATAGGGTCTTATCCAATACTCTCATCCTTCAGGCTGGGACGTGGGAGGCGCAGAGAACAGCTCCTATGCAGACTGGTCATTCCAGCACCAGTTCTGGGTGCCAGTTTGCCTTCCCTGGGGAGGCTGCTCCGAGGAAGCCTTTCTCAGACAACACAAAGATTGGCTGGGACTGTTGTCAGCCAAGCCTGGCAAATCTGCTTACAACTTCATACCCTGCAAAGCAGCTTCTGAATCCCCGTGAAGAGCCAGAGGGCTTGAGACAAGCCAAATACGTATTTGATAAATCAAATCTGAGCTTGAAAACTGTCACCTGCTCCTGGTAGGCGCTCTTCTCTGCATTATTTTATTTTATTTTATTTCATTTTTGCCTCTCCATTCTCCTCCTTGAGGCAGCTGTTAACCTGAGTGTTTCAGTCAAGGATCCTTCAGCAGTGGCAAATGGGGGGTGTTTGGTCCTATGCAAGCCCATCCTTAGGAAAGGGCATCAGCCTGACCCCTCAGTCTCAGCAGTCACTAGCAGGCACACACATAAGAATAAATTCTCGTCCATACTCCTTTGTTAAATAGGTATAAAAGGAAGAACACGTCTGCCTTTCTCTGGCATCCTGCTTCAGGAGACTCCCCCCAACACACACACACACACACACACACACACACACACACACACACACTTCCCCACCTTCCTCTCCCTTTCCTTTAATAAAGTCTTTTCTGAATTGAGCCCTTTCATCTCCTACCCCTTGTTTCCATTTTAACTGCTGGAGGACAATAAGCTGAATGACAGCCCCGGCTCTCACAACACCACACAGCAGTGCTGTAAGGTGATGCTAGGAAAAGACTCATGTCTTCAGAGATCAATGAAAACAGTTCCTTCATGTTAATACAATGGAAGGGAGTACTGACTTAGGAAACCACGTGAAAATGCTCTGGATGACGGTGCTTGTGGCTCGTGTTTAAAACAGCCCCATGACAATGAGATAAACTGAAGTAATACAAAGGTGGAGTCACTTTGGTGGCTAGAACGTGAGGTAAGTGTATGTACCAAAGCCCTTCAATCAAGCAACAGGAGGAAAAGATAGGGCAGAGATGGCAGTAGGAGGCCACATAAGGATCGTGAGGGTTGGCAGGTCATGGACGCTTTGGTGGTATTGCAACCAGATTAGCTAAAACACCTTTGGAACCATACTGACTAAACTGCCTTTATTTTTAAAAAGGCATTTCAAGCCTTTTAAAAATAAAATAAATTATCATAATAAAACATCCCCCCTTATGCGTGGTTTTTCAACAGAAGAGAGTCAGTTCATGCTTCAGCTCTGAGGAAGATAATGGCAAGCGGATTTATATGTGGAACTAATTCACACGCTGGCACCCTTCCAGGAGATTGGGGGGGGGGGGAACGACACATCCCACCACCCAAAGAAATTCGCCAGAATTCTATATGTGTGACACAACAGAATCATGTTCTCATCTCCTAAAAAAAAAAAAAAACAGTCTGAGAGAGGGAAGAGGGGTCCGGGTAATATGTACTGGGAAAAAATATCTCAAATGCAAGGTAGCCTAAAAGCAGGAAGGCAGTTGAAACACAGGACCTATATGAGGAGACTGGCAAACATGAAGATGCTCAGACCAGATCATGGTCTGGACCATCTGGAATGGTTATACGAAGGATATCAAAGGAGGAGCTGGAGCCATAGTGGGGGGGGGGGGGGGGGGGGATATGGCACTTGTCTTGCACGTGGCCAACCCAGGTTCTATCCCCAACACCTCATATGGTCCCTTAAGCCCTTCCAGGAGTAATTCCTGAGTGCAGAGCTAGGAGTCGGCCCTAAGCACCACCCAGTATAATCAAAAACATAGAAATATCAAAGGAGATGTAAACTCACCAGTCAAGTTTCACAGATTCACGACTAATCTTGGAAAAGATGCAGGTCAAGTTGCTAAAAGTATCATCTTCTGGCTAGAAACTCTAGGGCACCCTCTGGAGGGGGCATGCCAAGTCCCTATCCTGCTAAGCCCTGGGAACTGATCCCACACCCCACAGTAGCTACCATGCCAACGGCTCAATTTCACTGCTTCATGACTAATCCCTTCAGAGATGCCAAACGGACAAAAATTTCAGGTACACTGGTCCTCAGGCTGAAAACTCTGGGGTATTTGTATTTTCAGAGTGGGGTCAGGCAGCCAACCCCTACTTTCTACCCACTGAACTTCCAGAAGCGCTGGCACCCACATCCACATCCCACAGCTGCTGCTGTATGAACTCATTAGCCCTGATCTGCAGATTCTGGAGTTGCTGAAGCATGTGGCTACCTGTGTGGTCGCATAACACCTCCAAATTCCACTCCAGATTCTGACTCCAAATTCCAGATTCTGATGCCTCAGTAGGAGCACCAAATAAGATGGAAAAGTAACGAAGAAGCCAACTAAGTTCAATAAGCAAAAACGGTAACACAGAAAGTTCAATTAGCAACAAACAGCTCAGTAAACCCTTAGAAAAGCCTTAATGAACCCACAGTGAGATATAACAATTTTCACACATTTTTTAACAAAAGTATTTTTTGATAATTCCATTAGCCATTTAGTTATAACAAGCATTATAAAGTAATTATTTTATGCCTGGTGAAAGGGCTGGAGTGATAGCACAGCGGGTAGGACATTTGCCTTGCATGTGGCCAACATGGCTGACCCGAGTTCAATTCCTCCGCCCCTCTCGGAGAGCCCAGCAAGCTACTGAGAGTATCTCGCCTGTACAGAAAAGCCTGACAAGATACTCATGACATATTTGATATGCCAAACACAGTAACAAGTCTCACAATGTTACTGGGCCCATTCGAGCAAAATTGATGCACAGCAGGAGGACAGTGACAGTGACTGGTAAAAGGGCAAGCTTGAGGGGGTGGGTGGGAAACTGGGGACAATGGTGGAGGTAGAGTCACATGGGCACTGAGATTGATGTTAGAACACTGAATACCTGTAACAACTGCATTGTGAACAACTTCATAGTTATGGTGTTAAATAAAATGAAAAACATTTAAATACTAAAGGAGGGGCTGGAGCATTAGTATGCTAGGCTCAGAGCTTGCCTTTCAAGTTGCCAACCAAGGTTTGATACTCAGACCCTATATGGCCTTCCAATCAATGCCTAGAGTGATCTGTGTGTGCAGAGCCAGGAGTAAGCCGTGAGAAGCAAATGTTTTGCCATCCCACAAAAATAAAACAAAACAAACATCAAAGACATCAACCACAAATAGTTCCAACTTTGCCTCTTGACAACAGACATTGGGGGGACTCTGGAGAAACTAAAAGTAGAGGCACAAAGCTGCACATTTCGGGCCAGGGGCCTATATTTATCCTCTGAGCATATCCCCCACCTTGGGGATTCCCCACAGAGCTACTTGCAATGTGTACTTGGCTCTGTCCACTCTGAAGAAGGCCACGTCGTTCTTTCTTGAGCATGAAATTCTCTTTCCATACTCTCAGAATGCCCAAATAAAACTGATCTGTCACTATCCATTTGCACCCTGAAATTCTTTTCTGTGAGAGGAGGTCGGGGAGAAGAAATACAAGGGTGGGCGGGTGGGCTAAGACTGATTTTCCTTTCCCTGTAATGAGCAATTCCTGGCCCCGACTTGAGTCCCAGGGCTCCCTGAGATTTGGGGTGCAGAGTAAAATTCCCATGCCCTGTACTTCAACTGGGACCTAGGCAAATTGTAGAGCTGAGAGATACGAGGTCTGTGCTCTGTGAGTCCTCGTGGCAGAGTCTACCAGCCCTAACTTTCCCTGCGTGGCAGGTAAATGGGTGATGGAGGCAGGTAAAACCTCGGGTACCTTTCCACTCTCCACTTCACAGAAGTCACCAGCAACACACACATAAACATGAGCATGTGTCTTTTTGAACTCCCACCTGGAGGATCATCCTGGCAACTCTCAGCCGACTGGGTCAGACACCAATGTGAAGGCAAAAGGATGGACTGCTGCTCTGGCTGCCTGGGCACCAGGGATTACCCAACCCACCCTGGCAATATTTGTGAGCCTCCAGGGTCACCCCCAGAAGTGTGCTGGGGACCAGTGGGGCTGGTGTTTGAACTCCGGCTGCCTATAGGCAAGGCAGGGGCCTTAATCCCTGTCTCCTCTCCTCCATTTGCTAAACAATCAGCAGAAAGAACACTACCCTAGATGAAAACTCTTAATCATCTCCAAATCAAAGAACACACCTTTACCATTTCTTTTTGGTTCTGTTTGTTTGTTTTTGTTTTCAGGCCACACCTGGCAGTGCTCACAGATTACTCCCGGTTCTGCATTTAGGAACTAGTCCTGGAGGTGCTTGGAGGCCACATGGGATACTGGGGATCGATCCTGGATTGGTGTGTGCAAGACAAACGCCCTCCTCACTGTACTATCACTCCAGCTGTTCTTCTCTTTGTTTCTTGTAGTATCTGGATATTTAGGTAAGCTCCTTTCTCTAGGGCTCATGGAAAAATTGGGAAGCAGTTTGGAAAAGTACTCAATCAGATGCTGAAAGTAATATTTATTAGGACACAAAATGGTTTGAATATTAATACAATACATCCTGCTGGCATAAGAACACCATGTAATAATACCATGAAGTGGTAATGAGAGAGCCATCCCATGTAATCTGTTGAAGATAAACTGTGAATCTACATAGAGGGATCCCAACATTTTACATTCATGATAAACTAAAGAATTCTAAATATGGCTCTACTATTGAACGTTATCTTAAAATAAACACATTCCTCTTGTGATTTTAAAAACAAACTTTAAAAATAAAATTTTGATTAAAAATAAAGAAAATAAGATGTATCTGATCTGAAGATATCAATGCTAACATGTCAGGTTAACAGCCTTGCTTCTTATGTCATAGACATGATTTCACTTACTCTAACTAGGATATATATTGTGAATTCTGTATTGTACATTATCAATATTGCAAACCACAATGTCCAAAAGGAGAGAGAAAGGAAAGAGTGAGAGAGAGAGAGAGAGAGAGAGAGAGTAGGGGATGATGGTAGAGAACCTGGGGACTCTGGTGCTGGGAAATGGACTCTGATGGAGGGATGGGTGTAGGAATAGTGTATGACTGATGTCCAATCATGAACAGCTTTGTAATAGTCTATCTCACATGATTTTATTTATTTATTTATTTTGATTAAAATTAATTTTAATTAATTTTAATTAAAATTAACTTTGCAATTAAAAAGTTAAAAAAGTAGGCAAAAAAAGGGCTAGATTAGTCAGCATTCTCATCAACAACAAAGGAGTCTCTTTCTCCCCACATCCATGCGAGCACTGGTTGCTCTTGGTTTTGTTTAGTTTTGTTTTTGATGTAGGCACAGTGCTTTGACTGTCGATTCTGGCTTGGCACTGACAGATCATTTATTAGACAGATCAAAAAATGCTCGCTGCTGTCTTCATTTGCATTACAGGACTATCAATTATCTATACATTGCCTCACTTCCTTCCTCCTGTAGGAGACAACCACAGTCTGTCTTTGCCTAGACTTAGGTGCAGGTTATCCTGACCACTTCCCTCTTCCATCTCTGATTGACATTACATTAGCAACTCAGCTGTGCATCTGTAGCATCTTTCTTCCATCTCCGACGTTTGTACCATCATCACCCACAGGGTGTAGGGGAGGTGCAGGGAGCAGGAGAGCCCTGGGCATTGCTTTTGTTGGGCCAGCCAAGGCCCCCCCTGCCTGGGCCTCAGCATCCTGTTGGGTAAGACAAGGGAGCCTGTGGCCCAATCTCAGCCCAATCTCTCATCTTGCTGCTTCTCTCACAAGATAATGGTGGCCTCACTTCAGCACTGGACACGAGACTCAGTCTAACCTACGCATGAATAACAAACTTTTGAGAACTCCTGACGTGGGTTTTTTGGTGCAGCCACACTTGGTAGGGCTCAGGGATCACTCCTGTCAGGACTCAGGGGACTGTATGGGATGTCTGAGTCAAACCTGGGTTGGCTGCTTGCAAGGCAAGAACCCTCCCCACTGTATCATCACTTCACCTCCTATACTGGTTTTTCTTGATGCATGGATATCAGCTCTCCAGAGCATCTGTAGAGACACCTTGCCTAGAGATCGTTAGATGCCGCAGATATGGCCTAAAACTATGCGCCTTTCACCCATCCTCCAGGCCACAAAACCACACTATTAAAGTTCTTTAGTTTAGTTAGAACCTAAGTGTGTTAGGTTCTTTAGTTTTATAGATCCAGTTGATTCAGATAACTTGTCAGTTAGAACTAACTTGTCTTTTTAACTTTTCTCTCTTTTGCCTCTTCCTGCACTTTAAATTATTGCTCTTCTGATCCTAATCTGTCAATTCAAAAATGCACAGAGTGGGCTATAGAATCTCCAGGTCTCCTGAGTAATAAACTCCTGAAGGTTAATGCTTACGGGTACTGTGAGTTTCTGAGAACTTCAAAGGTCAGTGTTGCCTCTAATCTTGGTTTTGACAGGGTAAAACTTGATGGTGAATATAGTGGACCTCAGGGAATATGTCTCTATCACTAGCATTACCATCATTCAGTTAAACAAACACAAACGTACAAGTTGCCATCTCTTCAAAAGCAGTATCCTTTAGAAGACATCAGTAGCATTCTCTTTGGGGACGATCTATTTTGGGGGAGCCACACTCAGGGCTTATCATGGCTTCCTGCTCAGGAATTACTCCTGACAGGGGTCAGGGGCTCAGAACTAGACCCCTTTCATCTCATTCATCTCAGCCAAAAATTCCTCTTCCCACTTGGAGTTGTTAGTGTCTAGTGGTGGCTGGCATCCCTTTTCTCAGTGATTTTCAGAAGAGCTCAGAGACATAGGATTTCTGCTTTGATTCCCAAATGGTTGTGTGTACTGATGTTTTATAACAAAATGTTAGCCTTTTGACCTTTTGCTCTAGTTGAGAGCCAGAGACCATTCTGGGGGAAACTGGAGGTGAATATTATGTAACATGCCCAATCCTCCAAGATAAAGATCATGTGCTAATGATGAGGAAAAGTGAAAGGAACATTAATGGGAACACAACCCTGTGGATCCTAGTTCCCATATATAGGTGAACTCACTAAATTTTCACAGCAAACATAGATGAGGCAGTAGGTTATTAAACCTATAATTCACAGGCATTTAGCACTAAAAACCCATGGAATCAGTATTTATCTATGGCACTGTGATTTATAAGAAATGCATACTTGGTTTTCCCCTTTGTTTCTGGCACCTAAACCCCTTGTATTGAACCATTGTAATTATAACGATCCTCACTGACTTGGAAATGAACCTAACTGACATGAAGTGACTTACGCTGTTGATGTAAGCAGCCACTTCTTTGGAAAGACTGATAATCAGAGGCAAACAAGACACAAGGATAGATAAAACCCAGCTGTGCCGAGCGGGGCCAAGTCCAAAATAAAACTAACAGGTGGCTCTGATAATACATGCGAAGAGTGTATAAATACAGGAGCTAAATTAAGCCGATTGGAGCTACTTTGAACTCTGCCAAAGGGGTCTCCAAACCCTTCTCCAGACTTTGGCAGCTGCACTGGAGGATGCACTTAGAGAAATCACCTACTTCCACGCCCCCAGGACCTTTGCAAAGAAAGCTCCAGAGCCAGATTCTGGCATCCTGCATCTCGCTGTGAGAGTTTAATCATTGCTCCTCTTTCACTGCCCTTGGAAGTGTATGCTTCTCCCAATGCAGAATTTTCCCCATCATCCATCTTATCACCCTTCTATGAGATCAGAGCAAGTTCTTTTTTTTTAAATTTATTTATCTTTATTTTTCTGAGGGCTGGAGCGATAGCACAGCGGTAGGACATTTACCTTACACGCAGCCAACATGGCCGACCCGAGTTCGATTCCTCCGCCCCCTCGTAGAGCCCGGCAAGCTACCGAGAGCATCTCGCCCACACGGCAAAGCCTGGCAAGCTACCCATGACGTATTCGATATGCCAAACACAGTAACAACAAATCTCACGATGGAGATATTAGTGTGCCCGCTCGAGCAAATCGATGAACAACAGGAGGACAGTGCTGGACAGTGCAGTATTTTTCTGAATCACCGTGAGATAGTTACAAGCTTTCATGTTCGGGTTACATTCACACAACAATCAAACACCCATCCCTCCACCAGTGCACATTCCCCACCACCAATATCCCCGGTTACCCCCCTTTCCCACCCCCCCCCCGCCTCCATGGCAGGCCATATTCCCCATACTCTCTCTCTCTATTTTGGGGCATTGTGGTTTGTAATACAGATCCTGAGAGGACATCATATTTGGTCCTTTATCTTTCAGCACTCATCTCCCATCCTGACTAGTTCCTCCAGCCATCATTTTCTTAGTGATCCCTTCTCTATTCCAGCTGTCTTCTTCCCTTTGCCCATGAGGCAGGCTTCCAGCTATGGAGCAATCTTCCTGGCCCGTGTATCTACTGTCCTTAGGTGTCAGCCTCATGTTATATTGTTTTATACTCCACAAATGAGTGCAGTCCTTCTGTGTCTGTCCCTCTCTTTCTAATTCATTTCACTTAGCATGATACTCTCCATATATATCCATTTATAAGCAAATTTCATGTCTTCATCTTCCCTAACAGCTGCATAGTATTCCTTCACAAAGCACGTTCTAAACCTCACTCATCACATGGAAGGCAGCACTTTGAGATCTTAAACATCTGTTACACCTTGGAATTTTTTAAGTGAAGGAAGAAATACAGTTTTTTTGTTGTTGTTGCTCTGTTTAAGGTGTATTTGGCAAGAGTTGGGACTATTTACCAGAAACAAAGCGCCAAAATGTGCTGTGTGTGGGGGCGTTTTGGTCGCATTCCCCAAAGCATGAAGGAGGGAGGAGGAGGAAGATGTCTGCTCACCAATGGGAAATGATTTCACCGGAAATAAAACTTCCATAAAAAAATTTTAACAAATGGGTTCAGGGAGCTTCTGAGTGATGAACAGCTAGAGGAGAGAACATGCCAGTTCCACCTCCTTTTCATCTACCCAGCCCTAGACTACTCCATTAGATGTTCTGTCCTACAATGAACTGGCCGTTTAGGTCAGGGATAGAGAGCAAAAAGCAAGTTTGCATGCAGGAATTCTGGGTTCCACCTGTGGTACTGCCAGGAGCAACCCCAAAGCACTGAACTTGAAGTAGCCACATGATTTTCTGTTGTCAGTGGACCCAACACTCCCCCCACCCCCATAAAAACATGTCAATCTAGCAATTAATCAAAAGCAAGGAGTTGGGACAGACTCCAGAAGCAACCATCTCTACAGTAGGTTTGTAGGATGCATAAGTTGGAAGCAGGGATCAGGGATGGCATCTGGGTGACCAGGCAATGACCATCCTGTTATCTGAATCCCGACTGGCAGGCTTGGATGCCATCTTCAGACAGTGTCAGGATGAAGTTGGATTGTGGGACCCTACACTGGTGTCTAAAACCTTACTTGAACAGCATCCCTCCCACTCTGGGACACAGATCTAAGTACACTCTTTATAATTGTCTTTGAAGACTTTTGGCCCCACCCAACAATGCTGGTGTTACAAAATGTATTATTACTAGATTGTCATGTTTTTATAGAGGGCTGGGTCCACTGACAGTGGAGCTCATGGCGCTACTTGACACTCAGTGCCTGGGGTTGCTCCTGGCAGTGGCTCAGGACTCCATCAGGCAAACTTGTGCCCCAGGCCTAGAGGGCCAGTTCACTGTAGGATAGAATATCTGATGGAGAAGTCTATGGCTGGAATATGAAAAGGAAGGTGTAACCATCATTTTCCCCTCCTCCAGCTGGGGTCATTTCTGGCTCTGCACTCAGGAATTACTCCCAGCGGTGCTCAGAGGACTGAATGAGGTGCCAGGGATTGAATGCGGGTTGGCTGAGTGCAAGGCAAGTGCCCTCCCTGCAATACTCTTGCCCCAGAATGCTTTGTAATGTCTGATTCTAAAGTCCCCCTTAAGCTTTCCATGCCATAGTGTGACCTGATCGGGTACCCACACATCAGTGGTCACATGCTGAGGCTGCCTCTGCCAGTATTGGTTGGCATCTGAATCAAAACTCATAGTGTTGGTGTCAAACATCCCCAGGATCGCTCTGCTGCCAAACAAAATGCTCCGAGCTGGAACTGAACAGCAGACAAGTCTTAGAATATCCATTTGGACAATGGGTCAAGAGGTGAGAAAAGGAGGCGAAAATGAAATTCATTGAATTGTGCTTACAAGCAGTTCCATTTCTACCCTGGGAGTATATTTTTAATTTTCATTTCCCCACACAAACACAGAGCCTCTGTCCACTGGGGTTTTCTCCCAAACCCGGGGCTGGGGGTGGGGGAGCGCCCTGAGCTGTGCTTTCTAAAGACGTGACTGCGAGAGGGCGGGGCGAGGGCTGGGGGTGTGTGGAGGGTGGGGGACAAGGATCCCAATCAAATGATGGGTCCATGAGTCATTTTAACATATCCAACCCCTGACTGTTTACACCTCATTTCCTCTCTGAGGAACAAAAGCTGCTGACTTGTTTAAAACAATTTCAACCAAGGAGGTGGCAAAGCAATAAAGCATTTGCCTTGCAGGTGTGAGGTCCTGGGTTTGATTCCTAACAGATAGGTCAGTCAACATCCCACTCATCAAGATGGGGTGGGGGACAGCAGGTTTTGTTCTTTAATTTTTCTTTTTAAAGGGAGGGGGCACTGGGCTACATTCAAGGATCACACTGTCAGCTCCAGCAAGCCCCTTAACCCCTGTACTATTTCTTCAGCTCTTCTTAAAACTCCTTCAGGTTTATTTTTAACAAGTCTGATGTAAGTTTCACATTTTCCAAACATTTTCACTTGGCAGTTGGAATAAAGGAAAAGTGGGAAAAAGGTAGTTGGGAATAAAGAAGAAATAAATGTTCTTTCCTCATCTGCAAATAACACCACCACCACCATCAACAGCGTTGGGTTTTGTAAAATATTCCAGACATTCCTCTGATGCAGGCAATGTCCATGTGAGACATCAGGCTGCAGTCAGGAAATACAAGGGCATGTGCATGAGAGCCACAGGAAACACATGGGGTAAGTATGTTTGCTGCATATCCTGGTTCATGATCTTCAGTGCTCCAGGAACATGGCATAACTTGACCCTTAGTCAGGAAACCTTCCTTAATCATGCAGTTAGCATCCTCTCAACATCGAGCAGATGACCAGAACCTAATCATGTCTAGAGTGACTAACTTTAGCATATTATTATTTTTTATATTAAGGCTAAAGTGACCTGCTTTCCAATGGCCCGGGAGTCCTGAGAGCCCAAGGCACTTCCCTCCTCTTTCTCCAATGAACCTGCAACCCAGAGAAGCAGCATATCAGCATTAAGAGCTGCCTAATTCAGAACAAAAATCCACTGGCAATTGCCCTGAGAGCTCTGAGCACATAGCACTATTCCCAGCACGTGCCAAAATTCCCGGGGAGTGATGACAGCCAGCTACTTCGAGGCCAGCACCCATGATGAAGATACTTGGGTACTTGAAGTAGTACTGCTGCTTCTGGCTACATGAGCCACCCCGTGAACCATGGTAGTGGCCTTACACAGTGCTCTACGACCAGCTCGACCCACAATGCACAGCTGTCATTCCACTGCACAGAATACTAGCCAAGGAGACAACTAGAAAAATGATCAGGAGTTTGAAGAGTATCAGATATACTACTGCCTTCCTGGCAATGAGTACACATGAGAAGAACAGAGAGGATCCACACTACTGAGGAGACCGGAGCTTCCCTTTGGCTGCCCAAATCCTCGAATACTGACACACTCCAGAGAAAGCGGAGTTTAGGCACTTACACACACACACACACACACACACACACACACACAGAGAGAGAGAGAGAGAGAGAGAGAGAGAGAGAGAGAACTAGAGAAGGGGAAGGAGAGAAATACAGAAGCACATAGCAAGAAGGGAGAGGCTGGCAGAAGACCAAGAATGGCAAATTCCAAACCAAAGACCCCACTGCTCAGAAGGATGGAGCTAAGCTGACATGTGAAATCAAGCTTGCCAGGGGCAGAAGACACACTCTGGGTTCTTGTCCTTGTCACCCAGAGGGTGACTGGGAATGTGGCTATCAAAGTGCTAAATGCTTTTCAACTCTTATCAAGACTCAATCCTGCCACCACATAAGTTTCACCATCTATGTTTTCAGCATAGCTTTATATCGTTGAAAATTCAAGCCCACATCAGTACCATGGGTGCAATATTTATCCCCCAATGCCCAAATGGATCCTCGACCCCTTCTGGGAATCTATTCCACCTGCTTCCCCTCTGGTACCTTCCATTCCCCCATCAGCACATAAGGGTCTGCTTGTGTTTTGTTGGTACCTTTGTTTATTTCTTTGGATTCCATATCTAAGTGAATCATACCATATTTTGTCTTCCTCTTTCTGATGTCTTTACCTGGCATACGCTGCTCAGAGACAGTCCTTCTGTTGCAGAAGCTCAGTAATATTCTGTTGGGTTCATACACCTCGTCACTCTTCACTGACCCAATGATGCTTACATGGGTTGTTCCGCTATACTGGCTACTGTGAACAAAACTGTGATGAAAGGTGCATGGATCTTTATGAACCATGTCTGCATGTTCTTTGGATACATGCACAGAGGTGGAATGGATCAACTAGAGGGTGGCTCATCTTTGGCAGAGCCCAAATGAATCCACAGAGTGAATCCACAGTCTGGAAACGGGGACAGGGGGGTTCTTCCTCCCTACCCCAAACGGCACTTCTCTTTCATCTTTTTGGTGGTACAGGCCACACCCACAAGTATATGGGGTAATCTCACTGTGATTTTGATTTGCAGCTTCCTGGTGATTTCTGAGAATCTTCTTATATGTCCGTGGCAGTGCTACCATTATCATTCATGCAATCTACATGAAAAAATTCCATTATTATATAGACAGAGGATTCTGGTCAGCCTAGTCATGTAGTCAGGCAGACCAACATGTGGCCCCCATTTGTGTTTCCCTTCTGACAAGATTGAGATTTTAGCCCTAACCCTAGCCATAACTCTTTTAAATTTAGATTTTAAGTCAATCACCTCAGTAGCAACTCTATCCCCATTGTGTTTCTTTAATAATCAAATGCCATCTCTAATCATTTGCAAAATATGATCTATCTGATTAGAAGCTTTAGGTCTAGTGAAGTAGGTGGGAAAGATGCACATTTACCAAGATGATTTATCCTCAGGCAATTTCCTTAAGCTTTGCATTTTATTTTGTTTGGGCCCACACTCAGTGGTGCTCAGGGATCATTCCTGGCAGGGCTTAGGGGACTATACAGGATGCCAGAGACTGAAACTAAGTCAGCCATGTGCAATACAAACACCCTACCCACTGTAATATCTTTTCCAGGCCCCCTTAAACTCATTTATATTAATTCACATCCACAACAAAGAAACCAATGGTACCTTCCAGTGGTATCAAAGTACAATTTCCGGAAGGTGTTTCCAAAAGAAAGCAGGCTGACCATATCTCAAGAGTTAGCTTTCCACTGGGCTGTGCACATTATGAATTTGTATCCAAGTTGGGACTTTTTTTTAACCTGACTTTTATTCCGAGTCTAACCACCATCACTTCTACCAGTTGATGTGTCTGGTCACGTGATCTCTTCATTGTTTCCTGGGAGACTGGTGAGCACTCTTGGATCTGTTCTGACTTCTGCACCTGACTTGTCTTTCCCCTTTTGTCTCTTGTTCCTCTGTATTCAAAACAACCGTACTACCTGGCCTGTCTCAGAGTTAATCTGTTCCCCTCTGGCGTCTCCAATCTCCCATCCCATGAGGCCTTTAACTGTCCTCACCATTTGCCAGTTCTATGATTTCCTTTGATTATTTTCCTCTCCTATTTAGTGGCTAAGAAATATTTTAAAAATGTGTTTCAAGACGATGAGACGTCTCTGTGGCATGCTTTGAAACTGTTGTCAGAAGAAGATCCCCTCCCATCTAATTCCTACCTGGCCTCTGTCGACTGACTCCTGCCAGGTATGCCATGATCTCCCTGGTGCCCACTGGACACCACAGAGGCTGTGAGATTCTGGATTCTGATCTCGTGCGGCCGCTAGCTGGCAGCCACACAGATGCAAGTGGGGCTGGGTAGCATCACCACTCACTCCACCCGCCAGTCTCTCTTTAGTCTCAAGAGCCAACTCATCCCCCCTCTGGCACAAAAACATGGATTGTTTTCATCTTTGAATGTGCTAATGAATTGAGGATCTAGGGTTATAATACTGCTAATGTTGGTTTCCCATGCACAGAATTCCAACACAGCAGCGCACACCAGTGTACTCTCCTGCCTCCCCTCAGGACCCTGTCACCCCACAGGCTCTGGGTGCAGCTCCCTGTGATCTGTGAGAGCTTGCAGGATATCGCCTTGACCATGTCTGCGGTCAGCAGGCACCTCAAGGAAATCCCTGCTGTGCTTGCAGGTCCCGGGGTCAAAAGCCTCTACCTTTTTTGGAGCATTATGAGTCATTCTCTGCTCTGTTATATTCCAGCCCCACGATAGGCCGAGACATCTAGTTTTCATTTATCAATTTATTCATGGAAAAATGTGGGCCTGACACCACTCAGGGTGGGAAGACATCTGAAAGCCACAGAATTCAATCCTTTCTTAGGGGTCAGGTGATTATTCAGCATGTGGAGGGCAAGTCTAGCATGTCCCTAACCCAGGTTTGATCACTGGCACTGCAGGGCCTCCTCAAGTATCCTGGAGGTAGTCCTGGAAGCTCTGAGGTATGGTCCTAGAGGCCCACCCCAAGCACTGATTGGGGGGGGGGGGGGCAGAGAGCTAGTTCAGCAATTGAGGTGCTTGCCCCTGAACACAGTTGACCCGGGATCAAGCCTTGTATACAGTGGATGCAGGTTTGATACCCGGCACCCCATACGGTCTCCTGAACACAGAGCCATGAGTAAGCCCTGAGCACAGCAAGGGGTGGCTCTCAAACAAAGCCAAAACAAACTCAAAGTCATTGTCTATGCACTGCTGGGTGGCCACTTAACCCAAAGCAGCACCACATCACAGTGAATTGCTGGGCCAAGAGTCATCAGCAGGGTTCCAGCCTCTGAGCACCGGTTGGGAGACTCCTTCCAGATGAACAAACATAAATGCTCCATTTTCAGGGACCGAGCTGCAGCTCAGAGACAGAACGTTGGCCTTTATGAGGGGGATTGTGGGTTCTGCCCCCAGATCTGTCCCATAGTTTTATCAATCCTCTCATTCCGGAAATGTGAAACAGAAATACGGCGCCAAATTGGAAAGGCAGGTGAGTGGGTCCCATTTATAAAATGACTCCAACCGCAGCACAAGGGCCTCTGAGCTTCAGGATGGTCTGCTCATCTCGATGCCTTCCCTGGTCCATTTAACACATCCTGGCACTGCAGACACAGGTCAAACACCAAGCACTTGCCTCGTACGTGTTACATCCTGAGTTCAATCCCCGGCAACATAAAACAAGAGGGGAAGATGCACCTGTATTTCCCATCCATGACAGGAGGAAGAGTGAAAAGGAGACGAGGAATAGGGTAAGGACTCTGCTAAAATGCCCACTGTGCTCACTTCAGTCTCCTCACTAGTGTCCTTATGGCACTCCACACAGTCCACCTTGGTCCAATCCCTAGCACAACATGGGGTCTCCTGAGCTCCACCAGGAGTGACCCCTAAACACAGAGCCAGGAGTAGGCCTGGCATTCCGCCATGTGTGGCCAGAGACCACCACCTCCACACTCACTGTCCCCCCAAAATTCCTCAGTAAATGGGTTGGGGAGTTCTCACCTTATAATTTTTAGCCAGCACCCCATTCCCCCATTGCACATGCACACAATACACATGCACACAATACACACACACACACACACACACACACACACAATGCTTTGCCCTAATCTTCAAAATGAAGAATGCCATGTAGGTTTTTAATTTTATTCTCTTTGTGCCACCAACGACTTTAGAAGAGAGTTTAAAAGAATGATCCTGTTGGCAATAAAGACACATGACTCTTCTCCAGGGAGGAGAACAGTGGAGAGGCAGAGCAGTGACAAAGCCAGGCCACAAATAGGTGCCAAGCAGAAAAGTGCTTTGAGTCCTGTCCATTCCAAGTGAAGCTCTCTGATGGCAGACTTTTATTGGCCCCTGGGCATGTCCACAGACACACACACGCACGCATACACCCTACATGTGACTTTGCTGCCTCAGACTCCTGCCTCCATGAATGAGAGCATCTACAAGGACAGAAACCCTGAAAAATGGCCCCGGGGTGACCCTTCCATCACCTGCTCAAGGGTGATGCCACATTTCAGGCTTCGTGGGGAAGGCCATGAATTGCTCTGATTGAGAGCAGGGTCTTCCACAAGCTGCCCAAGTGCCCTATTACTTATGGTCAAGCCGTTTCTAAGGCACCAACTGAGTCATTTATTTCTATTACTTGGCAGATGGGAGGCGAGAACGGAATCTTTTTACGGCGCCTCTTCCTGAGAAGTCATTTGTGCGGGGTAATGTGCTTGCCACGCGCCAGCAGCACTCACTGGGAGGCGGGGAGCTGCACCCCCCACGCACTGGTCACGGGCCATTTGCTGTTCCACATGAGGCCGTTCCGAGCACCGGACAAGTGGGGAGGGGTGGGAAGTGGTCCGCAAGCCACGAGGGCACAGCGACTGGGATTCACATCATCGATCTTCATCCTGAGTCAGAGGGAGGGAGAGGATCACCCAGAGGAACCAGGGCGGCAGCCTGGGGCTCCTCTGACAGACCTGGAACCATCCTGGGACGGGGGTCACTGGTGGTGTTAAGACAAGTGCCACCCACACTCCCAACAGAGAAAGGTTGTGTGCAGATACAGCTGGTGGAAGGCTAGGTTGCTCGCCTTGCAGTGGGTTGACCTCCATCCCACTCCTGGTACTGCAAGCTCTCCTGAGACGAGCGGTACCTGAGCTCAGAGTCTGGAGCACTGCCCCATGCTCTGCCCCAGAAGTGAGGCAGGACCAACCCTTCACTATGCTGCAGAAAAGCCTTGGCCAGAGCAGCAAGATGATTCTTTCCAGCGCACACACACCTCAAGCCAAGGGTGGGCCAGCATCCTCCTGCCCCACACCCACCTCTGTGGGTCCCAGCTGTTGTTTTGTGGGCACTCCCTTCCGTCATTCTCCAGATGGCTGGGCCTGACCTGTCTAGTTCTAGAGGGAGGAATTGGGAAGGTCAAGGGTGCAAACTCTGTTCTGTGTATGAGCAGAAGCAGAAGTGTACCCCAGCCACCAAAACAACAGGCGGCAATGTCTGGGGGCACCCAGGAGCCCGTGGGTGCCAGCAGTAGGGGGTTCTGTTTCCGGGAGGATCTCACTGCCTTCCCTTGGTTGGGACAGCTCCAAGTGAGGTGAGGTGGATCCAGGAGGTGAGGAAGTGTCACAGTCACTGAGAGACAGTGCTCACCCGGGCAGCCGAGATCCTGGGACCTCATCCCATGACCGATTCTGAAACTTACACTGTGGCCCCCTGGGAACTGAACATGATGCTACTGCTTAATTCTCTGGGTTCTAAGACAGTGCTGCTCAAAGTGGGTTCAATTTGGGAGTCAGGAGTCAGGTGGGAAGCCTCCCCCAGCCCTCTACTTGCCTTAGCCCCAGCAGCCCATGCCTGCATCCCACGGCTGCCACCATGTCAGCTCATTGACCCAGACCCTAGATCAGGAAGTCTGGAATGCACAACACCTCCTAATTCCTCAAGACTGAAATTCCAGTAGAAGCACACCGAATGAGATGGAAAAGCAGCATAGAAGCCCACCAAACCCAACAAACAAAAACACTAACACAAAAAGGTCAACCAGCAACAAACAGTTCGGTAAACCCTACGATAAGGACTTAACAACCCCATGATCAGATATGACAATTTTAACATAAAAATGATTTTTATACTTACTGATTTTAATATTGGAGTTTTGTAATCTAATTTGTTTCAACAGTTGTGGATTTTGTCTACATTAAAATAAATTAAAAATCTGGGGATTAAAAAAGCAAAGTGCATTGGAGTCCTCACTGCTTATCTGTGATGTGGGTAACATTCACACACTTGGATGTAGATTGGGTTCAAAACTCCAATCCTTTGCTCTCAATGTTCAATCACATAACCCCTTCCCATCCGAAGTACTCAGTATACAGTCCATAGTGGGGCAACTGTTCCATGATAAATGTGGATCATTAGTCCAATAATTTTGTACCATATTGATGGGGAGCTGCTTTACCCCAGAGAAGGCATGCCACCTCTTCAGCATTTTGTACTGGAGGAAACTAAGACACAGAGCAAGGACGCACAACAGACAACCAGTGTTCGGGACAGAGAAAGGACCTGGGTGATTTAGTCAAAGGAAGCGAAGTCACAGACACTGAGACAAGTTTAGGTCTTCTTTGCAATCAATGCTCCATGACAGCCATTAGGTTAGCCTTGGGAAGCAAAGGAAAGTTTAGATTCTCCTGATATACACCACTCAAGCACTTCCCTCTGGGGGCCAGAGAGATAATACAGTGGGTGGTATACTTGCCACCCATGTGGTCAATTGGGGTTTCGACCCCCTGAACCTCAGATGGGCCCCCAAGCATTGACAGAAGTAAGCACTGCTGAGAGTAGCCCCAAACTAAATAATAACAACAAAAACTCCCTCTGTGAGGAACTTCTTAAGGCATGAGCATTAGGTCAATGTCCACAAGCTAATCACAAAGTTATTTTTTTTTAAACTCCCAACCTATTCTGACTTTCCTCTCAAAGCTTCATCTTTCTGAACATATAATAAATAAATTGTCATTGATTTTTCCACACATAGATTTGTAATCATCTACCCCATATCCCAAGCTGGCTAGGAAAGTGTAATAAAAAAAAGCATGGGGGGGGGTGTGAAATAAAATAATGAAATAAAAATGAATGACTTAAAGATAATACTGCAGTCTGGAGCTTGCCAAGCTGAAACGTCTGAACACGAATGGGTTGGCATCCTTACTGATGATAATAGATGCAGAAAAGTCAAGGAGAGCTTAACTATATGTTCTGTTGCCAACTGACAAGGACTGGGGCTGATTCCAAGCCCCCAGGAGGAAAGAGAGCTTTCCCTTTAGAGAAGGTATTTGGTATTATCCTACACACACTGGACACAAAGCAAAATGGGCAACATTCCATAAAGAAGTATCCTAAAAAGTCTCAGTCTAGTCCTTAATTTAAAAAATTTTTAAAAAAGAATGAAGACACTAATTTCTTTGTGGAGGGGGCTCCTCCCAGCAGTGCTCATGGAGCCCGACAGTCACTCCTGGTCAGGCTGTTCAGCTGGATTCGGAGGCTGCGGGTGGGTGCGGCTCATGCTCTGTGGCATTCAGGGGCTTCCCAGGCTGTGCCCAGAGGTCCTGGGGTGGTGACAGGGGGTATGTGGTCACGGGGATCAGACCACAGAGGAGGGGTGTAGCCCCTGTACAAGATCTCTGGCCCCAGAACAGATCGTTTTATTCTATGCGTCCGCCTGCAGCCCCTGAGTTTTCCCAGGTACAGACTAGGAAAAGCATACAGTGTAGTGCAGGCTGGGCGGGGAGCCCGGCAGTGGGCACGGCAAGGTGGACACAGGTCCAGATGGGGGGAATAATCTCCAGTTAGAAGTAGAGCTGGGGAAAGGGTGGGAAGCCCACAGAGGTCACAGCTGAAGGGGCAGGCAGGCCAGTCGACGGGTATGGGACTTTCCAGGTGTATATCGTGCCCCGAAGTGAGAGATGCAGCAGGGAGGTTCTGTAGAAGAGAGCTTAGGGGACATCACTGGTAGATACAGCGTATGAGAAGGCCTGGGCAGAGCCAAGCAGTGAAGACCCATCGGATATCCGTGGAGGCATACCAGAGCTGGGGTCCCCAGCCAACACACCGAACGCCCCAAACCACATGGCACTCAGGACTGATTCTCTGGCTATACTTGCTATATGCTCTAATGCAGCTTTTCCAAGTTGAAAAGAAAAAGCCTGGGGTCCGTCTCACAGACTCCGAACTGAACTCTCAAACTGGGTTCCAAACACATCTTGGGAAAATGTGGCATCAAAAAGGGAGAGAGAGAGAGAGAGAGAGAGAGAGAGAGACAGAGACAGAGACAGAGACAGACAGAGACAGACAGAGAGAGAGGAAGAGGAGGAGGAGGAAGAGGAGGAAGAAGAGGAAGAGGAGGAAGAGGTAGAAGAGGAAGAGGAAGAGGAAGAGGAAGAGGAAGAAGAAGAAGAAGAAGAAGAAGAAGAAGAAGAAGAAGAAGAAGAAGAAGAAGAGAAAGAGGAGGAGGAGGAGGAGGAGGAGGAGGAGGAGGAGGAGGAGGAGGAGGAGGAACACCTGCCATAGAGGCAGACTGGGGGCGGGGAGGGAACCTGGGGACACTGATGCTGGAAAATGTACAATGTACGCTCGTGGAGGGATGGATGTTTTAATACTGTGTGACTGAAACCTAATCATGAACAGCTTTGTAAGGGTCTATCTCACAGTGATTCAAAATAAAAGAATAAAAAATAAATAGAAAAAGAAAAACGAGGCATCAAGAGGCTTCTTCGGGAGCTCACTGTTCTGGTGCATGGCACAGAATGCAGTATCACCTAGGTTAAAAAAATATTTTTAGCATTTAAATATCAATCAAAAATACAGGCTAACTGAAGATATCCCGTAGTCAGCTCTGCGTTGCTGCACTGCTGCGGGGAGGCTAGGAACAACATAGGTGGAACCTTACTTCAGGGACAGACCCTTCCGAACTCACAGGCAAGCTCATCTTGCTGAAGAAGGACCTCTTTCTGGCTGCCTTTAGAGACATGAAACATCTGTCAAGAGCCTGGCAGAATGTGTAATAGCGCGGCTGCCTGATCCATCCTGGGTGCTTTATGGATGAGTTGTACTGAAGAATCATACATTTCTGATGTGATGAATTTGGTTGGTTTTACTGCTAGCATCTCAGAATGTCTTTATTGTGTTTCATCAATTTTAGAGTAGACAAGTTTTCAATGTGCTTTTTACTATTTAAAAACAAAAATGGAATGAGTTTTTGGAAAGAGATGTGCTCCCCTCCTCCCCAAATGCCAGGGGGGGCTGGTGGCAAAGATGCAAAGCAGATTCAACCCCAGAAGTTGTTCTTTCTTTCAAAGCTACTTTCTAGATGAGTCTGGACTGATCCTACCTGAAGGAAACATTTATTTGTCATGCTCACATCTGTGGATGCCTTGACCCATGTGGGTGGCTTCTCCCAAAAGACTTGAGCTATGAGAAAGGAGGAGGAAATGTACAACGTACACAAAGATTCAAAGCAAGAAAATTCTGGAAAACTTTGCATCCTGCTTCTATTAAACTGGTATTTTTCCTCCTTCCCTGGGGTTTTCTTTTCTCTCCTTCCCACTGTTTCTTGGATGCTTATAACTTTATAAAATGTCATTTCATTTTTTTGTGTTTCTCCTTTTTCCCACAAAGATGAAATGATTTGCAATGGAAAAAAATCCCACAACATCTATAGATGGCTATGATTGTGGTGAAGAAGGCAGAAGAAAGATGTCTGATGAGATAAGGGAGGATAAAATAGGATAAAGGGCTGAGAAAAATACCCAAGAGGGAAAAAGAAAAAAGAGGGGGAAAGTAGGTCCTCTTAGCATTCATTAAACCATTATTTCATGGTGTCTTAAACTCTATTCCACACACACAATTAAAGGTGCTTGTCATAGTTCCATGATTAAAGATACACAAAATAGCACAAAATAGTAGAATCTGTATTTTCAGCAAAAATCAGGTCATGTGTTTTTCAGTTGAGCTGCAAACTGTCTTCTCACGATGATGTTTCCTGGGGGCAGTCCCCCTGTGACACTCCAACTTACTCTGAACAGAATAAAAAGGAAAACAAATGAAACCACAGAACCGGGGCATCTGCAAGTAGCGCTGGAAACGCCACATTCAAAATACTCCCAAGGCGGGGAGTCTCTGGTCTGAACCGTTTTTTCCACTTTTCTTCTTTTGAAGGGTGGACAGAGGCAGACTTGCGACAGGTTCATTTTAATGGACTGTGTGTGAGCCATCCGAGGAGCCGGTGGCTGCGTTTAGGCATCCATCTGTGTTCTCACACCCTTCCTTTCTGAGGTAAGTTCCGGTGGCAGTCTCCTTCATCTCAATTACTTACAGCCTCACCTAGTCACCTGAATTTCTGTTTCCCCCCCACCCCCCCCACCTCCAGAGCCCTGGGAGAAAAAAGATAAATCCATTCTGCAGATACCGATCACAGCAGGGAAAAGCAGAACGCTGCCCTGGGACAACCTTAATTCTTCACCCCACTGCAAAGAAGGATCATGCTGAGCTGAGGGACCACAGGAGTTCAGGATGGGCAGGTCTGTTTATATCTGACGCTCCTGGAATCAGAGGGGGCAATCTCAAAGTTGCAGCAATGTCTTTACTCTTAGGCTTTTCTTTTTCTTTTCTCTAGCTTACTTTAAAAGAATATAGTATAGAGCACCTCCGACATCCAAAAGACATGCTAATACACTGTCACTGTTACTGTCCTCCCATTGTTCATCGATTTGCTCGAGCAGGCCCAGTAATGTCTCCATTGTGGCACTATTTGTGTATATTTATGTCTGCAGTAGTTAACTCTGCGGAGAGTCAAAAAATTCTAGAGAGATTGGAATTTTGTGAGATTGGAGAGACAGCCCTGGAGTTAGGGAGCTAGCCTTGCATGCAGCCAAGCCTGGGTCAGTCTCTGACAGCACAGATGGTCCCCTGGTCCTCAGCAGTTAACTTGTCACCTTCTGTTAAGGGACCTCTCCTGAGCACAGAGCCAGGAATATCCTCAGAGCACCACTGGGTGTGGGCCCCTTAAAGCAATCAAACAAGTTACACAGATTTCTGATAGCATGACTGACATTGTCCTGACCCCCAGCTGCCCAAGTAGCAACTGTTCCCTTGAACTCTTCTAGAAGGCAACAGCAAAGACCCACTCTAGGCTGGCAAGTCAAACAGCAATCTCAATCATAGATGGTCACAAAGCCCATATTTCCAATGGAGACACAGGCACTGGGCCAGTGGGGGAGAGAGTCTCAGGCAAGGGGGAGGGGCTGCTCCTCTCCCCAGGCCCCCTCACAGGTCCTGGTGGCTGCCCAGCACCTATAAATAAATTCAGAAGCACGCTATAGTGTTACCAGAGAAGAAATCTGTCCACAGCTTTACTTTTTGGCATCATAGACAGAATGTGACAAGTTAATTAATGACACCTTACAGGGGAAAGCTCCACATTAAGGCATATTCTATTTTTACCTCTCGCTTTATCGGCGTTTTGGGTGAGCCCTCTCTTAAAGACACATACCCGTCACGCAGCCTGGCCCTAAACCCTTGTTATGCGGCAGTCAAAGCCAGACCCAGGGCTGGAAGTGGACACGGATCGTTCTACTCAGGACACTCACTCAGCCCTGCATGTGCTTTCTTCCTGAGCCTCAGGGTAGAGGCAAAGGGCAGCTGCTGATGTGCTCGCAAGAGATGGTCGATGAGTAGAAAGGGATGGGGGGGTGAGGGGGGGCAGAGGAAAGCTGGCACCCCTAAAGAAGGACTCTGAGCAAAAACCCAACACCCGCCCACACACACACCCCGTGCCGGAGCAGAAACTGAAAATCAAAAACCAGAATCCAGGAGCTTCTGCAGAATGAGGCACGAGCAGTGAGCCATGGAAAATGCCCCACTGCAAGAAGGCAGAAGGCAGGTCTCGGAGGCCAATGCCAGGCAGGGGGCAAAAGCAAGAGGTGCACAGCATCCACTTGCCTGCCTGTCCCAGGGGCCAAGGGTATCTGCTCCGGACCGGGGTGGCCAAAAGCGCCACCCAGGTGCCAACAAGCCTCAGCTTTCCCCCCTGGTTGGGATTGGTAAGAAGGATCCGACGTAGCAAGCAAGCGCGCCTGCCTGTGAAATAATTACTTGTGGTTTCAGAAACCTCCGGAGTGCCGGGTCTCTTAATGAGACTCTGAATATTAAATTACACTCGAGAGCCCCAGGTCCAGTGGAGATGGAGGCGTCCATCTTCTCACGGCATTGCAATTCTGAGTTCCCAATTTGCTGAACAACAACAGCCCAAAAAAAAAAAAATACCCACAAAGGTGGGGGGAAGGAGACTCTGCAGTTTACATGAGTCCTTCACAGGTTTCCATCCAGCACCCTGACCCACTCAGGGTGGGGTGTGGGCTCAAAAGGGGGACTGGGCTGCACTTTCCTTATTCACCTCTAACCCCAGGAGACCGCTGGACTCAAAGTGCTGGAAGAACAGAACCTGGCTCCACTCCTGTGTGTGTGTGTGTGTGTGTGTGTGTGTGTGTGTGTGTGTGTGTGTATGAGAGAGAGAGAGAGAGAGAGAGAGAGACAGAGACAGAGACAGAGACAGAGAGAGACAGAGAGAGACAGAGAGAGACAGAGAGAGAGACAGAGAGACAGAGAGAGAGAGAACATTTGGGGAGGGTGGAGTCTTCAGTCTCCATAGTAGCATTCAGGGCCCAATCAGCAAGTCCCGGCAATGTAGTCACTGTTTCAACGCCAGGGACCTAGGAAGCTGTTGGCTTGGTCCCCTCAGTATAGATCCCCCAGCTGTACTCTGGATTACTCTGGTCATGTTTGGGAGTCAGTACAGTTCTGGGGATCTAACTGGGGTTGTCCACATGCAAGGTGAGTACCTTAACCCCCCCTCTCCCCCACACCCCCAACATTTTAAGACAGCTGATGCCACAATTTAGGACCTCATGGTTTTGTTTGTCACTGTCCTCCCGTTGTTCATCAATTTGCTCAAGCAGGCCCAGTAACGTCTCCATTGTGAGACTTCTTGTTACTGTGTTTGGCATATCGAATACTCTCGGTAGCTTGCCAGGCTCTCCGAGAGGGGCGGAGGAATCGAACCTGGCTCTGTCAGGCTGGCTGCATGCAAGGCAAATGCCCTACCGCTGGGCTAGGAGTGATGGTTTTGTTTACACAAAAATAAAAGATACCCTTTGAAGTACCAGAGTCATCAACAATGTTTCATCTGCACCAACTGCTCTATGGAAATACACTTTCAAAGGGCCTGAGGGCCCAGCACAGAGGACTTGCAAAGCAACAGATCTAGGTTCAGTTCCTCACACCACACATGGTCTTCCTAGCTCTGCCAGAACTAATCCCTGAGCAGAAGCACAGCCGGGTGTGGTCCCAAAGACAAACAAGGTCCACCTTCAAGTCTCTGTCACATGTAGTTGATATTATGCAGCTCTCCCTCCCTTCTGAGAACCTGGACAGCCCCTGGCTGTGGATGGCTGGGTCAGGGCCAGGGTCTGCCCATCTCTGATACTAAGGGTGGCAGGGTCTTAGGAACGCATGCACCCACAATGGGTAGAGAAAACCCATGGGGCTACAATGACTACTGCACAGGCCAGTGAGACTCCTGGCCTCCAACACACAGCCACACGCTAAGATACACACCAGCCATTTCTTACGTGCTCAGGCTGGTCAGTCTTTTTGTTTTCCTTCTTGCTTTAGTTTTTGGTCCACACCTGGGGGTACTTAGGTTACCCCTGGCTCCGTGCTCAGAAATTGCTTCTGGCAATGCCGGGGTGACCCTATGGGATGCTGGGGATCGAACCTGGGTCAGCCCTGCTGTATATTACCCTGGTCTCTTGTTCAGTCTTGTTATTTTAAGAATAACAAACGCACTGGCACTGCATGGTCCCCCAAGTACCACTGCTGGGCGTGACCCTCGGCAACTGCTGGTTGCAGTCCCGGAACCAAAACTATAGTCGTTTAGCACCCCAAGATGCAGTTGGGCGTCACCTTTAATCCATGCTGCAGAGTTGAGGCAGAGAATGAGTCAGGCACGGCAGCATATCCAGGCAACAAGCTGGCCTGGAGCCAGGACAAAGGGCACCAGGGCCTTTTATTAAATTCAACCTCCATGCCCCTCCTCCCTGCAGTCATGGGTACGTATATAAAGGCCTAGAAGTAAGATCGAAAGGTGAACTGTTCAGACAGCTGTGGGCATGGGGGTAGGGAGAAGGGTGCATGGGTGGGAGAGAAGGGCCTTGGGGCTGGGGGAATGCTCTGTTGCTTTGAGCATGGGCATCTCTGGGGACTGCCTGTCACAGCCCCTATCCCCTTCCTAACCGGAACTTTCAGGATACAATCCACGTTTGGGACCTGTATATGCAACCTCAGAGGCTGCATTTATACAAAAATATTCACTCAAATAAGAAGAGACACTCTTAAACTCAGCGTGCTAAGCCGGCCGTGACGCTGAGGCTTCTCCCCGCCCCCAGACACGCTCTTCAAACTCTCCGTCACTGAACCTCTCTGGCAAACTTCCTGCAGGGACCTTGGCCCCGCCGCCATCCCCACTTCCCATGCGTGCCCAGCTGACAGATCTGGGGCATGTCTAGAACTCATCGAAGAATGATTTCAAGGTGAAAAAAATGATTCAAACATTCACCTCATCCCAGAGAGTCTACTTCAATGCTTTTATTTTAATGGGTGTGGATATTTTTCCTCTCTCTAAAATGCTTATACTATTCTGCGGGATGAAAGACTGGGTTTGGGGACTTCCTCCTGGAGCACATTCCTTAGACTCTGAGGCAACACCAGGTGTGATCCCCAAACACCCCAATAGCACACACGGCTCTTCCTCCTACTAGCTGCCTCCATAACGTCTACATTTTTTTTCAGCCTCCTCCCAGAAACATAGAAAATGATTCCTTACCTTCAAAGGGTTGCCCTAATTTCAGGGATAAAAAGACCATGGGTTCAACCCCCCTCCCCCCCACACACACATACAACTAGCTGAAGATACCCCAATTCCCCAGTTACAATCCTACTCCTTTAATTTTACTTCAAATGAAAACTATTTAAATGAATACTTCCACAAAAATATAATACAGACATGGGTCTTTCTGCAATGGTCAGTGTATATCCCCAGTTACAATCCTACTCCTTTAATTTTACTTCAAATGAAAACTATTTAAATGAATACTTCCACAAAAATATAATACAGACATGGGTCTTTCTGCAATGGTCAGTGTATATCTCACACTCATTGGCATCCTAGTATATTTATCCCTAAAAGTGGGCTCGCTGTCCAGTGCTGCAGTGCTGGCCTCCCCCTGTTCCAACTGTCCAGTGTTGAAGAGAGCTAGCGGCTGTGTGAGAACTCGCCTTCACCTGTCCACTCTAAGGCACAGCAAGACTACCCAGGCCACTGTCTCTCTCCCTGTGAGTTGCTGGTTGGGTGAAATTCAGGGAACAACTTGTTTTCCTAATTTTACAAATTCTTCTCAGAACTTCACTCTAGCCCTCAACCAAAAGGAACACAAACTGTTGGTGATGAAAAGCCCTCTCATGAGTCAACCTCACAGTGAAATGAGCAGGAATTCCGCTCAGAGAGGCAGCTTGCACAAATCAAGCTCTAATATCAGTTGCTTTGTGGGTTCACTTCCCTAGAATTGTCCTTTCCCCTTACTTGGAATAAGACCAGATTGTTCTTTCCAGACTTCCTTCTTCTGAATCCCAAGAAACTGGGTGGGTATGTGGATTCAAGGGGGAGCTTTAGAATTCAGTGAAGTGCATAGAGGCTGTGCTGGACTTTCAGGGAAGGAAATCCCCTCTCCCCGGGCCAGGGGCTGTCATGGAGGCAATCAGGGAACTTGATTTGTTGCTTCTGGTCCACCCCGGCACCCTAGGTCCAAGCAGTACTGCATCCTCAGGCCCTCGGCTCCAAATAGAACTGAGCACAGTGACCCCCAGCTGGGTGGGCCGTCCCTGTCATGGGCAGGTGGCAGGATGTCCCCTGGCTCTCCGGACTCTTCCTCCCAATACCCCCACCCCCCGCACTTGTTTTTTCAGGGTTTTCTCTCCACCCAGCTCAGCAAAGCTCCCGACAACCGACCGCAGGGCCAAGAAGGACTTGGTCACATGCTCCTGGAGGCTCCCTCTGTCAACCATCCCGGCCCTGCAGTGCCTCCGCTGGTGGGAGCCCCCTCCCTACCAGCTCCCAAAATGGCTCTTTCCCCCAGGGACGCTCAGTGTGGACAATAAACCTCACTGAGGAGCCATAAGATCCTGGCCGATGGCCTTCCCAGGTTTGAGAGAAGGACGGGCAGATAGTGTTAGGGAGAAAGGCAGATGGAGATGTACAGATGGACAGAAGGCAGAAAAAAAAAGAAGGAAGGGCTAGAGACAGAATGAGGGGAGGGTGCTTGTCTTGCATGCCATCAACCTGGGTGGAATCTCTGACATCACGTATGGTCCCCTGAACCCATTAGAAGTGATCCATGAGCAATGTCAGGAGTGTCCCTGAGTAGAGCCAGAGTGGTCACCCCTCCCTCCTAAAAGAGAGGGGGGGGAGGGAAGGGGTAGAGAAAGAGACAGAGATCTGAGAGAGAGAGAGATCTGAGAGACAGAAAGGGAGAGAGGGGGAGGGGAAGGGAGGGGAACAGGGTGAGGGAGAGACTTGGGGAATATGACTGAGCCCCTTATCTACCTTGGGGTGACCATGCTCTCAGCGCCCCTGAAGGCACGGGGTCCTGGAGGTTGGAGTACCCAGGTGAGCCCTGGGGAATCAACCCCCAGCAGAGCGCAGGCAGTGGCAGTCCTGGGCCTCCCTGTGACCTGGTTCTGACCCCCACAGGAAGCACCCAGTAGCACCTCCCCATGTGGAGACCCATGAGATGGGATAGGGCTTCCTCTAGGTAGCTGGTACAGACATGTGTCTCAGGAAGTAGCCTCCGTAGGCTGGATGCTGCCCAGAGCACAGAGGACCGTGGACATCCTGCAGAGAGACTTCCAGGACAGCAGCAGGGGCAATGCCTCCAGCGGCCCTGAGAGTGACACCAGGCCACGTGGTCTTTTGTTTGAATGCTTTACATTAATTTAAGGGGTATCCCAAGCAGTGCTCAGGGGGACTGGAGATGGTCCCAGCAGTTCTTGGCTGAACCTGGCAATACTCAGGGACTGGGTGGGCCACATGCCAGACCCGTGTCTTAGCCCCCCACCAGCTCTCCCACCAGCTACCCAGCTTCAGTAACATCCATGTGTTTGGAGGGGAAGGCTCGTCTGCTTTCCTTGCTCCCAACCCCACGGCTCAGAGGGCTGCCCCCATCCACTGAAATCGTCTTCTCTGACCTCCTTAGGACAAGCACCAGCTGAGTTCCCCTTTCCAAAATACCTGCCCCACAGCTTTCCGAATACAAGTGCGACTCGCACCCACCTGCCTGCGAGATCATGTGGATTCCTCAGAGCTTCACTCATCTGTGCACGAGCTTCTCACTTTCCACTGCCGTGCGTCACCCGCTGTCCCTGGGGCCCCTCTTCCATGTTTTGAGTCCAGGCTGCTCCTTTAAATCTCACTGGGACATGTAGTCCTCCCACTCAGGTCCACATGGGATCAAGATTGCTGTGTTTTCCACAATCAATAACTCTCAGTTCAAAAATGTCAACAGAGGAACAGGGTCCTGGACCTCTGGGATGTGCAAAGAGTCCTGTCCCCAGAAGTCTGGGGTCAATCTCTGTGCTGACCAGCCCAGGGTCCTGGGCAGCTAACGCCTCCCTCCTCACTCTGACAGCAGCCTGGGGAAGGTGAGCCCTGACCTGTGACCCATGGCCAAACCGTCCTTAGTCAACAGATTCTCTGGTGTATTCGCATCTTCTCCCTGCTGTTACATAAGGGGCTCTGACGGCCAATCCATGTCAGCCTGGAAGTCCACGGTGCACAGGTACTCAGTAAAGCACCAGCCTCCATGCTGTCACTGTCGCTGTCCTCCCGTTGTTCATCGATTTGCTCGAGCGGGCCCAGTAACGTCTCCATTGGAGACTTTGTTGTTACTGTGTTTAGCATATCGAATACATCACGGGTAGCTTGCCAGGCTCTGCCATGCGGACGAGATACTCTCGGTAGCTTGCTGGGTTCTCTGAGAGGGGCGGAGGAATCAAATTCTGGTCGGCCATGTTGGCTGAGTGCAAGGCAAACACCCTACCGCTGTGCTATCGCTCTAGCCCTGCTGTGGTGAGGAAATGTTCTAGATTTTATTTCGTCACAACACCCACTGGTGATGTGCACAGGCTGCCTGGGCCTCGCCTGGTGGTACTCAAGAGTCTGTACGGTGGGGCTGGAGCCATAGCGCAGTGGGTAGGGCATTTGCCTTGCACGCGGCCGACCCAGGTTCGAAGCCCAGCATCCCATATGGTCCCCCAAGCACCACCAGGAGTAATTCCTTAGTACAGAGCCAGGAGTAACCCCTGTGCATCGCCAGGTATGACACAAAAAGCCAAAAAAAAAAAAGGAGTCTGTATGGTGCTGGGCTTTGTACCTGCCAGACCTGCACTCCAGCCAGGAGCCATTGCCCAGGCAGCTACTGCATGAAGCCCATTGCCTGCCAGCACCTGGGTTTCCAGAGAAGATGCTGGGCAGCATTCTGCCCCCACTCTATCTGTGGACGCCAGCACCGAGTCTCCCACACCCAGACCCCTGATCTACTCTGATGCCTTGGCAGTCAGTCACAGGGGCAAAGGCCTAACACCATGCTATTACATATAATATACAGAAAATATATGTATAACGTATAATATACATATATTATAATATGCATTTATATACATGAGCTGGAGTGATAGCACAACAGGTAAGGCATTTGCCTTGCACATGGCCAACCCGTCACCCCTTTTGGAGAGCCCGGCAAGCTACAGAGAGTATCTCGCCCGCACAGCAAAGCCTGCCAAGCTACCCGTGACATATTCAATATGCCAAACACAGTAACAACAAGCCTCACAATTTGTTATGAGACGTTACTAGTGCCCACTCAAGCAAATCGATGAACAACAGTAAGAAAAAAGTGCTACAGTGCTACATATACATAACATACATATAATAGCATGACCATAAAATAAGACTATAGTGTCATCATACATACACACCATCCATGCACGCAAGCACCAGGACTGTACAGAAGCCTGTCCCATTGGACACTTCCTTGAGGAAAGTCTTAGTGCGTGGTTTTCATGTGGCCCCCTTGCTCACTTGTTTAGGCTGAGTCCCACCGCATGGCTTTGCCCCCAGTACACCTGGAATTTATGCCACCAGCCCCCCCACCCTTCCCATTACTGCTTCACAGCAGCCTGGCCCTGGCATGGCACAGCTGGGAGAGAGCTATGCCACTGAACAGAGAGGGCAGATGCCGGAGCACGCTGGCTGGAGAGACGGAGCAGGGGGAACAGTGCTCGGCTTGCATGTAGCAGCCCCTGATTCAATCCCTCACACTGCAGAGAGTCTTCCAAGAGCACCAGGGGTCACTCTTGAGCACAGAAGGAGGATCAGCCCCTAGGTACCGAGTCTTGAGGCCAAATCAACAACCCCCCCACACATACACACATACACACCCACACACACATACAAGTAAATAAAATGGAGCATCCCAGAGTCATTTCTTTCTCACAGCAAAGCAGCAGCCGGGAGAATGGCGGGCCAACCCAACTGCAAAGCTAGCCTGTCACTGGCCTTTGCTAGGTACTGACCCAGTCACTGAGCCTGGGAAAGAGGAGGCAGTGATGTATATGCCTTGTGGGAACACCTGGGGGCAGTGAGACTGGAGAGAGTGGACACCATACTCAAGGGTCTCCTTGGGCCAGAACCCCCTGCCCTCACTCAGCCCCACAACCCACTTCCAGGCAGCAAGCGGGCACAGCATGCACAACCCTGTCCTTCCTCCTACTGTTGAAGCTGCCACCACCAAGTGTGGCTTTTTCTTTCCTTTAGTTTTGGGGCCACACTGAGAGGTAAGGGGATGACTCCAGCACCCGCTGAGGATTCTGTCATCTCAAGGATAATAGGTATGCCTCAGAGTTCTCAGGATTGGGTCCAGAACTGAGACTCAAGTAAGATGGAGTGAAAAACAGATTCACTTCACTCTCACTTCTTCAGAATGATCAAGGTAAGTTTTCTTCCTCCCCCTTTAATTTTGGGGGGTTTGGGGGCCATGCCTTGGAAAGGCTGCAGTGCTTGGGGGCTGCTCCCTGCTCTGTGCTCCTGAGGTTGCTTCCAATGCTGCTCACGGAACATGTGGTGCCAGAGATCAAACCATAGCCCCTACATGCAAAACTTGCCCACACACCCACTGAACTACCTTTTTGGTCCAAGTGGTTAAGTTCCTGAGTGCTGATTTCCCCTCAGAAGTCGGGCTACAAAAAGACACAATATTCCAACTGAGGCTTGGATTTCCTATGCAGTAGCTGCATCCTATGGTCAGTTCCAAGATGGTGCCTCTGGCAACACGGATGAGACCACTCATTCACAGTCCACGTAAAGCATCCAGCAATGGAAGGAAGCATCTTGCCTCCCATCATCCACACTGAGTGTCCCAGCATCAGCATGATGGTAGCGCTGCATGCAATAAGCCTGAAACACAGCTATCTGCATCTGGGAACTATGAGACATGGGAGGCCAAGAGCCAGAGAGGCTGTTGCCTAGAGACTTGGAGTCTCCATCAGCAGCAGCTGGGGGAAGCCCATCTGCTATCTCAGGGCTGCTCTTCCAGGCTTCCAAAATCACTGACTCCACTCCTGTACCCCAAGCATTTGGCATCCTGTGCCTGCAGCAGGGGCCTCACTGGATCTCTTGCTTTCTCTCTCATAGCTCAGGGGGAGTCGTGTGGAAGCTGATACTCAGAAGCCAACAGAGGGGCCAGGCATGCGCCTAGCATAGGCCTGCCCTGGATCAACCTCAGGCATTGCCCATGACGGATCTGTGTTCACTCAACATGGTGGGAGCCAGCAAAGACACTTTCTCCACCCCAGACCCACCAATCCCCGCAGTCAGCATATGCCTGTTCTCAGGGACTCACCCAAGCCGGGGCCATGGCTGGCCAGCAAGCACTCACCTGAATATGGAGGCTGCCTTCAATGGGGGTAGGGAGGGTGGACCTCCCAACTGGTGCTCAAGGATATACAACTGGACCCATGGTTCATGGCTAGGGCCAGACAGTGCTGTGGGGCCTTTTGGTGCCGAGAAACACAAGGGTTATCCAGGAGATGCGGAGGGCCCCTGCATTTATGATCAGGGATGGAAGGTGAATTGGATGATGCACAGTACTACTGTCCCCACCTCAAGAGTGTCCTCTTCTGTTGGGATAGAGAACGGACCACTATGACAAAGACAGTTGGAAATGATCGCTCTGGATAAGAACTATGAGCTGAAAGTAGGTAAAGAAACAAACAGAATAACCTCTCAGTACCTGTCTACAAACCATAATGTCCAAAAGGAGAGAGAAAGAGAAAGAGAGGGGGGGAGAGAGGGAGAGAGAGTGCTTGCCATAGAGATAGGCCTTTGGGGGGGGGGGTGGCAGGAGGGAAATTGGGGTCATTGGTTGTGGGGAATGAACACTGGTTGAGGGATGGGCTTTGGACCATCGTATGACTAAAACCTGATCATGAACAGCATTTTAACTGTGTATCTTATGGTGATTCAATTCATAAAAATAGTGTCCTCTTCACCGACTCCCACCTGAGGCAGAGTGCCAGGGTCCTGGATCCAGAGTCCACAGTCTTGCCTAGGTTTCCAAAGACACTTCTGCATGAGGAGAGAAGGACTCTCAGGAGAGGCCAGTGAAGGTCCCCAGATCCCCCAGAAGGATGCTTGCACAGAAGGGGGTTGCCAAGGGACGCTCATTTCCAGAATCCTCTACTTTGGTGCACTGGAACATCCTTGAAGCTGCGAGAGAACTGCCCATGGCAAGTCAATGACGCAAGGGAGCATGTCAGTGGCCCCCGACTCCTCTGCTGGCCCAGTGGGTCAGTGGCCCAGCTCTCCATAAGCAGGAACTGCCGACCAGCATTTGGAGATGGTACACAGTTAGCCAGAGCTGTATACCCGGCACCCCATATGGCTCCCTGAGACCCACCAGGAGTGAACCATAAAAAAGGGGGGCTCCTTTAGGAAAATGTTTTTAATCACTGTGAGATAGACCCTTACAAAGCTGTTCATGGTTAGGTTTCAGATCGAACATCTATCCCTTCACCAGTGTACATTTTCTACCACCAATGTCCCCAGGTTCCCTCCCATCGTCCCCCCCCCCACCCTCTAGCAAGCACTTCTCTCTCTCTCTTTCTCTCTCTCTCCCTCTCTCCCTCCCTCCCTCCCTCCCTCCCTACCTCCCTCCCTTCTTCCTCCCTCTCTCCCCTCCCCCCTTTTGGCCATTGTGGTTTGTAATACAGACACTGAAAGGTTATCAGGAATATCCCTTTACCTATTTTTTAACACTTAGATCTTGTCCAGTATAATCATTTCCAGCTATTATTATCAAGCTGTTCCTTTCTCTATCTTACCTACCCTCAGCCCTCCACACACTTGTGGTTGAGTCCAATGATTGACCAGTTCTCCTAGCCCAAAAAGGGGCTCTTGTGGGGAGACTGAAAAGCTACACTCACCACTCACTTTGTGGCTGTTTTCCTCTCTTAGTGCACCCAATTGCCTTAAGTCCACACATCCATAGGTTCAAGGAACAGGTCCATGCAGGACACCAACATCCTTGCTTCAATGCTGACCCTCATCCTCTCTCTGCTGGACAACTGCACTGACCTCTTTTGCTGATTTAATGTATTGTCCTGTGCTCTGGGCTTTTATCTAGGGCAAACGGCAGATTCCTGTATTTACAACACTAAGATCACCCCACACCACTTACAGAAAACTCCAAAGATCTCTGCAGATGTGTAAGGATTCTGCAGACAAGCATGTGGATGGTTGGAACATCTGGTGAGCTTTCAGGCTCTGCGGTAGCCATGGCTATCCTAGCCATTTCCTGGTGATTGACTCTACTACCTAGAAGCTACTAATTGATTGCCAGATTGCACCAGGGAAGTAAAAGACCCCCCCAAATGATGCATTCATTCCCATTAAAAACTTACGACAGCCAGCGATTAAGGGTACAGTACTCTAGGTCTTCCCTGCCCCTCGAGAGAATTACGATGCTGAAATGTGTTTTTCACCTTCTCACAGTTTCCTATGGACCAAGTGCTAGTTACTCTTGCTAGCCAGTGGATTCGGAGTGAGAGTTTCTTCGTGGCTCTGGTCTATACTGTTCAACTTCCTGTGATACCCCAGCCACTTGTCACATTAAATCGCTAGCTCCTTTATTCTCCTCCCAGGCTCTTCTCCCGAGGAGCCAAGCCCAGAGAGATCAGATCAGGGAAGCCTGAGACAAAGAGAAGGTCACAACTTTGTAATGTCCACCCTTGTAATCAACATTCATTGCCATGCGGCAGTACTGGAGGGACAATATCAGACCACAGTCACGGTTCAGCTGCATGAGAGGTCAGTTCCTCACCCTCTGCCCGAGCTCTCAGGCCCACTTCTGGATTGGATACTGGCCCTTCTCACCAGTGTGAGATGAGAGCTCGCTGTCATTCTGTTTTCATTTCCCTGATACTAAGTGACAATGCACACTTTTTCATATGCCTACTGGCCTTCTGTGTTAAGTTTAAAAAAAAACATACTATTCCTATCAGAAGGCAAGAAAAGAGGTTGACAGCACCAGAACGTGGAGATATCATGCTTGGGCTTCCACCCAGCACTTCATCCCAGAGGACGAGCCTGTGCAAAGAGACCCAGTTCAAGGATTTCCTCCAAGTTAAGGTCCTACGAGAGTGGCACAGCTGGGATGACACTGGTGGGGTACAGTAGGGTGGGGGTGGAGAACTCTGGGGCTGCAGGAGCAGCGGCAGCATTTCTGTGATTTCTATAGCATAGCCTGGGAATCCCCCCACTCCCCCACCCCCTGGAGGAGGCACTGCGGCAAATCACATGCTGGCCAGCAGTCTGCTTTGGAAAGAACCAGTTTAATCAAAGCTCTGTCAAGTGCGTTATCCTTCTTCCCTAAGTGGAAGTTCCTGAGGCGGTCACGGCCTCATCGGGCAAAGTGCTGAGCTAGGATCCACTAACTCAGCAGAAGAGGCACAAAGGCGATGACGTAGCAGCTGAGGTCCCAGGGCACCATGGAGGGCGCCACGGACAGTGCTGGCTCAGAGCCCTGTGGGGATATCCCCTCCTGGAGCAGGGGTACTGGCAATGGGAGATAGCCCCACACAGCCATCACCCCCTGGTCCAGGCAGCGCATTTCCAACCCTCCACAGAATCTGTGCTCTGTCCTCAGACGGTTCCAGATATTCCTGTCCCCCTTGGAGGATCTCACCAGAAATAGGTCGATGCCCTCATTACAGGAGGGCATTTTGTTTTTCTATATGTGGTGCCAGGAAGTAAAGTGGGCTGGGCAGCACGCAAGGCAGGATACTTAACCCCTGACCTCTCCAGCCCCCCATGCCACCATCTGAAAGACCAGGCTACTGACATGTGTGTTTGTTACACTCAGGGGAGAGGTGTGAATATTAGGGTTGCTTGGCTGCATGGGTTCACTCATCCAAATAACTACTGGTAACACTCACTTCCTAGTGATGAAACAAGAGACAAAAGGAACAGAGAGAGAGAGAGAGAGAGAGAGAGAGAGAGAGAGAGAGAGAGAATATCAGGGGATGGGGGTGGGCGCCTGTCTTGCATGCAGCCAACTAGGTTCAATCCCCAGAAACCCATATGATCCTGCCAGTAGTGGTCCTTGAGCAGAGAGCCAGGAGTAAGCCCTGAGCACTGCCAAGTATGGTCTTTTCCCATAAAACAAGACAAGAGCATTACCAGCAAATGGTTCAAGAGATTCTTCCCAACCAAAACAGTGACAAGTCCCACCTGGCAGCTTCTGTCCATCTCTGCTTTTCCTCTCCCTCTACCTTCCCTGCCCGTCTCCATCCTTTCTTCCATTCTTTCTTCCTCCCTTCCTTCATTTCTTCCAAATTATTCCTCCAAGAAAATGATTTAACACCATATTGCAAACCATCACATCTAAGTAACTTTTTTCACTTAATTGATTCAAGACTGAGAGGCACGAGCACAGTTCAGCAAGTCTCATGTTCTTCATGCAGCTTCGCTCCCAGCTGCCCTGGGTGGAGGGGGAGGGTCTGTGTCATCACAACCCCTGAATCCAGCCTCATGTCATGAAAGAACTTGCAGCTGAAAGTACACCTTACTTCCAACCAAAGCACTACCTGAAATAAATACTTTGAATTTTAGGAAGTAGTATGTTACTCAGCATTCACAATCACTTGCATCCTTCTAGAACACCCTTCTTTAGGTGAGTCACTCCTCAGAAGATACCACTGGTTTTACTAAGTATCACTGCAAATCATGGGCAATAAAATAAAAAGTATCACTGCAAGTCTTGGCAGGGACTGGGGAAACAGTGTGGAGTCTGAAGTATATGTCTGACACACACAGGGGTTCAAGACTGCCCCCGGAGCACAGGTAGGCATGTTCACAGTGGCCCCCATCAGGTACTGCTATACCCAAGCAGCCTTGCATCCCTGGCCCTGCGCACTGCACTGAGAATCACACAGAGAGGCCCATGGGTCTCCTGAGCAACTCTGGGAATGCATCTCCCCAATCATTTTTGTTTCTACTACATAAAGACCATAGGTAGGGCTATGAGTGAAAACATCCAAGTCAGTACCTTGTTACTAAACTGAAATAGACATAAACTAAAGCAGACACGTGACCCAGTGGAATAGATATGTGAACCACAGACAGAGACGCCCTAAGCAAGCTCCCACCACACACCCTTACTGCTGGTTGTTCAAACAGGCCAGAACCAACCACACAATCCCCAGCACGGAAAGAGTGTCGACCACGTGGCCTACAGTTTCCAGAGCTGGCTTCCGCCCACCAGGTTAGTCACTAGCTCCATAAACCCAGGCCTCAGCCAGCGCGATTGTCTCATTTGACAGGGAGCACCTCAGAGACCCCCTTCCATGTTTTATTCCCCAGCACTGGAGACAGCTCCCCCAAGTACTGCCCAGAGTGACCCGAGCACAGTGTCAGGCATACGCTCTGAGCACTGCTGGACTTGGCCGAAGCTCCTAAACTAAATTTAAAAATTGACTCCAGGGACTGGTGCAATAGAACTGCACGCTGGATCTTTGTCTTGCATACTGCCAATCTGGGTTCGGAACCCCACTTGGTGCCCCGAGTCCACCAGGAGTGATCCCGAGTACAGAACTAAGAGTAAGCCCTGAATAATGCCTGGTGTGGCCCAAAACAAAAACAAAAAACACTGATTCTCGCAACTCCATGCCCAGCCTTATCTCATTGCTGATGCTCGAGCTCCTCTGTACTTTTCTGGGGACATGGCAAAGCAGTCAGAGAAGTGAAGACGTTTCTGCACAATCAGTGAATCAGGCATGACAGAATTTGGGCCAACTGCTGTCAATGAGCGGGCTTTTAAAATCTGTCGCAAGTGATTAATTATGTCACTTCAGACTGAGTCTGTCCATGAAAACAGGGAGCAGGAGCCCGGAGGGAAGGCACAGGCCCTCAGGGCACTGTCTATATGTGGCCAACCCCTGTTTAATCCCTTGAACCGCATTTAGCTCCCCCGAGGGATGGCCAGAGTGATTCCTATGCCCGGCGGCAGGAGTAAGTCCTGAGCACCACTGCACACGGCCAAACCCCTGAAATAGCACTGTAGCTCTGCAGCACTGTCCTCCCATTGTTCATCGATTTGCTCAAGCGGGCACCAGTAATATTTCACAATAAATTGTGAGACTTGTTGTTACTGTTTTTGGCATATCAAATACGTCACAGGTAGCTTGCCAGGCTGTGCCGTGTGGACAAGATACTCTCAGTAGCTTGCCAGGCTCTCTGAGAGGGGTGGAGAAATCGAACCTGGGTCATCCATGTGCAAGGCAAGCTCCCTACCCACTATGCTATTGCTCCAGCCCACCCCCTGAAATAAATTAATAAAAATTTAGAAATGATTAAATGTGTAGCAAGCCACATTTGGATTTTCAATGAGGAATAATGGCACCCATCATTCTTGAAGAGTTACATATGGCATTTTGATATAAGCCAAAACTCACCGCTACTGGATGGACACTGAAGTAAATATTCTAATAATCAAACAATTCTTAAGAAGATGTATGTAGTGAAGCCATTTAAATCATCTGGATGCTGTTAAGAAATAGTCCCAACCATTACTTTATTTCTCCAGCTAAGCTGTTGATAAAAGTTTAAAATGCAAACCTCTAAACATCTTTAATTTCAGGTGTAGGTAAGCCGTATTTTCTTGCACAAGCTCTGAAATGAAAAGTACACCCCTCAAACTTTTTTCCCAAGAGAAAGGAAGTAAAAGAAAAAAGAGAAAGAGGTAGAGAGAGAGAGAGAGAGAGAGAGAGAGAGAGAGAGAGAGAGAGAGAAGTTATTTTTTGTTTTTAATTCATTCATTTATTTTGGGTCACTGCTGGTGGTGTTTGGAGGAGCACTGGGGTGCCAGGAACTGAACGATGGCCTCCTGCATGCAGAGCACATGTGTTAGCTCTGGGTCCATCTTCCCAGACCTAGAGCCATTTTTCCTTCTGAAATGTCCCCAGAGATCTCCTCTCACCCATATTTGTTCTTCCGAGACTCAACCAAATTGCTGTTGTTGCTGGCCATGCCTGGTGATGCTCAGGGGTTACTCCTGGCTCTGCAGTCAGGAATCAATCGGAGCTCAGTGGAAATGCTTAAGCAATTACAAAGATCAGGGGATGATGAGAGGGCAGGGTGCAAGAAACCAAGCGTTTTCTGACCAATGACGACTTGACTTCGTGAGGAACAATAGGCAAGCTGCGGGGCCACTGGCCCTGGCACGGATATGCTGCCTCAGTGGAATGTGATGCAATGCGGCAAACTTGTGTGGGAGACAAGGAAAGCACGAGAAGTAGCTGGGTGTCTGATGTGAGGAAGCAAAGCCTCTCCTCGTCCTGCTCACAACTGCATCAGGAATCACGTGAGAGCTCTGGGCAAGTATGCTGTTCAGTACCTCTCCGACTCCTTGTCCCCTCTGCTCTCACCTTTCCTTCTTCCTCTTTCCCAAGCATTCCGGATTCCCCACCTCCTCCGGCTGCCCCTCTTCAATCGCGTCCCTTTCTCCAGAAATGCTGTTAGCACTGGTCAGACCAGAAGCAGGCAGAGCCGGTACTGTAGCTTCATCCCTTCTGCTTTGTTCCAGCATCCAATTTCCTCACCTGTCCTCTGGATTCCTACCACTGACTGGTGCTCCCCTGCTATCTACTGTGGGGATGTGGAATCTGTGACATGGGATGTGGGGATGACTCGGGAAGGCCCAAGAAAGCAGACACGGCAGGGTTTGCGGGAGTTTCCAGAGCAGAATCCCCTAAGAGAGAGAGTGGGGAGTCCTACTCAGTCTCTCCACTCTACGTCTCTTCACGTTGGCAGCTCTCTGTGGCGGGGCCAGGGCCTCTCAGAGAGGGATAGTAGAGCAGAAGTCAATGACTCTTGGCTCTTTAGGGGATGAGATAAAGAAAGGAAATCATCCTCCCAGGATAATAAAGTCTTACTTCCTGTGAAAAAGAAGTTACAAGAACAAAGATCACTTATCCGTTTCAGGGTCAGATGCTGTCCAAGATGACAACTTAGAGATTCTTACCAGTTATCGAGGGCAAGTGAATGTATCTTCCACTGGGTTAAAGGCAGTGGAGATGCTGAAAAATATTAGAGCTTTAAGTGACTCGAGTCACCAGTTGTGACCTCTGACCTCTGCCTGCTTGGACTTCTCCAGTGCTGGGCAATGCCATACTTCTAGGTGGGCCTCAAGCCCCCAGGACCTCCTTCCAAACATGAATCCAGGTACCTCCCTTTCGAGCCACCCCCAGTCTGAAGTACTGTCACCTAAGTGAAGGAGCAGACAACTGAAATTCTTTGTAACACTAACGGAAAATGACAGGCTGAGGAGATGGCATGCAGGAAGAAGGTTCTGCCAGGGAATTAAGTATCTTTCCTTGGTGGCTTGTGTCAACCACCAAATTCTACTCTCAGAGGCTAAGAAGCTCTAAGGGATTTCTGCTCCTTATCACAAGTTCACCATGAGGCAACAAAATGTCAGCACATTGACTAGCGTCAAAGTAAATGTTTTCTCATGGGAAAAAGAATGAACATGTCATAAATGGAAAGTATTTCACCAAATGTATTAAGAGCAAATGTATAGGAGAAACCCCATAATATACTTGCTTTTTTTTGACCTTTTTCTTAATCTCTAACACAACGATGCTACTCTCCAATCTTCCTGTGATTGAGGTTCCCGAGGAAGGTTCATCGCAGCCCCTCCCTCCTCACTCAGGTTCCTGTTGAGTGCTCTCATCACAGAAACCAGGAGTCTTATCTGCAAGAAGCAATGTCTGTTCCTCCCGGCAATGAGCTGGAAGGGGGTCAAGAGAGCATGCGGGAAGTAACACTCTAGTTCCCACATTTGAACATCGCAAAGGTCTCCTTCCTATTCTTGTGGGAATTTCAGGTACACATATTTGGTGAAGAGAAAGTTCCTATAATCCAAGCCTTGTTTTCTACCCCTCCATACTAGTGGTTCAGGCAGAAAAGAAAATGCTTCCCTTGGCCTGGAATGGAAAGGCATCAAACAGCAAAAGCAATTCCCTTGCACCTGAATTTGCACTAAACTTGTCCCTTTTGCACTGGAAGCAGTGAAAGGCTGATATTCTGCAGGGCACAGGAATGGTATCTTGGGGTGTCAGTTAAAAAATGCATATTTACCAAGTCATCAGGAGCACCACCTTTTCTAGTGGTGCTTTTAAAGCATCCAGTGAGTTAACCATGTTGATCTCTAGCAGATATCAACAATGCTTTGGTTAGGGTGAAGTACAACAGCACTTTCACTACTGTGCTTTGTGAAACACCAGAGTGCACAGCAGAGGTGAGATGGCTCATTCACCCAACACTGCGTTCACATTTCCTGTGCGGGTAAAGTTCATTTTTCGCCAATGGCTTCACCAATCCTCGTCAAAGTGAAGGACAGAGATCAGTACCTTAAGAAGAGCTATAAGATCCCTTAAGAAATTCACGGCAAATATCTGCAGCAAAGAAAGATGAAGAAGCTCATGACACACAAGACAGATGTGTCTTAGGGTTCCAAACTCAGTTCCAAATGAGATCACACACAAGGTTGGCTGCATCAATAAGCAATTTGGGTCCACAAACTCAACTCACTTCTGGCACTGTCTCTCCGGAGAGAGCATTGGATTCCAAGGTTTGGGCTCAGTTACCCCAAACTTCCTTCCTCCTCAAATACCAGTCAAGAGCTCAGGAAACAACCAGCTACAGATGGGAGATTTCCAGGACCCCCTTCTTATTCTGAAGCTATTCTGCTGGATAATTAGCTGGACAATGGGGACAGAGCAGCAATGCCCAGGATACCCTGTGCAAGACCAACCAACTCTCTAGGACAGAATGAGGAGCTTGGGAACCCCCGACTCACTAGGGCACTAACTCTACTACAAACGAGAAAAATGGATGGAGGGAAGCACTGCAGAGGACAAGATGTGGGGAAAGGAGAAGCTTCTGTCTTCTGCACGCCTGACTTTCAAGATCTCCGAGTGGCCACCAGCCATCAGTCCATTCCTCTTCTTGATGGACCCTTCCCTCTATAGGCCTACGCTGGCCATTAGCAGTAAGCCTCAATGTTCAGCCCTCTCCCCTCTTAAAAGCGTGAGGGTGTTGTGGTGGGTGGGACTGGAAGTTCAACCCTCAAATCACAAGGTTGGCTCCACTGGCCATCCATCCACCAAGCACCTCCCAAACCCTGCATTCCCAAAGTCACCTTATTTATATAGCAAGACACCATCATGCTCTCAACCCTAAGAAAATGACAAGGCTTGGGCCCGAGAGACACCACAGTGAGTTTGGCATTTGCCTTGCACGTGGCCAAGCCAAGTTCAATCCCTGCACCACATATGCAACCCCAGCCCCAGCAGGAGTGATCCCTGATCACTAGGAGTAAGCCCTGAGCACTTACAAAATGAAAAAGAAAGGAAAATCAAAAGGCTGTTTAGCAAGTTCAGATAAAGAGGAGCCTATAGCTGAAAGACCAAATAGATGGATCTGGTTAAATCACACTATCACATAAAAGTCAAGCTCACACACATTTCAAGTATCAGACACATAATGCCCTGTCAGTCCCAACTTCCCCAAATGAATGATAGAGAAATTCATGGCCCAGAACCTCGCTTTGTGGGGAGCCTTGAAAGGGGCTCTCCCAGCAACACTCAGCCCAGATGTACCAGCCAGGGACAGTTCCATGTGCAGAGGTGCTTGGGTCTGGAAATCTGCGGGCACTAGATCACCCTAGCAGTTCAGGGGGGACTACATAGTGCTGGGGATTACGTAGGAGACTTTACTTAAATTGGACATGCACTTCTGCCCACTGAGCTATCTCTTCAGCCCCCAGAATTTCTTCATATTTTTGAGTTATGGCAGTGGTTGGGTGCTCAGGGCTTATTTCTGGCTCTGAACTCAGAGATCACTCCTCGTAGGCTCAGGGGACTATGTGGGGTGCTGGGGATTGAACCCAGGTCAACCACATGCATGGCAAATGTCCTGCCTGCTGTTCTCTCGCTCAGGCCCAATTTCTCTATTTTTAAAGATCATTTCATTGTTTGATTAGGTCTTCACTGTGCCCAGAGAAGGACATGAGTGGCCTTCCCAGGAAGGGAAATCCCTCCTGGTACCCTGCTGACTCCCAAGGGTGGGGAGCAGGGTCCCTAAGCCCCTACCCAGAAGGTCTATGATTTCCTCCTGGGTGACTCAATGCCTTCAGGGAATTTCTGATTTGCACTGGAAGGCGTTTGCATGTTGCCGATCCAGCTCTCGCAGCCAGAAAAAGCAGCTGAGCCCATGGAAAATCCGCAGCCCTTCTGGATCCATCAGCGTCAGGCAGAGGTCAACAGGGCAAACGACACCCTTGAGAACTGGAGAAACAAACTCAGAGAATCTGCGCCCCTGGGTGCAGAAACCTCCTGTGCCTGGCAACTGCGCAGTGACTCGTGGCTGCAGACTAAGCACAACAGCCTGAAGAAGCCAAAACTCTTCGGGATGGAGCACTGATGGCACGCACGTGCTGGTAGGAGTTCTCACCCACCATGAGCTAATCCACCTGGGCCCAGGCTGAAGATGCCCCTGTGCTTGCTGCAGGGGAGGAGAAAATAAATCACTGTGAAATATCCTCATGTTCTCCCTCCCTTCTCAAAGAGGATTCTCAACAAAACTATTTTACTAGAGTCTAACCAGGGTGAGTGGAAGGAAAAACCCACCTCTCGGCACTACACATGCTTCCCGTCTCATTCAAGGGAGGGAGAAAAATGCTTAGATGCACCAATGACGGTCAGAGTCCAAGGGTTCCAGCCCACTACAACCAGAGACCAAGAACACAGAACTGAGGAAGGACTTTTCCCCCTCTGTCTGCAATATAAGAATCCTGTGTAATATGAGAGGCTACAGTGGGAAGAATCGAGAGATACTGGCTGTTTAAGAGGAAGCCTCCTCACAGGAATGCAAAAAAAAAGTAGAAATGACATCTGCACTTGTATGCTTATTGCAGCACTGTTCACAATCGCCAAAATCTGGGAAAAAAAACCCCGAGTACCCAAGAACAGATGACTGGTTAAGGAAATTCTGGTATATTTACACAATGAAGTACTATGCGACTGTTAGAAGAGATGAAATCATGAAAACTGCACGTAAGTGGATGGGCATGGAGAGAATATCATACTAAGTAAAACGAGTCAGAAAGAGAGGGACAAACGAGTCAGAATGACTGCACTTAATTGTGGAATATAAAGTAGCATATTATGAAACTAATACCTAAGGACAGTAGAGATTTGGTTCAGGAAGATAACACCACATTTTGGAATCTGGTCCCACATGCTGGGGGAAAAGGCAGTTGGGATGGAAAAGGAACCACTAAGTGAATGATGATTAGAGGGATCGCCTGGGGTGAGAGATATGTGCTGAAAGTAGACCAAGGACCAAGCATGATGGCCACTTAGTATCTATATACTATATGCAAATCATAACGCCCAAAACTAGAGAGTAAGATTGTACCTGTCACAGAGGCAGGAAGCGGGATGGGGTGAGGGTGGCAGGAAGGACACTGGGAACAATGGTGGTGGAAAATTGTGCAATGGGTGCTCTCGAGTACTGTATGACTGAAACATAATCATGCAAGTGTGTAACTGTATCTCATGGTGATGCAATAAAACTTATTTTAAAAAAGAACAAATGAAACACCAAGACAACCATGGGAGAAACTTGACACTGAATGAGCCGGTGGCCTCAGAGTGATTCAAGAGTAGACAGACCCCCAACAAGACAATCAGCCTCTGACTTGAGGATGTTCAGCCTGTAATCTTGATCCCAGGCCTGCAACAACAAACACATCACCAGACGTTCTGAAAGGCAGAAAGCAATCCCCACAGCAGAGCTTGTAGCACCTCAGGACACTTTAAATAACTGGGGTCAGTAGGCTCAGGCTTTAGTGGAAAAGTCACCAATATCCCGTAACAGGTGGGTGATGCAGAGAAACTGTGGGAATAAAAAGGGGGGGGGGGGCTCACATCAAAAAAAAATGTTTCTTGATGGGTTCACCCTTCTACTAGACAGAGCTGGGGAAAGAATGAGTGAGAATCCAGGAATGTGGCCACCAAGGTTCAGAATAACCAAGGGCTGCAAGTAAGTTACAAAGGGTGTAGGACACGCATGTGCAGGATGTTGAGGAAAGAAAGAAGGGAACGGAAGAAATATCTACAGTAACAAAGGCTGAGAATGAGCCAAATTAAAGGCAGGCACGAACCACAGACACAGAAAGCTCTGCGATTCCTCAAGCTGGGGGCGGGGGTGGGGAGAAAAGCTTTTAATCACACTGTCAAACACAAAAAGTAAAGACAAAGAGAAGATCTTGACAGAAGTCATAGAAATAAGCACCTTTCCGACAGAGAAACAAGGAGAAAAGTTACATTAGACTTTTCTTAAGACCCAGTGAGAGCACGAGGAGAGTCAAATAAAATTGCTGAGGGTCTGAAGAAATGGTACTTGCCATACATGCGACCAAGCTGGGCTCAGTCCCTGGCATCCATAGGGTCCCCAGGGCACCACCAAGAGTGATCTCTGAGTTCAGAACCAGGAGCAACCCCTAAACATCACCAGGTATAGATAAAAAAAAAAATGCTTAAATTGTTGAAATAAAGCCATTATCTTAGCTTTCTCTATCCAATCAAATGGTCCCTAAAAGTGACAGAGAAATAGGGCAGAAAGAAACAGTTCAGAATTTAGGCACTTGTCTTGCATGTTGCTGACCCTGGTTCAATCCCCGGCACCACTTGTGTCCTGCAGGACACAGTCAGTAATGATCTCTAAACAGATCCACACACACCCCCGAGCGCTGCTGGATACCATCCAACACCCATCCCCTCCGAAGTGAGAGAAACAGGTTATTTTGGCAGGGAGTGTCAAAACACACTCAGCAATCTCAGGACTTACTCCCGGGTCTACACTCGGGGTCACTCCTGCCTGGGCTGCAGCAGGCACATGGGGTACTGGGGATCAAGCCAGGTCAGCCTCACCCACTGCTCTCTCTCTCTCTCTCTCTCTCTCTCTCTCTCTCTGACTCAAAAAAACAGATTTTTGAAGACAAAAGAAGGAAATCTATTGCTAGCTCACCTGCTTTGTAATATCTATAGTATATAAAGAACTCATTTGACTTAACAACAACAAAAGTAAATGGGCACAGGACTTGAATGAGTATTTCTTTTTTTTTTTCCATTTTTTTTATTAGTGAAACACCATGAGGTACAGTTGTAAATTTACAATTTTTTGTGCTTGGGTTTCGATTATACAATGATCAAATACCCATCCCTCCACCAGTGCCCATTTTCCACCACCATGGATAATATCCCCCCCACCCCCATCCCCCCATCCCCCCCGCCTCTGTGGCAGGGCAATCCCTTGTGTTCTCTCTCTTCTTTTGGGTGTTGTGGTCTGCAAAAGAGGCATTGAGTGGCAAACATGTTCAGTCTATAGTCTACTTTCGACATGCATCTCCCCTCCTCGGAGGATCCTCCAAACACCCTTTATTTGGTGCTCCCTTCTCTATCTAAGCTGCCCTTTCCCCTAGAATGCCCGGCTGGCCTCTAAGCTATGGAGTAATCCTCCTGGTGCTGATCTCAGCTATTCTTGGATATTAATCTCATACTTTGTTACTTTATATTCCCCAGATGAATGCAATCTTTCTATGTCTATCCCTCTCTTTCTGACTCATTTCGCTTAGCATGATACTTTCCATGTAGACCACTTATATATAAATTTCATGACTTCATCTTTTCTAACAGCTACATAGTACTCCATTGTGTAGATGTACCAAAGTTTCTTTAACCAGTCATCTGTTCTTGGGCATTCAGGTTTTTTCCAGATTCTGGCTATTGTAAAGAGTGCTGCAATAAACAAACAAGTGCAGATGTCACTTCGACTATACATTTTTGCCTCTCTGGGATATATTCCCAGGAGTGGTATTGCTGGGTCAAATGGGAGCTCAATTTCTAATTTTTTGAGAATCGTCCATACTGTTTTCCAGAAGGGCTGAACCAGTCGACATCCCCACCAACAGTGAAGGAGTGTCCCTTTCTCGCCACATCCGCGCCAGCATTGGTTGCTTTTGTTTTTTTGAATGTGGGCCAGTCTCTGAGGTGTGAGATGGTATCTCATTGTGGTTTTGATCTGCATCTCCCTGATGATTAATGATGTAGAGCATTTTCTCATGTGCTTTTTTGCCATTGAATGAGTATTTCTTCAAAGAGAACATACCAAGGTCCAAAAGATATGGAAAATGTTCATCACCACAAATCTTCACTGAAATACAAATTAAGACACTAGGACATGGTTTATATCAGAAATGCCAACAAGGGCTGGAGAGATGATACAGCAGGGAAGATACCTGCCTTGCATGCAGCCAACCTAGACCATAGGGTCACCCAAACCTTGCCAGGGGTCATCCCCGAGTAAGCCCTAAGCACCATCACCTGTGGACCCTCCCCAAAAACCAAAACACAAAAGCTCCAGTGACAGCAAGTGCTGAAGAGACTATGGAGGGAAGAAGACCTCTTCAGCTGCTAGTGGAGTGTAGACCGGTGCAGCCTTTTCGGAAAACAGCACGGAGCTTCCTCAGGACATCAACGCCAAGGCCACAGCATTGGAGTATCTCATCCCCAAACTCTGTAGCATGGACACCCACAGTTCTCCCATCCCAGACCTTCCTGCAGCTCCACACACAGCAGCTAAAGTACAGAAACAGCTGAGGGATCCACTGGCAGACAGCTGGGTCCATCTATTTATTTGGATACTTAGACAGTGAAATACTACTCGGCTGTAAAGGAAAATATAAATGCTGCTACTCGCAGCCAAATGGAGGAAGTTCTTTTAAGTGACGCATCAGAAGGAAAACCAGAAAGATATTGAACAATCTCACCCAGGTGTACAGTAGGATATAAAATTGATAAACAGGTGAAATGAAACAAAATATAAAGATGTTGGCAGCAGAACTAAAATCCTCTAAGAGGGTCAGGGAGAGAAATAAGGTGAAGGGTCTGAAAACAAGGGAGAGTGATTCCTGAGCACAGAGCCAGGAGTAACCCTTGAGCATCGCCGGGTATGACCCCCCCCCCAAAAAAAAGCAGAAAAAAAACAAGGGAGAGTTAAGGGAAGAAAAATTGATGGCAGAAAAAAATTTATTTTAAGCTCAAGTGAATCCAGTAAATAACTGTTCAAAACAGTAATAGGTGCAATGGAATTGGTAATTGCAGCTTACAAATAAGTGAAATAAATGAAACGTCTGGGGTGTTATTCCTGGATCCTGAAAACCCGCAGCCCATTCTCACACAGAGAAAGGCAATTTGTCTTTCATGGTGCTTATTAAAATTCTCACCTCGCCCTCTTGCTTTCTTCTGCAGGGCCATCGGGATCTGACCGTGCGTGGATACTCAGCGACCCGTTGTATGCCCCATCGTGCCAGAGATCGAACTCAGAGCTCACACGTGCTAAGCCTGGGCCCTGCTCTTGCCCCCTCCCCAGCCTCTCAACTGTTGCTTCTAAGCAGGTTTCAGTGTGAAAGAAGTGAGGGAAATGGAACCGCCAAGTGACCCTGGGCACCAGAGGAGCGCCGTATCCTTGGAGCTGTACCACGGCTTTCTGACCTGAAATCTGACTCTGCACAGAAGTTTTACAGAAATCAGATCTGGGATTTGATTCCTGCTCATTCCCACACCCCTGCACCCCACACCACTATTCTTCAGGCAGATGGTGCACTTGGGGCACTGGGTTTAAGGGGATGCATCACGTGCTGCTTATGTGAGTTCCCGATCTGCGTGGCCGTGGTTCGTCGGCATAAGCCACTCTATTCCACATGCAATGGCCACTGTTCATTGAATCTGCACATGCTTCTTCTAGGTACCCACCAGTGTGGACCACTGTCATTTATGTACTGCCTGAAAATGAGGGCTGCAAGATGAGGGGACCAGAGAGATTCTGACCTCCCTCCAATCGGCACAGCCGCAATTCCTCCTGCAGATCCATAACGCTGCTTGAGTAAGGGATGGAAATGAGGCCACCTGGTCTGACCCCAAATCCAAGTCATGTCCCAAGGCAGCCTGGTAATGAGTGAGTGCCCTCACATCCATTACACTCCAGAGTTCACTCCCCAATACCTGCCAGAGACAGAGACAGGGACAGGGAGGGAGGAGAAAGATTTTCGTGGCAAAATACTCCCCCCAAAGTGGATCCAAGGCACTTCCAATAGGACTAGACTTCAACTGGGCGATCGGCCAGGAGATGCGTGGTCTCGTGGCAATCAAGGACACCCTAGTCCCCTGATTCTCCCCCCACCCCTCACACTGATGGGAATGACCCGTCTCCCTCAACATTTCCACAAGGTCCTGGGCATCTGGACACTTCTGGAATCCTACAAGAAAGGAAGACAGCAGATGAAACAGGAAACAGGGTACATGTTAGTCACCCAAACTGCCAAGGGGCCCCAGCCTGAGTTTCAGAGCAGGAGTACAGGAAGGCCCTAGGGTGCCCTTCCCTTGGGTTATGAAAGGAGACAGAAAGATCTTCCACTGTTCCCAGTTCTAATGAGCCAGGCTCCACACTAATGAGAAAAGGGGTCAAGATTCTTAAGGGCCCAGTGCCAGGAACCTCACCTTCCTCTCTCCGCACCCTTCATTTGCCCCCCTCACCTGGACCAAGGCAGTGCCCAACGCTTACATTGTTCTAGGCACTGCAGCTCAAGAAACAGCATGGGAACGCCCCCAGTGTTCCAACTGAGCCCAGCTCCCCCACCAGCCCAGCAACTGAGCAAGACTCTGTGAATCACCCCAGGCAAAAGAGATGAACCAGCCCCAGCGCAGTTTGCAGAGAAGCCAGATGCAAGCCAGGCTGCCAGGTTCGCCTCTCCGGCTGCCAAAGAAACGCCAACTGACTGCGGTCCAGAAGGGAAAGGGGAGCAATGGATTGACGTGACTAATGTCATTAGCTTCTTTGCCTCTGGCAATGCAAAGCGGGGAGCAAAACACGGGCATATTTATCCACTCGCCTCACGGGGGTGGGTGGGGCTCATTTCTGGGTAAGAGAATCTACTTTCTCTCAGACACCAGCCTAGCACATGGTCAACGACTTTCAATCCCCAGGACCACACAGGGTCCCCTGGGCACTTTCAGGAGTGCTCCCTGAAGCAGATCCAGGAGCGAGCCCCAGCTCTGGCATCTGTGGCCCAACTTCTGCCACCACCCCCCCAAGAACAAAGAACAACTATGGTCCATGATGGCCCAGTAGGCTTTCACAGTTTGGCGGTGAGTGTCACAGGGATCCACTGATACCACCGTAGAAGAGAGGACATTAGAGAGAACTACTGTGAGTGTGAAACCACAGGGAATGACTCAATGGAGAAGGGCAGGAGACCCAGGTACACCCAGGTACACACACACACACACACACACACACACACACACCAATGACAAGGGACCCACAATTAGGAAAAAGGGTATTGTCAGGACCAGAGAAATAGTACAGGGATTAAGTCACTTGCCTTGCAAGCAGCTGACCCAGATTTAATCCTCAGCACCACATAGGTCTCCCAAGCACCACCAGAAGAGATCCCAGAGCAAACAGGAGGAAGCTCTGAGGGTCCACATATGTGCAGCCCCCCTCCAACCAAAAAAGGGGTAAAGCATTGTCCAAAACAACGTAAAGAGAAAAGAGAAAAATATAAATAAAAATTTTGGAAAACCACATCCTAGAGACAAAAGTGGAACAGAAAGACAATGGAGAAGGAAGGAAGGAAGGAAGGAAGGAAGGGAGGGAGGGAGGGAGGGAGGGAGGGAAGGAAGGAAGGAAGGAAGGAAGGAAGGAAGGAAGGAAGGAGTGGAGGGGGCCCACCAGGGGAGGAAAGATCTTTGTGGGGTGGATTCTCCCTCCATGAGCTCCTCACTGCCTGCCACCTTCATCCTTGCCTGCTCCCTCTGCACTTGGGTTCGACAGATGCATGTTTATGCTTCCTCACTCAGCTGTCAGAACTTCATCTGGTAAAATGCTAGTTTTGAGTCCCGTGAAAAAGAAAGCTGATAGAGTAAATTTGATTGGACAAGCCCTAAGACCACAACAATGAGAAGCAGCATTTATGTTCCTGTGAGCCCCGACAAGAGATTCGCCAGCTCTAGATTTAATAACCAACATTTGAATCAAGGAGGGGAGAGGGAATTGCCATCTTTCATCCAGAATGAGTTTACATTAAACAAATGTCTCAAAACGTAGAAGAAAATACAAACCCAAAACCAAATGAGAAGCAGGAATACAAACATGCTGAAGAAATACTGAAGATCAGCCAGGGCTTTCCAAAAGAAATCAACTCCCTAGCCATCCTCTCAGGGTCTGCCTGCATCCCAGCATGGGATTTGTCCCTCCTTCTGTGGCCCTGCACAGCCCACAGCGGGACTCCTGGCACCCCTTGCTCTCCCTCTCTGTAAGGGTGACTATTTCCCTTACTTTGCCGGGTTTCCTGCTCAATCTGGAAAGGCTTGCATGCTCTTTTTTATTTTTTCTCTTTAAATGTCCTGTTTCTTTTTAAAAAAATTCCTGTGTTTGGATGTGTATGTGCATGTGTGTGCATGTGTGTACATGTGTGTATGTGTATGTACGTGTATATGTGTATGTGGTATATCTATGTGTATGTATGTGTGTATGTGTATATATGTATATGTGTGTATGTGCCTGTATATCTTTATGGCTACCGAATGTAACCTGCCCACACGGCAGAGTCTGGCAAACTCCCCGTGGCGTACCCAATATGCCAAATACCAGTAACAATGATGGGTCTCATTCTCCTAACCCTGAAAGAGCCTTGAATATGGCACTTTTTAAAAATCTCAGGGCTAGGATGAAGGAGACGTTACTGGGGCCTGCTCGAGGCAACTGACGAATAACAGGATGGTCGTAATCGTGATCGTGTGTATGTCAGTATACCTATGTGTATGTATGTGTGCATGTGTATGTGTGTATGTACATGTGCATGCGTATGTGTGTATATGTACATGCATGTGTGTATGTGTATATATATATACGTATGTGTATTTGTGTATGTGTGTATGTACGTGTGTATGTGTGTATGTGTGTGTGCACGTGCATGTGTCTATATGTGTATGCGTGTTTGTGTATATGCACAAGTATGTGTATGTTGTATGTGTATGTCCATATGTGTCTGTATGTCTGCATGTGTATGTCTGTATGTGTGTGTACGTGTGTATATGTGTATGTGTATGTGCATGTGTGTATCTCTGTGTGTTGCTGGGACCTGAATCCAGGGCCTCCCCATGCAAGGCTATGCTCTCTACTGCGTCAGATCCCTGGGCTGGGCCTCATTTTGTGGTGAGTGTATGTTGGTGCCAGAAGATGACCAGGGCCTATTGCATTTCAGACACACAACTTGGCACTACGGGAAGATAAAAAAAATTGCTGTTTCCTGCAACCTTCCTGGAATCTGAGCAGTTTCTTAGCCCTTTTCCCACTAGGTCCCTTTCTGATCTCCTCCCCTGCTGTGACCTTCCCCCGTCCCCAGACACATGCTGCCCCCCACATTTATGGGGCTCCCACCAGTGCCCCTCTGGAATATCCTAGGAGACCACAGGGGACTCAGAAGCACTGAACTAGACAGTGATGGGAAGTGAAACGAAGCAGAGGGAGAAAGAAAAACGTGACATCACCACCTTCATATGTGGCAGATAAAGAAATAAGGGGTGAGCCAGCGCAATAGCCCCCTGCTCACATCTGCAGGGTGGAGGGTGCAGGTTATGGCAGGTCGGGGAGGTACGGGAGAAGGATGAGAACTGACATAAAGACAGTGTGGGGGGGTGGCACTTTGGTGGTGGTGTGGGTACAAGGACTGTCTCCTGAAAGCATAGTAATGAGCAGTATTGTAAACCATGTTACAGAGGGGAGGAGAGGGGAGGGGAGGGGATAGGAAGGGAATAGAAGAGAGAGGCAAGGAGAGGAGGAGAGGGGAGGAGAGGAGAAGAAGAAGGAGAAGGAGGACAACAGAAGAAGAAAGGAAAAAGAAGGAGGGAAGAGAAGAAGAGATAAAAAAAAAAGAAAGCTGGAAAGAGTACGGGGCTGAAGCACTGGCTGTGCACACCACTGGGGTGGGTCCAGTGGCTGGCAGCACATATGGAAAGAAAACACTTCTGGGAGAGCGGCAAGGCTTTCCCCAGAACAGGACTCCTGGGGCATCAGGTGAAGAAGAGTCTGGGTCTGGCCTTAGAAGGGCAGAACTAAAACCAGCAAAGTGAAGCTCCCATCCTCTCTAACCCACATCCAGACGTAGACTCGAAAGTATAAATGCATTTTGTTTTCTCGCTTTTGGGAAAGAATAGGGCCCCTGGCCTGACATCTACAAGCATTGCCCACTCCTCCCTTCCCCACTGCCCTGGTGAGATGCTTCATTCCCAAAGGAATCCCAAAGTGCATCACCGTGTCCCAGGACAAAGGCCTGACTCTGAAGAAAGACAAATGTATCTATGACTTCACCAGTATGAAAAAATGCTTCCAAGAGCGTCCAGGCTGACAGGGCTGAGATAAGCCTGACCTTTCTCAGGAAAGATCCTGTAGGAAGTCCGACGCAATCTACTGAAAAAAGAAAATAAACGAAAAAGCTACCGGGTTCCCAACAACAACAAAAACATTCATTCGAAAGAGATGTGTGCACACCGATGTCTGTTGCAGTATACTTAGGATGACAGCCAGCATGTAGAAACAACCCCAGGGCCCAGTGTAGATGAACAGATAAAGCCATGGACTAGCGACACAATGGAATCCAGTGCCATTGGAAGTACCTCTCTGAACTGCGGGTGGAAATGGTGGGTGCCGGGGTCGGTGAAAGAATCAGAGGGGGAAGGACAAACACCAAATGCACTCACCATCTGTGAGGTGTCCACAGACAAAACAAGGACTAGATAGAAACAAACGACAACAAACAGTGGCCTCTGGTTATGAAAGCCATATGACCAAGCAAGAGGGTTTGTGTGGGGAGAGGAGAGCCAACTGACAGGACAGACTTGGGGATGCTTATCACTGAGGTGGTGGTGAGCTGGAGACCCTCACCACGCCCATAAACATTAGTACTATTTTATTAACGTGATCTTAAGTATAATAAAATTTAGTTAAACATATAATTTAAAACAGAAAAGCTATTGGAACTAATAAATGGGTCCAACAGGTGGTAAAATACAAGAACACTGTACAAAATTCAGTGTTGTCTCTATGTACCAGCCATAGCCCATTGAAAAAGGCATTTCTAAGACTTCCAAAAATAAGAAATAAAGACAAATAGAGCAAAGGTGTGAAAAGACTTGTACAATGTAAATGACCAGACATAAGTGAATTATTCAAGGGCCTAAGTGAACTCATAAGTACACACCATGCATGTTCTTACATGTTTAATATTTAAAGTTTAATATTATTAGCATGTCAAGTATTCTCCAAAGAAGTTTATGCATTCAAAGTAATTCCATTCAAAACTTCTGGTTTTTTAAATATATTCCAAAACTCACAGGAAACTTGAAAGGACTAAGCACATCCAAAACAACTTTCAAAAAAGCACAAAGTCATAGGAGTCGCATTACCTTAAATAACTATAATAAAGTTTCAGCAGTTATAATAGGGTGCTACTGGCATAAAAATAGGGAAGCAGATCAATAAAATAAAAATAGACATAAACTTAGATAAACACCAGATTTCAAAAAAGCTCTAAAGAAAATTCCACAGAGAGGAAATTTTTCAACAAATGAAGCTAGAACAATCAACTACCCCTATATCTACTGGCAAAGTATTCATGTGTGGCAGTAGATCACAGGTTGTGTATGAAACTAAAACTAGACGTTCCAAGAAGTAAACCTAAGAGGAAACCTTTGTGATCTTGCGCTATACAAAATTTCATTGGTTCAACACCAAAAATACAATTAAAAAAACAATAAATAGGACCTCATCAAAGCAAAACAAAATTCTTTTAAAACTTAATTACACAGTTAAGAGGAGGGAAACATAGATTAGGAGAAAAGATCCTAGGATTGAGACAACATCTGTAAAACACAGACCTGAAAAGAACATATATCAAAATGTAAGTTTAAAAAAAGGATTAATTTTTTAAAAAAAATTTAACTGATTGAGATGCTGTGGTCTATAACATTATTGATCATAATTTATCATGTACATAAGTCCAATACCACACCCATCACTAGTGTACTCCCTCACTCTCCCCAGGAGACCCCCAACTCAATTGTGAGACTCAGTTCTCCTGTTATAGTTCCTTGGTCCCTTTGTCGCTTCCTTGCTGTGTATCTTTAAGTCCCACATATGAGAGAACACTCTGTTTCTATCCAAAAGGATTCACTTTAAGGTTAAAAATGAAAACACCATTTCTGTAGGAATCATAATGGGATCTACAAAAAAAGCTGATTTAAAATACTGTATCCCTGAAACCTAGATATTGTTATAACCTGGTTCTTACTTCAATAAAAAGTCTCTATGTAATACAGGCAATTATGGGATCTAGAGATATACTCATCAGAATTAACAAGAAGAAAACACCTACCCAGTAAGATAATGGGCAAAAGATTTGTACAGGCAGTTCACTAAGAAGATTCATATTGGGCAAAAACCAACGAACAGATGTTCAACTTCACTGATCACCAGGGACATGCAAATTATAAACACTGTACATCCATTAGTGGGGCCAACGTTATGCAGAATCGCCACATCAAGCACTGCCAGAGATAGCAGAAAGGCAAACACTCGCGTTGCTGATGGCAGTGTACAGCAGGGCTTCCACGATGGAAATCCTGGTAGTTAGTTCAGAAAGAGCCAAGTTACACAGCAAATGTTCTACCGCTGACGGGCATTTACCCATGAGGAACGCAGGCATGTGTGCGGGCACAGGCTGGGGCATGAATGCTAGTAGGAATTATTGCTGATTCAAACTTGATGATGACCCAAAAGACCATCACATCAATAATAAACAGACAAACTCTAGTCAGATGCACACTGTGGAATACTGCTCACGACAAAACAGAAGGAAGTATCTGTAAACATTCCAGTGTGGATAAATTGAAAGCAAAGGTTTTTAAAAATAGGCTAAGTGACAAAATCCAGACCTTTCGGGATCCCATAGTTACAGACCCTGTTTGAAGAGCCTGAGGGAGCGGAGGTCTGAGGATGGAGGAAAGATTAGGGGGTGCAGGAAGAGTCTTTGTAGGGATGATGGATATGCTTGCTTCCTTAATGGTGCTGGCAAATTCGGGAGTTTGGTAAGTCCAAACTCATGTATGGTACCGGATTCACATGCAGCTTATACCGGTCAACTGTATTTTAAAAATCAGATAAATACAAATTAAGGGGTGGAAAGAGTGCTTAGCAAGCTGAGAGCATGCAGAAGGCCTGGACTCCCCTTCTGGCACCACACAGCTCCCCAAGCAACCCCAGGACTGTTCCACGCCCCCAGCACGAAGCCAGGAACGGCCCCTGAAAACCACCAGGGCGTAGCCACAAAACAGACGAGAATTAAAACACACCACCAAACAGGCTTTCTGTCTCTGTTTCTCTCTCTCTCTCTCTCTCTCTCTCTCTCTCTCTCTCTCTCTCACACACACACACACACACACTCTACATACACATACACACACTCACACACATACTCTACACACACTCATACACATACTACATACACTCTACACACAGTCACACACTCTACGCACACTCATAGACACTACGCACAGAATCACACTCTACACACTCACACTCAAAAAACACACTCTACACACATACTCATATACACTCTCACACACAAACACACACTCTACACATATACACACACTCACACACTCTACACACATTCACACATACTCTCATACACACCCTTACACGCACTCTACACACATACTCACACACACACGCACACACACAAACACACAAAAACAATGTAAAAAAAACAGATTAAAAATGCCCTCCCCCACTCACCATCACAGTGCCTTTCAAACAACAACCACTTCCAAGAGCATTGAGGATCATCCCAACGGCAAACCTCAGCAAGGTCTCGGCTCAAACCAGAGGCTAGGTACCAGGCTTAAGAAGCATCCATCCAGCAGGTGGGAAGAAGCTTCAATGTCCATGTGATGACAGTTCTAAGCAAGCAGCTTCTCGTCCAGAAATGCCTTGGGGCCTGGCACAGACCCCTCTCTGCAAATGCACCCACATCCTCAGGACGCTGCCCAATTCCACCCCGAGTTTGGCTTCCCATTCCTTCTCATTGCTTGAGGCACAGCATGGTTTACGAACATATTTGTGTCTGTGCTAAAGCATTCATGGAGCACCTACTGTGTACCAGGAGAGGCACTAAAGTTAGAAAGTTCCCTTCACTGGGTATGCTTGCTCTTTGTTGTTTGTTTTTTAAAAATTAACCCAAATGAGAAAAAAAAGAACAAATCAAAGCAAGGGCAGGAAGGGCTGTGGAAGTGAGAGGAACCCAGAGGAGTGATCAACAAATGCAGCAGGTTCTTTTTGGCTTTGTTTTGCTATTAAGGAGGAAGGTGGTATTGTGTATGTAATTCTAGAAAGGTTCTTTACAATATATGCATTTACCCCAGGTCTCTTCACAGGAGAATCGAAGGGATGGGAAGCATTCCACCCTGCCTGCTCTCTGTAAGCAGGGACAGGAGCCAGAGAGGGAAGATGCAGTGGGAATGCAAATTCACACCCAAGAAGCATATTTTTAAGTACTACTAGGTTCAGCAGCATCTCAGAAAGGTGGGGATGTACTTCCTATTCCAGAAGGACTCACAGAGTCAAATGAAGCCCAGGCGTGACTGTGCACAGCTGCTCTAGATGTTAACCAAAGTGGGTCTGACGTGGAGCATGGAGCCCAGTGCCAGCAAAGGCCAGAGGCTCATGGCAGGCGTCTGCACCCGACACCGCACTGGCTTCCTCTCCCAGCAGCCTTGCCCCTGCATCTTCCAGACACCTGAATGCAGGATTTTGTGGTCACACCAAGAGCTGACAGGATGCTCTTGAAGCAAGGGGCCCAGCGGGGAAATGAACCACAAACATGCAGGTAAGAAATGAAACGGTGTTGGACTCAAACAGCAGCACTGAGTGTGGAGAAAGGAGACACTGAAGTCATCGGGGTGAACTGCAGGGACAGGGCCCACTTCTGCTTCCCTCACAAGACCTGGCAGGGCAGACCCAGGGTTCTTCTCACTAGCTCTCCTGGACTCAGGGATGCTCACAGTCTCCAGGCACTGCTTGCTGATCTATTGGAGAGAAGCAGGGAGAAGCCATCACACACTCCCTTTGTCCCCTGCATCCTCCCTATAGCGGGGAAGCTCCCCAAGAACACACAAGAGAACTCAGGTGAGTGGGTCATAGGGGCAAGAACCATGGCACAGGAGTGCTGCGCCTACATGGCGAGCATTGTAGACATCGTGTTTTGTTTTGTTTCATGTTAGGCTTTTTGGATCATACGCAATAGTGCTCAAGCTTACTCTTGTGCACCAGGAATTACTCCTGGCAGTGCTCAGGGGACCACATAGGATGTCGGGGAATCAAACCTGGGCCAGCCAAATGCAAGGCACATGCCCTTCGTGCTGTACTACTGCTCGGCCCAGATGGAGATGTTTTAGAGGGTCATCCTGAAACACCTGCAGGGGAGGGTGTGGCTGGAAGGGGACTATGCTGACAGTTCCCCTGACCCCAAAGGAGCTCTAAGGCCACTCAATGTTCTACTCAACACTCAGGATTTAATTCTGAGTGTTTAATTGCTGAGGGTTGAGCAATTGGTAGAAAGGCAGTGACTCTATTTCCCCATGTAGAAGAGTCCCCAGGGTGAAGGGCAGGATAGGGCTGCTGGGATGGAGGGGCTGTACCTCTCCCTGAGATGGGATGCCAGGAAGGAGGTGGCTGCTGGGAAAGAGGGGGCGTGCCCAGACATCATTCTGCTTCCCAGCTATCCTAGAACGATCCACAGCACAAGGATCCACAGCACAAGGGCCTCAGTGGAGCATGAGGTTCACCGAGGGCAGATCAAGAAGGGAAAAGGGAGCCAGCGCCCGCCCAGTGTGGGGGAAGGGGGAGATCAGCCTGCGCCCTGAGAAGGAGCACGCGGAAAGTGACAAGGTGCCCGAGAGCGAGGCTGGCGAACTGACGCTTTAAATATAGACCCACTGATGGGGAATGGGAGGAGCACAGGGCCCAGGTGCCAGACCACAACAAGGAGGGTGCGAGCTGGGGAGACGGGGGCCCTCCGCGGGGCCAGCAAGTTCTGAGCACCGTCCTGGGGCAGAGTAGGAGGGAGGATGGAGACTTGGGGACTCCAGCAGGAAGAGATGCCGGAGTGAACAGGTGTGAGGAAGGGTGGTAAAGCCCCTATCTGAAGCCCCTGCAGGCTGCTGAGTCAACTTGGGCGGGTGGAAGAGTCCTGACGTCACTGCAGGGTGCAGGGTGGAGGGAGGTAGGAGATCCAGCTGGCAGCTGCGCTCGTGCGGGGGCGTGAGGGGGGTGCTCCGCCCCGGAGACTGACTGGAGGAGCAGGATTTGAAGACTCTGCTGGGATAGTAGGTCCCTGAGTGCATGTGTGCAAATCCTGCCAGTCTACGTAAGCACCACCCCCTGCTGAGGGTGACAGATGCAGACAGTGGCCGTGTCCACTAAAGGCATGTGGCTCCACAGTGCATGCTCAGCACTACTGACTGCAGTCCTGGGGGTCCACAGCCTGGGAGGGCCTAGCAGCGGCACCATTTGACTGAGAGTCCCTGGGAGGAACCCCCAGATCTCTGAACACCACTTGGGAGGACCCCAAAAATAAAGACCTTGAGGCCTTCATTTCCACTCACACTGCCATATAAGTACTGCGCTAACCGACTGCACCATTGGAACTCCTGATGCCTTCATTTCCAGAATCTTACTCTGCTTTGTGTTAAAGGGGGTTCCTTTGGCAGAAAACTAATAAAAGTGCCATCTGGGGCCAGAATGATATTACAGCAGGGAGGGTGCTTGCCATGTGCACAGCCGACCTGGGTTCTAACCCCAGCTCCCCATACGACACTGATCCTGGAGCATAGAGACAGAAGTAAGCCCTAAGCACCACTGGGTGTGGCAAAAAAAAAAAAGAAAGAAAGAAAGAAGGCAAAAAAAAAAGTAAGAAAGAAAAAAAGTTCCCCTGGCAGATCGGTATCCTTTATTGCAAATCATCCCTGACCTATTGGCCTCCGTGCTCTAGAGGTCACTCTAGAAATGTTTGAACATTTGTTCTCCCGACACAGAAAGCCAAAATGTACAGGGACCAAATCACGGTAAAACTAAAACTAAACTAAACACCATCCACGGTGACAACTGAGGCTGGTTTTGGAATCCGAATAGGAAAGTGAAGTAGGCAGAATTTGCTCAAGGCCTCCTAAAGCAAACCCTGAGCTATACCTGGCCCCATCCATCTCATGACTCCAGGGAAGGAAGCAGAAAAGTCTCATCTTCAGAATGTTGAGATTGGGATTGATTTTTCTCCTCGAGGCCCGGAGGAGACAGACTGCAAAATAGCTCTGGGCATCTGAATGCCAGAGGCTGATCTTCTGCTGCACACAGGGTGGGTGGAGTGAGGGAACTGGAGCCAGGAGTGGGGGTGGCACTCTCCGGCAGAACCAAGAGGACAGTGGCCAGTAAGTGGATGAAAGGAGGGTCACGAACCCCGGGAGAGTGTTTCTGGGCACTGCTCCCTTCCGCCCATCTCCTCTGTAACCCACAGCCCAGAGTTCCATCCCATGTGCCCACCTGAGCCACAATGTCTGGGCTGCCTCCTGTGAGTTTCCTGCCCCCCACTGCAGTTCAGGGTCTCTGTTCGGCATGCAACGACTGGGATGGACTCACCCAAGAATGCCACATGGCCAGACCTTTCCAGGAATGTGTGTCCACGCTTCCCACCAAGGCCATGTGCTTGGTTTCAATTACATGCTTCTAATCAGGCGTGGAATCATGATATCAAAATCTATGGCCCAAGGATCCAAGCAATTGTCAATAATTATTAAAATGGTTCCTATTCGAATTGCCACCACACTTTAACAGGCTCTGTTTTGCAATGCAGGCATGTAAAGGTGAAGGATGGACTCATTAGGCAGCTTCCTGTCCAGGCAGACTCAGCGTCTGAACATCTCTCAGCAGTGACTGCCTCCCCTGATAGCCCCCGCAAGCCCCCAACAGCTGTCTGTCCTGGGAGATGTGGGCTTACCAGCCTGGACCGCCATTTCCAGGAAAGTGAGCCTGATTAGGAATGTCACAAACACAGTCAAGAAACCACAATGAGGCTAGGGATGCCTGGAGCTCAATGGGACAACAGCTGTCTTTGCATGCATGAGGCCCTGAGTTCCTTCCCTGGCACATGATAAAGAATCTAAAAATTATTTTTTTTAAAGCTCAGGGTGATCAGCAGGAGAGGACAAAGGAGGAAAAGCAGTCCAATCGCCTGACACCCTAGTCCAAACTGGCGGCCCCCAAACCTGATGGAGCAGCAAGGCCAGAGACCACTTGTCTTGCACACAGTCGACCTGGGGTTTGATCCCTGGCATCCCATATGGCCCCCTGAGCACCGCCAGCAGTGATTCCCGGGTGCAAAGCCAAGAGTAAGCCCTGAGCATCGCCGGGTGTAGCCTCCAAACAAACTCTGATGGATCAGGAGATCTCATCTGCCCTGTCTCTGGGACTGGAACCCCCTCTCAGTATGACTGGCCATGGGCCTGAACACCATCCAGCCCTCCCCACCACTGAGTGGGCCCCTACAAAAAGAAAAGAATTTGGGGTCTGAAATAAGAAGGACGGAGGTGCCAATCTGATATGACAGAAGTAGGAGTGTGGCAGGCAGGTGCTCACTGCCGAGGCCCAAGACGGCCGGCGGGAGAATCTCCCGCAAACTGCCCTGAGTCTGATCCTGTCCCACAAGTCTGCTCCCACCCACCCGACAGCACTTACCCCACAAGCCCGGCCCGGGAATGCTGAGACGCCTCCCAAGGGAGCTTCTGTCCTATCAGAGCTCTTTCCAAACCACTTTTGCACACTCCCAGGCTGCTGAAGACCCGGGCCTAATTATCCCCCAGGGACCTCAGAAGGAAGAGCTGGTGCCCTGCCAGAAAGTAGGAAGAGACAAGCCTGGAGGAAGGGCCATAGCACCCAAGGCACAGGGGTCGCAGCCCACTTACACTCTGTCCCCTTCCGATGTCCAGGGGCGGTCTGTCATCTTTAGACTGGCATGCGGACACCCGTGGCCATGCCTTCCCTCTACCTCACCACTTTTCCTCTCCTACTTTTGTCTCACAGGCTCTCCGAGGCGAAAGGCATCTTGAACCTGAGTGGCTCCTTAGAACAGCCTGGAAGCCTGTCTCAGCAGAGCTCCACCTGGAGACTTGGCTCATTTGGTGAGCGGAATGGGGGTGGGGCAGAGCCTGAGTTTAGCCACTGGCAGTTTCGGAGGGGGGAGGGGACCCAAGCCCCACTTGGGGGAGCCCTCTGAGATGAGGCACCTAGAGGAGCCCAGTTCCGTCCGTGCACAGCGCATGGGACATAGATTCCCCTGTGCTGTTCCTGCTGAGCCTAAACTTAGGGTCCTGGTGAAAGAGAAATGCGGGTCAAGGAAAATAGAACACACACGGCTCAGCCAACAGGAAGGCCGGCTCACACCTTTGCCCCCCCTCTGGCAGAGGTGCGAAACTCTCTGATTCACTCAACCCACTTTCACATTCATCCTCTGCCCTCATTCCTAGTTTCCAAGGCTGGGGTGTCTTTCCCCAGCATATGAGTCGGTACCGTAAGTCATTAGGGAACATAAGAGAGACTAAGGGGGCTTGGGGTTCTGGTGCTTTCTGGAATTTGCCTTCGATTCCCAGACCAGCCCGAGTATCGGGATTCAGTGTTAACTGGGCAATTCATTGTTCCTGCCCGTCCATGCCCACTGCTTTTTAGAGACCAAAGAGCATCAAGTGCTTTTAGATTTGATCTTTCCTCTCTCGAGAGCCAGATTTCATTTCAACAGGAAGACGGACACTGTCCACCTCAGGCTTTTAGCATGACTTCCAAAATATCACTCACCAGCCTTGGTGCTCGAGAACATTTCAAGTTCTCCACCCATGACAAGCCCATAAACTGGGGAATGGAAAGAGTGTGCATTAGAGTCACACGGATCTCAGAACATCCCTAAGAAAAGTTGTAGAAGATTCGCAGCAAAGCAATTTTCAACAAATGCTCCCATTTGCTTTTTTTGCAAGGCCACACAGCACTAAGATGTGAGCTCTGAAGGAGCCTCTCAACTCTGCCTGCAATGAATTCAGCCTTCTCAATTCACTGCTGGAATCCTTGCTTATGATGCTACAACCCTACTCAATATGGTCTCGTGAAGACTTGATACCCCACACCCCATTGGTGTAACTGTTTATGCTCAGAAATCTAACATTTATCAGCCACCCTTTAGCCTTTAGCCTTGCGTAGGTTTAACTTCATTGTGTTTTGCGTCCCCTCTCAGTTAACTGCATGGCTTCCCATCCTATCCCTGCCCCCCACCTTTCATGGAACGGTTTTTCTTTCCCTATGTTAGTTCTCTGGATTTCAATAAAGACACAGCTGCCCATCAGCCTGTGACCTGTTCTTCCATCCATCAGCTGGAAAAATGACTATGGGTCCCGAACGCACCACAGGACACGAACACCGCAAGGCAGTGCCCATGCACCTTCCAACGCCCGCCAGGGAGAGCTGGTCTCCACTCCAGCCTGCATACAGGGTGTGTTAGGTGACAGCTGAAAGATGCATCATCCCATGGTGACACAAGCAGAAGCATATGCAGTGACAAGAGGTCCATGAGTAGGAACACATGAGAGGAAACATAGCCCTTCCCGGCACATGGGGGAATCCCGGAGCAGGGGGCGGGGCAGGGGGGACCTGCCCTCACGCACCAGAAGGAACAATGTTTAACAGCCCACCACACTCCAGACAGCTCAGACTGCAATGGTCCATTAGTCATCGGGAACTCATTCCAGCTCTGCCCCATGCTTGGAGGAGGCAGGTAGGCCCCGGGGGCATCTGCAGGATGCTCACATGTCCATGGACACAGCATCCCCCACAGGAGTCTCATCCTTTCTAGTCACATCAGTCCACACCAATCCCTGAGTCCAACATTATCCTTGATAAGAGTCTGGTCCCACCTGAACCATTTGAATGCTTCCACCTAAGGGCCAGAGAGATAGTGGAGAGGCTGAGGCACTTGCCTCAAATGTGCCTGACTTGCTGCCTTGCTTCTTTGCTTTTTGTTTTTGTTCTGTTTGTTGGAAGAGTGTCACACTCAGCTATTCTCAGCACTCACTCCTGGCTCTGAACTCAGGGAGCACTCTTGGCGGGGCTTGGGGTGACATATGGGATGTCAAAGATCAAACCCAGTACAGCAGTGGACAAGGAAAGTGCCTTCCCTGCTTTACTGTGGCCGCGGCTCCACCGTGTCACTTCTGCAGGAGTCTCCTCAAATCCCACCCAGACTGCGAATCCTCCCCTGAAGGTTGCCAGCTCTGGTTCTCTGCCTGCCCCATGCTGCTGGGCTCTGACACTCCCCAGTCAGCTCTGCTCCTTCTTGTCACTGATGATCCCTCTCCACCTGTTGTCCATGAGATGTGTCTTTGCTTCCCACCAAGGCTCTCAGTGAGAGCCTTAGAAGGCAGCTCTGTGAGTGAGGCCAGTGGACGATGAACACTCAAATTTCCACTGCCCAACTGTGAAACGACTGTACATATTACAAACTGCCCAAGAGACACAGGGAAAGATCTTGGGAAAAGCCTGGCTTCCAAGCCCACTGAATTCCGGTGAAGTCAGGCAAATGTCCACTCTCACGGTCCAAGAGGAGAACAGAAACTGTTCATAGATTATGTTGCTTTTGCTGAAACGCTCACCCTCACTGCTCTCAAGAGTCGGAACATGGAGACTAGGAGTCACAACACTCAAGCCCCTGTGTGCATGCTCAGCAAAATCAGCTCTCCAGGTTGCACAGCCGGGCCCTGGGCACCTGTGCCACACCACCCCTACATGGAGGCAGAGCCTCCAGATCATGGGCCCTTCTCAGGAGGGCAGAGGGCAGGAGAGCAGCTGGGCTCCTCTTTCTCAGAGCCCAATGCAACACTCTACCCCCATTCTTCCATGCCCGTTTAGGGACATTTTTAGTGTTTTCAGATGTTTTCCTAGATTTTGTACATAACATCATAGCACTGTAACACTGTCCTCCCGTTGTTCATCGATTTGCTCAAGCGGGCACCAATTACGTCTCCATTGTGAGACTTGTTGTCACTGTTTTTGGGATATCGAATACACCAAGGGGAGCTTGCCAGGCTCTGCCATATGGGTGGGATAATCTTGATAGCTTTTGGGTCCCTCTGAGAGGGACAGAGGAATCGAACCCGGGTTGGCCGCATGCAAGGCAAATGCCCTACCCGCTGTGTTATCGTTCCAGCCCATATAACATCATAAACTGTTTAATGAAACATTAGGCTGAAAGAGCAAAAATAGTCAGGAGGCGACTTTGCCAGTGGGAGAGTCCCTGCCTCTGCCCTCACACACATGCACGCGCATGCACACACACTCACATATATGCACGTACACACATGCATGTGCACACACATGCACATATGCACACACACATACATACGCACGCGCAGATACCTGTATGCAAACATACCACCCCAACACCACCCCTAGCCCAGCCTGGTGTGGACCCCACAACATAAAAACAGATTTCAGAGCCAGACACCTGAGTGTAAATCCTTGATGGTCTTTCTGGCTACAGGAGATAAAACAAACTGCTCAAACTATGCCATCTCAGCTCCTGGTAGATCAGGCAGGGTGAGTGACGCAGGACTTTGGGCCAGTGATGCCACCCGCTAGGGTGGCAGGAGCACATACACGTGTGGCACTTATTTAAGAAACTGACAAATAACTTGCATCAGGTAATTGCAAATAAAATTAGAATTGACCACTTAGCCTCATTGCCAGGATGCTTCTTTTAGCTGTTACTGCAAACTCCCTTTTTAGCTGTGATCACAAACTCCCTTCCCAGCAACAACTAATATTACAGCGACAATCTCTTTTCCATCTTCTTCACAATCAGTGGTACTATTTTCATCCAGAAATTATGTCTGTTGTCATGCTGATTTCACAGTTTTACTGGTTTAAAAGACGAAACTATTTATAAGACATATGTGACCTATTAAATAAGTTAATGAAGTAAATCACCAAAAAGCAACAAGAAAAACAAAATAAACACAAGGAGAAAATAAACCCACAGACACAACAAGAACTGCTTAGCTAACAGCACTTCACTTCATCCTGAGTTATTGTTTGGGTTGGATTCTCGTTTTGGACCATGACAGTGCTCAGGGGTTACTCTTGGCTCTGTGCTCAGGGTGCTGGGGATCAAGGTAAGGCTTCATGATGAAAGTACGTGTTCCAGTCCTTTGAACTACCTCCCTGGCCCCTGACTACAGTTTTCGAGACTTTCTTCCTAGAATGATTGTTATTGGTACGAAAGTTTTGCCACAATAATCTCCTAGATGAAATCTCCAGTTCAATCAAAGCCTTAGGGGACCTTGTGGGTGAGCGGGGTTATGGGGGGGCTGGCTCTCTGGAGTGGACAAACAGGCTTGCCACCTCTCTGCTTCCTTCTTGGGACTCATGGAGGAAACAGAAGCAAAAGCGGACACAAGCCCACATTTGTGTGCAAAGGACTCAATGACTAATCAATGTAGGCTTGATATTTCCCCCTCCTCTCCCTCTGTCATTGTTTCTTGGTGCTAGACATCACTGGAAGTCACCGTGCTGGATTTTCACATGTAGCCAAGAAACCTGCTGGCGCCTTACATTTTGATTCTCACACAAGCCCCACCTTCCCCCCCCCCCCCCCAACATAAAAGGTTTCAAGAGATAGTACAGAGGTGAAGGTTTTTACCTTACATGCAGGCAACCCTGGTTTGATCCTCAGCATCACATGATCCCTGCAGTACCATCAGGAGCACCCCGACCCCATTTCTACCCCCAGCGCAGAGTGGGATTAGACCCTGAACACCACTGGGTAGAGTGCCAACCCCCATGCCCAGCTTTTAGAAATAATGTCAACAAACAATACGAAACCCAAATAGGGAAAGAGCACCAAGCTTACAGGTTGAGGGGTCCACACCTGGCAACTCTGGCAGCACACCCCCAAGGATCTGGGAGCCCCTCACATGGGCTCATCCTCTCACCACACACCCTATCTTCAGGCTCTGCTCCTCCCCTGGAACTCTCCCCCCCTCCCCGAGACTCTGTGTGCCCACTTCTGTCAGCCTGTCTCTCCGCCACCAAGCCAAGAAAGAACACAGTATTTCCCCCCACCTTCTGGGGATCAAACCCAGAACCTCACAAAAGGGAGAAGTGTACCCTGCCAACAGCACCAGCCCCGGGCCCTCCATGCAACTAATACAATAAAACATGGTAAGTAAAGAGGCAGGTGGGTGGGGGTTCACACCTGACAGCCGCAGGGAACAAAGGGGCCAACACGCACAGGTGAGATTCTCTCCTGGTGATACACACTGTGCATTTGGTTAACGTTAACCAGCCCCAGCAGAGGGGAGGAGCTGCTCGGTGCTCCAGCCTCTTCACCCTGGACAGCTGACCATCCAGGGCACCTCTGAACACTCTGCCTGGTGTCACCTGGGCCCCACAGCCCCATGATGTCCTGATACACTCAGTAAGAGTGACAGTTGGGTATCTTCTCTGATGTCCAGAATGCTGGGCAGATCAATAAAACCCCAGGACAGACTCATGAGCACTGTGCAAGGATGACTCTGGGGCATCACTGGGTGAGATCCAACAAAAAAACAAACAAAAAAGCAAACAGGGGCCAGAACGATAACAGCAGAGAGGGCATTTGCCTTGCATGCAGTCAACCCGGGTTAATTCCTGGCATGCCATATAGTACCAGTACTCCGAAACTCCGTAACTAGAGCTGTTACCAACTGGATTCCACGGGATGTCAAAAGACCGCGTGGCCGTCCACCTACCAGATGGTCAGACTTCTTCATCAAGATCATGAATGATTTGAGGCTCTTCGTGTTCCTAGAGCGAACAGACACCATTGGGCTACACTAGCACGCGACAGGGACAAATGGAGACGTTACTGGCGCCCACTCAAGCAAATTGATGATTAACAGGAAGTCAAGTGATCAAGTGATCAAGTGACTCCAAAACTCACCTAGAGTAATTCCTGAGTGCAGAGTCAGGAGTAAGCCCTGAGCATCACCAGGTGTGCCCTTCCCCAAACTGTCACTGTCACTGTCCTCCTTTGTTCATCGATTTGCTCGAGCGAGCCCAGTAACATCTCCATTGTGACACTTGTTACTGTGTTTGGCATATCGAATATGTCACGAGAAGCTTGCCAGGCTTTGCCATGCGGGCAAGATACTCTCCGTAGCTTGCCGGGCTCTCTGAGAGGGGTGGAAGAATCGAACTCGGGTCGGCCATGTTGGCTGTGTGCAAAGCAAATGCCCTACCGCTGTGCTAGCGCTCCAGCCCTCCCCCAAACAAAACAAATAAATAAAGCGAACAGGATCTAGAGAAATTTATCCTAATCACTGGATATTCTCCATGGGCAGAATTTGTGGATCAGATCCTGTTGCTGAGGAATCAAAAACCTCTTATGGGGCCAGGAGATGTACAGTATATAAACATGTCACATACTGTATGGATCACACACATTAGAACTGAAGATTAACTTACTAGTCAATTCCAATATATTTTTTTTTCCAAATTGTATTCACACTGTGACACTGTGTGCCTGTTCCACAAGTATTTATGGGCCACACCATGCGGGCAGTACCTCGTTATTTTACTTTTGGTTTGGGGGCCGCACCTGGCCGTGTTCAGGGCTTACTCCTAGCGCTCTGTTCAGGGATCACCCCTGGTAAGCTCAGGACCATACAGAATACTGGGGATCAAACCGGGTCAGCCGAATGCAAGGCAAGTGCCCTCCCAACTGTGCTATAGCTCTGGCCCAGGACATGTGCCTTTCCCTATTGGGTTTGACGTGTCTACTGTCAGCATGCAGCCTGCCTGTGAACCAGCCCCCATCATGGGTGTTTAGTCATCTACCTTTCTCTCACTATTGTAAATAACAACGCAGTTATCAACCTTGAAACAACTATGCAAACGTTTCCAGAGAAAACTCTGCATGCTGCAATTTCTGGGTTGAAAGTGTGCAATTTGGAAAAGGCATGCTCATCTGTCATGCCAAACTGGTTTATGTGCTGCACTCCCAAGCACAGCCACAGGCCACAGGGCAAACGCTCATGCCCGGGACGGCCTTATGACAACTGGATAGGTATTTGTCTTTAGACTTTTACCTGTGTTTCTCAGTCTGCTAACCACCACTATCATTCACATTTCTTCTCTAATTTCTCTAAGGGACCTGGGACCTTTTACCAGGGTCAACCCCTTTGCTAGATTACAAATGGGAGATTCCCATCTGCCATAGATAGTGTCCATATTTGATCAATTTCTTATTGTTGTTGTTGTTTGGGGGCAACCCCTGGTGATACTCATGGCTTATGCCTGGCTTTGCACTCAGAAATTAATCCTGGCAGTGCTCAGAGGACCATATGGGATGCCAGGGATCATTACCAATTTTTCAGTTTCAATTGTTTTTGAGTGTCTGATCTTGGTATGTTACTTAAAAAAAGGAAAAATCTATGACCAGAGAGATAGCCCAACGGTGAGGGCATTAGATTTGCATGTGACCGAGCTGAGTTCAACCCCCAGCACCACATATGGGCCCCTAAGCTCCACCAAGCATGACCCCTGAATGCAGAGTCAGGAGTGACAGCAGAGCAGCACTGGGTTTGACCAAAGCAACAACAACAAAGAAAAGAAAAATCTTTTCTCTCGACAGCGGCAGAGACAGATACAGAAACAGAGACAGAGAAGAAAAGCATCTGCCACAGAGGCTGGCTGGGGGTGGGGATGGGGGGAGTGATAGGAGGGCACCTGGGGACACTGATACTGGTAAATTTACTCTGGTAGAGGGATGGGTGTTGGAACACTGTATGACTAAAACCTAATCATGAACAGCTTTGTAAGGGTCTATCTCAGAGTGATTCAGTTAAAAACATTTAATTAAAAAAATCTTTTCTCAGAGGCTGGAGCAATAGCACAGCAGGTAGGGCGTTTGCCTTGCACATGGCCGACCTGGGTTCGATCCCCAGCATCCCATATGGTCCCCTGAGCACCGCCAGGGGTAATTCCTGAGCACAGAGTCAGGAGTAACCCCTGTACATTGCTGGGTGTGACCCAAGCAAAAAAAAAACCAATCTTTTCTCTCCCAAATTATGTTTAAAATGTGTAAAGCCTTTGTTTCATCAAGAATGATTTACCATACATAACATGACATTTAAAATCATCGATGGGGCTGGAAAGATAGTACAGTGTGGAGGGCCCTTGCCTTGCACATGGCTGACCCAGGTTCAATCCCAGCAACCCATCTGGTCCCCAAAGCCACATCAGAAGTGCTCCTTGAGCACAGAGTCAGGGATAAGTCCTGAGCACCACCAGATATGGCCCCAAAACAAGCCAAACCAAAAAATTGAGTGTCATGTGTTCTCATCCCAAACCTTGAATAGCCAGAGAGCCAGCTCTGGGGGTTTAGTGCCAGCTCACTTGAGGGAGGGCCCATTTGATGTCTGACAAAGCATCATCCTCCAAGTACAGAGTTGGGCTACTGGGTACACACCTGTACTATCCAAAGAAGACCTTCAAAGAGACGCACCCTCAAGTCCCACATCGCAACTGGGCTTTCTCTTCTGTTGGTTGGCTGCGGGACCACTGCTCTTACTTACCCATTATCACATAAATTGTGAATAAAACCCAAACGTAAGTGTCTGATGAACGTTCCCATCATCAATCATTTTCCCTCCCCAGACTTACTAAGGTATATCTTCCGATTCAGAAACCTTTGTTTTTTGTCATCCTGTAAGATCTCCTTTCGTGCCTTACGCTGGCATTTTCATACCGCTTGCTTGCTTTACTAAGTGTATACCTAAGTCTTTCCTTTTTTAAAGAATTACTAAAAATTCCACATCCGAAAGAACAAAAGCAACCAGTATTGGTGCGGATGTGGCAAGAAAGGGACCTTCCTTCACTGCTGGTGGGAATGCCGACTGGTTCCGCCCTTTTGGAAAACAGTATGGATGATCCTCAAAAAATTAGAAATTGAGCTCCCATTTGACCCAGCAATACCACTCCAGGGAATATATCCCAGAGAGGCAAAAAAGTATAGTCGAAGTGACATCTGCACTTGTTTGTTCATTGCAGCACTGTTTACAATAGCTAGAATCTGGAAAAAAACCTGAGTGAAAGAGAACAGATGACTGGTTAAAGAAACTTTGGTACATCTACACAATGGAGTACTATGTAGCAGTTAGAAAAGATGACGTCATCAAATTTACATACAAGTGGTACTACATGGAAAGTATCATGCTAAGTGAAATGAGTCAGAAAGAGAGGGACAGACATAGAAATATTGCATTCACCTAGGGAACACAGAGTAACAAAATAGGAGACTAACACCCAAGAACAGCTGAGATAAGTACCAGGAGGTTTACTCAATGGCTTGGAGGCCAACTGCACATGCTGGGAGAAAAGGCAGCTCAGATAGAGAAGGGATCACCAAATAAAGGGTGTTGGGAGGATCCTCCCAGGATGGGAGAAGCATGCTGAAAGTAGACTATAGACCGAACATGATTGCCACTCGATGCCCCTTTTGCAAACCACAGCACCCAAAAGGAGAGAGAGAACAAAAGGGAATGCCCTGCCACTGAGGCAGGGTGGGATGGGGGGATGGGGGGTGGGAGGATACTGGGATCAGTGGTGGTGGAGAATGGGCACTGGTGGAGAAATGGGTACTCGATCGTTGTATAACTGAAACCCAAGCACAAAAATCTGTAAGTCTACAACTGTACCTCATGGTGTTTCACTAATAAAAATTTAAAAAACAAAAAAAATTACTAAAAATGTGGTATTTTTGTATTAATCTTGTTTTCCACATATTTTTGCCAATATAAAGTACAAACTATAAGTAAACAGTGATTGATTTTTGTATTGATTTCTGTATTGATACCAGATTCTGAAAACTATTCATTTTAGTTTGTTTCATGTAGATTCCTTGGGATTTTCTAGAGATATTCTTGTCACGGTAATAAGGAACATCCCTTTTTCTTCCTTTTTTTACTTGTGTCTTTTCTCTTTCTTGCTTTACCCAAGTGGCCATGATCATAGAAGGGAAGAGGATAGCTTTTGTTCTGACACTCACTCCCGAACATGAAAATAGCATGGGCTTCTTCACAGTCTCTTTGTAAGATGACAAAAATCTCTATTTTTATTACTGAGAATTCTTGTCATGAATGGGTATTGTAGTTTTCAAATACCTTTTCTCTGTCTCTATTAAAATATTAATTTTCCTTTTTTAGTCTGTAGGTATGTCAAGACTGATTTTCTATTAGCAAACCAAACTCTCATGCCTTGAATAAGTCTCACTTGGTTGTGTCATAGAATTCTTCTTCCATGCTGCTGGATTTGACTTGCAAATACTTTGTTCACAATTTTTGTGCCAAAATTCCTAAGATATTTGGATTTTTAGGTTCCTCTGGTTTGTCTTTTTTTCAGTTTTGGCGCTAGGGCAAAAGTGGCTGTCTAAAATGACGTGGAACCTCTTCCCTCTTCATATATTCTCCACGGAAGAGGGTTTACTCCCAGTGTTCATTCTTCCCTTCACCAGCCAAAGCATTCTCCAGGGAAATCATCTGTGCCCAAAGACTTGTTTGGGGATTTATTGCAAAAAATTTTTTGTAGTCATTAATCATAAACAAAATATTCAGATTATTTTATTCACCTGGGGATAGTTTGGTAATTTATGATGTCTATGGGTCTGGTCTTTCTTTTTCTAGATTGCTGAATTTACATGTTCAAAGTTATTCATATTATAACTTAGTTTCCTATAAATGAGTATATGAGTGAAATTTGCGTCTCATTCCTAACACTGGCGATCTGTTACAACTCTCTATTTTTGCTCAAAGTTTATCAATTAAAAGCAATTGCAATCCAATTTTCTATTTAGGTGGTTTTTCTCATTTGTTTTTCTATGTTCTCCCCAATTTATCCCTGTCCTTTTCTCCATAGTGTCCTTGAGTCTGCCTTGCTTGGGTTGTTTTCCATCCGACTCCACATCTCACTGTGCTCCACAAAACCTGCTGCATTTTAATTTTCATTCCATGTAATGGACCTTTCCCAGCTTCCTTTGAGAATCCCTCTTTGTCTCAAGGATTATTTGAAGTTTATTGCTTAATTTCTGTGTCTTTGGAAATGTTCCCATTTTCCTTCCACGTTATTAGTGACTCCAGTATGGCTGGAAAACTTTAACTCCATGACTTGAATTCCTTTAACTATATAAAGGTTGGAGCTGGAGAGAGCATGTGATGGTTCACGTGCAAACTCCACTTGGATCCCAAACACCTTCTGTGCCCCCTCCCCAAGCACTCAGGAGCCAAGTGTCGCTCCTAAGCACAAAGGCAGCAACGGCACCCTGAGCATGGCCAGGTATGGCCCCAAGCCCACCAAAGATGTGTGTATGTACACTTATATAAAATATATATTTAAAAACATATTTATCTTATGACACAAAGCACGGCTTTGAAAAACCTCAGAACAGGATGCTCCCTTCTTTCAACTTCCGAATCTTTTCCATGTTTCCAGGCTGTCCTTTTCCAGGGGGGTTGGTTAGTCCTTGGCAATTGGAGTCAGAAAGTCCTATTTGAAGGTTTCTGAAGACTCTGTTTCATTCTTCCTTCCCTTCAGTGTTTGTGTTGTTTGGCTGCATCCTTGATTCCAGCGACTTCCACCAGAAAGGAGGCAGTGAAATAAAAGGTACCAGAATTCAAAATCCATCTATTTTGCTATTCATTAGCAGCTATGGAAGAGATTCAGCTAAGGAAGTAGTTGAAACTACTTGTTAATATGAGGTTTCCGATAACGGGTGGGTGTTAATTATCCATTCAATCCAAGCCCTCAATTAGCCACTATGGAACATCAAATCTCCGACCCCACTCAGTACCTAAGCCCTACCACCCTTCAAAAATGTAAGGGAAACTTCTCAGAGGATGCCAGCAAGATGGGACACTCTGTAACAAAATGGGAATCTCAACTTCTTAATGATTAAAATTTAATCATTTTAATCTTTTCACACGGCTTTGCCCCCACGTATATTGTACCTTCTTTATGATAGGCTCAAATTCAATAAGAGGAGTTCACAGAATTGCTCCAAGATTAATTAAAATATGGTCTCTTCATTAAACTTAAATAAGCCACGGCTGATCACAAACAAAAATTAACACACTGGAACTATTCTTACTAAAATAGTTTTATTAAACTGAGCAAAAAAAACTTCATGAAAAGCTGAATTCATGATTAGTAGAAAAACAGCTAAGAGGTCATTAGAATGGCAGAAAAAGGAAAATAAATTTCTTGATAACAACTTACTAGACTTCTGAATTTAATTTTCCAAAGTTTATTTATTTTTAGATTTTATCATGACAGAATCATTTCTGTAAGCTCCTCACTATGTAATGCAGAATCCAGCTTTTTTTCACTCTAAAATATGTTATAAAATGAAATTAGCATCTAGGATAATAAATTTTCATAATAAATCAAAGATCCACAAGCTACTAATAGAGACTTACATAACACATTTCTGAAAGAATTCTCCAAAACATGAGTCCTCAGTTTTCTATATTGGCAAACAACGGGGGGGGGGGGGGGGGGTGAGAAAGAGATGTCAATAATGGAGCTAGCTAGAATCCATGGACTTACTTTCTTCCTTTAACAAAACCTGCTATACAATTCAAATCAAATATTTAAAAATATAATAATCTTTTAACTATCCACTGGCAACAAGTTCTTTGTGGAAATTTAAACTAGAAATGTGCCAGAATGTGTTTAGAAACACAGCAGACCTGCTCCTGAGTCTACAGTTTCGGCTTCTGAAGAACGCCCAACTGTAACAGCCAGACAGGAATATGACTTCTGTAAGCTCAGAGGAGCGCTCTACACACGGAAGGTCATCCGAGGACGTCTCCACCTGACCACTCCTTCCTCCTTTGGAATCTGATGGTCAGCTCCTTGCTTTCATAGCACCCCATGATGCTCAAAGTGTCAGGGGGAGTAGAGGTGGGAAGTCAGTGATGACTCTAACTTAGAACCATCCTCCTGGGCAGCATCCTAGAGTATGAATTGGGGTCACAGTACTCATCCCATCCACACTTTTTCAGGATTCATTTGATCAAGTTTGTTTCTTTACTAGTGAGCTCAATTTTAAAGAAATTTTGGACTAAAAACTAAGCTTTTCCATCACACTCGGGAAACTCAAAGGCTTCCTCTCCACCCCCACCTTTTGGATATTCTGTGTCAGAGGTAGGCAGGAGAACACATATTAAATCTACCCACACAAATATTCACACACCAGTAAGGGTATGGGCAAGAGACACCGTTGCCCAGATAGCAGCCAGAAACATGCAGTCAGAAAAAATGGCCATGCAAGAGAATTCAAGGCATAATTCAGGGCTGAGGGCATAGGCTTAGCATGCATGCAATCACACATGGTCCCTAAGAATCACCAGGTGCAGGTCCCCAATCTCCACCAAGTCTGGACAGGATGCTCTGGGTATCTCCAGCATCTCAAGGGTAACACACTGAAATGCTGGCATGGTCAGTCAAGAATGGCTAGTGGGGCCGAGGGACATCCTGAGCACCACTTATGGGTACCCCCTCCACAAAAGAGAGAAAATCTAATAGTCACACGTAGACAATCAATAGGAGGTCATGGTGAGTCTCCACTCTATACAGATGCATTCTATTTCGCATTTGAAATGAAAGGACAAAACAAAATGCAGAGAGATTTGTTGAAGTGGAAATAATGAAAACAGATTTTAGGAAAAACAAACAAAATACAGGACACAGACAAATTTCAGATTTGAGGAAAAACAGCTTCCTCGAAGACAAATATCTGAGGCCCGGGGTGTGGACCATACAGGACAAAATAAGCACATTGCCTGAGTCTTGAGCTTCAAGTACCAAGAATTTTCCATTCACCAATACAAATGTGCCAAGGATTATTAGTTACACGTCATGTTTATTATAGTTCAGGGAACATCATTATAATAATGTTCATTTATTTTTTTGGTTTGGGGGCGACACCCTGCAATGCTCAGGGATTACTCCTGGTTCTGTACTCAGGAATCACTTATGGAGGTACTTAGGGGATCCATATGAGATGCAGGGAATCGAACCAAATCAGCCACATGCGTGGCAAGTGTCCTACCTGCTGTACCCACTGTCCTTTCTCTCTCTGGCCCCCATCACAGTGTTACTTTTGATGAACTTGATGTACATAGTTGCTATACCTTCACCAAAGTTCTCAAACGACTCTCCTTATATTTCCTCCAGTCCACCTCCTCCTCCAAATCTCACTACACCCACCACCTCCCTGCTCAGTAATCTCAGTGCTGCTTCAACTTCTTCTTGCCATCTATTCCAAGAACACAAATTCACTCATTAGAAAATATATACATACACCCTGCATTTCACTGCAGTGCCAAGTACAGCAGCCAAGATATGGAAACCCAAAAGTCCAATAACAGGTAAAAGGACAAAGAAGTTGTGTTCTATACACACAATGGAATAATACCCAGTTATAAGGAAAGTTACAGATCATTTTTAAACAATTCAGTGAGAACTAAAATCAAGAGCCGCTTTCTTATAAGCTAGCTGGTTACCTATGTCAAACGCCTTTCTACTCATACTACCATTTTCATTTAGCAATCCTACCTAATGGACTATTTCTTGAGGAAATAATACATGATACAGTCAATAAAATTTAAGCATGAGGATTTTTTTAATCAAAACTACCCATCCAGAAATTCATAGAAAATCACCAAATAGTTGACAAAAGGAAAAAATTAAGCGAAATGTACTATTTAGCCATATGAGAAATACTGAACAATCCGTTCACTGTTGGGCTGAGAAAGATGAACAGAGCACAAGCGCTGCCAGAGTGAGGCACAAGAGACTGGTTCGCTACCCCGCACAGCACCGGGCTTCCCAGCAGTGAGATCCCAGCAGCTCTATGGGGTCTCAGGAACCCTGCCAACCTGCCTTCTCCAGGAAGCACCAATGAGCAAGACCTGCACCAAGATACACAACAACTCATCCACCACTGAAAGAGTCTAAGCAGATCCAGGTGTGCAAGCACCAGGCCCAAGGAGTGAAAACCTGGTCACTTCAGGCACAACTGCTAAAATGGAAAGTTCAGAAACTCACACAATTCACAACACCACCTTTTTTTTAATGCTCAATATTATAGAGAAGTGGGGTTGGAGCAATAATACAGCAGGCAGGGTTCTTGCTTTGCATGAGGTCAACCGAGGTTTGATACCAATACCCCATATGGTCCCTCGAGCCCCATGAGGAGTGATCCCTGAGCTCAGAGCCAAAACTAAGCCCTGAGCACCACAGAGTGTGCTTCCCCCGCCCCCCCCATTCACATCATATAAAAACAGAAAACCATGATGGTAACTGATGCATGCCGTATTTTTTTAAAGAGGAATGCTTACATAGTATCTGCACATGACAAAAAATAAAATATATCCAAGGGCACTTCCTTGTATGTTCTCGATTTTCTTAATGATCCTTAAAAATAATAATAATAATAGCAGACACTATTTTGCAATGAAGATTCAATAAGAACCAACATTTCCAACAAGGCCTCTGGCCAGAGTCTGGTTTTAGAACCAGAAGAACCTTGCACTTGCATCAGCTTGTGGGGTGGAGACTGGTCATCCCAGGGAGCAGGAGCTGGGCCCAGCATTCATGGCACACGGAAGGCACAGAGCATCCCTCAGGAAGGAGCCTCTGCAGGAGAAAAGCCACTGAGAATCCAGAACTGGATAAAGGCAACTGTCTCTTTCCTCTTGCCTTGACCAGTCTTTCTCCTTCCTACTCACCACCCTCCCAGCACAGCAGAGAAGAATGCTACCAAAGCTGCCAGAAAGTTCGGCAGTTCTGGAACCCCCAGGTACTTTACCCCAGCCTCCCTTTGAGACCCCATAAAGGAGTGAGGGGCCCTGAGTTCAGGAACTCACACGCCTGCAGGAGTTCCAAGTCCATCAGGATGAGTCTAAGAGGAGCAGGAGTCAATGATCTAACTATTGTTTTTGACAAAGTACCACCCAGTATGTATCTATGTTCTAATTAAACCCGGCATGATGTCTCAGTAACTCAAGTATTTAAAGAATCAAAAATCCTGTTCCTTATAACACTTTTACCACTCGGGCTATTTTTATCCCAGCCCTAGCTCCCTTAAGCCTTTTCTTTCCATGCCTTCTAGTCCGATCTAATTTTCTCCCAAATTGCTTTTCGGAACGCCATCAGTAATGGATGACTGTGTGCCACTCGGCTCCCAGGCCCCCTGTCTGTCAGCAAGTGCCCGTCCTCCATCCTTACCGTTGCCACAACTGTGGCCCAGCTGTGTGTGCCAAGGAGAGCTCCTAATTCATTCTCCACACACTCACAGGACCAGCTGGCTGCTCTGCCCACAGTCTTGGCTCAACTCAAGTACCGACTTCTTGAGTTTCAATCACGTTATAAGCCCGGAAGGCATGTAAGTATTTCAGACCTGAAGGGAGGACAAGCCAAATTCTGAATCGTGACCTCTAGTGAAGAACCCACGGAAACCTCCACCTGTAATCACAGGGGTTAATCAAGTTGGGCATTGTTTGAGGTGAAGAGAATAGCTCTGGACTAGCCAACCCACTCCAATACAGACGATGATGCAGAGATAAGCAAAGGAGAGAGAAGCATTCTACAAATGGACAACAGAGAGCAACCTCAGTAACAAGGACCATATATGAGCCTGCCCAGTGCAGCTGAACTAGAAATTCAGTGGAACCCCTAAGTGGTACAAGTTGTTTTGTAAATCCAAAAAGGAAAACTCCATTGCTGGAGCGAGAGCACAAAGGAGCTAAGGGCACATGCAAGACTCTGAGTTTGACCCCCATCACAAAGTGGTCGTGGGGCACTGCTGGGTATGACCCTGGTGGTCACTGCACCACATCAGAGGGTCCAAGCAATGAACCATAAGGCCACACAGCCAGGCCTAGACCAGCACTGCTGGCAAGGCTGACAAGAGCCCCCCAACCCCACCCTGCCATCAAAGGGAAATCGTCACATGATTTTGCTGCTTCTCCACTATGTTATAGTGCTCCCTCAAAAATGCAGGTGCTCAGCTATGCCTGTGATTTTTTTTTGGTGGGGAGACAGCCAGATGTGGTCAGGGGGGCTACTCACAGTTCTGCACTCAGGACTCACTCAGAGGCACTCAGAGAATCACAGATGGCTGAGAATCAAACCCAAGCCTTCGGCAGGCTTGCACACGCAGCCCAGAGCTGGCTCTCTAGCTGAGTCTCGAATTTTAGGGATCTCTCTGTCTATCCTCTTTCAGGCTAAGCTGCGAGAATAAGTGTAAATGAGGCATAAGCCTTCACTCCAAAGAATCAAAAATATTGTTGTACCACATAGATTCACAAGGTACCAGAGACCTCCTTCCCTGCTGCCTCCACAGGCTCTGATGACCCTGTTCGCTTCATACTTCAGGGCTTAGCTGGTGGTGCTGCTTTACCTATTTTCATCCTGGTGTAGAGAGTCTCGCATGCACACACATATGCGTGCATGCACACACATGCATGCATACACATACACACATGCATGCGTGTGCATGCGTGCACACACACACACACACACACCCCTCCACAGACTAGAGGCACACACTGGTCTAATATCAGACACAGACAGTAGTTGAGCAGTGTGAGAGCCTGGTCTGTGCGCCTCTGCTCCAGCCAGCCCAGAGCGCCCGTTGTTCCCACAGCATGTGCGGCTTCGAGGTTTTCTCTTTCCTCACTCTTCCATAACCAAGCACAGCAAAAGTGGACAGGTCAGGGAGTTTGATGTCAATTAACAGAGGCCTGCTTTCCTGTCAGCCTTGGCTGACCAAGTTTCATCCCATTTCCCTCTGAAGAAAGTGCAGAGGAGCATGGCGGGGTGGGGGGGGAGGTATCGCCTTCATGCATTTTGAAAACAGATGAAGATGAAGAAAATCAGGGAGCCAAAATGAAGCTTGAGGGAGCCAAAGTTTGCATTCAAAAGACCTATAGGAAAAGCAGTGGGAAAGTACCATGCCCATTGCTTCTCCGGCAAGGGGGGTGAAAATCATTTGGATCACACCTGGAAGACAACACAGCACCCTTTTATTTGACTTTCCCCCCAAACCGGGCAATGTTGGGGATCACCACCTGCCTGCTGGCATTGGGAAGGAGCAGAATTACACTCCGTGACCCCCTCGGATTCCTAAACTATACTAGATATCCCTCCCACCCATGGTCCCACTTGATGCTGGGAGAGCAGAGGGATGAAAAAATAAACTCTGAGGGTCAGAGAGAGAGCTCAACAGTTTGAGTGAATGCTCTGTCTGAAGGAGGTCTGGGCCAACCCCTAGTACTGCATGGTCCCAAGCACTGCCAGGGGTGAACCCTGAACTCAGAGCCATGTGTGGCTCAAAGACAAAACCAAAAAGCTTTGAGGTACATGTATGCTCCTTGTAAACAAATTATTTTCGCAGAGAAAAATTAGGAGATCCTTTATTTACTCTCTTTAGATAGCACTGCAATTTCCCCTACCCAAATGCTGCCATCTACTATGGGCAGGATAATAGCTACAGGAGAAAATATTGAGCTAAAACCTATGAACATAATATTTGGGAGGCTTCATATATGGCAGTGTTGGGGGCCTACTGAAGGCTCAGTACTTGGGGACTATATGGTGCCATGGGGTCCAGATGCGGAGCCTGTGCTCAACCCTTAAAACTATCTCTCCAGTCCACGAACATTTTTAATTATCTATCACTTCTGGTCACGGGCTGCATCCACTTTGGGGCTCATTGTGCATTTTGCTTTGGTACATCCTGACAGGTCATTTCCAAATAAGTCAAACATCAGCACAGCCACACTATTTTTCTTTCCCAGAATAAAACTGACGTATCTCATTTTGTCGTCTCATAATAAGCAAGTTTCTGAACTCCAATCCTAGGCCCGAGTTTCTTGCTCACATTTTATACATGTATTTCTTTCTTTTCAATGAAAAAAAGGAATTTTTTAAGGTTATGCATAGTAAAGCTTCATTTCAGAGAAGCTATATCATGCAAATTCTCCCTTTGGGCAGGGAGGCAGTGGGAGGTGTATAGCTGACAATGGTCTTCACTGAATATTGACTAATCCCAGATGAAATGCTACAGTGCCAATGACATACAGAAAATCTACAGCTCTTCCTTTGGGACTGGATTATTAACTCAAACAATATTAAAACATCATCATTTTACATGTATCCACCACAGAAGATTCAAAAATAGTGCATGAATTTAATTAATGTAGGTTGTTTTAATCTTTGATATAAACAATTTGGCACCCAATAGCATTGAGATAGATTTTCAGTTTGGAACATTTTTCTTTAAAGAGCACAGGAATTATGTTTTACAGTACACTACAGTTTTCACTCCTAAATTCCCAATTTTAAATTCAAACACCCGCCCTCCTCCCACTCCCCACCCCCCGACCCAGCAAACATAACTATGCTTGACACTGGAAGTTATGAGCATGGATATAGCTGCTTTATGTCTGAAACATCTGAGACTGAGAGAAATACAGCATTAAGAGACCTGAAATAGTGGCTTCCAGGTTCAGACTAACTGCCTTCTGAGCAAAAGATTGCAAACACCATTTCAAATGACTAGTCATCAGCATTCTTATCATGACTATTATTTTTGGGTGGTCACACCCAGTAGTGCTTAAGACATACTCCCAGTTCAGTACCCAGAGGGTCAGGCAGTGCTGGGGATGGATGAGCTCTCTCTTTGGCCTCTGGATAACCTGTGAAAGCAGTCACACCTTAGCCCCGCAAAACAGAGCAGGGGGGATAAGGTGAGGAGAAGGCCATTTAAGTTTCAAACTGCTCAGAGACTCTAAGAAACAAAGAACTCAGCAATGGATGATAATTCACAGAAGCCATTTGCACACCCTCTTTTAAAGGAGCTGGTGGAGAAGCACTGAGTCTGAATGCCTGGCCAACATCTGCGTACACCCATTCTGTGCGTCCACTGCCTGACAAGCAACCCTCTCCACTGCGGAAGACAATCTCACAAGTTAGCCCCCTATGGTCTTGAGAGGCAGAACAGCCTGGAGAATAGTGGAAATTACCTAGGTAATTAAAATTCCAAATGGTTTGTGACAATAAAGTCAAACATCAAGCTTGAAGAGGAACTGCTCAATCATGAACTCAAGATCAGCTTTAAAGCAATACAGTCTGATCCAAATTCAGAGGAGGTGGGAAGGATGGAGACACAGAGAGTGATGTGAGGTGAGAGAGAGATTTCTGAAACAGTTTCCTACTTTCAGACAGCCTTTTGGACTTCTCGGTGCCAAACACAGACAAGCAGACCAGCAAAGCCCATTTTCCTCACAACCAATTAACATTTTTTAATTTCTCCCTGGAACATCTCTGGATTTGCTCATTATCACCAGTGTTTTACAACCCAGAGTAGAGCATAGATCCCAGTTGGCCTCTAGAGAGATGCTTACAATATTGCCCTCTTCTGATATGACAATGATTATGGAAAGCCCAGAAAATGCATCTGTCCCTTGGGTCACTGTCACCAATCGTTCAGGAGCATAGGACTGGAGGAAATTCATCCTAGGAAGAATATTTGAGATAACATACTCTGGGGGAGTATTAATTATTACTGACTGAATATTTCATCCACATTAAAGTCGGGGGTTGTAGAGATAGTAAGGAGTCAAGGGCAGATGTCTTGCATGTACAAGGTGCCACATTCAATCCTCACCATCATTTAGTCTACCAGGCACTATCAGGGTGATGTTGATCATCCCCAGCAGACCCAAGCAATACGGCATGATGGGGCTCATCACTGAACTACTCAGCCTATTGACAGAGTTCCAACACATACGGTTTCTGGCCACCTAAGCATTGTCTGAAAGCCCCCACCAAAACAAAGTATTTTATTCTACACGTAACTACATAAGTAAGTAAGTAAAGGCCCTCCCGTTGATCGTCGATTTGCTCGAGCGGGCCCAGTAACGTCTCCATTGGAGACTTTGTTGTTACTGTGTCTGGCATATCGAATACTCTCGGTAGCTTGCCGGGCTCTCCGAGAGGGGCGGAGGAATCGAACTCGGGTCGGCCATGTTGGCCGCTTGTAAGACGAACGCCCTACCCGCTGTGCTATCGCACACGTAACTACAAAGAACGTGAATTGTATGATGCTCTCAATTGTTTGATAAGTTGCACACCAAATCACTGCATATGCACTGTAATATATCCCACAACACACTTCGCAAGGCTATGATATCAGAGCATCACTTAGTCCCCCTCTTGCAGCCCCAAGAGAGAGTCTCCAGGCTTTAGAGACCAGCCTCTCAAACACATCCATCATGCCGAGCAGTCGCAAGAAGCCACATCTGGTTCTGGACATTTATGTACAGTTACTAGCCCCAGCAACCACTGTCCAGCTTCCTCCTCAGCACATCTATCCCTGCTTCTGTATTTTCTCCTGCTTGTAGGAAACACAGAGTCAAAGATCCTCCCGAAGGTGACAAAGATATTGTGACTTATTAAAGTATTACCCATATCCCATATGCATGGGTACATTTTTTTTTTGGTCAAAATTATGCCTTCCATGCTGCAGACACGATCAGCAAAATTCTTCCTTCACATAATTTACTTTTCAGTTCTCACTTGCAAGGAGCAGCTGTACCATTCCGATGACAGCATGAGTTCCTCATTCTCCCACCTGTGTTCTGCAAAAAACTTCATGAGGAAGTAGTAATGGGGTTTCCAGCTCTCCACAACGAAAAAAATCCCAGATGTAGTTTTAAATATTGAATTCTCAAGGAGCTGGAGAAATAGCACAGCAGGTAGGGTGTTTGCCTTTCAGCCGACCCGGGTTCGATTTCCAGCATCCCATATGGTCCCCCGAGCATCTCCAAGAGTAATTCCTGAGTCCTGAGTACATGAGCCAGAAGTAACCCCTGTGCATCGCTGGGTGTGACCCCAAAAGCAAATAAGTAAATAAATAAATAAATATTGAATTCTCGACCTCTCTAAGAAACATATTAAAATGCCCAACAATTCTTGCAGCAGAGAAGCCTATTTTACATCTTTCACATAATTGCCCATTTATTTCAGTAGAAGCCCTGAGATTCCGGGGCGCCCATGTATATATATCCATAGAACAGTGTTCTCTGAAGCAATCTCTTTTTTGGCCCACACCACAAGAAATGACATCCTCACAGGAAATTTTGGTGCCTGGGGCCAAAACAAAGGAAATATTCCGAAATGAAAAGTCATTCAATAGCACAGTCAAAGGAGTGCCTCTGCCAGTGAGTGATCTGCAGAATGTTCAACTGCATAAAACAGAAGCGGGAACATCAAATCACATGGATCCTGCATTATTTTTATTCTAATTTTTGAGCATGGAGGGGCATCTGATGCCACATCTAGTGGTGCTCATGGATAACTCCTGGCCAGCTCTGGAAACGTATTTGGTGCCAGGCATTGAACATAGAAAGTTGTACACAAGGCAAGTGCCTTCATCAACATACTATCTTTGCTGACCTATAGATCCTGGTTCTGGTACCCTAAACACACCTCCCCTCACTTGTCTTCAGCAGGTGTGGTGTGCTGATTTGGAAAAGAAAAGCACAAAATAGACCAATGGTGAGAAACAGGCCCCCTCAAATAACTCTGAGCATGACAGTACCCCCAATATCGGGCCATGCCTCCAAAAATAAGGCACCTTGGTCCATTGCTTTAGACCCACAGGACCAGCACTATCTTTCATAATTCAGACATTTTTCTCTGTGACTACTTTGCAAGGACTCTGCTCTGCTTGGGTCCCGGGGCTGGGATCTCCAAGCCTGCTCGGATCGGGGCTGAGCATCCTCCACCCAGATCCTCCATCTTCCAGTAGGCAGGGGTCACACCCACCAACTACGCCCCCCCCCCCCCCCCCCCGCGCCATGTAATCCCATCAACGGCCAAGACAAGAGACTATAAAACCCAGCTTCCAGAAGCGCGTGGCCATGAATGCGACATCTTATTATCTCATTCTTCCTTTGGACAACTGGCAGGCTACCGAATGTAACCTGCCCACACAGCAGAGTCTGGTAAACTCCCCGTGGCATACCCAATATGCCAAAAACCAGTAACAATGATGGGTCTCATTCTCCTAACCCTGAAAGATCCCTGAATATGGCACTTTTTAAAATCTCAGGGCTAGGATGAAGGAGACGTTACTAGTGCCTACTCGAGGCAATCAACAAACAACAGGATGATCGTGATCATGACTACTTTGCAAGAAACTTCATGCAGAAAGCTATGGCGAATTTTGCATTGCCCAATTAAATGTCCACAATGAAGCCAGTCAGAGGTGTGCCTTCAGCAACATGAATTCATTGATCAAACATTTACCATTCACACAAAAGACACTGCCCTTCACATCTACTCCAGTCTATTTTCATCCTAATGTATGGACTTCCTGCTCAGATGGGTACTGAGAGTCAGCATGATCGGAAAAAATCAATAATGTTACGATAAATTAGTATCTCTTAAACAATATTTGGCTTCCAGAGATTAACAAACACTTAAAAAGGCATGGGGCAGGGTGGGGGTATGGAACTCAAAAAATTACGCTTTGACTTGTTTATGCCACCAGTGCTAGAGTTTTAATCAAGAAGTTAAGTAGCAAAAGAATAGTGATGTTACAGCAACTAATAACTATAGATATGCACCAGAGTTACAATGCTTTTAGCCAGATTTTGTTATTCTTTAAATAAATTCCAAATATCCTTTTCTCTGTTCCAAATAAAACTGTATTTCTTGTCACTTATCATAGTATGTGGTAAAGGTAAAGGTAAAGGCCCTCCCATTGTTCGTCGGTTTGCTCGAGCGGGCCCAGTAACGTCTCCATTGGAGACTTTGTTGTTACTGTGTTTGGCATATCGAATACATCACGGGGAGCTTGCCAGGCTTTGCCGTGCAGGTGAGATACTCTCAGTAGCTTGCCGGGCTCTCTGAGAGGGGCGGAGGAATCGAAATCGGGTCGGCCATGTTGGCTGCATGCAAGGCAAATGCCCTACTGCTGTGCTATCGCTCCAGCCCATCATAGTATGTGAATTTAGCAAATATTCTACATAAAAGGAACAGTTTTGTTGTAGAATTATGGTATGATAAGATGCTGCTACAACCAAAAGAATTCATATCCTCTTTAAGGTTGAGCAGAGAGGCATCAATTAGGGCATTTAAAGAGCTGTGACATCCTTCTATCTTAATTCTATCTAATTCCTCTGAAATATTAGTTCCATACATGCTGAAATTGATGTTAATTACACTAATGTTCCCATGTGATACTTCAGTCAATGGAAAAACACAGTGGATGACATAACTTACAAATGGTTCTGGTGTTCTCTCTCTATTGGAGGTGCCCAGGATGATCCCTGTAGAGTCATGGCAAGGCATGAAACCCTCCTACTGAGACACCACCCACATTCTCTTCCTGGGGACTGACTCCTGTCTGAACACCCAGTCACAGAGATCATTGGGATAATGACCTCTCAGTCTTGAAGCATTTCCAGATGGAACTGACCTATGTGTGAGTTCACTAAATTTACTGCAGCTAGAGAAACTTGTTTTTGTCTGTTTCAGTGATGCTCAGGCAACATTCCTGGTGAATGGGGAACCATATGGAGATGCTAGAGATAGAACCTAGGTTGGATGCTTGCAAGACAAGTGCTCTCCCTGCAGCACTAGCTCTCCAGCCCCAAGAGAAACCCTTCTTAATGACGGACTTAAGGGACCCGGAAGTCTACTGCTCTTGGAAGCAAGGAAATGAATGAATGAAAATCACCACAACATCCCTGCAGTGCCAAGCAGCCACTGAAGGGAAACGGCAGAGTCCCAGAAAATCCTGTCTGATAAAACCATCAAAATGTCCCTAACCATCAGGGCTACAGAGACAGTATAGCCAGTATAGCAGGGAGGACGCTTGCTTTGCATACAGCTAACCTGGAACTGAACACAGCTAGGAGTGATCTCTGAACACAGAGCAAGGAGAGAACCCTGAGCACTACTGGATGTGGCCCAAACACACACACACACACACACACACACACACACAAACACACACACACACACACAATTTCCTTAAACAGAGAGGAGCACACTTGGCATATACTTGCCAACCATACCCAAATTCTACTTAGCACTGACAAGTCTCCTTGGGGGATGACTAAGGTTTCATGGGGAAATACAATGGAAGGATCAAATGTGGCCAATAGTGAAGGATCGTGGAAGGAGGCCAAATCCCATGAGCCCCAACAGAGCATCTCTGGTTGTCCTGAAGCAGAAGCGAACAAAGAACCAAAGAGGCAGGATCGTATTCCTGGTCTGCCATGCATTAACCACAGCCTTTCCTGAGGCTAACACGGCTATTCACTGCCTCAGGCTCAAGTCTGATGATCAGATGTGACCAAGAAGTCTCTTAAATTCTGGTTCTTCAGTCTGTGGTCCATGATGGAAATTTTCTTGAGGTCGATCAAAAATCCTTCCCCCCCCATAACAGAGCAGCTAAACAAAGTGGATGCCATACTTGCTTTAATAGGTTGTAGTTTAGGATATCAGAATGATAGTACATTTTCCTTGCACATGGCCAACCAAGGTTTGATCCCAAGCGACTCATATGGGCCCCTGAGCCCGCCAGGAGTGATCCCTAAACACAGAGCCAGGAGTACAGTCAGGTGTGGCCCAAAAATTTTTTAAAAGTGTAATTTTATAACACTGGATTTAATAAAGTACTAACTACATGTAAGTTTTAGTTCTGCCTTAGCCATCAGTCAGTCTGCAAAATATTTCTCCTATTATTCCCCAATCCGCAGGTATTAAAAAGGGTGACAGAGCCTAAGCAATAATACAGTAGGCACGGTGTTTGTCTTATACACGACCAACCTAGGTTTAATCCCTGGCACCTCAGAGGGTCCCCCAAGTCCCACCAGGAGAGATTCCTGGGTGTAGAGCCAGGAGCAAGCCCTGAGCACTACCAGGTACAGCCCCAAACCCAACAAAACCAAACAAAATGTTGGCAAATGCTGTCATGAACTGCAAAATAATACACAGCTTCTAAGGAATGTATTATCTCCCTTTTTCCACAATCTTTTAAAACAATTTGAAAGATTGCAAATGATAAGTCAGCTTCATTTATTTGTTTGAATAAATGATCAGTGAGTTTCAATGAGTGGGTTAGGATAAATTACCCTTATTTTTAAAAATAATAACAACAATAATAATAGAGAGTTCTATTACTGAAATAGAATAACAAAAATTAAAGAGTAAAAACTCAAAATCCACAAGCTATTTTGGGCTTGGGCAGCTGAAAATGTCAAGACACACAAACTCTTTCTCTTTCTCTGTTTTGTTTTGGCTTTGGAACCACAGGGATCACTCCTGGTGGGCTCAGAGGACCCTACAGGGTGGCAGGGATTGAACCCAAGAGGGGTGCCCTACCCGCTGTTCTGTCACTCTGGCCCCAATTTGCTCTCTTCATGTTGTTTCCCCCAAATACTAAACAAGGAAGATCACAGGTTAGAGACCCTTCACCAGAAATCTTTCTTTCCACTCACACAAGCTCTGGAATGGGCCTCAGAGGACCAGTCCAGAGGGAAACGTACTGTGCACCCTCACCCACCAGTCGGCCACTTGCCCTCTCAAACAGGAGAATCCCCTCCCCTCTCCTATACAAATGGAGGGGAGACTGTGTGTCCGCCATGCTCGAACCTGCCACCGTGACTTAAGAAACGTGCTCCACTGAGTGCTGAAGGAGGGAAGGATGTGTGTGATACCCTTTCAGTAACAGTATTGCAAACCACAGGTCTGAAAAGGAAGAGAAAGAGACACACAGAGAGAAAAAGAGACAGAGAAAGAAAGAGAGAGAGAGAGAGAGAGAGAGAGAAGTGTCTGCCACAGAGGCAGGCTGAGTGGGCAGGAGGGAAACTAGGGACTTTGGTGGCAGGAAATGTGCACTGGTGAAGGGGTGGGTGTTACAATACAGTGTGACTGAACTCAATCATGAACAACTCTGTAACTGGGTATCTCCTGGTGAGTCAATTAAATAAATAAATAAATAAATAAAATTTTCAAAAGAGAAGGATGATTTTCTACTCTCCCTCTTCGTCTCACAATAGAATGAACCCCCTGAGCAGTAGTGAACCTGGGTCTTCATGGTGCCAAGAGAAGAAGAACCAGCCAGCTGGTGTCAAGTCAAATCTGGACTCCATGTTGTCTTCCTCATGAGACCCAAAACACTCACCAGATGTCAGTAGGATCTGCACCAACACTTGCTGGATATCTTCTATAAGCCATGCAGCCGGGATCCCAAAGCCCGGCAAGAGACCTTCCACACAGGACAATGCATGCAATCTTTGCATTGAGACGGAGCACACAAACTTCACAGTCTCCCCAGGGCAAAGACGAAAACAGCATTGCTTTTGCATGCACCATACCATTCCTTCTAATATGCAATTCCCTTCATAAAGAGCATAATATAAAGGTATTACTCTCCTCCATCACTGAAGCTCATTATATGCTTCCTTATCAGTGCCCGGCACTGATGCATGATCATAACTTATGCATGAAACATACTGCCCATGAAAAGTAATGTCCTCAATAAACAACCTTACCTCCAAAACACAGCAATCAGAGAGCAAATACCAACGGGCTTCAGCTCCAAGGAACTGACCCCACGAGTGCCGTCCTTCTGTGTAAGCAATTTTCCAACCCCAACTGGGTCAGAAAAACACTTCTTTACTTTCTGCTGAGTCATCCCCCAGCTTACTTTATAATAAGAGCATTAGCACATTTCCTACCTTTCAAAGGCTAATAACAATTCGGATGCCAACTCTGAGGAAGGCCCTGGCCTTTCTGGAAGAAACCAGCCAAGGGCAGCTTTCGAATATGCCAGTGTGGCTGTGGATGTCATTCCCAAGACCATCTGTCCATCTGTATAGAAGAAACCCTCCATTCTAGCAATTTGGAATTGCTGCTTTCAGCTAAGGACAGACACCTAGGAAAGACTCCGATTAAACTACTTAAGTGATTGGCCTAAAACAAGATGTTCTTACAAGCTCAGAAGTAGAGCCCAAAGTTCCGAGTAATATTAAGTTGGCATTGGTTTGGGTTTAGGTTTGGTTTGGGAGCCCCATTAAGCATTTCTTGAGGCTTACCCCTGAATCTGCTATTGGACCAACTCCTGGTACTGCTTATGGACCACATGTCGCATCAGGGATCAACTTCCAGGTCAGCTGCATGCAAGGCAAGCACCTTATCCACTGTGCCAGCTCTCCAGCCCAATACTGAGCTCTGTTTACTACTCAACCCAAACTCCTGTGATTCCACTACTCTGCCTGAGAATCTCCCAAGGCTCTGGGTATAGGCTGCCCTCCCAGCACCTACTACTAGAGGTACCTTTAGACAGAAATTTGGAAGTGAGAGAGGGCACACTGGCTAGCATCAGTTGGGTCAAAAACTGAATTCCCCAAATCTCTGATCCCAGCTCACTCACTCTCCTCTGAAAAGACAAAGTGGCAGGGTCAATGGGTGTGCGTGTGCACATGCATGATTCTATACTCACACACACACACACACAAAGATGCACATACACACAACCACACAGTAAGATTTGAAAAAGCGAGACAGTGCGTGTTTGACGGCCATGCTTTCCAAAGCTGCTCCTGAACTGTGCTTAAACTATGTTCCAATTCTCTATACTTATCTCAAGTCTAAACATTTATAAGCAAAGTGGGTTTTCTAAGGGGGAAAAATGCAATGAAAGGGAAAGGAATACAAAGAGCTGGGGAAATGGATAGATTTTCTCACACAAACTAAGTGTACATGCTGTGTCACCTAAAATAAAATAAAAGATAGTAATTTTTGACATATAGCCATCACATATAAGATTATTCTGCACTTAGATTTTTCACTAGAATTAAGTTCATTTTAAAGAAATAATTAAAGTATGAATAATAACAAAGTACAGTCACTGTCACTGTCACTGTCATCCCATTGTTTACCAATTTACTTGAGCAGGCACCAGTAACGTCTCCATTCGTCCCAGCCCTGAGATTTTAGCAGCCTCTCCTTACTCGTCTTTCCCAATGCTGCCATATTGGAGGTGCTTTCAGGGTCAGGGGAATGAGACCCGTTATTTTTACTGTTTTTGGCATATCAAATATGCCACGGGTAGCTTGCCATGCAGGCACGATTCTCTTGGTAGCTTGCCGGGCTCTCTAAGAGGCATATCTATCTATATAGATAGATATAGATATACATAGAGGGATATATATATATATATTTACCTTTATGATTTGTTGCCTACTGTCTTAACCCCATCAAATATGGTGTCGTAATTATGGAAAATGGGTATCCTCAATTGTTTATAGCTAATCAAGTGAAAATTAAATTCATGCTTTTGCTCTGATATAAGAAACAATAACTTAGCCAAATAATTCAGATTTGCAAAGTAACTCACATGACACCTTTTAAAAACTGTTTTAAAAGCAGAATGTTCTAAGGAACCTATATTTTTAGCTCCTTATGTTTCCTTTTTATTCCATAATTTCCCTTATGTGTTTATCGTCATAATTGTTTAACGTCTTTTTGAAATATGGTTCTAATGTGTTAGGGCCACCAGAATTATAACACATGAAATCATTTTCAGTAGGCTGTATTCTTTCACACCATTTACATAAGTAGATTTCATCTCAAAAATTACACCAACTATGCATAATTTTAAGTTATCTAAAATTTTAAAACAAAGGCAAAGAAAAATAAGGGAAGTTGTTGAACACAAAACATCCTTACTTGACTGTTTTCAAGTCAGTCAACTAAAAATAAAGTGTGGGAAAGAAAAACTGAAAGATAAGAAAAAGAGAACTGCAAAAAATCATTTTTCATGAACCAAGTTTTATGAAAATTGTGTGAAATATGAAAACACTCAAACCCATTCTTAGATTACTTTTACCAAAAAAGTCAATTTTCCAAACATGTCCATGTATTATCACTGTCACTGTCACTGTCCTCCCGTTGTTCCTCGATTTGCTCAAGCAGGCCCAGTAACATCTCCATTATGAGACTTGTTGTTACTGTGTTTGGCATATTGAATACATCATGGGGTACATGTATTATATATTTATTAATTAGTTTGTTTAGGTCAAAGTTTATTGGGGGGCTGACTGCACTATTGGTAGATAAAAGTTGCGCTGTATTATTGTTTACAGGGAAAAATCAACAGCACTACTATGGTGCAATATTTATTAATATTCTTTCCTGGAAGCCCAAAAGGGATCATGAATAAGCACATTTCCCTCCCACCTGATCTATACATGTTTACCCACCCCGTTTAAAATATCAGAGAGCACTCGTAAAGATCTATCTCTAAGAACCTGGAGTAAACTGCCGGGAATATCTACTCTGTTTTCTTGCGAATTCTGTTCTTCCCTTCCAGAATCCTCCCTTAAAATGTATCTTTCAGCCAAAACACTGACCAATCACCACTATAAAATCATTAATGGTTCCTTGTTTCTTGAAAATTATAGTGTGAATCTCTTAGCATGGTGGAGAAGGAGGAGGTCTTTTTGCCTACTTTTCCAATATCATCTTTTTTGTTCGTTTGTGGGTTTGGGTGATACAGCCAGCAATACTCAGAGCTGACTTCTGGCTCTGAGCTCACAGATAACTCCTGGTGGGCTCAGAAGACCATATGGGGTGCCAGGGATCGATCTCAGGTCAACCATATGCAAGGCAAGTGCCATGTGCTGTGGGACTGGTCCCTCCAATGTCATTTTTATCAGTCCCCATTCCACACTCTTCAACCCATTCTTCTATCCTCCAAATATGGGCGTTTGCTCCCCTAACCCAGAACATCCTCCTCTCTTTACACCACTCATGCTTCTATTCACTTTGCTCACACAAATTAAACAGAATTTCCTCCATGAAGCTTATCAAAATCATATCACACCTTTCTCTTTTCCTCTTCCTTCCTATCACCCCTTTCCTTTCCACTCTTCTGGGCACCCCTTTCTTCTTTCTCTGCTGGTGGCACTTACTGCAGTCTTCCTTTTATTGTAACTATTTGGCACACTTCTCTGATAGTTACAATATCCTGAAAGCAAAATCATAACCTTGGAATCCTAGTAAAAAGACCAAGGAAATTCATACGTACCATTTAAAGTTTATTTAAGGAACATGATTGAGAATCTGAGGTTCACACGTTTTCTCTTCTTCACCTCTAATTATCAAATTTTATAGCTATGATTATCAGTAAATACACAGGACAAGGGAGACTAGATTTTAAAGCTCATGATACCAAGTAATTCTCAGTGGAAGATATTTCTAATGGCTGGCAGGTGGCTGAATCTGTCAAATGGATTCATGTTCCGATAGAATAGTCCCCATTTAGTTTTCAAAACACTTGTTTAGAAAGCCAGAAAAATCACCATCATAATAATAATACCACCCCCCAAAAAAAGGAAACAAAAGAATATGCACACAAGAATACCACAGTCAGTGGCTTCTGAAAGCTTACTTCAAGATGTTAAAGATAACAGTGATTGTATCTGAAATGTGTGTTTATATTACTGGGCCAGGAGAAAACTGGGACACTTTGCTTCATGGGGCATGAATTAGGTGATGAGGAATGAAGTTTCCAAGGTACCTCAGATACACCTGAGAGCAAAACAACGGAACGACTGAGTTTTAAAATTAAGTCAAAATAAACATGAAAGTTCGTTGCAATACATTTTCAGTCCCCTGGTTGTTCTAATACATACAGAGTTCTTAAAGAGTCATGTCAACAGAGTTTTTTGCTTTCATCTGACAGTCAGTGAAACATTTTTGTTGTAGTGGTAGGGTCACAATCTGCAGTGCTCAGGGGCTACGCCCAGTCCTGTGCACCAGGCCAGGCTTTGCATGCACTTTGTCAGCTGAGCTACCCCTCTGGCCCTAATAAAGCGTTTTAACTTGAAAATAAACTAAATATTCAATTAGCTTCTACATAAAGTACTGTCCTCTAGAGACTGTAAGGCTCCTGATTTTTTTAAATATTGGGGGGAAAGTTAAAAAATTATGATGCACTGATCTTGAATATATTAATTTCCTTAAAAATCATGACATATATCTTTTGGAGAAAATTAATTTCAATAACTTAACAAAAAGAAAAGATACATCTATATAATATAAACTTTTCACATAGGTACATTCATATTCATTCTGTTTCTCAACATTCAATGCCATTCGTTACAATGGCATTGTGTATACAAATGTTCTAAGAGATATACATTACAGAAAGTTATGATTTTTGTAAAACTCACGCATAATTTCAGGATCCTCAGCACAAGTGTGAAAGTTTGATGAAAATAATTTTGCATGCTCACAGATGTATTCCTACAAATTCTCGACAGCACATGCCCATAGATATATATCACACAAACCATTCTGTTTCAAAGATTAGTTTTAGGGACTGAGAGGCAGCTCACAGGAAAGAAGTTTTTGCCTTGATGTGCACCCCTGCCAGGGATTACCAGGGCCCCCAGCACCACTGGTATGGCTCTCTGAGTCTGTCCTAAACCCCAGGGACTTGGGTTGATTGGTTGATTTGGAGGCCACATCTGGAGGTGCCCAGGGCTAACTCCTGACTCTGCACTAAGACAGAACTGCTGATGAGATTCGGGGGATCCTATAGGGTGCTGGGGATCAAACCCGTTTAATTACATGCAAGGTAAGTGCTATCACTTGGGCCCCTAAGCTCAAGTTCATGTTCTCCCATAAATGCTCATGTATCATACAACTTGGGTCAATGTTTCTCAAGTCTGTCTGCTTCAAACTAACGATGAAGGGCTGGTTTTAGACGCGGGAGCCCCAAGCTCCCACATCACACGGGTGGGCTCAAGAATCTCCTAAGAGGGAGCTGGTCAGAACAAGGGTGAACTGACACCAAGTTTGCCCTCGACTCCCTTAGCCAAGATTTTACAGAGCCGTGAAGACACTTTGAAACCCAGTCCCACGAACGCATCCCCAAAGGAAAGTGCCACTGTGAGTCCTAACCCCAAATCTCCCATCACTCATTCTCACCCTCTCGCTCAGTAGAAAATAAAGCCCAACTCCCAACCCCCAGCTCAGTGAACCTCCCTGTCGTTTCTCGACGACACTCCCAGTCGCCCGAAAGTATCCCAAGCCAAGACCCGTGGCCATGACCCTGCAGTGTTCGCGGGCTGGGTGGGCATCCGGAGTCCTCCTCCCCGGGTGCACCCTCACCACCCACCCGACGAACCACTCAGGTCGGCCTCTACTGCCTACCACTCAGGTGCCCGGGCCCCATCAGCACCTCGGACAGCGTCGGGCAGAGCCTAGACCCTGCAGGTGCCACCAGGCCAGCCTCGGACACCAACTGCGACACCCCGACACACGGCCACCCCTACCAGCCGCCAACATCGCTGTCCAGAAGTCCACAGAGGCCACCCGAAGTACCGAGGTGCCGGGCCGCCCCCACTCCTCGCCTTCCCCCAGTGCCTGTTGCTAAGGAAGCGAGACTGTGCCCGGGCAGCCCCAGGACCAGGGACCGACCTCTGCCTGACTGGCTGCGAGCACAGGACCCCCAGACCCTGCGCCCAGGTGCGTGCACTGCACCGCCAGCTCCGAGGCCCGCGACGCCCACCATGCCAGGCGGATGCAGGGGACCCACGCCAGACCGGATGCTTGGGACGGACGCCACGACCAGCGCAGGGGCGCACACCAGGCTGGGTGCAGGGGGTGCAACGATGGGAGGGTGCAGTTGGGCGCAGGGCCAGGCCTGGCCCGGGGCGCACGACAGGTCCAGTGCAAGGGGTGCAGCGCCAGGCTCGGGGTGCTCGGCGCCGCTGGCCAGAAGGCCGCGGGTGCCAACTGCCCTCTGGGCCAGGGGTCTCGGCACAGCACAGGGAGGTGGAGGGGGCGCACTTACCATGTTGACTTCAGAAACCATGTCTATGCTCGCGATGTCGATGTTCATCCCCACACACACCGGGGGACCTGCAGGAAGCACGACGGGGGATCAGCGGGCTCCCGCGGGGTCTCTCCGGGGAGGGGGGCAGGACGCACAGGGGCGCCCGGGAAGGGGAGCTCGGCGCGCAGGGGGCGCCCGGGCAGCCGCCGCCCGCGCCCCGCAGCCCCGCGTCCCGGAACCCCGCGCCCCGCAGTCCCGCGCCCCGCGGCCCCGCAACTCGCGCCCCGCGGCCTCGCGACACGCAGCCCCACGACCCACGACCCGCGCCCCGCGCCCCGCGCCCCGCGCCCCGGCCCGCGACCCGCACGGCGCCGCAGCTCGGCGGAAGCGGCCCCCGCCCCCTCCTCCGCGCCCGGCTCCCCGCAGCGGCCGCGCACCCCGCTTACCCCCGAAGTCGGGTCTCAGGCGGATGTCGTAGCCTTTGAGCAGCTTGTCTACCGTCTCCTTCACAAAGGACATGTTGCCGGGGTCGTTCACGCTGCGGGCCGTGGGGAGACACGGCGGTGAGCGGCTCCCGCGCCGCACAGCCCCGCGCCCGGCCCGGCCCGGCCCGCCGCCCGCGCCCGCCGGCCCGCCGCGACCCTACCTCTGCGCGCAGCACACCACCGCCACCAGCACCGGGGCCGAGAAGATGCCGAAAAGCCTCCTCCCCGCGAAGCCCCACATCCCTCCGCCGCGCCCCGGCACGGGGGAGGGGGCGCCCCGCCGCCGTCGCGACCCGCAGCCGGGGCTGCTCCTGCTGCTGCCGCCGCCGCCGCCGCGCTGGCCCCGAGCGGAGGAGGCGGAGGGGGAGGGGAGGGCGGAGCCTCCGGGGCGGGGCGGGGCCTCGGCGGGAGAAAGGCGGAACCTCTGCGAGGGGGCGGTTCTTCAGAGGGGCCTGGGCGGAGCCTGTGCGGGGGCGCGGCTTCGTCCAAGGCCAGGCGGAGCCGCCGGGAAGGGCCGAGAGGAAGGCGGCTCTAGGGAGGGAGGAAGCCTCCGAAGAGCATGGGCGGAGCCGCAGGGGAAGAGAGGGAGGAGCCTCCCGGGAGGGAGGAGCCTCTGGGGAAGGCGGGGTGGGACCAGAAAAGAGGGCGGGGCCTCCGGGAAAGAGCGGGCGGGGCGTGCTATGGGGGCGGAGCCTCCTAGGATGGGTGGGGCGGCTGGGGAGGGCTAAGCCTGCGGGGGCGTGGCCTTAAAGAAGGGCGTGGCTGTATGGCGGGCGCAGTCCTCTCTGGAGGGCGGGGCCTCAGGCGCGGGGCGGAGTCTACGCGGAGGGCGGAGCCGCGGGTGCAAGGTGCGGGCGGCGGGGCCCGGGGGCCCGAGGCGGAGACCCCAGCGCGATCCAGGTCCTCCAGCTCGTCCCGCAGCCCAGCGGCCCCGACCCCGGGCGCCCCCTCAGCCCCAAGGCACCCGAAGCGCAGGTGCGGGCGGTGCTGCCGTGCGTCTCCGGGGCTGCAGGCCGGGGCACTGGGCCGGCGGGAGCGCGGCTGCGCGCTCGGGGAGGCCGGGCTCGGGCCCCAGGCTCGCTGGTCCCGCCAGGTTGCCCGTGGCGGCAGTCACGCCGTCGGAGAGGCGTTCTCCCGCACCCCGACCCCCCAACCCCGCAGCCGCACCGTGCGCAGCCGCGAGGGACCCCCGGGAAAGCCCCGCGCTCACCTGCGCCGCTCCGAGCCGCGGGTGCCCAGTGCCCAGGACAGCCAGGCGGGCAGCAGCAGCGCCCAGAGCCACCAGCACATGGCGCGGCTCCTCGGGCAGCTGCGGTGGGTGCGGGTTCCCCAGCGCAGGAGCAGGAGCGCGCGCCGCGAGTGCGGAGACCCCGCCTCTGCCCGCACCGGGCTTCCCCGCCGGACCCTCCTCCGATGGAATCCACGCCCCGTGTGCAGGAACACGTATCATTTTGTCATGAATTGAAGAAATTCCTGAGTCGGTGCCTTTGGGCATCGATCGGCCGAGCCCCGGATTCCCCGTGGAGATGGGGAGAACCAGCCTCCGCAGGCCCAGCCTGCCGCTGTCCATGGTTCTTCAAACCAAGCTAGGAACCGTTTTCCCTTTCACGGGCTCGGGCTCCATTTTAGTTTTAATTTTTTAGTTGATTTTTTGTTCTCCGTGGGAGGTTTAGCCAGGCTACAAGCTGATGGAAGCCACATCCCACCGTGCCTTGGGGGTGCTCCGTGGGGGACTAAGGACTCAGTTCACACACCCACAGGGTTTTCTTTTTAATTGAATCACTGTGCATTACAAAGTTACAAAGATATTTATGATCGAGTTGCAGGTATATATTGCTCCAACATCAGTCCTTTCACCAGTGCCCACTACCCACCACCAATGTGCCCAGTTTCCCTCCCCCCCCACCCCTGCCTCTGTGGCAGGCATTTCCTCCTCCCCATTGTCCTAGTGTTCCCTTTCCTAACTTAGTCCAGCAGCCCTGCCCCAGTGTGGAGCTTCCTGCTGAAGTCCAGTTCTCCTGTTCTTCACTTCTACTGGGTATTTGATATTCCTCTACAGGGTTTCTTTCTACCTTTCCTTTAGTGATTGATCCGCAGTCAAGTTTCTCTGAGCCTCCAATGTCTAATATGGAGGAAGACCTGCAGATTCACCTCATTTGCTATGCTCTACAGACTGGGGATAAAGGAGGAGGAGAGGGAATTCTAATATTTCATGAATGACTGATAATAAATTTATGATAACTAGTTAATTAACTAATAATTGATAATAATTAGCTAACCATAGATTAAGAATAGAATGCTTCTCCATGTTGACTTTTACTTCTCTAAAGCTTATGGTTTTCTCTGGTCAAGAATTGATAGAGGTGAGTGTCTAAATCTAGACCCTATTCTCAAGTTAGCATGTTTCTCAGCATTAATTTTGAATATCATTGCCTTTTAAAGAAATCAGCAGTTTTATTTTGGGAACCAAAAATGTGACCGCAGAACTTGAAAGGTTGCTATTAAGATAGGTTAGGAGCTAAATATAGCTCCCTAATTATTTTCTGGAAAGGTCTATTCACAACTACTTTGGTCTTCTGTGTCCCGTTAATGCAATGAAATTATCTGGAGAGTGAGAGTATATCATTCGGGAGGCCGCCCCCTGCCATGTACCTCTTTTAGAGAAATGCCCACGAAGATCACAGAGAGCCATGAGAAACAGTCAAGATTGAGAAAGCCAAAACATAACAAGAAGCATGCTCCCTTCCACTAATTCCTACATTCTCAGATGTTAGCTCCTTAAAGATTTTCTTATTATCCAACCACAGCCCCCTCTGCTTTCCTTAGCTCCAGCCACCATCAGGCTGTTGGCTTTCTTTCTCACAGACCACACTCCCCATCTCCCACCTTCAAGCTCTCATTTCATTAAGTCTATGGTGCCACAGAGTCTCCTGCCCCCGCGCCTGGCTGTCCTCACCGAAGGCCCCTTGGAGGGGGTGGGTTGAGTTTCCCTCCCTGCCCTGAGCAGAGACCGGGGAACTGAAGACCTCTGGAACCAGCCACAACCATGCTTAAGATCACTCTCCACATGTTCAGATGACCCTCACGCATGAAGGAACCAGCAGAGGAACCCAGGCATGTGGGGCCTGGGGCTGAGATCTCCAAGCCTGCTCAGATCAGGACTGGGCCTCCTCCACCCAGATCCCTGATCTTCCAGTAGGTAGGCATTATACCTACCAACTGCCCCCTGGCGCCATGTTATCCCATCAATGGCCAAGACCCAGACACTATAAAACCTAGCTCCTCTTATTATCTAGTTCTTACTCTTGGAGAATCTGGCAGACTACCGAGAGTATCCTGCCTGCACGGCAAAGTCTGGCAAACTCCCTGTGGCATATATAATATGCCAAAACCCAGCAACAATGATGGGTCTCATTCCCCTGACCCTGAAAGAACCTCGAATGTGGCACTTTCTAAAATCTCAGGGCTAAGATAAAGGAGACGTTGCTGGTGCCTGCTCGAGGAAATCAATGGACAGCAGGATGACAGTGATACAATGATGGTAATGGTGCCACTTCAAGGAACAATCTGATACCCGTGAAATTGGGGGGGGGGGGTGCAAAGGGAGTTGGGCTACACCTAGTGGTGCTTGGGGGCTACTTTCAGCTTTGTGCTCAGGGCATCAGGCAGTACCAGGATTGGTCTCATGAATGACCTCTGTGCCTGTATTAGCTGGCCAGCCCCATGCTACAGTCTTTTTTATTTGTGGAAATGGGGGGCGCACACCTGGCAGTGCATGCAAGCAAGGCCTCTACCCACTTACTCTCTCTCTCTGACCACCACTATGCAATCTTAACTTGTCAGACAGTCATCCTGTGGGTCAGTATTTGACAAGCAGAAGATGGGAGCCTGTGGAAAACCTAAGTCTCCCTTCCTGGCATCCCAGCAATCACTGACTTCTTATCTTCTCATTAACACCCCGTCATTTCCTCCTTGTCACCTGTTTTCAAAACTCATCTTCTGGGGCTAACCTGACAACCAACATAAAATGTCCCCGAAGTTAAGCCTTTTTATAATAACAGGAAGTTAGAGTCAAAGAGAAAGCTCTGGAGATGTATACGAAGTCTGGAGTAACTGGACTGCCTTTGGCCCTTTAAACATGCTCCCCGTTTGTGTTGCCAAGGAGCCCGTGGCCCCAGACCTGTCCCTTCTGCAAAAGTGCCCTCCTACTCACCCATTGGGGAGGGGGTGAAGGAACATGAGCAGTAACTCCATCATCTTGCTTGCTTTTTCTTTCTTTCTTTCTTTCTTTCTTTCTTTCTTTCTTTTCAGAATTCCTAAAACCAAAACTAATTCCCTGTCTTTCCCAGAGAATGGTGATGTGTTTGCCAGATCAGCAAGAAATTATCTATTCTGTGCTCGCTTTCCATTTATCTTTGACTAAGTCGTAAAGGATTCTGCAAGTCCCAAGGTGAGTAAATTTTCCCAGCAGAAGGAAAAGGAGAGGCCTGGGTGATAGAGCACGCAGGTTAAGACCTTGCCTGGCCAATGCAGAAGGTCCGCAGAGGATTGCCAGAGGTCATTCTGGAGCATATGGTCAAGAGTAGCCCCTGAGCACAGCCATCCTACTCTACCTCACCCCTGCAAAAGAAACAAAAAAGTGAAAGGTGGAGGATACCATTGTTCACAGTAAAATGAAGGTCTGTAATAGAGGAAAGGGGAAGGGAGGAAGATAAAAAGAGAGTAGCACCTCATTCATTCACCTTGCCCAGCTCAAGGTTCGTCAGCACGAAAACTGCTCAGTTAAGTTGCATGTCCTGACAGCATGGCTGCTGTTGAAAAGGTGCTGTTCGGGCTGTGCTGGTGGGGTCTTGTGAAGCCAGGTGGGCAGAGACAATGTATCTTAAAGTTATTTGAAAAAGAACTCCCTGGGGGTTGGGAAGACAGTAAAAATGGCAGGAGACTCCCAGACACTGCCAGGGTGGCCCTGTGGGCCCCAGAACTGAGCTGCAGGACCCAAGCAGCACCATACCCTTAGGCCCTACCACTGAACTATCCAGCACAGTTGAGCAAGTACTGCCGGAAACCTACAGTCACACACACACACAATCACACAAATGCATATCCCACACAGTCACACACTCACACACTCAGCACACAATCACACACTCTCACACACTCACAATCACACACTCAAACACATATTCTCACATACACTTACACATACACAATTATACACTCAAATACCCCACATATAATCTCATGCACACTCAGCATACACTCACATACACACTCACACACTCACATACAATCACTCACACACATACCCACACACAGTCACATACACTCAAAATACACTCTCATACTTGCATGTACACAGAATCACATACATTTAAGCACAATCACATCCACAATCACATGCTCACATGTGCACCATGTGCACACAATCACATAGTCACACACTCACTTGCATACACTCTCACACAATCTCAAACACACAGAATTATAAGCACACTCCATTGAAACCACAATATTAAATTAAGAGGAAACTAACTCCTTTTGGAAGGTTGGGGACATGGCTTGAGTGGGCACCTTGCAGGTGCCAGGCCCTGAATTTTACCCTGCCCTCTCCTCCAGTGCCGGACATGTGGCCAAGTGTAGTCCTGCTGCCCTACTTCCCAACAATCCCAGACTGAGCACCAATGGGTGAGCGCTAACTTGCCAGGCCAACATCACTGGAACCCTCCAAGTAAAGCTAGATGGATTTGAGACACAACATAGACGAGGAAATGTGAAATTCCCATTTGAATACGTCTTGACATATGTAGAAATTCATGTGCATTGTGGTCACCCCCCCAGATTCCTTCTCAGCCCTTTCACCTACCTGCTATTTCCAGTGTTGACAAGTTATGTCATGACAATTTTGCTTATTCTAACACTTTCACTTTGCTGTGAACAGAAAAATTCTATCTTTTGTGTTTTTATGACTGCAGTATTTTATTGTATAAATGTGTCATGTGTTCCTTATCCAGACACCTATCAATGACCATTTTGGTTGCATCCATATTTTAGTTATTATAAATACTTTTTCAATAAACATTTGGGTGAATGTAAACCTCTGAGTGAATGTCTTCATTTCATTAGACAGGAAGAAATATTTTGCTGAATCAAAGAAATTTTATCTTTAGCGTCTTGAGAAGATTCCATAGCTCATCCTAAAATGGTGTCCCATTTCCTTTCTCACTAACTGTGTATAAGAGTCTCTGAGTGAACCTGCCCTGTTACTTGTCACTGATATTTTGATGTAAGCTATTCTCAGGGATGTGACATCGAATTGTGGTCTTAACTTGGATTTCTATACTGATTAGTGATGATGAGCATTTTCCTGATAGCGATCCACATGTCCTCTTTGAAGAAGTGTGTAATCTGAGCAACTAAGCATTGTTATTAAATTGTAAGAAATCTTGCCATATCATTCATCAGTACTGCTTCTTGCCATCTATTCCCTAAACACAAAAACATTAATTCAAAAAGATCTGTGCGCACTTACGTTCAGTGCCACACTTAGTACAATTGACAATGTTGAATATTAACCCAATGTGCTTTAGGCTTCATCAGTGAATTCCTCCTTTTCTCCCACCCAGAGAAGCTAAAAGATAACAAGCACCCCTTTCCTTTGTGCTTTGCCTCTCATTGATACATTCCCCAAGTCAGTCTTGGTTACTTACAAGTAAGTCAAAGCTTCTGGTGATTCTGGACTTTGATGTGAATTACTTACTTTTCTATCTCCCCATAGTCTTTTCATTTTTACTATAGAACAGGGCTGGAGCGAGAGCACAGCGGGTAGGGCATTTGCCTTGCAAGCAGCCAACATGGCTGACCCGAGTCCAATTCCTCCGCCCCTCTCGGAGAGCCTGGCAAGCTACCGAGAGTATCTCTCCCGCACAGCAAAGCCTGGCAAGCTACCCATGATGTATTCGATATGCCAAACACAGTAACAATTGTCACAATGAAGACGTTACTGGGCCCTCTGGGGCAAAATCAATGAACAACGGGAGGGCAGTGACAGTGACTATTAGAACAATGTTCTTTGCTTAAACATGTAAAGACAGCTAATGCTATGCTTCTAGTATTTGGGAGTTGATTGACTTTGAAATATATTTACTCCTGGACATCAGTCACAATCACTTGACTCAGGCATCAGTTGCCATTGTTCCTAACACCCCCAAGGTCCCACAGTGGACCTTGGATGTACTTGGGGTGAGCATCACAACTACCCTCAACATCGAAATGGGACCGTCTAGAAAGCATAAAAGCGCAGACTTGATGATGCACGCTGTTATGACTTAACAGATAGGACCCCCACGGGGAAAGAGAAGCTGAATGGGCTTGAGGACCTAGTCTGAGATTTATGGCAAAGCCCTGCAGGCTTGCCCTCAGAGCCCAGAGAATTAAGTTTTGAAATCTATACCTCTTACTGTGTTTATCAAAATGACTGCAAGTATTAATAAGAAGTAAACATAATTGTTTAATATGTACAACTAAAAGGAAAGAGAAAAGCAATATAGATGCTCCTGGGAGACACAGCATCTCCTTGAGTTAATCCCCCCAAGAGAATTGCCTTTGGAGAAATGCTTTACCTCTGTAAATGATCAATCACACCTACATGCAGTCTTATACCTCAAAACCCCTCAGATGTTCTATAAGTATGCTAACAGCTCTGCATTAAACAGGCCATTTTCGCCATCAGTCTATGGTCCCCCATCAATTTGCTCCTCTTCTGGGGAGGCCTAGGGAGGTGCTATTTACATTTCTTTGGCTGCATAAAGTACATGTTGAATTTTCTCTGGCTTCTTTTCTTTGGTATAATATTTCTAGCATGTACCATGTTGTTGCAGATTGTCTGCAACAGTTTGCTCCTGTTGATGTTAAATGCTATTTCATCGTATGGCTATTCCAGAATTGGTTGGTCACAAATGGGCCTTTCTGGCTTTTAGGACTCAAACTCAGAATCAGGTCTTGGCATATGGTTTCACGAGTAAAATGGCTGCATGGTGTGGTCAGGGCATGCTCGGCTTTATAAGGAACTACCCAAATGTTTTCCAAAATAATGACATTTTACCAGCCAGGCATGAAATCCCAGCTGCTCTGCATCCTCTCTATGTATCCTCGTGGGAGTACCATGGGGAGCACTATCTTGTGATTTTAATTTGCATTTGCCTTATGATGCATACGTAGACACAAATATTTGTTTTTATTGCCCACTCATATCTTTCTTTTGAAAAGCACAAGGTTTCTCCCTGTTTTGAATTGAGTCCTTAGTCGTCTTCATTGGGATGCAAGAATTCCTTATATACTCAGGTTAGAAGTCAGATAGATGTGTGGGTGCTATTTGCTCCCAAAGGGTGGCCTCTCTGTTTTATTTCTTCAATGGTATCTTCAAGATAAAAGAAAGCATTTAATTCTGGAGAGATAGTACTGGGAGTGAGCTTCTTGCACTGCCTGAGGCCAACCTGGTTCAATCCCTAGCATGATACATGGACCCCTGATCCCTGCCAGGAGTGATCCCTGAGAGAGGAACCAGAAGTAAGCCAGAAGAGCACTACTTGGGATGGCTCCCCAAAAATGAACAAAAAGAATTTAATTAACATGGCTTATTGTTGATTAACCTTTATAATTTGGGGGTTCTGCCTGAGATTTTCTTTATGACTTTAGCACTGGGCATGGGTGCTAGCAGAAAGGAGTGGAGTGGATCAGTACTGGATCTCTGGTACTCCACCAGATTGTCCTCCCAACATTGGTCCAGACCACCTAGCATCAGTGGGCTGAGAACAAATAAGCACTGTCTAGGAATGCCCCCCTATTATCTAAAGGAAGGTAATAGAAAAGACTGCTGGGAAAACCCTTCAGAAAACAAAAATTCAGATCTGTGATGTACTTGTCGGCTTTGTGGATGATGTCAAAGTCCAGATTCTTTTTTTCATATTAGTCACTAGAGTGTGATTTGCTTAAAAAAGATCTTTCTCCTATTAAATTATCCTTACCTTTTTGTTTAAAATAAATTGGCCTTGTATTAGAGGTGTAATTTTGGATGCTATTTACTTGTATCTATCTGTTTTTACTGGTTCCATGTTGTACATTTGGATGTATGTACCCCTAAATTAGATATTAAAATTTGGAATTGTAGTCCATCCAGCTTTGCTCTCCTTCAGAATTGTTTTTGACTTGAGGCCTTTGCAATTTCATAGATACTGTAGAATGATCAATTACCAATTTATGTATAAAGCCTGACAAAATTTAATTTGTATTACATAAAATCCATAGATGAATTTAGGGAAAACTGGCATCTGAACAGTATTGAATCTTCCAGTCTAGGAAAAATCTATAGCTTAACATTTATTTCAATCATCATCAATATTTCTCAGAAATATTATATAGTTTGGGTGCAAAGGTCTTATATGTGATTCATTTGATGCATGCCAAATCATTCACTTTATAATATTATAAGTAGTATTTAATATTTAATTTCCAATTTTTGTTAATACCATACCAAAGTATAGCTTTTTATATATTGACATTGCAAGGCACTGTACCCTCTACCTATGCCCAGTGTAATTTTTTTCCTTTGAAGGAGCTCCACACAGGGTGCTCAGGGCTTACTCCTGATTCTGATCAGAGTTCAGTGAACATATGCAGTGCCAGGGATAAAACCAGGGTGAGCAGCATGTAAGGCAAGTTCCTCTTTATTTATGGGGGGTTTTTTTGGTGTCAGTTGCAGCTTATTCCAATCTCATCTCCATTTACTTCTGTTTCTCTCCCTCTACTTCTCCCCCATGCTACTTCATTCTCCTCCTCAATCCCCCTATATTATCCTTCTGGCTCTGGGATCTGGATCCCCCCAGCCCACTATTACAGTCTAGTTAAATCCCAAAACCATGAGGGGTAAGGGCTTACACATAGGTGTGGTCACCATCAATAGGGGTAAAGTTCTTTCCCTCAGAGGATGCTTCTAAGACAGATACTCTCTCAGCAGGATGACTCACCCAAGAGTGGAATCCCATGGGTTTGTTTTTCCTCTCCTTGTCCAACAAACATATAAGCATTCATAATATTAATCATTTTGTATGGACAAAGTAAGAGATTCATTAAGTTTATAGAATTGCTTTCCTGGGGTCATCTCGATCTCAGACTACAATGATCAGGCCAGATTAGTCTTTCCTATCCCTAGCAGGATCCTAGTCTCATCGTTACTTTTGGATCATGAAAGAATTTGTCCATGATCTTAACTTATAGTTGAGTATTGTGGCACTTTGGCTCGACCCATTTCAATACTAGGGTAGCTCACAACTTGCCCTGGGTCCATTCAGTCCCTTGTCTGGGCTTTCTGGGCTGCTAGGAATTAAGGGCAACTGAGGCTTAAGTCATGAAAGCAGATGCCCGGGAGTGAATAATATTCAAAGCCAATTAAATTCCAAGTTACAAAAACATAATATTAACTGTCTTCCTGTATCTATACAAAAAGGACATTACTTTAAAGTAAACTATTCAAAAGACATAAGAAGTGGAGAAAGGCAATATCAACTTACAATACAAGTTCAGTGTCCTAGAAGGATCTGACCTTACAAATTAACAGAGTCTTATTAAAAGGGAAAAAGCTGATTACTGGTTGGGGAGGAGAGCATAGAGAAGTGGTTACAGATAAACAAAGGAATGGAAGTGACTCCGGGGCATTGTGATGGGTATGACCTTGTGGCAAGGGGGAAAGCACAAATCAATATTAGGACTAAAATATTTAGAGCTATATTCCAACATTTCCCCCTTTTCTGTTTACAAAATGCCAAAGATCATTATAGTTCCGATGGGCCATGGACTCAGTATCGGCTAATCTTTTTTGAAAGAGGCAGGATCCTATAACCAATAGAACAAACATGATTAATAAGGTCATACCAGCATTACCAATGGTGTGGGTAATGCTTTGCCACCATGACCTCAGATCAAGGCCCTGTAATGCATCTGCAATACCCTGGGCTAAGTTTTCATACTGAACTCCTGGAAGTTTACCCTTAAACACTCGAACAGTCTCATTCTGAAGGGCAAGAGTATCTGAAAACATGTTTCCTTTCAGGTCTTGCAAATGGTATCTAATTTTGTCCCAAGTATGAGCAGACCCATTATATCTATTGGGGGGGATGACACAGAAAGAAGTATATTCCAGTCACAAAACAGTCTCATTTGTTGCTCTTAGATATCAGTCTGCCCCTGGACCCAGAGTAGCGCTTGCCGTAAAGTCCTGTACTGTCCAGGGGAGATCAGAGTGATTTAGTCACATTTTGAAGAAATGGAGAGTCGAGATCACAATTTGAAGAGTTGTATCTGCAACAGCAGCAGTAATGATCACAGCAATGAGTCCCAGGGGAGCAGCTATAGGAATCCAACGAACTTTAGGGAGCACTGGATCAGGCAGGTAGCGCTGTAATAGGAGCATCACAATTTCTGCCAGGAGCTCTTCAGCAGGGGAATGCAGTCATTCTCTGGTCAGGTTCACTGGTAGTCATAGATGTACAACCTTTAGTTGCCCACCGGTTGGAGGTTTGGAAATACACAGGGACGCCAGACTTGTAAACACAAAAAGACAGCAGCAGTCTATCCCTCCCGCCGCTGCCTGCATTCAGTTGTCTCACTCCACCTTCCCCCACCCCGGGGAGGTTGATGGCGATGGGCAGGCGAAGGAAGGAATGAGGGCCAGGCTGGTTGGTGTTAGTTGCAGCTTATTCCAGTCTCATATCCATTCACTTCTGTTTCTCTCCCTCTGCTTCTCTCCCATGCTACTTCATTCTCCTCCTCAGTCCCCCTACATTCTCGTTCCTCTTTAAACCTTATACTGTTTCTCCAGCCCTCACTGTTCTCGCCGGGGATGTGGGGGAAATCAGGGGCAGGGGCATACCCAGAATTGCTGGACACGCTTCATGCAGTGCTCATGCTGTCCTGGGGATTAAACCCAGTCATCAAGTATTGCAAAGTATTGCAAAGCATACTTGCTCAATGTCTCATAACTTTAATAATTTCTTTCTTCATCTCTTAGAATTATTTCAAAAAATAACTATGTGAAACAACCTTTACCTCCTTATTTCTTTCTCTGTGACTCTTCCAGTAAAACCTGGCCTAGATTGAACCTGGATCTACCCTGTGCAAGGCAGACACCTCCCACCCCACACCCTACACCCCACCCCCATCACTCTCTCTCTCTAGCCCTGGGAAGTCTTTTGAGTGTTTGAAAAATCATAGCAGACAGTAAAGATGGAGGAATTTCCCTTGGATTTTTTGTAAAGAGATGTTTCAAGAAAAAGAAGAAGAAGAAGAAGGAGAAGAAGAAGAAGAAGAAGAAGAAGAAGAAGAAGAAGAAGAAGAAGAAGAAGAAGAAGAAGAAGAAGAAGAAGAAGAAGAGTTGTAAGTATCACAAACTTTTCTGAAAGTTTCCATGAGGCTGTTCTTGGAGAAACAGATTATTCTTGTCCCTGTGGTGGTGCTCAGACCACATGTGACAGTGAGGATTTGAACTGGGGTCCTCTGTCACAGGCAAGGCCTTACCCCAGAGATGATCTCTCAGGCCCCAAGAGTCCTACTATTTCCCAAAATCTTCTAGAGGAATCAACGACTCATGAAAGTTGCCTTCAGTTCCCAACTTGTTGAGGGTCTCAGCAAGGAGAGTAGAATTTTGTCAGACACTTTTGTTGTTACTGCATCCGAGGAGATCTCACTGGGATTTTTTCCTGTTGCTGCTGTTGCTTTTTACTCCATGGTTTTCTCCCCTTTTATATGATAAATGGCATTGAATTTTAAATAGAAGATTTGGGCAGGAGAGATGGAAGAGGTCTTACCAGGCAATGCTTGGAGGCCATGCCCTGATTCCCAGCCTCCTTGCAGGCCTTTATCAAGGTTCAATACTCAGCAACCAGTTCAGCCCTGGATCTCAGGCTAATGGTGCCAAGAGTCACCAAGCTACAGCAAAGGGCAACCTCAGGAAAAAAGCCATGACCTGTGTTCCAGCCTTTTGCACTAACTCCTTATTCCCCAATATTAAGCTTTATAATCTGAAATCTTAGATGACTAATTTTGGAATTTTTTAACTGCTATGAGCAATTTGAAGCTACATGTTTTTGAGCTTTGGTGATATTAAAATTTTTTAATATGCTCTATTTTTATTCTCATTCAGTTCCTAGAATTTTCTCCCTTTGCTTTTGTTTCTTCTTTACCCACTGACACTTTAGAGGCATCGTTTAATTTTCAAATATTCGGAGATTTTTCCGGGTATCATTAGAAATAATTGAGTTCTAATTTAATTCTCTCATAATCAGAGAACACAGTCTCTCCAGTTTCTGTGTTGTTGAAACATCCAAGACTATTGTCTCATTTTCATGAATCACTTCCTAAAGCCGTTTGAAACGTTCCTCTTCATTACGGGCCCTATTCCTTGCTGAAGTTGGCTTTGTCTTATTTGAAAATAACTACAACATCTTTTTAATGACATTTTTCCTTTTAATTTAGTTTGTGTGTTTATTATTAAAGTTTATTTCTTTACTGAGTTAGGTCATGTTTCTAGACGAAGTCTGACAATCTCAGTCTTTTAACTGAAGAGTTTCTCAGAGATGTCCAACAGAAACATAAGCCACTCACAGAAGCAATTAATTTCTAGCTGCCATATTAAAAAGCAAACTGAAGTAGGGAGAATTAATTTGAGTATCAATTTTATATTCAACCCAATACACCAAAAATATTGTATTTCAACCTGTAATCAATAAAGTACAAATGGAATGTTTTTAAAATGAGGCATTTGAAATCTGGAATGCTTTTGACACAAAGGACATTTCAGTTTGAGTTAAGTGTATTTCTTGCTCTATAGCAGCAAGTAATCACTGCCTAGCATTTTATAGAATAGAAATATAGTTTGTTCATATTTAATGAAATTATACAAATCAAGTTAAGCCTAGTCATTTCACGTTATCTATTAATTCTCTTAAACTAATTGACAGCTTCTGATTTGACCTGCCTTTAAAAAAATTGCTCTACATCACTAATCATTAGGGAGATGCAGATCAAAACAATGAGATATAATCTCACACCACAGAAACTGGCCCACATCCAAAAAAACAAAAGCAACCGGTGCTGGCGTGGATGTGTTGAGAAAGGGACTCTCCTTCACTGCTGGTGGGAATGCTGAATGGTTCAGCCCTTTTGGAAAACAGTATGGACGATTCTCAAAAAATTAGAAATTGAGCTCCCATTTGACCCAGCAATACCACTCCTGGGAATATATCCCAGAGAGGCAAAAAAGTATAGTCGAAATGACATCTGCACTTCTATGTTCATTGCTGTACTATTTGCAATAGCCAAAATCTGGAAAAAAACCAAGTGCCCAAGAACAGATGACTGGTTAAAGAAACCTTGGTACATCTACACAATGGAGTACTATGCAGCTGTTAGAAAAGATGAAGTCATGAAATTTACATACAAGTGGTACTACATGGAGAAAGCATCATGCTAAGTGAAATGAGTCAAAGAGAGGGACAGACATAGAAAGATTGCATTCATCTGGAGAACATAAAATAACAAACTGGGAGACTAACACCCAAGAATAGCTGAGATAAGTACCAGGAGGTACTCTCCATGGTTTGTAGGCCAGTCACACATACTGGGGGAGAAGGCAGCTCAGATAGAGAGAGGAGCATCAAGTAAAGGGTGTTGGGAGGATTCTCCCAGGATAAGAGATGCACGATGAAAGTAGACTATAGACCGAACATGATTGCCACTCAATGCATTTTTTGCAAACCACAACATCCAAAAGGAGAGAGAGAACAAAAGGGAATGCCCTGCCACAGGGGTGGGGTGGGATGGGGGGGTGGGGGGGAGATGCTGGGAGCATTGGAGGTGGGGAATGGGCACTGGTGGAGGGATGGGTACACAATCATTGTAAAACTGAAACCTACACAAAAAAAATTGTAAGTCTACAACTGTACCTTATGGTGTTTCACTAATAAATATTTTTAAATAAATAAATGGAAAAAATATTTTAACACCTAATTTTGTGACTGCTGTTATTAACTATACTTTTCTTTGTTTTAGTTTTGGGTTCATAATAATTCTCTTTATCGAAAGTCTTTCTTCATATGCCATAGTACCATTTAATAGCAATGTAAGATTCTTCAGATAAAATAATTCCTTCACTCCCAACTATCTCTATTTCCATGCTTGCTTTAGCAACATGTGTATTAAAATGACAGTGACAAAGAGAAAACCAGCACGGTTCCTGTACCCCAATATCTATTTCTTTATTTTATTTTAGCACCACACATACCATGAAATATCTGAGAACTGCTTTTAAACAATCACTTCCTATAGCTCCCTAGTGCCACCCATCTTAACCCTAATGATGCCAGAAGGTGTGTCTCTGAGCTATTCCTCTAGAGAATAACATACTCAGTCTTGGAAAGTCTGCTCTTCAACTGCATCTTTCAAAAGCACCATAGAGTTTTTGAAAGGATAATGTCAGGGCCTCCTTTTTTCTTTTTTACTCATGCCGTGTTGTCAACGATGGTATCTTCCCATGTTGCAGCAATAGTTCCAAAGAGCTCCCAGTTGGTGGTCGTTCTGGGAGTTCTCTTCTTAAACTTTTCAGTCCTTTCTTCCCGCTCTGTGAAGTAGAATTTTGTATGAAGGAACATGATCGACTGGTTCAGCACCTCCATGATTGGGCGAGGAATGCAAAGAGAGAGATAGCCACAAAAAAAACTCCTGTCTTCAAAAACTCTTGAGCTTATTCACAAACGTGGTTTGGTGCATACCTCAGGCAACAGCAAGCAAATGTCCGAGCTCGCAAAGCAGTGCAGAGATGCGATCAAGGAAGACCTCAAAGAGAGAAGAGCAGCAGTGCTGGTAGATGTGGCAGAAGCCAGGAAAAGCATTCGCAATGCCCGCCTGTCCTTTGCCAACTGTAAGACCAAGATGACCGCCCTCCGGCATCCTGATGGATCTATCACATCCTCCAGAAGGGCAATGGAGAAGATTATCCATGACTCCTACTCAGATTTCTTTGTTAGCCACATCAGCCTGCACACATATCAAATTCCACAGGATGGATATGTCCACAGGATGGATATGTCGTGCCCAACATTTTCCCTTCCGAAATCCGACACGCCATTTTGTTGGTAAAGAAGCGAACAGCACCTTGCCCAGACAAGGTCAGACCTGAACACCTGAAGAACCTGCCATCAGTACTCATCAATACACTGGCTCGGCTCTTCACACAGTACCTGTCTGAATGCAAGTTTCCGTCTCAGTGGAAAACCAGGACTGTACTACTGTACAGGAAGGGAGACATCCACGACATTGGCAACTATTGCCCGATCTGCCTGTTGTCTGTCGTCTACAAACTGTTCACTCAAGTCATCCTGACTAGGATTGGCAGAACACTAGATAAAGGACAACCATACGAGCAAGCTGGGTTCTGCAAAGGATTCAGCACAATCAACCATATCCACATGATAACCAAGCTCATTGAGGTTTCTCGGGAATTCAAGATGCCACTCTGTCTAACGTTCACTGGTTTAAAGAAGGCCTTTGATTCTGTTGAGATGGAAGCAGTCATCAAAGCCCTACCCAATCAGGGCATTCAGACTCAATACATCAGGATCCTCCATGACCTGTATTACGGATTCACTACCATGATCTCATTATTCTACGAAGAAATGATCATCGATGTCAAGAGAGGGGTTCGGCAAGGTGATACCATTTCATCGAAACTCTTCAGTGCCACCCTCGAGAATGTCATGGGGAAGGAATGGGAGTGAAGATAGATGGTCGGCAACTACAACACCTTCACTTTGCTGATGACATCGTTCTAATAACACCTAACATTAGCCAAGTGGCACAAATGCTGGCCAACTTTGACCATGAGTGTGGAAAGGTCGGACTACAACTGAATCTTACGAAGACAATGTTTTTGAGAAACAGTCTCGTTCCTGACATTCCATTTGCTCTCAACAGAACGACCATCTTTGAATGCAACAGTTATGTGTACCTAGGTCAAGAAGTCAACATGACAAATGACCTGGCGCCTGAGTTGGGCAGGAGGAAGAGAGCAGCTTGGAACGCCTTCAAGAGCATCAAAGAAATAGCTAAGAGGACAAAGAACCTCCAGCTCTGGGCACATCTCTTCAATTCCGCTGTTCTTCCTGCATCAATATATGCCTCAGAGACCTGGCCCTATGAAAACAGGATCAGAACTATATTCGGGTCTCCCAAAGAGGAATTGAAAGAGCTATGCTTGGAGTATCACATTTCACTCAAATGAGAGAAAGAATGTGGAGTTCTGACCTCTGTCTGTGGTCAAGAATCAGGGGACGCTCGTTTGCCAAGGCATTGAAAATCAGATTGGCTGGACACATAATGAGATTTGGAGACAACTGCTGGACTAGAGCCATTACCGACGTCAAAAGACCACATGGCCGCCCACGTACAAGATGGTCAGACTTCTTCATCAAGACCCTGAACGATCGGCTTGAGGCTCTTCGTGTTCCTAGAATGAACAGGCACCATTGGGCTACACTAGCACGCGACAGGGACGAATGGAGATGTTACTGGCACCCGCTAGAGCAAACTGATGATTAAAGGGAAGTCAAGTGATCAAGTGACTCATGCCAAGCTTTCTGTCCACAGAGAATCACCTTTCTGGCCCAAACATACAGATGAAACAATTTCAATAGAGCATATGGAAGAAATGGAACAATAAAGATGAGGTGTACGAAGAGACTGATAAAATTAAGAATTATTTGAATGTTTTAACAGCGCTAAAATGGGAAATTGTTCATTTAAGCTTAAGTAGGGCTGCATATCAGGACAAGTATAATTTAAGACCATATTGTAAATATATACACACATAAATATATATATATAAGCATATATATATTAACCTGGCATGATTTCAATACATTTGAATTTTAGGATAGTATTTTTAGCTTGAAAAGAAATAATCATGTAACAATTATTAGCAGATATACGTTAATAAATATTCATAGATCATGTTAAATGTTAAATGTGAATATGGAGCATATGTAAATGTATGTGAGTGGTAAACACTGAAACTCAACATTCTGTTAAATAATAAAACGTTAATAAATTGTGAAACTTAAAAGAACATAACCAAAGGGTATTTTCTTTTTCCTTCCATCCCTTCCCTTTTCATATTGTCATTGGGTGCTAGGGACCCCAAACATGTACTGGCCATGGTGATCTCTGAGCACTTCACATGTGACCACATGTGACCACATGGCCAGTGTTCATGGCCTTGCCCACCAAGAGGCACACACCTCAGTGTGCTCTCACACAAAACTGTTTGTGGTGCATGGGAGACTCTGTGTTCACAATCAGCCAGAAAAAGTCACAGGCCAGAGAGAGGAAGGGGACAGGGTCTACCAAGGTATCACATTCCACAATAAACAGTATATAGCCTGCACACGGTGCATGCATGGCCAGTGTATGGTATACAGTATAATATGGTCAGAACACAGCACATGACCAGTGTATTATATAGAGCAAAATATGGTCAATACATGGCACACAGTCAGTGTATGGTATACAGCATAATATGGTCAGTGCACAGCTGAAGGCCAGTATATGGTATACAGCATATGGTCAGTACACAGTGTACAGCCAAATTATAGTATACAGCATCTGATCAGTACACACTGTTTGGCCAGTGTATGGTATACAGCTTATGGTCATTATATAGCACACTGCCAGTGTGTAGACAATAGCATATGATCAGTACACAGTGTATGGTCAATATATAGCACACAGCATATGGTCAGTGTACAGCACATGGCCAGTGCATAGAATACAGCATATAGCCAGTGTACAGCATGCAGTCAGTGTATAGCCTATGGCCAGTGTATAGTATACAGCACGTGATCAATGTACACCCTGTGGCAAGTTTATAGCATATGGCCAGTGTATAGCACACAGCATGCGGCTAGTGTATAGCACACAGTCAGTGTCTAGTGTATGACCAGTGTATAGTATACAGCATATGGCCAATGTACAGCATGTGTCCAGTGTCTAGCCTATTGTCAGTATATAGTACAGCACATGGCCAGTGTATAGCATACAGCATATGGTCAGTGTACAGCCTGCGGCCAGTCTACAGCATATGTCCAGTGTAAAGTATGCAGCATATGTCCAGTGTACATCACATGGCCAGTGTCTAGCCTATGGCCAATGTATAGTATACAGCACACGGCCAGTGTATAGTATATAGCATATGTCCAGTGTATAGCACACAGCCTCTGTATCGCATATGGCCAGTGTACAGCATGAAGCCAGTGTCTAGCTTATGGTCAGTATGCAGTGACTATACAACATGCAGCAGATGGCCAGTAAATAGTATATAGCATCTGACCTGTACACATTACACAGTATGCAGTCAGGATACAGGATTCAGGCATTATGGCCATCCTGCTCTTGATTTATGTTCCTGTGTACATTACACAGAGGAGTCCATAGAAGCTTCAAGCCTCGTTTGGTTGCAGCTTTGGTTTCCCAGCTGAATTGAGGAGCAATCACTAGTCCATCTGTGAGTGGCAGTGTGGAGAGAGCTCCAGCAGTGACGCCCAGGCTTAGTGTGTCCAAGGCTCTAGGCCACATCACTGTAACACAGCTACCACTGAGTACCTGTGGCCACTGAACACCTGTAGCCACTGAACGTCATAGCCACTGAGCATCTATGGCCACTGAGCACCTGTGGCCACTGAGCATCTTTGGCCACTGAGAATCACAGTCACTGAGCATCTGCGGCCACTGAGCACCTGCAGCCACTGAACATCATAGTCACTGAGCACCTGTGGCCACTGCGCATCACAGCCACTGAGGATCTGCAGCCACTGAACATTATAGCCACTGAGCACCTGTGGCCTCTGAGCATCTGTGCCACTGAGCATCCATGACCACTGAGCATCTGCAGCCACTGAGCATCATGCTCACTGAGCATCTGTGGCCACTGAGCATCCGCGACCACTGAGCACCTTTGGCTATTGAGCAGCTGAAACCACTGAGCACTTGTGGCCACTGAGCACCTGTGGCCACTGAGCACCTGCAGCCACTGAGCATCATGCCCACTGAGCATTTGTGGCCACTGAGCATCTGTGGCCACTGAGAACCTGCAGCCACTGAGCATCTGCGACTACATAGAATCTGCAGTCATTGAGCACTTGCAGCCACTGAGCATCACGGTTACTGAGTATCTGCAGCTACTGAGCATCTGAGGCCACTGAAGCATCTTTGGCTACTGAGCATCTGCAGCCACTGAGCATCTGTGGCCCGGGAGCCCACAAAAATTGGTGAGTGACATCAGTGAGCAAGGTTATGTGGACAATGGAAGTCCCTTCCTTCTCCACGTCAGAGAACAAAGAACTCACATTGACATAGTACTCTGTAAGAGTGTGAGTATGCTTATCTTTTGGTTAAAGGTGATGGTTTCCTATTCTTCTCTACTAAAATGTATAGCCATGTAGTATTTGCATATTTGTACCTGTCAGAGTCAAAGGGAAGAGCCTTTTCACTTTTAAATATGGATCTAATCTATTCAAAATTCAATCTATCCATTTGCAATCACAGTAACAACTTAAGACACTCTCTTTGATCTATATAAACTCTGATTCTTTGCCATACCACACTGACATTTTGCCAATCTGCTGTTAAAATGAAATATCAGTGTGGTGAAAACTTGCAATTTCCTATTAACTTGTCACATTAAGCATCTTTTCGTACTTACTGGTCATCCATATCTGCTGGGAAATGAAAGGTATGCTTTGTCCTTCAAACAAAGGCAAATGTTTTCATCTCACAATTTAATTGTAAAAAAATACGGATTTCCATGTGCTGAATTTGGGTTAAAAATGTTTTATATGCTAAGAATGTCTGTCTCTCCCTTTCTTATGTTACTGTTTTTATTCTCCTTTCAAATTTGCTTATTCATAGGGTTTTCCAAAACTCATCCAGCTTGTTTTTTAAACGAGCATTGTAAGTATAAAGGGAAATTATTAGCTATGTACTAGGTTTAAGACCAAGAACATGCTGAATTTTTTGTCATTGCAAATAACTTTAAAATGCATCATTTTCTGGTGCTTTAAGTGAATTTAACATCTGACAAAAGACGAGTGTGCAGTTTTGTTGTTGTTTAATTAGTACATGTCCTATTCTTTTGCTTCTTCTGGAATTGGCTCAAATTTGCAGAACAATGCTAAACATCAGTTAAAATTGCAGAAGCTGTCAAATTCACTTGGTTGGTACTTGGTTATTTTTCAAACACAACAGAAAAGAATATCAGTCCTCATTTGTCAAGCCAGATATTATATAAGAATAAACAAATAATTATTTTTAACATGGTACTAAAACCTTATTCAAGGGCCTGGGTTAGCACAGTGATTAGCGCTTATAAATGCACTAAATCAGGATTCCAACCCCACCCGACCCTCCAACCGCTGCATGACCTTCTGTGCATCAGTGCAGCCCCTGGGGGACCCTCTGGGGGTCTGAGCAATGTCTGAGCAGTAATACATCCTGCATCTCTAGCGTTGACCCAGAATCCTGGGTTAGAAATTTTTCAGAAGTCCCCTTCAAGCCACTTGGGATGACTCCCATTCTCCACCCTCACCACAAAAGAAAATCCTCAAACTTCTCTGGGCTATCTTTTAATCGGTGTTAAATCTTGAATTTGATAAACATGGTAGGAGCAGGGGCACTTGTGTACCCAATTCTTTGCATCCAAGGGTATCCCAGTACTTTCTTTCCCACCCTCCCTCAAAGGCAGGACAGTTCTGTCTGAAGTCCTGGCCACCCTCACCTATCTCTATAGGCTGCCACGGGTGCTCTATGCTGTGATGAAGCAGTGGGAGGATTTGAACTGTTGTGTGGCTATGGTGATCAGATAAGGAGCTGCTGTGGGTTGTGACCTGGTGGAAGCCAGCAGGTGACAGAGACCTTGCAGGTGTCATGAAGCTCTAAGGAAGTTTCCAGAAAGGAAGACCAGGAGGACTCGAGCAGATGTGCCCATGACTGCTAACTTGTTGGTCCTTCTGCACATGCTCTTCTCTCCCTGCCTCATCACTCCCCTGGCTCTTTACCCCTTACCAGTTTTTGTATATTCATTCCTGGAGTGTGTCAAGATTATAGGCTGCCATTACTGCCTTGTAAATTCACAAACTGTCACACATAAATGTCAATAGCAGGGTTTCTACATGCAATATCATGTATCTGTGCTTTTAAAAAAAGTATAAGTTCTAATTAAAAATTATTTTAGGGACTGGAGATATAGTACAGCAGGCAGGGTGCTTGCCTTGCATGCAAGTGTCCTGGGTTTGATCCCCAGCACCACAAATGGTGCACTCCATGCTCCACCAGGAGTGAAACCTGAACCAGAAGTAAGCCCTGACACCCTGAGTGTGAAGGGAAAAAAAAACAACAAATTTATTTTTTTATTCACTTTATTCAGTTTTCACTTTATTTTCCAAAAAGTAATACCAAGTATTTACCATTTCTGTTCTTCTTTCACTGTCTAAATTAATGATTTATGATGATGTGGAAGAGTGGTATAACCATATATCCAAAACACAGATGCAACAAAACTAAAAACAAGAGCTAAGTTGCAAACACTGAAACTTTGTAAAGTGCCTGTCAAGTTGACCTGTGGGGATGGGGTGGGGGTTGGGATGGGGAGGGAATCTGGGAACTTGGCAGAGGGAAGTTGACACTGGTAGTGGGATTGGTGTTGAAATATATATGCCTAAAACACAACTATCAATTGTAAATCACAGTCCTTTAATAAAAAATGAAAAAAAGTAAATGTTTATTCTTTCATCATTTGTCAGTATTTGATATTAGACTTCCTCTCACTTCCTGACTTAAATGCTCAAATCTTTAAATTTTCTACTTCTTATTTTTTGTATGTAAGGCCATCAGTTTTATTCTGTTTCAACTATTAGTGGCCTTCAAGATGCAGTGATAATCTGTGGTTAACAATTTTATCTTTAGAGATACTCTCATAACTCCACAGTGATCAAATCTTACCTTGATTTTTGTTTTAATTATAGTGTTTTCACGATGTGCCAAATTTTCATAATATAATCAGGAAATGTAAGCAATGTTTCCTTGCTGTTTCCAATGCTTTATATTGTGATTTATTGTTATTATATATTATTATATGCAACTTATAAGGTCTCATGAAAGTGTTTTAGATGAAGAAAGTTAATAAATTTAGGGGCATCAGAGAAATGTGGCTGACCAGGGTTCAATCCCTGTCATCCTTTATCAGCAGTGATCCCTGAGTATAGAGCTAGGGAGTAAGCCCTGAGCACCATGGGGTGTGGCCCAAGACTGAATAAATAAATAATAAATAAATTCAAATACAAATCCATTAATATTATGACTCATGTGTTTTGAACATTTATTTTTGTATAATACTTTCACAAAGGTCAGAGAAACATTTGCTAAAACTTCCCTGCTGCTATTATATTACTCATTTTCCTTCATCCTAAAGCTGTTTCACATTGTGTCTTTGGGTTTTAAGTGCCTGTTACTCAGTGATCTGACAGTGACCCTCCGAATTGCACATTGACGTCCTGTCATCCAGAAAGAACGTCCCCCCATTTTGGTTGTTGTAATGGATTCTGATATTAATATGAACCCCTTTTCATTTTAATTCACTTCCAATCTCTTACCCTAGGTTCTCCACTTTAATCTTCAGAAGTAATAGAGCTAGATGTTTGTTACAGACAGTGGAAGATGAAATCAGTTTTCTATTCTTACTGACTAACCATATTTTTTGAGTATAATTTAATCCATTTCTTGGGGGAGATGCAGGTGGTCACATCTGGCTTGTGATCAGATCCCACCCTGGTGGTACTCAGGGAACCACAGGAGGTTGTAGGATCTGAACCATTTGCAGCCACATGCAAGTTGAATGCCTAAACTCTATATTATCCCATTTACCTTGTATAACTTAAAATATAAATTGTTGTGAGTCTTTTTTCTCTTGGGCACCATTGATTTATTCATGGTCTTTTATGAATTACTTTCTTTCATGAAAATGCTCAACATGGGTATTTTAAAATAGAAAATAACAATAATGGAGTTGTAGTTATTGGTTAATTGTGGTTTAAGTGGGGAAAAAATGGAATCTTTTAACTTTTTTCCCTTCTTATTTTTATCTTTTGATAATATTATAATAGTAGGAGCTTATAACCTTTTCCAAGACATTTGAACAGACTGTATTCTTAGGACAAAGCCATTTTAATTTTTCTCTCTCTTGTTTTTTTAAATTGAATCACCACGAGATACAGTTATAGACTTACAAACTTTCATGATTATGTTTCAGACATACAATGATCGAGCACCTATCCCTCTACCAGTGCCCATTCTTCACCACCAGTGTTCCCAGTATCCCTCCCACCACCCTCACCTCTTCCCAGCCTCTGCGGCAGGCACATTTCCTCTTACTCCCTCTCTCCTTTTGGATGTTATGGTTTTCAATACAGAAACTAAGAGACCATCATGTTTGGTCTATAGTCTTTCAGCACACATCTCTCATCTTGAGCAATCCCTGCAACCATCATTTATTTAGTGGTCCTTTCTCTATCCCAGCTGCCTTTTCCCCCAGCATGTGAGGCAGGCTTCCAAGCCATGGTGCGATACTCCTGGCCCTATTTCTACTATCTTTAGGTGTTAGTCTAATACTATGTTACTTTATATTTCACAAATGAGTGCAGTCATTCTATGTCTGTCCTCTTTCTGACTCATTTCACTTAGCGTGATACTCTCCATGTCCATCCACTTATATGCAAACTTCATGATTTCATCTTTTCTAACAATTGCATAGTATTCCATTGTGTAGATGTACCAACGTTACTTTAACCAGTCATCTGTTCTCAGGCTCCAGGTTGTTTCCAGATTCAGGTTATTGTAAATAGTTCTGCAATAAACATACAAGTGCAGATGTCATTTCTACTGTATTTTTTTTTTTGCGTCTCCAGGATATATTCCAAGAAACGGTATTGCGGGTCATATAGGAGCTCAATTTCTAGTTTTTGGAGGAATGTCCATATTGTTTTTCAAAAGGCTGAACCAGTCAGCATTCCCACCAACAATGAATGAGAGTCCCTTTCTTCCTGCATCCGTGCCAGTACTGGTTGTTCTTGTTCTTTTTGATGTGTGCAGCAATGCCATTTTAATAATTAATCCGACAGTCTTTTGCATTGCCCTTCTTGGTTTACCCAACCTACTGCTGTAGCACCCTCTTTTTGTAAATCTTGTGTGGCTTTACAGTTGATTGATAGTAATTCCTGAGAGTTTACAGTTAGTTCCTTGAAGTGATTCTGAGAGCTCCGGATTTCCATCTCATGCTTTCTCTGTTCTGAATTCGGGTTCACTCCTTAGTGCTGATCTCCCATTCACCTAATTGGTCTACATGAAGTAAGAGATTTTCCCATTTGTTTTAGCAGCCATTCAGCCAACAGTCCCTGAATAAACCATGAGTTTATCTGTTCCCCTAATTCCCTATCTATAAGCATCCTCCCCTTGAGGTCTGTAACCTTTCCTGAATTTTAGAACCTTGTAACCAGGTACATCTTATTTTTAAAAAATAGGTTATTATTTTCATTAAAGAAGACTGTGTTGGCAGGTTTAATTGTTGACTATTTTTTGGTATGGGGCCTGCCCTGTGGTGCTGTGGGCACGAGACATGTTGAGTCAGCATCAAACTCGGGCTTCTGGAGTGCTTGTCGGTTTCTCTTCCATCTGAGTCACCACACCAGCCCCTCATACTGTCTTGCTTCTGTTTTAGCACACCTGGTAATGCTTTGGGGTTACTACTTTGAGGTTGCACTTGGCAGTGTCATCTAGTGCCAAGAATTGAATCTGGGGTTCCTGTATGCCTTTGTACCAGCTTCTGGGGAGCTTCCTTCTACGGGGGATGGATGGGATTTGGGCCACACCTGGCTGTGCTCAGAGCATGCTCCTGGCTCTGTGCTCAGACATAATCATTTCAGAGTTTGGGGGACCATATGGGTTGCCTGGGATTGTTAGGGTCCAGTATCCAAAAGACCACACAAAACAATTAGCTTTGTATTAGCAATGAGCTTTATAGTGTAGTTTTATTTGGCATAAGTCAAACAAGGTTTGAGTTCAGAAAGCCGAGAAAGCTGACTGATCAGGACCATCCCCTCCAATATGAGAGAGACCCTCTCCTTTGTTCTCGGACCCTTTTTATCCCTGATTTCTGAAAGTTGCCCAGTTCTTGTTGGTCTAGCTAACTTGCTGGTGAACTTTTACTTGATTGGCTGCCTCCAGCTTGTTTGTACTGGGAAAATGCCATGTCAAACTCCTATTGGTTGTTTCCATCTAGGGGTCCATGACTCATCTCTCTCCAAGGACTGCCTGACCTCGGATTTCCACATCCTGCTATGTGTCAGGGTTTCTAACTAACTCCATAATCCTGAGATAGGCCTCAAGGCCATGGTCATGGCTGTACAAATGTTATATCTAAGCAAGCTTTGGGTGCAGAATAACTGTTCCTTCAAAATGGAGATATTTATGCTATGCTGAATAATACCTATTTTCTCTGCAGTCCTGTGGAGGGCCTCACAAGATGAAGCCAAGGTCAGTCGTATACAGGGACAATGTCTTCACCCCTTGACTGTCATCCCTCTCTTGCGATAGGAAACCTGATAGACTAAACCACATACGGAATTCCCTGAAATCCCAGTTATTTTCACACCCTTAGGTGGAGCACTGAGAAGCTTCAGTAGAAAACATCTGGAGTTTGTCTTGTTTGGAAAGCCAGCAGCTGCCTGCCACGTCATCTCTCCACTCTCCCTCTACTTCTGATTCTTGACATGCTTTTCAAAACACATCTCCTGGATGTGTTCTCTCTCTGTTGCGACTAGAATGTCCCAGAGGAATCTTACCACGCTGTCACTTAGTTTAGAAAATGTCCTGAGCTGAGGACAGACATCAAGAAAGAGTCTTCTTATTCGAGATAAGCATTTGGCAGGCTATAGCTCCTCGTGGTGTGCTAGGACTCCCAGAGTGATGGCGAAGCTCCACCTGGCAGACACCTGGAGGGGCTGCCAGCTCTATGACGTTGGGGGCCAAGCTGCCTCCAAGGGAGATGGAGCAGCAGGGACACTGCCCTGCCAAGCTCTGGGTATCTGCTATTCTGAGACCCCAGTCTAGATACCTTTATCTGAAAGCCATTTGATTGGGACTGCTTGCTTGACACCCTGTAGACTTAGTTCTCTTCCTACCTCTCTTCCTTCTCAGGAATGGGTGGTGTCAGGGCTCAGGGAACCACTCATCCTCCCACACACACATGCAAATACACATACACCCCTCTTGGGTTTTCTTGGGGGATAAGACAAACCAACACAGAATCCCCTGAAAGAGAAAGAGAAGACGAAAGAGAAGCACCAATTAAGTTGCAGGTCTCTGAAGAATTTGCATTGTAAAGGGGACAAATGGGTGTTTACCTCTGAAACTGAGGAACCTGGCAGCTTCCTAGGAGATGAGGAGGGAGAGGGTGAGGGAGAGAGAGACAGAGTAAGATAGAGGAGACAGAGAGAGAGAGATGCATGTGATTGATGACTGTGGCTGACCTGTGTTTGATCTCTGGCACATCAGATCCCCAGAATTCCTGACTAGCACCTAAGTGCTTTTGTTGTTGTTTTGTTTGTCCTGTTTCCACATCTGCTGGTGGTCAGGGCTTACTCCTGGTGCTGTGTTTGTCTTGCAAACAGTTGACCTAGGTTTGATGGCACCTTATATAGTTCCCTGAGCCCCTCAGGAGTGATCCCTGAGCACATCCAGATGTGGCTCCCAAACCAAAAACAATTCCACAAATTTAAAATGGGACTAGAGCTGACTATTCTTTCCCACAAAGAAAACATAAAGATAGCTAGTTGTCACAAGGAAAGCAGTCTATATTCTCCTACTAGGAGCAAAATGTTAATCAAAGCAGCAGTAACACAAATGCTAATCAAAGCATCGGCTCATACGCAGAAAGGGCTGAGGTGAATAAAGTGGTCCCTTACCCATGATCAGGGTGGGGGTGGAAGGCATAGATCAGTGTAATCACTATAATAAGCAGCACCAAGATTCCACAAAAAGTTAGAAACAGGACTTGCATATGATCTATTTACCCCTCTTTAGGGTATTTACCACCGAAATATGGAAGCATGCATTTGATGATAGCACATCTCAGTAATAGCAGCATATTTACAACAGTCAAGATCAGTGGACACATGAAGTGACCACCAGTGAGTGTATTGATAAGGAAGACGTAGAACTTTTACACACTGGAAATTCTACTCGGCTCTAAAGAAAGGATAGAGAAAGGACCAGAATGACAATAATAGTTGAAAATGATTATTTTGGACAGGAACTGTGTTGAAAGTAGGGAAAGGGATGTACATGATAACCTTTCAATATATGTATTGCAAACTATAACGCCAAGAAGGGGAGAGAGAAGGAGAGAGAGAAGAAAAGTGCTGCCATTGGGGGGGGCGGGTTATACGGCAGGAAGGAAACTGGGGACATTAGTGGTGGGAAATGTGCACTGGTGAAGGGACAGGTGTTGGAACATTATATGACTGAAACCCAATCATGAACAAGTTTGTAACTGTGTATCTCTCTGTGATTGGATTAAAGAACAATTAAATTTTGAAGGAAAAGAAGGAGGGAAGAAGGGAGAGAAGGAAGAAAGAAACACAGAAAGAAAAAATAAGGAAGGAGAGAAAAAAGGAAAGAGAAGGAGAAAGGAGAGAAAGAAGGAGAGAAGGAAATAAAGAGAAAAAGAAGGGTGAGAAGGAGAAAGGAGAGAAGGAAATAAAGAAAAAAGAAGGGTGAGAAGGAGAAAGAAAGAAAGAAAGAAAGAAAGAAAGAAAGAAAGAAAGAAAGAGAAAAAAGGAAGGAAGAGAGAGAAGATAGAAAGAAAGAAAGAAAGAAAGAAAGAAAGAAAGAAAGAAAGAAAGAGAAAAAAGGAAGGAAGAGAGAAGAAAGAAAGAAAGAAAGAAAGAAAGAAAGAAAGAAAGAAAGAAAGAAGCTCCCTAGGGCCAGACAGATAGGACCAGAGGTAAGGCTTATAGCTGACTCATGTTTGATCCTGGCACCACGCATGGTCTCCTGGGCACTGCCAGTTGTGATCACTGAGCACAGACCCAGTAGGAATCCCTGAGCACTGTCAGTGTGGCCTCCAAACCAAAAAGGAAAAGAAGAAAGAAAATCCCTGCTTTTCCACAACATGGATGGGTGTAGAAGGGTCTCATGCTTTGTGATATTCGCCAGATGGAGAAAGACAAACACAGCATGATTTCACTCATGCGATACACAGACAAAACAAGCAGATGAACTAAATAAAATGAAAATAAACTTCTGGAGTGTGAGACCAATTCATGGTTACAGAAAGGAAGGGGTAGGAGGAGGAGGAGGAGAAATCAGGACAAAGGGATACACATGTTGATTTTTAATAATATATACTTGAAACCTAATGTCACCATGTAATGTTACCTAAAAAAAGCCAACATGAAAATAAAGTATTTACTATACACATTTGTAAACTGTCATTGAAAAAGCTGTTCCTAACAATAATGATGCAAACTATAAAACTTTCTGCAATGAACTTAATTGCAATGCACAAAAGAACTTTCTAATGTCTTCACTTTGGGATGCACCCATCATGAATCTGGGGATCATCTGTTCACATTTGTTCATAGATTTTCACACATGGTTGAAAGTTTCACTACTAACTGTGAAGTTTTGGCAGGTTAATTAATGACTTTAATCAATTCATCAATTGTTTAACCTGTAAGGAAAAAGATAGTGGAAGGAAATAAAATGATACAAGATTTCTGTTAAAGAATATTTGTTGATATATGTATCCAGATCCCAGCTGAAGAATTTAGTTTGCTAATTTTATCTATTATATACTGTTAATGGCACCTGCATATCCAAAACTGTGTGGGTAAAAATTTTTCTAGAAATGGACCCCTGATGATGTGGGTCCCTAAGTTTACTACTAAATTTACTGCTAGCAGCAAATCGCTTCCAAAGTGCCTGCACAGATTTGGTCTCTCAGCAGCTCTGAAGAAGGTTTCTCATTTCCCCACTTCATTATCACCTAGGCAATATCAGAATTATTAATTTCTAAAAATATAAAGTGCAGAATGAGTAATACACTACTGTTCCATTTGTGTTTACTTTATTATTACTGAAATTTAATAAGCTTTTATTAGCTCACTTAGCTATCATGATTTTTTTTAATTTGTGGAGACTCCATGCATATCTATCACCCACTTGAACTCAAAAGAACTCTCCAATGTCTTAACTTTGGGGTGCACCAATCATGAATTTGGGGATCATCTGTTCACATTTATTCAAATATTTTCACATAGAGGTTGAAACTCTTACTATTAATTGTGAAGTGCTGACAGGTTAATTAATATGACTTTAATCAATGAATCAATTGTTTTTCATTCATTAACTGTTTCATATATTGATCACTATCATCTACTCCAGTGTGTGCTTTTTCGTGTGTACTTTAACACACGCTTATCTTTCACCTCTATCTTTAAATAATTGTCCTGTGTTTTGTTTTTCTTAAAATTCCAGTAAAATTTTTCTCCTAGTTCTTCTATATTTAATTCCTCTGGTCCTACTTTTATATAAGACCTGGTCCTAATGAACTCTTGTGTATAGTTACTTGTCTTTTCATCAGATATTAACAAGTCAAAACTGTGGTTTTTAAAACCACCTTCCTCATATGTCATAATTATGTACTCCTGTTGCTTCATTTTTAGATTTTTTGTCTCATTTGTTGGCTTACTGGCCTTGTCTGCACCCCACTTTTTTTTATTTTGACATAAGAAGCAAAGTTATCTTTTATTTATTTTTTTATTATTAGTGAAACACCATGAGGTACAGTTGTAGATTTACAAATTTTTGTGCTTGGATCTCGGTCATACCACGATCAAATACCCATCCCTCCACCAGTGCCCATTTTCCACCACCAGGATAATATCCCTCCCCCCCCATCCCCCCATCCCCCCCTGCCACTGTGGCAGGGCATTCCCTTTTGTTCTCTCTCTCCTTTTGGGTGTTGTGATCAGCAAAAGAGGCATTGAGTGGCGAACATGTTCAGTCCAGTCTACTTTCAACCTGCATCTCCCCTCCTGGGAGGATCCTCCAAACACCCTCCACTTGGTGTTCCCCTTTCTATCTGAATTGTCCTTTCCCCTAGAATACTCGGCTGGCCTCTAAGTTATGGAGTAATTCTCCTGGTGTTGATCTCAGCTATTCTTGGGTATTAATCTCATATTTTGTTACTTTATATCCCCCAGATGAATGCAATCTTTCTATGTCTATCCCTCTCTTTCTGACTCATTTCGCTTAGCATGATACTTTCCATATTGTACCACTTGTATGTAAAGTTCATGACTTCATCTTTTCTAACAGCTACATAGTACTCCATTGTGTAGATGTACCAAAGTTTCTTTAACCAGTCATCTGTTCTTGGGCACTCAGGTCTCTTCCAGTTTCTGGCTACTGTAAAGAGTGCTGCAATGAACAAACAAGTGCAGATGTCACTTCGGCTACGCATTTTTGCCTCTCTGGGATATATTCCCAGGAGTGGTATCGCTGGGTCAAATGTGCACCCCACTTTTTGTGGGTGCTTTCCAAGCTCAAGGCACTGTGGGATACTCCCCATGACAATTAGCTAACTGGACTGTTCAGTGCTCAGCCACCAAGAGATACTGTTCATGTCCAGAGGTGCTGGGGTCCCTGAAACCACCTTGCCAGTGCTTAAGGAGGCATGAGGTTCTGCAACTGAAGTTGAGCCTCTTGCATGCAAGTCATGTGCCCTACACACTTGAATCATCTTCCCAAATGCTAGCACTTCTTTCTTGACCACAATTTGCTTCAAAAACTGATACTGTAGTTAAAGATAAAATTTAACTTATCCAAATATGTTTTATCATCAGGCCGGGTTTAGCAAAGAATCCCACCGAGTGTCTAGATGTCTGTTCAATTTATAGATCGTTTTGAGGAGAAAAGTCACTTTTATGGTTTCACAGCCCAGGAACGTATCATCTTTCTCCATTTATTTATATCTGCCTTTATGCTTTTCAAAGAAAGTTTAATCTTCCCTCACCAAGGTCTCTATATGCCTTATAAAAATGTAGTTCCCATGCCTCTGTAAAAAGGTACTCCTGTGAACACAATCTAGTGGAGTTTTGTCACTCTATTGTGGCATTTTCTTTAACAAGTACAATTCCTAATTAATTTTGCTGAGAAACCTAAATATTCTGGAGGAAGATTCTGAATTTGAACTCCATTTTTAAAAGTATCATATGACTGTATGTATAGATAATGTTGGGAAAATAGTTTTATTTCATGTTTTTGCATTTAATTTTTAATTTCTATTCCTTGCTGCCTTGATCAGAAACACTAATATTCTGTGTATCACAAATGTTGTGAGCAGGAATTAATACCCCAATAGAATTGTGTCTTCATTATTAACTGTGCTGTGAGTTGCCGATCCATTCCTAAGGAACTTTTCTCCTCTACCAGATCACAAAATGTTCGGGCTTTCTTCTTTTCTCTTTTTAATGAGCTCATATTAAATTTTACCAATTTTTAACCTGTTGAGATGAAGAAATTTTACCTTTTTCTTTAAAGTCACTTCTTATAAAGGTGTCATGCAATAAAATAGTACACAGTGTGAATTTCACATTTTCAATTCTGGCTTTGTTGCATTTCAACAAAGATTGGGGTCCTTTGACCAGCTTCAGTGGCTATTTGATGCTTTTAATAGAGTCCTTTAAGCTTTTGTAATGATGGATCTAGGGTAGATTTTCTTTTAGATCTAGTTGAGTCTCATACTATGACATTTTCTTTCTGGAACCTAGTGCATAATGCCCTGGGTTCAAAGAGATTTCTCTACTCTAGATATTGGGACTTCAAATGAATCTTGGCTCTGTGTGACCGCTGAAGATTTGATTAATTAGTCTTTCCTGCAAATCTTTTCTGACCGTGTGGATATTCACTCTCTGCAGATGTGAATAATTGTTTCACCTTGAATGCATACTGAGCACGTCTCTGACTAGCTGTTTTGATGAGGACCCTCTGGTTCCCAAACGAGGGTACCTCCAGTTTCTCAGAACTCCAATTCTTGCTCTTCAGCTCAGCAAGGCTGCCAGACTTGCTTAGAATTTTCCTTCCATGGCTCAAGGATTGGAAATAACCAAAAGACAGGAGTTGGATAGGGGGAACCTTGGAGAGGGCTCATTGTCCTTGTCTTCTGTTCTCAGGGATCACATTCCTGATCCCATTAGTGCCCCAAGATGGACCGTGTTGACAAATTGGCATTCAGCAGGGCCCTAGTTGCCCCAGAGAGTTGGAAGGATCCCTCCACTCCTGTTGATAGCTGAGATGACACTGGGAAAGGACCTTGCGTGTCTGTGGCCAACTTCCTAATACTAAATGATGAAAGAGTGGAATCTAAACAAAATTTTTCTGTTCAGACTTGGTGGCACAACTGGAGTTTCTCAGTCTTTGAAAATACCACTGGACCAGAAATAGAAAAACTCCTATAAGATATTAGGAGCATCACTGCCTGGTTTTGCTTAGCCCAAACCACCTCTGAGCAGGTTTTCCAATTAGAAAAAAGTCTGATATTGAGCTCAGACATTCTCTGAAGCTATTGTCTTGGTCTCTCAGATGCCCACACGCTGCTGCCTCAAGGCCTGAGAACCTTGTTTAACCATAACTGGAGGTTTTAGTTTGATAGAATTTTGGCATGGTCAGCCTATCAAGAGCCAGGGATAACTAGAGAAGCACCAATCATAAAGAGCAATCAGACTGAGAAAAGCCCTTGGTGGCAGAGTGCCATGCTTCTCATCTCCATCGTCCAAATTCCCATCCATCCTGACCTGGATTCTGCCTAAGATCAGAGATATACAGATATTGCTGTTCCCTTCACCGTCAAATATATTGCAGCTATTGAAACCGGGTCGAGTGATGTCAGGAGCACTGGGAAGGAGCAGCTGAAATGCTGGAAAACCAGAGCTACCAGCTGTCCAGAGCTGAGCTTCTGTCTCCAAGTAACAGGAACTGTAAAAGTCAATATTTGATTCTTGACTCCTGAAAGTCAGGGCATGTGATGCTTCAGGTCTACTCCCAGTACAATTAAGTGGAATCACAGCACATAGCTGGTGTTTGCCATTCCACCACAGATACAATTATACCCGCTGAGTCAGAGAGATGGTCTCCAATGAGAGCTTTCGAAGACTGAGAAACAATCTTGGTACCAGCTCGGGATTTATTTGCATTTGCTCACTGAAACTAAACTATTTCTCTAAATATTCTGCTTCGACTCAAAGCTGCTCATTAACCATTCTGCTTACAGGGCTTAGTTAAGCTCCTCTGAAATTGGATTCTGCCCTAAGGGGGAAAGCAGTGTTGTGCTGTCTGTGGCACAACTAACTGCCGGCTGTTGTCACGTCCATTCCAGTGACTGGCCCTGGATGAAGCTGGCCATGACACCCTGCTTTTAGTGACTTCCTGTTCTCTGTTCCTTCCTTCCCTTCTCATGGGAAGTTATCAAAAAACTCCATGGCAAGGAGAGAATGAGAGGAGTTCCTTTGTTTATTCTAATTTATTCTAAGAACACATTGATGTCAATACATTTTATAAGGAATACAATATATATTTGTTTCCTTTTTTTTTGCGATAGAGTCAAGGTGCCACACCTGGCAGTGCTCAGGGCTTCCTCCTAGCTCTTTGCTGAAACCTCACTCATTTGGGTGCCAAGGATTAACTGTTGCAAGACAGAAGCCTTAACCCCTATACTATTTATCTAGTCCAAGAAAGAACATGGTGTATATTTGAATGACCTGAAGTTATTTTTACCATTAGTCAGGTGAACAAAAATGCCTGGTGGCAAGTAGTTGATCAAACTCCTTCCTGACCCACAGTGCCTGAATTTTCCATGAGTGTGAATCACCTCCTGGGTGTCCAATTTCTGCATAAGCTGCTGACACTGTTGACTCCTGTGCTTTGGAAAGCATGAGAATGGACAACCTCTGTTCAACCCTGAGCTCACAGGAAGAGAGAGGGCGAGCCCGTCAACAGCAGGGGGAGCAACATCCTTGCATCCTAAGCTGTGGGTCAACCCCAGGCTGGGTTGTGAAATTTTAAAAAATTGTGTTAGAAATTGTGTTGGCAAAACTGGATGGCTACATGCAAAAAAGTGGGCTCAGATCTCTGCCTAACGCCATGTACAAAATTAAGATCAAAATGGATTAAAGACCTCAACATCAGACCAGAATCCAAAAGGTTCATTGAAGACAAAGTTGGCAAAACCCTTCATGATATTGAAGCTAATGGTATCTTCAAAGATGTCATGCAACTGGTCAAGCAAGTGAAAACAGAGATAGACAATTGGAACTATCTAAAACTAAGAAGCCTCTGCACCTCAAAAGAAACAGTGACCTCTCATGGTGTTTCAATAACAAATTTTTTTTTAAAAAATGTAAATGATGGAGAATGGGCACTGGTGGAGGGATGGGTACTGGATCATTGTATAACTGAAACCCAAGCACAAAAATTTGTAAGTCTACAACTATACCTCATGGTGTTTCACTAATAAAAATTTTAAAAAAAACTAAAAAAAAAAAGAAACAGTGACAAAAATACAAAGACAGTCTACAGAAAGGTAAAGGATGTTCGCCGAATACACATCCAACAAGGGGTTGATATTAAGGATACACAAAGTATTGGTTGAACTCCACAAGAAGAAAACATCCAACCTCATCAAAAAATGGGGCGACGAAATGAACAGAAACTTTCTCAAAGAAGAAATCCGAATGGCTAAAAGGCACATGAGAAAATGCTCTACATCATTAATCATCAGGGAGATGCAGATCAAAACAACAATGAGATATCATCTCACACCACAGAGACTGGCCCACATCCAAAAGAACAAAAGCAACAGTGTTGGCGCGGATGTGGCAAGAAAGGGACCCTCCTTCACTGCTGGCGGGAATGCCAACTGGTTCAGCCCTTTTGGAAAACAGTATGGACAATTCTCACAAAATTAGAAATTGAGCTCCCATTTGACCCAGCAATACCACTCCTGGGAATATATCCCAGAGAGGCAAAAAAGTATAGTCAAAGAGACGTCTGCACTTGTTTGTTCATTGCAGCACTCTTTACAATAGCCAGAATCTGGAAAAAACCTGAGTGCCCAAGAACAGATGACTGGTTAAAGAAACTTTGGTACATTTACACAATGGAGTATACTATGTAGCTGTTAGAAAAGGTGAAGTCATGAAATTTACATACAAGTAGTACTACATGGAAAATCTCATGTTAAGCGAAATGAGTCAGAAAGAGAAGAATAGTCATAGAAGGATTGCATTCATCTGGGGAACATAAAGTAACTAAATGGGAGACTAACACCCAAGAGTGACTGAGATTAGTACCAGGAATTTTGCTCCATGGCTTGGAGGCCAGCCACACATGCTAGGGGAAAAGGGAGCTCAGATAGAGAAGGGAGCACTAAATAAAGGGTGTTGGGAGGATCCTCCCAGGATGGGAGGAGCATGCTGAAAGTAGACTATAGACCAAACATGATTGCCACTCAATGCCTCTTTTGCAAACCACAACAGCCAAAAGGAGAGAGAGAACAAAAGGGAATGCCCTGCCACAGAGGCAGGGTGGGATGGGGGTTGGGGGATGGGAGGGATACTGAGACTCGTGGTCGTGGAAAATGGGCACTGGTGAAGAGATGGGTACTTGATCATTGTATAACTGAAACCCAAGCACAAAAATTTGTAAGTCTACAACTGTACCTCATGGTGTTTCACTAATAAAAATTTTTAAAAAATTAAAAATTAAATTAAAAATTGTGTTAGGGGGCGGAGTGATAGTACAGGGAGTAGGGTGCTTGCCTTGCACACAATAGACCTGGGTTGGATCCCCAAAACCCCAGAGAAGCCTGCCTCTGACTTTGATTTTTTTCCCCATTTTGTTTACAGAGTAATTTCATCACTGCAATGTAGGAAAGGATGATAGCAAAGAAAAATTTCACTGTTCTTTTCATCTTTCATATACTATCCCATCAGATGTGGCCAAAACCAAACCAAACCAAACCACGACCATAACAACAAAATAAATACATCTTGCCTGCAGAGAAACAACCCCAGCATCATCTCTCCAAAAGAACATGATACTGATTAATCTTCCCAGGTAGATGATCTGAACTGAGAATTCTGGGACCTTCTCACAATGGGGGCACGTATATCCCCCCTTCTGCCTGACAGTCCAGCAGTACACAGCCATACCCAACACCCTCAAGTAGAAATGGCCCAGCTCCACAGCTGAACCTCATCAAATTGCCTAGCCTCCAAATGGTTCCAGATCTATAGCTCCAGAACCACGTGGTTGGACACCTCAAAATTTCATAGTCCTTGTCAGCCCAGTAGGAGCACAGCAAATCTGAGGGGAAAGTTGCGTAGAAGCCCCCAAGCTCAATGAGCAAAAATAACACCAACCAGCAATGCTAATTCTCTAACTTTTGTAAATTTAGTAACATCATTGTGAGATATAACAATGATCACAAATGGATTTTTATTGTTTTGACAATTCCATTTGATAATTCCATTTACCTTTGTGTTGTAACGAACAATATGAAGTAAATTTGTTTGTGCCTTTGAGGGGACTGACGGGGCGGTAGACGGGAAACTTTGGTGGAGGGAAGGGCACAATGGTGGTGGGATTGATGTTGGAACTCTTAATACCCAAAACAACAGTGTTATGAACAACTTGGTGAATTATGGTGTTTAAAATCATAATTTTAAAATGTCTTAAATAATAAAACAAAAATTATGAGGAAATTATGGTTTAAAATCATAATTTTAAAATGTCTTAAATAATAAAGCAAACATTTTTGTTGGGCTGAAGAGATAGTACCATAGTCCATATGTAGAGAGAGCATTGGGCGCTTGCCTTAGGTGCAGTCACCCAGTGAGATTCCCCACACTGTATATGGTACCCTGAATACTGCCAGAAGTGATCCTCTAGTTCAGAGGAATGCCCTGAGCACCTTCAGGTGTGGCTCCAACAACCCCCACCTCTGAAAGATAAGATGAGAAGAATCCAAAACAATGAAAGAATTTTAAAGGCACACTTGAGGTCATGGAAAAAAATTCTGGGTGAAAAGGGGTTGTGGGTAGAACACAGTCAAGAATCCAGGAGTGTTAGAATTTTGCAAGCAAGATCACTACAGATCAGAGAGAAGCCTGCCTCTGACTTTGATTTTTTTTCCCATTTTGTTTACAGAGCAATTTTATCACTGCAATGTAGGAAAGGATGATAGCAAAGAAAAATTTCACTGTTCTTTTCATCTTTCATAAACTATCACGTAAAAATAAGCAAAACCATTTGAACTGGAAAGCACATTCACTGATGGATCACTCAAATCAGAGAGTGAATTACCACTGGAGCCACGTCTGCTGAAAATTGCTTGACAGTCTCTTAAAAGGCCTCATTTTAATTAGTACAAGTTGAATAATAGTTATCTACTTTCAAAATTAATTAAATGATATTTAGTGCCTACACCCATAAATCATTCAATATAAATATTTTTAGTGCACAGAATAGAAGAGCTCAGCTTTCCACATCAACTCTGGTTTTAGCAGACTAACCATCCTGCTTAAAATAAGCAGAAAAATATATAGGACATAGAGAAAGGTGTGTGTGCACGCGCGCTCATGAGTGATGAAACAGAGATAGACACAGAGAGAATGAGAGCGAACTACAGAGCTACTGGAGCAGCCTGAGACCAGAACCCAGGGAAGGAAGGAGTGTGTTGAAGAGAAAGTGGTGGGCACAAATACGGTGGGGTGGAGAGACATCCTGGCAGTACCTTTGGGAGCTGAAATAGAAACACTTGGGCATTGGGTCTCTTGGGTACAAGGCATTTGAGAACGGGGTTTTATACTGTTTCCCTAAAGGAACTAACCCCTCGCTGTCTCCCTTGGACTGATTTCAGGATATTATTTTTATTGGTTGAGTCCCTTCTCTGTATCACTTCTCCAATAATATGACCTCTGTCCCCATTCCCCTCTAAATAAAATGTTCTTACTCTAGGGCATTACTCTTGTCCTAGGGTCTGCTTTTCAAGCATTCCAGTTGGTGATCCATGGTTCAGAACAGAACACAGCTGCTGAGTTTTCCAAACACACTGGAAACACATACACACACACAAACACACAGAGCTTTAAAATATCTCACGGGGTTGAGAAACATCAAACAGAGATTCAGAGATACCAAAGGGTCAGGAGAACTTAAGATGTTGGGCATGGGGATGAAGTTCAGCAAGGGATTCTAAGAGGTGAACCTGCTATTGTCCTAATACCTTTGCCTCTTTCTTCACAGCACAGAGGAAGCTAGACAGAGAATTGAGCAGGTCACAGCAGATTTGGAAGCTACTAAAATCACCAGGCCTTTCTTTTCTAAGAGAAAAATTGGCACTCTTAAAGGGATAAAATAAAATATCTTCAAAATTAATGAAATAATATTTAGTACCTAGACCTATAATCTTTCAGTATCAATGTTTTTAGTGCACAGAGTAGAATAGTTCAGCTTTCCACATCAACTGGCTTTTAGAAGACCAACCCTTCTGTTTAAAATAAACAGAAAAATGTATAGAAAATAGAGAATTCTATAGTGATTGAATTTTTTCCATTCTTATATAGCATAAATATACCCAATTATATAATTGAAATACATCAGGTAAAAACTTCGAGAAATTCTTGGCAGCATACTTGCTTTAAAAAATCTACTGAAAGTAGTCCAACAGAAGAACATAGTTGCTGAGAGTGGCAGATGAAGTAGGAAAGAACAATGAACTCTGTTGCTGATAAAGATGTGAGTCTGAATAAATATTGAAGCACTAATTCCACTACTAACGTGATGATACATTATAGAGCCAAAATACCTTTAGAACTTAAATTCAGGATACTGATAATTTTCTGTGAGGTGAGGAAAAATAACAATGCACAATAGGCAATAATAAATAATTATTGGAAGGAACATATCCAAGTGACAGTATCTGGATGAAAAGAGACGCATCATCATTTGTCATTGGGAGCTGGGAACTAAAACCAAAACAATATTGACTCATCCATTAAAATGGCCAAAATGAAATGACAGGAGGTGTGTTGCATTTTTATCATGATCCTGATTTCTGAGGAAATGGTTGCAATTGAAATGAAGTGCATTATGCTATCAATTAAAGCAATCACTTGTTCACAATGATGGACGAGAAGCCAGGAGAGTTTGAAGTCAGGAGGCCAAGACCAAAATGAGACTAACAAGTAGTCCTTATTGCTTACCTTGAAAGCAATGTAAACACATCAGCTGAATCAAGTGCACTCAAGGTACTTGGCATTCTATCCCTGTGGACTGTCCAAGTCTTCTTCAGACCTTTGCAGTGTCCACAGGAGGTGCTGTAAGGCTTCTTTTCTTCAACTGGAGATAAGAAGCTGACAGGGAAATTCTGGGCCCAGAGTCTCACTGCCTCTTTTTTAAATGAATTTATTATTATTTTTAATTATAGAATCACTATGAGATACAGTTACAACTTTCATGATTGAGTTTCAGCCATAAAATGATCAAACACCCATCCTTCCACCAATGCACATTTTCCACCACTAATGTCCCCAGTATCCCTCCCACCATCCCCTACCTCTATGTCAGACAATTTCCATCTTACTTCCTCTCTACTTTGGGGCTTTATGGTTTGCAATACAGATGCTGAGAGGCCATCATGTTTGGCCCTTTGTCTACTTTCAGCACACATCTCCCATCCCAAGCGATCTGGTCTCTTCTCCATCCCAGTTGCCTTTTCCCAAGTACGTGAGGCAGGCAGATACTCCTGGTCAATTGTCTCTGCTGTACTTGGGTATTAGTCTCATATTATGTTATTTTATATGCCACAAATGAGTGCAGTTATCCTATGTCTGTCCCTCTCTTTCTGACTCATTTTACTTAGCATGGTATTCTCCATGTCCATCCACTTATAAGCAAATTTCATGACTTCATCTTTACTAACAGCTGCATAGTATTTCATTGTGAAGATATACCAATGTTTCTTTAACCAGTCATCTGTTCTTCGACACCTGAGTTGTTATATTATGGCTATTGTGAACAGTGTAACCACCTCTTTCTTCATGTTTCTCAGACTCAGACTCAAGGAGAGAGCAAAACTGAGAGTCTCTTTCTCCCCACATTCATGGCAGCACTGGTTGTTCTTGTTCTTTTTCTCTTTTCTTTTTTAGAATTTACTTTTTAATCTAGAAAAGACACAAGAAAAGTAGAATAATGCACCGAACAATAGCTCACCCATGTTAAATTCTTTCCTTTCGAGTTTAGAGTAGAGGAATAGAATAAGGAGAAGCAAGTTCTATAGAGGACATGATTATTGATGGGTATGGGCTCTGGTCACCAAATTCAATACAGGAAATGGGGTTTCCAGTACTAATTTTCCAACCTCACCCCTTAGTATCCTAAAGTAAGTTAGTCCAATTCTGGTAGTATCGCCTTGGAGATAGAATCAGACCCCACAAACATCTCCCCTCCACCCCCATCCCATCCTCCTTGACTTGGTTCTCCAAGACTGTGCCAGAGGAGCTACCTCTTCTGGCAGTCTCCTGAATCACACTTTCCTCTTTTACCAACAATGGAACCCTGTCATACATTTATTTTCTATAGTATGGAATTTCCTCAGTATGTCAGATTTCAGTTCTCTGTTTAAAATATATATATATATATATATATATATATATATATATATATATATCACTTGATCACTTGACTTCCCGTTAATCGTTGATTTGCTCAAGCGGGTGCCAGTAACGTCTCCATTTGTCCCTGTCATGTGCTAGTGTAGCCCAATGGCGTCTGTCTGTTCTAGGAACATGAAGAGCCTCAAACTGATCGTTCATGGTCTTGATGAGGAAGTCTGACCATCTGGTAGGTGGGAGGCCACGCGGTCTTTTGACATCCTGTGGAATCCAGTCGGTTATGGCTCTAGTCCAGCAGTCGTCTCTAAATCTCATTACGTGACCAGCCCATCTGATTTTTGATGCCTTGGCAAACGAGACAGCTTCCCTGATTCTTGATCGTCGACAGAGGTCGGAACTCCGGATTCTTTCTCTCATTTGAGTGAAACGTGATATTCCAAGCATAGCTCTTTCAATTCCTCTTTGGGAGACCCGAATAGCGTTCTCATCCTGTTTGCGTAGGGCCCAGGTCTCTGAGGCGTCTGTTAGTGCAGGAAGAACAGTGGAATCAAAGAGATGTGCCCAGAGCCGGAGTTTTTTCGTCCCCTTAGCTATTTCTTCGACGCTCTTGAAGGCGTTCCAAGCCGCTCTTTTCCTCCTGTGCAGCTCGGGTGCCAGGTCATTTGTCATGTTGACTTCTCCACCTAGGTACACATATCTGTTGCATTCGGAGATGGTTGTTCCATTAAGAGCGAATGGAGCATCAGGAACGAGACTGTTTCTCATAAACATTGTCTTTGTAAGATTTAGCTGTAGACCAGCCTTTCCACACTCACGGTCAAAGTGGGCCAGCATTTGTGCTGCTTGGCTAAAATGTTTGGTGTTATTAAAACAATGTCATCAGCAAAGCGGAGGTGGTGTACTTGCCGACCACCTATCTTCACTCCCATTACTTCCCATTCCAGGCATCGCATGATGTTCTCGAGGGTGGCACTGAAGAGTTTCGGTAAAATGGTATCTCCCTGCCAAACACCTCTCTTGACATGGATGATTACTTCTTTGTAGAATGGTGAGATAGTAGTATCTGGTAGTGAATCCATAATACAGCTCACGGAGGATCCTGATGTATTGAGTTTGAATGCCCTGATTGACTAGGGCTTCAATGACCGCTTCCGTTTCGACAGAATCAAAGGCCTTCTTTAAATCAATGAACGTTAGACAGAGCGGCATCTTGAATTCCCGAGAAACCTCAATGTGCTTGGTTATCGTGTGGATATGGTCAATGGTGCTGAATCCTTTGCAGAACCCAGCTTGCTCGCATGGTTGTCCTTCATCTAATGTTCTGCTAATCTTATTCAGGATGACCCAGCTTGCTCACATGGTTGTCCTTCATCTAATGTTCTGCTAATCTTATTCAGGATGACTCTAGTGAACAACTTGTAGATGACAGACAATAGGCAGATTGGGCGATAGTTGCCAATGTCATGGATGTCTCCCTTCTTGAACAGTAGTACGGTCCTGCTGGTTTTCCATTGGGACGGAACCTTGCATTCAGACAGGTAGCGAGTGAAGAGCCGAGCCAGCGTATTGATGAGTACTGACGGCAGGTTCTTCAGGTGTTTGGGTCTGACCTTGTCTGGGCCGGGTGCTGTTCGTTTCTTTACTGACGAAATGGCATGTTGGATTTTTGAAGGGAGAACATTGGGAATGACATCCATCCTGTGGAATTTGGTATGTGTGCAGGTGGACATGACTATCGAAGAGATCTGAGTTGAAGTCCTGGATTATCTTCTCCATTGCCCTTCTGGAAGATGTGATAGATCCATCAGGACATCGGAGGGCAGTCATCTTGGTCTTTAAGTTGGCAAAGGACAGGCGGGCGTTATGAATACATATATATATATATATATATATATATATATATATATACCGAAAGGAAGAAAACAAAATCATCTGTCTGCATAGACAAACTTTACATTTAGGTTACACTTTGTCTGTGATGCTAAATGAGTTGCATGCTTAGTGATGAGAGAACTTGTATCTGGAAATTAGTCTGTAAGCAAATGTTTAAAGCCAAACAATACTTGATCAGATAATTTGTTGCCATTAAATATGTCTCTTCAAAAGATTTGCCCCACGACTAAAACCTCATGGGAAGGAGGTCGTTTCGGTCCGCCCTTCATGCCTTACCGAGGCCACCAGTTGCCCCCCACGAGCGGCTCTCCAGCACGGCCACGACTCCAGAGCACAGAAACCAATTTCTTAACTAACTGACTTTCAGTAGAAATACTTCCAGGGTCAATAAGTAAAATAGCAGAAATCCAAAACCAACATTTAATTCTTGAACCCAGCTGTAGAAAACAAATCACTTCACAATGCTTTTTCAGCATGTCTGATTGGGGGGGGGGGGGGGTAAACTCTAAATAATAGTGGTGAATCTTTTAATGAAACAATGAATCAAATCAAAGCAGATAGAGTGTTAACTAGAATTCATTTGCCTCACAGGGACTGGGAGGGGTGGGGAGTGGGGTCTTATTGGGGTTCTTCATGGTAAAAAATAAGTATTGGTAAAGGGAAATGTGTTTGATATTTGCATGACTGAGACCTAAACCTGAAAGCTTTGTAACCTTTCCCACAGTGATTCAATAAGTAAATAAATTAAAAAAATAAAAAATAAAAATAAATTAAAAAAAAAGATTTGCCCCACATTGTGCTGTTGGAAACTTTTTCTTTCCAAGAGAATAGAAGAGCTCAAGACACATGATTTATATATACAACATTGTTAAACAAATTCCCTCTGCAGGAAAAAAAAATATAAATGCTGATGATTAGTAAAAACACCTAATGAGGAAAAAGAGAGCATTTTTAATTGCTAAATTGAAGGCAGTGCAAACTCACCTTGTTTTGTAAATGGTATAAAATGGTTTGTGTTTTTGGCAGCATTCCTGAAAGAAAAAAGGAAAAAGATTCAAATTTGTTGCTAAGATCTGAAATCTCTTTAAGTTGCATGCTCATATTTTGTTTGATACCTTCACAGGTCACTAGGGAAATTCAAATCAATGCCTACAAAAATGTATACACACTTGAAAGTGATTCATATCAGATTAGATAAACTTGGAGTCTACTTCCTGCTCGCACAGTAACTGGTTCTTGGATCATTGCTCTAAATTTCTCAGAATTAAATAGGAAACAAATTAGTTTAAATAGTTTTACAGAACACAAAACATAGAAGGAAAATATACACCAAAGAAACAGCGCTAAGAAATATAAAACTTTCTATAATCTACTTGAAAAATACCAATCACATTGAAAAATTGAGAATGTATATTGTAATCCCTGTAGCAATCACTGAAATACCAAATAAGGAGTTATTTTCAATATTAAAATGGAAGCAAAAAATGTTAAATAAGTCACTAAACTTTATAAAATAAAAATTGAATAAAAGTTGAGGGAACTAAAATAATAAAAGTGGTAGGACTATATTTAAGCATATCAACAGTCATGTTAAGTATAAACTGTCCAAAAATGCCAATAAAATATGTTAGAATAGGGACTTGATTAATAAATTAAGAGCTATAAGTAGATTAAAAAGAAAGACATTAAAAAGTGAAAGGATAGAGAAAGATATATCAAGCAAACATCCATCAATAGGAAGTTAGAATGGCTATATTAATATCAGACAAAATAGATTTCTGAATAAAGAAATTTTTTAGTGGCAGAAAGGGATATGTCTTTAATGATCAGTTAATCAAGGGAAAAAATATGTACCTAGTAAAAGAGACTCAAAATACCTGAAGAAAAACTGACAAAAATTAAATAAAAAATAGTCAAATCCACAATTAGAGTCGGGGATTTCAACATTCTTCATCCAGAATTAGAACTAATTAAAAGTCAAGAGGATATATGAGAACTCAAAGGGCACTCAACCAACTGAACCTGACATTTATAGAACTCACCACTCAACAGTGGCAGAATGCATATTCTTTTCACATTCCCAGTCATTACAAATTTAACAAATTAAAATGTGCTCTTTGAGCTTAGTAGAATATAGAAATCAATAGTAGAAAAGAGCAGAAAAACTTCCAACATTTGGTCATAAAAATAGATATCTAAATAATCTATAAGATAATAAAGAAATTCTCTATGAAAATTAGAAAATAGTTTGAACTGAACTTTAAAAAAAACAAAGAATGTATAAAAGTCATCCTAAAGCCAATAAATAAATGTAGTGCTATCAGAGAGTTCAATCATTTTTCTTTGGCTGAAGTATACAACTGGAAAGAAAGATCAAGAATACTGGGACTGACATGATGCCTCAAATACTACAGCACATGCCTGGCATGTGTGAGAACCAGGGTCCTTCCTGCCTGGCTCTCTGCCCCACCAACAATGTGGCCTTAGTCATGTCCAGTGATTACTATCCCAGAGCATGACAAAATGTGACACCCCTCCCAAGAATAAAATTAATTTTTTAAATAAAGAAAACCAGGGGTATGGTGCTGCCAGCAGGTCAATGTGTACCTCTAAGGCAAGTGCATCAGCAGCCTGATGGCACCTTCAGACTTCCAGATACCCCAAAATTGCTGCTGTGCCTTTGGCCAGGCCCCAAAAACTTGGGGCAAAGTTTACCAAGAAGTAAAAGTTAGATATGCGGGAAATACACCCACAAACCACCTCCAGTTCAGCTATATAATTGGAGGCATGGCCTCTCTGGTTCCTGATTGAACTGCTTAATGGCCATGATCCCAGAGACTCAGAAATAAATCTCGAAACCCAGCGGCTTTTGGCAGAAATGTGTCTGCTCCCTGCAGTAGGTTACCAGTTCTGGGACAACCCAGGTGGAAATAGGTTTCATGCCTTGGCCTGTTCCCCCTGGTGGCCCACTGGCCACCATCCTCCAGAGGCCTCTGGACAGTCAGGTTTGTGCCCGCAGTGAGGAGACATGCAGGGCCTCACAGGATGGGGGTGGAGCCGGTCCTGTCCTCCCCACCCCAATGAGACCCCAAGTCATCGCCCACGATTGGCCTCTCTGGCTCCTGATCAAGCTGCTTAATAGCTCCTGATCAAGCTGCTCTCTGGCTCCTGATCAAGCTGGGCCATGATCCCAGAGACTCAGAAACAAATCTCAAAATCCAGTGGCTTTTGGCAGAAATGCGGCTGGACCATGCAGTAGGTTACTGTCGCCAGGCCACCCCAGGGGGGAAAGGGTGTTGTCCCTCCGCCTGCTTTCCCCTGGTGGTTCAGTGGCCATCATCCTCCAGAGGCCATTGGACAGTGAGGTTTGGGCCTGCAGTGACGAGACACGCAGGGCCTCACAGGATGGGGGTGGAGCCGGTCCTGTCTTCCCCACCCCAACGAGACCCCAAGTCATCGCCCACTAACGGCCTTTCTGGCTCCTGATCAAGCTGCTTAATGGCCATGATCCCAGAGACTCAGGAGCAAATCTCGGAACCCAGCAGGTTTTGGCAGAAATCCCTCCAGATTTAAATGTTAAAATTTCAGAATTTCAAAATCGCGTGGCCACTGTTGCAGCTACGCAACATCATAAGTTATTCATAACCAGCAATAGAAAAAAAATTGTCTACTGTTGCCTTTTCAGCAGATCTGAGTGTTGGAGAAAGATCTCAAATAATAATGGTGGGTCTGGTGTCAAAATATTGAATGTGATCAAAGTAGAGAGAGAGAGTAATGTGGAAATCATCTGCCCCACAGGTAGGGGGAAGGTGTGGAATGGGGGTATACTGGGGTTGTTGGGGGTGGAGAATGGGCACTGATGAAGGTACGGGTGTTTCATTGCGTGACCGAGACTTAGACCCAAAGCATTGTAACTTCTCTCATGGTGATTCAATAAATAAAATTATAAAAAATGAAAAAAAAAAAGTAAGGTGAAGTTCATGCACAATTCAATCAGCTAATCAATGGCTGAATAAATAGCAGTACTCCTACATTTAAAAAAAGAAAGTTATGTGAAGTTCATGCCCAATTCAATCAGCTTTATCAATGGCTGAACAAATAGAAGTACTCCTATATTATTAAAAAATAATAAATACAATAATAATAAAACTATAGAGACCAAAAAACATAAAAAATAAATAAATAAATAAAACCATACCATTTACAATGTATTTTTAACTGTGGCATTCTCTTATGTGTAAACATATATGTATATTAAAATTTGCAAAATATTGGTGAAAGAAATGGAAAATACATTAATAGAGATGTGTACCATATTTACAGATTATAAGGTTTCATTGCATTAAGATACTACTCAGACCAAAATTGATAATGGTATCATAAATAGTGGGCTGGAGCGATAGCACAGCAGGTAGGGCGGTTGCCTTGCAAGAGGCCAGCATGGCCTACCCGAGTTTGATTCCTCCGCCCCTCTCGGAGAGCCTGGCAAGCTACCGAGAGTATCTCACCCACAGCAAAGCCTGGCAAGCTACCCGTGACGTATTCGATATGCCAAACATAGTAACAACTGTAACAGTGGAGATGTTACTGGGCCCACTCGAGCAAATCGATAAACAATGGGAGGACAGTGATCATAAATAGTAGTTTATGAAATGGTATGTACAGGAAAGTCAAATTAAAAACTACATATTGCCAGGAAATATTAGGAAATCACATATACAACAAATCACTTCTATAGTTAAGGTAGTAATGTTTATAAAAATAAAATGAGTCCAAAAATTTGAAAGCCATTGAGAAATCATTCTTTAACAAACCGTAGGGACTGGAGTGATAGCACAGCAGGTAGGGCGTTTGCCTTGCAAGCGGCCAACCCGAGTTCAAATTCCAGCATCCCATATGGTCCCCTGAGCATCACCAGGAGTAATTCCTGAGTGCAGAGCCAGGAGTAACCCCTGAGCAGAGCCAGGTATGACCCAAAAGGCAAAAAAAAAAAAAAAAAAAAAAAAAAAAAGAAGAAAGAAAGAAAAGAAAAGAAAAGAAAAGAAAAGAAACCGTAGTACAAATCAGCTAATCAGTGGCTGAATAAATAGCAGTACTCCTACATTTAAAAAAAAAGAGTAGACATACACTAGGAATTGACTTTGAGCTTCAACTCCCCAAGCACCCCAGGGTATGGTGCTGGCAGCCTCAAACACTGAACCATCTGTCTTGGTTAGTCAAATAGTAAAGGGAGTGGCCCCCTAGAGTCCTTGAACAATGCCAAGGTTTCCTCGTCCACACATACAAAAAGAGCATTGGGAAAAAATGGCATTTCCTTAATGAATATATATGCACTAGTAATGTAGCCTTTTAATTTAATGCACATAACCATAGTTAAATTGAAGGAGAAATGAATTAGCCATTAAACACAACCTGTGCAGATTTCATAAATGAATAAAAATGAGTAATAAACTAATTCCAAATTCCAGTAGGCGGGGGTCACACCCACCACCTGGCCCCCTGGCGCCGTGTAATCCCATCAGCGGCCAAGACTCAGAGACTATAAAATCCAGATCCCTGAACCGCGCGGCCGCGAATTTTTTTTTTTATGACATCTTATTGTCTTATTCCTACTTTGGACAAACTTGCAGGCTATCGAATGTAGCCTGCCCACAGTGCAGAGTCTGGCAAACTCCCCGTGGCCTACCAAATATGCCAAATACCAGTAACAACGATGGGTCTCATTCTCCTAAATAGCCTTGAATATAATCTCAGGGCTAGGATGAAAGAGACGTTACTGGGGCCTGCTCGAGGCAATCGACGAATAACAGGATGATGAAATGAAATGAAAAAAAAAAGTAAACTAGGATATTTAAGTCACATAATTAACCAACTTAAGTTTAAAAGTGTTGAAATATTTAGTATACAGAAAATAAGGATCTTGTCCAATTTTCATGCTTTTAAAAGTTTATTTCACTAAAGTAGAATTTCAACAAATTTCTCAAAAAACAGTACCATACCTATTTTTATATAACATATTCTTGCAATTTTTCTTATATTTTTGCAAAATAAATGATCCATTGGTTAACATTTTTTAATTATAAAATTCTTAAAATTGGGTGACATTAATACACTCAATGCAAGTATTTGAATTAACCAAGAACTTCAAAGAAATTTAATATTAAGAAATTTGTCAGTTTACAAGGGGTTGATATCAAGGATATACAAAATACTGGTTGAACTCCGCAAGAAGAAAACATCCAACCCCATCAAAAAATGGGGCAATGAAATGAACAGAAACTTTCTCAAAGAAGAAATCCAAATGGCAAAAAAGCACATGAGAAAATGTTCTACATCATTAATTATCAGGGAGATGCAGATCAAAACCACAATGAGATACCATCTCACACCTCAGAGACTGGCCCACATCCAAAAGAACAAAAGCAACCGATGCTGGTGCGGATGTGGCGAGAAAGGGACACTGTTTCACCGTTGGTGGGAATGTCGACTGGTTCAGCCTTTCTGGAAAACAGTATGGACGATTCTCAAAAAATTAGAAATTGAGCTCCCATTTGACCCAGCAATACCACTCCTGGGAATATATCCCAGAGAGGCAAAAATGTATAGTCGAAGTGATATCTGCACTTGTTTGTTCATTGCAGCACTCTTTACAATAGCCAGAACCTGGAAGAAACCTGAATGCCCTCTTTGGGAGACCCAAATAGCGTTCTCATCTTGTTTTCGTAGGGACCAGGTCTCTGAGGCATATGTTAATGCAGGAAGAACAGTGGAATTGTAGAGATGTACCCGGAGCTGGAGGTTCTTCATCCTCTTAGAGATTTCTCCAATGCTCTTGAAGGCGTTCCAAGCAGCTCTTTTCCTCCTGCTCAACTCAGGTGCCAGGTCATTCCTCATGTTGACTTCTCGACCTAGGTACACATATCTGTTGCATTCGGAGATGTTCGTTCCATTGAGAGCAAATGAAACATCAGGAATGAGGCCGTTTCTCATAAACATTGTCTTCATGAGATTCAGCTGTAGTTCGACCTTTCCACACTCACGGTCAAAGTTGGCCAGCATTTGTGCCCCTTGGCTAATGTTTGATGTTATTAGAATGATATCATCAGTGAAGCAGAGGCAGTGTAATTGCCGACCGTCTATCTTCACTCCCATTCCTTCCCATTCCAGTCTTCGCATGACGTTCTCAAGGGTGGCACTGAAGAGTTTTGGTGAAATGATATCACCCTGCCGAACCCCTCTCTTGACATGGATGATCACTTTCTTGTAGAATGGTGAGATCCTGGTGGTGAATCCATAATACAGAGGATCCTGATGTATTGAGTTTGTATGTCCTGTTTGGCTAGGACTTCGATGACCACTTTCATCTCAACAGAATCAAAGGCCTTCTTTAAATCAGAGAACATTAGACAGAGCGGTATCTTGAACTCCCGAGAAACCTCAATGAGCTTGGTTATCACGAGGATATGGTTGATCATGCTGAATTCTTTCTAGAACCCTGCTTACTCGCGTGGTTGTCCTTCATCTAGTTTTCTGCCAATCCTATTCAGGATGACTTGAGTGAACAGCTTGTAGCTGACAGACAACAGGTAGATTTGGCAATAGTTGCCAATGTCGTGGATGTCTCCCTTCTTGTACAGTAGTACAGTCCTGCTGGTTTTCCATTGGGACAGAACCTTGCATTCAGACAGGTAGCATGTGAAGAGCCCAGCCAATGTATTGATGAGTACTGATGGCAGGTTCTTCAGGTGTTTGGGTCTGACCTTGTCTGGGCCGGGTGCTGTTTGCTTCTTTACCGATGAAATGGCATGTCAGATTTCGGAAAGGAGAATGTTGGAAACGACATATCCATCCTGCGGAATTTGGTATGTGTGCAGGTGGACATGGCTATCGAAGAGATCCAAGTAGAAGTCATAGATAATCTTCTCCATTGCCCTTCTAGAAGATGTGATAGATCCATCAGGATGTCAGAGGGCAGTCATCTTGATCTTGTGGTTGGCAAAGGACAAGTGGGCATTGCAAATGCTTTTCCCGGCTTCTGTCGCATCTGCCAGCACTACTGTTCTTCTCTCTTTGAGGCCATCCTTTATCACTTCTCTGTACTGCTTTGCGAGCTCGGATGTTCACTTCTGGTTGCCTGAGGCTTGCACCAAGCCACGTAGTTGAATGAATTCAAGAGTTTTTGACAGGCATCTTTTTGTGGCTATCTCACTTTTGGCATTCCTCGCACAATCATGGAGGTGCTGAACCAGTAAATCGTACTCTTAGTCAATGTTGTCAACGACGGCATCTTCCTATGTTGCTGCAATAGTGCCAAAGAGCTCCCAGTTGGTGGTCATTCACAGAGTTCTCTTCTTAAACTTTGCAGCCCTTTCCCCACCCCGTGAAGTAGAACTTTGCATGAAAGAGATGGTCGTCCGATCCCATTTGGAATTTTGCGACAAAAGCAACATTGGTCTGGCAAAACCGTCGATTGAATATGATGTGGTCAGTTTCATTGTGGAACTGACTGCCGGGAGACTCCCATATCCAATGTTTAGATTCAGCCTTTTGGACTCTGAGTTACTATGGATGGTCTTGTTTGTTCCATTCTAGGCCATGGGTCCCGACGTGGAGTTCTTCGGCTGATCTTCTCGGTCCTATCTTGGCATTAAAAAATTATATGTTTTATATATTTAATTAAAAAATATGTTTATCTCAACTGACTCAAAAAAAGTTTTCTATAAGTTCTACGCATCAATTTTTGATATTAAAACAGAATTACTAGAAAACTAGACATAGAAGGAATATTTCTTATTCCAGAACCTGCTTAATTTTAAAAAGCTAAAGCATATTCAAACATCTGCCTTCTCTTACAGAATATCATAAAAATAACATCCTGAATTTTTTATGTCATTATGTTTCTGTTTTATTACTTTCTCTTTTTCATACCATCTTGAAGTCACAGACAATATTTTAAGGAAAGAACAAAAGTTGCAAAGTGACAGAATTGAAAGAAAAAGAGATAAAATTTTGTTATGTATTGAGCAACATCACAGAGTTTTTGGGTTGTTTTATGTGAGTTGTGGTGGACTCCTCCTGGCAGTGCTCAAGGCTGACTCTTGGCTCTAGGCTCAGGAATCACTCCTGGAAGTGCTGGAGACTTTATGCCATGCAAGGGACCAAACAAAGGTTAACTTCAAACTTTGACATCTTACTTCTATTTTTATATTTTTCTTCAGTTTTAAACTCAGAGTCTGTTAGGTGGGTTGATTACACATTCATTTTAGTGGACCACATTTAATCTTCTCCCTCCCACACCGTGATATTAAGTAATCTTGGTGCCTTACCACTTCTATATTAAATTACCTTTCATTTTGTAAGAATCCCCTTAATATTTCTTGCAAGATTGGGTGGATGATTATAAATTTCTTTATATTTTGCTTACCTGTAAAACTTTGCTTAGTTCTAACCAAAACTATAATCTGGGAGGATATTTTTCTTGCCTGAAAATATCTTTTCTCAGTAATTAAAGAAGATAGGTTCACTCTGTATGGTCACTGCAGTGCTCTTTATAATTTATAACTTAGAAGCAATTGCATGGTTTATAATATTTGAAACAACAACAGATGAATGGATAAAGAAATTGTGTTTACATACACAATGGAATACTACCCAGCTATTAAAAAGATGGAATCTATTGTTACAACTTGGATGGAGCTAGAGAGGGGTCATGTTAACCAAAATAATTCATAGGGGAAAGGACAATGCTTGATAATGTCATTCATATGTGGTATATAAAGAAAAGAAAGCTAATCAGGACCAGAGAAAAACTATCACTTGCCTTGCTTGTGGCTGACCTGAGTTCAATCCCTCGAATCCCATATGGTCCTCCCACCCTGCCAGGAGTGATCCCTGAGTACAGAGCTGGGATTCATTCCGAAGCACCACTGGGCATATCCAAAAAATAGTAATAAAAATTATAAAGAAATGGACAATGTGGGACTGGAGCAATAGCACATCAGATAGGGCATTTGCCTTGCACGCGGCCAAACTAGGTTCAATTCCCAGCATCCCATATGGTTCCCCGAGCACCTCCAGGAGTAATTCCTGAGTGCAGAGCCAGGAGTAACCCCTGAGCATCGCCAGGTGTGATACAAAAAGCAAAAAAAAAAAATAGAAAGAAAGAAAGGAAGGAAGGAAGGAAGGAAGGAAGGAAGGAAGGAAGGAAGGAAGGAAGGAAGGAAGGAAGAGAAATGAACAATGTAAGAGATACCCTTGAATTCTGAAAACAGAACTGAGGTTACCAAGTGGGACAGGGAGACAATTGGGGAGAAGGAAAAGGAAGAAGATTAGAAGTGATGTGAGGTCAGAGGTGCACAGTCTTCAGCAGTTTATGGTGGTGGTTCAGCAGTAACTCTAAACCCAAAACCATAGACTATTGTAACACTGTTGTACCCAGCTTACTTCAAAATTAATAATGTTTTTTAAAAAGAATGTTTCCTCAGAACTTTCAATATCAGTTGCCACTTCCATATCTTCTATCCTTCTGTGGAAAAGTATGTAGACAGTCTAAAAGAGTTTTTTATTTGTGTTATTTTTTTTTGCCGAAACTCATAGTATGTTGTTACACATTAATTATAACATATCTTAGGCTTTGTCTGGTTGGATTTTTTATGGTTTTTTAATCTGTAGTATTTGGATGTTATTATTTCTATCCCAAATTGGTGATGCTATTATTTCTTCAGAGAGGGGCTGTATTTCTTTCTCTTCTGGAACTACTCTCATATGCTCCTCTTAATCTTGTTTCTCTTTACATCAGTTCATAGGGCTTAGACTCTATTCCATCTAAAAGATCTTGAGTTTTTTCTATTTTAAATTATTTAAGGTATATTTAAGTACTATATTTTCCAACTACTGATTGTTTCTCTTTTTTGTTAAGCCCCTTAATTCTAATCTTTATCTCAGACGCTGACTTTTTAAAAATTTACTAATTGAATCACAGTTACAAAAGCTTTTCATGATTGGGTTTCAGTCCATATAATGTTCCAACACCAGTGCACATTTTCCACCACCCACCAACGTCTCCAGTTTCCCTCCTGCCCACTCCCAGGGCACCCTCATTCTCTCTCACTCTCTCTCTCTCTCTCATAATTTCTGCTGGAAACATGTTAGTGCTTCTGTGTCCTTGTTCCACATGTTGCTTGTCCTTTGTTTTTCTAGTTTATCTCAACTGGAATAACTAGTGTTTGAAAGCCTCCATCTGAAAGCCCTCTGCTCCACCACACTTGGATTCCCCCAAGGTCCATGCTTTGCTGAGCCATTATTCACAGATTTCTGTTTCATGGTTTCATTTATTTTTGTTTTATTAAATTGGAGCGGAGGGTGCACACCTGGCAGTGCTCCAGGTTCACTCCTGGCTCTGCACTCAGCAGTTACCCCTGGTGCTTGGGGAACCATAAGGGGTGCTGGGATGGAAGCCCAATCGGGGTCAGCTGTGTGCACCTGCCTTTGTATCGTGGCTCCAGCCACCTCCTTGTTTAATTTAATGTGACTCCTTAGTTCTATGTGAGAAGTTAAATCTGTCTTCCCTAGGCTTGGGGTGTGGATTTGCTCTCAGCTGTGTGGACTGCAGGACACAATCCAAAGGTGTGTCCCCAGAATAGTATGCTGTCCGCCAGCTTCTATCCTGACATTCATATACTCAGAAGATTGGAGGCCTAAAGTCCACGCAGGCTCCAAGCCAAGATGGAGTGTACGGCGCACACGGGTCCCTGTCTGTGCAGAGGAGGGTGGGGTTTGCAAGCGCCCTGTCCTCTTGGCCCTTGCTTTTCCAGGCAGCTCAGATATCCAACAATCTCCCTGGGGGTCTAATTCTGACCTGTAGGCTTCACTGCCCAGTTCTTGCAGGAGGATCAAGACCAGGAGACCTAAGACTTGTGGATCGGACGTAGATGATCTCCAGGCTCCAGAACGTCAGGGAAATGCAGCAAGGTGCTTCTCATCAAGGTTCTGAAAGGCACCCGTTTTTTTTTTTTTTTTTTGGTTACTAGCTACCATCCATCTTGTGGTCCAACACTCTGAGGGCATAAGAAACACTTCAGGTTAACTCATCGTACTGGAGTCAGCCTCCCCCCACCCCCTCCGCTTCCCCATGTAGCAGAAATGTGCTGGTCCTAACCTTGCTGATGACAAGGTCACAGGTGGTGGTCATGTTCTTTCTTTCTTTCTTTCTTTTTTTTGAAAGTAAAAAAAAGTTTTTTGTTATCCTAATCTCATTCTTTTTTTCTCTGACTTGACATTTGATTTTTTATATTTTTTTAAATTTTTATTAGTGAGACATCATGAGGTACAGTTGCAGACTTACAAATTTTTGTGCTTGGGTTTCAATTATACAATGATCAAATACCCATCCCTCCACCAGTGCCCATTTCCCACCACCACAGATCCCTGTATCCCTCCCACCCCCCAGCCCCGCCATCCCACCCAGCCTCTGTGGCAGGGCATTCCCTTTTGTTCTCTCACTCTTATTGGGTATTGTGGTTTGCAAAAGAGGCAATGGGTGACAATCATGTTTGGTCTATAGTCTACTTTCAGCATGCTTCTCCCATCCTGGGAGGATCCTCCCAACACCTTTATTTGGTGCTCTCTTCTCTATCCGAGCTCCCTTTTCCATTATAGCATGTGTGGTTGGCCTCCAAGCCATGGAGTAAAATTCCTGGTACTAATCTCAGCCATTCTTGGGTGTAAGTCTCCTATTTTGTTACTTTATGTTCCCCAGATGAATGCAATCTTTCTATGTCTATCACTTTCTTTCTGAGTCATTTCGCTTAACATAATATTTTCCATGTAGTACCACTTTTATGTAAATTTCATGACTTCACCTTTTCTAACAGCTACATAGTACTCCATTGTGTAAATGTACCAAAGTTTCTTTAACCAGTCATCTGTTCTCGGGCACTCAGGTTTTTTCCAGATTCTGGCTATCGTAAAGAGTGCTGCAATGAACAAACAAGTGCAGATGTCTCTTCGACTATACTTTTTTGCCTCTCTGGGATTTATTCTCAGGAGTGATATTGCTGGATCAAATGGGAGCTCAATTTCTAATTTTTTGAGAATCATCCATATTGTTTTCCAAAAGGGCTGAACCAGTCGGCATTCTCACCAACAGTGAAGAAGAGTCCTTTTCTCGCCACATCTGCACCAGCACCAGTTGCTTTTGTTCTTGTGGTTATGGTCCAGTCTCTGTGGTGTGAAATGATATCTCATTGTGGTTTTGATCTGCATCTCCCTGATGATTAATGATGTGGAGCATTTTCTCATATGCCTTTTAGCCATTCGGATTTCCTCTTTGTGAAAGTATCTATTCATTTCATCTCCCCATTTTTTGATGGGGTTGGATGTTTTCTTTTTGTGGAGTTCAACCAGTACTTTGTATATCCTTGATATCAACCCCTTATTGGATGTGTATTTGGCGAATATCCTTTTCCATTCAGTAGACTGTCTTTGTATTTTGGTCATTGTTTCTTTTGAGGTGCAGAAGTTTCTTAGTTTAAGATAGTCCCATTTGTCTATCTCTGTTTTCACTTGCTTGGCCAGTGGTGTGACATCTTTGAAGACATCATTAGCTTCTATGTCATGGAGGGTTTTGCCAACTTTGTCTTCAATGTACCTTATGGATTCTGGTCTGATGTTGAGGTCTTTAATCCACTTCAATCTTACTTTTGTATATGGAGTTAGGCATACATCTGAGCCCACTTTTTGCATGTAGCCGTCCAGTTTTGCCAGCACAATTTGTTAAAGGGGCTTTCCCTGCTCCACTTCACTTTTCTTGCCCCCTTATCGAAGATTAGTTGCTCGTATGCTTGGGGGGAGATGTCAGTATATTCAACCATGTTCCATTGGTCTACAGCTCTGCTTTTGTTTCAGTACCATGCTGTTTTAATTATTACTGCTTTGTAGTAGAGTTTGAAGTTAGGGAGGTTGATTCCTCCCATTTTCTTTTTCCCAAGAATTGCTTTAGCTATTCGTGGGGGCTTATTGTTCCATATAAATTTCAGGAGTGTTTCCTCCATTTCTTTGAAGAATGCCATGGGTATCATAATAGGGATCGTGTTGAATTTATACAGTGCTTTGGGAAGTATTGCCATTTTGAAAATGTTAATTCTCCCAATCCATGAACAGCAGATATTTTTCAATTTCCTCGTATCCTCTTTTATTTCCTGAAGTAGCGTTTTGTAGTTTTCTTTGTACAGGTCCTTTACTTCCTTAGTTAAGATGATTCCTAGGTACTTGATTTTCTGGGGCACAGTTGTGAATGGGATTGTTTTCTTCATGTCACTTTCTTCTCTTTCACTATTTACATATAGGAAAGCTATGGACTTTTGGGTATTGATTTTATAGGCTGCAACTTTACTATACAAGCCTATTGTTTCTAGAAGTTTCTTGGTAGAGGTTTTAGGGTTCTCTAAGTATAGTATCATATAATCGCGAATAGTGAGAGCTTGATTTCTTCCTTTCCTACCTGGATGTCCCTAATATTTTTTTCTTGCCTAATCGCTATTGCAAGTACTTCCAGTACTATATTGAACAGCAGTGGAGAGAGTGGACATCCTTGTCTCGTCCCTGTTCTTAGAGGAAAGGCTCTCAGTTTTTCCCCATTGAGGATGATGCTTGCTGTAGGCTTGTGGTAGATGGCTTTAACTATATTGAGGAAAGTCACCTCTATCCCCATTTTGGCTAGGATTTTCATCATAAACGGGTGCTGGATCTTGTCAAATGCTTTCTCTGCATCTATTGATATGATCATATGATTTTTATCTTTTCTTTTGTTTATATGGTGGATTATGTTGATTGATTTATGAGTGTTAAACCAACCTTGCATCCCCGGGATGAATCTTACTTGGTCATGGTGTATGATCTTTTTGATGAGTAGTTGAATTCTATTTGCTAGTATTTTGTTGAGAATCTTCGCATCCGTGTTCATCAGGGATATCGGCCTGTAGTTTTCTTTTCTCGCGGTGTCTTTGTTTCCTTTTGGTATTAGAGAGATATGGGCTTCATAGAAACTCTTTGGGAGAGTTTCCGTTTTTTCAATTTCCTGGAAAAGATTGAGAAAGACTGGCAGTAGGTCCTCTTTAAATGTTTGGAAAAATTCGCTAGTGAACCCATCTGGACCTGGGCTTTTGTTTTTGGGAAGATTACAGTTTCAGTTACAGTTTCTATTTTGATTACAGTTTCGATTTCCTTGATGTTAATAGGTCTATTCAGATAATCTAGATCTTCTTGATTCAGCTTTGGGAGATTATAGGAGTCCAGGAATTTATCCATTTCTTCTAGGTTCTCTTGTTTTGTGGCATACAGACTTTAAAAGTAGTCTCTGATGATCTTTTCTTTGGTTTCTGTTGTGATATCCCCCTTCTCATTTCTGATTTGGTTTATTAGGGTTCTCTCTCTCTGTTTCTTTGTGAGTGTTGCTAGTGGTTTATCTATCTTGTTTATTTTCTCAAAGAACCAGCTCTTGGTTTCATTGATCTTACGGATTGTTTCTTTGGTTTCCATGTCATTGATTTCTGCTCTAAGTTTTATGATCTCTTTCTTTCTGCCTGATTTAGGCTCTTTCTGTTGATCCTTTTCTAAGGTCTTGAGCTGTGAGGTCAAGTTGTTTATATGCATCCTTTCTACAGACCTAAGACATGCTTGCAGAGCTATAAATTTTCCCCTTAATACGGCTTTTGCTTCATCCCATAGGTTCTGGTAGTTCGTGTCTTCATTCTCGTTTGTTTCCAGGTATCTTTTGATTTCATCCTTGACTTCCTTCCTGACCCACTCATTGTTCAGCATTGAGTTGTTTAATTTCCAGGTGTTTGATTTGGTTCTCCATGTCTGTGTGTGATTCACTTCTATCCTCAGTGCATCATAGTCTGAAAAGATTGTTGATACTATTTCTATCTTCCTGATTCTGTTGAGGTATGTTTTGTGTCCTAGCACATGGTCTATTTTGGAAAATGTTCCATGCACACTGGAGAAGAATGTGTATTCTTTCTTTTGGGGGTGTAAAGCCCTGTATAGGCCTATACGCCCTTTCTCTTCTATTTCTTTTTTCAAAGGCAATGATTCCTTGCTGGGTTTTGTGCTTGTTGATCTATCCAGAGGTGATAAGGCGATGTTGAAGTCTCCAAGTACTATTGTGTTGCTAGCAATGTCCTCCTTAAAATCTGTTAGCAGTTGTTTTAAATATTTAGCTGTTCTCTCATTAGGTGCGTATACATTTAAGAATGTGATTTCTTCCTGTTGTATGTATCCCTTGATGAAGAGAAAATAGCCTTCACTGTCCCTTCTAATCTTTTTCAACGTGAAATTAATGTTGTCGGATACTAATATGGCCACCCCAGCTTTTTTGAAAGAGCTGTTTGCTTGCAGGATTGTTTTCCATCCTTTGACTTTGAGTCTGTGTTTGCTCTGACTGTTGAGATTAGTTTCTTGTAGGCAGCAGAATGTTGGGTTCTGTCTCTGTATCCATTTTGCCCCTCTGTGTCTCTTAAATGGTGAATTTTGACTGTTGACATTGAGAGAGATCATTGTTATGGGGTTTTGTGTCATCTTTCTGTAAGGGTCTGTTGTGGTTGTAGGGTTTGTCTTGTCTTATAGTAGCCCCTTTAGCCCTTGTTTTAGGTTTGGTTTTGAGTCAATGAAGTTCCTGAGCTGCTGTTTATCTAGAAAATAGTGTACCGTTCCTTCGAGTTTGAGCGAGAGTTTAGCCGGATAGAGCATTATTGGTGAAGCATTCATTCCAGTGAGTTTTTTCACTACATCTCACCATGGTGGTCATGTTCTTTCAGGCCACACCTGGGGGTGCTATCGGTGGTATAAGGGACCACACGGTGCTAGGCATAGAATTTGTGCTTCATGTACACAAAGCTAGAGTTCTGGCATTGGACCTGGCTCCCGTACGCAACTCTTTCTGCACTAAGGAGCTCTACAATTTGGCCTGAAAGTCCAGTCACTCCCACCTGGGAGATGAAGTGCAGGCTCAGAGGTCTGTCCCCACCCGGGATCAGAGTGATCAGGCGGCCACAAAGACCATCCAAGGGTTATAGAAGTAACAGTGTCACCCATTCCTCCTGGCAGCTGGGCTGAGTTGGGCCGACTGGTGGGCACTCTTGCTGATGTCCACCAGCGCAGTCTGGGTCATCTGTGTCCACCCCAGTAGCCTGCAGGTTATTCTATGAGGCAGGTGGGTCCCAGAGTCTCTGCGGCTCCCCATGACCTCGGCAGACATTCCTGTCCTCTCCCATGTCCCATTTTCAGTCTTCCTAGGCCTCCTCTCACCTTTCTTACTCCTGTACTGAGATGTGGATGGGCAGAGAGTATGGCATCACCTGTCGGGTGGAATTTCTTCTTTCAGATTGTTTGATTGTTTGGACTGTATCCAGTGGTGCTCGGGCTTACTCCCAGCTCTGCCCTCAAGGATCTGTCCTGGAAGACTTGGGGGACCGTCTGAGTGTTGGGGATCAAACCTCGGTTGACCGTGTGAAAAACAAGCTGTACTATCACTCTGGCCCCTTTCCCTTTTCATTTCATTTCATTTAATCATCCTGTTATTCATCGATTGCCTCGAGAAGGCCCCAGTAACGTCTCTTTCATCCTAACCCTGAGATTATATTCAAGGCTCTTTAGGAGAATGAGACCCATCATTGTTACTGGTATTTGGCATATTTGGTATGCCACGGGGAGTTTGCCAGACTCTGCCCTGTGGGCAGGCTACATTCGATAGCCTGCAAGTTTGTTCAAAGTAGGAATGAGATAATAAGATGTCATAAAAAGATGTCCTGATAAGATGTCGCGCGGCCGCAAATGCAGCCGCGTGGTTCCGGGACCAAGTCTCTGAGTCTTGGCTGTTGATGGGATTACACAGCGCCAGGGAGCCAGGTGGTGGGTGTGACCCCTGCCCACTGGAATTTGGAGGATCTGGGTGGAGGATGTTCGACTCCAATCTGAGTAGCCTTGGAGATCTCAGCCCCGGAACCCGCGTGGATTTGTCCCTCTGCCAGTACCTTCATGTGTGCGGAGAGTGGTCTCAGCATGGTGGTGGCTGGTCCTGGAGGTCTTCGGCTGCCGGAGCCCTGGTCGGGGCGGGGAGGAAAGCTCAACCCGCTCCCCTCCAAGGGAGTCTTCTGCCCCCACGCCTGGCTGTTCTTCGCCGGGGCCCCTTGGAGGGGAGCGGGTTTAGCCCCTTTCCCAATATTATTTTTTCCACACCTGACAGTACTCAGGGATTAGTCCTGGCTCTGCACTCAGGAATTATTCCAGGTGGTGCGTAGGGAACCACGTGGAATGCTGGGGTTCCAACCTGGGTCAGTCACAGGGAAGGCAAACACTATCCCTGCTTGCGGGAAATACTGTACTAGAGACACTGTACTAAAGACACTGTACTATCTCTCCAGCCCACCCTGGAGATATTTTTGAGAAAATTATTTAGCCAAATATCGATGAAAGATTATCTTTTGGTAACTAAGGAGTTTTGTTTGTTTTTTAATTATATCAGACATTGATAAAGTTAATTATTGACAAAGTTTAATTATATCAGACATTGATAAAGTTCTAATAGCAGGGTAAATGTGGTGCTGCTCACAGATGAACAGTATAAAGCTGTTATCATGACAAAGGCATGCTTCCTGGGTGCATGAAGTGTGAACAGATTTGCAATAAGAACCAGTGGTCAAGGGAGATTCGGGGAGGGGTGGAACGGGGTCACTCTGTGAAGAAAAACACTCTTACATTTCTAGCAATAAGTCTATTTAAAGCTAATAAAGTTTAACTGAATTCTATATTTGGCTCCAAATAGATTTTTTTAACCCTTCATATGAAAGGAAGAAAACGTAGTTTATTTCTGGGTTAGTTTATGTTGCTTTTTACTGCATGGAAAAATTTGTTCATCCTAGAAAAAATAATTTAGCATTACAGAGTGTTTTATACTGTTCCTTTATAATCATTTTTCTTTTTAGTTTCATTTAATATTCATTTTTAAGGTTTTAAAATTTGTATTTGGGTATATTCTCTCTCATTTATTGTCAGTTTGTGCAATAATTTATGGATTTTGTTTATCTGTTCAAACAGTCAAACAGTTCTCCTTAGGTTTCTTCAAATTTCTTTATACTTTTCCTATTATTTACTTCTGCTCTACACTTTATTGTTCTCTTTTATATGCTGACTTTAGTTTTCTAGTTTCTTAAGACCAAAGTTAAGGTGGTAGATTTAATATCAATCTTCTTTATTTTTATGTTTTTATTACTACTTCATTTTTTTAAGGCCATACTCTGTGGTGCTCAGGGCTTACTCCTGGCTCTGTGCTCAGCAATCATTCTTGGCAGTGCTCAGGAAACAGTATGCAGTGTTACAGATTAAACCAGGGTCAGCCACATGCAAAGCAAATGTCTTAACCCCTGGGCTGTGGCACTGCCCCTTCTTGATTTTAAAGAAGCATATGTACTGAGTGCTGCATGCGTGCCACCACAGTGGATGAATGTTTTTCACCACATCCCCCCCACCAACACAATTGTTCCCATTATTTTTGATATGTGCCATTTTCAGTGGTGTGAGATGGTATCTCATTGTCACCTTGGTTTGGATTTCTCTGGTAAGTGATGGTGAGCATTTTTTTATATTTCTGTTACCCCTCTGTTGGTCTTCCTCAGCCAAGTTCTTGTTCACTTCCTCTCCCCATTTTTAGGGGGATTTGGGTATTTTGTTGCTGATCTTAGTGAGTACTTTATATATCTTAGATATCAACCTTTTATCTGATTGTTGACCACAAACATTTTCTCCCATTCAACTAGCTATCTTTTAGTTTTAGCCCATGTGTCTTTTGCCATACAGAAACTTTGTAACTCATGGTGAAAACACCATATAAAGTAAAATTTGGAGAAAAAAATTAATAATACAAAAACAAAGCTTATGTAGCTTTAAACTTACCTAAAAAGGACTGTTTTATCCACCTTTTCTAATTTGAACATGCTGTGTTTTTATTTATAGCTTTTAAAATATTTCAAAGACTGAAGTGACAGTATAAGCAGGGGCTTTTTTTGCATGCTGCCAACCTGGGTTTGATCCCTGACATCACATATGGTTCCCTGAGCCTACCAGGAGTGATTCCTGAGACAGCATCAGTAGTAAGTGCTGAGCACCTAAAAAAGGCAAATACATGTTTTCAACATTTTTCTTATAATTTTAAATGTGACCCATTGGTTATTTTAAAATGTGTCATCTATTTGTTTCCACGAATTTCCTCTATTACTTGAGTTAGATTTGTAATCCTATTTTTCAATTTTTAAATGCTTCTAAATTTGTTGTCTTGATTTTTAGCTTAATAGGCTCATCTTATAGAATGTTTCATGTGCAAAAATCCTCAACAAATATTGGAAAGTTGAATCCAACATCTGCATGAGAAAATTATTCATGTGATCAAGTGAGATTCATACCAAAAAAAAAAGCTGGTGTAGAATTTTTGTAGGTTTTTTTTTGTCACTCCCAGTGATTCTCAAGGGTTACTCATGGGTCTGCACTCAAAACTCACTCCTGATGGTACTCAGGGGACCATATGGATGCCAGGGATCAAACCTAGTCTACAGTGTGTAAGGCAAGTGCTTTATCCACTGTATTAATGCTCCAGCCTCTGGTATAGCATTTTTAAATCAATTTGTATAGCCCATTGCATATATAGGCTAAAACAGAAAAATCTTATCACTATATTAGTAGGTGAATAAAATTCATTTAAGAAAACCCAGTACCCAGTCATGAGTTTTTAAAAACTCACAATAGGAACCTAGAAATATATCAACTTAATAAATATCCATTGAGAAGCTACATCTAAGCTTGAACTAAATGGTGAGAAATTAGTAGTTTTCCCTTAATATCAGAAGTAGTTGGGGATGTCACCTCACACTACTTCTTTACTACATCATGCTAGATGATTTAACTAGCACCAAAAGACAAGAAAAGGAAATTAAAGGCATAGAGATAGGATGAAAGAAATAAAACAATATTTGTTCACTTACAAGAAGATTATCTCTTAGGAAAATCCAATAATCAACAAAATCAGCTCTGGAATTTATACATACTTCTAGCAAAGTTGAATACAGATTAATTCAGAAAATTTTGATTTGCTTTTATATACCAGAAAAGAGGGTGTGGAACTTGACATTAAACATGCATTACTATTTATAGTAATGCTTCCAAAATAAGATATTTCAGTACAATATTATAAAATACATTAATATTCTACATGAGGAAAACTGCAGCTCTAAAAAGGAAATGAAAGAACTAAGTAAATGGAGAGGCAATTGACGTTCACAGCTAAGAAGACTGAATTTCCTTCAGCTGTCAGTACTTTTTAACATGATCACTAGATTGAACATAATCACAATTCACAGAGCAGCAAGTTATGTTTAGAAACTGATTCCAAAGTTTATATGGAGTAACAGAAAGCCCAGAATAGCTAATGTGACGTTGAAGGAGAAGAATAAAGTCAGAAAACTTGCATTATTGGTTTGAAAGATCACCCGAAAGCTACAGCAATCAAGACAGTAGACAGAGGAGAAGACAACAACTAGATCATGGAGAAAAAACAGATCCCAGAAATAGATCTCCATCGGTTTAGTCGACTTTGATAAAGGAGCAGAAATAGTGTAATGGAGAATAATTGCTATTTTTAAATGATCCTAAAACAACTATGTATCAATACAAACATACAAATCTAAACACAGGCATTACATCATTAAAAACAATTAACTGTAAATGGATCAGTGACCTAAATATGGCACACAAAACTATAATGCTCTTGGACAAGAACTGAGTGCTGAAAGGAGGTAAGGGCATATACAAGATAACCTTTTAGTACCTGTATTGCATAATGCACGCAGAGAGAGAGAGAGAGAGAGAGAGAGAGAGAGAGAGAGAGAGAGAGAGAAAACCTGTCTGCCATAGAGGCTGAGATTGAAAGGGTGGTGGTAGGAGGGAAATTGGGAGCATTGGTGGTGGGAAATACACTGGTGAAGGGATGGGTGTTGGAATATTATATGACTAAAACCAAATCACAAACAACTTTGTAACGTATGTATTTCACAGTGATGCAATAAATAAATAAATAATTTAAAATTTATTTTTATTATTTTACTTGAAAAACACTCAGAGAATTGAAGATGTGTCCTGGAATACAGTGGGAAGCCTGGTGGTGATCCCATTAGAGTAGTCCCTGAGCATCTTCGGGTATGATTCCTCTTCACAAGTCAAAGCAAATAGCATTGTGTGTCTCTCTCCTGCTTTCTCACTCTCCCCATCCTCTTCCCCTTCTCCTCTTTCTGTCAAAAGAATCTGTGTGACCTGGTACCAAACAATGAGTTCTTGATACTGATCACATAGTAGCACTATAGCACTGTCCTCCCATTGTTCATCAGTTTGCTTCAGCAGGCACCAGTAATGTCTTCATTGTGAGACTTGTTGTTATTCTTTTTTTGGCATATCGAATATAACATGGGTAGTTTTCCAGCCTCTGCCTTGTGGGTGGGATACTCTTGGTAGCTTGCCAGGCTCTCCGAGAGGGACGGAGGAATTGAACCCAGGTCAGCCGCACGCCCTACCTGTTGTGCTATCACTCCAGCCCAATCACAGAGTAGAGTAATCATCCACATCATGGAAAGCTGAACATTGAAAACTGAACTGTATCGAGAAGGAATGTTTTATGTCCTAAGCATCCTGGCAAACAATGCCATGAAAGTCTCCCTGTGTCTGCTTGAACCTCAAGAAATCTTGTGCATGTTGAGCTGTAAGTTCAAATATGAAACCCTGTTCTTAGGAAATCATCTAAGCTAGTTATTATGATGAAAAACCTCAGTTGCCAATTGATCTGTAAGTAATTATCTATAGGCAATATCTACAATTATAGTTTTGCAAGTAAACATAAAAGATCTAAGTGTGAAGATTGCTACATAAAGTATCATGACTGCCTGAAAAGTGAAGAGTAAGTGGGCATCATAGCTATTCGAATAAATTTTAATGAAATAAGAATCCTTGTGATATTTATAGTAAATGGTGTTTTCATGAAAATCCTGGCATGTCTGTGTTTCATGATTAGATCAAATTTTAACAATCAGCATCTCCAAGGGTAATAATGTGTTAATCATTAAGTTCTTTGTGATCTCCCAGTGCATCTATGATCTCCTAACAAGAAAAGGAACATAAATTACTGATAAACTAAAAAAAAGTCAAATTAAACTTAGTGCAGGAAACTGGCTTTCAGAAATGAAAAACACCTGCATTTTAACAAAATGTGAATGCATACTAATAACGTGATGGTGAGACTAGGTTACATAACAATGGCATGCAAAAAAATGAGTACAATCAAAATCAAGCATGTTGGTGGTGGTGAGGCTTTTTATTTTTCTCTGATCTGGAGAATCCTTTTAAGTATCAGACAATCCACGGTGATTAGGGAAAAGAAGGGGCCTCCTTAGCTGGAAGCAGATTGCTGTTCAATAATGCAGTCTGGGGTGCTTTGTCCAGCCTCACCTTTTCTTCTTTGGCTCTGAAACTTTCTTAATCTTCTCAATGATGATAAATCTTCTTTTTTTCCTTTTCTTTCTTTTCTTTTGCTTTCCTCTTTTTCAAGAACATTTTAGGAGTAAATGACTAGCAAATTGAATTTCTCTGCATAACAAAGCCTTTCTAATGCAATCAGGTCCACCATAAGTGGAAGCTGCCAAAGAAAATGCTGAGGAATTCTTGCCACAGTACAAAAACTACAGATTCAAACTTAGTCTTGAAACTTTGTGGTAAAATCAAGGTAGAGCTTATTGCCACGTAAATGTCTTTTTCTTTCCTTTTTTTTTTTTTTTTTTTTTTAGCTTTTGGGTCATACCCAGCCATGGGCAGGACTTATTCCCTGCTCTACACCCAGGAATCACTCCTGGCAGTGATTGGGGGATCCTATAGGATGCTGAGGATAGAACCCGGGTCTGCTGCATGCAAGGCAAATGCTCTACCTACTGTCTCCATTTCCATCCCATGTTCTAGCTGATCTGGTGTGCCCCAACCATCCTCTTTCCGATGGAAGCCATTGTTTTGCTCCCTGTAAAGTTAATTTGCGTTCATTACAGAATTTGTCTGTGTGAGTTTCCCAGGCACAGAAAATTTTGGGATGCACCTGGCAACTACATTATTTCATTCAGATGAATGTATTCCTCTACATCACAGCCTGCCAAGGACTGACAATGCAACCATTAATCTCCAACACAATAGAAAAATGTTGACATCTTTGCCTTCTAGGAATGAGACAAAGTTACCCATTTCCTTGATTTGTTTTAAAAAAGATCTGCCTGCCATAAACTTTGGGGATATTGAATATATTGAAATATATTAAAATATTTGGGAATATTAAAATATTAAAGGGATCCATAGTAGAAAAGAAATGAAATCTGTTTTCTGCTAATGTGGTTATACAAATAAACACACACACACACCTAAAGATTCCACTCAAATCCTAGCACTAATAAAGATTTCAATAAGACATGAGAATACAAACCTAATATACAAATCATATACATTGATGATCATCTGTCAGAGCATGAACTAAAGGAACAATTCCATTTACAATAGCACTCAAACTAATTAAATACCCGATATATTTGGGAAACCTATTGGTGCAGACAGTGGGACAGAGACAAATAAAGTGAAGGAAATAGAAGTTTATTGGGGTATGCTCCTGGGCAAGCTCCATGAACTCCAGGGATGAGGCTGAGGTGGAACCACGCCCTGGGAGAGACTGACGGGGCTTTTAAGTTTGTCTTGGGCAGGAAAAGGGGTGAAGGGAACAAAGACCAGTGGAACTGGTGTGCTTGGCCTGGGCTGTTCTGGGGATGCATGTGAGGAAGCATGGAATGCTGCCTGGGGACTTCCTGTCGCCAGGTGGGCCATAAGTCCTGTCTTCCACATTGGGGACAGGGTGATCTGATTCTGGGAAAGGTGGTGACTCATCAGCCAGGCACAATTTGGTCCTGTTCACCATTTTTTCTGAGCAAATCTCAATACCTAGAAATGGAACTAAGTTGAAGATAAGGTCAAGATAGGCTGATTGCATCAAGTGGAGGTAGTCACCAGCCCCAGGTCTGTCTCAGCAAATTTCCTGATGACAAGAGATAGGGAAGCCTTCAGACTTTGCACACATGCTTTCCTTGCTCTGGTCCGTCCCTTGCACCCTAAAAAGAAGCTGCAAGAAAGCAGAGTGGGACTGGAGTGACAGCACAGCAGGGAGGGTGCTTGCCTTGCATGGTCCCAACCTGGGTTTGATCCTCAGCATCCTATATGGTCCCTTGAGTACTACCAGGAGTGATTTCTGAGTGCAGAACCAGGAGTAAGCCCTGAGCATCACTGGCTGTGCTCTCCCTAAAATAAAATAAAATAAAATTATGAAGTCTGAAATTTTTAAAGAAGGCAGATGGCATTAGAATAGTAGAGGCTCTCGATTGAGAAACACACAGATTCATTTTGTCAGCACAACACCCAGAGTCCATGCAGGGACACTTTATATCATAATTCAATAATAATTCCATCTTCCCATTTGGAAGAACAGCATGTGATTTGTACAGATCGAAGGACAACTAATTTTCTAACTAGCTTGTTCACAAATAACAAATCCTTTGACTTCTAGGGGATTTTTCTAGTGGGATCTACATCCAGCAGTTCTCAGGGTGGGGCTGGCAGGGTTTTCAGTGTGGGGATCAAGCTAGGGACCTCTGACACATGAGCAGTGTACTCCACTGCCTGACCTCTTCCCCATTTCCATTTCACTTCTATCTGACATGCATGAAAGAAAGGCAAGTCATTCTTTTCCTTTTACCATTAGGCAAGACAAATATTAGAACTTGGGTTTGTTTATGTGATAAATTTACACCTTCTTTTTTTAATTTTTCATTTTTTTATTTTTATTAGTGAAACACCATGAGGTACAGTTGCTGACTTACAAATTTTTGTGCTTGGGTTTCAGTTATACAATGATCAAGTACTCATCCCTCCACCAGTGCCCATTCTCCACCACCAATGATCCCAGTATCCCTCCCACCCCTCATCCCCCCATCTCACCCTGCCTCTGTGGCAGGGAACTCCCTTTTGTTCTCTCTCTCCTTTTGGGTGCTGTGGTTTGCAAAAGAGGAATTGAGTGGCAATCATGTTTGGTCTATAGTCTACTTTCAGCATGCATCTCCCATCCTGGGTGGATCTTCCCAACACCCTTTATTTGGTGCTCCCTTCTCTATCTGAGCTTCCTTTACCCTTTATAACATAAAATTATTTGATATTTTCTTTTTTTCTATAAAAGTGATGCCTATGGCTTCTTGCTCTTAATACCACGGGGGGAAATAAATGTTTATATAAAGAGATGTAGTATCAGATCTGAAAATGATGAAAAATCCTACAGTTTCATAAAAAATAAAAATAAAAAAGCAACTTCACAGCAAACATTTTCATTGAAATTGTAATCCTTCTTTATTAGATTCAAATCTGGACACATCTAAAATCAGGGAGCAATGACTGAATGCTTGTAGACTCTGAGAAACAGGAAAGTCCATGACGTTTGAACTGTCTAAGAGAAGCACAGCACAGCAAAGACGGGGGGACAGGTCAGTCAGGGAGTTAGCATTGTCCACTGATCTGCCCAGTCAGAAGGCTGAGTGAAGAGAAATATTTCAAGCAGAATGCATATATTCTTTGGATCATGTCAACTCACACTGTCATTGTTTTGCTTTGGTTTTCAGGGTGTGGGTCATTTGGGGCCATAGCTGGGGTACTCAGGGCTTCCTCCTGGCTCTTTGCTCAGGGATCATTCCTGGTGGGACTTAGGGATCTAATCCCATTAACCCAAAGCATGGCAAATGCCCTGCTGTCCTTGGTCCCTGCCAAATTTAACACAACTGGAGTTGGACCCAGAAGGTGCAAACTTTCCCCTCTAGTGGTGGATGTAATGCAGAATAAATTGGTTGGAGGGTTCAGGGGTTAGGTGACCAGAAGGGGTAATGAAAAACGTGGTTGTTCTGATTGCAAGGAGTCTCGAGATTGTGGGCATTTGTGTGACTGGAAAAATCAGAGCTAGTGACAGTTTCCCAACTGGGGACAGGCATAGAAATTGGGGCGGGGAGAGTAACCCTTGGAAATGTTGGAGGTAGCCTGCAGTCCTCCAAATTGCATTATCTTTATTTGTCCATTATAACTCTTTACTTCTCAAGAGAGTGACTCTGAAAGTCATTTAATGTCTTCTTAATGCAGCCATTTCTGTCAGTGAATTCCTTGTACAAGCCTCTTTTTTTGTCCAAAGACATCACTGTTCTCAGAAATGGAAGTGTGTACATCAAACTCCCCCAGGAGGAAATGAATTAGTCCCAGGAAGCTTAATCAAGTACTAAAAGTGAAATTGGGGTTGGTGGAGTTCCTACAGGCCTCACATTCGGCTCCTTAGTTCTCAGCCCACCCAGGACTCAGCTCTCTTTCAGATTGCAGAAATGTACTGCCTTGATCATGGGGGGGTTCTCTGTGTCCTCCAGATTACCTGGCCACTGACCAGTCAGAAGACGTTCAAATCATTTGCTTCTGGAACTGATGTCTTTGCAATGTTCTGGAAATGATGATTCTTCTAGCTGAGAATTGTCTGGATCCCATAATGATTGCTATGAACCTTACTTCCAACATTAAGGAAGCTTTGTTTGGGGGAAAAACATCCAAGAATGGAGATTTGAATCTACTTTTTATCACACAAATCCTGTCCTCTCTCATGCCTGTTTGGCTAGTCCCAGCCCAAAAATCAGCTGTGATTGAAAACTTGGAGATTTATGACTCTTCTAAACACTGATGACTTTTACACACAGCTTCCTAGAAATGACTAATGAGGAATTTGGAGGAGGAATGGCAGTCCAATGGGAATCCGTACTAAGAACTGAGGTCAGTTTGCTCCTGGGAGGAGACATAAGGATCTAGTCAGTCCTTGGTTAATGAGAATTTTGTTTTTTATTTGTTTTAGTGTGGGAGTACTGCTATTTATTCAGCCATTGATTAAGCTGATTGAAGTAGGCATGAACTCCATATTACTTTTTTTAAAAAATTTTAATTGAAAACCCATGAGATAGACCATTAAAAAGCTGTTCATAATTTTGTTTAAGTCATACAATGATCCAGCACTCATCCCTCCACCAGTGACATTTTCCACCACCAATGTCCCTGTTTCCCTCCCACCATCCCCCAACACCCCACCCCATACCCCCAGTCTCCCTTTATGGAAGATACTTACCTTCTTGTTCTCTCTCTCCTTTTCCTTTTGTGCATTATGGTTTTCAATACAGGTGATAAGAGGTCATGGAGTTTGTTCAGGGTACTTAGTATTTTTATAGGACAGTAAGGCTGGAGTAGCTTTTCAATTGGGTGGCAGCTTTGAGGTGTGGATGTGACTGCTGAGGCTTCTGGAAGTATAGGGAGATGGGAGGAGGTAGCCCATCCTGACCCCCTTAATGAGAAGTTCTCCATATAACCCCCAACCACTCTGACAACTTGTACACATGACCAGTTTCAGAAGTCCTGTGAAGTTTTCTGTGGTTTTATTTCATTGGTCTTATGTCTCTGGTGCATTTAATGGCTTGTTTACTCTTACGTTTTCCCTGTCTCCTCATTGATCTCGAGTGTCTGTATTCTTTTATTTTTTAATTTTTATTAGTGAAACACCCTGAGGAACAGTTGTAGACTTAGAAATTTCTGTACTCAGGTTTCAGTTATACAATGATCGAGTACCCATCCCTCCACCAGTGCCCATTCTCCACCACTAATGATCCCAGTATCCCTCCTACCCCCACCCCCCCCATCCCACCCTGCTTCTGTGGCAGGGTACTTCCTTTTGTTCTCTCTCTCTCCTTTTGGGTGCTGTGGTTTTCAAAAGAGGCATTGAGTGGCAATTGAGTGTCCATATTCTTATAGGAGCTCTTGTTGATAGTTACTGTTTGTTCTTTAGGAGGGAGATTTTACCTCAGGCATCACCTTGACCACTGTAACTACCAGGCTTAATGACCTTGTTCTCTGGTGGTTTTCAATTCCAACAAATGTGTATTTGAAAGCTACAAATGAGGCTTTAATGCCTTAAAAGAGATAACATAAATTGATCAATACAGGCCTGTATTACTCATGTTTTAAGAGGCAGACTTCTAAGGAAGTTGAACAAAATCAGGTGGACATTTGTTCTGATCAAAATGCTCCTGAGTCTTTTAGTTTTGCCTATTATCAGTATTGATGGATAAGTTAGGGGTTTGGAAATTTGCAAATTTTCCTACTAACCTTATTTGACAGATTGATTATTTAAATATTTATTGCCCAAGAGGAAGTAATAAATTCTTCAGGAGCTAAGAGATACTCCCCCACCTCAATTTGTAAGGAAAATGTATTTTATAGTACCTTTAGTCATTTTCATCACAATTTTGCTAAAAAGCATTTAGAATTGTAAGCTACCCTCTATTAACCGAGAGCATGACCTCCAACTGAGACACAAAGTTTTAGTTCCTGGGTAATTTGTCAATAGACTTGGCATCCCCATATGTGAATAAGCTCTAATAAACCACTCACTTCTGTACAAACTAGAAACATCTTTCTTTTCTTCCTTTATCTTACATAAATGAGCATGTGCTTAGGCCAGCAATCTGAAAAATGAATCTCTGTGTGTCATCAGGGTGTGTGTTTGGTCTCAGGATGATTTACAAACTAAACATGTCTAGGGAGCCCCATGAGAAGAACCCAGTGACCCACAAAGCTCACAGATGGTTTGGCTAAAGGCAATTCTTGGCTTGTTGAATATGGGAGACTGACTTTGGGAGGTCAGATAACCCTGACCCACAACAGAATAATGGAATATCACAACGGCCAGGAGTCGAAATTAAGAAATACAATTCATGCACCAGAGATAGCACAGGATTCCAGGTGCTGATTTTGCATACTTGATCATCCCTGGCACCACATAGAATCTCCTACATACTGCCCACTGTCATTTCTGAGCACAGGCTCAAGAATAGCCCCTGTAATTGGTGATGAAATATTGAATGTCTGTAACAAATCATCATGAACAACTTTGTAAACTAGTGTTCATATAAAGTGTCAAGGGGAAATTTATATATGTAGGCCTTACCTATTTCATACTCCAAAATATATTAACACAGGATTGTTTTAAAGTGTTATTAATGACAGGTGAGACATGATTATTACCAGAGCAAGATCCACATATAAAATAAAATTTAGGGTAATATACTTTAGATTCCAGAGTTGAAAACATATATATGTAAATGAGAATAAGCATTTTCAAATATTGTATTAAATGATTTTAAATTTCATATTTACAGAAGTCAAAAACAACTAGTAATCACTAATTGGCCCTTACTGATTTATTTTTCTGATCATTCTATTGGCCAGTTCTTAAAGTTTTGTTGGAATACGCAATGTAAAATAAATTTGTTATATACTGAAGGGGGTAGTTTAGGATTGGGAGGAAATCTGAAGATATTGGTGGAGGGAGGTCACACTGGTGGGTGGGAACACTAAATGCTTGAGATAACTGTATAATAAACAGCTGTGTAAATCACAATATTTTAATAAAAATCAATAAAAAAGTAAAATCACAGATAATGGCATAAAAAAGGAAAAGAATAGCCCCTAAGCACTGCTGTGTGTGGCCCCAAACCTACCCCGGGCCCCCCACCCCCTCCTACAAAAGAAATATGATTCACCAATTTGAACAGGAAGACAAGCTCTTAGTGATGCAAATAGCCCCTCAGGGATCCAGACTCCCTGGTCTGTGACTCTGAATGGCACCTGAGCACATATTCCTATGATGCTTCCTGATGAAGGCTTTGCTCTCTACCAATGCCTTTGATGGTTCAGCCATCAGTGTGGAAACAAACGGCCTGCCTTTGTTCATACAGAGGAGTGAGTGGAAATACAGAGAAATCACCTCAAGTGTCAGAATCTCTGAGGTTCCTGGCAGCACGAACTTGCACTAAAATCTAGGTTTGTTTTTGCAAATTAAATGCTACCTCTGTGATCTCATTTTATTTTTTTTTGATCTGGGGACCATGCCTGGTGGTCATTAGGAACTCCTTCCAGCTTAGTGGTGGACAGCTTGATCCTGGCAGTGCTCATCAAAGTCATTCAGTCATCTCTCTGCACTCTTAAAGATTAGTCTAGGCAAATAACATTTCACGGTGGTTATATTGTCTTAGTAAATTATGAGATATCCATCTTCACTGTAATACCTTTTGCTTCGATATCAAAGTAAATATCCTGACTTTATTAGTTTTGTTTTGAGGCCACACCCAGCGTTTCTCAGGGATTATTCCTGGCTCTGCACTCAGGAATCACTTCTGGTGGTGCTCAGGGGACCAGGAGATGTTGGGGATTGAATCCAGGTTGGCCACATGCAAAGCAAATGCCTGACCTGTTGTACTATCTCTCTGGCTCTTCCTAGCTTTCTTCTGATTAGTGCTTATATGATCTTTCTTTTTATGTCCTTATTTCCAAACATTCTATAGATCCTTGAATTTAATGTATATGTCTTGTCAAAGCTTGTGGCTGCTAAAACTGTGTAAGCTCTTTGAGTTTTACCCTCACGTACCAAATCCTAAGATAAATTAGTCCCCTTGCTGCTTCCCACGCATATATTGATAAATTGTGACTTGAGTTTAATGTTTCCCAAAACAGTGAACTAAAACATAATCCTCGCCCACAGCTCTTGCTTCCAGTTTGTTGAGGGGTAGCTATTTGATATGAAAGGTCATCAGATTTGCATTTAGAATGTGGTAATAACTCCATATGTACTAAGATTTCTACACATTGGTAAAGGCGTATGTTTTTAATTCAGATCTAAAAAATACCCATCTACTGGCTTTATATAGTCTTGATAACTGAGAGCATGTTTTGTTCAGGCAAATATTGGCACAGTTTTTTTAAATTATTATTTGTTTTTCTTGGCTTACTCCTTGGACTGGAGCAATAGCACAGTGGGTAGGGTGTTTGCCTTGCACTTGGCCAACCTGGGTGTGATTCCTCTGTCCCTCTCAGAGAGCCTGGCAAGCTACTGAGAGTATCCCGCTCGCCCGGCAGAGCCTGGCAAGCTCCCCATGGTGTATTTAATATGCCAATAACAGTAACAAGTCTCACAATGAAGACATTACTGGTGCCCTCTCAAGCAAATCAATGAACAACGGGAGGACAGTGCTACAGTGCTACTCCTACCTCAGCTTTTAGGAATCATCCTTGGTAAGCTCAGGGGTCATATGGTATGCCAGGGATGTAACCTGGGTAGGCTACATGTAAGACAAAGGCCATTCACACTGTACTATCGCTCTAGCCCCCTCAATACAGTTTTTAAAAATCTCAATCCTTTAACTTTGTGAGTTTTTCATCCACATAAGTATATCAATAAAAATATTTCTGGGAGATAATTACAATGATGGGGGATAGAACAAGAATAGTTTTTATTCCCAGGATGATGTCTATATTCTTGACATGGCATCAGAGTAAATCAAGAATCTATTTTAAAATATTAGTGTGCAATTAGACAGAACAAGTAGTTACTAGGGACCAATGTTAGGGGAAACAGTGAAAGCCAGATTGTGAAAGACTTGAAGCATGTCCTTAAGAACGACAGGATTTTAACCTCAATTTCTCCAGTAAAATCTCTATAGACTTAGGAAAGCACCAGAAAAAAGCATAGATTTCCAGCAGAAAAGAGGCTTCAGGAAAATTCTATTTGCTGACTTTTGGAGCAAAGTAATAGTAACTTATCAGGAAATAAAGGGTACTAGAACCACATTAGGGGTTAGAAAACAACTTCAAACTACCCATTTTGGGAGCTGGAGAAATAGTGCAGTGGGTAAAGAGCTTGCCTTACTAACGGCCAACCCGGGTTTGATATTTGCCACCACAAGTGATCCCCTGAGCTTTGCAGGAGTGATTTCTGAGAGAAGAGCCAGGATAAGTGCTGAGCACAACCAGGTGTGGCCCCCAGACCTAAAAACAACAAAAACTTTACATTTGGTTAGATAAACACAACAAAATTAGATTAACATAAGATCCAGTTTGGTAACCCCAATAAGCACAGAAAGTTACTGGAGAAAATAAATCTCATTACAGTCAGTGGGAATTATATAGATTAACAATTACCCAATGAAATGGAAATAATATAAAATGAAAGTATATATGCTTTGGAAAACTTAGTCTCCTAAGGACTTTAAATATTTAAGTGATATATATCTCTCTATAAAAATACCATATTAGCATTACCATGCTTTCTAAATACAATAATCCAGTAGAAAAAAATATATATATGTACATCTATAAGATAATAAAATAAAAAGTCAGCAAGGAACAAGAGATGATTAAATTATGAAGCAGTTTCAACAAATACAACTATTGGAAAAGGCAACTTGTAGAAAAGTTGTACAAACACAACTTTTAGAAAATAAAACTCTTCATTAATATTTAATTATCGCATGACTTAAATATATGAGACAGCCATATAGAAAGTTAGCAAAGTAACAAATAAAAATGAAAGTAGTAGAGAAAAGCAAGTGCTTGGAGACATAAAGATGAAGAGCATTGGATGGCATAGTGTGATGTCTTAAGAACAGTCCATTAAGATTCCAGAATGAGAACATAAGGACAACAAAGAGAGTGCTTTCTTTTGTAACCTTTGAGAGATTAAAAGAATTTTATGAAAGATACAAAAGATAAAAAACAAAAAGTACATTCCAAATTGAGAAAATAAATATGCACCTCGACACATTGAATAGACTTGAAAGAGAGAGAGAGAGAGAGAGAGAGAGAGAAACTGAAGCAGACAGAAGGATGAAGAGTGAAAGGGCAAGATACACAGAGAAGAGGTCTAAAAATAAGTGGAACCTGTATTTCTTTAAAAGAGAAGGTAAAGTTCTCAAATTGCAGCCATGCAAAATGTAAGTGCATGAAAAATTATCTTCAATGAGCAGAGAAAGCATGAGTGCAAATATAAAATAATGTCCCTAGAAAAAGTAGCTTTCAACAACGAGAAACAGAGACTGTTAAAAGTACAACAAACCTTGCCTTACTTTCACAAAACAAAACCAAAAAGCCCAAGAAAACAAAACAAATGAAAAGCACCTCCAAGGAGTCAGCAGATGAAGGCTAGTTGAAATTAAAGGGGGAGAATTTCAAAAACAGCAAAGAGGAAAAAGGATGTCAGATTAAAGAAAAACATGTAGGCAAAAGAAAATATGAAAAAGAAAGGTATAGTTCAAATAAACCTAAATAAATCTTTTCTATTAAAAAACAAATTGTAGCACACAACCCATGCTGTTAAGATAAAGAATAGGAATGGCATTTAAAACTTTTAATTATGCTGTTCCATATGTTAAAAAACACTTACGTTAGCATAACTAGAAACTGTCCCTTAATTTTAGACTTAAAAAATGAAGAGCAAATCGGACAGTTGAGGAAATTCTTCAAATAATTAGAGGGGAAAGAAATAATAATTAGGGAAAAAAAGATTAGAGAAAGATAAAAAAAAGGCATGACAGCTTACACCAAATAAAACATAAAATGAAGGAAGGAGAAAATCCTTAATTATGCACTGTTCTTGTAAATGGCTGAAAGCAAAATCAGCGAACTTGAAGGACCAGAGAGTAAATACTTTCATCTTTGTTGGACATGTTACTCATATCACTGTCATATTAATACAGTTTTGCAGTCATAGTAAGAATATATTCATGGTAGGTGAATGGCTGTTCTCTGTGAAATCTTTGTTTATATAGTAGTAGGATTATGTTTGGACCATGAACAATGCTCTTTTGACTCACTAATATTATGATTAAAAGGACAGAGATTAAGATTAAAAAATGGCAAAGTTCTCTTTTACCATTTCTCCTTCACACCCTAGCTCATATAATAGAAGAAAAAAATATAGATACAGATTCAGAAAAAATAAAGTGGTCTTTCTCTACAGATGACTTGATGGTGAAGAAAGAAAAATACTGATGCCAAAATAATAATATCACGATCACGATCACGACCACCCTGTTGTTCGTCGATTGCCTCGAGCAGGTGCCAGTAACGTCTTCTTCGTCCTAGCCCTGAGATTTTTTTTTTTTAAGTGCCATATTCAAGGCTTTTTCAGGGTTAGGAGAATGAGACCCATCATTGTTACTGGTATTTGGCATATTGGGTATACCACGGGGAGTTTGCCAGACTCTGCCGTGTGGGCAGGTTACATTTGGTAGCCTGCCAGTTTGTCCAAAGTAGGAATGAGATGATAAGATGTTGCACGGCCGCGAATGCGGCCATGCACTTCCGGGAGCTGAGTGTGATAATCTCTGGATCCTGGCCGTTGTTGGAGTTACACGGCAGTTGGTGGGTGTAACTGTCTAGTTACTGGCAGGTCCAGTCCCAAACCGTGCAGGCTTGGAGATCTCAGCCCCGGGTCCCACACACCTGGGTTCCTCTGCCAGTTCCTTTATGCGTGAGGCTCATCCAAGTGTGTGGAGAGTGGTCCCAGCATGGCCTTGGCTGGGCCCCGGTGGTCTTCAGCTGTTGGGCCCTCGTGGAGATAAATAAAAATAAATTAAGAAAAAATCTTTCTGAAACTTATAAGTATGTATGGTGTAAGGATATAGTCTTATATTCAAGAAGTGAACAATTGGAATTTGTAATAAATAATTGCAATGTTAAAACACTACATTTGGTCTGCTAGCAACAAATATGTATGCCTTGGATTAGGAGGGTCAGTCCAAAATGAGATGGAGACTTGATTTCACTTACTATAGATCTAGTTGATTTTATTTGGATATCTAGATCTCTTATTTATATATGTGTGGCACAGGTTATTATACAAACGATATTAAACAGATATTGTCTTGACCTATCAGCTAAAAAGTTCTAGAAACAAAGCAATGAACACAGCCAAGGCTCATATTTGGGTTTAAACCAACAATATCCTTTGAATTTGAATCAAAGTAGAACTATCATTTAACAATGGAAGAGGGAAGATACAAAATGAGCCCACAGTATCTCCAGAAAGTGAAAATGTGATATGCTGAACAGAAACACACACACACAAAAACACACACACACATGCAACCCGATTTTCTGATTTGTCAGAGTATACAGAACTCCCAATGCTCAAAGTTGCAACAATTTTGAGAAAATAATGTAGTATTGGATTGTAAACCAAAGTAGAAAATAAATATTCTGAGTACAGAGTGATATTTTTTAAAATATTGAATAAAAATCTTCTCTTCAGAAGAATTTCAAGTAATATAGCTACTTTGTCTTCAAAAACATGAAACTTTTATGTGGGTTGCATGTAATGACTTCTTCCCAATGAGTACAATTGGTGTGGAGATTGGAGGGAAGAGAGCACCAGGAAGTAACTATAGTCTATAAACCAATAGAGAATGTGATTTTCAAAGAGTAGAAACAAATGAAATAGTAAATAATATCAACAAAGTAAAATTTTGAAAAACTTGAATAAATTTTATACCAAAGTAATCTTTGTTAAGGGTAAAAGGGTAGGTGGTTTGAAGAGTAATAGATGCCTCCATTGTACAAATGAGAGAAGAGTCTTACTATAAAGAATAAAGTACTAGAAGATTCTACGCCAAATAAATTTTAAAAATTAGATGAAATGAAGGTAACATAGTGATTTACATAAGTTGATTGACAAAATAGAAAACTTGGTAAATGCCATATATAAATCATGAAGTTGGATAACCCATCATTTTCCAGTGTCACAGGGAAAAAGAAAAATAATCTAGAATACAAACAAAACCTACACAGGCAGGCCCTGACAATGTTACTTACAAATGCCATCCAACTTTGAAAAATAGAAGTTTTGAATCATGTCTAATTCTTACAGGAATATATATATGACATATATATATATATGACATATATATGGGAAGTATTCCAAACCATTTCATTAGCTAAGAATATTTTGACACCAAAATCAGGGCAAATTATGTCTTATGTGTATTTTTAAAAGTAAGGCAAGCTCCCCGTGACGTATTCGATATGCCAAACACAGTAACAACAAAGTCTCCAATGGAGACATTACTGGGCCCGCTCGAGCAAATCGATGATCAACAGGAGGGCCTTTACTTTATGTGTATTTTATCACAAATAAATTCTTTTAATTAAATAAAAAATAACCTGCAGCAAGTGAAGAAAAATTGCAAATTACATTTACCCAGAAGTACACATGACTAAATCCTAGTCAAGATTTAGGTAATGAATCCACCAGCATATAAAGAATACAATCATCATGATTGAATTGACTATATGTAAAACTGTGATAAATCAAAACCAAATTACAATTAAAAGGGGAGAATAGCTAGAATCAGCTCAATAGTTGCTGAAAAAACAAATAATCTCATCTTAGAACTTAATTTTCGAAGTTTGGGGAATAAATAAAAGCAACCTGACAGACAATCTATGAACAGATGCCCCACACCTAACGAACCAGGAGTAGGAAGGAACTGGGTCCATAGGCCCAATCCCATTGGCGATTTGAGAAACACAAAGTAAGACATTAGACAATACCATTTTGTGCCCTGGTTTGGGCAAGGTTCAATTCTCTGGCCAAACCAAGTACAGGGAAGAATATTTGCACTAATAATTTTAACAATGTTGGTAGCAATAGAAATGCTTGCAATTCATCTGGAAAACAATTGTGCATTTGAGCATGTAAACAAAGCACAGCTCAAACCACCTACTTCTATTACATGGGCTAAATCAATAGTCCCAAAGCATAGTCCATAGACTCTAAAGTCCAGATACTTTTAAGAGGTCTAAAACTCGAAAATGACTTTCACAGCAATTCTAAAGCTTTGCCTGCTCTTCCCACTGTTGTCTTTTGCATTACTAGAATTAGTTTGGTACCTAAGAATGGATCCAACTGTGACACCCAAGAGTGCTTGTAGTCTTAGGGGGTCCGTTACCTCCCTCCTAGCATTAAATATTTTTTTAAAAAGTGAACATGGCACATTTACAGGTGAAAGATCAAGGCAATAGTATTAGTTATAGCACTGAACACCTATAATCAAACTATGGTGAAAACAAACAGTAACTGTGTCATTAAACAGCACTGACCATGCAGGTGGAAACAAACATAAACAAATGGGACTACATCAAACTAAGAAGCTTCTGCACTTCAAAAGAAACAGTGACCAAAATACAGAGCCTACAGAATGGGAAAGAATATTTACCCAATATCCATCTGATAAGGGATTAATATCCAGGATATATAAAACAATAATAGAATTGTACAAGACAAAAACCTCCAACACCATCAAAAAATGGGGAGAAGAAATGAACAGAAATTTCCTCAAAAAAGAAATACAAATGGCCAAAAGGCACATGAAAAAATGCTCCACATCGCTAGTCATCAGGGAGATGCAACTCAAAACAACAATGAGATATCATCTCACACCACAGAGACTGTACATATTCAAAAGAACAAAAGCAACCAGTGCTGGCATGGATTTGGGGGGGGGGGGGGAAGGGACACTCTTTCACTGTTGGTGGGAATGCCCACTAGTTCAGTCTTTCTGGAAAACAATATGGACAGTTCTTCAAAAACTAGCAATTGAGCTTCCATATGACCCCGCAATACCACTTCTGGGAATATATCCCGAGGATGCAAAAAAGCACAGTAGAAATCATTGCAGCACTGTTCACAATAGCCAAAATCTGGAAACAACCCAAGTGGCCTAGAACAGATGACTGGTTAAAGAAACTTTGGTACATCTACACAATGGAATACTATGCAGTTATCAGGAGAGATGAAGTCATGATCTTGGCTTATCAATGAATAGACATGGAGAGTATCATGCTAAGTGAAATGAGTAAGCAAGAGAGGGACAGACATAGAAGGACTGCACTCATTTGTGAAGTATGAAACAACATAACAATGAGGCTGACACCTAAGGACAGTAGATACACGGGACAGATAGATTGCTCCATAGCTGGAAGCCTGCCTCATGAGCAAAGGGGAGAAGGCAGCTGGAATACAGAAGGGATCACTAAGAAAAAGATGGCTGGAGGAATCAGTCGGGATGGGAGATGTGTGCAGAAAGTAGATAAAGGACCAAACATGATGGCCTCTCAGGGTCTGTATTGAAAACCATAATGCCCAAAAGTAGAGAGAGATTATGGGAATCGTGTCTGCCATGGAGGCAGGGGGAGGGTGGGAAAGTGGGGGTATACCGGGGATATTGGTGGTGGGGAATGTGCACTGGTGGAGGGATGGGTGTTTGATCATTGTGTGATTGCAACCCAAACATGAAAGCTTGTAACCATCTCACAGTGATTCAATAAAATATTTTTAGAAAAGTATTAAATATTTTTTAAAGCCTATTTCAGGGCCAGAGCAATAGTACAATGAGGAGGGCATTTTCTTGCACGTGGTCAACCTGGGTTCAATACTCAACTTCCCATATGGTCTCCTGAGTGCCGCCAGGAGTAATTACTGAGTGCAGAGCCAGGAGTAACTCCTGAGCATTGCCAAGTGTGACTGCCCCCCAAAAAAGTAAAGCCTATTTCATTCATGTTTGCCCTTGATAAGGCATAAATATTCATTTAAAACACTAACTCCCCAGATATGACTTTTAATAGTCAATTCTAAAAATATGTGTCATGTGGCTCAAGTGATAGAGTGTGAGCCTTGCTAGCATGAGGACCGTGGTTCAGTGCAGTCACTGCAGGAAATACCGCTGGGCTCCCTCAGCACCTCCTGCAGTGACCACCTGATTCTGCTGGCCCCAAGCACTGCTGGTTGCACCCTCCCCACAAAAGCCAACAGCAAAATTAAGATTAGGTGCTGTTGTGATTATTGGACTTTTAAATAAAACTAATAGCTCATTTGACAGAATATCAATCTAATTGGGAAAACCAAGTGACCAACAACATGTTTATTGAGAGTTGCATATTTGGAGACATGTTCTTGAAAATGGGGACCTGTATCTGTAAGGAAAACAAGTGGGAGTGTTTGTCCTGGGTAAAATTCAAGCTTGAAGCCAAAACTTAGAAAATTTTGGAGCTACATCTGTGAAGCCAGAAGTCTCTCTAATGATATGATAGATATGAATAGGGGAATAATTACGGGGTTTTTGGGTTTTGTTTTTGTTTTTGTCTATAGCATAAGAAACTGCAGTAATAAGAAGGATATGTAGGGAGGAGAGAAGTAATTTTTCAAATAAATGGTGTTATAAAATCATGCAAGGTTAAAAATCTGTTCAGAACTGCAAGACAGAGAGAGAGAGAGAGAGAGAGAGAGAGAGAGAGAGAGAGAGAGAGAGAGAGATAGTACAGCCAGTAGGGTGTTTGCCTTGCATGCAGCCAACCCAAGTTCAATCCTCAGCACCCCATATGGCTCCTTAAGTCCCTCCAGGAGTGATCTGAGCGATGTTGGGTGTGACCCAAAGAAACAAAACAAAATTTTTTATAAAACACACGAACAGGAAGCTCTCTGGAAAGGTGAATACACAAACAATTACAAAAATTGATTACAAAAATTTTGGTTTGTGACATCACCTTTTGGTTTTATGTATTATTTAAAAAGACAAATGCATAGCAAAAGTCTTATAAAATGTTATTTGTGATTTTGATAACTGAGAAGTGAGAAGTACACTGGATTGAAACACAGCATTTGTATGCTATTAAAATCAAACCAGTATAAATTTAAATTAATGTTACAAGTTTAGGATGTCAAGTGTAATCACCATAGTAACTACAAAGAAAAATAGCTACTAAGTGCACACAAAAAGAAATGGAAAGAGAATGAAAATATTATAATAAAAATTAATCAAATACAAAAGATGGTCATGCAACCCCATATGCACAGAAAATTTTAACTTGGGATTAACTATGGAACTGTCCTGTTGTTCATAGATTTGCTCGATTGGGCACCAGTAACATCTCACAACAAACTGTGAGACTTGTTGTTACTGTTTTTGGCATATCAAATACGTCGCAGGTAGCTTGCCAGGCTTGGCCGGGCAGGCGAGATACTCTCAGTAGCTTGCCGGGCTCTCTGAGAGGGGTGGAGGAATCAAACACAGGTCTGCTGAGTACAAGGCAAATGCCCTACCTGCTGTGCTATCGCTCCAGCCCTCAGGATTAACTATGAAAAACAAATATGTTTCTGTTTTTAAATTATTTTAGTGGTAATATATTAAGCTATCTGATCAAAAGAACTGGTAAAAAGGGGTGAAGATCTCAATATATTTAATCCACATAAGACTCTGTTTCAACTTAAAGATGTACTAGAGGTTGAAAGCAGAACGATGGATAAAAACATTTCATTTAAGTGGTGACACAAAAGAGCAGGGGTTGCTAGAATTCATGAAGAAATATCAACTTTAAAATTTTAAAAAGTACATACAAGGAGCAAAGAAGGACATTCTAGTAATAAAAGGTTAGATTCAACAAGATGATAGAGCGATCAGAAACATTTGTGGGCCAAAATGCAGATCCTAAAATATTGAACATAGGAAAAAATGGGTTCACAAAAAATAGCCAGAGATTTAAAAAAACCCATTTTCCCTCAGAATTGTATTAAAACAACATGAATTACAAAATTATTCATAGTTGGGTTTTTGATATGCAATGTTCTATCACCAATCCCACCACCAGTGTCAACCTTCTTCCACTAGAGTTCCCAGGTTCCCTCTTCTATCTACCAGCCTCATTCCTGCCTTAGCCTGCCCTCTAGACAGACGCCTTTTAAATCTGGTTATTAAAGTTTGGGTCCAATGATTTCAGTGTTGTTGACACCATGGTTTGACTGTTTAACTCTATCATTCCTTAATAACATGGATGTGTCTGATATACTTAGCCCCTGTCCCTTTGCTTCTTATCTGTCTCTTCTCCCCTCCGCCTTCATTATATTTCTTTCCTTCTCCTCCTTATATTCTGGGGCCAAGTGTGATCTGGGGATCCCCCCCCTTTTAAACCACTGCATTTCCTCATCCGGTTACTCTAAATACTACAGATAAGAGATATCCTCCTGAGTTTGTCCTTCTCTGGCTTACTTCATTCAACATGACATCTTCTAGTTCCATCCATGTTGTATAATTACTTAAGCTGCATAGTATTTCATTGTGTATATGTACCACATCTTCATGATCCCTTGATCTGTTGTTGGACATCTAGGTTGATTCCAAATCTTAGTTATTGTGCTGAGAACTGCAATGAATAGTGATGTGCATCTGCCCTTTTAATGAATGTTAAGAACCCCATTTTAAATAACACCAGAAAGCAATTAGGCATCAGGGATATTCTCCATGATAGACTATATGTTAGGCTATATAGATGATAGCAAGATATATGTATGTATGTGTGTGTACATATATATATATAATAAGTCTCTCCTGGCTACCACTATATGAAATTAGAAATCAACAACAGAAGTACATTTACAATGGGAAGAGTCCAACTTGTGAAAATTAAACATCACACTCTTACATAATTGAGGTTCTAAAAAATAAATCACAAGAGGTATTAGAAAATATTTAGAGATGAATAAAAATGAAAATATAATACTCCCATAGTTGTACATCAGTGCAGGAAATTTTTAAAGAAAGCATGGGAGCTTCCTTTAAAAAATAGAATCTCAATTCAACAACTTAGCTTTAGGGCTTACCGAACTAGGAAAAGAAGAAAAATGTTAACCCAAAGGGAGCAGAAGGAAATATATAACAAAGATTAAAGCAGAGGTAAGTGTAGAATAATAAAGTAGGAGAGAAAATCAATCAAGGCAACTAAAAGTTGGTTCTTTGAAAAGATCAACAAAACTGAAAAAACTTCTGCTAGAAGGATTAAATGAAAGCTGAGATGACTCAAATTACTAAAATCGGTGAGGAAAGAGCATACCACCAATAGTTCTAGAGAAATTTCCATTTCTCTGGGATTATGAAAGAGCATCATGAACTATTTCATACCAATACATTGGATAACTTAAATGAAGGGCACAGGTTCCTAAAGATATAAAAGATTGCATCAAAAGAGAGAAAATCTGAAAGGAGATAAAATCAGTAGTCAAAAGTAAAACTAAAAGCTCAGGATCAAATGGTAACTACAGTGCAGTGGAACAAACACAGAAAAATCAATCCCAGTCCTTTTCAAAATCTTCTCCAAAATTGAGGATGATGAAACACTTCCTAACCTTTTCAGTGAGGCTAGCTTCATCCTGGTAGCAAACAAAGTCAATAAAGTCCCTAAAAGAAAATAAACTACAAACCAGTATGTCTTATCAACAATGATGAAAACATCCTAAATAAAAAGTAGCAAACCAAATCTGACTGCATATTAAAATAATTATACACCTGGACCAAGTAGTACCGTCTCCTAGAATGCCAGAATGATTGAACAAAAGAAACCAATGTAGTAATCAAATTGTCAAGTGAGGACAAACAAAATTCGCATTATTGCTTCAATTGATATAGAAAAGCATTTGACAAAATTAAACTACTTTTCATGGTTAAAAGCACCAAGAAAACCAGAAATAGAAATGTGCTATTTCAACATAATAATGGTCCCATATGAAAGTCAAGTTACTTTCATACCCGGAGAGTGAAAGACTGAAATATTCTCTCCTCAGCAATTAGAATCAAGATGACAGTGCTCAATTTCTTCACTTCTATACAACAAGGTACTGGAGATACCTTGTAAGGTTATACCTACAAATATTAGAGAAAAAAATAGAATAAAAGGAAGAAGTAATTATCTCTGTCCACACACAATTTGCTCTGATAAAAAAAATTCACAAAAATAGGATAAAATATAACATAAAAAAATTCAACAAAGTTAAAGAGGACCCAAATAGGGAAATAAAGGTTGTAGAGATGGCTCACCAGGTAAGATACTTGTCTTGTATGTGGTTCAATCCTGGAACCCCAGGTGGTCTCCTGAGACACCAGGACTAATCCCCTAGGGCAGGTGCAGAGCCAGGAATTAGCCCTGTGCACAATCAGGTGTGGCCCTCCCCACCAAAAAAAAAAAAAGAAGAAGAAGAAACAAATGATATTGTTTAATGATTGGAGGACATTATTAACAATTATGTTTTCTTCCTGGTATCTCTTTTACTTTTTCTTCCCCCAACATCCCTGCATGCTGCTGATCCCCATTCAAATCCCCAGCATCCCATGTGGTCCCCCAACCACTGCCAGGGGTCTCCAGAACAGTCAAGAATAGCCCCAGACCATCACCAGACGTGTCCCATACTGTCAACCCCAAGTAATGATTAAAATGCAAAGACACTGAAGTATTGCGCTTCCCCTCCAAGTTCAACAACACTATCGTAGCATCAGAGATTCCATACTTCAGTAGTTATTGAAAGAATCAAATGTAGAGACTTGCATAGATATGTGTACCCCTAGAATTATAGGGGCATTCTTCAAAGTGAAGCCATCTGAAAATCCATGAATGCATAAATGTATAAGAAAATTGTGCATTTACATAGTAGGATGTGATACTTTCTTTAAAAGGACAAAGTAAAACACACTACAAACACACATGGACCTTGAAAGCTTTATCCTAAATAAGGGAGAATGGGCCCGATTCAAAGGAGAATTATATGGTTCCACTTCTAGAGAGTGAAATTCTTCATGATAGAAATTGGAGCCTGGCTGGGGGCCAGGGCAACAGTACAGTGGGTAGGGCATTTGCCCTATTCGCTGCAGACCCAGGTTTTATCCCAGCTTCCTATATGGTTCCCTGAGCACCACCATGAGTAGTTCTTGATTGCAGAGCCTGAGCATCACTGGGTTATGACCCAAAAAGCCAAAAAGGGGGGGGGAGGAAATTAAAACCTGGGTTTCCAGGAGCTGGAGAGTGGCAGATGAGTTATTTCATTATTGCAGGGAAGCTGTGGGTATTATGGAAAAGACCTGAGGACGGACACTAGCAAAGATTATACCAAAAAAACCCTTAATACCAGAGAACCATATGCTTAAACAAGGTTAAAAGCAAGTCTGTATAGTAATTCAAAGATGTTTATTCTGAACCCTGAACAATATGTAAAATCAAAATGAAACGGTGTCATTGGTGAGTCAATGGGGAAGTAAAATGGAATCAGAACAACCATTAAAGCAACATTTTCATCTATTGCCCAGTTGGCCCAAGTGAGAACAGGAAGGGGCCCTATGAGTGGGCTCTAGTAGGTGAGCAGGGAAGGGTGACAGTATGGATTTATGAATACTTCTGTTTTTTATTTATTTTTTTAAAAAATCAGAAGCAAAATATTTAGTCATAGCTTCACTTATTCATTTATTTATATGGAATCTGATGGTTTTTAAGTGTCTTTATCTTAAAATGTGGCAGGTAACCACAATGCTTATAGCCTATGTGCAGCTGCCAGAGGGCGAGTTTGAGAATTCTAAGGTGAAAAAAGAAAGAAATTTGAAAAAAATCATTCAAAGAAGCTTCCTGCGAATGAAATATTTATGATGCTCTCTCTGGTAGGTTCCTAACTTTCTCCTCTTTGTGCTGCCTTTTCTCATACTTAAGTTCTTTGTTCAGATCCCAAATCAACTGGCATTACGCCTGAGAAACTTCCCTCCACTTCCACTCGGATTCAGCCTCTCCTATTTCTCTCTCATCTGTGTCTCTCCCATTTCTGTTTGGGTCAAGCACTCAGAAGAAGGGTTCAGATCCAAATCAATCAGAGAATTTACATTCCCTGTATGAAGTAGATAAAGCAGTTCCTTCATTCCCTCCAGCGGCTGTTACTGTGATACGCAAACATGTTCTCAGTCTATTCTCCTCTTACCCACCCATACTTCTTTTCCATATAAAAATGCCAGGCTAAACCATCTGGAATCACAGTCCTCTTTCTCCTAAACAACAGCACTCAATCCAGGAGCTGGTTCGGCTTCAGGCTGGCATTAACTCCTCATCTTCCATGTCCTGTCCCAGACCTGCCTTCTGCAGGGATGGTCATGTTGCCTATTGCAGATGTACCCAGTTGTTCACAGATGTGAGCTACTACTTAGTTGCCTGAGTGCCTAAAGGTTTCTGTTTGGCATATACTGCACTCAGCGTCTTAACAAGCTCAGTTGTCTCCCAGTAATGCTGCCTTTGATGTTTTTGAGGGCCTACCCCACCCACCTCCTCCAAACGCAATCTCTTTTCTCTGTCTCTGTTGCGAGTGGGCTAGAAAGAAGGGTGTTTACAGTGAACCCCTCCCAGCTGGCCCGACTTCCCTAAACCTTGCTATTTTAGACTTCCAGGCTAGTAATAAGATTCTGATCCCAAGGGAACTGCACGGTGTTCTGTAGGACTCGGGCGCCCTCCACTGCTTTCCAGAAATACAACCACAGCCTGTCATTCAAAACTACTCCAAGGAATGGGAATTCAGCTGATCGTGATTTCCATATTAAAACAAACACTATTAAGCTGGCAATGATTTTACATCTAAAGTGTGAATTCCTGTAAGGTTCCTATACTTCCTATTATTATTCTGATGACTCTGCTCTGTGTTCATAAAAACTCGGAGAAGTTCATGCAGATGGTGGGAAGGAAGTCAAACCCTAAATTTAAGTGCAATTTTAAAGAACAGAGATTTTTGAAGATAAATTTCATTCATTCAGTAATCAAGTGCAGAAATTAAACTATGGAAAATATTAAATTTTTAAGAAGTACTTTGTCCAGAAGAGCTTGAATGCTGGTAGTTATTTCATTCATGATTTGTCAATAATACCTTGAAAAAGTCTGTTGAGAATTAATGTCCATAATTCTCACTAATCCAAAAGTCATCCCTGGTTAAGCTATTCTTTTTTCTAGCAAAATGGACTGTCTGTCTTTGAGGGATTATCTGCAAAGCTTTAAATTCACTGGTTGTTTGAACTGTTGATCTACACCTTGGTCTCTCTAATCCTGAGAAAACAGTTGCTCTCCCAGGAAAAACTAAACTGAGAATCTTTGCATCTACCGTGTGAAAAATGCATTGTTTTTCCTGTCATGATTTTGACCGGCAATGAATGTTATCTGAACGATGGGTTGTGTCAGAAATTGGCGAGTGAAGAGATGACTATCTCTCAGAAAGGCCTGTCTGAACTATCCAGTGTGTGTTTTGTTCGAATCGAAATTATTGACTGGTTAATCGAGATGACTGTCGCCAAGCATATGCTCAGATTATGTTTTGTGCTTCGAGTCTCCTTTATGAAATCTATTTACAATTCAGCATGCTCAAAAAATGCCGGAATTTGGGGGTTGTATTTGCAGGGAGTGGAGATGAAAATACTCCAGTCAGACAGAAAAGGAACGGAACTTCCGAGACGGACAAACCGGTCTTTGGGAAGATGCCCAACGCCCTTTCCACAATTTTCTTTTCCTCTTGAAAGGGGCTGCACCAAGCATGACTTCCTAGAGTTGGAAGAACTTGTGGGCACCATACCATTGTCAAGGTAGTTTTATGCTAAACCTTGGGATCTTTTCTGTGCTTGTACTCCAAGTCAAGGGGCCCATGGGGCTACGAGGGTCTTAAAACACCGTTAAAGAGCAGGCAGCTCCTGCACCCAAGTTTCTCTGCCCCACTGCCTACAGTGGCCGGTTCTGGCTCAGCACTAAGGGTGCCCAAGTAATAGGAACTTCAGAGGGTGGAACACGGTGGCCTGACTCAGGGAGCTGTTTGGGGGGGATACCCCAGACCTGATGATGTCCCATCCCCAAACACGGAGGCAGTGATGCGCCCCGTTCCGCTGTCGCTAGGCCTTGCGGCCTGCAGCAGTGTGTGTCCAGGGGACACTTGCCCAGGAGAGGGGTGGTCTTTCCAAGGGGGACAGAAAACCCCAGACTGAAAAAGGGCCAGGCCAGGTATCGGGGGCACTTGGAGGACCCCGAAGCAGCCACTCACTCTCCTAGTCCTGGCCTCCGGCGACGGTCTGGGCCCCGGGACCCCAACCCCGATCCTGGACCACTCCCGCAGGCCACGCGCGGTAAACTTGAGCCCTGCGCCCTTCCCCCGCGCGGCCGGCGAGGGCGCGTTTGCTCAGAGCGAGGCGGCCTCTACCCGGGCGTCCGCACCGCCGCGTCCCCGCCGGGGGAGACGACATGTGGCAGTCGGGCGAGGTGAGCGGGCGCACGGCGCTGGGGCGCGCGGGGAACCTGCAGCGGGGCGCGCGCGGGGCGAGCCGCATCCCCGGGAGCGAGGCGAGCTGCATCCTGCTTTCGCCGCGCGGCTTCATCCCAGGGCGCGGCGCGGCTGCATCCTCGGGCACTGGGCAACCCCGAGCATTGGGCAAGCTGCTTTCCCGGCACACCGGGCGCTGAGCATCCCCGGGTACTGGGCGAGCCACATCCCGGGGCGCCACGCGGCTGCATCCCCAGGCACCGGGCATCCCCGGGCACTGGGCGAGCTGCATCCCGGGGGCGCGGCGCGGCGCGGCTGCATCCCCAGGCACCGGGCATCCCCGGGCACTGGGCGAGCTGCCTCCCAGGGGCGCGGCGCGGCTGCGTGCCCAGGCGCGGGACGAGCTGCCTGCCGGGCGCTGACGCGGCGCCGGCCTCCGCGCTGCGCGCCCGCTCGTTCGCCCGCCCGCGGCGGAGGATGCAGCCGCGCCGACGGCTCGCGCTCCGGGCCGGGCGCGCCGGGTGAACCGCGCGGCCGGAAGGGCCCCGCCTTCTCGGCACGGCGGCGGGGGCAGCTGGGCAGCCGGCTGGGCGCGCAAACTTTGCCCCCGCGTCTGCGGGAGCACAGGAGCCGGCGTGCGGGTAGGAATCGGGGCGCCGCGAGCCGGAAGGGCGAGACTGGGGACGAGGGCCCCACGGGCTGCTCGGGGCGGGGTGCCAGGGGCCGCGGCGGCAACCCGGGAGCCAGGCGCGGCAGGGGCGGCGCTCGGACCCACACCCGGTCCTGGGGATCCCCGGCCCGAAGGCTGAACAACGCCGCAGCGGACCCGGCGTGAGGCCGAGCCAGCCGCGCTGCGGCTCCGCAGCGCTGTCCCGCGCCCACATGCAGCGGCGCCACCCGGGGGGTCGCGGCCTCTCTGGGGAGCTGGAGGTAGCCGGGCGTGGGGGATCCCGGCGCGGGGCGGACGTAGTCACCCGGGTTGGCAGCATGCAGCGCCGTACGAGCTGCCAGGACGCGGGCCCGCTCCAAGCGCCCAACCCAGAACGCAGCCAGGCGACCCCCACCCCACCCCTGAATCTTAGGGGCAGTGGGGGCGCGTGGAAGCAGCGGCTGTGTTTGCGGGTCTCCGGAGGACGTGAGGATATGCTCCTTGAACCCGGGATGTTCAGGGTGGGGGGGGGCGGGGTTGCGAACCCCTTTAGTGATGCGTATTTGGGGAAAAAACGTGAGCGCTCGCCCGCTGAGGTCGAAGGCAGAACCCAGGGACTCTGCGTGCCCTGCTGCAAATTCCTTCGGGCCCGCTGAAGCAGAGAACTCCCGCAGTTTGATGAAATCACTGAGTCTGGGGGCACAGAACGCCCAGGAAGTGGTCCCCGCTCCCCAACCGCCGCCCTTAAGTGCTCCGGACCCGGTGGAAGATTGTCTCCTGAACGTATCCACCCCCCTGCCACCTACTTTTTCAGAGCACGGAGTAGATCAGGGACTAGCTTGCCGGCTTTGAACGCGAGGTCAATTTTTTCAGTAAGGTAAACTGATTCCACTTGTGGCTTTGAGAGACGCCGCCGAGCATTCAGGCCTAGAAGGAAGGCCGGACACACCAGCTGAAGTGCGTGAAGGGTGGGAATAACCCGTGGTGGGAACCAGCCTGCGCTGGGGCTTAGCGCAGATGCAGCTGGATCCTAGCTCTGCGGTCAGAGAAACTGCTCCTGGCTGGCAAGTTTGGTGCCAGCAGCTGCCAGAATCCTTGTTTGTAAACTGTGTCCGTGTTAGCTTAGGGTTGGAACCCAAGAGCTATAACATGAAAACATTTTTTTATCCAAAGAAAACAAACGAACAGAAATAAGCCCCACTCTTTTTCTCTTTGTTTCAGCTTCAAGATCGAGTAGGAGACAAAGTGACCCTCCCAAATCCATCTGCTCCAGCCGACATTCTCATTGGGAATGGACCATGGAATGTTCTCTAGCTTTATCATGACCAAGAACCTCCTTCTCTTCTGTGTTTCCATGAACTTAGCCAGTAACTTTGGGTAAGCTCTTGCCTTCGTTTGCATGTGGTGGTTTTCAAGGCTGCAGGTGCCTTTGCAAAGCCTTTAATTGCACAGTTGTGATTTTCAGGGTACTAAGGGAAAAGAGCAGTTTCTGGGGCTTTGGGGAAGCCCTTGCATACACTGTTTAGATGCTCCAAACCACTGCTAAGATTTGTGGTAACAACCCTGCACCCTTGCCCTGCCCTGGGCTCCATATGTGGGGTTTATCAAAGGGCAGAAGCAGACCAGGTTTTCAGGAACAGGAGCTGACGCTGCTTTCTGAGGTAGCTGAGTTTGCTCCTTGCGTTTCAACAAGCTTCAGAAGTCTGTGTGGGTGGGGGACATTTGCTCCACACCAGGCTCTGCTTGGTGCTTCGATGGCCCACCTCAGTTCCAGGGGGCAAAGTGATTTGCTGATCCTGGAAAACACACTCCCTCCAGGGGGCATTAGCAGGGTCTCAGTAGCCCTGCCCTGAACTGAAGTGCTGGGTTGTGATCTCTGAGTGCAGGTGCAGAGATCCAAACCTTGGCCTTCTGCAGATCCCACCCCCATTTCTGCATTTGTGTTTTCATCTGAGCTGTTTGTATCGGCGTGCTGATTCAAAGCTTTCCCTGCCAAACTAGCGCTAGTGCAGAGCAGTGCTCCTTCCAGACACCACTGGCCTGCCTTTGTCCTTCCCCTCCCTCAAACTAGCTTGTCAAGGGGCTTCTGACTTGGGGGCTTGGGGGGGCGTGATTCAAAAAAAAAGCTCCAGGAACAAAGTCACAAGCCCTGGAGTGTCCAAGTCTCATTCTAAGTGCCTTGGGCTGGGATCTTGCCATGTGAGTGTGGGCGAAATCCCAGGGGTCTTGAGGAAACAAAGACTGAAACGCCTGTTCTTGCTGTGGGGAGGCGGTCAACAGGAGGGCGCTGTCCAGTTGGGGCCTGCTGTTTATCCTCTGGACCTTCTCTGCTCCTCTGGCCTTTTTGGTCTCTACAGAGAAGGAAGCTGAGGGTAGAGCAATGAGGACCCAGGATTTGGGTTGGCAGACGGCATGTGACCCGGTCTTACACTTCCTGCAGCTGGGCCAGGTGGAGCTTTTGTTGATACCTGCCTTCCCAATTCATCTTGAGTGCACCCTTCCCCCTTACACATCCTCTATGTTCAACCAGAGGTTTCCTCCCTGTGGCCTGGTGCAACATGAAATCCCAACAGCTATGGGGCTCTAGTTCTTCTGATTTCTTTAAGCATGCCTAGAAGTGATGGATGCCACATACCACAGGCAAATGGCTGAGGTGCTAGATGAGGAAGTTGGCTTGTTTACTGATTTGCTGTCTGTATTGAGTAATATTTCAGAGGTGAGTATTGTGCTAAAATTTGGAGTCTGTTTCCTTTGGAAGACTCTGGTCAAATAAAGATTGAATTTGCTTTCTGGGGCCTGAAAGCAGTCCACACTTCAGCAGGTACAAGCTTGAAATATGTTGTCATGGTTATAAGGAATTGGACCCTGTGAAACAGGACTGTAGTCATCCGGTGACTTTCAAAATAGACAATGATTAGTTTGTAGCGATAACCACCAGGTACTTCTGTCTGCGAAATATACTCCATCTCCCTGGAAAATTAGCAGATAGAGAAATTTTGATTTTTCATATGTAAGGTCATTTGTCCATTCTAAATGAATACTCAAGAACTGCAGGAAATGTCTGAGCCGAGATGAGTGTGTATGCAACATCAGAGGTCTCTGCTCATTTTCTTATTCTTATTCTTGGATGTATTTTCCTTCCCGACTTTTCTGCATATTATTGTGTAGTGAGACCAGAGTGTCTCTTCAGTGTCTTTTTGTTGTTTTTTTTTAAAGCCTGACATTTTGTTATTACAAGTTCACTACAATGTGTGATTTAAGAACAGCTGAGTGTGATTATTGTAGTGGATGATGAATATCATCCACTCCTTCCCTAATTAGGGAGGCTGACATGGTTTTTGATGTTGCTGGCATTAGTTTTTCCTGTAGTGACTATTTTTTCCAGTATTTTAGATCATTCCTTCTAGAGATTCCTACTGATGAAATAAGTATTTCTCTTAATGCCTTTCCGGAGCGCTCTTGGCTCTTGACCCAACACTCCCCGTTGTTTTCTGGGAAGCTGGGGTCTCCGGTGAGAAATGGAGCTTCTCACACCTGCGCCATCTTTCCACAGACACAAAAGACAGCTTGACCGCGAACAGTACAAACTCATATTTCTTTCTCTTCCTACACCAGACTCCTGCCAGCAGACTCTCATTCAAAATGTACTTTAGAAATAAATTTGTCAAATCACAAAGAACATTTACAGAACAAGGACTTAAAACCTTGATAAAATAGGATCCATATAATCTGGAGTGCCAATTTCGGGGTAAATCCTCAAAGCTCTGGGCAAAGCACACCCCCACCACCCCCACCCCCACCATCACCACTCTATCTTATGCTGGGGAGGGTAAGAGTGAGGAGTTGTGAGTGGAAATTCCCACTGCTCAGGACCTCGCTTAGCAGTTAGACTTCTCACACTTTCTTAGTCTTGGGAATCCCTCACTCAGCTGCCTGTGATTTTTCTGCAAAGGCCCAGGTCAGCCCAATCAACAGGCAAGGAAGGGACTTAATTCTGAGAGGGATTCTCTGTGCTGGAATAGAGTTTTCTAGAGGTGTGTGTGTGTGTAGGTGGGAGGGGGAGAATTGGATTTTTCTGCTCTGTTCTCCCAAAGGAAAAATTTATTTGATGGGATGCCAAGGTAGGAGGAAGGACAAAAAGTCCTCACTAGAACATCACTGTTGTCCCAAGCTTCTGAGATAACAGCAATGCCTATTAAAGCAGAAACCAGAAAAGTGGTGTAGGTGATGGAAAAATAAAACAGAAGCAAAAAACAGGAGTGAGCATTAGAGTGTGTGTGTGTGTGTGTCTGTGTCTGTGTCTGTGTCTGTGTGTCTGTCTGTGTATGAAGGTTTGAAAGGGATAGAGTCGGCCTTGTGGAAGGGGCAGAAATTTGGTCATCCACATTTATAGGGAATAGGGGAGATCTGTTTGCTGGTCATATAAGGTGATGACTGTCAAATTGCTTTGAAAATATGAATATTGCTTCTTCTTCCTCTGCTCCTATTCTAAATCTGGCCAGTCCCCAGGGACTCTGTTTTAATAGCCTTTATCATTCTATTGGTTTTCAATTACGTAACATTGCATGAGTCAAGTAGATGTTAGAACAGAGGCCTGATCTGACAGTCTGCCTTATGTCACATCACGTTTGGAGACACGGTGTTATTTGAGCATTGGAATAATTTCAACGAGGCCGGCAGTTCAGTTCAGAAAAAAAGTAGCCCAGAAGAGTATTTGAATCTTAGCAGTGTGAAAATCCATCACCTTAACTTTAGGAGGAATATTTTATCCTCTGGAAAATAAAATCATACTTCTCCTGCTTTGGTTGACCAGTGGGTGGGGGGGGAATGGAGTGCTATTAACTCAAAAATTAAGTCAAGTTTGATTTCATTCATTTAATTATAGGGTGCCTGTTTTGGAGGCTTGTCTATTGGAATAGAAAAGAATGGTTACAATTGTATCACATCGGGATTTACAATTCTTTGGCCAGCACAATTCTGCCACTGACCAATGCAAGCAAATGGTTGCAGAAGCAAGTTACACTGATGGATATTCTTTTGTTGTATTGATCAATATGGAGGCTATTTTTTTGTTCTTCTTTCTCTTTCTGCCCCCATATGCTAGCCTGGACCTTTGTTTCTGTGAGCAAGGCTTCCTTATCATGCTTGTAGGATGTTTGTCCCTTTTATTTATCATTTTGTTTTGTTTGGGGGCCACACCTGGCAGTGTTGAGGGGTTACTCCTTGCTCTGCTCTCAGGGATCACTCCTGAAAGGCTGAGGGAACCCTGTGGGGTGCCAGGGTCAGCATGCAAGGCCAGTGCCCTCCCCGCTGTGCTATGGCTTCAGCCCCTGCTTTCTCTTAAACAGAGCAGAAAGCCCGGTGTCTCTGCACCATTCAAGCACTCACAGCGATGCCTTTGGAAGCTGCAAGTTCTTTCTTGTGGAAACCCAGACGGTGACTGTCCTGTAGTTTTTCCTGCACTGTCACTGCAGTGTGTGAGGTCCAGAACAGTCGGTCATTGTGACCATTGTGAAAGCACAGGGCCGCGCTGCGGGAACGTGGGGGTGCAAGCTGGCTGAGGATTTCCAGGCTGCGGGAGAGCCAGAGACCAGAGAGCCATAGATCATGCCAAGAGCAAACGTTTGAAGTGCCTGAGAGCCTGGCCAGCATCATGGCTGATGCTTCTTATTGAAGGCACTAAATGAAAGTCCTTCCAGTGACTTGAAGGAACCTGGACGAGCTCATCATGCCACCCAATGGGGAGCTACAAAAAGCTGATGAGGACAGCCAGGGTCTGGGGGGCTAGGACAGAGCACCAGGGGCTAGTCTTACACATGGCTAACCCTTTTACGCATAGTTCGATCCCTGGCGCCCTCTGGGGTCCCCTGAGCCCTGCCAGGTGTGGCCCATGCCCCACTAACAGAGGATCCAGTCCTCAGCTCCTCACCCTACTCACTGTCCATCCAGCCAAGATGAAGTCCCAGCTGGGTTCAGATGAATGCTGCAGGATTTCATATTTTCACAGAGGTGGAGTTGCATGACATGCCTGTTGAAATTTGGGGGATATTTCCAAAAATCAAAATAAAAAGAAATCTGATCACAAAGCACTGGCCAGAGCCACCACCAGGATGAGTGTCCAGGCAGTCATTGCCTGTGTGTCTAAACATGGGCTTGTCTAATTGTCACTTCTCTTGTGGGGGCTAGAGGTCCAGGCTTTATGGTATAGAGAGTGTCCCCAGACTTCATTCCTTGGGAGGCAGGATAGAGAGCAGGCCGAACCACTTGCAGGGGTTTTTCTAGAATGTCCTGATAGATTTAAGGTTACAGAGGGGTGAATCTCAGGGCTCAGAAACACCCCACTAACTTCCTCTGGAACCCAAATAACAACTCTGCAGGCCGAGGGTCGACTGCAGCTGGGAAAGATTCAGACTCGCATCTAGCCTACCAAGTGCCAGATAAGTCCTTTATTAAAAGAGCCCTTTCTCAATGTGTTTTCTTTAAAAAAAAATTACTATTACTATTGTACTTTTCCATTACTACACTGTCCTCCCGTTGTTCATCGATTTTGCTCGAGTGGGCCCAGTAATGTCTCCATTGTGAGACTTCTTGTTACTGTGTTTGGCATATTGAATACTCTCAGTAGCTTGCCAGGCTCTCTGAGAGGGGCGGAGGAATCGAACCCGGCTCGGCTGGGCTGGCTGTGTGCAAGGCAAACGCCCTACCACTGTGCTATCACTCCAGCTGGTTGTGGTGTTGACACTTCACTTTTTTTAAAAAAATTTTCTTTTGATTAAGGCATCGTAGTTTGGAAATGACTGCTTTATTTTTGTGTCACTGCTACCAAGCACAGGGTCCCTACTATTACCACAGGGTCCCTCGCCCCATTGCAGCAGTCTCAAATCCTGAGTCTATTGTCCGTATCTCATCTTGTTTATCAGGGAATGGCTGAGCCTGGCTTTGTGTACTTCTCTGCAGTGACTGGGAGCTGTGGGTCTTTGGCTTTCTGACTCAGGCCTCTTAGTGTGGCGCTTTTGCTCCTTCCAGGCATCTCTCCTCAGAGCCAGCTGTGTTCCCTTGTGTTTCCATCCCGTGGTTCCTTTCTCCTCTCGCCTGGGCTTGTCGCTGGGTCCTGGCTGGTAGAAATAGCACTGCCGTGAACATGGGCATGCAGAGGCCCTTTTGGACGACTTGATGTGTTTGTGGTGTGGGTGCCCAGGAATGGAAATCACTGGGTCTTGTGGAAGTTGCATTTTTGCTTAAATTTTGGAGCTCTCCTCTGGTGGAGAGAGGTGATGTAACAGAACTCTGGACTTCTGCTCAGCACTGGAAAGTGTATCGGTGTTCTTTCCTGACTGATTTCAAACGCAAATGGCAAATCTAAAATCAGTCAATCCTTGGGCAGCTTTTGTTCTGTTTCAACCATTGTCAAGCCTTCTCTGACCTGGGTGGTGGCCATCTGATCATGCCCCTGCTCCATTGATGCAATTTTCACCTCTGGTGGCCCCCTATCCTGGGGACCCCATTGAGAAAAATGCTGGTGCAGACAAGCCAGGGGCCACCATTCCCCCATCAATCCAATCTCTGTTTAGGGGACATGGCTAGTGTGAGGGGCAGTGCTGAGCAGGGTTGTGCTGCGGCCTCCGAGTGGCTGAAACTGCTGGCAACCAGGTCTTCTGAGCACAAGGAGGGCTTCCTAGTGGACCCCAAGGCCCAGTGCACACAGGAGGGACAAACAGCTTTGAGCTGCTGAATCCAGGTCAGGTTAGGGGTGGGGGGGTGACCAGGGCTGACGCCTGTGGATGTTATGACCAGGAGACCCTGACCTTACTGATGCTGAGGCTCCATGTCCCCTGAGCTGAAACCTGGGGACACCGGGTGAGCACAGTCAGCTGAGAGGAGTCACAGACAGCAGCAGAGTTAGGGCGTGGCATTTTCGAGGGTGGGGGGGAGCAGCATTCCCAGGGATACAGGTAGAGTTCGGACATGGGATTCTGGGGCTGGAGCAATAGCACAGCGGGTAGGGCATTTGCCTTGCCGACCCGGGTTCGATTCCCAGCATTCTATATGCTCTCCTGAGCACCGCCAGGAGTAATTCCTGAGTGCAGAGCCAGGAGTAACCCCTGTGCATCCCCAGGTGTGACCGCAAAAAGAAAAAAAAAAACCATGGAATTCTTGGGACTCAGCAGAATTCAAGTGATTTTCTGAATGTGAACCCACATTCCCAGGTTCACAGCAGAATTAGGGAAAAGGATTCTTGGGGGCACAGGCAGGCTTAGGGTGTGGTATTCCCAGACATGGTGTTGCTGCCACCCCTACTCAGGATGAAGTCTCTCTGGAAGAGGAGAGTAATCTGCAGGGAGGGCACTAGGCATGTCCATAAGGATGCAGTGTGAAGTCCCCATACCTGTGATGAGGAGCAAGTCAGACGGGTTGTGGGAGGCTGGGGGGGGGGGGGGGGGCTAAGAGGAAGTGGGGCCCCGGCCATGTGTCTGTGCAGAAGGGGAACAGCCAGTCCAGGGGAGCCTGTGAGATCATGTGCACTGGGATGGGGGGGGCGGTGGGTGGGATAATCAGTCCAGGGTGGGAGAGGGCGCTCTGTGCCAATGCAGAGAACCAACACACAGAAGGCAGAGCTAGGAATGGAGTGTTTGCAGTGGAGATGCAGCAGGGGGTAGGCAGTGGCCACAAGGAAAGGAAGTGTTTCATTCACGAGACAAGGAATACAGAGGGCAGAGGGCCAATGGCTCCCACCACTGAACACTTGACTATAATTTTGTGGGTCGCAGACATGAAAGAGGAGGCAGCTGAGATGTGCAATGCTGTGGGTGAAACGTGAATGCTCAGCCCCCCGAATCTCGGGGGCAATGCTGTGCCCAAGGGGAGGACTATTTCTGCCAGCTGGACTTGCAGATGGGCTGAGAGTGGTGTGGAAGAGACAGATAAAAGGTCGACCTCTCAGATATTCACCCTCAGCCTCCCATGGGACAGAGGCTGAAAACATGAGTGGGCACACAGAGCCAGGACACCTGGACACATCTCTGCAGAGATCAGGGCTCAGGGGACAGAGGCTGGAGACTTGCTGATGGATGCAGCACCTGGACCCTCAGAGACTACAGCAGAAAGGGAAGCCCTGGGCACTTCCAGCACACTGCCCTGCAGGTGGAAGAAGAAACTGGTCATCAAGGCTGAGTAAGGGCTGCTGAGGAGAAAAGCAGAGACTGAGCAGCCTGGTAATGGCTGAGATTCAAGAATAGGAATCTGGATTGATCTTTCCTTCCTCCTTCCCTCCCTCCTTCTCTCCCTCCTTCCCTCCTCCCTCCCTCCCTCCCTCCCTCCTTCCTCTCACCCTTTCTTCCTTCTCTCCCTCCTTTCTCTCTTTTGGAGTCACACTCAACAGTGCTCAGAGTTTACTCCCGGCTCTGCACTCAGGAATCCCTCTTGGCAGTGCTCTGAGGACCATATGGGGTGCCAGGGATCAAATCCAGGTTGGCCATGAGCCAGAAGAATGCCCTCCCCACTGTGCTATTGCCCTAGCCCCAGCAAGTCTAGGATTTGGGGACCTGAAAGGCACTGCCAGGTCTGGGCTTCCCCCAGGCAGAGGAAATTCAGCCCGGCATGAGAAGGAAGTAGACAAATCTCTCTGGCTCTTCAGTGAGTTCTGACCAGAAGAGAAGCAAGGTTGGGCCAAGGAATGGAAGTGTCAAAGAAGACAGTGAGATTATACCTGTAGTCCACTGGGGTGTTTGTGGGTGAAAGGAGAGTAAGTCTGGAAAGGTGGGCGGCCAGGAGACAGGGCATGGCCTCTTCTCTAGGGAGACTGACCTCTGCCTCTGGAGCCCAGGGCTCTGAGTTGGCATGTGGGAATTAGAACAGGAGAGTAGAGTTTCCATGGGGGACCCCCGCAGAGAGGCCTGGGGATCTTCTCATCGGACCAAGCAATCTAAGGGTCCTAGAGGAAGGTGACACATTCGTGACATCAGCCATCTTCAAGTGCTCATTTCCCGTGTCCATGGAAACAAGTCTTCAGTGGAAACATGATGTGGGCCTTCGTGGGCCAACTGCTGTCTGCCATCTTGCTTCTTCCTTCTGTCTTTCCCATACTAATTTAGTTTTGTTCTTTTAATTTTGATTTATGAGACTGACACACTGCCTACTGCGCTAAGGCTGGAGCGGTAGCACAGTGGGTAGGGCGTTTGCTTTGCACGCAGCCAACATGGCCGACCCGAGTTCTATTCCTCCGCCCCTCTCGGAGAGCCCGGCAAGCTACCGAGAGTATCTCGCCCGCACAGCAGAGCCTGGCAAGCTCCCCGTGACATATTCGATATGCCAAACACAGTAACAACAAAGTCTCCAATGGAGACGTTACTGGGCCCGCTCGAGCAAATCGATGGACAACGGGAGGACAGTGACAGTGACAATTTTGATTTGTGGTCACACCCAGCCATGCTCACAGCTTACTCCTGACCTCTGGAGGTGCTCAGGGAGCTCTGTGTGATTCGCAGGATTGAGTGGCGCTTGGCTGCATGCAAGATAGACGCCTTAACCACTGTGCTCTCAGACTTCAGCCCATCATAGCTGTCGTTGTTGGCCAAAGTGCTGTGTAGTGGAAATTGGAGGAGAACGCAAGAGACTTTCTGAGGTGCTTTTTTAAATATGTTTAAAGTAGCAAACAAATAAACACAAGGTCAGTGTCTCAGAGATAATTAAGCACTTGGGGTGAAAGGAAGCAAGAGGTGTCATTAAGGAGACACAGACTGCCAGAGAAGTCCAAGTTAGCTCAGTTCCCCACATGATTTCTGACAGAAATCAGCTCCAGGGGGTAGGGTTCATTCAGCTTCTGCCCATCGAAGGTGACTGTCCATCCTGGGCAAGGATCATATCACAAGGATATGCATTCTGCCCTGGGTCAGAAATTACTCAAAACTTTGTCTTCCCCAGAAGCAAAGCCCCAGCTCTGGAACCCTTTGTGATCATCACTTCCTTTTATGAAGTGCCTGTACAAGATGACATCTAGGTCATCTATTAGATTATTCGAGGTAAAAAAACTGGTAGGACCAGAAAGATAGCACAGTGGGTAGGGCTCTTGCCTTGCATGTGGTCCTCTTGGGTTCCATCCCCAACATTTCATCGGGTCCCCCAAGCACTGCCATGGGTGATCCCTGAGTGCAGAGCCAGGTGTAAGCCCTAAGCACCTCTGGTTGTGGTCCCTAAACCAAAGAAGGCAGGAAGGCAGGCAGGCAGGCAGGCAGGCAGGCAGGAAGGAAGGAAGGAAGGAAGGAAGGAAGGAAGGAAGGAAGGAAGGAAAAACTAGTATATTTAAATAGATGAAGTGATGTGGGGGGAAACTTGTTGCCACTCCTTAAAAAGAAAGATGGTCTCTGAATAGGTGAATAAAAACGTGACTACTTTCTTCCCACCTCTTAGAAACATGAGTGTCTTCCACAGGAGTGCCCTGTGACCGACTGTGCCTGGAGATAGTTTCCTTAGGATTCCATTGGACTGGATTGCTTCTCCTCCTAGTTCCTCCCCCCACTGATGGCCCCGCATGTCCATCTGTGCATTTGAGATCAACCCTGCCACATCTGTGATCCATGCGGTACATGGTGGGGCGTCATGGTGGGAGGCTCCAGGGAAAGAAGGAGCTTGAGTCAGTCAGTGTCCAGGCCTGCAGTGCTGTCAGCAAAGTCCTTCGTGCTTTGACGAGTGCTCTCTGCCCCCCTCCCCATGGGTTCCTCCCTTCGGCACCTGACCCACTCTCAGAAACAGCTCATGGCTCTGAGGGGGCCTCCTGCACCCTTCTCAACTGCTTCTTTGGCTCAGACTCCATATTTCTTGCATGGAGGCCCAGAGTGACTTTCCTGACCTCTAGCCCGACCCTCAGCACTGCTGGCCCTTGGGATCCTGGTCACCCTGGGGCCGCCATCTCTGTTCCAACCCTCTGCTGGCTCAGCTGGCTTGGAGAGCAGGGCTATTGCTTCAGAGTAGAGTATGCATGCATTTGCATTCCGCGATAGCACAGTGGGTAGGGCGTCTGCCTTGCACGCAGCCAACATGGCCGACCCGAGTTCGATTCCTCTGCCCCTCTTGGAGAGCCCGACAAGCTACCAAGAGTATTCGTTATGCCAGACACAGTAACAACAAAGTCTCCGATGGAGACGTTACTGGGCCCGCTCGAGCAAATCGACGATCAACGGGAGGGCCTTTACTTCACTTTACTTACTTTATATCCCCAGTATGTGGGAGACATCCCAAAAGCTTTCCTTGAGCTAAGCTGTAGGACTGAACCCTGAGCTGATCCTCCAGGCTCTGTGGAGGAACCATGTAGAGAACAGAAGCTCCCCAGGGGCCTTCATGCCCTCCCTGGAAGCCCCTGCCCAGTGCAGCCCTGGCACTACCCCCCAAAAAACACAGGCGAACTGTGGGCAAAGCCAGCACCTGCCTCTCCCGGTTCACTGAACATGGACTCTCTGGGGCATGGAGATCAAGAAGGCATCCATTCTTGGATGCCAAAAGCCAGAGTCAGGACCAGATAGCCCAGAGGAGAGGGAACTAGCTGTGCCCACAGTTAACCTGGGTTCTATCCCCAGCACCCCACAGGGCTCCCCTAAGCCTGCCAGTCAGATTCCTGAGTGCAGAGACAGGAGTCAGCCCTGAGCACTGCTGGGTGTACCTTCCCCCTCCTCACACACACCCAACAATCCCAGCGTCAAATGCCTGGAAGTGGCCAAATGGACAGCCTGAGGGTAAAGTAGAAAGTTGGCACAGTGATGACAAGAGGGTTCCCTTCATGAGGGCCTGTGTGTTTGCTCAGCTTGGCTCTGTCCTTCCCCTCCCTTCCCTTCCCCTTCTCTTCCCTTCCCTTCCCTTCTTCTCTTCCCTTTCCCCTTCCCTACCTTACTCTTCTCCCCACCACTCCTTTTCCTTCTCTCCCCCCACTCTCTCTCTATCTCTCCCCCCACCTTCATTTTTGGCTTTTGCACCTTACCTTGAGATTCTGAGAGCCCATCTCTGACTCTCTGCTCAAGGACCTCTCCTTGATGTGCTCAGGGAAATACCTGGGTGCCAGGATTGGAACCAGGGTTCTGGCTGTGGCTGCCAGGGCTTGTTCCCCATAAACTGCTTTGCTGAAAAGGACCCGGCACGGGCTGTCCAGGCCCCTCTCAGCCTCACAGTCTCTAGCCCCCAAAGGTGGACCGGACACTTTCTAGGGACCCTCTAGGTCTGGGCAGCCTCCTCTGGGACTCAACCCCCTCCCTGGGACTCACCCCCCCTCCCCTGGGACTCGCCCCTCTCCCCAGCCCTCCCTTTGCCCAGGCTGCATCTGGGGCTTGCGACCTTCATTCCTTATGTCTTACCCAAAAGGCCTTGGGGAGAGAGTTGGGAGCTGGGGCCCGGGAACTTGCCAGAACGTTTTGGAGGCAAGAGCCTGTGAAAGATTTAATTAGGGTGCTTGGCTCTGCGTCTCTCTCATCGTGCCTTTTCTGGGACATCAATAATCTGGCAATGTTGGGAGGGTGCATGTGGCCCCAATGTGATGTAATTTTGAAGGAGTTAAAAAAAAAAAAAAGAAAGAAAAAGAAGAATGGTTCCTATTTTAGGAGCTCCGAGTTAATGAACCCTGACCGATCCTGAAGGGGGATGTCAGTGCTAATGGAGCCGCCGCGGCACCCAGCAGCTCGCCCCGACACAGGCGCACTGCGCTGCCCAGTCAGCCTGGCACACCCAGAAAGCCTCAGTCAGTGGCTCTGAGCTCAAGGCTGCCTTTGGAACCCAGCTGGAGCCAACGCTCAGAGGGACTGAGGAGTCTCTTGCTGCCAGAACCAGTCATCCTGCAGCCTTGTCTTGTCTTTCGTTCTGTCTGCCTAGTTTTGCAAAGGGTTTCAACAGTCAGTGGTGTGACACAAGCCCAGGTGACTCAGCCTCAGAACCAAGACTTGCACAAGCTGGTAGAGGCACCAGCAAGTTCCCCAAAGGGCTGTGAGAGGCCTTGTGGGCAGGGGCTGAGGGTGCCCAGCGCTCGCTCTGTGCAGTGGGAAGATCTCCCTCCCCGTGGCCTTGCCCCCATGCCACAGCTGAATCCTGTTGAAGGAAGTTCCGTGCACCGAGGAAGGCTCCAAAATCTCTACTTTTGCCTTTATAGCATTTGTGGGAGATTGTTTTAAGAATCTATTTCCCACCCCCCAGGTTGTATCTTCCATAAGTATGGAGGAGAAACCACTGCAGATTTGCTGCCTTGGTCTCTATCTAAATGGTCCAGAGATTAATGCAATGTTATAGCAGAACCAGAAAAACACAAATTCACCCCAAGAAAAGTGAAAAAGGTTGTGGATATATTGAAACTTTTTATAAAAGATTGGACAAAAGGGGAAGGCCAGGGCTAAGGACATAGCTCAGTGGTAGACACTTGCTTTGCATAAGTGATGCTTGGGCGTCATCTCTTTGGGCAACTTGTATGCATCAACCTCAGCAGACAGCCATCCCAGGTTTAATCCCTGGCATCCCATACGGTTCCCCTAGCACTGCTGGGAATGATTCCTGAGCACAGAGCCAGGAATAACCCCTGAGTATTGCTGGAAATGGCACAAAATTTTTTTAAAAATTAAATGTTCAGAAGCCTACGTGAATGTGACCCAGAGGCTGGACTTCTCCAAGCAGGAATCTCAGAAAACTACAGAACCCGCAATGCCTTTTACTCTCCCCATTCCTCTCATGGTACATCACTTCACAAAGGCCTCAACTGCAGATTCTCTGGCGGTTGGGCATGGGTTGGTGGGTTTCTGCGGGGGGGGGGGGGGGGGGGACTGCTGTAGCAGTACACCCAGAGGTCAAGGGACTCGGCTTAGAGGACAGAAATATTGCCAACATGGTGCTGGGGACATGTAAGATGGCCAGCAATGGTGTCAAGACATTGTCAGATGGTCAGTGACAGCGTTGGGATGTGCCAGCTGTCCAGTTATGGTGTAGAGACATGTCAGGTGCCCAGTGATGGTGCCAGGCCATGTCAGGAGGCTGGTGAAACAGCTAAGCCCTGGTCTCCTACCATTAGGGCTGTTCAGATTGAGTGTAGTTTACAGTCTTTTACACAATGGATAATAAAATGGTTTTGAGCAATAATCTGAAACATCTTCTTCCATTTTCCTTTTGCCCCGGCTCGTAGTGATGCCTTAAGGTTTTTATTCTATTGAGGTATAATTGATGCAGGTGCTGTGTTTGTCTGAGGCAGGGGTGTGCCATATCAATCCACCTGTATACCGCAATGTGGCTTCTTCATGGTGACAGCTAAATCCTTGGCCACATTCCATAGTCTCAGGCCTTTTCCACAATGGGGCTCTTGAAGGACTCACCTTGGTGAGCTCTGGAATAACATCACACTTTTCTGCTGCCCACAGTCCCTGTATAATAGGCTTCTGGGACCGTTTTCCTCTTCTTGTTGCAAGTTTCTGTTCTCCTTCCCCACCCTTTGGAATCCTGTTCTCTCTCTATTTCTACAAGTTCATGTTTCTAGGTTTGTGTATAAGTAGAGGTTTTGTTTGTGAGTGGACATGGTCCACCCCAGGAATCCAGTAGGGACCTCCCAAGTGTTGGACATTGGATGTATCTGTATTAGAAAATTGAGTGACCCAATGGGTCAGGATTATGAAGAACCTGCAAACTGCTCAGAGTTTGGGCAATAAACTCTGTTTAATCAGTTGTTGCCCACCTGGGCAGGGCAGAAATGTTTCTTCCAGAGCCTGGGTGCTTCATCTTCCTAAGGATTGACACCACAGTGTCGGGCAAGGAGAAAGGAATCAGATATGCACACATATATGTACCTATCCATTAATTCCTCTCAGTTTAAAACTTTCGCTACCAGTTTCTAGGGCTACAGAGATAGTACAGTGGGCAGGGCTCTTGTCTTGCATATAGCTGACCTGGTTGGATTTCCAGTAACTCATGCTCCAACGAGCCCCACCAGTGAGCACAGAGCCAGGAGTAAGCCCTGAACAGCACTGGGTGTGGCCCCCCAAACGACAACGTTTATAACAATATAAAGCTTTGTGTGTACCCACACATTCTTCAATACCCACATATACTGCTCTGTGATCACCATCAAAAAGTCTATTTTCCATCCTCCATTATCCAGTTGACCCCCTGTTATTCAGGTCACCCACTTCCCACCTCCCTTGTAACCATCAATCTCTTCTCTGCTTTCAAGCGTTTGTGTTTGATTCTGTTCACTCATTTGCTACTTTTAAAATATACATATTCTAAGAGCCTAGCTCAGTCGTGGAATTCTAAAACATATACAGTGTAAGGGATGGGGAGAGAGCTCAAAGGTCTAGAACACGCTCTGCATGCAGGAGTCTTGGTTTGACCCTGCACCACCCCCTGAACCCCACCAGGAGTGAACCTGAACACCGAGCTGGGAATGGCCACTGAGCACTGCCCAGTATGCCCCCAAGGATACCCCAAATTAAAATTTAAAATATATGTTGCATGTAAATGACATCACACAGAATTTACCATTCTCCATATTATGTATTATAATACTTTTTTGGGGGGTGGGGGGTTCACACCAATCAGTGCTCAAGAGACACACCTGGAGATGCTAAAAGTCTATGGCCACACCTAGAGATAGGGAGACCTATGGCCACACCTGGAGATGGAGGCTCTATGGCCACACCTGGAGATGGGGGAGTCTATGGCCACACCTGGAGATGGGGGGGCACTATGACCATGCCTGGAAATGGGGGTTTGTAACAACACCTAGAGATGGGGGGTACTATGACCATACCTGGAAATGGGGGGTCTATGACAATACCTGGAGATGGGGTGGGGGGCCGTGGCCACTCCTAGAGATGCTTTCAGCATATGGAAAAGGTGTGGAGGCTTGATCCACTGCTGGCTTGCAGCTTTCAGCAAGGTCAGCCCCTCAGCCTTTGAACTATCCCTGGTCCATTCAATATTTCCTGATGTATCCACGTTGTTGCAAATTGTGGAGTAATTGTGTCAACAGACTACATTATTATCCCTTCATCTGTTCTTGGACAGAGGTTGCTGCCTTGGCAATTATAAATGAAGCCCCACAGGGTCCAGGAATAGTCTTGGCTTAAGGGGCAGACTTTGCACCAGCCTGGCCACATTCCCGCCCCAGCACTGAGCCCCCACCTCAGGCAGCTCAGGGCCGGTTCTCAGGCTCTCCATGGAATTGCAGCTGAGTTGCCTTCAATAGCCCCAAGAGCAGAGCTTGGAAGGCACCTCCAAACCCCGAATCTAGGAGTGCAGATGCGGTCTTGACTAGGCGTTTTTGTGTTTTGTTTTGTTTTGTTTTTTAATTGTCCTTTTGATTTGGGCGGCCACACGAGAGCTCAGGGCTGACTCCTGGTTCTACACCCACAGATAACTCTTGGTAGGTACAGGGACTACCTGGAGTTCCAGCGATGGAAGCTAGGTCTGCTGCATGCCAGGCAAAGTCCCTCCCTGCTATGCTCTTGTTCCGGCCTCCAAGTGTTTTTTATTCTTTCGATAAATTCTCTGCCATGGGGTTCTGGATCATAGGGAAATTACGTTTGTGACCCATTGAGGAATGCTCAGTTTTACACTTTACACTTCCACCAAAGTCCCCAGGCACCCCTTTCTCCACACCTCACTTGTCTCTCCTTATTGTCCTTTTCTGTGTGAGCTGATTATTTCTGGGGCTCACACCTCCCAGTCATAGGAAGCGACAAGCTACTTTCCCTGTGTCTCTGCACCCCCATCTGTCTTCTGCTTGGGGCCTCTGCCCATTTTTAAGTGAAACTGTGTGTTCTCATGGGGTTATGTGAGGTCTTTGTTTGGGGAGGGGAGTTCCCAGGCAATGCTCAGGGGTCAATGGATTCTGGCAGCAGCACTCCATCTGAGCACAAGAAACTGCCTGGGGACCACCCAGACAATATGTGAGGGGTCTCCAGGGCCGTAGTCGTACAGGGGTTCAATCCCAGAGCCTGACGTGTCTACCGTTGACCACTCTGTGACCTGGGGGTTCTTTATATATGACAGATCAGCAACCTGTGTTCGATGGATAGTTTGCAACATCTCCTCTCACAAAATTAGTCAGCTTTTCATTCTGATGATGGTTTCTTTGATGGTCTAGAAGTCTTCTCGCTTGATGTAGTCCCACTTCTCCACTTTGCTCTTTCTGGAGTGGTGACATGGAGCAAACCCACGGTTCATGTGTGCAAGGCGTGACTTTACCGCAGAGTTGCCTCCTGGGCCTTGGTTCTATTTTAGGTGTAGGGTGTTAGGCCACACTCGGGGATGCCCAGGACTAACTCCTGACTCTGTGGTCAGGGATCACTGCTGGTGGTTCTCAGGAGACCATATAGGGTTCCTGGGATCAAATCTGTGTCAGCTGCATGCAGGGCGAGCACCCTAGTGCTGTATTACGGCATCATGCCAAGGGTTTTATTTTTTTATTTTAATTTCCCTTTGGTTCCTTGAGTGATAGGACCCTATTGCCCATGTCTTCTGGAGCCCGTGCACCCTTGAGCACGGATCTCGTTTGGTTGGTCTCTGTCTCTAAGCTCGCCTGGTTCCACTTTGGAGAAGCCTGCCCGTATTCTCCCTGTCTCTCCTCTCACATCTTTCTCAATAAGTTCCCATAAAAACTATCTTGCTTCACACAAAAAAAGGCATGTGATAAACTCGTTCTGTTTTCTTCTATATATCTTATGGTTTTAGAGCCAGATTCAAGTTTCCACCCATTTCGAATTATATTCATGTATACTATAAGGGCTGTATACTATAAAGGGCTGGAGCGATAGCACAGCGGGTAGGGCGGGTAGGGCGTTCACCTTACAAGCGGCCAACATGGCCGACCCGAGTTCGATTCCTCCGCCCCTCTCGGAGAGCCCGGCAAGCTACCGAGAGTATTCGATATGCCAGACACAGTAACAACAAAGTCTCCAATGGAGACGTTATTGGGCCCGCTCGAGCAAATCGACGATCAACGGGAGGGCCTTTACCTTTTACCTTATACTATAAGGAATTACTCTGGTTTGTATATTGTGCTTGTGGGGTTCATTTTCCCCAACACTAGTAAAGAGATAATTTCGTGTTCTTTCTCTGTTCTTTCTTCCTTTGTCGTAAATTAGTTGTCTCTAAAGATGTGAGACTGGGGCAGGAGCAATGGGACAGTGGGGAGGATGCTGGCCTTGCACACTGCTGATCTAGGTTTGATCCTAACACCCCATATGATCCCCGATCCCCACCAGGAATGATTCCTGAATGTATAGCCATGAGTAACCTCTGAGCCTGGTGTGGGTTATACCCTATATGTGGCCCCTAAACCAAAAATCTAAACTAAAATGAAGATCTGATCTTATTTGGGGGCTCTTGGTTCATTCCATCCACCTGTGTGTCTTTTATCCTAACACCAGGCTGTTCTGATTACTACAGCTTACTGATGTAGTTTATGGGAAAGGCAGGGGCCACACCTTTTGTTCATTTGTTTGTTTCAAAACTGCTTTGAGTATTCTTGGTCTTTTGTAGTACAGATATTAGAATTTGGGGTTTCTATTTCTGTGGACTATGATTTGGTTGGGTAATAAAGGCATTTTAACAATGCTTTCATTCTTCCCACCCATTCACAGACATATTCAGAAGTGCTAAGTGTTGGCATAAAAGAGTTTGTGTCTGTGGCCCCCTGCTAAGAAGTCAATGTTAGCTGCTGAGCGTGTCGACTCTGTGTATTTCTTTTTTTTTTTTAATTTTTATTAGTGAAACACCATGAGATACAGTTGTAGACTTACAAATTTTTGTGCTTGGGTTTCTATTGTACAATGATCAAACACCCATCCCTCCACCAGTGTCCATTTACCACCACCACTATCCCAGTATCCCTCCCTCCCCCCTCATCCCCTCATCCCACCCTGCTTCTGTGGCAGGGCACTCACTTTTGTTCTCTCTCTCCTATTGGGTGCTGTGGTTTGCAAAAGAGGAATTGAATGGCATTCATGTTTGGTCTAGAGTCTCCTTTCAGCATGCCCCTCCCATCCTGGGGGGATCCTCCCAACACCCCGCATTTGGTGCTCCCTTCTACATCCGGGCTGCCTTTACCCCTAGAGTGTGAAGCTGGCCTCCAAGCCATGGAGTAAACCATCTGGTATTTATCTCGGCTATTCTCGGGTGTTAGTCTCCTATTTTGTTACTTTATGTTCCCCAGATGAATGCAATCCTTCTATGTCTATCCCTCTCTTTCTGACTCATTTCGCTTAGCATGATACTTTCCATGTAGTACCACTTGTATGTAAATTTCATGACTTCATCCTTTCTGACAGCTACATAGTATTCCATTGTGTAGATGTACCAAAGTTTCCTTAACCAGTCATCTGTTCTCAGGTACTCAGGTTTTTTCCATATTCTAGCTATTGTAAACAGTGCTGCAATGAACAGACAACTGCAGATGTCACTTTGACTATACTTTTTTGCCTCTCTGGGGTATATTCCCAGGAGTGGTATTTCTGGGTCAAATGGGAGCTCAATTTCTAGTTTTTTGAGAATTGTCCATACTGTTTTCCAAAAGGACTGAATCAGTCGGCATTGCCACCAGCAGTGAAGGAGGGTCCCTTTCTTGCCACATCCGCGCCAACACCTGTTGCTTTTGTTCTTTTGGATGTGGGCCAGTCTCTGTGGTGTGAAATGATATCTCATTGTTGTTTCGATCTGCATCTCCCTGATGATCGATGATGTAGATAGAGCATTTTCTCATGTGCCTTTTTGCCATTCGGATTTCATCTTTGAGGAAGTTTCTGTTCACTTCATTGCCCCATTTTCTGATGGGGTTGGATGTTTTCTTCTTGTGGAGTTCAACCAGTACTTTGCATATCCTTGATATCAACCCCTTGTCAGATGTATATTCAGCGAATGTCCTTTCCCATTCCGTAGACTGTCTTTCTATTTTGGTCACTGCTTCTTTTGAGGTGCAGAAGCTTCTTAGTTTAAGATAGTCCCATTTGTCTATCTCTGATTTCACTTGCTTGGCCAATGGTGTGACATCTTTGAAGACACCATTAGCTTCAATGTCATGGAAGGTTTTGCCGACTTTGTCTTCTATGTACCTTATGGTTTCAGGTCTGATGTTGAGGTCTTTAATCCATTTTGATCTTACTTTTGTACATGGCATTAGGCAGAGATCTGAGCCCACTTTTTTGCATGTAGCCGTCCAGTCCATATACTCGACTGTGTGTATTTTAATGATCATGTGAAAATTAGATGAAGAACTTGGTAGTGTCTCATTCAGTAGCTCTGGGCCAATAAGGTATTGACCTGCTCAGAGGCAACGATGCCAAGGCCTGATTTTCAAGAACTGAGTCTGCAGGTTTACACATGCAGCCTCGCAGCTCTGGCTCAGCCAACTCCAGAGGCAGAGCTGGGCTGGGAGTCAGGTGCCGTGGGGGAAGTTCTGCCCATCCCCTGCCTTGACTCTGCCCCCAGGGCTTACCCCTGCCCTGGAATGGACAAGTTGTCCTTGAAGCCCAGTGGATGCTGTAGTTCATGCACTGATGGGTTCAAACTCGGGATTTGTGTGTCTGGAGGTGTTGGTGCCCTGTTTTCTGGAAACTTCTCTGCTAGCCCAACCTGCTGTGGGCAGTTTCCTTCTGTCCCTGACCTGGGACAGCTGGAGGGTGACCTGCAGGGGGAAACCATGACTTTTCTCCTGTTTTCTGGAAGGAATCTTGCCTGCTTCTTCCTTCTGCTTTTCTTGGGGGCTCTGTTGTGCTGTTTTGATGTAACCTGTGGGGGTCACCTTTCTCCGAGCCCCTGGGCTGATCTGAGCAATAAAGCAGCCCAGACCATGCGAGGTGCCTCAGGCTGGATGCAGCACCTGCACACTGGCTGGGCTGCCCGCAGCCAGAGAGTTTCAGGATCTGGCGCGTTCCTGTCCCGGAATATTGCGGTCTTGGCACTGGGATCAGAGCACAGCCAGCCAGCTGCGGCTGGGTTGAATCTGGGCATCTCGGCACTCTTGGGTCTGGTTTGGGGGCCACACAGTGCTCAGGGCTCCCTCCTGGCGGTGCTCAGGGTTCTCTCCTGGTGGTGCTCAGGGCTCTCTCCTGGCAGTACTCAGGGTTGTCTCCTGGCAGTGCTCAGGGCTCCCTCCTGGCAATGCTCAGGGCTCTCTCCAGGCGGTGCTCAGGGTTCTCTCCTGGTGGTGCTCAGGGTTTACTCCTGGAGGTGCTCAGGGCTCTCTCCTGGCGGTGCTCAGGGCTCTCTCCTGGCGGTGCTCATTCTACAGTGCTGGGGTTTGGGCCTGGAACCTCCCACACACAGAGCCTGTGATTCAGCCCACTGAGCTGTCTCTGCGGGCCAGGCTTGCTGATCTCTTTCGGGTCAATGTTTAAAGTGCCCAGTCCACCCCCATTAGCCACTCAGGCGGGTCTCATAGCAGGAATGTCATTTTGCTGTGCTGGAACCACACTTCTCCCAGCCCCTCTGAGAGATTGTTAGACACGTTGTCTGTGTCAGTGGATCCCAAATGCATGGACTCTCCAGCCAGAGAAGCAGCACAGCGGGTGGGGTGCTTGCCTTGCACGCCCATTCCAGCTTCCATTCCTGCCGTTGCATACGGTTTCCTGAGCAGCACTGGGACTGATCCCTGATCACAGAGCCAGGAGCAACCTCCCACCCAACCCCTCCTTTTCAGAAAAAAATAATTACCCATTGCTCCCTCCCCCAAGATCTGCCTTCTTTAAGGAAACAGAAAGAAAGTACCCACTTGATCTGGAGTGATAACATAGTAGGTAGGGCACTTGTCTTGTGTGTAACTGACCCGGGTTCAAACCCCGGCATCCCATAGGTGTGATCCCTGAGTGGAGAGTCAGGAGCAAGTCCTGAGCACTTACAGAAGTGGCAAACAACGATCACGATCACGACCACCCTGTTGTTCGTCGATTGCCTCGAGCAGGCCCCAGTAACGTCTCCTTCGTTCCAGCCTGAGATTTTTTTTTAAAGTGCCATATTCAAGGCTCTTGCAGGGTTAGGAGAATGAGACCCATCTTTGTTACTGGTATTTGGCATATTGGGTATGCCACGGGGAGTTTGCCAGACTCTGCCGTGTGGGCAGGCTACATTCGGTAGCCTGCCAGTTTGTCCAAAGTAGGAATGAGATGATAAGATGGCAGCTTCCGGGAGCTGAGTGTGATGATCTCTGGATCCTGGCCGTTGTTGGGGTTACAGGGCAGTTGGTGGGTGTAACTGTCTAGCTACTGGCAGGTCCAGTCCCAAACCATGCAGGCTTGGAGATCTCAGCCCCGGGTCCCACACACCTGGGTTCCTCTGCCAGTTCTTTTTTTTTTAATTTATTTTTTTATTAGTGAAGCACCATGAGGTACAGTTGTAGATTTACAAATCTTTGTGCTTGGGTTTCGGTCATACAATGATCAAATACCCATCCCTCCACCAGTGCCCATTTTCCACCCCCATGCCCCCCTCCCACCCTGCCTCTGTGGCAGGGCATTCCCTTTTGTTCTCTCTCTCCTTTTGGGTGTTGTGGTCTGCATGAGACTCATCCAAGTGTGTGGAGAGTGGTCCCAGAATGGCCTTGGCTGGGGCCTGGAGGTCTTCAGCTGTTGGGCCGTGGTGGGGACAGTAAGGCACAGGGTAGGAGACTCTGCCTTGTTCTCTCCCGGGAGCTGAGTGTGATAATCTCTGGATCCTGGCCATTGTTGTTGGCAAACAACAACCAAAAAACCAGCAGAAAACAAAAGTACCTGCAATGGAACCCAAGACTACTTCTGCAGCCCCCATCTCAGCCCATTGACCACTCTCCACTCTGGCTGGGGGTGGTATCGGCAATCTGAGAAACAGGGTCTGTTCTCTGCACTAGGGCGGCAAAGCTTCCTAAGGAACTGCAGCAATCACCTAGCTGACACCACCCCCCCCCCCCCAGCCTCCAGAATCATGCTCAGGTAGATGCTCTGAGTCTGGCTTGTATCCAGGGAAGCACTGGGCAAGGGGGGGGAGGGGGGAGCTGTCCAGGTCACCTGCCTGGTGCAGACTTGCTCACTGACACCCCACATGGTCGGTTCTGTGGATCCACAAATGCATTGAATTTCCAGCCAGAGAAGCAGCACAGCGGGTGGAGGCCCCTGGTGGACTGTGAGGGGCAGGAAGCTCTGCACGAGACACACACTCATGAGCAAACCCTTTCGCTCTTTCTCACGTTGGAAAGCTTCTCACAAGTGCCAGCCGGCTCAGTGAGTGATGAGACTAACGACAACATCACCGTCTTCACACGGATCCTGGACGGTCTCCTGGATGGCTACGACAGCAGACTGCGGCCGGGGCTCCGAGGAGAGGCTCCAGGGCTCCAAGGTGAGGCTCTGGGGTGCTTGGGAGTCCCTGCGGGCGTCTGCATGAGTGCTCTGCCCCCCCCCCCCCAGGCCCACATGCCTCTGGAGCTCTAAGCAGGGCCCTGCAAACTCTTTCCTGATAATCCCCGTCTCGGTTCTGATGCGCTCCAGGAGAGGCTGGCTGTGAGCTGAGAGGAGGCTGAGTGAGGGAAGAATTTTCTCTCCTTTTCCCACTCTCTGTGCAAGTCCCTGCCAGAAACCCCAGCTCTGCTCGATCCTTCCTTGTAGCCTTCTCTATGGTCTGTTCCATTTTCCACTAGGGTCCAGGTCACAGCAGCCACTTTGGAGATGATAGAAATTCAGAGACAGTTTGGGCTAGAGTGATAGTCAGCGGGGAGGCAACTTGCCTTGCACATAGCCCACCTGGGCTTCGATTCCTGGATCCCAGATGGTGCCCAGAGCCCCACCAGGAGAGATCCCTGTGCAGAGCCAGGAGCAAACCCTGAGCACTGCTGGGTTTGCTTCTGATACAAGAAAAAAAAAAAGAGCGAGATCATGAAAGACAAATGGGCTTTTGGGCAGGCAGGGGCGGCTTTGTTTGTGACCTTTGTAGGCAGGGAACACCCCAGAGGCCAGAGAGTGTCCACAGGGGTCCTTGAGCCTGCTCTCGCAGGAGAGGTGCTGTCTCCAGCCAACCCACTCTTGAGTGGATAAGTGAGCTCCACGCTGCAATTTTGTGTCTGCAGTGGGGTGACTCACTCGAGTGAATCCTGTCTCACTCGGGACTGTGACCCCATGTTTCTGCCCAGCAGCTCCTGTCCCTTTGAGCAGATCACCGAGGGGCAGAGCATTGAGAAATTTCAGGAGTGGGGCGGAGAGATAGCATAGTGGGGAGAGCACTGCCTTGCACATGGCCGACCCAAGTTTGATCCCCAGCACCCCATATGACCCCTGAGTACTGCCAGGAGTAATTCCTGAGTGCAGAGCTAAACATTGCCGGTGTGACCCAACGCCCCTCAACAACCCCTCCAAATTATGGGAGCATCCCTAGACTGTTCCCACGGAGCGGGCAGAGGAAGGGTCCCTGCCCAGCCCCCAATACCTGTGCACTTCCCAAGAGCACCTGAGGCAGGCAAGTGCTAGTCCTCTGCTATACATGGGCTGTGTGTGTTGTTGAGGGTCTCCATGTAAGAGCCATGGCGGAGGATTGGGGGCCTGCCCATGGGTGTCAGTGTTACTCTGACTGCCTAGAGGGTCCATGGAAGCATCAGGGCAGACAGATGGAGGCCTTCCCTGGCCCAGCAGGACCCTTGCTCACAGTCCCTGTAGCACACTGTGGGGAGAGGTCCTGGGTGGGGTGGCCCACCTGGAATCCACCTGCTTTTGAGTTCCATTTATGGGGGAGCAAGGCTGGGGTGGGGGGCTGTTGGATGCTCCGGAGCATCCCAGGAAACCCTAGGATCCACGAATCTGTCTATGACTGTCCCTGGGGGCAGGAGGATGGGGGGGTCATGTGACTGGGAGCAGGGCAGGGGCATCCTGGGGCACGTAGTGGGCTGTCCCCAGTGCCCAGAAGCCCGTGTTTGTTTCTAAAGAAATCACCCAGGTGAGGACGGACATCTACGTCACCAGCTTCGGGCCCGTGTCGGACACGGAGATGGTAGGTGCCCCGCAGCCCCTCCCTCCGCGCCCATCCCCAGCCTCCCAGGCCCCCGCTCACAGCCCTCTGCTCTAGGAATACACCATCGACGTGTTCTTCCGGCAAAGCTGGAAGGACGAGCGGCTGCGCTTCAAGGGCCCCATGCAGCGGCTGCCGCTCAACAACCTGCTGGCCAGCAAGATCTGGACCCCGGACACCTTCTTCCACAATGGCAAGAAGTCCATCGCACACAACATGACGACGCCCAACAAGCTGCTGCGACTGGAGGACGACGGCACGCTGCTCTACACCATGCGGTCAGCGGGGGGCACTGGGCACGGGATGGGCACGCTGCTCCACACCCTGTGGTCAGCGGGGGGCGCTCGTGGCATGGGATGGGCATGCTGCTCCACACCATGCAGTCAGCAGGGGGCACTCGCGATCTGGATGGGCACACTGCTCTACACCATGTGGACAACACTGGCCATGGGACACACGGCGAGGGCGATGGGGAAGTATAAGAAGCACAGGGGACACTGGCGGGGGGCGGGGGGGGACACTGGGTTCTGGACCCATGGGGTGTGCTGAGAACACACGACCTGGGTCTGATGGCACAAGGGACATGGGGCATGCAGCGGGGACATGGGCACATGGGCACACAGGGTCTCAGAGGGGTGGGCACCCGCAGACACAGGGGACGGGGTCTCTGGGGATGGACGGAGGGCTCGTGGGGAGCTGGAGGCTCTGGGGTTTAGCAGTGACCGTTTCCTGGGGGGCAGCACAGGGGGTGGAGGGTGGAGGGAAAGGCAGGGCCTGGGGAAAGGGGTGAAGGCAGCTGCCCCGCTGACCACAGCGCTGCCGGATGCAGGGAGTGGGGGACCTGGTGGCGCCAGCTGCGGGCTATGATAGGAGTTACAGGGAAGGGGTGACGGGGTCCCGGCCATCCACACTGCTGCTCTGAGTCCAGCAGCCGGGAAGTCCGAGTGTGCGAGGCCCGATTTCCCTGAGCCCCCACACCTTGTCCTCGCCTGGTTGCAGAGGTGGGAGGGCCGGATCTCCCCTGGATTCCCTCAGAATCAAAGGCTCCTCTGGACCGGAACGCCCGAGGCCATGAGATAAGGGGCATCTGTCTGATTTAAAAATAGGATTTCAAAGAAAATATCTAAGGAGACCCTTGGTGGAGCGCAGGCCCCACCCTTGGAAGGTTTTCTCAACCAAGGCCTCCTGGGGTGGGGGTGGGGGGGTTCCATGCTGCTGCCGGGTTGGCTCTGAGCACATCTCATTTAAAATGACCATCACTCGCTTTCTCTACTCTGAATTATTTAGTGCATCTGAGTAGATCAATAGATTGACTGCTGTGGAAGGCGCCTTTCTAGCTTTTCAGTTTCAGGGTAGGTCTAAGACCTGAGAACAATGCTGTGTGTGAGAGAGGAGGGAGAGGAGGGAAGCAGAGGGGAAGAAGGGTGCAGCCGAGTGGAAAAGAGGTGAAGAGAGAAGCGAGGGGAGGGGAGGGGAGGGGACAGGACTTGTTCTCTTAGCCATGGGCTGTGCCTCTCAGCCTGTCTCCAGTCCTGGGAAATGGAAGTGCAGAGTGGGGGTCTCGAGTGGACGTCGGCATCCTTTGTAGCACGTGTGTGTCCTGATGGAGCCGGTAGTGAGAAGGGCCGAGAGTCGAGTGGACGGGTCACACAGGGCAGTGAGAGGGGTTGAGGGTAGAGTGGACGGTGGATGGGCCACGTAGCATAGTATCTTGCCCCCCCCCCCACAAGCATCCCGGGGCTGGGGCATGGTGCTGGGGCCTGAAACAGTGACTGTTGTGAAGTCTCCCAGGTCCCTGGGCTCATTCATGTCCAAGTCTGTCCCACATAATGTCGAACATGCGGGAGAAATGTAAAACTACCCCCGCTTTCCAATGAAGACTGCTTTTTAATCTGTGACTTTTAAAATGAGATTTTAATGTTTGGACATAATCTTGCTTTTTTTATCTGATTGGTCTTGGTTGTTTTTAGAATTTACTTATTTGTTTCTTTAAGACACTGTGATTTACAAAGTGATCCATGGTTGAGTTTCGGCGTGCAGTGTTCTAGCACCGGAAGATTAGGGAACACGAGCACAGGTGTGACATGTATGACATTGGTGTGCAAAATCACTGCACCACCCTCCCCACCCCTCACCCCCAACTCTTAAGTGTTCATAGCCCTTTGGCACATCTCCTAAGCCGCGTCCTTCATTTCTTTGTGCAGTAGGGAGGCACCCCCGGGGGACTGAGTGAGGTTCCTCCATGATGCTGTGGGCTGAGCCTGAATCTCCACCTGCAAGCCGGTGCTCCACCCTTTGAACCATCTCCCTGGCTGCATCTTTAACTTCTTATTCAGACTCTGGACTCAGTTAAGATGACAACCTACGTATAGTGAACAAACTAACCAGGGTTCCCTGGTGTCTGCCACTTCGGAGGCAGATGTCTGGAAATCTTTTCTGAGAGACCCTTCCTGAATCCCACAAGTGGCTCTGAAGAGAATTGTCCACAGGATGCTGGAGGAATGGAAACTTCCCGCTGGCTTGCAGAGTGATTTCAAGCAGCTGCCTAGGGTCAGCACAAAGGAATTCCTACAGAAGAGGAGATTCCCCCAAATGTTTGGGGTTAAGTGTCAGATGCCTCTACGCCTTCTAGGCCCCGGGAGAGGGGGTGTTGCTTGGAGGAAACCCACCATCGATGGTTTGTCTGCTGAAAAGAGACGAGAACCATTTATGGGCCAGGGAGACATCTCAAAGCTAAAAACAAACAAAAAAAAAAAAAAAAACGCTTCATGTTTAGCAGCTGTCTCCTCCCTGCATCCTGCGGGATTCCCCCAAGTACCACTAGAGGGACCCAAAAAACAAAAATAAAATGAGCAAACAATCACTCTCTCCCTTGCTCAGAACCTTAGAACTTCCAAGAAGAGGTGACTCCTGGCTCTGCACTCAGGGATCTCTCCTGGTGGTGCCGGGGACCAGATGGATGCTGGTGGTCAAACCCCAGGCCAACCCCTCTTCCATCTCCCCCACTGTCCTATCACTCCAGTCCCTACTTTGAGGGAATTTCTACTTGAATTTTTTGTCCATTTTTTAAAGTTTTTGTTTGTTAAAGAAGATTTGGGGCCACAGCCAGTTGTGCTCAGGGCTTACTCCTGGTTCTGCACTTAATAGACAGACTGGGAGGGACCAGACGGGGTGCCGGGGGTGGGGTCACTGCTTCGCCTCCTTGGAAACTGGAAGGTGCCATTCCTGGCATGGCCACTGGAGGGCAGCCGACTCCCAATCTCGCATGGATGTGGCCCTGGTGGGCCAGCCCTGCCTGTGAATGCAGGTCTACAGCAGGCCCTGCAGTGTCTGCACATATGTGCCCTTCAGGTGCACAAGTCTGTCTGTGCACACACAGCTCGACAGGCTTCTCAGGGACTGCAGAGATGCCTGCTGGGCTGAGCACAGGTTTTGCACAGGGGAGGTCAAGTTCCAGCCTGGGAAGCACACGGTCCCGAGGGCAGAGCTGGGAGGTGCCCCTGACACCCCGGTGGCCCGGGACCAGAGAGGGTCTGTCATGATGTGCGGACTCTGACTCTGTTGACCGGCTTTAAGGTCACCCGGACACTCCTGCAGGGATCCAAAGGTGATTGGAAATATGCTCAAAAGGCCGCTAGGCCACAGCTCTGAGAGGCAGGGTTCCCGGACCGCAGCTTGAAGGGACCAGCTGAGTTCGGTCCTAGGGACTGTTTTGAATTGGAGGAGGGTCTAGGCAAGCATGAGAGAGGAGACTTCCCTCTCTCTCCCCCCCTCCCTCTCTCTCTCACATTCCATCCTCTCTCCCGCCCTCTCCCCCTCCCTCTCCCCTCTCCCCCTCTCCTCTGTCTCTTCCTCTCCCCCTCTCCCTTGCTGGCTCGCTCTCTCCTCTTTCTCTCTCCCTATCATTCTCCTCCTCCTTTGCTTTCCTTCTTTTGGTTTTGTTTGTTTGTTTGTGGGGGGCCCCACCCAGCATTCTGTGCTCAGGGATTGTAGGAGAACATAGCTTTGCCCTTCTTCCAAAAAAAGCTTAGGTTTATCTGGTTACACCCATCACAATGCTCCTGAGGCACTTCCATTCCATTGTGTTTATCTGTAAACAGTCTTCCCTATGCTCTCCTCCACACCCAGTTAATGAGCTTTCCCCTTAATCAGACTCTGTTAATTTGTAAGGTCATTTCATTTTTCATCATCCTGTTATTCGTCGATTGCCTCGAGCAGGCCCCAGTAACGTCTCTTTCATCCTAACCCTGAGATTATATTCAAGGCTCTTTAGGAGAATGAGACCCATCATTGTTACTGGTATTTGGTATATTTGGTACACCACGGGGAGTTTGCCAGACTCTGCCCTGTGGGCAGGCTACATTCGATAGCCTGCAAGTTTATCCAAAGTAGGAATGAGATAGTAAGATGTCATAAAAGATGTCCTGAGAAGATGTCGCAGGGCCACTGAATGCGGCTGCGTGGTTCCAGGATTACACGGCGCCAGGGGGCCAGGTGGTGGGTGTGACACCCCCCCCCCCCCTACTGGAATTTGGAGGATCTGGGTGGAGGATGCTCGACTCCAATCTGAGTAGGCTGGGAGATCTCGGCCCCGGAACCCGCGTGGCTTTGTCCCTCTGCCAGTACCTTCAGGTGTGCGGAGAGTGGTCTCAGCATGGTGGTGGCTGGTCCTGGAGGTCTTCGGCTGCCAGTCAGTTTCCCAGAAATCTATGATTTTATATGTATGAGTGAAATATTGCCTTTCTCCTCTCCTTATGCCTTATCAACACAGTTTACTTGAAAGCAATATCTTTTTGTATAGATACAGGAAGACCGTTAACATTATGCTCTGAAACTTAGGATTTAATTGGCCTTGAATATTATTCACTCCCGGGCATCTGCTTTCTCGACTCAGTTGCCCTTAGTTCCTAACACCCCAAAAGCAGGGTTCCGACGAGGGACTGAATGAACCCAGGGCAAGTGGTGAGCTACCCTGGCAGCGAAATGGGCCAGGCCAAAGTGCCACGATTCTTAACTATAAGTTAAGAGTTTGATCATAGACAAATGCTGTCATGATCCAAAGGTAACGATGAGACTAGGATTCTGCTAGGGGTGGGAAAGACTATCTGGCCTGAGCACTGTAGTCTGAAATCGAGATGGCCCTAGGAGAGCAATTCTATAAGTTTAAGATATTTCTTACTGTATCCATACAAAATGATTTATGTCATATATGCTTATATGCTTGTCGGACAAGGAGAGGAGAGACACACCCTTGGGATTCCACTCTAGGGTGGGTCCTCCTGCTGAGAAAGGATCTGTCCTAGAAGCGGCTTTCCCTGAGGCTTAGAGTTCTACCCCTATTGATTGTGACCACACCTATGTGTAATGGTTCCCCCAATTCCTCATTGAGAGAGGATTTAACTGTACTGTAGGAGTGGGCGAGGGTTCAGAAGGAAGAAGCAGAGGTCAGAGGGAAGGAGAAGGGGATCAGAAGGAAGAGAAGGAGGATGAAGGGGGATGGAGAAGGAGAATGAAGTAGCATGGGGGAGGAAGGAGAAGCGGAAGCAGAGACAGAGATGAAGAGAAGATCAGAATAAACTAAACTGCTACCAACCAGCCTGGCCCTCGTTCCTTCCTCCTGACCATCGCCATCGACCTCCCCGGGGTGGGAGAAGGGGGAGACTACCGAATGCAGGCGGTGGGAGAGAGAGAGCCCCCGCCGCTGTGTGCCGTGCCCCCTTTTGTGTGAGTTTACACAAGGGATCACTCCTGATGGTCTCTGGACCATCTGCAGTAGCAGGGATTGAGCCTAGGCCAGTCATATACAAGGCAAACATCACTCAGCCCTGAGTGAGAAGTCTCTTGGCATCATTTCCCAAATATCGAGAAACTGATTCCATTTCTCCACTTTTCCCCAGGAGTGGGAGTGCAAGGCTTCGAGGAGCTGAGAGTTTCTTTTTAATGCAGAGATGAAATCTTGGGTGGTGTTAGAATTGAGGAGTGTCACCATCACCTCACAGTCCCCTGCTTGGGCTATACACATTCTTGTGTTTGCTTTGGGACCACACGAGGTGCTCCTGCCTCTGAATTCAGGGATCACTCCTGGGAGGCCGTCAGGGAAGCTGGGGATTGAACCCGGGTTGTTGGCTACGTGCAAGGAGAGCGCCCTCCCTGCTGGACTCCCGACTGGCCACTGTTCTCTGTCCAGCACATGTCTCTCTCCACCTTTCTCCTTCCCTCCCTTATTTCCCCAATAGATTTTGTTTCACTTCAAAAATGAACTATTAAACCATGGGAAATAGCCAAGAATGATGATGATGGAAACTCAGGAGAACGCTTGAGAATCTGCTGTGTACCCTGAGTTGCATGTCTGGCACATGTGTGTTCATGTGTGTCCATCCATGAATGCCTACACAGGCTTTCTCAGCCCCCAACACCACAACTTCCCAGAAAAGTGTTCTGCAAGAATATTTTTTGCTAAATTTTTTAGGGGGAACACACCTGGCAGTACGTAGGACTTACATTTTTATTTTAATTTTTTTAAATAGATTCTCCCCCCCCCCCATTGAATCACTGTGAGATACATTTACAAACTTGTTCATAGTTGGGTTTGATCATACAATGTTCTCTTCACCAGTGTACATTTCCTGCCACCAATGTCCCCAGCTTTCCCCCCACTCCCCAGCCTGCCTGTACAGCAGGCACCTCTCTCTCTCTCTCTCTCTCTCTCTCTCTCTCTCTCTCTCTCTCTCTCTCTCTCACTCCCGCTCCCGCTCCCGCTCTTGCTCTCACTTGCTTTTGCTCTCTTTCCTTTTGGTAATTATGATTTGCAATATAGGTACTGGCAAGTCATCATATGCCTTTCCCTCCTTTCAGCACTGAGTTCTTGTCCAGAGTGATCATTTCCGACTATCATTGTCATAGTGCTCAGACATAACTGCTTCCCCCCACCCCCACGGGGGGCAGTCTTCCAGCCATGGACTAGTCCTCCCGACTTTGTTTCTACTGTCCTTGGGTCTCATACTCTGTATTTTTATATCCCACAAATGAGGGCCATCAGTCTATATCAGGTCTTATGCTGACTCTGAGCTCAGGGCTCGCTCCTGGTGCTGCGGAACCCTATGGGGTGTAAGGCATTAAACCCAGGTCCCCAGCATGCATGGTCAGTGCCTCCCCTCATCTCTCGGGCCCCTGCAAGTATCTTTATAACTTAAAAACCAAAACCCTAAAAACCTTTCCCCATCACTCAGCACTGTTCTGTGGCCCCTGCATTCCACCTGGAGATGCTGTGTGCTTCAGCTTCACCCACACTCATGCCTGCTCCTCTGCCCTGCTCTGCCATCGGCACACACACAGCCGATCAGACCCTTCAAGAAAACCTCACAAATTGGCCAGGAAACATTTCCAAGTTATTCTCCAGGATAAATTGCAGCTCACCCCAGCTACCCGTGGGAGCAGAGATCATTCCCTTCCAGTCTCCCCAAACTTATGGGATAGATTGAGAGAAGGCCCAGGGTTCCTGCCGGCATCTCACCTTCTTCCTTCCCATCAGGGCAGAATCTCAGAGCGCATCCAGGCTGCCCTTGTTCCTGACCCTGGGGCCGGGCCCCTCACTTGCAGCTCCACAATCCCCTCACCCCACCCCACCTCCACCAGAGAGGCCATATCTCTCTGGGCTTTCCCAGCTCCCAATGTCTCAGCCTCTCAGCCCCTCACCCCCTACCCCCTGCTGTCACACGACTCAGTTCTACCCCCTACCCCACTTCAAAGCAGCTGAGTGCTTCCTGCTGGCTCCGGATTCAGGGTTCACTATGCCTGTGATCTGGGGTCCCTGTGCAGTGCCAGGGTTTGGACCTGGGTTGGACACATGAAAGGCGAGTCCTATCCCCAGTGCCCTGTCTTCCCAGCCGTAAGTGTGGGCTTTCCTCTCTGCTGGGGGCTTTGGAGATGTCTCCTTTCCTAACCCCCACGAAACCCTGGAAGGTGGCTGTTGAAACGCATGTGAAAGTGAATATACAGATGCCTGCATTCTACTCAGCGAACACCAGGTGGCGCTATGCACCTAGCATGTCAGGAACAGGAGGCTGGAATTCCAGGACACACAGACATACACCACATGCTGTATCAGGCTCAGAAAAGCAGTGGTTTTGTTGAGACTGTCCGAAAAGAAAGTTGCCTCTTTCTGCATGAGGAGCTGGCTCTCTGTGGAGGGGCTGGGGGTTGGGGAAATCAACACCAAGGTGGCTCCATGCAGTCACACCTGTGTGGTTCAGGGGACATGCAGTTACACCTGTGGAGTTCGGGGGACATGCAGTTACATCTGTGTAGTTCACACCTGTGTGGTTCAGGGGGATGGGGAGGCAGGAAGAGGTCTGCGAAGTGCAGTGGCCACTGGGGTTGCTCAGGTAGCCCCCGTTAGCCAGGCTGGCCAGGAAAACCGCCCCCTGTCTCCTAAGGAGGGAGCAAGGGCATCCCACTCACTTTCCCACTGTCCCGCCAACAGTGCTCTGATACCCAACTCTGGCTGTGCCCTTGGTCTACACTATAGACGCCAGACTACATGGACACCACAGAGGCTTAAAGACTGTTTGAGGGAGTAGTTGGAAGGGCTGGAGCACAGGCTTTGCATGCAGGAGCCCTGGTCTGACCCAGCACTGTATGGTCCCCCGAGGACTATCCCAAGAACTTCCCTGAGCACCACCAGGTTGAACAACAAACTAAAGGAAAAGCCAATTTCTTTATACTTAATTATTATTAATTATTTACTCTTGTTGATTGAGCTTATGAGATTTAACATGCTGCTAACAGTGGTTTCCCATACACATAACATCAACTCTATACCCTCACTAGTGTGCCACCTGCCCCCCAGGACCCCAATGCCCCTGCCTTTTGCCCACTCTCCTTGATCAGTTGTGGGGCTCAGTTCTCCTGTGGTGTCGCCTCTGGTCTTGGCTCCCTTGTGCTGGACCTTTAATTCCTTATATGAGAAAGATCATTCTGCCCTTTCTTACTCACTGACAGCACTCAGCACAAAGCCCTCAGTTCCTTCCAGATTGCTGCAAACTTCATGATTTTGTTCTTTCTTAGAGCTGCATCACAGACACAGACACACACACAAAGACACACAGACACGCACAGACACATACACAAAAACACACACAGACATGCACAGACACGCACAGACACACAAACATAGACACAGACACACTCAGACACACAGACATGCACAGACACACACAGACATACAAACACAAACACACAGATACACACAGACACATACACACAGATACACACAGACACAGGCATACACAGACACACACAGGCACACAGAACACACACAGATGCACACAGACACATACACAGACACACAGACACACACAGACCCAAAGACATAAACACAGACACACAGACACTCAGACAGGCACACATACACAGATACACATGCCATCACCACCACCACCACCCCCTCTTCCCTTCTTGATCCACTCATTCCTGATTGGGTTTGGGTTTGTTTCTGTGTCCTAATGTTTCTGGGTGGGCACTGCTGGGTCACAGGGAGTTCTGTTCCTCCTAGTAACCGGTGAGAAATGTGCTTCTGTGCCGAGATGGCGTGTTTCTTAGTGGGTGTGCCAACATGTGGCGTCAGGAACCACAAATGCCTGGGTGCTTGCAAAGCCATGAAAAGAAGAGCTTGCCCAAGGATGCCCTCATGACGTGACTGCCTTGTTTTAGGACTGTGAGACCTTAATCCAGTGCCCTTAGACAGTGCCCTTAATCCAGGCTGACGTCCTCACCCTTGCCCTTCCTCTGTGGCATCAGAAAGCCTATGGCTTGCAGGTGTGGTGCAGACAGCTGGCTCTGCTGCTAGAGCTGAATCTGAACCCCCCCCCCCAACTCCTCGGGCGCAGCCCTTGCCCCCTTCCAGGGACCAACTGGAGAGGGTCAGTGAGCAAAGGGAGTCTCAGAGTGACGAGTTTCTCACGCAAGCAAAGCAGCCAGTTCTGTAAAGAGGAGAGCAGGGTGTGTCCCCCCAGCTAGCAGCATCCCCTCAGAGTTGAGCCTCATGGCCCTGGAAGCCCTGGGCACCCTCGCAGGTCCAGACAAGCTATGTGAGTCCCACTCGTCTGTCTGTCCTTTCTCAACCAGGCAGAAGGACTCTGCAGGTGTCCAAATGGTTTTCATGGGGTTTATTTGAGTAAGGGAGGAGGGGGATCCCCAAAGGGTCCCAGAGGAGCTTAAGGGTCCTGCTTAAGGGTCCCAGGAACCCCCAGCCCTGGTAATTGTCCCCCAGCTGGGTCACAGTTGTGTGATTTTTCCCTCCAGATTCTCTACTTAGTTTTGTTTTAGTGGCCACACCGGCGGTGCTCAGGGCTGATGCCTGGCTCTGCACCCAGGAATCACTCCTGGAGGTGCTCAGAGGGCCATACAGGATGTGGGGCTTGGACCCGGGTCAGCCACGTGCAAGATAAGGCCCTTTCCCACTGTACTTGGTTTTTTAAAAAATACTTTCTCTTTACTAATTTTCACTGTTAAAATACTTGTGTTTAAATTTCTTTGTTTGGGTCATAGTTTTCCTTCCCTTCATTCTTTGATATTTAAAGTTGACCTACAGTGGTTTCAAGAGGCCCCAAATATGTACTTCTTCAAGGACAAATTTGTTGTTTTATGTATTTCTGAATTATTGTTTCTTTTTTTTTTTCTTTTTGGGTCACCTGGATATGCTCAGGGGTTATTCCTGGCTCTGCACTCAGAAATTACTCCTGGCGGTGCTCAGGAGACCGTGTGGGAAGCTGAGAATCAAACCTGGGTCGGCTGCATGCAAGACAAATGTCCTACCTGCTGTCCTATCGCTTCAGCCCCAAAATTAATTATTGTTTCTTATTTCTTTATAAGTTCCCTTTTATTTTTTTGTTGGATCTAATGATTATTGTGGCAAATATGGAGGTTCCCTCTGTTGTTGTTTAACTTTTTAAGTTGTGTGATTTGTTTATTGAGCTTTCTGAACTAATTTTTAAAAGTTTATAGTATTTGTTCAGTGTTGTCATTCTCTTTACTTCAGTAGCCAGCTAGAGACTTGATAGAGAATTTCCTTAACAACCCTGAAACAAAATCCAAATATCAAGGAAATTTAGTCTGCACATAAGCTTTCTGTGTTGGGATTTTTTTTCCTTTTGTGCAGAACATGGAGGTTAGCTGGTGTTAATAAATTAAGGTCTTCTGGGGCTGGAGCAATAATACAGAGGTGAAGATGTTTGTTTTGGACCTGGGTTTGATCCCTGGCACCCCATATGATCCCTTGAGACAGGAGTGATCCCTGAGTGCAGAGCCAGGAGTGAACCCTGAGCATAGGAGGTAGCTGAATCCCTCCCCATACTCCAACCCCCTAAATTAAGCAAGATCCACTCTTTGGCATATACAACCTTCTGGAATCTTCAGAATGTGTAAATCTTCCTTATTTATCTATGTATCTCTTCTTCATCTTATCCTTGTGAGATTTTCCCTGTGATTTATAGCTCACTTCTGCTGTCTTCATTTACATGGTTCTAACTACCTAGGAAAGACCTCAGCTCTGGAAGGCTTTGAAACAGATGCCAAAAGCCAGTGAATTCTCCAAGGACCTACTAGACCGGTCAAACCGAATCACTTCCTTCGCATATGAGATTCATTTAGCTCTCATCCCTAGGGTCTTGTGCAGAACCTTGGCCTGACATTTTTCAAGACTCAGCTGGGACCTGGACGAGAGTAAATGAACACACCATAGAAGGAGCTCATGAAAATTTAGGGCCTTTTTTAAAAAAATTACTATTAAGCATCTCCTGTATGTTGTGCTTTATTTTAATTATATTTAAGAGTCCTAGTTTTTTTCCCTTCTGGGGCCTGGAGGAGTGGGCTTGCTCCTGGGTCTGTGTTCAGGAATTGCTCCTGGTGGCACTTGGAGGACCCTGTGTGCTGCTGGGGATCGAACCAGGGTTTGCTGCATCCTCGACAAACTCTGTAATTCCTGTTTTGTATCTCCCCAGCTCCAATTTTAGAGAAAAATTTCTTTGGATGCTGACAACCTTTGCCAACTTATCTTTTCTTTAATGGGTGAAGAGACCTTTTCCGTTTCCTTAATTCACTATGCCGATCCCATCCTCTTTCTGAGCATTTCCAAGGCATCTGCTATCTTTCAGGTCTTTGCCTTGTCTAAAAGAGTTAAGAAAACTCACTAAACAGATAACAATACCGCCCAAAGTGAGACAGAAGTGGAGGAAGGAGGAGGAGATTTCCAGATCTTCCAGATCTTGATATTGGCACACCAGGAATTAGCATTGTATAATAAGCTTCATGATCCTTTACATGGGGATATTTGGGCTGAGGAATTTGGGTTACTTATTTAGTTTTATTTTATTTGGGGGTCACATCTGGCAGTGCTCAGGGGTCAATCCTGGTTCTATACTCTCAAATTAGTCCCAGTGGTGCTCAGGGGGAACATATGGGGTCCTAGTCCTGTGTACAAGGCAGACACTCTCCCCTCTGTATGATCTCTCCACCTCCCCTAGTCTAAGGAATCTTGAATGACAAATGAGCGTATCGAAATTTAACTGAGAATTGAATCCAGTCAGCTTCATTATACTGTATTTCCTATCTGCTTTCTTTTGCAGGTAGAAATTCTTTTCCATGGATTGCCTTATGCTTTCTCATTAAAGAAATATTTTCATTTCTAGATGTGTCTTTGCATATCTGTGCTATTCCCTTTCTGCAGGTATTTTTTCTTGGCTATGTTTACTTTGCTACATTTGATCTATTTAAAAGGTTCCTGCTTGGCATATGGATGCATATAAAAATTTAAACAAAATATTTCCATTCTCATATCACTCATGATGATACCTTCTGAGAAACACAAGTATCAAGAAAATAAATGACCATATTGGTCAAAATAGATCAATAAAGTATATGTCCCTTTCATATAGGGATTCTGTAAAGTGATCACACGTATGCATCTTCCCAGCATAAATAAGATTTCTGACATCTTCCTTCCGAGAGCTGAAGGGAAATGAGAATCCTAATAAATAAGCAGCAGAAAGCTCGGAGAGAATGCTTGTCCCAGAATAACTTGAGCCATCGTGCTCACCTCCCTATTATACTGAAATATAAACAAGTGAACTAATTAGCCATGAAATGAATTATGAAATCCAGAGCTCAAATTTGAAGTTGTTGAATTTGGCTCTATTGCTAAAGTGAAGGCTATGCATTATGTTAGTACAAAACAGATTTGTTTTGCTTTTGTTTTTGTTTGTTTGGGGGCCACACCTGGCTGTGTTCGGGGATGTTTTTCTGGCTCTGTGCTTGGGGATCATTCCTGGGGGAGCTAGAAGACCATATGTGGTGCCGCCTGCAAGGCAGACTCCCTACCTGCTGTATTATCTCTCCAGGTCTTCCATACAGATAGTTTTAAAATTTTTATTTATAATTGAATCATTGTGAGATACTCAGTTACAAAGCTGTTCATGGTCAGGTTTCAGTTATACAGTATTCCAATAACCATCTCTCCACCAGTGTACATTTCCCACCACCAATGTCCCAAGTTTACCTCTCAGCCCCCCCCCTCCCCCCGCCAGCCTCTATGACAGTCATTTTCCTTTTCTCTATCTCTCTCTCTTGGCATTATGGTTTTCAATACAGATACTGATACTCAAGGATTATCCTGTTTGTTTCTTTACCAATTTTCAGCTCATGGTTCTTATCCAGAATGATAATTTCCAACTACCTTCATACATTTAGTTTTTAAGGCACAAAACCCTACATAACATAACCCAAATATACACTAATAGTCTGCACTAATAATCCTTTGAGTATAGTCTCACTTGTAGATCATGTTCTGTCTTCTGCTCTGACAAGCCTACCCTTCCCTGTGTTCAGATCTGATATTTCCTAGTAGCTCACTTCACTTGACTGTCCTGGTGACTTGACTGTTCCGGTCACTTGACTGCCCCAGTTCCTACTGTCCTGGTCATTTGACTGTCCTGGTCAGTTGACTGTCTGGGCTCCCCATACTCCACTCCCATTTCTGCTTCTCTGGGCACCTGCTGAACTGGGTGTCTCGTCTCTTCCTTGTCACAGGCAAACACCCCCTCTTGGTATGGGTAGCACTATAAAGACACTCTCTAAATGTGGGTAGGACCATTGGTACTGCCTCTGGGTGTTGGTAGGACAATTGCCCTGTGACCCAGGACAATCACACTGATCAGCTTCCAGCCCAGCAAGTCTTCAGCATCAGGTGACTGCAATGACGGTGACTTCCTAACTCAGCAATGTCAAAAGAACAGTTTTTCTATAAGTGATTCGGGTCATATTTGACTGTAAGGTGGAGTTTGGGTCAGCTCTGGTGGTTCCCAGGGGTGATTCCTGACTCTGGACTCTGCAATGGATCTTAGTAGTGCTCAGAGGACACGTCAGGCTGCTGGGGACCAAACCAGAGGTGACTGAAGTGGCTCTGAACAAGACAGGTGCCATCCCTTTGTGCTCTCTCTCCTGCCCTACAAGGATCTTTCCCGCAAACATAATTTTCTGAGGGTGTACAGGGCTGGAAAATGTCACAAACAAATAAATCTTCTTTGCTCTAACAGAAGTCGGAAGCACTGCTTGCGCCTCATCTTGTTTGTTTGGTTTTTGGGTCATACCTGGTGGTTCCCAGAGCTGACTCCTGGTTCTGTGCTCAGGGCTTACTCCTGGCAGTGCTCAGACAACCCTATGGGATGCTGGGAACCAAACCCGGATCTGTCCTGTGCAAGAGAAGCAGCTGACCTGTGTACGGTCTCTCCAGCCTCTCATACTGCATAATCTCTGCTTTTACCCAGTCAGTGCAGCTTAGTCCAGCGGGTGGTAGCACCACAGTAACTGACCAAGCCAGCTTACCTGGCCAGAAATGTCTCTTTCTCCTTTTCATGGCAGTGAATAAACAGTTGTGTGAGCTCTTTACAAATTAGCTCACATTTGATATAAAATTTCTTTGTCATCTTTGTGAAAATGATTTCAAAATACTCACAGGGCCTAGAGTGATAGTACAGTGGGGAGGACACTTGCCTTGTGTGTGGCCAACCCAGGTTCAATCCCTGGCACCCCACATGGTCCCCTAAGTACTGCTAGGAGTGATCCCTGAGTGCAGAGCCAGGAGTAAGCCCAGGCCACCTTCAGGCGTGCCCCTTTACCCTAAATAAAATCCAAACAATGCAGACTGACAGCTGTTCCATATGCAACAGTTGGCCATCCAGTTGGTAATGCTATGATTCTCTTGGGGGTAGGGAGCACATTAGGCGAGTGCTCCGGGGTTACTCCTGGCAAGTGGCCAATAGCTCCTGGCAGCGTCTGGGGATCCAGATAGTACCGAGGATGAAACCTGTGCTCCTGCATGAACTAGTCTTGAAGCCATATCCCTGGTCATCTGCAAGTGCCTGGCATTCTCACTGTGTTTACCTCCTATGACAGATTCACAGAAATAGTAGCTTAAAGCAATGTGGATTGCTCTTGTGAGGGTCCCAAGTACGAATGCATTGTCTTGGGGTACAGACAAGGTGCTGGCAGTGCCACATACCCTCTGGCGACACTAGGGAAGGATCCTCTTCACCTTAGTTCCTAGCCACTCAGGTCTTGCTTCCCTTGGCTCATGGCCCCCTCTCTGCATCTCTGGGGCAGCAGGACCTTCAACTGTCTCCCAGCTTCCATCACTCCACTTCCGTTTGTATTCTCCTTGTTTGTCATGTCTGTTTGTTTGAGGGTTGCACCTGGCAGTGCTCAGGGAATGCTCATGACTTGGTGTCCAAGATTCAGTCCTGATGGTATGCAGGAGACCACACAATGCAGATCACACCTGGGTCCCTCTATGTAAAAGCAAGTGTTCAACCCATCGAACCATCTCTCTGACTCTGTACCGTCCTCTGGACACAGAAGAAATTTGGGGGCTTGAGAGATAGAACAGTGAGTAGGGTATTTGCCATGTACATGGTCACCTGGGTTCAATCCCTGGCACCATTATATGGTTCTCTGATCCCCACCAAGGGTGATCCTGAGCACAGAGTGAGGAGTCAGCCCTGAGCAAAGCTGGCTGTAGCCAAACAAACAAAATGATATCACTCTATTTAGTGGTCACCTAGATAATCTGCCCATCTCATGATCTTTGCAAATCACTTCTACCAAGACTTTTCCAGATAAGGTTCTGTTCACAGGTACCAAAGATTAGCACCTGATATCTTTAGGGTCAATATTCAGTCTACCAGAGTTGTTTACAAAGGGGCCATCCCTAGAGCTGTAGAGCTGCTTCAGCCTAGCCTTCTGTTGCTGTGGAACCAGGATCTCATCTTTTCCAGCTTCTTGTCACACGCTCCTCACTTCCTCTGAGCCCATCAGCAAGTCTGTACTGGCCAAACCTATATGGTAACATGAGCACAGCCCCAGAATTCCTCACTGCATTCCTTCCTTCTTGCTACAGAAACACCACATCAGACTTAGAGTTAGTCTGTTCCAAGGGAGCTTAGGAGCCTTTACTATGAATTTTCAAATCCTTCTGGTCTCTTACTTTTCTTTTTGCATGTATGTGGTAGGGCTTACTCCTGGCTCTGAGTTCAGGGCTTATTTCCCGTGGTGCCAGGAATCAAATTTAAACCTGAGTCAGACCCATGTAAGTCAAATACCCCACCTGCTGTACCATCTCCCCAGCTTCTAGCTGCCTACTTCTGAAACTAATTACAAAACTTCTAGGCAATTATTAACAGTAGCAACTGACTTCTAAAAGCTGATCACTTTTCTTTATTGGGGATATTACAAATGATCAGATTCTTTTAAAATTTATTTTATTATTTTATTTTTAACTGAAGCACAGAGAAATACACGGTTACAAAGTTGTTTATGATTATTTGGTTCCAGTCATATAATGTTACAACACCTGGCCCTTTACCAGTGTACGTTTCCCACCGCCAGTGTCCCCAGTTCCCCTCCCGTCCTCACCTCCACCTCTATAGCAGGCACTTCTCTTCTCTCCCTCCTCCCCCCCTCTCTGACTGTCTCTCTATCTCTGTCTACTACAGATGATGAAAGGTTTTCATGTATATCCCTTTGCTTACTCTAAACACTCAGTTCTTATCCAGAGTGAACATTTCCAACTATCATTGTCTTACTGGTCCTTTCTCTATCCTAACTGCCCTCTGTCCTCCACACACACACACACACACACACACACACACACACACACACACACTTGTGGCAAGAATTTGAAATGATCACATTCTTTTAGGTAAACCATGTCACCAATTTACAGTCCTGGAGAGAAGAAATGAAAAAAAAAAAAAGATCTAATAACAAATGGATAACTATGACACATCTACACAGTGGAATATCATACAGCTGTTAGGGAAATGAGGTCATGAAAGAGAAAGAGAGAGAGCGAAGAAAAATGCCTGCCATAGAGGCAGGCAGGCTGGGGGGTGGGGGTGATGGGAGGGAAACTGGGTACATGGTGCTTGGGAATGCACACTGGTGGAGGGATGGGTGTCAGAACACTGTGTGATTGAAACTTAATTATGAACAGCTTTATAAAGATCTATCTCACAGTGATTCAATAATAAAATCCTAAAAACAAAACAAAAAAAGGGTCTAATTAGAAAAAATCAAGTGTCAGTCAGGACTTGATCTCTCTGGGCTCTTTGGAGGGGAGTCCCATCTTCCTCCATTTTCTCGAGGCTGCTGTGTCCAGACACTCTGTTCACTGCTCTGCAGTCTCCATCAACAGCTGTTCCTGTTTTCCTTAACAAAGGGATGTTTCTGGATAATCCATTGTATTTCTTCCATGAACCTTAACTTAGCCACATCTGGGACATCCATTCACTATACAAGGCAACATAAGCATAGGGCTGGGGACCAGGTCGAGGGCATCTTTATATGGTCAGTGCTGGTTCTCCTACCACAACACCCCTTCTGCTCTGCTCGCAGCCTTCCGTGGTGCAACTCTGAAGAAGACATTGTAATCCCACCTTTCACAGCATTTTGGTTTTTGAATAAAAGCAATTGTGACTACCTGTCTTTTCCAAATGGGAAGCACACACCACAGAGGTCACGTCATTTATGAAAGCCACGCAGTTAGTTGGTGGCTCAGCTGCTGTAGATTTGGTTGATGGATTTTTCTGAAGGCGCTGTCAGTGGTGAGCTGGCCCCATGCAAACCGCTCTCGGGTGAGTTTCGGATTCTGAGCCCTTCATGAGCATGATGGACATTCAAGTCAAGCAATTAGCTGAATTCCTAAGATGCCCTTTTCCTGACATTAAAATACTGATGTTGTTTTTGAAATGGGATATTTATGTTCTGATGAATCAGTGCTTGATATCTTCACTGAATGTGTAATGAAAACAGAAATTGGGCCATGAGAGAAAGAATTGACCCTATCAGTTGCCACAGAACCTTCCCTTCACTTCTGAGCTCTATTATATTTATCTGAGGAGGGAGGACTTTGGGCTGGTTTCTTTTGAGCTATGATGACCCTCATTCTGCAGAGTGCTTTGATCTGAATTCTTTGTGAAGGAGGTTGGGTAGACATCAAGACATGCTGCATTTCAATCCAATGGACCCCATATGTAAGGGACACTTTTCTCTAGTGGGTTTTAGTTTTTAGTATTATAAAAACATAGGGCATTTTTGAAATATTTAAAGGGCTGGAGCGATAGCACAGCGGTAGGGCATTTGCCTTGCACGCAGCCAACATGGCCGACCTGAGTTCGATTCCTCCGCCCCTCTCGGAGAGCCCGGCAAGCTACCCAGAGTATCTCGCCCGCACGGCAGAGCCTGGCAAGCTCCCCGTGATGTATTTGATATGCCAGACACAGTAACAACAAAGTCTCCAATGGAGACGTTACTGGGCCCGCTCGAGCAAATCGATGAACAACGGGAGGGCCTTTACCTTTTTACCTTTTTAAAGGGATTCAAAGTTTAATTATGCTCTCTTAGGCTGAGATATTGGTTGTTGGGGGATTTAGCTAAGTGATGCATTTATTCATTAGACAAATGATTGGCCACTGTTACAGAAGCAGAATCTATCCCCCAAAGTTTGGGATTCTATATCCAAAAAGCCCTGTGAGAGTGGAGGATCACCCCAGAGGCTCTAATGATACAATTTATTGAGGTGCTTCATTGTAAAATCACTCTTCTTTTTTTTATGTTTGAAGGTCATTATTTTTCCTTAAAGGAGTCTTCTTATAGCCAACCAAATCCTGTCCGCTTGTCTCTGTTGACTCTCTGCCCATCCCACCTACCCAATTTTACAACATGCTAAATGCAGACCTATATCCTTTGTATTGTAAAAGTCTGTTCATGCCGTGAACTTCAGGAAGTGACCAGCAACGAGGGCCAAGCAGCTCGAATAAAACAGGACTGCCTTTAGTAAGAGCTGAACAAGAAGACATGACTCTACTCTCTCTTTGAAACTCCTGGTGTTGGTGAAGAAGGAGAAGGGCTGGAGGAGAAGAGCAAGTGGGTGGAGCCCTGTGGGTGGTGCTCAGAGCAGAGTGGCCAGTGCTCAGAGAGGAGTGGCTGGTGCCCACCCCATGGCTGGTGCTCAGAGTGAGTGGTGCTCACATCTTCCTGAGAACCAATTTCATTGCTGAGTAGGTGCAAACATAGTGGGCAGGTGGTGGGACATCCCAGAAGCACCATGTGGGGAGTAAACCACGCTGTACTCCGGGCAGACAGCAGACTTGGGGACAGGGCTGTGGTATCCCGGGCAGGTAACCTGTGTCCAGCCAACCCAGAGGGCTGTGTTAGAGAGAAGACGATGTCAGCCAGAGACCACAGCATCCCGAGTCGGGGGATGGGGTGCAGGACTCAGCATCTTCCCCATGGACAGCAGAGCTGAGTGAGGACTGCTCTGATCCTTTCTATGCAGCCCACCCCACCCTGCAACATTGCCTGATCCTAGAACCTTCCAAATCCTCAAGGCCATGTGTAAGAACAGAGACCTAGGTAAACACTCGTAATAGTCTCCCCCCTCTCCCAGCCAGATGCTGATGGAGCCATTTCCCCCAGTGCTTTCACATGCACTGCAGGTGCCTCTCTGGTATATAGAATCCCTATTTCCCTGCTAACATCGTTCTACTCGGGGAAATTCTAGACTTTCTGATATTCTCGTGCTTTGGTCCTCAGAACATGCTTCATCCACTTAAGTTCTCTCTCCCATTACTACTTCTGCTTTCAACAATAATAAACTAAAGTTCACTAACAAACAGATAATTGTTAGCTGAAGGCCCTTCTCATAGCTGTGTGCTTAAAGTCATAATTTTCTTAATTTTAATCTTTAAAAAATCCCTCTATTTACCTTACCCATACATAGACCTGATAATGTCTCTTTTCTTTTGTTTTGGGGCCACACCCAGCAGTGCTCAGGGCTCACTCCTGCTGGGACTCAGGGACCATATGGGATTCTGGCAGGAGAGTGGACCCTATGCAACGCAAACGCTCCACCTGCTGTACTATCACTTCAGCCCCTAATAATACTCCTTTTATATAATTTGTTTTAAGATATCCTCTGCAGATTATTTATTATATAAAATAATAAAACAAAAACAAATTGTTTTTCATATATGCAAATATATATAAGTATAGTACACACTATGTGCTAAAATTATTCATTTCACCTTTCAAAGGTATGATTACATAGATGCTTTAATAATTTGGGAAAGATTCCTGTTTAAATTAGTTATACAAAAGATGTAATTTTGTACACCAAGAGAAAACACAAAAATATCTTCATGTAGAGAAAAAATTAACTAAACCTCCTTTCCATGGGAACGCGTTTTAGTTTCTTTCAGAGAATAAATACATTGATTTTTCCTACAGTTATCAAGTATGAATTATGTGTCCAATATAACACCCAAAATGTTAATTTGGCTGAGGAGAAGAAAGTAATGAAGCCCAAAATGAATGTTTTTTATATTGGATTCTGACCCAGCACATGGGCAAGACCCAGACTTCATATAAAAGGGTAGGAATGATAGTGCTGCCATCACATTGAGTAATTTGCCTAAAAATAAAATGAGTGTGTTTCAAATTGAACATTTTGCATTTTGGGGCTGCCTTTTTTTGTCCTGTCAAACCATACAGTGAAAAACTAAGAAGCACAAGGAGAACTCAGGAATGAATTTTGATGTGTTTTCTTGAGCCCTGCAAGGAGGGATCCCTCAGCTCAGAGCCATGAGCCAGGCACTGCCAGGTGTGGCCTCAAACCCCACCTTCCCTCATCCCCCCCTTAAATAAACCCCATGCAACCTAACAAGACACCTGAGAATCTGGTGTAGAACAATAATTGATGACCAGGCTGATTTTGGGAATTTGGAATGAATGGTACTATTGTTAATATTAATACTAGTGGTACTAGTGGTACTATTGACACTAATGGTGCTTTTGATACTTGTGGTACGAATGGTGTTATTGGTACTAATGGTACTATTGGTACTAGTCATATCACCACTATTCCATCAACACTATTCCAGATTTCTAATACTTATACTGTTGATATTGATACTGGTACTAAAGATACTACTATTTGAAAGACCTGACATGGATTAGAAATATTAACTAATCAGAAGTACTAGTTGCTATTGTGACTCAGTTTAAACTGCTCCAGAGTTTCAAAAGAATGATACGAAAGAGTAATAACCCTGTCTTGGTTCCAAATGCGAACTTTGCCTTTACTTCTCATTTCTGTCCTTATTTGTAAAGGGGTGGGGGGCTGCACCCTGCCATGCTCAGTAGGGCACTCCTAAGTCTGCTTAGGGGACTCTGCATGGTACCAGGGACTGAAGTGGGCTAACCTTGTTGCGAGGTAAGCGCCGTCACCCCTATACTGTCTTTATAACCCCTTGTTTCTGCCTTTTGAGCTTATAAACTATTTTCACAAATGCTTCTATTTACACCCTTGTCGGAGGAAATGTTTTTAGATTGTTCTCAGTAAGAGACAGAAAACAAAGAATAAATTACTTCCCCAGGCATCCCAAATTGCTTCTCAAGAGGTAATATATGCAGAGGCACAGTCAGCCACAGAAGTCCTGAGCAGATTTGATTTAAGCCTCATTTCAAAATTATATTGATCATCAAGCCATAGCTAGGCTATTTAGTAGGGGAATATTCAAACAACTTCCTAAAAAGTATTACTTTGAACAGAGAGCAGATTTCTTGCCCTGGTTCTCTGGAACCCAAGAGTTTCTGGACAAATCCTGGCAGTGGGCATTCAAAGGCCCCTGTGTCCTATTTTCCAGCCTGACCATCTCTGCGGAGTGCCCGATGCAGCTGGAAGACTTTCCCATGGATGCCCACGCCTGCCCTCTGAAATTCGGCAGCTGTAAGTATTCTTCCCACGTAAGAATAGCGGGTTCATGTTGGGAGATATTTTCACCTCATTCAGAAGGATTATGGGCAAATTTGTCGGGGGAATAGTGTTCTCAAATATACTGCACCGTGATGATTGGCCACTGGGCCCTCCGATGTGTGGCCTGAGGGTGTGGACCTGTGACTCAGCATCCAGAACTGAACCCTCAGGATCTAAATTGCAAGCTCAGCCCTGCATTTGCTCAGGGCCATGCAGCATGCTGTGTCTGGCAGGGCTCAGGAGTCCATGTTGGGGCTGGGGTTCAAACTCTGTCCTGATGCATAACCAGGGCCCCATGCATGGAGGCTCTGTAAGGTGTCACAGATGTCTGAGTTCAGTCAGCTCTGGAAGACTGGAAAACTGCCGGCAGCCACGCCCCCCTCTTCCCCATGCTCACACCCCAAGCTGGTTTCCTGGTCCCTAAGCAAGGGGTACTGGCCATCTAAAATCTGCCGGCTGAGAACCATGTCTCCCAGACCATCACCTGGACACTATTGCTATGTTCATATCCCAGGTGCATTTATGGCACCCATGAAGTCAGGGGCTTCTGCCGGGGCCCAAGAAAATAATGCTTCTTCTGCCATGCAGTGCCCGAGTACCACCACTCAGGAAAGTCATGTGGTGCCAGGTTCAAACTCGGGTTCAGATCTGACCACTGAGCTATCATCATCTGGTCAGTTTTCTATGCATTCTAGTGGGCTCCCTCTATAGAAGTTTCCGGAGAACAGCCACACTGTCCGTGCGGTCCACAACCCTGGCATGCACTTTACCCCAGGGCTGTTAGTTAGTGTGCGCTGCCTGAATGAATCAGGCATTTTCATACAAATCAATGATTTGTCTCAGCAACACATCCTGGTAGAAACTCCTGGATTCCAGCCACTTCAGACAGAACGTCAACTCAGGCCCCCAGGGAATGCTTGTAGCCTTGGGCAATGGTATTGGAAAAGGGGCACAATTCTTTCATTTTTTGTATTTTCCTCCTGTGCTCACATCTTGTGTGGTTTTCAACAGATGTTGGGGTGGAGAACTGGTTTACTCCCTCTCTTCAGAGTAATTTATGGGTACGTGATTAGCCTGCCTTAGATTTCCTCCCATTCACAAAATGCTGGTGGTTATTTCTTTCATATATCATGTCTCTGATATTGCATCTGGGAAAAAAAGGCACCGCCACACCCATGACTTTCTCGAATGTTATAGTTTTGTAGTTTTGCATCTTTCACTGAGCTCTGTGATCTGTGTTGAGTATGTTACTGGAAAGAGTATAAAACCCCTGTGTAGGTACATTCTTTTGCCTGTGATTTTCAAGTTGTTCTAGAACCATGTGTTGAAAAGATTCTTTTTTATCTACTTTTATTAGATAAAAATCCTGGGGGGAGCCTTAAGTTCTTTTTCAAAGATCAGTTGATATCCATGAGTCTATATTTAGGGGCTCTCAATTCTGTTCCATTTGGATATTTATTTTTCCACACTGACTTGGGTGCTGGAGCTTTATAATAGATTTGGGTTATGTTTTTTGCTTTTCTTTTTTGTGCTAATATTTTTAAAATCAAGATGGGCTGCCTTCTACTTTATATCCCATCCAATGTGGTATGCTACTCGAGTATGAGATGTTGCTTCAAGAATTCTAAAATTTTAAATAAGGTGATACAGCTGGAGTTAAATTTTGGACTGGATGGTGACTTTGGGATCTGGAGGCATCTCTGCAGCTTGTTGTTCTCTTCCAAGATTTATTTGTGAGTCTCTGGATCAAGGCCAGTTAGTGAGCTTACATGGCACCAGAGGCAGTTCATGGGCATGACTGCCAGGATCCTGGGAAAACAGGAGGATGGGGGATGTTGCCCATTCCTGACTCGGAGAATCTGGAGATTTTGGTCACAAACTCACATACTTAAGTTTTTTAACAGATTCATTCTTGGATGAGGCTCGGATGAGCCCGTGAAAATCAGCCATGAGCATGACACCAATTGGATTCTGGAGGTTTTTTTTCTACTGGGGATCTCTTTGGGTGGGTGGAAGATTCACCCACCCCATTCCCGGGTGCCCCAAATCTTTATAATATCTTTGAAGTGTTGGAGTGGCTAGGTCAGTTCTCTGTCTTCATTTTTCTTGATGCTGACTTCAACATTCTGCTGACTACTCTGGGTCCTTTGCCTCTCTATAAGCTTTTGAATAATTGTTTCAATATCCATCAAACACCTTCCTGGAACTGGGAATGCATTATTGATTCTGCACATCAACTTAGGAAGAACTGTTATCCTGAAGGTCCTGATTCTTACTGTTCTTGAACGTGAAATGGCTCACTTTTTTGTTTAGATTTTATTTCTTTCACTAGTTTTAATTTTTCCCCATAAAGATTTGTACTTTTCTTGCTACATTTACACCTAAGGACTCCACTTGGAAATGTGCTGTGATAAATGATATTGGGTTTTTTTTTCCCAAAATGTAACCTGCTCATTGCTGGTATACAAGGATGTGACTGACTTTATTTATTTGCTTTGTCGCATGAGTCTTGATATAGCTGCTCACTATTTCTAGGAGAGTTTCTGTTGAGTTTGTTAAAAAATTTTTTACACAGAAAATCTTATTATCTCTGAGGAAAGACAGATTTATCTCTGCCTTTCATCTTTCATTCCCTTTTCTTTTCATATTGTAGTAGCTAAAGCTTCTGATATACTGTGGGGAGGGAATTCTTGTCTGACTTGTTATTGAAAAAAATCCAGTTGAAATTTCTTTTGGGGGTTGTTCATTGAAAGCATTTTGTTTTGGAGCTACCTATAGTGATGCTCATGGGTATTTAGGGATCCGAGGGACCAAACCTGGATTGTCCACTTGCAAGACAAGCACCTTACTTGCTGTGCTATCATTCCAGCCCCTTCTCTAGAATTTTCAAATGATGGGTTACATGGCCCTGGAGTAAGTTCTACTCAATCATATGTATCATTTATGTTATGTTTGTTGAACCCAATGCACTAGGACTTTATTAGTAAATTTTTAGGTTGGGGCCGGGGATAATGGAGCACGTGCCTTCCCCATATGAGGCTCTCAGTTCAGTTGGCAGTACTGCGTGACTGGTGCCAGGACTGGCCCTATTTCAATAAAAAGCGTGAAGAATTTTTTTGTGCCTATATTCATGAGGAATGTTGGTATGAAGTTTTGTTTTATGCAATATATGTAGTTTTGACATAAAGGTGATCATAAGATATAAGATCAATTTTAAGAAATAATTCTTTTTTTTTCTGTTTTTTGGAAAGTACTACATTTGGATGTTATTTTATTGTTGTTGTTTGCTTTTGGCTCAGCTGTGCTGAGGGCTGATTCCTAGCTCTGTGCTCAGGGATCACTCTTGGTGGTGCCTGGGGACCATATGTGGTACCAAGGATTGAACCTGTGTTGACTGTGCGCGAGGCAAGCACCACTGTACTAGCTTTCCAGCCCCTAATTCTTTCAAATAATGGTTTAAAATCTCCACTCAAACCACTTTTGTCTATTAATATCTAAAAATATATTTAGTTCTCAATGCCTTTCATAGCAATAAACCTATCCAAATCATTATTTCATCACGGATACAGTTGGTTTACCTTGTGTTTTATAAAAATAGACCATTGAAATTGTCTGGTGTCTTTTTTTTTTCTTTAATTTTTATTAGTGAAACACCATGATGTACAGTTGTAGACTTACAAATTTTTGTGCTTGGGTTTCAGTTATACAATGATCGAATTCCCATCCCTCCACCAGTGCCCATTCTCCACCACCACCAGTCCCAGTAACCCTCCCACCCCCATCCCCCCATCCCACCCTACCTCTGTGGCAGGGCATTCCCTTTCGTTATCTCTCTCCTTTTGAGTGCCGTGTTTTGCAAAAGAGACATTGAGTGGCAATCTTATTTGGTCTATAGTCTACTGTCATCACGCATTTCCCATACTGAGAGGAACCTCCCAACACCCTTTATTTGGTGCTCCCTTCTCTATCTGAGCTGCCTTTTCCCCTAGCATATGCGGCTGTCCTCAAAGCCATGGAGTAATCCTCCTGGTACTTATCTCGGCTATTCTTGGGTGTTAGTCTCCTATTTTGTTATTTTATGTTCCCCAGATGAATGCAATCTATGTCTGTCCCTTTCTTTCTGACTCACTTCAGTTAGCATGATACCTTCCATGTAGTACCTCTTGTATATGAATTTCATGACTTCATCTTTTCTAACAGCTACATAGTACTCCATTGTGTAGATGTACCAAAGTTTCTTTAACCAGTCATCTGTTCTCACGCACTCAGGTTTTTTTCCAGATTCTGACTATTGCAAAGAGTGCTGCAATGAACAAACAAGTGCAGATGTCACTTCGACTATACTTTTTTGCCTCTCTGGGATATATTCCCAGGAGTGGTATTGCTGGGTCAAATGGGAGCTCAATTTCTAATTTTTTGAGGATTATCCATACTGTTTTCCAAAAGGGCTGAACCAGTTGGCATTCCCACCAGCAGTGAAGGAGGGTCCCTTTCTTGCCACATCTGTGCCAGCACCTGTTGCTTTTGTTCTTTTAGATGTGGGCCAGTCTCTGTGGTGTGAAATGATACTCATTGTTGTTTTGATCTGCATCTCCCTGATGATTAATGATGTAGAGCATTTTCTCATGTGCCTTTTAGCCATTCGGATTTCTTCTTTGAGAAAGTTTCTGTTCACTTCATCGCCCCATTTTTTGATGGGGTTGGTTGTTTTCTTCTTGTGGAGTTCAAGCAGTATTTTGTATATCCTTGATATCAACCTCTTGTCAGATGTGTATTCAGATAATATCCTTTCCCATTCTGTAGACTGTCTTTGTATTTTGGTCACTGTTTCTTTTGAGGTGCAGAAGCTTCTTAGTTTAAGATAGAGATTGTCTGATGTCTTTAAACTAGAGTTGTCTTCATATTGATAGTCACCTTTATTTTCCCTTTGATGTCTTCAGTGCCTATATTTATATCCTGCTTTATTGGTGACGTTAGTAATAAGTGTCTTTTTCTTTTAATCTGTGTTCGGTTTGCTAGAAATTTTGCAGTTCTGTTTATCTTTTTATTAACCACCTCTTTGTTTCACTCATCTTCACTGTTGTTTTTCTATTTTGTATTCTCTGATTTTCTCCTTTTATCTTTTTCATTTCCTTCTCTATAGATTGCCTTGGGTTTCATTTGCTTCTCTTTGTCTTGATTCTTTTGTTTGTTTGTCTTGTTTTGGCCCACACCTGGTGGTGCTCAGAGGTCACTTCACTCCAAACCTGGACTCAGAAATTACTCCTTGTGGTGCCCATGGCACCATATGGGATGCTGGGGATCAAACATGGGTCAGCCACATACAAGACAAATACCCTATAGCTGTACTATCATTCCAGTCCATTTTGTGTCAATTCTTGGGAAAGAAACTGATCTGAGATATTCCTTCTCTTTTATTATTTGTTTACAGTTTCTCTTTAGCACTGCTCAAGACCGTTGTTTAAATGTTTATGAGCTTTATTTTTACTCTTCTAACTGTAGCGAGCATTTTCTTAAGACTTCCTGTTTCTCTGCTTGACTGCTTAGACGTGTGTTACTTAGTTTTTAAGAGTTTGGTATCTCTTGCTATCTCTCTGTTACTGTTTTCTAGTTTAACTTCATTGTGCTTAGAGGGTGCCGTGTCTACAATGTCAATATTTCATTTCTTTGAATTTTGTTGCATAACACAGAATATGACCCATTTTGATATGTGTTCTGTGAGCACCTGAAAATTAGGTGTGTGTTGTTGGCTCCTTGGTAGAATTTAACAATTACAGATTGGATTCTGTTGGTTATGCTTTGGTTGGGGTCTTCTGTATCCTTGCTGTGTCCTTTTACATTGATGGTGGGGAATGAAATGAGTTCCTCTAGTTCTACTTTCAATTCAGTTCCTTGATAAGAACCATCACAGAAGTCCCTGTGTTCTAGGGATCTCTCCTGATGATACTGAGGTTTCAGGGATCAGCCTGGCAGTGCAGTGCTGGGTGCCGGGACCATGAGGTATGGGGTGAGGGTGGGAATGAAATATTTCCCAGGCTTTTTAATCCAGCCCTTTGAACTATCGCCCATTCCCTCAACCACACTCTTAAGGTTTTTGGTGACTCACCCTTTAAAATGATACAACAGTACTCTCTGTCTCTGATCACTTTCTTTGCTTTGGGTCTCCTTTCTCTGATGAATAACATACCTCCTATTGTTTTTTTTAAATCAATGTTTTTTTTAAATTAACTTTGATGTGTTCTTTGTGAAAATTTACTGCACCTTTACCACCACTGAGTGCCCGCTGTCCTTCTTTCACTCTGAGTCTCCCGTCCCCATTGTCCTTTCTCCCCCATCCCCATTGTCCCCACTGGTCGATCACCGAGTGCTTTAGCCAAAGGCCAGCGTTGGCAACTGCTCAGCACTGTCTGAGCTCTTGCTTATTTTCTACAGACCACAGCTGAGTGAGACCAGCAGGTCTGTTCCTCCCCAGACTTACTTTGCTTCACAAGGTGCCCCCCAGCTCCATCCGAGTGGCAGCTACCTCACTGCAGGATCTCACCCTTCTTGCAGTGAAAATAGTATCTGATCGTGTAGATATGACTTGGAGACATTTTAAAATTCAGTTTGTCAGTCTTGTCTTTCAATCAGTTTATCATCATTTATACTTAATATGAACTCGCTCTGGATATCAGCCCTTAAGTCTTCCATTTCTTTCTTTTATAACTTTGATATAGGGCAATTATTTAATTATTTTTATTTGTTTTAATTACTTTTTATTTAATTTAGAATACTTTCTAAATTATTTTTTAATTTCTACTTTCTTTTTCCTCATTTTCAGTGTCTATATTTACTATGATCCTATTTTATTTGCTTATAATGTTTGATTTATATCTTTTCATATTTTTTCAGTTGTCACTATACTATGGATATAGGTAGATGTAGATACAGATATGAAATAGATCTATAGAAATACAAATTTATAGACATAGTAGGGAGATAGGAGATGGACACACAATAGTATGAAGAACCACATAAGTCAGCACAGTTTTCTGTTCTCATTTACCAGTTTAAATAAAGAATAAAAACTTACCACCCTTCATGTACCCTTCACCTTTCGGCCTCAAAATTACAATACAACTCCCTTAAATATTTTCTCTACAGAAATCTAGAATCATATCAGAGAGTGTAATTTTTATAAGAACCATCAAGCTCATGTCTGGAGCCATAGGGCAGTGGATGGGATGTTTGTTCTGCATGTGGCTGACCCAGGTTTGATCCCCAGAAAACCCAATTTGGTCTTCTGAGCTGTCAGGAGAGATTCCTGTGTGTAGAGCCAGGAGTAATCCCTGAGCGATACCAGGTGTGGCCCAAACACAAAAACAGAAAAACAGACAAGAACCATCAAGCTCAGTTTTGAAAACTTGCTAGCAAATGGAAATCCTGTTGATTTGCCCCTATTTTGTTCCTTGTGTTTGGATTTTTAGTACCCTAATAGTTTTTAAGTTGTAATTTTATCATAAAATAATATCTCATAATAAAAGTTACTCTGTAGTAGGACCTTAGGCAAACTTCCTTTAACCATTTCTTAAGATAAATCGCCTTCAATAAATTCTCCTAGTTTTTCTTCACCTTAAAATATATTGATTTCTCCTTTTATACCCAAAGGATATTTTTTCTGGTTATAATTCTGTTCTGGCAGGTTTTTTGGCCTTTGGCAAATATGCTGCTTTAGTCTTGCCTCTATGGTTTCTGAATGAAAATTTACTATTCTTCGAACCATGTCCCCCTTTTAAGTAATATGTCATTTCTTTCTTGTTGCTTTTTTTTTTTTAGAATTTTGGGGTCTTTAGTTTACGGAAGTTAAACTATTAAAATATTGGTATGAATTTTGCTAAACTTCTGGAATCTATAGATTTCCCCCAAATTTAAGAAGCTCAGTCAGATTTTTTGTTTATTTGTTTTGTCTTTTGGCCACAGCCAACAATGCTCAGGGGTTACTCCTTGCTCTTCACTCAGGAATTATTCCTGGCAGTGGCAGTACTTGGGGGGCCATATGGGGTGCTGAGGATCTAACCCAGGTCAGTCACTTGCAAGGCCACGTTCTCTGCCCCCTGTGCTATTGCTCCAGTCCCTCAGTCAGTAATTTTTTAAAGCTAATTTTCTCCTCCACATTCTTTGTCTTGATTCTTCATTCCAGGACAGAAACTTTGGCTCTTCTGTTATATTTTCACAAATATGGAGGTTTTTCATTTTCTCCAATTTTCTATTTTTTAACAGAATATTTCATTTCTATTGCTTTTGCCACAAGATTACTAAACATTTCCCCCCATTCATCTTGCTCATGAATGAGTTTATTCAGTGAATTTCTTTTGTGTGTTTGTGCAGTTATTATATTTTTCAGTTCTTTGATGATTAATGTCCTATTTTAATTTGACTGGGCTAACTTGCCCTAATATTTGTTCAAACATTTTTATGGGGATATTATGAGGGTGTGTTTGAATGGATTCATATTTAAGTTGGTATCTGATGGGGCCAGAGAGATAGTACAGCAGGGAGGGCACTTGCCTTGCATGTGGCTTCCCTGGATTCAATCCCTGACACCCCACATGACCCTCCAGCTCTTCGAGGAGTGATCCCTGAGCACAGAGCCAGGATTAAACCCTAAGCACAACTGAGTGTGGCCCTCCCCAAAAAATGTTGGTATCTGAGAGAAGTTGTCACTCATATGGTTAAATCTCATTTAATCAGCTCAAGCTAATTTGACCTTGGCGTCACATTTAGCAAACAAAATTACTCAGTGCTCTCCTTGAAATCTCCCTTGTTGAAGTGAATGAACAAGAATGCTCCCCCCAGTAACATCTCAGGCAGCTACACACCCCCCACCCATGGCTATGGGGGTGGGATAGCAGAATTAGTCACATAGGGAAGGAGCAAATAAGAACAACCTTCCCTTGAGTTTGAGAAGAGATTCCAGCTGCCTTTCTGCCTTGCTCATGAACTTTTCCTGTGTTTTCACTCAGTCAAAGCATCAGTTTGGAATGTCTCCAGCCTGGTGATGCTCAGATTGAAGCCGCATAAGTTTTCTTTTTTGGGTCTCCAGTTTATTAATCACAGACTCTCCAGCCATCCTCCTAGGGAGGCCTTCTAGACCCCATTATTCCATGAGCCAGTTTTTCTTATAATCTATACATATTGTATTGTTCCTATTTTTGGGGGGGGCGTGGGAGCTCTCACCTGGGGTGCTCTGAGCTCTGTGCCCAAGGACCACTCCTGGTGGGGCATGAAGGCCATAATGGTGTGCTAGGAATTAAACCCCATTTGACCCCATTTAAGGCAGATGCCCTCCCTGTTGTACTATCACTCCAGCCCACCTATTGTTCTGTTTATCTGAAGAAACTAACACAGATTTTAGCTTTGAGAACTAGGGTGTTACTATAAACAAAAAATACTCTACAAACACAGTCAGATCTTTGGGATGGGGTTGAGTAAAGACTATGGAGTTTTAAGGCCCAGCCTAGAAAAAGCCAAGAGTGCTATGATGAAAGGATTAGGAAAAATCTGAGATTTTTTTCTAATGGAAAAAGGCTGAAGGGCTAAAGGGCTCATGGTGAGTTCCCACATGGCAATGAAGCGGGAGGGAAAAGACCACCTCTGTGACAGAACAACAGAACACCTACCTAAGTCGTGATCTAGGGTTTTCTAGAAGGCAACGTTATATGCAATGAAGTTACAGGTTCGGTAGAAGAGATTTCTGGTTTTGGGGGATGGGGATGGGGGTTAGGAGGGTCACATCAGGTGATTCTCAGGGCTCTCGGCCCTGCACTTGGCGATCACTCCTGGCAGTGCCCAGGGGCCCCTAATGGGATGCCAGGAATCAAACCCAGGTTGACTACATGCAAGGCGAAGAACCCCCTGCTCACTATTCTATCACTCCTGCCCCAGGTAGAAGAGATTTCTAAAGTAATTTGGGCCTCTCCTGCTTATTGTCAAATATGAGTATCAAGAGATGAATGAAAAAACAGGAATTAGGAGAACTGGTCAATGGTTGGAACTAGCCACAAGCGTGTGTTGTGGGGCTGATGGTAGGTAAGATAGATAAGAGACCAGTATGACAATAATAGCTGGGAATGATCACACTGGACAAGATCTGAGGGTTAATGATACCCCTTTTTAAGGGTTATTCTTGATCATTATCAGTATTTCAAACCACAAGGCCCAAAAGGGGGGGGAGAGAGAGAGAGAGAGAGATTGAGAGAGAGATTGAGAGAGAGAGAGAGAAAAGAAAAGCGCCTGCTATAGAGAGAGGTAGGAAGGGGGTGCAGGGTGGGGGATGATGGGAGGGAACCCGGGGACACTGGTGCTGGGAAGTGTATACTGGTGAAGGCATGGATGTTGGAACAATGTATGACTGAAATCTAATCATGAACAGCTTTGTAATGGTTTATCTCACAGTGATTCAGTTAAAAAGTTTTTTAAAAGGAGAGAGAGAAATGAACAAAAGAGGGGATTAAGTAAGAAATCCAAACAGGTCTTAAAGACTGGGAAGTGGTTTCCACCTGTCTATACTGGAAACCATGAGGGAACTCATTGGAAAGAGCCAGCCAACCATAGTGGATGGCCACTCCATTCAAAGGCTGCCTGGATGCTATCCAGACATCCTATCAGAGACCCGGAAGATTGTGTCCACAGGTGTCAGCAGAGCTATTCACCCCTCAGGCCCACCCAGGGAGCCAGCTTGTCTCCAGCCCACTATGACTTCAAAGGCTGCAGTTGGGGGCTGGGGGGCAGAGAGATAGTCCAGTGGGCAGGATGCTAGCCTAGCATGCAGCCCATTCAGATTCAACCCCCTGCTTGGTGTGGCTGAGCCGGCTTGATTGGCTCTAACTTCAAACTCTAATTTTCCTATGCTCGTCAGGAGCTACAATATTGGGCCATTGCTCTTTGACATGAGTTGGGTGGTGGAAAGGTACCTTGTATGTCCAAGTGAGCCACCTTCTGGAAGCTGTGAATGCACCATTACACAGTTCCTGTGACTCTACCCCTCTGTGTCTAGTCATGCTGCTCTCTTAGCCCCACTCTCTCTTGTGGGTCTTCAAGCGCATAAGACCAGAGTCTGTTTCTCTTTAACATCGACTCATGGAGACAGCAGTAGCTGGTCTTTTGGTCTTCAAAGCAGTATTCTAGAGGCCCAGGGACCAACAGTCAACAGTGCAGTGTCAGGACTCAAGGATGTGGCCCCACACAGGCCCCCTGGTGCTGGAGACAGGGAGCTATGGGGGTCTAAAGCCTGTAAGACACACACTCCTGGTCCTCACTCAGCAATATTCAAAGTGTTCCCTGTTTTCAGGGAGCCCCTTTCCCCCTGTTTCCATCTTTTTCTCTACTTGTTCATTTCTAGTGTTTCCAGCGTTATTTTAGTTCTGTGTTTTCTGCCTCCTCCACCACCGCAGGACCACCCCTCAATACTTGACCAACCAAGCCGGATGGGGTCAACCAAGGGAACAAGTTTGGTGCTGCTGGTGCCCTACGGTGTCAGAGTCCTCCAGAACCCTACCCAATGGTGTTTGGGGACCCTCGGGTCTGCCCCCAGGGATCCTGGGGCATGTAGTGCTGATGACTAATCATTGTTCTGCACATGCAAACTACACACCAATTACCCCTGTGCCCCGACCTCAGCCCACCCAAAGATTTTTTTTCGTATACAGAGTCACTTGTTGCCCCATTGCATTTACTTGGAGTGGAGACTTCTTTCAATACCACAGGTTTTAGCTGAAAGGTTTTTGTTGTTGTTGTTTTGTTTTTAATTGGGATTAGTAGAGTTAAATATGTGTGATGAGCCTAATAGTAGGTTAGATGGAAATAAGTCATTTTCTTTTCAATGACTTTAAATGTCACAGAGAAAAAAAAGATACGATGATTTGGGGAAGTAGGAAAAAGGAGAGGAACTCGTCAGGATTTGTCACTGGCTACCAACGGATGCTGACCACATATGGTCATGAGACAGAACCTTCCAGAGATCCCTGAAGCTTTCACCAGGGGAAAAAGTGATTCATGTGTCTGAGGCAAATGAATTGTTCATATTCCCACGAGGAAAACATGCTGAATGTTGCCACTTTGTGTGTGAAAATTATGTTCTTGATTTCAGCAGAGGCAAAACGCTGCATGTCAGAGATGAAATTTTTCATGAGTTAACGAGGTACGAATCAATGTGATATTCAGATTTAATGCCAGTGCAGTACAAGGCAAGCATCGCTGAAGGGAAAGAGGTTTTTGTGGAAGAAAAAGAGGTGATCTTCTAGTCCTTCACTAAATTATCTCAGACTCTACAACTAACAAACTGAAGTGTTGGCCACATTCAGAACTCAGACTCTGGAGAGATGCTTTTCCTGTCTACCCCAGTTGAGATCTCTGTACGTGTATATAGTAGACTGTCCAGAAGACTGAATCTCATGCTAAATTTCTTTTATCTGGTCAATATTTTGAAGAATAGTGTTTGGTTCAGATGTTGGTTAAATTGCTTCTTTGTATTTTCTCTTAATACCATTATGATATACACAGTAATTAAAAGAATTTTATTCTTTATTATGTTAGTATGCAGTTTTCCCAGAGCTAAAAAAATGAAGAAAAAGAAAAAGAAAAACTCTGCATAAACATCACCTTTTCTCAACTCACTTGGTTTCAACACAGTGCACAATACATATAAGTGAAGAAATATTATTGAATTGGAGCTTTTCTCTTGTTTTTTTTTAAATTTTTTGTATGTACTAAAAATAAATGTTTGGCCAATAGTTCACTTCCACCAGAGGCATCTGAGGGTGCAGAGGCTAAATGTGATCTTCTAATGAGTTTTAAATTACCCAATCCAACGGTGGTTCTCTGTTATTAGGAGACAAAGAATGCAAATAGGTGTCATTATTCTAATGAGCCACATGCTCAAGCTTCTCTAACACAAAACCGAATTAACAGACCTTTCTGTTATTATTATCTGTACTTTCAAGAATTCAAATGAAGGTTGAAATGAGTCTTCACGAAGAGAGGGATATTTCCTAGTCTGAGGAGATTCTCTACAGATAATGACAAGGTGTACAGTTGGAAGCAACTGCTTCAACAACCCAAAGTTGTTAAGGAAAGGGCAGTGCAGCTAAGGTTTGTTTATCTCATTTGTGGGGTGATATATAAAATGTTAGATTAAATCATGAAGCAACATTTGGATTTGGGAAAATGTATAGACATCACAGGACTGGTAAGGTAAAGGTAAGGTAAAGGCCCTCCCGTTGATCGTCGATTTACTCGAGCGGGCCCAGTAACGTCTCCATTGGAGACTTTGTTGTTACTGTGTCTGGCATATCGAATACGTCATGGGGAGCTTGCCAGGCTCTGCCGTGTGGGCGAGATACTCTCGGTGGCTTGCCGGGCTCTCCGAGAGGGGCGGAGGAATCGAACTCGGGTCGGCCATGTTGGCCGCTTGTAAGGCGAACGCCCTACCGCTGTGCTATCGCTCCAGCCCAGGACTGGACCCTCAGTATATTCAGCTCAGAGGGCTGACTCTGACTCGGCTGTTTGCTCATGGCCAGTGTCCAGTGACTCAGCATGCAGGGGGTGATGTGGAAGGCAGTTTGTGGAGTGCCTGATATGCATATTACATGTCGGGAGGTTGTAAAAATATGAAAGTTGTGTCTGCGTTTAGACGCATCACTTTGATTACTAGGTGACAAACCCTTTAGGTGTATTTAGTTTTGTTGAGTGTGACACACAATCGGGCTGGAGCAATAGCACAGCAGGTAGGGCGCTTGCCTTGCATGCAGCCAACCCCATCCAACCCTGGTTTGATTCCTCTGCCCCTCTTGGAGAGCCTGGCAAGCTACCGAGAGTATAGGGTCTGCATGGCAAAGCCTGGCAAGCTAACCATGATGTAATCAATATGCCAAAAACAAGTAACAAGTCTCAAAATGGAGACGTTACTGGTGCCTGCTCGAGCAAATTGATGAACAACGGGAAGACAGTGCTACAGACAGATACACAATTGTCTTATACTCCCAGAGAGCTGATGATGGACACAGAGACACTTCAGTAAGTGCCAGGGAGCTGATGATGAACACAGAGACAGTTCAGTTAAATATCAAGGAGCTGATGATGGACACGTTGACAGTCCAGTTAAATACCAGGGAGCGGTTGAGAGCCATTTGGAATTCACAAATATCTTCAGTGCCTTAACTGACACCCAGTGTTGAGCTATTTAGCTCTTCAGTTATGAGATATAGTAGTCCTGTAGAAGGACTTGTGCTCAAGGTCCAATTCAGTCACCTGCAAAGATCTTTCTACCTGAATTCACTGTCTCATGATCTGTTCCAAGCAAACCAGCATGTCAACCTTCTGGCGCCACAGGAAATGCTAATCACCAGACAGAAAGCCAGTTTCCCTCTGTGCCCTCACAGCCCGTGATGTTTTAGAACCTGCATTAGGGGCCAGAGAGATATATAGCACAGCATGGCAGAGAAGGCACCTGCCTCACCTGTAGACAGCCCTGGTTCAATCCCCCCGTGTGGTCTCCCGACACTGCCAGGAGTGATTTCTCCTGAGCACAGCCAGGTATGGCTCCAAAACCGAAACATGCTGAAAGAAACATCCCAGCAACGTGGGTTGCCAGCCCTGCTGGGGGTGTCCAGTGATGTGATGCTGTAAGAACCCATCTCTGCTCAGCGCCAGCCCACACCCCATCAGACACGTCCCTAGCCCTGACCCCAGGGCTGAGCCTTACTTACGCAGACAGAGGCTTGTGGCACAGCGAAACCCAAGTATCTGAGGTAATCAGGGGGGTCCCCTGGAGCTGTAGGAGGCCCCAAGGCAGAGGCCTGACCCACTGCAGGTGGGGGAGCGAAGCCAAGCCAGTGAGCTGGGGGGGCCTGGAAGGGAGCATGACCCCAGGATGCTGAGCTCTCAGACCCCAATATGAGAAGGGCAGAGGGGCCAGAGGTATGCCCTGCTCTGCCCCCTCATGTGCTCCTTGGCACTGGGCTTTATTTTGTGTTTTTTTTTCGTTCTTTTTTTTTATTCTAGTTTTGGATACAGGGTTTTAGTCGTGGTAACATTTCTGACATTGAATGAGCAAGTTCCTCATTGTCTCCATCAGAACTGCCCCAGAGCCTCCAGCCCAACTCGTTATTACTTCTGCCTCCCCCTTCCTGGCCCCTGCTCCCCCCTCCCCAGCTCTGCATGCTATGTCCAAGGGCTGGTCACAGTTCAGGCCTGTCCAGCCCCCTCTCTTCTCCTCTACCAGAGCGGAGGGTCACTGTGGATCTTCCTCCTTCTCCCTCTGCACCATCCCATTCCACATGCTGTGACCCTGAGCTTGGCCAGCTCCCCACCTGTCCTGGATGCATTATTTTATTTATTTTTTGCTTTGGGGTCACACCTGGCAGTACTCAGGACATATCCTGGCTTTGCACTCAGGGATCACCTCTGGTGGCATCAGGGGACCCTCAGAGATGTCAGGGATTGAACGTGAGTCAGCTGCGTGCAAGGTGAGTCCCAATACACCGTGCCATCGCTCTGGCCCATCTCTTGCATCAGCATCCATGAGTGCATCCGTGTTAACACCCCTGTCTCTCTGCCCCCCCTCAGATGCATACCCTAACTCTGAGGTCGTCTACGTGTGGACCAATGGCACCACCAAGTCAGTGGTAGTGGCGGAAGACGGCTCCAGGCTGAACCAGTACCATCTGATGGGGCACACGGTGGGCACAGAGAATATCAGCACCAGCACGGGTGAGAACCTCCAGGGGACACACAGAGCCCTGGTGTCTCCACTGACCCTTGGGGCCCCACTGCCAGACCCTGCCCCCTCCCTGCCACTGCCCACAGTGGCACCTGCCTTATCCACTTCCTCTGGGTCATTCAGCTACAAGCACTTCCCTAAGAGCCCCTTTGGCTCCTCTGACTGCTGCTCCCCAGCCCTGCGCACTCAACCCTCATCATTCAACCCACCCCCACACTGCCTTTCTCCACACTGCCCTCTTCTGCTCAGAACTCTCTAGAGGGGATTTTCCTGAGGCCAAACTTTGCAAAGCACCACCGGGCTGTCTAGAACTGGCAGCCAGAAGCCAGGGGCATAGGGCTGGGTGTCCAAAGGCTGTCTAGAACTGGCAGCCAGAAGCCAGGGGCATAGGGCTGGGTGTCCAAAGGTACAGGGACAGTCCTGATCTAAGCATGCTGGGTGGCAGCAAGCTTGTAGCTCTGGGTAAAACCCAGGCCTTGTATGCAGGAGATGTGGGTTTGGTCCCTGGCTTTGCAAAATAGAGCCTGAGTATTCAGATGTGTCTGGGGCACCTTCTGGCCATTCAGGCTCAGTGCCAGGAGTCAAGGTCAGCTAGAGGTTGTGGAGCCCTGAAGCTCCACAATCTCTGCTGGGGAGAGGGGCCTGGGTCAGCCCCCGTCACAATAGTCCCACCCCAGAAACACCTGCAGAGAGACTCAAGCTTATGGAGCCCGGAGGATAGCATCACACCTGGGAGCTGCCAGGAAGCAGTTCCTGTCCCACATGGCCCTGGACAGGGGTGGGCTGGGGCTTCTCTAAGGTCTTATTTAAAAGACAGGAAGAGGAGGTGGATTCAGTAGGGACTCAGCAGTGTTTGGGCAATGCTGGTGAAGGCTGTTGGCTTGGGCATCCTTAGTTCAAGGGTGACTTAGCAGGTTGCGTATGTGTTTGGGGGACGGTGATGTGATCTGGGTCCTACTCCAGCAGGCCAGGGCCACTAAGCACCAGGCCAGGAATCATCCCCAAGGACCGCCAGGTGTGGTAACAGAGCTGGTCTTAGGGGTGGGTGTAGGGGTGTGCCTTAATGTAACCCTAAATAAAGTAACTTTGGTTTTTGCTTAGGGGGACACACCTGGTGGTGTTTAGGGCTACTCCAGGCTCAGTGTTTAGATGCTGGGAACCATGCATACTGGGGAGTGCCCCTGAGTGCTCCCAGTGCATGGAGCCACCCCCCACCCTTCACCTCTGGGTCTTCTTTGTGCAGTGTTGGTGGGTGTTTTAGACCAGCCCCACGCTGCTCCCAGCAGTGCATTCAGGGTGAAATGTGATGCTGTGGGTGAAACCAGCCTCATGCAAGGAAAGCACTTGAGCCCCCGTCCCTCCTCTCTCTGTCTCTCTCTCCCCTGTTTCTCTCCCTCTCTCTGATTCTTCGTCTCTGTCTCACTCTCTCTCTCTCTCTCTCTCTCTCTATCTCTTACTCTCTCTTTGTCTATCTCTCTCTGTCTCTGTCTCTGTCTCTCTGTCTCTCTCATTCTTATTCTTAAAATCAATCTACTATTGTATTTACCTGGTTTTGACTAATGAAAAAAAATTGAAAAGAACAACAGAAAGGAATTCCAAATAGGCAAGCAGTTCCAGACTCAGCTGCAGTTCCGCTCTTCTCACATGGACCTTCCAGCCAGGTCCTGTAGGACTCACTCATGGCCACTGTAATGCCTCTTCCTTCATCACTCTGTCTCTCTTGTGCTGAGACCCCCTCGCCCCCTCCCCATGCCAGTGAGTTGCAAGGTACTGTCAAAAACTAGGGTCTCGGGACAGAGTGATCAGAGGGCAGGGAAGGCATTTGCCTTACATGGAGTCGACCTGGCTTTAATCCCCGGCATCCCATATGATCCCCTGAGTACCTCCAGGTGTAATTTCTGGGTGAGGAACCAGGAGATACCCCTGAGCATCACCAGGTATGACCAAAACCAAAACCAAAACCAAAACCCCTGGGAATAAAATTTAAAAAAAAAAAAAGAACTGGAGTCTCCTTTTAGGCAAAAAGGGCAGATTTTGTTTCTTGCAGGGGCCCCCTGGTGGTGCGCAGGACCTACCCCTGACCCTGGTGAGGTTTGGGGACCATATTCAGTGTTGGGGGGGGGTTGAGCACCATCCCCTGCACTATCTCTCCAGCCCCAAGGAGGGCAGATTTGACCACCAGTGTCTCCAATGTAGGCACACACAGGGGTGTTTAGGGACCCACCAAGCTCCAGGCTTGGACCCTCCCCACCCCCTGCGGGCATCAGAGCTGCTCCATGAGCCTCTCAGCCTATGCAGCTGGAATTCCCGCAGGCTACACGGTCCCACCTGGGGCCATCTGGGCACACCCTAAGCTTGTCTCCTCACATTCCACGACATGGACATTCCCACTGCAGCCACAGAACCAAGTGCACAGCTCAGTGGTGCCCTGGCATCTCCTTTGCCCTTCTGGGAGGAGAGAGGTGAGTAGCCAAGGAGAACAGTCCTCCGTGCCTATGGCCTCCCATGCCAGCTCCTCACCTGTCTTCCTCAAAACGGCCTCCTTCTCAGCCATGAGTGGATGGGCCCCCCTGGTGCCTTCCACGTGGCCAGGCAGATCCACAGCAGGCCCCAGGGCATGGCTAGGGGAGTGCTGCCACTCGGGAAAACAGAGATCAGGCTGATGACTCCTCAAACTGCCTCTGCAGGCCGCTGGGCAAGCCCCTGCCCGTGTTTCAGGCTGGTCGAAGCAGGGGGCAAATTCCATCTCCAGCAGACCATGCAGCTCTGCGGTGATCCCATTCTTGCTAGATGAAGTCCTGAAATACTGATGACTGACTGCAGTGGCCAGGCTGGGGGACTGACAGGAGCGACCCAGATGGGGCTCACGGATTAGGGAAAGGGACAAATGCACTCTCCCCAGGAAAGCGTCTGGGCATTCAAAGGGCAGAGGTGCAGAGACTGTGGTGGCCAGAGCCTCGGCTCTGTCTCCTGCACCCCCACCTCAGGCCCATGGGGGTCCTAAGCAGCAGCAGGGGCCGTGGCCAGGCTTCCCGTGGCCAAACCAGCTTCGTGCTTCTTTGCAGGCGAGTACACCATCATGACGGCGCACTTCCACCTGAAGAGGAAGATCGGGTACTTCGTCATCCAGACCTACCTGCCCTGTATCATGACTGTCATCCTGTCCCAGGTGTCCTTTTGGTTGAACCGAGAGTCCGTTCCGGCCAGGACTGTGTTTGGTGAGTGGTCACCAGCCACACTTGGTCATCAGTGCTTGTGGCTGCTTCGAATCCCCCACCCCTCTATCCCCACAGCCAGGCTGTTTCAGCACCCCACCACTGCTGCCTGTCTGTGCTCTGGAAAGCTCATGGGCAGATCTGATAAGGAGTGCCCGTGGGAATGAGGACCCGGGGGCAGGGGCTAGGGGGAGGGGGCGTCACAGGCACTCTGTCCCATTCTGACACTGGCTGTTCCGAGGGATTACAGGGCTTTTGTTGGTTGGGATTTTTGTTGTTGTTGTTGTTGTTGTTGCTGTTGATTGTATTTTTAAAAAATATTTGACAGAGGCTGGAGTGATTGGACAGTGTGTAGGGTGTTTGCCTTGCAGGCAGTCGACCTGGGTTTGATCCCTGGCATCCCATATGGTCCCCGAAGCATCACCAGAAGTAATTCCTGAGTGCAGGATCAGGAGTAACCTTTGAGCATTGCCAGGAGTAACCCTCTCCAAAAAAAATTGACAGTCTTGGCAGTTGATGTTCTGTGTGATTGTGCTGATGTATGCTGACTGGTTTCATAATAGACTTTTTTGGGGCTGGAGGGATAGTACAGCAGAAAGGGCACTTGCTTTGCATGTGGCCAAGCCAGGTTCAATCCCTAACACCACGTAGGGTCCCCTGTGCCTAGCCCGGAAGTCTCTGAGCACAGAGACAGGAGTAATCCCAGAGACTTCCTGATGTGTCCCCCCAAATAACATCAACAAAGGTCAGTTCCTGGATAACGGAACCATCCTCCTTGCCACGCCTCGAGGTAGGCTTGGCTGATGATTCTTTGGGAACTGTGCCTCCCATGCCATATTCGTGAGACCAGGCCCATTCCTGGCGATCTCCAAGGAGGGGGCACTGCAGGGTTCTGGCATGCTGGGGACATGCGGGGTGCCCAGGAGCCTCCTGGCAGGGTTGGCTATTGAACTTGGGCCTTCGTGCTAACTTCTCAGGCCGATCATTGAACCACCTCTAGCCCCTGATATTTATTTTGTAAAGAAAACCATTTCTTCCTGAGCCTCTGAGGTGTTCACTGACTATACTCCCACATTCCAAGGTAACATGGGCTGGGAAAGGTCAACTGGGTGTGACGTTTTGGGGGCTGTGCAGGGGGACATATCTGGCCCATCTATATAACTCAGGGGAATATAGAGAATCAAGGGCATCTCAGAGAGAGAATAAAGCTTAGTAAGTTTAACCTGCAGAGGCTTCTTGGCTCGGCAGAAACGCTGTGAGTGTGATCGGTGTGTAAACTCACACAAATAGGTGGCACGGCACCCACACGGCGGCGGCTCTATCTCTCCCGCCACCCGCGTTCGGTAGTCTCACCCTTCTACCACCCCGGAGAGGTCGATGGCGATGGTCAGGTGGAGGAAGGAACGAGGGCCAGGCTGGTAGGTATTAGTCATAGTTTATTCTGATTCTCTCCTCATCTCTCCTTCTGTCTCTCCTTCTCTCTCTCTGCTCCCATCTCTCTCTGTTTCTCCTCGTCTCTCCTGTCTCTGCTCCCATGCTACTTCATTCTCCTTCTCCATCCCCCTTCATCCTCCTCTTCCTTCTGATCCTCTCTGAACTTCTGCTTCTTCCTCCTGCCCCCTGCCCCACTCCTACAGTACAGTTAAATCCTCTCTCCATGAGGAATTGGGGGAAACAATTAGGTGCGGTCGCAATCAATAGGGGTGGAGATGAACAGGGGTAGAAATCTTAGCCTCAGGGAAGACCGCTCCTAGGACAGATCCTTCCTTAGCAGGAGGACCCACCCTAGAGCAGAATCCCATGGGCGTGCCTCTCCTCTCCTTGTCCGACAAGCATACAAGAATATAATATAAATCATTTTGTATGGATACAGTAAGAAATATCTTAAACTTATAGAATTGCTCTCCTAGGGCCATCTCGATCTCAGACTACGGTGCCCAGGCCAGATAGTCTTTCCCACCCCTAGCAGGATCCTAGTCTTGTCGTTACCTTTGGATCATGACAGCATTTGTCTATGATCAAACTCTTAACTTATAGTTAAGAATCGTGGCACTTTGGCCTGGCCCATTTCGCTGCCAGGGTAGCTCACTGCTTGCCCTGGGTCCATTCAGTCCCTCGTCGGGACCCTGCTTTTGGGGTGTTAGGAACTAAGGGCAACTGAGGCTTAAGTCGAGAAAGATGCCCGGAGTGAATAATATTCAAGGCCAATCAAATCCTAAGTTACAAAGCATAATGTTAACGGTCTTCCTGTATCTATACAAAAAGGATATTACCTTAAAGTAAACTGTTCATAAGGCATAAGGAGAGGAGAAAGGCAATATTTCACTCATACATATAAAATCATAGATTTCTGGGAAACTGATCTTACAAATTAACAAAGTCTGATTAAGGGGAAAGCTGATTAACTGGATGGGGAGGAGAGCATAGGGAAGACTGTTTACATGTTTACATGTAAACACAATGGAAGTGGAAGTGCCTCTGGAGCACTGTGGTGGGTGTAACCAGATTGATGGATGTAACCAGATAAAACCTAAGCTTCTTGAAGGACAAAGCAATGTTACCCAACAATCGGTACCTGCTTCCTCCTCTTGTGACATGGGTTTGCAGATTCCTAGCACATACTTGTGTTCTTCTAAAATGTCAAGTTGACTTCATGCTTTGTCTCTGCCTCTCTGAGTTCACCTCTGAAGAAGGAAGACCTCCCTGCATGAATCAGAGTCCCCGGAGAGGAGGCAGTCGGTGGCATAGGGGTTTCTGATTAGACCATGTGCCCATTTCACCAGCCTTGTTTGATGGCCTGTCCAGGAGCTTTGGGTTGTGCAGAGAGATTAGCTACTGCCCAGAAGCCCTCCCCCAATTTCATGTGACCATTCAAGGGTGATTCAGTAAGTGGAGGGGGACTAAATTGGAAAAGGCAGCACGGTGCACTGTTTTGTTGTTAGCAGGGTTTTGTTGTTAGCTTTTTTCTTTTTAATTTGTTTAGATTCTGCTTGAGTGAAAAGATATGGTAGAATCATGTTTTTCTACATCTCACTTGTCTCACTCAGTGTGGTCTCCACCAGTTCCATACCAGTATGCCATATTAACTGTGCTCCACCTTTCTCATGACTGAGTAATATTCTGTGGTAGCCAGTCAGCCATGAATAGGCATTCACTGAGGCAAACATCAGATATTCATTGTCTCCTAGTTTTAAGAGATCTAAAATCAAGACAAGCCCAGAATCAAGATGGCAGCCAAGATGCTTCTTTCTGAGGTTGGGAAAAAGGTTCTGTCTCTGGTTTTTCTCCTGGATCTAATTCTAAGAATTCCTTGTTTGAGGGGCAGCATAATTCCAAATCTCCCAGGTTGTTTCGTTGGTGTGTCTCTGGGATCCCTCATCTTATAGATGAGGGCCCTAATGATTATGGTAACAATCATGTTTCTAAGAAACAGACTCAGAATCTCTGAAAGGGACAGCTTCCAGAGATGAATGTGAGGTGGACAAAACTGCAGGAAGAGGGATGGTCCAGGAAGTCAGGAAGCCACATGTTTACTGGGCCCTGCAGGTCTGGGTCCCAGTATGGGGTCTCATTTGCCCACTGATGAATATCCCGAAATACTTTCAGTCTTCAAGTGTCTCACCTGCAAAATCTGGGTCACAATACCTTTGGGTGACAGCATCCTTGCTTACATGGGAGTCTTACCCTGGTAGGTGGTGTTGAACCTGCCATTTGTGGAAGAATGTTCCTGGGGGTTCAGCCTGGCTGCAAAGTTTTCTCCAGAAGCCACAGCAGACAGGGACCATCTGGCACTGCAGCTGGAGGGGATACTGGGGCTCAGCCGGAGGGATGCCCAGAGCCTGGGTCAGATATGATGCTTCAATGGCATAGAGACTTAAAAGTGAGCCTAGATAAGATAAAGGTGTTGCTAGGGCGTGGGCATGGGGAAGAGTTTGGAGCTTTTGGTGTCCACCTTCCCGTCCTATTACTGCCTTTGCTCCTGCTGGAGCTTCTCTCTGGAGGAGATCCAGCCCTCTTTGGCCCTGCAGTGGGCCAATTAGAGTCTTCTCAGGTCTCAGTTCCCCATCTACAAAGTGGGCATGGCCCAAATGCTTCCAGCAACTTCAGGGCTAGTGACAGAGTCACTACTACAAATCTCATCTTGGTTTTATTACATCCCAGGAAGTCATTGCCAGTCTTCGGGCTGACTTCATCCAGGAACTGGCACCTGCCTCGGCTGCCTGCCTCCAGCTCACTCTGCATACAACACAAGTTCAGTGAAACACTTCACTCAAACTGTGTCCAGATCATTACCTGTTTATGGCAGGGGTAGGGGGAGGGTATATGGGGAGGGGGGAGAGTTCACCCCACCCCAGGAAGCAATCCTTCTCCTTATCCTCTGTGGGGGACACAACTGTCTTCTGGACTTGATTCAGGTCAAGGGGAATAGGATGAGTCCCCGTGGAGAAGTCAGATGCAAATCCTGGCCTCCAAGACTATATTCTAGTGATGGAGCATCCACAAAACAAGAAAAAAGAATAATAAGCAAAAAAGTCAGTGCTGGTGTGTGTGTCCCAAAGACCGCAGGGAGGGAAGCCATTGGCCAGTTTCCTCAGGTCCGTCATGGTTGGGGGAAATGGGTCTAGATGCGGGACTGATCTGTTTTCTTCTCTCCCTCTGCCTCCTCACCCCATGCCCTCTACAACTGCAGGGGTCACCACAGTGCTGACTATGACCACCCTCAGTATCAGTGCCCGCAACTCCCTGCCCAAGGTGGCATATGCCACTGCTATGGACTGGTTCATCGCTGTGTGTTATGCCTTCGTCTTCTCTGCGCTGATTGAGTTTGCCACTGTCAACTACTTCACCAAAAGAGGCTGGGCCTGGGATGGCAAGAAAGCCCAGGAAGCAGCCAAGAATAAGGTAGGGAAGCTTTTCCTCTGCCCATCTCCTCCACCCCCGGGCTTGGTGTGTGCAGAGCTGTGCCTTTCCACAGGCTCTGTGTGCTCTGCTCTGAACCACCAGTGTCATTCCAGAGAGGCACCAGATGCTGTTGGAATGGCCCAGACAAGCAGGGTGTTTGTCTGGTTTTTAGTCCCACAGACCATTCCGCTATGCAGCATATCTTATGTAAGGTGATCTGCAGGCCAGAATGGGGCCCTAGCAAACCCCACAGATGCTGAGCGCATACAACGTCACTGGCCCCTTGGAAGGAAAGCATTCCTCTCTGCTCTGGAGCAATGCATTGTTGAGTAGTTACATGCTTCTTGGTGCCTCAATCTGAGGACTGGGTTGAAGGAGAAAGGTTGCAGCCCAGAATTCCAAGCTGAACCGTGCCCTTGGGGAGAGGAGATTTGAAAATAAAGCAGTTCAGGATAAGCTGCTCATTACATCAGACTTTAAGCAAATAAGGAAATCCTTCACTCTAAACCTGCTTGAGTTCTCTGCGTAGATGTGAAACTGAGACGTAATCTGTTCTTTCAAATTTCAGCTTGGGGCTGGAGAGAGCCCAGGGTGAGGGTGTCTGTGTTGGATCCCCTGTACCACTCCCGAGCACTATCAGAGTGACTCCTGAGCAGAGTGAGGAGTCAGCTCTGAACACAATGGGGTGTGGTTCAAGTAAATAAAAATAAAACCTCAGCAGCACGAGTCCTAGCAGTGTTTAGACACTCAGGTTTATGTCCTCAGGTCCAAGCCGAGATGGCAGACTCAGAAGAAACCTTATTGGGGGAAAGGAAGGGAAGGGGAAGAAAAAACAGGGGTAGGTCAGGACAGGCAAGAATGAACTGGGATCAACTTGGAAGGGCTCTGAGGAACTGGGAAGGGTTGAGATGGGCAGGGATGGGCAGGGATGGGCAGGAATGGGCGGGGACAGACTGCAACAGTCAAAGATAGGCTGGGATTGACTAGGACAGACTAGAATGGGCAGCTTAGCCTGGTTATCCCAAATGCCAAGAAGCCTGGGAAAGGTGTCAAGCTTTTTTTGAATATTCTTTGACTCCGGGGGTGACTGAGCATGCTACATGCAAGGTGGTAAGATAGAGGGAGACAGGGCAGGCACAGGGAGTGTTTATCTCCCAGGTACCCTTCAGGCATTCTCTTTCTTCATCTCTGGAAGCTATTTCCGTGTGGTCCCTGAAGCTGGTGTGGGAACAGCCACTCTCTGTGTACTATGTGGTCTACAGTTCCCAGGTTCTTCAACATTTTCAAGAATGAAAATATTGAGTAATAAAGATGCTCAGGCTTAGAGATGGAAATAGAAATTTTTTTGGAAAGGAAAAGGAAAAAGGAAGGGAAATCCCCAAGCAGGGAGGAACCTAGTATAGGACCAGGTTAACTAGGGCTTTTTTTTTTTTTTTGGTTCTAAGAAAACTGGGTTTTGGTGTTACTGAGTGGCAGAATGTTGCAGAGATACAGGGAAGTTAAAGATAAAGGGTTTTGTGTAGCCCTTTTAAATGAAATTTGGGCTCTTTCCATTTCTCCTGATAGACAGTGGGGTAGAGAACACAAGGGCCCTACAGAGTAGTCTGGCCTTTTGCCTTGTGTGCCTACTATCTTACTCGTGGGAGCCTAAACTCTGGGAAGAACTTTCTGGTCTTGGGAAATTACAGGAAGGTTTAAAATGTAAGACAGGACCATGGGGATGAAGATTGTGTTAGGTCCATGGAACAGTGGACCTGCTGGCAAGGGGAAACCGAAGTGCCTCTTTCACTCCTCTGCTGCTATCAAAAGGACCAGAATGACATGTCCTGAACTCTCAGCCAGGGACCCAGTCTGGGACACCTGTGTCTGTGAGGAACGTTCCACTCAGTGTCATCATGAGTAGTCTCTGCTTTGTGTTGTTTTGTTTCCTTGAATGCTGCTTATCAAAGAAATGTTAACTTGCCTGTGAAATGTAAGATGTTTGCAGGTGGCCTGGCCCTTCTGATTTTCTGTCCTCTGAGTGCCCCGTGTCCTCTGCTATGGCCTCGGCTGAGTCTCAGGCATGGAAGAGCTGCCCTGATCCATTAGCCTCATGGAGGAAAGGCCCAGAGAGCTCCCTGTGGGCTTCTGACAGGAAGGAGGAGATGGCCTTGCCAAGTGGGAACATTGGGGCTAGGTGCAATTTGGGGAGCTAGGGGCCCACAAACAAATGGACATAAAGGATGAAAAATGGAGCTGGCAAAATATTCATAGAAGTGGGTGTCCTTGGACCCTGAAGAATCCCATCTGAAATATCTAGACTGAATGTAGGAAATGGAGAAAAATGTGGATGCTGCCTAGATCAGCCTTGATCCCAGACAACAGGGAGAAGAAGGACAGAGAAGGAAAGAAAGTGGTAGGGGAAGGAGAAGGAGAGAAAGTGAATAACAGCAGGCAGGGTCCATAGGCCTCCAGTGCTGATGTGAGGGAGTGCTATAGCTCTGTATCAGCAACTCTGAAATCACGAGATCTAAACCATAGTCACCAAACTGTCAAGATGGCCAGTGGAGGTCGGGGAAGGAACTAGGGGACATGGGTGGAGGGAAGTGAATACAAGGGGTGGGATTAGTGCTAGAATATTCTATACCTAAAACTCAACTATCATTAACTTTGTAAATCATGGTCCTTTCATTAAGTAATTTTTAAAAGATACCCAACAGCATCGTGAATGGGTGGATTTCCTATACAGAGCAGCCCCCTTCCTTACCTTCTCATCCTGTTTTCCAGAAAAAAGAGCGGGAACGCCTACTGAATACGACCACCAATGCTTATAACACTGCGAGGTTGCCCCTCCCACCCAACATCCCCAGGGATCAGGTCTCTGCCGAAGCAGTCTTGGTCCCAGGGAAAGCCCCGGAAGAGAAAGCTGCAGAAAACAAAAAGACTTACAATAGCATCAGCAAGATCGATAAGATGTCCCGTATTGTGTTTCCAGTTTTGTTCGGCACTTTCAACTTGGTCTACTGGGCCACCTATCTGAATAGGGAGCCTGTGATCAAGGGCGCTGGTTCACCAAAATAACTCAGAGAGTCACCCACCAGCCAGAAGATGCCCAGGCCACAGGGACCCTGGGACCTTCTCTACGTGGGCACTCTCTTTCAGGAAATTTTTGCATGTTCCATAATGTGTACCAATAATATTGCCTTGATGTTTCTATATATAAGTGTCAGAAGTTTCAAAGAGGTCGCCTTGATTCAAAAGGGTGGGGGTGGAGAGCAGAAATCTTTCTAGAACATGGCGAGAAATAGAAACTCCCAGCCTTGAATACCCAGGATCTATCTCACAGCGATCGTTTACAATCCAGATAAGTCTATTTTTAACAGTTCCAAGGGTTATTGAACAACGGTTTTTATACTTCCAATGTCATTTCATATAAATTTTCCCAATGTTTTACAAAACGCTCTGTGATGACGTGTTGGTCAGCCCTCGGCAGTGACCAAGGACACATGTCTCAGTCACCAAAGGCAAACCGTCAGCAGTGAACGACAAAATGAATTCCTTAGCGAATTCTTCCTGTTCTACAGTCAGAAGACAGTTGCATGATCTCATATTAAGAAATAGCATAGCGGGGCTGGAGTGATAGTACAGCGGGTTGGGCAGCGTTTGCCTTGCACGCGGCCAACCCGGGTTCAATCCCTGGCATCCCTTATGATCCGCCAAGCACTGCCAGGAGTAATTCCTGAGTGCAAAGCCAGGAGTATCCCCTGAGTGTTGCTGGGTATGACCCCAAAAAGCAAAATTAATAATAATAATAATAACATAGCAAATATTTAAGCAGACAAATTCAATAACAGAAATAATAGGGTATGCTAGGTTCACACTTAAAATCTTTTCCCTATGGAAAAATTTAACTGCATAAAAATTCTTTTTGTTTTTTTTGGTAAGAGGAAATAATTTCTTCCCAACCCCATTCTCCTTCACTAAGCAAATAATGACCAAAATAGACAAGAAGCAACTAAAGCAAGACCCGTGTGGCGCCTGTGGTGGTCGGCCCTTGTTACCTGTGGAGTAACACAGCTCCCCCTGTGCCAGGGCAACTGCGCTTCAGTGGTAATACGTGATGGTCAATTGTTTTTATTTGATTTCATGTATGCTTTCCATGGTTGAACTATTGCTCTGTTCGCTTTTGTATATGAATCTTAAATGTTCATTAAAAAGTGAAAAATGAGCTGATCTGGTGGGTACATATCTTTTTTTTAAAGATGATTCCTATTTGGAAAATAATCATCTTTTTTCTTTGATAGAAACAGAAACTCATCAGGAAATGGCCAAACTGATGCCCTTGGGTAGAGTGAAGAGAGAAAAGCTATTCTATGAGCAGACAGATACTCCTGTCCATCTGCTTATAGGATAGATAGTCCTTTGTCTCCAGGACTAGTAGCTTGTGGGGTTCTGTCCACTAGAGCCTTATTTGAGGGTGTCTGCAAAATGATGCTTGTTTGGTGGGCAGAGAGCCCACCCAGCCTTCTGCTGCTCCATGAGCAGAGAGGAGCAGTGGTACATTCTGTCATGGTGGTCATGGGGACAGGTACAGAAGTGATATGGCATAGAGAAACTTTCTTCTTCCTCCTTAACTCACGTGGAATACTGTAAAGAAAGTACCACTGTGAGTTAACAGTATCAAAGTTCAATCTGTCTAGGGGCAGAAGAGATAGTACCACAGGTAGGGCGCTGGCCTTGCCCACACCATGCCTATGCGGTTCCCCCCAAACAAGAAGTAGTGATCTGGAGCACAGAGCCAAGCGTAAGTCCTGAACACAGCCAGATGTGGCCCCCAAACGAAACAACAAAAATCAGACCTGCCTAAGTGGGCTGCTGGGGTATCTAATTTATTGGGTTTGGGGGGTGAGGAATGGGAAATTCCTGGTCAGGTCAGGTAATTCTCTAGCCAACAGTCAGACCATCAGTTCAATGCCAGGTCTGAGGACAGGGGTACTACTCAGTTCCTGGAGTGTCGGGAATTATATACATCACATTGTTGGTATGTGTGGGGGCCACCAGGATTGCACCTTGATATGCTTGAGGGACCATGTGGTGCCAGTGGTATTACCTGAGCCTTACATGTGGCTTAAGCCCTACACTCTCCCTCTGCCTAATTACCTTATTCTTTTTCTGTCTGGATTTTGGCCTTGGAGACATACCTGATGATGCTCAGGGCTTACTCCTTTCTCTGTGCTCAGGTGTCACTCCTGGCTGCACTCAGGGGTTCATATGCAGTTCTAGGGATCAAGTTCAGGTTGACTGTGTGCATGACCAATGCCTTACCTACTGTTCTATGTCTCTAGCCCCCTAATTCTTCATAATCTGTCGCCAGTCTGGTTTGGTTGGTGCAGGTACACCCAGGCATGGGCATGTAGCATCTTTCATCGTGTGAACGGCCCTAGCGTCCTTTTACTGAAAGTTCTGAGTATTTATCCCAAAAGCCCTGTCCATAAGATGCAAGGTCAGTCATCATATTACAGGGTGCATCCAATGAGACGGGTCTTGGGCTCCTTGAAAGGGCAGGTGCCCATTTGCTGGCATCTGCTTCTTTGTATTAGCAGAGGAACACAGAGTATTTCTGGGGTCTGGTTTTGGGAACTGACAAGTCGAAAACTTAACACAAAGGATGCTTTTCATCTTCAAAGGAGGAGTACTACTCCATTACCAAGGACAATGTATTTTTAGTCTGAAGCGTGGGTTTTCCATTAGCCAGCCATACCATTTTATGCCGCCCAAATAGACAAGAAACCAAACATTTGGCCAACGCCAGCTTCTCTCTCCATGGGTTGTTTCATTGTGTTCCTCTGTTGTCGTCTTTGGAGGGACAGGTGTGATGTTATGTCTAAAAGGCTGTGCACATTTAAAACACCTTCACATACTTTAAACACCAGCCCTAACGGGAAATGATGTCTTCTCATTCAGTTTGTATTCATTTTTCTGACAAGTTCTAGCCTTGGTTACAGAAAACCCCAGGAGTTCCACTGGATTGATTCCAGTTTGAAAATATGCCCAACACATTTAAATATATGCTGCTGAGCCTTTAAGTCTGATGAATATTTAGTGGAGAGCATTAGTTTTCCACCCTCTGATTTGGGATTGTAGATATTTCAGTGTTACTTTTAATGAGGACATAATAAAGAATCACCTTGAGAAAAAAAAATAACAAGGAAAGAAATAAAATTTTTGAAAGTAAGTATAAATTGCTTTGCCCTACTTTTAGAACAAGATGCTTAAATGTATCTCTCTTGACATCACCACAAATGGAAAAACCTCAAATAAGCCAGTGGTCAGTCTGACTTCTAAATTTTCTCATGGATGGATGCAAAGAGGGGAGGAATCTGTGCATCCATCTATGGTAGACTTTAGACAAGCCCGGCCTAAACACTTAGGTACAATAATGGGGTTCAGGGACTGGAGAGATAATATACTGAGTAAGGCACTGACCTTGTATTTGGCTGATGGTTTAATTCTCAGTATCCCATATGGTCTCCTGAGCCTTGCCAGGAGTTATTCCTGAGTGCAGAGCCAGGAAGAAGTCCTGAGCACCACTGGGTGTGGCCCAAAACCCAAAATTAAGGACGGGGGCTTTCAAGTGATATTAGGACAATGATCACAGTTAGAGGGATGGCACTGCCACCCCTGGAAGATTCCAAAGTCCAACTTTCTATCCTTTATGTAATTTTGATGCCTGGGGACTGGTTCTCTTGTCTCTCCTGGGGCAAATTATGGCACATAGGTACAGCAAACCTCTATTTTACAATCAGGGGTGTTGAAACCCAAAGAGGTTCATCCGTTGACTCAAATCCCAGCAGAGGATACAGGGAAATGACAAGTCAAATTCCAGCACCCACTCTGATTTATTTATTTATTGATTGATTGGTTTTCGAGAGCCATCTCTGGTGGTGCTCAGTGCTCAAGGATCACTTGTGGCAGTGCTCAGGAGACAAATATGGGATACTGGGGATCAAACTCAGGTCAGCTACCTGCAAGGTGAACATCCTAGGTGCTGTCTTATCACTCTGGCCCCGGACCTTGATTTGAACAAAATGTAACCTAACAAGAAAAAATGTGCTTCCAGTCCTGCTTGAATGATTCTCTATTAAGAATGCCCAAGAGACTTTTCTTGTTGTTTTACTTCACTAGAAGCATGACCTTTAAGTCTGTTCCCTCCAATATCAAAATCAGAGTTTCTGTGATCTTGGAAACATCTTCGGGAAGATTGAAATGAACTGTCAGTGTAGGCCTTTTTAGGCTTCCCTCCTTCCTCAAAGAGAGGAGTGGAGGGGAAAGAGGAGGGGTGGCAGCAGGTGAGACAGGCAGACCTGGCTCTGATGGACTTTAAGTATGATGAGACAAACTCTCAGAGCTCTGAGGTTGAGGACTGATGTTAAACTGATGTGGTCACAGGCCAGAGGGGATAGGCTCATGAAAGGACAGCTTGGCTGCCTGGTCAGGGAGTTTTCAATCAACATTAGCCCCCATTGTAAGAGCTAGTGTTAAATCCCAAAGAACATTTATTTCCTCGGAAATTGAATTCTCTCAGTGAAAACAGTGTTTTAAATATTTAAAAATTAGTCTTCATACCTTTTGACAATGCAGGCGCATCTGGGAGGCTGGCTCCAGGAAGCAAGGATGGCGGGCATTTGAATATGAATTGCGCTGATCATAGCAATTACTTGCTGGGTTTGCAGTGCTGGAAGGTAATGATTTTGAATGTGGAAAAAAAATAAGATTCACCTCATCCAAGATTTACATGATTCTATGTCACCATCATTTTTAGTCAAGTTGCTCTAGTTCTGAGCCTGTTTTGAAAGGAGCATGACTTACTTAAGGCTTCAAAAATATTTACTTCTTCAAACTCCCTTAATAGGAAGTCTGAAGAAAAGGGATTTCTTAGCCTTTTTCAATTCAAATTAAGAGACAAATCCAAAGATCAGATACTATACTTTGTAACGTGGGACCTTCGAGAGGGATATTTGAAAGGCATTCTGCTTGACTCGATTGTCCTAACTGAACCTGACTTACTCTATGATCTGTGGACAGCTTCCAGGAGTGATCATCAGCTCTGTTGCAGACCATGGGAAGGTCTCTGTGAAGGTAAGCGGACAGAGGGAAGGAAGTCTGGAATGTGGCAGATGGGAGGATCTGGTTCAGTCCCTCTCAGTAGGGGAGCTTGTATCTTGAGAGTTTATAAAATCAAAACCTCATGGCTTTCCACATTTGCTCTAACAGCACATCCTAGGTTGTGACCACGGGTTCATTCTGAGTCACAGGCTTGAACTTGTATGAGTGACCCTCTGATTTCTTATCCAGTTGGGATACTTCTAGAATGGGTTTAGCAGCAAGAACGCTCTCCCTCACCCAATGCTGTCAAACTGGCATGATGATCCAAAGTCAGGATTTCAGTGCTCTGAAAATGGGATGGAATTAAAAGTGGTGGTGGAAGAGAAGCTTTTGAACCCCAGAACAGGGAGGTCCATGGCAAGCCCACCTCTGGATTCGACCGTCTCCTTCCTTCCCCTTGGCACAGGACTATGAAGACCAGCAGCGGGGGCCACCCAAGGGGACACAGATGATTCCAAAAAATATTTCTGTGCACCCAGACTTTGCCATGCTTTGCCTGACTTGGAGCTCCAAGACAAAAGCTTAATCCCCAGGATAAAGGTTAGCCATTGGGGAATGTGGGGATCGTCCCAATTGTCCACCTAATATAAACCCCAAGGTCAGAATTTCCCCCTGGGTAAAACAAATTTAATTTAGTTTAGACAAGATGGTATCAAAGTGCACCCAGGCAAGAACAAAATAGCAAATTATCAAGACTTAAGACTCTGCTTCAAAGATACCTGCTAAATTCCCCAGGCTCTGCTTCTGACATCCCAGTGTCTGCTGACTATGCTTAGGGTATTTGTGCACTGAAACAAGAACTCATGTGGCTGGAGCTGGAGGGGAGCATGTAGGAGCAGAAAATGTCTTCAAGAATTGGCCAGACCACCCCCTTGCTCAAGTCTGTGGAGGCTAACAGAGTCCTGGGCAGGTCTGCTGGGAGAGGTTGGAGATACCTGGTGGGCTTCATTGTGATAAATCACCACATGGGAAGGTAGAATTATAGTTTCTCAAAGAGGAGACTAGCAGTGAGTAGGCTTGGGGTAGGGAGAGGAGAGAGGTGGGGGAGAAGAGAGGGAGGGAGAGAGAGGAAGACAGAGGGAGAGGGACAGAGAGAGAGATAGGGAGAGAGGGTGAGAGGGATTAAAAAAAGAGGGAGAGAGAATGAGAGAGCAAGAGTGGAAGAGCAAAGAAAAGAGGGAGAAAGAGAGGAGGGAAGGAGAGAGAGAAAGAGAGGGACAGGGATAGAGGGAGCAAGAGAGCAAGAAAGAAAAAGAGGGAGAGAGAACAGAGGGAGAGAATGAGAGAGAGAGAGCAAGAGAGCAAAAGAGAGAGGAAGAGGTGAGAGGGAGAGGGAGAGAGAGAAAGGGTGAGAAAGAGAGGGAAAGAGGGAGGGAGGGAAAGAGAGAGAGGGAGAGGGAGAGAGAGAAAGGGACCAAGAGAGAAAGAGCACAGACATGCTAAAACAAGGCCCTGGAAATCACGTCCACGAGGGCTGCCCAGAGGTCTGTGGTATTGTTCCTCAGAATCTGGAAAACTCTGTGCTTGTTCCAGGCAGCATCATTGCTGAAGAGTGAGCTGAGAGAACACCCCAGGAGGGACAGCAGGTATGAGAGACATCACCCCACAGGGGACACCACAGCACCACCACCTGGGAAAACTCACCAGACAGAAAAAACAGTTAACAACCACCACAAAAATAAACACACAGCAATGAACAGTGAGAAAGGGGGAGTGATGGTCTATTTCAAAACACATACCAAGGGGTGCAGAGGGAGGTGAGGGGAAAGGCCTTGCCTTGCAAGCAGTGGCACAGGGCTCAAATCTCCAGTACTAAGACATGGTCCCCTGAGCATTGCCCGGCGGGGTCCCCAACAAAAACAACAGGATGAAGAAGAACGAAGACTTCAAAAAAATCAAAGTAAGTGAAATCCTTACTCCAAAAATGAGAACAACAACATAGCCCAAATGAAATACAAGGTAAGTGAAATCAAGGTAAAAGTAAAACTGACTTACGTGGCTTGCATAAAACTCCATTAATGAATCAGGATGGATGATTGATTAATAAAATGAAATACAAAAAGGGAAGGAAACCCATGTAAAATCTTTGCAGGCAATCAGAATGAAAATGGAAAATGCTAGTGAATCAATGATAAAATTAACTCAAACAGCACGACAATTTAAAAAAAGGAAATATAAAAATAATATGAAATAATAAGACTGCTTATGTGCACGAAAAATTGGCATTTGGAGAACATGATGGAAGCAAAAACCACCCTTTACAATAGAAATTAAAAAGGTCGAATTGTTTTGGGGGGTGTGGGTTGGCTGACCCATGCCTGGTGGTGCTCAGGGCTTTCTCCTGGCTCTGTGCTCAGGGGACCTTATGCAGTGCCCTGGATTGAACTGGGGTTGGTCACTTGCAAGTAAAGCATGTTAATGTCTTTCCTATCTCTCTGACCCCAAAAGATTGACTTATTAGAAAGAAAGGCATATGAAAATTCTATGTGAACTAGAACAAAACCTTTCCTTAACAGTACCGAAGGCAGTTTGCCATCATAAAGACATCAGTTTCCTAAGATACATTATCCATTCATTCTATACGAGTTGGAAATAAGATCAACTTGGAAAGAGAAATATGAGAATACAAGAAATTATTGAACAAGAAGATACAAACTGACTCAGATGTAAAAACTCGGTCCAAAATCTCTAAGATTAAAACGGTGGCTTGAGCAAAGTTATAGTAGTCATTGGGATAGAATAAAAACTCAAAAGCAGGGCTGGAGAAATAGTGTGGGCACATATGTGGCCATCCAAGTTCAATCCCCAGCATGACATGTGGTCCCCAGAGCACTGTCAGGAGTGACCTTTCAGTATTGCCAGATGTGGTACCAAAGACAATAAAAAGCTTCAGAACCTCTTCGATCAGTTTAATCAGTGGCTGAATAAATAGCAGTATTTCTAAATGTAAAAAACAAAAACAAAAAACAAAATTTCAGAACCAAATCCAGGTATGTATAAAAATTTAGCAGATAGTAGCACTGAGATTTGTTGTTACTGTTTTTGGCATATCGAAAATGCCACGGGGAGCTTGCTAGGCTCTGTCGTGCTTGCTGATAGTGAGATAGTAAACTGAGGAAATATAATCCCTATAGCAAAGTTGAACTTTAAACTGTGTAGTATGGAAGATGTGGAGAACCACTTAGGAAATATTGAAATGGCAACCATATTTCACATACTATACATATCTCAAAGGATCAGATGTGGAAAAATGCAATCACATGGATGGCAGGACCACTTATAAGTAAATTATTTTATAACTTGGGCATAGAAATTTAAACATTTAGCTGCAAAACTATGGATGACTTTTACATTTATCAGTTTTTATTTGTTTTGGGGCCATGCCTGGTGGTGCTCATGACTTACTCTTGGCTCTGCACTCAGAGATCACTCCTGGCAGGCTGGGGGACCATGTGGGGTGCTGGAGACTGAACTCAGGTCAGCCTCATGCAAGGCAAACTCCCTACCGACTGCAATGTTTCTTCACCCCAATATTAACAACTTAAACTCCAGGAATATTAGATCCGATTATCGAATCATACAGAAATGACAGGAAGACAAAATTATTCGCCGCCTCTACCTCAGGTACATGAGTATGATATATAAAAATACAGGCCCTTATATTTGAGGACAAAATATAGATGTATGAAAATATATTGAAAAGAAAAATATGGACAAAGAGCACGGGAAGATGATCTGCTAAAATATAAGATGATTATAAACATCTTAGATGCTCAATTTTACCCACAATAAGAATGCAAAGTAGATCTATTTTGAGATGTCATCTCTCACCTCTTAGTTAACACATTTGAAAAAATACTCTATTGATAGAGCTAAGGGGAAATGTAATTTTGAAAGCTGGAATGAAAAATGAACAAATTTTCCTATGGGAAGGAAATTTGATAATATCTCATTAAAATACACATTACATGCTTTGACCTAGAAATCCACCTCTAGGAATTTACTCTGAATATATATCATCTAGTCCAACATTTATCAGCAATTGAGAAATCCTGAAACTATTAAAATATCCCAACACAGCATAAATATTTAAAAAAGAATGTGAAGCAGGAGAGATAGCACACAGTTTAAGGCACATACCATGCATGCTGCCAACTCTGGTTCAGTCCCAGTACCACATATGGTCCCCTCATCCCCACCCAAGCCCTAGAGGGTCTGAGCACCAATAGGGTGTCCCAGAAGTCCCCCAGGACTGCAGGGTCTTCATGGCACCACATCCTTACAGTGAACTGTCTAAAGAACACTGGGAGGGACTTCTGGGTTTCCTGAGCATCTCTTGGGAGGCCAAAAACAGAAAAAAGGAAAAGATAAAAGTTAGAGTATTTGCATACAAGATAGAGAGTGAAAAGTCAGTATTGCACACACTATAATAGGGCTGTCGATTCAAAAAGTTACAGGAAGAATGCTGAAGGTTCTATATAAAGTGCAAAAAAGTCAAGACGTGGACTGGAGAGAGCAGAGAGAGAAGGGCACTAGACTTGCACACAGCCAGCCTGCGGTTGATTCTCAGCACCCCATGTGATCTCTCGAGCCCTGCCAGGAGTGACCCTTGAGTGCAGAGCCAGGAGTGAACCCTGAGCACCACCAGGTGTGGCCATAAACCAAAAACACAGAACAAAAAAGCAAAGAGGGGTCAGAAAGACAGCACAAGAGTTCAGACACTCGACTTGTGCATGTTACTAACCTCTGTCCAATCCCTAGTGCCACACAACATCCCTTAAGCACTACCAGGCTTGGTCCCTAATCCAGGAGTAAGCTCTGAGCACTGTTGGGTATGGCCGCAAAATTTACCAAAAAATATATATATAAAGGAAAATAAGTAATTTGAGGGCAGAGAAAACTCTACCCAATAGCAACTCAACCAAATGTTTCAATAGCAACTTGACCAAACTCTATCAAACCAGCGTTGTGCACCTGATGCCAGGTAAAACATACCTAATCTAAACCTGGTCCTGAGAAAAAGACTCAGACTGAGACACAGTCTGCAGAATCACTCATGTACTGGAACTCTCCGTGTTATGAAAGGCCACAAAGAACTGTTCCAGCTGTACAATAGGCTGAAGAGTAACTGATGTTTCATGTCACTGAATAAGGCCCTACACTATCAGGGCCTAAAGGCACTAATGCTATTGAAGAGCAATTAAAGTGATGAACAAATAACACTTGAGCTGTGCATCACATTCCATGGAAATATTTGACTGTATTGTTTAAAATTTCTTTTTAGCTTCTGAATATTTTAGAGGAAATTGTTACAAAAATGGGAAACTTTTGCAAGTGATTTTTATATGGAAATGCAAATAAACTAGAACAGCCAAAGGAATGATTTCAGAGCACTAACAGTAATCAATATTAAGAATTATTTTAAAGTTATTAAAAAAGTATGATAATGGTGCCTATATAAAATAGATCAAAAGGACAAAATCCATAAAAGGGTGTATTGAGATATGACTGCCTGCTTTATGCAAATTCTGAAGTAAATAGATCACATTTTAAATACATCATGTTAGGACAATTAGTGCTCTGAAAATAAATAAACATTGACTCACAGATTAAACTGGGTACTAAAATCAATTAGATATAAATCCTAGCCATAAATAGGGTGCTTTTTTTCTAAAGCTTTCAGAGGAAAATATAATAGTGGATTTTTATAATCTCTGGCTGGGCAAGAATATGATAAAAGAAAACACTGAATAATAATGTTCACAAAACACTTCTGAAGATGGGAAGGTAAATTATGAAGAGAAGACTTGATCTCTCTCTCTCTCTTTCTCTCTCTCTCTCTCTCTCTCTCTCTCTCTCTCTCTCTCACACACACACACACACACACACACACAGACTCATCAAAACTACATGTCAAGTTTCTCCACAGAAAGTGATAAATAGGCTGGTTTAAAAATGGCAAAGGATTTGAATGACATTTCATGAAGGCAAATATTCCAGTGGCTGGTAGGAATTCTAACAGGGCTTGGGGCCCTTAAATCAGAGAGAAATCTCATGGTGGCAAGTTGAGGCTGTTGCATTTTATTGAGGCTATCTGGGCCAAGGCTGCCTAGCCCACAGCTCCCCAGATGAAATCTCATCATGGCTATTACCTCCCCTAGACATATGCATTTCCTATGACCTAGAACTTCATTCCTCATTGGAGAATTAAGAGAATGAAACATCTTGGAGCAATCACAGACACGCAATGGCCAGGACGCATGGAGCATCAGCAGTGTTGAATGCCATGTCAGGGGGCATATGGAACGATGAACAGAGAGTCACTCTTGCCTGCAGTGGCTGGATGCATCTTGCAGAGAGTTTGCTCGGGAGAGACACTAGACAGGAAGTAGAATCTACTGCACCATGAAGTTCCCTGGTGGCCACGACGGGCTTTCTCTGACCTTCGAAGCGTGATTCGATGGATTTGCATCCATCTATTGATCTATTGGGATTGGATTGGCATTGACCTAATGATTGATTAGAATTGGCTTGGTATTGACCTATTGATCTATTGGAAGTGGGTTGGTGCAGACATATTGATCTATTGGCATTGGTTTAGTATTGACCTATTGGCGATTGGGATGGCCCAGTAATAGAGTGGGAGGTCCCTAAAAGGATACTTTACTTCCCTCCCCTGCTTAAAGCATATAAACTTTTTATTTGCTAAAGGAAGTCAAGGGCCAGGGAGATAGCTCAGTGGTCTGGAGCTTTGTATGTTGGAGCACATACTTTTTAAGCTTTTGATGATTCCACAAATACCACGTGGTCTTCAGAGAACCCCTGAGAACAACCTCAGAACCCAGCTCCCAGTACTACCAGGTGTGCATCCCTAAAAGAAATCAAGGAACTCAGCTCTCAGTGCCTGGGACGATAGGAAAATGTCATAAAGAAGTGAATGACCATAAACATACACTACCTTTCTTCCTCTCTCCCCTTCCTTCCTTCCTTCCTTCCTTCCTTCCTTCCTTCCTTCCTCCCTCCCTCCCTCCCTCCTTCTTCCCTCCCTTGCCCCTCCTTCTCTCCTTATTTCTGAGCCACACCCAATTCTAGTCTCAGTGCCCAGGCTGGTGCTGGGGATTCATCTTGGGTCTCAGCCTCGCTCTGTCCTTGGAGCTGCCTCACTGGTGGGCACCTGGTGCTCACAATTCCCCAGACACTGTGGAAAGGGGCACACTTTGAGCCCCAGACCAGGAATGTTTCTCTTTGAGATTTGAGCTAAAGTCTTCATGATTACACATGACCATCCAAAATCAGAACCTCCAGTTCCCAAGATCACAGGTTGATCACAACTACTGCCATTTCAGAGTGGGGAGATTCTGTTCAACCAAAAACCCGTGAGCCAGAAAGCTGGGCCTGCAACTGCCGGAGGCCCCGTCCTGAGCCCAGGGTTGCTACAGCAGGCACCAGACTGGAGAAATCTGAGGGGCTTCCTGGGCGGGAGACAGGCTCAGCCCCTCCTTCTCCAGCAGATGTTTCCTTGCTCTCAAATGCAGTGCTGAGGGGAGCTTCTCCTGGGCCCAGATGGGGTGCATCCAAGGAGTGGGCATTTCTGGGGCCTCTCTCTGCCTCTCTGTTTCTCTTCCTCCATCTTTCCCTCTCTGGCCCTCTCTTCCTTTCCATGCCTCCCTCTCTCTGTTTTCCTCCTTCTCTCCCCCTTCCCAGTCTCTACTCTCCTTTCTCTCCCTCCTCTCTCCCTCCCTATTAGACATTGGGCCAGAACAGCTGGCTATCAGAGGGGACAGTGTGATGCCAGTGATCCAGCCCAGGGCCTTGAACATGAAAAGCAAATATCCACTCCTGGCCATTCTCTGTCCCTGTCTTCGTCTGTCTCTCTGTTTCTTCCCCCACCCCAATATGTTGCCACAGGTCTCCCCTCTCCCCATCCAGATCAACCAAGGCAAGGGAGAAAAATCAAAGCCTGAGAGTTGTCCTTCAGATATGGGCAAGATATTTTTTTTCACACTTGTTATTTACACACACACACACACACACACACACACACACACACACTCACCAATCTTCTTCCCAGGACACATCCTGGGAAAGGGCCTTTCTGGGTGGTATCCAGCTAAGTGGGATGATCCTGGACCCCGAAAAGGGGCAAACACTCTCATGAGGGTGATAGCTGGCCACGGGGCACAGAAGCAGACTCAACAACACGGTGCCTGGTGTAAAAATAACTACATTTTCTTCCCCGCTGATTGAATTGTAAAAACATCACAACACACTTCTCATTATACCGATCATTTCCATAAACATTCTGCTATGGGACTGTTTTTATTATCAGGAAGCTGGAAGCATTTCCACACTTGCCCAAGTAATAAAGACCAGAGCAAGGCCTCTGAAACTTGGCCTGGAGCGTCTGACTGAGTTTGAGCTCAGCTGAGTCCCACTGACTGCGGGGCTGGTGTAGATCTGACTTGAGTGGCCCAGTCTCTTAGCACCTGTGCTGGGGGAAACTTGGCATCATTTTCTGCTCTGCCTTTCTCTTCAGAAGGGAAAGGAGGTCTGGGCATGGAGCTCAGTGGTTGACCCCTTTCCTTGTCTATGCGAGGCCCTCCCTTTCATTCCCAGCACCCCCTACCCCCAAGACGGGTCAGGGTTTAAATGAGCTGATCGTATGCAAAGCCCTCACCTGTTGTGTCCTAATATCCGGTTGCTATTTTTAGTTAGATTCCTGGGACCATGTGAACCAGGGGCCACAGGAGAATGACTCCCCTTGACCTCCAGTTTGCTTTCAGCACACCCAAAGCGGGCGAGGAGAGGCCAGCCGGTTCCAGAGGCACCGGAACGGGCTCAAGCGCCCAGAGGCGCCGGCGAGACAGCCCGCGCTCCAGGTGGAACTTGCTAAGGGATTTCGTTCCCTCGGCTGGGACTCGGCTTGGGGCGGCCCGATGCAGGGGTGTTGTCTCCCCGAAGATAGTCCTGGGTAGGGACCTTTCGTCTGAGCAGAAGTGGGGGAAACCAGGGAAATGCCAGAGCGGGGTCCCCAGCTGGAGCTGGCAAGACGGAGCGTAGCGGGGCAAGACGCCTTCCGGGGTGCAGCCTCCGGCCCCGCTTCCCGAGCGCTCCTGCCCCGCCAGGGGCGTGGGCGGAGACCGGGCACTTTCGGGCTCGGCGTGTTCATGCCCCGGGCCCATTTTTGCCGCTTTGTCTGACAGTGGCTGCGTGCCCCCGTGAGCTGTACGTCTGGCCAGGAGGGCCGGCAACAGTCAGACGCGGCCTCGGCGGGCGGGACTTTCCTTGCAAGTGTCCCTGCAGCGAGGCCGCGAACTTCGGGGCTTTCTCGGGGCCGCGCCGGGAGGGGGTGGGCGGCGGACCCCCCACCGCGCCCCGGTCCGCGCGCCGCCCTCTCGCCCTGGGCCGACTCGCTCTCGGGTGCTGCTGCGGGCGCTTCTCGGCGGGTCCCGGGGCGGCGCCGGCCGGTCGCCGGGACCCTCGCCGCGCCCCCGGGCTCCCGCGTCCTCCCGCCCGCCGAGCCCCGCCCCTCCGGCCGCAAACTCCGAGTCGGTCCCCGCCCGGCCGGGGCTGCGCGGCGCGCGGAGCGAGTCTGGGCCCCCGCGGGGACCCCGGCGCCGCCCAGGCCTCGGACCCGCGCCCGCCATGGCCGCCAAACTCCTGCTCCTGCTCGGCCTCTTCTCGGGCTTGCACGCGCGGTGAGTGCGCGGGGCGCGGGGGGCGCTGCCCGCGGGCGGGGGTGGCGGGGGCTCCCCGGCTCGAGTCTTCGAACCGGGCGTCCGGGAGGTGCGGGAGCCCCGGGTGGCGGGTCCCCCAACAGGCTGCGTCCGCAGCCCCCGCAGCGCGCGGGGCACCCCCGCCACGGACCGCACGCGGGGTGTTTCCCTCGCGCGCTCCGCGTTCCGGGGACTCCTGCCCGCCCCCCCCGGTCTCGGCAACTGCGGGGCCGCGGGTGGCTGGCGGTGGCGGCAGGGGGAGGGGCTGGGGTAGGGTCCCTTCGCCTCAGCCTGCAAGGGCCAGGGCGCCCGGACTCCCGCCTGCCCCTTCTCACGGGGAGTTCGCAGCCCCATCCCCACGGTCAGCTCCTCGCAGTGGCCCCTGACGCTTGTCTGCCCCTCACGGAGGGAGGGGGTTGAACCCAGAACTGCCCTTGGCCAGCTTTGGGGCGCTCAGAAAGGCTCCGGGGAGGAAGGGAGGGAGGTTCCTGGGACCCCTCCCCCCAGCGCGCAGCAAGGGTTAAATCCTGTTGCTCTCAGAGTAAAGGGAGATTGTGGGGTTCAGCCTGCCGATGAATCTGCTCTTGGCAATTCTTTCCGTGCCCCTCTTCTGCACCCCCAGAAAAATCAGGGCACACCTCCCCATCCTGTCCCCAGATGCCCGGTTTGGAGGAATCCACACTTCCCAAGCAGCCAGAGGCCACTGGCACCTGTCCACTGGCACCTGTGAGGGACCCCAGAAGGCACAGGTGGGGCCCATCCTGAGAGAAACTAGGGCCCCCTGAGCTTTACTTTGGCAGGGACGTGGGGGTCCTGCCCCTAGCCCCCCTGCTGGTCTGAATGAATGGCCATGTCTAAGCAGCCCCGCAGAGCCAGGTTGGTCCTTCAGAGAAGTCTTCTGTGGCGAGGCCTGTGGGAACCCCTGTCAGAGGTACCAGAGGATGTTTGAAGGCAGAGAGGGAAGCCCTGTCTGAAGAGTCTTACTGTTGGCCTGAAACTTGGGGTTCAGGGATCCCCCTGCCTGCAGACACTTCCCCTGTTCCCAGGAAGTGGTCCCACTTTCCACCCTTCTGCACGGGGGCTTTCTGGGTTTCCCAGTGAGCTCAGAGCCCCCACCATTCACCGTCTGCTCTTTGGCTGAGGGGTGTTGAAGAGTTTGCAAAACCTTGGACAAACCTCAGTCAATGGTGTTTGGAGAGAGAAATCTAAATTTTCAACCAGTTTCCTTGTAGCCTGGACCCCCTTGGAAAGCCTCTTTGTTCCTTGAATGGCTTAAGCCCACTCACTGAACACTCTGGAATCAGCCACCTGTCCAGCCTGCTGGGCCCAAGGTCTGCCTCCTGGAGGGAGCAGCTCTTCCTTGGCTCCCCGACCCCCTCCCCCTGGAGTACAGCCTTGAAGATGCTTAAGTGCTTTCTGGGGGCTCAGGCTTCAGAACTCCCTTTGAAGTTTAAAAATACTCCCAACTCTTTGTCTCTGTGCTTGGGGTAGAAGAGGTGTGAGACCTGAAAATAGCACCTGGGCCCTGCTCGCAGACACTCAGCAACCCCCTGACAGTTTTGCTTTGTTCAGGGGATGCTGGTGGCTGCCACCCTTCACCCAGCCCTCCTGCAGGAGCAGGGCAGAGAAGGACCAGTGTGGTGAAGCTTAGATTCTCGCTGCTGTTGGGTCGCGGGCGGGTGCGGGTGCGGGGTTTGGTTTTTGTGTTCGAAGTCTGGGAGCACCCAGGTTGCTGTCCTTCCTCCCCTCTCACCTGGGCTGGCCTCAGCGGCTGCGGCTTATGCAATTGCAGGAAAACCCCCTGGCGGCCACGAGGGGGCGAATTCGGCTCAGCGCAAAGCGCTCATTCGGCTCAGTACAAAGTGTTTTGTCTTCCAGGCAGGCAGCGTCTGCAGAGCTGCAGCTGCTGATCCTGGGAGCACTGGGGCCAGAGCTCATGGCAGAGAATGAAGGGCCTGGTGTCGAGTGCTCAAAGCTGTGTGTAGGGGAGGGAAGAGAGGAGATGAAGAGGCTGAGAGACAGCAGAGGGAAGACAGGCGGGCATGGCAGACAGGCAGAGCCTCCTCTGTGCTGAGGAGGTTTGTGGAGTGCTGTTTAGGGAATCCCTGGCCCCAGTCCCCTTCCTAATGCCCTTTCCGTCAAGTTTCCCACACCCTACAGGGCCTGCTGCTGGGGTCAGGGAAATGGCTCTGAGCACTGGAGCTTGAGTAGTATATGGTGGAGCCCCAAGTAGGGTCCCTGACACTGAGGGCTTTGTCAAGCACTAAGTGCCCCCCCCCATTTTTTTTTAAAAAAAGGAACTGCTTCATGTTATTCTTTGTTTAGAAAGAGAGAAAATGTTCATTTCTGAGAAGATTCCTGATAAAGTGATTTTTCATTTGGGGGCCATTCCCAGCAGTTCTTGGGGCTAACCCCTAACTCTATGTTAGGGTCACTCTTGGCAGGCTCTGGGGAATATATGGGGAACCAAGGATCCAACTCCCTACCCACTGTGCTATCTCTCTGGCCCCAAAAGTGCTCTCTCTCTCTCTCTCTCTCTCTCTCTCTCTCTGCATTGACATTTAGTATTTGATAATGCTGTCAGTGAATGTTTAGCTTTTTGAGGAATGACCTCAAATTTTCCAAGTTCCTCTTAACAGCAAATAGTCAGTGTCAATAAAAGTCCACAGTGAATGGTTTGTAAGGACTTTGGGCCTCCTAGCAAAAGGAATGGGCATATAACTTCATACCAGGAGTCCTGTGCCCTGGGCGGAATTCTCATGTACCTGTGTCCACATACCACCTGATCCAGTGCTTCTCCATGTTTCTTGCCATGAGCTCCTAACAACCTGTTTCCTTCCTCTGTCCTTTTTTATCTCATGCCACAGTCCCCATGGTCCCCATTAATTACACAGTTGTCACCTATGTCTCCCTCCCCCCCGAATATCCTGGGGACCCACAGTGGACCCTAAGACCCCTGGTCGAGAAGCGCTGGCCTAGCTTGTTAGACATGACTCAGGGATGTTGATTCTGATAAAAAGCTCAAGTTTGTCCTGCATAGTATATACATTGAGAATCACACAACATGCTATGTGTGGGCCTTGGTCGCCTCAACAAAGTAAAGGTTGATTTTACCAACTTGGCACCTATTTCATGTCTACAATGAACCATTTTGATCATTCCAGAAAAGTAACTTAAGGAAGCTTGCCCCAGGCATGATGACCTTGACGAGAGTTTGTGTGAGTGCCTTCTGTCCGGGAAGGTCAGAGAGAAAAAACAGAGAGCACTGTCACCCCCCCCCCCCCCCCGGGCGGGGGGAGGGCAGTACAGGACAGGGGGATGATGTTTGCTGTTCTGTGAGCCCCAGTGTCTGTGGGATAGCACCCACTGGTCAACTTAGGGCCCCTCTGCTTATAGAACTGCTGTCAGTGGGGGTCATCTGGGAAGGGGGTGCTGCCTTGCTCAGAGACACCCACGTGCATTTGGATCCATCAAGATGGGACCAGGAAGAGTCTGCAGAAGCAGTTCTTGAGTCTGTCCTGTTTGCATCCCACTGTTGGTGGAGCCAGAGGGAGATGTTTGCCCACTGACACCTTCTCCTTGACCCCATGTGAGACTGGTACCTGGGCAAGCGAGAAGGTGGTGGCCTCCTGGGCGTGCAGACCAGAGTCCAGCCAAGCCAGCATGTGACAGCCCAGAGTCCAAGCTGACTTCTCAGGCTGGTGTTCTGCCCCAACTTTACTCTTCTGCATCCAGATCTGGGAGCAGGGGGTGGAAAGTTCATGACTAGCACCCCCCCGCCCCCCCCCCCCCCCCTTCAGAGAGGCATTGGGAGGGAGCTTGTGCCTGGGCCTCTGGAACTCACCCAGTGAACACAGGAAGCTGACCATCTCTCAGGTCCCTGTTCACAGCCCCTGCTTGAATTTGAAGTTGGATGCGTTTGGGCCCATTTCTCATGGATTCTGCCATGTTTGTAGCCAGCACTTTTCATCCAGCTGGTTCTGTTGGGGCTTCCAGTTTTACTTTCAGAGGAAATTTGCTGATTGGATGGAGGGAGGTGGGGAATTTGAGTGGATTTTTGGGGGAGGGGGTTCTCGGGAATCGCAAGCGTGCCTCCTGCTGGGGCCCTTTGCTGCTGGTCTGCTCACACTTTGTACTGTGACTGCAGGTCCAGGAAGGTGGACGAGGATGAATACGAAGATTCCTCTTCAAACCAAAAGTGGGTCTTAGCTCCCAAATCCCAAGACACCGATGTGACTCTTATTCTGAACAAGTTGCTTCGAGAATATGACAAGAAGCTGAGACCGGACATTGGAAGTGAGTGTTGATTGGCATGGCAACCAGGAGGTTTCCTGTGATAATTCAAATTTATTTATTGGTTTGGGGTCGGCTATGTTGGCTGCATGCAAGGCAAACGCCCTACTGCTGTGGAGCGATAGCACAGCAGTAGGGCGTTTGCCTTGCACGCAGCCAACATGGCCGACCCGAGTTCGATTCCTCCGCCCCTCTCGGAGAGCCCGGCAAGCTACTGAGAGTATCTCGCCTGCACGGCAGAGCCTGGCAAGCTCCCCGTGATGTATCGATATGCCAAACACAGTAACAACAAAGTCTCCAATGGAGACGTTACTGGGCCCGCTCGAGCAAATCGATGATCAACGGGAGGGCCTTTACCTTTACCTTTACCTTTATTGGTTTGGGGTCACACCCAGTAGTGTTCAGGGATTACTCTTGGCTTTGTGCTCAGAGATCACTCATGGTGGGCTGGAGGGATCATATGGGGTGCCGGGAATTGAATCCAGGTCAGTCATGTGCTAGGCAAGTGCTTTACCCATTGGACCATTACTCTAGCCCCTATAATTTTGATTTCTTTTTTGTTTTTCCAGGAATATTTATTGAGACAATGTGTTTTACAATGTTGTTCATAATAAAAGTTGTTTCATACATACAACATTCCATCATCAACCCATCATCAATGTCCTCTTCCCTCTACCAAATTCTCTCCCAACCCTTGGCAGGCATAAGATACATTTATTTCATAGTACTTGATCCAGAGCAATAGCACAGTGGGTAGGGCGTTTGCCTTGCATGCGGCCGACCTGGGTTCAATTCCTCTGTCCCTCTCGGAGAGCCCTGCAAACTACTGAGAGTATCCTGCCTGCACAACAAAGCCTGGCAAACTACCCATGACGTATTCAATATGCCAAAAACAGTAACAACAAATCTCACAATGGAGATGTTACTGGTGCCCCCTCGAGCAAATTGATGAACAATGGGAAGACAGTGCTACAGTGCTACTTGATCCATTGAAACTTAAAGGAATCTCAAATAGAATGATCAGAAGAATAAATCAGTGAAAGTCGATTTGTGATGATGAATTCTATGTTTTCAACCTTTCTTAATATAATAGACATCCATTTGCACTATTAGTAATATACTCAGTGCCACATGATAGGAAGTTTCTCCTGTGCTTTAAGAAGCTCTTTTAATCATTCTTGCAAAACTGCTTTCTAGGCTGTGGATTCCCTAAGCTTTCACCTGTCCGTGAAGCTCTGCATCGTTCCTTCAAATCTGAACGATAATCTAGCTAGATAGAATATTTCTGGTGGGGTGGTCATTTCATTGAGTTCATCCATATTCTTCTGGCTCGGAGTCTCATTTGATAGCTCTGCTGTACATATAATGAGCTTTTGTACATTCTTTTATCTTACTGCATTCAACATTCTGTCTCTGTCTTTGGACTTTGTCATTTTGAGTCTGCTGTGTCTTGGAGTTTTTCCGACTGGGTCTCTGGGACCCTTCAGGGATCTTGGATCTCGGTGCCTGTAATTCTCAACTCTGGGAGGTTCTTATCATAATTTCTCTATGTTTTCTTCCTCATATTTGCCTTACTGTTCTTCAGGAACTTTGATAATCCTTATATTGTTCCTATTTAACTCATCTTATAGTTCTCTGGTATGTTATTTCTTTTCTTTTTAGACTATTTCCCATCTTCTGCTGTTTTCTAGTGGTTTCCTCCTCACCTTGGAGTCCCTCGATCTTTTGCTCAGCTTCTGTTTGTTACTCTGCTGTTCAGGGCTTCTATTGATTTTCTTATATCACCTACCGTGTTCTTCATTTCTGAGTGCAGTAGCTTTTTCATTTCAGCTCTCATACTTTATTGTGCTTTGCTGATTACCTATGCTGTCATTTCTTTGAACTCATTGGACAGCCTCCTCATAGTGTCACTAAAGACACTGTCAGAGGATTTGAGGATGTTGTTCATGTCTTCGGTGATCTTGTTTTTGCTCATGAAGCTTGGTGGGATTTTATGTGTTTTCCCCATTGGTTTTCTAGTGTTCTTGCTGTACTGGGGGGGTGACTCCCCCCCCCCCCCCCCAGCTCCCCACTGCCCTGGAGAATACTAAGGGATTAAGATGGAGATTGCTTTGTCTTCTCTGGGATGGTGGAGCTGCAGAGGTCAGGCAGGAGCTATGGTTTTGGGCCCTTAATGTGGCATAGGTCAGGTGTAGAGGCTGTTGGGACCTACTTTGTAGGGAGAGGCTCAGCCTCCTATTCCAGATAGGCCCAATGACATTAGTTGGAGGCCAGCCTCACCTGGGATGGTGGAGCAGCAAGAAGAAGGTCTTATTGTTTTCTAAATGTATTTAAACACCGTGATTTACAGGGCTGTTTATCATATAGTTGTTCTGAGTAGTCTGATCTTCCAGCACCAATTCTACCACCAGCATGCCCTTCCTGCCATCCTTGACCCCAGTTTCCTATATACCCCTAAGCCTGCCTCCTTGGCATGCACCAAATCATTTTATGTTGCTGAGGATTTACTGAGCTGTGTGCTGCTAGTGGACCTGGACCTATCATTTTAATTCGTACTTAATTTCTTTGGAGAGGGACCCCGGGGCCACTCCCAGTCACACTTTGGAAAGTCAGGCTTGGTTTTTCCATGTTGGGCTGAAGCTTTGCAACTGCCCAGGCCTAGGGGGTCACACACCCAGCAGTGCTCAGGGGACCGTGTGGTACTGGCATTTGAATTTAGTCCTGTGCTCAGAGAATAGGACTCTAGGCCTAGAACAGTCCCCCCACCCTCCGCCCTTTATTTTGTATTATTCCAAGAGATATTTCTAAGAAGCCACAAGGATGTGGGGCTGGGCCACCATTTGTGACAGCATGCAAGTAGTGTGTGAGCCACGCAGGAACTGATGTTCTCGTGTGTGTGTGGATTCATTCTGACATGCTGTGCTGCTTTGTCTTACGGCCAACTGCAGTCAAGACCACTACAGAATTGTCACCTTGCCACAAATCTCTCCCTTCCTTTAGAACCCCATCTGCCTCCTTCCTCCCCACTTCCTGATCCATCTCAGCCATGGATTAGTCCTGCCCTTCTGCATTGTCATTGTTTTGAGACTCTTAGAAGTTTGTAGTCCATCAGACACAACTTTTGGAGGCGAACTTTTCTTCCCAGCAAAAAGAGTTCTGATCAGATTGTGTGGTCCAATATCTTCACAATTAGATGGATGGCAGTGTGTGCATTTACGGAGTGAGAAACTTTGTGGTTGCTTTCATTTTTTGTGTTTTTCACAAAGCAATTGACTCTGGACGTTTGAAGTAAACAGTCCACAGATTAGTACAGGTGAAGAACTATGGGAACTGACTGTAGACTATGACTCCTGGTCTACGGGCAAGAAGGCAGGACCGATGCCCATCTCAGGTTCACAGAGACTGGAGAATGCTGCACTCTGAGAAATGTGTGCAGTTCTGGATTGTATAATATAAAACTATGTGTCTGGTAGATTGTTTTGGTTCAGGGACCGTCAGACTTTTGTCCCAGTCGCTGTATTCTTGTATTCCCACCAGCAAAGTATGGGGCCTGATTTCCTTGTCTTGATCAATAATTGGTATTGTCACTATGTTTAATTATAGCGATGTTTAACTCTGCTAGGTTGATATCTTGTTGTGTTCTTAATTAGCATTTCCCCATTGGTTAGTGGCTTTGGGACTCTTTCATATGCTTATTTGCCTTCAGCAGATCCTCTTCATTGAAATTTCGTGAGAGTTCAGAGATAGTATAGTGGGTAGGGCACTTGCCTGGTTTGTGACTGAATTGAGTTTGATCCCCTGCGCTCTATATGGTCTCCCAACCCCAGTGATGCCAGGAGTAATCCCTGAGTACCTCCAGATGTGGTCGCCCCTCAAAAAAAAAAGTAAAATGGCTCCTTTTGATATTTGCCCCTTTAAAAATTGCTTTGTCTTATTTTTTCTGTGGCACATTAAGAATTCTTCATATATTCCAGAAACCTCCTTTCCTAGAGGTCTCTTGCAATTTTTGTCTTGCAGCAGAGAGATAAACAGACTGAGCACATGCTTGGCATGCAGGAGACCCGGGTCTGAGTCCCAGTTCTGCATTGTCCCCTGAGCACTGTGAGGTGCAGCCTCTGTGCTCTGAGCTGTCACCTCAAGTCCACCAGGTGTGACCTCAAGACAAGGACCAACCAAATTTTCCTTTCCATCTGAAGCTTCCCCCTGATCTTCTTGTAATAGGTTCATTCATAGAAGAAAGGTTTTTATGTTTTAGTAAGTATGATCTATTGATTTCTTTTTCTCTTACAAGATGTGCTTTTGGAGTAATGTCTAAAAAGACCATGAATCTCAAATTCCTGGATATTTTTCTCCTTTTCTTTTTTCTTGTTGGCTTTTGGGTGACACCTGGCCAATGCTCAGGGGTTAGTCCTGGATCTTCACTCTGTAATTACTACTGGTAGTGCTTTCAGGACCATATGGATTGAACCTGGGCCGGTCATGTGCAAGGCTAATGCCCTACCTGCTGTACTATCACTTTGTCCCCTCCTTCTTCTGATAGGTTTATGATTTGCATTTTAATTCATTATATATTCTGAGTTAACTTTTCTGTAAGATCAAGAGGTGAGACTTAATTTACGTCTTGTTTTAATTTTTCTAGAAATATCTTGTTATTCCATCACCATTGATTGAAAAGACTATTCTTGCTCTGTTGAATTGTGTTGGTACAATTGGGTGCTTGTCTTGCTTGTAGACTCCAGGTCTGTCTCTGGCACCAAATATAGTCCCCCAAATTTCTGCCCAGAGTTAAAGCTGAACATAGAGCCAGGATCAGCCTCTGAGAAATGTTGGGTGTGCCCAAACTCAGGTCCCCTCAAATCAGTTTGCCAGTTGATGGTGTGAGCTATTTCTGAGAACTCTATTTTGCCCCATTAATTGAAAAATCTTTCTTGTGAGAACCAAGTCACTATAGCTGTGAAAGTCTTGAAATTGGGTAGAGTAGTTCAGCCATTTAACTTCTCTTTTTCAAAATTATCTTTTATAATCTATTTGATTTCTATATAAATTTTAGGATAATCATATCTGCGAAATATCTTTTCCTGGGTGAGGGGGAGTTATTTGGGCCATATATCATGGTGCTCAGGGCTTACTCCTGTCTCTGACAACATGGATGACCCTTGGCAGTGCTCAGGGATCCTATGAGATGCTGGAGATTAATCATGGGTTGGCCACATACAAAGCAAGTGCCTTACCCACTGTACTATCTCTCCAGCATTATCTGCAAAAGCTTTTCATGAGTAGGATTTGCAACTCTACTTTGTTGAGCATTCTAGCTTATTAACATGCTATGCTTTCCATTTATTTGAATCTTTAGTTCCTTGTACCCAGTGTTTTATAGTTATTAGCTTTCAAATCTTCAATAAATTTTATTAGATTTTCACAAATTGGGACGGGGAGTGATTGCAAATGCTTCTTATTTTGAACTTCCTTTTCCCCTGTGTTTATTGCTAGAGTACAGAAATAATATTGGATTTTTTATGGGGATGTGGGGTCCACTCAGTATTTTTGAGGGTTTGTTTGGTTTTAGAAGTTTATTGGGATTTTTTGAGGGGAGTCACACCCAGTGATGCACAGGGGTTACTCCTGGCTCTGCACTCGGAAATTACTCCTGGTGGTGCTCAGGGAACCATATGGGGTGCTGGAAATAGAACCTGGGTTGGCCATGTGCAAGGCAAACGCCCTACTCGCTGTGCTATTGTTCCAGCCCCTTCTTGGGACTTTTTTTTTTTTTTTTTTTTTTTTTCCATTTTTTTCCCTTTATTTTATTTTATTTTTTTTAAAGTTGTAGATTTACAATTTTTTGTGTAAAGGTAAAGGCCCTCCCGTTGATCGTCGATTTGCTCGAGCGGGCCCAGTAACGTCTCCATTGGAGACTTTGTTGTTACTGTGTCTGGCATATCGAATACTCTCGGTAGCTTGCCGGGCTCTCCGAGAGGGGCGGAGGAATCGAACTCGGGTCGGCCATGTTGGCCGCTTGTAAGGCGAACGCCCTCCCGCTGTGCTATCGCTCCAGCCCCTTCTTGGGACTTTTTAAGTGCAGTATATGCCACTTGAAAATGTGGAAACCTCTGTTTCTTATTTTGCCATTTGTATACCTTTCTTGCTTTTCTTGCTGTATTGCCATACTTCTGTCTAGCACTACAACACTGCTTTGAATCATGTGATGTGTGTGGAACATCATGTGTTGTTCATATGTTAAAGGAACAGCACTCAACTACTCACTCTTAAGTATTTTAGCTACAAGTATTTTGTTTTAATTTCTGGGCCACACTGACTGGGATCAGGTAGGGCTTTCTCCTGACTCTGTGCCCAGGGATCACTCCCTGTGGGACTTGAGGGACCAGATGGGGTGCCAGGGATCCAACCCAGGTCAGCTGTGTGCAAGGCAAACATCTTACCTACCTGCTGAACTGTCTTTTTAGCCCAACACAGGTATTTTAAAATTATATTTTATCAAGTTAAGAAAGTTTTTCCTGTTTCTAGTTTTGTGAATTTTTTTCTTTTAACCCTAAATTAGTGTTGGATTTTCCAAGTACTTTTTCTCTATCAGTAAATATGATTATATATTTTTGGCTTGTTACTATGGCATATTATGTTGACTCATTTCCTCAGGAATATTAGCCATGCATCCTGGAACAAATCCCACTTGGTCAATGTGTTTAATAATGTGCAAAAAGTATTTTAATACAGTAATCTGCTAGATTATGTTGGGTAATACATATTTTGGCCACATCCAGCTGTGCTCACAGCTTACTCCTGACTCTGTGCTCAAAGATAACTCCTGGTGAGCTTGTAGGACCATATGGGATGCTGGGGATTGAACTTGGATCAGCTACAGTCAAGACAAATGCCCTATGTGCAGTGCTATTGTCCAGCCCCATATTTTTAGTAATACTTTTTTAGGGATATGGACATCTCTTTTCTTGAGATGAATTGGTTTGCAGCTGTCCCTCATACCCCTCTAAAAACAGTCTTTGATAATACTAGCTTCATAAATTAAGTTAAAATGAGTTAGCTAACCCATGCCCCCTTCTGTTTTCTAAGAGTGTGTTTAAAAGTCTGTGTCAAATTTTATCATTTCATATGATTTTCAGGGATTTCTGGGAATTTCTTCATCAGATTTGTTCCCTTAGTTTTATTATTAATATTATGTGAATACATGATCACAACACTGTAATTATATACTAATAGTAGTATGTTAATGTTAATTCAAACAATATCTGAAATATTGTGTTAATATAATAAACACACTATTGGTAAATCAAGATACCAGAGAGATAGTACAGTGGGTAGGGGCCTCAACTTGCACACAGCTGATCTGAGTTCCATCCCCTGGCATTCCATCATATGATTCCCTGAGCCCTGCCAAGTGTAATTCCTGAGTGCAGAGCTAGGAGTAACCCCTGACCATCACCAGGTATGACTCCCCCAAATTAGTAAGCAGATGCTTCTTAATTTTATATTAACTCATGATGAATAATATATAGATTTATTGCTAATATAATTATGAATTATATTGTGACGATAGTAATATATTGGTATATAATATATTGAATTATTTAGATTACCGGTGTCTCAGCATGTAAGATTGATGGTCATGCTTTTCACTGAACCCATCCATTTCTTTGAAAGTGTCAGATTGGAGTGTGTGGAATTGTTGCTCACTGGCCCTTGTGGTCCTTGTCATCCCTTTAGGCCTTGTCATGAGACCCCTGCTCTGTTTATGACATTGCTACACTGTCTTCTTGCCTTTTGCTTTGGTTTCTCACTGGCATTTGCTCTCTCTTGACCTTCCCCAGAAGTCTCTTGGCTTCTTGCCATATTCTGCTCACAGTGCTGCCTCAGCCTTGTCTTTTTTTGTGACTGGAGAGAGTTCTTCAGTGCAGACTTACAATACTCTCAGCACTCTCTGCCCTGATTGACTGACATTTCCCTGGTAGGGTTTGACTTCTCCTACCTCCCAGGAGGTTGTTCCCTTGCTCCTCTTCCTTTCCTGTCTTGGTTGTCACACTCGGTCTGTTGTGGTTGTTGCACTCTGGCCTGGTGTGGCTCTCACATAGAGTTGAGGTACAGTGAGGGCTCACACACTTGGCGGTGATGCTTGCTGGTGAGCTGGCCAAGTGACGGGGATACAGTGGGGCAATGAAGACATGGATTAGAGGAGGCCCAGGACTGAGGTGGAGGGTCTGGGGCACTTTGGTGGTGGTGAAGGAGCAACAACTTTGGTCCCCCAAATCATGAACATCAGCATTCTTGTAACCTTTCCAAGATCTAAGAAAGATAAACAAATGGAATCCTCAGAGACCTCATTTGCCTTGAGGACAAAGTTCAGGCCTGAAAGGAGTGTCCAAATCAGCTGCTCCTTGCCCACTTTGCATTTCCAAGTGTTGATTTCCCCTTTGGGGACACCAGCTCTCCCCTCATCCTTCTGGGGTCCCATAGCTCTCACTCCTCTCTTAGTCCTACCCAGCCTTCTTTCTCTTCTCTCCATCTCCCACAGTCCTTGATTCTTCCCCCCCCACAACAGCATTGTTTCTATTATTGCCTGCATCATCTCCAAGTTTCACATGGCGTCTGTTCTTCCTCTCTCTGAGGGGATTTTCCTGTTTGGAAGGGCCATCTGGAAGAAAATGGAAGCTGGTGTGATTATGAAACCATGTCTGTGAGGGCTTTGGTGACATCTCTGCCATCCTGTAGCTGCGGACCGCTTCCCTACCCGCACCCAGTTCCCTAGTCTAACTACAGAAGCAGCCCCAGGGCTCTGTTGTCAAGCCTGGGAAATGAGCTGAATGGCTCATCACCGGCATTGTCAGCTGTAAAATGGGGGCATTGAACGGTCTGTTCTGGAGCCTGGCAGGAACAGAGCCACCTCGGAATCCTCTCGTTCATTTTCATAATGACAATTGTGATCAGAGGTTTGAAAAATACTGCTCTCCTGGCCATGAGCTCTCCCCAACTAACTTCTGAATTATGAGTGTGTCTGTTTTTGTTCTGTCTTTCCTGATCCATCCATCATCCAGAGTAATGCTTCAGCTGTGTCCTCGCCCAGTTCAGGGTTACTGGGGTGTCATTTATCTCGGGAACAGACCTCATCGCAGGAGCTTGTGAAGGACAGAGAGGGAGAGAGCATGGTGAGGAGGAAAGGAAATGGCTGGAATGAGTGTCTCTCCTTTCGGAAACAGTGATTTGGTCAGCTCTTCTGAAAATAGATGATTCCAGAACACAGACTTACAAATAAATCTACACCGAACACAGCCTACGTTGGGAAAGCAAAGTTTACCTATTGGCTTTTTGTTTTGTTTGGGGGCCACAGCCAGTGATGCTCTGGGGGTTTTCCTGACTCTGCACTCAGAAATTACTCCTGGTGGTGCTCAGGAGACAGTTTGGGATGCTGCAGATCAAACCTGAGTCAACTGCATGCAAGGCAAGTGCCCTCCCCACTGTACCGTCACTCCAGCCCCATTACCTGTTGGCCTCCAGCAGTGGATAGACACAGAGGCAGAGAAATGGGGTGTGGGTTCACTTATTCCCACAAAGCATCTGAATCAGCTTCTCAGGCTTCTATAGCTTGAGAGATTAATTTCCTATTTCTTCTTTTTCAGGTTAAAACTTATGTTTCAATTTAGCTAAAACGCCTTCTTTTGGGACCAGAGAGATAGTACAGTAGGAAGGTGCTTGCCTTGCATGTGGCCATCCTAGATTCAATCCCTGGTATCACATGGAATCCCTTGAGCTCTCCAGGAGTGATCGCCCAGTGCAGAGCCAGGGATAAGTTCTGAACACCAATTGGTGTGGCTAAAAAACAACATCCCCTCAAGCCAAATACTCCTTCCAAGGGATGGGATGGCCTAGTGGTCAGCGTGTGCCTGGACAGAATTTAAACCCATCAGACCACCCCAGGGCCGATTGGGCTTGGGCTCAATCATTGAGCCATCTTGCTGATTGACCTAGTACGGTGCAAGTGGCATAGAGCCTCTGATCATGGACTGGGCTCCTCCCTCCTCCCTCCCCCCATAATTCCAAGTGTGGATCTTAAACATTTGTACAAAGTGGAGCTGGTGGCAGGGGGCAGGGCTGAGCTGTTTCTGCCATAACCACTTAGTAGATTACATGGCCTTCTGCTTCCTGCTCCTCCCCAGGGGATCCCCATGCACCCCACCCTCATCTTCTTTGGAGAAGACGTTTTTGGGGTCTCTTTAGCCAGAATCTGGTGACTGGGCAGTGGCTTGTGGGGCTGGAGTGACCCAGTTTCTTGATGGAACTCACCCTCACCCCACCTTGCAGGGATCCTGGTAGAAGTAGGGAAATGAGAAAGTCATTGAGTAACAAATGAACAGGACTTAGTTCTTTGCAGACAGTATGTTTGAGCATCTGAAAGGAAGAGCAGGCAGGCTTTCAAGCGTGTTGTTTCTGTGGCCATAATTCGAGTTTCTCTATGCATCACTGCAAATCCACACAGATCTAGATTGCACTGACACCACTATTAAATATGCAGTTCCAGCCTCTTCATTCGGGCAGCATCCTTTTACCTGACTTGAACGTTTGCACCTATATCTACCTCTGTCCTTTCTGCTGACCACCAGCTTCATCTTAGAGGGTTCAAGCTTCTTTCTGCTTTACAGTTTTTTTCTTTGTTTGATTTCTCTGTGTGCCACATAGGAGTGAGATCAGGCAGTGCTGTCTGACTTGTTTTACTAAGAATCATTTTCTTGGTTTTGTTTTGGGGCCACCCCTGAAAGTGCTCATGGCCAGGGCTTGGGGAACATATGGGGTGCCAAGATCAAGCCTGAGGTGGCCACACTCTGGGCAAACACCATACTCCCTCCTCTGCCCCATGTGCTCTCTCTGGCGCCTAAAAGTAATTTTCAAAGTGTTTTAAAGTGAGATGCAGTATTCAGTCCTTTAATATGTTTCTTTGAAAGAATTATGAGTGTAACTGAGTTGCTATAGATCTATGCAGTCAATGTACAAAGTCTGTTAGTCCTTGTCAGCGGAGTTGTTTAAAGGAACCTGTGCTTTGCATGCGGAGGCCCCAGGTTCAGTCCCTTTGACTGCATAGTCCCCTGAGCATCTCCAGGGTGGCCCCCGTGCATCACGCTGGGAGTGGCCATGAGCAGTCTCAGGGGTGACCCCAAAACACAAACAAGAGCAGTCCACAAATTGCTCTCTCTGAGAGGGCCCTGGGTTAGTCCATGGAAAGCCAGAGAAAGTAGTTTGTTTCTGAGTGGAGAGGAATGAGACTCCTCTTTGGGTCTGAATAGAATGACAGGGCTTGCGGGGGGGCAGGGGGAGGCAGGACAGGATTCAGGCCCGTGCCTTTTAGGAGTCTGTCCCCTGTTCAGTTTCACCCTGGGCACTGTCAGGAGTGAACTGTGACACAGAGCCCCCAAACCCCAAATAGATGGATGTGCCAGAGATGCTCGGGGAAATGCTGAGTCCAGCACATTTTTGCATGTGTGAGGCCCATTCAGAGAATTAAATGCGTTCTTAAGATAGGTTGGTCTATAACTGGTCTGTGCCCCCACCTCTGTGGATTTCCACAGCTGGAGATAAAATAGGAGAGACTGTGTCAGTCCAAAGGAATGAGATCAAAGCGCTGAAGCAGAGGTGCCCTTATGGCTGAGGCAGTGAGCGTTGGAGACGGGAGTAAGCAATTGGACAGGGGTGTCCTCCAACCTCCAACTCACTGGGTGTTGAGCACCTGAGGAACCAAGTCTGGCTCTCACAGGTTGCACCCTTTGCCTTTTGTAATAGATATCAGGGGTCCCTCTCACTCATCCAGTGAGGTGAGGCTGGTTGATCCCCACTTAGAAACCTCAGCCGAGACTGCTGAGCTGTCATTTGCCTGCAATGACTGTAGATCCATAAAAGAAAAACAGTTTTTTCTTCAACTGTATTCACGGCACTCAGAACAGATGTAGGAGGAGAGGGAACAGACATTCTTAATTGCTGTGCTTGAATCAACGCCGTTACTGTAGACTCCGCTAACTGATTCTCTCTCAACGTTGATTCAAATGCATGAGGGAGGTGAAGAACAAATTTGGGGAAGAATTTAGATCTGCCATTTCAGAGAGAGACTAATTAGACATTGCATGGCCAAGATCCCTCACCTCACCTCGGCTCTGCACACAGTCCCCATACTCGGGGCCTTGGCCCACATCCCATATGGACGAAAGTTCTCAGAGGGTTCCTGGCCTGAGAGTGAGTCCCAGGCAGATTGTGTGACAGGAGGTGTCTGTCCTAGAGCCCCGGCACACACTGGAACTCATGGCTACTTAGTATTTTGTTTCTTATCAGGATAAGGAGATTTCTCTGGAATGTTCTGGAATGTTTTTTGGCAGGGCGAGGGTTGGGGGGTGAGAAGCTCCTAAGTAATGATGAGGGGCCTAAGATCCCTGCCCAGAGGTTCAGTACAGGGGAGCAGGGTCAGTCCTGAGGTGCTTCAGGGAAGGGGAGGCTTTCAGAATCACAACCAGCAATGCTCAGAGACCTCCAGGAGTGCATGCAATGATGTTTGGGAAACATGTGGTAACGAGGATCAAAGCTGAGTCCCTGCACGCACCCTAACCTCCTAGCTCCAGTCTGTTCCTTTGTCTCTGCACACAGGGATCATGCCTGGCCGTGCTCATGTGGTGGCAGGATCTGAACAGTTGACCACTTGCAAAGCCCTCCTCACTGTACTGTTCCTTCTGTCCCTGTATTCTTCCTCTTATAAGCTAATTGGTAAAAATTCGGGCCACATGGCATATTCCAAGGTGTATTCTGAGGACTGCATTGATTTGAATACTCAGACAAGCTCATAGAACCAAAAACAAGCATTGTCTTTAGAGTTTGTAATTTTATTTATTTATTTATTTATTTTTTTTAATTTATTTATTGAATCACTGTGGGAAAGGTTACAAAGCTTTCAGGTTTATGTCTCATTAATGCAAATATCAAACACATTTCCCTTTACCAATACTTATTTTTTACCATGAAGAACCCCAATAAAACCCCACCCCCCACCCCTCCCCGTCCCTGTGAGGCAGATGAATTCTAGTTAACACTCTATCTGCTTTGATTAGATTCATTGTTTCAATAAAAGATTCACCACTATTATTTAGAGTTTACCCCCCCCCCCCAATCAGACATGCTGAAAAAGCATTGTGAAGTGATTTGCTTTCTACAGCTGGGTTAAAGAATTAAATGTTGGTTTTGGATTTCTGCTATTTTACCTATTGACCCTGGAAGTATTTCTACTGAAAGTCAGATAGTTAAGAAACTGGTTTCTGTGTTCTGGAGTCGTGGCCGTGCCTGAGAGCCGCTAGTGGGGGGCAACTGGTGGCCTCGGTAGGGCGTGAAGGGCGGAGCGAAACGCCCCCCTTCCCATGAGGTTTTAGTCGCCCCCACACTCCCGGCTCATACCTGCTGTCCACAAGGCACCCATGTGGCCGCCATCTTTCTTTCCAGAGAGGAGAGGGCGAATGGGGCAACACCCTTTCCCCTCCGGCAGACTTGATGGCCTGGGTCAACGCATAGTCCGTTCACTTTTCTGCTCCAAGCTGCTGGGTTCTGCATTAAGTCCTTGTGCTTCTGGGGCCATGGCTGTGCTGGAGAGCCGCTCGCGGGGGGCGACTTGTGGCCTCGGTAGGGCGTGAAGGACGGACCAGAACGCCCCCCGACCCATGAGGTTTTAGTCACCCCCACTCCCCCGGCTCATACCTGCTGTCCACAAGGCTCCCATGTGGCCGCCATCTTTCTTTCCAGAGAGGAGAGGGCGAATGGGGCAACACCCTTTCCCCTCCGGCAGACTTGATGGCCTGGGTCAACGCATAGTCCTTTCACTTTTCTGCTCCAAGCTGCTGGGTTCTGCATTAAGTCCTTGTGCTTCTGGGGCCGTGGCCGTGCTGGAGAGCCGCTCGTGGGGGGCAACTGGTGACCTTGGTAGGGCGTGAAGGCCGGACCGGAACGCCCCCCTTCCCATGAGGTTTTAGTCACCCCCACACTCCCGGCTCATACCTGCTGTCCACAAGGCTCCCATGTGGCAATTTTATTTATTTTTAAATTTAATTTTATTTTTATAAAGTTGTTTACCTTTATAAAGATTGTATAAAGATGTAACCCCATCAACGGCCAGGATCCAGAGACTCTAAAACCAAGCTCCCAGAAGCGTGCAGCCGCAAATGACCTCTTATTATCTATTCTCACTCTCAGAGAACCTGGCAGGCTACTGAGAATATCATACCTGTCTATATGCCTGACTAGGAACACCTGTAAAAGTGATTAGAGGCTCCCCAAAAGCTTTCATCCCTCTCGGAGAGCCCGGCAAGCTACCCAGAGTATCCCACCCGCACAGCAGAGCCTGATAAGCTAACTGTGCATACTCAATATGTCAAAAACAGTAACAATGAATGGTCCTCATTCCCCTGACCCTGAAGAAGCCCCCAATATGTTATCAGGCTACACTAGCATGTGACAGGGACGAATGGAGACGTTACTGGACCTGCTCGAGCGAATCAATGAACAACAGGGTGATAGTGAAAGTTGTTCACAATAATTTATTACATTCAATATTCCACTGCCAGTTCCGCCACCCTTACGTCTTCTCACCATCATTATTTCAAATTTTCCCAGCCATCACCCAAGTCTGCCTCAAAGGCTCTTAATAACTTATTTTGTATTGCTTGTTATGAATAATTCACTAAAAATGATCAAAAAAAGTTTCTTTGGAAGAAAGTGTGTGAAGATTGTTGTATTTCATCCTGGAGTCATAAAACCCTTGTATAAGAATTACTAACATGAAGTTACAGGTTATCCTTGTGTGCTAATATTTTTTTAATCAATATGGGTTGCCTTCTACTTTACATCCCATCCAATGTGGTATGCTACTCCTGGTACTTCAGTGGTGGAGATGTTTGTGGCCAGGCTCCAGGAATTCTCAAATTTTAAATAGGGTGATACAGCTGGAGTTACATTTTTTTATTTTTGCTTTTTGGGTCACACCCGGTGATGCACAGGGGTTACTCCTGGATCTGCACTCCGGAGTTACTCCTGGCGGTGCTCAGGGGACCATACGGGATGCTGGGAGTCAAACCCAGGTCGGCCATGTGCAAGGCAAACGCCCTACCCGCTATGCTATCTCTCCAGCTCCTGGAGTTACATTTTTAACTGGATGGTGACTTTGGGGTCTGCAGGCATCTCTGTAGTTTGTTGATCCCGTCTGAGATTTATGAGTCTAGATCATGGTCGCTTAGTGAGCTTATATGTGGCCAAAGGCAGTTTGTGGGCATGACTTCCAGGCTCCCAGAAGAACAGGGGCTTGGGGGAGGTCGCCCATCCCCCACTCTGACTCCATAAGAGCCACAAAACCTGTATACCTGAGTTTTTCAATAGATTCATTCCTGGATGAGGCTCATCCCGAGCCTGTGGAGATCTGCTGTGAGCATGGCGGCAATTGGACAAATGAGCATTCTCGTTTTAACTCACTGCTTACTCGGACACTAACTTCACGTAGCTTAGGGGGATCCTGTGGTGCAGAGCTGAGTCAGTGGACACAGGCGTGGGGCTGCCCGTGCCCCAGGGTGCTGTCTCAAGTTTGCTTTGGCTGTGCAGTTTGGTGTCTGAGCTGGGGAAGGGAGCCTGCAGGCAGTGCCTCTGAGAAACGCTTTGTCTTACACAGAGAATCCTACTCAGCTGTCGGCATTTCATCAGCCTGCAATTAACATCCTGCTCCAAAATATCTTCCATATCCTTTGATCAAGAATTACTCTGCCCATACTGATGAGGTTGTTCACACACAGGGGACAAGAGCAGACAGAGAAATGGAAGGGGTCGTTAGACTTTATGGTTTGAAGAGATTCTGCAGGGATCAGTGCCTAGGGTCTTGCCCTGGATTTCACCTTCAGCTCTGCACTGCCAGGTGGAGCCGGACTGGGCATGAGTCTGGGCTCCCTCGGGCAGAAGGCTGAGACCTTTCCCCATGGGGTAAGGGACAATTCTCAAACCCACTAAATTGGGGTATTAATTACTTCTTTGATTTCCAGTTTACTGAGTTCCGCTTAGGTCTGTATTATGCCCATTCTTCTGCTTGCTTTGAGTTGAATTGGCAAGTTTTCTTAAGTCTACTTGCAGAACTGGAAATACTGCCATACCTGATGGAGATACTGAGTTTGACACTGAGCACCACAAGGACCACCCCTGGGTGTAGCACTTGAAGGCTGAGTACTGAGCACTGAAGCTTGGTGATTGACGTTTCTAAGTTTGGATATGGAGGTGCCCAGAAAAGTATTCCTAGGGGCCAGGACATTGTAGAGCATGGAGGCCATATACCTAACATGCACCTGACCCAGATTCATTCCCTGACACCATATATTTCCTAGAGGGGGTGGCTCTGGGAGCCCCTAGGTACTACTGGGGTATCCTGGGTCAGCCTGAGCACTGCAACCTGAGCAGCACCACCTCCTCAGACCCTCACTTTGAGCTGCAAGCCTGGTGGTTGATTGTGAATAACAAATAAGGTCCTTGAGCTTCCTAAGTGCTACTTAGGAGGTTTTCCACCCCACAAAATTTATGTCAAGGGGTCCGAGAGGTAGCTTAACAGGTTGAGGACTGGTTTGGCATGTAGGAGAAATGGTTCACTCTCTAGCACTGCATGGTCCCCTGAGTACCATTTAAAGTGACCTCTGAAAATTGTAATGGGAGTCATCCCTGAGCACTCTGACTGGGGCACCTCCAATCAAAGCAGGAATAAACCAAATCTATGTCTATCTGTTGATTGTTGTTTGCAACCTCTGCCAACAACTGTGGTTCTTTCTCTTCGGAGTCCCGTTAGTTGTATGAATCATGAGTCGCAGAGCACTGCTACTCGAAATGGAAGCATTTAGGATTTTGTGTTCTCTTGCCTAATTGACCTCTTTGCAAATAGAAAATGGATGTGCACACGTGGCCTTATCTTATTGTGAAACCCGTCTTGTCTGAGTGGAGTTGGCACTACAGAGGTCTTTTGATGGATACACATGTGGTGGGATTCTTTCTATTCCTGACTTCTGCCCCATATTTGCCTGTGCCCCAGGGTGGTCCTTGTCTGACCTCAACATCCAATCTAATACTGGAGGTGGAGTAGGGAGGCCATATACCTAACATGCACCTGACCCAGATTCATTCCCTGACACCATATATTTCCTAGAGGGGGTGGCTCTGGGAGCCCCTAGGTACTACTGGGGTATCCTGGGTCAGCCTGAGCACTGCCACTGTTTCCTGCACTGATCAGATTGAAGTGGTTATCATTTTGTCTTCAATAGATCATCCTTATTGCTGAGCTTATTCCTGGCTCTATGCTCAGGGGACCCTATGGGTGCTGGGGATTGATCATTGGATTGATCAGTAGGTGTAAGGCAAGGCCCATATCCACTGTACTGCCTCTTTGGGACTCCCTCCTTCTTGGTGGGGGCAGGGAGGCTCTCAAGCAGTGCTTGGGGACCTCAGAATACACTCTCTGCCAAACTGGGCGATCACCTTCAAGCTTAACTCATCTCAGTTTGCCTCCAGGTGAAATGCAGTATGAATTCATCACCAATGTTCATCTCTTTCCCACAGAATCTGTCATCCCTCATGGCACTTAAAGGTTATAAACCATACTCCATTATTTTGTTTGGTGTATCTGGACCACACCCTACAGTGCTCAGGGCTTACACTGGCTTTGGTGGTCAGGAATCAATCCTGGCAGTGCTCAAGGAACCCTATGGGGTGCTTGTGATTGAACCTGGGTAAGTGACGTGCAAGCAGGTGCTACGTGATGTACTAGCATCAACATTGTTATTATTTTTGCTTAATAGACAGATATTGGTGGGTTAAAAGTTTTGTCTTAAATACAGCTACTCCTCAGTCTATCACTTCCAACAATGCTGGAGGGACCCTGAATACCTGGTGTGGCCCCAGCTCTTCACTTCAATAACTGGACAACACAGCATATTTTCTTACAAGAAGTTCAAATAGACACGCATACACACATATATAGTCATATTATTTTCACTTCTGGTGCTTTTCTTCCCATGTCTGAACCCAGGTGTCCATCATTTTTCCTTCTGTGGGAAAAGGGACTTTCCGGTGAATCTATTGGTGGTGATTTGCATGATTGAATGCTTCATTTACTGTATGGCCTTAGTACAATTTCCAGGAACTTTCATCGCTTTTTTTTTCTTTCAGCTTCACTGAGGTATAGTTGACAAGTGCAATGCTGAGCTATTAAATGTGTATATTGTGCATCTCTTCTTACGATGATTCCTGCCACCTGGTTAATGAGCACATCAATCATTTATATCCATGTATATTTGATGAGAATCCGCAAGTTCTCTCTCTTCGAATTTTAATTACATGATTCTGTGGCATCCGTTTCAGTCACCTTGTTATATATTAGATTGATTTTCTCCTCTTACTCACAACTTTATCCGGAAGTGGGCCTGAGCTCCTGATCCCCTGCATCTGAAAGTCCTATCTCTTCTTGCCTTCCTTTTGGATTCTGGATTAAAAATCTATTTTCTTTTGTTTATATATTTATTTTTACTTTCAGTCCCTAGAGCCCTTTCTTGCCTCTGTTCTCACTGGTTTTACTCCGAGGGGAATCAGACCTTATATCCATTTTCCTTCCTTCCTGTCTGATGCGTTTTCCCCCCTTATGCATTCTTCTACAAAATCCCTTTTTATGACAAGATTTGAACAACTTAACTCTGATGTGCTCTTGCCCTGTTTCCCCTGCTTGGGTCACTGTGAGGCTCTTGGGTTGGTGAGTTGATGCTTCATATTACATTTCGGAAGCTATAGTCATTATTTGTATAAGAATGCCCAAGAGCAGATGACTGGTTAAAGAAACTTTGGTACATCTACACAATGGAGTACTATGTAGCTGTTAGAAAAGATGAAGTCATGAAATTTACATACAAGTGGTACTACATGGAAAGTATCATGTTAAGCGAAATGAGTCAGAAAGAGCGGGATAGACACAGAAAGATTGCATTCATCTGGGGAACATAAAGCAACAAAAAGGGAGACTAACACCCAGGGGTTGGAGCGATAGCACAGCGGTAGGGCGTTTGCCTTGCACGCAGCCAACATGGCCGACCCGAGTTCGATTCCTCCGCCCCTCTCGGAGAGCCCAGCAAGCTACCGAAAGTATCTCGCCTGCACGGCAGAGCCTGGCAAGCTCCCCGTGACGTATTCATATGCCAAATACAGTAATAACATAGTCTCCAGTGGAGACGTTACTGGGCCCGCTCGAGCAAGTTGATGATCAACGGGAGGGCCTTTACCTTTTACCTTTTAACACCCAGGAATGGCAGAGATTAGTACCAGGAATTTTGCTCCATGACTTGAAGGCCAGCCACACGTGCTGGGTGAAAAGGAAGCTCAGATAGAGAAAAGAGCACCAAATAAAGGGTGTTGTGAGGACCCTCCCAGGGTGGGAGAAGCATGCTAAAAGTAGTCTATAGACCAAACATGATTGCCACTCAATGCCTCTCTTGCAAAACACAGTACCCAAAAGAAGAGAGAGAGAACAAGGGGGAATACCCTGCCACAGAGGCAGGGTTGGACGGGGGGGGGGGGGGAATGGGGGGTGGGGGGGATGCTGGGACCCGTGGTGGTGGATGATGGGCACTGGTGGAGGGATGGGTACTTGATCATTGTATAACTGAAACCCAAGCACAAAATTTGTAAGTCTATAACCTCATGGTGTTTCACTAATAAAAAAATTTAAAAAATTTAAAAAAATTAAAAACAGCAACAGGCCTGCTCTTCCAAAAAAAAAATGAACTTTTATATTTTAAATTAAATTCTTTTTTATTTTATAAGGTAGTTCACAATATATGATTACATTTAATTTTCAAACATCAATCCCACCACCATTATACCTTCCCACCACCCAAGTTGGGATGTTTCCATCCCAAGTCCCAATCCCAGTCCCAAAACACAACTGAAATAATGTAGTTTGTATTGTCTGTTATAAAAAACCGCTGAAAATGCTACAAAAAAAGTATCCATAGAAGAAACAGTGTGAAGATTGTTCTATTTTGGCAGGGGCCATTAAGACATTCTTTAGGATATCACTAACATGTTGTTAAAGATTGAGTGATGTGAGCTTTTGTTTATATATATATATATATATACATATACATATATATCTGTGTATGTATGCATATATATATTTCCCTCTATGATTTGTTGCCTACTATTTGAACCCCATCAAATGTGGTGTGGTACTTATGGAGAATGGGTAGGGACTGTCTATGATGTGCAGGCGCATGGTTCACTCATGTGTGAGACTCAGCTGAAATTCTCCACAACCCAACTGCCACCATGCTCAAGGTTGCTCTCCACACGCTCGGGCCGAGTCTCACAAATTTTTCTTTTAGTGTCATTGCTGTGTCTTCACATGTTCTTTCCTGCTGCCATGTCTGATTTGTCATTAATCTTTTCCAGTGTCTGGACTAAAGATATAATACAGCAGGGAAGGCACTTGACTTGCATGCAACTGACCTGAGTTTGATCCTGGCACTGGATTGGCTGTGGTTCCCCCAAATTCTGCCACAGTGATGCCCACAGTGGCCTACCCCCGGAAAACATTTCCCACTGTATCTTATTTCCCTCTCTCATAATATCATATTCTGAAGCTCTAGAAGTTAGATTTAGATCACATTTGTATCTTTCATGTCTCTATTTCTACTTAACTGCTTTATTATTTCTATTTTAAATGGTATTAATGTTCATCATGACTTTTATATTTTCTTTTGGGCCTCCCAAGTCCAGCTCAAGAGACTCGGGTCCTGCACTCATGGTTCAGTGTGATGCCCAAGTATGAGATGCTGCTTGGGCCACAAGGTTCTGGGAATTATACAGGTCACCCAGGTAGTGCTCCAGGGTCTGCAGTGCTACACCTGGTGATTCTGGGGAACCATGGAGTGTCAGGGATTGAACTGGGGCCAGCTGTGTGCAAGGCTCATGTCCTGACACCAGCTGATCTCTCTTCCCCTCACTTCCTTGACCTGTGTGGCCCCTCCCCTATCACTGTATGCACATAGGCTGCTGATTCTGGCATCCTTACCTTTCTGGCCCCTCACTATCACTGTATGCATATACGCTGCTGATTCTGGCACTCTTATCTTTCCATAAGCTGATGTCAGGCTTGACTGGCCATTATCTTCACCATAAGTCCTTTTCTGACGCCTTTGCCTGTCTCCAGGTTTTGTGGACATTTTCTACATGGCGCCTTGCAGCATGCTCACTGCTGGCTCTCTCGTCCTTCTGTAACTATGCCCGAGTGCCGTTCTAGGGCGCAGCAGAAGTCATATGGAAAAATTTGATCCTCTCCTTCTTGCTTTTTCCCTTCTCCCAGGCAGGTCTGAAAGGGCTCTCTGGATGAGTCCTCAACCCAAAGAGCTTTTGGACTGTATCTTTTGAGAACTTCTTCCAGGGCGGCAGGAACTCTAGGAATGTTTCTTTGGTCATTAGGGTCTCACATGGACCTTGCCAATTTTCCTCAGCTGTGATAGTCACTCTGCTGGATCCTGTAGAGCGCCCCTCTGCTTCTTGGCTCTCTGTGAACAGGATTTTCTTCTTCTGATCTCTTTGCTTCAGTGTTCTCCTGGCCTTGGTTTTCCTCCCCCTCTCAGCTGCTTCTCCCTCAGGGAATGCACTGAGCTCAGCTAGAATCTCTCTCACAGCTGTGCTCTGGGGGATTATGAGCTCTTGTTTCCATTCTCAGAGCCCACTGTCCTCTGTTGCCTGGTGTCCAGCATCTTAAAAACCATCATTCCATGTTTCTGGTCTGATTTTTCCCACTGTTTCTGTCTACAGAGTAAATTTAGGTCCTGTTACTCTATCCTGGGAGAACTGGATGTGACCGTTTTTCCCAGAGTTCCATTCAAGAAGCCTGTCCCTCCTTGGCTTATGTAGGTGGGTCCTGGTTTCTTCCAGTCACTCCATTGGAGGAGCTGCTGCTTGATTGGGAACTGTGGGAGTACTGCATGCTTTCTTATGTTCATTTATGTTTTATTTGGTGGGGGCGGGGGGGAGTATTCCTCCTAAGCAGGGTTCAGGAGGCCCTTCTTAGCCAAGGGCCGCAAGATGAGGTGCTGCTCAGACTCTGCAGTGCTGGCAATACCTGGCCCACCCCAGTGGTGCTTGGGGTCTCCAGAGCCACACCTGGTGGGATGCAGCAGCCTATGTGCTGCTGGGACTTGAACCCATGTCAGGTGCATATTTTGGATGCTGTTAGTTCAGGTAGCGCAGGCCGAACTTTCTTCCTGGGATGCACCTCATACTTGTCCTAAGGCAGGAGTCTGCATGGGTCTGGACCTGTTGTTTTGTTTTGGGGTCACACCCGGCAGTGCTCAAGGCGTACTGCTGGCTCTGAGCTCAGGGATCACTCCTGGTGGGATTTAGGAGACTATATGGGGCGCTGGAGATCTATCTTAGGTCTGCTAAGTGCAAGGCAAGTGTCCTCCCTACTGTAGAATTGCTTTGACCTCTGCAACTCTGTGCACACAGGTTCTTACTCTCAGCACTATTTCCCAGTGTGTCCCTGAGGCAGTCCAGAGAAGAGAGAGAGTCTGTTTCCCTTCCCCCGGCTCTGCTCTCTGCTCCTGAGTTGGAGTAAGTCAGTTGATCACTGCTTGGCTAAGGAATCCTTGGGAGCAAATATTTCTCTGGAAGGGAGGGCACCCTTCTCCAGCTTTTTAAAGACTCTGATGAAGGATTCCATCATGAACAGCAGACACACACACTCAGCTCACTGGGGAGGAAGGGCAGAAGTTGGGGCCTGCTTGCAGGCCTGGCCCAAGAGACTTGCTTGCAGGGATCGCCATGAATGTCGATGCCAGCCTGTTAGGTGGATGTTCCCAAGCCTTCTGAGCATTCTGTTTTTAAGACAGCTGTGCCCTGAGTATTAGGGTGTAAGGGGAAAAGACAGGCACAGAGGAGCAGGGAGATGGAAGGAAGTGAAGGGGCCCCACCCTCCGAGCCACTTCAGACTCTGGTCCTGCCAGATCCCGCCTACAAGAAGCTCTGTCCATCTCTTCCTCAGTGTGTCCTTGACCATCTGCAGAAGTGCCCGACGTGCTCTATCGTCTATTGCCCTCCTTTCTCCTTTCACTCTACTCCCAATGTTACCTCCACAAACATCTTGTATGAAGTAGAGTCTTAACAAGAGACTTGTGTTAGATCAAGCAATGCATGTCTATATCAAACCAAACACACATCCATTGGTGCAAGTAGGTACTCAAGCAAACAGTCAAGCTCTGGAAGGTCAGACATCGCATCATTATTCTAAGATGGGACCTGGACCAGAACAGGCAGTGAGAAGAATTGATCTGACCAGTGATCACTGAACATTAGCAAAGAACCAAGTGTTTTTCCAAAGATCTGATGCATTCTTATAGTCAGAATCCTGTACTTCTCCAATGTCTCCTACCCAAAGGCTGACAGTTGTTGATATGTTACATACCAAAGGATGTTAGATTGCATTCTTGGGACATGTGATGTGCCTTCAGTTTGTATGCTCTATCTGTTAAGGCTGATGTGTTGCATGCTTAGATAAGTTGCACCCTAAGCTATTATGATGATAGCTAGATTGATGATATTGTATATATATGACCACTTACACCACACACACACACACACACACACACACACACACACACACACACACACACCTCCCTACCTATCTGGGAACCATGGCCTCTGTCTCTGTTGATACCTTCCCTGAGAGTCTGTCCTGGAACACATGCCACAGGGATTAATTAAGCGTGTCCTGCCTCTAGCAGTCAGAGTCAGCAACTAATTAAATATTCTTGAAGCGTATTCACTTCCTTTTGTCCTTTTCCCTAGAAACACTGAGGGAGGTTCTGTGTGGTGAAACTACTCCCTCCAGAAATTAAAAGTTGAGACCTAGGATGACATTAGTTTCAAAGCTGGAAAGTGAATGAGTTAGTTTATGTTAGGTTCAGTGAGTTCCGCAAACTCCTTATAGTTCTAGATCAAGCAGTCCTAAAGAGATTAATCTCCATTCTGTTTGCTTCTTGGCTTAACTCTGAGTTGTTGAAACACTGATTTTAGATTCTGACCACAGCATCTGCTTTCTTCATTCTTCAGCTCTCCTGACCCTTAAAAAGCATTATTATTCTTTACAGCGTTGTATAGAACCCTGACACTTTTTCTTTGTTCATTTGATTGGCTTTTTTTTGTGGGGGCTCTGGGGGGCTGGGTTGTACTCGTTGTGCTTGGAGGGGCTGCCCCAGGCACTGTGTTCAGGGACCTCAGTCCTACTGATGCTCAAGTCCAAGTCTCCTACATACAAAGTATGTTTCTCTGCCCGTCTCCAACCCCCTTCTTTAGAGAATGACTTCTTCCTTTGCATGAGTGAAATACCTTGTCTCTTACTCTCGCTTTCTGGGGCAATCACTCTTCCTGTCACACATGTTTCAGTTCTTCTCCAAATAATCTTTCATCTTCTTCACTTGCGTTTACTGAATCGTCTTGAATTTCAGAGTAACAGAGAACTTTGAAGCATCCACCACCATTCCCATGTGTTAATATAAAATAGTATTCCTTTCCTTTAGACCACATGCAATGTAGGAATTATCTCTGACAAATGATCAATATTTGTCATTTATTTCTGGATATTTGAGGTATATTGTTATCCTAGCTGACTTGTTGATTTGTGATCTGATGTCATTCATCAGTCATGACTTTAAAAAAAATATTCCTTTACTTTTTTTTCCCTGAAACTCCAGTTATACAGAATTATCCTCATAACTCATTAGATGCAATTGAGCGGTATGCTGATTCACCCCAAAGCAATCAGGGCTGTATTAACCCTAAGGGGAGAATGACTGTCAGGCGTGAATCACTGTACCCAAATTAGCCTCCTGTCCCCAACACCAGTGTCACCTTCTCAGCACCAGCTTTTACTAATTTCATAGTACTCATCCTATACAAACATATGACTTATTGATTAGTTTGTTTCTTATCTGTTTAACTCACTCTATTTAAACCTTATGGAAGGTTAGGTCTGTTTTTTTTAAAATTTCTTTACTGAATCACCATGAAATACAGCTACAAAGCTTTCATGATTGAGTTCAGTCATACAATGATTGAACACCCATCCTTCCACTGGTATGCATTTTCCACCACCAATGTTCCCTGTATCTCTCCCACCATCCCCATCCCATCCCATCCCCTGCCTGCCTCTGTGGCAGGCAAGGAGGGTTAGGTCTTGATTATTGTAATCACCTACTGGTGAACTTGTGAAATGGATGCACTGATAAAGCAAGAAAAGATTTAACACTTGTTTTTGGAATGGTTGCTCTTAAAAGGCAAGTACTAGTAAGTTCAATTAGGTGATATGTAATACTGGACAATTTAGTATATCTAAAAGTTTGAAATGGAGGTTTCAAAGTATAAAAAAACTTAGATATAAATGTTTGAGTTAGAAATATTTTATACTAACTAGGCTTCACCGGTTATATGGAGTCACAAGATTTCACAGCTGTGCTTTGGGGGGAGAGGGCACAGCTGCAGTGCTGGGCCCTGCTCTCAGCTCTGAGCTGGGCTTTTGACCTAATGTTGATTTCGACTGACTTAGATACCTCATAGTAGAATTATGCAGCTTCTTCTGTGACTGACTTAATTCCTTTCAAGTAGCACCATCAAGGTTCATATATATTGGAGTTTATCAGTTTCTTTCCTAAGGCTCACTGATATTCATTACATGTATAACTCACCTTTTCTCTACCCACTTATCACTTGAAAGGCATGTAGGTGCTGTCTGCGTTTTGGTATTTGAGATATGCTAAAGCTTGGGGGCTTGATGTAGTTCCGTATATTCATCTTTATCATTTATCTTTGTTGCCTGAGCTTTTAGCATCACGTACAAGAAATCAATATTATTCATACTGCCCTCTTTCATTTTAAGAATTTTCTGGGAGTCTAAAAGTTTTAGGTCTTATGTTAATATCTTTATGACATTTTGAGTTAATTTCTTTTTAATGAGGTAAGTTTAAAGTTCACTTACACTCTTTTGAACATAAATATCCTATTTTTAAAACATTTGCTGAAGACACCATCATCAAAAATCACTTGGCCATATACACAGGGGTTATTTCTGGGTTCTTTATTCTGTACATTAGTTTTTACCAACATCCTTACGCTGGTGTCACACATAGTCTTGACGGTTTTGTAGTTGTAGTTTGAAATTAGGAAGCGTTGACACCTTCAACTATACTTCCTTTCCCCCAAGATTGTTTTGACTTTGAATCCAGGGGATCTCAGACGCTCAGGTATATAAACTTTAAGGTAGGTTTTTATATTTCTGCCCCAAATGTTTCTGCCCCAAACTGTTGATATTTCTGTGGATTTGCATTGAATCTATAGACTGATTCAGGAAGTGCTGACACCTTAAACACATTAAATCTGCCAGTTGATAAATAAGATTCCCACCCCCACCCCACCCCACAAATCAGTGTCCTCTTCAGTTTCTGTTGGCTATGTTTTATAGTTTTCAGTGTTCAAGTTCTTTGACCCCTTGGTTATATGGATTTCTGTTTTTGATGTTGTTGTAAATGAAATTGAATTCTAACATGCTTATCTGGAGTGGATATAAATCTAATGATACATTGATTTTATATCCTACAACTTTGTTGAACTTATTAGTGAGAAACAGTTTGTGTGTGTGTACTTTAGTGCTTTCTAACATAACATCATGTTTCTAGAAAGAGATACTTTTTTCCTCTTCCTTTTAAAATTGGATGTTTTTTATTCCCTCCCTCCCTCCCTCCCTCCCTCCCTCCCTCCCTTCCTTCCTTCCTTCCTTCCTTCCTTCCTTCCTTCCTTCCTTCCTTCCGTCTTTTTGTGTTTTTTCTTTCTTCTTACAACCAGAAATGCTCAGAATTTAATCCTGGCCCTGCACTCAGGCATCAGTCCAGGTGGCACACAGTAACTGTGGTGGAAGCCAGGAATTAAACTGTGTTGTTCATGTGTAAGGCAAGCATCTTACCCACTGTATCCTTCCAGTCCCCTTTTAACTTCTGTTTATCAGTAAATTGTAGGATTATCATTTATGGTCTTTATTGTGTTGAGGTGATACCCTTTTATGCCTAACTAGATGAATGTTTTAACCATAAACGGGTCTTGAATTTTGCAAATGTTTTTTTCTGAATCCATTGAGGCTATGTATTACTCTGCATTTTCTTTTATTCTGTTAGTGTTGTGTACTGTATCGCATTAAATGATTTTCACTTGTTGAAGCATTCTTGTATTTCAGGGATGAATCTCACTTGAGCATGATGTATAATCCTTTAATTTGCAGTTGAATTCTGTTTGCTGGTATTTTCTCAAGGAGTTTTACATCTGTGTTCATAGAGAATATATCATCTCTTCTTATCTTATAGAGTCTTTGGATTATTTAACTTTTTATTTTTATGCATTTCCCCTACTTTCCTTTCTCTCTGTTGAAATGTGATGACCAGAGCTTGTGCGCATGTTTGGTTGTGGTGCTCAGGATGACATGTCAGATTGGCATGTCACTGGGGCATGTATGTACCAGGGAGTCATACACTTTCATTATGCTGCTTTTAATTTGTTTATATTTTCTAGATATTAAATCCCTTTGAAAGCCTTTGGTTATTTATGGGTGGGTTGTTTAATTTCCACATATTTGTGGATTTTTCTTTTCACAGTGTTTTCTAGTTTTATTTCATAACAGTCAAAGAAGACTCTTTTTTAAATTAATGATTTTTAACTTTTTTTTTAATATGTTAAAACCTAATAGGTAGTCTATGTTGAAGAATGATCTTTGACATTTAAGGAGACCATGTGTTCTGCTGTTGTGTCGCAGTTTGTTTCTATATATCAATGAGATACAATCGATGAATGGCATTGTCAGATTCTTTGGCTTCTTATTGATCTTCTGTCTTCTTGTTCTACCATGACTGAACTCTTATGATTGTTATATTGCTTTTTCCTTTAGGGATTCCAAGAAGTTGGATTCGAGCTCCTCTTAGGTACCATGATGTTCTTCACTGGCTTTTGAGTTTCTCACACAGGTAGCTGTAGATGTAGCATTGCCACAATGGGGAGGTCAAAGGGGATGGAGTGTCATGGCATCCCGTTGTGCCAAACCCATTGCATCTGTCTGCACACTTCAAACACTAGAGCTCCCACATCACTTCATCCTTTTTAATGTTTGAAGGTTTAGTGCTGTTGACTTCTGAAATGTAATGTTGACTGAAAACTCTGTGAGTGCAGTCTGCAATTCCCAGTCAGAGAGTAGAAAGAAGAAATAAAAATAAGTATCAAGGAGGGGGATGTTTAAAGTTATTTTTCCTCTTAATTCCTAGTTGGAGGAAAAGTTAACTTCCAGAACTCAGCTTACAGTTGGCAAAAACGAGTCTTGGGAAATTTAAATTACTCTCGGAGAGTCATATAGCTTCTTCAGAGTCAAAATGGTAACATGATGAATTTGAAGGTGCATTTTTCAATTCTGTTCTTACTACCAAGCTCTTTCAAGAGGTAGAAATTTAAGTGTGGGATTTGAGTACATTAGAAATGATATGATTCTGAACTTGAAACACCAGAGCCTTTTCATTCCTTTGAGAATCGAATACTCCCACTTTAGTGAGCTTTCAAAGCATCTACTCGTGTGCTGAATCTCACTCATTCTCTTTGTGTTCTTAGCTCTGATGCGATGTCTGACTATTTTATCTTGATCTTTGTTCTCTTTTGGGTTCTCCTGAAATCACATTCTGAAACATTGATTGGAAAAGAAGCTGACACCCATTGTTCTGGGATTCAGACTTTGAGATTAGCCCTAGCCCCTATAATCAAATGCTATAACCAAGTGAATTCGTCAAACAGGAACCATAATAGAGCTGAAATGGAACTTTACCATCTCAGTTTCCTGACACTAAAACTCTCCTGATCATTCCTGTGTGCACCAGGATTTAAGAAGAACTGTTTAGGGGTTCTGTGTCATTTTTATGTACCTTTTACTCACTTCATCACTTGACTTCCCATTAATCATCAATTTGCTCGAGCGGGTGCCAGTAATGTCTCCATTTGTCCCTGTCGCATGCTAGTGTAGCCCAATGGCATCTGTTCATTCTAGGAACACGAAGAGCCTCAAACTGATTGTTCAGGATTTTGACGAAGAAGTCTGACCATCTGGTAGATGGGCGGCCATGCAGTCTTTTGACATCCAGTGGAATCCAGTCGGTAATGGCCCTAGTCCAGAGGTCGTCTCCAAATCTCATTACATAACCAGCCCATCTGATTTTTGATGCCTTGGCAAAGGAGACAGTGTCCCTGATTCTTGATCGTCGACGGAGGTCGGAACTCCGGATTCTTTCTCTCATTTGAGTGAAACGTGATACTCGAAGCATAGCTCTTTTGATTCCTCTTTGGGACACCTGAATAGTGTTCTCATCCTGTTTGCGTAGGGCCCAGGTAACTGAGGCGTAGGTTAATGCGGAAAGAACAGTGGAATTGAAGAGATGTGCCCAGAGACAGAGGTTCTTCAACCTCTTAGCTATTTCTTCGATGCTCTTGAAGGCGTTCCAGGCCACTCTCTTCCTCCTGTGCAACTCAGATGCCAGGTCATTCGTCATGTTGACTTCTCGACCTAGGTACACATAACTGTTGCATTCGGAGATGGTCGTTCCATTGAGAGCAAATGGAGCATCAGGAACAAGGCTGTTTCTCATAAACATTCCACACTCACAGTCGAAGTCGGCAAGCATTTGTGCCACTTGGCTAATGTTTGGTGTTATTAGAACAATGTCATCAGCAAAGCGGAAGTGGTGTAGTTGCCGACCATCTATCTTTACTCCCATTCCTTCCCATTCCAGTCAGGGCATGAGGTTCTCAAGGGTGGCACTGAAGAGTTTTGGTGAAACGGTATCACCCTGCCGAACGCCTCTCTTGACATGGATGATTACTTCTTTGTAGAATGGTGAGATCCTGGTAGTGAATCCATAATACAGCTCACGGAGGATCCTGATGTATTGGATTTGAATGCCCTGATTGGCTAGAGCTTCAATGACCGCTTCTGTCTCAACAGAATCAAAGGCCTTCTTTAAATCAATGAACGTTAGACAGAGCGGCATCTTGAACTCTCGAGAAACCTCAATGAGCTTGGTTATCATGTGGATATGGTTGATGGTGCTGAATCCTTGCAGAACCCAGCTTGCTCGCATGGTTGTCCTTCATCTAGTGTTCTGCCAATCCTATTCAGGATGACTTGAGTGAACAGCTTGTAGATGACAGACAATAGGCAGATTGGGCGATAGTTGCCAGTGTCATGGATGTCTCTCTTCTTGTACAGTAGTACAGTCCTGCTGGTTTTCCAGTGGGATGGAACCTTGCATTTAGACAGGTAGCATGTGAAGAGTTGAGCCAGTGTATTGATGAGTACTGACGGCAGGTGCTTCAGATATTCAGGTCTGACCTTATCTGGGCCAGATGCTGTTCGTTTTCTTACCACGAAATGGTGTGTCAGATTTTGGAACGGAGAAAGTTGGGAATGACATATCCATCCTGTGGAATTTGGTATGTGGGCAGGTGGACATGGCTATCAAAGAGATCTGAGTAGAAGTCATTAATAATCTTCTCTATTGCCCTTCTGGAAGATATGATAGATCCATCAGGACGTCGGAGGGCAGTCATCTTGGTCTTGTAGTTGGAGAAGGACAGGTGGGCATTATGAATGCTTTTCCCAGCTTCTGCTGCATCTACCAGTACTTCTGCCCATCTCTCTTTGAGGTCTTCCTTGATCACATCTCTGCACTGCTTTGTGAGGTTGGACGTTTGTTTGTGGTTGCCTGAGGCATGCACCAAACCACTTTGGCAAATAAGCAAAAGAGTTTTCGAAGACAGTCATCTTTTTGTGGTTATCTCTCTTGGTGTTCTTCGCACAATCATGGAGGTGCTGAACCAGTTGATCGTATTCCTCATCAATGTTGTCAACAACGGCATCTTCCCATGTTGCAGCATTAGTGCCAAAGAGCTCCCAGTTGGTGATCATTCTGGGAGTTCTCTTCTTAAACTTTGCAGCCCTTTCTCCCCGCTCTGTGAAGTAGAATTTTGCACAAAAGAGACGGCGGTCCAATCCCGTTTGGAATTTTGGAACAACAGTGACATTGGTCAGGCAAAACCGTCAATTGAATATGATGTGGTCTATTTTGTTGTGGAACCATCCACCGGGAGACTCCCAGGTCCAATGTTTAGATTCGGCATTCTGGAACTGTGAGTTACCATGGATCGTCTTGGTCGATATGATGAACTCAGTCTCTCACCCTGTTCATTCCATTCTAGGTCATGGGTCCTGATGTGAAGTTCTTTGGCTGATCTTTTCGGTCCTATCTTGGCATTTAAATCACTGACAATGATCTTGTAGAAGGTGTGGTCTTCTTTATAGAACTTCTCCAGCTCCATGTAGAACTTCTCAATTTCTCCTTCATCATAATTGGATGTTGGTGCATAGACAACGAAGATAGAAACTGCCGGCAGTGAGCCACATCTATTCAAGTGCTTGCCCTTTTACTCAAATTCTTTTATCTATACCCCTATGAGTTCAAAGTGTGTGTGCACAATGCATGCATTTGTGGCCAAGAGCCGCCTCCCCAGCAGAGGAACAGAGAGATGGGGGAACCACAAACTAATGGTCAAAATGGCCCATTTAATGCATAACTGATAGCAGATATATAGCATATCTGAGAGGTTAGAGATATAGGAATGCACATAGGTGTGATTGATCATTTACAGAGGTAAAGTGTTTTGGCAGAGGCAATTCTCTTGGGAGATTAACTCAAGGAGACTGTCTCCCAGGGGCATCTCTTTGCTTTTCTTTCTCTTTGGTTATACATATTAAACAATTAAATTTACTTCTTATTAATACATGCAGTTATTTGAATAAACACAATAAGATATGTAGACTTCAAAACTTAGTTCTCTGGGCTCTGAGGGCAAGTAAGGCTTTTATTGTAAATCCCAGACTAACACCTCGGGCTGGATCAGCTTGTCCTTCCCCATGGGGGTTCTGTCTCTTAAGTCATAACTGGTTGCATCAAGACCATGCTTTTATACTTTCTAGACTGTCACATTTTAATGCCTAGGTAGCTTTGTTGCTTGCCCTGTCCATCTCAGTCCCATTGTGAACCTCCCTTTTGGGGGGTTAGGAACTACGGCAACTGAAGCCTGAGTCAAGTAATTATGATGGATGCCCAGGAGTGTGTGTGTGTGTGTGTGTGTGTGTGTATGTACATATATATATATATATATATATATATATATATTTCAGAGTCAATGCCCATATATTAGGAGCAAAGTGTTAATGGTCTTTCTGTGTTTAAGCAAATAACATTGCTCTTGACAAAATATTAAAAGGCTTTAGGGGAAATAGAAAAGCAAATACAAAGTCCAGAATCACCAGAAGTTTTGACTTAAAGTAATCAAGACTGACTTGAGGAATGTAATAAGAAGAGTAAAGCACAAAAGAAAGGTTGAAGATATGTAAGAGCAGTGTAAGCTTCTCTAGGGGAGGAAAAGGGGCAATTCACTGATGAAGCCTAAAACACTTAGGTTAATATTCAACACCACTCACCTTTATAACTTAATATCCTCCAAGTTGAGAATATAATTTGAAAACATATCTATTGCAATGACATATATGAATTTTTATATCCTTCAGAATCAGAGTATTTGCATTTCAAGAAGACTCTGGGGTGATGCTTTGAAATGATAATGATGGTAGGGATATGGTGATGTTGATAGTAAATCTATGCAGAAGTGATCCCCATAATCATCTCAGCCCTTGTTACCAAAGTAGATGTGTCTGCTCTGGCGAAATTACAGAATCTTGGGAAAATTTTATCTTTTGTCCATTGTCCTAATTTTCTGTATATATAATAGTATTATTACTATTAAATAAAAGGTGTTTATGGGGGCAGAGCCATAGTATAGCAGGTAAGGCATTTGCCTGGCTCATGATGTTCAATCCCCAGCATCCCATTTGGGTCCCTGAGCACCACCAGGAGTGTGGAGCCAGGAGTAAATCCTGAGCATCACTGAATGTGGCCCAGCAAACCCCCAAATGAAATTTTTATAAAAGATGCTTTTTGCAATGTCATTAGCACATGGTTAATGGTCAGATAGTTCAGGGGTGAAGACACATGTCTTGCAATTCATTGCATGTGTGAGACTTCAGTTTGTTCCTTGGCACCAAATTCCCTTGAGCATTGCTGGGTTCAGCCATAGAACTCCCCAAGAACTGCCAGGTAACTCTGGTGGTCGCTGGGCAGAGAACTGAAGCATCACTAACCACATCCTATTCCTCTCATTGAACCATCAAACCTGGTTGGCAGAAAGTTGGCAGAGATTAGCCGGAGGGCCCCTGATCACTGCTTGGGAGCCGTGCCTCCCCTCACCCCCAATATCCATCATATTTTTTCCATGAGTATCAGCAGCAGAAGGGGAGGCAGTGCTGAGAGGAAGCCAGTGATGGAATGAGGCATCTCCGAGTAGGGGCAGCAAGATGGAGGGACAGACAATACAGGATCCCCTGCCCCTTGCCCAGAGGCAGGGGGGATGGGAAGGAGGTTCTTGGCTTTTTCATACTGAAATACATATTTTTATTTTACTTTTTATTTCTTTGGCTTTTTGGGTCACACCTGACAATGCTCAAGGGTTACTCCTGGCTCTGCACTCAGGAATTGCTGCTGGCAGTCTCCGGGGACCATATGGGATGCTGGGGATCTAACCCAGGTCAGTTGTGTGCAAGGCAAATGCCCTACCCACTGTACTATCACTCCGGCCCCTGAAATACATATTTTAAAATTTCTCCTTTTTGCATCGTGCACTTGCCCTTCACCCCTTACTCCTCAGATAGCTTTAGTTCTGTATTATCAGTGTCCACTGGTTGTCTCCTCATTCTGTCTGCTCATCAGTTTCCAGCCTTCCTTTGCATGCATAGGTGGCATCATCCAACACTTGTCTTTTTCTCCTTGAATTTAACTTTGCTTCATGTAATTCCTTCAAGCTCCTCCCATCAAGTTGTGAAATGAACGTTCCCCTCTTTTCTAGTTGCACAATATCCCTTTATATAAATGTACACATCTTCTTGATGCAGTCATCTTTCACTGGACACTGGATATTTCTGTATTATAGCTGTGATAGATAATGCTTCAGTAAGCGTTACAGTGGATATAACTTTTTCGGTTGGTGTTTGTATTCTTGGGGTTGTTGGCAACTCTTCCTAGCCTCCTTTTGTTCTTTTTTTTTAGTTTTTATTAGTGAAACATCATGAGGTACAGTTGTAGACTTACAAATTTTTGTGCTTGGGTTTCAGTTATAGAATGATTGAGTACACATCCCTCCACCAGTGCCCATTCTCCACCACCAATAATCACAGTATCCCCCCCCCCCCCCCCGCCCATCTCCCCATCCTGCCCTGCCTCTGTAGCAGGGCATTCCCTTTTGTTCTCTCTCTCCTATTGGGTGCTGTGGTTTGCAAAAGAGGATTTGAGTGGCAATCATGTTCGGTCGATAGTCTACTTTCAGCATGCATCTCCCATCCTGGGAAGATCCTCCCAACACCCTTTATTTGGTGCTCCCTTCTCTATCTGAGCTGCCTTTTCCCCTAGCATGTGTAGCTGGCCTCCAAGCCATGGAGGAAACATCCTGGTACTTATCTGGCTATTCTTGGGTGTTAGTCTCCTATTTTGTTACTTTATGTTCTCCAGATGAATGCAATCTTTCTATGTCTGTCCCTCTCTTTCTGACTCATTTCACTTAGCATGATGCTTTCCATGTAGTACCACTTGTATGTAAATTTCTTGACTTCATCTTTTCTAACAGCTACATAGTACTCCATCGTGTAAATGTACAAACGTTTCTTTAACCAGTCATCTGTTCTCACGTACTCAGGTTTTTTCCAGACTCTGGGTATTGTAAACGGTGCTGCAATGAACAAACAAGTGCAGAAACACCTTTGATTATTTTTTTTTGAAGAGTCTGAGGACATTAGGTGTAATTATTTGATGAAAGGATGTTCTTGACTTTGAGACTTTATTTAGCTTTCATGCTTAATGTGAGCTGGTGTTCCTTTTTCTGATTGTTAGCTGATACTTCAATAGTGCTGTCTCTATATTTAGACTCTTCATGAAAAAAGCAGAAATATAAGTCATCTTTGTGACTTGTCATTATCAGTAATATTGGAGGCAAGATTTTGGTGTGCTTTTCTGAGTCTCTAGGACCCTCACATTTTGTAACTAGCAATGGCCTCCCATTCATTTCCCTGCACTGATGCTGTCTGGGATCAGCTCATCACCCATGAGAATGTCACCAGTACAGCAAGAGGCTAAGAAACATCAGGGTGTCAGAACCAGTGAGCAGTGCATGCTCAGAGTTGTCTGCACTTGGCACAGTCACCGTTCTGTGATGTCTTGGTTCCTCCTCTGTTTTGTAGCCTGGCATCTTGGCCTTTAACCAGCAGCCCAGTCCCCGACCTGCCATGCCGAAGTCCCCATCCTGCAGTCGCTCACTGGCACCCGACCCGCCTCTTGATTTTGATTGCCCATTCTTTTGATTTCTGGTCGTCATATTGTCTGTTTACCAATCGATACAAACAGCTCTCTGGCTCTCCCCTCAGCTCCTTCCTCTCCCAGGGATGTGATAGAATATCTGGTGCAACAAATCCCTGTTTTCCAGAACATTTCTCGTTCAGAAGAACTTCTATCCATTCCATCCCATTTGATTCTTTGGGTCAGCCTGTCGTGATCATCAGGGCATGAGGATATTTAGACATTATTTTTCCCCCTGCTTCAGTTTGCAATCTCACATGACTGTTTAATCTTAGTTCAAGTAAATATTAAGATCAAAGACAATTTGCAGGGGCTGGAGACCTAGTACAGGACTTAAGGCACTTGCTTGCATCCTCCAACTGGGGTTCTGTCCTCGGCACCACTTATGGGCTCTAGAACACCACTAAGAGTGATCCCACCCAAAAGGAGAGAGAGAACAAAAGGGAATGCCCTGCCACAGAGGCAGGGGTGGGATGGAGGGATGGAGGGTGGGAGGGATACTGGGATCAGTGGTGGTGGAGAATTGGCACTGGTGGAGGGATGGGTACCCAATCATTGTATAACTGAAACTCAAGCACAAAAATTTGTAAGTCTACAATTATACCTCATGGTATTTCACTAATAAAAATAAAAAAAACAAAGAGTGATTCCAGAGCCCACAGCCAGGAATAGCCCTTGAGTGCTACTGGGTATGACCCAAGCCCCCCACCCTAAACCCAATGGTTTCCAGGAGTAGCTAATGTGCTTTATTTTAAGGGCACTGTCTTGGAGCCAGGTGCTATGGAATGGGTGACATACAAACCCTGCTCTCCATGACCAGTCCTTCTTTAAAAATTTTTTTAATTGAATCACCATAAGATAGTTACAAAGGTTTCATGATTGAGTTTCAGTCATACAATGATTGAACACTCATCTCTCCACCATTGAGCATTTTCACAACCAATGTCCACAATATCTCTCCCACCACCCCCACAACACCCCCTGCCTCTGCGATAGGCACCTTTCTCCTTACTCTCTCTTCTTTGGGGTATTATGGTTTCCAATACAGATACTGAGAGGCCATTGTGTTTGGTCCCTAGCATACTTTTGGCACACATCTCCCATTCTGAGTCATCCTTCCAACCATAATTGACTTAGTGGTCCCTTCTCCATCACAAATGCCTTCTCCTTCAGCACATGGCACAGCCTTCCAAACCACAGAGCGATCCTTCAGCCAGTCCTTCTTACGGGGGAAGTGATAGGCTGCTTGAACATGGAACACCTTTATATTTGTCTCCATTTGTACCATCTTTTAATTTTTTTTGTTTTGGGGGCCATACTTATAAGTGTTCAGGGTTTCTGGCTCTGTTCTCTGGTATCCATTTCTGGCATGGTTTACCCTCCCTATGGGGTCCCAGGGCTCAAACACTGGTTTGTCAGGTGCAAGGTACCTTACGTGCTGTACTATTATTCTCTTCCCATCTTCAATTGTATTTTCAGCCCAGTCTTGTGGTTTTGTGCAGGTATTTTAGTTATTTCGCAAAATGTATTTTCAGATTTTAAAATACTGTTTTTATTTTTTAAAAAAAATTAGTAGTGCTTTCTTTAATTTTTCTTTTCAGACATTATATCATTATTATAAAGGGATGTGGCAAAGTGCTTCGTTTGTTGATTTTCTATTCTCTAACTTGACTGAAATCATTGATTAGTTCCAAGTTAATTTTTTTGTTTACTCTTTGGGGTTTTATTTAAAGAAGTTGAGACCATCAGAAAATAAATAACAATTTTTTCTTTCCAATTTAGATCCTTTCATTTCTTTGTGTTGCTTGATTGTTCTAGTGAGGACTTCTCGTACCATGTAGAACGGGATTGGCAAGAGTGATGAATGCTTTGTTCCTAATATTAGAGAAAACACTTTCTATTTTCCTCCATTGATTACAGTGTTAGCCATAGGCTTTCAAGAGTCTTTGAATTATGAACCTGGACGTGCCCGTGGCCTGCAGCTAATCTGTTTCCTGGGTAGCTCTGTCCAAGCTGCTTTTCTAAACACTCCTTTCACTTTAGCACGAGTGCTTAGGCTACCATTTGTTTCAGACAGTAAAATTAGAGCCAGAGAGAAAGTGAAGGGGTAGAGATGCAGGCCTTGCATGCAGCCAACTCTAGTTCCATCCCTCATTAACTGAGCACCCTGGGGCCAGCCCTGATTTCAGGTACCCTGGGGACTAAGGAACATAGCGTCCTTGGTTCCTTACATTGGATTGCGAACTCTGTTGGCTCAGAATGGTTTGAGGGGGTCCTCAGGACCCCCTGAGCATAACTTGGGAGCCTCCCCCACACAAAGAAAGCTCTTGTATACATGCTCTTGTATACATATATTACACACACACACACACACATATATATGTATGTGTGTGTGTGTGTGTGTGTGTGTGTGTGTGTGTGTGTGTAATTCTCACCTCTTGAAAACTTGCAGGATTGCACTTAGAGCTCATTTGGTATTTCCTCTCTCAAGTGGCTAACGAATCAAGTCTGAGGTTCTTTCTTCCTACTTAATGAGATTTAAAGCTCTGGAAGTGTAAATTCCAATAAACTCCATGGAACCACCAGAATAGTCTCTTGCAACAACAAGGTTTTCAGCTCACTGACTTGACAAGCTTCCGTGTGGCATCAGCCAAGGTTCTGCAGTGTTTGCACACAGCCCTTGCAGAATCTAATTAAGCCAAAGAAAGATGCTCTTGCGGTCCGTAGAAGGCTTAGTTGGAAACGCAGACTGTCCCCTTTGTGAAGCCCAAGCACTGTCTACACAGCACCGGGGTGTTTTCCCAAATGCTAGCCGCTAACTCTAGGGAGCCACCACAGCTTGATGTTCCTGATGTTGTCAGGAGAATTGGCTCTGGTTTGCAATCACTGTTTCGTTTTCACAGGGGGCTGGAGAATGCCGACTGCGCAGTGGAACCAGTGCCTGGGCTCAGAGCTGCAATGTTGGTTCACTGTATAGGGCACAGACATGCAGCATGAGTGACCCATTGCCGAGCACTGCTGAGGGAGGAGTGGGGCAGTTGCCGCTGATGCAGACATTCACGGTTCTAGAGAAACAGCCCACGACCTGCAGTCTTGTTTCTGTGCCTTCTAAGCAGAAATGGGCTGACAATGTTTTGTTTGGGGGCCATACTATGCAATGCCCAGGACTTACTCCTGGCTCTGTTCTCAAGGAGCATCCTGGTGGGTCTCAGAGAACCAGATGGGAGGCTGGGCATGGAACCATGGAACCCTGGATGGACCGTGTGCAAGACAAGTAGCCCTGATATCAGTGACTGAGTTCTAGTCAAATGGATAGCCTCTTCTTTCCAGAGCACTTCAACCTGAGACCTGGACTCACCTGGCAACCCGCCCATGGGCCTCCTGCACACCATCACTATCCCTGAGAAAGAAAACGAGCCTCAGGTCTCCCCAGTTCCTCTAATGGCAGGAATTTCTATTCTTGGAGTTGAAACAGTTGGAGCCAGAGAGCAAGTACAGGGCTAAGGAGTTTGTCTTGCATGAGACTTATCCAAGTTTGATCCCCAGCATTACCTATGATCCCCCAAACAGGTCAGGAGTGACCCTTGAGCACCGAGCCAGGAGTTAACCCTGAGCACTACTGGGTGGGACCCCAAAACTATAAAAAAAACATTTTGTTTATTGATTTTCTATCCTCTAACTTGACTGAAATAACTGATTAGTTCCAAGTTAATTCTTTTGTTTACTCTTTGGGGCTTTCTTGAAAAAAGATGAGACCATCAGGAAATAAATGACAATTCTTTCTTTCTTTCCAATTTAGATCCCTTTTATTTCTTTGTGTTGTCTTGCTAACGTGCTGTTTTTGAGCTTAGAAGATTTAAAGCCTGTGACAAATATCTGTATCTGTCCTTAAGCTGTAATAATAACAGGAAATCATGCTTCTTATTCTTCTTTGGCAGACATGCTCCCTATTATCTGCTCAGCTGAACTCTCTCTCAGAATGGTAGCTAAGTGACCAGGGGTGAGTGAAGAACTTGAACATCAAACCAAGTTTGATGCTGTTTATCACAAGGATTTGTCTTCCTAGCAGAACTGACATTCAATTGCTTACACGATTTCTTCAATTTTATCTTTCTGTCTTTCCCATATAGTCACTTGGGATCATATTGCAAAGTCCCATGTCCCAGCAGAATACCAGTGTCTAAATGTCCTGTTTGCCTATTAAACAAGGAAAAACCACCCATTCCTTGAGAATTAGAGACCACCCAAATAGGTAGGGCTAAGATCGAAAGTACAAGGCGAGTTCCAAAGAAAAAACCACCTCTTTGCTACATGCACTGGAAGTGCTGGTTCACGAATAATTTGGAGACCAAGAGTGAGTTGCCCTCGTTCTCTTGCTGGCACAAGGTATTAACATAAACGTATGTTTTCATTCTTTCTCCACAGTAAAACCCACTGTGATTGATGTTGACATCTATGTGAACAGCATTGGGCCCGTCTCGTCAATTAACATGGTAAGAAGCTGGTTTTCGATCTTTCCTTGGGCTCTTGCTTATGATCGCCTTGTGGGTTCCTGCTCGAGGCTTGTCAGGCAGGTAGAGACCTCACCATTGTCTTCTTTTCCCGTTATTTAAATATGGAAGGTGGTAAAAATCAAGATGCAGAGTCGAGTTTCTAGTGATGGCACTGGTGAGGATTTGAACCAAACCCTCAGGCTTGCTGTGCACAGATGCAGACATGACACTGTCTGCCATTCCATAGGTGTTGGGATACCTGACTCAGCTCCTCCTAGGAAATAATCTTAGTGCTCACCTTTGCACTTCCATTTTATCCCCGAAGACCCGAGAGCCACACCATCTGTGTCTCATGACTTGAAAGAAACCCGTTTCTTCTTCTGCTGTCTTGCTTTGGAGTTCTGACAACCAATAAATAGCCTTTTGGTCACAGGAAAAAAGGCATGGGGTGAAAGTCATGTTGTGTTCCAGTTGGGTTGTGCTAGAGACTTAGGAGAAAATGAGCTCCGGAAGAAAGAGATTGTTTGCTCCCTGAGTGATGGCCTTGGCTCATGCTTTATGCTTGGCTGTGAGTGCTTATTGCTGGAATGTGCCACTGAGAGGGGCTCAGGTGAGGGGCCGTGAGTGAATGCCTCCACTGTAGGGCAGGCCCCTGCAGTCACCTCACTTTGGGGTGTCTGGACTACTGGTGCTGGAGGCTTTTCTGCAGCCCTAGTGCCCTCTGGCTCCTGGACCTGGGAGTTGTGTGGGCAGATGCTGGTCTGCACATGCATGGTCATGTGTTGTGCATGCAGGTGACCCCCCACCCCACCAAAGCAGGAACAAATGCAGAAGCATTTCTTTTTATTGACAGATTAAAAGTTCTCTCTTTCTCTCTTTGGTTAGTGGGCCTCACCCATGGTGCTCAGGGCTTACTCCTAGTTCTGTGCTCAGGGGTCAAGCCTAGTGGTGCTTGGGATACAAACGGGGTTGTCCTTATCCTCACTCTGATCTCTCCAACCCCAACTGTGTATCTTTTCTCTGCCCATACCAAGGTTTCATGGATGGAAAAAAATCACCTTTATGGGTGGCTCATGTTTTAAAACAATGTAAAAGTAAGATAAAACTAGCCAGCCAGGAGGTGAAATGGATCAAATAGAATTGGCTTCATCCAACTTAAGGACTGTAAAGGCAATAGCAGTTCCCCTCCCTGACAGTTCTTCAATCTGACCTCATGATAGAATGAGCCCCTAGAAGTCACTTTTGTTCTCTGATTCTGGAGTTTTATTTCCTGATGTTGTTTTGTAAAATCTTACTCAACACCTGTAGATCTACCTGAATATAACTGAAACACACTGGAATACATAGCTACAGTCTGTTTTGCTATAGGTGCTCACATTTGTATGGGGGAGGGGAGGTCCCATCACTCTATCACCATAAGATTTCTTGTATGGAGTATCAGCTCTCCTGGGAATTGTAAGCTGCAGAGGAGGTAGAGTGAGTGGCCATGGCAAGTTTTTTGCTGTGGATCCGTCCTCCTAAACCTGTGAGTTCTGTCTCCCCTATTCCTCCTTCCAGTGTCTCTGCTTCTTACATCTATATGGTTATTACTAAAGACACCATTCCAAGCATTTTCTCTGTTAAATAAACAAGAAATTGCATTTTTCTTTTTCTTTTTCTTTTTGGCTCGTGTCCAGTGATGCTCAGGGGTTTACTGGCTCTGCACTCAGGAATTACTTCTGGTGGTGCTCTGGGATGCTGGGGATTGAATCTGAATCAGCTGCATGCAAGGCAAACGCCCTCCCACTGCACTATTCTCCAGCCCTGTATTTCTTATATTGTTCAACCCTTGTCTCTACCTTGTTCATCCTGAAGGAGAATTTTCTTTTTCTAGTGATCGAGAAGATTGGAAGCACTTTAGGGACTGCAGAAGAATCTTGTTTCCCACCCAGTTTTAGTCATGGGCTGTGTTTGTCACTGTGAGGCTGTCTTTGCCATTGTAGGTATCTGAGCACGTACAGTTCTGCTGAGCAACTGTGTGTGCTGGCTTCAAGAGCGGAGAGGCCGCAGCCAATGGAACTTGGAAGTTTGTTTCTAAGAATATAGGAAAGGAGCAAAAGGAACAAAAGGAACCTAGGTATACTCCCTCTATTTGCTCTCACCCCAATCTCCTTGATCTATGAGTGAGAGTTAAGAGGGAGCCCTTGGCCTCTTAGCTGTCTTGAGAAAGCAGAGTATCTTTTGGGGTGGGGTTGGGAGGGGGAGTGAAGTGGCAGGCTGTAGCCCCAACACTGGTCAAGAGGGAATGTGCCACAGCACTGGGAGCAGTACAGCTCTAACCGGGAGTGTGAGATGCAGAGGACAGGGTGGAGTCTAGTGTTACATGGCTTGTCTTTCAAAAAACACGGATTAGTAGGTTTTGTTGTTATGATGGTTTCTTTTGGTCCAGTTTTATCGCCTTGCAATCAGCATGTCACATTATACGTGTTTAAAGAGTGTAAGATGGAAAAAAAAAAAAATAAAGAGTGTAAGATGGTAATTGGAATTAGACACGTGTTGAGAAATGAAGCCTGCCTTAAGGTAAGTGAATGCATCTACCCCTTCACTAAGTTCCTGTGTTCAGAATTTTTAAGATCAGGTTGCTGGGGTGATAGTACACCGGCAGGGCAAGTATTTGTCTTGCTCTGATGCACTTTGCTCAGCCCAGTGGCTGCCAGTCCTTTCCCTGAAACAGCGAACTGCAGAATTTCATCCCTTCTTTTTCAAAAAGCTTTATTTAAACACTGTGGTTTATAAAGTTGTTCGTAATACAGTTGTTTCAGACATTCCAACCCCAACCCCACCACCAGTGTGACCATCCCTCCACCATTGTCTCAGTTTCCCAACCAACTCCTTGGGAGGTACAAAATGATTTAATTTATATTGCTTGTTACAATGAAATGATAAATGGAATTGTAAAATAACAGTTTGGTGAAAGAAAGTTCATAAAACTGTTTGGCCTCACAATGGGGTCGTTAAAGTCATTGTCTGAGGGTCTGCTAAGCCGGTGCTGGTTGAGCCTTCTATGTTACTGCTTTTGCTTACCGAGCTTAGTCGGATTCTGTGCTACTTTCCCACTGAATTCGCTGTGTTCCTTCTGGGCTGTCAGTATTGTGGAATTGGGGGTGTCACACAGCTGCATACGTGGCCACACACGGTCCAGGAGCTCCAAGATCTATTTGAGAGTTTTGTCGTTTGGGCATCTCTTAGGAGATTAATTGTGAAGCAGCGGAGTTGGGCCCTTGTATGGCAGTGGCTGTCAGTTGTGGGTGTGGCCACTGGGACTTGGCAGCGTGGGGACCCCGGGTGCCCCAGAGTCTTCGCCCTTAAGATCAGTGTTGCTGTGAGTCTCAGCTGCAGCGTGGCTTGCATCTCTTCTGAGATTAGTCCTGAGCTGTCCCCGTGGTGGCAGCTGTGGGTGTGGCTGCTGGGCTTCATCTCTTCCTGTGGCTGATGCAGTTTCCTGCCAGGGCTACAGCTTCTTCATTCAATTATTGCACTTGGTGGTGGTGGTGGGGGTACTCCAGATCTTGGCTACTCTGAGTAGTAGGACAGTGAGCAGAGGAATGCAAGTGTCCTTTGGAATTAATGTTTGGGAGCTCCTGAGATAGATGCCAACTAGTGGGATCTCTGGGTGAACTGGAATTTGTATTGTATTGCATTTTTGTTCCATTGAGAAGTCCCCATGCTAGGGATTGTACCAGGTGACAGTCTTGGTGCCCCCTCCCCACACATGTCCAGCCTTGCCCTTCAACATCACCACCCACAACATGCTCAGAAATGTTGCCCCGGGATGGGGAAGACAGGTGGATATCTAGATGAGCCTGGGCTGGGGGACCTGCCAGTCCACCACCATTGCCTGAGCAACATTCTCGGTGGCCCCCAGTTGTCTATAGGACCCTGACTCCTCACAGGGGGCTGCCTACTACTTTCCTTTGTCCATGATTTAAAATCCTGCTAAGCATAGAAGTAGGATGAAACTCAAGGCTGTACTCTGGGGCAGCTCTGGTGGGCTTGGTTCCCTTATGTAGAACACATAATTCCAAGTCACAGATAGGCAAGGGAAACAAGAGTACAAGCATGCCTGGAGTGCTAGAGAGAGAAAAACGTATGTGGGTGGGCTTTGTGCACCCCCGCCCTGGGACACCATCCTTGCATTTTTATAAGCCAAGAGGCACAAAGGGGAAATTAGATTTTATAATACCAAAGAGGCTCTTCCCGAACTTCCTCCCCACAGTTAATTTTCCCGGTGATTTGCAATCACTCACCTTTTGTTTCTTGACTCTCCTCATGTCCCCATCCTTCTCTTGCATAACACCCACATCTAAAGATAGACTCATCCTGGGAAGCTGGTGAGGAAATGAAAATGAATTGGAGCTCTCGAAGGAAGGGATGAAATGCGGCTTGCCCCCACCTGGGATTTCAGAGGTCTCAAGGAGTGATCTGGAGAGAGGCGTGTGAGGAGGGAAGCAATTTGGATTCAAGAATATGGAAGGAATAGGGATGGCATCCCAAAGCCCACTTCCAGGCCTTCTCCCGGAATCCTCTGACCTCTCATGGGAGCTGGCCTGTCTGTGATGAACAGAAGGATGAGAAGACTTCCAGGATTTCCATGCATTTCAGTCCTTCCAGTCTTCCCATGCATTTCAAGCCATATTTGCTGTCTGGAAGCTTTCTTATCAGTCTTGGTCACACTTTCCTGTTCTCTCTCCCCTTTGCAGTGCTCCTGTGGGTTTTGGTGGGGCTGGGATGGGCTCAGACACTTGCCTTGCATCCCACTGATCCCATCACAGAGTGCGGTCCCCCAAGCACCACCAGGGGTCACTTCTGAGCACAGGGTTAGGAGTAGGTCCCTGGGCCCCATTGGCAATGGGTCCAGATAAATTACTAAGTCTGCCTCATGTTAACCTTAGAAAAATTGAAATCCTGGGTTGTGTATCTTCCGAGCTTTTGTAACCCATGTCACAAAAGCATCTGCTATGCTGCTTCTCCCAAGCCCTCCTGTGGTTTGGTAGACATTCTCCCCTGTGCATCCAACTCTGAATGGGGCACCCTAACCTGACCAGTCCAGTCCAGTCAGTGAGTTCTCTACACTCATCCTCCACCCTTTAAAAACAAGAAAACCTACCTCCTTTAAGAGAACAGAGTTCATTGCTAGGGGGATTTCCAACAGGTAGAGTTGGGAGCAGCTGATGGTCTTTGATCTTCATTTCCTGGCCTTTGTTCCTGCTGGAGGGGGCTCCAGCCTTCTCTTGGTGCCGGCTGCAGTTCTTCATTCCTATGTCCACAAGTTGGTCCTGGCAGCCTTCGGGTCCATGGATTTCACCACCTCCCAAGAATTCATTGGTGGAGGGAGGGGCTTTTTCCCTCTGCCTGTCTGCTTCTGACCCAGATGCAAGCATTGCACTTGATAGAGGCGCTGGAGTGGGGAATCGAGGTTCCACTCTCACAGTCACTGACCACACCTTGGCCAGTGACTCAGTAAGTATTTATAATACTCAGTAAGTATTCCGTGCCCCCCACTCCCCCCAAATCCCACTAACTGTTGTATTTCCATTATTCTGCGCCTACTACCTCTAGTCAAAGTAAAACTGTTCTATTGTTTCATTTGAGGCAAAACTACAAACTGCTTCATTTGAGGGGTCACCTCCTTCTCTCCTCCCCATCCCCTCCCCCAAGGGATGGGAGCCAGAGTCTAGGATCCTGGCATGCCCACAGGCAGTGTCCCAGTCCTGCTCCTTTCTCATGGGGGCTTCCTCTGTCCCTGTATGGTCCCTGTCCCCATACAGCCTCAGGCCCTCCTGGGCTGGACTCCAAGCTCTGCCCCACGTGGTGCATCACCTGCATTTTCCCAGTCTTTGCTTTCCCGCTATGTGAGGATGGGAGCTCAGCTTTCCCTGTCTCTCCCCAGCATCCCCATGGGCAAACCTTTGGAATTGCCCTGTGCTGGAGATTTCTACTCCTGCTGTGGGAGGCATGGATGTTTTGCCATCTGGAAACAGATGCCTACTTGGAAAATTTGATTTCAGTCTGAACAGTCAGAGAATATCCACTAGGCTCAGGTCTTCTGGCCGCCTTCTTTGGCGTAAAGAATATAATCAGGCCTGTTTGTGGCCTCTCTGTGCTGAGAGTGAGGGGATGTTTGGAGCCAAACCACACCCCAACAAAACCTACCGTAGCTGTATCAAGGTGTCTTCTTTTATTTTTTTTCACTTTATTGAAACACCATAGTTTACAGAGTTATTTGTGATGATTTTTTCCAGGCATTGAGTATTCTAACCTCAACCCCACCACAGCTATCACCTTCCGTCCACATTGTCTCCATTTCCCCAGCTCCCCTCAAGTCTGCCCCCATAGAAGGCACAAATAATTTTATTTTATATTGCTTATTACCACTAATTGGCTAACAAAATGATAAAAAATATTTCTGTAGAATAATATTCGTGAAAATTGTTGTATCTCATCAAGGGGCTAATAAGTGCTTGTCTGAGGACCTGCTAAACTATTGGTGCCGGTTCAGCCTTCTGTGTTCATGTCTGTGTTAGTTGAGGCCGGTAGGCTTCTACGTTACATTCCCATCCAAACTTGTGTCTCCTACTGGGATGTCAGTGTTGCAGAGTTTGGAGATGAACCCAGAGTTTCCTTTTAGCCATTTTGGGGGCCATGCCCAACTGTGCTCTCACTGGCTCAGCACTCAGTCATCACTCCTGGTCATGTTGTGGGACCCTGCAATGCTGGGATCAAACTGCATGCCAAGTTCATGATCCAGCCCATGGAAATGGATTGCCATCCCAGGGCTCCCTTTATTATGTGATGAGGCACATTCCCCTCCGGGTGCTCATGGTTACTTGGAGCCAGTGGTAAAGAGTTGGTTCTGCATGTTTCTTCAACCCTCCTGCTCTGACTTTTGAAGATAAAAAATATGCCAAAGTTGTGCCTGGGGAAAAACTCAAGGGGTCCCCAAGGCCTGGTCATGATTAGTAAGACAAGTCAAATTCATTTGCACTTCTATGTTCATTGCTGCACTATTCACAATAGCCAAAATCTGGAAATAAGCCGAGTGCCAGAGAACAGATGACTGGTTAAAGAAACTTTGGTACATCTACACAATGGAGTACTATGCAGCTGTTAGAAAAGATGAAGTCATGAAATTTACATACAAGTGGTACTACATGAGAAGTATCATGCTAAGTGAAATGAGTCAGAAAGAGAGGGACAGACATAGAAAGATTGCATTCATCTGGGGAATATAAAGTAACAAAATAGGAGACTAACACCCAAGAATAGCCGAGATAAGTACCAGGAGGTTCATTCCATGGCTTGGAGGCCAGCTGCATATGCTAGGGGAAAAGGCAGCTCAGATAGAGAAGGGAGCACCAAATAAAGGGTGTTGGGAGGATCCTTCTAGGATGAGAGATGCATGCTAAAAATAGACTATAGACTGAACATGATTGCCACTCAAATCCTCTTTTGCAAACCACAGCACCCAAAAGGAGAGAGAAAACAAAAGGGAATGCCCTGCCACAGAGGTGGGGTGGGACGAGGGGGATGGGAACAGGAGAGATACTGGGAGCACTGGAGGTGGAGAATGGGCACTGGTGGAAGGATGGGTACTCAATCATTGTATAACTGAAACCCAAGCACAAAAAATTGTAAGTCTACAACTGTACCACATGGTATTTCACTAATAAAAAAAAAGACAAGTCAGATTCATATTATAATCCTTGGATCTCATGTATCTATGGTGTGTTAAAAGATGAAGGAACAGTTTATTTTTTGGGGTGGGGGACAGGTTGAGGTCACACCTGTGGTGCACAGGGCTTACTCCTAGGTCTGTGCTCAGGGATTTTCCCTAGCAGGGATCAAGGGGATGGAAATGGTGCCAGGGATTGAACCCGGGTCATAGCCATCACAGCCACATGCAGGCTGCATACTTGCTCTCCTGTGCTATCTCGGAAGTTCTATTGATTTTATAGGGGCCCCTCCAGCAGGGTTGGAGACCAGAGTCAGCCCAGTGGTTGGCCTTTGTGCTTGGACTCTGTCCTAAGCTCTCCCTGGCCCCTTTATGTAAGGCAGGCAGGTAGATGGGAAGTGGAAGAAGGGAGCACAAAGGAAGAGGGAGTAACACGCTCAAGGGAGAACCTGGAGATGAAGAGAGTCCCGGTACACACCTCAGGAGAGATGCAGGTGGTGGCACATGTGCTCAGACAGGTGGGCACAAGCAGCACATGGGTGCAGGCAGCATAGGTGTGCTTCCTTTGTTCAAGGTGGCATTTATAGGGTTTCTCCAACCTGTCCCCATGTGGGGCTTCTACCTAGGTAAGAGTCTGTTGCTAGGTTGGTTGCCAAGGGGTTAGAGTTGGGAGTGGTTCATGGGATGGTCCTCTTTGAAATTCCTCTCCTGCCTTTGTTCCTGCTGGAGCTTCTCTCAGAGCAGGTCTCTTGGCACCAGATGAAGTCTTATCAGGCTTTATAGTTCTTGTTTCTCAGAGGTGGGTACTGTTAACCTTAGGGTTAAGTGGTATTACTATTGCCTAGGAATTCCATTGACAAGAGATGTGTGTGTGGGGAGGTGGATATCTACCTGCCTGCCTATACCAGTTCCAAGTCTTCAAATGTATACTTAAAAAGTGTCCTCTGTGACATGGTTTTAGCTACTAAGAGACACTGTTCTGCTTCACAATAACTGAGCTGCAAATAAGAACCTGTTTGCTGCTGGACAGCGACCGGCTTTGTGTCTGTGGGAGAGGCAGCAGTAATCTATTTCTGGGCTGCGCACAGGGCAGAGATGGATGTCCTGGGCCGAGGAGAAACATTTCATTGAGCACTTTATCTTGATTTGGATCTATTAGGTTTTAATCAGGTCACTTTGCTAAATGTTGTGAGGCGCAGATAAGAATTTAATTTGTGAAACAACTGGATTACAGAAAAAGGAGATGGGCAGGGTCCAGGCAAATGAATTGCAAACAGACTCAGTCAGAACTCAAGTGAGGCAGTGGGGAGGTAGCATAGTAAGGGGCGCCCTGAACTGGGGGTGCTAGAAGGGCCCATCTGGGCCATCTCCCCCACCCTGAATGCAGACTCATTATTATTATTATTATTATTATTATTATTAGTTTTGCTTTTTAGGTCACACCTGGCAAATGCACAGGAGTTACTCCTGGACTCAGGAATTATCCCTGGAAGTGCTCAAGGGACCATATGGGATGGTGGGAATTGAACCCGGATCGGCCTCGTGCAAGGCAAATGCCCTACCCTCCAGCCCAGATTCCTTAATTTTATTTTGTTCTTTCGGGCCATCCCCAGCAGTGCTCAGGTCTTACTCCTGACTCTGTGCTCAGGAATCACTCTAGGATGTGCTCCGGGGACCCTGTGTGTGCCGGGGATGGAACTGAGGGCAACCACGTGCATGCATGAGTTTTAACCCTGAACTCTGGTTTGAAGACTCTGATTTTTTTTTAACACGGAATTAACTATTTCTTTTTCTTTTCTTTTCTTTTTTTTTTTTTTGATGGTGGGAATGTGCACTGGTGGAGGGATGGGTGTTTGATCATTGTTCGTTGTGTGATTGTAACCTAAACATGAAAGCTTGTAACTTTCTCATGTTCAATAAAATTAAAAAAAAAAAAGACCAATTATTTTTTTTTAAATTTTTTTTTATTAGTGAAACACCATGAGGTACAGTTGTAGATTTACAATTTTTTGTGCTTGGGTTTGATTATACAATGATCAGATACCCATCCCTCCACCAGTGCCCATTTTCCACCACCATGGATAATATCCCCCCCACCCCCATCCCCCCATCCCCACCTGCCTTTGTGGCAGGGCAATCCCCTGTGTTCTCTCTCTCCTTTTGGGTGTTGTGGTCTGCAAAAGAGGCACTGAGTGGCAAACATGTTCAGTCCAAAGTCCACTTTCGACATGCATCTCCCCTCCTGGGAGGATCCTCCAAACACCCTTTATTTGGTGTTCCCTTCTCTATCTGAGCTGCCCTTTCCTCTAGAATGCCCGACTGGCCACTAAGCTATGGAGTAATCCTCCTGGTGCTGATCTCAGCTATTCTTGGGTATTAATCTCATATTTTGTTACTTTATGTCCCCCAGATGAATGCAATCTTTCTATGTCTATCCCTCTCTTTCTGACTCATTTCGCTTAGCATGATACTTTCCATGTTGTACCACTTGTATGTAAATTTCATGACTTCATCTTTTCTAACAGCTACATAGTACTCCATTGTGTAGATGTACCAAAGTTTCTTTAACCAGTCATCTGTTCTTGGGCATTCAAGTTTCTTCCAGTTTCTGGCTATTGTATAGAGTGCTGCAATGAACAAACAAGTGCAGATGTCACTTCGACTATACATTTTTGCCTCTCTGGGATATATTCCCAGGAGTGGTATTGCTGGGTCAAATGGGAGCTCAATTTCTAATTTTTTGAGAATCGTCCATACTGTTTTCCAGAAGGGCTGAACCAGTCGACATTCCCACCAACAGTGAAGGAGTGTCCCTTTCTCGCCACATCTGCGCCAGCATCGGTTGCTTAAAAAAAGACCAATTCTTAACAAAGATGTTTGGTGCTGAGATTAGGGTGGGTCCAGTCACTATGGCCCTGTGTCCCCAGAGGACACACTTTCAGAAAACCGCACCCTTGCCATCTGGTATCTGAAATGCTGTCTGAGCCTAGAACCAGCTGCCAGAGACCCGTGCGTGGGACTCTCCATTTTGGGGCACAATCAGCTATGCTTGTTGACTTTCCCCTGTAGGCACTGGCATCTCCTGGCTGCTTAGGAAGGCTGAAGGGGGCCCTGGCATGCCCCGGCTACTTAGGAAGGCTGAGGGCGGGGGGGCTGGCATGCCTGGCTCCTTAGGAAGGTTGAGGGGGACCCTGGCATGCCCTGACTGCTTAGGAAGGCTGAGGGAGGCCCTGGCATGCCAGCTGAAGGAGCTACAGATTTTATCCGTAGCCAAAGCACTGCTGGCAGAAATGTCAAGCAGAGCAGATGGCTCTGCATTAAGACTCTGGCTTAGTCTTACTAGAGCTGGCAATGGTCTCTGTAGGGGCTGTGTTTTATAGGTATCATGTGATGGGGCCCAGATTCAGGGTCTCATACTTCCCAGGACTGTGTTCTACCACTTGAGGTGCCAGCTGGTCTTCAGTCTTGGCTGTTTTAAGTTTGGGGGCCTGGGGCCACACCTGATGGCTCTCAGGACCTGCTCCTCACTCTGTACTCAAGGGTCTCTTCTGGCAAAACTCAAGGGATCCTTTGTGGTGCTGGGATGCGAACTAGGGTTGTTCACAGGCAAGGCAAGCTCCCTTCCTCCTGTACTATTTTTCTGACCCTTGGCTATTTTTATACTTCTGTGTTTATTTTTCCACACTGATGACAATACCTAATTTTTACAAGGTTTCTTCTGTTTAGTCATATTTTATTATATGGTAATTTTCACAAAGTGTAAAGAATGGTTTTTATTATAATAAAATTATAACCTACTCTTGTAATAAAATATTAATACTTGTTACTATATTATGCATTACAATAGTACTGATAGCAATGCATAATTAAATTGCTTACAACATAAGGTTTAACATCATGATCTTGTTTTTTTTCCAAACTTGCTTGTTTCTTAATTCATATGGGAAAGTTAAGAGGTACAACCCTTCATAGGGTGAAAGAAAAAATGGTTTAACTATTGCTAAATTTCTCTTTTCAGTTGTGGGTCCACTATAGCATGTAAATGCTGCCCATGGTCTAGATAGAATCAGATACATTCAAGCCATTGAGTGCAGAATACAAGTTTTGAGTATTCATTTTCTACCCAAGGTGCAGGATTTTCTATCTCTGCTCTAGGTTATATGGATTTGCATTCAGAGCTGAGTAATCTAGAGACAAGCTGTAATATTTGTTCTCCTGACTTTAATCATTTTAAACCGTGGGCTTCCTTTCTAGATTTACCTGAGCTTAAAGTCTTCAGAAGAAAGCTGTTTATGAGATTCAGGGTTTTCCAGAGAAATATAACCAATAAGACAGAAAAAATGATAGACATAACTTAGATCCAGGTGATGGAACAGAAACAGAGGTGATTAATAGAGATAAAGAGGATGATCAAGATAAGTTCTACAAATAGATACCAAGATAATGGAGTAGTAATAGACAGAGAGGCTAAGAGATAATAATAGAGATGGCTTTAAAAAATAAGATACAGGTAATACTACAGAGATAGAATAGAGAGGGACAAAGGAAATAGAAATGGTGTAGAGATTATAGAGATGGTAGCAGTAATGATGGAGACAGTGTAGTGAAAGAGAGATGACAGAGGTAGTGATGGAGATGGCATAGAGGTAGAGAGATGACAAAGGTAGAGATAGCAGAGGTAACACAGAAAGATTATAGTGACAGATGTTAGCAATGGAGATGACAGAGAGAGTGACAGGGATCGATGTTTTGGAAGATCTTGATAGGAGCCTGCAGGGTGATGGCAGTTGGGAAGCTGCAGGGCCGCTCCGGGGGTAGCCTGAGGAAGTCTACAGTGTGATTCCAACTCTGAGAGTCAGGAAGACAGATGTCCGCGGTCAAGAGAGGAGATTTACCCTCATGGTGGCTGCTTCTGCCTGTCCACCCATGCCTTTTTCTTCCAGGCCCCAGGAATGCCTCGTCTCGCCTATTCTCTCTGACTGTCTCCTGAAGACACATCGGAAGTCTGATACCAGCTTTCTAGGCAGCTGAGGCATAAAATGGCCCATGAGTATTTGCTTTTATTTTTATCCAGGTCATAATCTCTAAAAGAACACAAGCCAACAGTACTTATCCAAAGCCTAAGCTTTAGACTTGACCATTTTTTAAATTGAGGAACTGTGGTTTCCAAAGTTATCGATAGTTGCATTTTAGGAATATACTATTTTAACACCAATTTTACCACAGCTGTCTGCCCCCCTCCCCCAGTGTGCTGAGATTCCCTTCCCACCCCAAACCCCATCCCATGTCTGTCAACCTGACAGGCACATAAAAAGTTTCAGTGGTTGTAGCACACATCTCATGTTTTTAGTTTGGTTGAATCTGTTTTGGATATATGGCTATGCCACTCTCCTACATCACTGGTATAACTAAAGCCCTGAGGCCTATTCACCTATTACTTCCCACTTTTCCTCTCTGATTTCTTCTCTGTCCTTCTCCTCTCTGAACTCAGGAGTCAAGAGTGATCTAGGCATTCCTCTTTGACTACGTTTCCTCATCCAGTATTCTGTATACTACAGATCACTGAGATCACCCTGTGATTGTCGGTCTTCTGTTGGTATCGTTTGTTTTTATGATGAATTAAGCAATGTGCTTATTAAAGGCAGAGTGCCTGCCTTGTGCCCACTGTCCTTTATAGATTTCACTGTGGCTGACCTAGGTGACCTGGGGAGTAGACAGCTGGCAGTGTCCTCGTCTCTCCCAGGCTCCCTTGGCTGTTTGGGCAGTGTCTGGTGGACAGAGGGCTGATGAGAGTCTGCCATGGCCCTGCAAACTCCAGCCCTCAGATCTCACCACACTGTTCTGGAGTCCACTTGTTCTTCTCAGTGTGGGAAATGAACCCTGACACACAGTGTCTTGAGGAGCTGTGACTAGAGTGAGGAAAGGAGTCATCTGAGTCCCATCCTGCCCCTCCTACAGACTAAAGTGGTGAGTCTGAGGAAATCGAAGCTCAGACTAATGGGTATGGAAGAAGCAGCTGGACCACAGGCATCACTGAGGGAGCCCCTCTCCAGCATTGCTGACCCTCGTCCTGAAGGGCTCTGCCAGTGTCCCTGGGGCACAAAGCACAGCTGGGTGTGGACCCTAAAAAAACATCCAAGCCAGATAGCTCTGGAATCTTTTCTGGGGCTGGCCAGAGTAAGCCGAGAGCTCCAGAGGCTTCCTGGGAAGGCAGGAATGGAGCCCAGGAGTAGAGTGTATTTATTTACTAAGAGTCTCTGAAATAAGGCAGGAAGTAACCTTCCTCCTGATGAAGGGCTGCATTTTCTTGGGTGTTTCCAGAAAGAGAATTATCCAATTAAGGTTCTTTGTGTTCAGGCAAAGTGTCTGGTCTCCCCGGGTGGCTGACAGCAGCTTTTACTTGCAGATGCAGTTGTCTACAGATTCCTCCCTAGACTCTGACTGAGGGGCTGAGGTTGCAGGCAGTGTCTTCAGTGCAGTGCTGAGCAGCACCAGTATCCGAGGCAATCAGCTGGGGCTCAAGTGGTTTGTAGTGGGAGGCAGCCTGTCAGTTTCCTGCTCAGACTAGAGGCCATTGTTGGGGGTTGCTGTGCCGTGTGGGGCCCAAGTTGCCTGTAACATTTGGTGGCCTTGGTGGCATTTGGTGGCCTTGGCATCATTGCTGGGCTTTGATGCTGTACTCTCTTCTGCATGGAGTCTCTGTGGGCATGTGCCTGTGAGGATAGTGGCAGGAGGGCCAGAGAGATAGTTCAGTGTAGAAGGATGCTAGCCTTGCATGCAGCCAACCTGATTTCTATCCCTGGCATCCCATCCATTCCCCAGACCACCACCAGGAGGGATCTCTGAGCACAGAGCCAGCTAAGCCCTGAGCACTGTTAGGTGTGGCCCCCCAAACCAAACAAAACCAAACTAAAATATAATGGTGGGTGGTTACAACCATTCACTGGTGGCCAAGTATAGTAAGTATAGTCTCTGGGTAGCCCTGAAATTCTGAGGTTCTCTGCCTCCTCCGGGGCTTGTTCAGTCAGGACCCAAGGCCACGGCAGGGCGGCTTTCTCAGCAACAGGCCAGTGGGCTCCAAGACTTGTGTCTGACGGCTGACATCCCAGAGAATCTGCTCCCTGCCAGTGAAGGACCCGAAAAACAAGACCGGAAAGTCTAATTTTCAGAGAGGGCAGGAGAGCAGGAGCAGACCCAGCAGGCACAGGTACTGGTGCATTTCCTGGTGGGTTGTTGCTCTGGGGCCTTTTGTAATCTAAGGAGACTGTTTGAGCAGGGAGGGGGCCGGAGCATAGGAAAACACTTGACCTTAGTCCCTGGATTCTTGTGTCCCCAGGAAGAATTTCCATACTGAAAGCCAGTGTTTATTTCAGCAGGGAAAGGGAGCAGACACCCAGCTGCGGCTGCACTAGACTCAGGAAGAGAGAAAGGCACTAAGACACTGCGGCAGTACAAGGGTGCCAGGGTCACCTCTGTGTCCCCATAGTGTGATTTCAGACTCCCTTTCTTTCCTATCTACCCTCCCCAGGGGTGGGGATACCTGCAGTCTGGGGTTCTGGCCATATTTGGCCCTATTCATGTGTTGCCATGGGGACTGTAAATTACCGTGGTGCCCAGTGGGTGGATTTAACCTGTTACAGTGCTGGAATGTTCTAGCATGAGCTGGAGCTGGTTCAGTGCTCTCCTGTACTCACTTCCCTGCTTATAGCAGGAAGCAGAGACTTGCAGGGGTCATCAAACTGGGCAGACTCTTCTCTCCATGAATATATTCTGGATATTAATCTGTCAAACATTTGGTCTCCACACCAGGGAAACATGTTCCTCTGCTTTGTGACTCCCAGACTCACCCCTACCACAAGCTTCTACCTCCCAAGCATTCCCCCCAGTCACCTTCCTGGTGCATGCTTTGGGGAGAAGGATAAGAGAAGGGGAACTCTCTCCCCTTCTCAGCAGCCGGAGCCCAGAGAAACTTGCTGGGTTCCATTTTGAGCTTAGCTGTGAGCTCTGTTGATGCATCTTCATTTGCTCCTTGCAGAGGTCAGCTGTTGACCAGTGTGAATCGAGTGATTTGGAATCACTGACTTCAGTACTGGGAATTGATGGCCCACAAACAGCCATCTGCAGGAGTGCCAGATGGTCCCCAGGGCAGGGTCACCCTCCTTCAGGGGTGTCATGCATGGACATGTCTTCTCTAAGTCCTTTGAAGATTTTCTGAAGCCCCACTCTGCCACGTTTGCTGTCAGAGCTGGGTCGAGATGCCTCACATGGCCATGTTTGCTTTAAGAGCTGGGTAGTCCTGTCCTAGGAACCAGTGGACACTCAGATGCCTGCTCCAGATGTTCACGACACTTCTCTGGTGCTTAGCAAATGAATTTGCCTGTCATGGTTGTGGGCATAAGGAAGGAGTAGTCTTGTGGCTCTGTTGATACAGATAGAATGTATTCTCACTGTATTCTTAGGCCTGGGCAGGTGACCAAATAAGCACAAGACTAACACTGCTGCGAAGCCAGACCTTGGCTCACAAAAGAAGGGCCTGCTTCTCTTCTGTGGGTGCCAGAGTCCATTTTGTTTGTTTGTTTGGGGGGAACATATGGCTGTCCTCAGGGCTGTGTTCTCAGCCATCACTCCTGGTGAGGTCCAGAGCCCCTGTGCGTTGAAGCTGGCTTGACCACATGCAAGGCAATCACCCTCCCCACTGTACTATCTCTCCAGCCCCAGCACCAGAGTTTGTACAACAGACCTGCTCCAGCCAGGGGGCTGAGCATTCCTTGCATTACTGTCTGCTGGAAACACCCCTGCGTGCCTCCCTGGGATGTGAACTCTTATCTACAAGGAAAAGCCATTATTTTTCAGCTAATAAATGGAATTTATCTCTGCAGCCCCACTCTTCTCTCTCTCTCACTCTCTTTCTCTCTCTCTCTCTCTCTCTCTCTCTCTCTCTCTCTCTCTCTCTCTCTCATTTTTATGCTGCGAAGTGGATAAAAGTGTCTTCAGCATTTTGTCTCCTTCCCTTTGAAGTACCCTCTTAAGCTTGGAAATCCATTCATAAGCTTTCAGGCATTAGTCTCCTTGCAAGAGTATTTGGGTTCAAGGAGCACCAGGGTACACAGGAGCATGCCCCCAGGGACTGGGGGTCCGGACCACTTGTACAGACCTGGGCTGTCTTGGCCCCATGCCATGCCTCTCTGTGGTCTCTATACTCTTCAGGCTTGAAGTGAGCAGAAGTCCACTTCCTGTCCAGGTCTGACTTTTTCTCAGTGTTCACTATCCAAGATTTTGGGGTCAAAGAGATAGTACAAGAGGGAAGTCACCTTCCTTGCATGTCGCTGGCCCTGGTTCGATCCTCCAGTACCAGCAGGGATAACTCCTGAGCACACTACCAGAAACAGTTCCCGCCTGCCCCTGCCCAGCCACAAATGAGCACACAAGGGCCCTGAGTGATAGCACAGCAGGGAGGGCAATTACCCTGCATGCGACCAACCCAGGTTCGATTCCTGGCACCCCAAATGGTCCTTTGAAGCCTGCCAGGAGTGATCCTTGGTTGCAGACCCAAGAGTAGGCCTTGAGAACTTCTGGTTGTGCCCCCCAAACTAAAACAGTACAAATGAGTAGCAGGATCAGGATGCTTGGGGCAGTCTGTCCTCTGCAGTGTTTGTGTGTGTGTGGGGGGGGGGGGGGGGGTGGGGGTTAGGGTGCCCAGCTCTCATCAGACTATCCCTGTCCACAGAGGTGTAGGAAACCCTCCCTCTGGAGAGGGGAAGCAGGCTCACAGCCTTCAGAATTCCAGCCTCCTGGGGTCCTCCTGACCGTGTGTGGAGTCTCCACTCGGCTTGAGAGGGGAGCTCAGGCACTAGGTCATCCTGATCAAGAGGATGCCACTGGCTGGACACCTTCATAGGAAATGGCAGAGTTTGTGTGTGTTGCTTCTGCTGATTCATGGCAGCTCTGAAGCCAAACTGCACCAGCTCTGTTCAAAGAGCAGAGTCCCCTGGGGTGCCTGCAATGCCATGTCACCGTGTTAGAGAATCACGATGTTTGTTTGAAAGAAGCTGTAAGTGACATATGCTATGGATCACTTTCCTGTGTACAGCTTGCCTCGGTATGTTATACACTGCAGAAGAGTAATCACACCAAGTCTTGTTCGAGTCCAGTGAGCATCGCATGTGCCGCACCATCACCGCAGACCTGTCACCACATGTTTTTCATTCTTGTGCTTTTTCCGTTTGTGTTTTGGGGAGTGGGAGGAAGTCCTGGTGGTGCTCAAGATTTACTCCTGGACCTGTGCTCAAGGATCACTCCTGGAAGTGCCTGGGGGAGTCCCAGTTTGGTGCTTCATTCAGATCAAACCCAAGTTGGCCGCATACAAAGCAAAACCATTTCTTTTCTTGTGGCAAGAATTTTAAAGATCCATTACAAACCAGCCCTGACCTCGCAGCTCAGCTTCAGTCTGTTCGCGTTTCTTGGTCCTTTGCACAGATCGCCTCCACTTTAAGATCCATTTCCTTAACAGCTCTCAAATGCACAATCCAGCATTATTAACTAGAGTCCCCAAGCTGTGCACACTGTCCCCAGGGGCTGAGAATCCTTAATGAAATCTTGCTGCTCATCATCTTTTTATAATTTTACTTCCGATCATTGACTTCAGATGCAGTGCATTTCCCCAGCTTGCCGTGAATCCACATTTCTGGATCCATGTTCTCTTCTATTTCTGCTGTCTCTTCTAACTGTTTGCACACAACAGTATTTTCCTGTGCTCCCCTGTTTCTTATAGCCCCATGTCAACATGTTAGTTTCTGCTGGGGGATTGTGTGACAGTGGGCTTGGTGGCTTGGGACCATGATCATTTCTCAATTGCTGGCTTCTCGTGGCCATACTGTTACAGCCTGATTTGGTCTTTGGAGAACAGAGGTTGGGAGTTGTGTTCTCACCAGAGGGTGGAGGGACCCACTTTCAGCTCAGAGTCAAGATTTATCACATAACCCTTGGAGGACACTGGCCCTGGGGCCTGTGTGCTCATGAATGGTCACTAGTAAAGGTCACTCGGCTATCCTTGCTCATGCCCATAAGCCCCCTGGGCAGGGCTGGAGAAGGTACCCAGGTAAGATGGATAAACATGATTATAGAAGTGGCAAGTGGTCATTTTATCTTATTTATTTTGGATTTCGGGCTCCACCTAGCACTAAAGTCTTCTTCCTCACTCAGAGATTGCTCCTGGCAGGCTCAGGGGATTATATGGGATGCCAGGGACCAAGCCCTAGTTGACATGTAAGGAAAGCGCCCTTCCTGCTATACTATCACTCTGACCTTAATTTTTCTCTTTGGTAAGAAGCAAGTCACAGATTCTGCCCATTTCCTAGGGACCAGAAGCTTAAGGTCAGTGTTACATCAGGCTCAGAGCCTTTACTGAGAATCTGTCCTTGTTCCTGTGAACATACATTTTCCATTCACAGCCAGGTATTGGAGGCAGTTACTATTCTGGTCTCACCTGGAAGTGCACTGAAGTTTGCCTTGAATTGGATTTGCCAGTAGGTGGTGAAGCAGAGTATGGCAAGCAGTGCCATCCCAGTGTGCAACAGTTAGGCATGTGGGTGTGTAGGAGATCTGGGAAGAGGATGGGAGATAAGTGAGTTAGAAATAAATGAAGCTTTTTTTTTTAATAGCAAACCAAGAGTCTTCATTCTTATTTATTTTGTTTGGGGGCCACACTAGTGGTGCCTAGGGCTCACTCTGCAAGTGAAGATCTCTGGCTCTACACTTGGTCTCGGGGGACCATCTGGGATGCCAGGAAATGAAGCTCAGAGGGGAGGTTGGGGCTGACTTGCAAAGGACTTGGATGTTGCGCCGAAATGTTCTCTGTGAAGCCACAGCAACCATGGACTAGCACACGCTCCTTCTGTCAGTGCCACACAGGAGACCCATGTGTAGACATAGAAAAAGATTATTTTTACTCATGCATGTAAATGAATCTTAAAGGATCAGCTTCAAGTGAAATATAAAAGTGAGAGCTTTTGAGGGGTACACCTGGTAGTGCTCAGGGATTTCTCACATTTGGAGTGGGGCTCAGGGAACCAATTGGGGTGCTGGGGCTAGAACCTGGGATCAGCTGAATGCACAATGGGTACCATAACCCCTATAATATCTTTCCTAAATATATGTTTTGAAACAAATTTTAATAACTGAGTACCAGTTACCATTTTTGTCAGTTGTTTGGAATCATAATACCTTGAATAGTACTTGAGGCTGTATGAAAATGATTATTTTTGGCTTTGTAGGTGACACTCAACTGTGCTCAGGGCTTACTCCCGGCTCTGCACTCGGGACCATATGGGGTGCTGAAGCGTAACCCTAAGCAGGCTGCATGCAAGGCGAGTGCCTTTCCCATCTGAACCAACTCTCCAGCCCCTACGTGAAAAATATCTCATTGAAAACGTCCCCCTTATATCGAGTGAAACATCTTAAAGTGTTAGGGCACGGATCGTGATCTCCCTTTAACGACAAAGAAACTCCAGAGACTGCAAACAGCAAGCAAGGTTTATTGTAAGACTGGCTAGCCAGGGTCAAGCCGCCTACACAGACACGCAGGTCAGTTAGGTGAGGCAAGACCCCGAACCTCTTCAAAGGGGATCTTATATAGGCCTTCACTGGCCGTTACAGCAAAGCCCGCGCATTTCATAGCCAATAGATTTGTAACAACATATGCTTTCTTAACCAATCCATGTAGAAGTACATCACTCCTTAGCCTATAGATTCAAAGATCAGCATTTACGTACATAGGCATTGTGACTAGTGGGCATCAGGTAACTTGGACATTTGGTTATCACCTTGCTTCCTCTGATTCTCAGCCCTGCATTCCGGAGGTGGATAAGGGAAGAGTTCTTAAGGGAGGTAACAGATAAGGAGGACAGGAAAGGGAGAGTTACTAATTTATAGAGTTTTAACTCTGGAATCTCCCTCAGGGTCCCTAGGGACCTAACATTCCTCCCTTTCTCTACTTCATATTGAGGAATCTTCCTCAGTGGGCTCTTCATACAGAGGAGTAATTTCCTCAGTGGGCAGGGTCCAGTATTGTTACCCAGAATTAGGAGGATTTTCAAGACTCAAACCAATTCTCCCAGGCCTCCCTTTCTCTCCGACGTTGTTCAAGGCCCTCCCCGAGCTTGGCCGTGAAGTCTCAGACCATCCCTGTGTGATCAGTATAGAGTAGCAGCATTTTTCTCCCAACACCACACATAAATCCCCATTCTTCATTGCCTTGGGAGGGGGCCTTCCCTATCTACCTGCCTACATCCTATTGCTCCCCCCCCCCCCCAGAGATTCCACCACCTTGAATCTTTAAGGGAGAATGGCAGAAGGTCCATCTTCTGGAGCTGCTTCATGCTGACAATGGGGCGCTGGCCCTGCCTACACAAGGGGTGAAATCTCATGCTACCTCAGCTTTTTAGTGGCCCTCAGCAATGAATTGGTTGGGTTCCTGAAGTTATCTGAAAGAAAAGATCAGTTCGATTAGACTGAGGGATATCACTTTGAAATGGTTAGATCCTGGAGGAGTAGAAGTTCCTTTCTGACCCAGTAAGGACAGAGTACTCTACCCACAGGTTTGGCTGATAGAAAAATGACTTCCTGTGTCCAGATTTTTCTACTGGACACAGAAACACCAAGCCATTCTCTGGCTTTCTCAGTGCAGATTGGAAAAGCTTCTGCCCATACACTGAAGCTATCAATAAGAACCAACAGATATTTATACCTTGAACATATGAGCATTTGATCATTTGCATAAAGTCAAGCTGCGATCCTCCTCTAAGTTCCTTGATGTTGAACAGGTGTTAGGAGAGAAGGATCAAGATTTCCACTAGGTTCATTAATGGCACAGAAAGCACAGTTCTGAGTTACTTCTACCTTACTTGCTATTGAGTCTCTTTAATAATATTCCACTGCATTGGTCCAGGAGTTAGCAACTTTCCTTGTTGGTAAATCATCCATCATCTTCCTTTTGGAAACCTCCAATGTCCGTCGTTCCTCTTCTGCAGAGCATTCTTGCTTAGAGGAAACATTCTCTGGTGTTAATCCCATGATGCAACAAAAATTAAGAGCTGTTAACATCCTTGTTCTCTCCAAATGACTGTTCACAGAAAATGAGATGCAATACAGAAAGTATAGAAAGAAAATTCACAGTATTTTAGAACTAGATATTAATCCATTCTAATTTAACCAGTTTAGATGCCCTTTCTTGACACTCTTGCCAATTCACAAACTGGGGAAAAGCAATTCTGCACTTTGAGATGAGCTTCACCCTAGTAAAGCTCTGACTTCCAATGCTCTGATCAGACTAGTGACAGCATGTATAACATTGAGTTCCTTTATAGATTAGGCTGTTTTCCTACAGAGAGTAACCAGGTTTTATCTAAATTTCCCAAAGAGGGTTACCTTTTAGACCAAGATTAAATACATTTATTCAATCACCTTTGTAGAATTAGAATCTGATTCTTACAAAAAGCAAGTTACAGAAACATGGTTTTCTCTCCACCTTCATTTCAAAACTTTGCAAGATAGTTTAACAAACCTGGCTTGTTCTTTTGCATAAACACAGTAAGCTTAGAGAACTCTCCATTTCGGATACCCCATTATTTACTGAGAAGTCCTGGGGATTGACTAAAGACAGGAGACACACCAATAGTGGCATTAATCTGATTTGGCACATCAGAGCTACCCAGGCCTAGCCAGAAGATGTCCCACGATGAACTGGATGGCCTCGAGCCTTCAGGCCTCATATTCCACAGAGATGTCCTGGCAGAAAGGAGTCCATCCCATCCCTTCTTCAGGGGTGGGAGAAATCCTGGTTTCCAGGTTTTTTTCCTTGACACTGAGAGTAGGCCCAGACTGAGTTAGTCATTGCAGAGTCCTAGATTCCTCATTCTCTATAGCAGTGATAATTTCTGGTCTTTTCTTGAGCCGGCCTGCCTCTAGGGTCGCCCTGAGGTTTGTAGGGTACTTGAAACAGTACCTGTTAAGTCCCTACTCCTGTCATTTAGACAGATCCCCTGACTGTTTCCCTGGAAGAGGGATTTGGGGTCCCACAGTTGTTTTTTTTTTTTCCTGTCTGCATGAGGGGTAGACCCTATTACAGAGAGGAAAGGCTTATCTGGATTTATGCAAACCAACATAGAGCCATGAAACATCAAAAACATACTGAAGGTGCAAAAGAAGAGAAAAGCAAGCATTTTACTTTACTCACAGAGATGTAATACACCTTTTTGCTGTGGGTCCTAGTCAGAGAAGCTAAAATCTGTAGAGATAAAGCATACCGTTTAACATGTTTTCAATCCCATGTCAAAACCCTTGATTCTCTGCAACTTTTGAAAAATTCAATTATCTAAGAGCACTGTAACAGGAGTCCGGATAATCCACCTATCGTCTTTTCCATAGATCTTACTGAAAAGGTATTAGAACAATTCTGCATATGATTTAAAGAGTTTCTTATAACAAAACAATTTGATCAGTTCCTTTTCTTAAACCAACCTCAAACCTCATATACACATTTCTTTTACAAACATTCTATAACTGGATTCCTTTTCTTTTTCCCACTGATATCTCCATCAATTATCTTTCTGACTTAAGACACACATCTATATGCCTAATAGTCATCCCACAAGTTTAACCTCTTATTTTACTGAACTTAGTACAACATGATCTTCCAAGTTTAGACACTAGTTACCAATCATCTCATTTAACATTGACAAAAATACTCTGAAGTACCATTTCAAAGGCATTATATCAGTTCTATAGGTATGCAAAAGGCTTTAGAGATGCTCACAACTAAAGTTCTTACAACATACATTCACTGGGCAAAAGTTCACTTCACATTAGAAATTAACCAAGAGACATCTTAGAATTCTGATTTCTAGGAAAACACAAATACAAAAAGATTAAAACACTCATAGATGACCATGAAACAGAAAGAATTTCACACTTAGGTACAAAGTTCTGTGAATGTCAGGACTAGGTTGATACCTGGAGACAAAGCTTGGCATGAAATAAAATTATCAAAATAATAGCATGCACTTTTAAGCAATAGACAGGCTGATTAACAGCATAGTTAGTAAAATTTCCCACATTTTCCATGCAATTCTCCATTCTCAGAAACTATTACAGAAGGCTGACATCTGAGGTGAACCCATTTTATAACTCTTAGTAGTTCTAGAAATTTTAGTTAACCAAGAGTCTCAGAGATCACATAGAGCACTGGTAGGACAAACTTTGCAACCAATTTTATAACTCTAGAAACTCATGTTTAAACTAAACCATTATTTTTTGAACCTGTTTTCATGTGTCATTTTAACTCCTTCTATGTCAAATATTCTAATCCAATCCAGATACAAATTGTACATTAACATAACAGCAAAAGACCTATAAACAATCAATTTTTATAGAACATGATAAAACTTTCTTTGGCTTAATTTCAATAGTTCTTGTACCTTAATTATTTAAAATCATGAGCTCTCTATACCAGACATTTTTAACAATTCCACAAAAATACAAACATGCTTTCAGACACAGAAAAAGCCCTTTGGATTTTTTTTTTTTTAACCAAACTTTGATATCAGTATAAGAAAATATTTGAATTGCTGTGTGAGCACAAAAAGGATGGCAACAATCTATCTTTCCCACCGCCCGCATTCGGTAGTTTCCCCCACTCCAGGGAGGTAGATGGAGATGGGCAAGAAAAGGAAGGAAATCTTATGGCCAGGTTGCTTGATCTTTGTTGCAGTTTATTCCAATCCTCTCTCCATTCACTCCCGTATCTCTCCTGCCTCTCCTAGCCACCCATTCTTACAGTCTCATTATATCCCATAAAAGGAACTCAGGTTCTCTCAAGCATGTTTTCCCCTGTTCTCTCAGACCTAGTAGAGAGCCCCAAAATCTCATGGTACTTCTAAAGGGGCAAAAAGGAGAAAGAACATTGAGGCAGCAAAACATACATTGCTCCTTTACATCTGCAGGCCAGTACCAAAGACTAGCCTGGCTAGAGCTGGGAATCTACATCCCAAAGATCAGGCCTGGCTAGCACCTGAGATCTGCTCTGTGAGATAAGGGAAGCTGCCTCTTGCAGTATACTGAAATTATTTACTGAAGGCAGTTTGAAAGGGAAAAATGTTTAACCTCATCCAAACTAGTCAGGACATTCTTCTAGGACAGATCCTTACTTAACAGATCGACTCACAATTTACAATACAAGTTCAGTGTCCTGGAAGGATCTGATCTTACAAAATAACAGATTCTGACTAGGGTGAAAGCTGATTATCTGGTTGGGGAGGAGAGCATAGAGAAGTGGTTACAGAAAAACAAAGGAATGGAAGTGACTCAGGAGCACTGTGATGGGTGTAACATGATAAACCTTAGCTCCTTCTGTCAAGGAGGAATGGACAAGTCCAATTGTTATCCTATAAATTGCCACAGTTTAGGAAAACAAGGAAACTTAATTTTAATGGCTTCTGTACCTCTGTAGTTTGTAAAAGCGGCCTAATTTTTCATTAAAGTTAGCTGAGGCTTATAAGATAAGGTCTTGCTTTCTCTGAACTCTTATTTCACTTAAGTTTCAGGCTCTAGTTCCATAGCTCTTCTAGATAGTACAAGATTCTTAAGTTCAAAAGGATTTCAACTGTTAATCACATAATCATTAACGTTCTTCTAATAAGAAATCAAGATTGAGAATTCTGCTTTCTCTGTAGGCTCAAACTTCTGATAAGAAATCTTCGTTTAAACCACCTTGTCTAGCAAGTTCCAAAAACAACTGCATTCCTTAAATCACTGAGTTGCATATCACTGACTTCTCTAGAATTTCTACTTCTGATTTCAGCCTGGTCCCAACACTCTAGCGTTTCACATAGAGAGACAGATAGACAGACACAGACAGACAGACAGACAAACAAGACAATGAACTGACTAAAACACCACACATACATGTGCACATATCTGTAGTTGATCGATCAATCTGACCCTTCAAAAAAATGGCAGGGAGAAACTGATGGACTGAGAAAGGAAGGGACTGTCCCCAGGGCGAAGAAACCTTATCGCTGATTGGGAACTCTGCTCCCCATTTCCCAGTCTCCCGCTTGTTAAAAATGGGTCAAGAAAGCGCTTTTGTTGATATAAGCCGGCAAAATAAACTATGACAAAGATGTTACCATATTTTGGCCAAGGCTAAATCTGAGGCAGGGAGCTAGTATCATGATCTTGCATTTTCCTGCCTCCTCTGCTTTGATAATCCTATTTCTTTTGTTACCTATGAAGATCTGACTGCAGAATGATCTGGTAATGCAAACTGCCATTCACTGTATATCCTTCCCAATATTCTAACTTATACTCAGGCCACGTGGTGTTACAGAGGTCAACAAGATATTCCTTATCTAAACTATCTACTTGGAAGCTCTTCCGGTGTTTTAAGAGCAACCCAAAGGAGAATATTTAGGTACTGATGTAGAATTTCCCATATCTCCTAAGTGTCAGCAATAACCTATGAAAGGGAGGGAAAAGAAAAATCTAGGGTAGGATAAGTCCTTAGCATGCTCTCCTCCTAATAGTTTCTAGTGTTGTGGTTCTAGAGAGAGCACGGACACGACCACAACTGCATGCCAGCCCATCAGAAAAATCTCTCTTTAAAGAATGTCTCCTTTAGAGATTTCTGAGTCACCCTAGGAATCCCTGGGTCCTGCCTCCCGAGCGTCCACACAACCATGGCTTACACGTGTGGAGCCATACCTAGAGTGCCATGGGTTTCCAATAAGCCTATTAAGGGGAGAAGAGAAAAGTTCTGCCTTTCTTAGCTTGCCACATATTCCAATGTTCCCTGCTGACACTTTCTTCCACAAACTTCTTGTCTGTCTTTTTACCTTTTTTTTTCTCTGCTTCACTTTGCCTAGGGCTAAACCTGCTGACTGCCTCCATTAGCATTTGAATTGACCTCTAGCTGATTCTGCTGGTTAGAATGCTTAAGAAAGGGATTTCTAACTAGAAATTGATCTGCCTTAGTTTACCAGGATCTTCTCACTAGTGGGCTCTCCTCCCATAGTGGACGGTGATGCGAGACAGACAAAGGAGGGGTGCCTCTTTGCAGAGACCATTCAGATGCTTGCCTGGCCGGAGGAGAACTTAGCCTTAGTGGTTCAGCGTTGTGACTTGCGACCGGTAGCTATACCAGTGCCACCATTGACCGTATGTTCTCCGTGGAGTCGCAGGCAGCCCACTCGAGCTCCGTGACTTTAGAGGGACTTTAAGAGTGCCAGGTCGTGGAGCTACAAAATCACGCCCGATAGGAGGACCTATCAGGGTGCTCAGACACACACACATTCACACAGAGGTTATCACATTCCTCCCCCAGTCCCCCTAGAGATTTCCAAGGGAGCATACCTTCACAGCAGATCTTCCACAGATTGCCTCCTTTATCCGAGCCACAAGGTTTGGAGAGAAGGAACCTCCTGGGGGCCAATCCACACCAAAGGAAGGCCATTCTGATGAACAATAATTGGCAAACTTACCTTTCTTGATCATCAAGCCCAGATTCTGAGCTTTCCTGTGGATCTCAGAGAAGTGATCAAGAAGTAAAGCTTTGGGGGTCGATTGATTCTGACCCATATTAAACAATCTCAATAAACAGAACTAAGAGAAGGATAATAAGACAAATACACACACTAAGGACACACGCACAGATCACACTCCTGCACTCGCTCGGACCGGTCCACTCTCTCACACGGGTGCGCACCACACTCACCAGTCACCCTGGGACTCCCGAATATGCCCAAAGGGCGTGCACGTGATTTTCACCTCCGGAGGGTTTAGTTCTTCCAGGTCTTCTCCCGGCGCCGGATTTTCCAGAACAGATGAGGCCTCCAGAACAGACAGACGAGGACCCGAGGAAACCCTATGTCCCCCCAAGTCCTCCCAGTCAGGGTTGGCCACTTCCCTGCCGCGGTCCAGAACAGACGAGGCCTCCAGAACAGACAGACGAGGACCCGAGGAAACCCTATGTCCCCCCAAGTCCTCACAGGGTTAGCTACTTCCCTGCCGCGGTCCAGAAGGGGACACTGTCCCCCCACAGAACAGACGGAATATTCCCCAGAAAATTTTTTTTTTTTTTAAGGCCTTTTCAAAACCCGCTCTCTGGGCCCGTTTGCCGTCGGGAGATCTCACTGGGGCCTCCAAATGTTAGGGCACGGATCGTGATCTCCCTTTAACGACAAAGAAACTCCAGAGACTGCAAACAGCAAGCAAGGTTTATTGTAAGACTGGCTAGCCAGGGTCAAGCCGCCTACACAGACACGCAGGTCAGTTAGGTGAGGCAAGACCCCGAACCTCTTCAAAGGGGATCTTATATAGGCCTTCACTGGCCGTTACAGCAAAGCCCGCGCATTTCATAGCCAATAGATTTGTAACAACATATGCTTTCTTAACCAATCCATGTAGAAGTACATCACTCCTTAGCCTATAGATTCAAAGATCAGCATTTACGTACATAGGCATTGTGACTAGTGGGCATCAGGTAACTTGGACATTTGGTTATCACCTTGCTTCCTCTGATTCTCAGCCCTGCATTCCGGAGGTGGATAAGGGAAGAGTTCTTAAGGGAGGTAACAGATAAGGAGGACAGGAAAGGGAGAGTTACTAATTTATAGAGTTTTAACTCTGGAATCTCCCTCAGGGTCCCTAGGGACCTAACAAAAGTAATTTTGGGGTCAGGTTTATGTCAATTATTAGGCATATTAAAACTTTGAAAATAAAAATATTACTCAAGCTGGGGACCACTCACTGGCTATATTATGGATATTTGAGGAAATGGATTTTGTTTCTCCAGAGCCATGGACAGTTCTTCCAGGCAGATGTGCTCCATGCTGTTTTTGGGGGGAAAGAAGTAGGTGAATATTCTCATTCTAGCACAAATATGAGGTGAACAGCAAAGGATGTGCTGGAAGGGCCTTGTTTGTATAAGAGGCTCATTATTCCCTCCAAGTAATATATCAAACCTGAGAGAGTTTAGCCCAGCTCGGAGTGATATAAGTTAGAATACTTTAAGTCACATGGTGACAAAACGTGATCTTTATGGCTTCAAGGATTTTCAAGTTATTTTCGTTGAGAAAGTACTTGATTTTCCAAGGGAGAGCCAGTTGGCTTCCTGGTGGAGTTTTTTTAATCTCTGCTGGAAGGATAAGTCATTTGCCAGCCAATGGGAATATGAGGATTCCAGCCAATGAGGATATGAGGGGCCACTGGAATCCTCATATCCTACTGCCAAGGCTGCCTCCCACATGTGTGTGTGACTGACTCACACCCCTCCAGAATAAAGTGAAACTTGGGGAGGGCAGGAATGCAGAGTCTTGTCCTGAACATCACAGAGGGGTTTTACGTCCTGGGGTTTCTCGCTGAGCTTGCTAGCTTTGCAATCCTGGGATGCCTTTCTTGCCAGTTCTGCACTGGACTCTTTTCTTGGTAGGTGGCTACCACCTGTTGGTTCTTTTCCATGTGTTCCCAGAGTGTTTCAAGTGGGATAGGTTTTATACACAGTCTCACTCAAGGTGGCTATCCCCATGCTTCCCTGTCAAATCCCTGGGATTAAATCACCCTGGGTTATCTGGGTGCCTGGATTGCCCTTAAATCCAATCCATAGAGGGAGTGTTGGTACCTGAAGAGGAGCAGGCTGAGACCGTCATTAGACTGATGTGGCCACAAGCCACGCTGTGTTGCAGCCAGCAGGAGCTGCAAAATCTTAAGAGGCCGATTCTCCTGGAAGCCTCGGAGAGCATGGCTTTGCCTGTGCTGTGGTTTCTAATGCTGACTGCTAGAATCTTGGAAGGAGACCAGAGATATCCTATAAGGCAGCAGGTTTGTCATCTCCAGCAGCCAGAAGCCCTAGGACACCCAGACACCATCCTTACCAGCCAGTGAAGAAGCTCAGAGGCTCTGGCCAACTACAGGTCTTCCATGAGTGACCCTGATGGTTTGGATTCTGTCATCCTGGTGGGCTCCCACTCCTGTCAGATCTCCCCCTCTATCACTTTCCAGAGGGGCCTTTCAGGGAGGCTGAACACTGGGCAGCATGAGCCCGTTGAAGCCATGGGTGCAGCTGCAGCCTCATCTACTCTCTGCTATCCACTGCTGGGAAAGCCACAGGGCTCAAGGCGTCTGTGTCTTCCATCCAGTGTTTGTTCCCAGTGTGCATGTGCCTCTGCTTTATAAGGAAGTTTTCTTTCCTCTTTTTGTTTTTTGGTGATGCTCAGGGGTTACTGCTGGCCATGCACTCAGGAATTACTCCTGGCAGTGCTCGGGGGACTACAGGGGATGCCAGGAATCAAACTCAGGTCAGCCACTTGCAAGGCAAATGCCCTCCCCACAGTACTATCACTCTGGTTTCTTACAACAGTCTGATCTGCATGACCCTCAGTGAGCCCCAAGGCTAGATTGTCCCTGGCAGACACACTCAGGTGCCAACATGCTTTCTGAGCAGCTGGACTCTCATTCTCTCATTATATATTTTTTCCTCTTCTGTTCTATTCTGGGGTGCATTAATTTTAGAAATGCCAAGACAAATGGGGATTCATTTGCAAATGCCCCTGAAGGCATAATTGATTGTTTCCCAGGCTGACCTTTATGGGAAACTGGCAGCCAGCAGGAGACAGAGCACCCCAGCCCCCACCTGCCCCCACAAACCTCTGGCCCCTGTGATCCTGTCACTTTCCCCACGATTTTCAGGAAATTGGGTAAAGATGGAAGAAGCTGTGTCCTGAGACTGCTGATGACTTTCCCAACTAGCTAGGGTCTCCTCTCTTTCCGCTGGAGATAAACAGAGAGCTGATGCTTCCACCATTCTACAGAGCCAGCTCTGAGCATGGCCACAATGCAGCCTGTGCTGGTGCTCTGGGCACAGCTGCACTGGGCAGGCCCCCCCACCCCCCCAGGACTCTGCAACTTGTACTCCTGCTTCTCCGCAGAGCCTACATGCCTGGCTTCTTACTCATTTCTTCTCCCAAGATTTACTTTTTGTTTGTTTTATTTTTGTTTGGGGCCACACACAGCCGTGCTGAGCCTTACCCTGGGTTCTTCTCTCAGGGATCATGCCTTGCAGGCTCAGGGAACCCTATGGGGCTCGGGGGATCCAACTTAGGTGTTCTCTGTGCAAGGCGAGCGCCTTACCTGATACACTATCACTCTGGCCCATCTCACAAGAATTCTAATGTGGCAAAAACAGCTTCTTAGGCTGTGTTCTAGGCTGTGGAAACCCCTACCCGTGAATGGAGAACGTGGTCACTCCAGACACTGTTGGGGGCTGTTCTGCTGTAACGGGGGTTAGTGGCCTCTCCAGGGTCCTGCAGGACAGTATGAATGGAAACCGGACATGAGATGCCTTTAGCGTGATGTCCACATAAGTGCCTCAGTCACATCCACAGGTCACATAACAGGTCCGTCCTGGGTTGGTTTGCTACCCTGCCTCTGCTTCCTGGCTACACTGAACCTCAGGAATGTGATCTGTTTGGCAAGAGGCCTCATGTTGGTGGAAGCAAATGGAATGAGCATGGCCTTAATTCACTGGAGTATCTTTGTATTGAATGTGGGTGCGGGGGGACTTGCAGTGTTCAGGGCTCACTCTTGGCTCTGTGCTTAGGGGTGACTGCTGGGAGTGCTTTGGGGACCTTATGTGGTCCCAGGGGTGGTACCCAGGTCAGTTGCATGCCAGACAAGTGCCTTCCTTACTGTACTACCACCCTGACCCCCGATGTGACTACTTTTAAGAAGGGGTATGAAGGGCTTGAGGACATGGCTCATAGGGCAGAGGCACACAGTTGACTTCCCCTGGCTTGGCAGGAGGATGAACAGAGAACTTTGGTGCTGATGAGTGGCTCAAAATATACTTTTTTAATGATGCCTGTATTCCAGACAAGATTTTTGGTCCTTATTAAGGTTCTGAGAGTGAGTAGGGAGGGGAGAGACAGACAGCAAACAGACAGACAGATTCAGACAGACATCGATTAGCAATCATTCTCCCTGCCACTGTTCCTGATAGGGACCTTCAACCATGTGCGGTTCGGAAGAATCTGATCCCCCCACTGTGGCTGCTGGAGCATGTCCTGTAAATAGTTTTTTGCTTTATGGGCAGGGGGTGATGGGAAGGACAGCAAGCACTGAGTGGCTGGACAGGACTGGCCCTCCCACCACTCTGCCCAATGGTGAGCTGCCCAGAGCTGGTGTCTAATTAATAGCCTGTGACTAACCCATCTGCCGTGTGCCTCACTCACGAGAGCAGCCTGGCTGCAGATGCTCATGGCCTCCCCTGGCGTGAGTGTTAAATAGATTTTTAATAACTTCCTTAGGAGGCTCTTGGAACTCTACCGGCTGGTGTGGCCCATTCCTCCTGAGTACCTCTCAGTGAATTGAGTTTTAATCCTCCACGAGGGTTCACGCCAGGATACAGAGTGTTCTTAAGTTCTTGCCTTTACAAGAGCACATCAGGGTGGTTTTTTCAAAGCGAAGCCAGGCCAGCAGTCATTCTTATTACAAACCATCACCCATATCCCAAAGAACAGGTCTAGCTGCCCTCCGGAGAAACAATGTCTTGCTTTGTGATTAGGAGGACTCCTGATCTGCTGGAAGCAGGTCCAGAGAGTTTGCACCCAGGGCCCATGCAGTCCTATTCTCCCCAGGGGGGGCGGGCATGGGGAAGAAGGGCTCACCCTCACCGGAATTCCTCACCATGCCGCTTCTACAGGACTTGACAAGACTTCTGGGAAACTGTTTCCAGGCTATTTCCCCTCTTATCTGGAAGCCCACACTGGTGCTCAATGAAGTACAGTCTGGAGTCCTGGGAAATGAAGTTCAAGGTGTGCTTATCTCCAAGGAGAAGAGATCCACATGCCTTGATTATAGGACTTCTGGTTACCTGGGCAAATCTACCAGGCTTGATTAGCATTAACAAGGCATCTTAGAATTTCCAAATCAAATAACAAAGTCCACAGGCTAGGGGTCAATCAGACATGTTGTTTTGAGAATTCTGGGCAAGTGCTGCCTGTTAATTCCTAGTCCTGAGGCCAGGACTGGGCTGGCATTGGCATCTGCTTCTGAAGGGAAAACATAGCAGAGTCATCAAGGGCAAAGCACGGGGTCATTGAGCATTTGCAGAAATTATGATTTATGAGGACAGGATAAAGGTAGAGAGCTGATAGAGCTTTTACACATGAAAGGCTGAGAAATAACTTTCAGAAACATTGCGATAACATTGAAAATCACAGGAGAACAGCCTCAAAAATTCTCCAGGCGGGTGAAACCATGTATCATTGTGGATCAAACTTTATTTCTGTGTCAGAACAGTGTGCTGACCCCCAGATGTCTTCTGTGTTACTCTTTGAAGTAATCCTAAGAGGAGTTCAGCAATAGTAACCTCGTGAGACATCTTGCAACCTCCCATCTTGCAATACCAGAAGCAGAGCTTATAGGTGCTTCACATCTCCAACCTTTATTATTCTTATGTAAGGGAGGATTTTTGGGACCAACCAATCAAGTCATATATGCCCTAGGCAAGTAATTAGCACTGTCCTCCCATTGTTCATCAATTTGCTTGAGTGGGCAGCAGTTATGTCTCACAACAAATGGTGAGACTTGTTGTTACTGTTTTTGGCATATCAAATATGTCACGGGAAGCTTGCCAGGCTTTTGCTGTGTGGGCAAGATACTCTCGGTAGCTTGCCAGGCTCTCTGAGAGGGGCGGAGGAACAAACCCAGGTTGGCCACGTGCAAGGGAAATGCCTTACCCACTGTGCTATCACTCCAGTCCTAGGCAAGTAAAATGACCAATCAAATATATAAATCAGGAACCAATCAGAAATTTTTTTATCTGTCCCCTCTTCTTCATTTCATCCATGTCACAGCCAAGGCTTAATTTCATTTGCTTGCTGAAATGCACTTGACTTGAGTCCTCTTTGGAAATCATAATCAAAACTGTGTCCCTAGGTAGGGGCGTGGGATTCAGTTCCTTCTCCATCATTTAAAGAACAGTTGATGATTATACCCAATCACTGGAAAGAATAAACATCCATTCTCTCCTTAAACTTAACGAGAAGAATATTCCCCTGAGCCTTATTCTGTATTTTGGGTTTGCCAATTGTTCTTTTGCTGTGTATGCAAATACAAATAATTTTACTTATGACAATTTAGGCGATTCATTGGATTTACTTAGAATTTTTTATAGTCAGATGTTCTTTAATGTCCCAGAAATAAAAAGCTGTCCTTGATCCCTGGTAGGTAAAGACCAACTGGAACTGTAGCAGGAGTCTTGGACTCTTGGGACGGCTCTGTCACTCAGCAGTACCTGCCCTCACCTTCCAGAACCCAGCTGAGATCCCTGCACCACCTTAAGGGCCTCCTCGAATCTTCAGTGCTATGGATTTTTCCCACCTCTCCCTGCAAAAGTCTTAATCTATATGTAGAGAGTGATCTAGGTTTCATGGTGGTACTTCATAAAGTAGGGGAACCATCAAAGCAGCCCAAACTACATAAAATTTTTTCATGTTTTTAATGGTAACTCACATGCTAGGCTTGTTAGCTGAACATAAATGTGGTAGGGGAAAAAAATTAAAGGCACTTTTCTTAACTAAAGCAGGGCTGGCGGGCAACCCGGCTAACCCTGATTGGCAAAGGTGACGATCATTCACAAAGGAAGTGCCGTGATTTCATGAAAATTTTAGTCAGCCAAACTGATTGATGATAGCAAATTACTGGGAGCAAAGAATCACTGACATTTTTCAAGAAAATGTCCTTGTTTCCTATGCACACATTGTAATGACAAAGCCCAACAAACGTGGCCCATGCAAGACTGAGCGTTGTTGTAACACATGAAAGTCTGCTTGTGAACTTTTCCTCAGTGGTGCCACCAAGCCCCTGGGCTCTGTCCACACCATCATTTCTCCTTGTAGTTGAAACCTGGTTATGTAAGTTCCATGAGTGGGGGGTTAAGGTTCTGTTAGTGGCCACGACTTTCTGTTTGTCTGTCAAGCCTTAATAATCCAGGTGGTACCCTTCTGTCTACACATCACAAATCCACTTACTAATAACTTGTCTGTTGTAGCATCCACCACTGAATACAGTGAGTGTGGAGACTGGGCTACTCATTAATAGAGAGCCTTCATTTCTGCTTCCCCCAGCTCCTGAAGATTCTGCTTTTCAGGAGCACCACTTGATTCTGTCTCAGCCAGGCCTCTTGCCTCAATCCCTTGGTCCATGAGTGACCTCCCCAGGTGAGAAGCTGTTCAGAAAATTGGATCATCATGAAAAAGAGTCGATTCTATGTTTCAGCTCTAATGGAAACACTCTTCTCCTTGGGCCTTTCTGGATCATCCCTGATGTTTCTGGATTCGTGCAGTTGTGCTATGTCTCTGAGTCCTTTCCTTTATTCCCTGGCTTTTTTCTCATGCTCTGCCAGAAAAGATGCTGATGGGCATCTGAGATACAGGATGTGAAATCTCAGCTATGCAGATGCTCAGTGTTGATGGACCAAATGTGGAAGAGTTTTGGAAGTTCGGGAAGGATCCAGTGTGTCCGGTCCCCACCATCTCTGGCAATAAGTGTTCTTCTATTCTTCCAGATCAGATACTGGTGACTGCTAGGCCCTGGCTCTGGGCTAGGAGTCTAGTATTAAACAGAAGTGACCTCAGTTTTTGCTCTGAGGGGCTTTTGCAATGACAGAAAGGGAAATACAAGATGTTGATCCAGAGTCTGGGAGTGGAACTAAACATGGAATGAGGCACCTTACATTAGCCTGGGGGTGCATCAGAGAGGCTTCTAGAAAGTTTCAAGCATGCCTGGTAAAGCATCCATAAACCAATTGATTGTGTCTTTTGTCGGTCATGGAAGCCGAATAATTACTACAAAATGTGTGTACACGTAGACAAAGGTAGCTTCTGTCGTCTGGATGGTTAGTGGTCTCAGTACACAGCAAAGAGGGCTGGAAAGTATCTCTCATCTCAGCAGTTCATGCCGACGATTATGGTGGACCCCGAGGAGAAGGTCTCCAGGTGATTACTGACATGGTAGGTGGGTTTCTGAATGAGGACAAGATGTGTGTGTGTGAGTAGGTGAAAAAAGATGATTTCAAGACTGATGGGCATGACCTGATCTCATAATCCTGACAACTCACAAGGGAGAGATGAAGTTAGTGCTGGCCCATTGGCTGGTATATCTCTATGCTGCAATTTTTCTATCAGCAAATTCTTTGTTTCGAATACTTCTGTTTTTCTTTGTGGTTGCATGAGTGCGTACATATGTGCATGTATGCATGCATGCGTGCATGTGTGGGGTATGTGTGTGTGTATGTGTGTGTGTGTGTGTGTGTGATACTGAGGATTTAATATAGGACCTCATGCAAGCAAGACACAAGCTTTACCACAGAGTCACAGCCTAATCACACATCAAACATTGTTAAGGCCTGTTTGGTTCTGGGGACCAGCAAGAGAGTACAGCTAGTAGATGCTCACCTTGCATGCAGCCAACCTGCGTTTTATCCGCATCAGTCCATATGGTCTCTGGAGCACATCAGGAATATTTTCTGAGCACAGAGCCGAGAGTAAACACTGAGCACCGCCAGCTGTGATCTCTCCCCTAAAAAAATCTTTTTGGTTCTAAAATAACATAAGTCACTTTTTATATGAAGTAAAGTGGTTTGCCCCATTATTCTTCGTGTTTTGTTTTATTTTCTAGACTATGGTTCTAGTCCAGACTCAAGGCTTGGGCATCTCTCCCAGTGGTTCTCTGAGTGCCTTTCAGTGCCAGGACAGAACTGGGGATCCCACAGGCAAAGTCTATGCTCCCGCCCTTTGAATTACCTCCCTACCCTGCCTCATTCTATAGAACCGTGCATGAATGTTTATCTATAGAACATAGCCAGTAATTTATTGATGGTGATCCTAGTTCTTTTCGAAACAAATCAGAAAATTATATTTATATTTATACATTTGCCCTGATTTGCACACAGGGATTTTCTGTTGGATTCCCTGCCGAAAATGCAGCTTCTTTTTTTTTCTTTTTGGGTCACACTCAATGATGCTCAGGGATTACTCCTGGCTCTGCACTCAGGAATTACTCCTAGCAATGCTTGGGGGACCATATGGGATGCAGGGATTGAACTCAGGTCAGTTGCGTACAAGGCAAATGCACCCTACCTACTGTACTATCACTCCAGCCCCCAGCTTCTGTTTTTTAAGTTCTGGGAATTTAAATTTGAGTAGTTATTGCCAGATTTTACATGAGAAAAAGGTTTAAATACCAACTAAGTTTCTACATTAGTGACATCAAGTTCTTTCTCTCACAAGCAATGCCCACTATTGATTTAACTTCAAACTGTGAACCAAATGATTAGCTACATTTTCTGCTCATGATCTATGGCAGATAGGCTGAATGTGGTAGCTTCGATGATGCATGCATTATGGGGATGCGGCAAGGTGCAGTTCACCTTAAAATACTTAACCGATAATTAAAAACTATGAATAAACTTCTTTGAATTATTTAGGCTTTTTGTTTGTTTATTTGGGTCACACCCAGTGATGCTCAGAGCTTACTCCTGGCTCTGCACTCAGGAAGTGCTCCCGGTGGTGCTGGGGGACCCTACGGGATGGTGGGGATTGAGCCTGGGAAAGCTGTGTGCAAAGTAAATGATACTATCACTCCAGTTCCTCTTTGAGTTATTTTAATTTTAAAATATCAAAGATTTTCTCATGGTGTGAAGAATTTTCTATTAAATCTCAAAGTTATCCCATTTGGGTGCCTCAAGCTTTTCCAATGAGGGACAGTTACTCTTACTTATTAAAGGAACCCATTTCACTGATACACTAGAAACAGACCCTGGATGGATACTCTGAGGAGCAGAACTCAAACTCCCCATGTGGTACTCTCCAAGCCTTCTTGGGCTGGGGCGATAGCACAGCGGGTAGGGCGTCTGCCTTGCACGCAGCCCACATGGCCGACCCGAGTTCGATTCCTCCGTCCCTCTCGGAGAGCCCGGCAAGCTACCGAGAGTATTCGATATGCCAGACACAGTAACAACAAAGTCTCCAATGGAGACATTACTGGGCCCACTCGAGCAAATTGATGATCAACGGGAGGGCCTTGTTATCCTTAATGATATCAATATATAATTGTATTTATTATATAGAAATTGATAACAGATTGGTTATATATAAATAAATATAACTTTATTGTTGTGGTGCAAAACTTGAATCACATCTGCTGACCTAACCAAATTATCTATGTGCATGCTACAGCCTTGCTGCGTCTGAGTACAATATGTCCAAGGGACAAGGCTGTAGTCCAGGTTCTGAGATGGTCTCACAAGGAGCGGGAAATTTTATAGGGTCAGCCAGGGAACTGTGTTGGGTCCCTTGTTCGTAAACTTTTAAATTTGTTTTTGAATTGCTCTTTTGATGACTGGATGACAAGAGTTATTGGACAGAGGTACCCATACATGGACCTTCATAATCACCAGCATTTTAAACTACCCGGACTTCTGGAGACCACAGTTTCTGATGTGAAATATCCCATTAATCTCATTGACAAATCCCTGTCTATGATTGGATTCTCTTGCAGCTGTTAAGATATTTTTTGTCTTTTTCATTTGAAAGTTTAATTATAACCTGTTTCTCCATCTGGGTCTCTGAGATCATCTTATATGGAGTTTGTTAAGCTTCTGTGCTTATACCCATGTATTCAAAAAACATGGGAAATTCTCAGCTCTTATTTCTCTATGTATTCTCTGCAGTGCCCTTTTTCTCTCTGTCTTTTCTGTGACCCCCAATGTTTATATTGATTTATTTGATGGTACCCCAAAGAGTCATTATTTTCACAGCTCTTATTCTTTATCTTTCTTTTGTTCTTCCTGACTCAATAATTTATCTTGTTCCGCATTCAACTTTGATGCTGCTTCTGCTTGCTCAAATCTACTTCTAAATTGCTCTAAAGGATTTCCCTTTAGTTATAATGTACCTCTTAGCCCAAAATTCATTTTCACATTTCATTTTTCTTATCTTTATTGATATTTTCCATTTGGCTCGCACATCATTTTTTTGACTTTCACCACATGTTCTGTCAGTTCATTGAGCATCTTTATGACAGTTCTTTTAAAGATGTTGTCTAATGTTTCTGCCATGAAATCTTTCAGGAACATCCCTCTTCGAATGTTTTTTCTTGCTTCCTTGATATTTTTTTCTCATATTATCTGTACTGAAAAGTGGGCATTTGAATATAATAATGTAATTTACTCTGTAAATCAAATCCATCTGCTTCTCCAAGATTCACCATTTTTGGGTATTGTTTTGTTTATTGCCCTCGTTTCATTGTCATGAACAGTCTCCCTGCAGAATTATCCTAACATATAAACTTAGGATCTCAAGTGGCTTATAATTCTTTTCTTATGCATAGTCACATACTCACTTTTAAAGTTCCAGTGTATGTATTTGTTATGAATAACCAGTATTTAATACCTGGTTCCCAAAAGGAAGAAAAGTTAGGGAAATAAACGCTAGCCCTTTAACTTCCCTTAAAGTTGAGGGAGAGTGAGTGAAATCCCGAAAACAATGCCTCTTTCTCTGCACCTCTGTGTTAAGAAGCACAAATCCTTGATCCTTGTGATGGTTATGTTATATTTCTGACACTCTTGATAAATGCAATATCATATTTATTTTTGCTTTCCTGCAGCCCCTAAAAGTGGTTAGTAACCATAGGTTTAAATGTTGGGTTCTGGTTCATTTTGAGGTTTTTATATATGGTGTGACAGAAGGGTCCAACTTTGTTCTTCATGCAGATATTTATTCAGCAGCATTTACTGCAGATGTTTCTTTCCCTATCAAATGGCCTTGATACATTTAGTTGGTTTCGAACCAACTAAAAGCAATAAACAAACCTCCAACCATCTGTGGCTTTACTTCTGGACTCATGGTTCTTTTCTCTGCCTTTAAGGATGAGAGTACAGTTTTGGAAGGATTTTGTCATAAACTTTGAAATTAGGGAATCACAGTGCCACCAAAGTTGTCCTTTCATTCAGTTATTTAGATAATCAGGGTTCCTTGAAATTCCATATGATTTTGAAGATCAGATTTTCCATTTTTGCATTTAAAGGTCTTTGGATTTTGGTAGGGATTGAACCTGTGGGTTTGTGCGGGGGAGCATTGCTATCTTAAAAAAATTTATCAAATCAACGTAACTGGCTATGATCAATTAATTGTAAACACCACTGCATTTACAATGGTATTACACGTGAATGTAATACCATTTCACCAAAACTCTTCAGTGCCACCCTCGAGAATGTCATGTGATGATTGGAATGAGAAGGAATGGGAGTGAAGATAGACTACACTAGACTAGACTACAGCAGCTCTGCTTTGCTGATGACATCGTTCTAATAACACCAAACATTAGTCAAGTAGCACAAATGCTGGCCGACTTCAACCGTGAGTGTGGAAAGATCAGACTACAGCTGAATCTTATGAAGACAATGTTTATGAGAAAGTCTTGTTCCTAACGTTCCATTCACTCTCAACACAACAAACATCTCGAATGCAACAGTTATGTGTACCTAGTTCGAGAAGTCAACATGATGAATGACCTGGCACCTGAGTTGAGCAGGAGGAAGAGAGTGACTTGGAACACCTTCAAGAGAGTCGAAGAAATAACTAAGAGGACGAAGAACCTCCAGCTCTGGGCACTTCTCTTCGATTCCACTGTACTTCCTGCATTAACATACGCCTCAGAGACCTGAGCCCTATGAATAAAGGATGAGAACGCTATTTGGGTCTTCCAAAGAAGAATTGAAAGAGCTATGCTTAGAGTATCATGCTTCACCCAAATGAGAGAAAGGATCTGGAGTTCCGACCTCCATTGATGGTCAAGAATCAGGGACGCTGTCTCATTTGCCAAGGCATCGAAAATTGAATGGGCTGGACACGTAATGAGATTTGGAGACAACCTCTGGACTAGAGCCGTTACCGACTGGATTACACAGGACATCAAAAGATCGAGTGACTGCCCACCTATGAGATGGTCAGACTTCTTCATCAAGACCTTGAACGATTGGTTTGAGGCTCTTCGTGTTCCTAGAATGAGCAGATGCCATTGGGCTACACTAGCACACAACAGGAATGAATGGAGACATAGTGATCAAGTGATTGAATCACTGTGAGATACAGGTAAAAAATGTTTTCATGTTTAGGTCATTTAACCTGCCAGTATTGGAACCCGGGACTTGGCTTTCTCTGCGCAAGTGCCCCAGGCCTCCTCTAGGACCCTGAGTCGCCCAGTATCCCTGAGCCTCTTCCTGTTCATCCCCAATGCTGTGCCTGTCTTCTTCCCCTCCTAGGTCAATTAACCTTCCAGTATTCGAACTCGGGACTTGGCTTTCTCCTCACAAGCACCCCAGGCGTCCTCTAGGACCCTGGGTCACCCAGCATCCCTGAACCTCTTCCTGTTTGTCCCCAACACTGTGCCGGTCTTCTTCCCCTCCCAGCTGGTACCCTGCCCGCACACCAGGTACCTGTGGGGCATGGCTTCTGTAGAAGTGGGTGTGGCTTCTGTGAAAATGGGCATGGCCTATTTTTGGGCCGGCCTATTTTACATGGCCACAGGTAGATTAGTCATACCAAGAAATCTAGTGTAACATCTCAGTCCCCATACCTTCACACCAACATGAGGAAACAACGCAAATCCCCACCACGTGTGGATGATGATGAAAAGAGTCCAGAAGCCTCAGTAGGTGCTACTCACCTAAAGGAACTCTCTGAGACAGAATTCAGATATGAAATAATGAAGACGTTCAATGAACTCAATGAAACAGTGAGAAAGATATCCAGTAACATGAAACAATCAAGAAATTATGGGAAGAAATGAGAGCAGAAATTGGAAAGCTTTGTACAGAAATGTCACGAATAAAAGATTCTGTAGACGAAATAAAAAAACTCAGTCTGTGTCCTCAAGAGTAGAATGGCCACAGCTGAAGACAGAATCAGTGAGCTGGAAGATCAGCTGCACCAAACCAATAGGCAACAACAAACAATGGCAAGAGACCTCAAAATAGCTCTAGAGTGAATCAGGAGATGATTCCAAGAGGAACACTATTAGAATCATTGGAGTACCAGAAGCTCAGGGAAACAATCCCAATGAAAAAGCCACAGTCAAATAAATCGTTGCTGAAAAATTCCCAGAGCTGGACAATGCAGCCTTTCAGATTCAAGGAGCCCGAAGGGTGCCAGCTGAAAGAGACCCTAACAAAAACACTCCAAAACATAGAATGATGGATGCCACCGATAGAGATACAATACTGCAAGCAGCAAGGTCAAAGAAGGAAATCACATATAAAGGGGCACCTCTTCAATTCACAGCAGACCTAACAGGAAACCCTCCAAAGTCGAAGGCAATGGCGGAATATAGTGAAAAAAATCACTGAAATGAACGCTTCACCACGAATACTCTTCCAGCTAAACTCTCACTCAAACTCAAAGGAACAGTACACTATTTTCTAGATAAACAGCAGGTCAGGAACTTCATAGACTCAAAACCAAACCTAAAAGAAGGGCTAAAGGAGCTACTATAAGACAAGAGAAACCCTACAAGCACAACAGACCCTTACAGAAAGATGATACAAAACCTCATAACAATAATCTCTCTCAACGTCAACGGTCTAAATTCACCAATTATGAGAGACAGAGTGACAAAATGGATTCAGAGACAGAACCCAACATTCTGCTGCCTACAAGAAATTCATCTCAACAGTCAGAGCAAACACAGACTCAAAGTGAAAGGATGGAAAACAATCGTGCAAGCAAACAGCTCCTTCAAAAAAGCTGGGGTGGCCATACTAGAATCTGACAACTTGAATTTCAGGTTGAAAAAGATTAGAAGGGACAGGGAAGGCTATTTTCTATTAATCAAAGGATATGTACAACAGGAAGAAATCACACTCTTAAATGTATATGCACCTAATGAGGGAACAGCTAAATATTTAAAGCAACTGCTAACAGATTTTAAAGAGGACATTGCTAGCAACCCAATAGTAGCCAGAGACTTCAACATCGCCTTATCACCTCTGGACAGATCAACAAGAACAAGACTCAGCAAGAAAACATTGGCTTTGAAGGAAGAAATAGAAGAGACAGGGCTTATAGAACTACACAGGGCTTTACACCCCCCAAAGAAAGAATACACATTCTTCTCCAGTGCTCACGGAACATTTTCCAAAACAGACCACATTATTAGGACACAAAACGAACCGCAACAGAATCAGGAAGATAGAAATAGTGTCAACAATCTTTTCAAAGCACTGAGAATAGAAGTGAATTACACACAGACACGGAGAACCGAATCAAACACCTGGAAATTAAACAACTCAATGCTGAACAATGAGTGGGTCAGGAAGGAAGTCAAGGACAAAATCAAAAGATACCTGGAAACAAATGAGAATGAAGACACGAGCTACCAGAACCTATGGGATGCAGCTAAAGCTGTGATACGGGGAAAATTTATAGCTCTGCAAGCATATCTCAGGAAGGAAAAAAAGGGCCCACATAAACAACTTGACTTCAAAGCTCAAGATCTTAGAAAAGGATCAACAAACGGAGCCCAAATCACGCAGAAGTAAAGAGATCATAAAACTTAGAGCAGAAATCAACGACATGGAAACCAAAAAAAAATTTTCGAAAGATCAATGAAACCAAGAGCTGGTTCTTTGAGAAAATAAAAAAGATAGTGGTTTATCTAAACCACTAGCAAGACTCACAAAAAATAGGTAGAGAACCCTAATAAACCAAATCAGAAATGAGAAGGGGGATGTCACAACAGATGCCAACGAAATTCAAAAGATCATCAGAGACTACTTTGAAAGTCTGTATGCCACGAAACAAGAGAACCTATAAGAAATGGATAAATTCCTGGATTCCTATAATCTCCCAAGACTGAATCAAGAAGACCTAGAGTACCTGAATAGACCTTTAACATCAAGGAAATTGAGACTATAATCAAAAGTCTTCCCAAGCACAAAAGCCCAGAAGGATTCACTAGTGAATTTTTCCAAACATTGAAAGAGGACCTATTGCCAGTTCTTCTCAAGCTTTTCCAGGAAATTGAAACTCTCCCAAACAGTTTCTATGAAGCCCACATCTCTCTAATACCAAAAGGAAACAAAGACACCACAAGAAAAGAAAACTACAGGCCTATATCCCTGATGAACATGGATGCGAAGATTCTCAACAAAATACTAGCAAATAGAATTCAACTACTCATCAAAAAGATCATACACCATGACCAAGTGGGATTCATCCTGGGGATGCAAAGATGGTTTAACATTCGGAAATCAATCAACATAATCCATCATATCAACAAAAGAAAAGATAAAAACCATATGATCATATCAATAGATACAGAGAAAGCATTTGACAAGATCCAGCACCTGTTGATGATGAAAACCCTTGCCAAAATGGGTATAGAAGGGACTTTCCTCAATATAGTTAAAGCCATCTACCACAAGCCTACAGCAAGCATCATCCTCAATGGGGAAAAACTGAGAGCCTTCCCTCTAGGAACATGGATGAGACAAGAATGCTCTCTCTCTCCACTGCTGTTCAATATAGTGCTAGAAGTACTTGCAATAGCGATTAGGTAAGAAAAGATATTAAGGGCATTCAGGTAGGAAAGGAAGAAATCAAGCTCTCACTATTCGCAGATGATATGATATTATACTTAGAGAACCCTAAAGCCTTTACCAAGAAACTTCTAGAAACAATAGACTTGTACAGTAAAGTTGCAGGCTATAAAATCAATACACAAAAGTCCATGGCTTTCCTATATGCAAATAGTGAGGGAGAAGAAAGTGACATGAAGAAAACAATTCCATTCATAATTGTGCCCCAGAAAATCAAGTACCTAGGAATCAGCTTAACTAAGGAAGTAAAGGACCTTTGCAAAGAAAAATACAAAATGCTACTTCAGGAAATAAAAGAGGACAAGAGAAAATGGAAAGATATCCCCTGCTCATGGATCGGGAGAATTAACATTTTCAAAATGGCAATACTTCCCAAAGCATTGTACAAATTAAATGTGATCCCTATAAAGCTACCCATGACATTCTTTAAAGAAATAAAGCAAACACTCCTGAAATTCATATGGAACAATAAGCCATAGTTAAAGCAAATTTTGGGAAAAAGAAAATGGGAGGAATCAACCTTCCTAACTCCAAACTCTACTACAAAGCAGTAATAATTAAAACAGTATGGTACTGGAACAAAGCAGAGCTGCAGACCAATGGAACAGGATTACATATACTGACATCTCCCCCCCAAACTTATGATCATCTAATCTTTGATAAGGGAGCAAGAAATGTGAAGTGGAGCAAGGAAAGCCTCTTCAACAAATTGTGCTGGCAAAACTGGACAGCTAAATGCAAAAAAATGGGCTCAGATCTCTGCCTAACACCACGTACAAAAGTAAGATCAAAATGGATTAATACCTCACCATCAGACCAGAATCCATAAGGTACATTGAAGACAAAGTTGGCAAAACCCTCCATGACATTGAAGCTAATGGTATCTTCAAAGATGTTATGCCACTGGCCAAGCAAGTGAAAACAGAGATAGACAAATGGGACTATCTTAAACTAAGAAGCTTCTGCACCTCAAAAGAGACAGTGACCAAAATACAAAGACAGTCTACAGAATGGAAAAGGATATTTGCCAAATACACATCTGACAAGGGATTGATATCAAGGATATACGAAGTACTGATATACGAAGTATTGATATCAAGAAGAAAACATCCAACCCCATCAAAAAATGGAGCGATGAAATGAATAGAAAATTTCTCAAAGAAGAAATCTGAATGGCAAAAAGACACATGATAAAATGCTCTATATCATTAATCATCAGGGTGATGCAGATTGAAACAACAATGAGATATCATCTCACACCACAGGGATTGGCCCACATCCAAAAGAACAAAAGCAACCGGTGTTGGTGTGGACGTGGCGAGAAACGGCTCCTCCTTCACTGCTGGTGGGAATGCCGACTGGTGAAGCACTTTTGGAAAACAGTGTGGACAATCCTCAATAAATTAAAAATTGAGCTCCCATTTGACCCAGCAATACCACTCCTAGGAATATATCCTTGGGAGGCAAAAAAGTATAGTCAAAGTGACATCTGCACTTGTTTATTGCAGCACTCTCTACAATAGCCAGAATCTGGAAAAAACTGAGTGCCCAAGAACAGATGACTGGTTAAAGAAACTTTGTTACATCTACACAATGGAGTACTATGCAGCTGTTAGAAAAGACGAAGTCATGAAATTTACATACAAGTGGTACTACCTGGAAAGTATCATGCTAAGCGAAATGAGTCAGAAAAAGAGGGACAGACATAGAAAGATTGCATTCATCCTGGGAAAATAAAGTAACAAAATAGGAAACTAACACTCAAGAATAGCCGAGATAAGTACCAGGAGATTTACTCCATGGCTTGGAGGCCAGCCACACATGCTAGGGGAAAAGGCAGTTCAGATAGAGAAGGGAGCACCAAATAAAGGGTGTTGGGAGGATCCTCCCAGGATGGGAGATGCATGCTGAAGGTAGACTATAGAATGAACACGATTGCCACTCAATGATTCTTTGGCAAACCACAGCACCCAAAAGGAGAGAGAGAACAAAAGGGAATGCCCTGCCACAGTGGCAGAGTGGGATAGGGGGTTTGGGGGGTGGTAAGGATAGTGGGATCATTGGTGGTGGAAAATTGGCACTGGTGGAGGGATGGGTACTCGATCATTGTATGACTGCAACCCAAGCACAAAAATTTGTAAATCTACAACTGTATCTCATGGTATTTCACTATAAAAACTAAAAAAAAAAAGTTTTCATGTTTGAGTTTCAATGATCGAATACCCATTCTTCCTCCAGTTCACATTTTCCACCACCAATGTCCCCAGTATCCACACCCCCCATCCTAATGCTCTCCCTGCCTCTATGGGAGACAATTTTTCCCCCATACTCTATTTTTGGGCATTATGGTTTGCAATATAGATACCGAGAGGCTATCACGTTTGATCCTTTCTCTACTTTCAGCACACATCTCCCATTCCAAATGATCCCTCCAACCATCATTGACTTAGTGATCCCTTTTCTATCCGAGCTGGCTTCTCCCCCAGCTCATGAGGCAGGCTTCCAACTATGGAGCAATATTCCTGGCCCTTATCTCTACTGTCCTTGGGTGTCAGTCTCATATTATGTTATTTTATATTCCAGAAACTAGTGCAGTCATTCTATGTCTTTACCTCTCTTTCTGACTCATTTCATTTAGGATGATACTCTCCATGACCATCCACTTATAGAAAAATTTTGTGACTTCATCTTTCCTAACAGCTGCATAGTATTCCATTGTGTAGATGTACCAAAGTTTCTTTAACCAGTTGTCTGCTCTCAGGCACTCAGGTTGTTTTCAGATTCTGACTGTTGTAAACAGTGCTTCAGTGAGCATATGGGCGCAGATGTCATTTCTACTGTGCTCCTTTGCGCCCTCGGGATATATTCCCAGAAGTAGTATTGCGGGGTCATATGGAACCTCAATTTCTAGTTTTTTAAGGAATGCCCGAATTGTTTTCCAAAAAGGCTGGACCAGTCGGTGTTCCCACCAACAATGAAAGAGAGTTCCTTTCTCCTCACATCCACGCCAGCACTGGTTGTTCTTGTTCTTTTTGATGTGTGCCAATCTCTGTGGTGTGAGATGATAGCTCATTTTTGTTTTGATTTGCATCTCCCTGATGATTAATGATGTAGAGCATTATTTCATGTGCCTTTTGGCCATTTGTATTTCTTTTTTGAGGAAGCTTATGTTCACTTCTTGGGGTTGGAGTTTTTTTTTTTTTCTTGTACAATTCTTCTAGTGTCTTGTATATCATGGATATTCACCCCTTATCAGATGGGTATTGGGTAAACATTCTTTCCCATTACATGGGCACTCTCTGTTTTTCGGTCATTGTTTCTTTTGAGGTGCAGAAGCTTCTTAGTTTAATGTAGTCCCATTTGTTTATGTTTGTTTCCACTTTTTTTTCTCAGTGGTATTTCATCCTTAAAGATGGTTTTAGCTTCAGTGGAGGTTTCTGCCTACATTTCCTCCATGTACCTTGTAGATTCAGGTCTGATATTGAGGTCTTTAATTCACTTTGATGTGACTTTTGTGCCTGTTATTAGACAAAGCTCAGAGTTCTTTTTTTTTTTTTTTTTTTTGCTGGTAGCTATTCAGTTTTCCTGGCACCTCTTGTTGAACAGGCTTTCCTTGTTCCACTTCACATTTCTTGCTCCTTTGTGGAAGATTCACTGTCACTGTCCTCCCGTTGTTCATTGATTTGCTCAAGCGGACCCAGTAATGTCACCACTGTGACAATTGTTACTGTGTTTGACATATCAAATACATCATGGGTAGCTTGCCAGGCTTTGCCGTGCGGGTTAGTTACTCTTGGTAGCTTGCTGGCTCTCCAAGAGGGGTGGAGGAATCGAACTCAGGTCGGCCATGTTGGCTGCATGCAAGGCAAACGTCCTACCTGCTGTGCTATCGCTCTGTCAAAAATTAAGTGGTCATATATTTGAGAGTTTGTGATAGAATATTCAAATCTGTTCCATTGGTCTGTGTGTCTTTTTCTAGTCCAATAACATGCTGTGATTTTTTTGTTGTTGTTGTTGGTTTTTTTTTTTTTCTTTGGCTTTTTGGGTCACGTCTGACAATGCTCAGGGGTTATTCCTGGCTTTGCACTCAGGAATTACTACTGGCAGTGCTCAGGGGATGATATGGGATGCTGGGAATTGAATCCAGGTTGGCCATGTGCAAGGCAAACGCCCTACACGCTGTGCTATTCTCCGGCCCCACCATGCTGTTTTAATTACTACTTCTTTGTACTACAGTTTGAAGTTGGGGAAGGTGATGTCACTCATCTTCTTTTTCCCAAGGATTGCTTTAGTTGTTCATGGGGGTTATAGAACAGCGGTAGGGCGTTTGCCTTGCATGCAGCCAGCCTGGCTGAGCCAGGTTCAATTCCTCCACCCTTCTCGGAGAGCCCGGTAAGCTACTGAGAGTACCTCGCTGGCACAGCAAAGCCTGGCAAGCTACCCGTGATGTATTCAATATGCCAAACACAGTAACAACAAGTCTCACGATGGAGATGTTACTGGGCCCGCTTGAGCAAATTGATGAACAACGGGAGGATCGTGACCATGAATTTCAGGAATCTTATGTCTATTTCTTTGAAGAATGTTATGGGTATCCTGATAGGGACCGCATTAAATCTGTATAGTGTTTTGGGCAATATTGACATTTTGATAATATTAATCCTCCCTATCCATGAGCAGAGAATGTGTCTCCATTTCCTGGTTTCCTCTTTTATTTGTTGAAGTAGTGTTTTGTAATTTTCTTTGTATATGTCCTTCACCTATTTAGTTAAGCTGATTCTGAGGTACTTGATTTTCTGAGGCACTATTGTGAACAGGTTTTTTTTTTTTTTAAATCTTGTTCTTTCATTATTTGTATATAGAAAAGCCATGGACTTCTGGAGGTTGATTTTGTAGCCTGCCACTTTACTATACAAACCTATTGTTTCTAGGAGCTTTATTGTATAGTCTTTAGGATTTTTTAAGTATAGTATCATATTGTATGTAAATAGTGATAGTTTGACCTCTTCCTTTCCTGTCTGTATGCCCTTGATATTTTTTTCTTGCCTAAATTCTATGGCAAGAACTTCCAGTACTATATTGAATAGGAGTGGAGAGAGTGGGCAACCTTATCCCTGCTCTTAGAGGAAGGCTTTTAGTTTCTCTCCATTGAGAATGATGCTTGCCATGGATTTGTGGTATATGGCTTTGACTATATTAAGGAATAATATGTGCCCATTTTGCTGAGTTTTCATCATAAACATTTGCTGGATGTTGTCAAATGCTTTCTCTGCAACTATTAATGTGATCATATGGTTTTATCTTTTCTTGATCTGATGGACTATGTTGATTGACTTGACTTGCAAATGTTAAGGCATCCTAGCCTCCCTGTAATGAATCCTACTTGGTCATGGTGTGAAATCTTTTTGATGAGTTGTTGGATTCTGTTTGCTAGGATTTTGTTGAGGATCTTTGCATCTGAGTTCATCAGGGATATCGGCTTGTAATTCTCTTTCTTTATGGTATCTCTGTCTGCTTTTGGTATCAGGGTGATACTTGCTTTATAGAAACTATTTGGAAGTGTTTATGGTTTTTCAGTTTCCTAGAAAAGCTTAAAAAGGATTGGGAGTAAGTCATCTTTAAAGATTTGGAAGAATTCACTAGTGAATCCATCTGGGCCAGGACTTTTGTTTGGGGGCAGGGGAGACTTTTTATTGCCATTTCAATTTCCAAGATGGTGATGAGAATTGCTATATTAATCACTTCAAGTATTCCAGTACATGAATTTAGTTTGTCTCTATTTATTTGTGTCATCTTTGATTTGAGTAATGTTGTCATTTTCAGTGTATAAAACTTGTATCTCCTTGGTTAGATTTGTTTCTACATATTTTATTCTTTTTGAGTCTTTGTAATCAAAGTAACTTTTTGGGGGGAGGCAGAACCCCTAGCTATGCTTAGAAGCAACGTCTGGCAGGGCATGGACACCATATGTGATACCAGGGATCAGACCGGACTTGGCCACTTGCAAGGCCAGTGGTTAAAACCCTGAATTGTTTCTTTAGGTGAAGTGATTTCTTCTTGGGATTGTTTGTTGCTAGTATACAAGCACTGTAGCACTGTCCTCCTGTTGTTCATCAATTTGCTCAAGCAGACTCAGTAATGTCTCCATTGTGAGACTTGTTGTTACTGTGTTTGGCGTATTGAATATGTTACGGGGAGCTTGCCAGGCTTTGTTGTGCGGGTGAGATGCTCTTGATAGCTTGCCAGGCTCTCCGAGAGGGGCGGAGGAATCGAACTCAGGTCATCTGGGTTGGCTGCATGCAAGGCAAACACCCTACCTGCTGTGCTATTGCTCACAAGGTGCACTTAATTTTTGATGAAGTATTTTGAAATAATTTATTAACCTTTACTGAATGTGAGATAGTGCATATTATGATTTTCTTATTTTCATATAAGATCATGCCATCTACAGATATAATTTTACTTATTTCCAATTTGAATGCCTTTTACTTCCTTTCCCTGCTTGCATGTTCTGACTATAAATTCTAGAACAGTGTATTGACTGATGTGACAAAAGTGAGCATCTTTTGTCATGGAGATCTTGAACTTAGGAGGAGAACTTAGGTTTCATCAAACTCTGATATTAGTGACTGTTTAAAAATCAGTGCCTTTTGTCACTTTGAGAAATAATTCTTCTATTTCTGTTTTATTTAATTGCTAAAGTGTGTAGAATTTTGTTAATTGATTTTATTATATCAGCTGAAATGATCATGTAGGCATTTTCTCCATCCTATGGCAGTGTTGTATCACGTTGATTTTTTTGCATGTTGAAACCCCATTGCCTTTCTCTGATCAATACCTTTTGGTCATCATGTGAATTCCTTGAAATGCTACTGTCTTCACTGATGTTCACTGATGTCTTTAGGACTTTGCCTATATATTTATTCCTAGGTAATATTGTCCTGGTAGTCCCCCTCATTTATGCTGTCTTTTGTCACATTCAGGGATTATAACCTTATTGTGCAAAGTAGGAAATATTCCCTCCTTTACTGCTGGGAAGTTTAAGCAGGCTTCAATGCTAATTCTTCTTTAAATATTAAAAGGAGTCACCCTTACGGCCATCTGATCCTGGGCTTTGCTGTTCTCTAAGCTTTTATTACGGATATTCAACCTCTTCATTTTTATAGGTCTATTAAGAGATTCTCTGTTCTTTGAGAGCTGGTTTCTTGCATCCGTCCTTGAGGGTAACCCCAGCAGGGGGTCAGAACCAACACAATTTCGGGGAACAGGCACACCTTTGCAGCCTCTGGAATCTGGAGCGCACACAGAGATATGAGATGTTATCTTCAGAACGAGGCCTGCATCCACATATCCACATAGAGGGTCAGTCCAGGTGAATGAAAAATGCCCAGGAATCTGTTTCTGGGGCTGGTATTCCAATCAATTCTCGCCAGCTTTGACACTTCCCAACAGACTGTTTCTGAGATGATTTTGCCATGTACAAACAATTATTTAGGGGCTGTAGAAAGACAGTTCAGCCAGGAGGGCACTTGCCTTGCATGCACGCAAACTGGGTTTGATTCCCAGCATCCTATATGGTCCTCTGAGTCCCTCCAGGAGTGAGCCCTGAGTGCAGAGCCAGGAATGAGCCCTGAGCACTGCCACTTGTGCACCTCTAAACCAATAGCACTGTAGTACTGTCATCCCATTGTTCGTCAATTTGCTCGAGCGGGCACCACTAATGTCTCCATTGTGAGACTTATTGTTACTGTTTTTTTGGCATATCGAATACACCATGGGTAGCTTGCCAGGCTTTGGCATGCGGGCAGGATACTCTCGGTAGCTTGCCGGGGTCTCCAAGAGGGGTGGAGGAATCGAATCCCGGTCGGCCGTATGCAAGGCAAACGCCCTACCTGCTGTGCTATCACTCCAGCCCAAAGCAATAAATACATCACTGTCACTGTCCTCCCGTTGTTCATCGATGTGCTCGAGCGGGCCCAGTAACATCTCCACGGTGAGACTTGTTGTTACTGTGTTTGGCATCTCGAATACGTCACGGGAAGCTTGCCAGGCTCTGCCGTGCGGGCAGGATACTTTCGTAGCTTGCTGGGCTCTCCGAGAGGGATGGAGGAATCGAACTCAGGTCGGCCAGGTTGGCCGTTGCAAGGCAAATGCCCTACCCGCTGTACTATCTCTCCAGCCCCGTAACTCGTTTTCAAACACAGAAATCGAGGGTGACCAGACATGGGAACTACCATCACGGAGGTTAGAGATGGCCCAAATGCCCAGGGCCCTTCTGGGCCATGAGAAGGACTGAGTGTGTGTCTTCCCCACTGGCAAGAGGCCGGCTACCACCATCCTGCTGTTCTAGATGAAAATAAGGGAATGAACTTCTTCGGCAAGAATGAAAGAAGGGCCAGAGAGAACACTGGGGGAGTGAGCATGGCTGACCCGGCCTTGATCCCCAGCTCCCGTCCATTCGGCCCCAGTTGAAGGATTTTCTATGTCAGGAGGAAAGTTTCCATTCTCATGGGTACAGCTTTCTCTCAAAGCCACAGAGAGGTGAGGGGTTACATTTCCCATCTTTCTTCATCCCATTCAATGTTAGTTAGCAATCTTTCTTGTCCAGGGAGGCAAAAAGAAAAGGCATGCTAAATCAAATATTTTTTTCTTTTTTGGGTCCCACCTGGCGATGCTCAGGGGCCAACTCCTGGCTCTGCACTCAGGAATTACTCCTGGTGGTGTTCGGGGGACCATTCACGCAAGGCCTGTGAATCTCTCTGTGGAACTCTCTCTCTCTGGACCCTCAGTTTGGAGCGATAGCACAGCGGGTAGGGCGGGTCGCCTTACAAGCGGCCAACATGGCCGACCCAAGTTCGATTCCTCCGCCCCTCTCGGAGAGCCCGGCAAGCTACTGAGAGTATTTGATATGCCAAACACAGTAACAACAAAGTCTCCAATGGAGATGTTACTGGGCCCGCTCGAGCAAATCGACGATCAATGGGAGGGCCTTTGCCTTTACCTTTTACCTTGAATTTTTTTAGGTCACACTCTGTGCTCAGGGCTGACTCTTGGCTCTGTGTTCAGGCTCTCCCACTGGGGCTCAGGGGACCCTATGACATACCGAAGATTGAAGCCAGGTGTGCCGTGTGCAAGGCAAGTGCCCTCCCCGCTGTACGAGCACAGTTTTTTTTAAATATTAACTTGTAGGGGCTGGAGAGATAGCCCAGCAGGTAGGGCATTTGCCTTGCACGCAGCTGACCCGGGTTCGATTCCCAGCATCCCATATGGTCCCCTGAGCACCACCAGGAGTGACTCCTGAGTGCAGAGCCAGGAGTAATCCCTGTGCATCACCAGGTGTGACCCCAAAAGCAAAAAATAAATAAATAAATATTAACTTGTAAATGAGTCCATTTTAAAGTATTGCTTGTTCTTTAATTTTTGATTAATCTTAACCCATGTCTTTTTTTTTTTAAAAAAAAAGGAATTTGATTTAGGGGCCCGTAGCGATAGTATAGCGGGTAGGGTGTTTGCCTTGCATGTGACTGACCCGGGTTCAATAAATACATATTTTTAATTTATTAGTTTTGTATTGGGAGGCACAGCTGGCAGTGCTCTAGGGGCAACGCCTAATTCAATGTTGGGGTTTCATTCCTGGTGGTGCTCAAGGGACTGGTGACAGGGCTGGACTCAGAGATCCCACCTGCATAGCTTATGTTCTGCCCTGGGGGCTCTGACTGCAGCCCAGGTCTTTGTTCGCTGTAGAGGTCAGTCTGTTCTTGAGTGGGCAGCAGAATTGGGATGCAGTCACTGGTTTTTTGTTTGTTTTTTAGTTTGTGGCCAGACCCGGCAGTGCTCAGGGCTTATACCTCTGGCTCTGCACTCAGGAATCACTCCTGGTGGTGCTTGGGGAGACCCTATGGGAATGCTGGGAATTAAACCTGGGTTGGTCGCATGTGAGGACAGCGCCTTCCTCACTGTGCTAGCTCTTCAGCCCCTCACTGTTCTTGATTCTGCACTGTGAGGCCTCCCAAGCATCATGCTGCCTGTAGTTCTTTTGCCATTGGTTCACCCATGTCTAAAAGTGCCACATCAGCCAATAAACCTGCGCTTTATTCTCACATCATCTGGTCTATGAACGTTTCCTGCCCGTTTGGGCCCAAAGTGCGACTTTCTGTCAGTAAAGACCTGGCTGCTTGAATTGGTGCCTTCAATGCCAATGCTTCTCATGTGTGCAGGTTCTCTATCAGGGACTGTGCCACCGGGAAGGCTTCTCCCTTCCGTGTCCTTAAGGCATTTCCCCGAGACTTGGTCCCTCTGTGCACATCTATGCTGATCTATCCTTCCACTGAGGCCTCAAGTGTCTCAATGATTAGCTGTTTTGTTTTGTTGCCATACCCTGCAATGCTCACGGGTAACTCTAGAGATGCCAGGGCTAGAACCCAAGTTGGCCTCATGCGAGGCAAATGCCCTCACCCTTGTCTTGTGGCTCTGGCCCCTCAACAATTTGCTATTGACAGTTGTGTTACTAGCCTGTAGCTGAGTTGTTTGGGGGCCATACCCAGCAGTGCCTGGGGATCATTCCTGGCGGGCTCCGAGGTCCATCTGGAGGGCCAGAGGTCAAATCAGTGCCAGCCGCATGCAAGGCAAGAGTCTTCCCCATGGTGCTCTCTCCAGCCCTTGCACTAATAAACATTCTTTCACATCCCCAGTTGGTCTTATTCTCGTTGGTGACCCAGATGCTGTGGACCATGTGCCTGCTGCTGCTCGATCCATGTGGGCTGGCTGTCCTTAAGCTTGCTGGCAAAATCACCAGGGTGGCCTCCTGTGAGAAAGTAACCGTGCTTATTAATTATTTGTTTCCTTTGTGTACAGGTTGCAGTTAGCAGAGTTTTTTCAGAACTGGGAGGGGCTTCTGAGATGGGCCACTTGGTGTCTTAATTTGCTCCAGAGGGAATTCACAGCAGCGTGTCAGACTGCAGAATCTTTTCCTCCATAGGAGAAAATGGCCCTGCTCTGTCTCTCAATCACTAGTCTCTCTCTCCAGATTGCTTTCCTAGAGCTTTCCTTCAGCTTCATCTGGTTGTAGGTGCCTGGTGGTTCTGTTAAAAGGGAATTTCAGAGCCAGAGAGGTAGTGCACTTGCCTTGCATACAGCTGACCCCTTTGCTGTCCCCTTGAGGAGAACTAGGAATGACCCCTGAATGCAGGACTTGGGGGGCAGTCATGGATGCCTGACACCTGGAGCATCCTGTGTTTGCCATGAGCCTTGGGATCCCATGTGACTTGCTCTTCTGGATATGCTTTCTTCATCTTTCCCCGACTGTGGCTCCATCTGACCTGGTTTCCTTCCTGTGGTTCCCTGTCCTCGGCGTCATCCCCCTAGCCCACGTTGTGGCCTCCTGTTGATGCAGTATTCACCTATATGCCCCTTGAGGATCTTGGGGATTCCCTAGTCAAGAAGTGAGACTTTAGATATGTAGCAGTTAGGATGGATGAAGATTTCTCCTGAGCACAGGTAGCAAACCCAGACCTTCTCTGGCACCTGAAATGTGAAGCAGTTGGGACAAGGAGTGTGAGATGTGATGGGAACACATCGAAGGCCAGTGTCTGTGTGTCAGTGACCCAGAGGTACAAGAGGAAATAATAAGGTAGAAGTTAGGTGCACTGCAGCCTAAGTTAGGGACCCTGGGAAGGATTCCTCTTGCTTTTATCTTTTGGAGAACTTTGCCAGCCACAAAAAAATATATACATTCATTTCAAACTTGAAAAAATAGAAAGGCCCATAAGGGCATTCTAAATACTATGTTCCCTCGTTTTCCAAGTAGATAGATTCTTTTGGCTGATGTACTTGGTGTGGGCATACCCAGTTTATACGGAAAAGGGCATTTCCCTGTGGCTTCTTACACACACACACACACACACACACACACACACACATACACACACACACACACATTTTCAGGGCTTATGCCACTTCTGCAGGAGTTTCTTACACACATGGGGAAATCTTTCAGGGTGTTGTGCTTCTGACTGTTCCCCTGCATCCAGGAGGCAGGGGTCTGGAACTTCCCCTTCTTGCCCCGGGCCTCCCACCAAACTGAAGTCTCCCACTGTTGATGGTTCCTGACGTGGGATGTCAGAATATCTCACAAGCATTGGAGCCAACAGGAAATAGTGTCTGAGCAAGGAGTTGCTGTGACCCACTTTGTTGAAAGGGTGGGAGGGGAGTTGTCATTCTGCTGAAGATGCATGGGCTGGTGGAACTTTGTGTGGAATGTAATATAGGAAAGGATTAGACAATATGCACACATATTTGTAGATACACATGTATAATACACAGTGCAATTTTTGTGACCTAAAATGCATATCCAGAGTATGTATGTGCCTATATTCATATCTGTGATTAGATATGCCTTTATCAATAAGTCCACATCAACATCTCTCTCTTTCTCTGTGTGTCTCTATCATCTATAAAGCCTAAGGAGAGCTTGGGAGTCGTAGCGGCTGGCAGCTTGGGGGTCTGCATCACACCTCCCTGTCTGTAGCAGTTGTAGGAAGGGAGTTTTCTCGCTAGACTGGGCTTCCTTTGGCTGGGCATTGCCTCACTTCTCTTATCTGCAGCTGGAAGTTTTTTCTTCTGGAGCCGCAAGTGGGCATCGGTCAGAACTTTCCAGTTCTTATTCAGGAGTTTTGTCATTTCTGTTTGCTGGCTTGCCAGTGACACTGCCTGTACACAGGGGGTGAAACAAGGACCATCTGCTCCGTGTTCTTCGTCGCGTGCAGACTGTTGGCTCAGGACACAAGTTCTGTGTGACAAGCATTTGGGATTTAGCCTCCACAGAGAGAGGGATTTGGGGTCTGAGCAGTTGGCTCCATGTCTCATTGCAAGAGGCTCTGCCCATGCGATGAAAACCAGGATTAAGGTGCCCTCTGCCTCCTTTTCAAATCAGCCCAGTCTTCTGATGGGGTGGGGGTGCCCAGGCTCTCTGTAGCATTGTGTCCTGAGTCCTCCCTACAGCTTGAGGGTGTGTGTGGTGGTGGATGGCAGCAAGGGAACACCCCCTGCCCATGAGCTCCTAACAGCTCTTCAGTTCCCAACATTTCTGCTGAACCCGGATGCTTACCTCTCATCACCAGCTGCCATAGGGTCAGCCCTCTAGGAAGTGGGGCCTTGCATTTGGAAACACCGTCCCCTGATAAACAGAGGCCCTGGGCTCACACAGCATCAGGGTATTTGGTTCTTTCCCCGACTCCTGGTAACAGATGCCATCCCCCAAAGCAGAGTTCAGAGAGTTCAGAGTTCAGAGTTCTCTGTGTCTCTGATTCCATGGGCTTCTTCCTCATGCTTATTACTCAGCAGAATCATGACTTTTTAGCATGGCGCCTTGAAGACTTTGGGCCCGGTGCTGCTGAAGACATGGGTGTTTCACAGACAGGTCTGCTGCTATGAATCTCTATGAGAGCTGACATGCCACTGGCATTACATTACTGCTAGATTTGGAGATAAGGAGGAATTGGATCTCTCCGAGAGACATGAAGGATTAGTTCCTTCCCATTGTTTGTGCTCCTGGCTCGTGCTTCTTGACACATATTTTCTTCATAACCAATGGAAGGAGAATGGGGCTGCAGGGCTGCCAGGTCCAGTGGCCCCAGCAAGAATCTTTGGCCCATATCAGGCCCCTCCAGACAAGGCAGGGAGGCAGAGCCAGCCTTGTCTTCTGATTGTGGGGACCTCTGTACACTTCATATCTGAGTCCCTGACTCTGTCTTCTGACCCTGTGTCTCTGTGTTAGTGATTCTGTATGCATCTCATGTCTGTGTCTCTATGTCTTGTGACTCTGTGAGTCTCCTCTGTGTTTTCTGACTGTATCATGTGACTCTGTATATGTCTCTGACCTGTGTCTTCTGATTCTGTGTGTGTCTCTGACTGTGTTTTTGACTGTGTCTTGTGACTGTGTATGTCTCTGACTGTGTCTCTGTGTGTCTGATTCAGTGTTTTTCTCATGTATGCCCCTGACTGTGTCTTATGACTCTGTGTGTGTCTCTGTATGTGTCTTGTGATTCTGTGTGTGTGTCTCATGACTGTGTCTTATGACTCTCTGTGTATCTCTGTGTCTTGCAATTCTGTGTGTGTATCTCATGACTGTCTTGTGACTCCTTGTGTATCTCATGTCTGTGTCTCTGTTTTTCTCATGTCTGGCCCCTGTGTCTTGTAAGTCTGTGTGTGTCTCTGACTGTGTCTCTGACTGTGTCTTCTGACTCTATGTGTTTCTCATGTCTGTTCCCTGACTCTGTGTGTCTCTGATTGTGCCTCTGACTATCTTGCATCTTGGTGTCTGTCTCATGTCTGTGTTTCCTGGGAACAGCTAACATGCCTGAGATGCTCTTCTCTTTTGTAAATTCATTTCTCCAACATGGAACTTCTTTTTGAGGATTAATGTACTTCCACTGGCCTGAGGAAAGACAACACTTGGCTAATTGCTTCTCCTCTTGCTATTTCCCTTTTTTTCCTTTGCCTCTTCCACGTCCACCATAGAATGTCTGCCCATGAGCCACGCACTGAGGTATTCTTTTATCTCTATCCCTCGCTGTGTGTTCTGAGCTCCAGCAGGAAGGCATGGAAGATTTCTGGGACATAAAAATTCCGTATGTGCCAAACACAGCATACTGCACTCGGATGTCTAGAGTGAGGTAAGGGTGTGGGTTAGGGGAGCCTGGAGAATGTGAGATTTAAGGAAAGGCACCAACTTTCCAGGGAAGCAGGGTAAGGAGGGAAGCACATTTTACTTCCTGTCTTGACACAACTCACCTTGACCATGAATTTCCCCTAAAGGCTCAGCATTTGGTCTGGTTGTGTTTTCTTTCCTTCTCTCCCCTCTCTCTCCTCCGTCTCCTAAGTATCTTTCAGGGCTCCCAGTTTTGTTTTTGTTTTTGTTTTTAACTAGACTATTTCCTACACTTTCAGTTCGGTGAGACTGGCAGCCAGTGTTGCTCTTCTCTGCCTGCCTTCCACCAGAGAATAGTTGCAGTGTTGGGTGATCTTGTGCTAGGCGGTTCTTCTAATACAGTTTGGCATAGGAAAGGCAGACATGTGAGAGACAGCCAAAAATGTCAAAGGACTCCTCCTGCCCAGGAAGTAGTTCTCTAGCCCCCAGTGCTGCTACCATTTAGATTGTGAGACAGTCTGCTTTAGAGAAGGAGAAGCAGAGCCAAGCCTGTCCTAATTGTTAGCTAAACACTCTTTCCTTCTCAGGCCGGGAGAGATGATACAGGAGGAAAGTCCTTGTATGAGGATGTGGTGGCCATTATCATTGGCACCACATCTGGTGCCCTAAGCACAAGAGACAGGAATAGCTCTGAGCAATGCCAGTGTGACCCCCTCAAAATAAATTAATTAAAAATTAATTTACTTCATATATATATATATAATTAGCCATCCTTTCCAGGGATGGAGATACAGTTTGCCTTCCACACAGCTGACTGGGTTTGACCCCTGACACCACATACTGTCCCTTGAGCATTGCCAGGAATCATCTTTGAGTACCAAGCCAGAAGTAAGCCCTGAGCACTGCCAAGTGTGGTTGTACAACAAGAAAAGAAATTTAAAGTATTTCCTTCTTAACTGTGTTGTTTTTTTTTTTATCAATGATGTTGCAAGAAGACTTAAAAAGGGTGCAGTAAAGAATTGTATCATCTAACTTACATAGGGAGTCTAAAAACACTGAAATCTGGGGGCAAAGAAATAGTACAGCAGATAAGGCTTTTGCCTTGCATGTGACTGACCTGGGTTCAATCCCTGACACCACATATGGTATCTCTGCCACCACATATGCTACCCTGAGCATTGCCAGGGTGATCCCTGAATGTAGAGTCTGGAGTAAATCCTAAGTAATAGAATGTGCAACCCGAAAACCACTTGATCACTTGATCCCCCATTATTCGTCTATTTACTCGAGTGGGTGCCAGTAATGTCTTCATTCATCCCTGTTGCGAGCTAGCATAGCCCAATGGCATCTGTTCGTTCTAGGAACATGTAGAGCCTCAAACTGATCATTCAGGGTCTTGATGAAGAAGTCTGACCATCTTGTAGGTGGGCGTCTACACGATCTTTTGACGTCCCATGGAATCCAGTCAGTAATGGCTCTAGTCCAGCAGTTGTCTGTAAACCTCATTATGTGTCCAGTCCATCTGATTTTTTGATGCCTTGGCAAATGAGACAGCGTCCCTGATTCTTGAGCGTTGACGAAGATCAGAACTCCGGATTCTATCTCTCATTTGAGTGAAGTGTGATACTCCACGCATAGCTCTTTTGATTCCTCTTTGAGAGACCTGAATAGCGTTCTCATCCTGTTTTCGTAGGGCCCAGGTCTCCGAGACATATGTTAATGCAGGAAGAACAGTGGAATCGAAGAGATGTGCTCGTAGCTGGAGGTTCTTTGTCCTCTTAGTTATTTCTTCAACGCTCTTGAAGGCATTCCAAGTTGCTCTCTTCCTCCTGCGCAACTCAGGTGCCAGGTCATTCATCATGTTGATTTCTCGACCTAGGTATATATAACTGTTGCATTCGGAGATGGTGGTTCCATTGAGAGCAAATGGAGTGTCAGGAACGAGGCTGTTTCTCATAAACATTGTCTTCGTAAGATTCAGCTGTAGTCCGACCTTTCCACACTCATGGTCGAAGTCAGTCAGCATTTGTGCCGCTTGGCTGAAAACAACAAAATAAATTTAAAATAAATTTAAAACATCCAATAAATGGTTGTGATTATCAGAGGTGTGTGAGTGTGTGTGTGTGTGTGTGTGTGTGTGTGTGTGTGTGTAGGAGGTAGGGGTGGATCAAGAAGACAGTCAAAGGTACAGATGCTGGGTATAAGATAAGTTAGTTCTGTGGATGCTTATAGTAATACTACATTGTATATCTGGCAGAGTCTATGAAACTAGACCTCTAGATTTTTCCCAGATGCTGGAGTGGAGACCAGTATCTGTGGCTACCGTTCCAGTCCCACTATGCACCCATTGACTTGTCAAGGCATTGGGGGACTTAGCAGCCATGTGTCACTCCCTGAAGGAACACCAACCCAGCTGACTCAGCCCAGCAGGTCTTTGCTCTTGTTCCTGACTCCTCATCCCTTCCTGAGGGTCTGCTCCGTGCCTGGAGACCTCTGCAGTCTGAGCTCCAGGCAAAGGCCTTGCTCTGGTGCAGAGGCACAGCAGCTATCTGATGTCTTTGGCAACACTCAACAGCTCAGGGTTCCAGGTAGAGGGCAGCCACCAGGAGTAGAGAGAAGGAAATGAAACCACATCTCTTTTGTGCAAGCAAATGCCTTACTCACTGTACTATCTCTCTGGCCCTGAAAAAAAATCTTCCTTTCTTTTTTTTCTTTAATTATCGTTTTTAATTAAAGAATTGTCATTTACAAGTTATTGATAGTTGAGTTTTAGGCATATCATATTTCAATGCCAACCCTTCAACCAGTGTCAATTCCCTCCCCAATGCTCCCATATCCCTCCCTTCCTCCCTCCCCCCCCCCCCCCCCCCCCCCCCGCGCCAATTCCTGCCTGTCAACTTGACAGGCACATTACAGACTTTCAGTGGTTGCAACTTAGATCTCATGTTTTCAGCTGGGTTGTGTCTGTGTTTTGGATATATGGATATACCCCTCCCTCACATCACCAGGATAACTGAAGCCCTGAGGCCTGAGCAACCACTCCTTCCCATTCTCTTCTTCCCCCTTGATTTCTTTCCTTCTCTGTCTTCCTCTCTAAATACAGAGATCAAGCATCCCCCTTTTGCTATAATTCCTCATCCAGTTATTCTACATACCACAGATAAGTGAGATCATCCTGTGTTTGTGTTTCTTCTTCTGACTTTATTTCACTCAACTGATACCTTCCAGTTCAAACCATGTTATAGGAAATCACATGATTTCATGATTTCTTGCAGCTGCTTAATATTTCATTGTGTACATAGATCATACCTTCATAATCCATTAATCCGTCATTGGACACCTAGGTTGATTCCGTATCTTAGCTATTGTACTGCAGCAATGAATGATGCTGTGTATATGTCCTATAGAGAAAAGGTTTTTGTGTCCTAGGGATAGATGCCCCTAAGTTGAATTGCTAGGTCTTGTGTAAGTTCTAAGTAAGCCTCTAAGTTTATCAAGAACCCTCTATACTTTCTTCCACAGTATTGGACTGAACAGCATTCTTACCAGCAGTGGTTGAGAGTTCCTTTGAAAAATCTTTCCTTTTCCTCTTCTCTAAGTCACGAAATTATGACACATTTCTTAATGTTGCAAGGTGACTTCTATGAAGTAGGGAGAGGTGTGGCAGCAGCTCAAGAGTTGGTGTCTCCTGCTTCCCTCCTGCCCTCCTTGGTCACCTGGGGAAGTGCTGGAGCAGTTCAAGACTGCTGAAAGTCTGCTCTGAGCCTCTGCACAGAATAGAGTTATAGACCTACCATGTCACCACCCACAAGGCAGCTGTCAAACCACAGCTGTGTTCTACTAGTTCTGCTGTCACTGTCACTATCCTCCTATTGTTCATCAATTTGCTCGAGTGGGCCCAGTAACATTGTGACACTTGTTACTGTGTTTGGCATATGAAATACGGCACAGGTAGCTTACCAGGCTTTGCCGTGCGGGCAAGATACTCTTGGCAGCTTGCTGGGCTCTCCAAGAGGGGTGGAGGAATCGAACTCGGGTCGGCCATGTTGGCTGCGTGCAAGGCGAACACCCTACCCGCTGTGCTATCGCTAAGTGTGAGAAATGATTCCTTCCCCCCAAATTTCTTTGAGAGCCAGGAAGCTTAGGCTAGAGTAAGGAAGGGATTGCTTTTCACACGGAAGGGAAAGTCGGTTATAAATTTTCCTTTGGCTTCCAAGGATTGTCCTCTTCCCTCCCAGAAAAGAATTTCAGGAGGCAGACCAAGAAGGAAATCTAGTGAGCTGATTTGGGAAGTCTGAGGGGAGAGAAAGAGCTTCGTGTTCAGGAGATGGGGTGGGCTTCTCCAAAGGGGAGTGAGCCAAGCGCTCATGGTGGGAAGTGCTGCTATGAATCCCAGGATGTGGAAGACCAGCCATCAAGGCAGAGCGCACGTGTCTCAGGCAGTGAAGTGGGCCACTTCCCCAGAACTTGGAAAGTGTGCCTTTTCCTCTGCCAAGTTAGTTTATATGCAATTTTCCCAAACTGGCCCCCAAAGTCTGTTGCTAGGGTGGTTGCCAAGCAGGGGAGCTTGGAGTTCTTCTTTTAATATTCCTTGAGTAGCCTCGCAGTCTATTTCAGCATGTGGGGGCTGTGGAGAACCTTTCCTTTATGGGGGCCCAGCCATGCTTTGGGCCTGGAATTTTGAAGCTCCAAGTTTTTCCAGTGTCCTCAGATGGGTTTTGCTATTGAAGGCCTTCATGCCTTTTTCTGGGCTCTAGGCAGTCTGTGTTCCAATACATGTTAGCTGGGCCTCTCTATCCTTCTGCTTACAATTGTAACAAGCTTTCTGTCCAAATCCAGCTATGTATTATGAATTTTGTACTGCCCTCTGTTCTCTGTTCTCTCCCACCTACCTGGAGTGGCTACTATGAGTAGCTTGGGCTTGTCCCACTTTCTGTTTTCTGCTGTTTTTTTTTTTCTCACATCCAGATCTAGAACTCACACCTTTTTAAGTGACTGCCTATTACATTGTCTTTTGACATAACTGATTCTCAGAGCAAGGGCCCTTGTGAATGGTACTGAGGAAATAAAGAAGCAGATGTTTGAGGGAATTCAGGACTCTCTCAGCCAGGCCCCTTGAGGAACTGTGCTGCTAGAGATGCAATGACTGAAGTGGGTGGGGAGGGCTGGCCAGCCACTGACAGGCTGTGAAGTCATGTGGGAGATGATCATGGTTTGCTTCCCTCTGCAGATTGCTCAACATTTGTTTATCTCAAAGCAGTGCTTTCTCTAGGCCTCTCATTTTTTTCTCTTGGTTTCTGTGGCACTTGATTTCATTGGACATGTGAGCCAGGATGGACAGAGTCAAATAGGCATGCCCATTCATCTTCCAGAATCTTCCAGAATGCTGAATTCACAACTCCGGTTCAACGTGGTACCCGTAGGCTTGGTTTGGTTTTCTCTTTCCATGGTGGGTTCAAAGCAGTGTTCAGGAGCTCCTGGGGCCACTCCTGCCAGTACTTGACCGATTGGATCACAGGGTTCAATGCTTGCCCAGCACTTGTAGTGAGGTGCTACTGGGCCTAGTGATGCTGGGTGTACCCAGGCATAGCCACGTGGTGCCCACGGGCCTCAGGACTCTATTGGAGGAGCTTGGAGGACCCTATGGTGCTGGGATCAAATTCGAGTCCTGGTGGTAGGAAGTCATTTCCCCTGATTCCCAGATCTTCTTCTTCACCATGACGTGCTGCTTTTTAATTATGATTTGAAGACTGTTCCTACTTCATAGCTGAATTTTAAGGGTATTTTCCTTTTCTTCTTTTGATTTGTGGACACACTCAGCAGTACCCAGGGGCTAATTCAGGTTCTGTGTCAAGGGATCATCACTCCTGGTAGAGCTTGGGGATGGCATATGGGGCTGGAGACACAAGCAGGTCAACATCCCTCACCCTGTCCTATCTCCTGGCCCAGAATTATATGAGTTTTTATATTTGTTTGTTGGTTGTATTTGGTTCCTGGGATGTGTATCTTAACTTTCACAAACCTGGTTAAATGGTGCTGATGTTTCCCATAGTATGAGCTGGTTCTCCAGACCCTTACTCCGTGTGGCCGTGACTTCTGTGAGTGCTGCCTGGTCTCTGCAGGTGTCTCACACCATTGCTTTTCCTCTGACATCTGTGATGCTATAACTCAGCCCATCTGCAGGTAGGAGCAAATGTCCAGGGGGTTCCCTCTCCAACGGAGGCACAATTGGAATGTGGAATTCACTGAAATACAAGCAGAGAAGGCAGTAAAGAGAAGGTCATTGACATTCACTGGAAGCTTTCTTCCCAGTGTATCTATGTGCAAATGACATTTGAATATTCAAAGTAGAATTTGGCTAGTAAAATATAAAATTAAATGGCAGGTGTATGCCCTCTTTCACTAATAATGATCATGAGACTTAAGACCTGGAATTCTTTTCCTCCCTTCAGAATTGGATCTCTTTGTGCATTTTCTTCCAGCTTCATCAAAATCAAGACTATCATTTAGAATATAAATTCCCCATGAATGAAATATATTTGTTAGCAGCAGGGAATACAACACCCTAGAAAGATAAACTTCTTATCAACAGTTTGATTGCCTGGATGCCCAGAGGTGCAGTTTACACAGAAAAGGCTAGATAAATGCTTGCTTTTCCTTTTCTTTTATTTACTTGTTTGAGGGATGTTGGCAAATCAGCTCATCATTTTGCAGGCAATGCCAATAAATTCTAAAAATTTCCCTCTAAAGGCATGGGATAAGCACATCTGATATATTTCCAACATTTGACCATATTCTTACTAAAACTTAACTTGCCTTGTGTTTTGTGAGGGGGGAGATGGTGACCATCGCTCCTGCCTTCTGTCCAGTTTCAGAGTCTTTAATAGAGTGTATGTAGCACCCATATACTTATGTATACTTCATGCCTTGAGCTTAGAAAAGTGAGTTCTTAAGGACTCATGTGTTTCTTGATTTGATAATAAATATAGATCCTGGGAGCTGCCCCCCACGAGCGGCTCTCCAGCACGGCCACGGCCCCAGAGGCACAAGGACTTAGCACAGAGAACCAGCCGCTTGGAGCAGAAAAGCAAATGGACTATGTGTTAAACCGCGCCACCAAGCCTGCCCGGAGGGGAAAGGGTGTTGACCGGCCCGCCCGCTCCTCTCTGGAAAGAAAGATGGCGGCCGCACGGGAGCCTTGTGGACAGCAGGTCTGAGCCGGGCTCGGCGGGAGCGGCGGGGACCTCATGGGAAGGGGGGCTTTGTGGGCCGTCCCCCACGCCCCACCAAGGTCGCCAGCTGCCCCCCACAAGCGGCTCTCCGGCACGGCCACGACTCCAGGGCACAGAAACCAATCTCTTAACTATCTAACTTTTAATAGAAATTCTTCCAGGGTCAATAAGTAAAATAGCAGAAATCCAAAACCCAGACATCATTTTATTCTTAAACCAAGTTGTAGAAAGCAAATCATTTCACAACGCTGTTTCAGCATATCTGATTGTGGGGGGTGGGTCGTAAACTCTAAACAATAATGGTGCATCTTCTATCGAAACAATCTATCTAGTCAAAGTAGATAGAGTATTAACTAGAACTCATCTGCCTCACAAGAATTGGGAGGGGTGGGAGGTGGGGGTCTATTGGGGTTCGGGGTTAAAAATAAGTATTGGTAAAGGGAAATGTGTTTGATATTTACATGACTGAGACCTAAACCCGAAAGCTCTGTAACTTTTCCCACAGTGATTCAATAAATAAATAAATTATAAAAAAAAAAATCTTCGAGCAAAAACCTTTGCCAAGTGTTAAAAAAAAAATAAAGGTCTAAAGAGACTCACTAATAAATCTATCTGCCCCTGAAAAAAAAAAAAATATAGATCCTGGGAATCACTGAAGGGGTAGAGCTGGAAGCCAGCTCTGTTGGGTGCAAGTGGTGGGCTGGAAAAAAAATGACACAGAGGAGAGTTTGAAGGAGGGCAGAGGAATGTGGTAGGTGATTTGACTGCAGGGAGGAATGAGGGAAGAAGCCTGAGAAGAGTGCTCCCATCTCTGCGGGACCCGCCTGCTCCCTCCATCTCTTCTCCTCCTGTGGGCTTTGCTCTTTTAAGTCCTTTCCAAATCTAATACTGACCACAAGTCCTGGAGGCAGACAGTCTTGCCCCCCCTAGATTTTTTTGATAAGCAAATCAAGCAGTAGGTCAAGGGCACCAAACTAATAAGGGAGGCACTATCTAAACGGAGACTGCATGATCTGAAGGCATCTTCTTACTTTAGTTCCCTTTGTGTTTTGAAACTTCCTTCCCCTGGCTTTTCCCTGTGCAGTTTGGCAGTTCTTGTTTCTTCCAATTGCAGTTTGACCTGAAGTTCTTCCATATGTAAATTTCTTTCTCACCCCCTGGAGATGAACCTGGAGGTTTCAGATTCCCCCCCCCCCCCCATCAGAGCTTTTTTTTTTTAGGCTAAATAAATCAACTGTTTATTTTTTTTTTTTAGACTTACAAATTTTTGTGCTTGGGTTTCGATTATACAATGATCAAATACCCATCCCTCCACCAGTGCCAATTTTCCACCACCATGGATCCCAGTATCCCTCCCACCCCGATCCCCCCCCATCCCACCCTGCCTCTGTGGCAGGGCATTCCCTTTTGTTCTCTCTCTCCTTTTGGGTGTTGTGATCTGCAAAAGAGGTATTGAGTGGCAATCCTGTTTGGTTCATAGTCTACTTTCAACATGCATCTCCCATCCTGGGAGGATCCTCCAAACACCCTTTATTTGGATGCTCCCTTCTCTATCTGAGCTGCCCTTTCCCCTAGAATGCCGGGCTGGCCTCTAAGCCATGAAGTAATCCTCCTGGTTCTGATCTCAGCTATTCTTGGGTATTAATCTCGGAATCTCTTAGATGAAATGTTAACAAACCAGAGCTGAGTGTGCCCCATCTCTTTTTTTTTTTTTGCCCCATCTCTTTCTACCCTCTCCTCACCTGCTCCCACAGAGAGCCAGCCAGGCTCCCTCAGAGCTCCTAGGGTGAGTTAGTGAGCAGTTGGAACACATGTTTCACAGGAACATCTCTAAAAAAAAAAAAGGTCAGTATCTGTGGTGTGAGATGATATCTCATTTTTGTTTTTGATCTGCGTCTCCCTGATGATGGGGAGTGGGAGGGATACTGGGATCAGTGGTGGTGGAGAATGGGCACTGGTGGAGGGATGGGTACTCGATCATTGTATAACTGAAACCCGAGCACAAAAATTTGTAAGTCTACAACTGTACCTCATGGTGTTTCACTAATAAAAATTTAAAAATTAAAAATAAATAAATAAAAATTTAAAAAGTCATAAAGCAGGATCCTATTGTGGGTCACACGAGAAAAGGGGGGAGAGGCAGCAACCTGGAGAAGAGATCTGCACTCCCCTCTCTGCCCACCTGGGCACAGAGTCTTCGAGGAGGCCCTGCATGGTCCAGGCCTCATGTCTCACCAGCCCCATAAAGCTGCTGTCAAACTGCACCTGGGTTCTACTTGTTTTGCCACAGTGGAAAATGATTTGTTTTGTTTTGTTTCCACTATATTTAAACACCGTGGCTGACAAAGTTGCTCATGATGATTTGCTACAGGAATTCAGTATTCTGACAGCAATCCCACTACCATGGTCACTGCCTTCCACCACTCTCCATTTCCCAGCCATCCTTCAAGCCTGCCCCCATAGCAGGCCCCAAATAATTTATTTTATGTTGCTTGTAACTAATAAATAGCTAATGTATGATCAAAAAATATTTCCGTAGAAGGAATTTCATTTTTCATTTCACCATCCTGTTATTCGTCGATTGCCTCGAGCAGGCCCCAGTAACGTCTCTTTCATCCTAGCCCTGAGATTATATTCAAGGCTCTTTAGGAGAAAGAGACCCATCATTGTTACTGGTATTTGGCATATTTGGTACGCCACGGGGAGTTTGCCAGACTCTGCTCTGTGGGCAGGCTATATTCGATAGCCTGCAAGTTTGTCCAAAGTAGGAATGAGATAATAAGATGTCATAAAAAGATGTCCTGATAAGATGTAGCGCGGCCGCGAATGCAGCCGTGTGGTTCCGGGAGCTAGATTTTATAGTCTCTGAGTCTTGGCCGTTGATGGGATTACACGGCGCCAGGGGGCCAGGTGGTGGGTGTGACCCCCACCTACTGGAATTTGGAGGATCTGGGTGGAGGATGCTCGACTTCAATCCAAGTAGGCTTGGAGATCTCGGCCCCGGAACCCGCGTGGCTTTGTCCCTCTGCCAGTACCTTCATGTGTGCGGAGAGTGGTCTCAGCATGGTGGTGGCTGGCCCTGGAGGTCTTCGGCTGCCGGAGCCCTGGTCGGGGCGGGGAGGAAAACTCAACCCACTCCCCTCCAAGGGACCCCAGCGAGGAACAGAAATTTCCGTAGAAGGAAATTTGTGAAAATTGTAGTATCTCATCACAGGTACATTAAGTCCTCATGGGAGGGTCTACCAAGCTGCTGTTGCCTGTTCAGCCTTATGTGCTTTTTGAGCTTGGTTGGCTCCCACACTACATCTCAACCAGTCTGGTGTGCTCCTAATGGGGTCTCAGTGTCGTGGGGCTGAGTGCCATGGAACCTGGCTGGAACAAGGCAATTGCTCTTTTTTTTGGGGGGGGGGTCACACCCAGCTATGCACAGGGGTTACTCAGGAATTACTACAGGCGGTGCTCAGGGGACCATATGGGATGCTGGGAATCAAACCCGGGTCAGTCGTGTGCAAGGCAAACGCCCTATAGCTGTGCTATTGCTCCAGCCCCAGCAATTGCTCTTTGCCGGAGAGGAAAGTCAGTCCCAAATCTTACCCAGGCCTTCCAGATCTTGCTAGGTCTTACATTCCAGGAAAGAGCTTCAGGAAGAGACAAATCGTGATGTAAAACAGCTTTATGTGGAGACTATGAAGAAGGAATAATGCTTGCCATGGAGAGTGGACTCTCCAAGGGGAGAGAGCTGAGTCCATGTCTCAGGGAAAGATGCAGCCACCTCCCAGAATGGGGAGGTGTCTGCTTGCCTTTGAAAAGTTGACTTTGTTGGTTTTCTCCTGACCTGCCCTCATTGTGGCTCTCTGCTCCATTATCTTGCTTCTGTTTGCTTGGCCAGTGATAGTGAGTCATTGAAGATGCTTCTAGATTCAGTGTTATCGAATGATCTGCCTCTGTCATCCTCAGTCTTATTTCTTGGGTCAGGTCTGATATCAGGGTCTCTAATCTATTTGGACTTAACTTTTGTGTATGGTATAAGACAGGGTCTGAGCTCAGGGCTTTTTTTTTTTTTTTTTTTTTTTTTTTTTTTTTTTTGCTTATTTTGGTCACACCCAGCAATGTGCAGCAGTTACTCCTCACTCTGCACTCAGGAATCACTTCTGGTTGTGCTCAGGGGACCATATGGGATGCTGGGTGTGATTGAACTGAGGTTGGCTGTGTGCAAGGCAAACACTCTCCCCACTGGACTATCCGAGCAATAGTTTTGTTTTTGAGCATGTGAATAATCTAGTTTCCCAACACCATTTTGGATGAAGTTTTCCTGGCTTCCTTCTTTGTTGGAGACTCTGCGTTATGTGCCTGAGGAACTGCCTCTGGGCTCTCAGTTCTATCCCACTGGTCTCAGAGTATCTTGGCTCCTGTACCCCATCCATTGTGATTACTGTAGGTTCATAGTGTAATGTAAAGACAGAGGAGAAAAAGACTCCCATTCTCCCATCTTCTGATTACCTAAGATTGTTTTGGCTATTTGAAGTGGATGGTGCTGGCTATTCCTCCATCTAACTTCAACAGCATTTGGTCTAGGCCCCATGCAAATTCCATGGGTATTTTAAAAAAATTTTTTATTTACTGAATCACCTTGAGAACAGTCACACAGCCTTTCAGTTTAAGTCTCAGTTGATCATACAATGGTCAGACACCCATCCCTTCACCAGTGCACATTTTCCATCTCCAAGGACCCCAGTATACCCCCCCCACCACTCCTCCCTCTGCCTGTGTGGCAGATTTCCACTTTACTCTCTCTCTATGATGATCACATTCAATATTATGACAAAAGACCCACCATTATTTTTAAATAAAACTATTTATTTATATAATAAATATAAAATAGTATTATAAAATAAAACGAACATCACAAGAGTTAAGAGTAATTATTTTTGTTATAACAAGATACACATACTATGATAATGTGCAAATATATTTCTTTCTTTTTTTAATATATTTTTTACAGTTTTTATTAGTGAGACACCATGAGGTACAATTGTACACTTACACATTTTGTGCTTGGGTTTCAATTATACAATGATCAAATACCCATCTCTCCACCAGTGCCCATTTTCCACCACCACGGATTCCAGTATCCCTCCCACCTCCCATCCCCCCACCCCACCCTGCCTCTGTGGCAGGGCATTCCCTTTTGTTCTCTCTCTCCTTTTGGGTGTTGTGGTTTGCAAAAGAGTCATTGAGTGGCAATCATGTTTGAAGACTCATCATTATTATTTGGAATTTTACCCAACAATCAGACCTGCTAAAAAGACATCATTAGATAATTTGTTTTCTATTGCTGATTATGAAGAGCATACGATATCGTGTGGTTGCTATTGTGGCCACACGATTTTGGATTTCATATATTCTAGTAATAAGTCTGGAGAGATTACTGTCAAAAGCCTCTGGGTTCTGAGATTGGTTTGTGTGCCTCTAGGATCATGGTCTTTCAGGAGCCGGAAGAGGTGTTCTTGGGTGGCAACTTGGGGCCTTGTCAGGGCAGGGAGCAGTACTGGTTCCACCCCTCATCCCATGAGGTCCCACGTGCCTGGTCACTGTAGTCTCATACCTGGCTGTCCATTAGGCTCTGAAAGATAGCAGCCACCGTGTCACCGCCACCAGGGGGAAATGGTGGAGAGACAAACACCCTTCCCCTTCCAGGACGGCATGGTACTGTAGTTTAATGCACAGTTCGGATGCATTTTGGTTGGGCATTATATTTTGCTCAGATTTTCTCACTACCATTCAAGCCTGCCTTCCAGCGACAGACGCTAGATAATTTACTTTCCATTGCTCACTTTGCATATCAGGAAAGGTTTGGAAGAATAGTCCTGGTGCCCACATACTGGACCCATGCTTGTAGAAGCTCATGGTTGCTGGGATTCCATCTGGAGAAGGCGAGGAGACAGCAACTACCCCATCTGGGGCCTCCTAGCGTTATTGGCGTAGTACAGGGACCAGAGAATTCTCCGGGTGTTGTGGAACCCACCGGCCAGGTTTCTCGGCTGCTGTGTGCAGCAAGATGGTGCTGGGGGCAGGTTGAGGGCATGACTTCCGGGGTCAAGGGCTGACTGGGAGCTGGGATGGAACTGCCCGGTCCAGCGCCCCTCTGTGGTTTGGAAGAATAGTCCTGGTGCCCACATACCAGAGCCATGCTTGTAGAAGCTCATGGTCACCGGGATCCCATCTGGAGAAGGTGGGGAGACAGCATCTGCCTCATCTGGGACCTCCTGGTGATATCGGCTTAGTACGGGGTCCAGAGAATTTTCCGGGTGTTGTGGAGCCCACTGGCCAGGTTTCTTGACTGCTGTGTACCGCAAGATTCATGGGTATTTTTAAAGAGACTGCTTTGAATCCATATAGAGCCTTGAGTTGGGTGGTCATTTTTTTAGTAACCTTTCTAATCCATGAATAAGGGATATGTTTCTTTTGCCTTATCTTTTGTTTCTTTTAGTTCAGACTTCTTATTTTCTTTGTATAAGTCTTCCATCTCTTTTGTTAACTAGCAGAGTCCCAGGTACTTGATTTTAAAACATGTGGGATTTCATCCAACCAAGAAGCTTCTGCACAGTGTGAGAAATGATGACAAGGATATAAAGAATCCCTATAGACTGGGAGAAAATATTTGCTCATCTTAAGAAAAAAAACAGTTCCACAAAAAAAATGATAAGGTCTGAACAGACACTTCATCAAAGAGGTACAGACAGCCCATAGATTTTTGAAAAAGTACTCTGCATCACTTATCATCGGGGAATAGTGGAATATCTCCTCACAGCACTGATATGGGTGCCTATCAAAAAAATGGAAAGAGCCAAAAGAAAATTGAGAAAAAAGAAAATCCATCCACTCTTGATGGGTATGTTTACCGGGTCTCTCATAATATGGAAACAAACAAAAAAATGAGTTGAGCTTACATATGCAACCCAGCAATGGCACTTCTTGGCATCTGCCCCAAGGATTCAAAAACAATCATCTACAAAGACATTTATGCTTTGAATTGAGTCAGCTCAAGAAATGAAAGGGGAGAAAACAAAAGCACCATCCCCTCCTTGCTTCAGTAAGAGGCTGTCAGGGGACACTGGAAGTTCTGGGGGTACAGCGATGAATGTCCCAAGTGAATTGGGCCCATGCTGCCCACTTGCTTCTTGAATGAAGTGTCACCTGCTAAAGTCAGCCCTCTGCATAGAGTTCTGGGGAAGCTGTTCAGGCTCCTCTGGGGCAGAAGAAATCTCTTTCAACCTGCTCTAGCCCTCCTTTTTCAGTGGTATTGCTGAGGCTACCTGTTTGATGTCTTTTAATTACATTTCCACTCTGAGTCTAACTACATCGTTAAAATACTTCCTCCTGTAATGGCCACTTCCCTCTCCCTGCACATTTGTTTCCTGACAGATATTCGCCAGAAATCGGTTTTCAATGAGGTCAGTCAATTGCAGTTAGGAAACATTTGCATTTAATTATATTCTTTCCTTCATGGCAAAGAGAGTTGATGTGAGGAGTCGCCAAAGGATGTTTTGTTGCTATGTTTTTTGTTGTTTTTTTTTTTGTTTTTTGTTTTTTGCTTTTTGGGTCATACCCGGCGATGCACAGGGGTTACTCCTGGCTCTGTACTCAGGAATTACTCCTGGCAGTGCTCAGGGGACCATATGGAATGCTGGGAATCGAACCTGGGTGGCCACGTGCAAGGCAAATGCCCCACCCATTGTGCTATCGTTCCAGCCCCTTGTTGCTATTTTTTTAGTTTTTAATTTCTTTATATTTTTTACTATAAAATAAGTAAAATAAGACAAAGCCTGCTGATGCAATTCTAGAGCTGAAATTGATTAGATAACAAAACTCCAATATTAAAATCAATAAGTTTGGAAATAAATTTTTTTATTTAAATTTCATTTCATCTTACCACGGGGTTGTTAAGTCCTTGTCTAAGGATTTACTGAGCTGCTTGTTGCTAGTTGAACCTTCTATGTTATTGTTTTTGCTTGTGGAGTGAAGTTGGCTTCTAGGTCACTTTCCCACCTAGTTTGGTGTGTGCCTACTGGAATTTCAATATTGAGAAATTAGGAGGTATTGTGCAGCAGCGCGTGGTCCAGAGACTTCAGGATTTATGGTCTGGGCCTATAAGCTGAAATGACGGCCGCTGAGGGAGTTGGGCATGGCTGCTAGTGCTTCCAGGAGCAGAGAAGAGGGTGGTTGCTGGCACCCCTACAAGAAGACCCCAGAGTTCTCAGCCTGACACCTGAGTACCTTAAATTAGTCACAATTGGACTTCTCTGCAGTCAATTAGTCAATCAGTGGCATTTAGCCCTTGGCATGGCCACAACGCTGGGTATGGGTGCAGCTGCCCAGGCTATAGCACAGCAAATACATGCCCACTCCCTGTCCTGAGGGTGTCCCAGAGTTTTCAACTGTGCGGACCACTGTGCCCATGAAGTTTAACTGTGTGGCATGCATCTCTTTGGAGAGTCAGTCAGGAATCAGGACTGATGGCTTAGTCAACATGGCAGAGACCATAGGAGGTGGGCCTGGTTTTATTATTTTTTTTTTTAATTTTTTTGGGGAGGTGGGTGGGTATCACATTTGCTGCTGCTTTCAATAAAACTGGCAGATTTAAACTATTAACATTTAAACTATTAAAAGATTTTTAAGCTATTCAAATGTGTAAAGCGATAGCACAGCAGTAGGGCCTTTGCCTTGCACGCTGCCAACATGGCCGACCCGAGTTCGATTCTTCCGCCCCTCTCGGAGAGCCCGGCAAGCTACCGAGAGTATCTCGCCCGCACGGCAGAGCCTGGCAAGCCACCCGTGATGTATTTGATATGCCAAACACAGTAACAACAAAGTCTCCAATGGAGACGTTACTGGGCCCGCTCGAGCAAATCGATGATCAAAATGTGTAGATCTAACAGCACTGTTGTGCAAGAAAAGGTAAAGTGAGGGTCAGTGAAGATGGAACCTCTACTCTGCCCAGACCCCACAGCCATACTCACACTTCAAAACAGCCACCATGCCAACGACCCCACTCCACCACCTCACGACTGAGCTCCGCAGAGATGCCAACTGCTTTAAATTTCAGGTACACAGGTGTTTTCTGACTGAGACACTGGGGCCTTCTCAGAGTGATGGTGAGTGACCTCCCCCACTCCCTAATACTTCTGGAACCCCTGGAGCTACACCCACAGCCCACAACCACCACCAGGTAAGCTTACTGCCCAGTTCAGTGTTCTAGAGTTTCTGGTGCAACATCTCCAAACTCTATGCCCCTGGCATCCCAGTAGGAGCACACCAGATTGGATGGGGATGGAACGTAGAAGCCAACTAGGCTCCAACAAAAACATGAACACAGAAGGCCCAGGTTTCAACAACAGCTCAGTAAACCCTCAGAGAAGGATGTAGTGTCCCCAAGGTAAGACAGCAATTTTCACAAATTTTCTTTTACTGAAGTATTTTTTGGATAATTCTGTTAGCCATTCCATTATGATAAACAATAGCACTGTAGCACTGTCCTCCCATTGTTCATCAATTTGCTCAAGTGGGCACCAGTAACATCTCTGTTGTGAGACTTATTGTTACTGTTTTTGGCATATCAAATACGCCATGTGGACCTTGCCAGGCTCTGCTGTGCGGGCAGGATACTCTCAGTAGATTGCCAGGCTCTCCAAGAGGGACGGAAGAACCAAACCCAGGTTGGCCATGTGCAAGGCAAAGCCCTACCCACTGTGCTATTGCACAGATTATATTGCTTATCAATAAAAGCTCTCTTGTTTAGGGAGCTATAGCACAGCGGTAGGGCGTTCGCCTTGCACGCAGCCAACATGGCCAACCCGAGTTCGATTCCTCCGTCCCTCTCGGAGAGCCCGGCAAGCTACCGAGAATATTGAGCCCACACGGCAGAGTCTGGCAAGCTACCCGTGATGTATTCCATATGCCAAAACACAGTAACAACAAAGTCTCCAATGGAGATGTTACTGGGCCCGCTCGAGCAAATCAATGAACAACAGGAGGACACACACACAGGATTTCAAAAAAAGCTGTGCTGTTGCTTATATTAATAAGCAATATAAAATAGATTTTTGTGAGCTGGCACCAGCCAGGTGAGCAAACCCCATGTCCAGGAGAATGTTAACCCCCACAGAGGCCTGAGCCCCATGGTCCAGAGAGTGAGCTCTGGGTGAGACCTGGGCTCCATGGATCTTGGGGTGAGACCCTGGGCCCCAATGATTTCGAGTCCCAGAGAAGAGGAACCCATGTTCAATGAGACAGTTGTTCGAGAACCCTAAACATCAGGATCCACCGTGCTCTTGGCCTTGAAGGATATAATGGTTGAAGGCCAGCTAGCATCAGTCCACTCTGGTATGGGGGTTACCTTGGAAGGCCCTGCTTGGTCCCAGTCTGCAGCCTCTGTCTTTCATTATTGTGCTCTCTCTCTCCCTCTCTGTGCTCCAGAAAAAGCTGGTTTTGGCTCCCTGAGCTTGGCCAGAGGCATCAGAAGGGTTTGACTCCCCCTTTCTCATCGAGCCCAAAGGGAATTGCTCCTGTGGGTAGGCCATGGCATTGGCATGAGGACTGGCCAGGGTGGAAACTCCCAGAATCAGCATAAAAATTTGCTGAGGAGCATCTCAAGGTCTTGTTCTTGGGCGCACCCACCAGCCACCCTGCCGTCTCCTTACTTCCTTCTGACTCTATTGGTCACTCCTGTTCAAGACCACTTCTCACAGTGGCCATCAAGTCTGAGCCGACCTCCTTTCCTTGGTTTCTGGGGCTCTGCTTTGTGACTCTGTTGGACACCCACCCAGATGTCATCTCTCCATTCCATCTCCCAAGGGCCAGCTCTGCTTGCCACCCTTGCCTTTGACTGGTGCTAACTCTTGCCTAGCCTTGTGCTCCTCTTTCATCCAGCACTCTACATAGTCCTGCTTCTTGAGCTTCTTGAGTCTCCCCAGACTTCTGTGTGTATCGGTCTTGACCTCCACAGAGAGGGTTGCTGTTCCCAAAGCTGGCATTACTGTCCATGTAGCTGGTATTACTGTCACAGTGGCTGGCATTACTGTTCCTGTTGCTGACATTTCTCTCCCTGGGACTGGCATTACAGTCTTCATGGCTGTCCCAGTGGTTGGCATTACTCTCCCCGTGGATGTCATTACTCTCCCCATAATTGGCATTACTCTCCCTGTGGCTGGCATTACTCTTCCTGTGGCTGGCATTACTCTCTTTGTGGCTGGCATTACTGTCCCCGTGGCTGGCTTTACTCTCCCTGTGGCTGGCATTACTCTTCCTGTGGCTGGCATTACTTTCCCCGTGGATGTCATTACTCTCCCCATGGATGGCATTACTCTCCCTGTGGCTTGTATTACTCTCCCTGTGGCTGGCATTACTCTCCCCATGGCTAGCATTACTCTTCCCGTGGCTGGTGTTACTCTCCCCATGGATGGCATTACTCCCCCCGGGGCTAGCATTACTCTCCCTGTGGCTAGCAATACTCTCCCTGTGGCTGGCATTCCTGTCCCAATGACTGACATTACCGTCCCCATGGCAGGCATCATGCAGTTTCACTTTTTTCCCGGAACAAAGGGCATGATGGTTCGCATTTCTGCTTTGAAGATATTTCTGAGGATTTTGCGTAGTCATTTGTGAACCTCACAGAACTGGTCTTCTCTTGCTTGTAAAGAGATCCAGATTTCCCACAGTTTAATCTTGGTGTTCCCCTGTTAGAGTCAGTTTTCCATGGTGTGATGAGAACAATTATCACCGTCAGTGATAATAGGGAACTGTCAAAGGTCTCACAAAGTGAGGTCATTCATTTCCTCGAAATTTTTCCCCACCAAACTCTCATTAGCCTCCTAAGCAAGTGTGTGTTCAGCTGTGATGCAGAGACATGATCAGGTGCCTGGTGGGTAGAGATGTCTCTTCTCTTTCGTGGTATGTTGACTTGTCTATGTATAATGAGTGACGTGTGATGTGTAAATAGGTTTTGTTTTTAGAACCACACTCTGCAGTGCTTATGGGGCTGCTCCAGGCTTGGTGCTTGGGGTTCCCTTCCAGTGTTGCTCAAGGGACCCTCTCTTGTTGTTTCACACCCAACAATGCTCAGGGTGACTCCTGGTTCTGCATTCAGGAATCACTCCTGGCAGTTCTCGGGAAATCCTATGGGATACTGGGGATCAAACCTGGGTCTGATCCCCAGCATTCATAGGATGCACTCGCGTGCAAGGGAAGCACCCTCCCTGCTGTACTATTGCTCTGGCCCCCAGGAACCTTTCTGTTTGAGGATGCAAACCAGACCTCCTCCATACAAAGAAATCATGGGCTGCTTGAGCTTCCCTCCAGCACAATGTCCGTGTGCATACATGCATATTTTTTATTTCAACCTGAGCTAACAGCTAGCACCCATATTCATTAGGCAATGCGAGAACTAATGAGGGCAGTAGTGGAGTGTGCAGCCAGGTCCTTTGCAGAATTATTAAGGAGTCTTTTGTGCATGGCTGTTCTTGCAAATAGGCTGTTCTTGAAAGTCAGGGAACTGTTGATTGGCGTGACAGCATCTCTCCTACCTCCAGCCATCTTGGTTGAGACATTCAAGGAAGAGCCGTTTGAAGGCTCGGGCAAATAATGCCTCAAGCATGCTAATTGTGTGAGTCAGAGAAAATAAGGCCACATTTCTCAGCTCCGAGTTTAGCTTTCTTGTGACTTCTAATAAAAAAAACAGGAGTTGGTCAGAAAGTCTGAAGTTCTGGAGCTTGCAGGGTGCCTCCTGACACTACTTGGGGTTGCCTCCAGCACTGCTGAGTAAGGGCCCAACATAACCTTTGTTTGGTTGGTTTTATTTGCTTGCACTCACCTGTGCCCTGAGACCATGTTTGACTCTGCATTCAGGGATCACTCCTAGTAGTGAGGGCTCGGGAACCACCTGGGTGCTGGGGATTGAGGTTGACTGGCTGTGTGTCAGAGAGGAAGATTACCCATTGGACTAAATCTCCAGCCTTTAGGTCCCAAAATAATTCTCAAAAAGCCAAAGATGGTAAATGGAGGGTTTGTTTCTCCAAGTGGATGTGAGTCTCAGTTTCTTCCTTCTTTCTGGCTGGGGGTTGTGAAGAGTTCACAGAGATGGGGGTGGCGGAGGGCAGCCATAGTCACATGATAATATTCTACAGAAAAAAAAGCGGGTCCCCCATAGCTCTGTTCATGCTGTATATGTGAAAGGCGCGAGGGATGAACAGAATTTGACATTTGCTACCCCCTCCCTTTTTTGTTTTTTTGGGTCATACCTGACAGTGCTCAGGGATCACTCCTGACTTTGAGCTCAAGAGTCACTGCTGGCAGGCACAGGGAATCATCTGGGGTGTTAGGGATCAGACCTGTGTTGTTCACATGCCAGGCTGTGTAAACACACACAAAAGGACGGGCAAAGGGAACGGCAGCGGCCTATCTCTCCCGCCTCAGCCTATCTCTCCCGCCGCCTGCGTTCGGTCGTCTCAGGCTGTTTTCCCCACTTCAGGGAGGTTGATGGCGATGGTCAGGCGAAGGAAGGAGATGAAGGCCAGGCTGGTTGGTCAAGCAGCAGTTTATTACATGGAAGAAGTGTATGTCATAGAGGCCCCAGGATCTCTCAGGCACGTGCTCTCAAGCACGTGCTCTCTGGTTCTCTCAGGCACATGTTTCCAGGTTCTCTAAGGCGCGGGTCCTCACGCGGCCTCCAGAGAGCCCTGAAATTTCCCTTATATAGATCATGGCACCTCTAAAGGGCGCAATGCAATGATGTCATCAAAAAGAGTTACAGAAAGAACAGTGAGATGGCAGAACATACATTGTTTCTATACATCTGCAGGCCAGTAATCTTGGCCTCACCTTACACAAGCTGCTTGGATAGCATATCAGAGACCAGCCTGCTAGAGCTTGGAATCTACATCTCAATGACTAGCCTGCCTCTTACAGTAAGGTTTCTGTGAGATAAGGGAGGCTGCTTCTTGCTCACTGAAGGCAGATGAAGGGGAGAAATGTTCAGTCTCATCCAAGCTAATCAGGACATATGGGAAGGCTGCTTCTAGGACAGATTCTCATATAGCAGATCAACTCACACTAGAACAGAATTCCCTGGATGTGTTTCTCTTCTCCTTGTCTGATCAACATATAAGCATATATAAGTCATTTTGTATGGATACAGTAAGAAATACCTTAAGCTTATAGAATTGCTCCCCTAGGGCCATCTCGATCTCAGACTGCAGTGCTCAGGCCAGACACCTTTCCTATTCTTAGCAGCAGGGTCCTAGTCTCGTGGTTACTTTTGGATCATGACAGCATTTGCCTATGATCAAACTCTTAACCTATAGTTAAGAATCGTGGCACCTTGGCCTGGCCCATTGCGATTCCAGGGTAGCACATAACTTACCGGCTTGCCCTGGTTCCATTCAGTCCCACGTTGGGACCCTGCTTTTGAGGTGTTAGGAAGTGAGGGCAACTGAGGCTTAAGTTGAGAAAGCAGATGCCCAGGAGTGAATAATATTCAAGGCCTATCAACTCCTAAGTTACAAAGCATAATGTTAATTAATTGTCTTCCTGTATCTATACAAAAAGGGCATGGCATAAACTATTCAAGGGATACAAGGAGAGGAGAAAGGCACTATTAACTTACAGTACAAGTTCAGTTTCCTAGAAGGATGAGATCTTACAAATTGGTTGGGGAAGAGAGCACAGAAGTGATTACAGATAAACAAAGTAATGCGAGTGACTTGGGGGAACTGTGATGGGTGCAACCTGATAAACCTAAGCTCCTTGTACTCCAACACCAGGCAAATGCCCCTCCAGTCGTATTGTCACTCTGGGTCCCAGTATTTGCCCTATCATTTGTTAGGAATTATTTGTTAGGAGTCGTTTGTTAGGAATCTGAGGTTACTTTTGGCAAAATGACATGTGCACCAGGAGTAATTTCACTTGGGTCTTGAGAGTGAGAATTTGGCACCAAATTCTTCAGTGGTTGTTTCAGGAGATGGCATTAGCCTGCCATGTGAAAGAGTGATTTTCAAGGGTAAACTGACTGTTCAATACTCCTTACTGAAGTCTATAGTGGAAAGTCGTTTCCAATCAACATTTTTTGTGGGGCAAGAGAGATAGTGCAATGGGTAGGACCCTGACCTTGCGTGTGGCCAATGGTAATTCTATACCTGGCACCCTATATGGTTCTCTGAGCACTGCCAGGAGGGATCCTTGTACACAGAACTAGGAGTAGCCCTGAGCACTGCTGGGTGTGGCCCCCAAACCAAAAAATAAAAGAAAACCAACCAAGTCTCTTGTTTTGTTTTGAGTAGGCAACCCTCCTTGTTCCACCAGAGTCATGCCTGGCGGTGTTGGCAAGACAGAAGGCTGTGGGTGGTGCCAGGGATAAGTCCCAGGGTGCCAGATTCTACTGTGTCCATGCACGTCTTCTCTTCCCAGCCTCTGGGTAAAAGCCGAGAGTCACCAGAACACAGTGCTGAGGTGTGGGGTGGGGGGGTTTGGAAGGGTTATGTGATGTACGGAAGGTCTATATACAAGCCGTGGGTGAAGCCACAGGACATGGTGTTAGCTGGTGTGTGTTGGGGGGATGCACAGAAGGTCTGCATACAAGCCCCACGTGTAGGTGAAGCCACAGATCATTGGACAGTTGCAGGAGGCGAGTCCCCATCCCTCCCTGATGTCCAAGTGTGTCTTTATTTATTTTATGGTTTGAGGGCTACACCTGATGGTGCTCAGGGCTTCCTTCTGATGCTGTGCTCAGAGATCACTCTTGCTGGCCCTGGGGGACCCTTGTGCCCCTATGGCTTTTCTTTGTTCTCACGTGGAATGACTGAGAACTGCTGCTACCCTGCCAAGTGTCTGGCACAGAAAGGGTCAAAGAGGAAGTCACCCCGTTTCTGCCGTACTGTGTCTCCCTCACCCTAGCCATGCCCATGGCTGCCTTTTCAGTAGGCACCATCTGAAAGGACCAATTAAGTTCCCTGGGCCCCTTGGCACCTCTGGCGTCCCCTCCATTTCCACCAGCACACAAAGTCACTGTCATTAAGAAATCGGTCACAGCTCAGAGACCATTTCTCAGTCAATGGAGCTCCTGCTGAGAGAGTCCATCTCTCAGTCAATGGATCATCAAGTGGTGGCTGGATGTTCTTCTGGAAAGAGGCAGGAATTAGTTCATAAGGTCAAATACCGACATTTCCCCATGAGGTTCTCTCCGATATATGGTCATTAATAGGTGCCCCCTTCTAGAAAAGTGAAAACTCTTCTGGTGTTTCCCCTTGGCCAGCTCAGTGCCCTATCATTAGCTGACACCTGAGTCCCATGTCCCAAGCATCCTGTTCATCCGCCTCCTCTGCTTGGCCTTTCCACTTCCTGGTGGACAACTGGTAGCCAGATTCCTCCTGACTCTGGACCCCTTTCCAAACCTGTGTACATTGATCTGTTACCGTTCCCCTGGAGAGTCCAGGGGAATGGTAAGAGTCCATACTTCAGTATGCTCCCGAGATGCCCTCACTGGCATGGACCCTCAGCTTCTCATGCCCCATTTATTCCATATCTTCAGTTGTGGGCTGAACTAAGCAGCTTCTTGTCACCCTCACCTGGGTCTTTGCTCAGGACACCTAGACTGTGACATCCTAGATCCAGTGGTGTCTGACATTCCAGAGACCTTTCCTGTTTGCTAGTCACATGCCCCAGTGGGAACCTTTGACAGTTCCAAGGCTGGGACTATGAGGACAGCTCAGGGGCAGACCCATATTAGGGCCCTGCACTGTGTGAGTCACCCTCGCCCTGCAAGAGGAAACCTGGTCACACCAGAGCATGCATCACCTCACTCCAGTAGCCTGAAATCTGGCCCTGGGACCCCTGAGCATGGCTTGGGAGCAATTCTCCCTCTACAAAGCCAATCCGAGGGCAGTTGTGATGCTTTTCCTGTAACTGTCATTCCTACATTTGACCTGTACTCTCGCCTCCTCGCTGGCTCCCCTCGGAAGACAGTCTCCTGTCGGTGACGATTGTCTGGAACAGGGTGTGCTTAGCACGTGATGGATGCTTTCTCTGTGCTGACAGACAATCGCAGGAGACTTGCTGGAGAATTGTGACAAGCAGAGCTGGGGTGAAAAAGCAACGCAGTAAATGCACAGATGGAAGGTAACGTGAGTCGAGGGGGGAGCGGGCAGGCCTGGGCTGCCTTGGGCCCAGAGGGAGTGAGACTTCTGTCCTGCAAAGGGCCCCCAGTCTGAGCAGAATTATACCTGGGAGCACATTTTGGAATATGAAAGCAGAATTTCACCCCATTAAGTAACTCTAAACCCAATCCTGGGTGGTCCAGAGGGAAATGTCAGGCAGGAGGTCAAAGTTATGAGCAAACAGACTGACAAGACTACCTGGGAAGGGAGGTGTCACTCCAGGAGCATATAGTGTTATTATTAGTGTAAGTAAAGTAAGTAAAGTAAAGGCCCTCCCGTTGATCGTCGATTTGCTAGAGCGGGCCCAGTAACGTCTCCATTGGAGACTTTGTTGTTACTGTGTCTGGCATATCGAATACTCTCGGTAGCTTGCCGGGCTCTCTGAGAGGGGCGGAGGATCGCAAAGGCCCGCAGCGGGTGTTGACACGATGTGATTTCTGCCCAGTGCTCTGAATTATTAGTGTGGGTTTTTTTTTTTTTTTGGTGTGTAGAGGGGGTTGAGGGATCACACCAGTGGTGCTCAGGGACTATTCCTGGATCTGACTCTGTGCTTTGGAGTCACACCTATTGGTGTGAGCTGTGAGTTTCCAAAATAAAAAGCACGGGGGCACACAAGGGACTCGAGCATTTGGTGGCCAAGAATCATTCCCCTGACCTGCCCACGGTGGCGATGAATAGACGGAGGACTGGGAGAACGAAGAAACAGGGACCTGGGCCCCAGGCTGTCCATAGTTTATTTCTCTCTCTTCCCCACCGTAGTCCAATATCTCCCCTTACGGCACAATCATAGTTTTAGTTTTGGTCATAGTCCCAGTCATCATAGTTCCATCAATCTAGTCTCTTCGTAGACCTAAAAGTCCTCTCCTTCGTGATATCTTCTTCCTTCTCTCTCGTAGTCTCCTAGTCCTCTACTTCCAGTCATCATCGTCATCTAGTCCTCCTTCCAGGTCCCGACTAGTCCTCAAAGACCTCAAAGTTCCAAAAGTCTCAAGGTCATCATCTTTCTAGTCCCCTCTTACCCCTTAATGCATAGTTATATAGAAATCATAAAGGGTGGTGGTACACATAGGTGGGGTTGAATATTGTCATAACAGCAGACAGAGTTAAAGCCACTCCTTCAGGGGAAGTTCTAGGAGATTGAAGCAGTTTGGTCCCGTGCAAGACAAGTGCTTTAATCCCTGCACCATCTCTCCTGCTCCTTTGCTGTTGCCATTGTTTGACACATGGCTGAGGCGAGAGCAATTTCATAATCACCATGGCAATGTCCATGCCTCAGTGGGGATCACTCTGCTCATCACTTCCAGACCCTAAGCCTTGTATGGGATGTCTTGGGACATACACAGCTAATAAGCCCCGAGCCTGTTAGGTCTGATCAATTTCCTAATTAATCTCCCCTCTTCCTCGCTTCTTTGGGATTCAGGGGAATGAAGCGACTCTGTTTGGAGTAATCTGCCTGCGGCCTTTGATTTGGTGATCTCAGGGGTGAACCCCTAGGCGTGATGTGATAAATGCACCCAGGCTCATTTTTCATCTGGCTTGGGAGACACCGTGTTTTCTCTCTGTCATGTAAGATAAACGCATCTCTTTCTCCTGCTTGACATGCAGCTTGGGGTCCTGTGATCAAGTGCTTTAATGGAACTTGACACTGGGGCCTTTGCCCCGGAATGGAAGAGGTCTAACTGCACTTTTGGAAATGCCTTTGGGGTAGTTTACTTGCCTTACATGCAGCTGACATGAGTTCAGTCCCCAGCACCTCGTACAATCTCCCTAGCCCTTCCAGGAGTGAAGTTTGAGCACTGCAGTGTGAGCACCACACACACACACACAAGGGAAAATGCCTTTGTTATTCTACTTTTTATGGAGCGATAGCATAGCGGGTAGGGCGTCTGCCTTGCACGCAGCCAATTATGGCTGACCCGAGTTTGATTCCTCCGCCCCTCTCAGAGAGCCCGGCAAGCTACTGAGAGTATTTGATATGCCAGACACAGTAACAACAAAGTCTCCAATAGAGATGTTACTGGGCCCGCTCGAGCAAATCGATGATCAATGGGAGGGCCTTTACTATTTTTTTTATTCCTCCCCTCATATTACTTGCAGACACTTTAAAACTACCCCAAATTCATGTCTTTCTACTCAGTTTTGTTGTCTTTGGGGATGGGATTTGGACCATACCCCTTGGTGCTCAGGGTTCAATCCCAGATCTGTGCTCAGGAGTGACCATGGAAATGCTGGAGGGATGAATGGGTTGGCCTCATTCAAGATAAGCACCTCACCCCTGCTCCTCCCTCCATCCCCCCTTCCTCTCCCCGTCCTTGGTCCTTCTCCCCTTCTCAACTGTCTCTCGCCTCTCTCCTTTTCCCTCTCCTTCCCTCTCTGCCTCTCTTTCTTCTCTCCTCCCTCTCTCTTCCTCTCTCCCTCTCCCTCTCCCTTTTTCCCTCTCTCCCTACCCCTCTCCCTTTCCCTTCCTCTCTCCCTCTCCCTCTCTCTCTCCTCCCCTTTCCCTCTCCATCCCTTTCCCCCTCTTCCTATTTCTCTCTCTCCCTCTCCCTTCCTCTCTCCCTCTCTCCCTCTCTCACCTCCTCCCTCTCCCCTTCTCTCTCCCTCTCCATCTCTATCTCCCCCTGCCTCCCCTTTGCCTCTCCCCCACTCCAGTCCCTCAATTGTATTTCTAAAGGAAGCCCCATCCAACCTTTTAGGCTGTTTTTCTCCCCTGCTGGGATTTTTTTCTCTCCAGATCAGGATTAGCTGCATGCTCAGCTTCCTTAGTTCCAAGTGGAGCAGAACTGCTGACCTGGCATATGGAAGGGGGGGGGGGGGGGAGAGTGGTGGAGGAGGGTGTGATCTTCAATAGTCCCCATACCCCATGATGCCTATATAACTGCTTCCTGAGTGGGCAGATACAGAGGATGAGTTTTATCTTTTAGACCTGTAATGATGACTGGGTTTATTATAGGAACTCACTCATCAAGTGGTTCCTCTCCCTTGGAGGCAAAGTGGATTTTTTTCCTATTCTAGGTTCAGTTTTCTTGGGAAAGACCACTAAATCTTCCTGCACCCTCCACTGGTTTGAGTCCCTAGAGCACTGTCCTCATGGGGGGTATGGGGGGCTTGTTTGCAGTGCTGAAACCCTAGAGACTCCTCATCTCTGGGCATCTGAGCATGACCCGGCCAAGTTCTCTGCTCGAATCCAGCACCTCCATACTCACACCTTGGCCAGACTCTGTTGTCAGGAAGTGTTCCCAGTACTTGTTCTGTCATCTTTTCATTTTGCTTATTAAGAGGCTGATTCATTCTGCTTAGTTATTTCTTCCTCTCTTGGGAGGCTTTTGGAACTCGCTTTTATTCCAGCAGTTGTGAATCTGATGAGAAATGAAATTTTTTTAAAGTGTACTATCCTAAGAAATTGGGGGACTGTCTCTGTCTTGGCTCTTTCCCTGCTTCTATTCTGAAATTTCTTCTTGCAGTGCCTATTGGTAATTTTGCCTCTGTTTGTTAAGTCTCTCATTCTAAAAGGGGCTTTGCACATCTGATTTTTCTTTCCATTACTAATGGGGCTTTATTTTCTGGTTTTACCTTCTGGGAAAATTTCATCGAGTTTATAGATTTCCGTTGAGCTTCTTTCAGTCGCCATGGGATTTCTTTCCCAACATTCGTTTCCTTTTGTAGTCGTGTGGGATCAGGGTTTGGTTGCATGAGGAGGTTCCCACCACCTGGTGCTCAGGACCCAGCAGAGATTCTCCATCAGCCAGGCTGATGCAGTGCTGCATGGCCCTGTGATGCCAGGTTCCTGGGCTGCCCAGGTGTGCTGGGAACCTCACTTGGTGGTGTGGGGGGTTCCAGTGACAATGCACTGGGAGCTCTGGGGGTGGGGGGAGAACTGAGCCCAGATCAGGCTATGCTAGACCCCATCACTATACTCTCTCCAGCCCTTTGTTGGTCTGTTTGAATAGCAGCCCGTTTTTCTTCTGACTGCATTGACTTCTTTGATCTAAGTTATTGGTTATAGCTACTTTGATATTCTCTGCTACACTTTGCATTATTTATTTGTTCTGTGTGGTGGGGGTGGCACCTGACAGAGCTCAGGGCTTACTCCTGACTCTGCTCAGGAATCACTCCTTGCAGTGCTTGGGGAGTTCCTGGGAGATCAAAGCAGGGTTGACCACATTCATGGCAAGTCTCTTAATTCCTGTGCAGTCTTGCTGGCCCTAATTACTTATTGTATCTGGCCTATGGTTCTGTCTCATGATCCTTGATTTTTGGACTGCCCATTTAGACTTACTTGAGGGTAAAGAACGAAAGTTGTCTTTGAATGTCTCTGGACATTTGTAGGTAGGTGGGATGCAGAGGGAAGTGAAGGCTGTGGGCACCCCCTCCTCACATTTTTCCTTTGGGGTCTACCATGACTACTTTGCATGTCCTTGCTGCTCTGGGCTGACATGTCATCTTCTGGAGTGGTATTGGAGGACAGCTGGACCTGACATACTTAGCTTCTGGAATTGGGAGTGTGGTTGGGGACACGGAAGGTGGGGAGGATATCAGCCTTCCCTGCAATTCTTACTCTTTCCCTAAAGGGACTTGGGAGGATATGGGAGGGGGTGATATCAACCTTCCCTGCAATTCATACTATTTCCCTGAAGTGCCTTTTGCTTCACAGTTGAGAATGGGCTCCTTACTCTGGTCAGTTGCTCTGCTGGGCAAATAAAATGCACCAAGCTCCACACAGAGAACTCACTCAGACCCAGTTCTCGGATTCTAGAAGACCAGAGTGACCCAGGAGTCTTGGAGATGTCACTGGAGCTCTCTTGCCCCTGCGGAGATGCTAGTCATATGGCGTTTCCAAATACCCTTTCAGAGGGGACGACCACCTCTTTCCCCCTTTACAAGCAGATACGACATCTCCATTCCTTGCCCCTCATTCATGAGGCTACCAGATATGTTGTGTCACTCTCAAAATAAGGCTGGGGGTAGGGAGAGGGGACTTCATATTTATATATAGTTTTAAAAATAAGAACATTTTGTTTATTTTGTTTTATTGGGGGAGTGGGGCTTGATCGTGGGCCAAACCTAGTGGTGCTCAGGGATCACTCCTGGTTCCATGCTCAGGGGACCACATGTGGTGCTTGGAATCAAACCTGGTCAGTTACATGCGAGGCAAGTGTCTTAACTCGTGTATAATCAATCCTACCTAGGGAAATATTTAAAAAGAAGTATGCCTCTGATCCCAAACAGCATGGAAGTTCATTCCCTATAATCATGGTAATATCAAAGCTGTATTAGGGGTCATGCAGAATAAATCAACATTCCTTCTTTAATACCTGCATCTCACCAACCTAATGCCACTCATGAACTTGGATGCACGACAGAGTTCTCTATTCCATCAACTCTTGTCCGTCGCATTGCTGCCTCCATTTCTGTGAACAAATTTGAAAGTCCTAATTTTATTTTGGAAAGAGTTTAAATACTCTCCCTTTCTCCTCTGTGATGCTTTCTGAAAATAAAATGAGTGAACGTGGCTTGTTATTTAATGCCTGAATTTTTAGACTCCTCGGTTTCATCTTACTTCCTTTCAGTTAGACTCAGCCTTTCACATTTTATAATTTCATAATGGGAACTCCAGACAGCTGAATATATTCTATAAAATATGATGATTTCACCCTTTTATTTCTTTGATAATTTATCCCTTTACTATATTTTGCACTGGCGGAAACCTATTTAAGATAAAAGTCACATCAGAGGCACTTCACAAGCTTCTGTTGTACATAACTTTCTTCTTGATCAAGTTCTCATGGCTAGATGCTTGGTGATTAGGATAAATTAGATTTCCATATATGTTCTTCTCTTCATCACTTTGGTGCACTCCTTCAAAGCCTTGAGTCAGGATATTGGATTTTTTTAAAGAAAAGAGACAGACAAGAGATTTCTGTTCAAACCTTTTTTAAAAGTTAGATTAGTATAATTAATACATATCAACTATTCTCCAAGGTTGAAATGATTTTAGTTTTTATTGGATGGGAATTTTCCTTTTGTGTTGACCAATAAGAGCAAGTAAATGTAAATCATACATAAAAGACCAAATTCACAAGATTATATTTGACAGCAGCACTTGAGATCATGGTGTGGGTGACTCTGAGAATACCTTTTTGTGAACCTCAGAAATCACTAATGCCCTCTTCATAATGGAAGGATGTTTTCAGAAGAGTGACAGAAGCAATCATGTAAAAGCATGGAATGCTTTGTTTTGAAATACTTGTCAAAAAATTTAAGTTTGTTCTTTTTAAAAAGCTGGCTAGATGTTTATTGACCAGAAACTTTGGTTTTATGAAAATGGAATTTTGTAGTGTAAGGAGATAACTAAAAATGGAAATATACATGTTCACAGAACAGACAAGATAGTGTTTTGCTGCCTTTTCAAAGACAGTTAAACACAACATACAGGTTTGCCATTTATAGGACTTGTGAAATATTAACAGCTCAAAAAGGGAAATATAATTTATTTCTAGATTTACTACATTCCTTTATCAAGCATGTCCTTTTCCCATTACATAAATAAATTATTAGACATGCAAATAAATAGGAGAGAATGAATTACTTTTCAGGGAAAAAGAGTGAAATTTTCTCAGGGGAACTCCAGTTATTGGACTTAACAGACAATGATTTGCTGTTGTTTTGGGGCCACACCTGGCAGTGCTGCAGAGTGGCTCCTGGCTCTACACTCAGGAATCACTCTTGGCAGTGCTCTGGACCATAGGGGATGTCAGGGATCTTGTCTGGGCTAATAGTATGCAAGACAAGTGCCCTACCAGTTATATTATCTTTCTAGCCCCCAATAAGGATTTTAAATCACCTATTTAAAATGTGCTCAGAGAATTAAAGAAAACCATAAATTTTTAAAAAATTACCATCAAATATGTAACAATAAACAGAATTAATTTTAAAATAATCAAAATTTTATAGTTGTACATGGAAAAAATTGTTAAAGGTATGAATCTCAGGTTTGAGTTGATAGGAGAAAGGCTCAGTGAACATGAAGACTGACCTGTTGATTATCCAGTCAGAGAAGCAGAGAATTTTAAAAAGTGGAAAAATCAATAGAGACTCAGAGACAGTGATTCTCCATTTACTCTGCTTAAGTACTTACTCAGAATCCCAAAGCAGGAGGAGATAAGGTACAAAGAGAGTATTTGGGAAAAAAATCCAGTGCCAAAATCACCCCAAATTTGAGGACAGCAGTACTCATCTAACACTAATCACTACCAAGAGCCCCAACCCTTGAGGTAGGGTGCAGAGAATGAAAAAAACAACACAGAATAATCATCCAAGTCTTAGGGTTCCCTGAGCAGCCACAAGTGGGATACAGGCTGGCCATTTATTCAATCTAAAATCCAGTATTGTTCCCCCGCTCTGGCTTCCAACATGTGAGTTTCTGTTTAAGCTAACAGACATTCAGGACAGTTAATTGGTGCATCTTTATGGAAAAAAAAGTTCTACGTCACAAATCATCAGGGAGATGCAAATCAAAACAACAATGAGACATCACTTTATACCACAGGGGCTGGCACATGTCCAAAATAATAACCAGTGGGTGTACTAATGGAGGGAGAAAGGGACTCTCCTTCATTATTGGTGGTAATGCCAACTGGTCCAGTCTTTTTGAAAAACAATATAAATATTCATCAAAAAACTAGAAATTGAGTTCCTATTTGACCCAGAAATATCACTTCTGGGAATGTACCTGGGGGCCCAAAAACACATGGCAAAAACATCTGCACTCCTATGTTCACTGCAGCACTATTCACAATAGCCAGAATCTGGAAATGACCCAAGTTCCATGAGAACAGATGGCTGGATAAAGAAACTATGGTACATCTATATAATGGAATACTATACAACCACAAGGGAAAATGAAGTCATGAAATTTGCTTATAAATAGATAAACACGGAGAGTATCATGCTGAATGATACAAGTTAGAAGGAGAGGGAGAGATATAGAATGCCTGCATTCATTTATGGGATATATAAAATATAGTACAAAACTATATTTTGGAGCAATAGCACAGCAATAGCACAGCAGTAGGGCATTTGCCTTGTGCGCAGCCAGCCTGGCCGAGCCGGGTTTGATTCCTCTGCCCGTCTTGGAGAGCCTGGCAAGCTACCCAGAGTATCTAACCCGCATGGCAGAGCCTGGCAAGCTACCCGTGACGTAGTCCATATGCCAAACACAGTAACAACAAGTCTCAAAATGGAGACGTTACTGGGCCCGCTCAAGCAAATCGACTAACAATGGGAGGACAGTGTTTTGGATGGTACAAAACTAATATCCAAGGCCAGGGATACCAGGGGATGGGGAGGACTGGTTAATGGTTGGAAGCTTGACAATAATATGACAATAATAGTTGGAAATAGTGATAACACTGGACAAAACTGAGTGTTAAAAGAAGGTAAAGGGATTCACATGATAACCTTTCAGTATCTGAATTGCTAACCATAACTATCAAAAAGGGCTGGAATGATAGCACAGTGTGTAGGGCATTTGCCTTGCATGCGGCCCACCCGGCCATCCCGGGTTCGATTCCTCTGCCCCTCTCAGAGAACCCAGCAAGCTATCGAGAGTATCTTGCCTGCGCAGCAAAGCCTGGCAAGCTACCTGTGACATATTTGATATGCCAAACACAGTAACAACAAGTCTCACAATGGAGACGTTACTGGGTGCACTCAAGCAAATCGATGAACAGCGGGAGGACAGTGGACAATTACCGAAAGAAAGAAAGAGGGGGGGAGGGAAATTGGGGATATTGTTGGTGGGAAATGTATAGTGGTGAAGGGACAAGTGTTGAAACATATAACTGAAACCAAACATTTATGGACAACATAGTAACTGTGTATCTCTCTGTGATTCAATTAAAAATATAAATTAAAAATAAAAATTTAATAGGCCCATTAAGAGCAGGGTCTGGGATATTTCCACAGCCAATCAGGAAGCATCTTTAAAATATAAAGTCATGAGAGTTTCTTCTGTTATCCTTGATTTGCTGCCCTGATTATCTAACCTAAACTTGTTTTACCCAGGGGAATCTGTCCTGGCCTTGGGATTATTCTTAGGTGAATAGTTTCCCACTACATCTGTCTTAAGACATTCAGGAACTCCTGAGAAATCTTCCCAGATAAACTTATTTCGACTGATTAAGTCTGAAGAGAAAAGAAAGTGGGAAGCAACACAGAACAGTTCAGCTCAGTGTCCAAAAGTTGTTTTGAGAAAGTTTACATGTTCATTTCTCCTCAGAGATCATAGGTTTCAGAATTTAGGAAGCCTTATAGATGGTTTTATTAAAAAAAGAGTGTCTTCAGGGGATTGCCCTGCCACAGAGACGGGGGGATGGGGGGATGGGGGTGGGAGGGATATTATCCATGGTGGTGGAAAATGGGCACTGGTGGAGGGATGGGTATCTGATCATTGTATAATTGAAACCAAAGCACAAAAAATTGTAAATCTACAACTTTAAAAAAAAAAAAATAAAATAAAGGGGAAACAAACAAAAAAAAAATTTCTCCAAAAAAAAAAAAAAAGAGTGTCTTGTAAGAACTGGAATTGCATATCTAAAAATAAAACCCACACTACTATTCAAAAATAAAGGTCTGATGCATACATCACTGAGGAAGCAAAAACTGAGAAAATTCATTGTTAGTAGAATTTCCTATAAGAAATAATTAAGGAGGTCCTTCAGAATAAATAATTATAAAAATTTAAATGAAGAAATAAAATATAACTGTAAAGGCAGATAGGTATATGCAAATATATACATGTATTATTGTACTAGTATTTTCTTTTATCTGAAAGGCAACTGCCCACATCAATAATTACCTGTGTTGATGGATATAATAATATAAAAATAATGTCATAGTATGAGTATAATACCCAGTAAGGTTAGGAGAAAATAGGGTAATATAGGTACATAAGTTTTTATACCACTGAAATTAAGTTGGTTTTAAAAAATATGAATGGAACACAAGAAGGCAGTAATGAATGAATAGAGGGACAAGAGAGACATAAGCCACATGTAGCAGCAGTGACATGTGCATTAAATATTTAATGGAGTGCTAGGTAACAGGGATTTGACATCCTTTTTTCTTCTTTTCTTTTTTTTTCTTTTGGGGACACACCCAGCTATGTTCAAGGATTTCTCCTGGCTCTGCATTCAGGAATTAGTCTTGGCGGTGCTCAGGGGATGCCGGGTATAGAACTTGAGTAGACCTCGTGCAAGGCAAATCCCTCCCGCTGTCCTATTGCCCCTGCGCATTATACTCTTTGTTTTCCTGGTGCCTTTGGGATTCCCTAAAAACAGCTCTGTAGTCTCTCTCAGCTATAATCCTGTTCTCTCCTACTGAAGTCTCATTTACATATTGGTAAAGAGAGTGGAAGGGGAAGTGTTTTATTTCAATCCAAGGGAAAAGATCTCCTGTGTATGGCCTGGGTAGTGGATGTAGACCCGTGTGAGCAGATCTGGATGGAGTCTCCCTGCACTGACCAGAAAGAACCTCCAGGGCTCTGATGAACACAAGAGCAAAGTGAACTTTGCTCCTAAGAGCAGGTGGAATCATTCAGGTATTCATTACTAAGTATAACTAAAAAATTTTAAATGTATGTATTTATGTGATTTGGGGAGCACACCTATTTTTCTTTCTCTGGTGTTTTCTTTCTTTCTTTCTTTCTTTCTCTCATTCTTTCTTTCTTTCCTTTCCTTTCCTTCCTTCCTTCCTTCTTTCTTTCTTCCTTTCTTTCTGTCTTCCTTTCTTTCATGAAGGGGGAGTCATACCAGTGTTGCTCAAGGGTTACTCCTGTCTCTTTGCTCAGGAATCACTCCTGGTGATGCTTGGGAAACACTATGTGGTGCTGGGGATTGAACCCAGGTTGACCATGTGCAAGAAAAGTGCCATCCCACTGTACTATTGCTCTGGCCCCAAGATTTGTATTTAATCTTAAATTCTTTTCAATATTGTATTGCTGAATCCCACAAATCCTCACTTTTTGATTTTTAAATGTTCTTTTCCATTTGCCAGATTTCCGTTAGCCCCTGGATCGTGTGTTCAGATGTGTTTAGTTTCACACTGTTGTCTCTGAACTGATTCCTCGTTTGTGTCTACTCTGGCTCCAGAGCATAATCTGGAGAGTCAGTTCTTTCAAATTCATTGCATTTGTCCTCTTCTATAGAAAAGACATCCCTCGTGTATATTCTGTGTATGCTGGAAAATAATTCATAATCTTTTGATGTTGAGTTGCTTCTATAAGTTTGATTGCATATTGTTGATCAATGGTGGTATCGATTTTATCTGTAGTCTTTCTGGATTTGGGCCTGATTGTTCTATCAATTGTTGAGAGACGGTTGTAGAAATCACCAGCTCTAACAACTGTCAAACAAACACTGTCCTTCCGTTGTTCATCGATTTGCTCGAGCGGACCCAGTAACGTCTCCATTGTGAGACTTCTTGTTACTGTGTTTGGCATATTGAATACTCTCGGTAGCTTGCCAGGCTCTCCGAGAGGGGTGGAGGAATCGAATCCTGCTCAGCCGGGCTGGCCGCGTGCAAGGCAAACGCAAACGCCCTACTGCTGTGCTATCACTCCAGCCCTAACAATAGTTTATTTATTTTTCTTTTCAGTTTAACTCATTATTTATGATTTGGTGTGTGTGTGTGTGTGTTGGGGGGGGTTGTCACACCAATGGTAGTTGGAGCTGACTCCTGACTCTGTGCGGGGATCTCTCCTGGAGGGATTTAAGGACCATATGAGGTGCTGGAGATTGAACCCAGGTCAGCTGCATGCAAAGTAAACCCTCCAGCCCCTGAAGTCATCCCCTCTCTTTCTGTTTCCTGGACTCCAATTACATGAGCGTTAATTTTTCATTATAATACCCCAAGTATCTGAAATCTTGTTTTTGTTTAAATCTGTTCTTTAATTCATAAGTATCTTTTGTATTGAAAGCTACAGAGGCCAAGGCAGCCCCATGACAGGCTCAGTGAGCAGCTTGGCCTGACTAGGCCGAAGTTTTGGTTCCCTAAACTAAAGTTTCAGTGTCCCCGAAATAAAGTGGCAAGGTCAGCAGAAAAACTAATCAGACATGACTCCAGCTAGAACATCTAATCTAATCAGACCAGGGGACAGTTGTTAATGACCACCTCCATCTGACTGCAGCCCACACCCAATCAGATGTTACCAAGTAATGGAAAGTCCCCTAGACTGTTGCCAATGAAAAGTCCTCGTATGTAGCTGTTATATATAAAAACCTATGTTTTTGTGGCTCGGGGCCACTCTGAGTAAGCTGCTGTGTTGGTGAGCTGGACAGGGGCTCTACCTCGGGCTAGTCCTAACTCATGCTTGTCAATAAAGATCCTCTTGCATTTGCATCCGAGTCAGCTCCTTGGTGGTCTTTTGGGAAACTGAGTCATGGGATAACAGTATATACTTTTTCAAACTTTTAGTTTCTATGCTAGATCCAGTATCATGATTTCCGTTCTGCTGTTAAGCCCTTATTCATTTTCCTTTTCATCTTAGTGTGGCATTTGTTTCTGTTAAGAGTCACTTCAATTTTTTTTTATATACCCTCTAGTGACAATAGTCTACGGACTAAGACTTTTTTCACTTGTCCTGCGTATGGATACATCTTTGTGCGAGTGCTTTCATCTGACAAAATGTGTGAGATGATCGTCCCATTGGTCATCTTTGTTCTGGAATATGTTGATTGTCTCTTTGCTTTCAGTTTCTTATCTTCCTGGTTCTTGGTAGGAGCATTTCCTATTTGTTTTTGTGTTTGGGATCATACCCAGTGCTTACTTCTAGCCTCATACTCAGGAATTACTCCTGGAGGGTTCAGGGGACAATATGGAGTGCTGGGGGTCCAAGCCATATGGTCCTCAGGCAAAGCAAGTGCCTTCCCCACTGTCCTATCCCATAAGCCCTGGGCAGAGTATTGTTTTATGGACACCTAGACTTTTCAGTTATTTTATTCTGCAATTGTGGTGTTCTTCAGCAGGGATTGGAGAGGGCTGGGGCAGCTGCAGCCATTTGGTGCTCAGGAGACCTTGGGACCACAGTTTTGTCCATTCAGCCAGTGGATTCATGTGAATGCCTGAGGATGTGGTTCTGTTTGGGGCCTACCGTGCCAGACATGCCCAGGGCCCACCAGCTGTGGAGCTCAGGGGACTGCAGGGGTATTCTGGGACCTCCTGGACCTGAGGATCCACCCAGATGTGCACTTTAACCCTTTGACTGCCTGCCCCTCTGTCCGCCACTGAGTCTCTTATTTCCCTTTGGGTCTTTCTCACTTTCTCCATGTCCACTGCCACCGAGGAATAACTGGGCTTTCACTTCATTCCTCCCAGGATATCTGGGCTCAGGCCCTAACTTAGCATTCGGTGCCCTGACAGGTGGGTGTGTGCCCTGGCTGCTGCTGGGTACAGATGACCTTTCTGGCTGGCCACTAGACTTCCTGAAATCTGCCTGGTTGGGGAGGTTCCAGGAACTCACCCACTAATGCTGTCCATTCTTGACAAGTAATTCCACCACCCTGTTCCCCTCCCTACTTCTGATATACATGGCGGGTGTGATTCTTTCCCAGGGCAAACACTGTGGGCATGGATGCCTCCCCTCCTGCTCTCTCCCCTTCAGGAGAAAGAGGTGTCTCTTAAGTGAAATGCATGTGCATGTTCCTGGCAACGTGATTTGCACTTGCAGTTATGAAAGTCTGCACTATGAAATCAGTGAAAATAGCATGGCCCATCACAGACTGCACCTCTTTCACTCCAAAACTAATGGGGATGTAGTTGCTGCACGCCTGGAGTGGAAACAGAAAATTGTATATTTTAGAGAAGATAAAAGATTGCCAGCATGTTCCAAGATCGATGGTTTGCAAAGTCATTCAGTTTCTCTGGGCCTAAAAAAACCACAGGGCCCTAAAGTCTTATTACAATGATAGTGCACCCCATAAGTTAGCAACACATAAAATGCAAATTTCCCAAGGTCTTTACACAGGGGACATAAAGTGCTGGAAATAAAAGGGCAACAGTAGTTTTTCATTTGACACCTCAGTGGATTAAAAATAGTAGAAATAAATTGCTACAGACTTCTGAATTTCCTGGTTTTTGACAATTCCTTATTCTCCCATTTCTGTACCTCTGAGTGTCACATTTTAATCAACAACCTGAACTCTGGAGTTGCTTAATGTACCACCCCTTTGTCAAGTGAACCCTGAGCTAGGAAGGTGGGCAGAGAGACTTGGCTCCCGATTCTAGTTGGCCATTCTGGTTGCAGGGTTAGGACCAGAGCACTCACATCCCTCTCGGGTGGGGCGGGGGCCAGTTCATCACATTCCTTGCTTCTCGTGGTGATAGTCTACACAGCCATAGTTCAGTGACCGCAGGGATTGCATGTCACCATAATAGAATCCTCATGAGTTAACTCAATGGACAAGTCAGGCTGTCTGACTCTGGGTGTATGATCAGCATCTTTATGTTTCCTTGTGGTTCTGTGCGGAGAGCTGTCGAGCAGAATGCGTGTCTCTCCCTGTCCCATCTGTCTGTGCATCTCCTTTTGGGGTAAAGTGAGCGCAGAGTTTATGCCTGAAGCTCCCACACACTGAATATTGCTGCTTCTACCTGCAAGCAGGTTCTGACCCTTCCTGGAAAGGCAGGAGCCAATCTTGCAGACCTGTCTTTCTGGCTTTCCTTTTTACTTCTTGGTTCAGGTGGAACTTCAGGATACACGTGGACTGGGAAGGCAGCTGGGTGGAGTGCCCAGATATACACATGGGTGGTGAGTTGGGAGTAGAAACTAGCAGGTGAGAGGTAGGAAGAATGCAGGGTATAGACCCAGGACACTGGCCTGGGCACTGAGCTAAGGGGCCGACAGCCCCAGAACTTGAGACTGAATGAAAATAACTTTTTACTGCACAATCTTGCTCTGATACCTAGAGCAGGGGCAGGCTCTTGTTTCCCTGATTTCAGACTCTCTTTAATGTGATTATTCTTTTTACATTCAAGCCCAGTCAACACATGCTGCTCTATATTAAACATCCTGTTATAGTAGTCAGAAAAGAGAATTACAGTACTCAGTGATTTCCATCGGATTCTCAACGCCATCTGTTATTTTAGCCTTGGACCTGTGGTGAATGTGGGCATTTACTCTATGTGTCAGAGATGAAAATGAACTAGTATTCATATATTAAAATTTTCACACCTAGAAAATGACTCTTTTTTAGATATGGGTGAGGAATTGGGGTGGGGGAATAAAACCTACATTATTTTTCTGTTATACCATGTCACTTGGGGGAAAACTCCTTTATTAGATTTTGTTTGACTCTTCTGTCAAACGATTTCATTTGCTCCTCATGTTTTCCACATGTTGAAATGTTGCCTGAATGTAAATTGGTCTGGGTGGCAGACTCTTGGTATTGAATTACGTTGGCCTTGTAACCTACTAATCTCTCCTTCATAACTTTTCCCTCCAAAATCCTTCACTTAGTCCAACAAGTCATTGAGTACAAAGTCAGGTGAATTGTTTTCCAAACTTCTTAAGCTCGTGTCCTTACCAAAAAGTTTCTTATTCATTTTCTCCACTGTCTGTTTCTGTAGGATAACATTGGTTTGTCTTTTCTCCCTTGCTGCAGGGAGCTTAGATTTATTGGATTAAGCCATTCACAGTGCTCTCAAGGCATTCCTGTTTGTCTGTGTTTATCTTTAACCTCTTTTCTGTACTCTGCTTCTCCTAAAATCACCATTATTCCCAAATCAGACCCTATAACTTGTAAAGTCAAATTCTTCAGAGATCTCTGGATTTGTATTTGTAAATGAAAATTGCTCTCCTATTTTCTTTATGTCTTATGCATAGTTTACTTTGGAGTAATGTCCTTTTTTTATAGACACAGGGGAACAGTTTATGCTATGCTTTTGTAACCTGGGAGTTAAATGACTCCAAATAATATTTATTCCTGGATATCTGTTGCATTTACTCAACTTAAGCCTCACTTACACTTAGTTCCTAGCACCCCAAAGCAGTGTCCTGACAAAGGGACAGGAAGGACCCAGGGCAACCTCTGAGCTAGCCTGTCAAGAAATGGGACAGGCCAAGTGCCATAAAACTTATAAGAGCATGGTTGAAGACGAATTCTGTCATGCTCCAAAGAGAAGTGATTGAACCAGGACCATGGTAGGATTAGGAAGGGCTAATCTTGCCTGAGGCCTGTAGTCTGGGATCTGTAGCTGGATGTCCCCAGGAGAGTCACCCCATAAGATTAATATATCTCTTACTGTGTTTATACAAAATGACTAGAAATATTATTAAGAAGTAACTGAGCCTAAGATGATTGTTTATGGACTAAGGAAAGAAAAAGTATGCCCTTAGATGAAATTCACCCTTGAATGAATCTCCTAGCATGAAGAGATCTTTGTCTTAGAAGAGCTTCCCTGGAAGGAAGGGAAGGGCTTTAAACATGTTGATTGTGCTATCTGACCTAGGTGTAGTTGCTCCCCCAACCTTTGGTGGTTGGGCTCTAGACTAAGGCAAGGCTGGGCATGGGGAGAGTAGCATGGGGGAAAGTAGGAGATTGGAATGAGTGGAGTGTGAGACTGGAATGGGGTGCTCAGTGAAAGTGGAACAGGCACGTGGGGAGAATGGAATAAACGGTGGGTGATCACTGACCAGCCTGGCTGCTCTCTTCCCTCCCTCACGAGTCTGTTGGCAGCAGTTGCAGGCTGGGATGGGGAAGTGGCACATGGCCACCAAATGCATGTGGTGGGAGAGCCCACACCACACATTTATTTATTTTGTCAATACACACATCTCCTCCCCTCCCCTTCACTCAAAATATTTGCTGGGGCTAGCAAGATTGTACAATAGGTAAGGCACTTGCCTTGCATGTATGTGACCCAGTTTGATCCCTGGAACCCCATAGGGTCCCCCAAGCACTGCAGGAGTGATCCCTGAGTTCAGAGCCAGGAGTGAGCCCTGACCTCAGCCAGGTGCAGCCAAGATATTAAAAAAAATTAAAATGTTGTTTACTAATGGCCCCAGGCTATTCCAAAGGAGTCACAGGTGAAAACCATAAACGGGGCCCCTTGCACAAAACTGAGTTTATCTGGTAAAGCAGAGAGGTACCAAGAAGGAATCAGGGTCAGAGGGCCTGGAAAAAGGTTGAAAAACATTATGTGAGTCGAATGTTAGTATAGTACTTGAACAGTTATATCATACTGTCTCAAATATCCGGTTGGCTTAGTCTACCTTCCCTGACCTGGGTGCTCTTTCCTTCCCCACCCTCCAACCCCAGTTCTTTTCATGTCATATATTTTTACTTTTTATTTACTTTTTAAAATTGAATCACTGTAAGATAGAGCATTACAAAATTGTTTATGATTGTGTTTCAGTCATACAATGTTCCAACACCCATCCCTCCACCTGTGTAATTTCCCAGCACCAGTGTCCCAGGTTCCCTCCCATACCCTCAAATCATCCCCACCCCAGCCCCCCAGCTTGCCTCTATGGTGGGCTCTCTTTCTCTTTCTCCCTCTCATTTTAGGCATTCTGGTTTGCAATACAGATGTTGAAAGGTTATCATGTACATCTCTTTACCTGCCTTCAACACTCAGTTCTTGTCTAGAGTGATCATTTACAACTAGTGTTGTCATAATGGATCCTCCTCTATCCTAACCACCCTCCACCTCGCACACCATTGACCAACCATTGACCAGTCCTCCTGGCCTGTTTTCCCTGGCCTTGGATATTAGTTTTATACCATCTTTTCTTTCATATGTCCCCCCCCAAAATGGAATGCTTCATGAATTTGAATATCATCCTGTGAAAGAGTCATGCTAATCTCTGTATTGTTCAAATTTTAGTATATGTGCTGCCAAAGTGAGCACTCATTTCTTTTAAGATATCTAGGTCAATTTTGTTCCCCTGCACCATTTCTCTCTACCCGCAGGAGCACCTAGTATGGCCTGGATGGCTCCTCAACTGAGCCAGATGGGGCAGCAAATTTCAGGCCTCCATGGTAGGTAGGCTGATTTCTGCTGCCAATGGCCTGGACACCAGATTTCTGAGTCCTGGTCTGGGGGTGGATTGGTACAACAGTGAAAAACAACTCTGCCCAATTAACAATCCTGTCAATGATAGGGTCTCAGTGTATAGCTTCCAACCCTCAGTCTCCACCAGTGTCCTTCCCTCAGCTCCTGTCCACTTCAGCCCCCTCTGGTCAGCTCAGGTCTATGACCCTCCTTCTGTTAGCCCCTGTCCACTCCAGTTCCCTCTGGTCAGCTCAGGTCTGTATCCCTTCCTCAGACCCTGTCCACTCTAGCCTGCTACGGTCGGCTGAGTCTGTAGACCAATTCTCAGGCTCTGTTGCATTTGGCCTTACTGTCTCACTTTGGCAACAGCATTTTTTCCACCCCAGGAAGAAAGGTTCTTCCTCTGAAAGTTTCAGTGTGTTTCATTCCTTATGCTTTGTGCTTTATAGTCCTATAAACATAATGAGCATGTTTTGATATATTTTTAGTTTTTTTTTTTAATTCTTTTTGGGTCACACCTGGCGATGCACAAGGGTTATGCCTGGCTCTACACTCAGGAATTACCACTGGCGGTGCTCAGGGGACCATATGGGATGCTGGGAACTGAACCTGGGTTGGGCGCATGCAAGGCAAGCGCCCTACCCGCTGTGCTATTGCTCCAGTCCCATATTTTTAGTTTTGAAGCATGTGATTTGAATGTGGTCCAGTGTTTTGATTTTTTTTTATATTTTTGACACTGTTTTACAATATCAAAGCAATATTGTCCAGTGTTACACCTGCCACTCCCCAGAGAATCTACTTACATCTACCCTGGTCTCCCAAGTTCCCCTCTCCATAGCCACCATGTTCTGAAGACCAGGTCTTAGGTTTGATTGTCTTTCCTGTTTGTCATTCCCATACTGTATTTCTCCACATACCACATACGAGAGACTTCATGCTGTGTCTGTCCCTCTCCTCTGACTAACTTCGCTCAGCATGAGACTCTCCAGATCCATGCAGGGAGTGCTAAACTGCCTGATTTTTTTTTCCTTCTTTGTCACTGTGTTTCTTCATCTGTTCTGCGACACTGGGGCTGTTTACAGATCTTGGTTTTAATTGCATTCCACTTAGAAATTGGAGTGTTTTAGCATTCACCATTAGGTCTGTGATCTTCCCCAAGTGCAATTTTGCCTAAAGTATAAGGAAAGAGTCAAAAATCACTTCCCCCTCACCATCCTGATCCCAGTTCCTATAGTCCACCTCATGGACAGTCCATCTTAGAGAGTGGACAGAATCCTATGGAGCAGGAAGGGGCTACTTGCTGTCCATATATTGTTGTTTCTGTAAACTAACGTGAGCCCTGCTAGAGATACCATTAAGGTGTGTTGATGTTTTGCCATTTACATGATTCCAGGGTCTCCAAGAAGTAACATACATGCAAGCAGAAATGATCTTTATGCCTTTTGAAGTTAGTTTATAAAATGGAAGAAAACATTGCACCATAAAATTAATAACCTGGTTCTCTAAGACCCCTGAAGGTTCCCTAGGTCTATGATTATTCATATTCACTCCTTCACTGGCTCCAAAATATCTGTGCTCTCCTGGGGAGCCTCGATTGTGTTCACAGCAGGGAGGAGAACCAGCTGAGACCTCCTTCGAACACACATGCAAGGCAGCATTATTATTAGACTGTAAAAACCTAACCTAGTCACCCCTTCAGCCCAATTGATGCCAGCTATTTTACTCAGATGAAAAAGTGGGGTCCCAGGCAAGTTCTGAGAATTGCCGACAGTCTTCATGGCCGGTGGGACCTGCGGGAGATAGGGTCTGTGACCTTGGCTTCTCTGCTGCCTTTGATCCTCCCAGTCTGTCTGCCACATCCCATCCCAAGTCCCTTTCAGCTTCCTGAGAGACTTTAGACCTCTAAGTCCACCCAGCCACACTCTGCATCTCCTCTCTACTCCCACTGCTCCAGACCTGTGCTCAGAGACGTTTGCCTCTGCTTGGCAGTTATAAACCCTTGTTCTCTATCTCAGTCTCTGTTATTCCCCTCTCAAATCAAACTTCTGAACAGTTTGAGTTTTCCCAGCACTGTGGGAAATTCCCTGAGTACCAAGGGCCACTTCCTGTCACTTTCCTATATAGGTCTTTTCCCTCCCAGGAAGTAGATGTTCTGTTATAACAAGGACATTCTATTGCCATAGGATATTTCCTCGTGCAGTCCCTAGATATTTTTGGTGTATCTGCAGAGAGGATAGGAGACAGTGGTCTGTACTGGGTCCTCAGATAACTTGGGATCAAAGAAAATAGGTGTCTATTGTGGTCTTTTAAGAGTATTTCCCTTACATTAGAAAGTTTTCCGAGGAAAAGTAGGAAGGTGTTTGTTGAAATATGTATGCCTAATGAAATTCTAATTTACTCAACAGTATTTTCTCAGGGACATGAATACATTTCCACTTGATATGCCCTTCTCCCATTTCTATCGATAACTGAACTGAAATCAGACTCCACTTCTATAGGCAGCTACTGAGTTACAGGGTGAAGGAAGCAGGTGGACTGGGGAAGTTCCCTTGTCCACCCTTCCCCTGGCCAGTCCACTATTCATTGATATTTACTCATTCTCTCTCGAGCACCTTTATCAGACAGAAAAAGAATCCAGATGCTGAGTCAGCCCCTGGCTAGAAGCTCATCCCCCCCCCCACCCCCCCCACTGTGTGTATCCAGAGAAATTATCGTGCCTGGAGCAAGTCTGATTGCCATGTCTTCCACCTAGGAAAGAACTCTGTGCTCTCTCTTTCTGCTTTAATAAACCTGGGGAAATTACTTCACCCTCTCAACTTCTATGTTCTCTTGCGGATGCAAAAAGGAGCTAAATGAAATAATGTTCATCAAAGCAGAATGCTGGACCCTCATTAGCTCTCAATATGAATCAGGGTTGCATTAGTATAAATAATAAAGGGAACAGTGGGCATAATGTCCCTAGAAGAGTTGGCATGTCATAAACATTTACTAAGTGATGTTAGTCATCATCACTGTCATTTTTCCTCACTGTTCTGCTGTATACAATGTAAGGTATGCTTACTTTCTTCTCTGTGTCTCTGTCTCTCCCTCCCTCCCAGCCTCCCCCACCCTCTCTCATTGAGGGAGATGCACTCATAAATGCTGGGAGAACTACTAATAATTTATGCAGTTCTGGAGGTTTGGTGGTGGGCTGTTGGTGGTGGTACTGTTTGATCTACACAGACCACACACCGTGATTGGATGAATCCCATTTTCCAACAATCCAAATGATTCTCTCTCTCCCTCACTCCCTCTCTTCCTCCCCCCAAATCTAGTGATGGAGTCCATTTTAGTCCAGTCATGGGCTTCTCCAAGTTTTTCCAAACTGGGGACTGTGTCATGAGACTGGGAGAACTAAGATCCTGCATCTCAGCAGGTTTCCTCTTACCAACATGTATGTTGCAGAGCATCATTTATGTCAAGGTGATCACGGCATGTTGCTGGATAGGTCAGCTTCTCGTAAATTCTAAAGCTGGGATGCAGTCATTGCAGTCAAAGGCCTGGTTTCAATGCAAACAGGACCTTGGACTTTGGCAACAGAATTAAGGGGCAAAGGGGGAGCAGTGGGGTGGCATGGGCGGAGGAAGACTAGAAAGAGCAAAAGGACACAAGTGGCAGAGGGGCCCTCCATGGTGATTCAGTAACTTTGTCCACCAGAAGCATGGACAGGAGCAAGGCTTACCAGGTTACAACAAAGTACTGAAATAAATGTCATCCAGGCAACCATACTTTTATGTTAATTTCGTACCATTTTTAAGTTTGAAACAATTAGGACAAGATACTCAGATAAAGAATTATTGGGAAAATGTGTCAATCATTTTGAAATAATAGTCAGAAACTGCAAGACAGAGTAGACTCTTGGGGTGACCCCTCCCCTACTCCCCTCTGATAATTGAGTCTTCCATAACTGCCATCCTGTCCCAACCAGACATTGGAATTGGTGCAGCCGTGGGCGTGCTCAGTGCCATTTTGTCACAGGCATATGCTTTGTAACCATCAACTTCATAAGGACACTGAACCCTCCCATCACAAGGATCCCTTCTTGCCACCTCCCCTTTATCGTCATCCACATTTCCTTAACCTTTAGCAACCTCTAGTCTGTATTTTGTGTATTTTTCTTCCTCTTGAGAATGTTATTTAAACTGAGCCATAGAGACTTTATCCCCTTGAGACTGGCTTTTTCTCCCTCCCCCGCCCCCCACTAGCCTCAAGAACCATCCAACTTGTATGCTGGATCAATAGTTAATTCCATTTTGTTGCTGAGTAATATTCCACAGCAGGATGAGCCACTCACCCAGAGGAACTTTGGATGTCTCTAACTTTTGTCTATTAGACCAATAAAGCAACTCCAAATAACATGTCAGGAAATATCATAGACTGAGAATGCCTACACATGGAAATGCATTTCTCTTGGATCTCAAGGCCATAGGACTGAGGTCAAAGAGCTGGTGGGTTGGTTGGTGGTGGTGGTGACACTTCTCTGGCTGACTTGTAGACAATTTGTACTGAACATATCGTCTCTTAGTGTGTGTGTGTGTGTGTGTGAGAGAGAGAGAGAGAGAGAGAGAGAGAGAGAGAGAGAGAGAGAGAGAGAGAAAGAGAAAGTGAGGGAGGGAGGGAAGGAGGAAGGGAGGGAATATGGGAAGGAGGGAGGAAGGAGCGAAGGGAGACCATGCATCTACATTGCCTCTATCTTTTCTGATAAAGACACCAGTCCTCTTGGATGTGACCCCCCAATGACCTCATTTAACCATAGTTAGCTCCTTAAGGGATCTAGTGTCAAATATAATCATCGTGGAAGTTGAAGGTACACCCTAAGAATTGAGGAGGGTATAATTTAGTCCTTAACAATTAGTGTGCTGGGTTTTAGTGATAAGAAATTTTCATTTCTGGATTATGACTGTTAAATTATATGGAAATATATGTTCAGTTTGTTTTACTGTTTAAGTAAGTGCCACCTTTACCTCCAGAATAAGTGGAATTTTGTGCATGCCCACCTGCAATGCATATAAAATGAAGCTTCCCCACATCCTCTCCAGCATTTGCCACTATATTTTTGTTGAAACTATTTTAATTGGTGTCAAAAGAGGCTCAGTGAAGTCTTAATTGGCATTTTCCTGACAGTGTGTGGTATTGAGTGTCGATTCTGGCCCTTCTTTGCCAGCTAAGCAGCTTTAGGGTTGAAAAGTCTTTCCCTGTCCTTTTGTTGATTTTCTCATTGAATTTTCCTCGGTGTGAACCTGAAGGGTGCAAACACCCAGCCATTTGCTCTTTGGAAGAATGAGTACAGCATCTGGAAGTTTCTGTTCTCTGCTCTGCCATTTCTTTAGGAAAGCTGTTAGCCTCCGGGCCCAAAGCATCAGTGCATCAACACACACAGGATGCCTACTGCTCCCTGGTCCATCTATCCGTCACAGAAACTAAAGGCCAGCCTCTCAGAGCACACAGAGGATGTTCTGGTCTTCTGCTAACTTGACTTCTGAAACTTGAATCAAGGGAAAAAGAGAATCAGTGTCAACGTGCTTTGAAACCAGAAGTCAGTGCCGGAACCAGATTCCAAGCGTCCTTTTGAGACTTGGCAGGAAGTGGCCCACATACTAAGTCATATCTTCCTGCTTGTGAGTAACCTGTGAGTCATTGTCTTAGGAAGACACTGACTTAAAAATCCATCATTGATGGCCGTATTGTTTGGGAAAGCAATCTTCAATCTCACCCACACACAGTAGTAGGAATAATGCAGTAATACTTCCCAGACAGCATTCAAATTTTATCATTCTTTTGTATCTTTGCAACACTCTTTCATAGCCGTCTATGAAGTGTTATATAAAAGTGAGTTCAATGACTGATAGTATAGAAGCATATTTATATGACATAATTTTCATTTGCTTCTTCCCTTTCATCCTATTCATCTTTTTTAAAAAAAATTATGTTATAAGGACACCTTTATTTATCAAGTTCATAGTGATATGTTTCATACCGTAAATGTAGAAATAGATTCTTAATTGTTTGGTTTTGTGTTTCCACTTGACCCTCCAGTAATTTTTGAGTCCCTGGGATAGAATCTACTGACGGTTTCAAGAATGTTCTAACGTCTTGCTTTCTATGGAAGAAGCCCATCTTTTTTACAAAAACCGAGAGGAGTATTTTTTGTTTGTCTTTGTTTGGGGGCCAATCTGGAATGCTCAGGGCTTACTCCTGGCACTGCACTCAGAAAATACCCCTGGTGGGGCTCAGGGGAACATACTGGATACTGGGAATCGAACTGGGTTGACTGTGTGCAAGGCAAATGCCCTACCTGCTGTACTATCACTGCAGCCCGCAAAAGCCACAGAAATCTTCTATCTTTAATATCTCAGACTGAACAAAATACAAGCATTAAGATTAACAAGTAAAGGCTTCTGTGGAAATTGAAAGTGAAAGGATTAACAAATAGAGCAAATGCTAACTCGAGAAAGTGAAACATCCCTGGTACTTTCACAGAAAACTGACTCTAAGACTCAAAAAGGTGAGACTTCATCATGATTTTAGCTCTTTGGTTTCTTCTCTGCTCCTGTCATCTAGCTAGTAGCTGTATGTTTATTGGGTATGTTAGAAATCTATTATTCTTTCCTCCCTCCCCCCGCCCTCCCAGATCCTAGCAGTTTTTAAGACACCTATCACCTTGGCTTTTGGAGACTTTTGACTATGTATTTCACATAGCAACTCTGGGGTTGTTTTTCAGCTTTTCCCTACTTTGTTTTCCCAAGTACTTCATCTGAACCAGCAACCAGTGTATTTTTCCCTGACAAATTTGCCTGAGAGTTGAATTGGATATTCGAAATTTAAAAGTCTGGGTTTTTTTCTTTGAAATTGCCTTTAAGTGCACCGAAAACACTACCTGTATACAAGGTAACTGTGTAAATGTGTGTCGTGTTGATTGATTGCTTTTCTATGTGCTCAGCAGTTTTTCTCTGCAAGTTGCTTAGAAGTTTCCTTTCTCATCCATTCAGACTTCATCCTTGAGCAGAGGCAGGAGATTATAACTCACTGAACCATTCTCTGCCACTGTAGCTCAAGGCGAGGAAAGGCTTGTGACCCCTACCTGTTTTTCTCAGTTCTGGGGATGAAGGATGCTTGGTGTGTTGGTGATCAACTCTAAAAGCCAGTCCAAACAGCACCTTTAGCCCTTACTTGTAGAGTCTGGTCTCAAGAACAAAATGGACATAGAGGCTGAACCAGGGGGTGAGCTAGTGTCGCCGTCCCTGAGCAGGGCAGGCTGTGACTGCAGGGCCATACCTAGTCAGGGAGGATCTTCAGGGGATGGAAGTCAATGGTGTCTCTCTGAGCTGCTGGGCGCACACTTTCACAGCCCACATTGTCTAAACTAAACTAGATATTAAAGTCATGGCAATCTCTTATGCTGTTCTCCTCTGGTGCACACTTGCAGCCCCAATTGTCCATACTAAATTTGTTTCCTCCAGGGGCCTCTGACGCTTTCCTATACAGGTGCGTGACCTGTACTGCCTCCCAGGTGGGTTCGGTTAGTCTCAGAGCTGAGGTCCAGTGAGAGATGAGCACATGTTTTCATCTGGCTTTGCTAACTGCCACTCAATCCCAGTGCCCACGCCACTATGGACAGCCCTCTCACCCCCCAGGCTTTGTCCATCCCAAGGTTCCAAGTCCTTTCTGATTTACAGTTCTTTCCCAGTAAATGAAGCCAGTAGGGTGCTGGTTTAGTCGAACTATTGAAAACATTTCTTTTGTTGGTTTTCGGAGGCACACTCCATAGTCCTTGGAGACCTTCCATGCCCAGGGGTTGGTCCTAAGGGTAGTCGGGGCAGTCTGTGGTGCCATGGGTCAAACCGAGGCTCTTGTGTGCAAGGCATATGCTCAGCCTATTGTGTCCTCTCTCTCTGGTCCCTGAAACCTAACAATTTGTGATGTGAAATTTTTATCATTAAAATTTGGGGGCTGGAACCCTAGTACTTTGCATGTGACTGGCCTGATTCTATCCCTGGCACCACATATGATCCAAAGCTACCCAGGAATGATTACTGAGCCAGGAGTAAGCCCCAAGTACCACCACATGTAAATTCCACCCCCAAAGTTTTTATTTCAAATTTGAATTTAAGTATTCAATTAATAAAGCACTCTAGCACTGTCGTCCCATTGTTCATTGATTTGCTTGAGCGGGCACCAGTAACGTCTCCATAGTGAGACTTGTTGTCACTGTTTTTGGCATTTCGAATACGCCACAGAGAGCTTGCCAGGCTATGCCATGTGGGTAGGATACTCTCGGTAGCAGGGTGGGCTCTCCGAGAGGGAGGGAGGAATCGAAGCCAGGTCAGTCACGTGCAAGGCAAACACCCTACCCACTGTGCTATTGCTCCAGCCCCAATTAACAAAACTCATTATAATTAAAATTTTCAGTTTAAACACTTATTATAAAATATTTATAACTTATAGTCTAAAAGTTTCAACTGTCCTGCTTAGGCCAGGAAGAAGTTACATAGCAGGATCATCCTCCCCTATAAACACTCTATGGGATTTGAGAAAATCTATAACTGTTGCTTTGAGTGTCGACATGGGAGCTCACGGCTAAGCATTCGGCAATAAGGAAGGCACATGAGGCCTTCCTGTTCCCATTATGACTAATATTATTACCAGTAATATTCCTATTACTGATGTTACTATACACGAATATGCCTATTACTGCTCACTGGAACAGTCCTTCTAGTCCCAGGGGTGGGGAGCTTGGTTTACTGAGCCAGAAAACAGTGGTCAGAGTTTTCGGCAGCTGCAGAACTAGAAGATGCAGGGTAGAGCATCAGAGGAGAAAAACAGTGCAGAAAGGGGGCTGGGAAACAGTTACAGGGGCAGTCTGGCTTTCTCCCAATCCCTTAGTCCCTGTAGCCTTCTCTGTCTGTTTGGGGTGGAACCTCCTGCTCTGGGAGGCTGGGGCTGAGTGGAACTAGACTAGTGGTCCTCTGAGGGTCAGACCTGTGTATTCCTACAGCCAGGTCTTTGTGGGGCTTCAGCGGAATCTGCTGAAAAATTCAGCAATCATGGATTCAAAGCCAGAGCACTCGGCAGATTCCACTGAACATCCACTAAGGCCAGGTTTCAGGATTACGCAGGCCTGATGCTTGGAGGATGATGAGTCTACCCTACCTTGAAAAAAGTTAACCGCAATCTTCAAAAGGATCAGGCTGTTCTAGAAATTAATGAGCCTTAAAATTGCCAAGTATAGACACTGAATTGCATGGCCCTCACACTGTCGGCTACACTGTGAAAACACGACTGTGTGCAGAGAAGTAGGAATTTGTGGCTGTATCAGGGAAGAATGTGGGCCCTGTGGAAGAGACCCAGAAATAACAGGAATGGTGGAAATATGAGAGAGGGCCATGGGCTGAACTTTCAGGAACAGTGTGAAGAATTCAAAGAAAATGTAAGCATAGTAAAAGAAGACATGGGAGGTCCCCGTATGAGGTAGAAGATAGTGTGTATCATTGTCAAATCAGTCTGTATGTATGTTTGTATTGTAGTGACTATAAAGGTGGAACTTCAGAAAGGCAGATGCTCAGAGAATGAACAGAAACCTGTGGGACAATGGGTGGTCTAGAATTTCCTAAGAACAGTCTCATGCACATGGGGGAGAGAGAGAATGGGAGACGGTATTTGAGGAACTAATGACTAATTCCAAAACTTGATGGACAGTATCAATTCACAAGACAAAGAAACTTAGTCAACCCTAAGAAAAACTTCAGTATAGGAATTCAAACCTCTAATGCTGAAACAGAAAAAGCAGAACAAACAAAGATCAGAAAAGCAACCAGAGGGAAAAGTGAGACAGGAGAATGTTGATGCAGTAGTTCACTTGTCATCTAGAGGAATGCAAACCAGAGAACAGTGAGACAGCAACTTAAGTACTGATCATGAGAGAGGAGAGAGGGAGAGGGAGAGGGAGCATGAGAGAGAGAGAGGAAGAGGGAGAGGAAGAGGGTGAGGGAGAAGCTCACCAAGAAAGAAACAAAGAAATTTCTTCAACTGAAGAAAAAATTCTAGCAAATGAAAACTGGGTTATTGACAGACTAAAGATGCATATAAATATTAAATGTCAACAGATTTCAAAGACCTTTTCATTTAAAAAATTTTTAAGAGACCATGACCATTAAAACCACAAATAATAACAATAACTGAATGTATAACATATATAAGAATGACGTAATAATAGCTCAAAGGATAAGAGTCAGGGAAGTTAGAAAGATAGGCCCTTGTAAGTATGTTCTATGTCAATGATATGTTCATTTGTAGCAACCATTGGTAATTAAAAAATGCATACTGTAAATCATCGGAGATAGCACAAGGTGTGAAGGGGCACCCACCTTGCAAGCACTCACCCCTGCTTCCATCTCTATTGCGACATAGAACCATGAGCACTGCTGGATCTGGTCCTGGTGGTCCCCAGCACCATGGGGCCAGAGCAGCACCTGATCCCTCTGCTGCCCTCACATAGAACCTCTGTTGGCTCAATCATCAGGAGTGACCCCTAAGCACTGCTTTGGAGGACCCGCTCCCTTATAAAAGCATAATGGGAAAATATGCTTTGAAATATTTTTCAAATATTTCATAACACCCCTTTGAAATAACATACAATGAAATACTGAAAAAACACATCACTGATACAGAATGAGAGAGAAAAGAAAAATGCAAGACTCAAAGGGCAGTTGGAAGTATAAAAATCTAAGAGTAAGATAAAGGACAAAGAGATCAATAATCACATCACATTAAAAAATAGACCAAATACACCACAATTAATCCAATCAATCCACTTTTCACTGGTTTTATTTGTGCTTTTATTATTTATTTATTTTATTTGTTGTGGTTATTTGGAGCCATGACAATGTGGGATCATGCAGAGACCACGACAAAAAAAAACGATGTCTGTGGGAAATAGGATTTTAGTTTCATTTTGTTGGCAATTTTTTTTCTTAGTTGTCCTAAATGAGTGTTGAAAATGGAAAGGCTGATGTTAAAAATGTGCCAATTATCAGTATATTATTTATGCATTCCACAAATAGAGTTTGAATCTCTCAACTCCAGCAATTTCCAAATTGCAAATATATAATTACTCCTTTCAAGTCTCTCCTTGCAGATTGGGCTTCTAGCTGACTCAGTCTTCTCATCAGAGCAGGAGATGGGAAAGTGGGGTCAGACTGGAGAAGAAGGGTTGGGACAGAGTCTCGGGTCCTGCAGGGCTGATTGTTGGGGTTCCCCCTGCAGCAGGCAGTCTGGGACAGGGCTTAATGTGAGAGCCGGCTCAGGAAGCTTTTCTCCTAAAACTCCCAACCCAACTTTGGGAATATTGACAAAGCCACAATCATTAAGAATTCATGCACTCAAATTAAGAAATAATTTATAACCTTGAGAACCTGCATCAAATCTTAAATCATGAAACTCCTTCATTTAACATATTTTAATACCACATGAAAATTATTTTTCATTCCCAAATTGTGGGGAGGGAGAGCGAGAGACAGAGAGAGAGAGGCAGAGAGAGAGAGACAGAGAGAGGCAGAGAGAGAGACTAGTACATCCCCTCTTACCACTTGGCACATTTCCTGTCTCCTTCTGGCTTGGGTTTCTGCATATTCTCACACCTACCTGGTTTCAGGTCATTCAGAATCTACATGTCTGGTGGTGCCAACCCAAGGCAGCCACTGCTGTGCTGAAAGCAGGGAGGAACCACAGGGCTAAGCTTAGTTTCCCAGGCACCCAGAGGAGAAAAATGAGAAAGGAAATTTCTGGTCTAGTGATGGAAGCCGGGCAGCCTGGAGAGGTGGCCTGGAGGAAGCTCCAGTCCTGCGGAATGCAGCCCTTCCTGCATCCTTGGGTTTGAGCCCGTGAGATTCCTCCAGAGATTCCTTCCTTCTCCCCAGTGACTTCCTGTCTATAGCTGTTGTTCCTCTGCGGACTGTTAAGGCTGCTTTCACACCACCCCTCAGGCTCTTTCCTCTCTGTAAACCTTTGACTCCGAAGTACACCCTGAGGCCTTAGGTTTTTGACTATGACTCATGCTCTGCATATTTACAGTGAACTCTTCTCGAATTCCCTCGAGTCACCTCCATGGGGTCCCCCTTGTTCTTCTCTAGCTCCACAGCTCAACTGGGCAGGCTTGGTCCTGATTATTGACCTCTGCATTGTCTCTTCATTTGGTTTGTATAGGCACTGGCACCTCCCAAATTCCATAAGAAGCTTTTCTGTCTTTACATTTTTGCAACTTTGAATCCCATCGGATAGCCAGTGTTCAGGAGGAAGCCTGGACCACTCTGCTGATTCTTCCCTCATATTGCAGAGATAAAACCTGTCTTTTTTTTTTCAATGGATTTTGAGTTTTTAGAACTTTCTGTGGCTCAGACCTAGGAAGCACACAGAACTTTAAGAAAACAATATGCACTTACCAAGGTGTAGTAATGGTATACCCCTTGAATCATACAGTTTCCCCAGTACTGGTATAATGTGCTCTTCCTCTGTCATCTTGTGGCAATCTACTGCAATAAATCTAATCTGTTTGACATCTTTGACCTCCATCACAAAGAATGAGATAGACACTGGGACTTGTCCAGGATACAAGCCGGCCTTCATAGCCCCTAACAAGAGGATTAGCTGGCAATTTATCCAACACAAATTTTACTCCGCCAGCCTGGCTCTGGACACATGAGCCATTGTCTGTGTTTACAGGCATATTAAGGGCACTTAGCAGGTACATGAAGGCTTAACTGGTCCATCAGGAATGAATAGGTACATTAGAAAGAAAGACCGGTATATTTATAAGCTGTGGCCATAGTGTGAGAAGCAATCAGCCAGTATCTCCCACGTATAGCTTTGAAGTCAGGGTAATCTCCTAGCCTGCTCGGGTGCTGTCTAAACTATTATAGGATAATATTGGTTTCATAACCTCAGGTAGTTTAGGTTTCTGGGTTGTTGCCATCACAGTACTCCCATTCCTCAGTGTTTATTTGTAACTTCTTTCCTTGTGCTCTGTTGACTTGTAAATATTGTTTTTCTCATCTCCCTAAGTCCTTTGCATAGTTTATTCAGAGCAAAGTCCTTTTTGTATGGACACAAGAAGACAGTAAATGCTATGCTTTTCTGACATGACTCTCAGTGATATTTTTCTCCTGGGCATCTGTTCTCTCGACCTAAGCCTCAGCTCCCCTTACTTCCTAGTGCGCTCTTAAAGCAAGGTCCTGACAAGGGACTGGCTGGAACCAGGGCAAGTGGTAAGCTATGTGCTGCCCTAGCATCGAGATGGGCCTGACCAATGTGCCTATGCTTAACTATAAGTTAAGAGCTTGGTCATGGACAAATGCTGTTGTGATCCAAAAAGTAATAAATAGATTCGGACCCTGCTAGGGTTAGAAATGATTAATCTGGCCTGAGCTCTGTAGTCTGAGTCTGTGGCAAGATGTTCCCAGAAGAATTGCTCTACAAGCCTCAATGTATCTCTTACTGTATCCATGCAAAATAACTAGTATTAAGATGTTGATATTTATTGGACTAAAGAACGAAGAAAAACACCTTAGGAGGTATTTTGTCCTTGGACAGTCAGGAAGGGCTTTGGAATACCCCTAGATGATGTTTCCGTCCTTGAACCACCTGGCAATCATGAAGGGCTTTCTTATGTTGATTTGGCTACCAGACTGGGTGCAGTGTCAGCCAAGTGTGCTGCGGAGTTGGAGAGACTGAAGAGTTGGAGAGATGAGAGAGAGAGCTGGGTGGAAAGGTGGACCACGGAGAGACTAGCAAGGGGGACAGAGAGAGAAGAATGTAGAAGAAGAATACAGGAGCAGGCATGTGGAGAGAGAGAGCCCAGGCTGCGAGGTGGAGCATGGAGAGATGAGCAGGAGAGACAGGAGGAGACAGGAACGAGGGGAGTGTGAGACTAGAATGGGAGGCTCAGAGAGACTGAGGCAGGCGCATGGGGTGAATGGAATAAACATCATCTGATCAATCAACCAGCTTGGCCCTTGTTTTATCCACCATCTGCCCCATGACCCAGGCTGCCCCAGCTGGGTGAGCAGCCCAGAGTTCCCCAGAACCCAGGCAGATAGGAGAAGAGCCATTGGGGCCTCCCCCTGGCTGCCCCCAGAGTTTTATACAAACTATTATTCACTTGATCACTTGGCATCCCATTACTCATCAATTTGCTCAAGCAGGCGCCAGTAATGTCTCCATTCATCCCTGTCATGTGCTAGTGTAGCTCAATGGCATCTGCTCGCTCCAGGAACACGAAGAGCCTCAAACTGTTCAGGATCTTGATGAAGAAGTCTGACCATCTTGTAGGTGGGCGGCCACACATTCTTTTGATATCCCATGGAATCCAGTCGGTAATGGCTCTAGTCCAGCAGTTGTCTTCAAATTGCATTAGGTGTCCAGTCCACCTGATTTTCAACACCTTGGTGAACAAGACAACATCCCTGATTCTTGATCATTGATGGAGGTCAAACTCCGAATTCCTTCTCTCACTTGAGTGAAGCGTGATACTTCAAGCATAGCTCTTTTGATTCCTCTTTGGGTGACCCGAATAGCATTCTCATCACTATTTTCATCTCAACACATGTACACTGGCATCGGAAGCAACCTAAACTACTACTACTACTACTACTACTACTACTACTACTACTACTACTACTATTATTATTGTTGTTTTATTGAATCTCTGTGAAAAACACAGTTACAGAGTTGTTTATGATTGGGATTTCAGTCCTATAGTATTCCAACTCATTGTCTGAACTAGATATTGCAGTCATGGTAATTCCTTATGCTCTTCTATCCAGGGGGACATTTGCAATCCTCATTGTCTAAGCTGAACCTGTTTCTTGCAGCCTTGGAGTTATTATAGAGGGATCTGTTTCCCCAGGTCTGGGAGCTGCTTCACCGCACCTCCCTCCCCGGGACAGATGTCTCATCTCTCAGCCCTGTGCCCTATTGGAGCCTCCTTTACTTTCTTTGGCATCTGTGCCATCAGGGTTGCCCAGGGCTGCCCCCTCCCAGTGACAATTTCTGCATCTCCAGGGGGCTTCGCTTCTGTCTTCACCTGCCCCTGGTTTCCATCAGTGCCCCACAAATTCTCATAAGAGCTTCCTGTGACCCCCGGCAACATTCACCTCCCACCTAGATCCTCCTTGCTGGGATCACAGAAGAAAGGGGGTGACCCCCTCCCAGGATTTGGGGCCCTTTGTCCTCTGACACCTGTTTGTCACTAAAGATGCAGCCTATGGTTTTTCCATGTCATCTCATTCATTGATGTGGCTGCAGCAGGAACTGGGGGATTCAGTCCAGTACAAGAACCCTGATTCCCCACGCTTGGTAATCAGCCTGCAATTCCACATTAATTCCACCAGCTTCCTGCAGGGTCGATCACAGCAGAGAAGGGGAAACAAAGCAAAGGTTGGACAGACGCTGAAGGCACGCTGAGTGGGTCCAATCCCTCAGCCCTGCCTTCCAGAAGGAACAGGAGACCTTTGTGCTAAAAATAGAGTAGTCACTGCATTCAGCATGTCCAGATTACCTCTCTCTGCTGGTTTCAGAGAGAGGGAAGTATTCTTCTTTGCTCTGAACACACTGCTGAATCATGTTCCTGGCCCCCCAAACAGCTCAGTGGTCAGCCCTGCCTGTCAGCATAAAAGTGGTACTGAGCACAATGCTGGTGAGTGAGTGGCGAACTAAAAGACTGATGCTAGAGTATTGCAGAGCAAGAACACATTCTGGCCCCTGCATCTGGCTCAGTATTAGGAATTCTGGGCTGATTTGTTCACCTCAGTGCTGGCTCCTGGTTTCAAACGTAATAGACCAATGTTTAATAATGATACGTCATCAAAGGAAAAGCCAGGGATGCCTTGTTCTGAAGGAACATCACATACCGCGGAAGCTGGGCGGGTGGTCATGCCTCTCCCCCACCCACACCCCAGAATTCTGCAGCTTCACAAAGAAGGTGACATTGACCCCAGTGCCCCAGCTGATGAAGTGGTTAGGAAGACAGGAGTGTTGCTTCAGGATGTGCCTGAGCTCTGATCTCAGAGTGAGGATGCTGGTGAATCTTTGCAATGGACGTATTAGGACCTACTCGCTTTGGGAATGGGAAAAAGTCAAAGTGGATCTTCATGTGACGAATAAGTCTTTTGTTACCTCAAGCATTTCTGGTGTTAAAAGCGACATAAAGCACCCCAGAGAAGGACCAGGGCCAGGGGTAGAGGTGCATGCCCTGCATGTGGCCGGTCTGATACTATTTCCAGCACCTCTGCCCTCCCAGCATCGTCAGGTGTATCCTTGGGCCCCAGAGCACTTCCAGGGGGTTCCTAGGCACCAAGTGGCATTGCACCTTGGGAACTTGCATGGGACTGCCTGGTTGACCGAGCATCACTGGGGGTAACTCCTGGGCACCTGAGCACTGCTTGCGTGCCTCTTCCCAAACCCAAAGGATAAACTGAGGAACATTAACATCCATCTTAACGGAGCAGTAGGAAACCAAAGTGGTTGGGAGCTTATCACCCAGATAAGTAGCAAGGATCATGGCTTTCCCGGGTAAGATGTGGCAATGAAGTGGGCAGCCATGGATTGGCTATGGCTCCAGTATTCTCACTTCCCATTGCCTATTTGTGATGGTTCTTCTGAATTTTGGTTCTGTGATACCAGTGCCCTTTACAGTTTGAGGTTCTCTTTGCTCTTTTGTTTGCTTATTGGCCACCTAGTACCTCCCCCTGTCTGCTTGTTGCCTCCTTGTCACTTTAATATGAGCAGTCAGTGGCATTGGCCCAGAAAGTAGGGAAGAATCTTCAGAAAGGGGCACATGGGCCAAGGAACCTGCATCGGAGCCTCCATTTTCCACTGGGAGGAGAAAGAGCTAAGGAAGTGCAGAGAGGGGTGCGTGGAACACAGTGCCTGGTTTTGAAGGAAGTGGTAACAAACGAGGTGGCAGTGGCTAGAATGTGGTTCTTGACTTGCTGGACATTGTGTGAAAGGGGTTGGTTCGTTTTGCTTGGGTGTCACCAGCTTTGGTGTGTCTCTTTCTGTGGTTTATTAGAGGTGGTGCATGCCTCTACTGCTCCAACATGCATTTTGATCTCTTTAAAACTTTATGGGACTTGGGTCAGGAAGTAAGGCATTTGCCTTGTAGGCATCTGACTCTGGTTCAGTATCTGGCACCAAATATGGTCCCACAAGCACCACCAGAGGTCATTCCTAATAATGGAGCAGGAAATGTTCCCGAGTGCCACCAAGTATGCCCCCAGCCTACATTGCCCCCAAGATAAAATAAAAAACAAAATTTTGCAGGATTGCCAAACATAAACCAAAGGAAATGATGTTTGGTGTCTCACATATACTCTGAAAGTATTATTGACTCGCCTCGTAGTTGCTTTTGATGAAAAAACCAACAAAACAAAACAAACAAAAAAAGGCAATACTGTTGTCTAGAAGTCAGAAATTATGAAATTTCTTTTCAGAAATTCAAATCAGTGCTAGAATTAGAAATCTTTCATCTTTTTCATTCCAGCACCAAGACTCACCAGTCAAAAACATGTCCAGTTTCACAATCTAGAGGTGCAGTTGTTGGCTAAGAAACTGTAGATTGGGGGAAGAAAGGGGCCGGAGTTGATAGTATAGGACTTTGCCTTGCACACAGCAGACCCAAGTTCGATTCCCAGCATCCCATATGTTCCCCCCAAGGACCCCTAGGAGTAATTCTTGAGTGCAGGGCCAGGAATAATCCCTGAGCATCGCTGACCCCTGTTCTATTTCTTGCTCCTTCTTTTTTTAAAAATTATGTATAAACTATTGTCAATATTCCCCTTAAGAGTAGTTTGTAGGAGTGTCCTAATCATAATCCTTCTGCACACATTTCAAGCAAAAGAAGTTGGGCGTTCACAGTTTTGTCACTAATGGGACCTTCAGCTTCATAATAGTGTGTTTTAGGTCTGCTAGTTTCTTTGCATGACAAGTTTTTGTGAGATGAAATCCTTCTGGCTCGAAGCTGGGTCTGACGTTAAGAAATGCATCCTTTTCCAACTGCTAGGTAGAATGAAAACTTTAAGCAAACACTACCTAAGTGAACAGTTTCCAGTTTCAGAATCCACCCTTTTCTAGAATACAGAGATGCATTGCGCCCTAGGGTTCCGTTGCCTGCCAGAGACTCATTGATGTGTGTCTTCAGATGTTTCATTTGATGCCTTATTCAAGGCCATCTGTTCTTTATTTTATCGTGGTGTGAATTTCCAGCTGAAGATGGAGCCCAGAAATGGCACTGGGTGTTTTGAAAAAGAAACAATGCAAAGATTTAAGTTAGGGGAGGGGAAAGATTCCATCTTCAGCCTGTATGTGCCTCAAAACTGCTCCTCTATTTTTATTCCCTGCAACCAAATTGTTCTCTCAGTTCACAGCAAGTTCACCAGCTCCTAGATAGAAAGAAAATTGCTCTGTGGTCAGCTCTTCTGTTTGGCTTTGCATTCCGCCCACTGGCCCCTGCTGTCGTGTGTGCACGGCCTGGCCCAATGTTCATGATTCTAAATTCTCCAGAAAACTCACAAGTTCCTAGACGTGGTGTTCACTTCTCAGAATTACCCAGGGGTGTATTGAACAACCTCTGGGACCCATAGCGGGAAACCTTGAACACACATTTTCTGAAGTATCTAAGTAACTTGGGAGCCATTTGTTTCAAAAACCACATCGATTCAAACACTTCCCAGGCCGCTGAAAATAGATGGGAGAATGGTTGAGTTGTAAGGACAGGGAAAGACCAGGAAAAACTAAAATCCTTACTGATAAAGTCAGTTGCTTTTTGGTTAGTGCATTCCCAGGAAAGCAGGTGACTCATCTTATATACCATCACCTTTTTTTTATATACTTGCCCCCCACTCCCCCTAGTGACCCTCTACTTTCTGCTTGAGGCCTGGCCACGTGATCATAAGTGGTGCTGGGAATCAAATTTGGGTCAGCCGTGTGGAAGGCAAGAGCCTTAACCTCTGTACTAGGGCTCTGCTGCCCTTATGCGTTGTTTAAGAGCATGTGCCCAAGAGTCTGGGTCCATCTGCTGAAAGCTGGCAAAGGTCCAGTAGTTTTGAGGCCATGGCTCCCACTCCCGCCCCATATAGTGGAGGCTGTCCACCCATGGGCTGATGCAGTGTAGTTGAAAGCATTGTCATAAGCAGGGCAGAGAACTGAGAGCCTGGTGGAGAGAGAAGTGTTTCCCGCCAGCGGGTGAGAATTCATGTGGGGGTCAAGTGGTCCTCTTAACCTTCCAGCTGTGCCAAGCTGGGTTTGCCACTGCCAGATTCAAGAGGTATCCTGATGGGGGCCAGGTACCACGCAGGCTCCGTGGCCTTATTTACATGCTGTGCACTTGATCAAAATGTGGATTCAGGCAGCTAAGTGGCAACAACCGTTCCAGCAAAGATACTGCCGTAGATTCTCGGTAGTAAGCCAGACACTGGGTGGCAGTAGACAGGTTGTGTTTAAGGGTCATTTATGTGGCCCAAGTGAGCCCAGTATGTCCCGCCAGTCCCAGAATGATGGGATTCAACTCTAGGAGATGTTCTAGATGCCTGTCTTAGCTTTGCCTCTCACAGCCAATGTTTCCTTTGATGCCAAACGGCAAATGCCATCTCCCCTCCCAGAGAGCGACCTCACACTAGGAATTCCTGCCATGGGCCAATCACTTCATGAACCAAGAACTTTCCTCCATGCCCCCTCTCAGAGTCCCAGAGCTGGACCCTCCTTCCATTGCCTGCATTCTGTTCCCAGAAGCTAAAGAAGGAGCTTCATTTCCTTTAATCTGCTGCAGGAGGCATTGACTTCTGTCTGTTTCCCAGAAAAGCTTTCTTGAACCAGTTCTTGGGTCAACAGGAAATGATCCTCAAGGTGGATTTGACCCCAGACTCTAGGCTATATCTACCACCCTCTACAGAATTCTCACAGAGAATCTTGGGATTTTGCCAGGAACTGAACCCGAGACCTCACATGCTCCCAGCAATTCCTCTACATCTCAGTCACATTCTGGTCCTCCATCAAAAAAGAATTTTTCACCCATATTGCCTCTACCCTTTGTCTCAGTACTGGACAGTGCAGCTCCCCAGAGCTCCAGCTCGTTCACTTCATGCAGCACAGAGAAGAGCATGTCCCACATGCTGTGCTGAGAGCCCAGCTGCCCCTCCATGTCCCTACAGTACTCCCTACTGACCTAAGGAGACGCAGAGGGAGAGATGAGCTAGCACAGAGCCCTCCTCTCTGCCTTGCCAGCTGCCTCGCTCATGGTATCTGCTACAAATGTCTGGAAGTGCTGGACTATGGACCTGGTAGTATCCGTGGTCAGACTCCTTCAGGGCGTGGCTTTTTCCCCTTAAAATGTGGACATGTCAGGAGGAAGGAAAAAGCAGAGTGGATACCACAGGGCTGGCTGACAGCTTGAGGCAAGACATCCCTGGGATATCAGTGCATGTGGTGCTGCATAGCTGGTGTGTGTGTGTGTGTGTGTGTGTTTGTGTGTGTGTGAGGGGGGGAGGGGAAGGCTTTGAGGAGAATGAGGATGCAAGGGGGAAGAACACCCCGTGTTTTGGAAGCTCACAGAAACTGGTCATGGCACGTGGTTCTCAGTTCATATGGTCAGTGCCTGTGGCTGGTGCCCATCTATACCATGTAGCTTCCATTCCACGGAGCCAGGCAGGGACCAGCACATCCACATGATCCATCCACATTATACCCAAGCTCTCCAGGGAGGCATGTAGGGGAGCTTTCTTTCTAGAATGTTCTTGCTATTTTTCATCTCAGAGACAATGCACAGAGCATGTAGATTGCTCTGTTGTTCATGAAAGGGGGATGATTGGAGTGGCTATGATGCTCCCCACACTGCCAAGAGCCCCCAGACTGGGCATCTGGGATTGTGGGGGCTGCTCCTAGCTCCCCTGCCTCTCTTGTGCCTCTGGATGTTGCCTGTGTCTGTGGGAGCATCTCTTGCAATCCCCTCTGTTTCTAAGCTTCTAGCAACCGGGAATTCACAAACAGGTCTTGAAAGAAATTAGATTTGGGCGATTTCTATTGATGGACGATCCAGCACAGGAGACTCATGAGGCATTTTTTCATGCTCCTGGTGATTGCTTGTCTCTCATGGCTGCTGCTGTGCTGACCTCATGGACACTCTTACAGACCTTTGCAGAGAGAAGCAGAGCCACGATTTACTATTTAACAACCTTGGGAAACTAGTGTAAAGGGGAGACATTTCCAGCGTAGCTAGAAAGCCATTGGCACCACTCTTGGGAATATATCCCAGAGAGGCAAAAATGTATAGTCGAAGTGACATCTGCACTTGTTTGTTCATTGCAGCCCTCTTTACAATAGCCAGAAACTGGAAGAAACCTGAATGCCCAAGAACAGATGACTGGTTAAAGAAACTTTGGTACATCCACACAATGGAGTACTATGTAGCTCTTAGAAAAGATGAAGTCATGAAATTTACATACAAGTGGTACAATATGGAAAGTATCATGCTAAGCGAAATGAGTCAGAAAGAGAGGGATAGACATAGAAAGATTGCATTCATCTGGGGGATATAAAGTAACAAAGTATGAGATTAATACCCAAGAATAGCTGAGATCAGCACCAGGAGGATTACTCCATTACTTAGAGGCCAGCCGGGTATCCTAGAGGAAAGGGCTATTCAGATAGAGAAGGGAGCACCAAATAAAGGATGTTTGGAGGATCCTCCCAGGAGGGGAGATGCATGTCGAAAGTAGACTATGGACTGAACATGTTTGCCACTCAATGCCTCTTTTGCAGACCACAACACCCAAAAGGAGAGAGAGAACACAGGGGATTGCCCTGCCACAGAGACGGGGGGATGGGGGGATGGGGGTGGGAGGGATATTATCCATGGTGGTGGACAATGGGCACTGGTGGAGGGATGGGTATCTGATCATTGTATAATTGAAACCAAAGCACAAAAAATTGTAAATCTACAACTTTAAAAAAAATAAAATAAAATAAAGGGAAAAAAAAAAAAAAAAAAAAAAGAAAGCCATTGGCGACGTTGGAACAAAGCTTGACTTAATGTAGCTAGGAAATGCACCATCCGCGAACACAGATTTCTTGCACTACAAGCAAACACACTCTGGAGTTTGAAACGCTCAATGATAGCCTTGTGTGTGTTCATGGAGCACTCATGCGCCTTTTTCCTCCAGGGCTGCATCTGTGGAACACAGATCCATTGAAAGCATGTTCACACCTATGCTAGAATGGTTTTCTGCTTCGAGTCCAGCATATGCTTTAAAGTGTGAACCGAGTTTTTTTTTTTTTTACCATCTAAGTCTGACTAAATATCTTCATTCAGCCTTCTGTACTGAGTGATAAAAATTAGACACCTCCCAATGCATCTGTCTGCTCAACTCCTGTCTCTTTCTCTGTTCTTCCTTTTGGGGCCTTCCTTTATGCCTGACTGCAGGATTTACTCTAGATTCATGATCAATTTCACTAATATCTATCTAGAGCTGTATCTGTCACTATGTGCCTGTGGTATTGAACTCCTGCTTGCAAAAACAGGAAAGTGAAGGCACTCACAGAGCTTGTGTATAAGTGGGGTCAGGGCAAAGCAGACAGGAGACTTGCCAGACTGTGACCCCATGTTCATTGATCACAGAGTGGCTTCAGTCCTCTGCCCGCCCAGACCCAGACCCTACCCCTCTTTCTCCTACAGGACGGTCCACATCTCACTTCCTCATGTGTGATTGATCTTGGCTAATGAACATTTGCTTCCGCAGAGCATCTTTATGTGCTCTGAGGGGCTGATATGTGCCTTTCATGGTGGGAATTCTTGAGCTCAGAATAGCTCTTTAATCTCAAATCTCCATTTTCTTTGACAAATGGAACAGGAGGCTAAGAGGCTGGCCCCAGAGAGGAAAAGAAAATTGGTTTATAAAGGGAAGTTTTTCTCCAGGTAATGCCAGGTCTGGAGAAAACAAAGCTATGTCACTCTGTACACTCAGGCAAGGCCCTCCAGAGAAAGGAAAGGAATCACAGATGCTCTGGCCAGTCGAGAGGACTTTGGGACTGAGCAGTGATATGAATATTGACACTGATCGGAAATTGAGGTTTCCACATTGTTCCAGGGGGTAAGCCCAGTCGTACTAGTCTTTCAATCAGTAGTACCTGAAATCTTAGCTCAGTTTCCTAGCTCATTCATACCCTTTAAACGAGCATCAAAGATTTTTGAAAATAGGGGTTCTGTTTACCAAATAGTAATTATATATCTGGGGAAAATATAACCAGGACCCTAATTATAGGATGAATATTTTTCAGGAAACATTTTTATACCAGTATTTTAATTTTTCTGTTTGCTTTTTTGTTTTTGGGGCCACACCCAGCAGTGCTTAGGGGTCAGTCTGTCTCTGTACTCAGTAATCACTCCTGGTAGTGCTTGGGGGACAATATGGGATGCCGGTAATCAAACCTGGTCAGCTGCATGCAAGGCAAGCACTCTAACCACTGTGCTATCGCTCCAGGACCCCAGCATTTTTCTTAAGATGCTGAATTTTTTGCATCACATAAAAATCCTCATATCTTCTTTTTAAAAATGTTATAAACTCTCTCTCACACACACTCAGACAAGAAATAGGGAGACAGTCCATGTCTGTGGATAGGAAGAGTATGCATTGTCACCATGTCAACTCTACCTTATTTGATCTATAGATTTAGTGCAATCCTACTCAAATTATCTGCAAGTTATTTTTTTAATATTGACAAGCCTACTCTAAAGTTTATAGGAAAATCAAAAGAACTACAATAATTTACATAATATCAAAGTTGAAGAATTTCTATATAGCACAGTAAATCAAGACAGTGGATAGAAGGGAACAGAACAGTGGAATTCAGAAACAGACCCACACGATTTCAACACCTGAGCTTTGAAAAAAACAAAGGCAATGCAAAAGAGCAAAGGCAATTTTTTCAAACCCTTGACAGGAACAATTGGGCATCCACATGCAAGAAAAAAATGAACTCTAGAGGTTTTACATCTTCCACAGAATGCAAAATGCTAAAATGCCCAGAGTATGCCATCAGAGAAGAACCTAGATTCTCTTGGATATAGTAGCGACTTTCTCAGTACAATACCTAAGTAAGGTACCATCTTTGAAAGAAAGAACCAATAAACCAGACTTTTGGGGGCAGAGATTTGGGGCCACACCCAGGAGTGCTCAGGGATTCTTCCTGGCTCTGCTCAGGGATCACTCTTGGTTGGGCTTAGAGGATCATATTCAGTGTTAGGGTTGAACCTGGGTTGGCAGCATGCCAGGCAAGTGCCATAACCTCAACATGATCATTCCAGCCCTAGACTTCTAAACTGTTCTTCAAAAAAAGACAATGTCAGGAGAAGGAGAAAACAAGTCAGACTGGCAGGAAATACTTTTAAAAGGAAGATATGACCATAGACTCAATGGGTCATCTTGCTCCTCCGGAAGGGAGGATGCTTCTGTCATCATTAATCCATCCATCAGCAGAAATCAACGAGGAGCAATTGTGTCTTTAAATCTGGCAATAATTTTGGGGGGCCACATCACCATCCTTTCAGTTGGATGAGCTTGGAATGTTCATCTTTCTCTTCCTTTGCATTCCTTTGTGTGGGTGGGTGGGCCACAGCCAGTGGTGCTCAGGGCTCTTTCTGGCTTAGGGACCATATGTGGTGTTGAGGATTGAACTGGAGTTGGCTGTGGACCATACAAGCACCTTCATGTCTGTATTATCTCTCTGTTCCCTTTATTTTTTATTTTTATTTTTGCTTTTTGGCTCACACCCAGCGATACTCAAGGATTACTCCTGGCGGTGCTTGTGACCTCGTTATTTTTTTAAAATAGTATTTAATTCATGCTTTTTTGGGGGGCACAACCAGTGGTGCTCAGGGCTTACCCCCCAGTTCTTTCTGTGCTTAGGGTTCACACTTATGCTACTTGCGGGACCATATATGGTGCCAAGGATGGGATTGGTCTCGGCTCAGCGGCAGGCAGGGCAGATGCCTTATCCTGTACTCATTCTTTGACACTTTAATTCTTTCCCTGTCATTCAACAAGCATCCAGGTATATTTCTGAGCTCCATTAGGGAGGAAAATCACCCAGGTTTACATGATTAAATAATTAATTACAGGATTAATTATAGGATTTTGAACATGTGGCAGGCAAATGAGGCCCTTTATTAAATAGATGACTGAAGTCTTTTAGGGCAGTTGACAGAGCAGTCTGTCCAGAGAGAGGCAGACATTTGATTCCCTTCTCAGTGACAATGATTTCAGACCCTTGTCCCCGTCCCCACAAGCCAAGCTCTCCAGGGAGGAACCCCTTTTTCTCCTCCTGCTTGGAGAAAACTCTGACAGCAAGTCAAGTCCTAGTTCACAGTTTATGTCCCTACACATCACAGCTTTAACACAAAATCTACGACACAGGGTTTGAAAAGAGGGAAGCTGTGATGTGAAGTGTTTAGCAGTGACAACAGAGCAATTATCTGCCCAGATTACAACAGCATGTCCAGGGAGATGCTAATTTGGAGTTTTAAAGGACAGTTTTAAAATGGCTATCTATGAACAATTCTATTTGAGGTCTGTTTCAGTGGATGCTGGGGAGTGTTTCAGGGTCCCCCCACGGGGCGCCTCCAGCCCGGATAGGTGTTAACTGTCCTGTCCACCCCACCTGTGACTGAGGTCACATTTCCAGCTGTGTCTGTCATCTCATTTCACTAGTACTGATCCAGGATCTGTTTTTCTGGAAGGACGGAAATAGCCTTTCCTGATTTCTCCTGTGTGCCCGGTTAAATGCAGCTGGTCATCTGAGTTTTCTTTATGCTGCTTTCTTCTCCACAACTGCAAATGTTGATCCACAAAGTGACCTTGCCCGCCCAGATGGCAGATAAAGAGGATGAAGATGCTGTTTTATAGCTTCATTTTGGGTCCCACTGTGCACTCCATGTCCTGATGATTGCCCCCTCTGGTCAGTGATGGAAATCCAGCTCAGAGGAGAGCAGGCATTTTTGCTTTGCCTGAGAGTGGGTTCAATATACCTTTAAAAACAAAAACAAACAAACAAAAAACACCTCTCTTTCATATATCTACTCTGCCTTTCCCATGCAGATTTCCCTACAATTCTGGCCTCAAATCTCCTGGATGCCTCTCTCTGTTCTTTCTGGGGAAACTAAGCTAATTCTAAGACTCCCTGAGCTATTCTCTGCTTTTTGAGTCTGCCTGTCCCCTCCTGGAATCTCACCATGCCTAGAATTTTCTTCATAGAGAATTTCTTTCTAGACTGTCCCCTTCGAGTTTGAGGACCACCTGGCCTTGTGTTGGTGTCTTGAGCATCAGCTCTATCTCTCATGGGTGATGATGTCGTCCCCAGCAAAGTGTCACCAGTGGCAAATAGGGGCTGCGGTAGTACTTGCTTTCCTGTAGGATCTTTGAGGATCCTGGGATAAGGGCTTTGAAGAGCACCCAAGAGGAGTCACAAATTCACTAAGTGAGGACCATGGTTATTAATAATTTACCTCCGATTATTAAGAATTTCACACTGGAACTTTCCCCCAAGATCTAGAAGCCAAGTCCAGACTTTAAGTTTTTGTTAATTATTAATTATTATGCTTGGGTTTTGGACCTTGGCCAGTGATGCTCAGGGGTTACTCATGGTCAGGGGACCATGCAGGATGCTGGGGAGCACATCTATCTTCTTTACCACTGGCTGCTTCAACTTTATTCCTGCGTTCCTGAGAGTGGGTTGGAAGTCACTGAAATCCATCACTCATTCATTTTGTGGTATGGTTTTGTGATTGGGGGCCACACCCGGAGGTATTCAGGGCTTGTGTCTGCCTCTGCACTCAGGGATCACTCCTGGCGGGGCTTAGGCAACCACAGGGTATGTTGGGGATTGAACCCCGAGTCACTGGTGTGCAAGGCAGCACCCTCCTTGTTATACTCTCTCCAGGCCCTATTATTAAAAATAATTAACTGAATCATTGTGAGATAGACCCTACAAAGCTGTTCATGATTGGATTTCAGTCTTACAGTATTCCATATTCCAACACCTATCCCTTCACCAGTGTATATTCCCATTTTCTCTCTCTCTCTCTCTCTCTCTCTCTCTCTCTCTCTCTCTCTCTCTCTCTCTCTCTTTCCTCTCCATCTATATCTTTCTTTCCTGCCCCTCCCCCTTTCCCACTGCCCCTCTCTCCCTCTTTCCTTCCTCTTTCTGGACATCGTGGTTTGCAATCTTGATACTGAAAGGTTATCAAGAAAATGCCTTACCCATTTTTAACCCTCAGATCTTGTCCAGTGTGATCATTCCCAGATGTTATTGTCATACTGGATATGATTCATTTTTTTAAAGGTGCAAAGAAGGCAGAGCTGTGAATACCACATTTCTTGTTGATAGAATACCACATTTCTTGTTGATCCCGTATTGATGCTACATAGCCCTGACAAAAATCTCTTTGTACCATTAAAGTATACAGTTTTCATTCGGGAGAAATTTGAGAAATTTGTGTACTTCCATGAGTTTTCTTACTAACATAATAGAAATTCATTTCAAACACTGGAAGAGGAAGACCTTTTCTTTTCTTCAAGATTCATGATCTTACTAATTTTATTTTAATTTTTAAATCATGATTTGGGGACTCTGGAGTAGTGGCCCACATCTGGCAGTGCTCAGGGCCTATCACCCTTCTGTGCTAAGGAGTGCCCCCTGGTGGTGCTCAGGGTTCCATGTATGGTGCTGGGATTTGGAGCACAAATTAACTGCATGCAAGGGAAGACGCTTCCGGTATCCAGCCCCAAGTGTTGTTTTGATTAATGTTTTTTAAAAATCCTAGAGAGATAAATAGATCAAAAGACAGATAACCAAGCAAGAGAGAAAGAGAGAGTTTGAGGAGGATATTTCAATTGATGATAATTATGCACAGGGCCTGCCATCTTGCCCTGAACGATAATCTCATCAGTGAGTTTTTGCCTATCTTTCCACCGGGTTCACTTCCTCCTTGCAGGATATGGTCCTTATTCTTTGCCGCAGGCCACTGGCCACTCTTTTCTATACTTAGAATCATCCCCTTTAAATGCATTCCCAGAAACTGTCCAGGCTTGAGATCAAACAATTTCTGAAACTTCAAACCTACTTTTCTTTCTTATGTTATCAGGGCAGGCCAGGTCCCCTGAGAGTCACAGCTCAGCCCTCCGAGTGAGCCCCTCTCTTCTGTCACTGGTCCCCCTAACTGAGGATGAGTGATGGCCACTGTGCACATGGTCTCAGCTGATGAAGGGGTTCCTGCTCTGCCCCATGTTTGCACCCCACATGGTGCTATCTGTTGCGCTGCATTTAGAGAAGGAAAACATGGTGGGGGGGTGATGGTGAGGATCACTTCTCAGCCAACCTGTTTCAGAGCTATATTCTAGTGTTCCCAAGTATAGACTCCTGTTCTCAGAAATTCCAGCAGGCGATGGGAGCACTGACCATTGAGGATGTTGTGGGTACATTCAGGGCTGGGAATGGGGGGCTGGTTGGGGCTTGTGTACATTCAGACTGTACCTGCAAAGCAGCAATTTGAAAGAAAAATGTGATAGAAAAAGAGAAGTGAAAGAAAAAAGGAGAAAACAGGGAGAAGAACAGGAGACAGGTAGAGATGAGAGGGAAGGGGGAAAGCAAAGTTTAAAGTGGAATGAAAGATCCACATAAATCGCAAAATATTCAAACATGTGTGAGGTGAAAACAGATAGTGAACATCATGAGAGATTATTGACTGAATGTGAAAGTATCAAGTTTATTAAATAGAAAATGTAGTGATCCTATAACTGACAGAAACAACCATGATACTCCTAAGAAAGTCCTAGTTAGGGGCTGGGGAGAGGACTCAGTGGATGGGAGTCCAAGTTTCACATGTGGGGGGTGTGTTTGATCGCCAGCACCACATGGTTCTCTGAACACTGCTGGATGTAACCTCCAAGCACAGAGCCAGAAGTAGTCCCTGAGCACACCATGTGTGGAACCCCCACTCCAATAAATTACTATATTTTGATTATGAAACAGGGATTTTTAAAATAAGATATTGGTTTGCTAAGTCTTGCACTCTCTCTGTTCTAAGAAATGAGTACAGAGGCTGAGGTCAGTTTTCAGTAGCTCCAACTGAAAGCCATATTTTTGCTCCTAACTTGAGAGATCGTCTGGATCACATTTTTTCTTGCACATGTTAGGAATAAATATTTTAATATTTCCTGGGAGCAAATATTTGCAATTTTAATGGCTTTCCTGAAAAAGGTTGTTTATGGAGTGATAGCACAACGGGTAGGGCATTTGCCTTGCACGCGGCCTACCTGGCCAACCCAAATTCAATTCTTCCGCCCATCTCGGAGAGCCTAGCAAGCTACCAAGAGTCTTTCACCCACACGACAAAGCCTGGCAAGCTACCTGTGACATATTCGATATGCCAAACACAGTAACAACAAGTCTCACAATGTTACTGGGCCCGCTTGAGCAAATTGATGAACAAGGGAAGGACAGTGCTACAGTGCTGCTGAGTTTTCATAAAGAAAATATTTTAGCACAAGTTTATTGAAATACAGAATTCTGAACTTGATTTTTTTTGGGGGGTAGGATATGCCTGGCAGTGCTTATGGATAACTCCCAGTATTATGCTCAGGGATCACACCTGACAGTATTAGGGAACCTGTTTGGGACTAGGGATCAAATCAGGGTCAACTGCATGCAAGGCAAGTGCCTTAACCCTCATATTATCTCTTTGGCCTTGAACTGACTTTTAATTAGATCAATAGAATGAATTCAAGATGCATCATGAGGGTCATTCCCTGGCCTTGAACGTGGATTAGTGTTACCCAGTGCAGTTTATTTTCATGACTGGGGACTATCCTCTGCCCTGTGCAACTAAGAAGAGAGTTTGTGTGTCCAAGGACTATGCTGCCTGCTAATTCCCTGCAGTTCCCTTATTTTGCCTGGGTATTTCTCTCCCCCTCCACATACCGCCCCCCCCCCCCACCCTGCCACTACCTCCAGTTATTTTCTCTATTTAAAATTTTGTTGTATTTAAAACTAACATCCATTGGAACCCTTCCATGCTTGATTCCCTTTACACACTTGCCCCACCCCCAGGAACTTCTATTGTCAGAATTTACTGGTTTATTTTCCCTGTGTTTTTGTTGTCCTTGTTGTGCAGTCATCTACTTTGTTCCCCTATATTCTAGACACAGCTGAAACCACCCCAAGTTTGTCTTTCCTTTCTGAATTTATTTCGCTTCATACAAAAGTTCCCTTCATTTTATTGCAAATTATGGGTTTTTGCTTGTTTGTTTGTTTAGACTTTTTTTTTAAGTTAAAGAACTGTGATTTACAAAGTGATTGATGGTTGATGCTTTAGGAATCTAATATTTCAACCTCACTGGAGGCAATGACAGATCTTTAAAAGCAGCTGAGGGGCTGGAGAGATAGCACAGTGGGTAGGGCCGCCTTACACGCGGCCAACCTGGGTTCAATTCCCAGCATCCCATATGGTCCCCTGAGCACCACCAGGAGTAACTAATGAGTGCAGAGTTAGGAGTAACCCCTGTGCATTGCCGGGTGTGACCCCAAAAAGCAATAAATAAATAAATAAATAAAAGCAACTGAGCACTTTCTGGTATCTGCTAGAGGTCACTTCTTAGGTCCTCTTGTCTCTCACTAGGCACTTGGGTGGTTTCTTGCATCTCAGCTCTCGTGAACACTGCCACAGATGCTGGTGTGCAGGTACAGTTTCTAGCACACGTTTCAGATTCAGGGACAGAAAACAGAAGTGGGCTTGCTGGATTCTAGGGCAGGTCTAAATTTAGTGTGTTAAGTGAGGGCACTGTTAGTGCACCACAGGACTTTCATGCCAGTTTAGGCTGCGCCTACAGGCACTGGGTCTCTCCACAGTGCCTTGGTCTGCTGGCACTGTTCATTCTATTTGGATGGAAATCATTCTCCAAGTTTCCTTAGTAATAAGGGATGATGAGCATTTTCCTGTGTACATTGCCCATCTGTGCGCATCATTGAAGAAATGTCCATTCAGATCTTCTGCCTGCTTTTTTTTTTAATTATGGGTGTTTTGCTGTGGAATTGCATGAATTCTTTATATACACAGATATTAACCCTTTGTCAATAAATGATGTACAAATAGCTTTTTCTAATCAGTAGGCTGTTGTTTTTCTTTAATTGTATAGATATATATTTCACTATGCAGAAGCGTTTCAGATTTGACATAGTTCTTAGTTTCTTTGTGTCATATTCTCCTTATCGCTAGAGTCAAGTCACCAAAAAATCTCTAATGCAAATACCACAGATCATATCATTCATGTATTTATGTATTTTATGATTTTGAATTTATTTCCCACTTTGTTCATCCATTCTTAATTTATTATTCTTGTGGAGGTTTCACATTTCACTTCTGACAGTTCTTGGCCAACTGGGCCAAAGGTTTAATACAAGGGCCACTAGCTCTGGGGCTGGAACCAGGGGCAACCGCATGCTAGGCTTCTGCCTTGACTTCTGTACCATCTCTGCAGCCCTAGGTTTGTTTTTGTTTATGGAGTTAGTGATTCACTTTCATTCTTTTGCATGTGATGCTCTAGTTTGCCCATCGCCATCTGTTCAATGGCGTTTCCTTTCTCCATTGTATGGTCACGGCTCCTTTGTCATGAACTAAACACAACGTGTATGGGTTTATTTCTGGCATGTTGGTTCTATTCAGTAGACTTGCATTTCTATTTTTATTGCAATACAATAGTGTAATTATAACATAGTTTGAAGTTGGGTAACATGTTTTTCTCCAATATTATGCTTATTCTTTTTTTTTCCTCAAGATTGCTACTTGGGCTGATTTGTGATTCTATGTAAATATTAAGGGTTGTTCCAGTTCCTTGAAAGTATCATTGGAATTTCAATAGGGTTTGCAATGAATCTATGTATTGCTCTAGCTATCATTTTAACTACTTAGCTTCTCCCATTCATGGACATGATATTTGATTTTGTTTCTTTTAACAATGTCTTCTAGTTTTCATTGTGTAGGACTTTAGATTTCCTTTCTTATTTTGTTTTTTCCCATACCTGGTGGTGCTCAGGACTTACTTGTGGTCAGGAATCACTTCTGATGGAATTCTAAGGACCATATGAGATGCTGAGGATGTTGAGGGTGGAACCTGGGTTAGTGGTGTGCAAAGCAAGCACTTACCTGCTGTACTATCTCTAATATCTTTGTTCTAAATTATTCCTAAGTATTTTGTTCTTTTTAGTGTGATAGCACAGCGGTAGGGCGTTCGCCTTATAAGCGGCCAACATGGCCGACCCGAGTTCGATTCCTCCGCCCCTCTCGGAGAGCCCGGCAAGCTACCGAGAGTATTCGATATGCCAGACACAGTAACAACAAAGTCTCCAATGGAGACGTTACTGGGCCCACTCGAGTAAATCGACGATCAACGGGAGGGCCTTTTGATTTTGAAGGCAATCTTAAGAAGTTCTTTTTCTTCCATTTCTTTTGTAGATAGGAATATAGCATTCTTTATATATTGATGGCATGGGTATCTTTGTCCTGTTCTTTCAGTTATTTCTAATAGTTTTTCAATGGAGTCTTTAGGTTTTTCTTTGCATATATATGTATATATATATATTATGGTCTCACCTGCAAATAGTGATATGTACTTCTTTCCCAGATTTTATTTCTTTTATTTCTTTTCTTGTCGTATTGCTCTTCCTAGAATTTCCAGCACTATTCAATTTTAGTGGTGAGTGAAATCCTTGTTTTGCTCCTAATAACTGTTTTATCACCATTACATATGATCATTGACTGTTTTTTTAAAAGTTGGCCTTTATTATGTTGAGCTGTTCTTTCTATTCCTCTTTTATTGAGTTTATTCATAAATGGGTGCCAAATTATAGTGTCATCATGATTTTTGTCCTTTTTGTCAATATGATATAATCTGTTAGTTGACTTGTATATATTGAACTATCCTGTATCTCTATTATAAATCCCACTTTTTATGATACATGAGCAACTTATCTGTTTATTGTCATTTCTTCCTCCTGTTTCTCTTTATTTTGCAGACATTTTGTGATGGCCAAAGTTTATGCACATACTAAAAGTGTTTTGGTTTAGGTTATTATAAAGTTTATGTAAAGGTTCTGTGATTCTCATGTATTAAAAAAACTCACCTTGATCACATTCTAATGTGTCACTCTATCACTGCCCCTCCACACACTGTGTATATTTGGTGTCTTCTTCCTTTAGGCAGGGATTTCTTTTAATTGTAGTATTTCTTTAGTATTTAATCAGTCAGTTAATTGGTGATGAAAAACGTTTAGCTTTTATTTATAAAATTCTTTGTTCCCCCTTCATCTCTGAGAGGGAGAGGGAGTCTAGTAAGGTAGAATATTCAGTTGAAAACCCTTTTCTTCCAACACTTAATCTATTGCTCTGTTCTTTGGGGGGCTGGAAGCCTTTTGCTCTGAAACCCTCAGGCATTTATTTCTCTAGATGCTTTTACAATTCTCGTATCTTTGGTATTTTAATTTCAGTACCTCTTATTGTGCATCTGTTCAGGTTTATTTTGTTTGGAGGCATCTGAGCTTCCTGGATCTAAATGTGTGTTTTCCAAGCTAGGGGAATTATTATAAGTTATTACTTCTCCATCTGGAACACCCATGGCACACTTGGTGTCCCTCTTGGTTTTGTCCTTTAAGTCTCTCGTGCTATTTTCGTATGTTCTAAGTCTTCTGTGTCCCCTGTGCCTGTTGAATATTTCCCCTGATCTGTCTTTGAGTTCAGAGACCATGAGTCTAGTTCACTGTGGAGCTGCTCTATTGTATTTTGATGACTGCAGACTAGTGGATACAGTGGAAGAGGCTCTGGAGAACTTAAAGACTTCAGGCCTCCCTGGGGCCAGTGGCTGCCTGCTTTGAGAAAGGAGATTTGCAGGTCCCCCCCCTCTAGCCAGGTGCTCAGCTGGGCTTTCTTGGCCCCTCTGGCACACTCTGACCCCATCTGGGCCTACCCACAGCAGGTTCTGATACTCAGTCTTTCTGGAATTGGGTGCTGTGGGTTCAAACTTCTAGATAGGCCAAAGCTGTGTAGCCAGAGGGGGCCAGGAGACCCTTGCTGAAGCTTCTGTTGAAGATCCCTCCCTTGCAGGCACCTCCCAGTCCCCTCTCTGTGCTGTGACTTTAAGAGGGAGCTCTGGTCCCTCACCCCTTTCTTAACCCCTTCCACGAATGGAACATTCCCAGGCTGGTGCCAGCATCAAGGGCCAGGCCCAGGTTCTGGCATTGAAGAAATGCTGTGAACCCAGCAGGAGCATGTCTGCAGCAGTGCCCGCTGCAATGGCCCCAGAGTTTGTTACTCCGAGTGGAAGTTTGTCTGGGGTGAAGCCTCTAGCCAAGCTGCTTCTGCTTACAGCCAGCTCCTCTAAGGAGCTGAGATTCCATTAGCCTAGGCTGCCAGTCACTGCCTATACCCACACAGCAGCAATTGCCTCATGGTCTCAAGCACCAGAGTGATCCTAGGTCCTGTTCCTCAGCCATTGCCCACCTGTGCTAGTTGGCCTGGAACCTGGTCAGAGGCTCATTCCTCACCAGAGGAAGGTGTCCCCAGGCCCATGCCTGTAAGATGTGTTTCCTTCTCTAATGCATGCACCCCAGCTCTTCTGCTCACTGCCTTCTCGCTTCTCTTCCATGATCATACCTGATCATGTTGAAACAAAATGATGTTCCCATCTGTTCTGGTCTCTGGGACATGCCAACCCGGTGATTGCTGGGCTTTCTCTGGGATTGTTTGCCTTAGTTTCCCACCTCTGTTCTCCACCATCTGACCAGAACCAATTTCTTTTTTTAATTAATTTTTTATTAGTGAATCACCATGAGGTACAGTTACAGACTTACATATTTTCATGCTTGTATTTCAGTCATACAGTGCTTGGGTACCCATCCCTCCACCAGTGCCCACCCTCCACCACCAACCATCCCAGCATCCGTCCCACACCACACCCCATCCCCCACCAACCCAACCCACCTCTGTGGCAGGGCATTCCTTTTTGTTCTCTCTCTCCTTTTTAGTCTTGTGGTTTGCAATAGAGGTATTGAGTGGCCATTGTGTTCGATCTATAGTCTACTTTCAGCACGCATCTCCCATCCGAGTGGGTCCTCCAACCATATTTTACTTGGTTTTCCTTTCTCTATCTGAGTTGCCCTCTCCCCCAGCATGTGAGGCTGGCTTCCAAGTCATGGAGCAAACCTCCTGGTACTTATTTCTGCTATTCTTGGGTGTTAATCTTCCAATCTGTTACTTTATATTCCACAGATGAGTGCAATCCTTCTATGTCTGTCTCTCTCTTTCTGATTCATTTCACTTAGCATGGTACTTTCCATGTTGATCCACTTATATGCAAATTTCATGACTTTATCTTTTATAACAGCTGCATAGTATTCCATTGTGTAGCGTTTCTTTATTTTTATTTTTTTTTATTATTTTTAGTGAAACACCATGAAGTACAGTTGTAGATTTACAATTTTTTGTGCTTGGGTTTCGATTATACAATGATCAAATACCCATCCCTCCACCAGTGCCCATTTTCCACCACCATGGATAATATCCCCCCCACCCCTATCCCCCCATCTCCCCCTGCCTCTGTGGCAGGGCAATCCCCTGTGTTCTCTCTCTCATTTTGGATGTTGTGGTCTGCAAAAGAGGCTTTGAGTGGCAAACATGTTCAGTCCATAGTCTACTTTCAACATGCATCTCCCCTCCCGGGAGGATCCTCCAAACATCCTTTATTTGGTGCTCCCTTCTCTATCTGAACTGCCCTTTCCTCTAGGATACCCGGCTGGCCTCTAAGTTATGGAGTAATCCTCCTGGTGTTGATCTCAGCTATTCTTGGGTATTAATCTCATATTTTGTTTCTTTATATTCCCCAGATGAATGCGATCTTTCTATGTCTATCCCTCTCTTTCTGACTCATTTCGCTTAGCATGATACTTTCCATGTTGTACCACTTGTATATAAATTTTATGACTTCATCTTTTCTAAGAGCTACATAGTACTCCATTGTGTAGATGTACCAAAGTTTCTTTAACCAGTCATCTGTTCTTGGGAATTTAGGTTTCTTCCAGTTTCCAGCATTTCTTTAACCAGTCATCTGTTCTTGGGCATTCAGGTTTTTCCCAGATCCTGGCTATTGTAAGCAGTGCTGCAATGAACATATAAGTGCAGATGTCATTTTGACTATACTTTTTTGACTCTCTGGGATATATTCCCAGAAGTGGCATTGCTGTGTCAAATGGGAGCTCAATTTCTAATTTTTTGAGACGCTACCATACTGTTTTCCAAAAGGGCTAAACCAGTCGGCATTCCCACCAGCAGTGTAGGAGGGTCCCTTTGTCCCCACATCCACGCCAACACTGGCTGCTTTTGTTCTTTTGGTTGTGTGCCAGTCTTTGTGGTGTGAGGTGGTATCTCATAGTTGTTTTGATTTGCATCTCCCTGATGATTAGTGATGAAGAGCATTTTTTCATTTGGCCATTCGTATTTCTTCCTTGAGAAAGTTTCTGTTCATTTCTTCACCCCATTTTCTGATGGGGTTGGATGTTTTCTTCTTGTAGCATTCAACCAGTACCTTATATATCCTTGATATCAACCCCTTATAAGATGGGTAAGGTAAAGGTAAGGCCCTCCCGTTGATCGTCGATTTGCTCGAGCGGGCCCAGTAGCGTCTCCATTGGAGACTTTGTTGTTACTGTGTCTGGCATATCGAGATACTCTCGGTAGCTTGCCGGGCTCTCCGAGTGGGGCAGAGGAATCGAACTCGGGATGGCCATGTTGGCTGCTTGTAAGGCGAACGCCCTACCGCTGTGCTATCGCTCCAGTATTGTATAAATATCCTTTCTCATGTAGATTGTCTTTGAATTCTGCCACCATATCTTTTGTGGTGCAGAAACTTCTTAGTTTATATGGTCACATTTGTTTATCTCTGTTTCCACTTGGTTTATCAGTGACGTGTCATCTTTGAAGATACTGTTAGCTTCAATATCGTGGAGGGTTTTGCTGATCTTGTCTTCAATGCACCTTATGGATTGACCAGAACCAACTTCACTGGATTATAGTATATATTGTAAAAACATGCACTTTAAAAAGTATATATGTAGTACACAACACACACACACACACACACACACACACACACATATATATGTATATATATATATATAGATGTTTGTTTGTTTGGGGGCACACCTGTTGATGCTCAGTGGTTACTCCTGACTTTGCACTCAGGAATCACTTCTGGCAGTGCTCGAGCACCCTTTGGGATGCCAGAGACCAAACCCAGATTAGCTGCATCTGCATGCAAGATAAGCATCCTTCCCTCTATACTATGACTCCAGCCACTCGCTATTAGATTTAATTTTTTTAAAATTGAATCAGAGATACACAGTTAGTTACAGGGCAGTTGTTCATCACTAGATTTATCATACAATGTTCCAACACCCATCAGTGCACATTTCCCACCACCACTGTTCCCAGTTTCCCTCCCACCACCACTCCCCACCCCCCACCTATATTATTATTATTTTTTAATGGTAGATTCTTCCCCTCTCCCAGGAATCATTCCACCTACAAATGGAAGCTAGGCTTTTCTCTGTTGTGTGTGTTGAGAGAGTTGCTTCTGGTTTTTCCTAAATGATTTGCTATTGCTTGTAGGTGCCCCTTCCCCATTAGCAGAGAAAAGGGTCACCAAATCCTCTCAAATAGCTGCCACCAGAAAATGGGAACTATTCTATTATGATCCTTCTTATTGATTTATTTTTGCATTTGGTTCTGGCCACTAACTGCCTTAGCACTATTTTTTAAGTACCCTAAAAAAAAATCCTGCACATTAGAAACCTGACCCCCATGCTCTCATAGCCTGTCTTCAGAGGCTGGCTGTAGAGGGTTTGTGTCTGTAGAACATCTACAATCTGGGTCATTGTTCTGGTGCAATGAGGTGTGAATATGGCTTCAAAACCATCACAAAAAATGACTGGACCAGGATTTTAGGCACTAAAATGACCTTGTGCCTGTGAAGTTTGGTTCCTCTCTCTCCCACACTTCAGCCCTTTCCTCTTCCTTGTTGCCTCATCCTTGCTGTGATGCTCATGGGTTGTGTATGCTTGCAGTGCCCGAACACTTGCTTTGGTGCACACGACCATAGGGGGGTCCAAGTCGCAGTTCCCTGGGATCAAGCTCAGCATGGCAGGTGGCACCAGGGATGGAGTTCAAGGCAGGCACACTATCATGGAGCTGCTTCCAAGTCCTCATGTTCTTCTTAATGGGAGAGAGAAGTCAAGAAAAGCACACCATGAAACAAATACCCATGGACGACAAAAATAAGGGCCAGGAGGACTGGTCCATGGTTGGAAGCTTGCCACGTGTAGAAGGGCAAGGAACAGCGATTAGGATGGAGAAGGGAACAGTAAGACAATGATATTTGGAAGTGATCCCTCTGGATGACAAGAACTGAGTGCTAGAAGTAGGTAAAGGGATATACATGATGACTTCTCACTATGTACATATATTGCAAACCATAATGCCCCAAAAGTGGGGGAGGGAGGGAGGTTGGAAGGGAGGGAGGGGAAAGAGAGAGATGCCTGCTATAGAGGCAGGCTGGGGCAGATGGGAGGAAGGTGGGGAGGGTGATAGGAGGGAAACTGGGGACACTAGTGGTGGGACACTGGTGAACTGGAACATTATATAACTGAAATCCAATCATGAACAACCTTGTAACTGTATCTCAGTGATGGGTGGATGGATGCATAGATGAAAGGAGGGAAGGAAGGTGATGAGACCTTTTAAGCATGCCCACATTCTACACAAAGTAGAAAGGATCCAGTTTCAAAGCCAAGTTTTCGTGTGGCATACACACTAGTGCTGCAGCCGTGTCGGTTTGTATGGGTAGGCTAATAGACTTTTAGATATTCTTACAAACATCTAAAGTGCTGACAATTCTATATTTAAAAAGTCTGTATGTTCAATGATACTCAACGGAATAACATAATCATAGTGAAACTGATGTAATGTACTTAATATAAAAAGAAAACTCGACTCTCCAGAGTCAAATTGGAATTATGGAATTACAGAGCCAGGCCCTTTCTAATGATGCTGAAAACTTGTGTGAGCAGGGAGTTTTTCAGGACAATCTGAATTTGCTCTGCTCAAGGTTTGGTGAAATTGGGAGAGAATTCCTCTATTAGCTTTCTAGGTGAAAAGGAGGACTCATTACTATTCCATGGAGCTCTTATTTGACTTAATTAAATCAGTTGAGAATTCCTAGGAGACACTGAATTATCCCCCGTAATTCAAGTCATGACTATAGGTTAAAAATCGAACGTCAATGCCTTTTGTGGAAAATATCTTTTGAAGAAGGAAGGCCAATGGTGGTTAAGGGTCCAATTCTTGAATCCTTTCAAATGTGAACATGGAGAGTTAGCTTCTTGTTGCTTTTTTTAATTAATTAATTTGCTTAATATGTTTAACACATGTTTGGTTGGCTTAGTAGAGAAAAATTCTTAATTGCATTGTCTCTTCCATATTTATATGAAGAAAAGAACAATTCAATTAGATATACCTTGAAAAACATATTAAGATAAAATATTTTTAAACTCAATAAAAACTCGACTTCATTGACTGATCTGAGCCATAGATGGAGAAATGGTTATGGTGCTCTGGTTTACCCAAAATTCATAAGTTTCTCATAAAAATATTCTATTTTAATGCTGATAAATAATAAAGCTGACTACACAACAAGTCATAATAGTCCTTTTACAATTCAGGTGAAAAAATTTTAATATGTGAAAATGATCTATAAGAAGTAAAACAATTTTAAACTAATTTTCTCAGGGAAATGAAAACATCAGATGGCTTATGATAATAATTGTGCTGAGTTAAATGGAGTAAAATCCAATTTCATTGTGGGAACTATGCTATAATTCAGTCAAACTTAAAGCTTGAAAATGGTGTTTAACCACCTGGAATACGAATTGAGGACAGATTCTTCAAACTTAAAATAACTCAGTAAAAGAATAGGGAATGAATGTGATTAATATTGAATTCACCATTCCCTTTCCTGCCTGAGCCTGATGCCCGAGGGTGAGTGTGTTCCAAGCTGCCCTTTTTTCATTTGGGTCTGCATTTCAAGGGTCTCCCTAGGGGCAGAGGGCAAGGTCAGTGTACCCCTCTAGGTTATTCTAAACTGGTTGGGCAATCAAATTAAGCTCCAAGATTAAAAGGAGAAGAGAACACTTTAAGTTGTCTACAGAAAGGATTCTGCATTGTTGCAGATTCTAAAGCCAAGGGCGCAGAGAAAGAGCAATAAATGGGGAAGGGGCCGTGTCTTGCAGCAGGAAAGGGTACCCTTGAATTATGTAGTTGCCCTCCCAATCAAAAGGTGTCTCCATCAAATGGGTTATTCCCAATTCTGATTCCTCCCCTGCACTTCCATTCTCCTTGATAATTCAGGGAGTGGTTGAAAACACTCATGATTCTGTGGCATCACTGGGGTCTGGGGGTTAAAGTTTCCACCTGCCCAAGGGGCACAGCTTGGGGAGGCTCGGTCTTACCTCCTCGGGCAGGTTCTCACTGGCCCCTGTCTCATAAGAAGTCAGCCCCTGGGTGGTCACCATGGGGATGTGGGTTAAGGTGGGCTGTGTATTTGCTAACTGAATTGCGTGGTGAGGGGGGCGGGCTGTCAGGCCCCAAGAATTCCACTGGAGACTCCTTTTAACCACGGGCAGAACTGGAGTCTGCACTTCCCCTTCCAGATGTGTTCTAAGAACTCAGGTAGTAGAGAACACCCCCAGATTCCTCTTGAGGCCCCTGACCCTCATTGCTCAGGGTAAGAGGTGAGAAGCCAGCACACTTCCACCTCAAATGTCTCTTGTCAGGATCCCTAGAGGTGAGCCTGGCCTAAGGCTGCCTGGATGTACAAGTTCTCACCAAGCTTCCCCATCCTCCCAGCCTTCAGCAAGATGCAGCCCGGAGTTATCCAGAGTGGCAGTAAGGGGGTGGGGGTGGAGGAAGCTCTGTTGATAGATTCACCAGGAGAAGCTTGGAAGTCCATGAAGTTTGGGCCCTTCCCCACGTAGCATGTGTACTCGCATCTCTCCTGTCCGTGGTGCAAAGAGCTTCTTAGTGAGACCCCGAGCATCTGTCACTCACAAAGTGGCTCTGGGAAATCCCAGATACTCTTTAAGGTTCTTGTTCTGTCTTAGAAACTTACCGGGATTTTTCATTCTGATTTAATCTGCTTTCACATGTGTCATAATAAGATGGAATTCCCTTCACATCTTTGCAGATGAATTTTCTGAGCGGCTGGTCTAGTGATTGAGTGAATGGCTTGGCTGAGTAAAGCGTGGGCCAAGACCTGTGGGGTCCAGCCCCCAGGCCCACTCCTCTGTGGGGTGTCTTGAGGATGCACAGTGACTTCCCACTATCTCTCCACCGTTCTGCCATTTCCCCCACAAGTGTCACAATATTTGTGAGATGATGTACTTATCTTTCTAAATTATAGCTCAATTTAGACTTCTTTCTTGAAGCCAGCATTTTAGAAGCCTTCTGTGTGGCTGGGAATTTAGTTTTCTGGGACCTGGTTTTGAAAATCAGTAAGACCACCGATTTATCTTTCTGTTGTGGACAGAGTAAATGAATTGTATGCAGGAAAGCAATGTGACAGAGAGGGTACCAGGCCCACGGTATTTCATGTTGAGGTATGCTGTCAAGATAAAAAACAGAGAGAGAGGTGGGGAGAGAGGGAGAGTGAGAGGAGAGAGGAAAGTAAAGACAGGGGAGAGAGGAGACAAAGAGAGGAAAGAGATGATGGAGAGAAGAGATAGGAGAGAAGGACAGAGGAGAGGAGAGAGGGAGAAAGGAGAGAGGAGAAGTAAGAGAGACAAGAGAGGAGAGGAGAGAGAGAGGCAAGAGGAGAGGAGAGAGAGAGGCAAGAGAGAGGAGATAAAGAGAGGAGAGAGAGGGTAGAGAGGAGAAAGGGAGAGAGAAGAGAGAAAGAGAAGGAAAGAGAGGAGAGAAGAGGAAAGAGAGAGGGGTAGAGAGAGGAGAGGAGAAAGAGAGGAGAGAACCATTGGTAATTCCTCAATTCCTTAGAAACCATCTACTGTTTGTTTTGTCAGCTGGTCCCCAAAGTTCCCATCCCCGAATGCTCTTGCATTTTTCCAGCAAGTTCTGCCTGAGAATGGCTGTGAGACACTGGCCCTCAGCCTCGCCCCACTCCTTTCTTTGCAGACTCTTGATGTTGTATGTCTTTCTTACTCTGCAGAGCATCACCCCCTTGCACCTTGATGCTCTCTCCTGGATGGACCGGAGAACTCAGACCCATGTCCTATGGCAAAGACATCCATGAATCCCCACCTGCAGACCTCAGACTGTCCAGGTGGAACTTGAGGTACTTTCCTTGCAGGAAATTCATTGTTCTTTGGTATTCCCAAGCACCCCCTCTGCCATGTGTAGCTCTGACTTCATTCTCGGCTTCTTGACAGGGGGGAAATGTTCCTTGTATGAGCTGGTGTGATGGTTAGAGGGCGACCCCGTCACTGTTGGCCTGCAGTTGCTGATGCTTTGGTCTTTACACAGAGACACCATCCTCTGGGAAAACTAGAAACACATGTTCTGATGATCTGAGCAATTAATTTTCTTTTCTTTTACTTTGATTTTCTGTCAACCACATGACATGCAGACTCAGCACTTAATACACCTCCCTTAACATTTCTCTCCTACGGAAGTCAATTCTGGAGATTCTAAGCTAAACTTAATGGCCAAACATCCCGCCCAGTGGACAACCTCTCAGCCTGAATCTCTCAGCCATTCTGCACTGCTCAGTTGTGAATCTTCAGCTTTTGTCAAACAGAGGAGATGCTTCTAGCCTCATCCCAGCCCACCTGGCTGCCACAACTCAGGCCCCTAAGGAAGAACTCTGTGACTGCATGCAGGAGGCTTGGTTCTCTCCTCAGCACCTGGAGAACCACCCAGAGTGGTCCCCAGGCTCCCAGCTGTAGGATATCACCACCAGTAAAACCAGCTAACCAATTCTTTCCAGTGGAATTGACCATAGAGACACTGCATGTCCAGACAGAAAGCACCTTTTCACAGCCTCCACCCAGCAAGGGGGCTGATTTATTCATGACTTTCATCAGTAGGGCCATAGGGCCATTCTTTCTGAGTTAACATAAAGATCAAAGGCTGAATGATTCTCAAAGCTGTAGTCCTAGGCTGCTCAGCAATGGGCAAGTATTTTCACTGTATGATATCTAAGTTCTGATACTTTCTTTTCATGACCTAACATCATTTCCTGCTTGGCTGCCTTCATACTGATTTGCAGTCCCTAAGCAACTCTGGGTGCCCCCTTAAAGAAACAAATTCACAAAAAAGAGCAGTGACTCATTTCTGTTAGAAAATGGTTCTCAAAAGGGGGTGCTCTGTGTCACCTTCAGGGGTATCCTGGTTGCTTGAGAGCCCGCCTCAAAGCTTTCCTTCCATGAGGCATGTTGACTCAGAAATGTGGGTCCTGAGAAACCCAGACTTGAGCAGGATCTAGTCTGGAAGGCGCCTTTCTGAAAACTATCATATAGGGACTCTGGTCTAGGATTCCTGAGAATGAGGAGCTCACACAGAGAGAGTTCTGAACCTCAAAGGGTCCTCCAGGAGGAGATGGAAGGGAGTAGCAGAAGCCCAGTGTCACCTTAAGGATTGGGGAGCCTAGGACCTGCCTTGAGACAATTGTCTGAGGGATTTTATTACATGGTAGAGCTTTGATGCACTTCTAGATGGCACAGTCAACTGCCCATTCTGACTGTCTGTTATGCAATTCTGTCCTATAGCCAGAGGCACAACTCAGGGGAGTGAGTGCTCTTCAGGGAGCCAACTCTGGCCCCTGCACCCCCAGGGTCCCTGAGCTGAGACCCAGGGGTAGCCTGGAGCATGGCAGGGGGCTGCCCCCAAAACCAAAAGAAAGGAAAGAGAGGAAAAGAAATTAAGATGACCAAATTTTTTTTATTCCAAAGTTAAACATATTTTATCTATTATTGATATTCTTTATTAATGGAAGTATTCACTATACACATTGTTCCTCTCAAAAATAATTTCATTCTTGTAAACTCAGAATTCTATTTAATGTAATTTTTATAGCCAGAATAAAAGTTGGTAGACGTCTTGCACATTTATAGGAGAGCAACATGCACACTGAGCTATAAAATATTTTGAGTTTTTAATGTGCAGAGGCTCATTTTCAAAAAGTCATTGGCATCCGTACTCTGGCCTTTTCACCTTCTGGTTTTCATTCTTGCCTGAATGATGAGTAGAGAACCCAGAACAATGTGAGCACTGTGTTGGTGACAGCCTTGCCCATCTCTCCTCTCAAGAAGAAGCTTTCTAGTCTCATAACTTATCTTATTCTTTGGTATATTAAAAATATCCTTTCTGTTAGGTTGAAAAACTATTTCTTGCATTCTTTGCTAAGAACTTTTATTATAAAATTTTCCATTTATTGCTATGATCTGATTATTATGTTCCTTTAAACTTGGAGTGTGGTATTGATGAGGTACAGACAGTATTAATAAAAACCAATTTATTTTGATATATCCCTAAGAAATAGAAAATGGGATTTTCAAAGGACATCATGTACAATTGAATCAGAAATACTTAAAATGCCTGAGAATAAATCTAAAACATTTGTAACGGATCATTCTGACATAGAAAATTATAAAATTTCATGGGTATTAAAAAGCTAAATATGTGAAAAGGTAAAATTCTTTCATGAGTATGTTTCCTCACTGCTGAATAAATACCAGTTAGCCACATGATTATAGATGCTTAAAACAGATGGTTATAGACTAAAACATAATTGGATATAGAATGGCACCAGTGATGTGTGGGGCGGGTGTGTCTAAGGAGACTGAGTACATGCTCTGCTTCAGGAGGCCCAGGTGTGACTTCTGGGTACTGCACGGTTCCCCAGCCACTTCTAGATCCAACTCCTGAGCACAGACCTGGGAGTAGTCTCTGAGCACTCCTCGGTGTGGTCCCCAAGCCCAGGAAATGAATAAATACAAATAAAACACAATGTGGAGGAAATTTCAAGTCTTTTTGGTTGGTTGAAGTAGATTCCCAACTAACTCTTAAATAGAGGTTATACAGAGTTAAGGACAGTCCACGTCTTCTTGAAGAAAAGGTTGGTGAGTGACGTGGTGCTCCTGTTTATTTAGACAGTGTGATAATCATTCACAACTGTCTGGGACTGCACAGACAGTCTGAGGGACAGACTCAGGCCTGTGCATGGGTGTAGACACACAGATAAGCTAGGATTTTACTCCATGGGAAGTGGGCAAGCTTGTAATAAATGTTATTGAATAATAAATGCTGTGCAGTATATAACACCATAGCCAATGCTATTGGTATGTTATAGTTATATATAATTTGGACAGTGAAGATAAATTGGATTTTATAAACTTATATTCCATGAAATTCTGATCCACTTGTGGTTTGGAGTACCTGGGTGTAAGTTTCCATAAGAAAAGGGTACAGTGGGCCCATGCAGGGGACTCTAGCATTCGGCGGGAGCTGCCTCCCCAGGCTGGATAACAGGCAAGGGCAGACAGATGAGCGAAGGACCAGGGAAATGAAGAAACAGGAACCGGGCCTCAGGCTGGTCAGAAGTCGGTTTATTTCTCTCTCTGACCCGGTGTAGTCCAGTCTCTTCCCCTATGGCACAGTTGTAGTTGCAGTTTTGGTCATAGTCCGGGTCATCACAGTTTCATCATCCTAGTCTCCTCGTAGACCTTAAAGTCCTTTCTTTCATTATATTTTCTTTCTCGTCTCGACATAGCCTCTTAATCTCCTACTTCCAGTCATCATTGTCTTCTGGTTCTTCTTCCAGTCCCAAAGTCTCCTCTTCATTTTCAACATCTCGTCATCTACTTTCTAACATCTAGTCTTCACCATCTAGTCTTCAGTATCTAGTCCTCAGCATCTCGTCCTCAAAGTCTAGTCTCCAAAGTCTTCAACATTTCATCCCCCAACATCTAGTCCCAACTTTCTTGTCCCCAAAATCTAGTCTTCAGCACCTCCTCCTTTTTTACCCCTTACAGCATAGTTATATAAAAATCATGAAGGGTGGGGATATGAAGGTGGTGTTGAATATTACCATAACAAAAAAGAGATGTAAAGTCTCTCCTTCAGGAGATTAACTCAAGGACAAAATTGCACCTGAGGATTCAGCACTCCGGATTACTAGGAGATCCACTCAAGGGTGGGATTCAATCCAGGATGTATTGCTTTCTCCTTTCCTCAGCTAGTAATCCATTTAAATGTTCATAGTAAATTTACTTCATATAATATTTCTGGGGCTGGAGTGGTAGCACAGTGGTAGGGCGTTTGCCTTGCATGCAGCCAACATGGCCGACCCGAGTTCGATTCCTCCATCCCTCTCGGAGAGCCTGGCAAGCTACCGAGAGTATCTCGCCCCCATGGCAGAGCCTGGCAAGCTACCCGTGACGTACTCGATATGCCAAAACACAGTAACAAGTCTCACGATGGAGACGTTACTGGACCCGCTTGAGAAAATCGATGAACAACGGGAGGACCATGACCGTGATAATATTTCTAGCAATGTCATTTTGTATGAACACAGTAAGAGATATATTAAGCTTAAAGGTTGGCTCTTCCTGGGGCCATCTCTCTATATATTCCAGACAATAGTCCTCAGGCTAGGTTAGTCAGCAGGGTCCTTATTCAGTTACTTCCTTTTGGCTCATGACAGAGTTTGCCCATGACCATGCTCTTAACATATAGTTAAGTATTATGGCACTTGGCCTGGCCCATTTCAATGCCAGGGTAGCTCACATCTTTCCCTGGGTCCATCCAGTCCCTGGGCAGGATCCTGCTCTTAGAGTGCTAGGAACTAAGGGCAACTGTGGCTTAAGTCAAGTAAATATATATCAGGAATAAATATTATTTTCAAGTCAGTTAACTCCCATGTTACATAGCATAGCATCAATTGTCATCCTGTGTCTATACAGAAAGGACATTGCTAAATAAATACAAAGGCATACAAATGACATAAAGGAAAGAGAAAATCAATATAGAATTATTAGTGCCTGATGGAATTGGATGTGCCTCAGTTGCACTGTTGTGGGAGTGGCTCAATAAACCTTAAGCTCCCAGCGGGAGGATCAAGGACAACCCAATGTTATCAAATATCTTGGCTCTTAGAGCAGTTTTCAGTGCTTATTCTTTTCTTCATTATGTAAAAATTGACTTAACATCGGTATCTTGTACATTGTCACTCTCAGTTTACCTGAATAAATGGACCTACCCCAAAGATGTGGTGCTCTTCGCCATTCTCCAATCAATACCTCCCTGTTCATAGCCCCCGCCCCTACCACAAAAGGTTCATATTTGTTTTGAGTGTTTCTTGATTTTCTCTCTTTATATTCCACATACAAGTGAAATCCTATCATTTATGTCTTTCTCTTTTTTTCTTGGGCTGGAGCGATAGCACAGCAGGTAAGGCGTTTACCTTGCAAGTGGCCAACATGGCCGACCCGAGTTCGATTTCTCCACCCCTCTCGGAGAGCCCAGCAAGCTACCAAGAGTATCTCGCCCACATGGAAAAGCCTGGCAAGCTCCCCATGACATATTCGATATGCCAAACACAGTAACAACAAGTCTCATGATGGAGATGTTACTGGTCCCGCTTGAGCAAATAGATGAATAACGGGAGGACCAGGACTGTGATCTTTTTTTTTCTTAGCATGCAAATCTCAAGTTCCAGCTATGTTGCTGCAAATGGCAAGATACTATCATTTTTTTGTGGCTGAATAACATTCATTGTCTATGATACCACATTGTGTGTGTGTGTGTGTGTGTGTGTGTGTGTGTGTGTGTGTGATGGGAGGGTCTTACAGACAATAACACAGGGCCACACCCAGCAGTATTTGACCATACTGGCCAGATCTTTTATGATGGGTTGCCACATGAACCCAGCAGTGCTTGATGACTTTGCAGTGGCAGTGGCTAAACTTGAGGTTTCATGCATACAAGCCCTGTGCTCCAGCCTTTGATCTATCTGCTGCCTTATATCTTCTTCACAGAATCATCCTTTAGTAATCGCTTGGATTGCTTCCTGTCTTGATTCTTGTGAATCATGCTGCCATGCAAGAGGCATAAGAGACATGCCTAGATCCTTTTTTTTTAAAAAAAAATTTTATTAGTGAAACACCATGAGGTATAGTTGTAGACTTACAAATTTTTGTGCTTGGGCTTCAGTTATACAATGATCGAGTACCCATCCTCCACCAGTGCCCATTCTCCACCACAACTGATCCCAGTATCCCTCCCACCCCCATCCCCCCATACCACCCTACCTGTGTGGCAGGGCATTCCTTTTTGTTCTCTCTACCTGTGTGACAGGGCATTCCTTTTTGTTCTCTCTCTCCTTTTGGGTGTTGTGGTTTGCAAGAGAGGAATTGAGTGGCAATCATGTTTGGTCTATAGTCTACTTTCAGCATGCATCTCCCATCCTGGGAGGATCCTCCCAACATCCTTTATTTGGTGCTCCCTTCTCTATCTGAGCTGCCTTTTCCCCTAGCATGTATGGCTGGCCTCCAACCCTTGGAGTTAATCTCCTGGTACTTAGCCTAGATCCTTTTGAATTAGTGCTTTCTTATCCCTAGATATAGAATTACCAAGACATATGGTAGTTCTATTTTTAATTTTTGAAGGAATCTCCACAGTTATTTTTTATAGAGATTGGATGAATTTATGTTGACAAATATCAGTTCTAAAGACAAAGATAGACTTAGAGTGACTTGGTGGAATAAAGTGTTTCAAACTAATTGAGCAAGGAGGGGAAGGTAGGAGTGGCTGAACTCACATGAGATGAAATAGACTTAGCAAAAAAAAATAAAAAACATGGGTAATTAGCCATGGAGATGGCTTTTGAATAGTGAGGAATTCATCAAGATATTTGATTCAGTATTTATTTATCAAATAAAGGAGCACCTAAACATATAAACAAGCACAAGCAGCATGAAAAAGAAGTTGACAGCAACACAGTGAGGTACTTTAGCACGCTACTCACATCAATGTCTGGAGGCCAGATAGAAAATTAGTGAGAAATCAATACTCTTTTAAGTGATGCATCAGTTTCTTTCGTCATAATGGAACTCCACTGTCGATACTGACAAAATAGGCAAGACCAGAAATGAAGAGACCCAGAGCTAACCTCCCTTAAACCCCAACCCAGATGGCCAGTTAACCCATAGGCAACCTGCTGTGAAGTGTGTGATCGAAGCTGGACACCATCGTACAGGACAACAGTCTGGCACAGTGACGCTCCGGTGAATGTTGGAGAAACCATTCACTGGGCATCTGTTAGAACCCTCAAGACACATTTAACTCAAGACTCCTGCGGTAGAGGAGAGATCCAAGCCTCAATTAGATGCCCAGCATGCACTGGTCAGGACCTGTAGCTAATGATGTAAGGGGCTGGGGAAGGCAGTGGACAGAAACTCGGTGAGAGGAAAAGGCCAGATTTCAAGCTTGAAATGTAATGACAAATAAGAAATTGCAAATAAGCAACTGTAATGAGAACTAAGAGAATGTAATGATAACTGAAACACTGAAACAAACCCCCAAGTTCAGCCAAAGAAGGGAGGAAGAGTTTTTTCTTTGTATGACCCAAATCAGCTGGGATAGGGTCCGCCAGATGAACAGGAGAGCATGAGGCCAGCCAGATTTAGGGGAGTGCATGGAAGGCCACACATGAAGGTCACACCAAATGGGCAAGAGATACTGACACAGACGTTTCTTGTTTGTTTGTTTGTTTTTGTTTGTTTTTCTGGCACCTGAAGACTGGGAAAGATGTTTCATTTTTTTTTTTTAATTTTTGTAGATTATAGCTCACTCTTAGAGAAAAAAAGAAACCCTCTCAGCAGACAGGGCTCCAAGTCTCTTTCTTTTCTGACTTGGAGTCCTCAGCACTGAGCCTCTAATAAACTCACTATCTAATCCTGAACTCTCTCTCTCTCTCTCTCTCTCTCTCTCTGTTAATTTGCGGCTCGTGTCAGCACAACAGAAAGAAGAGGAACTTGATTAGGTATCAAGAGCAGAGCATGGAGTCCTCAATACACTTAGCCTACAGTGTTCGGATTGATGGTAGATGAAGAGGCCACACAGAAAGGCGGTGGGGGGGCTTGATCAGACATAGGACCGTGGGGATCTCCACGATTCTCACTGAAGTTGCTTGAAAGGAGCAGTGAGGACAGGAGAGATGCTGAAGGTTAGGGTCTTTTAAGGGGAGACTCAGAGAGTCAAGTTTGGCTGTGGAGAAAGCCCAGGCATGCATCTGACCTGTCTTGCTTCAATTGAACGTTTGTAAGTACAGAGGTCTCTGAGATGGAGGTTTCCAGGATGGCATCACCAGCACCCACCCTTGGACATGTGTGTGTGATTTTGAGCGCAGGTCAGTCAAAGCCCAGCAGGCTCATGGGAAACTTACTGCTCCCTTTGCCACTTAGAAAAATGAAATTGGGATCTTGGCCCAGAATTAGGGTGATTTCACAAAACGACCTTTATCTCAGAAATGTCTGTTTAGATGCCCATATCCCCATCATTGATTCTCCCCCCCCCCCCCCCCCGAAACCCCAAGTCTCTCCTGTATCTCTTAGCTTGGATATATTCCTCAATTTTGCCTCAATGTGCATATTATTCATGTTATGGATTCCTGTGCGTACTATTAAAATCAATGACAGACCCAAATGGAGTCACATCTGTCAAAACCACCAAGTCTTATGCCTAACCTCACTAGCTTCAGCTACCCTTATGGACACATTTGTGACTGGGGCCAGTATGGAATTTTGTAGCCTGTTGCAGGAAGTAATGCTTCTTATTTCCCAGAAAAAGCTGAGATCATCTGCAGAAAGATATTTTCCCATGGCCTTTAGGGTTGGGAAAAAATGAATGAATGAATGAATATAAAATACTGGTATAGCTTTTTGGAGTCCCCCTTTCTAGATAGGATGCTGCTCAACTCATAAATCATCTTAAAAGCAATTAGATCTTTAAACTTGATTGTACTTCTTTTAGCAGTTACTAACATTTTTCTTCTAATATTTCTTGGTGTTCATTTATTTGACCAGCCTTAGAAGAACTCAGAGCAGAAGAGACTAGTTTGTTTCCTTCTCATCATCCTTCCATTCAAATTACATGCAAATAGAAACAGAAATCTAAGAGATCAGGAATACAGCGAGAAAAGCAAGAATAGAGCCAAGAAATAGATTCTGTTTTACCAGTTTGAGAACAACCCTCTTCATAGTATATACGTGGGACATAGATTTCCAAATTCTGGGTGAAATTCAGGGAAGAAAATGTACCCTGTTTATGGTTTTACTTTGGTTACACCTTACATTCTATTTTGTTTTTGTCTTTTTAAGTGTGGGATGCTTGTTTAGTTGTTTTAGTTGTTGGTAGTTAGAATTTTTGCAATAAAGACAAAACAACAAACCAATAACCCAAAGAAAAGTCAACAGCCCTGCTCTGGGTGCTGAAGAACATTCTTAGCGACTGTTTCTGTGACTCCTGCCCACCCTTCTAGACAACTCCCTCCTTTCCAATAACTGTGTGTTTGACTTCCAAAGTTGTGGTCGGTTCACCAGATGCTCCCAAGGGAGTACATTTGGAAAGTTGGTTGCATTTGATTCATGGAGGGAACTCTCCAGAAGTGCTCCAGAGGCCTGGGGTTATGGGTGAGGCTCCAGGTGGTTCCATGTGTGGCCTCTGTGCTACTTTGGCAGAGCTCTGGGGCCCACAGAGCACTGAGGCTCTAACCCAGTTGGGGTGCATGCTCCATGCACCCAAGTTGCTGCATTATTTCCTGGCCTGGAAGTGGTCCCATTTAGAACCTGTATTTTATGTCAGATTCCAAGCATTTCATGGTATTTACTGAGGCTGTACACGGATACTCTCTCTCTGGATTCTGGACATGTTCTCTTTTGGTCTTTTGAGCAGAGTTTGGTTGTTATGGAAAACTTTCTGGTGTTGGCTAATAACACAGCACTCTCTTCTTGACAGAGCAGATAAACAGAATGTTTGGCAGCAAACAATTAGGATTCCTTGAAAAGCAATTAATCTGCCTTCTTCTCTTCCTGTGCTCTTGAAAAAGCCTTGAAATGCTGCTTTCTTTGCAAAAGGGAGACAGAGATCAGGAATTAGGGCTCTAGCTTCAGGAAAATTACTTCCATTAACAGGCAAATGGTTAATAAGAGCCTGTGGGTGGAAAAGGCTATTTGGAGGAGGAGGAGGAAGTTAAGCACAGACAGATCTTAGAAGCCAAGTTCTTTGGGGCTTGTGGGGAGGAAGAAGGGTTGATCTCTTGCTCCTGCTTTGGCTACAGCTCAGTCTTATCACAGAATTGGGAGGCTTCTTACTGCTTTGGGGTTTGGGGACTTTCAGGTTAAAGTTTTTATTGCATTGTGTTTTCCACAGAAACAACTCAAGGAATAATTTCCTCACTCCCTTGGCAACTAGTATACAAGCCAACTGAGGTTAGTGTAGTTCCAGAATGTCTTCACACTGTTACTCACCTTCTGCCACCCTGAAAGAGGCCAGTGGTTGACCAGGGCCCTGCCGTGTTGAATGTAGTAAGCCCACTAACGAACTCTCGAAGATTCGCTAAGCCCCACTGCTACTGATCCTTCTCACAAATAAGTCAGAGAAGAATGAATAGCCAGAGACAGCATGACTGAACACGGGTCCCAGAACTGAGATGACCATGGTGAAGGCCGGGCAGGCCTATTCTGGAGGTCAGGGGGACACAGTGCTGGAGTGTGGGGCCCACAGGGTGCATGAAACCTTGTCAAGACCAGTATTTTAAATCACAGTGCCTAAAGTTTTTAAAGACATTCCAATTAAAATATTTTTAAATTGGGGAAGCTAGCCAATCTGGTCTATTTAAATGCGAATATCCTCTAGGAGATGCACTGACACCTCTCCCCCATTTCATGAGATTTATGAAGGAAGGTATTGAAGTGGTTTTAAGTCGAACGAGGAGTTCAGAATTCTTTTTAATTGCCAAAGGCTACAGCTGCTGGTTTCCTAAAGCTTTTTTTTCTCCTCCTGGGCCCTTCAGAGACTATTCGATCTCTACCCAGTTTCACCCCTACTTAGGGAAGAAAGCAAGACACTTTCTCCCTCATTCTCTGCCTTTAGACAGTAATGCAGTGAGGGGGAGGGAGAATCCTGTTTGCAAAGAGCTTCTAGGACTTCCCTATACGGTTTCCCCTGAATTAGCTGAGGAAGAGCTGACCTTAAGCAAACTATGTATGTCCTTTCTCTAGGAGATCTTAGTGCCGCTCACTTCTAAGCGTGTCCGCAGATGCTGCAAACAGTAGATGCTCTTTCTGAGCCCTGCTGAAGTGTGATGTTGGCATCATTCATGAGCACCAACAGTACCGAGAAAAATTGAGTCTGTGAGTCCCTGAGAAGTGAGTGGTGGCCATGCCCTCATGGATGACAGCTAGCTCCAGGGCTCAGTGCCCAACACCCAGCTGCAACAGTCTCCTGAGCACAGCCCTTACTAGCTCCAGCCTCCGATCTGGGAGCCCTGCAGCCCTGTGTTTTTTGGAAACTCACAGCAGAGACTCAGAATGCGTGTTTGTGTTTGGACCCAGCACACAGAGAGAAATAGCATCCTGGAGAACATGCTTCTTTCCTGGGGACACTGACATCCACAGAGCTGCCCCAGGAGTCCCGAGGGAGCCCTAAGGATGAGTTGTCTACTGAGGCTCTTGACTCTGCAGGGGGTGCTGTGTGGGCTGGCTCTCGTCCCCTGCCCCTCTCCTCAAGTCCTTGGCTGAAGCCCCATCTCAAGGGGCTGAATTTGGAGCTAGGGCTTTCAAGGGGTCTTCAGGTTAGCTGCGATCATGCCAGTCCCTGTGGTAGAAGGAAAAGGGAGGGAGCCAGAGAGGGAGGGAAGGAGGAAGGAAGGAAGGAAGGAAGGAAGGAAGGAAGGAAGGAAGGAAGGGAGGGAAAGAAGAAGGGAAGGAAGTGAGGGAGGGAAGATGGAAGGGAAGGAAGTGAGGAGAGAAGGAAGGGATGAAGGGAAAGAGGAAGGAAGGGAGGCCAGCCTCAGGGTTTCCCCAAGGTGCGATACCATCTCCATTCCTTAAGGGGGTCCGCTGGGACAACCCCCGAGGGAAGTAGGAGCTGTGGGTGCAGTTGGTGGGAGCCTTGGGGTTTCTTTGAGGGGGAAGGCACTGAATAATTTTTTTTTGGAAAGGGACTGAGAACACATACACTGAATTCTGATCCAGACAACAGCTGTGTGTGATTCTGGAGGGTCCGTGGGGGACTGCTATGGTCTTGTCTCTTTTCAAGCAAGCAAGAGCATTTTTATGGAAAGAGCCAGAGACAAACATGAGAGGCAAGGTCTTGTCAGGATGCCAGGGCAGCTTGGCAGGGTCACGGGTGGACCTCTCTTCCCGTGGAGGATTCCGGCTTACAGATGGAGTCTTGCACGAGGGGGCTTAGAACGCCAGAGACACGGTGAAGCAGGGGGCAGCTTTGCTGTAAGTTTAGAGGAAAGGGTTTCAGAGCAACTGAAGGGCCTGGAGTGGGGACGAATAACAGTCTTGTTCTCAGCAAGGGCTTGTCAGAAATGTGGGGTTGGATTATGGAGCCAAGAGTGTGGCATTACGGTGCCTCCTAAAAGCAGCCAGGGCTGGAGAGCTAGCACGGAGGTGAGGGCACTTGCCTTGCATGCAGCCCACCTGGGTTCTCTCTCAGGCTGTTGGATATTTACCCAAAGCGTTTTAGGCTTCAGCAGTGAATTGGTCTTTTTCCTCTCCACCAGAGAAGCTTACTGTGCTTTTACAAGCCCCCTTAATCCCCCGAGTTTATCTTTAACCTTTCCTTTTTACTTTACATCTCATTGTCACAACTCCCCAAGTCAGTCTTGGTAACTTATAAGCTAAAACCTAGGTGACTCTGGACTTTGTATTTGTGGTGAATTACCTGCTTTTCTATTTCCTCTATAGTCTTTTTCATATTTTGTCAACAGCCATTTTCTTTGCTTAAACACAGAAAGACCATTAATGCTCTGCTTCTAATATTTGGGAGTTGATTGACTCTGAAATATATCTATTCTTGGGCATTCTTCATAATTACTTGACTCAAGCTTTGGTTGCTGCAGTTCCTGTAGCACTGTCCTCCTGTTGTCCATTGATTTGCTCAAACGGGCATCACTAACGTCTCACAACAAATTGTGAGACTTGTTACTGTTTTTGGCATATCAGATACATCACGGGTAGTTTGCCAGGCTTTGCCTTGCAGGTGATATACTCTCGGTAGCTTGCTGTGCTCTCTGAGAGAGGCAGAGGAATTGAATCTTGGTCGACTGTGTGCAAGGCAAACGCCTTGTTCACTGTGCTATCGCTCCAGCCCACTGTAGTTGCTAACATCCCAAAAGGGAGATCCCACTGTGGGACTGGGATGGACCTGGGGCAAATGGTGAAGCTACCCCAGTATCAAAATGGGACAGTCTAGAAAGTATAAAAGCACAGTCTTGATGCAAGTTGTTGTGACTTAAGAGACAGGATCTCCATGGGGAAAGACAAGCTGAGCCAGCCTGAGGACTTATTCTGGGATTTATGGTAAAAGCCTTGCTTGCCCTCAGAGCCCAGAGAACTAAGCTTTGGAACCTGTATGTCTTACCATGTTTATCCAAATAACTGCAAGTATTAATAATAAGAAAACTTAATTGTTTCATATGTACAAATAAAGACAAAGAGAAAAGCAAAATAGATGTCCCTGGGAGAGAGCATCTCCTTGAGTTAATCCCCTGAGAATTGCCTTTCCTGAAACACTTTCCCTCTGTAAATGACCAACCACATCTATGTGCAGTCCTATCCCTCAACGCCCCCTCAGATGTTTTATAAGTATACTAACATCTCTGCATTAGACAGGACATTTTGACCATCAGTCTGTGGTCCCCCATCTCTTTGTTTCTCTGCTGGGGAAGCCCAGGGAGGCAGCTCTCGACCACCGAATGCATATGTCATCCACCCACATGCTTTGTGAATTCACACTCAGCATCCCCAAGCCCTCCAGAAGTGATCCCTGAGTGCAGAGATAAGAATTAGCCCTGACTCCACAGAGGGGTCAGGTGAGACCTCTCCCTGTCCCAAGGGACCCAGCCCCAGCAGCTGAGAACCTCCAGTACTCAACCGCCGCCATGCTCACAGCCACTCTCCACATGCTCACCTGAGCGTGAATCTGCAGAAAAGCCAGGTATGCGGGACTTTGTGACTGAAAATTCTGGGTGCAATGGAACTAGGACAGTGATCCTTCACCTGTATCTCCCTACTTCCAGCAACTCAGCAGTCATACCATAAGCCACCTCTGGCTGACTCCAGAAAATTTCGTCATTGGCCACATTCGAGAGTAGCATTGTCCTTCTCTCCCAGAAGGGAGCATGACACAACACACACCATAACCATGCAGTCAGACCCACACCAGGCTGTTTCATTCAGAGTGCCCTGGAGGGGGGTAGGTGAGACCTCTCTCACCCCAAGGGACCCAACCCCAGCAGCCAAGAACCTCCAGTACTCAACCACCACCATGCTCACATCCGCTGTTTACATACTCAGGCTAAACCTCATCCAGAAGTGAATGTATTTGCGACTGTGCAACAACTCATACCTCACACCACCCATACTCCAAGAGTACCGCACCACATTTGATGGGGTTTAAAGTAGGAGGTAACCAATCTTAGAGGGAAATATAGCGCACAAGAATCAACCTTTAAAAACAAGTTAGTGATCTCTTATAGAAGGGCTTCATGGCCCCTGGGTGAAATACAACAATCTTCACACTCTTTCCTCTAAGAAAACTTTTTGGAGCGTTTTCGGCAGTTTTTTTTTATAACAAACAATATAAAATAAATTATTTCATTTCTGCTTCGGGGCAGAGGTTTGGGTTTGGGATGGAAACATCCAAAATATGGTGGTGGGAAGGTGTAATGGTGATGGGATTGTTGTTTGAATATTAAATGTAATCAAATATTGAAAAAAAATTAGCCCCGAGTATCCCAGGTATGGCCCCCAAAACCAACCAAAATAAAATCAGACATAGATAATGATCCTGAAGCTCATTCTAGTCTCGATCCATGTGGCCTGATTGTTTACAAGTGATTAAAACATGGTCTTGAAATCTGCTGACCTTAAGGATTCCATCAGCAGCAGTCTTTAGCAGGTGAGCACAGGATGGTCTTTCTGCTTTGAGAGAAGACAGAGATGAAGTGAACGTGTCTGCGTTCTATGAAAGTGATGGGTCGGACTGAGATTCACAGGGAAGCCCCAGGGAAGCAGGTGCCCCCTGGTGGGAATGTGACTGACCATTTATGAGGCCCTGGGCTCCACCCCACTCCCTAACCCCCACCCCCCAGCATCCCCGGATGTGACCCTGATCTGGCCCCAGTCTCGGGGGTGGCTCCACAGCCATGGCAGCTGACCCCCAAAATAAAATAAGCAAGAACCCTTGAAATCAAGTCAGTTCCAAAGAGCTCTTCTTTTGAGAGGAGAAAAGAATCTCAGATTGAACAAGCAGCAGTTCTACCCAAATACAGAGGCCATGCCAAGGCCCTGCTTGCAGTACATGCAGTGAGGTCTGAGCTATTGCCCTCCTGAAGTCCCTAAGCTTGTGCAGAGCTTGTGCATGTCAGGAAGAAAATGTCCTTACCTGGGATATCTCTCTGGGGCCCTGGAGGCCAGGTGCCCATCTGTTCCTTCCACAGGGATCTGCTGGGTCCTTAAAGTCAACCTGCATCCTCTCAACCTGCTGAGCCCTGAGGCCAAACATCCTTAAAGGCACATTTTCGCCAAGACTTTAATAATACATTCAGGATGATGTTTCTTGTTGCTCTTATGCAAATACCTGTGTTGCCTTGAAAATAACTCCTTCCAAATTCTACATAGTTGTTTTAGGGATAAAAGTTTTGAGGACCAAGGATGAGGCTCAGTGGTCGAGCACATGCATCTCCTAGGTGGGACTTATGGTTTAACCCCTGGCACCATTATCGAAAAAGATGGAATGTCTCATCTGTGTCTACACTGTTATCTTGTTAAACTACAATGATATAAGAAAAAAAATACCCCTTGAAACGTTTACATAAAATTAGATATTTCCATGAGTGTTTTATTCAATTGAAACAAAATTAGTATTAAAATTACTATATTATTCAGTCTTAAACATTTTATGAATGCCATGGGAGTTTTTAGCTAATTCTCATAGTTTCCAGTAAAATATATTTTTATTGGTAAGGATTATTCAAATTTTAAAGTAAAGCTTTTTAAAAATACATATATATATAAGTTGCCTGCGATGAATTTGGTATAAATTATAGTTTTTATATGTGTACATATATGTAGATTTACATATCTTTAAACTTCTCAGTCTATATAATGTTAAAAACATCTCTTCTGAAAGTGATTTTGTGTTTCTTAAGATAATGAAACTATAGTAGTTCAGCAATAAGATGAACCATCACTTAAAAGAGACTGGATTCATGTGTGTCCTCAAATTCCACTCTGTAATATTGGGTTTTAATGATATACCCCTTGAAACAACAAACCATAACAACCCCACCCAATTCTTTAAAAGCAAGGGTTCTTGACTAAGAACCCTAACACTGAATTTAGAAACAATGATTCCAGTACACATAAATCAGATATTTTGGTCATAATTCTGAAAAGTGCAGAGAGGCATAAAGACTTATGGTGATAACCCAAGAACTCATAAGGCAAACTGCACTGCCAACTGCAGCCATCAACTGCATTATGGTGTCTAAAGGCTGTGCGAATGATGTGCAGAGACAGTTCTGATGAGTTTAAATAAAAGACTTTATTCTGTGTGCCATTAGTAGATTTTCAACATGGGTGGCACCACTTTTTTAAAAAATACATTAACAGTCTTATCTGAGAGTGTTTTTCACTGGTTTCTAAATCTCTATTTTCTGTGGTAGCGAACCAAAGAGTATCTCACACTCTGTTTTCAAAGGCAATTTCAACTCCATCCTCCATAAAGGTTTGAAGGCTAGGCATACAGGTTCATGTCATCATCTTCATCATAAAGCTCATCTTCATCTTCATCTGGATGGCCACAGTCCTTTAGTTTCTCCTTCAATGCTACAATTTTATTCCGCTGCTCATTCAATAGCACCAAGAGATCGTCTTGCTCTTTCTGAGTATCCGTCATGTTCATCTGTAACTTGCTTTTCTCATTTTGAAGGCTGGCGATGGTGCGGCCTGCGGAATCCAGCTGTTTTTTGATCCCATTCTTTTGCTCACGCAGAGTTTTGTTTTCATTTTTCAATTCCTCGATCTCTTGTAATAATGCCAACAGCCGTCTCTCTGTGCCAGTAATATGGGGGGCCATCATGGAGACGGACTTGGCCAATGCTTCTGACTTTAACAGCTCCCACACTTTGGCGATCTCCAGGGACTGGGCCTTTAACTGAGACCGGAACATGCTCAGCTCCTGCTTCATTTCTGCGATCTGTTGAGGATTTGGGGGGCAAGCCATTTCCCAAGGCTCCTCTGTCTTGCCGGGTGCTGTTTGTGCAGATTTCAAGTATTCGATCCACACGTCTTTTTCTGCCAGCTGTCTCTGGAAAACCTCCTGTGCTCTCTTGAATTCTTCAAGCTCCTCTTGCATATCTGACGGCATGTGGTCCAGCTGCCCCACATCCTGGAGTGGGCCTGGGGGGTCGTCCTTCCCCAGCTGCCCTTTTGGCCGGGCGTGCGGATCCTGGTTTTGTTGGTTCTCGGCTCCTTGCTGTGTAGCTTGGCTCTCTGGGTGCTTGGCTTGCCACTGGAGAGGAGCTATCTGCAGCTTCAGTTCCTGCAGTTTTCGCTCCTGTTCTCCGACCAAGTACTTATAGTGGGTCACGATGCTGTCCATCCTGTCCAATGCCTTCTTCATCTCTTCGTCTTTGCCTTCGTCGTCGCTGCCTATGCTGGAGGGGTAATGGGCATCTCCAGACTTTCTGACGGGACTCCTGGAAAGATCAGAAGATGCATTTAGAATGGCCACCTCAATACCATGGCTGCACTCTGGGCCTCGGGGAAGTGTGGGAGGAGGATGACCCACAAGGATTGGTGGGTATCTGGCAGTGCTGGCCATGATGGCCTCACATGTGCTTTGCCAGGGCCCCCTATTCCTTGAAATCCTACAATTCTAAGTTAATCACCTAGACACGTCTGACTTAGGATTCTTTGATGATCACAAAATGTATTCTGGTTGTTACAAAAAGTACAAAGTTATGATTTATATAATTTCTCAGTGAGTTTGCGGAATAGTTTTAAGACAAATTATAGCTTTTCAGAGCGATAGCACAGTGGTAGGGAGTTTGCCTTGCGCGCAGCCAGCCCGGCCGAGCCGGGTTCGATTCCTCTGCCCCTCTCAGAGAGCCCGGGAAGCTACTTAGAGTATCTCGCCCGCACGGCAAAGCCTGGCAAGTTACCCACAACGATGTATTCAGTGTGCCAAAACACAGTAACAACGAGTCTCAAAAAAATGGAGACGTTACTGGGCCACTCAAGCAAATCGATGAACAACAGAGGACAGTGTAAAAAGCCAGTGAAGCAATATGTGAAAATGGAATATTTTCATGATAAAACTGGATACTTTTTTTTCTTTAAAGATAAAAACCCCCAGAAGAGCCAGAGGGATAGTACAGCAGGTCATGTGCTTGCCTCAAAGGTACTTGACCCAGATTCATTCCCTTACACCCCATATGGTTTCCCCAGAAGTTCTGCCGGTAGTGATCCCTGAGCATTGAGCCAGGAGTAAGCCCTGAGCACCATGAGGTGTGGCTCCCTAAAACAAAACAAGATAAAACAGAACAAAACATACACACACACACACACACACACACACACACACACACACACCACAGAACCTCTATAAATTATCGACAAAGATCAACAATAGATCAGGGCAGCAAGCTGGAAGATCAGTCAGCTTCTCTTATTTTATCCTCCACCCCTTAGCCTACACCCTACTTTGGTTAGGTTTGTGGATAAGCTTGGGTGTTCCTCCTGAGGCCACCTAAGGGGTTTGGATGTTTATGCTGGTTCCTACTGGTCTGTAACTCACCCTTTCTGCCCTGTTCTTTCCCTAGAGAAACCCCTTCTGTGACATGCCTCGAGAGCCTTAGTGTCGCACATGAAGCCCTTTCTTATGCGGAGCTCTTTCCCTTCCTCTTGGGGCCTGTGTCTCTAGGCTGATCATCCCTTGCACAGCCGAAACAGCCCTTTCAGGCTACACTGGGGTGGTCTAGAAACCAGACTGAACACAGCAGAGGAGGGCTGTGTCCTGGGCCTGAGGGTGGTGTCTTACAGAACTCCTTACCGTAGAGGTGTGCTTCAGACTGGCCCCACTTACCGAGTCACGGCAGATTTCCTGGAGGTGGCGAGCATTCCTCTGCCTCTGGCTGCTGGCCCTGTACCCACCACTCTGGCACTTGGCTCCCAAGATTCCGTTAGTGATGACCTTTAGTCTGTGAGCTCATAATGCTCTCTGTTCTTTAGGACAGTGTGAAGTCAGCATGCTGGGCTCTGGGGGTGGTGGGTAGGGGACGGAGGTGGACAGTGGGCAGCCAAGAGTAGGCAGGCCAGTGAGTCCTGAAATGGCTGCTGTGGCCAAGCCTGTTGTCCTGAGTATGAGTCACAACTTCTGAGTGTCACAGGGAATGACCCTGGCTCTGGCCCAGTCGTCCCCACTAATGTGCCAGGACCACCAGGTATGGTCTTGCTGAAACATCAACAATTGCTCCCCCCCCCCCCCCCCACACACACACTCAAATAAAATAAGAACCTGCAAAATAGTGTCTTGTGTGAAGAGGAGAGGCAGCAGCCCTGGGACGTGTGTCCACCACTTTCATCCCTGCCCACATCTGTTGCTTGGGAATCCAGGGTGGACAAAAGTCTGCCAGGGTCCCCTGTGTGGTCCAGACCGCACCAGCCCCACCAGGCGGCCATCAAATTCCACCTGGGTTCCACTTCTTCTGCCCAGCCTGGAAAATGATGCCCAGTTTCTCAGGGAGCTGTGGGAGCCAGCTTGGAGCGAGAGATAGCTCTTGCCAAAGGAAAGTCAGTCCTAAATTCTTACCGGGGTTTTCCATGCCCGTCACCTTGCCTCCAGAAAAGAACTTCAGGAGATGATAAGGAGTGAAGTAAAAACAGTTTCATTTTAGAGCTTTTGAGGAAAGAGAGAGTTGCATGTTCGAGAGAGACAGCTTCTCCAAAGGACTTTTCTTTTTCTTTTTTGGTTTTTTTTTTGTGTGTTTTTGTTTTGGGGCCACACCTGATGATGCTCAGGGTGACTCAGGGGATCAGATGTGGTGCTGGAGATGGAACCAGGTAACTGTTTGTTGTACTGACACTCTGGCCTCCATGGAGTTTTCTACCTAGACGGTTTTTTGCTAGGGCACTGTCAAGAAGAGCTGAAACTCCCGGTGTCAGCAAATGTCCTTGTCATGACATTTTGTTTCTACTGGAGCTTCCCTCCAGAGGAGGGAGGAGGGAGGGCCCAGCCTTCCGGGTCCAGTCTGCCATCAGATTCCTTTATTTTATCATTATTATTATTATTATTATTATTTTACTGAATCCCTATGAGATACAATTACAAGTTTTCATGTTTGAGTTACAACCATACCATGATGAAACACCCATCCCTCCACCAGTGCACATTCCCCAGTATACTCCTCCTTTCCCATCCTCCCCCTGCCTCCATGTCAGACAATTTCCCCCATACTCTCTCTCTACTTTTGGGCATTATGCCATCAGATTCTTAACAGGCCTTAGGTCCTGTGCTTGCAAAGTGAGTCTGGCCAGAATGCATCCTGCTACTTTGGAGCTAATGACAGAGTAACTTCTTTTAGTCCTATCTTGTTTTTCTTCCTTCTCCAGAACTCATTACCTGCCAAACCCATCCTCCCCCACACCTTCTCATCTACCTGACTGCTTCAAAACCAAGAGTCCTTATTGCCAAAGAACTGCTTCTACCAATTATTTTCATAACTATTTTAAAAATATATACTTGAGTTAGGACTACAGCTGTGCCCAGGACTTTTCTCCTGGCTCTGGATCGGGGATCACTCCTAGTGAACTCAAGTACCATATGGCGTGCGGCAAATCAAATCTGAGTTGGCTGTGTGCAAGGCAAACTCCCTTTCTGCTCTGTTCTCTCTCCAGCACCTCATAAACATTAAATTTATGAGAAGAGAAATATTATTACCTCCTGCTTCAACAGGCAACACTACAGATAGAGATCCAGAAAGCTATTATGATATCTATAAATGTATATATATATGTCAAATATACACACACATTTTATACACATTTATGTGTGTATATAGTTTTCTGGATTGGGAACTGTTATAGTTTTACCTGTATACATATGTATATATCATATCGTAAGTAAACCGAGTTCGATCATATCATATATCTCATATATTCATCATGTGTGTATCCCTATGTAGGTCTCATGGCTGTCTCGCCAAATGATGTCTGTGGGATGGGGGCATGGGAAGTAGAAGCTTCTGTAGAATGCACCTCCTCCCTGCTTGACCTTCTCCACTCCCTCTGGAGAAGTCGAGCTGCAGAGTTTACTTGGTCAGTGGTTCACAGTACTCACCCCCTGAGCCCAACCAATAAGCCCTCTCAGGAAGCCATGGCCTCAGGCTGGAGTGAGGGTCTGCTCTGTGGGAAAAGGAGTCAGTCCTGACCACTTTGCCTTCTCCCTGGATTTCCCAGGTTGGAAAAGAATTTCAGAAGACAATAGCACTTTATTCAGAGATAATGAGGAGAAAGAAAAAAGACAGACAGAGACATAGAGGCATATTCAAGCAAGTACATGGGCTTATATGGAGTTATATGTGGATGTTCTCCAAATTTCATTGGCCATTTTCTGTATATAATAATTCAATCATAGCGGAAGAGCTTTAGATTTTTGGTAGTCTTCTCTCTTGTTCTTTTCTTCCTTTTTATAGTATTTGGGCCACACCCAGCGATGCTCAGGGATCACTCCTGGTTCTGTGCTCAGGCCTTCTGGTGAGTTCAGGGGACTAGATGGGATGCTGGGGATTGAACCTACTTGGGCCATTTGCAAGGCAAAGGCCCTGCTCGCCCTCCCTACTACCACTCTGGCCCTCTATTTTCTCTGATTCTTATCAAGGATTATCAAGTCTTTTGTTGGTTCTCTGGGAGTTCTGGCCCTTCAGAGTCTCATCAGATACCAGAATCTGTATCTCCACAGCCATCAGGTCTTTGGGTTACACTACAGCTTGTGCCAAAGTACTTCTCTGGATCACATCTTGATTTTGTCATACCCAAGACACTCATTGCCAGGGTCCCTTGCTTGATTGCTGGTCTCATCTCTTGTCTTGTCATCCCATTTGGTTGGCGTTTCTCAGACTCTTCAATGGGACCACTCTGGAGGAAGACATTTCTAGAATGCAGCCATCCCCTCCTCATTGTCTCTCTTGGAGGGATGGTCCTTTACCCTCCCCTCTTGATCTTCCCAAGAAGGTTCCTCATCAAATGAACATGTAATTGGTTGACGAGAGAGAAAAAAAGAAGCACAAGAAGACATCATCATAGGATATAGATCTCCTGTGTGCAGGATAAACCCGTGGAAGAGTGGAAATGACTTTCATGACCTTCCTTCCTAAATCACTCCAACTGAAGACCAAGATTTCTGGGGAGGAGAAAGGGACATTCCATGTGGGAAAGTGCCCATACTGCACTAATTATAGCATTAGGCCTCCCAGCCACACTCCCCACACTTGGCTTCCTTCTTTGATTAAAACAAGCAAAGAAACACATTTAAAAAAAACTTGGTCATTCCTCTTGGGGAGTTGCAAAGGAAAAGTGCCCCTGCCCCTCTGGTTTCCTCTCAAGTTGGACCAACAAACAGATTCACATCCAACTGTTAAGAGAAAAAGAGCAACTTCAGTTGCACATGAGTGGAGAATTCTCAAGGCTATCTATTCTAGCCTAAGTGGGGCAGACTGTGGGGTGTTGTTCTTGAGCTAATGAATTGGAGAGAACCCTTAGTTGTGAGGATGAGAGAAAAGAGTCACTTACACGGTAAGACCATATGCTCCAGATGCTTGCCCCATCATAGTTTGCTTTAACTATAAACCTGTTTCTAGAGAGGGCCTTCACCGGGGTCATCTTTTAATTTATTTTAATTTTTGGTTTTGGTGTCACACCTGGCAGTGCTCTGGGGATACTCCCAGCTATTTGCTCAAGAGTCAACCCCAAGGGTGCTTGGGGGACCATATGATGCCAGGAATTGAACCTGTGCCTCCTGTATGGGAGCATGTACTCAGCACACTGAGCCACCCCTCCAGCCTGTGGCCCTTATCCTTGAAGACTGTGGTGCCAGTTTCTCTTGATGCTCACTGGGCCTTCACTGTCACTGTCACTGTCCTCCCATTGTTCATCGATTTGCTTGAACTGGCCCAGTAGTGTCTCCATTTTTTTGAGACTTGTTACTGTGTTTGGCATATTGAATATGTCACGGGTAGCTTGCCAGGCTTTACCGTGCGGATGAGATACTCTCGGTAGCTTTCCAGGCTCTCCGAGAGGGGCAGAGGAATCGAACCTGACTCGGCCGGGCTGGCTGTGTGCAAGGCAAACTCGTTACCGCTGTGCTATCGCTCCAGCTCACTGGGCCTTAGTTGACTTTACTTCACATGCCAATATGACATCTATTTTCAAAAGCCTGCTTTGGATATCTTGAAAATACTCTGAATGTTCTGGGGAGGCCTGTCCTTGACTCTTATGTTGATACAGTGAGGAGGTGCCCTTAGAAAGAGAGATTTTAATTGTGTTTGTTTCAGTGATGGCCAGGTCTTACTCCTGACTCTACACTGAGGGATCACTCTTAGTGGGGCTTAGGGGACCTTATGAAGTGCCAAGGATCCAACATTTCAATCTAAATGTCTCAGGTAGGGCCTGCAGAGAGTACAGGGGCAAGGTGCTTCTCTTGAATGTGACTGATTCCAATCTCTGGCACCACATATGGTCCCTTGAGCACTGCCAGGAAGTGACACCTGAGGACAGAGCCAGGAGTTAGCCTTGAGTGTATCTTTCAAATCCTGATTTAGCCTTGAGTGTATCTTTCAAATCCCGAAAGCAAAACAACAAAATTGGGTGCTTATACTTAGTTTCCAGTGTTTCTCCTTTGCTGTTTCTTACTCACAACAACAATTGAAAATCAGCTTTCTACCGAGACCTGCTTTGGAGCACTAAGGCCACTCCTTCACTTACACTGCAAGGTCTTGTAAAAGCAGGGAAGTGACTTGTTGGTGAAGTGAGGGCCTTGCATGAAGCTGACCTGGGTTTCATTCCCAACACTGAAAAAAGGCTGATATAGAATTCTGTAGAGTTAAGAGATACTCAACAAAAATGAGCTTAATTTATCTTCTGCCAAGGAATGGCTTGAATCACCGCATGGTGTACAAAACTGGAAGGATTAGAATCACCTCGAATTCATCTTTATTTGTCATGATTATTATTATTCAAATAGCAAAACAAGCAAAAATTAAAATACTGAATTTAGAAGAAAGCGAATTAAATATTCTTTCAAAGCTACATAAAGTCTTTAGGAAAAAATCCATACCAAATTTAAGAATCCCATTGCATGGTTCTAAGCTAATCCATCTAGACATTTTTATATTTTTAATTAAAGGATGTCATGGGGGAGCTTGCCAGGCTTTGCCGTGTGGTCGAGATACTCTCGGTAGCTTGCCGGGCTCTCCGAGAGGGGTGGAGAAATCGAACTCGGGTCGGCCATGTTGGCTGCATGCAAGGCAAACGCCCTACTGCTGTGCTATTGCTCCAGTATTGGAGAGTATCTCGCCTGCTTGGCAAAGCCTGGCAAGTTCCCCATGACATATTCAATATGCCAAACACAGTAACAAGTGTCACAAAGGAGACGTTACTGGGCCCACTCGAGCAAATCGATGAACAACGGGAGGACTGTGACTGTGAATTAAAGGACACACTTGTTCTTGATAGACTATTTTAAAATATTTTCTACTACATAGTATTTTTTTAAAAAAGAAGCATGTTTGATGAAATTTTATTGAGCAGAGAGTTTCATAATGCATTTAGTCTGAAAGAATGAGCAATGTCCTCACTCTAAAATATATTGGTTGCTACACATTATCTTTAAAAAATATCCTTTTCAGGTATCTTTCCAACTAAATGTGGTCTTTAGTTCTTTATAAATTACTCTATGTAAGAATTTTCATTGACCCAAGCTTTCGCCACTGTCATCTACAATCTTGTAACATTATAAAGCAATATTAATTTATATGCTTGGAATACCAATGAATTGTATTGTGATAAATTACTATATAAATTTTATAATGCTAAGAATTATTAGTTATGCAACCCATGCTAGATTTAGTAACTTAGTACTGATGCTTTGAAACCTTTATGAAAATGAGTGATTTAGTGCTACCAATGTCTTAATAACTTTTCTGAAATCTACCCTCTGAGTGGAAGCTGTCAGAGGCCACTAAGATGTTTCACTTGCTCTAAAATGTGGTCCAATTTGACTTTTTTCTGAGACAAACCCATTAGTTATCCACAAGACCATTGTATAATTTAGTGATATAGGTACAGAAAATTGCTAGCACAAACCAGGGGCAGTATTCAGGAAGATGCTGCGAAGCCCTGGGGGAGAATGCTGGGAGGAAGAGGTGTAGAAGGTATGGGCTCGGGGAGCAGGGACAGTGTGAACTCCTGCATTATACAGTTCCTGTCAGTGAGGAGATGTGTGGCTGCAGAACATTGCTTCATTCACTATTGATACCGTGAAAATTTACACCATTGAAACACATTTCTCTGGATGATCTAAGCATTCTTTTATTTTTGAATGTTTTGGCCACTCAGCAGTGCTGAGTTCTGGCTCTGAGCTCTGAGATCACTTCTGGTGGTGCTCAGGGGACCATATAGGGTTCCTGGAATTGAACCTGGGTCAGTAGATGCAACACAAGTCCCCTCCCCACTGTACCATCTCTCCAGACCTTGAACATTGACTGTGAGATTCCTCATTACCTGTGAGATTTGGTATATTTACTAAATATTTTATTACTGAAAGGGAATGTAAGGAACGTGAACACTTGGTTGAACTCTTCCATGCTTATGTAACAGACATTTTTAAATATAGTTCTAAAATGGTTCAGTTTTCTTTTGGGTCCAGTAAGTGATATTTTGTCCACGCCTCAAGGTGCTCAGGGGCTAACCCTGACTCTGTGCTTAGGAGTGACCCCAGGTGGTACTTAGGGAACCCTATGTGCTTCCAGGGTTCAAATCAGGCTTGGTGGAATTCAAAGCAAGTGCCTTCATCCCTGGTGCTCTAGGCCCTGGTGAATGCCTTTGATGGAGATTTCTGATATTCTGGTAACATGTAGAAGGTTTATATCATTGAGGCACTTAATCTGTTTAAGTCATATTTTTATTTCATCTTGGAGGGTGGGTTTTTTTTTTCTTTGCATTACATTCATTACTTTTGGACTAAGTAAGTTTTTTTTTGTTTTTTTTTTTTTAATTTTTTATTTTAATGAATCATTGTGAAATACATGTACAGACTTACAGACTTTCATGATTGTGTTTCAGTCAGACAATGTTCAAGTACCCATCATTCTACCAGTGCCCATTCCCCACCCCCAATGTTCCCAGTATCTCTTTTCCCACCCCCACCCCTCCCCACCTCCTGCCTCTGTGGCAGGCACAATCCCTCTTACTCTCTCTGTCCTTTTGGGTGTTATGGTTTTCGATACAGGTAACAAGCAGCCATCATGTTTGGCCCATAGTCTACTTTCAGCATGTATCTACTATCCTGAGTGATGGTTGGAAGGATCGTTCGGGATAGTAGATACATGCTGAAAGTAGACTATGGGCTCACTATACTACAGTGCTCCTCTCTCCATCCCAGCTACTTTTCCTCCTAGCTCAGGACCATGTAAGTTTTCATCAATGTATTATTTGGAATCCTACTAAAAGCACTGGAGCGATAGCACAGCGGGTAGGGCGTTTGCCTTAAACGCAGCCAACATGGCCGACCCGAGTTCAATTCCTCCGCCCCTCTCGGAGAGCCCGGCAAGCTGCCGAGAGTATTCGATATGCCAGACACAGTAACAACAAAGTCTCCAATGGAGACGTTACTGGGCCCGCTCGAGCAAATCGGTGATCAATGGGAGGGCCTTTACTTACTTCACTTACTAAAAGCACATGTTTAACTTGGGCAAAGCTAAGCTCTTTTAGCCCACCCAGCCCTCTTCTCCTTCCCCCCACACTGGGAATCCCTTTGGTTACCCCAGACCTTGAAAACCAAGGGGCTTGGGGGTTGCTCCCAGAGGTGCTTAGGCTACCTTGCAGTGCCTCAGTTGAGCCTAGACTCCACCGCTTCCATGCTAAGCACACCCCAGCCTGCTAAGCTGTCTCTCAGGCCCAGCCTCCCTATTTTAGCAGGAATTCCATGGATCAGATTCTGGCTTTCCAGAGAGAGAAATGGAAATTGCCTATCTGAAAGCCTTTTTGTGCATATTCTAAGTTATGTGATGCCAGTCAGAATGGGTCATATCTCACAAAACTTTTGTGTCCGCAAATAGAATGTGATTAAATGGGCAGGTATTTTTTGTGTTTGTTTGTTTGTTTGGGGGTCACAGCTGGTTATGTTCAGGGGTTACTCTTGCCTCTGTGCTTAGGAATCACTCCTGACAATGCTTGGGATATCATATAGGACATGGGGACTTGACTTTGGGTCAACTGTGTCCAAGGGGCAATCTCAAGCTAGTTCATGGAATGAAAGCTAATGGTGACTTTGTCTTCTTTCTTTGCTTCTCTGTGTTTACCACCTTAGACTGTAAAATTTAGACACACAGCAACATTTCCCAGAATTGCTAGATTAAGTTATAAGTGGTTAAAAACAATAATGGCTTAATTCTTTTCTTTCATTCTCTTTTGTGGGGGGGCATGGTTTCGGGGTCACACGTGGCAGTATATGGGGATTACTCTTGGCTCATTGTGCTCAAGAAAACATGATGTCAGGGATTGTACCCATGGCTCTCACATGTGGTGCGAGGGATCATGCCCAGGACTTCCACATGTGGTACTAGGCATCATACCCGGGCTTCTACATGTGGTGCTAGGGATCATATCTGGGGCTCCCACATGCAAAACATGAGCTTGCAGTCACTTCCCTGGTCCTATGACCTTCACTTCATCTTAACTTGGGAGAAAAGACCTGGAGGTCTTTGAAGGCAGCATGCTATTTCTATGACTTGAGCATCCCATCTCCAGGTGGGACTGGATGTGGCTTCTGGACAGTACCTCTTTGCATTGACCACACACACAGAGCATTTGTTAACACAACCAGGCTGTAACTGAGAATGTCTGAACGTAGCTCCTAAAATTCCTCATGCTTAAAACTCTCTATTTAAATGTTCTCCTCCAAGCACTGTTTGATCCCAGATAGACATGAGCACAATCCCAGTGCAGAGATTGCAGCCACACATACCCAAATTACACCAAACAAACATCTGTCCTTCTCTATTGTGCATGCAAGGGTTATCCTCTTGGCCTGTCTCCTTCGAAGGGCAGAACAGGCATGGACTGCTGGATATGGGTTTGCATCATCATAAATGGCCCTCTCTTGACAAGAATCAAAATGGCAATACTGTCTGTTATTTAGGACTTGAGTTTGACCAAGAGGGGTGAGACTTTGCATTATGAATTAGGAGATGCTTTCCCCAAGGGGATTCTGAAGATAACCAGTTTATCAGAGGTGATGTGGCAGCCTCAGGAAATCATCCAGGACCCAGACTCTCACCGCTGGGCTCTGATCCTCTCTGAGTTTCCCAGATTTCAGCCTCACTCAAACCAATTTCATGCCATGCTTCTAGGAATCAAGAGGAGTCTTGAAAAGTGACTTTTAGAAGGTCTATAAAACTGCCCACATTTGTAGCTAAAACTCATATTTGTTTTATCTTTTTGAAGTTTTTTTATATGTTATTTTTACTTTTTTATCATAACACTGAAATTTACCAACTTGTTTAAAATACAGATGTCTCAGGCATTCAGTGTTCTGACACCCAATCCCACCACCAAAGTGACCTCCACCCCATCGGCGCCCCCAGTTTCCCCCACAAGTCTGCCCCCTTAGCAGGCACAAACAAATTTACTTTGTGTTTATTGCTGAAACACAAAGGCAAATGGACTCATCAAAAGATAGATCAATGGAAAAAAAAAAAAGATCAGTGAAAGTCAATTTGGGATCACCATTAGTAGGTCTCCCAGTGGTGTTACTGAATCATTGGGGATTGCAGGGCTGGTTGGTGCTAATTGAGCCTTTTGTGTGACTGTTTTCACTCATTGAGATTGGTGGGTTTGTATAGGGACACAATTGTACACAATTCTCTCATCCCATTTACTGTGGCCCTACTGGACCATCAGCACTAGGAAATCTGGAGGTGTCTCAGTGCCACGTCTGAGGGACACACTCCTGGAAATATGGAGCTGGAATAATTTTGTGTCTTGGTGGCTTGATGAAGTCCAGCTGTGGAGCTGCCTTTCTGAGGGGGAGGGTGCCAGGTGTGGCTGCAGCTGCTGTGTCTACACGTGGATAGGGGCATCTCCCTGCCCTCTTCTGAGAAGGTGCCTGTCAGCACTGGCCCCACCTGAGAATATTTAGCTGCCCCTTATTCTCTGCGAGATTAGTTGTGGAGCTGGGCCTTTTCTCTACCAGATGATGGTGGGTGTTGACATTCAGGCAGAGAGGGGGTTCTGCCCGCCCCATTTCGAGAAATCTCGAGTCTGGACCTTCAGGCAGAGAGGAAGGGGTCTGCTCACCCCTATTCCAAGAAGACTCCAGTCTGGACCTTCAGGCAGACAGACGGTTCTGCCCACTCCATTCTGAGAAGGCCCCAGAGTTTCAATCTGGACATCTACCTGTGGATACTCAGAGGCTTCATATTCTTTTGGAGACCAGTTGCGGATCTGGACATTTTCTCTGCCACAAACTTGTAAGTGAACAACATTACAAATAAATATGGGAGCATTATTCTTGCATGTTGGACATTTCCTGAGGTTCTTTTCAGTTAGGAGGGGCCTAGGGGAAATGAGATACTGAAACACAAGTTTAATAGCTATAGGCTTAAAATAGTTTTTTTTTAAAATCTTTGGGAATTTGTAACTAAGACAGGTTGTCCCTATACAAATTTATTAATTAACTTGGGACCATCCAGCTAGGTCTTGCCTGAGTGCTCTCTAATTTACATAGAAATTAAAATTTACTCACATTACTCCAACTTAAAAAATGAGCTCTCCATCTCATTTCTGAAGAAAGGTTTGCCGTTAATAATTCCCAATCAGGATAAAGACACTTCAAAAAAGTCAATGTATTTTTAAAACCACTTGACAAATACCAAATTGCTTTCTATTCAGTTGAAACTGAGACTTGCACTATGTTGGGTCTTGATTGAACTGAACAGGATAAGCAGCAAATGCATTTCGGCCCAGACTTAGCTAAGTCCCAGAGAGAGTCTCCCCGAAAAATGCTTGAATAAGGAGTATTTAATTTGTAGTAATTTGCTGTTTGATAACTATCAGATCATTTTCAATAATTAAAACCGAGCAATCTTCTTTTACATGTTACATAGCTTGGTGCATCCTATTAATTAGACTGTAAATATTAGTTGAGAGAATAAATGAATGAAATGAGGCAGTTACGATGGGGTTTTAATTTACTTGTGACTCTCTTCCTATTTCTGTTCAACATCCATGAAGAAATAACAGACATCACCCTGCGTGGGTTAAAGTGGAAGAGAGGAGGGTGAGAACAGCATCAGTCATGGCAAATTAAAGCCTTGTGAACTAGCTCTGTGAATCCCGATCTCCGTGGTCAATTGGCATCTTCAGGGATGTTTTCTGGATACCTATCAGATGCTCTCCCACAAGTGCATTGTCTGGAATGCACTTCTCTTATTGAGAGAGGAGTAAACACTTGGATAGAAGAACTCCTGCTTTCAATTCAGGCTCAGATGTGCCCATCATTAATCCTGTGTAAATAGACCAGATCCCCCACCTCCATCTCCCCCAAGGAAAAGACGCTGAATCAGAATCATTTTTCATCTGTAGCTGCTCTGGCCAGGATGTCGGTCACCATTACATACTTGGCAGAGACACAGAAGCAGACAGGGCAGAGTTTACAGTGGAAACAGGAGAACTGTCTGGGATGCCCAGCATTGGAGTTGCTGCCAGCTGATATCCTTTGTGCTTGGTGGGCGACACAAGTGGATTTGGGGATTGCCCTTGTGTGGGGAGCAGGAGCCAAAGTTAGTGCGTCTGGCAGTTCCTGATCAGGATGGGAATATTTGGAGCCCATTGCTTATATGTAGTGTGGGGGAGTTCTCTTTGTACCTATGGTATGGCCACTGTTCTTTTGTGTAAATCAAGCCTGTAGATACAAATTTAAAAGCATTAATAATCAGAAATAAACATCATGACAACAATTTTTAAGTGGGCTGGGAAGATCCCTAATCAAGATTTTTACAATAAATGGAAGTTTCCAGAATCTTGTAGGTACATTCTTAGGGCACATATTTTGGAAGTTGTCAAGTAGATTTCAGTAAAAATTCACACCATAGGTTATTATTTGACATTTCACCACAGAAATTCATAAAAAACAATAACCCAATCAACACCAGGATTTTCCTGGCAAAGAAGATCACAGCATGCAGTGTTTGGGAGTTTATTTGATTTTATTAAATCTTTAATTGACAGAACAGGGGCTAGGAAAATTGCAGAGAAAAATATTTCAAAAACTGATTACATAGGAAGTATGTGAATGTTGCTTTTGGTAGAGACAATCAAGGGAGAAAGATAACATTACGTGAGCATTGGGGGTACTCCTGGTGGCCCTCAGAGGACCCAGTGTGATGCAGGGACGGAACCTGGGGTAACTACATGCAAGGCAAGGAGTGCCTTAGCTGCTATACTATCTCTTCATCCCTGAAGCAGGTTTTAATATGCTCAGAGACTGAGATGAGGGTGGTAAGACATTTCAAAGACAGAACTGTAAAAAAACATTGTTGATCCATGAGAGGGTTTGGTACCAGCTGTGGAGCCAGTTCTTGAGGAAATGGAAATGAGAGAGACAGAAAGTGGGCCGTGGAGCTGCTGGACTCCTAGTCTGCAGAGCAGATGAATGTGACAACAGATTTGGTCCAATTGACACTGGATGCTCTCCAGGAGTGGACAGAGCTGACCCTGGCTGCAAGGAAGAGATTAGCAGACAAGTCATCTGTCTTGCGCTGCCGCTTCAGAAGCAGTTTCTGAGATTCAGGGAATTGACCCAACTAAGCGTATTATCTCTATCCTGTAACCTAACTATGACCTAGCTGGGTCTGATTTTTCTAAACCCTACCCACCCCCCACCACACACACACACACACAATCACGGGTGTCATATATATATATATTTTTTTTTTAAACTATGATATTTATCTGAAAAGAATTCTTTTTCTTGGTCTTGGAATAGTCTGTGCATCCATGTGTTCTTTCTGCCATGCTGTGAGCTGAGCCCAGAACCTGAGAGTGGGGCATGCACTTTCCAGGCATCCTATGCTGTCTGGGTATACGCCTATGGCCTTCCTGAGCTCCTTCCTCCCAGAGCCCTCTCCTGGGCCATGTATTTGATCGATATCAGAGAGCTACAGAGAGAATGAATTGGGAAACTCCCTCCCTGGATCAAGGCACAGCCAGGAAAGGCACTTGATGAGGCTGGCGTGAACCTCACCCAGGTTTATATAGACAGCTGAGGCGGCAGAGATGACGGGGGATATTTGGAAGCAGATATGCACACTTGGGGCTCTTAGAGTCTTGGAAAACATATTCTTCACATTTTTACATCTCCGGGAAAGAACCTGATGAGGGGAGGCAGTCATTCCGTGTGGTGGGTCACTGAGATGCCCGGGATGGTAGAAAACATTGGCCTGCAGAGCTGGCACAGAGCCGGCCTTGGCTTTGGCTTCCTGCCTGGGGAGTGGGGTAGAGCAGTGGACTGAAGGGGGCTTTCCTCATGGTGTCCTAACAGAGCTCTCTGTGAATGCTGATGTGATTGGAATCACAGAGCCAACAGTGAAGCTTTTCTAAACCATCTGCCAGATGTGCATCTTGGCTCTCAAAGACTCTGGTGTGGTTCTTACAGGAATCTCCTCTTTTTTTTTATTTTATTAGTGAAGCACCATGAGGTACAGTTGTAGATTTACAAATCTTTGTGCTTGGGTTTCGGTCATACAATGATCAAATACCCATCCCTCCACCAGTGCCCATTTTCCACCACCATGCTTAATATCCCCCCCCCCCCCACCCTGCCTCTGTGGCAGGGCATTCCCTTTTGTTCTCTCTCTCCTTTTGGGTGTTGTGGTCTGCAAAAGAGACTTTGAGTGGCAAACATGTTCAGTCCATAGTCTACTTTCAACATGCATCTCCCCTCCTGGGAGGATCCTCCAAACACCCTTTATTTGGTGCTCCCTTCTCTATCTGAACTGCCCTTTCCTCTAGGATACCCGGCTGGCCTCTAAGCTATGGAGTAATCCTCCTGGTGTTGATCTCAGCTATTCTTGGGTATTAATCTCATATTTTGTTGCTTTATATCCCCCAGATGAATGCAATCTTTCTATGTCTATCCCTCTCTTTCTGACTCATTTCGCTTAGCATGACACCTTCCATATTGTACCACTTGTATGTAAATTTCATGACTTCATCTTTTCTAAGAGCTACATAGTACTCCATTGTGTAGATGTACCAAAGTTTCTTTAACCAGTCATCTGTTCTTGGGCACTCAGGTTTCTTCCAGTTTCTGGCTATTGTAAAGAGTGCTGCAATGAATAAACAAGTGCAGATGTCACTTCGACTACACATTTTTGCCTCTCTGGGGTATATTCCCAGGAGTGGTATTGCTGGGTCAAATGGGAGCTCAATTTCTAATTTTTTGAGAAACGTCCATACTGTTTTCCAAAAGGGCTGAACTAGTTGGCATTCCCACCAACAGTGAAGGAGTGTCCCTTTCTCGCCACATCCGCGCCAGCATTGGTTGCTTTTGTTCTTTTGAATGTGGGCCAGTCTCTGAGGTGTGAGATGGTATCTCACTGTGGTTTTGATCTGCATCTCCCTGATGATTAATGATGTAGAGCATTTTCTCATGTGCTTTTTTGCCATTCAGATTTCTTCTTTGAGAAAGTTTCTGTTCATTTCATTGCCCCATTTTTGGATGGGGTTGGATGTTTTCTTCTTGTGGAGTTCAACCAGTACTTTGTATATCCTTGATATCAACCCCTTGTCAGATGTGTATTCGGTGAATATCCTTTCCCATTCTGTAGACTGTCTTTGTATTTTGGTCACTGTTTCTTTGGAGGTGCAGAAGCTTCTTAGTTTAAGATAGTCCCATTTATCTATCTCTGTGTTTACTTGCTCGGCCAGTGGCGTGGCATCTTTGAAAGTACCATTAGCCTCAATGTCATGGAGGGTTTTGCCAACTTTGTCTTCAATGTACCTTATGGTGTCTGATCTGATGTTGAGGTCTTTAATCCATTTTGATCTTACTTTTGTACATGGTGTTAGGCAGAGTTCTGAGCCCATTTTTTTGCATGTAGCCATCCAGTGATGCCAGCACAATTTGTTAAAGAGGCTTTCCTTACTCCACTTCACATTTCTTGCACCTTTATCAAAGATTAGATGATCATATGATTGAGGAGAGATGTCAGTGTATTCAACCCTTTTCCATTGGTCTGCAGTTCTGCCTTTGTTACAGTACCACGCTGTTTTAATTATTACTGCTTTGTAGTAGAGTTTGAAGTTAGGGAGGTTGATTCCTCCCATTTTCTTTTTCCCAAGAATTGCTTTAGCTATTCGTGGGGGCTTATTGTTCCATATAAATTTCAGGAGTGTTTGCTCCATTTCTTTGAAGAATGTCATGGGTATCCTTATAGGCATTGCATTGAATTTATACAATGCTTTCGCTAGTATTGCCATTTTGACAATGTTAAGTCTCCCGACCCATGAGCAGGGGATATCTTTCCATTTCCTCATGTCCTCTTTTATTTCCTGAAGTAGCGTTTTGTAGTTTTCTTTGTACAGGTCCTTTACTTCCTTAGTTAAGCTGATTCCTAGGTACTTGATTTTCTGGGGCACAATTGTGAACGGGATTTTTTTTTCATGTTGCTTTCTTCTCTCTCACTGTTTGCGTATAGGAAAGCCATGGACTTTTGGGTATTGATTTTATAGCCTGCAACTTTACTATACGAGTCTATTGTTTCTAGGAGTTTTTTGGTGGAGGTTATTGGGTTCTCTAAGTATAGTATCATATCATCTGCGAATAGTGAGAGCTTGATTTCTTCCTTTCCTACCTGAATGCCCTTAATATCTTTTTCTTGCCTAATCGCTATTGCAAGTACTTCCAGTACTATATTGAACAGCAGTGGAGATAGTGGGCATCCTTGTCTCGTCCCTGATCTTAGATGGAAGGCTCTCAGTTTTTCCCCATTGAGGATGATGCTTGCTGTAGGCTTGTGGTAGATGGCTTTAACTATGTTGAGAAAAGTCCCCTCTATACCCATTTTGGCTAGGGTTTTCATCATGAAGGGGTGCTGGATCTTGTCAAATGCTTGCTCTGCATCTATTGATATGATCATATGCTTTTAATCTTTTCTTTTGTTGATATGATGGATTATGTTGATTTATTTCCGAATGTTAAACCATCCTTGCATCCCTGGGATGAATCCTACTTGGTCATGGTGTATGATCTTTTTGATGAGTAGTTGGATTCTATTTGCTAGTAGTTTGTTGAGGATCTTTGCATCCGTGTTCATCAGGGATATCGGCCTGTAATTCTCTTTCTTTGTGGTATCTCTGTCTGCTTTTGGTATCAGTGTGATATTCGCTTCGTAGAAACTATTCGGAAGTGTTTTTGATATTTCAATTTCGTGGAAAAGCTTAAAGAGGATTGGGAGTAAGTCTTCTTTAAAGATTTGGAAGAATTCACTAGTGAATCCATCCGGGCCAGGGCTTTTGTGCTTGGGGAGACTTTTTATTACCATTTCAATTTCCTTGGTGGTGATAGGTTTGTTCAGGTATTCCAGGTCTTTTTGGTTCAGTCTTGGGAGTCTGTAGGAGTCTAGGAATTTATCCATTTCCTCGAGGTTTTGATGTTCCCTGGCATAAAGCTTCTCAAAGTACTCCCTGAGGATCCTTTGAATTTCTGTAGTTTCTGTTGTGATGACCGCCTTTTCATTTCTGATTCGGTTTATTAGGGTTTTCTCCCTCCCCTTCTTTGTGAGTTTTGCTAGAGGCTTATCGATCATGTTAATTTTCTCAAAGAACCAGCTCTTGGTTTCATTGATCTTTCGGATTGTTTTTTGGGTTTCCATCTCGTTAATCTCTGCTCTGAGTTTTATTATTTCCTTCCTCCTGTTTGGATTGTGCTCCTTTCGTTGGTCCTTCTCCAAGCTCTTAAGCTGTGAGGTTAGTTTATTTATGTGGGCTCGCTCCTCCTTTCTGAGGAATGCTTGTAGAGCTATAAACTTTCCTCTTAAGACAGCTTTTGCTGTGTCCCATAAGTTTTGGTAACTCGTGTCCTCATTTTCATTCATTTCTAGGAATCTTTTGATTTCCTCTTTGATTTCCTGTCTAAGTCAGTCGTTGTTCAATAGCGCACTGTTTAATTTCCAGGTGTTTGATTTAATTTTCTATTTTTGTGTGTGATTTACTTCTAATTTAAGCGCATTGTGGTCTGAGAAGATTGTTGATACAATCTCTATCTTCTTAATTTTATGGAGGTATGTTTTGTTGCTCAGCATGTGGTCTATCTTGGAGAATGTTCCATGTATGCTTGAGAAGAATGTGTATTCAGCCTTTTGAGGATGAAGTATCCTGTACATATCTACTAAGTCCCTTTCTTCCATTGTTTCCCTCAGATGAAGTATGTCCTTGCTAAGCTTGAGTCTGGTTGATCTATCCAGAGGTGACAAAGCGGTGCTGAAGTCTCCCACTAGTATTGTGTTGCTATTGATGTCTTTTTCCAAATCTATGAGTAGTTGTTTTAAGTACTTTGCTGGTCTCTCATTAGGTGCATATACATTTATTATTGTAAGTTCTTCCTATTGTACAGATCCTTTGATCAATAAGAAATGGCCTTCACTGTCTCTTATGACCTTCTTCACTCTGAAATCGATGTGGTCTGATATTAAGGTGGCTATCCCAGCTTTTTTATGGGAGCTGTTTGCCTGTAGGATTGTTTTCCAGCCTTTGACTCTGAGTCTGTGTTTGCTTTGACTATTAAGGTGTGTTTCTTGCAGGCAGCAGAATGTTGGGTTCAATTTTCTAATCCATCCAGCCACTCTGTGTCTTTTAATTGGTGCGTTTAGCCCATTGACATTGAGAGAGATTATTGTTATAGGATTTTGTCCCATTGTTCTGTTGAAATTAGGTGTATTTGAGGGGCCTGTCCTGTCTTAAAGTAGCCCATTTAGTTGTACTTGTAACCATGGTCTTGAGTCTATGAAGTTCCTGAGCTGTTGTTTGTCTGTGAAACTGTGTTGTTCCTTCTATTATGAATGAGAGTCTCGCTGGTAAAGTATTTTTGGAGAGGCATTTATTTCATTGAGTTTTTTCACTATGTCCCACCACTGTTTTCGGGCCCTGAGGGTTTCATCAGAAAAATCAGCTGTGAATTTTAAGGATGCTCCTTTGAAAGAGATTTCTTTCTTCGATCTTGCTGCTTTCAGAATTTTGTCTCTGTCTAAAGTTTTGGTCATTTTGATCAGGATGTGTCTTGGGGTATTTTTATTCGGATTTCTTCTAGCTGGTACCCTTCGGGCCTCCTGAATGTGGTCACAAGTTTTCTTCAGCTCTGGAAACATTGTAGCAATGATGTCTTTGACAGTTTCTTCTTCATCAAGGTTTTCTTCCTGTACCTCTGGGACTCCAAGAATTCTTATGTTACCCCTCTTGGCTTCATCACCATCTTCTCTTGCCATCTGTTCCCGAACTGTGAGTCTCTTTTCCATTTTCTGCTCTTTTCTGGCGAGTCTCTGAACTTCATCTTCGAGCTCACTGATTCTGTTCTCAGCAGCTGTTACTCTGCTTCTGAGGCCTTCCACTGAGGTTTTCAATTCGCCTACCAGGGTTTTCAGGTCCGACATTTCCGATTGCATTTTTCTCATTTCTGCCTTCAAATCCTCTTGTCTTTTATTGGCATTGCTTTCCATTGTTTCTTTTAGTTCCCTAAGCATCCTAAGTAGCTCCCTTCTGAATTCCTTGTCAGAGAGGTTTTCTAACACTACAATACTGTTGGTGTCTTCTGGGCTAGGCTCTTCAATAAGAAAGTTTGGTGGGCTTTTGTGTTGCTTTACCATTGTGACCAGTGTGCTTTAGTCCTTCACGTTCACTGTTACTATTCTGGTTGAGTGAGGAGAGAGTTCCCGGATCCGTTCAGCTTTGTTGCGGCGGGATGTGATGTTGCCTCAGTTCCTGTCCCGTGCAGGTCAAGGGAGAAAACCGGCAATTCTAGGGGATCGAGCTAGCTGCGCATTCCCTGGGGGAGTCCCAAGCCATGGGGGCCGGCTGTACCTGGTTGAATGAGGAGAGACTGCCAGGAGCCGTTCAGTTTTGTTGCTGAACAATGGGCCTTGGTTCCCGCCCGGCACAGATTATACTATTCCCTCTTATAGTGGGAAAGGATTTTGGATAAGGTTTTGTCGATGGTAGGCACCCTTCTACGTTTCTGAGTTTGACCTTCTTCTCAGTCAGGCGTTATTCTTTGTTTCATAACCGACATTGAGTGAAACTTTTGGAGGAGGTCCTATTTGGTACTGAGCTTATACAGCTATTTTCAAACAGGTCTTTGTTGGAAATTGAGTAGGCGAGTGGGCTGTTGTTGGATTGTAGTAGAAGAGGTGGGAAATTTTTGGTTGGTATTAGGCGGCAAGTTGTGGGATGAGAGTCCTGAGTGCTTGATGTGAGTGATGTAACTGTGGCCGAGGAGGAGAAGGCCACGCCCACTTTTAAGAGGCCACGCCCCTAGCCTGTCCCAATCGACTCCCACCCAGGATCCTGGAATGGAGGAAGGGTGGTCGACAGTCTCCCCACTGGGCCTCAGGCGGGAATCTGAGGCGCGCCTGTGGGGCAGGAGCACTTCCAGGCTGGGCGCCCCCTACCCACCTGGAGGGGAGGGGCCGACGGACTGGTGGGCGGTCCCGCGGAGCTGGACGGGCGCTTTCCCCACTGGGCTTCAGGAGGGAATCTGCGGCGCGGCTGGGGGGGGGGGGGGGCAGGAGCACTTCGGAATCTCCTCTTTACGAAAAATACATTAATGACAACAGGTTTAAGAACGTTTAATTAAAAAAAAAGAATGTTTAATTCTCAGATGATGTGGCATGCTCTTCAACTGGAGAAAATGAATGTAGCTGAATTGTGCAATCATTTCCCCAATAATTACTTTATGCCACGTACTTTTACAAACAGTGAGAAAGAATCAGTTTACACATATAAACAGATGCAGTTAGCAAGGCGCAGTTGTCATTGGGTACAATTGTCAAAGTCACTAATATAATAAATATTCCCTATCAGACTTTGAACGTACCTACCAAGCAGATCTTTCTGAGCTTTTTGATTAAATTGATATTGACTTTAAGTAATATTATCTTGTGGCAAATTTTATAATTAGAGCCTAACTCATTCAGTAGCCCATGATTCTGAAGCTAGCATCCTTAGTTACCTTAAATTAAACTTAAAGATAAACCTACTTAGATGATTGTTGTAGTTATCATAATCCAGCTATTAAGCAGACATTTACAGGGACCTGACAGGAAAGAATATTTCTTCAGGATTTGTAATATTGAAAGGTAGCTCTTCAAACAAAGGGGGTGTGATGGGAGGAAGGCTTCCATAGCTTTGTCCAGTGCTTTGCTTGCTAGCTGATTGCATTCAGCCACATGTAATCAAGCACTCCTGCATTCCCAGGCATCTCCTGTCCAGCCTTCTCCTCCTGAGTCCTGGATTCTACATCGTTTAGTAAAATCATCCTGTCACTTCACCTGCTAATTTGTCCCCATGTGGGGCTTCTCTTGTCTTGAGTGTGTTCTGGGTACCCTTCTTGATCCCATTTTCTCACTTACAGCCTGCAGTGATGAGCTACACTGCGTGGTGTGAGTTCAGCCCTTCTTATCCTCAGTTATGTTTTCAAATATTACCATTCCTTATTTGAAGAAATCTTTAAAACCTGCCTTTTCACAAAAGGAAAATACACAGACCAAACATTAGCTCTGATGAGGCCCTGGCTCCCTAGAAATAACACATCTGTGATTTCCCTTAGTGGGTCACGAGTGAGTATGTGAGAGACCAGAAAGCCCCTTCCAGGTCTGTGGCCAGAACAGAGAATGGATTCCGTCAGAAGACAGAGGAGCCTTTTCAGGTGTGGTCAGTCACTTTGGGGATCAGGACAGAGTCTAGCCCCAGGTCATCACTCCGAGAAGAGGTGGGAGCAAAGCAGAGGCCAGAATGGTCATTGCAAAACTGGCCTTGTTCCTGGGAAGGACCTTGAGCCCAGTTGTATGAACTAAAAATCCCCCCCATGCTCAACGCGTGGGATTGTATCCCTTCCCACCATTTCTCGGGACAGTGCCAGCTCACGTGAGTGAGATTTGAAATGAAAAATTACATTGGCGAGATTCCCTGGTGCTTCTCGACCCCACCCCACGTCCACCATGACGCAATGATGCAGGTGCCTCCAGCAGCTAGGAGAGGCAGGATTCTTCTCCTGGTAATTGTTTGGGGCTGTGCTGTTTGCTGGCAGTGCTTGGGGCTGACTTCTAGCTCTGTGCTCAGGGATCACTTCTGATGGAGTCAGGGGACCCTATGAAGTACCAGGAATCAAGCCTAGCTCAGCTATGTGCAAGGCAAGTGCCCTGCCTGCTGTACTGTCACAAGAGTTTTCTTTTCTTCTTTTATAAAACCATGCAATTTTATAGTTCGAAAGATGAAATGCTGTTATATCTTTATTTATTGTGTGGTTTGCATCCACGTCCTGGGTGCTCAGGGCTTACTCCTGACTGCACTCAGGGATCACTCCTGGTGGGGCTCAGGGGACCATATAGGGTGCTGAGGATTAAACCCAGGTTGGCCGGGTGCAAGGCAAACACCCTACCAGCTATACTATTTCTCTGTCCCCCAGTTTAAGGTGTTTACTTTTGAACCTAAGTTGACTGTTGAATTACTGGCTTCTTCGTGGATTACATGCAGGCTCTTCTGAAAGGCTCTGTTCTCAAGTTGATAGTACATGGAATTTTCTCTTGGGCATCTTTGGATTTCTGAGGACATTCCTCTCTTGCTCTTTCTTGCTCTCTCCCTCCCTCTTTCTTCTCCCCAACCCCTCCCTCAGGGGTAGATAGCACCATCGTGGCTCTTAGCCATACTTGTTTGTATCTCAAGGTTCCCTGTGTGACAAATGGTTTCAGTTTAGAATCTAGTCTTACCTTTCCAGGGAGGTGATACCTAAGCTTCCCTGCTCACCACTAAACTTCAACGTCTCCACTCAACTTCCACCTGAAGCAGAAGTCATGCATTTTACCCACATGCCTTCATTCTTAATTATTTGATGTAGGACCAATGATCTTACCTGATCATAGTGTCGTCTGACAATTTGGGCCCTCTCTGCCAAAGACCCATGAAACCACATGACACTGGGTGACTTCCTGAGGACTCACTGTAAAAGCATGTTCTCTTTAAAATCAGCAAATAATGTTGAGAAGCATCTACTGTATTACATGCCTTATCTTGACCGCTCCCTTTTTCTTAGTGACATTTTCTGCATAAAGAAACACATTTTCTATTTTTAATATTAGCAAATAATTTTGAAAAAAGGAGTTCACTCAATGACTTGTCTTTTCTCCACAATGATTTTTCTCTTTTTGCACAAAGGAAGTACATATTCCTCAATCAATTTTTGCATCAGTTTGGTATAGGTGAGAGCTACCGTTTAGAATCATCTGGCCTCACTTTCTTCACATAGGAGACAAATGAAGTGAATTCCTCTTTGGAAATGGAACCATTAGAACTCCTGTTAAAGGCCAGGCAGTTGCAGATGACACAGAAAGTTAGGGTGCAGCAGAGATAAGAGCCATGTAGCCGGGGGCCATAAATGTCCCTGAAAGAGTGACTGTAAGAAATGTACTACCAGGATTTGGAGAAACAGGTGATAAGAACTCAGCAGTGCAATGGAGATAAGCCAGAATCTTATCTCTTGAGCTTAGGACCACATTGATCAGACAGCCTGGAAGCAATATTAATCCCCAGAAAATTAACCTGAAATGTGAAATGCAGTCTCACTTTCTGCTGTCATTCTCTTACTTATTTCCTGTGGTCATTCACTTCCGTCCTGCAGTCATTCTCTCACTTCATGTGGTCATTCTCTTCCTGCAATCAATTTTTCACATCTTGCAGTCATTCTCTCTCTAACTTTCTGCCACTGTTCTCTCACTTCCTGTGGTCATTCTCTTCTTATTTCCTGTAGCCATTTTCTCCTTACAAGAGGTGATCCTGGGACTGATCCTGGGCCAGTTCCCCATGATTTCATCTTCTCAATGCAACTTCAAAGAAACATTAAGCCCTTTATTGGGCATTTGAGAAGCAAATAATACCCAGATGGATTCCCCCCCTCTCTCTCCCTCCCTCTCCCTCCCACCCTCCCTCTCTCTCTCCCCTCTCTCTCTCCCCCTCCTTCTTCCTCCCTCTCTCCCTCTCTCCCTATCTCTCTCTCCCTCCCTCTCTCTCTCTCTGTCTGTCTCTCTCTGTCTCTCTCTCTTTCTCACTTTTGGGCCATACCTAACAATGATTAGGAGTTACTCCTAGCGATGCTCAGGGGACCATATGGGATGCTGGGGAATAAGCCCGCATTGGCCGTGTGCAAGGCAAATACCCTCCCCACTGTGCTGTCACTCTGGCCCTGGTCTTTCATTTTCATACCAGTGCTATAAGATGAATGAGTAGATGCTTTTTATTTTGTTTGATTTTGCTTTTATTTTAGGGCCACATGTGGTGGTACTCAGAGCTTACTCCTGGCTCTGGGATCACTCCTGATCTCTGGGGAACATATGTGGTGCTGGGCATCCAACCTGAATAAGCTGCATGCAAGCCAAGTGCTTTACCTGCTGTGCTATCCCTCCAGCCCCTCAATGCTTCTAATTTTTATCAAGTGCAGCCTATTTCTTTTGTATTTTCTGAAACATAAGTTTAATGTCTAAAACTCATTAGGAAATCAAAGGTCATAAAGGTTTTATTTTTTGTTTTTCTTTTTGGTTGTTGAAGTTTTTGGGTTGTAGGTTAGATACTAAGTCCATCTTGAGATCATATTTGCATAGGATGTGAAATGCAGTTTAGAGAACTTTTCCTTTTTTGCACATGAACACCCAAGTTTTCTTCACTACTAACTGAAGTAATCATTCACTGTATTGCCATTGGGCTTTTGCAATCAGTTATTCAAATGTCTGAGATTCTATATCCCAACTCTCTTCTACTATTCTATTGATCAACTTGCTGGCCTTTATCATACTCTCTGAATTAATACAACTTTAGAGTAAACTTTAAATCTCTTATTCCTTCACTCTTGCTCTTTTTAAAAATTCTGTTATGTGTTATAAGTTCCCTGAATTCCCTTATTTGAATCAACTTAGATCATTTAGAATTATTAACATGTTGATGTTGAGTATTATGTAGTAGAATCTTATTTCTTCATTAATTTGAAACTATTTCTTCTTAAATTTGAAATTATTTCTTTATTAATTTGAAATTTTAAAAAAATTTTCCAATACTTCTTGGTACTCAGCATATGTAATTTCATCTCTCTTTTTAGAGTTACAACCTTTTGCTTCAATTTTTTATGGTTATTGTAAATAAAATTTAATTTTAGTATTCAATAGTTTTTCTAGTATGGAAAATAATTTGTTTTAGTACCCCACAATTTTACTAGTAAGCTTTCTTTAACGCCTCTGTGGACAGTTGTCATTTGTAAAAATGGCGCTTTGATTTTTTCCTGTTCAGCCAACATGTCTTCTTTCTCTTATGTGTGTTATTGCTCCAACTCCCCACCCCCACCCCAGTACAAAATTCAGTAGAAATGGGAAAAAAGAACCTTCTACTTTTCTTGATTAAGAATGAGGTTCATTAATGCCATTTATCCAATTTAAAAAAACTACTTATAGTTTAATATTTAAATTAATTTTTAATTACAATTTTTCCTTAAAAGTTTTGCTCAATTAGAAATAGATGGAGTTTTGGAAAATCATTCCTGTATCTATTGACAAGAACATAAGCAGTTTTCGAAGGTTCATGTGGTAACTCATATTAATTGGCTCTCAGGTGTTAAAACCACCTTACCTTCCTAGGCTACTTGTCCAGATTTCATTTTTCTTTTAATGGGTTCTTGGATTCAATATGCTAAAAATGTTTCAAATTTTGCATCTTTTCCAGGAGGACTCTTACCCTGTAATTTTCTTTTTATGGAATGTTCTGGTTTGGGTATCTGGATAATCTTGGCTTCATAGAATGAGCTAGTATTCCCTCCCTGCAGATTTCTGGAAATACAGAAACTGTGAAACTCATTTTACTTTAATTGGGTCTATTTTTTACTCATATGTTGAACAAACTAAACAGCAAATCCATCTGGGACTGGAATGTTTTTGGGGGTTCCAAAGCATGCCTGCTGGTCCCACTGGAAATTCTTAGTCAACTGCTCTCTTGGGTTAACACAAGGGTTGGTGGATATGGTGCCGCTCAGCCGTTCAGTGCCAGAAATGACCCAGGTCCACCATGGCAGTGCTTGGATGCCTGCAAGGATGCATTCTCAGAGATGCTCAGAGCATGTGGTGCTGGGGTTAGAACTGGGGTTCTTGTGTGCAAGTCCTGCCCCTTAATCCCTGTATTATCTCTCTAGTTCCATATGTATTTATTTCTTTTTATACAAATGTATCTAAAACAAAGCACTGTAGCACTGTCCTCCCGTTGTTCATATATTTTTAATTCGTTTTGTAATATGGAGGGTTTTAACTGAAAATTCCATTGAAAAAGAGCTACAGAGGAATTTGAGTTTTGAGCTGCGTTGTCCTTGCTAGAAGCTGACCCTGTGTCTGTTTCCGGTGCTTTGTCCATTGCGTCCCAGTTGTCAGTGGACTAGCACACAGCTGTTTGCCACCCCCGTTTCCTGCCCTGGACACACGTCACCATTCTGAAATTGCTCATTCACCTATTCTACCCCGCCTCATCCTTCTGCTCCAGGTTCCTCTGTTCTAGCCTCAGGTTTGATGGATTTTCTGTGTATTGCTTCCCCCTGCATGGATTTCCCACCCCCTTGGGACTTCCAGTTTGCTTTCTTCTGGCCTGTTTCTGGCTCTGCTCTTCTGCCTGAGCTTCTCGTAGGTGGGACCCGAGCACATGGCTCCATATCTTCTCTCTTGTGTGGGAAATCTGCCAGTGCTTCAAGGTGCAGCTGTGCGTTTCATGACATGGAGTTCTGAGGGTTTCTGCCCTAGCACTCTGTTCTTGCTCCCTGGGTCCCCCCAGACCCTTCGCCATCCCAGCTTCTGCTGGGGTCGGCTTCATTGCCCTCGGGAGCTCTGACGCTGTGGACCGGTTCAGCCGCCAGAAGACTCACTTTCTTTGACTCCCTTTTATTTTCTTTTTTTAAAAAAATTATATTTTTATTTCATTAAAGAACCATGAGTTGCAGTTATTGAGAGTTTAGTTTTTAGACATATAGTATTTGGACACCAATCCCACCGCCAGTGTCACCTTCCCTCCCCCTGAGCTCCCCTATTCCCTCACCACCCCAACCCCCACCTGCCATCTCACAGGCACATTGCCAAGTTTGGATCTCATGTTTTGAGTCTGTGTTTTGGATGATGTCTCTACCACTCTCCCACATCACCAGTATGACTGAAGTCCCGACCCCTATCCCTCCATGACTTCCCTTCTCATCTTCTTCCTTCTCCCCTTGATTTTTCCTTCTTCCTATACTTTATAATCACGACCTTTTTCTTATTTTCAGCCTGACCCTTCATCCTGTCCCTCCCTGGGATTCCCTTGCCCACCAGACATTGTCAAGCCCAGTCACTGCAGTGGTGTACAATCTTCAAACTCTGTTATCTTGCATCTTTCTTCCTGGGTGCTCTCTATCACTGCACCTCCCCAGAAATGTCTAATGTCTATCAAACATCAGCCCAAGGTTGCCTCCTCTGATAGAGCCCCTATCCCAAAGCCCACAATCTAGGAGCACTTCCTCTTATTTTCTACTGTACTTTATACAGTCTCACTCCAAGCAAGTATCATTTTAAAAAATTTATTTGGGGGTCCTTCGGGTCCACACCTGGCTGTGCTCAGGGCTTGCTCCTGACTCTGTCCTCAGAGATCACTCCTTGGCAGGGCTTGGAGGACCCTTTGGGCTGCCTGGGGTTGAACCAGGTTGGCTTCATTCAAGGCAAGAGGCTTAGTCCCTGTCTTATCTCTCCGGCCCCCACATCAAGCATAATTCTTGGCAGGGGTGAGATTGGGGGAGTTCCCAAGCCCTGTTCAGTACATCTGGGGGTTCACTGACAATGATTGGGAGTGTGATGCACTTGGATCCTGCAGTGCTGGGGATACCCAGACCATCTCAAGGACCCCCACTAAGGCGATATTGGAGTCCTTGAGGATTGTGTTCACAATGCTCTGAGGACCTGGAAGTGCTGGGACTCAGATCCAGGTTGGATGATGCCAAGGACATGCCCCAACTCCTGTACAAGCGAACTCTTTGAACCCCCCACCCCCCAAAGCACAGGGTTTTGTTGTTGTTGTTGTTGTTGTTGTTGTTGTTGTTTTTCTTTTGGGGTCACACCTGGTGATGCTTAGGGCTTACTTCTGGCTCTGCACACAGGAATTACTCCTGGTACTTGGGGGAATATGGGATGCTAAGGATGAAACCTGGATCAGTCATGTTCAAGGCAATTGCCCTACCTGCTGTACTATCAGTCTGGCCCTCCCAAGCACAGTTTTAAAATGGTTTCTCAAATTTCTGTCTCACCACAAGTCTTTGAGACTCATGAAGGTTGGGCTCCACCTTGCCTAGTGCGTATTTCCCATCTCAGGCCTGGCAGGGAGGTTGTGGACACACTCATAGACTGTATGGAAAGCTCAGCATGACAAAGGCCTGAGCATGAGCAGGCAGACAATGCCATAGGGCCTGGGGGGTGTGGGAGTGAGCTAGCAGTGAGCTTTAATAGTTCACATGCTGGTTAATAGTGTCTGTTCTAAAAATACAGGCATGTTTTAAATTCCTCAGAAGATATATGTTACTAATTTATTTTAAATTATGATATTTAAATTATGATATTTTAAATTATGATAAAAATTATTCCATGTGCTATTCAGGAAACCTGGAGACCTTTGCCAGTAATTCTTGGCTAACAGGTCTGGCGACTCAATGCCAGGATTTGCGGCTGCAATGCTACTTGTATCCTGTGGTGCCAAGGATTACCCAGGCCACCTGAGCAATGCTCTGTGACTCTTGAGCTGCACCCAGTGATGTTCAGGGAACAAAATGGAACTAAGGATCCAACTGGGGTTGGCTGTGTGCAGGCATATGCCTTAACCCATGTCCAATTGATCACTCCAGTTCTGGAAAGTTTCTTTTTAAACATTAACATTTGATGCCCTCCACCATTTCCTCCTCTTTTCATGTCACTCTCTTCTTACTCAAGGTTTAGAGAATTTAGAAAATACATGACTGAAAGGCAGTTGTGATCAGCAAGAGAGGATGTGAATTCCAGATAGACTCCCCAATGAACAGTGGTACAAAGCAGTTATACAAAAGAATGAAAATCAAATGAGACTTATAGAGAAGTGAAGCAAATTTCACCCAGTGCAGGTTCTTGATGATGTGTGTTTGTCCTACTGATCTGGAAGCATCTGTTTAAAGAGAAAGTGCAGGCATGTATACAGGTGTCTGCTGGTTGAATTTTACCTCCCAGCTCTTACTTCCCAGCTCCCAGCTCTCACACACCAAGATGGAAAACATTTTTTACAGAATAGATGCTGGACAGTACAGTCACCCTTCAGCACCAATGTATTAGGAGGCTGGCCTCACTTACAGATCCTTTTGGGGAAGTAGGTGGTAGGCAAGAGCCAGGAGAAACTTTTGTGGCAATCCGCAGAATGACATCAAGACATATTGTGCATATTGTTATTTATTGTTTCCATAATTGAATATGCAATGAACACCAGGCTAGAGCTGGGGAGATAGGGGAGAGAAGAACCTCCTTTATTTCACTGCTATTTGCTGTTGTTATCATGTAATGTGTGGCAAATACCGAGACAGAGAGAGACAGAGAAAGAGCTGAGGAGAGAGGGAGGAGTGCAAGTCCTCCTTTATTCCTCTGTTATTTGTTATCAGGTAATGTGTGTCCAACACTGATATGCAACTGAGAAGAGCAGAACCTCCCTTTTCCCTGTTATTTGCTGTTGTTATCATGTAACATGTGTCAAACACCGAGAGAGCCAAGAAAGAGGGGAGGAGCAGAACCTCTTCTATTCCTCTGTTATTTGCTGTTGTTATCATGCTATGTGAAATGAACACTGAGAGAAAGCCGAGTCTCGGTTTCTGAGAATTAAGAATCTGAAAAAGACTTGAGCTGAATAATTCTGGCTCAAGATCTTTCAAGTTTTCTTATGGACTGACTGGGGAAACAGCGTCTTCTAAGACCTGTCATGTTGCCGTCTTGACTCTTTACAGAGTAGGCTTCTCCATTTCCGACCTGAGCTCCCTTACATTGCAGCCACCCTATCCTGGTCCAAAGAGCCAAGAAAGGGTTCCCAGACAGTCACTGCAGGCTTTGATGATCTAAACCTCAGAATGAAAGACCAACATTGTTTCCACCATGTTTGCAGGGACCATACAGGACATCTCTGTTTGTGTATGGTATTCTTGGGCACCATTTTGGTGTCTGCCTTGTGCTTCTGGCTCTGTGTCAAAAGAATCATATTATACATTTCACACAATATCTTGAACACCTCAAAAACACGTTAGTGCCATGAAATAGGTGAGCCATCTATTCCATGAGCAAATATTCAGGTGGAAATCTCCTCAAATCACTTTGTTAAGGTAAAATGACTTTGTCATCTCCTAGGATTTCTAGGAGTCTGAGTTATGCCGATGTTCCTTATGAGTGTCGTTGAGGTTGATAATATTCTGGACATTCTACATCAACTTCTTGTACCCTGGATAGCAAATATCCTTGTTTGAGAAAGAGGCATTAATGCTCTGGAAAGACATAACCTTGCCTGTGCATTCATAAAGTCAGGAGGGTAATTATCTGAATGGTTACTACACACGCACTACATAGTGCATATAATTATGTGACACGGGACTTAGCTAGCCAACAAATATGGAACTGATCCTCAGATGTACCTCCTCCCCCACAGTGAGCAACCTCTACCTCATCCTGCTTATTAATCCCTCCTCCTTAGAGAATACGCGTGTACACAGGCCTAGCACTTTGCTTACATTTAATGCCTGAATAATTATTCAATCACTCTGTTTAAAATCTGCAGTTAGCCATGAGCAAATAAAACCTTGTCACTCAGTAACACATTAGCCTAACGTCTCTGTTGTAGAAGATATCATCTTTCTTTGTATTGTGCTGCAGCTGCTAAAATGTTGGTGGTAAATGTGAAGGCAAACTCCGCTGAAAAGCCAAGTGTTTAGGAAGTAAAGTTCTCAAGGGCAAGAAGGCAGAGTGAGAGCTGCAATAAGCTCAATGTTTCCCTGAAGTTGGGTCACCATCTCCCACCTCAGTAGTAGGAATCTGCTCATCTGTTGCCTCTGAGATATAACAGAGTAAAAGATGGACTTGGACCTTGAATGATTGTGTTGTGAATTTGACCAAGCATGGCACCTCCAAAGGCACCAGCTAGAGTTTCAGGCTCTGCATTTTAAGATTTCCTACCTTGGGCTGGAGTGATAGCACATAGGGTAGGGTGTTTGCCTAGCACGCGGCTGACATAGGTTCAATTTCCAGCATCCCATATGGTCCCCTGAGCACCACCAGGGGTTATTCCTGAGTGCAGAGTCAGGAGTAACCCTTGAGCATTGCTGGGTGTGACCCCAAAAGGAAAAAGAAAAGATTTCCTACCTTGTCAGCAAGTAACCTTGATCTTCTGGACTTATACATTATTATTCCAAATGCATAGCTCTTTAGAAATTTGCTTATTATCCTTTTGAGTTATACATGGAGCTTTCTCCCCTCAGAGTTGTAGAGTCAGCTTTGCATATAACAGACACAAATATGTGTGTATGTGTATATACACACATACATAAATATTGCTTTTGGAGTCCCACCTAGTGACACCTAGTTCTGCTCTTGGCTTACTCCTGGCTCTTTGCTCATGGTAGGCCCTGGGGGCCACGTGTGGTGGCAAGGATCAAACCAAGGTCACTGTGTGTTGGTCATGTACTTGACCTGCAGTATCATCTCTCCAGTCCCAGAAGCAAATATTCAAGCATCCTAAATATAGTTAGATTTTTTGCATTTAAGCATTTTATTGACATAAACTTTTGTGGTGGGTCCTACTGTGAAGCTTATGGGAAACTGGTGTTTCATGAGTAATGCTCGGTAAAGTTCATGTCAGTATTAGCATTTCTGCCAGAGTCTGTACAAATCAGATGGAGTCTGCTCCCACTGACGTTGGATTGTATTTCTGATAGTTACCAAGGCATGTTGCCCATACCAGGTTTGTCTTAACATAAGAAAATTCCTTTCCCTCCCTTTCCCCCGCCTTCCCTCCCCTCCCCTTCACTCCTCGTCCCCCTCCCCCTCCCCTCAGCTCCCCAGCAGTTCTCAGGGCTCCTTATGCCCGGCTCTGTACTGAGGGATCACTTCTGGCGGGGTTCACAGGACCCTCTGAGTTGATGGCAATTGAACCCAGGTGGGCTATGTGCAAGGCCAGTGCCTCCCCATGGTATTATATCTCTGGTCTTCATATTTTCTTCCTAACCCCACTAGGCAAGATCATCAGGAGTCTTTGGCTTGTTATCCTGTTCTGCTTTGGCTTTTCTTATGAAAAATATAAGAAGTAGGCCATCAGTGAAAATACAGAAATCAGCACTGATGACTGTGATTAGGAGACTAATGCAGACTGTAAGTCCAGGTTGACTCTCAGTTGTGAGACAACAGAGAAATGATTTAACATATAGAGCTGGAGGGCTGCAGAGATTGGGTGGGAATGAAGAGAACTTGGACTGGCTTCTATTTGAACCTTTGGGATTGCAGGACCACCCAGTGGAGAGCATGGAGTCAGCCAACGTTAAGTGTGTTGGGTAGAGTTGAGGACAGAAATGGAGGAATGGGTAGTTTCGTCAATGACAGGGGAGGACTCTAGGTGTGTTCTGATTGGAGCCTTGGCATTGAGTGGGGCTAACTAAAATACTCCTGTGTGATTGGTTAGGGGCATCTATCTATTTCTGGTTGGTTCTAAGTAGGAAGTGAGGTTGCATTTTAGAAAAGCTTGTGATCTATCATCCAGCAAGTCTTGACTGTTCTAGCTGATGGGAAGAAAGGATGCTGTTTGCTGCAAAGGCAGTCATGCAGAGTTCTAGTGTCTGTGGCCTGAACACTGTCCATCTGTATGTTTGTTTTCCAGACTAGAGCACTGCACTTGGCAGTCTATAGCACCTTAAACCTGCTGAAGCTTCAGTGGACCATATCCCATTTTATTTCTTTGTTCCTAGTGAAGCCAATGGGGTTTTAAGAGAAATATGAGGAGAGAGGTAGGGGGGAGAGAGAAAGAAAGGGGAAGAGAGGGCGAGAGAGAAAGAGAGAGAGAAAGAGGGAGAGAGGGAGTGAGGGAGAGAGGGGGAGATAGAGGGAGAGAAGTTGAGAGGGAGAGAGGGGGAGAGCTCTAGAGGGAGAGAGAGAGAGAGATCCAAGATAGAACAAAGGGGAAAAGGCTGAGAGAGTACAACTCATGTCATGATGAGGGCAAATCTCCAAGAAAGAGAATGTACTATATTATGATTCCGGAATATTAAGGTAGAAAGTGGATGGATTGAACATGGAAATGATGAGATTTTGTTTTAGAAATCGTGTTTTGTGGTGCCGTCCAGATCAAAAGGGACAAAGAAGTTGGATGACATCTCCATTACCTTTTGGTTGTTGCATGTGGAGTGGGGACAGGAAATGCATCCTTCTCCTACTTCACATAATATATCAAAGAGCACAAAAAGCCTTTGACAAAGTTAAAAGGAAACAGACACTGTATTTGGGTTGTATCCTTTATCCCGAGAGATGTCCTTTCACATTGCTGGAACTCACGTTTGAATGGGTCTGTACAGTGTTTCTGTTGTATAGCATTTTCATTTCCCAGCTGAAATTGAAAAAAAATACTGTCTACGAGATGTTTGTATTAAAAAAAAAACTGGCCAAGATCAACAGAGAGAAAACTGGAAGAGGCTGAAGCTCTATTCTGTATTGTAGTAGAAAGGGAAGCCCCTCTGAAATAATTGAGGAGGATGGTCCAGATCAGGGAGTTGCCCTGAATTTTTTTCTTTTCTATTCAATTTTTGGGTGAAAAATCAGAAATGCAATTATTTTTTGTAAAAGAACTTTACTTAGAGAAATATGAAGAGGGGGAGAGAGAGATAGGGTATACATTTCAGTCTGAAATGCCAAAAAAAAAAAAGCCTGGAAGGGAGCTCCAAGACAGCAGTGTGCCTGAAAACTTAGTGTGTGGAGCATCAGAGCAATGTGGTACAGAGATGTGCGCACAACATCTCTGTACCAAATACAGATGTAAAAAATAGAAGACTCGCACCTAGTTTTTGGTTATGTTTTGGTTTGATTTCAGGGCCATACCTGGCTGTGCTTGGGGCTTATTCCTGGCTTTGTGTTCAAGGATCACTCCTGGTGAGCTTGGGGACCATATAGGTGCCAGGGATCAAACCTGGGTCACCCTGTACTGTTGCTCCAGTCCCTACCACTTGTTTTATTATTTTTTTAAATTTAAATATTTTAAGTTGAATCACAGTGAGATACACAGTTGCAAGGTTGTTCATGATTGGGTTTCAGTCATTCAATGTCCTAACACCTGTTCCTTCACCAGTGTACATTTCCCATCATCAATGTCCCCAGTTTCCCACCCACCACCCCCACCTCTATGGCAGGCACTTTTCCTCTCTTTCTCTGTCTCTCTTTCTCTTTCTCTCTCCTCTTCCCCCTTCTCCTCCCCCTCTCCCTCTCCCTATCTTCATCTCCCTCTCTCCCGCTCCCACTTTCCCTTTCCCTTTCCCTTTCCCTCTCTCCCTCTCCTCTGTAATTCTCTTGAGTCTTGTCCAGTTTCTGGGGTGCCAGCAGCTTGTCTGTCTTTAATCCTGACTATTGTTTCACTGTATGAGTGTAGCCCCATTTTTATCAAATCACTCCCTCTTTCAAAGAACCTTGACTCCTTTCCAAATATTTACTCGTGGGAACAAGGCTGCTCTGAGGCTCATGGAAACATCAAATTCCACTTCTCCAAGACACTCATGGGGGGAATTCCTAGAAAATATGGTAAACTTTTTGTCTACTTTGCATTTGTTTTGTTTTTTTAAAGTAGCAATCACAGAGCGATAGCACAGCGGTAGGGTGTTTGCCTTGCATGCAGCCAACATGTCTAACCTGAGTTCGATTCCTTCACCCCTTCAGAGAGCCTGGCAAGCTACCAAGAGTATCACGCCCACACAGCAAAGCCTGGCAAGCTACCCATGGCGTATTCGATATGCTAAACACAGTAACAACAAGTTTCACAATGGAGACATTACTGGGCCCTCTCGAGCAAATTGATGAACAATGGGAGGACAGTGCTACAGTGCTACCATAATTTAAAGATCTGTTATTTTTCCATCTCCCCTGGCATTTGGTGGTGCTGCTATTTTTTTTATTATTTAGGCTAATTTAAAAGGTGTGCTTATTTTAATTTCACTTTTCCAGGGATTACTGATGTTGAATAACTTTTCATATGCTTATTTTCTCTGTGTATCCGTGTATGTGCTCTTTAGTGAAATGAATGTTAATTTTTTAAATTTAATTTTGATTTTTTATATTTTCCCCATTTCTAATTGGATAATTTTTATACTATAGTTTTGAGAATTCTGTAGATAGGAGTCTTTTGTCAGGTACCTATGTGATTTTCATATAAGTTTGTATATTGTCCTTTTAGTATAATGGGATTTTGCACAACAAAAGTTAAAAATTTTCATAGTGTCCAAGGTATTGATTTTTTTCTCTATGTCCCCAGCACTGCAGTCTGCAGTCTGCATCCCTCCACCAATGTCTCAGTCTTCCCCCTATCCTTGGCAAACTCATTTCTACATACTCTCTGGTTACTATTGACCATTTGTTATTTCCTTACTATGTTTCTTTATATTCCACATAGCATTTCTCTTTATCCCTTTGTGTGACTTACGTCAGCCTGACACCCTCTAGTTCCATCCACATCATTGCTTATTTCATGGCTTCATCTTTTCTTATAGCTAAATTTTATGTCACTGTGTCCATACACTACAGGTTCTTTATCCCCTTATCAGGTCTTGGGCATTTGGTGTTTTTCAGAGTTAGCTACTGTGAGTAGCACTGCAATGAACATCGGAGTGAGAAAATATTTCAAAATAATGTTTTGGGGCTCATGGAGTAGATAACAAGAAAGAGGATTGTTGAGTCATATTGGAGCTCAAGCCCTAATATTTCTCTCGTGACTTCTTCTCTAACCCAGCAGATTATTTTGCAGATATTTTTTAATAATTTACAAATATTTGGAGATTTTTTTGTTAGTTTTATATTACTGCACTTTAGTTTCAGTTCATTGTGGTTAGAAAACAAACTATATGCTTTCAATTTTTTTAAAAATTGAAGATTATTTTGGTGATTCTGGACAAAAGCGGTGGAGGTGATTGTTTGATGACTTCTTAGAAATAATATATATTTCCTTGATAGTGGTGAAAGGTTGTTCAAATGCAGTTTAGTCCTGCTGGTCAGTGGCATTGTTGAGTCCTTTTCCATTGATTCCATTTCTGACTAGATTTTTTAACAATTTTGAGATGGGACTTTAAGGTTTACAGTTAGAGCTGAAGAGATGTATCTGTTTGCTTTTAGTTTTGCAGGCACTTGCTTTATGGGTTTTGAGTTTGTGTTGTTTGTTCATATCACTTTGCGAGCTCCCTCTTCCAGATAGCCTTTTAACTGTAGGTGATCTCTTAGCCCCAGTAACTCTCTTCCTCCAAAGTCTCTTTGTCATGTGCTTTACCAGGATGAATTTTGTGTGGTCTAGATAAAAAAATCTGCAACTTTTCCTTCTGACTTTCACATCTCACATGAGAAATCTCAAGTACATTTGAGCTATTGTTCTGTTGCTAGGATACTCATTTATCTCTGGCTGCTTTCAATATTTATCTTTGTCTTTGATTTTCTGAAGTTGGATGAGAATGTGTCTTGGTCTGGTTTTAGTCTGGATTGATCTGCTCTAAGCTTCATCTGTAGATCAAAAGCCTTTCTTCTAAATTTAGATTTGATTTCTTATTTTCTGCCCTAGGGCTGGAGCGATAGCACAGCGGTAGGGTGTTTGCCTTGCATGCAGCCAACATGGCTGACCCGAGTTCGATTCCTCCGCCCCTCTCAGAGAGCCCGGCAAGCCACCGAGAGTATCTCGCCTGCCCAGCAGAGCCTGGCAAGCTACCCATAATGTATTCGATATGCCAAACACAGTAACAACAAAGTCTCCAATGGAGACGTTACTGGGCCTGCTGAGCCCAGTAACGTTACTGAGCAAATCGATGAACAACGGGAGGACGGTGACGATTTTCTGCCCTGCATTCCCCCGTCTCTTCTTTCTGACTCCAATCACATAAATGTTATACCTTTTGTCACAGTTCTTCAAGTTCCTGAACATTCTTAACATTTTTGGGTTACTCGGGTGGGCAATTTCTGTTAGTCTGGCTTCAAGTTTACTTTTGCATCCTCTAACATCTCCATGCCAGCTGATGAGTTTTAAATCTTTTAATTTCAATTTTTTCATTTGATTCTACCTTCCCCATAGACTTCCTTGTGATTTTCTAACAACCATGTCTTAATTGCCCATGGAGACCTGGTGTAGTAACTTCATCGAAATTCTTCTCAGCTGATTCCAGCCCTGGCTTATTCCATTGCTATTTTCTGTTGCCCATCATTTTTTTTATTTGTTCCTAAAGATTTTTTATTGAAGTAATACTGGTTTATAACATCTTGCATTTCAGGAACACAGCATTCAACATCAGCATAGAATGATATCACCATCACTGCCTACAGACTGATTGGTATATTCTGTGCCCAAAGCATGCCCACCAGTCACCACCAATATGTCCTTGGCATCTATCTTGCTTGGCTTTTTTATTCAAATGGAAATTTTCCTGGTTCTTGGCAGTATGAGTGACTCATTTTCATCCATCTAGTTCAGTTTTAAAACTTTGGAAACCCTCTCATTTAAAAAAAATTCTGTTGTTTTGGTTTGGGGGCCAGGGCTCAGGGACCATATGGATGCCAGAGATGGAACCCAGGTCAACTGTGTGCAAGGCAAGTGCCCTCCTCACTGTCATATATCTCAGACACTTGGAGCCTCTCTTTGTGAGTCCTAAACAGACTAGGCAGTGTGTAGGGTGAAGATGGGGAGGGGTCAGGGAATGGGGTCATAGAAATCCAAGCGACACCTTCATACTTGAGCATTGTCATTGGCTAGAGAAAGGGCCCCTCCTCCTGTTGGTGAGGGTCAATGTTCAGCATCATTGCTGACATAATGGGGAAGAGGCTTAACACTCTGGCATTGCCTGACAATTGTTTATAGGATGAGGAATGGGACATACATTTTCCCTAGTGTTTATATGCAATAGGATGTTTGTTATATAAATTTTATATTGATATTATATTGATTTCTCTATATGATATTATTGTTATGTTGAATCAGCCTATAAGTCTATTCTGTCTTGTCCGAAACTGAGATTTGGCCATCGAGTTCTTTTTATAGTCTCAGGAAGTCAGTGAACAGACTGAGATGTATCCAGAAAATGGAAGCCCATTCCCCATGACACATATACACACACTTTCTCTCTTTCTCTTTCTCTCTCTCTCTATCTCTCACTTTCTCTCTCTTCCCCACTCTCCCTCTCCTCCCTCTCCTTTCCCCTCTCCCACTCCATCTCCCTTTTTCTCCCTCTCTCCCTCTAACTGGGATGATGACTGAAGGTCAGTGGACTTATTTACTGTTGTGAATCACAGGGCCACAGATTTAAAATCTGATGGCAGACCTGCTTCTGTGGTAATTCAACTTGTTTGCCAAAATCTAGGCTTCATTCCATAACATTCCCACGCATTTGCTTTGGCTACTCTTGAGATTCAAGACTTAAAAGAAGCAGAATTATTGTCATTTTTGCTCATCTTCAGGATATTATAGATACAAAAATAAAATATTATTATATATACAATATATTCACACACAAACACTCCAGAATATTCTTTGTATGCCATGTCTGTTTGTCTGTCTCTCTCACACACAGTCCATAATGCCACCAAGGAAGCATCCTTCTCAGTCTTGTTCCAACTAGAGTCAGGAGCCTTTGCAAATGAAGCACCTGGAACCCAGCAGAGAGAGAGAGAGGAACACAGTGCAGGCACTCAGAAAAGGGATAGAAATCTTCCTAGATTCTGCACAAGATCTGACTGGTGTTTCCAAGGAGACAGAATATAGCTCATTATGAGCCTAGCGACTCCTGTAATTTGGCAGCTAATCTCCCATCTCTTCCCTCCTCTGTTTTGGTATAGTCCATAATAGGAAAGTCTGAATTGCTGGTGTTTGTAGTTGCAATCACTCTGGCAGAGAGGCACTACGTGAATAGAAGTGAATTTATTCCAACAATCATGATTTTGTGGTCATGTGTGAACTTGTTCCAGCAGTCATGTATGTGTGTCATCTAGAATAGGTGACTTTCGGTCAGAGACAACCTCGGACTTTTGTTTTGGGTTTGATCCCACTGGCTTCTTTATCTCAGGATACAATAGAGCGTCTTTAATCCAGAAAGGACTCTTGAGTCTTACCTGTCTTGGAGGATTGGTTTTTGTAACCTGTTACTCTAGCTCTGCAGAAGTTAAATTCAGGAATTTTCTAGATCAACCTGATTCTGTCAGTCATTTCCTCCAGTGTGGCACCTAGAGTTTGCTCTCTATCTTTGGGCACTTCAGTTATTTCCATCTTTTAGCTCTTACGTGTAACAAGGCAATAAGCATTGTGTGGATATTACCTTTGGTGGTAATGTTTTCTTATTCTTTGGCTGGCCCCTCAGCAGTGGGGTTACTGTACCCTGTTGTCACTCTGTTCTTAGCTTCCAGAACTCTCCAAATCAGTTCACACTTGTGACCCAGGATGCAGACATAATGAATGTTGTGTTCAACTTGCATGAACTCCTCAGGCATTGCTTGAAACTGTTTGCTGGATCAGCCTGATTTGGATAGAGCATCTTCCTCCTGTGTTCGTATGTTCAGGGTACTGTTGTACTTGCTTTAGAATACACCACATCAGATGACAAAATCCCTACTCCAGGCATAACGTCAGCGATGCTTCAGCCTGGTGATGCTCCTGGGACTAGTTTCTGTGTCTGTTCTACTCCACAGTTAGAAAGGGCCAAGCAGTTTTATGGTCATTCTTTAAGAGAAGACAGAGTGATGTGTTCTTTGAGGAAATCCAAAAATGTGAGGACATAGCAATGTACAACAATGAAAACGAGGGTGCTGACTGAGGTAAAAAGCCTTGGTCATTAGATAGGATTGTAAAAGGAACTTAATATAGATATATTTCTCAGTCTTTGAAGTAAGTACAAAAGACATCATTTAATTCAAGAATTCAGAGATCTCCATTGACTTCAGAAAGGTATCCAAATTATTCTAAGTAGGTATAAAATCACATTGACTGATAAAATTATTGGACAAGGAAGATAATTTGAAGGACTAGAGCTCATGCTTTGCATGTGGAAGTCCCAAGTTTGATTCCTGGCACTACATGGTCACACAAGCACTTCTGGGAATGTCCCACAGTGCTGCCAGTTGTGGCCCACAAACCAAACATATATATAATGGAAGTACCATATATCCCTTGGTAAAGGACAGAACATTATGATGTATTGTGATCAGTATGTACCTCAGGCCTTTGTGGAAGAAAGACCTCCCTCCTGTCTGAATTGCATCACTCCTGATCATTTTCCTAGTGAAGAGCTTCTAGTATGAGGGTTGCCTTTTCCCAGGACATTGTCCCTCTTTGTCATTGGAGAACCCTGCAAGCAGGAGGCCTGTAAAATGATCCCTTGTGTCGTGCAATAAAACATCCCAGCAGTTTATTCTGCTGGCAGTGAGAAATCACCTCTACTTATCAGTTAAATCTTGTTAGATAGTGGTAGCATTTAGTTTGTCCATATTTTAATATTTGTCTAGTAGTGGTAGCATTTAGTTTATCTGTATTTTCATTTCTCTTCTGTCCTGTGGTTCTATTCACTTCCAAGGGTAGGTTGTGAAATCTCCACTGTGATTGTGGATGCTTCTGCTTGTTCTTAGTTCAGCTCTTCCTTGTTTACAGTTTGAGTCTTCCTTATTCACACATTTGAAATAGCAATGCCTTCTTGGATGGAATGATCTTTTTTAAAAGTTACGCAACATCCTCCTGTGTTGCTGAGAAGGCCTGTGCCGGGAGGTCCATTTTATTCATGACTGATGACAGGAAGAGTGCATTCCTGTGCTTGGTGAAGCCTGGCTGTGCTTGTATGATTATGGTCTGTGGGTGGGATAAGTCTAGCTAGGAGAGAGGGAAAAATGAAAGCTGAGGTTAGACGATAATTATGGTACCTGCCTTTGTGGCTTCCACGTTCCTGATCCAAGATGATGTTGGTACAGAGTATCCCCAGGGACCTGGGAATCTTACAGCAGTGGCCCAAGAGATAGAAAAATCAGCAATTCTCCACTGAGTATTGGCAATTAAAATCCTAGCATAGGTAGCCCGAGGAAATAGGGACTGAGACAATGTATTCATCCATAGGTTTGCTCTTCTCTTTCTTGCTTTCAAGGGAGCTGCCCCTTTCTTGAGATCAAGGGAGCTTATCTAGAAGACTTGATGTTAAATCATGGATAAAATTAATTGTATCAAGTTGATCCCTGAGCAGAAAGACAGCTGACAATATGAATTGGGAGCTCAAGCTGGGCTTCCAAGTATGTGGATGTAATCAAAGTTTGGATCCATTCAGGAAGTGCATTTCTTTACACCAGCATTTCCAGAAAAATTTATGCATTGTTCAATGGAGTGAACATTAATGAATGTGTGTTGCCTTCAGGTGATTAATTTCATCCCCATCTGTATTCTCTTATTGTTTATTGTGAGGACTAGTCAAATGAGTGACTGGCACATTACAGACTTGCTAGTTATCTTATGGCCAATCAATTACAGAATTAGAGCCTGGTGGTCCAAAGGGGCTCTTGGGAACTGTGTCCCACCCCTGCTTTTGGAGTAAGTGTTGTAGTGAGAGGCACAGAGTGTGCTAGGAAAAGGTGGATGGGCCAGAACATAGGAGCCTTACAGGATATCTCTGCCCCAGGATGAAAGCAGAGAGACAATTCATTTCTCTTCTAGTTTATTTTTGTCAACTCTTTAAAGCCATATTTTTAATTCCTTGGTGGAATTTCTTAACATTTCTAAGAAATGATGACAAATGAACTCATAGAAAAGGGGGGAACAAGCTGATTTCTGACTGCATACTAAAAAGATTATTAGGAGTACAAGGAGGGCTGGAGCAATAGTACAGCAGGTAGGGCATTTGCCTGGCACACAGCCAAGCTGGGTTCAATCCCCAGCATCCCATGTGATCTCCCAAGCACCGCCAGGAGTAATTCCTGAGCACAGAGCCACAAGTAACCCCTGAGCATCACCAGGTGTGACCAAAAAAGAGAAAACAAAAAATGCGAGTGTAAGTTTCTTTTTACACAAAACTTAAACTTGCCACCCTGAGAAAATAAATAATATCTGAGTCAGTCAAATCCATTTTAAGAGTGCGTATAGGCTGCAGTTTGAATTGGAATACTGAAGTTAAAGTTTTTGAAGGATAATCAGATTGCGTGGAATTTGACAATGAATAGCTTTGAAATTGTTCTGGCAGCAGTTAAAGACAGAACCAGTTCCTGTAAGAAAATTCGAACTCTTTAATGAGTCGATTCCCTGAATTTTAGAATTCAAATGATGTCTTTCTGGAAGTGGCAGGAACTGTCTTAATTCTGTCTCTGAAATATCCTGTTTCATGACAAGTTACCTCTGTTGGGGAACTTCTTATACTAAGATTCTAATGAAAGTAAAAAGTTTGGTATTACTGTGAGAAATACTTTCCCAAAATATGTGTAATATGTTACCAGTAAAAATCTCTTGTTGATTATCACCATTAGATGAAAGGGCTTGCTGAACCAGAAAGTTGTGTAAATGGTTTTTCAAACATGCAAATATTTACTTTTGTATTTTTGTACCTGCTGTTTGGAGTTGTAACAGGCACAAGGAAAAAGGATGAAGCCAGAGTCTGTAACAGTAACTAAAATTATAAGGGGCGGGCTTTTAGAAAGGAGTTGACACTATCTTTTAATAGATTTATGTCCAAAACATATTCTAACACTGCCAAATCATGTGGGGTATTAGGATAAGTATCTCAATTGTTTTCAGCCTCAAGGATTTACATTAGCAGATGAGCTGCTAATTGAAATCTTTAGATATCTTACTCCCTATTGCACAGAAAGTTCCAGTTAACTGTGTGTGCATGCTTTCAAGTGCATTCGAATCACATTAAAGGTTATTTTCTCTTCTCTTTGAAAAGCATTTTTCAATTCTATACTCACTTTTAGAACAAGCTTCTTTCTTAAGTACTTGGTTTGATAAACAAGGTTTTTTTTATTAATTAAATTTTTAAAATTTACTTCCTTTTGAAATTCACATCTTTGACCTTAATAAAAGCCTCCTGCCAGCGTCTCATTTTATGGGGCGTTGAATATTATGGTGCATCTGTTCATGTCAACAGCTCCTTCGCTTACCACTGAGTGTTGCTTTTACCAGCAGACCTTGGCCATCACCCATAGTTGCTGAAAAAATTAAAATAGATTACGTGAAATGTGCTGAACTTCCTTCAGCAGCATTGAGAATATTTTTAGGGTTTCAAGTAACACAATGACAATGACTGTTTTTGATAAATAACACTTTTCTTATAATACACAATAAAAATGAGTTGACCTAGGCACAGGTCTTGATTCTTTATATGATCTCATCTTGAGGACTTGAAAAAGGATTTCTTTATTTAGAAGTTCATGGACTTTCCAAACAGTTTTTCAAAGCAAAGCTGAAATATTCAATAGGAAAAAATTACACTGATGGAGCAAAATTCTTAAAGATCATTCCTTTCCCAGATCTTTCTGGGTTTTGTCATGAATGATGAGTTTGTGCATTTGTCTGATCGCTATACTCTTTTCTGCTAAATGGATCTGAAATGCTGCTAATAAGAAATTTATTTCCTGAACAACCTTAATATTTAACTGTATATGTGGACAATGTTATGGTTCAAAATATGAAGCAAAGTTACCAGTATAAAGCAAAGTTATTAAAGTTTTTAATTTGTATAGTTAGGAAACTGGCGGAGGGCGGGGAGGATGTTGTTGGAAATATCTTTTAAAATAAAAGTCAAAGCCAGAGAGAAGTAGTACAATGGCTAGGGGGCTTGTCTTGCACATGGAAAACCTGGATTTGATCCACATAGTCCCCTGAGCCCTGCCAGGAATGATCCATAAGTGCAGAGCCAGGAGTAAGTCCTGAACGTTGCCGTGTGTAGCCCCTAAACCGAAAACAACCACCAGACAAAGACCTACAGAAGAGGAACATGCCACAGAATTCTCATACCTCTCAATTACTGTCAAACTATCAAAACAAAGATTTTCTAAAATTATTCCACCAAGAAGGCCCCACAGAGATAGGATGACTCTCAGAGTGATGGGATGCTGGGGTTTGAAAAAGATTTCTGTTAATGCTAAGGAAGTCTGAACAATGAATGGACTTTGCTTAGCCAAGTTCTTCCCCCATAGGCTCTTCAGCTATAACAGGTAGAATGTATTATCATAAGATATCAACTAATGGGAAGCCCTGGTTATAGGGGAAGGGAAATCCTGGACTGTCTTTGCCATTTTCTTTCTTTTTTTTCTTTTTGGGTCACACCCAGCGATACTCAGGGGTTACTCTTGGCTCTGCACGCAGGAATTACTCCTGGAGGTTCTTGGGGGACAATATGGGATGCTGGGAATTGAATCTGGGTCTGCTACATGCAAGGCAAATGCCCTACCTGCTGTGCTGTTATTCCAGCCCCTGTCTTTGCCATTTTCCTGTAAATCTAAAACTATCCTTAAATTGAAAAGGAAGAGGAGAAATGCATTGACTTTGCTGACCTGAACAATAGAAGTTTCCTATTTTTCTTACAGTATTTTTCTCAGTACTGCAGGAAGAACAATTACAGATAAGTTTTTAGATGTTGTGGAACACCAGTATATTTTATGTGTGCACATGAGTATTTATTGCAAGATATTTGTACTCAAATCCTCAAGATATTTGATATAGCTCATCCTCAGATTATTCTTGATTTAATACATAAACCGTGTATGTGAATGTTGCTGTATTGGTTAGATTTTAGATCCCAGGGTAGCTCAGGTTTTACACATAACTGTAGATGTTATTTCTATTTTTAGGATATTTCAACTCTATTGTAGGCTGCTCTGAATGATTTGTATGCTAATATCTGTGCCATGCCCGGTTGATATATTAGTTTAGCCTTGACTTTTGTACTTTACATCAATTGTTAAAATCATTCCTTTCTCTGATTTCTCCCCACATAATTAAATTCCAGTGAAATCATTAACATAGCGGCAAATGTTTAAAATGCCAATTTCCATTGCATTTCAAGATAAAAACTAAATTAAATGGTCAGTTTAGATGTCTCTTATTTAATGAAAACATTCCACAGCAAGGGTCTATCTTGTCCTTTTTCAATATTTCAAATTGTATTGAAACAGTGGAATATCTCTTCAAGTGAGTGAAGAATGTTCAATGCCAAGGTGAAACTGTCACCTCACTGTGCCCAGTACACATCTGAGGATCCATTGGTGAATGAGCCCCTTAGGGTCTTGTACTTGTCCTTTTTTTAGTTATTATTATTTTTTTATTTTAATGAATTACCATAAGATTGCAGCACTATTTACAATAGCCAGAATCTGGAAAAAACCCAAGTGCCTGAGAACAGATGACTGGTTAAAGAAACTTTGGTGTGTGTACACAATACTAATACTACATGCAATACTATGAAGCTCTTAGAAAAGATGAAAGTGTGAAATTTGCATACAAGTGGATAGACATGGAGAGTATCATGCTAAGTGAAATGAGTCAGAAAGAGAGGGACAGACATAGAATGACTGCACTCATATGTGGAATATAAAGTAACATAATAGGAGACTAACACCTAAGGACAGTAGAGATAAGGGACAGGAGGATTGCTACATGGCTTGGAAGCCAACCTCATGTACTGGGGGAAAAGGCAGCAGGGATAGAGAAGAGCCACTAAGTAGATGAAATGGTTGAACAGCTTGCTTGGGATGGTAGATGTGTGCTGAAAATAGACTATGGACCAAACATGATGGCCACTTAGTACCTGTATTGTGCTTGTCCTTTGCTTTGTTTAATAAACTATGTGTGGATGAGAGAGAGAGAGAGAGAGAGAGAGAGAGAGAGAGAGAGAGAGAGAGAGACTCCTGTAATGGACACTTCTAATGTCACTGAGCCATTTGTACACTGGAACTAGACTAGGCTTTCTGACCTGAATTGTGTCCTAAATGATCCTCCATGCCAATTAGCTGAAATAAGGACCTAGGGGTGCAGACTGGGGGAGAAAAGCTACTTGCTGCAAACTGTTTCTATAGCAACCAGGACGCCTATTTCTATCACAGCCACCAACAGAAGTGCTTTCAAACAAGGGACAAAGGAAAAAGAAATTAGGCTATTTCTATAGCAACGGGGAGGTCTGATGTGCGTGACTGTACTTTATCTGATAACACTAAAGCTAGTCATTAATAATATTACAGGAGTAGGAATAAAGAAAACCACTTTCTCAAGTAATGAGTGAAAGCATAAGAGAAGGAAGCTATCGTTGAAAGTGGTTGATGGAGGTTCAGAGGTGAATTGGAAGATTGGCATTGTAGGAGCTGAATGATTACTGCCTGCTGGTATTCATGTTGTCTTTCTCCTCCCTTACAAACATCAGAGAACATTCTCTGCCTCCATTTGTGTGGAAGTCTTCATCAGGGAGATGAGTGTGAAAAACAGACTAAATAGACAATAGGCACAGGATGTAAATAGCCTTAGAAGGAGAGGAGGACATCCAAGTAGAATTTCAATGTTAGTAGCAAAGACTTGATAAGGAGAGAAAAATAATCAATTAAGTCACACAAGTGTGCTCTCTGGGAGGAAAGATTGAAGGGAAGGAGAAGAACCGGAGAGGTTCCATAGAACCACACCACCAGCAAGCAAATGCACTGTTGAAAACCCTTTGTTCACGTGCTTGTTTAATTAGCCTCCACAACCTCCCCAGTGCTGTAGAGGACTTACAAAACACCCAATATTTTAATGAAGAAGAACCCCAAATTTGGGTGGAAAAGATACTTCCAGACAATGTGGGGTTGCCTGAGTACCTGGCAGGAGTGCCCACAAGTAGAGCTAGAAATGACCCTGCACATCTCCAGGTGTAGCCCCCACCCCCTACACATGCACACACACACACACACACATTCCTGTTTTTGTGGAGCTCCATTCTCAAGGAAAAAATAAAGCTAATAAATAGGGTGACTGTGGCATATGTATGCATGTGTGTTTATGTGTGACAAGTGCCATAAAATAAAACTGAAAAGCCGCAGGAACACAGTAGTGGAGTATGGTTCAGAATGGAGCTTCAGAGCAGCTTTAGTGTGTTGTTAATATTTGAAGAGTTGGGGCCAAAGTGATAGTACAGTGGGGAGGGCACTTGCCTTGCATGTGGCTGACGAGGTTTGATTTTTGTCTTCTCAAATCATCCCCTGAGCCCCGCTATGTGTGATCCCTGAGCACAAGGGTAAGCTTTGAGCACACTGGGTATGACCCATAAAGCCCCCAAACTAGTTGGAGGAGGTATCCATTGCCAGTCTCGTAAGGAAGAGCCTCCCATGACAGTTCGACCTACTGGCTCCTGGTAGATCCTTGGGGAAACAGAGTGTAAAATTAGGCCCCAGATGCCTTTGGCATCACAGTCCTTTAACTCGACAGCTCATGTGGGTGCCCTTCTGCTGTTGGCTGTAGGTCCCTGTCTTAAGCTATCTCCTGGGCACAGCACAGACCTCACACTGGCCCCATGTGATGTGGAGCCCTTGATGGCCCACTGCTTCATCGCTGAAACTCTGATAGGCCTCTAGCAGCTGGGGGTTGGTGGTCTTTGCCCTGGAGTTTTCCAAAGCTTGATCTTTGGAGCAGACTGGGAGCAGAAGTCTTCCTTCTCCGGCCAAGCACAGCTGTGAGAACTGCTGCTTCTCTGCCATGGGCAAAAGAAAGAAGGGAATGTCTGTGACTTGGCTGTGCTCACTTCCCATGACACTCAGCATTGGAGTGTGGGCCTGATGGCAGTGCCAGGGCCTGGGATGCAGGGATGCTCGGCCCAGAGGTGTGGGGGCCACCTGCCCCACACTTGATGGTGCTCAGGGAACAGCCAGGGATTAAATTTGTGGCTACACTTATGAACCTGCAAGGCATGTGCTCTAGTTTGAACTCCCTCACCTTCCTTTGTGTGTGTGTGTGTGTGTGTGTGTGTGTGTGTGTGTGTGTGTGTGAGAGAGAGAGAGACAGACAGACAGACAGAGACAGAGACAGAGACAGACAGACAGACAGAGACAGATAGAACAGAGAGAGCACATTCTGTACTGGACCCCGGGTTTCCAAACATGCAGGCAAGTACTCCATTGCTAAGTTATATCCCCTGGCCCCATTTGCTTGATATTTCTTTTGCTTGCCAGTTGGTATGTTTTGGGACCACAGCCAGCCGTGCTCAGAACTGCATTACCCTCTACCCCCCATTGCTTGGGGATCACCCCCAGCTGCTCAGGGGAACCTGCCTGCTCATGCATGCAAAGCATGTGCTGAGGTCTCCCTTGGTCTCTGCTGGATGTTTCAGAATGAAGTTTGTATAGATTACGTGTTCCAAACAGACACGGCCCCTACCAGTTAGGGGCAGAATCAGTCCCCAAAGGTAAGACCTGACATGGTCTTGATAAAGAAGAAAAAGTACCTCCTGGTCAGTTTTTTTTTTTTTTTTTTTTTTTTTTTGCCAGAGGAGGGGGTTGTGTACAGGTGCCCATACCTGATGGTGTTCAAGACTTACTCCTGACTCTGCGCAAGGGTCAGTCCTGGTGGGGCATAAGGGACCATATGTGGTTCCAGGGATTAGACTTGGATGGGTTGTATGCAAGGCAAATGCCCTATCCACTGTGCTACCTCTCTGGCCCCTGGTCAGTTTTCAGTCCAATATAGGGTAGAATCCACACGGCAGAGCCTAGCAAGTGTTATGATCCGTGGCATATTCGAAATGCCAAAAACAGTAACAATAACATGTCTTATTCCCCTGACCCTGAAAGGGCCTCCAGTACAGCAGCGCTGGGAAAGACGAGTAAGGAGAGGCTGCTAAAATCTCAGGGCTGGGACAAATGGAGACGTTACTGGTGCCCTCTTGAGTTAATCAATGAAATTGACAGTGATACAGTGGTAGGGTAGAATAGGTCTTATTCGATATATATTGCTTTTCTGTCTATAACTTGATACTCAAATAGAGGGCTGTTTCTCTTCCTCTCTCTCAAACTGCCCTGAAATCTTGTTAGTCATCATTAGGCTTTGCACCATGTAGGACCTAATTTCTAGAACCCAGTCAAAGGCAAGGCTTAGACGTCTGCTCCCAATACCAGTGACTAAGGGACATTGGAACAAAAGAGCCACAAAATACAGTCACTAGTGATGGCAAAATTTAACAACTCTGCCTGAAATCTTAGAGAAATGAGCATCTTGTCCATGAGGATTTTTGTTTCTGCCACGCATCTTTTTCCCCCCCTTTTTTCAATTTTTATTAGTGAAACACCATGAGGTACAGTTGTAGACTTACAAATTTTTGTGCTTGAGTTTCAGTTATATAATGATCAAGTACCCATCCCTCCACCAGTGCCCATTCTCCACCACCGCTGATCCCAGTATCCCTCCCACCCCCATCCAGATTTGGGTGATGAGCAATCCCCAGTGGGGAGTAGGGCTGCCCGGGTGAAGCTGATTGAAGGAGCATGTGGTGCTGCTGAAAGACACCACCAGGCCGAGGCTGAGAGCAAAACTCCAGCCAGCTCTTCCGCATTGGCACATAAAACTAGAGTCTGGGGATCTTTCTCCAAGGATTCAAGTTAAGCCACAAACTTTGGATGATGACTCCCAAAGTCTACTGCAGAGTAAAGTGGATGGAAATACAAATCCAACCTCAACTCGGCTCCTTCAAGGGGGTGTAAGTGCTGGGAAGGAGTAAATACAGCTGTCACTATTTGCAGATAATTAGGAAGGCAGATGGCAGTTCTGGAAGTTGGTGGAAGGAGGAACTCGGCAGACCCTATTCCTGATGAACCCCACTCAAGAAGAAAAAAATGATACACACACATACACACACAGTGTTTCAAGTCTAGAACATGTCCAGAATGCATCCAGCAAATGGAGAATGTCCATTCCAGCAACCTACTAAATCATAGCTGCTCTCCCACCCAGGACCCCCTCTGTAACTTAGGTAACTGATACACTTCACTAGGGGCAAAATGGCGGGGTGGGGGGATTGTCCCTCTCCAAACTCAACCCAGCATCATGCAGCGATGGCACACTGCTGGCCTCCAAGCTCAATGAATTCCTTCGGCCAACGACAAAAGGGGAAACCTCAACCTCAGGGCCAGCCTTTGTTTCTGTGCAACTCCAAAGAACCATGGCAGCTACATGGCCCCTGCTTCTCTGGAGTGGCTCAGCTACCCAAACTGATTCTCTAATTTAAAAAGACAGTGTAATTGCATATTCTCTTAAATGCTTTAAGAAGCTGCTGCATAGAACAACGTATAATTACGTTGTTGCACTTGGAACATAAAGAAATGTCATTACCGGATAATGGGAATGCCAAGGAGTTTGGGGCAGAATGAAATTGTATCCCACAAAGGTTATTAACACCACACACTAACTGGAATCCTTAGAGAGGGGGAAAAATCAGAAAAAAAGAATTGAGACCAGAGAGACACTACAGCAGACGAAATACTTGCCATGCATGAAGTCAACTTGGATTCAATCCCCAGCACCAAATATGGCCCTAAGTACCACTAGGAGTGATTTGTGCTAGGAGTAAACCCTGAGAACTCTTTGTTAATATTTTATTTATCAAATAGAAATGATAGATAAGCACTTGTTCTCCCTTATGCCTTTTTTAAAGTGTAAAATATCTATAATAGTAATTCTAATAATGTACTTTACCATATGTAAATATTCTTTATACACCTATAATAGCACTGAATTGTGGGGTAGAAACAGTGTGGACATAAGATTTCCATATTTTACTAGGATAGATTAACATAAATATGAAATGTAATTCAGTAAGTTAAGGTGTGTGTTAGGAGCTTAAGAACAACAGGTGTATAACCTTAAAAATACAAGCCAAAAAATTACTATCACAATAGATACTCAAATGTCACATTATAGAGAACCTCTACTCAGTACCAAGGAAGGAACTAAGGAACAAAGGACAAAGGACTGTTTTTTTTTTCTAAGCCAGTAAAAGATGTAAATCCAACTACCAATAATATTGCATGTGAATAGATCAAATAATGCATTTGAAAGCAGAGATTATCAGCTTGGATAAAAAGGAAAAAAGCCTTGCTCTATAATGCCCAATAAGACACCAGTGAGGTTCAGGGTACAAAAAGATCAAAGTCAAAAAATAAAAAAAAAATTGTAAAGCAAATAACTGACATTAGGGAGCTGAAGTGAACATACTGATATTAGAGAAAATGAAATGTTATAGAAAATAAATAAGGATATTATTCAGTGATGAAAGGATCATCAGGGAAAAAGTATATATGTATATATACACAAATATAGACAATGGAGTCTCAAATAAATGAAGCAAAAAATATGTGAAGAGAAACATAAGCAATTCAGTGATAATATTTGGAAGTTTCAATGCCCCACTTCCAATAATGAATAGAACAGATGTAAGTCATCAGGAGTATGTAAAACTTGAACAACACTATAAATCAATAAGATCTAGTGATTATCTCTAGAACATTCGCCCAAGAGGATGAAACACTCTTCTCATGTGTACCTTCAACTTTCCTCCAGTAAATATTGGAGGAAAACACCAGGATTTGAGTCAATACCAAATGGTCAGTGAGTTTCACATGTTTTGCCCTCAGGAGCTGTTGGCTGGAAGTCAACATGGCTGAAAGACTGAGAGTCATTTTGTAAACAATGAGAGTTCTAACATAAATCCTCCAGCCTAACTGAAGAGTTGGGAAAGAACTGCTAATTCTTAGAGAGTAAAATGACTCATTTCTACTCTTAGTTCACCCATTATTCCTGACTCACTCGGAAAATCTATGAAGGCCATAACTGGGGAAGCTCTGGAGCCCCAAACAACCAGAACTCCTGAGACAAAGAGGACCATTCCTTTCTGCATGGTTGGAGCAGCGTTCATCGAGATTCTCCTGTTTGCCTCCCACTTGTCATCTAAAAACAAGGAATTGTGGAGTAGAGGAGAGTAAACAGAGCCCCACTGATACAGCCAGAATATAATCAAGGGGGAAGCCCAGTGATTAAAAATATGCAAATATGCTGAGTTGATCACAAATTAAGAGTGTGGTTGAGAAAACAACTAGGAAAATCTCTTAGGGCCATAATAGATTGCAGGAGCTTGCATGATCATAATGAACCCGGCAGAGACCTTGAGAGCCGTGAATTGAAATCCCACTTTTTAGGCTGCAGACATACACAGAAGACATGGAAATCACTGGAGGAGCTTAGAATTCTGCTCTGACACACACCTTAGAACCCCAGAGTATAGAGGACCATCTGAAGAAAAGGGTGCCTACTCAAAATTAAAATAGCAGAATTTTCTGCAGATTTAGAGGAAGAACCATACTCCCATCAAATAAAAAACAAAATATGAGTGCATCCTATAAGTGTATGGGCGAGAATGAATCTATGAGCTCCTCTGGAAAAAGATAGTGAATAGCTTCATTCGCCGATATTAAATAGATGTTAGAATTAACTCGAAGTACTGAGGCAAATGTTTTTTTTTTTTAATACACAGAGAAACAGTTGTGATTCTTTCAGTAAAGAACCAAAACAGAAGATAGAAGAACCCACTGGAAATGATAGAACTGGGAAATGCAATACAAACAGCCACTACCAAGAGAAACAGACATCAACAAAACTCCCCCTGGGTGTTTCAAGTGGATTAATAAAGGCAGCAGATGAGCGCATTAGCGAAATATAGAGTTGGTTTTCCAACCAACTTGAAAGCCAGGGATCAATCATAGGTTGGCCACAGCAAGGCAAGCAACCAGCCTGTTGTACTATCTATCTCTCCAACCCCAGCTGTCACAGTTCTAAATTGTTAGACAGTTAATTCTTAGACTGAATGCTTTTTTCTAAAGCTGAGAACAACACTCTTATTTCACACTCTTATTTCAATATCAGTGTAGAAGTTGTAATCAATTCAAAAGGCAAAGTAAGAAGCATACAAATTAGAGTGGAAGAAAAATATCCCAATTTGCTGGAGACTTGAATGTCTTAATAAAAATCAAAAGAAATATGCCAAAGGTCTTCTAGCACTTATGTTGGGGGGAAAACATAATAGAAGACCAACACATTTAAATTGTTATGGTAGAAATGTATTTTGGAAAGTTTGAAAAGCATTCAAGCTTTGGTGCAACAGGCTTGCTACTGGGGCACAGACGTAATGAAAACTTCAGTTAAACTTTAAGATGAAAGGGAGAGAGAAGGCCCAGTCTGCTTGCCAGGGCCCTGGAGTGCTGTGGGCAGAGCCCCATGACTGTGTGTGCCAGGGACAGTCACACACACACATCACACATTCACACAGCCACACACATGCACACACATGGACACGCATTCACACAACCACACACACATCACACGGTCATACACACATGCACAACTCACATGGACACACACAGCCACACACGTCACACACATAGTCACAAACACATGGACAACTGACATGGACACATATCACACAGCCACACACACATCACACACTCACATAGTCACAAGTACATGCACAACTCACATGGATACACACAGTCACACACATCACACACACAGCATACACTCACACAGCCACATACACAGCCACACACACATCACAAACACATGCACAACTCACATGGACGCACACAGTCTCACACAGCCACACATACAGCCACACACATATCACACACTCACATAGACACACTCACACAGGCATACTCAGGCGCACACTCATGTAGGCACACACATATGCACACACTCACAAAGCCAAACACATGCACACCTTCATACAAGCATACACAGCCACATTCACACACACATGCACACACTCACACAGCCACATGCACTCACACAGGCACACACAGACATACCATGTACACATTTACACAGGCACACACATGTACACACAGAAGCACACACAGGCATTCACGCTTTTAAGGGAGCATTTCAAAATGCCAACCCCTTCATTTACAGTGTCTAGATGAATCGCTGATTAAATCTGCATTGCTGTTAGCAGTGGGAGATGTGGGGATTCCTGAGTCAAGGTTAAGATACACATATATTCAGTTCAACACAGAACTGCAGATCGGGGACACACACCACAGCCGTGAAATTACCCCACTTTCACACACAAATGAACGGCAGTGTTTGGAGGCAATTCAGAAAAACATATTCCCATGAGTGGTAGGGTAATTGGAAAATTGAATCTAAATAATAAGTATTTTTATTTAAAGCGCTTTTCTCTTAGTATGACCAATATAAGCAACATTATTTTTTATCCACAGAAATCACATTAGTCTATGAAATGTTCCACTTTAAAATGATTTTGGTAATATTTGCTGTTTTTACAAAATGGCAGCACTTCTCTAGCAATTAAAATGTTCTTAGGTGTATGTCAGTGACTATAAACCAAACAGGTACATAATTTCCCTGTGCCCTCAGGACTCATTCACTTCTACTCCCCTTTTGTAGTACAGACTCAGTCACTTGACTTCTTTGAAAATATCTAAGCTCTGATTTTTGTCATCATTCCATTTCACATTCATAGCTGTGTTTATGTTTGTGCCATGCATTGGGTACATGGTTGGGGATCAGTCCAATAGTGCCCAGGCCACTCTGAGCTACCGGGATTGAACCCAGGATCCTGAATACAGGATCAGGATCAGATAAAGACTGTGCTCCATCCTTCGACACCTCCCAGCCCACATGCCATGTTCTCAGACATCACCAGTGATGAGTCATTTTTGAAAGGTTTGTCTAATGCACTCTGGAAATCTAAATATTTCCCCTGTAATTGAGTTTTGTAAATTAAATTCACTTATTAGGTTTTCTGGTCCATTATTATTTTCACCACCCCCAACCCCACAAAAGTGTGAAAATGTAGTTCAGTTTTGTTCTAATTGAAAAGGAAGTTCATCTATATGCTGACTCTTATCTTTGGATAGAAAATCAAGCAAGTCATGTCATCTACATGACATTGTCGGGAAGATCTAAGAAATCACTAGTCAAATAAATAGATTACATAGCACACAGTAAGGACACAGACATGTGCCTGCCAGTGCTGCTTTAAGAATGGGATAGAATGGGATATTTATATTACATATTAATTTTTGGTGTATTTTTCATGAAAGGGAAATTGCCTTGAAGACAGGAATTAAGTTCAGCTGAGAAGGAGGAGGGAGTTGGTGTGGAGTCTTCAATCTGGCATTGACTGTAGACATCCCTCTCAAATTAGAGAATTTGAGAGTCCTGTTCTATAGCAGCATAGAGATAAAAAGAGGGTCTTTCAAAGTAATGTATTTTTAAAAATCTAGTTTCAAAATTAAAAACTCTTTTAGATATATGTGGGCCATACCTAGTAGTACTCAGTGCTTACTCCTGCTGTCCTATCTGGTCCCTGACATTGAACTTCTAGAAGCCTGGATGATCACAATGCAGCTTTGGAAGTGTCCCCTCCCCTTTCAGGCTATGCCATGTCTTTGATGTGGAGGAATCCCCAGGGAAGGCCCCATCCTGACTTGGTAGAAGCTTTTGGTACTCCTCTTGAGTATAAGGGTACTACAAAAACGTTCCACTGTCAATGCACCTTTCTTGTGTTCACTGTGATGGAACCAGCTTAAACTTTTCGATGGTTGTTTTGGCCATTTCAGAAATGAGAGTGCCATGGTGGGGTGGGGGCGGGTCCCCAATGCTGGAGAAGCCCAAGTCTATGGGAGGGTATTCTGTGAGAGGGAGAGTCCCTCCGAGGAAAGCTAATATATGACAGGGGTGGCGTGGCAGACTTCAGGAGTCTTGGGTGGGAGGACAGGGGGCCAGTTGTAAATCTGCATCTCCCAGGACTCATTTCAGAAAATGGTTCAAGAAAGGTGTTAAATTCAGAAAGAGAGAGAGAGTGAGAGCGAGTGAGCAAGTGAGCGAGCGAGAGACAAGAGAGGTGCCTGTCATGGAAGAAGTCTGGGGTGAGGGTGGGGGTAGCTTGAAGGGGTGGGAGGGAAGCTGGCGACACTGGTGCTGGAAAATTACACTGGTGAAGGGATGGGTGTTGAAACATTGTGTGACTGGAACACAATCATGAACAATTTTGTAATGCTCTCATGGTGATGCAATTTAAAAATTAATTAATTTAAAAAAGATGTTAGACTTTGTTAGATTTCCAGACCTGCTAAGGAAGAAATTAAAATGCTTTTATTCAAATTAGCACAGCGGGTAGGGCGTCTGCCTTGCACGCAGCCAACATGGCCGACCCGAGTTCGATTCCTCCGCCCCTCTCGGAGAGCCCGGCGAGCTGCCGAGAGTATTCGATATGCCAGACACAGTAACAACAAAGTCTCCAATGGAGACGTTACTGGGCCCACTCGAGCAAATCGATGATCGACGGGAGGGTCTTTACTTTACTTTAGTTTACTTACCATTTCCTCATAGGTTTATGCACCTCAAGTCAGCCTAGGGTTGGGGTGACATTAAAGAGAATGGCTGAGGGCCAGATAATACAGGGTGACATGTTTGCCCTTGCGTGTCACCTCCCCTGTTCAGACCCCAGCCCTGCCTGTGTTCCCTGGAGCTTTGCCAGGGTTCACTCCTGAGCACAGAAGGAATAGAAGCAGGATGTGTCCCTGGAAACCTCTGTGCCCCCCCCCCCCCCCCCCCAAGGAAGAGAACTTCCCTTCCTAGTACATTTTCCATCTCTCCAGGCAGTCTGGCAACTTAGTGCACCCAGAACCCAGCCGGCGATAGCTCCAGGTCCCAGTTATGCCGGTCTCCCCAACTTCTGAGAGTCGTCCTTTATTAATTAATCATTTTCCCGTTTGTTCTCCTTTTTTTGGCAAAGGGAAGTACAGCGAAACAAATTGCTTTCAAAGTTAGCAGGGATCCTTGGAAGGCCTGCTATCTCCTCTATTTTGTCAAAATGTTCCCCATTGTACAGTAATTCCCGACCTATTTAGGAGCCATTAAGCCCTCCAATTATTCAAACATATTATGAACGGAGGCCCTCCACACCCACATGTGTAAATCAGGGGTTCTGCTCATTTTTCACCCATCCCATTTGTTAGCATTCAAAACACATTCATCTCACAGCTACTTATGCGTTATATAAAATATTGTTGATTTTTAGAAACACATTGCAGTATGGTTTTCTTCCCCTTCCCCCACCCCCTACAGAATAGAAAGATGATTAATGCCATTACAAAGAAAGTTTATGAGAGACATAAAAAAGAGTTCTCTGTGGGTGGCAAGTGTTTCTCCAACATTAAGTAAAATGTTGACGCGATAAAACATCCAAGCCATGTACCACACACACACACACACACACACACACACACACACACCCCAACTCATTATATCCTTCGGTGTGGGGCTCAATGGCCAGATTTCAGAGCAGAGAGCACCCCCGAACCCCAGCATCCCTGCCCCAGGACTGTCTTAGGAGATTCCTTATAGAAACACAGTGTTTGGGGGAGGCAGGATTCCCACCCCATTTGCCCCACTGTTGTCTTCAAGATGGTGGCCAGATATTTCCTGCAGAACACAAACCCCTGAGGATTGGGTACATCTTGAGTCCAAGAGGCAGGCACAGAAGGGAAAAGAGAGTTTCACAGAGCAGGGCATCCCTCGCACAGATGTGGAGGCAGAATCTGTCAGGGCTAGAGCCACGTCTTGTCCTCTGACATCATCCTCCCATGTGCCTGGAAGAGGGCACAGGGATGCAGACAGGCAAAGGACTTCACGTAGTTTGTTAACTGACGGAGCCCAGAGGTCATTTCTACTTGGACTTGGAGGTCCAGTTGTTAACCCTTATGTGGGTACTGGAACAAATGGCCACATTTCAGCTCCTGTAAGTGCTCCAGGGGACACCCAGGAGTGTCTGCACTCATGGACACCTGTTAAAGCTTTGAAGATTCTCACAAGAAATGTATTACGGGAGACTGGAGTGATAGGACAGCGGGTAGGGCACTCGCTTTGCATGCAGCCAAGCCAGGCTGGATCCCCGTCATCCCGTATGGTCCCCCAATCACCTCCCAGGAGTAACTGCTGAGCATCCCTGGATGTGGCTTAAAAACAAAACAAAAATAAATGTGTTCTTCTTGGCAAGGGTTGAAAGACACTAGGGAAGAGAGAAGAATGGGAAGCAGCTCCTGGCTGGGAAAGCGCAGTCACTTCTCACCCCTGTAGCAAATTAGGGGCCATGAGTCTCCAGGATACCAGACAGGGTCCTAGCCAAGCCCCAGGGAGATGAGATCTGAGCAGAGAGAACAGCACATTTATCAGGACGAGAATCCCAAATGGACCCTGGAACGTGGATGAGGACCCGCAGCCTTGTCTTCCACATACTCCTGACCCAACATTTGTCCTTTACATTGCTGCTGCATCTTTTGGGTTGATTCAGGAGTATTTCTTTAAGTCTTAAAGTGATTTTAGCTCCTCCCTACAACATATTAGACACATAAGAGTCATATTCCATGTCGTGAATCCTCAGTGACTTCCATTTATGGCAATAATTTTAATTCCATCAGCCTTATGTTGGAATTAACACTTGGTTGGCTTGCCACAAGTGTTATTATTATATGTAATTGATAACATATACTCGAGCGGGCCCAGTAACATCTCCATTGGAGACTTTGTTGTTACTGTGTCTGGCATATCGAATACATCACGGGGAGCTTGCCAGGCTTGGAGGTATACAATGTGTTAAATAGTGCTTTGTTTCTGCTTCTCTTTTTTTTTTGACTTGAGTTATATTGTTTGAGCATTCTCTTGTGAAAATAATAATTATTACCTTATATACCTATAATAATGGGTCTCCTGTTCTATGTAAGACACTGACAGTTTGTCTTATAGTAGTTTCTTTCTTCCTTACAACTTCTTTAGCAGGTAGATACCTCTCTGTACCCACTTTTCAGATGGAGTAGTAAAGGCTTTCTAGGTAAAGCTAATGGTGATAACTTGGACTGTTATTTAGGCACTTTTGCATCTCTGCCCTGAATTATAATCCTTTTGCTTCCTCATCACAGTTTACGTACCTTTTAAAATGTAACCAGCTAATCACTGTCACTTTGTTATCACACAATTGACCCATAATACTGACCACAATTTGTTGAGAATTAGACCATGTTAGACCAGGTTCAGTACTTCTGTTTGTAAGAACTAACAGAAAAAGTAAAAAAAGGTGAAGATGTTGGGGGGAGGAACACAATAAATAGATGAAAATACAAATTTTGTTTCTGTTTTGGGGCCACACACCGCTGTGCTCAGGGATCACTCCTGGTGGGACTTAGGAGACCATATGTGGTGCCAGGGATCAAACTCAGGTTGGCTACATGCAAAGCAAGAGCCTTATCGAGAAAATACAGACTTTTGGACAGCGAATCACATAGAAAATCCACTGACAGCACCATCTTTCCTGTCCTTTTCTCTGTTCTAGGAGTACCAAATCGATGTGTTCTTTGCTCAGACCTGGACAGATAGCCGCCTTCGATTCAACAGCACCATGAAAATCCTGACCCTGAACAGCAACATGGTGGGGCTGATCTGGATTCCCGACACCATCTTCCGCAATTCTAAGACTGCAGAGGCCCACTGGATCACCACACCCAATCAACTCCTCCGAATCTGGAATGATGGGAAAATCCTTTACACCTTAAGGTAAGACACCGCTGGATTTTAATGAGGGATGGACTGACTCTGGGCCCAAAATTTAGATTGTTGTGTGAGGCAACCTTATTTTATTGCTAAGTCTGCATTGCGTGTCCTGTTCAACCTGCTACAGCATCCTGAAAAAGCCCATCCACGTACCAAGCCTTTAAAAAGAAGGGCATACATAGTTTCAGTAGTGGATATAAATTTCTTCTTGCACCAGAGTCCATTCCTGCTTAAAGTAGACCTTGTAAATTTATCTTGAATATAGTTAACTCACAGATCCACTCGGCAAGTAATTTTTAAAATGTCATGACCTTGGGGCCAGAGAGATAGCACAGCAGATGAGGCATTTGCCTTGCATATGGACAGCCTGGATATGATCCCAGCAACCCATATGGTTTCCTGAGCATCCTTAGGAATGATCCCTAAGTGCAGAGCCAGGAGTTACCCCTGAGCACTGCATGATGTGGCCCCAAAATAAACAAAAATAGTCATAATCTTGGAGTACTAATTTGTAAAAGAATAAAATGTTTATAGCTAATAAATTAGTATGGGGAAAGAAAAAGAGCAAAGAGAGTTGGCTCAAAAGGCTGGAGAACAGGATTTGCATGAGGGAGTTCCTCCTGGGTTTGATCCCCGGCCCTACATAGTTGACTCCTGGAGCACCACCAGGGATGATCCTTGAGTACTAGCAGGTGTGGCCCTCAAACCAAAACTGAAGTCAACTGAACAGACCAAACAAGAAGTTTTGACGAATGCTTTTCTAATAAAAGGGGAAGTTATCCTTGAATTGACCTCTGTGGGGTCTTCCTGGTTGTTATGAAAAACAACCCAGGTCAGAAAACCTGCTTCAAGAAGCTACGTGACTTCCCCAAGTCAGCCGACATGGGGGCAGCTCCCAATGCTAATTTGGACTGCTGTCTTGTGGACACACACCAGCTTCCAGAGGGAGGAAGGATTGAATTCAGTCCAACAGATTGAAAACCAGGATGTAGAAACCAACAGTTGCATTTATTTGTTGCCTCTCTGTTGGATTTGCTTTGTATTTCTCCACACAGTTGAGAAATGTCTGAGCTGAAATTCTCTCTACTTCCCATCCTTAACACAAAATATGGCCCATGGAGTGAGTTACACAGAGTCCCATTCCAGATTGAGTGATCCTCATGGTACCCTCTACCCATCCCTGTCCCCAGTGTGCAAAGGAGCATGTCCCCTCCCTTTGTCTTAAGACTTTGTGGGGATGTACCTGGATGACTGAATAGGAGTGACACTCGGATCTCTCCACAGGCTTACCATCAATGCAGAGTGTCAGCTGCAGCTACACAATTTCCCCATGGATGAGCACTCCTGCCCTCTCATTTTCTCCAGCTGTGAGTACCAGTGTGATGTATGAATAGTGGGGAAGAATGTTCCCTGTGCTGGTTTCTGACTATAGAATTGATCTTGGTATTGATCACAGTTTCACTGCCCAGAAGCCACTGGGTGTTTTCACTGTAGAATTAATATACTCACATTACAAAACAGACCATTTTGTTGGAGCTGTGAATCATTTTCTATAATATTGAAGGCTTTCATAATGGGTAAAGAGTTGACTTACCAAAGTGTTCCACTCAGTGACCTGTGTATCTCATTTGGACCTACACAATATTCCTCAATGATAGTTTTTAATGTATCTAGGCAAGATGATTTGTCTTTTAAATGGAAGGATCATATTTTAATTTAAAAATAATTATGTTTTTCTCATTTCACTATTGTCACACGCAATTTTTCACAGTTCTGTGTTTTCTTATATTTTACATGAGACTGATCACATAGTTAATAGGTAACCAAAAATTTTTGATGACAACTAGAGCTGAGTACAAGGACATCTCAGGATATACGCACTGTGTTTGCTCATTTTGTAGAGTAAAATATTTAAGGATAGTCAGTATGGTAATGCATCTTTAGAATGTAGGATGGTTCATTTGAAATGTTGTAGACTGTCTGCACTGAAATCTAATTCATAAATAATCAATGGATTTTATTGGCTTTCTTTAAAATTGTACCTGGGTCATGAAGAACAAATGTAATGACATGAGGCACAAGATTTGTGGTTTACCTCATTGAACAATTAGAGGGCAAACATGAAGTAATAGGTGGGCATACTGTTGTTCATTTTATTCTTCTTGTTGTTTTTGGTTTGGGAGCCATACCTGATGTTATGATGCTCAGGGGTTATTCCTGACCCTACATTAGGGAATTACCATATGAGATGTTGGATATCAAACCTCAGTCAGCCATGTTCAAGGCAAGCGTCCTACCTACTCTACCATATTGGCTACTGCCCATGTTGTTCATTACAAGTCTGGAAAAAGGTAACATAAAAAGAAAAAATGCTCTGATATCCTATAATGAAAAATGTAAAAACATTCTTAGTAAAAATCAGTTTAATTAATTGAGTCTAAGTTTAACACATCCCCAGACTGTTAGATGTTTAGTCTAGATGACTAATGTCTATGAAGGCCTCGTAAATTTGCATATAGATTCAAATGGGTCAGCTGTTGTCTAATTATCTTAAAAGCTTGGAGCCATTGGCATTGTCTCCCTCTTTATGAATGAAATTGTTACATATGGGTACTCGTTTTCCTAGCATCTGTGTGTGAATCAATATGGCTCCGTAGACTGTTCCAATGATATACATTAACCTCGTCTATTAAATGTATTATTTCTCATTCACTGACATCTTATTTTGTTGCATCTCTTTTCCAATTTCCTGAATAATTCACAAACTCTTATTTCTTTACCAAATTTCCAATGTCTTCATGTTCTTGTTTCCTGAACATGCCAATATCTTTGTGGTATGAATTGTAGCATTTTTATTTTCATTTTTAACTGTCTCACAATAGCTTGTTTACATTTCTGGTCAATAATGTGTTGTTTTGAACTCGTACTTCCTGGAATGTCTCTTTTCTGCAGGATCTCTTTGAAGCTTATATTAAGGTAAGTACTTCTCAGGAAGGTTTGCTTGGCCTCTGGCTAGCATGGCCATCACTTCTGAGCAAAGCTCAACTCTGTGTTCCTGGGCTTCAAGATGATGTGGATATTAACCATATCTTCATGGCTCTAGATTGCAGTTTTAAGTTCTTTTATTTTATTTTGTTTGCTTTGTGGGGGGAGTCACACCCAGAAATTCTCGGGAGTTACTGCTGGCTCTGTACTCAGAAATTACTCCTGGCACTTCTTGGAGGACCAAATGGAATGCTGGGGATAGAACCTGGGTCAGCTGCAAGCAGGGCTAGCACCCTCCCTCTGTACTTCAGCCCCCACAGTCTGAAACTCTTAAGAGAATGCTTCTGCCTTTCTGCACTTCCCATAGACTAGACTGATTAGGGCATCTCCAGGGAAGGAAAGTTTCTCCTGAGTTTAGCTGACACTCCCTTCCTATGGAATCAACTCAACTGTCCATTGACATAAGAATGGATAAGCAAACTGTGGTCTGTCCCTATAAGGAAACAAACTTGGTCTATTTCTAGAATAGATTAAGTGGCATAGATGAAAAGTTGGGTCATTTTTTAAATTGAAACACACACACACGGTCTACTTCTCCTTTTTAGAGGTACATAGATTAGTCAAAATTATAGAAGCGCAGTAGAATGTTGTTATCTTTCTCAGGAAAAAAGAAAGAATGGCAAGATATCACTTAATGGGCTTAGAACTTGACTTTTGCAAGACTAAACAGCTCTCGGGATGGGTGGAGATAGTTTCTCAGCAATATGGAGCAATTAGTATCACTGCATTGCACTCTTTATGTGCAATGGCACACTTTATCTTATGTGTATTTTACTGCAATCAAAAATTGAAAAAAGTATAACAGCTGAAATAAAACATTTATGAGAAAGACTGCGTAGCAGATTTGAGCACGAAAAGAATCTAAATACTTCAGCAAATATCAACGTTTATTGTCCAATTCAAAAAACGCAAAGATAAATGGTTAAAGAGAAATGATCCAAATCTCAGAAACTAATGGCATCATTTGAGTTTACTAGCATGCAAAGGAGGACAGTCTCTAAGGGCAGAAAGAATGCATAAAGCTATCAGGGCCAATGTCTTCCAGATTTTACAGTCTCTACAAACGTCTTCCAGATTTTACAGTCTCTACAAACATATCCAGGCATATGAGTGAATTGCAAGTGGTATAAATTCAAAATGGTATAAATGTATACATTATAATCTAAGCATCTAAAGGCAAAGACAATAAGAAAGCAGCAAGGGAAAAAAACTCCTATTATTATGAGTGGTTCTTTTAACATTAATATTTGATTTCTCCTGAGAAATCATGAGAGAAGTTGGGTGACACATTCAAAGATTGAAAGAAAAGACTGTTATCAAATAATTATATATTTGGAAACTCTGAAAGTAAATTGACATTTTCAGATAATCTAAAACAGATTCCATTGATGTGATTAAAATCTACATCATCTTGAAGTCCATGAACACAGAGTTGAGCTTTGTTCAGAAGTGATGGTCGCGCTAGCCAGAGGTCAAGCAAACCTTTCTGAGAAGAATTTACTTTAACACAAACTTCAAAGAGATCCTGCAGAAATGAGACATTCCAGGAAGTATGCGCTCAAAGCAACAGAGAGGCTTATTCTATAACAAGTACTATAATAAGTCCTCCAGGCCTGTGGATATGGAATTGGAGTTATAAAAGAGAAAGTTGTTTTAAAAAATATTTTGTTGACACTAACTTGATGCTCACCCATACTTAATCACAGTAAGATGTTAATATTAACAATTCCCACAGTCCACTAAGAAAATAATTAAAGTATATAATGAAAGAGTTGGCAAGGTATTTAAAATTATACTTTAGAAAAACGTTTCTCTAAATAAATAAAATCAGTTATGGAGAACCAAAAGGATGAGCTTTCAGAAAAATCAATACTGAAATGTCATCCATAAATATAATCTTAACAGTGATTACATTGAGTTTAAAATGATTGAATACTCAAATCAAATGTCAATGATTAGAAGAATAGGTAAAAGACTGTGATTCAACTAAATGCTCCCAATTAGAGACATAAATTATATTCATGTCACAAGCCATTTGACTTAGAAGGATGGCATGAGATCTGTTATGCAGATTGTAACCAACAGAGATCTGTGTTTCTATTAGTATCAGACAGGATGTCATTAACGTTGTCACTGAGACAAAGTCATTTTTACAAAAGTAATGGGTCAATAAAGAAATCATAACAATGAAAAACATGCACATACTCAATAAAACATCCTGAAAATACACAAAGCAAAAAGTCACTGGTTTGAAGAGAAAAAGACAATTCAGTTATCATATTTAGATTTCCATCTTTGACTCTTAAAAATGGATAGAAATATAAAATAAAATTGTCAGTATGTAAATGAAAGAATATTTCAAAATATCTGGATCTTTAATTGACAGGTAAAAAATGTGCCTCTAAGCATCACAGAATATGTAGCCTATCTCAGCTGAACGTGAGACAGACTGTAATTCAAAAAATTTTTTTCCACTCTCACCTTCTCGTGGTTGTTGATACTATTGTGATGCATGGACTTACACACTTGTTGCAATGTTGGTCTTCTTGGGTGGTGCTCCAGGGGTTGAAACTGCTGGGGTCACACAGGCAGCACCAGGAATCAGATGAAATCATGTGTGGCCATCCAGTGATCATGCTCAGAATATTGTACCTGGAAGGCAGGTGCTTGACCACTGAGCCCATTCCTGCTGCACCACACACTGTAAGCCAGTGTTAGTCCACAAAATAGGTCAGTACAGTTTAAAAGACTAAAATTCAAGTTAAGATTATAGGATGAATATACAAGATCATTTGCATTGTTATACATGAGAAATGAAGAATCTAAAACTGCAATTATGAAAATAATCAACTTTATCAAGTATCAAAAATAACTTAAAAATGAATACAGTGCAAGATTTTCTGCACTGGAAACTAAAAAAAAACCATGGTTGAAAGAAAGCAAGCCTACAGAAATAGAAAATCATCCTTTATTCATGAAAGCAGAGACTTAATTTTGTTAGGATGATAATACAGTTCAAGGTGACCTAAAAATTCAAATGCAATTCCTATCCAAACCTCGACTGAATTTTTTCCTGTTTGAATTGACAGACATGTCCTAAAACTCTTTGAAAATTAAAGAAATCTAAACTATAGCAGTATTGAAAGAGGAAAAATTTTGGGAGTTCACATTCAGAATTAAAAAGTTATTACTCAGCTTCAGCCATCCAGGTAGTGGTGATCTGTAGCTAGAGAGACTGGGAATCAATGGGATAGAATTGAGAGTCCAAAAGCAAACCCATATGTTCACAGTTAATTGATTTTAACAAGGTTTCCCAAACGATCCAATGAGAAATAACAGTCTTTTAAACAAATGGTACTCAAAAATTGATAGCCCTAGGCAACGAGTGAAACTGGACTTCTGGCTTGCAAACTCTACTACAAATAACTGCAGAGAGGTTAAGAAACTCAAATGCCAGGACTAATCTATGAGTTTTTTTTTAACGCGGTATATTTGCATTTTTGTGATTTATTCAAAGTTTTGTACCTATGATACCAAAGCATAACAAACAATGAAAACTGGATATCACCATGTAAACCTTGTATTTCGAAGGACATTGATGTAGATAATTTGAGTGATTTTTACTCCAAATGATGTCAGTGGGAGAAGTGAATAATGTGGGAGGTTATTACCAGAAGATTATTTGCAGAAAGAGAGAGAGACATAGATAGAGACAGAGACAGAGAGATAGAAAAAGCAAGAGAGACAGAGAGTGGGTGAGAGAGAGAGAAAGAGTGAGAGAGAGAGAATGCACAAACACTACTGCCTTCCTGCTTGGGTCAGCTCTGTCACCCAGGGAAATTACCAAGGGGGTTGGACTGAAGTCTGCCCCATTCACAAAGTGGAATACTATGCAGTGATGAGAAATAATGAAATCTTGCTATTCGCTGCAATTGGAGAGTATCATGTCAAGTGAAATAAGTCAGAAGACTGAGACCTGGTATTTGTTCTCCTCCTCCTGATTTGTATCATTCACTTTTGGGCCAAGAACTTGGTTATCAACTCAGTTAAAATTATCTTCTATCTACCAAAATGGCTTTCAGGGGTTAGAGAGAGAGAGCATTGTGGAAATGAGCTTGCCTTGCATCTAGCTACACTGGATTTGATCTGTGACATCCTATGTGGTCCCCAGAGCTCATCAGAAGTACATCTGAGCACAGAGTAAGGAGTAACCCCTTACTAACTAACTCATCAGTGACTTATAAGTGTGAAACTTCTAGTGTCTGTAAAGTCTGAGTTTACTCAGTTCCACCACATTCTCTCTAAGGATGCCACTGTTTGCTCCTGCTCAGCCCAGTGCAATCTCTATATTAGTTTTTCTCTGTTTCCTTTCTTCCACACCATCCAAATGTTTCTCCTTACTGTCACTATCAACATTTTATTTAAAAATGACTTCATTTTCAGGTTGACACTTTGGGTTTTTTTTTTTTTTGGTATGTTTTTTATATCCAATAGAAATACAATGCAAACCAAAGGAGTGAGTATATTTTTTCAGGATACACACACACACACACACACACACACACGATAGATAGATAGATAGATAGATAGATAGATAGATAGATAGATAGATAGATCCTTCATGGCAGAGCCTGGCAAGCTCCCCTTGACGTATTCGATATGCCAAACACAGTAACAACAAAGTCTCCAATGGAGACGTTACTGGGCCCGCTCGAGCAAATCGATGATCAACGGGAGGGCCTTTACTTACTTACTTTACTAGTTTTTAGATCGACCCAGTTGTGCTCAGGACTTATTCCTGCTCTGTGCTGAGGATTATAATTGTCCCGCAATTACCTGAATCCTAGGCACAGGAGACAGTTCCCAGAACCTAGGGCAATAGATGTTCATAGGTCGCATGTCGTATGGCCAAGACAAAACCACCCCACAGGGAATACACTCCTACTCCTGTGACAAAGTTTCTTGGGGAGGATAATTGTTTTATATATAGGGGCAGAAAGGACTCTATCACATGCGGATCATGAGATGAGCAGAGAAAGGTAGAATCTATGGTTTACCCGAGCTAGATGGGTCAGTGTCACCAGGTGTCATGGGGTTTCTACGAGCTGAAGAGCTTCCCAGACACTACAGTGTGGGCTCTGCCCAGTCTCACACTGCGGCCACAGGCAGTTGCAAGGCCACTGAGCTATGGCAGTTGCTGAGGAATGCCGGTTCCCCTGGCAACAACTCACCCTCCTCAAGGCCCGGACTCAGAGTTTCCCCACATTAGCCTAGCATCCAGGAAGGTCAGGGAGCTGTGCCAGGAAGAACTCCAGCAGAAGATCATTCCTGGAAGGGCTTGGAAACATATGTGGTTCCTACACTAAAAGGGTCAGGGCTGGTCATTTGCAAGGAAAGCACCATAAACCCATACTATCGCTCTGACCCCAGAACTCAGCTTTGTAAAGCTGAAAATAACCATGATGTTAATTCAATTTGGATAATTCTTTCAAAAATGTTATCCTTTAAATATGTAATACATGTCAAAAGGTATCATATATTTGGGGGAGGGGGTTCATACCTGATGATGCTCCTTGCTCTATGCTCAGGAATTACTTCTGGCAGTGCTCGGGGAACCATATGGATACCGAGGATTGAACCCGACTCAGCTGCATGCAAAGCAAACACCCTCCCTGCTATACTATCACTCTAGCCCCTCATCATATATCCTAATCTTTAAGCATGGCATGGTTCTCGCTAAGCCTGCAACTCCCCAGTGTTTGTTTTATGCTGACAGCACAATTCTGTTTAGAGTAGGTTCATTTCAAGTGCACAGTAGTTTACCCTAGGTTCATGGTTATTATTGAAGGCACATTTTAAACACCTTTCAGAGCTTCTCAAAGCTACTTCAGAATTGTGCTTTGTTCAATATTGATAATATTTTTTATTTCCCCCAATTGTTTTTTCATCATCATGTTTGATACATGAGCGGTTTGCTCTTTCAGGACTAGTTTTGGAATCCAACCATGAGAATGATCTTGATTAACTTACCAGGTTCTCAGGAGAACTGTACAAATGTACGTGTGTGTGTGCATATATAATCCAAATCTCATACACACACAAAAAATTTAAGTCTTGTGACTCAAGTAGCTTTGAATCAGTTAAGTGTCTTTGCTAACTCCTTGTATTCACGGTTGGGGCTATTTGCTACAGGAGTGGAGGAAAAGAGATTCCAGCACTACAATATTCTCCGTGGTGTCGTGAAAACTGGCATTTTCTGAAAGTCTATTAGCTGCCAAATTTTATTATTGCTGGGACTCAGTAGTTACCAAGAAAATTCAGCAGTCAGACAAGGCTTTGGAGAATTTGTTTTGTTTCATTTGGAGGCCACACTCAGCCTTGGGTATACTCAGGGATTACTCCTGGCTCTAAGATTACTGAGATCACTTCTGGCTGTGCTCAGAAGACCAGATGTGGTGACAAGAAACCAACCTGGACAGGTCATGTGCAAGGCAAGTGCCCTGCCCTCTGTACTGTTTTCTGCATTATTTGTCAGTTTTGTTCTTTTGTGTTTTTGACCAGAAAACACCCAGCTATGCTCAGGGCTGTTCCCAATAGGCTCAGGGGGACCAGGTTTGGGACCAGGGTTTCAAACCAGAGTTGTAGCTGCTGAAACTGCCTGCAAGGCAAACCCCTTCCCACCCCCAGAACTATCTCTCCAGCTGCCTGATTTGGAAAAGTTTTCACATGAAGGAACGCTGGTCCTTCGTGAGGTATTTTCAATCTCCTGGCAGAAATGGTGTCACTGATCCCTTCCCTGCTCACTCCCTGCACTGGCTGGAATGGAGGAGTCCACTGCAGGCTGGCCTCTTGGGGTCCATTTGGAAACCAGCCTCACCTACTGTGCAGACAAGGGGATGGAGCCAGTGCTACCTGACCAGAGAACAGGTCAGAGAGGCCCTGCAGATGAAGGAGGTCCTGGTGAAGCCCAGCTCAGCCCCAGGCCTCGAGGATCATACATGAAGACCTGAGTGAGTTTCTGTTGGCCTGACACACCCCTGCCAGACCAGCAAGGTGATATCAAGCCGCACCTAAGTCCCTTTTATCTTCTCATCCTGGAAGTGATCCACTCCCACCCCGGACCCCAAGGTCACTGCAGCAGTCAGGCTGGGTAATATTCTCTAGGGTCCAGAAACAAAGATATGAAAGTCCCCTCTATCTTGTTTTTTAAGCTGTTTTCTTTGTCTCTGACAGAGAAAGAATTTAAGGACAAGAACATTGTAAGAGTCAAAGCAGAACGATTTATTAAGGTGAAAATAACAGCCTGGGACACTGCCATGCGCACTCCCAGGAGACAGTTTCTTGGAGAGTTTGGGGTGAATATTTTTAAGGGGTGAGTTCAATAAGGGCAGGGGTATGGATCAGGGGGTTAGCATGAGTAGCAGGGCTGGGGTTGTGCCAGTTATATATGCGTATAAGGACTGCATGCTTGCTTCTGAGTCCATCCATCATTAGGATCTAATTAGGCGGCTAGGAGCCATATCAGGAAATATGCCTTTGGGGCTCAATGAGCAGAAACCTGAAATCGAGTCAAGGTTCTGTTCTCCAGTATGCTCTAGTAGTTTGCAGTCTTGAAGCAGTCAGGAATACAGATGAGATAAGAGCCCTTTGTACATCTCACACTGAATTTGCATGATATCTCTCTCTCGTGACGTTTCCAGAAGATTCTGTCCCGTCAGCACTGCTTGATGACATGCAGTTAAACAGGAATGCAGTGGGAACGGCATTTCCCCAAGCATACATTCTATCTTCTTTTTAAAACATCCCCATCAAGCTGAGACACCCGAAAACCAAAGGGCAATGAGAACTAACGTCAACCCATTCAGTGCCTCACAAACGTGCCCAACTCTGGCCTGGGCTTACATTCATTGCCACTGAATTTGGTTTGGACTCCATATAAGTGTGTCCACATCCTTGATTGACTTCAGGATCATTGAGGACTGTTGATTGGAAGAAGGTTCTGAGACAGCCCAGGAGGCTCCTCTGAGGTGCTTGGAACCTTCAGAGTTATCACCTGTGTCTTGTAGCATTCAAGCTGCTTCTCCTTGAACAGATGGGAAGTTCGTCCTCAGCCACATGTCTTTCTGGGTGCCTCTGCTTCTAGCCAGGCAGAGGTACAAACAAATCAGAAAGTTTCTTTTTTGAGACCTAGGAATTGCTTCTTTCATCCTGGGCACGCAGCCTTCAGTGTACAGCCAGGTGCATTTTATTCTGAGTCTTTGCCGATGTGACCTGGACAGGGAAAAGTGCTCTTGGCTCATCCAACTGTTGTGTCTTAAAATAAAATCAGTCTGAATGCTGCTTCCAGTCTGCTGCAGAAATGAGCCAGCCAGCTGCCAGGTGGGACAGTCTTGCAGGTGTAGTCTCTGTCTCCTGCCTTTTTCTCCACAGGACAGGACCACATAGTTCCTTGGAAGTCCTTGCTCTCTGCGGGAGAGTGAGCCACCGAGGAGCAGCCACCATGTGGTGCCAGCATGGTCCTGTGTCCTCTGGAGTAAAGGCTTGTGTGTGAGATCATCTCAGGGAAGCCCCTTCTGAGGGAAGGATGATAGCTAATGTTGTGTGTTGACTTGACTGCGGGATGCCCAGGGAGTTTGTAAGGCGTTCTTTCTGGTTGATTCTGGAAGACTCCAGAAGAGAGCTGCACAGGGGACTAGAGAGATAGTACAGCACATAAGGCATTGGCCATGTATGTGTCTGACCAGGTTTGATCTCCAGCATCTTGTATGGTCCCCCAAGTCCAACTAGGGTGATCCATGAGTGCAGAGCCAGGAATAAGCCCTGAGCATCACTGGGTATAGCTTGAATCTCCCCATTCACAAAAAATAAATAAGCATTGGTAAAGATGAGAATGGGCCAAGCTGCTGAGGTCCAATATTGGAGGACAGATTTGCTTTTTGTCTCACCTCAGATATCCATCTTCTCCAGCCTCAGACACCAGCCTTTCAGATTGAGGGTCTTCAACTTGGTCTGAAGCAGCCTTCAGGTTTCCTAGGGTGCCTGTCTCTCAAATGGAAGACTTTGGAGACTCTTGGATGGTATTGGATTTACTGATTCCTGTATCTGTATCTATGCCTGCATCTGTGGAAGCATCACCCTCTGTCTAACTGTCTCTCTTTCTCTGGAGACCATTACTCATGCAGGGAAGCACCACCAACCTCTCCTATGTATATGGACTCTCAAGGTCTGAAATACTTCACCTCTATCTCAGATTCCTAATGAAGGTCTCTGCATGTCTAGTAAATGTGATGGAGAGCTGGGAGTAATGACCAAGATGGCATCCTGATGTCCCAGATGTCTGCCTTGTTCCCACTGGAGCTAGAAACTCTGACACCAACTGGAGGAGCTAGTACCTCTGCCTGTCTAGAAGCAGAGGCACCCAGAAAGACATGTGGCTGAGGATGGACTTCCCATCTGTTCAAGGAGAAGCAACTTGAATGCTACAAGACACAGGTGATAACTCTCAAGGTTCTAAGCACCTCAGAGACCATCAGAGACCAGAAAGAGAGGGTTCTGTGTGACCCTGACTTGCTGCTTGTGTTCTGAGGTGACCCTGGCCCATGCTCTCCAGATGTCCACTCTACATGGAGTGAAATCTATGGTCAGCTGTTGTTCTCACTGCTCTGGGGAGCAAGTGACCAGGCCAACATTCCCCCATGTGACCTTTCAATGCAGAAGACAGGCTGTATTTTCCACTGCATTTTCCATACATCATTTTCTGCCACCCAGGAAAGTCTCTGTACCTTCTTCCCAGTGTTTTTTGAGTCTCAAGACTAGCCTTCAGAGGTATAACAGTGGATAAGGTCTTACCTTGCACACAAATGCCCCGAGCCAATCTCCAGCACTGCCTTAGGGCCCCTGAGCATTTCCAGGAGTTATTGCTGAGCCAGAAGTAAGTTCTGAGCACAGTCTGGTGAGGCTCCCCAAATTACAAAGTCAGTTTGAAATAAACCAGCCCAGACTAGGGAACACTCTAGGAAGTGCCTCTTCCCAGGACTCACACAGAGGGGGCAGAAGCCCCACCTGCAGAAGGTGGAGAAATTCTCGTGTGAGCTGGGCCAGGGCTGACGGAGGATTGGCAGGTGAACAGAAACATCTGGGCATAGTACCAGTGGATAAAGTTGGGGTGAGCTTTGGAAGCAGAAAACAGCCCTGTGCGTAGGTAGCCAGGCCTAGCTACTAGAAGCTTGGAAGCTACTAGACAGTTGGTGTCGTGCAGCTTGGGGTGTGCAGGTGATTCTTGAGGGCTGACTGATGGGACAGAGGAAGTGAGGAAGTAAGTACCAAATGGGTAATGCAGGTCCTGGGGGTCACAGTGCTATTGCTGGAAGAACTGGGATGGGCAGGGGTGCAGGCAGAACTGGTCCCTCCAAGCACATAGGACTTACAGCAGATGTTTTCGGAGAATTTGGGGTGTTTAAGGTTTTTGAGAGGCCTGCCGTGAGTAACACACTGTGATCATCAGAGACCAGAAAGAGAGGGTCCTGTGTGACCCTGACTTGCTGCTTGTGTTCTGAGGTGACCCGCATTCTCCTTGCATGCCTTAGGGAGCATCCAGGGCTTTGAGGTGTGGGGGTTTCTTCCAGAACTATAAAACCATAGTGGTGGGTGGTGATAACATGTATTTATTCTTATCGATTTGGAGCAGGTTGTAAAAGTCAATACAGAGATATTTTGTCCTTTTGTGTCTCTTACAGAGCTGTTATTAGTCTTTCTAAAGAATTTTCATTAAAAAGGTTCCCAGTGATAAGTTAATATTGGGTAGAACTGAATATCTGAGCCCTTCTTGCAGCAGAGCCAAATTAAAGACTATTAACCTTTAAAAGACTGTTAGAGGAAGGAGACCCAGAGGCTGGCTCCAGGTCACCCTGAGTTGGATTTCTCGGCATCCTATGGACCTCTGATCCCTCAAATACCTCTGCTTGTAGCCCCCCCAAAACATATAAAGTTGATGACTAATTCTTATTATAATTTTATCATTATATTAAATATATATGAAGACATTTTAAGAAGATTTAATCACAAGTTGATGCTTTTTTTAATCACAGGCCTATTAACTAATCAGAAATAGAAAATATTGGGAGGTGGGGGACTGGAGAGACAGTACAGTGAGTAGGGCACTTGCCTTGCATGCGGGTGACCTGGGTTTGATCCCCAGTATCCCATATGGTCCCCAGAGCAGCGCCAGGAGTAATTCCTGAGTGTAGAACCAGGAGTAACCCTGGAGCACTGACGGGTGTGAACAAAAATAAAAACCAAAAATACCCACTTGGCGTTGGCTCTGTTTCCTCTTTGTATAACAGTGAAGTAAATTTCTATATTTACTTCATGAAGGACATGTAACTCTGACTTTAACAGTGGACAGCTCCTTTCATGTCCTCCAGTTTTGCCTCCAGTATTTTTGAGCTTCTTTATCAGAGCACAGAGAGGATGGTTTTCCCTTCACAAAGCCCTGGTGCTCGCATCTCTACAGGAAACCACATTAAACCATTGGCTCTCTCCCTTCCCTTAAGTCAGTTTTGTCTGATATTATTAAGGTAAGGTAAAGGTAAAGGTCCTCCCGTTGATCGTCGATTTGCTTGAGCGGGCCCAGTAACGTCTCCATTGGAGACTTTGTTGTTACTGTGTCTGGCATATCGAATACTCTCGGTAGCTTGCCGGGCTCTCCGAGAGGGGCGGAGGAATCGAACTCGGGTCGGCCATGTTGGCCGCTTGTAAGGCGAACGCCCTACGCGCTGTGCTATCACTATATTTGTAATTAGAATGTTAACAAGTCTGAGCTTTATGTTTAAAAGGGTTTCCTGCATATGACATTTTGGTCTTTTTTCTGATTCCTTTAATAGTCTCTCTTTTTTTTATAAGGAGGGGAGATGTTGGGGTTATTTTGGGGGCACACCTGACTGTGCTCTGGCCTAACTCATGGCTCTATACTCAAGGATCATTCCTGGTAGTGTTGGGGGCCATAGGCAGATCCAGAAATGAAACCAAGATCAGACACGCCCAAGCAAATTCCTAAGCCATAGTACACACACACTCTCTCCCCCTTCCTCTCTCACTCTCTCTCAATCTCTCTCACTTTCTGACCCCCCTCCCACTCTCCATCTCTCTGTCCCTCTCGTCCCAAAGGTGTCTGTTTTTCACCTTGTGTCTTTAGATTATCTGCATTTAGAGGGATCATTGAAGCCCCTGGTTAAAATCCACCACATCTAGAGTGTTTCCTGTTTATTCCATTTGTTCTTTGGTTCCCCTCTCTTTGTTTTGGCCCTCTCTGGTTTGAATTGGGAAATAGTTTCATGTGATTTCATTTAGCTTCTCTGTTTTTAAACAAACTTTAGTTGTTGCCTTAAAGTTTATGGTTTTACACCAAATATTTCCTCTTAATTTTTCCTCTAGTATAGAATTGTTTTTCACATGTTTTTCTTTCACCTGATTAATTTACGTTAGCCTTTCAGCCTTTCTTTTTAATATGTCTGGTTTGTTTAATCTCTGATTGCCTTTATATTGGAGGTAGCACTGCATTATGGCACAACATCCTCTAAGATTTTTCCCCATACACATCAGAGACTTCACAAAATTTAAGGTCTTGTGGATAATCTCATCTGAGACTCAGGAAGGCCACCTGTGCTTTCTGCATGCTCTCCAGGGATCTAGGATGGGAAACTTCTTCTTTCTAGACCAGTGCTCACTCAGGTCATTACTCTAAGTGGAGCAGAACTACAGGTGGAAGTGTCCAAAAGCAGTTCAATAACTGCCGTAGTCTTGAGAGCTATGAGTACATGGAAATGTGAAATGCAAGATACAACATGCAAGGTTGGGCCAACTATAGGATTCAAAGGGCTAGAACACATGCTTTGCATGTCAGAAACCTAGGATCTAAACCCAGTATCACATGGTTTCCTGAGCACTGATTCTGGGACACCACTAAGGATACAAACCCCTCAAAATAAAAAATTTTAATATGTAAGGCAAGGTACTGCCTTCAAAGAGATTGCAAGGCAGTTGAAGGAAGAGCAATTCAGATCATTGTTGAGAGACAAATGACTAATGGGTGATTGATTACAGAGTGACTTCATTGTTCAGAGAGCCCCAGGCAGGGAACCTGGGTCAGCCCAGAATATGAGCCCTCATTGGCTGGGACTCTCTCTTGCTGTGGACAAAGCCCCCTTTGGGCACATGTGCACTGCTTCTCAGTTTCTCCACTGCTTTGTGAACAAGAGTTGTAAGAGGCCACTGTGAATGTACACTTGAACCCTCTGTTCTGCTTTATTTTCTCTGGGCCTCCAAGCATTTCCTATGTCTGCTTCTGCTGCTTCATCCACACCACTGAACAGACAGGCACAGGTTTTGGCATGGTGCCTGCCCTTCTGGACCTGAGGACTCACAGTTCATTTGGAGGAAGAAAAGGAGGGAGGAAGGAAGGAAGGATGTATGGATAGATAATGTATGAGTAAATGGACATGTGGGTAGATGATGGATAGATGGGTGGTTGGATGGTGGAGAAAGAATTAGTGAATGGTTGTGTGGACAGGTGGGTGGATGATGGATGGATGAATGTTGAGTGTATAGATAAATAGATGATGAATGGATATGTGAACAGTGGGTGGATGGGTGGATGGATGATGGATGTTGGATGGGTGAGTGGGTGGCTGGCTGGATCAGTGGATGGTTGGATGGATTGATGAATGGGTAGATGGATGATGGAAGGGTGAGTGGATGGCTAGAAAGTTCCACTGGTGGGTGATGGGGTAGAAGGCCAAGCCCACAGTCAGGTCACCTTGACTTGAATCCACACTGATAAGCTAGATCCTTTGAGTGATTTTGCATCTTTCTAAGCCTTCATGGCATAGCCTGAAAATAAGAACAGCAGGAAATCACAGAACCTGTGTAGAATGGTGAGTGTAACTGCTGGCGAGAAACAAACCAACAGCACTTCTGAGATACCACTTACATATTTATTTGTCCTAGGAATAATGCCAGTTCCTAACCTTAGGACAGAATTCATAGGAGGGCCATCATCACCATAGCCTGAATCTGTCCTCATTCACAGATGCATAAACTCCTCCAGGATTTCCACTTCATTGGATGAGTGTCAGAGGCCACAGCTCACACTGGTGGTGCCACACCACCATCCCTGGCAGACACTCTCAGGAAATTCACCCGAGAAGAGGCAGGAGGGCTGCAGGCACAGTGGGAATGCTGATGCACACTCTCATAGTCTAAGGTCATAGTATCAATATGCGTCAGTCAGAGAAACAACTGTAGAAACTTAATGGTTCATTCAGCTTCCCAGAGGGGTTGGTGTGTGTGTGTGTGTGTGTGTGTGTGTGTGTGTGTGTGTGTGTGTGTGCGCACGCGCGCAGTGGGGGAAGATCTCACAATGTTAAAGCGTGATTCAGTTCCCACATGTCCACCATAGGTCTGTAAAAATTTCTCCTTGGTTAGATGAACATCCCCAGCTGCAAGGGGCTCTCCCTGCTATACTCAGGCCTCTGTGTCTTGTCTGCAGCCTTTGTGATCACTCAAGTGTTGAGTTTCTTTTCAAGGATCTTTGTGGCTCCGTAACACTCTGCTGAACATTCTGTAGTTTCTTCTCTAATGAACTCAGATCCTGTTTCCGGCTTCACTTCCCTGGGCTGACTGATGGTGGGTATGCTGCTGGAGAGCTCTCCTTAGTGCCTCTCGATTGGGCACCTTCACTCTCCCTGTCCTCCTTCTCGGCTTCTTTCCACAGAGGACCAATGTGGAGGATAACAGAATCACTAAACAGCTGCGTGTAAGACTCAGGGGCAGCATAAAGGCCTGACCCACCAGAGGTCCTGGTGGGAGTCAGTGAGAGTAGGAATGTTTCGTGGCATTGTAGAAAGTATCATGTGAAGACTGTTACTTGGTATTTCAGAATGAGGGATCTCAGTACTGGGGGAGATGGAGTAAGAATGACAGTGAAGGGCCTGCAGGCTGCAAGAGGGTTCCCTCGTGGGTCCAAGGAGGTTCCACATGTTGAAAGGTGACCCTGACATCCAAATATGCTTCAGCATCCCACTCTGGAGATCTCTTTTTTTTTTAAAAAAAATTATTTATTGAAATGTATAAAAGTTATTCCCGAAAATGTCAGACATGAAAATACTATTAAGCATTGTATAGTGCGTATCCATGCACAGAATCATTCTCTGATTCACAGTGAGCTCTGCCAGCTTCCAGGTCAAGCAGGAAATGCCAAATAAGTCCAGAGTGTGTAGGAGCCTGGGTGAGCTCTGCCTGCATTAACCCATCAATGTGGAATCTGGAAATTGAGCCCATGTAGGTCACTACAGATCTTTGCAAACAGCAGGCTCTACTTCTCTGGAATGATCATAGTTCGCTTAATTTATTCCATTTGAATATTTGGTTAGTTAAACTGCTAATTTGAGGATACATTACTTTTCCATAGTATTGTTCTTTTATTTCCCTAAGTAAAAAGTCTAAGATTAAGATCCCCAGCAAACGACCACACACTCCATGAGACAAGCTGGAAGAAAGTACTGAGTAAGCAAGGGAAGCTGTACCAGCACTTGGACTTCTCTCGAAAACCTGCATTTCTCTCACTTAGCCTGAATGCAAGTATTTTCAACTGTGGTGTTTTCCCTCTGTGCATTTTCTTTTTTAAAAAAATGTATTATTGGGGCCAGAGCTATAATACAACAGCTAGGATGTTTGCCTTATACACAACCAACCTTAGTTCAATCCCTGGCATCCCATACAGTCCCCCAAGCATCACCAGGAGTATTCCTGAGTGCAGAGCCAGGAATAACCCCTGAGCATCATTGGGTGTGACCAAAAAAGTAAAAAAAAAAATTATTGAGAATCTGTGGTTTACAATGCTATCAATGATAGTTTCTTATGCACATATATAATTTCAACACCACTCCCATCACCAGCATGACCCCTTGCTCTCCCAAGCACCCCAATTCAGTTGTATGGCTCAGTTCTCCCGTTGCATTGCCTTTGGTGCTTTGCTATTCCCTGGCTGTGTCTTTAAGTCCCACATATGAGAAGTCATTCTGTCTCTGTCCTGTCGAACTTCACTCAGCATGATCTTTAGTTCCATTCATGTTGCTGCAAATTGCATGAGCTCAGATCTTGTCTTCAGATTTATCTGTTTTGTTCCTCAGTTTACTGTATGTGTTTGGAGGTCTGCCACCACTCAACCCTTGCCAGGTCTGGCCCTGACTGTAGAAACCAGACAGGAACCTTTGCATACAGGAAGGGAACAAAGACCAAGAGATCTCCCAGACACTCAAAACTAGGACCTGGTGACATCTGGGTGACATCAGAGGCAGCAAGACCAGACAGGCACACAGTTCTAGGCCTTGGTATGTGTGACCTTGCATGCATGTGTATTCATGCATGTTCCTGTATATACATGAACATTGCATGTATGGGCATTATATGTATGCAATGCAGATGTGTATGTGTTTGTGTGTGTAAGTAAACAGCCCTACGCAGCACTCACCAAACACCTGTCAGACCCAAAAGTGTGGGTCCAGGAGCAACTGAGGGAGGGTGGAAATTATAGCTCAGGAACCTAAGCTCCCTAGGTCTGCACCCAGGCAGGAAGAAAAAGCTTTCTTTGGTCTAGAGACTAGAACCCCTAAAGACTGGGAGTCCACAGGAAATTTCTCCAGCTGGGAGCTTGCTTTGAAGGGGGTACACTGAAAGGAGACTTTCCCTCCGAAGCAATACCAGGAGAGTGCCATTCCAATAGCTTGCTAGTCTGGATAGGCAGCCTGAAGTGCCCCCAAGGCCCAGTGCCCCCACCCCATACTTGCTGCACAAGCTCTGCTTGGGGTATGTCTTTCTGCCTGTATGAGGCCCTCCTGCACCACCCACCCTCGCTGCACAGGTGACCCTGGAGAGGACCAGTGGTGACCCCCAGCACCATTTTCTAGGGAAGACCCCATGTTTTGTCCGAGTACTTGGCACAATCTCCTTCCCCCCACCTGGAGCTGCAGTACTGCTGTGTGACCATGAGCCGGTTGACCCTTGAATCCGAGAGTGCCACCCTTGGTGAACCTACTGTCTAGATTTCCCCATTTTTATACCTCATTGATCGGATACTGGTTTCTGGGGTTGGACGTCAAATGGAAAGATGTTCATACAGCTTTGTAATGCTCTATCTTACGGTGATTCAATAAAATAAAAAATCAATATATTAAACAAAATGAAAGATGTTCATGAAAGATGTCACTTTGTTCCCCTGCTTTTAACATTCTATGTGGACATAGGATTGAGCCAAGCAAGCTCTTGAAGGCAGTTTGTAGTTTGAGAGAGCATTCATCTAACATTATGGTGAAAAAGAGAAATTTGCAAATGATTTTGATGCTTCTGGTCCACATCACTGAATATCTGACTCCAGAGCCAGAATGATAATGCATGTCCGTGAGAGTAGAGGAGTGTATGTGTGTATGTGTGAGAGAGAGACAGAGACAGAGAGACAAAGAAAAATGAGGCCCGTAGAATCTATCCATAAGGTTCACTTCTAGACTGAGTGGTGGTGTAGCCAGTGCAGATGGTCTTGAAGTTTGAGTCAGTGGTGAAGAGACATGATTAAAAATGTCGTGAAAAAAATTTTTTAAAAAGTCCCAAGGACTGTTGTTTCACTGAGAAAATAAGCCTCTTGCTCAACCTTCAAACCCAGCATTTTACAACATGAAAATTGACACATAGTGAAATGTTCTCCTTTCTATGACTCACAGGGTAATGGGCAGAGAGGTTATTGGCTCTCCTGTACCCTGACTGTGAGTTGGACACTTTTGTTTAGTCAGCCCCATGTTCTATACTTGCTCATTCTCCTGGCTTTCCCCCAGCTCAGTCTGACAGTCCAGCTCAGGTGTGGAATCCGGATAGCATCTCTGCAGACAGTGGCGCGTCAGGATTGTTCCACTGCCGAACAGAACACTTTGTTCTCAGGATTTTCAGGGAGCAGAGAGCACTCATGGGTAAAAACAATGTAATTACGTTGATAAGCAATGACTTATGAAAATAGTGTGACATCTCCTAGTGCTACAAATGATAGACATTTGCAGCAACTCCATTTTTAAGCATGTCTGAAAGGAACACGGTTGATGAACAATTCGTGTTCTACTGAGGGTTTTTTTCCTTTTTTTTTTCTTCATTCTTTGGCCACACACTGAGTGCTCAGGGTCTATTCCTGGCTCTGTGCTCAGGGTTAAAGGTCAGAGCTTAATGTCTTCTTTAGTGGTATAATGGCATGAAGATAAGGGTCCCCACATACTTAAAATCTTTTAAAAATTTTTATTGATGTTCTGTGATTTACAATGCTATTAATGTTATTAATAATGGTTTCTCCTACACCACACCCAACACCAGTGTACCCCCTTCTTCTCCCAAGGACCTCAAGACCTCTCCTTCCTAAGTCCCCCACCCCAACCCAGTTGTGGGGCTCGGTTCTCCTATTGTGCTGCCTTTGGCCCTTAGTTGTTCCTGTGCTGTGTCTTTCAATCCCACATGTGAGAGAGAGCTTTCTGTCTCTGTCCCTTTCCTTCCCGCAGACTTCACTCAACATGAGCTCCCCCAATTTCATCCATGTTACTGTAAACTTCATGATTTTATTCTTAGAGCTTCATAGCATTCCATTGTAAAGATAAACCACAACTTCTTGATCCATTACTCTGTAGCTGGGAGTTTGGGTGGTTTCCATGCCTTGGCTATTGGACCATGAACGTGCAGCCATGAACATGCCTGTGTCTACATCCTTCTGAACTATATTTGAGGGTTAAACCTATTCCTAAGGCTTCCCACAGTGATACCTGATGAAGAGTCAGAGGACACTGTCTATGGACACACACGTACACATGCGTGCGTACACACATAAGGTATTCAGGAGTCACTGTTCACAAATGCTGCACCATAGTCAGTCTGCATCCAAGGACTATGAACTGGGATGTGTGACCGATCTTACAGATCCCTGGTCTCCCTGAAAAAATGACTGTTTCAATGAGATTGTTGCAAAACACAAATAATTGACTGCAGTGCTAGCAATGGTAATTCTGCTTGGCATGCACTGTGCTTGGTACCGCTCTCCCAGCCTCGCTCTTCAGCATTCCAGCTCTATCTTGTACAGCCCTTACTACCTCCAATTTGTGCGCACTCCCCGGGGTTAGTCCCAGGCACACTCTTGAGTTCCTTCACATCCGTCCGTCACTGAAAATGAGCAACAGAAGCACGATGGAAGGAACAAACGGTTCTGTTGAGGAGTCCAGGAGAGTTCCCAGGAGATACAGATATGCCTGTCCTTGCTAGAGCTCCTGGACCTTTAGGCCACCAACTGACTGGCTTTCAGTCAGTGGCTGAACTGAAGGAGAGCATCATCGATGAAGCCCAGCATGACACAGGGACTTGGCGTTTGCTGAAACTCCCTCTAATGGAGTCCCTCTCCCTCGAATGAAGTCCAGAGTCAAAGGGCCTGAAACCTTGATTTAGGAGGGATAGGCCAGACTCAGATAATAAACCTTCTATGCTGTCTGTAGTGTGATTTTGATGCACACTTTCCCCCCTCAGTTATCTTACATGGTTAGTGCTCCCTCAAGTATTTTTTTTCTTTGATGGGTATCCCACTTTGTGCATAAAACTAAAATGAATTTGCATTGAACAACTTAATTTAAAGAATTTCTAAATCTCATATCTGATATCAGGTAGCTTCCCAGGGTAGATATTCAGAGAGAGCACCAGTTAGCCAGAAAGTCGGTATTTTCTGGAGTCCTAGTATGATCAGCAAGATAATCTAATGGTGAAAAGACACAAAAGGAAGGAGATGCTCCGGATTTGTTGTCAGTATGAAACATGACCTTAGGAAACATGACAAAGAAGCTGTCCAGTCCCGACACTGTGCTGGGAACATGATCTGCAGCGAGTGAGGAGCTGGCCACAACGGCAGTGTCATCTTTACTCATTACCTCAACACAAAGCAACACAGCATCCAGCCTCAAGCTGTGTGAGTTGGATGAGACTCCAGAGACATCTCTGGGGACTGAACTAGCTCCTCCATGTGATGGATGAGAAGAAATTTTCATCCATCTGAGTGATGGGTTATGACAAAACTTCCCATGTCATCCTTCAGCATAAAAGCTGTCCCCTCCCTCCCTCACCCTGCAAGCCTGTAAGTCTCATGAATTCCCACCTAGAAACCTGGTGGGCTGTGCCTCTTGCATACTTCTTCAACACATTGCATCTCCTAGTCGAAGGAAACAGCAGTTTTCCAAAACTAAGCCATTCTTCCAAATGTGCTTTTAATGGAATTCAAACGCCACTGCATTGAGAATTGCTTAAGTGAGACTAACTAGTAGGAGTGTCCTTGTCATCCCAGTCCCCCCCCCCCCCCCCCCCCCCGGTTTCTGCTGTTAAAGTGAGGGATCTGCCTGTGTGATCTTAAAGACTCTTTGAGCATTGACAGGCATCAGAATGGCATCAGGCATTTAGCAGACTGTGGAGGGTATTAGGGGAGAACAAAACATGTTAGCCACCTTGAAAGAATTGTTACCCAGATGGCCAGCCAGCCCTTTATCCCTTTCCAACAATTGTCTGCAGAAGCATTTTGCAGCTCTCTCTATTCGTTTTTGCTATCAACATCAGTCTACAATTGTCAGGATTCTACCTGTCTGAACCCTCTTCAGACTGCTCTAAAAGGCACTTATGAAAGGCACTCCACTTTGTTGTATGAGTGGTAGTGTGGGGGACACCATTGTACATTGGTGCCATAAACTTCAGGCATTGAGACAGACACTTGCTCTTTGCTTTGCTTTGCTTTGCTTTGCTTTGTTTTAGGGTCACACTCAGCAATGCTCAGGGCTTACTCCTGGCTCTGCACTCAGGGATCACTCCCAGAGGTGCTCATGGGACCATATGGGATTCTGGGGATCGAACCTCGGGTCGGCCCTGTGCAAAGCAAATGCCATCCCCACTGTTCTATAACTCTGGCCTGACAAATGCCTCCTTCTGTCATCACAGGACACACACCACCAGAAGAGGAATAAGCAGCTCCTGCTTCCTTGGCTTCTGTTTAAAATAATCTTCTGATCTTTTCCTCATCCATTACATTTCAGTAATAGCAGCTTACAGTGAATTTTGAATTCTGTGGAAAATAACTAGGGATGGAAAAATGATCCATTACTTTCCTGGTCTATCCCTGAGCATAGCCCTGGTATCCCATTCTGGTAGATGCTGTCAGAGGCTACCCTGGGGTCACTTTCCAGCAGGGTGAGAGATGTGTGTGGGCCCATGTTCATTCCTGCCCCCTATTCTTCTCACATACTCAGCGCACTGATGGACCTTCTGCATTCCTCCCCAATCCTGAGACTAGCCTCATAGAGATTCCAAACATACATTAAGGGCCCTTCAGCCAGGAAAGACCACAAATGAACTTTTCTCCAGGACCTTAAAGAGATAAAATTGGGAAGATATTGTTTGTTTGGTTTTTATTTTGTTTTGGCCACACATGGCTGTGCTCAGGGCCCACTCATGGCTCTACAGTCAGGGATCACTCCTAGTAGGGCTCAGGGAACTATATGTGGTACCAGGGATCATTTGAACCTGGGTCAGCCACGTGCAAGGCCCTTCCTGCTATCTCTCTAGCCATGGAAGATACTGTTTGGGAAAATCCTTGTAAGAGTTGATACAGATAAATCCATTGAGCTTGTATAGGCAAACCTACTCCTCTTCCATGTCAACTACTAAGGTCATTGAAAGGAGAAAGAAAAATGTAAGCAAAAGGAAGGGGTATTTTTGTCCTAATCATGGCCACATTGTTATCTCTGAAGCAGAGGCTTAATAACATTTACCAATCTCTGTAAGCTAATGTCAATGTTCTAGCACCCCAAATTCCAGGTTTCAGGAATTGCTTCATTACTCTAGCAATGAAGATGATGAATTTTGGGATGGCAAGTAGGTGCATTTCATAAATTTTGAAAGAATTTCACTCAGGCAATTATAAGGTGTTAGAAAAGTTTGTTTAGACCAGAAGACTAGTACAGTCCACTGGAGATAGACTTTGGTTTATCCTCGGGGGGTCTGACAAGACCACCAGAAGTGATCCTGAGAACCACCAAAGCAAAGCAAATGTGTAGCACCAAATGCCAGAAAGGTAAAAGCCAGAGAAGTTGGAGAGACAGAATCTGATCTGGAAAGGTTCATCCTGCCACCAGGTCCAGAGGAAGACCAGACCCAGGCTGAGTCTTAATAGATGTAACATGCACCCTGACAAGCCTGAGATTGTTTTTTTATTTGTTTGCTTTTTTTTTTTTGCTTTTTTGTTTTTTGGGTCACACCCAGTGATACTCTAGGGTTACTCTTGGCTCTGCACTCAGGAATTACTCCTGAAGATGCTTGGGGGCCATATGGGATGCCTAGGATTGAACCCGGGTTGGCCACGTACAAGGCAAGTACCCTACCCACTGGACTATTGCTCTGGTCCCCCAAGTCTAATATTGAAGAGACCAAATGGTCCTTCTAGCAATGACCCTGGTCCCAGGTGAGGCAGCTTGTAAAGATCTATCTAGAACACACCCTAGAGCAGTCATTATCTCACCTTATCCCAAGAACCACACTCCCCCAGACTGGGGATGTCAGGCACCAATGCAGACCACGTACATGGAGAGATCTGGTGACAGAATGGTACTCACTCTGAGGCTGGAGGAGCTCGTGCAGACTTGACTGATCCTGAGTGATCTGGGCACACACTCCAGTCAGTGATCCCCAGATGAGTCAGTGATCCCCTCGGGGTGTTCTATCACATCTTATTGCTCTGTCTGCAGTCCCCAGTCCTGAATTAAGTACTACTTTCTTTTACCCTCCACATTGAGATGAACATAGATTTTCCAAAGACATTCCTGCGAGTATTCTGCAAAAGGAGGGTAATTTAGAAGAATCCGTTCTGACAGAAGGAAAATCGGATGCTTTTATTACTGTTTCTCTATTTTTCTTGCAACTTGTGGTAATGATGTTGGTGACAGCTAGTTAATAAAGCAAATCACAGAACAATAGCACCACTTATAGTTAAGATTCAATGACTTTGGGGGAATGTTAATGACTGGGTACCAGAAGTAAGCTGTAAATTCAGCCTATTCCTTTGGATTTCAGTCATCTTTTGTTTATAGGCAGATCTATGTGTATGTGGGAAAAATAAAGAATTTTAGAAGGATGATCTAGTTCCCTAAGCCTTAGTTACATAAAGCTAAATACAGTGAAATGGTCACCTATCAGATACCTTTATTTTTCTTCTCTATAATTTAGAAAAGACAAGCAATGATAAATATATCAAAGTATTATATTGCTTTTATGGAAGAGAAGAGCATAACTGTTATGAAAACCATGCAATTTAATAATATCAACTCATTTTGGTTGAGAGTAAAAGAGTATTCTGAATTTCTTTACTTTTTTTATTAGGCTTTTTGGGTCACACCCAGTGATGCTTAGGGGTTACTCCTGGCTCTGCGCTCAGAAATCACTCCTGGCAGTGCTCTGGGGACCACATGGGATGCCGGGGATAGAACCCAGGTAGGGCACATGCAAGGCAAATGCCCTACCTGCTATACTATTGCTCTGGCCCCTCTTTTTTTTTTTTAAAAAAAAAAAAAGCAAAATTGGTCTGAGTAACTTACTGTGTGGTGGTTCGGCTTTTGAGCAAACACTGTTTCATATTATTTTAATTGACTTAGGATATAGTTGTTTTATAGAGCTAATAAAAACTTACATGATTATACAAAATTATGTTCAAATACTAACTCCAACTTCTTATCTGAACACACCTTGTCTATATATATATATATGTCATTGTTATTGGACTTGATTTTTATTTTTGACGAAAAAAGTTAGCTAAAACAGTTTCAGAATCCTAGGTGGAGGCTGGTTTTCAAATATGACTTATCTGCTTTTCCTCAGCTTATTTTTAAAAGCTCTTTTGATCAGTAGCACACTGCACTCCTAGGTGTTTATCCTTCTGCTAGGGTCTACTTCTTAAAATGCAAGCATACCGCAAATGTGAAGAGTTGTTTCTTTACATTTTTTCTTTTCTATGCTTTGCATATGGTTTTGGAAATTTATGTAGACATTCCTTCAGCTCCACTGAGTGTTCCCCATCCCATGCATACAGTGTGTGGATGAGACTATGAAGACATTTACATTTTGTTTAGACTTCTACCCTTTCCTTTTGTCTTTATTTTTCAGTTCTATATCGCCCAGAAATTCTGTCATGATGTCTACTTTTTACATGATATCTTTCAGCACATTAAATGTTTTAATGTTTCAGTCAGAGAATATCAACATCTGCTCTATTTGCATCTGATTCTGATGCTTCTCTGTCTTCAAATGGTGTGAAGACAAAATATGTGTTTTATCTTTTTAGGATGCCCTGTGATTTGAAGCTGAAATGTAGACATGATATATTTGGAAAAGGAGCAGAGCAAAATTGGGCTTCAGTTTTAGATCTTTCTTGTATCTGGCTAGAATTTAGGCTTTGTTTACTGTTTCTTGTAATCAGTTGAATGTGCCCAAAGTTAAACTGTCCCTGATGTTCTTGTTTTGACCCTTTCTGCCTGGATGGGGGCCTATGCCCACTAAGCTTAGGAGCCTTCTCCTGGCAGGGTTTATGGGGGTGACTCAAGCAGAGTTTGGGAAGAATTCATGGCTAGTATTGAATCCAGTGCTCCTGGATGCAGTGTGTATGCCCAGCCCCATAGAGACAACTTTTTTTAGTGAGGTATGTGACCTCTAATTTGTTCCTTCATATGTCATGTTAAATACAAAAGTCCTATTACCCTGCCAATAAGTGCCTTTGAATAAAAGCATTCTAGAATTCCATGAGTCTCAAGCATTCTGGAATATGACCTTTCCAAATGCTTTTCCACTTTTCCTTTTATTCCCGATCGTGACAACCATGTCAGCTGGGGTAAAAATTGGTGAGCTCATGGAAGTCTGGTAAACCATGCTTGGCTCAGATTTTGCCTTACCTACCTTGGGGATAGACCTTGCTAGGAAGAACAGAAATCTCCTTAAGCTTCTTAATAACTGAGAAATAGTTAAGTTAATCAAAGTGACGGTGCCTTCCTTTACTTTACACTCCCCCTTGCTTCTCATGAAGACACAATTTCTATTTGTCTTTCTTTACTTAAGACCCTGCCTTTTTTGGGGGGGTGCTTATCTGACAGTGCTTGGAGATTTCTCTTGGTTCTCTGCTCAGGAATAATTCCTGGCAGGGTTTGTGGGGGGCATATGTGTGCTGGGGATCAAACCAGAGTCAGCCACAGGTAGGGAAGCACCATACTATCTGCCCGGCCCAACCTGCCACATTTTAAATCTAGTTTATTCATTGGATCACATATCATTTCAGAGTAGGGCCTTAAATCTGTGCTGTAGTTTCTAGAGAAACTGGGAAATGACAAACCTAAACTAACTTCAGGCAGTTTTCCCCCTCTGCTCCCAAGGCAATTTTGGCTTACCCTTGGTCCGCAGTCATTTGTTGTTTAGTATTTTTTCATTTTCGTGAAAAATGTTCAGTGAAATCCTTCTGACTACCTATCAATTGTGCTAAGTAAATGAGGACCTGGGGTTGGCAAGAACATAGGAGGGAAAGTCACAGCATTTGTCGAGAAATTACTGTTGCTTATAAAATCGACCCAGCCTGGAAAGTAGACAAAGGACCAAACATGATGGCCGCTCAGCATCTGTATTGTAAACCACAATGCCCCAAAGTATAAAGAGAGTTAAAAGGAAATTGTCTGCCAGAGATGCAGGGGGTGGGATGGGGTGGGGGTGGCGGGTGGGATACTAGGAACATTGCTTGTGGAAAATGTACACTGGTGGAAGGATGGGTGTTTAATCATTGTAAGATGGAACTCAATCATAAAAGCTTTGTAACTATATCTCACGGTGATTCAATAAAAAATAAATAAATAAATGAAAAATTGTCCCGACCTGGATGGGATGGTACTGAGCTTTTCGGGGGCGGGGGGGGGAAGAGGTGACTCCTGTGCACATATGGGTGTATTCATCTCTACCCTTAACACAATTCTACATGGTCCATCTATGACCATATGCCAATATGATTCTGTACTGTCGTAAACTAATAGATCAGTTTTTAAAAAAGCGTGACCTAGCAAATCTGAAATGTTAAGCAAGTGTGTATGGCATTCTATCCATTATTTTTCTTAAGAATATCTTGGCTATTTTAAATAATAACGATATGTGGCTGAAGGAATGGGACAACAGGGGAAGCACTTAACTTGCACATGGTTAGCTCAGATTTAATCCCTGACCACACAGATGGTTCCCAGAATACCCCAGAGTGACCCCAAAGCATGGAACCCAGAATAATCCTGGAGCACCACCAGATGTGGCCCAAAACTCAAAAATAAAAAGAAGCTAAGGGCGTTTGCCTTGCACGCAGCCAACATGGCCGACCCGAGTTCGATTCCTCCGCCCCTCTCGGAGAGCCTGGCAAGCTCCCCGTGACGTATTCGATGTGCCAGACACAGTAACAACAAAGTCTCCAATGGAGACGTTACTGGGCCCGCTCGAGCAAATCGACGATCAACGGGAGGGCCTTTACCTTTACCTTAAAATAATAAGGATGTTTGTCATGTTTATAGTGAGTGCTCGTAGAGTTGAAAATGAAGTAAGTTTTGTAGAATAGTATATAAACAATTAAATCCCAGGATATATAAAAAAATAGACAGTATGAAACGGATTTTCAAGGCCAAGGAAAAATGTGCCAGGAGGACTAGTCAGGTTGGAAATTACCACAAGGTTGTGGAAGGTAGAGGGTAGTTAAGATAGAGGAGGGTCCATTGTGACAATATTAATTGGAAATGATCACTTTGGACAAGAAATATGATAAAGTCTGATAGCATTTCATCATCTGTATTGCAGACCACAATGCCCAAAATGAGAGAGAGAAGGAGAGAGACACAGAGAAAGAGAGAGAAAAGGTGATGGCTATAGTAGCAGGTGGGGGCTGAGGGGTGGTTTGGAGGGTTGGGAGGGAACCTGGGGAAATTACACTGGTGTCGGGATGGGTGTTGGAATTGTATGACTGAAACCCAATCATGAAAACTTTGTAATGCTCTATCTTATAATGATTCAATTTTAAGAGAGGGGAAAAAAACAAATTCCTAGTATCTAAAACTCTGTAGCACTGTCCTTCCGTTGTTCATCAATTTGCTCGCGTGGACCCAGTAACGTCTCCATTGTGAGAATTGGTACTGTGTTTGGCATATCGAATATGTCACGGGTAGCTTGCCAGGCTTTGCTGTGAGGGCGAGATACTCTCAGTACCTTGCCAGGCTCTTCGAGAGGGGTAGAGGAATCGAACTCAGGTCAACCAAGTCAACCACGTGTAAATGCCTTACCTGCTGTGCTGTTGCTTCAGTACTCTATACTATAAATTTTCTATACCTGATATCTGAGCAAAATGTTAACTTTTCACATTTTATTTGCTTATTGTCAACTAGTAGATCACACAACTGAGAGGTGCAATGTTGGTTGAGACAAAATGACAGATTTTCTATTGATTCATGAACTATTTCACATTTAGGTGTCAGTTATATTTAAATACCATGTAGCTTTCTTACATTATTTTTAGTTGTTTCTCATCTGTTCAACAAGTGGACAGGCTTTGGTTCTTCTCAATGGAGATGCAAACATATAAGTTAAATGCATGAATCCACTTAGTGGGCAATCTTTTAAGGGAGTCATTGCAAAAAAGACAGAAGACAGGTCAGCATTCCAGAATCTGTAGCTCCCCACAATTCAGTGCCAGTCAGGCGTCACTGACAATGATTGTCAAAAGGGCATGAAGATCTAGCATAAGTCTAAAAAACAAGAACTGAAGGACTCCACCATAAAATTTACCTGCAACTGAAAAAGTGAAGAAGGATACTTTAGTGAAAGAAATTTGAAGAATCATTTAGCACAAAGGCAGTGAAAAATAAAGTGGTGTGAACTCGTGCTTTGGAAAGGGATGCTGTGTCAATTTATTTGAGCGAACAATAATGAATTGATTAATGAATATTTTAGAGGAATGAGTAGTCATAGAGTTAGGGAATCATAAAATGCCCCATCAGTTGGTCCTGATTAATTATTTAGTTATGTGCTGTACCTTAGACCATCATCACAATTCTGATGAACATCTTAATGCTAAATGTGCAAAAGTGGTGGAAAGCAGTCCAGTTGATGATACAGCAGATATGACTGTTTAAGTCCCTACTGTATATAAAACTGCACCATAAACTTTCTATATCTGATATCTGAGCCAAATATAAACTTTTCAAACAGACTTTGTTTTGTTCAGTTTTATATTGCTGCATTAGGTTGATCTAATAAACTTTATTTAAGGTTGCATTTTGATTACAAGTGGCATATTATTATTAATATTATCATATTATTCAGTTTAATGTAGTTTCCCCATAGTGTGATCTATATAATCACCATGCAAAAAATAAAAAAGAGTACAGTTCAGCAGTCTTACTCTAGCCCCTTTAGGCAATAAACATTTTCATTCTGATGCTTAAATATTTTGGATTCTCCCTGATGATTGAAGGGCCTGCTCCTTCTTCCTCCTTTCTTACTGACCCTCCCTTCTGCCCACCTTCCTTCCTTCCTTCCTTCCCTCCTTCCTTCCTTCCTTCCTTCCTTCCTTCCTTCCTTCCTTCCTTCCTTCTTTCCTTCCCTTTTCCCTCCCTCCCAACTTCCTTCTTTTCCTCCCTCCCTTCCCTCTCCTCCCTCCCTCCTTTCCTCCTTCCCTCTCCTCCCTCCCTCCTTTCTTCCTTCCTCCTCCCTCCCTCCCTCCTTTCTTCCTTCCTCCTCCCTCCCTCCCTCCCTCCCTCCCTCTATCCCTCCCTCCCTCCTTTCTTCCTTCCTTCTCTTCCCTCTCTCCCTCCTTTCTTCCTTCCCTCTCCTCCCTCCCTCTCTTCCTCCTTTCTTCCTTCCCTCTCCTCCCTTTTTCCTTCCTTCCCTTTCCTTTTTCTTTCCCTTCTCTTCCCTTTCCTCCCTCCTTCCTTCTCTTCTCTCTCTCCCTCCTTCCCTCCCTTCTCCCTCCCTCCCCCCTTTAAAACTTTTATTTTGTGTTATTCGAGAGTATGGTGAGAAAGTACAGGGGTAAGACACTTCCCTTGCACACAGTTATTCCAGATGGGGATTTGGGGCTACACCTGGCAGCACTCAGGAATTACTTCTAGCTCTGCACTCAGGAATCACTTGTGGCAGGCGCAAGGGACCATATGAGGTACTGAGGATTGCACTGAGTAAGTCTCATTCAAGACAAGTGCCCTAGCCACTGTACTGTAGCTTTGACCCAGGACATTAGTATGGTCCTCTAGCACTTCCACAAGTGATACCTGAGAATGGAACCAGAAATGAGCCCTAAGCACGTCTGCATGTGAGCAAAAAACAAATGAGAAAGGAAAACACTAGATTATGTGATGTCATTAAACTCTGTTTCAGTCAGATTAATTATGTCTGGACTACTGTATTTGTTGTTTTCCTTTCTGTCATTCATTAGTATTTTCTTAAATGAATTTTGTCAAGTTTATCCATTCCCACACTGTGAAGGTGTTTCTGATTTTTAGCAAGTTCAAAGAAAGCTTATATGAAAAATTATTCAAGAGTTTTCAGGGGCCAGAATGACAGTACAGCATGTAGAGTGTTTGTTTTGCATGTAGTCAACCCAGGTTCAATCCTTGGCATCCCCTATGATCCCCTGAGCACCTTCAGGAGTAATTTCTGAGTGCAGAGCCAGGAGTAACCCCTGAGCATTGCCCAGTGTGACCCAAAAAGAAAAAAAATGGTTTTCTTTGTTTAATTTTTTTTTATTTTATAAATTTTATTTTCATAAAAGTAGTACATAATAGTTCATTACAGATAATATTCAAATACCAATACCACTACTGAGCACCTTCCCACAACAATAAGAGGGAAGCGTGTGAAGGTTGTGGTATTTCATTCTGGAGCCATTTAAGCTGGTATATAAGAGAACACGGGCAAGTATATTGAAACCAAACAAATGTGTACTACTTTTGGAATGCATGTGGGCTAGAGTATGAGAGGCTAGAAACTCTGCTTCACTCTCTTTCAGGAGCTTTAGTCTCTGGGTCTGGGCCGTTGATAAGGTTACATTGTGCTGGTTGTAGTTTATGGGTGTGACTGTCAAGCTTCCGGAAAACTGGGGAGCTGGGGGAGGGAAGCTCAGTCCCAATCCAGGTGGGTTGGAGATCTCAGTCACAGGTCCCGCACACCTGGGTTTTCTGTTGGTTCCCTCTTGGGTGAGACTCATCTGAGCGTGTGGAGAATGGCCTTGAACATGGCAGTGGTTGGGGTCTGGAGGTTTTCGGCTGCCAGGGTGCTGCTTGGGGCAGGGAGGGAAACTCAACCCGCCCCCCTCTGGGGGGGGTGGGCGTTGAAGCCTGGCATGGGGTCAGGACAAGGTTTTCTTGTAGACATAAATTTTCACTTTTCTAAGATAAATAAAAATAGAAAGCCAAAATTATAAAGCCAACATTCAACTTTTTAACACAAATCTGATTTTTAGAATGGCTCTGTTCTCCAATCTTACCAGTGAGGTAGGAAAGATACAGTCACTCTTTTTTTCTTTCTGGGCAGTGCTTTTGCTATATTTTATGTTAATATTTCGCCTTAGTTCTAATTTTCCTAGTGACTAACAATGTTGACTACACCATCTCTTTGGTTACTATTTCTAGAGACTTAAAAGTTTTATTCTCTTAGGGACGTGGACCCAGGCAGTGCTCAGCTCTCTCCCTAGGCCAACACAGTAACAACAAGTCTCACAATGGAGACATTACTGGGCCCGCTCGAGCAAATCGGTGAACAATGGGAGGACAGTGCAAAAGTGCTATAATCAAGTCTGGGTCTTGTTTCACAGTTTTTGGATTATATTCTGGACATTTTGGAGGGAGCCTGTGCCCAGTGGCGCTTCATCGAACCCAGGGCTCTTGCACACAAAGGACGCGTTCCAGCCTGAGCTCTCTTGCTGGTCCAATATTCTGTACATTTAAGCATGAGATTGAGTTACCTGTGCCTTTGGAAATCCATTCTTTTTCTTTATCAGCATTCTTTATTTCCCCTTTGTTTTGGGATGATATGCGGTGATATGCAGTGGCTACTTCTGGTGGATGGGACCCAGGTTGGCTGTGTGCTGGACAAGCACTCCATCCTCTGTATTATCTCTCTGGCCTGAAATATGATATTTTATCAGTAAGTTGGTTTCCATATGTGCATTCTGGATCATATCTGCAGGCTGCTCTTTACTAATTTAATTTTCAAAACCTATTCAGCACTCTACCTGCCTGTCCTACTTTGTACTACCCATAGGCCATTTATAAAACATTGCATTACTTGTTTTATTTCATTTATCTTAGTCTTTTTTTCTGTTAATTCTAACTAATTTCACTCATGCGTTATTCAGGTCTATGCCCAGGACAATAAATAGAGATACAAGTTCATTTCCATCGGTGTCCTTTTCAGCAGCAGGAAGTGGGTGGTAGATGCTGGGCTGTGATTTGGGTGGGATCCAGGAGATCCCTCTCTGTGCCTGTGCCCCAGTCTCCCCCACCCCAGAGCGAAGTGTGACAAGCCCTAGCTGAGCCCATGAGCTGCAGAGCTGGTGGCTGTGTCCCTCCCCAGTCTCCTAGCAGGAGGACAAGGAGCAAGTCTTCCTGTGCAGTGTGTGTTGGGATATATCACATGGAGCCCCCAATTTTTTCCTTCATCTTCATAAAGCAAAAGAATCGATGACTCTGAAGATAGAGTATTCAATGGTGGATACTTTGTAAGTCAGGGTGCCTCGTTAGAAAGAAAAGAAAAAAAATTATTGAATTATTGGAGTCAATAGGAAATCTGTCGCTGTCACTGTCCTCCCATTGTTCATCGATTTGTTTGGGCGGACACCAGTAACATCTTCATTGTGAGACCTGTTGTTACTGTTTTTGGCATATTAAATATGCCACGGAGAGCTGGCCAGGCTCTGTCGTGTGGACGGGATACTCTTGGTAGCTTGCTGGGCTCTCCAAAAGGGATGGAGGAATCGAACCTGGGTCGGCCGTGTGCAAGGCAAATGCTGTGCTATCCCTCCAGCCATTCAATAGGAAAAAACACAGAGGATTTTGTTTGCAAACAAAAAAGGATCTTCTATGCATGATGAGCACCAGATGAAAAATAATGAGCAATGTTGCATTTCTGCATCCTCCTTACAACAGTGATACCCACTGTTGGCATTTCAGCCCACAACATAGATTCATGACCGTGTAAGGAAGTGTCTTCTTGCTTCTAGCCCACCCCACAATCTAACTCTGATAAGAACAAGTAAACTGCCCTCCTGCATAAAAATGGCCAGTCGCCCCTGCTCAGAGTGACTTGATTAACAAACAATCCCTCAAGATTTTTTAAATCTAATTTAATAATATATGCTTCTTAATAAAATAACCAAATAGTCCATCAGGTCCTTTAGTAAACAAACAAAATCTCCGTTAAGAAATATATTTTGGTGAATCCTTTTATGTTTAAATTTAAAAGAAGGGAAAATAGAGCAGTAAAGCTGCCTTCAGGATATAAAACTTCCATTAAGTTAAGGAAAGAGGCAAATGATTATATGGGAACAAATAATATAGTTGATCACTTAAAACTACCCTCTTATGCTCCAGGAATCAAAGCATAAGAGCACCTCAGCACATGACACACTTCCGGGTCTCCTCTGTTAGGGGAAAAATTTCTTTTGCTTCTTGGTGTTTCATCTGGAGAGCCCTGTGCCATCTGTCAAATTAGTAACCGTTAATAAAACTTTTTATTCCCATAATAAAACTTTTACTTTAGAAAGCATAACTGTGAATGGTAAAGGTATAAATTTTACATGACGCTCAAAATGAGATACTTAGTATTTTTAACACTTTCTCTTTGTAAAATGTAACTATGCATTGAGGCCAAATTAGATAGGAAGACTGGTTATCAGTAAATGCTTTAATGAGTAACACTTCACAAATCACAAAGCCTCACATCCATTTGGCTTCTCTGACATGTTACCCACAGAAAATTGGAAAAAAATCCACAGTTTTTTATTATACACTCTGGAGGCTCAGTAGAAATTCATATGAATTTCTACCAGAAATAGGTAATAAACTCAACAGCTCATAATTTTTGATGTATAAATGAAGAATGAACCAGCCAAAAAGTAAGATTTGATTTTTATTTTCCTCTAGAACACTACAAACTGTGGACCTGATTTGACATCATGTGGAAAACAGGAAGTTGTGAGATTAATATTTAGCAGTACCTGACACACCAAGGTGCCCATGAAATCAAATATAGTTAGTGATGAGACTCTTCTGTCCTCATTGGCCATGTGCCAGCCTTCTTGAGCTGGAGGATCAGCCTTCTGTTCTTTTCCCTCAGAGATGAAGCTCTCCACGTTCTCTCGCACCTTCCAGCTCGCCAACCAGAACTGAAGAAATTTTTTGTCAGACCTTGACTGTCTGGGGGCATTTCTCATCACTGCTACAAAGTCTGTGATGTTCAGATGAGGTTATTTGCTCAGAAATCTCTCAGGGAGCAGAAAACAGAGTTGGGATCAAATATGTCCACACAACTTCTCATAAGTAGAAAACTGGCTCCCAGAGTTTTCTGCCCACAGAAATTATTTTTCCACAACTGTTAGAAGCAAAGTCATCAACACATAGGGCAGTGCCACTCAGAACCTGTGTCACTATACCCAAGTGGCCCTGGTGGAGGATGACAGCGCATCTGTTCCAAAATGACCATGGAAACTGGCTCAGAACCATATGCCGATGCCTGGGGTAGCCATTCATTCTCAGTCCTGAGTTGATCTGTTGAGCTTTTTAATTACCTTAAAATAAACTTTAGATCTCCAGAGCAGTAGTACAGTGGGTAGGGCACTTGCCTTACACATGGCTGACCCAGGTTCCACCCCAGACACTCAAAATTGTCTCCTGAGTCTGCTAGGAGTGACTCCTGAGTGCAGAGCCAGAAGTAAACTCAGAGCACTGTTGCACACGGCCCAAAAGCAAACCAAAAAAATTAAAATTAAAATAATAAACTTTAGAGCCATAGAGAAAGTCCATGAGGTAAGGTTCCTGCCTTATCTCAATCCTTTAATTCCCCGATCCTGGGTACCACATCTAGTGCCCTGTTCCCTGCCACAAGTGATCCCTGAGCAGGAGTGAGTCTGTCTTATTCAACCAGATGTAGCCCAACCTGCCCCTCCAAAAAATACATAGTAACTTTCAAAATTAAGGTAGTATCAGATTTATAAGAAAAAATAAAGATAGCATACAGGGTCCAGTGTATCCCATACCCAATATCCTAACAACATATTTGCCAAAGTGATCAAACTCATATTGGTATATTACTGTTAACAAGTGTCCACATTTCACTTGGACTTCCTTGTTTGTTTCCATTTTCCACTTTTTTCCCCCTCCCCGCCACCCTTCCTATGTTCTAGGAGGCATCTATGGCTTTTAGTTAGCATGACTTCACTTCGGCTATGTGCAAACATGTTGAGCAAAGATTTTTAGACCTTCCCGTAGTTATAATGTTTTTCTCATGATTCAATGGAACTTACGGGTTTTTCAGAGAAAGACTGTCGTTATAAATTACAATTCTCATCACATCACACTGTGTATTTAACTTTCCACAGTTGATGCTAACTTTGGTTCCCTAGTGTGTTAAATATAGTTCTCTGTCTTGTGTGGAAGAAAGCCACTGTTTGTTGAACACTCGATTTATGCAGGATTGTGTCTCACAGGAGGCAGAGAATGGGTGTGAGTTACTTGGAATTCTCCTGCAAGGGAAGTTGGTTCCCTTATGCATTTATTAATGCTGTGATCTATTTACATAAGTATAGATTCATGGATATTAATTCTGTTCTTTGGGTTTTACCTGGTATCACTGTATTTTGCTGCTCATGTTGTTCCTGGGCATTTTTCTCCTAGGTTTGTTTCTTGTCCTAGAACCAGCCATTCATCAAAGATCATTGGGTCCTAGTGGAAAATCATATCATAAATTGAGGCCTTTCTCAGTGAGGCTTTTTCATTTCCTGTCCTCTCAACTGATGGGTAGAACTTAAATGATTCAATATATCCTAAAGGGACATTGCTTAGTCAAAGGAGCTCACCAATAGATTAAATGTGGTGTGAATCTAAAAGAATAGATTTGCACTGACCTATATATATTTTTCTGCATGTAACTGCACACATGTGCATGGTTAAACAGGACTTCCTCTCCACTCCACTGTCTTACCTACCTGTGATTGATCAAAGTACTTTTTCTGCAAGGGAAATTATGCATGTTTACACATTGCATTAAAAATGAAAGCTGTCAAAACTGTCTTTATTTCCATGAGAAAGAGGCCTAATACATCTCATTCATTTGTACATGTAGTTCATCTCCCAAATGAGATGCCAGGAAAATCCCACTGTCAGTTACCTTGGTGGCATTACTTAGACGAGAATCCCTGACGAGCATCTTTCATCTCATTGGTGAAGTCTATAAGAATGGCTATTCTGCAGATACATCATTCAGAACTTTCCAGCAGATACTCAGCACAGGCATGCTGCTGACAGTGAGACTGAAAGCCTCCTCCATACTCCCAAAACCTCATTTCAGTCACACAGTAAAAGACCATTCTGACTATTCAGAATGCCTGCCCATGGCTTAGGGCTTATTAGGAGTGAGTGTGTACATATGTACTCTGCAAACCCACTGGCTTAGATGTTTTTAGTATTGGTCCAGAAGATTTCTGATTCCTCGATCCTGACTGTTGTCATTTTCCTCTGTGTCATCTGATATTCCTGGAACATGTCCCTGATGTCAGTGGAGCACAGTGGATCAGGCTCTCAGAATTGAACCCCAAAGGCCAACTGATTTTTACTGATTTTCCAGCAAACTTTCTGATTTTTCTTGGAAAAACAAAATGTTCCCCCTCCATTTTCTGCTGTGGCTTTGATTTGTGTGCTGTGCTTTTGGTGGCTCAGCCATTTCCGAGCAGAGTAGGTTCGTGATCCACCTGACTATCTTGCACAGCACGGAAATTAGTGCGTGAATGGCTCCTGGTCAGTGATCATTTACCCTAAACCTGAACACAAGTATTTCCTGAGCTTTGGGCAATGCATGCATTCCTGTGACTATCGTTTGGATGAGTGCAGGTGACACACAATTGGTGCAGGTACCAAGAGAAAGGGGTTCTGGCCACTTGAGAATTGGCCCTGGTCTGAGAAACATGCAAGAGTCTATCTATAGACAAGTCATTAGCATCCGAGTACTGTGCTTCCATTCCAGCCAATGAGGATGCAACATGGGGCTACAGATTGGGTCGAAGTTTCTCCAGGAGGGTGGCACCACCACTAGATGATTGACTGAGTCCTCTGAGGCTGAGCAGAGAACTCGGGGAACCGGAAACAGTACACAAATAGGACTGACTAGCTAGACGCGTATAATATTTCATGAATGTAGCTAACTTTGTTTTTTTATCTTTGAGGGCTATACCTGGCTGTGCTCAGGACTTATACCTGGCTTTGTGCTCAGGGATAGCTTCTGGCAGGACTTGGGAGACCATAGGTAATGCTGGGGATTAAACCTAGGTCAGCTGCATGCAACTGTACTATTGCTCTGGCCCAGTTGTATCATCTTGCAGGGATTTTATTTTTCAGTACAAAGTAGTGGTGTTCCACAGATAAGATTCTTCCAGCCACAGTCTTAATATGGCTTGCCTTTCTGGAATTACAATAGAGATTGTACTGTTTATCAAGGCTGCTTGTGAGTACTCGAGAGATTTTGCATTATTGTGTAGCAACAAACTTAGAGACTATCAAGTTTGACAAATTAATATAAATGTGTGAAGACATTTTTCCTGCCTACGTGGTTACCATTACCAAAAATGAGAGACATGCTTTGATTTGTGGAGACATAAAAAAATTTTAAGGAGAAATTCTTGCTTATAGACTTGAAAATATATTAGTGATCTGAGTCAGAATTCTGGCTTCTCTGTTGCTCACATTGCTGGAGCTTGCCAATGGAGTCATTTAGTTGAAAGCACTTAGATTTCCTTTGTCCTAATGCTTCCTTGGACCACCTTTGAATTGGAGGTTCACTTTTCCTGGATTTAATTTTATTACATGAGGCAAAAGCTGGGCCCCAAGCAAAAATACGATTTTATTAGTGTTGATATTTTAAAATGCAATGCTTTGGTTTTCTCAATTTGGAAAATGAGCATTTTGTGCAAAATACGATTTTCTAATGGATGTTAGAAATACAACTGCACCTGGGGCTAAAGAGATAGTAGAGCTGGTAGGGCATTTGCCTTGCACAGCCGACCTGGATTCAATCCCCAGCAACCCCTGTGGTCCTCTGAGCCCTACAAGGAGTGAGTCCTGTGCACATTACCAGAAGTAAGTTCTGAGTACTGCTGTGTGTAGACCAAAAATGAGAGAGGGAGAGAAATAATAACTACGATTTCACCCACAACGAAGAGCTGAGCCTTCATAGAAAACCATGCTCACTCCTAAATTTAAATAACCTGTTCATTGAGATTCTGCATCCTATACCCATATTCACAGGAAATGAGTGCTAATTCCATCGAGAATATTTCAAAATGTTTCATTTGGTTCATAAGGAGCCACACGTCTTAAGAATGGGCACCTGCCATTCATAGATATGACTAAATGTTCCTTGTCAGTAAAACAAAGAACAGATTATTGCTATGTACATCAGCATAGTGAATGTCAAACAGTAAGAAGCTGGGCGTATGATGTGGCGATCTTGTTTTTCCCCTTTTGTCAGATTATGCTCCAGAGAACGCCTTTCTGGAAATAAAGGTGGTATTCTCACTGGAACTCTGCTACTGTCCAATGAGCTATGATTCCAGACTCTCTTGTTTTCATTCAAGCAGGAAGTACATAAAATAATACATCTCCCTCTGTTGACTTCCCATTGCAAACAAATATTTGACATTTCTATTGTTTAAATTCCAAAAATGAACCACCAACATGGTGTCCTCTAAGATTTTGCCTGATTTCAATTTCTTTCCATTACTAGCTCTTTTGGGTTTTAACATCCATAGACAAGTGAATTTCCTCAGTAATGTCAAGTAGGGATTATATCAATCTCTTTTTTACTCAAAGAAAGCCTTTCTCTAAATTCAGCTGCTTCCAGTTCCTGTTTTATTTCGTAGTTCTCAAAATAAAAGTCAGCTTGCAAGGATCTTAAGCTGAAAGTTACATTTTCCTCGGCTGGCCAGCAAAGCTCTGCATTTGTTTTAATAACTGTTTCTTAAAGTCTTCAGCAATGTTTTCAAAGCACACCAATGTTTACTGTCAAAGAAATACACTTTAATTTGTTGCCAAATGGTTTTGTAGATACAGAAGGAGTAAATTTTCCAGAGCAGCCTGCCGTAGCTTAAGAGAATTTTCATTCATAATAGTTCTTCTTTGGTGTGTTTTACAAAATCCAGCAGCCATCAGGAACAGGGTTGTGTTACAATAAATTACTTTCATTCACATATTTGTAAAATTCACACCTGTGCATACCAATAGAATAGTTCTTTTTATTGATGCATATTATTTCAGTCTTAAATACACCAGATTATTTTAATCTTCCTGCCTAGCACTCAGCTAGAATTACTTCCAGTTATGGATGATACCAATAAAGCTTACAGTCCTCTTAAATAAGGTTTATGTCTATGTTCACTTGTTTCTCTTCAGTAACTACCTAAAAATGGGGGGGACTTCTGCCTCTTTTGACATAAAATTGAAAGGTATACCTCTGCAGATGACTTTGACTTCAGTATAGTAAGTTCAGTGTGACTTTGTCTGCAGGACAATAAAATAATAAAATTTCAAGATTGGAGTAGGACTGGAGTTTCTCCCTGATTTTTAATCTAAAGTAAGTCTCTCCTGAAGAGTACTAAATCCCTGGATCATTTCTTTCTTGTATATCCTGTCTTTGCCTTTGAACTACTTATTGAGTAACTTTATATCCAGTATAATAATGTGGTTATTACATAATTATGGTTATTACAATTACAAAAAAATCACAACAAGAATTCTATATTGGACCTCTGTGGCTTTCTCCTCCCCTCCAGCCCTCCGCCTACTTACCATCTTTGGTGTTGGAAATGCCAAGGATACCAATTTTAACTGTGGTTTTTAAAGTTATGTTCCTCACGCTCTCGTTGGAGATTTCAGTTAGCCTCCTGATTGAAAACTACTTCAAATTAATACCAACTTAATGTTATTAGTATACTGAACTTTCACTCTCAAGTTTATCCAACAGATAGCTTCACTGTTATTGTTGTTCTCATTGTCATTTAAATTACAATTTTATGCCTCATAACTTTCTGAGCACAGCATAATCATGCTTGATTTATACGATTGTGCTTTAAATCATAAGGAGTGAAAAAGCATTTATAAAAGACACTGATGCTGTCTCTATTACTTCCCTCTGCAGTTCCATTACCTTGATTCTTGGTGCCGACTTCCTGTTATCACTTTCACTTTTCACTCAGCCTGAAATACATTGTAATGTTTGTTGTTAGAGCAAGTAGGCTTTTCATTTTATTGATGACCCTTCTTTTGTTGATTGCAAGAATCAAGTTCTTTTGTGGGTTTTTTTTATAGTTTGTGTATGATATTGTTAGCGAGAAAGCAAATTTTCCTGAAAGATTTGCATACAGAACTTGAAAGACTAAAAGTTTATTGTGCAGAAAAGGTAGGTTCCAGGTCCTTCCCCAGACGTCCAGGCCTCTCTGAATAGTGAATGATGTCCAGGTCCTGTTCCTGACAGTTGAGAGGAGAGAGGAAAGAAGGGAGAGGAGAGGAACTGAGGAGGAGAAAGGGGACAGGGGAGAGGAAGAGGGAGGGGGAGGGGGAAAGAAAAGGGGAGGAGGGAGGGGGATAAAGGGAGAAGAAGAGCTAGGGGGCTACCTTTTATCTGCTGCTAAATCCCACCCCCAGCCATCCCTCCCCACTCATCCCTCCCCCAGCCATCTACGTCCTGATGGTTACCTGGCTACCTGGTCCATGGGTGAAGATTCAAAGTGACCTGGCGCTCTACACCCAGCTCCCCTGTATCAATGTTTAAATATGAAACTCATTGAATTTATTCAGTGGCATTTTTTCAGCTTCTTAGACATGTTTGTTTTTGTTTTTTTCATAAGTTATTTTTTAAAGGGTTGGGTTTGGGGTCACATCCAGCAGGGCTCAGGTCAGACTTCTGGCTCTGTGCTCAGGGCTCACTGCTGGCTCTGTGCTTGGTGCTCACTGCAGGTTCTGTGCTCAGGGCTGATTCCTAAGCAAGGCTCCAGAGACCTTAGGTGGTCCTGGGGATTGAACACCAGTGCTGTTGGCGACATGAGAGGCAAATGCCTTATCCATCGTGCTATCTCTTTGGCTCATGTTTTATATTATTCAGGGAGTTTGTAATGATATCTTCAAATTAGTTTTGTCCCATATTTTTCCTGTTCCTTGAAGCTCTCATTTTACATACATTTGATGATGTTTCACAGCTTCTGAGATTTTGTCCACTTTTCTTCACTTTGTTTCGATTCTGTAGACTGGGTAATTGTAATAGACTATCATAAAGTCTCTCTGGTTCTTTCTTTTATTTAGCACTGTTAGCTCTGTCCTCCCATTGTTGTTCCTCGAATTGCTTGAGTGGGCACCAGTAATGTCTCCATTATGAGGCTTGTTGTTACTATCTTTTCATGTCATTTTTCATTTCATCATCCTGTTATTCGTCGATTGCCTCGAGCAGGCCCCAGTAACGTCTCTTTCATCCTAGCCCTGAGATTATATTCAAGGCTCTTTAGGAGAAAGAGACCCATCATTGTTACTGGTATTTGGCATATTTGGTACGCCACAGGGAGTTTGCCAGACTCTGCCCTGTGGGCAGGCTACATTCGATAGCCTGCAAGTTTGTCCAAAGTAGGAATGAGATAATAAGATGTCATAAAAAGATGTCCCGATAAGATGTCGCGCGGCCGCGAATGCAGCCGCGTGGTTCCAGGAGCTGGATTTTATAGTCTCAGAGTCTTGGCCGTTGATGGGATTACACGGCGCCAGGGGGCCAGGTGGTGGGTGTGACCCCCGCCTACTGGAATTTGGAGGATCTGGGTGGAGGATGCTCGACTCCAATCCGAGTAGGCTTGGAGATCTTGGCTCCGGAACCCGCGTGGATTTGTCCCTCTGCCAGTACCTTCATGTGTGCGGAGAGTGGTCTCAGCATGGTGGTGTCTGGTCCTGGAGGTCTTCGGCTGCCGGAGCCCTGGTCGGGGCAGGGAGGAAAGCTCAACCCGCTCCCCTCCAAGGGGCCCCGGCGAGGAACAGCCAGGCGCGGGGGCAGGTGGCTGTTACTATCTTTGGCATATCAAATATGCCACAGGGAGCTTGCCAGGCTCTGTCCTGCGGGTGGGATACTCTTGGTAGCTTTCCGGGCTCTCTGAGAGGGATGGAGGAATCTGACCTGGGTCGGTCTCATGCAAGGCAAATGCCCTACCCACTGTGCTATCACTCCACCATTACTTTCCTTCTAAGACCCTCTGTTCTGTTTTTTAATTTTGCTCACTGTGCTTTTTAATCCCAGAAATCTATTTGGTTCTTGTATGCAATTTTAATCTCCTTGTTGTTGTTATGATGAAATTTAAGAATTTATAGGTAATGATAAGCTGATTCTAAAATTAGATGGTAAGGAACAATAACCTAAAACAAGTTTGGAGAACAAAATTAGAAATCTTATATTACCTGATTTCATATATTACTATATCTAAAGTGATATCAATCAACATGATGTTATTGTCAAAAATATAGACACATATATCTATAAAATGGAGTTGAGAATTTAGAAATAAACAATACTAAAACAGTCAACAGATTTTTTGACAAAAGTGCAAAGGATGAGATAATGTTTTCAATATATAATGCTGGAAAAATTGAACATTCAAAATAAAAAGACCTAGAAATATACATTATATGAAAAGTAACTAAAAATTAATCATTGGCATAAATATGAATTGGGAAATTTGATTTACAAAAGTAGGAGAAAATCCCTCCTATTTCAGGTTAGTCAAAAGATTTTTTTAGGGGATGGAGTGATAGTACAGTGTGTAGAGCATTTGCCTTGCACACGGCCAACCCCAGTTCGATTCCCAGCATCCCATATGGTCCTCTGAGCACCACCAGGAATAATTCCTGAGTGCAGAGCCAGGAGTGGCCCCTGAGCTTCGCTGGGTGTGACCCAAAAAGCAAAAAAAAAGTTTTTTTTTAAGATATCACATCAAAAGTATGATCTACACAAAAAAATATTGACAAATTGAACATAGTACATTTAAAATAATTTGCCCTGGAAATAAATAGGGTTAAGGGAATGAAAAGGCAAAGCTACATGTTGAGAGAGAATATTTACAAATCACATTTCTGTAAAGAGCTGGTATACAGAATTTGTTAACAAGACTCAAAATGACCCAGTAAAAGAGGAAGGAAATCCATTTAAATAAACACATCATTAAAAGGTATATGATGTTGAAGGCACGTGTGAGGTATATTCAATACCATTAAACATTGGACCATTATAAGCACTGACTAGGATACAGACCTTTTGAAACGTGATTGTTGATTTGGGGATCACACCTGGAAGCATTCAGGGGTGACACTCTGCTCTGTACTTGCAAGTCACTCAGTGGTACTCAGGGGACTGGTTCCAGAAAGCAAACCTCAGCCTCTTCAAGGTGCCCTGCCTGCTCAGCTATCTTCCCGCCTCAAGATGCTTTTTGTTTCAATTGCCCATCAAATATTGATGAGGATGTGAGAAACCAGGACTCCTATAAATTTCCTCTGCAAAACACAATGGCACAGCTAAGTTGAAAACAGTTTAGTGGATCACACAGAGTCAAACACCAACCTGCCATATTATTGGCATCCCCACTTCTAGAAAGCAATAACATTTTCACACACTCGTACAGATGTGTGCACACTCAAACTGTTTAGGAAAGTGTACATCTGTTTTATTTGTAATTTTGACATTTTGAGATCAACCCAAATTTCCTTTGGCATGTCCAACAAAGTGCTATGCATTCTAAAAACAAGGTTCTGCTTTGGATAATGTTAAAGGAAAAAATTTGAGGATTCTTGATGTGAAAGAAGGCAGGTTCAGAGCTGCATGTCCGATTCTGGTTAGGTGGGACATGGAGAATTGTTGCTAACAAAATGGTTCAAAGAACTCTGTGATGCTGGAACCGGGGTAGGTGCATGAGGCTGTTCAATATAACTGCGTTCTATGGAAGATATTTCTTTTGATTAAAAAAACATTTTAAACCCGTCTTCTCTCTTAAACACATAACTTCTTTCTTCCTCTCCCCTCAGATCTAAGTAAGTTTCAGCTAATAAAAACTATCTTATATCACCCCCCAAAAAGTATTTTATATATTAAAAAGATGACATGCATATTCTTTAGAAGGAAGTACAGATAAGAGGAAAGACTGGATTTCTACATCAACAGTTTAATCTTATTCTATTAGTAACCATCCCCCCCACCTCTGTCCTCCTTATGATGGTATGAGGAAAGACAACTACAGTTTCAGTGTACTGCCATGTCCAGTTCCAACCCTGATCTAGAAGGAAATGTTGTCTCCTGTTCACTGCTTCATTTAGTTGCTCTTTTTCTACTAGGTGTTTTCTTCAGTCTTTGACTCTTTGACTTGTCAAATCCTGAGTCTTCTTCCTGGCATCCGACAGGGCATCCATACCGTGTGGCTCCTCTGGCTTTATCCTTGGTTTTACTTCCATTCATCCTGGCCCCATGAGGTGCTACATACATTTCCCCTGACCCCTAGGGCCATCTCTCCCTCTGATTGCTCAGTGCTCTCTGCTTTTGATTTTCTCTGTGACTCTGTTGTCTCTCTTTGCAAGCTCACTGCTGTACTCAACTCCAGCTTGCCCACTAAGTTGAGAGAGTGTGACCAGGAACCTGTACAAATGGAGGTTTTTATCTGTGCAAGTATTTGCTCTTGGTTTTTCTTTGTTGCTATGGATCCTTCTCTCATTTCCAAGTTACTTCCCTTTCTGAGATCTTACTGTTTGGGTCATTTCTATAAGTTAAAGTAACTTGTGGAAAAGCTTGGGACTGACCCTCTCAGGAAAAAAAAGTTTTCTAGATGGCAACTCTTTCCTGCCCTCCTAATATTGAACTTTAAATATATACACACATAAATGTATTTTTGGTATGTTTGAGACATCATAGCACAGTGGTAGGGCGTTCGCCTTACAAGCAGACAACATGGCCGACCCGAGTTCGATTCCTCCGCCCCTCTCGGAGAGCCTGGCAAGCTACCGAGAATATTCGATATGCCAAACACAGTAACAACAAAGTCTCCAGGGCCCGCTGGGCCCGCTCGAGCAAATCGACGATCAACGGGAGGGCCTTTACCTTTACCTTTACCTTTGAGACATCATGAACATCTACTGTTGTTAATTTATGAGTGAATAGGTAAACTTTTACTGCTTATTTTAAAACCATACTTACTCACTTGAATAGTTTTCTTTTGTCTATTATTATTTTAAAATTCACTCATTTTATTGGACAATGACAGGGCAGTGGTCATTATATACATGCAATTATGTGTATGTAATGGACATTCCCCACTGGGCAGATATCAAGCTCAGACTCCTATGAACATTTATCTTTGCCAGCCCTGGGAGGCATCTCCTCTGTCCTGTCATGGGTTGGATGAATTTGCTGTGTCATGGGTTGGACAGATTGGGGTAAGAAAAGCCTCCCAAATTGTGCTCTTCAGGCCCAGAGCCAAATGATTCAGTGCTAACACCCAAGAATGTGGCAAATTTTGGACCCTGTGTAGCCAGGGACCACCAGGGCCACCCTGGCAGTGCTCAGGGTCCCCAGAGCTGTACTTGCTGCCCCATGGGGGGCATGGGACAGCCTATGGCATTTATCAGTGAAGGTGAAGGTTACACAGGGCAGTGCTCAGCAAGCCCTGTGGGGCCAAGGATAGAGCCTGGGCATCACACACACAAAACTCATGCTCCCAACCTCAGAACCAGCTCCAGGCTCCCTATTCCATTGTTGTTGTTTTCAAGCATTTTGCCCTGGTTAGCAGGAACACTTGGAGACTGTGGGTGATTATGGGGTAGGGGAAATGTCTAAGATAAGGCCCCAGGTTTCAGAGACATTTTGCCTTTGAATCTGGGAAGACTCTACAAGCCCCTCTTACCCCCATGTACCCCAGTGTTGGCACCACAGGAGGCAGTATTTAATTGACATTGCATTCAGAGTAGGAATGTATCAAGAGGCCAACATGGCCCCAGCTAGTAGTTGAATTTTTAAGACAGTCCTCTGTGAGGACTAAAATCTCCATCCTGAGAGGCACACCAGAAGGCATAAGAGCCAGGAAGTGGCATGAGGAAAACTGAGGGGTCAAAGAGTTCATGGGCAGATGACTCTCCTATGAGATGAGCAGTGATCTCTAGTGAGCAGGTGGTTTTGAATGTTACTTTACATGTGAATCTATTCTCTGCTTTACACATATGGAGAGAGAAGAAAGGGCTGGCATCATTAAAAAAATAGTTTGTAGCAACTTGGATGGAAATGGAAAAGACCATATCAAATCAAAGGCAGAAGGACAAATGCAGAATGATCCCATGCATTCATCTATGGAATCTAGAGAAAAAAATCAGTGGTATAGATAATATCTGTTCGTACTAAACTTGGGGTACTAAACTTGGAAACAGAACAGAGAGTGCCAAGTCAGGCCAGGGGCTGTTGGGAACAGAGTGGAAGGGGCCAAGGGAGGTAAGAAGCTGTACCCAATCAGAAATGTCAATCAACCAAATAATGTGGCAGGAATGGGAGGGAAAGATCACTGGGTTGGAGGTGACATTGGGATGGGATGAAGGTCATGGCACATCAGCTGCAGGGATATACTGTGATTTTATACATCAGTCCATAAACCTGAACACTGTTGTCACCCTGTTTCCTAAATTGTGGCAAAAATAGAGAAATCAACATCCGTGCTAAGCACCACTGAAACTCTAAGAACTCACTTCCATCGCTCACTATTTCTCCATCTTTTCCAAATCTTACTCTCTCCCCTCCCCACTCTCCTTGCCTCCTCATAGTCACCATGCATGTTAGAGACAGTCCCATGCCTCATAGTTCTGTTCATGTTAGAGACATAAATGTTAGAATTCAATGACATATTCAATAAATATATTGCAAAGAAAATAGAAGGATGGATGTATATCTCAAAGAGAGATGCCATTTCTGCCTAGCTCAAATATATTTGTTACCTAGATTTTCAGGAAGTTTGTTTGTCAAAGGAGCTTTCTGCAAACTTCCTGAGTTCATTCAGAAAATGTTTGAGACACTCCTGCAAACACTATGAGTGATGGAAGGGGGAATGGACTGGTCAGCTGACATCAATTATATTAACAGGAGAGAGCAAAGGTCCTGCAGAAGCCCATGGACCAATCACTGATTGTCTGTGAGACTCAGACCCTAACTTAAGATGCTTAAGAATAGTTTCCAATGCCTACACTTCATCAATAGCCTTGTGCTATTGATTAATTGCACATTTTTAAGTATTAACTGCATAGCCACGTTCTCTTTGCCTCATTTTTCTTCTCTGAGATGACTCTTGACGGGACTATTGTGCTTTCTCCTTTCATATAACAAAGGCACTCAACTTAAGCCTTGACACTTGTAGAAATGTTTGACCTGGAATTACTTTCTTCTAAAGAGATTCACCTTGACCTCAGAACCTTAATAAAAAAAGGGGGATGGTGTTTTCTTTTATATTCAGCTTCAAGTCGAAGTTGTACTCACTTGTTGAATGGTGAACTCTGAGGTTGGTGCATTTTGTTAAAATGTCTCCAATTTCCTTTTTCCAGACTATTATGGTTATTTCTTTTGAGTGATGACAGTCAGTTCTAATCTTCACAAAGACAGGGCACTTCAGGGCTTAGTTGGAAGGTTAATACCCCGTTACTATGGAACAAAAGGTGTACTCAGGGAGAGAACAGAATATAGACTTGCTGAGCGCAATATAAATGAAGTTATGTAATACAGTTGAGTAAAGAAAATGCAGAGCTAGCAATGCTTATTTTTTATTTTAATTTTTATATCATACTTTCAAAGCTACAAGTAAAAGTCAAATCTTTATTACTTTGTTGTCAAAGGACTTTATGAAGCAAAAATATATTTCTCAGATGATATTCTCTTCTGTACTAAAACCAGATACTGAGAGTTTTCAGACATATTTTCCTCCTTTTAACAATCAGTAGCCATTAAAACACTAATTAAATACTTATGATCAGTTTTTAAAGTAGACTTACAGTCTTCTTCCTTATACTATACTGTGGAAGTAAAGGCTTATTTGGGGTTTTTTAAATTTAAGATTTTTAACAAGACAGCTTTTATTTATCTTACCATAATTTTGCAAAGCAGTCTGCAGTAACTTCGATGTTTCTCCCACTCATTCTTCTTTAAAGTACTTTCAAAAGCCACTGAAAAATTGCTTTCCTTACTCATTACTGAGATAATATTATTTGATGATTTTACATGAAATCAACATCTTCATTTCTTTTTACTCCCTTTTCAATCATATTTATTTACTTGTTTTAAATAGTAATGAGTAAAGCACTTGATTTTCTTAAAATGAAACCATGCAGGGTAAACAAATCCTGAATTTTAAATGAATGTAACTTTATGATTGAGGTGTTTGTCATTGACAAGTGCATATGCAGTTTGAGTCTACACAATAGCTTGGCACACGCTGTCCCAAACTCTCCTATCAGAGTCAGTGTCTCCCAGATGCCCCACTTTTCCTAAATGCCTCTGGTATTGGCCGTTAGCTTTAGCCTGTGTTGGCTTTCATATGCCTTTGGTGAGGAGAAATGTGACTCGCAGGCAGTGGGCGAAACATAAATGTGATGGGAGTGGGAGTGTGTATACTCTGCTGAGCTCATCAAGGTTCTTGGCTCTTGCCCGTTCTTACTAGAAAGATGTCTCGGGCAGCTCTAGTGCCAGGAGGAAAATGAGGATTTTCCTTCTTGCTCCAGAGTTCCCAAAGTCTCCTAAACAGAGAAGTGTGAGCCTTCACGAAAGATTATTGCAGGTTTTGTCATAGTGATGAAAGCCAGAGTCTCAATGGGTTTATTCCCTGGACCAGAAAGAAAGGAGCTGGATGTGCATGAGGCTGACCCTGGTTTGATCCCTGGCACCATCTAGGCTCCACCAAGCCCGGCCAGGAATGATCCCTGAGCACAGAGCCAGGAGTAAGCCCTGATCATTACTGGGTGTGGCCCCAAACAAAATAAAGCAAAATCAAAAGCATCTACTCAAATTGAAGAGGCATTGAAGGTGAAAATATATCTTAAACATACAACTAGAAGATACCAGAAAAAGGAAACAAACATGCAGCTCTTAGCAGTAATGCAATGATTATGCAAACTGCCAATGACCATTATTTTATTCTCAAAAGAATTCAAATATAAAATGCACCCTCTCAGGATAGACATAGAATGACTGCACTGATTTAACATAGTATGAGACTAACACCCAAGGAAAGTAGAGACAAGGGACAGGAGGATTGCTCCACAGCTGGAAGCCCGCTTCATGTGCTAGGAGAGAAGGCAGTTGGAGAAGAAAAAAGACTACTGAGTCAGTGATGGTTGGAGGGATCACTTGAGATGGAGATGTGTGCTAAAAGTAGACAAAGAACAAAACATGATGACCTCTCGTATCTGTATTGCAAATCATAGTGCCCCAAAGTAGAGAGAGATTAAAAAAGGAAAGTGCCTGCCATAAGGGCAATGGGGGGGGGGGGGGGACTTTGGGAGGGCTACTAGAGGTGAAAAAGGTACATTGGTGAAGGGATGGGTGTTTGACCATTGTATGACTGAAACTCTATCATGAAAGCTTTGTAACTATATCTCACAGTGATTCAATAAAAAAAGAAAAAGAGAAAAAAGAAAAGAAAATGCACCCTCTCAGTGGAGAATGAGTCTAATAAAGACAACATAAGTTGTTAACGAAACCACATCATTGGAATTTAGAACTTAAGAGAGAATTAGTGAAATAGAGACAGATAAGAATACAGTTAGCCAAATAACATGTGGCAACAATAATGTTTGGGAAATAAGGAGAGAGTCAGCAATCCAGAGAGACAGCCATGTATTTGTAACTGTGTCCTTACATGAAAAGAGAAAGAAACCAGACCCCAAAAATATTTTAAACAGCAGAAGTTGAGAGAGATGTAGACTGGTGAGACATCAAATCAGGCATTCAGCCCCCTCCACCCCCCGACGCCTTGCCCCCATGAACTCCAATCAGGATGAATAGGAAAGTGATTATAAAATTCTTAAACACATCAAGGTAATCAGCTGAAAATCAAGATCAAAGATAAAAATCTTAAAAGCACCTAAATCAAAAACACTCTTTTGCTTCAAGGTTCAATAATTACATTGAGTGTGAACTATAAAACAACGAAGATGGAACTGAGAAGACAATGGAGCAAACCCTTCAGAACTATTTTCACAAACAGTGGATAGCAGAGTATTAGGTGCCATGGGCCTCCAAGCCTTTGGAGTACCCACGTCAAGTGGCTTTAAGTTCCTCTCTCAAGCTTGGTTGTGACCAGGTCTGGAAATGCCAACTGACCTGTGCCCTAGACTATATCCTGCTTGGACCTCAGTCGGAGGATACACCTTCCTAAAATTTGTCAAAGGTGCCCTCTGTGACTAGGAGCAGCTGTTTCACCAGTTGTTTTGGTGACCCTGACCCAAACCACAAACATCTGACCCATGCCCCTCTTTCTTTACTTTAGGTGCTTTCTGACCTCTTACTCTTGGGTCAACCAGATGTCCACATTAACTCAATAATGGAGCCTATGGAAGGGGGGGTTCAATGATGATATACAGTCAGTCTCCAGGACTGACCATGCTGTCTTTCTCTGATGCTCTTAGACCACTGCACAGCAAAGGCAAGTGAGCCTTCAAGTCTGGCATTAATGTCCACCCTTGAGGTGTCTCAGTCCCCATAAGCCTGTCTCAACCACAGAGGGGGTGGCAATGCATCCTCGGTGCAGAATGTGGAGATCTTCAAGCACTGGCTTTCTGTCCTTCCCACTGGACATGTTCTGGGATGTCAGGCTTGGGGTCTCCAGCAAACGTGTCCCTTTCTCAGAATTCTTATGGTCTAAAAATCTCTGAAGAGAACCCGGTTGGAGTATGATGTGTTGTTCCATTCTCATGCTATGAAATTTAATAAAACTTGGTAAAGGTAAAGGTAAAGGCCCTCCCGTTGATCGTCGATTTGCTCAAGCGGGCCCAGTAACATCTCCATTGGAGACTTTGTTGTTACTGTGTCTGGCATATCGAATACTCTGGGTAGCTTGCCGGGCTCTCCGAGAGGGGCAGAGGAATCGAACTCGGGTCAGCCATGTTGGCTGCTTGTAAGGCGAACGCCCTACCCGCAATAAAACTTGAACATAAATTATTATTTTTTTCCTGCGCAGGTAGTTGAGCTTTACATTTGTGGTTGCCATAAGTGAGATGTGATAATCATCACCAATTTGGGTCTTTTTGGAGGGGGTGGCACACCTGGAAGTGCCCACAAATTACCCATGGCTCTGTGCTCAGGGATCATTTCTGGCAGTGCTCAGGGAGCCATATGTGGTGCCGGAGATTAAACCTGGGTCAGCCACATGCAAGGCAAGCTGTTTACCTACTGTGTGGTCTCTCTAGCCTAAAATAGGACCTCTGAAAGTCCTTTTTGAAGTGAGTAGACACTGGCCCCACAAGGATGAAGAATGGTTGTGAGTAATGCTGTGCCATCATCAACAACTACAACAGAAAACCAGTAATTGTAGGTAATTGCAAGAGGCTAAAAGATGGATATTGGCGATATACAAGGTGTCCAAAGAACTGTGATGTAGTGAGTCATGTCTCTGCTCTAGATGGTCCTGTGTCAGGAGATGGATTTGACAGCAGCCTAGAGAGATGTTTTTCTGGTCCAAGAAGGTAAATAGGGCTTGGACACTTGCAAGGACCTTTGAGTAAATGATCAGACAATGATCAAGTCTGGAGTTAGAAAATAGTGGGGCTGGGGTGATAGTACAGTGGGTTAGGTGCTTGCTTGCCTTCTACGTGGCTCAATCCCTGGCATCTCATATATTTCCCCAACCCCCACCAAGAGTGTTCCCTGAGTATAGAGCCAGGAGTAATGCCCAAGCATTACTCAGTGTGGTCCCCATGGTAGCATGGCTATACTAATTTTTCATGTTGGTCAATGGACTATGGCAATATAAGATCAACAATACCAGACAAAGAGTAAAAGATATATGGGGACTCGCTGTAAACTCCTGAAACTTTTTGTACACCTAAAATGCATCTTGGTAAAGTTTATTTAAAGGATATTAGGCTGGAGCCTGGAATGAAATTTCCAGTGCTTACCAGGAGTAAGTAAAGTAAAGTAAAGGCCCTCCCGTTGATCATCGATTTGCTCGAGCGGGCCCAGTAACGTCTCCATTGGAGACTTTGTTGTTACTGTGTCTGGCATATCGAATATGTCACGGGGAGCTTCCCAGGCTCTGCCGTGCGGGCGAGATACTCTCGGTAGTTTGCCGGGCTCTCCAAGAGGGGCGGAGGAATCGAACTCGGGTCGGCTTTGTTGGCTGCGTGCAAGGCAAACGCCGTACCGCTGTGCTATCGCTCCAGCCCTCGCTTCAGCAGCACATATACTATACTTACCAGGAACTGCCTGGAAAGTCTAGTGCAAACGCCAGGATCCCAGCTGGGAGATCTGGATTTGATTTTGATATGAGTGAGAGGCAGGAAACTCAGAGCTTCTCACCATAATTAATAGCCAGCCAGTGGCCACCCTGAGTCCAGGCAAAAAGCCTTCAGGAGTGCTCAGCGGGCTGATCAAGAGCTCTGCAGTACTGGGCAGTCTCGAAGGGCTGATATGTTGGACTGAACATTCAGACAGGAGAGCAGGGTTAGGGTGAGGCAGGAAGGCATGTAGTGAGCCTCCAGCAACCACATTTTCAGTGCTCTCTGGGAGCCCCCAATGGCCTTGCTTGTGCTCCAGGTGCTTGCTGGACTCTAATCACTTCCTTTCTTTCTCTTTCTTTCTTTCTTTCTTTTTTTCTTTCTTTCTTTCTTTCTTTCTTTCTTTCTTTCTTTCTTATCTTTTATGGAATTATTTTTTAATTCTTTTTAAATTTTTTTATTGAATCACTGAGATAGACTCTCTCCTTTTCTTGCTTTCTCTCTATCTCTCCCTCCCTCTCTCTCCCTCTCTCTCCCTCTCTCCCTCCCCACCCCCACCCTTTTTGGCATTGTGGGTTGCAATATTAACACTGAAAGGTTATCAAGAAAATCCCCTTACCTACTTTTAACCCTCAGATCTTGTTCAGTGTGATCATTCCCAGCTGTTATTATCACATTGGTCTCTTCTCTATCTTACCTACCCTCAGCCCCACACACAGTTGTGGTTGATTCCAACCATTGACCAGTCCTCCTAGTCCCTGGTTCCCCTGGCCATGGATATTAGTCTTCTACTTTCTTTCTCTCTCTCTCTCTCTCTCTCTCTCTCTCTCTCTCTCTCTCTCTCTCTCGCTCTCTCTCTCTCGCTCTCGCTCTCGCTCTCGCTCTCTCTCTCGTTAGACAAATAGATATAGATATACCACAAATGAATGCAGTCATTCTATGTCTTTCCCTCTCCTTCTGACTCAGTTCACTCAGCATGATACTCTCCATATTCATTCATTTATAGGCAAATTTCATGACTTTATTTTTCCTAACAGCTGCATAGTATTCCATTGTGTAGATGTACCATAATTTATTTATCCATTTGTCTGTTCTTGGGCACTCAGGTTGTTTCCAGATTCTGGCTATTGTGAATAGGGTTGCAGTAAACATAGTAGTGCAGATGGTGTTTCTGCTGTATTTTGGGGCTCCCTGAGTACTAATTACTTTCTGAGCCCAAGCAGTCACTGAGTCCACCTCCATGCAGGGTGAGAGAGATCCCAAGCCTGCAGGTTCTGCCCAGCCTAACTTTCTTTTCTTGGGCTCGAGTTTCCTTTTCCTTTTCCTGAGATTACATGGGACATTTTATGAATTTTAGGTGTATGGAGTGTGACCGTGATGCATGAATATGTTGTATTACATGTATCTTCTACAGCAAACACATGATTGCCATTGAGTGAAATTTATCTCATTCAGCCACTAGAAGTTCATATTTTGATCTTAGTTCTGTGATGAGACCCATTGTATTTAACATATACTCAGAGAATTGGGCCTTACAAAAACAGGATGAGAATGCTATTTGCGTCTCCAAAAGAGAAATCAAAAGAACGATGCTTGGAGTATCACGTTTCACTCAAATGAGAGAAAGAATCCAGAGTTCCAACATCCATCGACAGTCAAGAATCAGGGATGCTGTCAAGCGTCGAAAATCAGATGGGCTGGACACGTAATGAGATTTGGAGATGACCGCTGGACTAGAGCCGTTACCGACTGGATTTCACGGGACATCAAAAGACTACATGGCCACCCAACTACGAGATGGTCAGACTTCTTCGTCAAGACCCTGAACAATCAGTTTGAGGTTCTTCATGTTCCAGGAGTGAGCAGACGCCATTGGGCTACACTAGCACATGACAGGGACGAATGGAGACATTACTGGTGCCTGCTCGAGCAAATCAAAGAGTAACAGGATGTCAAGTGATTAATCTCTGTGATTTCTGTGATTCATTATAGATGTATATTCTTCAACTGCCATCTGCCATAGCTCCTGCCTCCAGACCCTAGTAACCATCATTTTACTCTCTGATGTTTTTTTTTATAAAGAAGGCAGGTTTGACTTTTATGTATTCTATATATGAGAGCCCGCCAAGCTACCAAGAGTATCTTGCCCACACAGCAGAGCCTGGCAAGCTACCCGTGACATATTCGATATGCCAAACACAGTAACAACAAAGTCTCCAATGGAGACGTTACTGGGCCCACTTGAGCAAATCGATGAACAATGGGAGGACAGTGACAGTGATATATGAGCAAAATCACCCCTTTCTTCTCCCTTTCTTCCTGGGGGCCACTTTGAGACTGTGTAGTACATGTTTTTCTCCATGGCCAGGCTCTAAGACAATCTAAGATTCCCTGAACCATCCTGGACAGCTTGTCATTCTGGTTTTTTCCAACAATTCTGAAAATATGATGACAATGAAGCAGTCATAGCTCAGCCTTTCGGTTCAGATCAAGTGGAATAGGAGGATTAAGTGAATTCATGCAGAGTAGACCACCCTGCAGTAGGTCGTTTCTGCCTGCCACGTCAGGAAACTTGTATCCATTCATCTCATCTCTACTTCACATCCAGACCAGCTGTCCAATTTGCTCCAGGCCCTCCACAGCGTCTCTTCCATTTCCTCACATTCCCTTCTCCAGCGATTTCCTCTTTCTCAGGCACCCCACTCAGAAAAAGGGTTCCTGCTCTCGAGAAGAGGAAGCTAAGCTTGAGAAAAGGAATGTTTGCTGGAAGACATCATGATCCATAAGAGAGAATGTCCTTGCACCATCAGCAGCACGAGGGCCCAGCCATGGACTAAGATTGCCTTGAGAATTCATATATAGTTCTGGGAAAGGCTTTACCTTTTCTCAGATTATTTGATACAGCACTCTAGACCTGAGGGTTGGTGAAAAGCACAGCTTCTTTTAGGGCTTGCAGTTGCCGACAGGGAAGGAAGATGACCACTGCTTAAAGTAGACAAAGCACCAAACATGATGGCCTCTTGGTATCTGTATTGTAAACCATGATGCCCAAAGTAGAGAGTAAGAAGGAAAGTACCTACCATAGAGGCAGGGGGTGGGATGGAATAGGGGTGGAGAAGGGATACTGGGGGCATTGGTGGTGGGGAAGCTACAATGGTGGAGGGATGGGTGTTCGATCATTGTATAACTGAAACTCAATCATGAAAACTTTGTATCTGTATCTCACAGTGATTCCATTAAAAAAGTCTGTTTTTGAAAACAAAAAAGGAGGAGGGGAGTCCATGTGGAGCCCATTAAGGACAGGTGCAGCTTCTGCACTGCAAAGTCTGATTCACACGCTCCCCGATGATGGGATCCTGGGTGTGGGGCACTTAGAACTGGGACAGAGCATCTCCGGCACTGACATCCTGATGAGATGTGATTAGTGTCCCAACTTATTCAGCTTCTCATGGAAAGACACCACCTAGCCAATAGCCTTCGCCTCAAAGGTGAGTCAAGACAGAATTCTTGAGTCAAAAGGCCAGCAAAACCAAACCCTATGTCATGAGCTTGTGATTTCTTACTCTACTTGCCTTCCTGGTCCTCAGTTACCTTCAGATAGCGATAAATGCCCAAAGTTGATTATTTCTTCCCACCCTATCCAATCCTTTAAATGGTAGCCTTAGATGTAGCTGTCTTGATAACATGACAAGCAGTTGTCCTTGGAGCACAGGGCACTTAGGTTTGAAGACCTGCTCCCGTCGCCTGGTGCTGGACCCCTCTCCAAATCTTGTTGTTGTGCTTTTTGTCTTCCTCATTGGTACTGAAATACAGAGGCTTCAGTGAGGGCAGTGTGATCCCTGGTTGATGGAGTGATTTTTGCCGAGCAGTGGTGCTCTGTGCTCTGTAAACAAGTCTGTTGACTCACCATCTGTATTTCCAGCCTCCGGTCTGTCTGCCGGGTCTCAATTTCCGGTGTAAATGTGAGTGGCCCTCTCATTCTCCTACGGCCTTTACCCAGCCTCTGCAAATAGCAAGTGAGGGGGGAAGGCTGGAGGCGGGAGGCTGGAGGGTTCACTATGGGTTTCTCTCCAGACAGAGCTCGTTATTTAACTTGGTTATTGTTGTGCAGAGTTGTGGCCCTGAAGCAAGTTTTGCCTTCAGATACACAATTTCCTTCCGTAAAAATGAACATGACAGTAACAGGATGGGGGACATTCTCTACTTTCTTCAGCTCCTACTCTTATCACACTAAGTGGAGAACAGTGTTTAATTGGGGTGGGGCCTACCCAGCAGTGCTCAAGGACCACTCCTGGCAGTGCTCAGAGGATCAAACCAGAGCCTGTGTTTGCCAGGCAAGTACTTTAACCCTTTTACTATCTCTCAGGCCCCATGGTGGGTTAGTATTGAGAATAATTATTTTTCTTTTAAAGGAAAAAGTCTTTGCTTCAAATCAATCGAGAGAGCCATCATTTCCCCTCATTTTCCTAGGAGCCTAACTCAGCCTGTTTCTTGAAATCAGGCAAGTATCTGGTCTTACCAGGTGGATCTGGGGCTCCAAGAGGCCAGGGAGTCCCTTCAGGTGGCTTGGGGCAGAGAGAGAAGCCTCAGACTCGGGATCCCCATCACAGGAGCCCCAGTGAACTCTTCAGATCATCTTGGGCAGACTTGGAAGCCTGAGTGTGAAAGCACAGGGCAGAGATGACTGGATTCCCTGGGGAGAGACCACGGCAAGTACCTCACAGGGTCATGGTGTGAAATCTCAAGCACTTGGAACTAGGGGTCCTTTTCCCTCCCAATTACCTACACCCTCATTGCTATGGACCCTCTCCACACCGTCCCACAGGGGATGTTGGCTGCAGAATAGCAAAACTCACCCTTGACTTGGAACAAAGTGGGTCAGTACAACATGCGCCCTTTAGTTCTCACCTTTCTCCTTTCACCTTTAAGGTCTTTCTTTCTTTCTTTCTTTCTTTCTTTCTTTCTTTCTTTCTTTCTTTCTTTCCCTCTCTCTCTCTCTCTCTTTCTTGAATCACTGTGAGCTATAGTTACAAAACTTTCTTTTTTGTTTGTTTTTAATTTAATTTTAATTTTTTTAAATTTTAATGAATCACTACCATGCAATACAGTTACATACTTACAAACATTCACTCTTACTCTCTCTCTCTCCTTTTGGGTGTTGTGGTTTGCAATATAGGCACTAAGCAGTCACCGTGTTTGGTCCATAGTCTACTTTCAGCATGTATCTACCATCCCGAGAGAACAGTCTAACCATCATTTACTTAGTGGTCTCTTCTCCATCCCACCTGCCTTTTCCCCCAGCACATGATATCTGCTTCCAAGTCATGGAGCGATCCTCCTGACCCTTATCTCTACTGTCCTTAGGTGTTAGTCTCCTATTATGTTACTTTATATTCCACAAGTGAGTGTAGTCATCCTTGGCATATCTACACAATGGAATACTATGCAGTTGTTAGAAAAGATGAAATCATAAAATTTGCATGTAAGTGGATGGACATGGAGAGTACCATGCTAAGTGAAATGGATCAGAAAGAGAGGGACAGATATAGAATGACTACAGTTACAAAGCTTTCATGTCTGAGTTTCAGTCAAATATCCATCCCTCCACCAGTGTACATTTTCCACCACCAATGTCCCCAGTCTCCTTCCCCCAATCCTATTCCCCCCCCCCCCCCTGCCTCTATGGCAGGCACCTTCCTACTTTCTCTCTACTTTGGGGCATTATGGTTTGCAATACAGATACTGAGAGGACATCATATTTGATCCTTTATCTACTTTCAGCACACATCTCCTATCCCCAGCGATCAAGAGAGGGCTACTTTTTTGCAACTAAATCACATCATAGTTATGTAGACTCCAACTCATTCAGGATGCAGAACTGTACCAGCAACCCGGGGCATCACCAAGTGCATCCCTGGAGGCCCCTAGCACCACTGTGGGGTGAGGAAAACCCAAGCACCCGAAGTGCCCTAACAGAAGCTCTTAATAAGCCCGTATCATCACTTCCACAGAGCTTACTTCTGTCAGATCTCTCCCCTGCTCTCCCATTCTAGCCCTGCCCATGTCCACCATTCATCTGTGCTCAGAGCTGACTCCTGGCTCTGTGCTCAAAGATCACTTCTGATGGTGCTCAGAGAACCACAGTGGGTGCAGTGGGCAACCCGAGTTTCATCACATACAAACCAAGCACTTTAATCCCACTCTGTATTCTCTTTGGTCCTTCCTTTCATTTTTTTCCCAGCAGAATTTTGTTATTAAGCAAAGGCTGTTATATAAGGCATTAATTTCTTTTTATTTTTGCATCATTTCTGAGGTATGTAACCACTCACCCCTTGAAGGGCATTTAGGTTGTTTGCAAGTTTTGAGTTTTTGTGTTTTTCGGGTATTATTTTTCTAATAGAAATAAAGCATTTGTGAACAATCATTATGGGCACTTGTATGACTTTTATGGAAACATTATTTTTATTCCTGTGCTACAAATTTCCATAGAATGAAGTTGCTATGGTCCTATTTGGTCCTATTAAAGTAAATATGGCTAATTTACATGTTTTTTTAAAGTTCTATTCACATCCGAATCTATGTGACTGTTCAATTCAGCTCTTCATTGTTCGGATTCAGTTTAAGGCACCCCCAGATCCACACCCTTGCCTTGCTGTGTCAGCTCAGGCACCTCTGAGGCAAGGAGTCAAGGTCTGTGTCTCAGACGCATTCACCTGGGCTTCTTGCCCTATTTATCCCCACCCCACTGTCCCTGACGCCTGTGGGCAGCAGTACAGAATCAAAATTTAAGATACACTTTGACAGACAGATTGTTGGAGCCAATCTATGACTTCCTCTTTTCTGACCCACAGAGTGGGCGGGACAATCATAAGAATGTGATTTCCTCAAGAGTCTGAACAAGTTTCTGACTCTCTTCTGCTATGACCAGGGTAAAACTTGCTGCTGTGTTCCTGCCCCTTCCTTCCCTGCCTCATACACCTTTGCTTGGTCCAAGAAGGCTTTAAATAAGTGAATAAATGAAGGATTCCATGTTCTGTACATTCACAGATATGACTCACTGCTGACAGAATAAAGATGACTTTTATCATGGATCTTATATTCTAAGTGCTTGTTGGGCTCTATTATTTCTGGTAGGTGAAGGTGTTTTTGTTCTGTTTGTTTTTGTAGAGTCTTTGATATTTTGTATGTGGACAGTTTAAATTTATTTCTTGTCCATCTTTCTTCCTTTTGTTTGGCGTGGGGGGCAGTGGGGTCTAGTTCCACTGCTAAAAACTTAATTTTGTGATGAAAGGGAGTAGTGAGGATGGACGTCATTGTGTCTCCCTGGCATTTAGAAAGGGACCGTTCAGTCTTCACCATAAGGTACAATGTCAAAGGTTAGGAGGACCCCACGGATGCACGTCCCCAGAGTGAGGGTGCTCTCCTCTGTTCCTGAGTGCTCACAGTGTCTGTCACAGATGATGCTAATTTTGTTAAAAGATTTGTCTGCATCAATTTATATGAACATGGGCTTTTCATTTAGCAGATGATATTCTTTGCAAAGGTTAAATTAGAGTGTGGTTATTACTAGAATATACCCCACTTTACTCTTCACAATGTCTTCTTTTTTTGATCTTGATTTTTTTATTGTGATAAAGTACATCTAAAATTTAAACAGCAGCCATGCACTCACGTGGCTGTGAAGCCCATCTCTACGGTCCCTTCATCTGGAGGAACTCAATCCGTTCACTTTCCCAAGCCCATTCACCACTCAGTACCTTGCCTATCTGATGCTGCTCAGACCCCTCACAGAAGTGAAACCGCTGTGTCGCTCTTTGTTACTTACTTCACTTAGCACCATCTGTAGCCTCGGTGTCTGCAATGGTGTAAAACTTGCCCAACTCTCCTTTGTAAGGCAGAGTAACGTTTCCCCACCCTTATGTCCTGCATCTCACTCCTCCCTGCCACCAGTTTGCTTTTGTGCATGTCGCTGTGAACATCAGTGCTTAAATACCTGCTTGAGATCCTGTTTTCAGTTACCTTGGCTCTGTCTCCAAAGTAGAATCCTGCTGACATTGATTTAGTTTTTAATTCTGCAGAATAGCTACTCGATCTCTCACCTGCAGAGCTACACTGTTTCCCTAAGTGTCTGCCCCATTTTAGGTTCCTACCAACCATGAAGGTGGGTTTCAATTTCTCTACTTTCTGGATTCTGACTCACTTTTGCATCTCCCTTTGTAAGATGGGGGTGGTGGAGGAAGTTGCCTGCCCCCACTCTGAGGAGACCCCAGAGTTCTCAGCCTGGACACCAGGGTACCTGAAATTTTTTGCAGTTTGGTGTCTCTGTGACCCCCGCCTACTGGAATTTGGAGGATCTGGGTGGAGGATGCTCGACTCCAATCTGAGTAGGCTTGGAGATCTCGGCCCCGGAACCCACGTGGCTTTGTCCCTCTGCTGGTACCTTCAGGTGTGCGGAGAGTGGTCTCAGCATGGTGGTGGCTGGTCCTGGAGGTCTCCGACTGCCGGGGCCCTGGTCAGGGCGGGGAGGAAAGCTCAACCCGCTCCCCTCCAAGGGGCCCTGGTGAGGAATAGCCAGGTGCGGGGGCAGGAGACTGCACTGTTCTTCCTCCCCCTCCGGGAGCTAGTTTTTATAGTCTCACCCACCAACTGGCCCCCTGGCGCTGTGTAATCCCATCAGCGGCCAAGACTCAGGGACTATAAAAACCAGCTCCCGAAGGGAGAACAGTGCATTCTCCTGCCCCCACGCCTGGCTATTCCATATTGTATAACTGAAACCCAAGCACAAAAATTTGTAAGTCTACAACTGTACCTCATGGTGTTTCACTAATAAAAATTAAAAAAAAATAATATTGGCCTAAGACTGGAGAGATCACCTTGCTTGAATCCAGCTTACTGTGCTTCAGGCCCTGGCACCACTAAAACCCGCCCCCCCCCCCCCGCCCCCAGCACTGCCAGGAGTGATCCCTGAGCACAGAGCCAGGAATAAGCCTTAGGCTTCCCAAGATATGGCCCTCTCTGTCCCCCCCCTAAAAAATATTGGTCTGAATATTTCTTTTGTTTTTAAAAATTTGTTTAGACAATATTAACCCCATAAGATAATCTGTTTTATTCCCATCTATTTTATGACAGATATCATGTAGAATTGATATTAACATTTTCTAACTCTCCATCCATGCCTTTAGGACACAGCATTTTCTTCACCAGAATCTTTTAAAATTATGGATTTAATTTCTGTAATAGATATAGCCTCCTCCAAGGCTATTTTATAGTGGCTGAGTTTCAACAGTTTCTCTCTTCTTTGGGCTATTAATTACTGTCTTTCATTTTAATCTCACTGTTTCTCATAAGGCAGCTTTGCAGAAGGCTTTCTGAGTTTCCATTTCTCCAGGAGCGACTTGCTTCCTCCTTCAGTCCTTCCACTGTGCCTCTGCCAGCATAAAATGCTGGGCTGACCGTCCTTTAGCGCCCTGAATGTATTCTTCACTGGTTTCACCTCTCCCCTCATACATGTGGCCTTTCCCATTCTGGGGAATGGGGATTCTGTATTGAGCTATAGCTTTCATTATTTGGCTGTGTCTAGTGGTGAGTTGCTGGGTTTATTGTACTTGAGTGTCACTGATACAACCTGAAGTTCCTCTCATTGGTATAACCTGAGATTCTTGGATGTGTCTGTTAAGATTGTCCTTGAAATTAGAAAACTTTTAGATCATTGTTTCTTCCTGTAATTTTACTTCTAGTTTCTCTCTCTCTCTCCTACTCTTGGATCTGTAGTCCTGCATCTATTGACATGCTTAATGGTGACTCATAAGTCTGACACTCAGTTCCTTTTCCTCCATTTTTTTTGCAATTTTTATTAAAAACTTCTAATATAGACAAAAGCCATAACTGTTGAGACAATTCTAGAGGTGAAAGGGATTAGATAATAAAGCCCCAGTATTAAAATCGATGCATTAAAAACTAAATTTCTTAATGTAAAAATTGTCATATCTTAGGGTTGTTTAGTTCTTGACCAAACATTTACTGAGCGGTTTTGTTGCCGTTGATCCTTCTGTGTTATTGTTTTTGTCCGTTGAGTTTAATTGGCTTTATGTCACTTTCCCATTGAATGTGGTGTGCTCCTGCTGGAATTGTAGTATTGAGGGGTTTGGGGTGTCACACAGCTGTGTATGAAGCCATGAGTCCAGAAAATTCCGGATCTATGGTCTGAGCAATGAGTTGATTGGTGGTGGCTGTGGGAGGTGGGAGTGACTGCCGGGGCTTCCGGAAGTATTGGGGCAGGGGGGCTGCTTGCCCCCATTCTGAGAAGACCCCAGAATTCTCAGCCTGGACGGCAGTGTACCTGAAATTTTTTGCAGTTTGGTGTCTCTGCAGAGAGTATAGTGAAATGGTGAGGTTGTGCCTGTGGCCTGGCTGCAGTGTGGGGTATGTGGGACTGCTGGGGACACTTCCCAGCCCCCTCCCTGTTTACCCATTCTTCCTATTGCCCTTTCGTCAGGCTGTAGAACTGCTACAGATTCTCACCTAGTTCCTTCGTTGTTTTTGTTTGTTTGTTTGTTTGTGCTTTGGGGTCACATCCAGCAATACTCCGGGGTTATTCCTGGTTCTACACTCAGGACTTACTCCTGACAGTGCTCAGGGACCTTATGGGATGCCAGGGATCAAACCCAGGTTGGCTGCATGCATGGCAAATGCCCAGTCTGCTGTACTATTGCTCCGGCCCCTCAAAACTTCTCTAAAACCCCACCAAGATTCTCCCTCCCTGCCCCAGACAATATTTAGTCCCACAGTTTCTATTTGGTATTCTCTTTATTAACTTTTTTAATTGTTAATGTATTTTTCTTGATATCCTTTGTTCAGTTAATTCTTTGGGAATGGCTTTCTTCAGCCCTTTGAGCATATTTCTAACAGCTTGTTAAGACTCTTTCTAATACATTCTACCAAACATAGTGTTCTCCGTCCTTTCTTCCTTCCCTACCTCTGGATAGTCCTTTCTTCATCTCTCAATCCCTTCCTCCCTGCCTCCCACTTTCTTCACCTCCCTCCTTCCCATTCTTCCTTTCTTCTCTCCTTCCCATTCTTCCTTTCTTCTTCTCTCCATCTCTTCCTGTCTCCCTGCCTGCCTTTCCTTCTTCCCTCCCTCCCAATTTTCCTCCCTCCTTCTTTCCTTCCCTTCTTCTCTCTTCCCTCCTTCCTTCATGCCTGTCTCCTTCCTTCCTTTCCTCTCTGTTTCTTTTTTTTATTTCATTCTTTCACATGTGCATGTGTGTATTTCATCTGATCAGAAACTCTGACCTTTTAACTGGTCTGTTTAGAATTGTTATATTTATGGTTATTGTTAATACCAGCTCAGTCATACGTGCTATTTTTAAAATAGTGTTTAATTCATTACATCTGCAATTGATTTCTTCTTTCAAACTTCTGTTTCTGCCTCTCTGGTCTTAACTGGTGATTTGATGTCATTTTTTTCTTCTCTCAGCATATTGTAGCTCTTATCTTTTAGTGGTTTTTAAGTGGTTCAGTTTTGAAGTAGAGGCTACAATAAGCATATAAAATGATATAGTTTATCCTCTACTAATTCGAAATCTTTCAGCATGTGATGCAGGTTACTTTTAAAGGACATTCTCAATTGTTTGTTCCCATTCCTTAGGCATTGATGTCTTATGACAAAGCGCATTGTACTGTTACTATTTTAAATAGGTATCTTTTGGATAAATTAAAAGAAGAATAAAGTGTTTTGTTTCCCCTGATTTTATTCTTTTCCAGTCTTTTCATTTGGTGTATGTCACTCGCTTTCTCCTGGATGTCAGTTTTCTTTGGAAGAGCTTGTCCTGGCACTTCTGCTGGTATCAGATTCCTAGTTGTTGTCTTTGAGTCTTTGATTCTCATTCATTTTTTTTATCACAGAAAATTTTTGACTAAATGTCATATTTGGGGGTAGTTATTGCTTCACATGCAATTTTCAGAAACTGTAATAAAGAGACTCTCTATCCCCTTCTCCCTTGCCATCACATCTTGTCAAGTAGGGCATAGAACAGACCCCAAGTCAGAAACCTGCCATCAAGACCAAAACCCAGTGGTGCCGGGAACCTCTGCACTAACACCAGAACATTTATCTTCCTCCCCTCCTTCATCCTCACAGGCACCAAACTCTCCTGTTTCTCCCCTTTGTCATTTCTAGTTTAGATTATCGGCATCCCACAGTGTGCACCTGTTTTGAAATCGCTTTACTTTCAGATCAGCATAATCCCTGAAGTTCAACCAGACTCTTGCAATGCCAGCCTTAGTCAATGAAGTTTGTTTCTGTTATCCAGTCACAGAAGCCAGTGAACCCAGGAACTTGAAGGAAGGAAGGAAGGAAGGAAGGAAGGAAGGAAGGAAGGAAGGAAGGAAGGAAGGAAGGAAGGGAGGGGAGGAAGGGAGGGAGGGAGGAAGGGAGGGAAGGAGGGAAGGAAGGAGAAGGGAAGGGAGGGAGGGGGGAATACAAAGGGGAATCCAGCTCTCTAAATAGTTTAACTGCTTGAATGTGGAAGTGACGTGTGGGCTTTGGGGTTTTTGCTGAGACTTCTTCAGCACTGTGTCATCTTTTACCTTTAATCTTCCCTCAAGCACCAGCCTGCCTTCAGACTTTGTGTCATGGATCATTTCTTTGAATCAAAAAGCAAATATTATGGCTTCACATATAGCACTGTAGCACTGTCCTACCGTTGTTCATTGATTTGCTCGAGCGGGCACCAGTAAAGTCTCAACAAATTGTGATTTCTGTTTTTGGCATATCGAGCGGGCACTGGTAACGTCTCAACAAATTGTTGTTACTGTTTTTGGCATATTGAATACGTCATGGGTAACTTGCCAGGCTTTGCCGTGCAGGCAGGATACTCTCGGTAGCTTGCCAGGCTCTCCGAGAGTGGTGGAGGAATCAAATCTGGGTCAGCTTCGTGGAAGGCAAACACCCTACCTGCTGTGCTATCACTCCAGCCCATGGCTTCACATAAGGAAGTAAAAATTAAAGTGACTTTTTAAAAATTATTTCTTACTCTAAACTGAATATTGCACATCCAGTTACAAATGATAGATTTATCTTTAAAAAAAACCCTCAGCAGGATAATGGTCTTTGTTTCCTATTATTTCAAGCTTCTATGAAAGTGGATATAATTAATTACAAAGTTACTTTTAATATTTTATCTAAATTGGTTTTACATTATTCCTTTCAAGTCAAAGCAACCAACCAAAGTGAAAAAATGCATAAATCTCTTGAGAAGGAGCAGAAAATGAGGCAACAAATAGACTATAAATCACATCTTATCAACTTAAGCAATATTCAAAAAAAAGTGTTTTGCAGATAATAAGGTACACTTATGGGAGATTTGTGTTGACAATAACTCATATTTAAAGTATTGTCAGTGAAGAAATTACAACATCTGCCATATCATCTTACGTTAATCTGACATTATTCCAAGTTGGTCTTTACTTTGGCAAAGCAAATATATATATATATATATATATATATATAGAGTTAGGTCTTAATCAAATTAATAATTTTTTGGAAGAACAAACAACCTTAATGCAGTGCGAAGATATTATAGAATGTCTTTGATTAATATAGAAATTCAGAGTTTGTGGGGAAAGCACATTATTCTTTCAAAAAGCAAACACATTTAACATTTCTAATGACGTTAAAAAAGAGTTCATCTTGGCATAGAACAAGGATATCCTCATTTCCAGTTCTTGTCAGGGCTTACTTCACATTTAAGTAGAAAAATTCCACGTATGCTTCCATGTGTAATAGGGCATTTGTTTGACCAACTGTATCCAGATCAGTGTGAGTTGCAGTGGATTTTAAGATGGCAAATTCGAAAGTAAAGGATTGAAAATGGCGGTGCTCATGGACAAAAAGATGAAGAAACCTTCATCCAGTACTAAGTTTGCACCATCCCAACTAAACATTACCATGTTTTTATCTTTACAGCAACTTTCCTCGGATATAAAAAGAAGAAAGGAAATGGCAAATTTTCCTCGTTCCTCTTTTTCTCCCCAGTATTTTTTATTTAATAAATCTTTTTATTTAGAAGGAGTGAGTTGATTTAGACCTCTACCACGCTTAGTCTCTGATGTGTTCTGGGGAATTTAATTTGCATGAGCTGAATTTTCAAGGTGATTTCCCTTAGAGATATTAGTGCTTGAACTCTTTCTTCTTATTGAGTGTAAAGAGAAAGTAGTTACCTCAGGGCTGGATCTGGAGTTCAGAGATTGTGAGTAACTCACTCTGAATCACATTTTCACCTACCAGCAACCTGCAGGATACACATGGAAAATTATTATTATTATTATTATTATTATTATTCTTTCTTCAGGGCCAGGGATTCGACCCAGGTCTCTTGTATATATGGCACTTACCCTTAGATTAAGTTCATGTCACTTTGCCCAGGAGTTTCGCAAAGTCCCCTCAATGTCTTCATCTTTGGAGGTTTCTTTCTATTTGGTGGAGGGGGGCAGGGTCACACCCAGAGGTGCTCAGGGACTTTTCCTAGTACTGCATTCAAGAGTGAGCCCTGGAGGTGCTTAGGGGACCATATTCAATGCTGAGGGTTTTAGCCTTGGTCTGCTGGATGAAAGGCAAGCACCTCACCTTCTGGGCTGTGTCTCTCTCTCTTCTCTTTCTCTCTTTCTCTCTCTCATACAGTCCTTCTCTCTCGCTTTCCCTCTATCTTTCCCTTTCTCACCTTCTCTAACCCTCTCGAATCATTGTGAGATACAGTTACAAAGCATTCATTATTGGGTTTCAGTCATACAATAATTGAACACCCATCCTTCCACCAGTGCACATTTTCTACCACCAGTGTCCCCAGTATCCCTTCCACCGTTCCCACCCTATACCACCCCTGCCTCTCTGGCAGGCACCTTCCTTCTGACTGTCTCTCTACTTTGAGGCATTATGATACTGAGAGGCCATCATATTTGGTCCTTACTCTACTTGCAGCACACATTTCCCATCCTGAGCGATCCCTCCAGCCACCATTGACTTAGTGATCCCTTCTCCATCCCAACTACTTTCTCCCCCAGCATGTGAGTCAGGCTTCCAACTGTGAAGCGATCCTCCTAGTCCTTGTCTTGATTGTCCTTGGGTATTAGTATTATATTATGTTATCTTGTATTCCACAAATGAGTGCAGTCATTCTATATCTGTCCTTCTCTTTCTGAGTCATTTCACTTAGCATGATACTCTCCATGTCCTTCCACTTATAAACAATTTTTTAATTCATCTTTCCTAAAAACTGCATAGTATTACATTGTGTAGATGTACCATAGTTTTTTTAGCCAGTCATCTTTCTCAGTACACAGGTTGTTTCCAGATTCTGGCTATTCTGAACTGTGCTGCAATGAACATAAAAATGCAGATGTCATTTCTACTGTACTTTTTTTTTATTAGTGAAACACCATGAGGTACAGTTATAGACTTACAAATTTTTGTACTTGGGTTTCAGTTATAAAATGATCAAGTACCCATCCCTCCACCAGCACCCATCCTCCACCACCACGGGTCCCAGCATCTCTCCCACCCCCATCCCCCCATCCTACCCTGCCTCTGTGGCAGGGCATTCCCTTTTGTTCTCTCTCTCTCCTTTTGGGTCCTGTGGTTTGCAAGAGAGGCATTAAAAATATGAAACGCTTCACAAATTTGCATGCCATCCTTGCGCAGGGGCCATGCTAATCTTCTCTGTATCGTTCCAATTTTAGTATATGTGCTGCCGAAGCGAGCACTCTACTCTACTATTTTGCATCTCCTGTATATATTCTGAGAAGTGGTATTGCTAGGACATATGGAAGCTCAATATCTAGTTTTTTGAGGAATGTTTATATTTTTTTCCCAAAAAGACTGGACCAGTCGACATTCCCACCAACAATGAAAGAGGGTCCCTTTCTCCCCACATCTGTGCCAGCCTTAGTTTTTCTTGTTCTTTTTGATGTTTGCCAATTTCTGTGGTGTAAAATGATATCTCATTGTTGTTTTGATTTTCATCTCATTAATGATTAGAAATGTAGAGCATTTTTCATGTACCTTTTGGCCATTTGTATTTCTTTTTTGAGGAAGTTTCTGTTCATTTCATCTCCCCATTTTTTGATGAGTTGGAGGGGTTTTTCTTGTAAAATTCTACAAGTGTCTTGTACATCCAGGATATTAATCCTTTATCTGATAAGTATTGGGTAAATAATTTTCCCATGGGCTAAGTAATTCCATGGTAAATAATTGGGAAAATAATTCCATGAACTCTCTCTGTATTTTGGTCACTGTTTCTTTTGAGGTGCAGAAGCTTCTTAGTTTAGTGTAGTTCCATCTTTGTTTCCACTTGCTTTGTCAGTGGAAAAAGCAAGCAAAAATGTGTTTCATCCTTAAAGATGCCTTTAGCTTCAATGTCATGGAGGGTTCTGCCTACATTTTCCTCCATGTGTCTTATGATACAGGTCTAATATTGATATCTTTAATATATTTTTATCTGACTTTTGTGTTTGGTGTTAGAGATCAGAGTTCATTTTTTGTATGTAGCTGCCCAGTTTTCCCAGCACCACTTGTTGAAGAATCTTTCCTTGCTCCACTTCACATTTCTTGTTCCTTTACCAAAGATTAAGTGATCATGTACTTGGAAGTCTGTGTCAGAATATTCAATTCTATTCCATTGGTCTGTGGGTCTGTTTCTATTCCAATTAGTACTGCTTTGTAGTACAGTTTGAAGTTGGGGAAGTTAAAGCCACCCATCTTTTTCCCATGGATTGCTTTAGCTATTTGTGGGGGGTTATTGTTCCATATGAATTTCAGGAGTGTTTTGCCTATTTCTTTGAAAAAAAAGTCATGGGTATCCTTATAGGGACCACATTGAATCTGTTTAATGCCTTGGGGAGAAATTAAGGCGTTCAGATAGGAAAGGAAGAAGTCAAACTATCACCATTTGCAGATGACATGATACTGTACTTAGAAAATCCTAAAGACTCTAAAAAAAGCTCCTAGAAACAATATGTATATTTAAGGGGCAGGTTAAAAAATCAATACCCAAATGTCCCTGGCTTTCCTATATAGAAATAATGAAAGAGAAGAAAGAGATATTAAAAAAACAATCCCTTCACAGTAGTGCCTCAGAAAATCAAGTACCTCGATCAGCTTAACTAAAGAGGTGAAGGACCTATACAAACAAAACTACAAAACATTATTTCAAGAAATAAAAGAGGACACTAGAAAATGGAGACTCATCCTCTGCTCATAGATCGGGAGGATTAACACTGTCAAAATGGCAATACTCCTCTCACTATTTTTTGAAGTCTCCTAATGCCTTCTGGCACAATGTGTGGTTTCTCTGCAGACAGCCCGCCCTGTGTGCTAGGGGGACATCTTTCAGCTGAAAAAAAGGGCCCTGTAGGACAGGAAGAGAACCAGGTTTAAGGACGGGGCTGTGAGCTGAGGTCTCACTGATGATGAACAAAAGCAAACAGTGGAGACACCCTCCTCACGTGGCCCAACTCTTGCTGAGGGCCTCCCTTTCTACCCTCTGATTAACTCTATCACCCACAGCTGCAAATGCCAGTCCCAGGAGAGCAGCCATGACAGACAGCTGAGACCCTGGGCCACCACGAGTTGAAATCTTTGCTCTGCCCTCTGGGCAGAATAACTGCACTCATTTGTCGAATATAAAATATCATAATATGAGACTAACACCCAAGGACAGTAGATACAAGGGCCAGGAATTTTGCTCCATGGTTGGAAGCCTGTCTTATGAGCTGGGGAAGGAGGCAGCTGGAATAGAGAAGGGATCACTAAGTCAATAATGGTTGGAGGGATCGCTCAGGATAGAAGATGTGTGCGGAAAGTAGACAAAGGAACAAACATGATGGCCTCTCATTATCTGTATTGCAAACCATAGTGCCCCAAATTAGGAAGAGAGTAAGAAGGAAATTATCTACCATAGAGGCAGGGTGGGACAGATGAGTAGGAAGGATACTAGGGATATTGGTGGAAAATGTTCACTGAAGGAGGGATGGGTGTACAATTATTGTATGACTGAAACTCAAACATGAAAGCTTTGTAACTGTAGCTCATGGTGATTTGATAGAAAGAAAGAAAAGGAAGGAAGGAAGGAAGGAAGGAAGGAAGGAAGGAAGGAAGGAAGATAAAAGAAAAAGGTAGTTAGACAGGGCTCTCTTCCTCAGCATTCCAGCTGCCAACCCAGAGCCGTGAGGGATGCAGGAGTCACGGCAGTCTCAGAGCAGGCCATGATGCCCAGGGCCTTCAGTAGTTTCATTTCTGAAAAAGACATACTCAGACTCAGAGCTGGAAAGACAGAAAAGTTCATTGAGAAGTCTAAGAAAATCCCTAGCCAGGGAGGAACGTAATATAGGACTAAGAATGGCTCATATGGGGAGTGGGGATGCGGGGAACGTAATGAAAAAACTGGGGCCTTCATGTTTCTTATCAAAGTGTCAGAAGATTCCCAGAGAGGTGTTATTCATATAAGACCATTTTTGTGCTAAGATCAACATCTTGCATTTCTATTCAGGCTGGTGGGGATTGTCTGTTTACTTGAGACCTTGAGGTTATAGTTGATTATATGCCCACGTCTTGCCTCATATCTCTTAATCTCCTGTGAGCCCAAGGTTTGAGGAAAAATTTATGAGACTCTTGGGAAATTGTAAATTTCCTGGTCTCAGAAAGAGCCCAGGAATTTGCTGGGATGTGAGAAATATAGAGTGAAGACAAATGAAATGGAGCTGCTCACGGCAGCTCTCCAGGGCCCTCACAGAGCAGTGGAGCTGAGTGTCTGGCATTTTCTAGTCTACTGGGACAGACAGAGGGAAGGTGTGAGACTTTCTGGAGCCCCTGCCAGCACAGAAGAGCGTGCCAGCAGCTCAGCTCCCCCCACCAACACCACCTCCACCCAGGCTGAGTCTGTTTCTGTTTACTCAGGGGACATGCAGCTTCCAAACAGGAATGATGCTTATCTTGTCTCGCCCACCCATTTGAATGAAGAGGGGCTTCAACCTCTGCTGTTTAGATTTGGACCCTTTCCAGTCACTTTTCTGACAAGTCAGTTGGAAACTCAAGGACCAAATGAACAGGGGAAACTTGAAAAGTCAGGATTCTTGGACGTGTTGAAAAGTGATCACACATTTTAAGTGTTTGGGTTTTTTCTTTTTAGTTCTTGAAGAAAAGCTGTTTGCTCACTCCCTGAAACATGGAGGTCTGGGAGCCAAGGCCACCAGGAATCTCAGATTTGGTTTTCTGCCTTGAAGTTTCCCTTTCAGACAAGAAGGAACACCTCATGATTCTCTCCACAGTGGAGCTTCCCTGTAATTGTAAAAATTTTCTGGTAGATTCTCCATCTCACATATTCTTTCTCTGAATGTTTTTTTCTCTAGAGTTTTCTTCTTGACAGACTTTTGGTTCCATTGCTAAGGTTGAATGGAAAGGCAGGATTTTTTAGGATGGGAAAGTCAGAGAAGTTCTCTGGGGAAGACACGACATGGTAGAAAATGTGTTCTGAGTGTCTGGTGGGCACTCAAAAGTAGAAGTGTTTGGTCCAAGAAGTGGATGAGCTGGCAGGGTTGAAACTACACTCCCTTCTTCTGTTCTCAGTACACAAGTGGAGGAGCCCCTTTGCATCCCTCTGTATTTAACAAATAAGTACATTAGATCTGGACTCTTTCTTATTAACTCTGAGATTCTGAGCCAGGTCTATCCCTATAAAATGGGGATATTAGAATGGGGATATTAGACTTATTAGAAGTCGCTGGCAGGTGGAGTTTTATGTGTTAAGCAAGTCAAAGCATGCTAAATGGTCGGCCTAAAACATGACATGAAATACACTAAGCAAATGTCAAGTAGCAAAAGCAACGATGCAGAAGTGTCCTCCTGTCATGAAGGGCAAGTCTTTGCCTATAAGCCCTTCGAGATAAACCCAAGCCCTTGCATGTTCTGCTCGCTCCAAGTAGTCCCTGGACTGCTGCAGATGGTCTGCATGTCTATGATTTATAATGTAGGTAGTGTGGGTCATTGGTATTACTGGAAGCTGTGGTCAGTTGCACTGACATGCATTCAGGTCACTGTGGCAGAGCCTTGGCAAAAGCTCTGGAGATTCCCTCCTTGGCTTGATTCCCTGCCTAGTGCCACCTCTCATCGTGAGAGAAGCCCATGCCATATGTATATCTGTGCCAGGCAAGGCAGCTTGGGGCTTGCTGGCTGTCTCCCCTCCCAGCGGGACCCTCACTCACTTGAGTTGGTATGTTGGGATCTTTCTGCTGCCACTGGCAGTGGCATGTCAGACTCTGTAGAGTCCTGGTGACCTCAGTACTTGAGGGCTATCTCAGGAACCCTTAAATTCATAGTTGATACCATTGGTTAGGGCGGATTCAGAAACCCCTGAATTTGTGATGTCATTAGTGGGGACATCTTCAAAACCCCTGAATTCACAGTTGATGTCATTGATGAGGATAGTCTTAGAAAAACCTGAATTCACAGTTGATGTCATTAGGGTGGTTTTGGGGACCCTTCAGTTTTCTGTTGATGTCATTAGTTGGGGTTGTTCCAGGGACCCTTGAATTCACTGTCAATGTCCTTAGTTGGGATGGTCTCAGTTGATGTCATAAGTGGAGGAGGTCTTGGAATTCCCCAACTTTCAGTTGGTGTCAGAGTGAGCTGTGCTCTTGGAAAGTCTATAGTTTGTCATTTTATAAAGCCTGAAATCTATTGATTCTCTGCAAAGCTACCTTACATGTGTTTCTGAGGTAATGAAAAGATGATTGAAAAGGACATGTATTTTTAAACTGTTTAGGTTTGGGTTTAAGTCAGCCCTGGTGGTGCCCAGGGACTACCCCATGATCAGTGAGGGACCACTCCTGGCAAGGCTCCAGGGGTAGGGGAGGACCATGCGGTGCCAGGAATCAATGCTCCTCTGAGCTCTCCCAGGCCCCCAAGATCCTGTCTTCTTAAATTTTGGGGTGGAATTGTCTTATGATTAAGATGAAAAATTGTAGACCTGGAAGGAGTCTTTTTGTGAACTGAATAAAACCCTGTTATCATTTTTTCATACATAGTATTTGAAATGTTGGTTTACCGAGAAGAGCACTTACCCAGATGAGTCGCCCTCACAGTGAAGAAGTCAGTGTACCTGTGATAAGTCTGTTCTCACAGCATCTGTGGCAGTACTAGAGATTATAAAGTAATCATCCTTTACCGCAGGCAGAGTTTACAGCAATTTGAATACTGAATATTAAAACTCAGGGGTGGGGGAGAGAAATGCTATCAGACAGAGAAAGACAAGCACTGCCTGGGATCCCTTATATGTAATAGAAGGATCAAATATTTAAATTTCTAAAAAAGAAAACAGTAAAATGGTTGTTACCAGTGGATGGAAAGTAAGATTTGTGGTATTTAGCGGTACAGATTTGTAATGAGTCATAAATATGCCATGGAGATCTGGTGCGTAGTATGAAGAGTTATCGATGATGACATTGTACCATAAGTATATAATACATATTGCTTGATCATATGACAATATATAATACCAATATATAATGCTAAAGTAACATCCTGTACAAGTTCAATTTATATAACACCGCTAGCAAATTTTCTTACTTAAAGAAGAAGGAGAAGCTGTAGAAGACTGAAGGAATCAGAGATAGTACAGTGGGCAAGAAGGTGCTTGCCTTGTACATGCTACCCCAGGTCAATTCCCAGCTCCCCATATGGTCCCCTGAGCCTTCCCTGAGTGTAAAACAGGAATTAAGCCCTGAACACCAAGAGTTTGACCCAAAACATGAATTAAAAAAAAAACTCAAAACTTTTAAACTGTTTAGGTTTGAATTTAAACCATCCCTGGTAGTGCTCAGGGATTACCCCCACGAGAGGCCACTCCTGGTGAGACTGCCTGGGGAGGACCATGCAGTGCCAGGGATCAGTGCTCCACCCACCCTCTGAGCTCCCCCAGGCCCCCAAGGGCTTCTCTCTTTGAGTAAAATCTTCAGAATTTATGAGAAGAACTAGAGACAGGAGATATGACCCAAAATAGTCCAGGTTGCCAAGACATCTCTTTTTTAAAAAAATTATTTTATGTTTATAAAGTAGTTCACAATATTTAATTATATTTAGTATTCGAACACCAATCCCACTACTATTATACCTTTCCACCACCATATTTCATGTTTCCATTCCAAACCCAAACCCCTGTCCCCAAAGCAGGACCTAAATAATTTATTTTGTATTGTTTGTTATGAATAATCCTCTAAAAATGATTCAAAAAAAGGTTTCTTAGAGGAAAGTATGTGAAGATTGTTGTATTTCACTCAAGAGCTTACATTAAGCCCTTCTATTAGAGATTAATAACATGTTGTTAAAGGTTGAGCCTTGTGTGTGTATCTGTAAAAATATATTTCCCCCTAAGATTGGTTGCCTTCTACTTTAAACCCCATAAAAAGTTGTACGCTACTCTTGGAATATTAGTGATGCAAAGTAAGAGATGTCCAGGAATAGATTCACTCATTAGTGATGCCTGTCTGATCATGTGGAGAGCTGCCATGAGCATGGTAGTAGTTGAGTTCTGGAGGTTTTTGACTGGTGGGGCTGGCTCCTTTGGGTCAGGGAGGGGCCTTACCTGCCCCCCTCTGGGTGCCCCAAATGAAACAGCCTGGTGCAGGGTGTAGAGGCATGGCTATGCCGTATCATTCTGTGCTCTCTTCCGAGAGATTTATTGTTGAGTCTGCCAAGATATCTCTTTACAAGACATCTGCTGGTCGGGAAGTTGAGGGTTGGGAAAAGACACTTGAAGTATGTCTTTTAATCCTCAACTCTTATGTGATTACCTGGTTTCATTCATACAATCCATAGTTGGTAGAACAAGAGCCATTCCAACCCTTGAAAGAAGTCCCCTTCTGGAGTTTGGAGGCCAAGTCTGGACTACAACTGGGTCTTCTGGTCAGTCTTGGGCACTGATCAGTACAACTCAGACTTTCCTTACCTCTTATTTCAGGACAGATCTTAGCAGGTCTGGATAAACTCAGCAAGAACGCCCATTGCTTCTCTGGGCATGGCTTGCCTGACTCAGATATTTCTATCTGCATAGATTTTTTTCCAGGGTCACCTAGAATCAGGCCTGTCATATCAAGCTTTTAGAAGCTTCATGTTCTAGAAAAACTCTGAATGACAACCTGATGGTTAAGCTCCACTAGCAGAGGAAATAAAATTCTATTATTTCGCCACTTTCATTCTGGGCAACGATCCAATTATGGGATACTAAATGTGTTCTTCTAGGTAGGGTGGAGGATGCTGTTAGACAGCACTGCCATTTTATCAGGCTCTTGCATAATGAGTGGGTTTTAATCTTTTAATATTTAATACACCATAATTTTAAACGCCTCCTCTGAATTTATCCACATTTAAATATTTCCATCTTTTACCTGGTCTTTGCATAAATGCGTTTTCCAATCTATCTTCCAGATAGGGAACCTGATTCACAATGGGCTATGTCACACAGTGTTTAATCTCTGGGCAGCTAGGGGAGGCCCTAGCGGCTCTCCCCCTTGCTGCCTGGGTTGGGGTGGGCTCAGGCCGCTCCCCTAGCCAGGGCGGCCCATAGCATGGGGCAGACGAAGGAGGAAATGAGGGCCAAGCCAGTTGGTTGATCAGTTGCTCTTTATTCCATTCACTCCATGCGCTGTTTCAGTCTCTCTAAGGTCCCCATTATAATCTCACGCTGCTCCTCATTCCCGTCTCCCTCTGTCTCTCCCACTCATCTCTCTACACTCCATCTTGATGGCTGGACTCTCTTTCTCTCCACGTGTCTGCTCCTGTATTCTTTTTCTACATTCTTCTCCCTCTACATTCTTCTCCCTTGCTAGTCTCTCCATGCTTCATCTTGCTGCCCTGCTCTCTCTCATCTCTTCCCAATTCTCTTGTCTCTCTCATCTCTCTCCCACTCCCCCAGCACTCTGGGCAGATGCTACAACCCAGTCAGGTAGCAAAACCAGCATAAGAAAGTCCTTCCTGACTGCCCATCAAGCTCAAAGGTGGAAAATACCACCTAGGGTGTTCCTTATCTCCTTAGTCCAATAACTTAATTAACATCTTAATTAACATCTTAACTCGACTTCTTAATATTAGTTATTTTGTATGGACACAGTAAGAGATTCATTGAGACTTGTAGGGTGGCTCTCCTGGGGATATTTTGCCATAGATCTCAGACTACAGTGCTTAGGCCAGATTAATCTTTCCTAACCCTAGAAGGGTCTGAATCTGGTTATTGCTTTTTGGATCATGGCAGAATTTGTCCATGACCATGCTCTTAACTTATAGTTAAGCATTATGGCACTTTGGCCAGGCCCATTTGGATGCCAGGGTAGCACATAGATCACCACTTGCCCTGGATCCATCCAGTCCCTAGTCTGGACCCTGCTTTTCGGGTGGTAGGAAGTAAGGACAACTGAGACTTAAGTCGAGAGAACAGATATCCAGGAGGTAAATATCATTCCTAGTCAGTGAACTCCCAAGTTACCAAAACATAGCATTAACTGTCTTCTTGTGTCCATACAAAAAGGACATTGCTCTGAATTAACTATGCCAAGGACTTAAGGAGAAGAGAAAAGCAATATTTACTAGTACTTGGATTTACAAGTCAATAGAGCACAAAGAGAGAAGTTACAAATAAACACAGAAGAATGGGAGCACTGTAATGGGAGTAACCCAATAAACCTAACCTCCCTGAGGCAAGGTGGAAAGGACAAACCAATGTTAACCTACAACACAGTAATCCAAAAATTTGCTCTCAGTGTTAAATATCTGTTTTTCCCACTTGAGCTAGCTGTCTCACTGTCAGAATTCTATTTCTCTATTTGTAAAATAAAAACAGTTATGCTATCTTCTTCATGGATGATGCCTGACTTAAACAAGGAAACAAAAATAACAGCATATTAAAAGCCAGATACAGAGGAAGTGCATAAAATGTTCACACTATTTTCAGAGCAATAATGATTAGGTTTATGCGAGGAGATGGGTCTAGTATTTAACATATGTTATTTACAAGATTTAGATTCAAGCTCTCTGTCCAGATCTCATTGAATTATTTGTTCTAAACACACGAGTCCTTGCATGAACAAATTGGAATCAAGCAAAGTGACTCAGCAGTTGCTTAAATTTAACTTTTTCTGAATGTAATGGAAGATAAATTAGATGCTACTCATTTGCATTTGCTTCCCTCCTTTCCTAATTTTTATATGTAAATACATGCCTAAATATTCATAGATCAAGATGCATCCTTCTTGAGTAGCTTGTTACATTCAACTCTGAAGTTTAAAAGACATGTGCAAACAGACCCTTAAATTGTGAGTCTGAGAATGAGGAGCCTGGCTGAGAACAGGGAGCTTGGCTGAGAATGGGGAGCACGGCTGAGAATGGCGAGCATGGCTTCTGAGGAAAGCTGGTGACAGGGCATGGAATGTCCTCTTGTGTGTGGCTCCTAAGAAGTGCGGAAGTCTATCTGGAATGTGTAGCTAAAATTACTGCTATAGAATTCATACTCTGGGGATTTATTTGCAACTATTACTTTCACCCTGGATATATTATGTCCCTATCTGGGATGATTTTGAGAAAGGTAAGCTCAGGCATATGGATAAAAGCAGTGAAGAGACGTTTTTATGTGGGGAGGATACACCAGCTGTGGCCAGGGTTTATTCCTGGCTCTGTGCTCAGGGATCACCCCTGCCAGGACCAGACCAGCATCAGCAGCACCTGATTCCCTGCACTATCTCCCAGGCCCAAGGAAAGGGGCTTAAACATAAGTCACTGTGTAATTGTCAGCCTTTTGGTTCTTTGTTGTCATTTAAAGGGATTTGTATAAATTTCACAACTAAAATTTGTAGAAATCTGAATTGGTAGAAATGTGAATCCTTATATTTATGTGGTTGTATCTTATTTGTTTGTATATGTGTTTAATTTGGGGCTCATCAGACATTGCTGGATATTAACCTTAAGTGTTTTAGGTTTCATGAGTGAATTGACCCTTTTCCTCCTCCCAGAGAAGCATATAGCATTCTTATGAGCACCCCTAATCCCCTGAGTTTATATTTAACCTTTTCCTTTGTGTTACTAAGTCAAAACCTTCTAGTAACTCTGGACTTTGTAGTGAATTAATTGCTTTCCTATTTCCCTTCTCAAATTTTGAATAGATCAATGTTCTTTGCTTAAATACAGAAAGACCATTAGTGCTCTGCTTCTAATATTTGGAAGTTAATTTACTCTGAAATAGATCTACTCCTGGGCATCCATCATAATTACCTCACTCAGGCTTTGGTTTCCGTAGTTCCTAACACCCCAAAAGGGAGGTCTCACTGTGGGACTTGAATGGACCCAGGGTGAGTGGCAAAGCTATCCCAGCATTGAAATGGGACAACCTTGAAAGCATAAAAGCACAATCTTCATGCAAGCCATTATGACTTAAGAGATAGGACCCCTATGGGGAAGGACAAGCTGACCTGGCCTGAGAACTTAGTCTGGGATTTACAGTAAAAGCCTTGCTTGATCTCAGAGCCCAGAGAAGTTTTGGAATCTATATCTTTTACTGTGTTTATCCAAATAATTGCAAGTATTAATAAGAGTCAACTTAATTTTTTAATATACAATAAAAGGGGAAAAGAAAACCAATATAGATGTGTCTGGGAGACAGAGTATCTCCTTGGATTAATCCCCCCAAGAGAATTGCCTCCACCAAAATACTTTACCTCTGTAAATGACCAATCACACCTACATGCAGTCCTATACCTTGAACCCTCTCAGATGTTCTATGAGTATGATAGAAGCTCTGAATTAAATGTGTCATTTTCACCATCTGTTAGTGGCCCCTCATCTCTTTGTTGTTCAGCAGGGGAGGCCCAGGGAGGATGGGCAGGGGGTTATTGGCCACCGGACACATTGAGAACCCATTTGTGAACTCACAAAACATTGAGTGAAACAACATGTTTTCACTACAACGTCAATAGAATCTTCTACTTCTTACTTCTCATTCACTCTTAGAAGAAGTGATAGATTTTAGGTATTTTGACCAGTAAGCAACAAAGAACCAATGAACTTGAAACAGCAGAAGTAAGATTTGGTTAACTTTTGTTAATTTTTCTGTGAATTTGTGTCATTTCACAGGTGAATTTCCTAACGTTAAAATAGTTACAGGCTGACATTTTGTTAATCTCTCAAAAGTTTCCAACAATTATGTGAGGGAAATAGATATCAACCTGTGAAACCAAGCTTTGTGAAGTCTTCCCCCCAAAATAATGTTTTTATGGCTATAGTTTTGTCACAAAGGTAGGTAATATCCAGAGAGAGGTTTGTGATCTAGGACAGATCTGCCAGGGAGAGAGATCCAAGGGCTGGAGGGAGGGCAGGCTTCTCATGCAGAAAGCCCCTACTGAACCCTGGCACCATGCAGCTCCATAAACTCCACAAGAAGGCACTTCCCCATTGAGTTTGGAAAGGAAATCTAGAAAAGAGAAATATTTGAATGGATGAGCATTTTCACAAACCTGAGCACAAAGAGGAAGCTCAACCTTCGGATACATCATAATACTGAAAAAGAAAAGGAAGAGAGGAGAGACTCCAACCACCATTCATGGGTCTGACTCTGGCCATGTGGACATGTCAGTGAAACCCAGATGGGCAGTTCTGAGGTCATGTCTTGCACTAGTAAGGTTCATGATGTATTTTAATACAGTAGTCCATGAAATACAGATTCCATCCTCATCAGTTCCACAACTTGGCATTTTTAAGCCTATGCATTGATTTGAGCAATTGTTGGTACTGTCTAATACTGGCATATTTTCATCAACTCCAGCGTAATCTTGGAACACATTGTCACTTTCCATTTATCTTGGTAACCACTTTATTTAGCTGTGCTGATGTCTTGAAACATAAGACCCCTGACCTTTTGTGTGAGCTCTTTCACTTAGAATAGTATGTTTATGGTTTGTCGTGTTGCATTATTGGATAATAATTTTGCAATATTGGATAATATTAATTTGTCTTTATACACCTTCTGGAATGTTCCATTTTTTTTTGGTTGATATACACTTGGATTGTTCTCACTTTGGGGCTGTTCTGAATAATTCTGCCATGGAATTTTATCTGCAAGTTATAACTCATATTTTTTTCAATATTTGCACAACATACAGCTAGCAGTAGAATTGCCAGGCATACCAACTTTATATTTACATTTTAAGGAATGGCCATTTTTTCTCATTGCCATTTTGCAATCATTTTTGTTTCAATTTCTTCATAGTATCACTGACACTTTGGAGCTGTCCATCTCTGTTTTTATGATCTTCTTCAAAGTGTGAAGTAATGGTTAATGGTGATTCGGTTAGCATTTCTCCCATTGGTAATGGTGTAAAATATCTTTTTCAGTGTTTATCGGCTATTAAATAATCCACTTTAATCTTCTGCTCATTTTTGTTGGGTTGTCATTTTAGTGTGAAATTATCTGGAGGCAAGTTTCTCAACATACATAGTATGCAAATATTTTCTTGCAGCCTAATGTTTTATTTAATAATATTCTTCAAAACAAAATTTTTAGATTTTCAAAAATCTAATTTAGTCTCTAAAATTTTGTTGCTTAAGCTCTTAAACCTAAGAAACTAGTTCCTAATGGGGGTCATTACAGTTTAATTTAACAGTTTTTTCCTAAGATTTTTTTCATTTTAATGCAGAAATATCAGTGTGATTCTGCTTTGAGTTGAAATTTTGTATGGGGAGAGGAAGGAAATCTAGTTATCCAGCACCATTTTTTGAAAATAAGAAAACTCTTCTTATCCAAAGAATTGTTCTTGGCACCTTGGTCAAAAGTTCACTTTCCATATACACAACAATTTGTTTCTGGACCCTCAAATCTGCTTTCTTGGTTTCTATGTCTGGCTTGGTGTCACGACCACACTAGCTCAATCAATGAAGCTGAATATATATTGTTAAATTGTCACATAGAAATGAAATTCAGATTTGCTCCTATTTTTTGTATATTTCATTAACTCCAGTTGTCATTGTAGCACTTACATTGGTTGGATTCAGTGATTGTAAATTTATTGAGACTTACTTTATGACCTAGTCAGTGGCTTATTCTAGAGAATATTCCACATGAGCTTGGAGGATGTCTGTTTAGAATAATTTCTGTAGATATCTTTTTAGATATCTAAAAGGATTTTTTAAGATATTTTTCTTGTCAGATAGCTTCACTTAAAGTGATTTATTTCATATTAATATTGGCCTAATTTCACAAGTATACCTGAACTTCATTCTAAAATGACCCATTTCTTCGTCCCATTTTGGTGCTATTTATTATATACAAATTATCAAAGCACTCCAAGCCCACAAACCAATGTTACTTGTATGCTTATTGATTTTATATAGCCCTACTTAGTTAGAAGAAAATGACTCAAGGAAAATGCCCTTGTGCTCTTTCAGGCCATGTCTTTGCGTAGATCTGCATTGTAGTCTAAAGGTAGAACTCTTGTTTGCTGAGATGACCGAGTGAATCCAAAAAACCAAATACCAAATGTCTTCAAAGCTTTTCTCTTTGTATATTTAAAATTTTTTATTATTTTCTTTATTCACTCATACAATTACAAAGTTACTCATGACCGTATTTAAGGCATACAGTGTTTGGGCACAGAGCCCTTCGCCATGTCTGCTTCCCTCAGCCAATGCCACTCACCCTTTCACACTGGTTCTGGAGGTCTTCGGCTTCTGGGGCTCTTTAACTTAGTACACTTTTGCATTGTGAACAATCATGCTGTTCTCCTTTTTTTAAAGGGAGGAGGGTATGAGACCCAGCTGTGTTTAGGGACTCCCTCAGCTCAGTGCCAGAGACTGAACTGGGGTCAGCGGCAATCAAGGCAGCAAGCACCTTCGCCCCTGCATTATCCCTATCTGGTCCTTCAAAGACGTTATTTAAAAGAAAACACAAGATAACCTGACCATCATGATCACAATCACGATCATCCTGTTGTTCGTCGATTGCCTCGAGCAGGCACCAGTAACATCTCCTTCTTCCTAGCCCTGTAATTTTAAAAGAGCCATATCCAATGCTTTTCAGAGTTAGGAGAATGAGACCCATCATTGTTACTGGTGTTTCGCATATTGAGTACGACACGGGAAGTTTGCCAGACTCTGCCGTGCGGGCAGGATACTTTAGGTAGCCTGCCGGGTTCTCCAAAGGAAAAATGAGATAATAAGATAATAAGCTTCCGGGAGCTGGGTTTTATAGTCTATGCATCTTGGCCATTGATGGGACCAACCTGGCGTGGGCAGCAGCTGGTGGGTGTGATGCCTACCTACTGGAAGATGGATGATCTGGGTGGAGAAGGCCCAGTCGCAATCCGAGCAGGCTTGGAGATCTCAGCCCCGGGACCCACATGCCTGGGTTCCTCTGCCGGTTCCTTCATGCATAAGGCTTGTCCGGACGTGTGGGGAGTGGTCTCAGCGTGGCTGTGACTGGTTCTGGAGGTCTTCGGCTTCTGGGGCTCTGCTGGGGGATGGGGGGGACTCAACCCGCCTCCCTTCAAGGGGCCCCGGTGAGGAGAGCCAGGCGTGGGGGCAGGAGACTCTGCCAACCTGACATATTCTTGATTTTGTCTTCAGAGCACACTGATTTAACAGTGTTTTTTCTAACTTTAGCAAATTTCACAGTCTGGAGAAACCAAGAAAATCTCCTATCCTGACTTCCTGGTTCGTTTTTGCTTAACAGTTTATCTCCACAATTCTCTCTTTCCATCACGTTCTACCACAGGCAGAAGAAGGCAGGTTGCACTTTCAACACTTTACTCAGAAATCTTGTCTAGCCAAGTATGCAAGTGTAGTGTGTGTGAGTTTGGAGAGTCACATAACTATAGAACCCAACTCTGAGCCAAATTTCCCCCCACTATGTAACTCTTATATAACTTCCACAGTTAACTTTTTCCTCCCGTTTCCAAAAAACGTGCTCCTTCTTTCTTTCTTGGTCCTCAAAGCAAATAGGCATTAAATGAGTATTTCTATCACTAGTGTGTGATTTTCAACATTTTCTTTAAGATGATACATTTGCTCCCCCATTGCCCCCACTTCCTCTGTAGTAGCGGGTTACTGATATCCACATTGGTGCTCATGAAGCCTTCTGGGGGATGGAGGCATCTCAGCTGTGCCCTCAGTGCACTCAGTCTCAGCCCTGCCTAAAGACATGAGGTTCCAATGTATTAATTTCCTATTGGTCCTGTAACACATGGGGCAGCTGTAAACAACACAGTGTTTAAGTTTTCCATTTTGCATGGAAAGAGTTTAACATCTCCCTATAGGAGAAAATTTGGAGGTGTTTACAAACTGCAGTACCTAGAAGATTCCATGCCCTCTTCCTTTCTAAATGATGTTGTCCACATCCCTGCTTTCCTGGATGCATCTTCTGCTTCCCTCTGTTCATCTTTCTTCAAGTTTGGTGGCCTTCTTGGCCCCTTCTCAAGAACACATTTTCATTGCTTCACCCCAACAATTCAAAATTCTCTTCCAACCTCAAGATCTTTATTGCAACTGAAAGCCCATCACCACAGAAGATAATTTTGTCACCCATCTGGGTCCAAAACAGGGGCTTCTAGGAGATGATGATTCATTTGACTGACACTAACGATAAATTACATCATTACATACTAGAGGGGTGATAGTAATTGGAAGACTCTGGGTTTATTGGAGCTCTTCCATAGCTTCTGAGATGCCTGGTTTGGGGAGTGGTCAAAATATTTGGGGTTGTGAAGCCCCCAAATATGTGGGGAGAAATGGCTGTTATGTAATCACAGTCCAGCTTTGGCCTGAATCAGCCCCCAGAAGCTGTTGCCAGGTTTCAGGTTAATTTTATGAGTTTTGGAAAGTTAGTATTTGGTTGGTTGGTCATTGGTTTAGGGGACACTCCTGGCTGTACTTATGGCTTACTCTTGGCTCTGTGCTCAGGGACCAATGCCAGCAGTGCTCTTGAGATTATCTTTGGTTCCAGGGATCAGTTTTAGTTGACTAAGTGCAAGGCAAGTGTCCTACCTTCTGTACTATCTCTCTGCCCTTCCCCACAAAAAAAATTGGATTTTTATTGCATCTGCCATTGTTGCTCTAGTCACATAGTAGGACATACAGAAATATTAATACTATCATCTGGAAGTGTTTTCTCTCTGGTGGGTCATTTTCAGGCTAGTCAGTCAGGACTTAAAGCAATTCTCTTGCACATGGTTGACCCCATTGAATCCCAGCACCACATTTGGTCCCCCAAACCCCACCAGTGTGGTCCTTCAGCACAGAACCCGCACAGCAGCCCTGAGCACCACCATTTGTGGCCCGAAACTCAAAATAAATCAATTAGTCAATCATCTTAGGAATTTTAGTAGTAGTTCCAACTCCCAGCTGCTCCGTGTCCTTCTTTGATTGGGGGCACACTTGTCTGTCTGGTAGAGCTCTAAAGGCCAAAATGTGCTCTTTTACTGTTGAAGGTGAAACAAAATATATTATATTGCCAAACAAATGCACAAAAGTATATGGAAATCAAGAGCCCCCTGTTTCAGTAAATGCTGGTTCAGAGCTTTCTGGGAACAGAGATAATAAATCAAGGACCCAAATTCTTCAGTGCCCTGAAATAGGTACGTTTCTAGCTGAACTTGCAGCTTTGGTACAAATGCTAAAAGAATAATAATTTCTCATCAAATGTTTATCTCATCACTCACCCCCAAATATTGAAGCAAACACAATTCCTATACGATTTTGTATGAGTCTTTTTGTTACGAGCTATTTGTCAGTTATTCCTCATAATGCAACAATGCAAAGCTGTTGACTGACCCAGGAAATATATTTGCATTACAAATTGCAGACATTTGATTTTTGGCTTAAGTAAATCTTTTGATAAATACAATTTTTGCTAGCATGACACTGCAGTTCACATACATACATGCCATTCTGAACAATGCACCCCACATTTATGGAGATAGGAACAACAGATCCTGTAGAATGGCTTGCCATGTGAAGGGCAATTGCTTAAGAAACAAGAATTAATGTAAGAAAAATTAGTTAATTCAAGGCCTAGCAGCCTAAGAAGACGAAGGTCTCCCTCCCCCTCTCAAGCCATCTTATTCTCAGATCAGGCTTGGGGAGTATAGAGGGCTAGTTGGCACAACGAGTTAAAAGAATAACACAGTAGTACAGAAGGGAAATCTTTCCTGAGACTTTCCCTGTAGGGCCAGTGGGGAACAGTGAATGCTGGTGGTCTGCTACCTGTGGTGTGGTCAGCTGACCAGTCTCCTCCAGGGTCTGTGTGCCCCCTTGAAGATTCTAGGGGGGCTGCTGCTGATTCTTGTCCAAGGTAGAGAGAGAGGAAGTCTCAGAAATCCCTCTCCCTCTCCCTCTGTCCTATCTATAACTGGATCTGGCCCAATATCGAATACACAGAATGTAAGAACATCTCTTAATTGTGTGTGTGTGTACACCTGAGAAGCAAGATGGTGTCTCTGATGCTCGTTTATTCCCCACCCACCTTGGGAGAATGTCTCTGGGCTTTCCTTGGGGGCAATGCACAGCCTTGTCTAATAAAAAGAAATCATATAGCCTTTTAACATTTTCAATGGAAACAAACAGCATAAGTTTTTCTGAGTCACTTTGGCCATGAGCATTGATTCATTTGAATGCCTAACAACCCGAATTGGACGATTACACATGAATAGATGTGGCTCACTGCTGGCAGTTTGTATCTTCATTGTCTGTGCACTAACATCCAATTATAATGAAGAAGAACTTGAGAAGTTCTACATGGAGCTGGAGAAGTTCTATGAAGAAGACCACACCTTCTACAAGATCATTGTCTGTGATTTTAATGTCAAGATAGGACCAAGAAGATCAGCCGAAGAACTCCACATCAGGACACATGGCCTAGAATAGAACGAACAGGGTGAGAGACTATCTGAGTTCATCATGTCAACTAAGACCATCCATGGTAACTCACAGTTCCAGAAGGCCAAATATAAACATTAGACATGGAAGTCTTCCAGTGGACGGTTCCACAATGAAATTAACCACATCATATTCAATGGACGGGTTTGCCTGATCGATGTTGCTGTTGTCCCAAAATTCCAAAGAGGATGGGACCACCATCTCCTTCATGCAAAATTCTACTTCACAGAGTGGGGAGAAAGGGCTGCAAAGTTTAAGAAAACTCCCAGAATGACTACCAACTGGGAGCTCTTTGGAACTATTGTGGCAACATGGGAAGATGCCGCCATTGACAGCATTGACAAACAATACAATCAACTGGTTCAGCACCTTCATGATTGTGCAAGGAATGCCGAGATAGAGATAGCCACAAAAAGACACCTGTCTTGGAAAACTCTCGAGCTCATTCACCAACATGGTTTGGCACAAGTCTTGGGCAACTACAAGCAAATGTCTGAGCTTGCAAAGCAGTGCAGAGAAGCGATCAAGGAAGACCTCAAAGAGAGAAGAGCAGCAGTGCTGGCAGATGCGGCAGAAGCCAGGAAAAGCATTCACAATGCTCGCCTGTCCTTCGCCAACTACAAGACCAAGATGACTGCCCTCCGATGTCCTGATGAATCTATCACATCTTCCAGAAGGGCAATGGAGAAGAGGAGAAGATTATCTATGACTTCATCTTGCATATCTTTGATAGCCACGTCCAACTACCCACATACCAAATTCCGCAGGATGGATATGTTGTTCCCAATGTTCTCCCTTCTGAAATTCGACATGCCATTTTGTCAGTAAAGAAGCAAACAGCACCTGGCCCAGACAAGGTCAGACCCAAACACCTGAAGAACCTGCCATCAGTACTTATCAATACACTGGCTCGGCTCTTCACATGCTACCTGTTTGAATGCAAGTTTCCATCCCAATGGAAAGCCAGCATGACTGTACTACTGTATAAGAAGGGAGACATCCACAACATTGGCAACTATCATCCTATCTGCCCATTGTCTATCATCTACAAGCTGTTCACTAGAGTTATCCTAAGTAGGATTGGCAGAACACTAGATGAAGGACAATCATGTGAGCAAGCCACATTCTGAAAAGGATTCAGCACGATCGACCATATCCACACATTAACCAAGCTCATTTAGGTTTCTCAGGAGTTCAAGATGCCGCTCTGTCTAACATCCATTGATTTAAGGAAGTCCTTTGATTCTGTTGAGACAAAAGCGGTCATCAAAGCCCCAGCCAAACAGGGCGTTCAAACTCAATACATCAGGATCCTCCGTGAGCTGTATTGTGGATTCACTACCAGGATCTCACCATTCTACAGGGAGGTGATCATTGACGTCAAGAGAGGGGTTTGACTAGGTGATACCATTTCACCAAAACTCTTCAGTGCCACCCTCAAGAATGTCACGCAACGACTGGAATGGGAAGGAATAGGAGTGAAGATAGATGGTCGGCAACTACACCATCTCCACTTTGCTGATGGCATTGTTCTAATGACACCAGACATTAGCCAAGCAGCACAAATGATGGCCGACTTCGACCCTGTGGAAATGTCGGACTACAGCTGAATCTCATGAAGACAATGTTTATTAGAAACAATCTTGTTCCTGACATTCCATTTGTTCTCAATGGAATGAACATCTCTGAATGCAACAGTTATGTGTACCTAAGTCAGGAAGTCAACATGACAAATGATCTGGCACCTGAGTTGAGCAGGAGGAAGAGAGTTGCTTGGAACGCCTTCAAGAGTGTCAAAGAATTAGCTAAGAGGACAAATAACCTCTGGCTCTGGGCATATCTCTTTAATTCCACTGTTCTTCCTGCATTAACATAGCCTCAGAGACCTGAGTCCTACAAAAACAGGATCGGAACGCTATTTGGGTCTCCCAAAGAGGAATCAAAAGAGCTATGCTTGGAGTATTATGCTTCACTCAAGTGAGAGAAAGAATCCGGAGTTTTGACCACCATCGATGATCAAGAATCAGGGATGCTGTCTCGTTTGCCAAGGGATCGAAAATCAGATGGGATGGACACATAATGCAATTTGGAGATGACCACTGGCCTAGAGCCATTACCACCTGGATTCCACGGGACTTCAAAATATTGCATGGCCGCCCACCTGCGAGATGGTCAGACTTCTTCGTCAAGACCCTGAATGATTGGTTTGAGGTTCTTCGTGTTCCAGGAATGAGAGACACCATTAGGATACACTAACACATGACAGGGATAAATGGAGATGTTACTGGCTCCCTCTCAAGTAAATCAATAAGTAATGGGATGTCAAGTGTCAAATGATCAAGTGAATCATTTTGATCATTACTTATTTGATCATGATTTATTATTAAGAATCTATACCAGACTATACAGCATACTCATGATCTCTGAAACAGATCTGTTATAAGCTTTTCATTCATGAACTTTCTTGCCACTAAGCTAGAAATACTGATGAACTGTTCATGGCAAATCGCACACCATCTGCATCACCGTACACTTGATTCCATGAGGCACATCACATTCCATCTGCTGGTATCACAGCTCTTTCCAGGATATTAATAAATCCATGGGAATCTGTTCTTAAGGCAACCAACACTGGTGCAGGGTGTTTCCATGTGCCAGACGCTGTCCTGCAACTGGGAAGGAAGCATTGTTAATGCAATCTTCATGTCACACTGAAGAAAAATGAAAACTCTCAGACCCAAGGCAAGGCATAGACTCAGACATACTATGGAAAGGAAATTAAAATGGAATATGTTTAAAATAAGACCACACTAATCTGTCTGAGTACTCAAAGCTGCCATAAAAATGATGGTCAATCATCTTTGTTGATTGACTATCAATCATTGGTCAGGGACTCAGCCAGAGACTTTACTAGGGGAGGCTCCAAGAGTTAATTTCTCTCCCCTTGTGCAAAGGAACTTCTTTGAAGGAGATCAGTTGCCAAAGGGCAAGGTCATAACTCTCAGAGCTTCTGAAAAGTCAGAGATACAAAGAGTGGCTCTTACCACTCACTGAATCCAGTTCACTCCCAGTGAACATCCTTGAGTGGTGGGGTATGTGCACTGTACCCCTCCAGGGAATGATCTATCTTCCTTGTCTTGTTCATTCTCACATATATAAATGTTGGTTACATGACCAAGAGGAATGTGGGATTCACAGTGTACATGAATGAGGCTTGGTACAGGTGCCCTGAATCAATAATTATATATGTTTCCATTTTATTGAGACCTAAATGACATGGTGTGGGAAGGTATCCGATGACTATGTTCCAATTCTTACTGTAATAAAACCATCTCACATTACACATAATTACTATTTTGTTGTGGGGATGTTTATGGTGAAACCATTGAGGTAATAGGTACTTTTAATTGTCACTGTCCTCCCATTGTTCATCGATTTGCTCGAGTGGGCCCAGTAACATTGTGAGACTTGTTGTTACTGTGTTTGGCATATTGAATACATCATGTGGAGCTTGCCAGGCTTTGCTGTGTGGGCGAGATACTCTCGGTAGCTTGCTGGGCTCTCCGAGAGGGGCCGAGGAGTCGAACTCGGATCGGCCATGTTGGCTGCTTGCAAGGCAAATGCTCTACCCACTGTGCTATCGCTCCAGCCCCACTTTTAATTATATAACAAATATTTTATCTATAGCTACCATGTTCTGCTTTAGACCCCACTCCCAGATGTCATTCATCTTGTAACTCAAAGTTTGTATACACTGACCAGTATTTTTTCATCCACCCTCCCTTTACCCCTTCCTCGGCTCCTGGTAAACATAAATCTGTCTTATTTCAGTGAGTTTGAGTGATTTGATTCCACCTGTAAGTGCCATCATATGGTATGTTTGCCTTCCACTGACATTTCACTTGGCATAATGCCCACAAGAACCATTAATATCAGTTCAGATGGCAGGCTCGCTGGTCTATGACTTATTTTATAAACATAGATGCCTATAGATATACAGGTATATACCATTTATCCATCCACCCATCTATGGAGATCTTTAAGTTGTTTCCATATATGTTTTTATAGTGGGGCTTGTACCATACCCAGCGGTGCTAGGGACTATTCCTGTCTCTGTGGTTATGAGTGACTCCTGACAGTGCTCAGTAAAAATACAGTTAGCCGCATTCAAGGAAAGAACTTGAACCCCTTGTTTCTAAGCCTGGTTATTGAGAACATGCTGCCGTGAATGATGTGAGTATCTCTTTGAGATACCAACTTAATTTTCTTTGGAGAGATGATGCTATTCTTTTGTTTTCCATCCCAGGGTTCTCTTTTCTCCTCTTCCTAGCCAGCATTCCTTGTCTTCCATATTTTTGTAACAGTCATTTTAGCAGGTGTAGGTGATTATCTTACTTGATTTGCATTTCCCAGGTGATAAGCAATGGCGAATATCTTTTCATTTGCTTCCTGAATCCTCTGTAGAAGCAGGCAGATTCTTTACTGACAGTTTACTTGGATTATTTGGCTGGTGGCTGTGGAGTTTTATGAGTCTCCTATTTACTTGGGACCATAACATCTTGTCAGATCGGTGTTTTACAACTATTTTTTTCCAGTTCGGCTGACTGCATTTCCAATTCACTTGTTTCTTTTTCTGTTCTCAAGTGTTAAATAGAGTGTAATCACATTGGTTGATTTTTGCTTTGGTTTTTGTGCTTTTGTGCTTTTTGGTGTCGTCTCCAAAATAAATCACTGGAGTTTTTCTCCCTATGTTTTCTTCTAGGAATTTTTGGCTTCAGGTCCTATGTTTAAGCTCTTCATCAATTTTGAACTAATTTTTGGAGTAGTATAAAATAGGTGTTGGCTTTCATCGCATAGCATGTGATTATCTAATTTTCCCAAATACATATTAAAGAGATATTTCTATTCTTATAGAATTTTTGTTTCCCTTGTTCACTATATGTTTATATATATACACACACACATATATACACATCTTTGTTCTGTTGGCATGTGTACTTATCAGTGCCATACTGTTTCATTAGTTTAGCTTTGTAACAGTTTGAAATTAGTGTGATGCCTCCAACTTTGTTCTTTTTTTTTTTTTTGGTTCTTTGGAACTTTTATTATCTAGAAGCCCTTTCTTATATATATATATTTTTTATTTGTTGAATCACCGTGAGAACAGTAACAAAGCCTTTCAGTTCAAGTCTCGGTTGGTCATACAATGATCAAACACCTGTCCCTTTACCAGTGCACAGTTTCCACCACCAAGAACCCCAGTATACCCCCCACCCACCCCCACCTGTGTGGCAGATTTCCACTTTACTCTCTCTCTCTCTCTGTCTCTCTCTCTCTCTCTCTCTCTCTGTTGATCACATTCAATATTATGACAAAAGACCCATCATTGTTATTTGGAATTTTCCCCAACATTTAGACCTGCCACAAAGACATCATTAGAAAATTTGTTTTCTATTGTTGATTATGAAGAGCATATGATGTTGTGTGGCCACAATAGCGACCAGGCGAATTTGGATTATAGCACAGTGGTAGGGCGTTTGCCTTGCACGCAGCCAACATGGCCGACCCGAGTTCGATTCCTCCGCCCCTCTCCAAGAGCCCTGCAAGCTACCGAGAGTATCTCGCCCGCACAGCAGAGCCTGGCAAGCTATCCGTGACGTATTTGATATGCCAAACACAGTAACAACAAAGTCTCCAATGGAGATGTTACTGGGCCCGCTCGAGCAAATCGATGAACAATGGGAGGGCCTTTACATTTTTTTTACATTTATAATATTTTAGTAATAAACCTAGAGGGATTACTGCCAGAAGCCCCGGGGTTCCGAGGTTTGTATGTGTGCCTCTGGATTCATGGTTCGTCAGAAGCAGGAGGAAGCATTTGAGGGTGGCAATCCGGAGCATTGTCATGTCGGGGAGCAGGGCCGATTCCACCCCCCATCCCATAAAGCCCCGCGTGCCTCATCAATGCAATCACACACCTGGCTGTTCATTAGGCTCTAAAAGATGCAGGCCACCATGCCGCTGCTGCAGAGGGGGACAGGCGGAAGGACAGACACCCTCCCCCTCCCTGGGCGGCATAGCACCGTAGTTAAATACACAGTCCAGATGTATTTCAGTTGGGCATTATCTTTTTCTCAGATTTTCCCACCACCATTCAAGCCTGATTTTCAGGGAAAAATGCTGGACGATTTACTTTTTATTGATCACTTTGCATATCAGAAAATGTCACCTGGCCGCTTATGTGGCAGTTCGGAAAAATTATCCTGGTACCTGCATGCCAGAGCCATACTTGTAGAAGTTCATGGTCACCGGGATTCCACCTGGAGAAGGCGGGGAGACAGCACCTACCCCATCTGGGACCTCCCGGTGATATTTGGAGCCTGGAGCATTCTCCAGGAGCTGTGGGGCCCTCCAGCCAGTTTTCCTCTTTGCTGCTGTGTGCTGTAAGATGGTGCTGGGGGGCAAGTTTTGGGCGTGACTTCCGGAATCAGAGATTGCCTAATGTCGTGGCGGCCCCATTGCAGTTTGGAAAAATTGTCCTGGTACCTGCATGCCAGAGCCATGCTTGTAGAAGCTCATGGTCACCAGGCTTCCATCTGGAGAAGGCTGGGAGACAACACCTACCCCATCTGGGACCTCCTGATGATATTTGAAGCCTGGAGCATTCTCCGGGAGCTGTGGGGCCCTCCAGCCGGTTTTCTTCTTTGCTTCTGTGTGCTGTAAGATGGCGCTGGGGGGGTGGGGGACTCCAACTTGGTTCTTTTCTCAGGAATGAGGCAAGCTCCCCATGTCATATTCAATATGCCAAAAACAATAACTTATCTCACAATGGAGATATTACTGGTGCCCACTCAAGCAAATCAATGAAGAATAGGAGGACAATGCTACAGTGCTATGGTTCCATATAAAATTTTAGGAGTGTTTTTCTCAGCAGTGGAGTCTTTAGAATTTTCCATACACTGTGTTGTCAGCAAAAATGAAATTCTACTTTTTTGTAATTTTGATGCTTTTAACTATTTTTCTTGCCTAATCTCTTTTATTTTGTTAAGATCTGCTCCTTCTCAACTTACTGAGTTTTTTCAATAATAAAAGATAGCATTTTATCATGTTAAATATACCAACAATTGTGACTGTTATTTTTTTAATTTTATTAAATCACCATGAGAAAGTTACAAGCTTTCGTGTTTGGGTTACAATCACACAATGATCTAATACCCATCCCTCCACCAGTGCACATTCCCCACCACCAATATCTCCAGTATACCCCCTTCCCCACCCTCCCCCTGCCTCTGTGGCAGACAAATCCCCCATACTCTCTCTCTACTTTTGGGAATTATGGTTTGCAATATAGACACTGAGAGGTCAGCATGTTTGGTCCATTATCTACTTTCAGCACAAATCTCCCATCCCAACTGATTCCTCCAGCCATCATTTTCTTAGTGATCCCTTCTCTATTCCAGCTGCCTTCTCCCCTCTGCTCATGAGACAGACTTCCATCTATGGGGCAATCCTCCTGGGCCTTGTATCTACTGTCCTTGGGTGTCAGCCTCATGTTTTTTCTATGTCTGTCCCTCTCTTTCTGACTCATTTCGCTTAGCATGATATTCTCCATGTCTATCCAGTTATAAGCAAAGTTAATGACTCCATCTCTCCTAACAGCTGCATAGTATTCCATTGTGTAGATGTACCAAAGTTTCTTTAACCAATCATCTGTTCTAGGGCACTTGGGTTGTTTCCAGAGTTTGGCTATTGTGAACAGTGCTGCAATGAACATATAGGTACAGATGTCATTTCTACTATGCTTTTTTTGCATCCTCGGGATATATTCCCAGAAGTGGTATTGCGGGGTCATATGGAAACTCAATTTCTAGTTTTTGAAGGACTGTCCATATTGTTTTCCAGAAGGCTGAACCAGTGGGCATTCCCACCAACAGTGAGTGTCGCTTTTTCCCCATATTCACACCAGCACTGGTTGCTTTTGTTCTTTTGATTGTGTGCCAGTCTCTGTGGTGTGAGATGATATCTCATTGTTGTTTTGATTTGCATCTCACTGATGGCTAGCAATGTGGAGCTTTTTCTCATGTGCCTTTTGCCCATTTGTATTTTTTTTTGAGGAAACTTCTGTTCATTTCTTCTCATTTATTGATGGGGTTGAAGGTTTTTTTTCTTATACAATTCTACTAGTGTCTTGTGTATCATGGATATTTATCCATTATCAGATGGGTATTGGGTAAATATTCTTTCCCATTCTGTGGGCTCTTTCTATATTTTGACCACTGTTTCTTTTGAAGTGCAGAAGCTTCTTAGTTTTATGTAGTCCTGTTTGTTTATGTTTGCTTCCACTTGGATAATCAGTGGTGTTTCAGCCTTAAAGATGCTTTTAGCTTCAATGTCATGGAGAGCTCTGCCTACATTTTCCTCTATACCTTATGGATTCATATCTGATATTGATGTCTTTAATCCACTTTGATCTGACTTTTGTGCCTGGCATTAGACAGAGGTCAGAGTTCATTTTCTTGCAGGTAGCTATCTAGTTTTCCCGGCAGCACCACTTGTTGAAGAGGCTTTCCTTGTTCCACTTCACATTTCTTGCTCCTGACAGGGAGGATTAACATTATCAAAATGGCAATACCGCCCAAAGCACTATACGAATTTAATGCGATCCCTCTCAAGATATCCAGAACATTTCTCAAAGAAATAGACAAAACATTCCTGAAATTCATATGGAACAATAAACCCCCACGAATAGCTAAGGCAATCCTTTTGAAAAAGAATATGGGTAGCATCACCTTCCCCAACTTCAAACTGTACTACAAAGCAGAAGTCATTAAAACAGCATGGCAGAAACAGACCTGCAGACCATTGGAACAAAGTTGAATATTCTGTCACAGACCCCCAAATATATGGCCATTTAATCTTTGACAAAGAAGCAAGAAATGTGATTGTTAATTATGCTGATGGTTAAATATATTTGTAAAATGGTTTTTCTTATCTATTCAAGTGATCACGTGATTCAGTCTCTACTAATGTGGGATATCACATAGATGGTTTTGATACGTTGAACCTCTATCAGGTGTCAGTCTCACCTGATCATGCTTGATGATCCTTCCTACATTGTTGAATCTCTTTTGCTAGTGTGTTGTCGATCACTCTGCGGTGGGGTAGGTCCAGATCATTATCTTGCAGCATCTTTATTGGATTTTGGCATCAGTATCCAGCTGGCTTCATACAGTGAGTTTGGGGGTGTTCACTCCTTCAGCGTTTTCAAAGGATCAGTGTTAATTTTTCATGATCTGTTTGATAAAATTAACTGCCAAAGTTAATTAACTCACTGTGGGCTTTGCTTTGTGGTGAGGATTTTGATGACTAATTCAATATCCTTTCTCAATATCCATCTGTTCTGAGTGGCATCACCTTTGTGATTCACTCTTTGGGGTTCTGTTTCTAGATATCCAACTTGCTAGCATACAGATTTCAATTCTGCTTTAAATTAATCCTTTACCTTTCTATGATATTTTACTGCCTGTCTCTACTTTCAAATTTTATTAGTCCTCCCTTTTTTGCAAGTAAGCCCAACTAAAGATTTGCCAATCTTACTGTCTTTTGAAAAAAAGGTTTCTCAGTTTCATTTATACTTTTTAATCTTTTCTGTCATAATTTTATTTATTTCTATGTGATATTATCTCCTTATTTCTTTATGTCTTTATTTCTTCAATCTTATATTTTTCTTCTTCTAGTTCTCAGAGCTATAAAGTTATTTGAGATCATTTCATCTCTAAATGTGGATGTTTGCTGCTCCTGTTCAGTTCCTTCTTAGCATTACTCTTGCAACTTCCTAAGGGAATTGCTGTAAATCATTGCTATTTTTAAAATTTAAAAAATTTAAGTTAAAATTTTAAAATTTCCCTTTTTTCTTTGACCAATTATTTATTTTTAATTTTTATATATTTGTAAATGTTCAGTGTTCCACCTATTTTTTCTGTTTTTCATACCATTGTCATTCAGAATTATATTTGGTGTTACTTCAGCCTTGTTTTGTTTTTCAATTGTCTTTTATTTATTTATTTATTTATTTATTTTAACTTTTTATAGAATCACTGTGAGATAGACCCTTACAAAGCTGTTCACGATTGGATTTGAGTCATACAGTATTCCAACACCCGTCCCTCCACCAGTGTACATTTCCCGGCACCAGTGTCCCCAGGTTCCCTCCCATCACCCCCCACTCTCCACCCTCTGCCTGCCTCTGTAGCAGGGACCTTTCTTCTCTGTATCTGTCTCTCTGTCTTTTTCTCTGTCTTTCTCTGTCTCTCTGTCTCTCTTTCTCTCTCTCTTTCTCCTTTTGGATGTTATGATTTGCAATATTGATACTGTTATTTCAATCTTCTTATATGTGCTAAGCCTCGCTTTGTAACTGAACATATGTTCTGCTTGGACAATATCCCATGTGCTCTTAAGAAGAGATGTGTTCTGTGGCTGATATTACAATGTTCTGTAAACGTTTGTTCAGTGGTTCTGGTTTAATATTTAACTTAAGTCCAATGTTTCTTTTTCAAGTTTCAGACTCTGTAATGTAACCATTGTTGAAAGTAGAGATTTTGAAGTCCCTTTCAGTTATTGTCTTGTCCTTTATTGCTGTCTTCTAGTTTGTTCATATTTGTTTAATATATCTAAATACCCTTATGCTAGTATTGGGCATCAGTATTTATGATTTTACATTTTCTTGAACTTCAACCCATTATTATTATATAATCATCCTCATCTGTCTCTTGCTACAAATATTGACCCAGCATCTATTTTAGAATATAGTATTCTTTTTATCTTTTGATTCCCTTTTGTCTGGATATCTTCTCCCATACATGTACTGTGGCCTCCATATGTTTCTGAAGATAAAGCAGGTCTCCTGAGAATATCATGTCATTGGGTTGGTTTTTCTTTTCCTAATCAGTTCCTCTACACTGTGACTTTTGAGTGGAGAATTTTAAACAACTGAAACTTACTATCAGTAAAGCAGTGGTCTTACTATCTTGTTATTGTTCTCTGGATATTTTGCAGTTCCTTTGTATCTTTGCTGTCTTCCATTGTGAAGATGATTTCAGACTATTTCTGTGGTGGAATACTTTGTTATTTTTCTCTTATGTGTAACTACCATAAATTTTTTGTTTTGTGGCTACCTTGAGGTTTACTGAAAAAAAATCTCATAAATATTGCAGTCTGCTTTATGATGATAATAAAATACATAACACACGAAAACTCTGCTCTTATTCTCCCTATTTTGTCCTTGGTGCCACAGTTCACATAGTCTTCTATTGTTTAACCATTAACAAATGATTAAAGCTGAGCAATAATTTTGTTGTTCAACCAATTACAAGGTGATCTTTAATAAACATTTAAGGAATACTAGTAGCATAAATCACACAAGTAGCATAGCATATATGCCATAAGTTAGCATAGACGTCATACCACACGTCGTTTCAATACTTTTGTCCTTTCACCCTTTCACTGACATTAAATAGCTGGCACATGGCCATATCACAGTATCGTAGTGATCTAAATTTGGTTAGTTTTGTCAGTTATGTATTTTTTATGTTTCTATTTAGTGTACTTTCCATTTGAAAAAGTATGCTCATCATTTTTTAATAAACCCTGCAGCTTATTTTTGTAGGTGGGTCAGGCTAGAAAACACTCTGTCTTCTTCACTTACAGTGCTCTGATTTCTTGGTTGGTAGTTTTTTCCTTCTGTCACTATCACTGTCACTGTCCTCCCATTGTTCATTGATTTGCTCAAGCGGGCCCAGTAACATCTCCATTGTGACACTTGCTACTGTGTTTGGCATATCGCATATGTCATGGGGAGCTTGCCAGGCTTTGCCATGCGGGCGAGATACTCTCTGTAGCTTGCCGGGCTCTCCAAGAGGGGCAGAGGAATTGAACCTGGGTCAGCCGGATTGGCCGCATGCAAGGCAAACGCCCTTGTTCCAATCGACCATTGATTAGTCATATTCACAGTTCAGACACTGTACTCTTCAGCTCCAAAATTTGTGCTTGGGTCTTGTTTATTTTCTCTCTCTTTGTTATAACTTTTCTTAGTTCTTGTATTGTTTTCTAGGTTTCTCTGAATCATGCATTGTTCTCCTACAGATCATCTACGAAGGGGGGGCAGAGTGGTAGTGCAGTGGGTAGGGCATTTGCTTGGCGCGCGGCTGACCCGTCTTCAATCCCCGGCATCCCATATGGTTCCACAAGCACCACCAGGAGTAATTCCTGAGCTCAGAACCAGGAGTAATCCCTGAGCATCGCTGGGTGTGATCCAAAAAGCAGGGGAAAAAAAGATCATCGAGGAAAAGTTTGTTTTAATTCTTCAGGCAATTCTGTCAGGCAGATTCCCATTTGTTTTCAGTAACTAGAGATCACTGAGCTTCAGAAACATCTTTCTCTGAAGCTGGGGCATGCTGTGGCCCCGGGGCCTGGAGAGTAGGGTTGCTGGTTACCAAGTCTCAGCTGCAGATCTGGGAGGACCTTCTGAATATATCAGACTCTGGAAAATGAGGATCATAAATATGTGTTCATTCTATTTAAAACTTTTTAGTTCTTTAAAGAAACATGATTTACAAAGCTATTGATAGTTGCATTTTAAGCATATAATATATCCACACCAATCCCATACCAGTGTGAACTTCCCTCCACCAGTGTTCCCAGACACCCACCACCACCACCACCACCACAACAACAACAACAACAACCCACCTTGATGGGCACATAGCAAGGTTTGATGATGGAAGGTGTGGTACAAATACACAATGAAATACTATGCAGCTATTAGGAATACAAATCAAGCAATTTTTCTGCCACCTTGTTGGAACTGGAAGCTTTGTTGAGTGAAGTAAGCCAGAAGAGGAAGAAAAAACATAGGATGATCTCACTTACCTATGGTATACAGAGTAACTTGATGAGAAATTTAATGAGGTGAAAGGGGATGCCTAGATCACCCTTGAGTTCAGGAAGGAGAGGGACAGAGAAGAAAAGAAACCAAGGGAGGAAGGAAGATGATAAAGGGAAATTATGGGGGATCAGGAGGCAGGGCTTTGGAGATATGGGGGAGTGTAGGGTTAGCACTGACTCCATGGCACTGCGAACACATGTGTGTTCTTTGATGAGTCCTGCAGCACTCACAGAGGCTGAAAGGCTGCCAGTGTGCCCTACAGCTCCTATGCTTCCCCTACAATGGACCCAGCCAGAGCTGGTGGTACCATTGTCAGTCATGTGAGGTTGACCATCAGGGGCAGGTGCCTGTGAAGTGGCTGTGACCAGTTGCAAATGGACATGAGGTGGGGCAGCGAAGGTCTAGGTGCAGTTGTACAGGCAGCCTTGGGACTGCTGGTCGTTACTGTACACACATATGACTCTGGGTTTTCTGTGGAGGTGAGCAACAGGTTGGTGCATGCACATCAATGGAACAACTCACCAAGGTGAACTCAGAGGTACAGGCCAGCAGGAGACAGAGACCTGCACGCCCTGGCTGTTGGGATGCACCCTCAGGGCTGACAGCTCTCACCGTGCATGCATGTTCAGCATTTGAGGCCAGTGATGGGCAATGGCCCCCAATACACCTCCCACATGGCTTCAGAGCTCCACAGTATGACTTTGCACTGTCCAGCAGTTGAGGCCAGTATTGGGCAATGATGCCTAATGTACCCACTGCACAGCTGCAGAGACCCAGGCTTTGCATTGGTGCAGTTCCAGGCTCAAAGGCTTCCTGCAGGAAACTTCAGCAGCAAAATGAAAACCAGTGGGTGAAATCTGCAGGGGGACCTGATATCCCTGCTGACCACTGGGTTCTTCAGCCACAAGGTGTCCAGCTTCAGGTCCGAAGATGCCTTTGAGTTGTGACCGGTCACCAGATACACATTTTCAAGATGTTTTAATCCCCAAACACTGATCTACTTGTAAGTCCAAATGAGAAAATAAAAATCAGTGTTTGAATGTTGGGGTGTTTTGTTTTTGCCATGAAAATGAAGGTGCATCAATAATAGGGTGGATACTTACAGTTTATGCTTTGGAGGAGGGTGGTTTACTGTGGGGGTCTGTGCCCCCCCTGGTTCTGTACTCAGGATTTACTCCTAGAGGGGATTGGGGCACCATATGCAATGCTGGGAGTGACCTCAAGTATGCCAAGTACAAAGCAAGTGCCCTACCTGCTATACCATCATGCCAGCCTACTGGTAGTTTGTTTTGAGCATTTAGTTGATGGATTCACTTCAGCAGACTTATGAAATATATTCTCGGTTTTCTTTGATGAGGAACAGAATGCTTCGGAACATTTGTGCAATGTCAGTTTCCTGCACACACTGTCAAATTGTCTCTTTTGCAAAGAATATATTGTGTCATATATCTTAGCTCCCATAACTTTGTCACCTGGAGTCCCGGTAAGTCATCTCGTTCTGCTCTGGCTGAGTGACTGAGCACAGAGCAGCTTACCAGGTATTTTTGTTTCTTCAGGCTGGGCTGGGAGAGCAGCCCTGGAAAGAGGCTTAATTATCCTTGAACTTCCCCCTACATAGCTTTCAGAAGCTGCCAACACACTCCCGGGGGAATACAATGCTCCACTGTTTCTCTTCTCCTGTTCGGGTGCCAAAGAACAGTTTCCTACAGAACTTGCTTTCATCTTCATTGGCTCTGTATCAAACCAGTACCTGACCTGGAAAACCTCGGGGTCTCCCCAGCTCCGCTGTGGCAGGTTCACTCAGGGGAGAACCCGGGTCAGCTGGGGGACAGTGCTGCACACCCTCCCTTCATGTCCTTCTTGCTCCTCCTGGGAAGAACAGCCACGCCCACACATTCTAGTACCATGGTGCCCAGATGTTCCTCGAGCATAGGCTCTTAGTTTGTGATGAGGCTCATGCATCAGTAAATCCAGAACCTTTCAAAGAGATTTGCTGGGGCCAGAGAGACGGTACAGCAGGTAGGGTGCTCGCCTTGCACGTGGCCAATTTGGATTCAATTCCTGGCATCCCATATGGTCCCCTGAGCCCCGCCAGGAGTGACTCCTGAGTACAGAGTCAGGTGGAAGCCCTGAGCACTGCCAGGTGTGACCCACAAACAGAAACCCTCAAAGAGCATTGCTCCTCTGGATCACACCCATTGTGAATACCAAATGTACAACGTACAGAATTCCCCAAAGTATTTTTCTCTAAAACCTAAAGTTTTGTGTAGGTGACATCAGTTTGCATGATCATACACACTTTAGAAACACAATGTCACTAGACCACCCCACAAACAAAGTTCCACTGTCCCACCAGCACTGTCTCGATCCCTCCCTCCCTCCCCCGCCCCCCCCCGCCCACCTGCACACTTGCGCACGCTGGAAACTGCACTTCTGTTTCATACTCTGAGGGTCTGCTGCCACCGAACCTTGTCATTCCCTGGGTTTGCTTCACTTATTGTCTGGCATTTGCCTTTCTCCTTCTGACTTCTATTGCTCACCCCTCCAATTATAAATGTGCTGTAGCAAGAGGTAAGATTTCATCTTTTCTCATCTTCACTGTGCATATCGACCATGAATTCTTCATTCATCTGTCAGGCACTCGGTCTATTTCCAGATCTTAGCTATTGTAAGTAAGGCTGTAGTGAATGTAGGTGTACATATGTATTTCCAGATTCGAATTTTCATATTCTTTGGACAGTTACCTGTAACTAGAATTATGTCAGTTAAATGTTTAATTTTTGGAAAAATCTCCATACCGTTTTTCACAGAGGCAGAACCAGTTTCTAGTTTCCTTGCCTCAGACTCCTGACAGCAGTTATTATTTCTAACATTCAATTATTATTTGGGGGTTAATTGAGGTCACACCCAGTGGTGTTCAGGGGAGCACAGTGCCGAGGACTGAACTCAGTGTGCGTCTCCCACGTGCAGACTGAGCTAGGGAGCCCTGGAGAAACCCACTGCCCTAGGAATTGCCCTCTCAGGGCCTCTCTGGAGGTATCAGTGACCCCCTTGGGTGCTGGGGGTCAGGTTCACTACCATTTGGTAGGTTGGCTTTGGTCTCTCCATTTCCTCCTGTCTTCTGCTCCCCAAAGCAGGGACCAGCAGTGCTTCTCTGTGTGTCCCTGGTACTTTCTTCTTCATGCTGTGGCTCATACTCAGCATTGCTGTGTGGCCACCCCAGAACGATGCCATTCCCTATAACCCCAGGCTCAGTGTGGTGGCGCAGACAGTGAGGCAGTGGAAAGACAGTGAATGGACCATTGGCATTTCTGGGTCTGATATGACAGTTCTCCTTGTTAAAGTCTCTGCAAGAGGGACAGTTCTAGATTTTACCTGCTGGCTTTCTGGGCTTCTGAAGAAGGGGCCCTTTTATTAGACAGCTGAACTGTGTGTGTGGGGGTGGGGGGGAGGCTGGAACCCTGATAACCTTTCTCTCACAGATTCACAGATAGAGAGCCAGAGGAAAATATTCCATCAGTGTAGTCATTTCCTTGTGAGTGGCAGATGGCCTGAGGTCAGAGGTTCAGTCCATCAAAACCAACAGGAGCTGTGGGTGGGGGTGGCCACGAGCAGCCTCTTTCTCCAGGAGGCTGCCCTGTCTGAAGCCAGAGTAGCTGGGCCCTCAAAACTGCCAGCATCCGAGCCTCCAGAGATGAAATCAGTTCATGGGCTGCATTGTGCCCCCCATCCCCACCCCCACCCCCAATTAATATCTTGGAGCCATGACTCCCAGCACCTCAGAATGCAACTGCATTTAAAGAGAGATGTTTGCTGCAAAGGGGAGGTAGGTTCAGTGAGGTCCTGTGGGTCTCCTAATCCAAACTGTGGGTCCCTTCCTCTGAGGAATGGGGGACATAGGCACACACAGAGGGATGTTGTCTGAGACATTGGTCCCAGGACACAGTCGAGAGTGGCCTGCTGGCCCCTGGCTCTGAGCTCTGCAGCTGCCTATACATTCACCTTGACAAGATCAGTGGCTCCGTCTGTCGGACTGGGCTTTGGTGGCCCATGTTGACAGGAATACAGTCCTGGGTGGTTCCTGTCACTCCATCGCCCTGTTACCCTCAGCTTTCATTTTGCTGTGATTCACATTCCCCACCAAGACCCTCCTGCTTCAGTGAGGGGCTACACAGTACACCAGGGGTCACTGTAAACCTCGTCACTCAGCCATATGCTGCTGTGGCACTTGCCACTTGTGCGGTAACCAGGTATTTCCTAGAACACACCATATCTCTCTTACTCAGCTCTGCCATGGCTGTCGGGATACGGGAGCGAAGGAATTGTGAGCATGGGAGCAGCCTGGGTCAGGACCAGGAGACTCAGCTGATGAAAGACAAAGGGGCCCGTGTCACTCTGGGAACTGGCATGGCATTGTGCTTTGGAATCGCTCCCAGAAGTACCACAGATACTGCCTGACCGCTGTCCCCAGCTAGTAGGGACACAAGTCCACTCACAATTCTCGACAAGTAGACCAATGGGATTCTGGTGACTGAAAGAATGGGCAGGCAATGGGGACACTAGTCCAGCATGCCCTGAAGTGGTAAGGAGAGGGGAGGAGGGACATTTGGGTGAGAAGCTCCCCACGCAGACATGCCTTTCCCAGTTGTGGGTGAAGACAGGCTAGAAACATTCAGCATCTCTCTGCTCTGTTGTTTTTGAACCATATATAAGATTTAGTAGTAAAGAGTCTGCATGTATTGTCAAAGGGGTCTTTTAGGGTTTCCTTCCAAATTGAACCACTACATGAAAAGATCATAGTTTTTCTTTCCCATAAAAAGAAATATCTTATTACCAGTTTTATTTATTTCTGTCTACTGATTCATTGGATGTTTCCGACCTTTACATAAATAGAATTGCAAGTGTAGTCAACCTTGAACTTGATTTTGTGTGTGTAAATAAGATACTTTATTTAAACGCCGTGGTTTTATTGTTCATAATACAGATGTCACAAGCTTTCGATGTTCAGACACCAGTCCCACCACCAAAGTGACCTTCCCTCCACCACTGTCCTCTTTTTCCAAGCTACTGGCCAAGCCTGCTCCCTTAGTAGGCACAAAATAATTTATTTTCTCTTGTTTGTTGCAACTAAATGGCTAAAGGAATTATCAAAAATGCTTCAGTGAAAGAAAATGTGTGAAAATTGTTCTATCTCACCACGGGGTTGTTAGATCCTTGTCTAAGGATTTACTAAGCTGTTCGTTGCTAATTGAGCCTTCAGTGTTAGTGTTTTTAGCAGTTTGGTAGAGCAACGGGGTTTAGCCCTTGATGCAGCTGCAGTGGTGGGATGTGGGGAGGGCAGGGACTTGCCTAGTCCCCTCCCAAGGGTGCCCCCGTGAACTTAATTTCTTTTGTTCATTAATCTTTTAAAATTTATCATCAGGACCAGAGTAATAGTATAGTCAGTGGGGTGTTTGCCTTGTATGAAACCAATCCCGGTTCAATTCCCAGCCCCACAGATGGCCCCTGAGCACCACCAGGAGTAATTCTTGAGTGCAGAGTCAGCAGTAACCCCTGAGCATTGCTAGTTATGGCCCCAAACAAACAGAAAATTGTCACCCATGTTATTGTATGTAACATTAGGCCAATTTTCTGTTTATGAGTTAACGTTCTCTGATAGAGGTAGAAATAAACTACGATTGGTGGATTCATTGATTGGTGGATGGAGAACTTTTTTTTTTTCAGTTTGGAAATATGAAAGCTACTATGAAACGGTGTGCAAATATTTGCATGGACATAATTTCATAATTCTTTTTTGTAAATACATGGAAGTATTTGGTCATATTTAAAGGTATGATTGACTTTCTGAGCAACAATTCTGTGAAGCAACTCTACCATTTTGTATTCCAACCATGAATTTATTAACATTTCTACTCTCAACTTGACATCATTTGTCTTTTAGATTATAATAATTCAAGAAGAGGTGTGGCTTTCCCTCTCAGTTTATTTTTTACTGGTTGTCTTTCAAAGAGCAGAAGTTATTAATTTGGGGAAGATGTATTTGTCAAATTGTTCCTGAATGATTTATGGTTTTTCTGTTCTGTCAACGGTAAAATCATAATAACTGGTTGTTTAAATTTTAAGTGCATTTATGTGAGGATAGCAGAGAAACAAAGATAAAATGGGCTTTCTCGTCTTCAGGAAAATTGGGGAGGGCAGTTTAAATGAACATTTGGGAATGGAAGGGAAGACTTCAGGTAGCATGAGGTGATTACCAGCCTCTCACTGACTTAGTGGGGATGAAGGAGATTTTTCCCCCTTGCTGAGAGTACATTTCCAGTGGAGTCTCTAAACAATGAGGAGAAAAGTCAGGCAAGAGTAGGCTGTCACCTAGGGATGCTCCCAGCTGTATTCAATAAGGTTCACTTTCGTTTATTTCCACAATGAGTCATCTCAAAGAGGGGAAATTTTTCTCCTATCATTTCTTGGAGACTTATAATTTTTATATTTAACCCTACTCTGAAATGCATTACATTTTATATATGGTGTGAGGGAAGGACCAAGGTCTAGTTGAAAAGACTCCATTTCCTATTGACTTATTTTCAACCTATGATTTCATACATATATGAAAACAGCAAAGAATCCCAAAAACTCATAGATGCAGAAAACAGATTGTTGGATACAGTGATGCAGTTGAAGCAGAAGCAATAGCAGGTCTCTGTGTTCTTTCATGATTTCCAGATTCTTCAAGAATAAAAATACTGAATCACTCTCACTCTCCTCCCATTGTTCATCGATTCGCTCAAGTGGGCCCAGTAACATCTCCATTGTGAGACTTGTTGTTACTGTGTTTGGCATATCGAATATGATATTCGATCATGTCATGGGTAGCTTGCCAGGCTTTGCCAGGCTGGCAAGATACTCTCAGTAGCTTGCCGGGCTCTCTGAGAAGGGTGGAGGAATGGAACCTGGGTCAGTCAGGTTGGCCGCACGTAAGGCAAGCACCTTACCACTGTGCTATTGCTCCTGCTCAGACTCAGAGTTGGAAAGTGGAAAAGTTGATTGGAAAGTGGAAGAGAGAAGAAAAGGCACTCCCCAAGGAGAGAAGAACTTAGTATAGGACTAAGTTAACTATGGCTCTTTCTGTGAGATATTTATAGGAAAACCAGGTTTTTGTGTGACAGAGAATGCAGGGAATCTACAGGGCAGTCGGGCTGGTTGGAGTTTTTCTAGCCATCTGCCTCAGTTATTGTCTGTTATCTTAGTCTCTCTGTGAGCTTAAGCTCTGGGGCAGAATTTTATGATGAATAATTGTTAACTCCCTTTTTATCAGAAAAATTCAGGAATTTTCAGGGAGTCAAAAATGTAGGATGGACCAGCCAAAAGCAGGACTGCTCACAGCAGCTGACAAGGGTAAACTGAGGCCTTCTCTTTCACCAGGAGAGAGGTGGGGGAGTGGGGAGTAGAAGGGGTGAAATGGGTAAAAGAAGCCAAATTTATGGTGGTGAAGGGAAACTTGAAGTTTAGAGATCATCATCATCATATAGATATATATAGATATATACAGATATAAAATTATCACACTGTGCATCTAGAATTATATAGTGTTGTATAATTGTATGCTTTAAAAAACAGAGCTGGAGAAATAGTGCATCTTTGAACTTTGAAAAAAAGAAAACTGGTTTCAGCTATTATATGGCCATTGAGTTGTCCTCAAATTTTGAAAAGAGAACATTTGCTTCTATAAAGATGCCTGCTGGAATTTTGAATGGGTCATGGAGTTTTCAGATGAGGGACTGGAGAGATAATACACGTGCCTTGTGTGCAGCAATGTCAGTTTGATTCCTGGCACCACATGGTCTCTCCAGCATTGCTGGGGACCTACAGGTCACTGCTGGGGTGCGCCTGATGATCCCCAGCAGCCCCTAGCGTAAACCTTCAATCCCATCCCCTGGGGTCACACAGAACTAAATAAACAAGGTGACTCCCCACAGCAAGCCAGTAATCAGGGGACTGCTGGGCCTTTTCATTTAGTATGAGTCATTTTCTTACATATGCATTAAGGACAAAAGCTGTGGCCATAGGGTGATCAGCAATCAGCAAAGCACCTTTAATGAATAGCATTGAAAGTATGCTAATGTCCTGTCACATCCTGGCAGAACTTTGCCTGCTTGGCTACACCTTTGCCACCCTCCTGATCTAAACTAAAAAACTTGTTTTACTCAAGGGGCTGCCGTGACCTGGGGTTTTTATTAGTGGGATTATTTCCCATAGTGTAAAGCAAGTAAAATGTGATTTAAAATAAATTTGGTGGCATTTCACTTACACGGGGTTGGGATGGGCCAAAGACTCGTTGTGTCTCTTTGAGAACAACGGGCACAGATCCTGGTTCTCAGGCCTCTGCATGTCATTATCCAGAGATGACTCTTGAATGAGTGGAAATCAGAATCTTCCCTCTGTGCAGGTGTCCACTTGTGTGGGAAAAAAAAAACAATATATATTGTTACCATGCAGAAATGTTTTTTGACTTAAACAGTTCCTGTGGGTTTTTGTTTGCTTGCTTTTGTGACTTGCCCAGGGAATGCAGGGCTTACTCCTGGCTCTTGGCTCAGAAAACCCTTCTGGAGGGCTCCAGGAGAGTATGGGGTGCTTGGGATTGAACCTGGGTCAGCTGCATGCAAGGCCAGCACCCCAATCATCTGTGCTGTTGCTCCAGCCCCAGTTCTTGTGTTTTCGACCTGTGGGGAGTTCCTGGACTATGTGGTACAGGGAATTAAGCTCAGGTTCAAGTGTTCAGCCAGTTGAGCAATGTCTTCAGCCAAAGCAGGTTGGCAATTCTTGTGCCAGATGTGTTCAAGTCAGGAGGCTTCTGTGGTGCAGGATTGGACAGTCTCTGCAGATCCCAGAGTAGCTTATGGATTCCAGTCTGATATTGAGGTCTTTAATCCATTTTGATCTTACTTTTGTACATGGTATTGGGTAGAGATCTGAGCCCATTTTTTTTGCATGTAGCTGTCCAGTTTTGCCAGCACAATTTGTTAAAGAGACTTTCCTTGCTCCGCTTCACATTTCTTGTTCCCTTATAAATTACTAGCTGATCATATATTTGGGGGGATAATGGGGGTGTCAGTATATTCAACCCTGTTCCATTGGTCTGCAACTCTGACTTTGTTCCAGTACCATGCTGTTTTAATTATTACTGCTTAGTAGTAGAGTTTGAGGTTGGAGAGGTTGATTCCTCCCATTTTCTTTTTCCCAAGAATTGCTTTAGCTATTTCTGGGGGCTTATTGTTCCATATGAATTTCAGGAGTGTTTGTGAGACAATGGAGAGGGGTGAGGCTGAGGCTGAACCTCACTTGGGATAAAGCCCTCAGGCCAGACTAAAGATAGACCTACCCTCTGGGGACCAAACTACACAGACTGCAAGAACAGTGACTGCATATTGGGGGAATATGTTCCCACAATGAGGAAGGGAGTGTGAGAAGAAATGGAATTTATTGTCCTCAAATGAAGTTTTTGGACGTATTGCAATAGGAAAGTGGGGGTTGGGAGATTACTGCTCTTCTCATACCTGGAATTCAGGACCCAGGACCAGATTGGATGGGAGGACCCCTCTTCCTAGGATCCTGAACCTGCTTGCACAGAGGCAGCTCACTTGGAAACAGGGCTCATTTTTGTTGTAAACTATTTATGACTTAATTACCCACACAATGATACTGAGAAGTGTATGCTCAGGCCCGGCACACTTACCCAGCTGTGGGATTTGAATGCCATCATCTATGCTTCAAAAAACCCTGATTTAAATCAGATTGGAAGCTCTGATGAGTTTATACCATAAACCCAGTGGCAGGGGAGGAGCTGAGTGAGAGTTGAGGTGTCTGTCAGCCACCATAGCAGCCACAGGCATGGAGGCCATGGGCTGGATCATAAGGAAACCATGTCCGCAGAGACTGCAGAATGTCACAGAATTTGAGTCCTCAGCTGGCCATGCTGGTCCCTGCCTGCTCTGGCCAAAGCATCACACGTGCAAATTCTCAAAAACCAATGATGAGAATGTGCAGTCAAGGGTCACAAACTAGGTATCTCCTCCTTTGGGTAGACATGGGTCACCTTTAGTGACAAATGCCCAACCCACCTGTTTAGCCTGGGCCCTGGTCTCCAGGGGACAGAAGCGTTTTCACTGGGTCCAGCCCGTCTGTGAGAGACACAAGGCACGAGGCTGTCTTCTGACCTGTCCTCACTCTGGATTCTGCTCCTCAAGTGAAGGCGAGGCTCATTCTGGGGTTCAGCCTCTGCCATGAAGCTTTTAGACACCAAACTAGGAATGGAGGATTACAGCTCTGCTCAGACCTGGAATTCTGGGGACTGCACCTGGTTGGATGGGAGGAAATTTCTGTATTGGAAAACTTCAGCTTCCTGGCTGACCTGACACTGGCCAAGCCCGTTTCTGGCAACACCCCTCACCCTGGTCTACTTAAGCAGGCTGTTCTCGAAATTCAGTCAGCTGGAGTACGGCTTTAAAGATTCCAAGAACCCTAGGCTTCCTGCTTGAGATCTCATCCCCAGGAAAGAAAAGTCCATTTTGAAAAGCTCAGAGGGTAAAGCTCAGAGGGTAACATGGATGACAATTGGGATTAGATCTGTTTCCATTCTTTGATGAGAGGTAAGGAAGAAAAGAGTTTCGTTCTTTCTTGTTTGCCTTTCGGGCCATACTCAGTGGTGCTGGGGGTGGGAGCAGACTCAGGGCCTCACACACTCACAGTCAGCTTGTGTCTAGCAGGAGTAAGAGGGCAAGCTCTCTCCTCAGTCCCCAGGTTTGGGCCCAGTGAGATTCCTGCTGTTTTCCTCAGGGAAATCGGCTAATTGCACTGCAGGTGGTAAAGAATGTAGGAGTGCTGAGTGGGTTGTGTGGGCCTGAAGGGGGGGGGGGGGGGTGGCCGTGGGAGTGTGTAGGAGAAATTATATTGCTTCTGATATCCACACACCTCCAGGATGAGCCTTGCTGTGCCCACAGGGGCCATTTAAAATCTGTGTGGGGTGCAACTGGAAAGAATTAAAGTTCTTAAAAGCTTCAAGTAAATACTTCATTGACTCTCAGGAGAAGGTGAGAACACTCCTAAGGTTCCAGAAGGTGTTGGTACATTTGATTTTGTACTTTGTCAGTCTTTGAAATACTCAAAGTGGGGTCTGAAAAGTCTTCAAAGGCTGAAGCACATGCTTCAAAGCAGGAGACCCAAGTTGGATCTCCAACACTACATGGTTCTGTGAGCACTGCTGAGAGTGAGCCCTGAACACCAAGCTAAGAGGATCCCCCAAACAATAGTAGGAGTAGCTAAATCCCCGTAAAAGTTGAAAAGAATAAGAATAAGTAATAGATTAAAATCAATACTCTGGTCTAAGGAGTTTCACACCAAGTTAGCTGGCAAATCAAAGTGATGCCAGGGCCCGAGTGGGGAGTCTTGGAGAAGATGTCAGCTTCCTGAGGAGAGCAGAGATATTCTCTGGCAGATATACACATGGGGGTGGGGGGGATAATCCATTTCATATGCTCCTGAAAATACCTCTGTTATTCAGATATCCCAGAATAGAGCAAGACCTTTTATTCATGGCAGTGACTTTGAACCTCTCAGAAGCCCTCCATGTACTTTAAGTCCACGATGCCTAAGAGCTCAGCTTGTTTTTCCTGCAGCTACATAGATGATGACCAAGATGTCCCCATTCCTCCCAGCCGACCACCCCCAATAACTGTCCATCTTGTCTGCTTTCGTGAATTAACTTTTAGAATTGTATTTCACAAAAGTGAGGTTCTATACTCTGTCCTCCTTGACATGGTTTATTTCACTTAAGATAATTCCCTCAAAGTCCATTCATATCGTGACTAAAGAAGGCAAGATGTCTTGCTCTAATGGCTTTATGATACTTGTGGTGTACGCGGGTATGTGTGAATGCTCGTGTGTGCATGCCTCACATTTCCTTGGGAAACTTGTTTGTCAACAGATCCTTTGCTTATTTCCAAGTATTGGCTGTTATCAATAAGGCTGCAAGAACCATTATCAATAGCTGTATCGCTGAGACACATTCTCTTCTTACTGTAGACCCACACACAGAGCTGAAGGAGCCTCTGATAGGTCTTGGTTGAAGGTCTGAGGGTCTTTCATACTATTTTCTATCCCAGCAGTACCATTCCCACTGGCCCTCCATGTGAGTTCCCTTTGTTCTGCCATTCTCTTTGTTCTGCCATACTAGCCAGGTTTGAGCTGCATTTTCCTGATGGTCAGTGATACTGAGACTCTTAGCATGAGCCTTTTGGCAACTTGAGCAACACCTGTTGAGAAAGAATGAGTGTTAGGGGGCAGCCTTCAGACAGCGCCAGGAGTTCCTAGGGCCACCCTCAGTGAGTCTCAGCCAAGCAGTCCAATGATCCAATGCCCAGCCAAGGATGTGGCCTTGCTGGACCCTGTGGCACAAGGAATTTCCCTGGGACACCCCAGGGGTGCTGGAAGTCCCACAGTTATAGATGTAACACTAGGGATCAAACTGGGGTCAGCCACATACTCGGTAAATGCTTTATCTCTCTCTCTCTCTCTCTCTCTCTCTCTCTCTCTCTCTCTCTCTCTCTCTCTCTCCCTTCCCAGAGAGACAGCAGTCTTATTATTTATTTATTTGCAATTTTTATTGAGGCAGCATGATTCACAACACTTAATAATCAAGTTCCAGGGCTGGAGTGATAGCTCAGTGAACAGGGCACTCACCTTGCACTCGGCTAATTCAGGTTCAATCCCTGATCCTGTGTACAGTTCCCCAATTCCCAGTAGCAGTGACTCTTGAGCACAAATCCAGGACTAACCCTGAGTACTGCTAGGTGAAGCCCCCAATAATGGGAAAATAAAAATACTAAATTTCCCCATTCTCAATAGATGGGGAAATAAAATACTGACGCTTCAGTCACACAATGCTTCAACACCTCCTTCACCCCCACTATGTCAGTGACCCCCACTAAAGTCTCATGGTCCCTCCCACGCCAGCCTCATGGCTGACTCAGGATATATGTATGCCCTTGGCCAATTCTTGGTCCTCTCTTCCATTCTATGTACCCCATACATGAGCAAGACCATCTGTGCTTGTTCCTCCACCTCTGACAGACCAAGCCTGGCACCCTCTAGTTTATTCCTCGTTTCAGCAAAGTCACATGATTTCAGCTTTAGAACTAAGAAGTGTCCATACTGGTCTTATTCTTGGGCCACTTTTATCTTGCCACCTTCTTTGCTTCCACTGTTCCTCCTTTTCCTGCCTTTTGTCTTCTGCTTCTTGGCTCTGTTTATGTGCCCTCCTCACTGGCCCCCTCACAAGGCTCAGGAATTCAGCAGCTGTATTCCAGGCCTCTATAGGGTGGGATAGGTCCACTGAGAGAACAGCCATGCTCACATCGAAGTTAGACCATGCTCAGACTTCTGCGTAAGATCGGTTTGGGATAGTGCCTAATATTTTGTTTGTGCCAGAACAACACAGTACTTGCCAGAACAACATAGCCCTGTAGAAAAATTAAATGCATGAGGCACATAGAGCATAGCCGCAAAGAGAACCTGGAATCTGTACAGAAGTAGGAAAAAACAACATGCTTCACCCTAAGAGTTATAAAACTTCCCCAAGAGTGTTTAAATGGGATCTCTAGGTACAGGAAAGCCAAGCTATGGATTTCTAATGATTTTGCTTCTGACGTAAAAAACTGGAGGGTGGGCATTTGCTCACATGTATGAAAGTGGGGTTAATATTTCTTGAGCAGGAGAATGACCTGGTTCAGGGGCCAAAGGCTCCTTGTAGCTGACTTAGCTCCTTGCAGTTGCCTGGTCTCTGGGTTGTGTTTCTGTATCTCCCCTCTGGATTGGCACAGAAGGTGCCAAACAGCCCTGACCAGTGGCTGAGCTGGAGTTTTCAGACCAGAGTGTCCCACATGTTATAGCCCAGACCTTCAGAAGGTTTCAGTCCCTACTTAGCAAGTCATCCTTGACTACATTTGCAAATGTGCTCATTTGTGCTCATTGTAAAAGATTGTTTATGCACCAACACATAAGTATGTTGATAAAGTGGAGACGGGTTCACAGTAATCCCTGCAAGAAGGAATCTCCAAGGCCTGGGATGATGCATAGTCATCTTCCCTCCTTCCTCTGGCAGCTCATGCGACTACATTCTTTCTGACTACAAGAAACAAGGAATGTAGGCGTCATGCCCATTTAATGCAACGCCCTGGGGTGGTCCAGTAAACGTTTTCCATTATCATTTTAATAATGCTCTGCCTGAGACCTGAAACTGTCTAAAGAGAATTTGCTTTTCACTGGAGCCTTTCTTCCATGAATTTTCAAGGTCTTCTCAGGCGATATGCTGCTAATATTCCTGGTTATCACTGGGATCTGGGCTGGCAGAATGCGCAATGTGCAGCTGATAAACAGTCAGAGGAAGTAAATTAGTGCCCGCAGCTATGGAACCCTGCCACGCTTCTCCTGTTTGTCGCTATGCTGAGGGTTTGTGTGAAGATGTGCACATAAAAACACATCTGTGTGAGTGTGTATTGGCGGGGGGGGGGGGGACGGGCAGGGGGACTGAGTCGCCAGGCTCCAGACTATTAAACAGAACTCCCAGAGTCCCAGGGTTTAGAGTTTCCTTAGAGATGACTGCACGCCTACATCTTGGCAGAGAGAAGCAGGGCTGGTAACAGCGTGTGTCCCCCCTTTATGAAGAGAAAATTCCCAGGAGCACGCAAATGCCATGGCCAACAAGCCCCTTCCCGTCCCAGGCTCCTGGGGTTCCCCACATTTTACAGAATCTTAGTGTCTCCCTCTTTCTGGCATCTGGGGAAGGGTATAGGATCAAAGGGAAATTGATTCCCCAGGATTGATTCACAGGATCAGTCCCCCTCTGTCCCCCTCTCAGTGTATAAGAGAAGCCCCAGGAGAGCCTGTGGTGGAATCAGAGTGCGGAGGTGTGAGGCAGGAGGTGAGTCTGCCCACCTAGAGGTGTCCTAGTGGAGCACAGACTCAAGCAGATGACAGAACCCAGCTCCCGCTTTGTGACCCTTGGGCTCGCAAGGGACTTGGGGGTTCACTTTCCACACCAAGGCCAATCTGAGGAGCTAGAGATACAGTACAAGTGTTGAGGCACCTGTGTCCCATACGACCGACCTAGGTTCGATTCCCAGCACCCCATGAGTAACCCCTGAGCACAGAGCTCAGAGTAGTGCCTGAGCACTGCCAGGTGTGTTCTCCTCAAGGCAAGCTTGAACAACAAAATCCTCTCTCAGAGACTCCCACCCCCCTCCAGAAGTACCATCAGTGTGAGCCTCTGAGTCCGGAACAGCTGACACAGTATCAGCGTGGCTCTGCGTGGAGGGTCTGAAGCCACACTGGGTGGCACTGTCTGACACGCCCCAGCATCCTAGTTATTTCCTAAGCCACGACTTTGTCCCCCCCCCCCCCCACCATCCCAGAGTGGGCACAGTATCCCTGGGGAGACTCATTCTCCTTGGTCTTCTGTAGTACAAACCAGATGATTCCGAATTAGCCACGCTTTAATTCTCTGGGGAGAGCTACCGACTGCCTCCAGGCTGCTTTGCTCACAAATCTAAGGGGGCCAGGGCCAGGGCAGGTGTTGACTACAGGCATGTACGCTTCACATTCCCATTCCTCGCGCCACAAGAAGTGAATTCTCCTTTAACAGGCCGCAGGGGCAGAGCAGAAACGCCCCTCCTGCACCTTTCGTGACCTCCCCACCTGTGCTGCATCCACCCCTGGTCCTGGTTCTAAGGCCAGTGGGGTGACCAAGTCCTCATTCCTTTGAGGCCAGGGCCCCTGTGAGTCCTGACTGAATGGGGCTACTGTAGTTTGCCACTGAACTGAGCTCCGACATTCTCCTTCTTACCTCCCCACTGGGGGTGGTGTGGGAGCCAGTATCATCTCATCACTGCACAAGAGTTCCAAAGTGGGAGGAGCCCAGAGAGGCTGGGGGAGATGCTTCGCTTCCAGTTATATGGAATATTGGGAGACACTGCCCTCTCTTAGAATAAGAGCACTGAGCTGGCAGAACACAGAGGAACCCGGCATGAAGCACCTTGGCAGTGGTGTTCTCAGTGATTGTCCCAAGTTCCACCACTCCACTCTGCACCCTGGAATCCTGTAGTCAGAATCCCTAGAGGAACTCTGGAGAAGACTCTGATGTGGAGGCCAGATCACCACTGAACATGCTAAGCCTGGTACAACCTCTGAGGACCTTCTGACATCCTTTCTATTTTTATTTTTTGGCATTTTGGGTCACACCCGATGATGCACAGGGGTTGTTTCTGGCTCATGCACTCAGGAATTACTCCTGGCGGTGATTGGGTGACCATATGGGATGCTGGGAATCGAACCCAGGTCAGCCGCGTGTAAGGCAAATGCCCTACCTGCTGTGCTATCACTCCAGCCCCCTTCTTTATTTTTTAACTTAATTTTATTTTTATAGAGTAGTTCACAATATTTGATTACATTTAATATTTGAATACCAATCCCACCACTGCTATACCTTCCTATCACCATATTTCAGATGTTTCTATCCTAAACCCCAAACTCTGCCCCAAAGCAGAACCCAAATAATTTGTTTTGTATTGTTTTTTGTCTACCATTCTTTCAAGCCACCTGTCAGGGTGGTGGGGAACCATAGGGTCAGGGCCTGGCTATGCCACCACACCTCTTTTGCTGAGCCACTTTGAATACTCACGTAGCCCGTCTGCATCTCTGTCACAAGCAAATGCCAATCCCCAGCCCAGTGAGTAGCAGCTTTCAGCAGGAAAGTCTTTCCTTTCATCAAATGCCACTAAGCAGCCCCAAGGATGACAGCAGCCCTGCGAGTCACTGGCGTCCACACTCGCACTAGTTACCCTCACTGAAACAGAAGGGCGAGCACCACAGGGCCACTGAGTCAAAGCGTCTTTTGATAGGTGGTGTGCACTTACACAGATAGTTCTTATCCTGATTGAAATAGTTGAAATTGTTTCATTTCATACAGTCTTGGATCCTGGGGACATAATCCTCTTCCCTATTCACATGTTCAGCAAGTCTTGAAAGGTGGACGCAGGCTGTGTCAGGATTGGCGATAACGCGAGCACAGTCTCATTATCCAGCTGAGACGCAATCAGTATCCAGTGAGGCCTTCAGGCCAGAGATTGGGCAGCAGGAAAATGGGCCTGTTAGGCATCTCCCTGCACTAAGCGGGTGGCACCCATTGTCCTCCTCATCTGACCAGAAATAACCAAATGAGGTCTGATGGAGGCTAATTTTCCAGTTACACTTTTTTCGTAAGCTAAATGGGTGCAGATTGCTGTGTGCAGCCTCTGCAGAGCTGCAGGGATGAGAGTCCATCACACACACTCAGTGCGGGCTGCAGCGATTCACTGGGCTCTGGTTCCCTCTGCTTCTCTGGCCCACATCTGTGCCCACGACCTTCATGTGCTCCTGGCTCTACCCCACCAGTCTTCTCCTCCTATGGCTTCCTCCTCCCCTTGCCTCACACACATCCTCACCCCCATCACACACATTCATGAATCTCAAAAGTTCACATTCTTTATCCTCTGTCCCAGCAAGTTTGAGGTGTAGTAGGGGATGGCTGTTGAAAAGAAAAGAAAAGAAAAGAAAAGAAAAGAAAAGAAAAGAAAAGAAAAGAAAAGAAAAGAAAAGAAAAGAAGGACACGCACACAAAAAAAATAGATTCTGGGACAGAGAGAGATTGCATAGTAGGTAAGGCACTTACTTGCCTTGCACACAGCCAACTCGGGGTGCGATTTCCAGTATCGCATAGGATCCCCTGTGCACTATCAGGAGTGAGCAGAGTGCAAAGCCAGAAGTAAACCCTGAGCATCTCCAGGTGTGAACCGAAAGAAAAAAAATTCTCTGGGGGAGATGAGGGACATCCTAGGTAAGTCCCCACATGCCAGAGCTTGTTCTTTGCTGCACCTAATACTGAGTCTCTGGCATGCCAGGGCAAGTGCATGGATCTGCAGGTATCGTGGGGAATAGGGGAGAGCATTCCTGAAAGCAAAACCCTCTGAGACCGTATTCTCTGCGCAAAAAGAACTGCAGAGCAAAAGATGTGCAGCGTGCCACGAGCATGGCAAAGCTCAGCATTGAGGCACTTGTCTGGATACTAACTAGCCTCTGGGATTCAGTCTTCTGCCGTCTGTCTTCCTTGGAGCCCTTGTTCGACCCATCAGCCTAAACATCTCTTGTTTCTATCGAGGGTGATGGCTCATCATAATCAGATATACACTCACCTGGTTCCACACTTAATTTTTCCTCGTATCTTGCTTTTCAGAGGGATTGAAAAGTGGATGGTGGAGGAGTGGGACAAGTATGGGAAGCCAAGAAATCATGCATGAGGGCCTGTGCTGTTAGAGCATCACTAGGGGATCAGACCTCACAGCCAAGGCAGTAGCCAAGACCATATGCCTTTATGGTTTCTGTGAAGGTGAAGCATGGATTTGGGACCACAAGGGTTCTGGGTGTTTCAACTCTTGATCTTCTAAGTATAGAATTGCAAATATGAGCACATTCATTTTTGTAAATCCATCCAATACAGAACAATGGACACCTTTTCTGGATATGTAGTTGATTTCAATTAAAGGTTGTTATTTTAGATGCTATTTTTGGAGGTTAATTCTATCAAAATCTCAAAAGCCAACACTTATGATTCTAATTAGAAGCACCACATTGGAATAATGTGCTTTATTCCATTGTTACTTCTATTATCACACGACATAGAGGGTTTGCAAGTGACCTTTGTGCTAAAATGTGCAAATAATGATGGCATCCAAATCTAACATCTAATTAAATTGGCAAAGATTTTAAGTAACATGCTGGCAAAACTCACTCAGCAATTTGTTCCCCCAAGTTGGGCAAAGTAACCCATTAGGGTTTATTCCAGATACGTGACAATGGTACAACATTAGAATGTCTTTGAAATCATCTATTAAATGAATATATTAAAATGTAAAAGATATAACTTAGTGTATAATTTCAAAACAAACACCAAAAAAATAGGGAGACACATCAAGAGAGTGTGGGGGATGCTATCACAGCTCTGTGAATTATAGGGAGGAAATAAAAATTAGCATCGTGGGATTTGAAAAATCAATCTTATTAGTTCCAGATGATATGAATGTACATTTTGAAGCATATGCATGCAACTGAAATGAATAAAATTAATAAAATATCTGATGTGGATATAACACAAAATAAACATGTTTAAATATAATGGCTTTATATTAGTGATTTGTAGCTTTGCAAAGATATAAATAAAAATATCTCTTTCCATGATACAGATCAAATTGAGAGCTAAAGTAGACTCAAACATTGGGTGAAGGGATAGACTTATACATCTGTTGGAACTTGGGTGGCTACTCTCGGCTCTGTAGTTGGGGGTCCATGAGGACTGCCAGGGTAAGCCACATGCAAGACAAGTATCTTTTACTATCATTATTCTTAAATCACCATGAGATAAACAGTTACAAAGTTGTCCGTGATTAGGTTTCAGTCATACAGTGTTCCAACACCTGTCCCTTCATCAGCCTACATTTCTCACCACCAATAATACAAGTGTCTTAACCAACCACTGCACTGTTTCCCTGGCCCAGACATACATTGCATCATTAAAGGTACAGAACCTGTTAGAGGGGGGGAAGAAACTCTTAAAATTCGTGGAAGAACTGAAAACAAGCCCTCCAAGAGAAGCATATGTTCTGAAAAGAAAACGTTAATCACATAGACGTCTGCCCTGCCAGAATTAATTTGATAATTAAGATATTTACATCAGAAATCAAATGGTGTAGGTCTGTATTAGTCATTTTCTGCACTGCAGCTCTAACTGAAGAATGAGCCAGAGGCAGGCTCCTGTGAAGATAAGCTTCAACAGCTTGGCCCCTCTTTCACACAGGCTTCTGCCGAGCTCTTGGAGACGCCTCTAAAAATGATTGTACCAGTACTCGAACCCCATTACCTGGCCACTGCTTCCGCACTGCCTCCAGAACAGTTTCAGGCCATGGGTGTGCCAGAGACTACCTGAGGATGCTGCCAGGGAAGTAAACAGAGCTCCGACATCCTACCCATGAGCATGATAGATTTGTTATGAGCCCATGTACCTCTGTGGCCACTCTTCCACAGTGCTCTGGGATGTCTGCACACACAGGAAGTCAGTGAAATAACAACAGGAGCAGGGGTCACAAAAAGTGGCACATTCTACCCATCATGTTGAAGGCGTTCCCTCCCCTACACTCTGAGGAGAGTGTTGTGGGCTGTCATCAGGTCCACGAGCCCTGTTCCAAAAATGCAGATTTGAGAGATGTCCCATCATTCACACTCAGATGATCAGCAGAAAGTCCCTTTCACCCATGTATTTGAGACCAGTGAGGCCACCACACTTGAACACCTTGTTTTTCAATAGTCACATTATTGAGATCCAATTTTTCTACCATAAAATCCACAGGGTGCATTGTAGAGGTGTTCAAAATATCCACAGCACTGCAGAACTATCATCATACATTATAATGTTTTCTTCACCTCAAAATGAGACCCCACCACCATGAGACATACATGCATAAATCAGATTGTTCTAGTATGTTTCTTGGCATGCGTACATACATGTATGTACACATGGGGATGTACATATACCTATATTAACATGCATGCATAAATATACGTGCACACATACATCCCCATGCACCCTCAAACATGTACCATATCCAGAGTGCAGAGTACCTGTGCCCTCCCAGACTTCAGCAGTCCCGAGGTCTGAGAGGTGCCCTTCACTTGGTGAGATTGCTCTCATGCCCCTATACCTGTTTCAATTAGGATCATTTCCCCCATTGGTTGGATCAATAATCAATGATCCTATTCTTTGAATTAGTAAAGAGAAGGAGGCCCAAGCCTATATTTTCACCCTTTTCAGAACTAGGAATTCCTGAAAAGTAACTCAAAGATCAAGGCAGACCAGTGGTCTCTGGTCAACTATTAACTTCCCACCATCGAACAGCCATCCCACTATGGGAAGCCCATTGGAAGACTCTGTCTTTACCTTCCCCCCGCCACACACAGATGCTCTGTAGTTCATGCTCTCCTCATGAACCGACTCTGCATATTAAAGAAAGAGTTTGTTGTCAGCATGAGAAGCCGTGAGGCTCTACACATAGTTCTGCCTGCCTGCCCTGTTCCCAGAGACTGAAGCAGTGGTGATTCAGGGCTGATTCTTAAAGCAAGGGCGGGCAGCTTCCGAAAGGCCTTTTTGGTCTTAAATTCCTATTGCTGTTCACAATACTTCTTTGATTGATCCTCCCTGCTCCTAAAGGCACTCAAGTTGCAAATTCACCTTACACAGTGGCTTTTAAATGTGTCACACCAATTTCCCTAGGGAATCAGGATATATATAATATATATGTAATATATATATATGTGTATATATATATATATATATATATATATATATATATATATGGGCTGGAGCGATAGCACAGCGGTAGGGCGTTCGCCTTACACGCAGCCAACATGGCCGACCCGAGTTCGATTCCTCCGCCCCTCTCGGAGAGCCCGGCAAGCTACCGAGAGTATTCGATATGCCAGACACAGTAACAACAAAGTCTCCAATGGAGACATTACTGGGCCCGCTCGAGCAAATCGACGATCAATGGGAGGGCCTTTACTATATATATATATATATATATATATATATATGCATGTGTGTGTGTGCGCACACGCGCACATACACCCAAATTGAAAAATAGCATAATTTTATTTGCTGAAACTGCATGTGTGCCTTCGGGTACATTTTAAAGTCTACTACATTTTGTTTTTAAATGCCAGACATGAATCACTAAATTGACGTTCTAAATCAGTTACAATTCAAAATCATTACATTGATTGTATTTCAGAAACACTGTTGAAAAATCCCCGAGTGAAGAATTTTTGAGGATAATTTATCAGGGCAGAAAGTCTGAGACCCTGCTGTTCATCCCAGAATATTCAGGAGTTTCTCTCCTATGAAACAGACTCTACTACGTCAAAGAGCTCTGTGGTATTGCTCCTGACAGCAGCAAATTTAGCAATGATGCCTGACATTGCCCCAAAGTTCTGGGGCCTCTATGTGGCATTTGCATTGGGCAACTCACATTTGCTTTAGCATCAGGAAAATCTTTATTATCATTATGCAAAGCAATAGCAGACAAGAAATTGATCACAATTAGCAGCGTTTACTTTTTCCTTTCATAGAAATGAAATAAATTTGAAGACATTTCTCATTGCATCTTTTAAATCAGTATCATCCTTTTCTCTCTAAAACATTGACAAAGTAGGTCAAGTGCAGGCTTTGACCTACTTACCATTCATTATTCAAAGCAAATGCCACCCTGCTCCAGAGGGAAGGCTGCCGAGTGTAATTCTTCTTGAAGAACACTAGTACTTGACCTGCTGGAAGGGAGTCCAGAAGGAACCTTCAAAGTCAACTATGTTGACAGTGGTGTACCTCTCACTCTTTGTTGCTAGAGCAGGCAAAGACAGGGATTCCCTAAAACAGAACCTTTCAGAATCCAGTGCACACGGGAGTGAGCTTTCAATGCAGTTTTGAGTGAAGAATTAATTTAATACCTTGTCTGACACAGTGATTAAATACAGGTGAGTAGGGCACTGGCCAGATAATTCAGGGGTTGGGGCACTTTCTTGCACTTGGCTGTCCCCAAGCTCAATAGTCAGTTCCCTATATGATCCCCCAAGCCCCAACAAGAGTGATCCCTGAGCACAGAGTCAGGAGTAAGCCTAAACACTTCCAGGTATGGTCCCCCAAACAAATTAAGATCAAGATATTTAAGGAGCAAAACTGATTGACACTTCCAGAGGTTGGAAGTCCAGAGGGAGATACTGTGTGTGGGGTGGCCCCTCACTGCTCTGCAGGAGGCCTCCCTGCCTGTTCTCCCCATGATGAAGAGAGGACTGTGACCTTTATCCAGTGAGGAATAAACCTTCCTCATCTCCCGCCTTCCAAAGGCCCCACCTCCACATAGCTCTGGGGACCAAGACTCCGACATATGGACTTTTGGGAAAGGAATCTAGGATATTCTGTGTCTACAATGTACCTATGTAATCCCTGGCCCCACTGCACTAATAGAAATCAAGATACCCATCACTTTATTTATATTTCACAGGCCAGAGTCATAGACACTCTTAGTTTTGGGGGGTTGGAGAGAGGGTTTGGACCACACCTGGAAGTGCTCAGGGCTTACATCCTGGCCACATCCTGGCTCTGTTCATGGATCACTCCTGGCAGTGCTTGGTGGACCATATGAGGTGCCGATGTTGGAATGTGGGTCAACCACATGCAAAGCAAATGCCTTACCCACTGGACTGTAGCTTCAGCACTGACAGTCTTAATTTTTTAATGGAATTAAAATCTTAACTCATGCAGGTGGCAAAATCTGAATGAGAACCTCTGCTTTTCAGTACCTCTATTTTGGGCCTTTCTTATAGACTTTAATTTGATAAAAAAAAAATTGACTTTAAACTACCTATTTTGTTGAATAATTATATGCCTGATTTTGTAAAACATATGAACATTTCTCTAGTTTTTTGACATTGAAAATAAAATTTTTCCTTTAAGAGTTATTGAAATAGTAAAAAATTACGTAGTAAAATAATTTTAAAGATTTAATCACTTTAAAGAAAACTTCCTGGGGTATGATGGGAGGGAACCTGCTGGGAAATGTACACTAGTGGAGGAATGGATGTTGGAATACTGTGTGACTGAAATAAAATCATGAATAGCTTTGTAAGGGTCTACCTCACAGTGATTCAATTAAAAAGTTAAAAAATTAAATTTCCAATGATATATATTATAATACCTACAAATTAGGAAATAATCACCACCTGTGTTAATGGGAGTACTTGGATGTTTTCAAAATATTCATAATTTTAAGTCAGACCAGCAAAGCATTCCTTGGGGAGAGATGGCCTCTATATTTAAAATCTCTTCAGAGGTTTTAAATTCTGCTTACTCTCTCTGGCCCTTTTTTCTTTTCTTGTGAGGTGGTCACTCCTGGTAGTATTCAGGGGGGCATGGGGCACCATGACTCAAAGCCAAATCTCCTGTGTCCAAAGCACTGCTCCAGTCTAAGCTCTCTCTCCACCCTGTCTTTACCTTTTAATAGAACAAGAGTACAGTGAATGCCCTCTGTCTGTCCCCCAGAACCAATTCTTGCTGAACTAGCTTTGTCCATCTCTTCTCCTATTTGTCAAATAACCCTGGAGAGCATCTGACATCATATGGATTCTTCCCTAAACACTCCATTAGGTTCCTCGAGCAGATATGTGCCTCTGTTCATTCAGAGCCTGTGTTTATCACACAAACACGGTTACTAGTAATTCCTGCCTATCCTGAAAACTCGGGCCAACGGTGGATTCTCTGTTGTCTTTTAATAGCTGAGATGTTCAAATTCGTATCAGTCAAGGGCTGCACATTGCCATTTGGTTGATAGTTCTTTCAAGTCTCTTTCAACCCACAAGACATCCTTCAGCGGGGCCAAAACGGGCCATCTTGCCAGTCAGGTTCCATGCTTCTGTGTCTGGACTCCCCACTTCCCCACACGGGAGCTTCAGAGTTAATTCTTTTGACAAAATCTCTTGATAGGAAAGTCTGAGCGAGGTATGAATGCCAAGCTCCTGCGTTGGTCTTCCCTTTGGACCCTAGGCCCTTAGGAGGCTGTGGAGAGACAGGCTTCAATGCTCCCCACGCTCCTGTATTCATCAGCTGTGTTTGGTCTGTAAAAGGCACTTTCCCACTTTCCCGAATTAGTGTTTATTTTGCCTGAAATTAAATACATGCAAGACACACAGGGAAAATATTTACTTCCCTTTATTCCTCACTCTTCAGTGTTATTTGCTGGTGTCCAGAAACTTCCAGACCTGTCTCTTGTCAGGAGGGAACTTAGATCAATATTCCATTGCTATTATTGATGTCTTCATGGCTTTTACCATTGGAAATTCATTCTTATTTTTCTGCATCTTGATCGTGCAATTTTGGACATATTAACTATATTTTCCATAGTTGGTGCCTTGTCACTTTTCTTGTAAAGTGCTTATGTCTTTCATGTTCTCAATTTTATAAGTTGTTCATTTGTTTGGGGGGAGTTTTCTGTTTTTTGGGGGGGGTCACACTGTCAATGCTCAAGGGCTATTCTTGCCTCTGCTCTCAAGAATTACTCTTGGGAGGTGCTCAGGGACCATATGGGATGCCGGGGATCGAACCCAGGTCAGCCACATTCAAGGCAAGCACCCTCCCTGCTGTACAATCTCTCTGGCCCCTAAATGAGATTTTCTGGTTAGTAAGGCTTTCTGACATTCAAAGTCATAGAGAAATCAGTTATATTTCTCTTCTCTTCATATTTTTGTCGTCTCGCTCTCATTTCCTTGGAGTTCTGGTACATGTTCTTTCCCTCACAAAACTTCTGCAACATAAACTCATCCTCCCATTGCTCTGAATTGCCTCCTGCATCATATACTGATGCTAAGAGTCTTTGCCCTTCTCCTGCTCCTCTAGACAGTGACCCACCCATGCAAACTTGTGTATAGACTTCATAGTATTGAAATCTCATAAGCTAACAGCCCTGATTACACCTCTCCTGTTATATTAATCATGCTCCATTATTCTTCCAAGTGTAATTTACAATATCCAAGTATGGAAATAGAACAAAGAAGCTACTGGTCTTCTTACTGTGATACGTTAAAAGCACACATATAACTTGAGTCAATTCAACTAGTCAATTCAACAACTTTAATTGATAAGTTTTCCGTACAAAACATGGCATTTGCCCCCTTTGGTTCAATTTACTTTGATTTTAGTCACAATTTATGAACTTCCCTTTATAGGATTCCACATTTTTGTTAAATTTATGCTGGCTATTCTGTGATATTTTTTAAATTGTTGAAGAAACATTAGTGTTTCATTGTTCCTTTTGTGTTTTCTAGAGGCTAAAACATTTTTAATAATGCATATGTCTCTCATTATTTATTCATTTATTTTCCTCAAAGCCTGTTGATAAATGTATCCAATAAAATAATAAACAACGATGGAGGTAATATATTTACTTAGTTAAAATTTTTAAAGCAAAGCAAGGTCTCTAATGTTTTCTAATTAATTAAGCTTTTAGGAAAACATACAATGTATTGAACACAAACAATAGTGAAAACACTAAGTTCCATTGCACTGAATGTCTTAGCACAGCTGTGTGCTGGATTTGATCAGATGTCTGTGCTTTCTGTGGAAGTTATGTGATGACTTATAAACATGAATTTCCACTCTTGGGTTCCTATTAATCCCACAAGTGATAATGAACTAAAAAATAATATGCTGTTATACTCTGCTGATTTGTGATGCTTTGCATCTGAGTCTGCCGTGTGCTTTTGATGGATTGAGCATCCTTGTTCTGTTGACCATGTCACAATTGTTCAGTTGCTTTCCCTGCTTTGACTGCTGCCTGTCTTAAGAGCACTGAGTGTATTGGTTACAGAGACGCTGGAGTTCATTGTGTCTTCTGTGGATGATGCTTTGTCACTGTCACTGTCACTGTCCTCCCGTTGTTCATCGATTTGCTGGAGCGGGCCCAGTAACGCCTCCATCATGAGACTTATTGTTACTGTGTTTCGCATATCAAATACGTCACGGGTAGCTTGCCAGGCTTTGCCGTGCGGGCGAGATAATCTCGGTAGCTTGCCGGGCTCTCCAAGAGGGGCAGAGGAATCGAACTCGGGTCGGCCATGTTGGCTGCGTGCAAGGCAAACACCCTACCCGCTGTGCTATCGCTCCAACCCCCCTATTCCACAAATGAGTAAAATTATATTGTATTTTACTTCTTCCTCTAAAACAATGCCCTCTAGTTTTACCCACATTGCATCAAATCACATGATTTTATTTTTACTTAGAGCTGTATAGTATTACATTGTATATACTGCCATTTTTTCACTCATTCATCATCTGTTGCTGAACATTTAGGTCATTTCCATGATCTGCTTATATTAAATACTGCAATAAACATGGGTGTGCATATATTTTTATAATGAAAATTTGTGTATTTTGGAGGTAGATGTCAAGATGTAAACCAGTTCTGGCAGGGATAGTGAATGACTTTATGTAAAAAGCAAGGATCAAACAGCATAAGCAACGAAAATTGTCATAATTATTCCGTATCAATAATTTCTCTAGTTGACAATGGACCCAACTATCTCCTAAGAAGGCACAGAATGGCTGGGTTTACTGGAAAATAGAACCCAACTTTCTGTTGCTTGTAAGAAACGCACTTAAATTCTTGCAACATTACAGGCTCAAAGGTAAAGGTAAAGGTAAAGGCCCTCCGGTTGATTGTCGATTTGCTCGAGCGGGCCCAGTAATGTCTCCATTGGAGACTTTGTTGTTACTGTGTTTCGCGTATCGAATACTCTCAGTAGCTTGCCGGGCTCTCCGAGAGGGGTACAGGCTCAAAGTGAAGGGAAATCCCAATGGCTAAAAGGCACATGAGAAAATGCTGTACATCATTAATCACCAGGAAGATGCAGATCAAAACAACAATGAGATATCATTTCACACCACAGAGATTGGCCCACATCCAAAAGAACAAAAGCAACCGTTGCTGGTGCGCATGTGGTGAGAAAGGGACCCTCCTTCACTGCTGGTGGAAATGCCAACTGGTTCAGCCCTTTTGGAAAACAGTATGGATGACTCTCAAAAAGTTAGAAATTGAGCTCCCATTTGACCCAGCAATACCAATCCTGGGAATATATCCCCTAGAGGCAAAAAAGTATAGTCAAAGTGACATCTGCAGTTGTCTGTTCATTGCAGCACTGTTTACAATAGCTAGAACATGGAAAAAACCTGAGTGCCCGAGAACAGATGACTGGTTAAAGAAACTTTGGTACATTCACACAATGGAGTACTATGTAGCTGTTAGAAAAGATGAAGTCATGAAATTTACATACAAGTGGTACAATATGGAAAGTATCATGCTAAGCGAAATGAGTCAGAAAGAGAGGGATAGACATAGAAAGATTGCATTCATCTGGGGGATATAAAGTAACAAAGTATGAGATTAATACCCAAGAATAGCTGAGATCAGCACCAGGAGGATTACTCCATAACTTAGAGGCCAGCCGGGTATCCTAGAGGAAAGGGCAGTTCAGATAGAGAAGGGAGCACCAAATAAAGGATGTTTGGAGGATCCTCCCAGGAGGGGAGATGCATGTCGAAAGTAGACTATGGACTGAACATGTTTGCCACTCAATGCCTCTTTTGCAGACCACAACACCCAAACGGAGAGAGAGAACACAGGGGATTGTCCTGCCACAGAGGCAGGGGGGGATGAGGGGATGGGGGTGGGAGGGATATTATCCATGGTGGTGAAAAACGGGCACTGGTGGAGGGATGGGTATCTGATCATTGTATAATTGAAACCCAAGCACAAAAAAAATTGTAAATCTACAACTGTAAAAAAATAAATAAATAAATAAAAAAGAAAAGATAAGTCATGAAATTTACATACAAGTGGTACTACATGGAAAGTATCATGTTAAGCAAAATGAGTCAGAAAGAGAGGGATAGACATAGAAAGATTGTGTTCATCTGGGGAACATAAAGTAACAAAATAGAAGACTAACACCCAAGAGTGGCCGAGATTGGTACCAGGAGGTTTGCTCCATGGCTTGGAGGCCAGCCACATGTGCTAGGGGAAAAGGAAGCTCAGATAGAGAAGGGAGCACCCAATAAAGGGTGTTGGGAGGATACTCCCAGGATGAGAGATGCATGCTGAAAGTAGACTATAGACCGAACATGATTGCCACTCAATGCCTCTTTTGCAAACCACAACACCCAAAAGGAGAGAAAGAACAAAAGGGAATGCCCTGCCAGAGAGGCACGGTGGGATGGGGATATGGGGGCTGGGAGGGATACTGGGATCCGTGGTGGTGGAAAATGGGCATTGGTGAAGGGATGAGTACTTGATCATTATGTAACTGAGACCCAAGCACAAAAATTTGTAAGTCTACAAATATACCACATGGTGTTTCACTAATAAAAAAAAAGAAAAAGAAAAGAAAAGAATCATACAGGCTCCTGGTAGACTAAAGCAGGGACAGCCACGATCCTATCAACCCATGTCAAAGAATATCATCAGATAGAGTGTTATTCTACTCTCATTATTTTGATACATGAGATGTTTGCCTTGCACATGGCTGAGTTTGATTCCTCTGCCCCTCACAGAGAGCCCAGCAAGCTACCAAGAGTATCTCACCTGCACAGCAAAGCCTGGCAAGCTACTCGTGACGTATTCGATATGCCAAACACAGTAACAAGTTTCACAATGTTACTGGGCCCACTGAACAATGGGAGGACAGTGACAGTGACATGAGACATTATTCTATCTCATTATTTTTAAGAAAAGGAATGATTATCAAGCTTTCACTATAGGTAGATTTTTAAAAGTCCAGTGAAAAAAAGAATGTGATTCACCAGATTTGGTTTCAAATTAACATATGATTCTGGCTGGGAAGTGATTATGTGGGTAGACGATAATAAATTTATATCTAACCCAATAATTGAGATATCAAGCTGGATCTCATGATGTTTGTAAAATAACGGGGTTAAAAATAAAATGTCTTTATTTTAATGAAAGAAAAGGGCAACCATTGACAGAACTGCCCCCTTAAGGAATGTCAGCACAGCATGAGATTTTGTAGCAGATTAAGAGAGAAGATTTTGAATTAACTTTGCTGATGTGAAAACTTCCTATTCTTAACCACAGGGCAATTTTTTCCCTCTGTAAAATTAATATCAAGTAGCATGTTTCAATGTCAAGTAATGCACATATTCACACACATACAACTGATGCTGAGTTCAAAAGACCATATTCTAAATAGTTTTAGAGTCACTAAAATTTGCATATAAATGAAACTATGACACCATCAAATTGGGGGAATATCTAAGCCGCCTGTCTGTAGGCTTTCTTAAACATAAATGCAAGATAAATATAGGAGGGAGCAATGGGTTTTAGATGTAATGCGTTTTTAAAAAGTCAGTATACTGAATGCACAACAGAATGCCAAGAGAAGAAACTCAGGCAACTAAGAGCCTCTCTCCAAATCATTCACTGACTCCTCAGGGGTCTTCAGAAAGACTCCTAATGGCCCTTTTCTAAAGCAACTGGCACAGATGCCAAATGACAGAGTTTGATGTTTGTAGAAATGCCTCAGGCTGAGCTTAAGACCCTGACCTCCATGTTGTCATCTGAGGGGCAAGCAAGCACCCCCTGCCTGAGACAGTAATCCCCACCCCAGCCTTCTGCCCCCTGAAGGCAGGCAGCAAGCCTGTTTGAGTTCACTCTCCCTCTCCTGAAGTGACCCTCATGTCTGACACAAGTTTCACTGCTGCACTCACACCCCAAGTGCCCAGTTGCTGGCCCTAACCCCCTCACTCCATGTTCCACAGTTACCTTGGCCTTCTGGAGACCATTTATCTGCCATCCAAATCCAGGGCTGTTTTTGTTCTGACTGTTCGTTTGCTTTCTTTCTCTAAACTCTATGAGCAAAATCCTAAATTGTCCTTCTGGTGCATTTCACTCAGTATAACCCCAGGCTCCATCCCTGTGCTCACAGATGGCGAGATTTCATTGCTTTTAGAGTAAACTATTTCACTGTGTCCGCATGCCAGGCCTTCTTTAAGTATTCATCCATCATTGAACCTTGCTTTGTTTCTGTACCCTGGCTATTGTAAATAGCATCACTGTAAACAAAAGGGTGAATATATCTTCCACAATGCATGTTTTCACATTCTTCAGGTATATACCTAGGAGGTATATACTGTATATACCAGTATATTTAGGTAGATACTTGTTCACGTGGGCATTTGATTTTTAAGTTTGTGAGGAACCGCCATATTGTTTTCATGGGAACTGCATCCATTCCTGATCTCACAAACACTGAAAGGGTTGCTTTGTCTCTCCACATGCTGCACGAAGCTTGTTTTTCTTTTAATTATAGGCTTGGCACAATGATATACAATACTGGTAAAGTCAGTGTTCCAACACCTTCCATCATTTTCTCAGTACCCCATCCTGTACCCCACACTCTCTACCTTGGTAAGCTCAGTTCTATAGACCAGTTCTCAGCTTCTGTTTGTCTTTAGCCATTTGTTTTTTCCCTTACTATATTTCTTTATATTCCACATATGAGGAAAATCATTCTGTAGCTGTCCCTCACCTTCAGACTAACTTCAGTCAGCATAATAATATTCTCCAGACCCATCCACAAAGCCGCAAAGTACATAATTTCATCCAATTGTCAACAGTATGCAATTCCGTCATTGTACCAGAGATTCTTTATCTGTCCATCTGTTCTTGGACATTTGGGTTGTTTCCAGATTTAGAAATAGTGAGTTTGAAAATTTGTGAATAGTGCTGCAGTGTACACAGGAGTACAAACATCTTTCCTTAGTAGAATCTTAGGATAGATGACAAGAAGTGGAATTTCTGGGTCATACAAAAGCTCTATTCTGAGTGTTTTGGAAAGTTTCCCAAAGGTGTTGAACCCTCACCAGTGGTGGATGAGGACTTCTTTTTCCCCACATCCCCATAACAATGGTTGTTTTGTTTATGACATCTGCCAGTCTCTGTGGTGTGAAGTGATATATCCATGTTTATTTTGATTTGCATTTCCCTGATAATAAGTGGTGCAAAGCAATTTTTCCTATACCTACTGACCATCTGTATGCCTTCTCTAGGAAACTTCATTTAAAAAAATTTTTTTTACATTTATTTATTGAATGACTGTGGGAAAAGTTACAAAGATTTCAGGTTTAAGTCTCAGTTACACAATGATCAAACACATTTCCCTTCACCAGTACTTATTTTTAACGACCAAGGACCCCAATATACCCCCCTGCCACCCCTTCCAATGCCTGTGAGGCAGATGAATTCTACCTAACACTCTATCTACTTTGATTACATTCAATTTCGACAAAAGATGCACCATTATTGTTTAGAGTTTACACCCAACAATCAGAAATGCTGAAAAGGCATTGTGAAATAATTTTTTTCTACAGTTAGTTAGGAGAACCATATGATGTCGCATGGCCGCTATCACTATCGCAGCCACGCGAATTTGGATTTCCAATATATTACTTATTAAGCCTGGAGGTATTTCTGCCAAGAGCCAGATAATTATGAGATTGGTTTCTGTGGCTCTGGAGACATGGTCGTGCGGGAGAGCCGCTCGTAGGGGGCAACTCGTGACCTCCGTAGGGCATGAAGGACAAGCTGGGAACACCCCCCTTCAGTTGCCCCGTCACCACCGGCTCATACCTGGCTTTCCAAAAAGCTCAGAGGAGGTCGCCATTTTACTGCCCAGGGGGGAAAAGGCGGAAAGGAGCGACACCCCTTCCCTCCAGGGCAGGCATGGTATGTGGATTAACGCATAGTCCATTCACTTTTCTGCTGCAAGCTGCTGGGATCTGCATTAAGTCCTTGTACTTCTGGAGCCATGAAACTTCATTTTTTAATAGGGTTTTTGGGTAAGTTTTAAAAGTGCTTTATAGCTCTTCATATACCTTTTGTCAAATGAGTGGTAAGCAAATATTTTTTCCCAGTCAGATGTCCTATTATTCTGATATTATTTCTTTTGTGGGACAGAATCTTCCTAATTTGGTGCTGTTCCATTTACTTATCTTTGCTTCTGTTGCTTGGTCATTGTTTATTGAAAATGCCTCTCTCTATATATTTTAAATAGATAAAAATTACTTTTTATTTAATTTTTATTAGTGGATCACCATGAGGTACATATTTTAATGTTGTGAAGGGTTCTGCCTAGTTTCCTCAATATAGTTTATACATTTGATCTGATACTCAGGTAATTAATCCATTTTGAACAGACTTTTATTCTTGGCATGAGAATGGGTTCATTTTTTCCCATGTGTCTGACCAGTTTTCTCAGCACCATTTATGAAAGAGTCTTTTCCTGCTCCGCTTTATAGTAAAGTAAAGTAAAGACCCTCCCGTTGATCACCGATTTGCTCGAGCGGGCCCAGTAACGTCTCCATTGGAGACTTTGTTGTTACTGTGTTTGGCATATCGAATACTCTCGGTAGCTTGCCGGGCTCTCCGAGAGGGGTGGAGGAATCGAACTCGGGTCGGCCATGTTGGCTGCGTGCAAGGCAGATGCCCTACCCGCTGTGCTATCGCTCCAGCCCACGTACTCTCATCAAATGTCTTTAATACATCTATTGAGATAGTCATTGTCAAGGCAACCATGCTGGCAATGACTGGCAGAAAGAGAAAATAATTGAGAGCATTGATTGTTTTATAATAAGTTTTCAAACTGTGGGTTGGAGCTATAATACAGCATTGATAGCTCTGCTTTGCTTGCCTTGCATGCGACTGACCTGGGTTTGATCCCTGGCACCCCCATATTATTCCCCAAGCCCCACCAGGAGTGATCCCTGAGCACAGAGCCAGGAGTAAGACCTGAGCACTGCTGGGTATGGTTCCAAATTTTTTTTGGTAAAGTAATCTAAATGCTAAGCTATTCATTGTTGGGATTCTGTAGGATGTTTGAAAGCATTCACATACCCTTGGGAATGGTTATGTGTGCATCAATGCAATGATTTTGTAGTTGGACTCATTCAAAAAGGTGGAGCAGATGTTTTCCCCTTCCACAGCTCTGGTTCAGACAGACAAGGACTCTCAGGGGCCCTGGAGGCAGGAAGGGGAGGGGAAGGGTGTGGACAGGTGACAGCAGGAGCTCAGGAATCAGTGTGCCAGGTCAGAGGACCCCAGCCCAGAGGCTGTACTCTTGCCCCACATGCTGTTTCAAGACAAAAGCAGGAGTTAGGCCCAGGCAGTCTGCACGGCTCTCCTCACGGTGCCCACCTCTGAGACTGGACAGGCCCCATCCATCACCCCAGCCTGAGGCATATCTCCAAGTCCTGGCAGCAAAAACTCAGAGAATCTTATTCCCGGGAATAGTGAACATGGTAACCAGAACATGATAACTAGTATCTGGAAAGTTTAAGGAACTAGAACTGCAAGCTGATGAGACCCAGCTGGTCTCTGCTCACAGAGGCGAGAGATTAAATGGGGGGAGGTAGAGGTCAGTGTCCAGCAGGGGGAGCTCGGCCTATCTGCGTCAGTGACTCACCCAGATGAGGGGTTCAGGCTGGAGACTGGAATCCCGGATGAGGACCACATAGGAACATTCTGGGTTATTTGGCTTTTGCTCATTTTTTTTCCTGGACTTTGAGAACAATTTTGAGAGAAAAATACAGTCTTTCTCTCAATTTTTAGACTACTATTTCAATGGCCTGCTATTAAACGATCAGAATTATAATTTTGACTCCACTGTTTCGTAAGCCTGACATGGTGACACAAGGATTGGGATGAGGCTCAGAGTCAGATTGCCTGACTCACACATGGAGGTCCTGGGTTCGATCTCTGGCACTGCAAGAATAAAGCATTCCTGTGTGTTCTGTATACTTTGCAGATGGCTACCCTAAGGAAGAAATGATTTATAGATGGAGAAAAAACTCAGTCGAGGCAGCAGATCAGAAGTCCTGGCGGCTTTATCAGTTTGACTTCATGGGCCTGAGGAACACCACGGAGACCGTGACCACTTCTGCAGGTAGGAGTTAACTTCAAGAAGTACAGCTCTCCCAAGTTTGGGCCTTCACCTGCTCATGCCTAACCCTTCACACAGTCACACATTTACTGGAGAAGTTCTTATGTGTGATGTAAGTAATTATGTTAGGGCAACCATGTCTGAGACTCAGTGATATTTGAGGCCCAACAACAAATTCAAGGTGAAAATCGATGTAACTTTTTAAAAGAATGTTGTGATAGAGATAGGCAAATGGAGGTGAGATTTGCCTTGTATTTTTAAGTCGATATTGTTTGGATTGTGTCTATCCATCTACCCAGGGTTTCCCACTACTTATATCAACCAATTTTACGAGTGGTGAGAGATCTATGGCTTTCCCCAGAGGCAATGAGAAGCCAAGAATCATGAGGATTCACAAATGAAAGAAGGCAAAATGAAATATACCTGAGTTGTAGAGTCTAGCTTGTTCTTTCTCTTCACTCTAAACTTTCTCTCGAACCTTGAGGGTGATGGTTTTTCCAAATGGTGTACAGAATGCAATATTGTCACCAATTTGATGTTATTAAGTGATCATGCATATTAAAGGTATAATTAGAAAGAGCTGTTCCATCCATTAGCATATTCGAAAATTTTTGGCTTTGTTTTGTTAGGCAAATATGCTATTTGCCTATTACCATGGTCCGTTATTTTGCAGAATGTTGAGTGCACAGAGGGTCCAAGTTGGTGGTTTTTACTGATTTTATTGTTTGTTAAGATGAATAATGTATTGACTCTTATGATTTCAGAATAACATGTTTCCTTGGTGACTATGTTAAGATGTAAATTTTGATAGTGGTAAATATCTTTAAAGGGAAGTTAAAATTCTTGATGGAATTACAAAATAAAGAGTCCTTAGCACATTAAAAAAATGTCTGTGTGCTGAAAGTAGACTACAGACCGAGTGATGGCCATTCAATACCTCTATTGCAAACCACAATACCCATAAGGAGAGAGAGAGCAAAAGGGAATGCCCCGCCACAGAGGCAGGGCGGGGTGGGGGTGGTGGGAGGGATACTAGGATAATTGGTGGTAGAGAATGGGCACTGCTGAAGGGTTGGGTACTCCATCATTGTATGGCTGAAATATAAGCACAAAAATTTGTAAGTCTGTAACTGTACCCCATGGTCACGGTCCTCCCATTGTTCATCAATTTGTTCAAGTGGGCCCAGTAACGTCTCCATCATGAGACTTGTTACAGTTTTTGGCATATGGAATACGTCACGGGTAGCTTTCCAGGCTCTGCTGTGCGGGTAAGATACTCTCGGTAGCTTGCCGGGCTGTACCCCACAGTGAGATAGATATATATATATATATATATATATATATATATATATATATATATTTGCTCGAGCGGGCCCAGTAACGTCTCCATTGGAGACTTTGTTGTTACTATGTTTGGCATATCAAATACATCACAGGTAGCTTGCCAGGCTCTGCCGTGTGGGCAAGATACTCTCAGTAGCTTGCCAGGCTCTCCGAGAGGGGCGAAGGAATAGAACTCGGGTCGGCCATGTTGGCTGCGTGCAAGGCAAACGCCCTACCGCTGTGCTATCTGAGGATCCAGGCTAAAGGCTCCAGTGGTAGAGCACATACCTTGTCTGCACTGGCCCTGACCCTCTCATGGTTTCATTAACCCTTTACCTGAAGATCCTCGATGCTCTTCAGTGATGCTGTGTTCTCACAGCGTTGCTGGGACAAGTAGCCAGAGCACTCTGGGTCTAGCTGCACTGCGTCCCTGGCCTGGTGTAGAGATCAGGTCCATGTCACCCTCTGGGCAGCATTGCAAGGAGCAGCCCTGTACCATTTAAAAATAGAAGAAGGGGGGGAAAGGCCTAAAAGGGTACTTGATCAGCATAGAAAGACTCCGCCTCCTGAGGCCTCCTGGTGGGAGGTGAAAAGCTGCATTTGTGCTTAAAATTTAACTCAGGGAAGGAAGAGCATGATTTATTAGAATGAACCATGGAGGCAGTGTTTGGGGAGAGGCTTTTTCCCAGTAATGAGTCGTCAGTGTCTTGCTCCCTGCTCCTTACTTAAGAGGTTGAAATTCACTCCCACACCTCTGGGGTGTCAGGGAGCCCAAGCAAAGGAAACCCAAATGCTGTTCTAACATTTACACGTTAACGGTGCTCTTCACTTCCTGCTGCTCCAGGTAGGAGGATGTTTAATGAAAGGAAATGCAAAGGCCACATTGAACGGACCTAGCTTGGAGATGGAAAATGGAAGGCAAGGGTGTGCAAGGACCGGGTGTGGGGAATGGGGGAAGTTAATGGTCTGAGCAGTTATACTCTTCAGTATCATTGTGGGAATAAAAGCATGAGAATAATCACTGTGAAGGCAGGATTGATAGTTCAGTGGGGAAGGTGCCAATTCAGGTTACATCCTGAGCACCCACAGGGGCCCTTGAGCCCTGCCAGGAATGACCCTGGAGCTCTGAGCTGGGAATCAGTTTTGAACACTACTAGGTGACCAAAAATAAATAAATAAATAAATAAATAAAATAAGAAAATATATATTGCACAAGGAGCTTTCAGACTCCTCAGAGAATATATAACAGGAATTTAGGGGTTGGCAGTTGTAGGGCATTTGCATTGCATGCGACAGACACCCAGATTCAATCTCCAGCACCCCATAGGCTTCCTGAGCCTGCCAGGAGTGATCACTGAGTGCAGAGCCAAGATTCAGACCTGAGCTCCCCCCAAAATAAAACAAAATGTATCTCAGAGTTCAGTGAAATTATTTGGTGATTCACCAATTATTTGCAAATCTGGCAAATACTGGATGTATGGGATTAGACAAATGCCAGATACCAGGGAACAAAACAAGAGTGGTGCAATCAGTAACAGACCCTTGGTATGTGTGGGAGGAAATTCTTTTTTTTTTAATATTTCTTCTTTCTTTTTTTATTGAATAACTATGAGATACAGTTACAAAGCTTTCATGATCAATTTTAATCTTATAATGTTCCAACAGCCATCCCTCCATCAGTGCATGTTTCCCACCACCAATGTCCCCAAGTCTCCAGTTTCCCTCCTGCCCACCCCCAGGGCGCTCTCTGTCTCTGTCTCTGTCTCTGTCTCTGTCTCTCTGTCTCTGTCTCTGTCTCTCTGTCTCTCTCTCTGTCTCTCTGTCTCTCTGTCTCTCTTACACACACACACACACACACACACACACACACACACACACCCTCCCTCCCTCCCTCCCTCCCTTCCTCTCCCTTCTTCCCTCCCTTCCTTCCCTTTGGGCATTATGATTTGCAATACAGACATGGAGAGTCCATCACGTTTGCTCCATTACCCACTCACCCTCTTGCAGCACACATCTCCCACCTAGAGCGATCTTTCCAATCATCATTGCCAAAATGGTCCCTCTCTATCCCAACTGCCTTCTGAAGAAAATTCTTATTTCCTCAATGGAGGAAGGCCACCATGCTCATCCCAGTGGGACTGATTTTGTGAATCAAACCAGATCTGAACAAGTTGGTCAGCATGCTTCTGCAGAAGAATCAGAACAAACACAGAGAGTAAGGTGCAGACCTGGATCAGGCAGGATGTGGATCTGGAATTATTCCTTCCTGAGACTGCACCCCTCGTCTGCTTTCCTGCCTCCACAGGTCTCCACTCAAGGCTTCCAGAATCTTCCTGCAATCCAGAGAGGTTTTATGTGCATTCTCTACCTAGCTGTAGGGCTGTGAGCAAAACCCCTTACCCAAAGATCCATGTGCTCTTTGGTGATTTACTGTTCTCAAACACAGCCTGTGAGCTGAAACCAGAAAGTCTAAATAGTTGATCAACTGTCACTGTATACTATGCAGCTATATGTGGATGTAAAAATGGTACTTGAGGCAACTTTCTCACACATCACAGTGCCCGGACATCAGAACCATGAGGAGACTCAAAACGCAGCATGGCCAAGTCATGCCCACAGAGAGGTATTGGTGGAGACAGATGCCTCCAGAGCCAGACTATCACATGCCCTGTTAGTCGTGTGAGAGGCTTATGTCCATGTGAGTGTTGAATATAGCAAAAAAATAGTAAATTTTTGGTGAAACATTAACAATCACTTTACAAATATGTAAGCAGTGAAATGCTCATTAAAAATTGGCTGTTTTTCCCCAACTATTTTCCATACCAACTGGAAGTCATCAAGAAAAACATTTCTAACTACTATTATTCTCCACTAAAATTTATTTGACATATAGGTTTGTATAAATTCAGTGTGCATTACTAATGCCTAATCAGCTCAGCCATAGATTCAACTGCTGTTGGGGCAGGGGGTAAATTTACTCCTCTGTGATGCCACACAACCCTCATGCCTTTGTAGTGCTTCGGATCTACTTGATTATTAAAGTTTGATGATAAGACTACAACACACTTGTCTCTATTAACCACACAGCATATTGTTTCTCCTGAACTGACTGACTCGCCGTCAATGGCATCTGTGCTGTTCCTAGATTCAATCATGTATTAACTTGTTTGGTTGCAAAAGATACCCTGGGAAAGCTAGAATGTATCTTGATCATGCACAGCCACAGGGAGTTAGGAATTTAGAGTTTATTAAGACATGTATTCACGAGCCCAAGAGATAGTACAGAAAGAAGGCAAGGTGTTTGCTTCACAAGCAATCAGTTTGATACCTGGTACCACATATGGTCCCCCGAGAAGCGCCAGGCATCACTTCTGAGCACAAAGCAAAGAATAGACTCTGAGCACCTCCGGGTATGGGGTAATATCATCCTTGTCCCACACTTGTCCCCCAAAAGGCATATTAATAGAAGCATTTCACATCAGCTGCTGCATGAGCAAGGGGGAAAACTCACTGCTGGCACTCTGAGGAAGACTCACATGTACACACAGGTTTCTGCATAAGGGGACAGTGTCAGGGTTAGCAGAAGCATTCCCTAAGCATAGCAATCACTCAGGAAATGATTCTTCCTACATTCTCCTCCTGCAAAAGGCCAGCATGCATCCAGACAAGGAGGAATTGTGTCAGATAAATCAGCTGGCACTTAATCCATACTTCTCAAAATCAGCACACCAGAAAATGTTATATGGTGGAATACCCAGTGATGAACAGAATAGCAGGATTAGTCTGCAAATTATCCCACTGCTTTCTGGGTTGTGAGATTGTTTGACTAACTGTCATAGCTGAGGACAACACACAACCCCTCCCACAGAATCAGGATGGAGTCAATGGTGCAGCCTGTTTCCTAAACACACAATAAATATTTTTGCGTACATTTTTTCATTTGTACCCTGATCAAGGGAGAGAATTGTGTTTTGCACAGGGTTATTAGCACATATGTTTCTCTTTTTTCATTTTCATTTTGTTCTGGGGGGCCACACCTGCTGTACTCACAGCTCACTCGTAACTCAGGGATCAACCTTAGTGATGCTCAGGGGACCATATGTGGTGCTGGGAACAAATCGGGTTGGCCATGTGAAAGACAAGTGTTTTGCCTGTTATCATCTCTCTGGTAGTTTTATTTCGCCTCTAAATTTTTATTATAAAGAGTCGGCCATGTTGGCTGCGTGCAAGGTAAACGCCCTACCACTGTGCTATCCTTCTCAGCAGAGTAGTACTTTTCATCATTATTTAAATATACATTGCTTGTTTTCACAAAAACTATGGCTCAGAAGGAATACTATGGTTCACTCAAGATCAGCAGTTTTCAGGGTTTTTTTTTATGAACAAAGTGTGTGTTCTGGCTTCAATTACTCTTAATCAAACCTACCCAAAAAACCTAAGATGGAGTTCAATTTGGACCTCAACTAATACACTATTTTAAAAAAATTTTTTATTGAATCACTGTGAGATAGACCCTTACAAAGCTGTTCATGATTAGATTTCAGTCACACAGTAGTTTAACACCCATCCCTCCACCAGTGTACATTTCCCAGAACCAGTGTCTCCAGGTTCCCTCCCATTACCCCCCAACCCCCACCCTCTGCCTGCATCTATGGCAGGGGCCTTTCTTCTCTCTGTCTCTGTCTCTATATCTGTCTCTCTGTCTCTCTCTCATGCTCTCTCTCTCTGTGTCTCTCTCTCTTCTTTTGGGCATTATGGTTTGCAATATTGACACTTAAAGGTTATCAAGAAAATTTCTTTATCTACTTTTAACCCTCAGATCTTGTCCAGTGTGATCATTTCCAAATATTATTGTCATACTGGTCTCTTCTCTGTCTTACCTACCCTCAGCCCCCCCCCCCCCCCACACACACACACACTTGCAGTTGATTCCATCCATTGACCAGTCCTCTTAACCCCTGTTTTCCCTGGCCATGGATATTACTCTTCTACTATATATATTATTTTATATATCACAAATGAATGCAATCATTCTATATCTGTCCCTCTCCTTCTGACTCATTTCATTCAGCATGATATTCTCCATATCCATCCATCTATAGGCAAATTTCATGACTTCACTTTTTCTAACAGCTGTGTAGTGTTGCATTATGTAGATGTACCAAAGTTTCTTTATCCATTCATCTGTTCTCTGGCACTCAAGTTGTTTCCAGATTCTGGCTATAGTGCTGCAATGACATAGAAATGCAGATCGTATTTCTGCTGAGTGTTTTTGGGCCCCCAGGGTATATTCACAGAAGTGGTTTTGCTGGCTCAAATGGGAGTTCAATTTCTAGTTTTTTGAGAAACATCCATATTGTTTTCCAAAAAGGCTAGACCAGTTGGCAATTTCACCAACAATGAAGGAGAGTCCCACATCTGTGCCAGCACTGGTTGTTCTTGTTCTTTTGGATGTTTGCCAGTTTCTGTGGTATAAGATGATATCCCATTGGTGTTTTGATCTGCATCTCCCTGATGATTAGTGAAGAAAAGGATTTTTTCCCCTTTATTTTATTTTATTTTATTTTTACAGTTGTAAATTTACAATTTTTTGTGCTTTGGTTTCAATTATACAATGATCAGATACCCATCCCTCGACCAGTGCCCATTTTCCACCACCATGGATAATATCCCTCCCACCCCCATACCCCCATCCCCCCTGTCTCTGTGGCAGTGCAATCCCCTGTGTTCTCTCTCTCCTTTTGGGTGTTGTGGTCTGCAAAAGAGGCATTGAGTGGCAAACATGTTCAGTCCATATTCTACTTTCGACATGCATCTCCCCTCCTGGGAGGATCCTCCAAACATCCTTTATTTGGTGCTCCCTTCTCTATCTGAACTGCCCTTTCCTCTAGGATACCTGGCTGGCCTCTAAGTTATGGAGTAATCCTCCTGGTGCTGATCTCAGCTATTCTTGGGTATTAATCTCATACTTTATTACTTTATATCCCCCAGATGAATGCAATCTTTCTATGTCTATCCCTCTCTTTCTGACTCATTTCGCTTAGCATGATACTTTCCATATTGTACCACTTGTATGTAAATTTCATGACTTCATCTTTTCTAACAGCTACATAGTACTCCATTGTGTAGATGTACCAAAGTTTCTTTAACCAGTCATCTGTTCTTGGGCATTCAGGTTTCTTCCAGTTTCTGGCTATTGTAAAGAGTGCTGCAATGAACAAACAAGTGCAGATGTCACTTCGACTGTACATTTTTGCCTCTCTGGGATATATTCCCAGGAGTGGTATTGCTGGGTCAAATGGGAGCTCAATTTCTAATTTTTTGAGAATCGTCCATACTGTCTTCCAGAAGGGCTGAACCAGTGGACATTCCCACCAACAGTGAAGGAGTGTCCCTTTCTCGCCACATCCACGCCAGCATCGGTTGCTTTTGTTCTTTTGAATGTGGGCCAGTCTCTGAGGTGTGAGATGGTATCTCATTGTGGTTTTGATCTGCATCTCCCTGATGATTAATGATGTAGGGCATTTTCTCATGTGCTTTTTTGCCATTCGGATTTCTTCTTTGAGAAAGTTTCTGTTCATTTCATTGCCCCATTTTTGGATGGGGTTGGATGTTTTCTTCTTGTGGAGTTCAACCAGTATTTTGTATATCCTGGATATCAACCCCTTGTCAGATGTATATTCGGTGAATATCCTTTCCCATTCTGTAGACTGTCTTTGTATTTTGGTCACTGTTTCTTTGGAGGTGCAGAAGCTTCTTAGTTTAAGATAGTCCCATTTATCTATCTCTGTTTTCACTTGCTCGGCCAGTGGCGTGGCATCTTTGAAGATACCATTAGCTTCAATGTCATGGAGGGTTTTGCCAACTTTATCTTCAATGTACCTTATGGTTTCTGGTCTGATGTTGAGGTCTTTAATCCATTTTGATCTTACTTTTGTACATGGTGTTAGGCAGAGTTCTGAGCCTATTTTTTTGCATGTAGCCGTCCAGTGATGCCAACACAATTTATTAAAGAGGCTTTCCTTACTCCACTTCACATTACTTGCACCTTTATCAAAGATTAGATGAGCATATGATTGAGGGGAGATGTCAGTGTATTCAACCCTGTTCCATTGGTCTGCAGTTCTGCCTTTGTTCCAGTACCATGCTGTTTTAATTATTACTGCTTTGTAGTACAGTTTGAAGTTCGGGAGGTTGATTCCTCCCATTTTCTTTTTCCCAAGAATTGCTTTAGCTATTCGTGGGGGCTTATTGTTCCATATAAATTTCAGGAGTGTTTGCTCCATTTCTTTGAAGAATGTCATGGGTATCCTTATAGGGATTGCATTGAATTTATACAATGCTTTCGGTAGTATTGCCATTTTGACAATGTTAAGTCTCCCGACCCATGAGCAGGGGATATCTTTCCATTTCCTCATGTCCTCTTTTATTTCCTGAAGTAGCGTTTTGTAGTTTTCTTTGTACAGGTCCTTTACTTCCTTAGTTAAGCTGATTCCTAGGTACTTGATATTCTGGGGCACAATTGTGAACGGGATTGTTTTTTTCATGTTGCTTTCTTCTCTCTCACTGTTTGCGTATAGGAAAGCCATGGACTTTTGGGTATTGATTTTATAACCTGCAACTTTACTATACGAGTCTATTGTTTCTAGGAGTTTTTTGGTGGAAGTTACTGGGTTCTCTAAGTAGAGTATCATATCATCTGCGAATAGTGAGAGCTTGATTTCTTCCTTTCCTACCTGAATGCCCTTAATATCTTTTTCCTGCCTAATCGCTATTGCAAGTACTTCCAGTACTATATTGAACAGCAGTGGAGAGAGTGGGCATCCCTGTCTCGTCCCTGATCTTAGAGGGAAGGCTCTCAGTTTTCCACCATTGAGGATGATGCTTGCTGTAGGCTTGTGGTAGATGGCTTTAATTATGTTGAGGAAGGTCCCCTCTATACCCATTTTGGCTAGGGTTTTCATCATAAAGGGGTGCTGGATCTTATCAAATGCTTTCTCTGCATCTATTGATATGATCATATGCTTTTTATCTTTTCTTTTGTTGATATGGTGGATTATGTTGATTGATTTCCGAATGTTAAACCATCCTTGCATCCCTGGGATGAATCCTACTTGGTCATGGTGTATGATCTTTTTGATGAGTAGTTGGATTCTATTTGCTAGTAGTTTGTTGAGGATCTTTGCATCTGTATTCATCAGGGATATCGGCCTGTAATTCTCTTTCTTTGTGGTATCTCTGTCTGCTTTTGGTATCAGTGTGATATTTGCTTCGTAGAAACTGTTCGGAAGTGTTTTTGATATTTCAATTTCATGGAAAAGCTTAAAGAGCATTGGGAGTAAGTCCTCTTTAAAGATTTGGAAGAATTCACTAGTGAATCCATCCGGGCCAGGACTTTTGTGCTTGGGGAGACTTTTTATTACCATTTCAATTTCCTTGATGGTGATAGGTCTGTTCAGGTATTCCAGGTCTTCTTGGTTCAGCCTTGGGAGTCTGTAGGAGTCTAGGAATTTATCCATTTCCTCGAGGTTTTGATGTTCCGTGGCATAAAGCTTCTCAAAGTACTCCCTGAGGATCCTCTGAATTTCTGTGGTTTCTGTTGTAATGACCCCCTTTTCATTTCTGATTCGGTTTATTAGGGTTTTCTCTCTCCCTTTCTTTGTGAGTTTTGCTAGAGGCTTATCGATCTTGTTAATTTTCTCAAAGAACCAGCTCTTGGTTTCATTGATCTTTCGGATTGTTTTCTGGGTTTCCATCTCGTTAATCTCTGCTCTGAGTTTTATTATTTCCTTCCTCCTGTTCGGGTTGTGCTCCTTTTTTTGGTCCTTCTCCAAGCTCTTAAGCTGTGAGGTTAGGTTACTTATGTGTGCTCGCTCCTCCTTCCTGAGGAATGCTTGTAGAGCTATAAACTTTCCTCTTAACACAGCCTTTGCTGTGTCCCATAAGTTTTGGTAACTCGTGTTCTCATTTTCATTCGTTTCTAGGAATCTTTTGATTTCCTCTTTGATTTCCTGTCTAATCCACTCGTTGTTCAATAGTGCACTGTTTAATTTCCAGGTGTTTGATTTAGTTTTCTGTTTTTGTGTGTGATTTACTTCTAATTTCAGTGCATTATGGTCTGAGAAGATTGTCGATACCATCTCTACCTTCTTAATTTTATGGAGGCATGTTTTGTGGCTCAGCATGTGGTCTATCTTGGAGAATGTTCCATGTACGCTTGAGAAGAATGTGTATTCAGCTTTTTGTGGATGAAGTGTCCTGTATATATCTACTAAGTCCCTTTCTTCCATTGTTTCCCTCAAATGAAGTATGTCCTTGCTAAGCTTGAGTCTGGTTGATCTATCAAGAGGTGACAAAGCAGTGTTGAAGTCTCCCACTAGTATTGTGTTGCTATTGATGTCTTTTTCCAAATCTATGAGTAGTTGTTTTAAGTACTTTGCTGGTCTCTCATTAGGTGCATATACATTTATTATTGTAAGTTCTTCCTGTTGTACAGATCCTTTGATCAATAAGAAATGGCCTTCACTGTCTCTTATGACCTTCCTCACTCTGAAATCGATGTGGTCTGATATAAGGATGGCTACCCCAGCTTTTTTATGGGAGCTGTTTGCCTGTAGGATTGTATGAAAAGCATTTTTTCATGTAATACACTATTTTTATTGAGAGAATTCTCCTGAGAACCTAATTCTCTTGGTACGGAAATACATACAGGAATCTATTTCCTAATTTGAAGAATTAGAAATCAGAGTGACTGAAACCTTAAATCAGATGGTTTAAGATCTCTGATTGCAAGTTTAAGCTACTTTCAAACCCTGAAGCACAATCCTAAGAAGGGTCCAACCTGTCCTAGTTGATGATTGCCCTCAAAATTGTTTTTAAATATATAAAACATCTTTTTGCGGGGTGTTTTGTTTGTTTGGTTTGGCGGGGGTATGCCATCGCACCCAACTGTGCTCAGGGATCACTCTCACTGGGAATGGACTTGGGTGGGCTTGCAAGGCAAACCTTACCCTCCATACTCTCTCCAGCCCCTATAAAGTAGCTCCAGTGAGCCAGGTCTGTATTCATCCATCTAAAGCCTGACTTGTGAAGATAAAGCTTGAGTCGGGTCACCATGAAAGAGTTCTGGAAGGTTCTGAAAAGAATGAGAATCTGTTTCGCACATAACTGAGCAGAGATTAAGCTGAGCTGGTGTGGCCACAGCCGCCTCAGCAAAGTCCAGCTGCGCACACCTGGGGCTACATCCTTCCATCTGTGCTCCTCTTCACACACCCACATGAATTTAGGTGTCAACAGTGAAGGTGATGTAATGAATATTTATGAGCCTCGGCAGTGCACTAAGTGTGACTGAAGATTTGCAGTGTGAAGGGTCACCCTGGTGTTCCTAGGGCATTTTAGAAGATCTCTGTTAGATAAAGTTCTTTTTATAGAAAAATATGCTGCTTTGTTTTTAATCTCTTAACTCAAAATGATGATAGCAATTATATGCACTTACATAATCCCTTTCTCCCAGGCAGATTAAAGTATTTTCAGCATTATCTCTCTCGCAAATCATTATGAACTTTGAAGAAGGTGGGTATGAGTCCTCACTGCCTGTTGTTATTTTTCCATGCTTTTAAATGTACATAGGTAACAATTTCTGAGATGGGAAAATGCTAAAAAATTCACTTTTGTCTGACTGGTCCCACTTTACTTGCAGAAAATATGTATAATTTACATACTAATATATCTATTCATCCTTTAAAATATTTATATCAATGCCTTCACTGTGACAGAATCTCCAGGTAGTTCAAAGAAGTGTAACATTGGGAGTTTTATAAATAGGCCAGCAGATGGGATGAGAGGGTGTTGGACTGAGAGACGTCAGCAAGAGAAGTCAGCAAGTCAGGTGCAGAATGACCCCTCATCTGCGGGACATAAAGGAGCACAGTAAGGGAGCAATGGTGACCAAAGGCAAAGGAACCGAAGAGTTTGTCTGGAGCACTGAGCTCACTGTGGGAGAGGAGGGGGATGGAAGGGAGGGGGAGTCCCTGGAATATCAGAGGAGGAAAATGGTGGTCTCTGATGAGATGTGTGGTGTTATGTCATTGCATGCATGAGACTCTGTCATTAACAGTACTGTAAGACATGGTGCCTCCATAGAAGTGGGGGAAAATTTTATACACACACACACACACACACACACACACACACACACACACCACACAGGGGACTGCCTGTACCCTTATGTACCCTTAGGTGTCTGATGCTGGACTTTCTTCCTTTCTATTGTGAATTTGAGCAAAACAAGTTATGTAAAGTGCATGATTGCTATTTATATATGTATATACCTATAGCACAGCAGTAGGGCGTTTGCCTTGCACGCAGCCAACATGGCCAACCCAAGTTCGATTCCTCCGCCCCTCTCGGAGAGCCCGGCAAGCTACCGAGAGTATCTCGCCCACACGGCAGAGCCTGGCAAGCCACCCATGATGTATTCGATATGCCAAACACAGTAACAACCTATATATGAAAATATATATTTATTTATGAACATGTATATGAGGGATATATTTCTTATACATTTCACATGTATATGTGATTGGTGTGTATGCAGAATATATGCTCATCATACAGTGGATATTACTTATCATTGCTCTGACTTCTTTGGAGAATACACTGAAAGCTTTGGAGAATACACTGAAAGATTTACACATTGGCTTCATTTAGCACATAGTGCCCTAAATCAGTGCACAGCATTTTAGTTGGGCACCATTGTGAGACCCCCTAGCTTGAAGGTAAATAGGAATACAGATTTGAAATGACTCCTGTAGAAAAAAAATGCTGTTTCTCTTTTGTCCCTCTGTCATGTTTTTCTGAGTCCTTTGTGGGTAATAAGTCAGTCTGTATTTTGAAGTCAGAGTTTTAAAAATAGAGACAATGTCTTCGTTCACAAGATTGAATGGAACCCTCTCTCAGCCCACAGTGAGTCACCCGCCGCTCTAATTCAGAGCGGAAATGGAGAGAAGCCAGGGCTTGGTCGGATGAACTGTTCATCCACCAAGAAAATTGAAATGCTGTGATACAAATCACATCTGAGTATGCCTGTTCTTTAAAAATCAAATTTAATTAATGACTCCATGAAAGCAAAATTGTCTGGGGCCAGAGAGATAGCCCAGCATTTAAGGCAGTGCTCCGCCTGCTCCTGACCTCAGTTCAATCTTGTCCCACAGGTCCCTTGAGCCCCACCAGGCACAGCCCTAGAGACCCTCAAGCACTGTTAGGGGCAGGGCTGGGCCCAGCGCACAGGCCCTCAGCAACACTGTAGTAGTCTTGTGCTCAGACACTGCACAGTCCAGCCCAGTTGACTGAGAATTACTGGACGTGGCCCCTACTTCCTAAATAGCAAGATGCTGTTTTAAGACAGAAAGCAAGGAGCTTTTTCACATGATTGTATTGTGTGTTGTTCTGGTAGTTTTGATTTATCATGTCATGGCTAATTATGGTGCTTGGGTAGAAATTGAATCCTATTCTCATAGAAATGAATCTTTATAGGTGGGTAAAGTAAGGGACGTAGAATACATAGACAATCTCGGGCCCAGAGGTCCTCTAGGGGTGTGGGAATGCATCCCCGCAGGTAAAGAGGGATGTTCTGTCATCTGTTCAGATTCCACAGAAAGACCATTTTTCTTTTTTGAGGGGCTGGAAAGGGGGCATCCCAGTCACTGCTCAGATTAAGCACAGAGCTAGGATTAAGCCCTGAGTGCAGCCAGATGTGACCTGAACGCAAACAAACAAAAGAGAAAATAATATTAATAAATTCAATCAATTATTTTAAAAGATTGATACGGTTCATTCGCATGAGACTGGGGGAAGAGGCCCATTTCCTCATAAAGAGCTCCCCCAGGGCCAGTGCCTCCCTGCCCCGCCATAAGTCAATGGTCTCCATCCAGGAGCTATTGCTGCTGCCAACCACTTTTGGTCTGCTGCCTTTTTCCCATTTTAATCACCCACAATCTGGGGGATACAGGATAATTTCTCACAATAAGTGAGTGTCTGCTGGGGCCACTCTGCTTGACCAAGGAGATGCCATTAGCTCGGCAGGCCATCTGTCACATGCCCTCTTTGTCCAGTGACACTTCCCTTATTGATTCTGTTTTTCACTGTCACGTCGGCATGAGAGGTAACAGCCAGAGCACAGAGTCCCCAAGACTGTAACTCTCTTCCAGGAGAGTCGCTCTGAGGGAGGGCTTCTCACAGCCAAACCCCTCCTGCACCTTCTCTCCTTCCTGTCGTCTCCTGCCCTGGGCCCCAACTCATCCCTCTGCCTGCTCCTGGGTCAGTGAAAGGGACTGAACTCAGCCATGCTTCTTGTCATGGTGCAATCTATTTCTACACTGATTTTTCCCTTAGACTTGAGGAGATGTAGCCGACCCATCCGAACCCTACCAGTCACAGCAACCCTACCAGGTCTGACAGTTTCTGTCCCATTGCCTTCCTGCTCCTTTTTGTGCCACTGTGCTGCCCAGATGTCCTGCAGGAAAGCCCAGCCCCATTTTGTGGAGAGAGAACAGCTGTTTGGACATCTGGACCAACCTGGACTCACTGTTAAGTGCTCACGTACAGTCATTCTGCTGACTTGCACACTTCTTGGGAACCCAAGACCCAGCATTCCCACAGCAAGGAGGGTTCAGGAAAAGCTTCAAGTCACAATAATGAGAACCTTCCTCCCCCTGTTCTTACTTCAAGTGTGTCAGTAATATCAGCAGTTGGCCTCTCTCTAGTTGCTCTTCTGACATAATCCCAGTGTACCAGTGCTACTCCATTACCTTCTGTGAGAAATTCTAGAAATAGCTTATCAGTCTTGTGTGATGTTGTGGTATCAAGGCCTTGCCATTCACTGGGCTAATTATTGATCCTTGATACCAAAAGTCTTTATTTTGTCAATGAATACACTCTTTGCAATTTAGACTTTTCTGGAACTGTAGTGACCTGACTAGCCTATTTGTCAGGAATAATGATGCTGAACTTAGACCAAAGTATGCTGTAAAGAGGAATCCAGCAAACTCGTAGTTTTAGGGGACTGAAGGACATGGGCATGGCCAAGGACTCCCACAGTTTTGCCCAAGAAGGTCTTCACTAAAAGGACACACGCATCACCAGAGCATCTAACTTCTTCTGTGATAAAGGCATAGGCCTTAGGAAGGACGCATGCTTCAGTGTGGGTTTGAGTCTCACTTCTAAAGCATCTAAGAGTGATGCGAAGTGAAGGCCCAAGCACATCCCCGGGGTCCACCACCTCGAAGACTTGTGAGAGTGGGGAGGGGTCTTTGTGCCCATGAGTCCCAGCCAGTCCTTTCCAAGGGTCAAGTCAGGGCTTCTTTTCCCTTTTCCTTTCTAAAATCTTTTTTCTATGTTTTCCTCTTACTTTTCCTTTGTTGTTGTCTCACTGTTGCCCTGTCTGAGGGTGCATGCATGTGTGACACTGAACATCACACACTACATTGAGAACATGAGATCCAAAGGGCAGTGCCATACACAGGCATGGGAGGTGGTGCTGGGGATTGAACTCTGGGACTCACACCAACCAGGCAGACACCTTGTCACCAAGTCACATCTCCAGGCCTCATTTTTAAAGCCATTGTACAGCATGCAACAGCAGAATGTTTCCAAGGAAATGGGTCTTCAAGGTAACACTTGAACTTGATACTGTGATAGTGTTGGTTTTATGAACAGCTTTTGTTATTGTTGACATAAAACTATGACTTAGGTAGAATGACTCATTCTTGGTAGTTTGGGAAGACCCACCAGCCAAATTGGTATGCACTTAATTTCAACCATGGTGTCTTGGGCACCCTTTCAGCAAAAAAGGGTACAGTTGTTTGGGGGATGGTGTGGGGGCTTTGAAGGTCTGTGGTTGAGTCAACACTAATGTCCAACCTGGCCAGCTCCCAGACATAAAAATCTTCTTTTGGTCTCCAGAGACACTGCCATTCTAGCATTTCCTCTCAATAGTAGAACTCCTGGCTGTTTGTTACCCTGTGATGGGGTTGGATTCTGTGTGTTTTCACTTTCTTCAACCAGGGAGATAATACGGGGTTAAGACACTTGCTTGGGTGTAACTGACCTGGCTGAGTCTCCAGCACCTGGAACAACTCCAGGAGTAGACCAAAATAATAACAACGAAAGTAATAGTTCTTAAATCATATTTCCCAGAGTTGGTTTGTATTAGTCTTATACTGAAATGGATTCCATGATGAGAAGCTCCCCAACTCTGAGTTCTCATTCTGATCCCAGATGGGAAGAGATTGCATGTTAAGATGCCATCTTTCATGGGTGGGGGCCTATGAGGACCATGTTTCTTTTTTCTTTTTTTTGCTCTTTTGGGTTACACCTGGTGATGTACAGGTTACTCCTGGCTAATGCACTCAGGAATTATTCCTGGCAGTGCTCAGGGGCTCAGGGGACCATATGGGATGCTGGGAATCGAACCTGGGTCTGCCGCGTGCAAGCCAAATGCCCTACCCGCTGTGCTCTTGCTCCAGCCCCTCACGTTTCCTCTTAGGCATGTTCACCTTTGTCTCTATTAGCTCACTCTGTTCTCACTATCACAGTTCTTCCCCTCATGACATGGGAGATACGATTCTATTTTCTTCCAGTCTTGACTGTTATTTGGGGGACTCTAAGGCTGATCTGACAGTCCCTTCAGAAGCCCGTACCCTACCAAAAAGATGATGGCTTGGTGTTCCCATGTGATATTTGTTAGTTCCCACTGCTGATAATAAGACTAATTCTATAATGTTGAGAACCCAGATTTGAAAAAGTGAGTACTTGTTTCTAATCCTACGTACCAATTGTTCTCATACAAAATCCCCAGGAGTGGGGCCAGAGCAATAGCCCGGCAGGTAGGGTGTTTGCCTTCCATGAAGTTAACCTGGGTTCCATCCCAGTACTGAAAAGGGTCCCCCTGGGCACTTCTAGTAGTGATGCCTTAGTGTAGAGCTGGGAGTAAGCCCTGAGCACCACAATTCCAGCCCTACTATTTGGCCACTGATCCACATGCCAACCACCCCTTTCTGAGATAGAGATGACCAGTCTTCAACTGAAATTTAGGGGAAAGACATTTTCCAATTAGAGATTTCTTATCAGGGGGACTAGAGTGATAGCACAGCAGGAAGGGCATCTGCCTTGCACATGGCCAACCTGGAATCAATCCCCAGTATGCTATAGAGACCTCTGAGCCTGCAAAGAATAATTCCTGAGTGCAGAGTCAAGAGTAATGCTTAAGCATAGCCAGATATGGCCCAAATCCCCCCAAAAAATAAAATTCTTACAAGAAAAGTATCATCAGTTACATTAGCTTTTATTACCATGATAAGATAACTAACCTCAAAGAGTTATCATGTTCATAATTGCACTTTATGACAATTCTTAGAATTTTAGGGTTTATTCATGTCAAAGACATGAGTAATTCTATAATGTTGAGAACCCAGATTTTAAAAAGTGAGTACTTGTTCCTATCCTAAGTACTAACTGATCTCATAGAAAATCCCCAGGAGCAGGGCCAGTGTGATAACCCAGCAGGTAGGGTGTTGGCCTTCCATACAGCCAATCTGGGTTCTATCCCAGTACTGCGTGGGGTCTGCCTGGGCACTTCTAGCAGTGATCCCCGAGCAGAGAGCCAGGAGTAAGCACTGAGCACCACCAGGAATAGCACAAAAATAAAAAAAAGAAATAAGAAAACTCACCAAGAACTTCGGGATGTAGGCTGAAGTTCATAGTACCCTCCTAACTGTCACATTCCCATCGGATCTTCCATGATTGAAATAGCAGCTCTAAGTCAGAAACAAATTACTGACAATAAAAGTATTTGTAAAAGACATGCTAGAAAAAAATTTAAGTTCAACTTTAATCTGAGGATTGGTGTTGTATATTTATCTTCAGAAACTGTTTTGACATAAAGCTGCTGTTTTAAAGGAAATGATATGGCTTACTAAGCAGAAGTAAGACTTTTAAAATACTTGAGAGGCAGTGAGATTTGGCCATTGTGCTGGATATCCCTACTGGAAATATTAGACACAAGTTACAAAGGTCCTTCTGTCTTCATTCTGCAATGGACCAAAGGTACAGAAGTCTGTCAGCAGACCTCAGAAACCTAGCGAAGGGGTTGGAGAGACGGTTCAAGTCATTGCTGAGCATTATGTTCCACGTGTGATCACCAAGTAAAACTCTTCACCAGTGACTATACATTGCTAGAACTGGAGCTCTGAAAATAAGATTTGGAAAAACAACTACATCAGTGACATATGCTGGGGACTTTGTCTGGCCAGGCTCTCTCTGAGGACTCTCCATTTCCAAACTGATCCTCACAACACATTGCACAGGGAAGAACATGAGGCACAAAGAAATTAATCACAGAACAGAAGTGCCGGTGGCACAGGCCCTCTGGCTGTGCTGTTTAATAGGCAGCAAATGTCTTTTTTATCTAATAAGATGCCAATGATGGGGAATAAGTGTCAGTGAATCTGGGAAGCACGTAGTCAAAAAATGCTATTTGAGTCTATAGGATGCCTCAGAAAGATGTCAGGTGCTGAGGATAATGGCCTTGGGAGGGAGGGAGGTTGAAGGGGCCAGATGTCAAGAACTTTCCTACCTCCAGGATAGTTTTCTCCCTCTGCTTCCCTTTGTGCCCTAAAGCCATGGTTGAGACTACCTGTCCTTAGCCTGGAACAGTCTGCAGATGTCATAGTGCCTAAAGCACATCTGCACCTCCCTTCTCTGATTGGCTGCCATGCTGAGGAATCCTCTTGTGAAGCCTTGGCATGGACAAGTGAGGGAAGGCAACATGGGCCCAGCTCTCATGAGGTTCTGTCTTGTGGGGACGATCGGAGACAAGTCACAGAGAACACCAAGGCACAGAGGAAGGGGCGTGTGATCGTGCCTGGATGTCAGGAGCATAACTGGGAGGAGCAGAAGGTGATTCCCAGAAAAGGGCTGCATGGACACAGTAGGGAGGTGGGCTGGACTGTTGGGGCTTTGAAGGAGCAGAGTGAATTCTTTTTTGCTTTAGAAGGAGGGCTTTGCCTCTTGAAGAGAGGGGAAAGACCCAGAAGACAGGAAAGAAGAACTCCTTTCTCTTCAGTTGAGAAGATTGGTTTGAGCTGGCCAAGGAGTGACCAAGAAAAGAGAAGTTGGATGCAGGGAATTGATGAGACAAGAAATTGAAGGGCAAAAGAGACCAGTGGAGTAGAGAGACAATCTAGGAATGAGGCAGAATGGATGATGCTTATTGGTTAAAGAAGATATTGAAGGGCAGAGGAGACCAATGGGATGGTGAGACTGTCCAGAGACAGGGCAGTAGGGAACATCCTTGTAACCCAGATTAAGGGTCAAAGAAGAGATTGTTCCTGAAATCCAGTCTAGAACAGGCTCATAGATGTTAGAATAGCAGTAGGTGACATGCAAGGGGAACAGGGATAAACACTGATTTCTCCTCACTTCCAGCTACATAACCCACTAGAAATCCAGGAACTGAGAGATGGGCACAAGGTCGCCAGCTCCCCTGAAGTCCAGAGCAGGACAGAGGAGGGACGAGGTTAACTGGCTAGAGAGAGAGGGCCAGTGCAGACATGCTGTAAGCACGTGTTACATAAAGAAAAGTCTCTAGCCTTTGCATCTCTACCTCTAAATAGTCCCTTTTCTGGAGGTATCTTCTCAACTAAATCCTCTTTGTCATCTTGAAATTCTAAAAATTTGCCCAACCTACTCCCCGTTCTCATTTGTTTTTTCTCTGGGATCACTCACATGTTAGAGAAAGTTCAGGTAGGGGCACACAGAATCAGACCAGCTCAGCTCCCTTGTCTGACAAGCCTCATTCACAATGCCAGCAGGTGTCTGATGTTGCTGGAAGGTGCAGGTATAATTGGTGTTTATACTGAGAAATAACCCATGGACGTGGAAAGTGAAGGAGGACATTGGACATAGTCTGAGGAGGTGGTGCAGACGTATTGAGGGTCTGTGCCATTTCTAAATGATGAGGATGGTGGAAGGGATTAGCCTCTTTGTCCCTGAGAACCTACAGGGAATCCCTGGTTCTCCCCAAAGCAAATGCCAGAAATCTCCCTGAAGTATCTATGCCCTGAAGACATGCCAGGATATGCTCTTTAGGTGAGTCCTTGAAGCTGCTTTGCAAAGTCTCAAATCAATCACCTTAAAGCAACTTTAAGCCTTCATCATAAAAGTAATGAATTCAAACCCAAAAGAGACTCATCCTTCCGGAATCAATTTAAATCGGGCTTCATAACTGACAGTTCCTCTCTGACGTGGATTTGAAGGGACTCCCTCAGCTGTGAAAAATCCAAGGCCGCAGGGACTCAGAACACTGACAGATTTTATGTGAAGTGAAAATACGCTTATGAGGGGCTGGAGACAGAGAGTATAATGGGTAGATCACTTGCCTTGCATATGGCCAGCCCAAGTTCGATCACTGACATCCTATATAGTCCTAGGAGCACCACCAGGAGGGATCCCTGAGCTCAGGCAGGTGTAACACCTGAGCATTGCTGGGTGTAGACAAAAAAAACAAAACCACAAAAATATGCTTACAAAATATCCCAACCAGCCCTTCTACTTCTCCATTCTACCATCTGGATTGTGGTGCCCAAGTTTTGTCTTGTTTGTAAATAAGGAACTCCTTTGCCCACATGGGCACTGGAAACCAAGAGTTTGACTATGAGTCTGAGTCACAGGTGTTCACATATCTATGTTGTATGCAATTCAGTTACAGCATTAGCGTTGTGATGGGAGCATGTACCTAGCACACATGAGGCCCTGAGTTCAATCCCTTCTCCCAGTATTTTCAGGTATGGCCCCAAGCCCCCCAAAGTCTGGGTATGACCCTGGGGGACGCTGAGTACCACCATCCATGTAGCTGAACGTTGCCCTGAGTAGCCTATGTCCATGTATATCATGGATAAACACCAACTTTCCGTCTTAGTTTTTCTGTGCCAGGAAAGGACCTCACACAAGCTCCGCCAGTAACTCCCCAGCCTCTAAAACACTAACTTCCAGGGCCGGAGCGAGAGTGCAGTGTGGCTGGCATTTACCTTGCACGTGACCAACCAGGGTTGGATCCCCGGCATCCCATATGGTCCCATGAGCACCACCCGGAGTAATTCTTGAGAGCAGAGCCAGGAGTAGCACCTGAGCATCACTAGATATGCCCCCCAAAGCAAAATCAAAATAAAACCCCACTAACTTTGAGGTGATATTTGACTATCCACTGATCTTGCATACCCCATACCTATGCTGGAACTGTCTATGCTATTGACTGTTTGATTTGGTGTTCATTATTTACTCTATTTCACATACCCAGTGGTGCTTAGGGACTCTTTCTGGCTCTGCAATGGGGAGTCAGGGCTGGGGCGAGGGGACGGAGAGTCTCACTTTAGTGGTACTTGGTGGACTATGTGGTGTCAGAGCTAGAGCCCAGAGTTCCTGCATGCTCTTCACACAATGTTCCCTCTCTGGCCCTATTTTTAATTTTTATGTTTTCATTGATGTGCCTCTGGGCTACATAGAATAAAATGTCCTGAGTTCAGCCTCATACCTCTTCACTGACTGCTATTTCCATGCCCACAACCCAAAAATCCTCTTCTTATTCCTCCCACGACCCCCATCTTTTCCCCTGCTGACCACCATAGTTTGCACCAACCATCATATTTCTTGCTGCTGTTTCCTGCTAACTCAGTAACTTTAAAGGACCTTAATTCACAGTGTCCCAGGAATAAGGTGAGACTACGTGGGACAGGCTACAAAAACAGCCAACAGCTGGATACCTTAGAATAATACCATGCTCAAGACAAAGAAAAAAGATAGGACTTGCCTATGATCCAAAAAAAATATGATTCAAGTGAATGACCCTCATTTAGGGTTGGTCTGAATCATAATCACTGATGGTTTTGACTCAGCTAGTTTTTATTCAACACATTCAGTCTAGATTTCATTAATTTAAAAATGCTTTCTCATTGACATGGATTGTTGGCTCCAGAGGGAGTTCTGAATTCCCCCTTTTATGATAATCACTAGACAGAACACATTTGTAAGTGTTATGCCTGAGTCCATCATAACTCATTGAGACAGCTGAGACAGAGAGGTTGAGCAGGACAAAAGTTTATTGCATCGCTGTGGGCCCAGGGATCACAATGGGTGGGTGGGTGGGCCTCTCACCTATTTGACAAATGATTCAAAGATTGAGTTGCATTTGTACTCTGAAACCACATTCAACGGTGTCAATTAACAATACAAGATTAACGATAGGTTTTACTTACATTCAAAGCAAGGTATGGTTTACAACCAAACATCAAGAAGGCTTGACTTCAGTTATAGCTGTAACTCTCTCAGAGGATCCTACTGGCAAAGGTCAGGGCCTGCTTTGGGCCATAACAGAACCTGGACTGAGAATCTCAGGGCCCATTGAGGACTCAGCCAGAGTCTGTAGGGACTCACACGGCCAGCACAGATGATCTGTCTGAAATTTTAGGGTCTGACTTACAAAACTCTGACTCTTCCTTGCTCCAACAGTATATGGATGATGTTTTCTTTTTTTTTCTTATCTTTTATATTTATTTATTTTTGCTTTTTGGGTCACACCCGGCAATACACAGGGGTTATTCCTGGCTCTGCACTCAGGAATTACTCCTGGCAGTGCTTGGACCATACGGGATGCTGGGAATCGAACCCGGGTCGGCCACGTGCAAGGCAAACCCCTACCTGCTGTGCTATTGCTCCAGCCCCAATTTTTATAAAGTAGTTCACAATATTTGATTACATTTAATATTCGAACACCAATCCCACCACCATTATGCCTTCCCACCACCATATTTTGGATGTTTCCATCCCGAACCTCAACCCCTGCCCCAAAGCAGAACCAAAATAATTTATTTTGTATTTTTTATTGTGAATAAACTGCTGAAAATGCTCAAAAAAAACTTTCCTTGGAGGAGAGTATGTGTATATTGTTGTATTTCACCCAGGGACCATTAAGTCCTTCTATAAGAGATTACTATGGATGATGCTTTGTTAAACTCAAACATCATAGCAGATTATAACTAATGACTGAAACCAGTACATAACAGAAGGACACAGTGCAGGTTGGGCATCAGGTGGCTGGGTGGAGCCCTCGCAAGGTTCTCAGAGGTAAGGCATCAGCTCAGGCCACTGTCGCTCTGGCTCAGTTGGTTCTTCCTTCAGACCCTGCCAAGGTCTTCACTGTTGCCCAGTGGAGGACTCCAGCCTTGCACATCAAATTTGACTTTGTTTTTGTGTTTTCCCAGCACCTTCCCACCTGTACCTATTTGTCTTTCACGACTTCGGACAGACACTTGGTCTCATCCCAGCTAGTGGGACGTTTTCTCACAGAGACACTTCTCACGCCTAAGTATTGGGGATAGCAGAGTGACAGAGCAGAGACAGGGCTACTAGCCTACCTTGGGAGGCACCTGCCAGATTCCCAGATTGGGAAGGTTTCCTTTTCCCCTTTTAATTCCTGCTCTTGAGAAGGGGTCAATGAAGGTAAACTGTTTGCATTAGATGGTGTTAGCTGTAGGTATTTTGCTAGATATCTTTCATAGATGGATAGAGTGCTCTTCCATTGCTAGTTTTCTGGGAGTTGGATTTTTTTCTTTTTGTCATAAATGGGGAGCTCATTTCAGTTACTTATTTTTTTACACATTTAAAAAATTGACTCAGGGGACTGGAGCGATAGCACAGTGGGTAGGGCATTTGCCTTGCACGCGGCCGACCCGGATTCGATTCCCAGCATCCCATATGGTCCCCTGAGCACCGCCAGGGGTAATTCCTGAGTGCACAGCCAGGAGTAACCCCTGTGCATCGCCAGGTATGACCCAAAAACAAAAATAAATAAATAAATAAATAAATAAAAACTTGACTTAGCTTTTCTATTTAGTCCTATTGAGTCCAGCAGTGGTTGTAATTTTATTTTTTTTAATTTTGGGGCCACACCCAGTGATGCTCAGGGCTCTGCATTCAGGCATCCCTCCTCTGATAGTAAGGCAAGCCTCTTACCTGCCGTGCTATCAGTCCAGCCCCTGGTTTTAATTTTTATGCAAGGGCCCCTCAGTGCAGGGATCAGCAAGTCTCCTCCAGTGGTATCTGGGTTCTCCATGGTCACAGGGGCACATGTGGTAATGTTGGGGTCCATGTCATGCCAGAGATCAAGTGGGGTCATCCGCAAGTAAAGCATGTACCCTAGCTCTGTACCATTTCTCCAACCCCTTTCATTAAAAAATTAATATTTTTCAAAAAGCCTTCATCAGATTTCTGGTACTGTCTTTCTAGTTTTATCACTGGTAAGTCAGAACTCAAAGAATTAATTGGAGAAAATTTTCTTTTGTTCTATTTCCTGTAAACCTTTGTATATAATTGGTACTATTGGCCATAGATGCTTGACAGGTTCAGGGAGAGAAATAATTACAGTTATATTTTCAGAGTTTTAAAAAAATAATATGTAACATCATTAATAGCCATTGGTTGACTCAATGTATCTATTTATCCTTGACTAAATTTTGGTGGTTTGTGTCTCACAGAAAATATGTTGATTTGTAGAGTCATCATCATGGCACGTTGCCCTGGTGTTCTCATTCCTCTTCCTTCATTCCTGACATTCTTTGTGCCTTATCTCCCCTAGTCCTTGGTCTGTGGGTATTGATAACCCAAGTCAATTGTTCTCCAGATAATTCAATTTTCCACACACTGAATTCAAATGTCTTACTTCTGTGATTAGGTTTTAGTCCCATGGTACATGGGACAAAAATTTAGGCTCAGGTTTATCTAGGCACTGAGGCAGTCCCAGGAAGGCAGAGTTTTTCTTTGGCAGGTTCCAAGAGGGCAGCTTGGCAGTTTGAAACGCTCCCTGGATTCAGCACGCTGGGGGTCGTGAATGGCGAGTCAGTTTGTTACTTATTCACAGCTATTCCTTGTTTCCCTTCTGTGTCTCAGATTGGCCACTTTCTGTTGACTGCTTGTACTGCTTACCACTGGTTTGTAATAAGGCAAAGCCATCCAGACAGTGGCCCTGAGTTCTGACCTTCCCAGTAGGTTCCTGCTGAATTTCCACTGAAATCAGGGAGACTGGTCTGGTCAGAATAGAGGTCACACGGGTGTGAGTACACAGGAGCAGGGGGACTCTGCAAGCAGACAGCCCCTGCAAGGCACTCAAACGTCTGCACGTGTCTAAGTGAGTCTCCAAGGCCCTCAAAGTTTTTCCAGTGTGCCAGGCCCTTGTGGGAAGGGAGGTGTGCCTGAATTGGTCTAGTGACGTGTCTGTCTCCACCTCTATTGAGATGCAAATGACTTCTCCTTCCTCATAACGTTGAAGCCCTGGAGCATCTTCCCAAGTACAAAATTCTGAGCCTGAAGGTGGTGCTAATGTCGCCCATGGGCCCCCTTTGACCTACAGTGTAAAGTATCAAAGCAAGGCATCAGAGGTTCAGGAATTAACAAGTGGTGGGTTCAGGAACGTCTCTCCACTTCTTTCTACATCCCTAGATTCCAATACTGGAAGCATTGGCTGGATGGTCTGGCTTTTCATTTTTATGTGTATCTCCTTGTCTGTCTATCCCAGGAGCTGCAGAGACACAACATACCAGTGACATGCAAATGAATAGGAAGAAATCACTGGTTTCTCCCTCCAGCTCTGCACTTTGCTCCACTTTTCCTACAGCCAATATTTCACACCCTAGCTCTTGAGACAAAGTGGTTTGTTTTGGAAACATTCAATTCTTTTGACAAAACCTTTTCGTAATGGCTGGGGCCATCCACCCTTTTTCTTTAGGGGGATCTGTGCTGTCCACTGCTGATGCATACTGCAGTGACCTCAGTGTGGGAATGCAGACAGCAAAGACGGTCCCAGGGGTGTCAGTGCAGTGAGCCCCTTCTAGTCCCTAACTATACTGGTCACCCCAGTCCTTCCCTATGCACGTAAAGACCTATGGCTCATCTGTATATTCACAAAATCTTAACCATGTGTGTAAATTAATATGCAAGTATGGGTTGGTTTGCATAAACTTGAATACATGTGTAAATGAGCTATAATAACATTCATTTTTTCTGAGAGAGAGCCTGGCCTCTAAATTGCAAACCCCAGAATGTGAGACCAGCACTCAACCAACAGAGCTACTCATTCCTTTGTGCTCCCTGCTCCTTATCTAGTTTTCAACCCCCAGAGGCTCATTAAGGAGCACATTAAGGATATGCAAACCCCACTTAAGTCCCTCATTCATTCATCATTGAGAAAACTCTCCCCATTTTTTCTCCCCTGAGAACTTGATCGAGTCCCTACTCACAGGCCTCATCAATAATCCTAGATGAGCTGCCATGATTGGTGCCTTCGTTCACTTCCAAAATTCATAGGGGGCTTTTTTTTCCCAACTTGATTTAAATACCGTGGTTTAACAAGGTTCTTCATGATGATTTGTTACCAGCATTCAATATTCCAACCCTAATTCTTCTACCACTATCTCAGTTTTCCCAACCACCCTCAAGACTTCCCCTGTAGCAGGCCCATGGTAATATATTTTATATTGCGTATAATCTTTTTATGGGTAATGAAATAATCAAAAAGTTATTTCCATAGGAAAAGTTATGTGAAAATTGTTGTACCTCGCCATGGAGACATTCAGTCCTTCTGAGGCTTTCTAAGTTGTGGTTGCAGGCAGAGCCTAACATGTGTGACCATGTTTTTTCAAATTTAACTTTTATTTTTTTTCACAGTATTATCTTTTATTAGGGTTCCATAGTAGTCTATTTTTTCCCCTTTATTTTATTTTATTTTTTTTTACAGTTGTAGATTTACAATTTTTTGTGCTTTGGTTTCAATTATACAATGATCAGATACCCATCCCTCCACCAGTGCCCATTTTCCACCACCATGGATAATATCCCTCCCACCCCCATCCCCCCATCCCCCCGTCTCTGTGTCTCTCTGAGGTGTGAGATGGTATCTCATTGTGGTTTTGATCTGCATCTCCCTGATGATTAATGATGTAGGGCATTTTCTCATGTGCTTTTTTGCCATTCGGATTTCTTCTTTGAGAAAGTTTCTGTTCATTTCATTGCCCCATTTTTTGATGGGGTTGGATGTTTTCTTCTTGTGGAGTTTAACCAGTATTTTGTATATCCCCTGTGTTCTCTCTCTCCTTTTGGGTGTTGTGGTCTGCAAAAGAGGCATTGAGTGGCAAACATGTTCAGTCCATAGTCTACTTTCGACATGCATCTCCCCTCCTGGGAGGATCCTCCAAACATCCTTTATTTGGTGCTCCCTTCTCTATCTGAACTGCCCTTTCCTCTAGGATACCCGGCTGGCCTCTAAGTTATGGAGTAATCCTCCTGGTGCTGATCTCAGCTATTCTTGGGTATTAATCTCATACTTTGTTACTTTATATCTCCCAGATGCATGCAATCTTTCTATGTCTATCCCTCTCTTTCTGACTCATTTCGCTTAGCATGATACTTTCCATATTGTACCACTTGTATGTAAATTTCATGACTTCATCTTTTCTAACAGCTACATAGTACTCCATTGTGTAGATGTACCAAAGTTTCTTTAACCAGTCATCTGTTCTTGGGCATTCAGGTTTCTTCCAGTTTCTGGCTATTGTAAAGAGTGCTGCAATGAACAAACAAGTGCAGATGTCACTTCGACTATACATTTTTGCCTCTCTGGGATATATTCCCAGGAGTGGTATTGCTGGGTCAAATGGGAGCTCAATTTCTAATTTTTTGAGAATCGTCCATACTGTTTTCCAGAAGGGCTGAACCAGTGGACATTCCCACCAACAGTGAAGGAGTGTCCCTTTCTCGCCACATCCACGCCAGCATCGGTTGCTTTTGTTCTTTTGAATGTGGGCCAGTCTCTGAGGTGTGAGATGGTATCTCATTGTGGTTTTGATCTGCATCTCCCTGATGATTAATGATGTAGGGCATTTTCTCATGTGCTTTTTTGCCATTCGGATTTCTTCTTTGAGAAAGTTTCTGTTCATTTCATTGCCCCATTTTTGGATGGGGTTGGATGTTTTCTTCTTGTGGAGTTCAACCAGTATTTTGTATATCCTGGATATCAACCCCTTGTCAGATGTATATTCGGTGAATATCCTTTCCCATTCTGTAGACTGTCTTTGTATTTTGGTCACTGTTTCTTTGGAGGTGCAGAAGCTTCTTAGTTTAAGATAGTCCCATTTATCTATCTCTGTTTTCACTTGCTCGGCCAGTGGCGTGGCATCTTTGAAGATACCATTAGCTTCAATGTCATGGAGGGTTTTGCCAACTTTATCTTCAATGTACCTTATGGTTTCTGGTCTGATGTTGAGGTCTTTAATCCATTTTGATCTTACTTTTGTACATGGTGTTAGGCAGAGTTCTGAGCCTATTTTTTTGCATGTAGCCGTCCAGTGATGCCAACACAATTTATTAAAGAGGCTTTCCTTACTCCACTTCACATTACTTGCACCTTTATCAAAGATTAGATGAGCATATGATTGAGGGGAGATGTCAGTGTATTCAACCCTGTTCCATTGGTCTGCAGTTCTGCCTTTGTTCCAGTACCATGCTGTTTTAATTATTACTGCTTTGTAGTACAGTTTGAAGTTCGGGAGGTTGATTCCTCCCATTTTCTTTTTCCCAAGAATTGCTTTAGCTATTCGTGGGGGCTTATTGTTCCATATAAATTTCAGGAGTGTTTGCTCCATTTCTTTGAAGAATGTCATGGGTATCCTTATAGGGATTGCATTGAATTTATACAATGCTTTCGGTAGTATTGCCATTTTGACAATGTTAAGTCTCCCGACCCATGAGCAGGGGATATCTTTCCATTTCCTCATGTCCTCTTTTATTTCCTGAAGTAGCGTTTTGTAGTTTTCTTTGTACAGGTCCTTTACTTCCTTAGTTAAGCTGATTCCTAGGTACTTGATATTCTGGGGCACAATTGTGAACGGGATTGTTTTTTTCATGTTGCTTTCTTCTCTCTCACTGTTTGCGTATAGGAAAGCCATGGACTTTTGGGTATTGATTTTATAACCTGCAACTTTACTATACGAGTCTATTGTTTCTAGGAGTTTTTTGGTGGAAGTTACTGGGTTCTCTAAGTAGAGTATCATATCATCTGCGAATAGTGAGAGCTTGATTTCTTCCTTTCCTACCTGAATGCCCTTAATATCTTTTTCCTGCCTAATCGCTATTGCAAGTACTTCCAGTACTATATTGAACAGCAGTGGAGAGAGTGGGCATCCCTGTCTCGTCCCTGATCTTAGAGGGAAGGCTCTCAGTTTTTCCCCATTGAGGATGATGCTTGCTGTAAATTTAATTTTTATTAATGAAACATCACGAGGTACAATTGTAGACTTACAAATTCTTTGTGCTTGGGTTTCAATTATACAATTGATCAAATACCCATCCCTTCACCAGTGCCTATTTTCCACCACCACGGGTCCCAGTATCCCTCCCACCCCCCATCCCCCACCCCACCCTGCCTCTGTGTCAGGGCATTCCCTTTTGTTCTCTCTCTCCTTTTGGGTGTTGTGGTTTGCAAAAGAGGCATTGAGTGACAATCATGTTTGGTCTATAGTCTACTTTCAGCATGCTTCTCCTTTCCTGGGGGTGCCCGAGAACAGATGACTGGTTAAAGAAACTTTGGTACATCTACACAATGGAGTACTATGTAGCTGTCAGAAAATATGAAGTCATGAAATTTATATACAAGTGGTACTACATGGAAATTATCATGTTAAGAGAAATGAGTCAGAAAGAGAGGGATAGACATAAAAAGATTGCATTCATCTGGGGAACATAAAGTAACAAAATAGGAGACTAACACCCAAGAGTGCACGAGATTAGTACCAGGAGTTTTACTCCATGGCTTGGAGGACAGCCACACATGCTAGGGGAAAAGGGAGCTCAGATAGAGAAGGGAGCACCAATAAAGTGTGACCATGTTTGAGTTAGTTGGCATTGGTTGATTTCTACATTGGTTGGCTTCTGCATTGGTTGGAAGACTGGTGTTGGTTGGCTTCTGTGTTGCTCAGCTTGTGTTGGTTGGCATCTGCGTTGGTTGGTTGGTTGGTTTTGGCAGACAGGTGTTGGTTGGCTTCTGCCTTACAGCCATGCAATCCGCTATGCTCCTGCTGGAATGTCACTGTTAGAGATTTTGTGATGTTGCCGCCCTGAAAATCCTAAATATTTCACTGGGAAGTTCCTTATTCCACTGGGCAAGGCTGCCAGCTGTTCTGAAAGTATGGGAGAAGGTGGGGCTATGGAGGGCTGTCACGCTGACTCTGATAAGAGGTGGACTTTTTCTAACATCTCTGTTTCTGCGCCACTGTTTCCCAGACAACTGAGGTGCCTGGGAAAATGGGGGACAGGAAGCATTCTCCCAGGTACCTGGGTAACTCTCTGGAGGGCCCCCATTCGGACAGCAGGTAGCATCATACAGTGACCCATGCAGTCAGACAGACTAGTCACCCCTCAGGGCTCCATGGGGCAAACAGCACACACATGATTTGTCCCCATCTACATGCAATCTTTCCACACACATCTCGTCCCATTGCCGGCTTCTCCCCACTAGTGTTCCCCATCTGCTCCTCTGATGCGACTTCTGGCTGGACCCTCTGGCTGCATCTCCCTCCCCCACCTCCGTGTTGGAACTGACCCCAGTTGTGTCCCTCCTCTTCCTCCTGAAGTTCAGCTCTCCTGCTCTCCCTGTCCCTTACCCTGGGCATGTGTCTCCCTCCCCTGCTTCCAGATACCAACTCTCAGAACTCACCCCATGCCTGCCCCTCTCCCCTACATCTACTGTGAGGCTCCAGGACACGCAGGCAGCAACCAAGGCCAGCACAATGGCAGGCTCAACTTCCATTGACCTGGATTTGGTTTGGGTGCCACACCCAAGGATCACTCAGGGAGCCCTGAGTGGTACTTGAGATTTAACCCACATTCAGGCCTTGCCAGGAATAAGCCCTGAACATAGCCGGGTGTAGCCCCCCAAAAAAGAGCCATGGGGATATTACAATGGATTTGGTGCATACTTGGCACACAGTAAACACAGGTTTGATCCATGGCACCCCAAATGGCCCCCACAAGCCTGCATGAGTAAAGCTTGAACACAGAGATAGGAGTCAGTCCTGAGCATTGCCCCAAGCACCCCCTCTCCCCAAAATACAAAATACAATATAAAATAGTAGTAGAGCATTTGACTACAAACAAGTACATAATGATACTTATTTAATTATATAATGATATTTATTTAATAGAAAGAGGTGATCTCTGTAGTGAGATAGGGAACATTTGTTGTTAAAGGGGGTGTCACTGTGCATGCTGTCTCAGGATCTCACCCACACAGGCCTTGTCTTTCTCTTTTCTCTCTCTCTCTCTCTCTCTCTCTCTCTCTCTCTGTCTGTCTGTCTCTGCCCGCTACCGCCTGTTTTGGGCATTGTGGTTTGCAATACAGATACTGAAAGGTTATCAAGAATATTCCTTTAACTACTTTTAATACTCAGTTCTTGTCCAACATGATCATTTCCAACTATTATTGTCGTACTGTTCCCTTTTCTATCTTACCTACCCTCAGCCCCAAACATACTTGTGTTGATTCCATCCATTGACCAGTCCTCCCAGCCCCTGTTCTCCCTGGCCGTGGATATTAGTCTTCTAATATATATATATATATATATATATATATATATATATATATATCACAAACGAATGTAGTTATTTTATATCTGTCCCCTTCCTTCTAACTCATTTCACTCAGCATGATACTCTCCATGTCCATCCATTTATAAGCAAATTTCATGACTTCATTTTTCCTAACAGCTGCATAGTATTCCATTATGTAGATGTGCCATAGTTTCTTTATCCATTTGTCTGTTCTTGGGCACTCAGGTGTTTCCAGATTCTGGCTATTGTGAATAGTGCTACAGTGAACATAGAAGTGCAGATAGTGTTTCTGAAGTGTGATTTTGGGCACCCAGGGTATATTCCCAGAAGTGGTATTACTGGGTCAAATAGAAGATCGATTTCTATTTTTTTGAGTAATGTCCATATTGTTTTCCAAAAAGGCTGGAGCAGTCGGCATTCCCACCAACAATGAAGGAGGATCCCTTTCTCCCCATATCCACACCAGCACTGGTTGCTCTTGTTCTTTTGGTTGTGTGCCAATCTCTGGTGTGAGATGATATCTCATTCCCATTTGGATCTGCATCTCCCTGATGCAGTGATGAAGAGCATTTTTTTCATGTGCCTTTTGACCATTCAAATCTCTTCTTCAAGCAAGTTTCTGTTCATTTCGTCGTATCATTTTCTAATGTGGTTGAATTTTTTTTTGTAGAGTTCGACCAGTGCCTTGTATATCTGATTTCTTTTTATTGTTGCTTTGTTTTCTCTTGGATCATGTTCTGTAGTATTCAAGTTCTTGTTTTGGGGTTCACTGCTCTGCTAGTTCACTGCAGCCCTTGGTACTTTCTGGCCTGGGGGTAGCCTTTCCTCTGGTGTCAGAAAAAGAAACACACAAAGCAGGTGGAAGTGAGGCCCCAGGGCCATTCCTTGGGCACTGAGGAAAAGCATATTAATCAAATGTGGACGCAGAAGAGCAAGATCCTCTCCTTCCGACTCTGCTCCTTGTGGAAGCTGGCAACCAAGAAAACCATGGAAAAACCAGAACCCCACCAGGAGTCAGCTGACCTATAGAACCAGACCCAGGTTAGGTAAAGGGGTGTGTTCTATACCAACTAAGAACCTGCTTCCCCTTAGCTGCAGGAAAGTGGTCAAATCTGCTAAAACAGACTGTGTGTCTGCTTTGGAGTTGCTCCTGTTTTTCTCTTACTGATGGCACTTTCCAAAGGTAGAAGCAGAAATGATTGATCTCTGCATGTTGTGTTCACGATTGCTCAAGTGATTCATTATGTCTTGTTTTATTATCTGTATTGTTTGTTCTTCTGCTTGGTTCTGATTGAATTTTATGTAAAAAATGAATAGCCACTCACATATCACATAATTCAATATTTCCCCAGAAAGCGTACAACACAGTGTTCACAGAAATTACTGAGAAAAATATTTTTGTGTTTCTTGATTGCTTTGGGTTAATCATTCTGATTCCTTTGTACTGAAAATGCTAATTTGATTAACATTGCAAATGCTTCTTGAGAAGCTATCTAAAAAATTGACATTTCTATCAGCCATTCCAAATGTGGCTACAAGAGAATACTAGCAAAATAATGCAGCAGAAGTAATTCTAATTTATTGAAACATAGCTTTCACAGGAGTTCAGTATAATCTGTCAATAATATTAAATAGAAGCAGAATGTTCATAAGGATCTTTTCATACCATAAGTGATTAGGAATCATTGGTAAATGAAAGATAAGTATTAGAAAACTCCATAAATGGATTAGGTTTTACTGGGAGTTAAAGAAATGAGTGCAGCACAGCCATGCAGAGGGGAAGAAGGAAGAATTTCCTAATATTCTCAGTTAGCTCAAAGTGGAGAGCTCAAAGGTGTGTGGAAACTGGATTCAGGAAGAACAGGTATAGCTCAGTAGAAAGGAAAGGGTTCTGGGAGGGGGTGTTGGCATGTCTGAGCACCCTCCCACCCCACTGCCAGTGCTGATACCAGGAGGACAGATATCAGGAAGTGCTCACTAAGTGGTAGTCTGCCAGAAATATGCCTGCATCTATTTTACCATTATATTTTGCTTCCATGTTTTTTACAGTAATCAATAAAATTCCTTGCACATCCATGGATACTATAAAAATCAAGGTTGAGCATATTTAAGTAGGGTCTGAGTAATGGAACAGAGTGTAGGCTGTTTGCCCTTCATGTTGTCTGATCCAGATTCAAGCCTAGGCACCCCAGTACTTCAGGGTATGGCACAAATGTGCACCCACCACCCAAACATGTTAACATCCTGTTAGGTAGACTCTATTATTACCTTTGGGGGGGTGGGTGATGGAGAAGAATCCATTCAAATGTTTGATTAGCAACTCTCCTAAGCTTAAAGTAGTACAGCACACACAAAAAAGGGGTTCAGGCTTCTGGTAGCATCTAGCAGAAGAGAACTCACCAGATCATGATGCTAGACATGAGGTGAGTGTTTCAGAACTTCCCTGGGATCCACAAGAGATAACTCTGTGGGCAGGTCATTTCATCCCCTAGCTTAGCATCCTCACCTGTGACACAGAAGTTACAGTTCTACTGTTATAATCAAAGTTCCCTTAACCAGACACACCAAGACAGAGATTTGGCAGGAAAACCAAACAAGTATTTCTTCATTTACACCAGCTGGCCAGGCCAGGGACCAGAACTAGGCAATCTCCTGAAGCTATTGACCTCGCAGTGGAGGGTACAAGAGCAATTTTAGAGAGCGTCTGCAGGGCATGAGCCTACTTAACCAGACTGAGACTGGCAGCACAGACGTCAGAGTTACAATATGGTATCAAATCCAACAGTGGTGTTGGGGTTCAAGTACAATGATATCAGGAATGACAAACATGGCTAGATCAAGGAAAGTTGGGCAAGGCCATTTACAGCAAGAAGGGCATTCTCTACAGCTGGGGGGGGCGGGGTCAGGGGACAGATTGGTGTCTGGTTTTGCAGTTAACAGCATGTACAAAGAAGTTATGAGTCACACACTACAAAACCCCACAGCTAATGACAGGACAAGGCCCCTTTGCAGACTGTGTGAAAATAGAGGAGATGATCTCACATTGCAAAGTTGAAAAAGAGAGAAAATTACTAGTGTTCCTGTTCTGTCTCCAGCTCGTGCTGTGTTGCCATCCAGAGCTTTCACTTAGCTCACTGTTTTTTAATTCCTAGAAAAGCCATCTTAATTCTGACAATATTTCATCACAGGTGACTATGTCGTCATGACTGTCTACTTTGAACTGAGCAGAAGAATGGGGTACTTCACCATCCAGACATACATCCCCTGTGTACTGACTGTGGTGTTATCGTGGGTTTCGTTTTGGATCAAAAAAGATGCTACACCAGCAAGAACAGCACTAGGTGAGTGTACAAAAGAGACTCCCAAGACTTTGTGTCATTTTAATACAGAAGAATTCACAAAACTACTTCCAGTCCAGGAGGCCTAGTTCCAGTGACTTAATGAAGTCAATAAAAATTATTCTTTACAGCATTGAATTCCACATGTCTGAGTTACATGAAGCAGTGGGTAGGGACTCAGTATAAATCAAGTTGCCTTAACTGTGCTCTATGGATGATGTAGTCATAAAAATGCCCGCATATCTCAGAACCTGCCACAATCAAAAGTTTCATTATGTCAAAAACAGAACTTGTCACCCAGCTTGGAGAGCTAAAGAAAAATATTGGCAACAGAGTCTCAATAAAAGAAGTTCTGTTTGTCAGTAATAGTTTTGACCAGAAAAGAGTCCTGGTTTTCGGCTAGAATCTCTCCACTAAATCTCCATCCTTCATTGAACTTACCTCTGGCCCCACCTCAACATCAGCGCTTCTCAACCAGGAGCCTTAGGGTCACTTTGGGGACCCCAGGCTGCTCCAAGGGAGCACGGGTAAAATACATCAATGGGGACCCTCATGGGGATCCCACAAGGGGAGCCTACTAGAGCACAAGCCAGCCAAAAGGATGTGGGACCACTGGAAGGAAGCAAGGGGAGAGAGGAACAAAGTTTGGGAAAGTTGGAGAAGCACTGCTTTATATGAAACACTGAATTTCAGAGGGTTTACAGTTGAAAAACACATTTGAGAACAATCTTCCTTTAAGAGTTCCACCTAACTTTCAATATCAGTGATTTGTAGAAAATAAGAAATATGATTGCTGAATATAAATGATTACTTTGCTAAAAAAAATTGAGAACATAAGACTCTGCCTCAACTTAAAATCCTGCAAAGTCTCTTTGTGTTTCTTAGTAATTTTATTTTTAACAACAAAGTACAATTCCAGCAAAATAAGTTAACCTAAAAATACTACCAATGGCCCCTGATTATGCCTTTAAAAATCAACCCAAAAGAGTAGAGAAATGGCAAAACCAGTTTGTTTAACTGAGTCACCAATCAGACCATTCCTAGAAAGAATAAGTACCCTGACAGCTTTTCCTTTTTTTTTTTCTTTTTGGGTCACATGGGCGAAACTCTGGGGCTACTCCTGGCTCTGCATAGTAATCAAGCCCAGGTTAGCCACATGCAAGGCAAACACCCTACCTGCTGTACTGTCGCTCAGCCCCCCTACTCCTGAGGCTTATAAATGAAGCCCTGGGGCCAGAGTGAAAGTCCAGTGGGCAGAGTGCTTGCATGCTACAGAGCCAAGACTAACCAGGTAAATAGCCGCGTGTAGTTCAAAAATCAAAACCATAAATAAAGCCCAATTCAACTTATGTCAAGAACCTGACATCCGTCTTTTTTTAAATTTCATTTGTATAAAATTGTTCACAGTGTTATTACTTTCAATATTCCAACACCAACCCTACCACCATTATACCTTCCCACCACCATTATTTCCTATTTTCCCAGCCACCACCCAAGCCTGCTCCAATAGCAAGCCCTAAATGACTTATTTTGTATTGCGTGTTATGGTTAAGTAACTAAAAATGATCAAAAAATATTTCCTTTAAAAAAAAAGGTAGGGCTGGATAGCACAGCAGGTAGGGCATTTGCCTTGCATGCGGCCAACCCGGGTTTGACTCCCAGCATCCCATATGGTCCCCCAAGCACCACCAGGAGTAATTCCAGGCGTAACCCCTGTGCATCGCCAGGTGTGACCCAAAAAGCAAAAAAAAAGTGTGTAAAGATTGTATCTCATCCTAGAGTCATTAAGCTCTTGTATAAGCGATTACTAACATATTGTTACAGGTTAAGCCTTGTGTGTTAATATTTTCTTAATCGAGATTGGTTGACTTCTACTTTACATCCTATCCAATGTGGTATGCTACACATCAGTGGTAAAGAGTATGAGATGTCGTTCCAAGAATTCTAAGGTATTAAATATGATGAAACAGCTGGGGTTAGATTTTTAACTAGATGGTGATAAGTCAGTCTTTTATAACCAAAAGCCTGCAAAAGTTCCCCACCTCTCCTAAGAAAGCATTCGATATTTAAGTCAGAAAACATAGCACAGTCTCCTAATCCAGAAATAAATAATGGTTTGATATCTATAAAGGACTGCTCGGATGTCAAATTGGCTGATAGTCTTTAGCCCTGCTCTTGTAAATGTCTGAAGACTCAAAGGAAAAGGTGGTCTTAAAGAATAATCTCAGCAGATAAAGTACATTTTAAAAAGGAAGTTCTACAATGAAAACGCATAGTGGCTGGGTTGGAAATAAATTGGTTTAAGAGCCAATTGAAGACAGTGGGAAGGAATTTGTGTAATGAACAGAGGTCCAGACAGAAATATTTAAAGCAAGGAACAAAGTGCCTGTGACGATGCCATGACACCCACTGAAGCTGAAGTCAGTGGAGGAGAGAATGCATTCGTTCTTTCTGGATCAGTATTATAGTTTGGGTGACATCATGGCGACATTAGTGTTAACCTTCATGGTTCTGATGCACAGTTGCTGCATCATCTCCACTGCTGTCCTTGTGTCACTTCTCATCCACATCTCCCTTCTCCTGCCACTGCTTGGTTATCTGTCTTATTATCTGAGATCAAGGGTCAATGACCTGCTTATCAGATACTCTCTATTTTCTTGTTTGGTCCTATATAGGGTGAGCGGTCACCCAGTATTTCTTCTTCTCCCTCAAACTATGTTGTTTATGAAACTGATAAGCGTTTTACTGAAAGTTTTGGGTCTTTCGACTCATTTCCTGGGAAAAAAATTCCTAACGTTTAGGAAAAACTACAGATTTTGTAGCCAACATAGATCTTCTATTTGTTTGTGTGGGGCCAACCATCTGTGCTAAGGGTACTCTATGGGGTCCTGGGGATTGGCCACATGCAAGTCACACTGAGCCAGATTATTTTTCAAATTAAATTGGGGGGGTTGGAGAGTTTGCTCAATTGGAGAACATTCATCTAGCATATTTAAGGCCTTGAGGTTCATACCTAGCCTGCAGGACACCGCACTTGTGATTCCTATAAAAATAAAATCATTTTTCAACTTAGAAACTTTAAGTTTGAACTGTATACTTGTAATAAATACATCGTTTATAAAAATACGACCAGTGCTACAGCTCAGCAGTGGTGCATCTGCCATTTGTGTGGGAGGCCCTGAGTTCCTCCCCCACACACACATTTTCAAGTCCTACAACTCCCCCACCCAATAGCAAGAAAAATGGCATTCTATTTCCACTGCACTTATTAAAGAAAAAACACTTTTTTAAAGAAGTGACTTCCTGTGACTTGAATGCTGATCATTGTCAGGCTGGAGCCTCAGGTATTGATCAGCATCTTTCACAGCGCTGTCCACTCTATGACCTGAGACGCCTCCTCCTGGGAGTCCCGGCTGTTCACAGACCAGGTTGGAACACAAGGGCACTTGGTACAAATGCTGTTTCTAGAACGTTGTATAATGTACACTATACATTCACTTTCTAAAAATGTCTGCTCAAAGGGAAGGCTGTTGCCTCTCTCTTATCTCATGATCCGTGGTCCGCAGTGGAGCCTACTGACTGCTGTTTTACTGGATTCTCCAATGGACAGTGAAAGATGGGAAAATCCACTTCCTCTAAGCCCAGGGTCATGTCCCCAGCCAGCTAGTCTGTGAAAGAGCAGGTGTTGATTTCCTTCCTGGAGGCATGTCCTCCCTGGGGCAGTCTGTCCCTTCACTCCAGTCCTTCAGTTGAATGGCCTCCCTCCCTTTGATCTTGGGTGATTTTCTATCCCAAGTCCATTCACCTTCTAAATGTCTTCCAGAGACCTTGGTTAAATCTTTCATAGCAACCCACCTGTGTGAAGTGGGTCACATTCAAAACAGTACTGATCTTACCCATTTCCTCATTAATCCATGAACAAATGTGAAGACTCCAGCAAAGGTATCAGCTGAAATGCCTAAAATGTACTAGGTATGATGTGGGGTATGTGATCTTATCACACACCTTTTCAGGGAGACAGACAAGTAAGGAGTGATAAGACAGTGATGTAGTCACAATAAAAAAGAAAAAAAACACGAGGCAAGGCCAGTGCAGATGACTCTGTTACCAGGCATCTCCCAGTGGGGCTTCTGCTGGGTCTAGAACAAAGTGGGTAGCCCACAGATAGCACAGGTAAGGACAAGAAAGGCATAGTTAAAGAAACTATGGTACATCTACATAATGGAAAACTATGCAGCTGTTAGGAAAGATGAAGTCATGAAATTCACTTATAAGTGGGTGGACATAGAGAGTATCATGCTAAGTGAAATGAGTCAGAAAGAGAGGGACAAACATAGAATGAGTGCACTCATTTGTGGAGTATAAAATAACATGATACAAGACTAACACCCAAGGACAGTTAGAGACAAGGACTAGGAGGCTTGTTCCATGGTTGGAAGCCTGCCACATGAGCTGGCGGAGAAGGCAGATGGGATAGAGAAGGGATCACTAAGTCAATGATGGTTGGAGGGATCACTCAGGATGAAAGATGTATGCTGAAAATAGGTAAAGGATCAAACACGATGGCCTCTCAGTATCTGTATTGCAAACCATAATGCCCAAAAATAGAGAGAAAGTAAGTGGTAAATTGTCTGCCATAGAGGCAGGGGGAGGACTGGGATGGGGAGGTGGGAGATACTGGGGACACTGGTGGTAGAAAATGTACACTGGTGGAGAGATAGGTGTTTGATCATTGTATGACTGAAACTCAAACATGAAAGCTTTGTAACTGTATCTCATGCTGAACCAATAAAAAAAAGGATCAAATATAGTATTGCATTTCTTTCGTGTCAAGAGGCCATGTGAAGTTTAGCCAGTCTCTCTGTCCGGTAGTGGGTTTCCCAGAAGTTCCTTTAACAGTAACTCCCTGTTGCCCCAGGCATCACCACAGTACTGACCATGACCACCCTCAGCACCATCGCCAGGAAGTCTCTGCCCCGTGTGTCCTATGTGACAGCCATGGACCTCTTTGTGACCGTGTGCTTCTTATTTGTCTTCGCTGCCCTGATGGAGTATGCTACCCTTAACTATTACTCAAGCTGTAGAAAACCAACCACCACTAAAAAGAAAACATCGGTAAGTAGCGATGGCCAGGTCCTCCTGGGAAGTAAGTGCCAGGTTTGTCTGGGACAACACAGAATGCTCTAAGTAACTACGGGACAAGATACTGAAAACAGAGTCATTTGAATAGAACTGACTACAGCACCTTCAGCCTCTGCTAAAATGGCTTCTTGTGCCATAGAGTTTGCTTCTAACAGAGATGTCTTGTGGTGCCAATTTCCATGGCACTCTTCTTATTTTTCCCTGCTTTTTCTTGCAGTTATTGCACCCAGATTCCTCGAGGTGGATCCCTGAGCGTATAAGCCTCCAAGCCCCTTCCGTATGTATAGGGTTGCAGGTGAAACTATTTCTAAGCCTGGGTTTGAAAGATATGATATTACATGGAGTAATGCAAGTAGTAATGCACATACGTTCTTCAAAATAATTTTTCACTGTTTTTAAAAATATAACCTAGAAAATTTCAACGAACAGGGAAAGTTTCATCCTGATTCTTCTGCACATGTATTTCTGAATTTCCGGGCCATTTATATAATATATAGACATACTTTGGGGGAAGTGGGCAGGAGTTAATTATGATCTATAAATTATTTTAGAATCAGTTTCATAAGTCCAAGTTTCTAAGTCATCAATCCTATCTCACAGAGTCATATTTATGATTGCTTCATATCTCCTAATTGATGCTCAGGCCATTTTGATTGGCCACTGGACATCCCCCCTTAAGACTCCTGAGACTTAATACAAACCTCTGGCAGTACAATGCCAGGCCAACCATTTACTTGGCCTTTGCAAATGGTATTCCCACCCTCTCCAGATCTCCCCACAGTCAGGTCTCAGGACCAAACAGTAAAAGAGCTTCTGCCCCCACCCTCCCGGCAGTCCTCTGATTCTCAATGAGGCTTGCTGCATTCCACTTATTGTTGATATTTATTTCATGTTTGTGCATTGCTCATTGTCCTTTGACTTTAATTGGAGATTATTTTAAATACTATTCTATAGCTTTTTATGTCTTTGAACTTTTTAAAGTAGCAACGGTATGATTTCATTCATATAAAATGATGTTTACAGAGCTACAAATACAAGGTGCTGGGGACATGAGCCAGGTTTTGTGCAGCTTTTCACCTTTCTAGTTGTCAGTCAATATTTCACTGCCACTTCTCGTGTCTATTTTGACATGCACATTTTTGTTGTCTCAGGCTGTCAACTTTACCGTTGTGTCCAGCATGGAGACACTCTCCCCGCACCCTCAGATTTGCCTTTCTTTCAGGGAGGTATTCTGTTCAACACTCTGCTCTGATTATCAACTCATTTCATCCTCCCAGCAGCCCACTGTGCTTTGAGGAAATGGAGGTGTCCTACAACTATCCACCAAGTTTGATCATTTTTAAACACATCTCATTGAGGCACCTGGATTTTTTTAACTTTTCCCTCTCTCCTCTCTCCCTCCCTCCCTCCCTCTCTTCTCTCTCTCTCTCTCTCTCTCTCTCTCTCTCTCTCTCTCCCCCTTCCTCCCTCCCCCCTTTGCGCATTATGGTTTGCAATGTTGATACTGAGAGGTTATCCACAAAATCCCTTTACCTACTTTTAATACTCAGTTCTTGCCCAGAATGACCATTTCCAGCTATTATTTTCATACTGGTCTCTTCTCTATCTTACCTATCCTTAGCCCCCCACACACTTGTGGTTAGAGCCAACCATTGACCAGTCCTAACCCCTGTTTTCCCTGACCATGGGTATTAGTCTTCTACTAATTTTTTACATCCCACAAATGAATGCAGTTATTCTATATCTGTCCCTCTCCTTCTGACTCATTTCACTCAGCATGATACTCTCCATATCCATCCATTTATAGGCAAATTTCATGACTTCATTTTTTTTCTTAAGAGCTACATAGTATTCCATTGTGTAGATGAGGCACCTGGATTTTTAATATCTGGCTTGGGTAGACGCTAACTTTAATGAAACAAAATTTTTTAATGTGGGGCCAGAGAGATAGTATAGAAGGTGCTCACCTCATATGTGCTGGGCTCTGATGGAATTCCAGGTATTATACGTGAGCTCCTGAATAAAAAGCAAGGAATATCCCCTGATAACTGTAAGCTATAAGCAGTCTTCACATTCAAAAAAAAAAAAAAAACAGAAACAGGGAGGTTGGGGAGTGAGGGGTGTAGGCAGAGGGAGATATCTTTAAAATGCTGATGCAAGCACTTTGACCATGTAGCAATTTTCAGACATAATCATTACATGTGCCCATGTACCGATCAGTGGATTTCAGTTCTTGTATCATAAGTGGCTTTTTAAGTGCGAATCAATCAGTAATTGTGTATCGTGCCCATGTCAGCCATAAAGCTATTCATGGCAGCTTTGTTGAAGATGAGTAGTTAAATCATTTAACAGCTGTGGGAAGCCACAATGGAGAGACAGTTTTTGCCAGCAAATGCTTCTAAATAGCAGCAAAGATGTCATGGGAAAGTGAGGGTCAAGGGGGCCTGGGTGACAGAGAGGAACTGACAGAATAGCCAGAGGCCTGGAGAGTGCCTTATCACACACAGCCAGGGGCCGGGATGGAGGAAGAAATGTGGGCACCCTTGATGCCAGTGGCAGAAATGATATCGCCACCAAAAGGAAGACTCAGGACCAGACAGGTGTTGGAACATCATACGACTGAAACTCGATCATGAACAATTTTGTAACTGTATATCTCACAGTGACTCAATTAAAAAAAAAAAAGAGGAAGAGTCCCCGAATATAAGGAAATTTCCACCAAACTACCAGAAAAAAATAAATTCGTTTTAAAGAGGAAGAGCTAAATCAAAATCTTAAACATTAGCATTAGCAGAGCCATGTAACCTTAAACTACAATTTAAAAAATTAAAGATACATAAAAGATAAGAGGGAAGGAGTCTCGGCCTTGACAAAAATTCACAGAAAAACAATTCACAACCAAAAAGGCCCCAGGCCCAGTGAGCAAAACCAGTGAGAATATCCTCAAGAGCAAAAGCAATGAGAATATGTCCTCAAGAGCAAAAGCCATGAGAATATCGTCATTGAAAATATCCAATAGTAGGATAGTTACCAAGTAGCCATTTTATTTGATCCAGTTGATCCACTTGAAACTTGATTTATTCCCACTCTGAAGAAACAAAGGACTCTTCCATCACAGGAGGAGGCAGACAGGATGGGAAGCTGTGGGTGACAGCCCCGCCCAGAGTCTTTTGGCCTCTCCCCCCAGGCAATGCTAGTAGATGGATGCCCTTTGGGCATATGCATGTGTCTGGAAACACACCAGAGTCCAAAAGGGACACGTGAGGCCTACACAGGTCACAATCTAGCTGGGAGGAAGATGACTTCAGAGACTCATTAGTTACAATGATAATTTTGGTCACAGTTTGAAACTGTCTGTGACAAGAGAGAGGAACACTCTAAAAGCACGCTTAGGCAGCCAACAAACATATGGCTGTTTAGGGCTTCTACTATTCGGGATTTTATTTCAATATTGTTAAATGGAACTAGCTGTGTTCCCAAACCATAAGGCATAAGGAAAGCTCTCTGAATTATAAGGGGATGGGTTTCAATGATTAGGGGAAGGGTTGAGGGGAATTGGAGACCACACCTGGCAGTGCTAGGGGGTTATTTCTGGTTCTGCTCTCAGGAATTATTCCTGATGGTACTCATGGAACCATAACGGATGCTGGGCATCAATCCCAGTTTGGCTGAGTGCAAGGCAAATACCCTCCCCACTGTCCTATCACCCCAGTGTCTGCTCAGATTTTTTTTTGTTTCTAAAAGAAGATATGAAATATACTCAGAAAACTTGGTGCTTCTTTGCCGGTGGCCTTAAGTCACCCACCCCTAGTTTCTTCATGAGCTGTCCTCACCCTGTCAAGCCCTCTGGGAGTCATCTTCCTTCGTCATGACTGGACCCTAGACAGTACACTGATTGGAAGATGTGAATGAATGAGCATCTGGTTAAACATGATCAACACACATGCAGTCCTTAGCTGAAAACAAGGCAGGATGTTTCCCACCAGGGCTGGGTGAAAAGAGGCAGGTTCCCCAAATGCACTGGCATGAAATAGCGACCCTTCCCTGTGACGTTTGCACCCAGTAGGTTTAAGAACCCTGAGCTGGTCAGAGCGCACCAGCATGGATAGCAAGGCTTCTCGCCAAGTCTGCTTCCTGGCCGGAAGGATGGAGTCATACTTCCCTTTCTGCTGCTGCCCAAGAGAGCTGAATGATGAGGTGTCTGCAGGGCTTAGTCACATGTGGCCCCAGCACACCTCCCTCTAGCATGGTCCTCAGACACCAGCCATTTAAAGAGGACCCCCACTCAGCACTAGACAAGCCCAACAGCTACTTGCTGGTATGAATGTACCCAGCTGTGAGTTCAAAGTAGAGGGAAAGGGAAAGGAGTGTCATGCATGTCTCCTTGTAAGAACAATAAAATCCAAGATGCATCCTAATGCACTAAAAGTCAGCCAACCTCTGGCCAAGGAGCCAGCCAGCCCATGGGCAGCTGGATTCCCTGTGCTCTCACCATCATTCCAGGCTCCCCGTTTCCACAGGCAGGCTCCCGGTTTTCCCCGGGGACAGACACAGTGGAACCCAAACACACTGTGGCCCTCGCTGTGAGCAGTCTGAGGTTCACTTCTTTTGCATTGTTCAGTCAGATTTTCAGAAGCAGAGCCTCTTAACAATTTAGTCCAGAATCTCTGGCACTAAAGAAAAGCCCCATAATGGCCCACAGAACAGGCAGTCTGAACAGAGAGGCTGGTTCCTCTCTCTAGAGCACACATAATCCTCGCTCCCCCGCCCCTTGTCTGCCCCACATTGACTTTTCCATATCAAGATGGGAGCCTGGGGAGGCAAAAATATAATTTTCCAATCAGACACATTTTTGGCAATGTTCTGGAGGTGTCATGCAGACAGACACCCCACTCTGAGAGCTAATTTCTTTTTGCTAAATCTCATGCCCCAAGAAGTTTCTCTCCTACTCTCTTATGTAATATAAAAGAATAAAATATAATATACAGATGTATAATAAAATATGAAATTTTATATAATAAAATATATATAAAATATATCTTACTCTTTAATAACTTAAGGAATAAAATGCCCAGTGTATCTCTCCACATTCAACATATGTTCCATTTGACGTTTAAGAGATAATATGGGCTATGTACATATTTACTAAAAACCGGGAAATGCAGGTAGGACTGAGACTTTAACATCCAAGTCACAATGAAACTGTTTACACCTTCTTCAGCAATAATCTGAGAAAGGCAAGTGGAGAGACAGTTCAGCAGGTAGGGCATTTGCCTTGCATATAGGTGACCCGGTTTCCATCCCTGGTGTCCTCTAGGATCCCCCAAGGACCACCCGCATTGATCCCTGAGCAGAGAGCCAGGAGTGAGCCCTGGTAGCCACCAGGTGTGGGCCCCCTGCCAAAAAAATCTGAGATATGCATGCCTTGAAATTCCATTGTACATCATGTACTTGATTTGCAAAGATCGGATGCCTACTATCCATTGTTTGTGGGTGTGGCATTGTCCTCCATCTGTTGGAGAGACAAATATGCCTATTGCTTGGCTGACCCTGGTCTGTCTAGTGCATCTCAGGACTGTCCTTGTCTCTGCAGAACTACTCTCTCCTGGACATGAGGCCACCCCCTGCTGCAGTGATCACGTTGAACAACCCCGTGTACTGGAAGGACTTTGAGGAGGCGTGTGTCTACGAGTGTCTGGACGGCAAAGACTGTCAGAGCTTCTTCTGCTGCTACGAGGAATGCAAATCGGGGTCGTGGAGGAAAGGCCGCATCCACATAGACATCCTGGAGCTGGACTCGTACTCCCGGGTCTTTTTCCCCACCACCTTCCTGCTCTTTAACTTGGTCTACTGGGTCGGATATCTGTATCTCTAAATGGCCACTCTTCACAGCACTAGATCCCTGCCCCCCAACCCCCTTGGCCATCAGTCCCCCCCAGACCAGTAGTGACCAGTCGGAGCAGCCCGGAAGGACATGCTCACTAGCTATAAAGTCACCCCTTAACCTTCATGCAGCGCGGAAATCCGCGGCAAATACTTTGATCGTGTACTTCGCACTCACACATGCGCGCGCGCACACGTTTCTTGAGTGTCAAGTGATTATTTTTTTTCTTGCTAATTCTTGAATGTGTCCTGTGGTGATGTTTACAAACGGTGTCTGGGTATTTGGAACTAGCTGATGATTATCCTAGCTAAGAAATCTGTAAACATGCAAGCAAACATGTAAGCAGCTCTCTCCGCCCCACCCTGCTGTCTCTTTCCTCTCAGTCCTGAGCACTAAAGCCCCGTCGGGCAGAGCCCCAACACTCATCCTAACCCTGGCCCCGTGTCCCTGGGCCACCTGAGTTCAGTGGACTGACTGCAGTGAGTTTTGATGCAGTCTCCCCTCTGGGACTGCTCTGGCACCATCATAGCCCACCTCCCTTCATCCTAGGCCTTGGTTGTACCTTCATTACCCACAAGTGCCCTGTTGAGAGAAAAATTCTGATTTTCAAAATTCTCATATTACTGAAATGAACACTGCTGATTAGGTCTAAAGAGCAGAAAGTGACCACTTTAGTACACCATGGCTGACAGTTGAGAGGAGTTGAGTTCTGGGTTGGTGAATTAGTTGAGCTTGAGTTAACATTTCAGCCTAAGAACTATATCTTACCACAAAAGGCTCAATGCCAGGGTCCGGGACTGGCTGATATTATTGTGAATTCAGTGATTATCTTCATCTTGCAAATATGTATAGAACATTCACAAGCCTTTGTCTTGAAAACATTCAAAGTGTGAAAGAAATGTAGATAGAATTTTAAAATTTTCTTAGTGAATCTCAATTTTCAAATCAACTCAACTTTGGATGCAAAAAAATGGGTAGTGGCTATCATCAGTGATCTATTTTGATGAACAAAACTTATTTTATACTCTGAAATATGAATACATAGCAAAATCCCAAAGAAATAGCCCCTGAAATTATTACTCTTTTGATATTTTTATAACACAAAACCAACTTGCTTCTTGAAGTCAGTTCTCTGTTATAACTGGATTCCACTGTATACTTCACAAGGCTCTTCAGAAGTTTCCCACCGTAGATAGGGAAAAAAAATTCTACTGGTTCATTAATAATGTTTGACAGCATTGTCAAAATTTTGCTACTTTCAGTGCTTCTCATCTCTTTCATCCAGAAAATTGCATTGATCTTATTGGAAATCACAGCAATTTTATCTTCATTATCAGCTGTCCATACTGTTATTACTCAGAAAAAATATAAAATGTAATATGTAGAGAAAGTATATGCTGGTTTCACAGGCATTACTGGGCACATACAGATCAGAGCATGAAACTAGAAATGCTAAATTCAATGGATCTATTTTTATTGACAGCTTCACATAGACAATGAATGCAGATATATCCGGATAAAATCACCAAGTTGCCCAAGGTGTAAGCTCTACACTGTGAGACTTTGAAGCTCCTGCTGGCTTTAGAATCGATCAGTTCTGAGTAGGCTGCCAGCTGGTTGACTGCTTAGCAAATCCAACGTTAAAAAGTAAAATAACAACAGCTATTTGTGGAGACACAGGTTAAACCTATTGGCTTAAGTGAGATTTCTGCTCTGTTTCTGAATTGGGCTACTAGTGGAATTCTGTCCCTTATGCACAACCCCATATTCGAATACTCTTGGTATGTATGCCTGGAGAGTTCCTGATCAAAGAACCTCCACAGACCCCACCAGAGTCCCAACGAGACCTCTGAGGACAACTGGCGCTTCCCAGGGATTATTCAAACAATATTTCAAACATTATGAATTTTTTTCTTTCTAAAATTTTTAACCATTTTAAAAGTTCTGGAATTGGGTAAGGCACTTGCAAGTAATCAATCCTGATTCTGTCCTCTGAGAACTATCAGGAGTGAACACTGAACACAGAACTGAGACAAAGCCCTGAACACTGCTGGGTGTGGCCCAAAAACAAACAAACAAAAAAACAATTTAAAAAGTAGTCCTGAAGAGAAGTAAATTTTCTAATAACATTCTTCTTGGGCAAAAAATGACCCAAACACATCTTTATAATATATAACTGGTCCAATTTTCTGTTACAAAATTTTTACTGATGTCTCTTGTCCCAAAGCCACTAATGGACATGATTGATAACCCTTGGAAAAGGATACACATCTTTAGGATGCTTACTTAGCTGAGAATCACAGATCATGAGACCCATAGCACTAGCCTGCGTGCCTTGACCCCACAGTCTCCGCCTGGCTCACTTTGCAAAGTGAACTGTATTTCCAATGGTTGGTTGGCAGTTGTGGGGAATTTGTCTGAATCTCTTTATCCCCAAGGTGTTGTAATGTTCTTCTACTTCAGAAAGACTCTTGCACTGGGGAGGCGGCAGCTTTTCCTAATAAGGGGTCCAAATTTCTGACCTCCATAATGAGAGACTGTCTGTCTCAGTGTTAAACAGTATTCAGTCTTCTTAGCAGGAAGAGAAGGCATATCTCCATAAGTGGATTAGATTTTTTCAAATGCCTGTCCAGAGCCTAGAAAACTACAGTTTCTGAGAAGTCTCAACACATTGGTAAGAGCAGAGACTCTCAAATACTGGACAGAAAAGGGTAATGTCACTCTAATTTCCTCTGGACCCAGCAATTACTGCCCTCAATTTACCCAACGCATGCCTTAAAATAACACACAGAATTCAAATAATATCCATCTTATAGACTTTCCAGTCCCTGTGGTCAGCTATATTTTATACCAGGCTTTATTTATCCCTTAGACATGGAAGGAACATGGATTTCATTTCTTTACCTGCCAGTTATTTCCTGATTTTTAATATCATCATCAAAGAGCAACCTTCTTTCATGTTGGTTCTTTGACTGAGGACATGTTTGTCCTTCATAGAAAAGAATTTTCTAGTCATATCCAGAAAAATGGAGCCAAATTCAATTCATTGCTGGTGAGTGTCGATAAAAGAATTTTCTAATCAAGTTCTCTGACCAGTCATCACTTTTTCAGTAATTCTTAGTAAACATGTTCAGGCATGTTTTCTGCTCTGCAGAGTAGCATGCTCTTTAAGTAACTGGTAGCCCAATTTGCCTCATGAATGTTTGCCCACAAGTACAAACATCCTTCCTCTAAAAAGGATGAAAGGGACATCCTCTCTCTAAAGGGCTAAAACACAAATAGACAAAACCTCTTCTTTCTCAATCATTTAACCTGGATGCCAATCATCAGAAATTTTCTGTGCAGACTTGAAGACTCCTAAAAGGTCTGCAACCACAACCCTGTGTCCACCACATCAGTGCTCTTAAGACACAAGTCATTTTGTGCTCTTGGCCCCGAGAGAGAGTACAGTGAATAAGGCACCTGGGATGACCCTGATTTGTTCCCCAGCACCCCGTATGATCCCCTGAACACCTCTGGGACTGATCCCTGAAGTAGATCCCTGAAGTAGATCCTGAAGTAGGTCCTGAGCACAGAGCCAGACGTGAACCCTAAGCCAGAGGTGGCCCCAAAACAAAAAGATAAATGACCTTCCGATTGTCTTCAGGGTCCTGCATAATCAGTGTTTTTGCTGAGAGTGAGAAGCAATTGTCACATATAAAGTGGCTTGTATATGAATTATTATCGTGATTTCCTTAAAAATGAAAGTTGGAATCAACTGAGACCAACATTTTTGGTTGTAAATATAGTCTAAAATGTTTCTTTTTCCTCAGATTTACCTGTAGAAATCATCCAGGTTCCAAAGTTTAGCAATGCCTCCACACCATGTTATCTGTCACCATCTTCAAAGAACCAAAACTGGGTCCAGCAAAATGAGACTCCTTCTAGAATTCTTTGCTGGCTTAGCTTTCATTATCTGTGGCTCTAGTGGTAGTAGGGTGTTTGTGTGGCCCCTTAAGTTTGGTCTCTAACATCAGCACTGTAGCACTGTCCTCCCGTTGTTCATCGATTTGCTCAAGCGGGCCCAGTAAAGTCTCTGTTGTGAGACTTGTTGTTACTGTGTTTGGCATATCGAATACGTCATGGGTAGCTTGCCAGGCTTTGCAGTGTGAGCGAGATTCTCTCTCTCTCTCTCTCTCTCTCTCTCTCTCTCTCTCTCTCTCTCTCTCTCTCCTTGCTGGGCTCTCCGAGAGGGGCAAAGGAATCGAACCTGGGCCGACCGAGTCAGCCACGTGCAAGGCAAATGCCCTACCCGCTGTGCTATCAGATACCCCCAATTATTATATAGCAACCCCAGCACCTGAGGACCCCCTAAGTACTAAGAGTAGTTCCTTCTATTACAAAAAATAGATCTCTGTTATTAAAGGGCAAATAATTACAGTAAGATGACATCTCTGAAAAACTAAAAAGTTTGTTGATTTCAAATATTTGATTGTTTTTGAAGACAGGAGATTCAGGAATTTGCACTCCTGCCTTAGAAGGTAGCAGTTCAGGGTGTCAGCCTGACCTTACCCTAAAAGTGTTTCCTAACATTCTGCTTCTTTCTTTTCCAATGTGTCTTCTACTAAAACAAGGCTCTGGTTGTTCCATGTTGTCAATAAAACACCTTCAACCACTTATTACTCTGCTCACATTTAGGGGGAAAAAAAACAGCAAAAATTTAAGCAACTTAAATGAATCAGCTCTTAATAATTAGTTGAATAGTCCCTAACAAGTTTTTAATGTTTTGAGTTAGGCAAGTGGGTTTCTCAGATTGTAACAATAGGAACATGAGCTGGAAAGTAATTAGGAAGACAAAGTATTAGATGGGTGTGTGCACACACACACACATACAGCAAATACTGAATGTAGTGCTCAGGTAATTGAGGGAATGTGAATTGTTTTGCTTGAATTATCCAGATAATCACCTACTTTCAACACTTCATTTTTCGCTCTTGTAAACACAGCAGCAAGTTTTCCCTGCCAGGGAGCCTGTTCTACAAAGTGGGGAGATAAGAAAAGGCTCCCACAGAAAGGAGAATCTATAGGCTGAGGGCTTCACACTGAGCAGCTGAAAGATTAGTAGCCAATTAAATCCACCAGATTAGATGGTAGCTACTGGCTGATTAGGGTTTCTTTGCTTTTCCCACCAACCACTTTTCCACAAAAGGATTAAAATCTTCATTTGCCATAAGAAAAATCCAAGCACTGTCAGATGCCAACTAGGGGGTGGGACTGGGGCAAGATGCTAAAGTGCTGGATTTGATGAAATCAAACATTTTTATTGTTGACTGTTAGTATTTATACAGGACTATTGGAAGAAAGTTTTATAAAAGTTTTATCACATACATTTGGCTGGACAGTGGGACTGGCCAGCCTCTCTGTGGCTGTGGCAATCCCAGCTGGCCCCTCCAACAGTCAGGTGCATGTCCCATTCGCTGAGATCACAGACTGCCTAATGCACCAAGACCCCACATGATGCCACACAGAGTGAAAAGTGTAGCGACTTCCAGCATGACTGAAAGGGAGCACTGTAGCACTGTCCTCCCGTTGTTCATCGATTTGCTCGAGCGGGCCCAGTAACATCTCCATTGTGAGACTTGCTGTTACTGTGTTTGGCATATCGAATACATCACGGATATCTTGCCAGGCTTTGCTGTGCAGGCGAGATACTCTTGGTAGCTTGCCAGGCTCTCAGAGAGGGGCGGAGGAATTGAACTCGGTTGGCCTAGTCTGCCACGTGCAAGGCAAATGCCCTACCCACCTCACTTACTGACTGCATGTTCAGACTGTCAAGATATCATGGCTGACTCATAGAAGAAACTCCTGAATCCTCCACATCATTATCATTATTATACTATTACTTTCACCACCCATCATTGCATCATCACTCCCTTGACATCATCACACCCATCATTACATCAGCACTACCCTTGACATCATCACACCCATCATCACATCACTACCCTTTACATCACACCAATCATTGCATCATCACTACCCTTGACATCACCACACCCATCATTAAATCATCTCTACCATTGGCATCACGATCACATCATCTATTTATCCCTCTCCCCATCACTGTCCTCACAATCACCATTATCACCAATACCATCCTCCATGTCCCTTTTCATGTTCCATTATCAGTCTTCAGCCATTGATTCAACATAAATGTTTAATATCTTTTTCTCAGCCAAAACAAAAGCAAAATCTTAATTAAGGAGGTAATGGAAGATGTGCCACTAGTTTAAATCTGTGCTTGCCCAAATCATGCTATAACTTCTTTTTGTTCCAGAGTGTCACCTACCCTGCTTCCACCTGAATTTAAATTTTTATTTGTTAGTTTCCTCCACTATTTTTGTTTTCACTGCACTTGACTTTTTTTAATTCCCTTTCGTAAAGATAATATTTCAATCTGCTAAGAATTCTATTCCCTGAAACGGACGCGTCTCTGCACACTGGAGGGTATGTGAACACAGAGGGACAATCAGTGTGATTCTTACTAGACAATTGTCCTAGGCTTTTATGTCCCTTCATTTAACTGGAGGGTTTTATTTTGGGCAGACTGTATTACCTATCTAGAATATCTCATCAGACCTTTTTAAGAGACATGCTCAATCATTCTCAACCTTCAAAATAAGCAATTTTGTGCCAGTTGACAATGTTTACATGTTAATATGCTTGTGTAATTACACTTCTTTCCTTATGCAAGCAGGTCTGAGAGAAAGGTTTTGATCCTCATGAGCACATGTGTGAGGACAGATTTGAGGAGAACAGCAGTTCTCAGAGATGGGGCCTGGTGACCATGTGTCTCCGTGCAGTGCTGTGTATATTTATATCTTATGTACCATGGTCAACCGGGACAACCTACCCACCTGTGCTTTGCTGTTTCCATCCCACAAAGTAGCAGAAGCAAGTAGGAAGGGAAACCTCTGCTTGGTGTCTGTCTATGGGAGTCAGGATAGCTGCTGGCTAAGCCTTTGGGAAGGCAAGGGAAGAAAGCAAGACCAGAGCAGGGAAGAGAGAATGACTTGACAATCTATATTTCATAGAAATTTAGAACACTTTTTTTCTTAAAAAACAAACACTGTCAAGCTTCAGCTTAAGGTGGCAGATGAGTTTGTTCTGGGATCTGAATAAACACTCCTCACTAGAGCCAGAGACTCATTTTCACCCCGGGGGCCCATGTGAGCAAGTTATCTATCATTTGTGCTCTGGGTTCATTTTGCCTGATGGGATTGAAGTCGTTCTTGAGGTGGGAGTACGGGGGCAGGCGGCACAGGGACAAAGGTTCCTCAGGGCTGGGGAATGATGGAAAGACAGCAGCAGCACCCCAGGAGCTGGGCACTGGGAGTCCTCCCCAGCTGGGGGAAAGCATGCAGGTGCAGAGGAGGAGAGAGTCTTCCAGAATCTGAACTCATCCTGCAATGGGCTGTGCTGGGGGCAGGCAGGGTCCCTGAACTTACTGGAACCCTCACCCTTGGTCCCCCGTGTCCTTGGAGTCTTCCCCCAACCTCTTCCCCACCCCACCCCCAACGCTAGTCAACCAGCTCGTGGCGTCCTAGTGAAATGGGGACAAGCCTGCGTCCCATGTGCCTTGGTGACCCAGGTGGCAAGCACCCAGCTAGGTCTACACGTCCTGCAGAACCACCACCAAGGGCCACACTCTATGGCCACGCCCTCTTATGACCAAGCCCCCGATGACTGTGTCCCTATTGGCCACACCTTGATGCCATCCTCCTTGGCGACTGTCCCTATTGGCCTTGCCCGTGGCCACGCCCCTGGAGACTGTGTTCTTATTGGCCACGACCCTGAGGCCACACCCCTGGAAGCCACGTCCCTGTTTGGCCACGTCCCTGTTGGTCATGCCCCTGTGGGTAGTGCCTGCTGGGCCGGGCAGTCTCTGTCTTTGTACCGGATCTTTGTACTGGGAACATGAATAAACGCACTTTGTTGTCAGAAAGACGCTCTTGGGCTGCACTTCTTCCTGGATTGGGGCCCGGGAAGCAAACTCTGTGTCACCTTACTGCTTCCCAGGAGTTTGCCTCGTTGAAAGTGGACCAGGACAGCAGTCTGAGTGGCCCTGCAGAACTGACCCTAGCTGCTTTGAGCAGCTGTACCGGTCAGTGCCTCCCCCACTGAGGACTGAAGGTCAGGAATGCATTTGGGGTTAGCAGGCAGGCTGCAAATTCGAACCCCACAGTCCTGCAACTGCCCAGCAGTGGCCGGAGGGAGAAGGGTCTGTGCTCCATCCACTCAGCCACCTCTTCTTGGTGGACCCTGTGACCTGGACCTCTGAACCTGGGACAAGCTGAGGGTCCATCAGAGAATTGCTGCAAAGCTGTTCCCCTTTGTCCTGCCATTGTGGTCACGTGTTCCTTGATCTGTGCCAGAACTTCAGGCACTGTCGGAGAGAAAGACAACCACTGTGGAACTGAATTAGTGTATGCTAAGACGTTTACACACAGGGTGCTGGCTTTGCACGAGGTTGGCTGGGGTTCTGCCCCACTGGCATCTCAGAGGGTCCCAGAGCTTGTCAGGAGTGAACCTCAAGCAAAGAACCAGGAGTAAGCCCTGACTTCAGCCCCTGACTTCAGGCTACGAGCCCCCCAACACACACACACACACACACACACACACACACACACATCCCAACACAATCATTTAATTCTTTAGTGCATCACAAAGAAAGCATTGTCTCTGTCACCATTTTATGAATTCAAAAAGTCAAAACCCAAACAAAGGCAGCCCTGCTGGCAAGAAAGCTTGTGCTTTTTTTGGGGGGGGGGGGGGGAACGGGAGTTGGCTCAACACTATACACCTGTGAGTGAGGAGAAAGCATTTCAATATTGGAACTATGATCTCAAGGGCTTCAAAACACCACTGCCCAGTGACTACATTCTGCTGGTCAGTGCAAAACCTTGAGACGGGACGGAGAGATAGTACAGTGGGTAGGACACACGCACAACCCGATTATGATCCCCAGTATCCCATATGGTCCCCAGAGCACCACCAGGTGATTCCTGAGTGCAAAACCAAGAGTGACCCCTAAGCATCGTGGGGAGTGACCCAATGCTAAAGTAAAAATATAAAAAATAAAACCCTTGAGATTAGTGTACAACTGAGACATCAGAAATTCATTTTAAACATGTTTCTTTGAGGATTGGAGTGTGTGGAGCGGGTGGGGAAATATCTTCCAATCAACCCTAAGGAATGTGTTGAACAGCGCAGCACGGCATGCTGAGGTCAGCTCTCCTTAGCAGAGGTCCGCAGAAATCAGTAAAGCTACTCTCAGCTGAAAAATAAACTAGAGAAGGCTCTCTTGCTTGAATACTTGGATTTGGAAATTAAGAATCAGGCCTGCAGAGTTGGCATTCCACACGAAGGCTTTATTTCACAAAGTCTCGTGATCTAGGGAAGTTGGGGTTTAGAGCAACAGACTTAAAACACACCTCCCCACCCACACCACACACACACACACACACACACTACCACCACATACATCACACACACCACACACACAACTTGCATCACATACCACAGTCCCCCCACACACACCACGCACCACATATCACTGCGTCCTCACACACCATCACACACACTACCACATATATACCACCACACAATCACACACACATACACCACTACTTACACATACCAAAACTCACACACTGAACTGGTTTTGATTTTCTGAAAACCACTGAAGAGTTTCCCTGGACTAGTAGTTGGCCAGGGGACATTCTAACTAGAATCTTCTAGTTGTTTCAGGCCCAAAGCAAAGTTGCATCCATTCATAGCCCCACTCAACTTCTGCTCCCCCTGAGTCAATAGATCGATCTGAGGGGCAGGAGGAGATTGCAAAGCTGCACATCTTGAACATCTACCTTGAGACGCAATTCCAGGTATTAGAACCAAAAGGACAGACCCTCAAGTAGACTACGGTTAGATTCACTGGGAGTTAATGGTTTGGTTTTTTTTGGGGGGGGAGTATAATTGTTGTTGTTGTTGTTGTTGTTGCTATGTTGCTTTGTGGCCAAACCTGTGGTGTTCAGAGCTTATTCCTGGCCTTGCACTCAGGGATCACTCCTGGTGGGGTTCCGGGAACCATATGTGGTAACATGGAATGAACCGAAGTTTGCTGTGTGCAAGATAACTAACCGCTAGACTGTCTCTCCAACCCCCGGTTGAAAAGTCAGTGATGAAACACTCATGTGAAGTAACTGTTGAAAGCTGGATTCCTGGTGGTCTTCAGCTGAGCAAAATGTGATGGACAGCAAGTTGTGATGGACAGAAAACTGTGATGGACGAGATGCTGGGCTGGGTTCATGCCCATCTATGCACAAACATGGCTCTCAGGGGATTAGTGAGGGTGCGCCAGCATCTATAGGAACATCAGAGGCTGCTGCGGCTGGTGGAGGCCCCCAGGAACCTGGCTTCTGGTTTCTATGGGACCCTGTAAGGAGAGAGCAGCAGCAAGTGATGGAGTTTCCAAGTGGTACGTGAATGCACCAGGAAAGCCCAAGAGCAAAGGAGCACTCACATCTCCCAACCCGAGTTTCTGAAAGGTGCTGATGCAGCACGTACTGAGGGTGTGACTTCCAACAAAGTCTAATGAGCCCTGTTCCAAGTGGCCCTAAAGGACCAGGACAACAGGCTGGGCAAAATACGGATCCCTGAGGGGCCAAAGAGATCGTGCAGGGGGTTGTTCAAGTTTTATCCCTGAACAAAGAGTTGGAATAAGCCCTGAGCATAGCAGGTGTGGCACCAAAACAAACCAAAAAAGAATACAAGCAACTCAAAACAGAATTTACCTTTTAGGGAGATGTTTAGGCAAGAGCAAAGGACATTTATTTAAGGGCTCTAGTGGTCAGAGAGTAGCCCAGCAGAGTGACCCCAAAGAGGGAATTGTATCTAGTTGTGGGGGCACCCCCACTTACTCCCCTGAGGGAACATTATTTTAGGAATGTCGTCAGTCTGGGGTTTCCTGCTAGAGGTTTCACCGGTTACCAATACCTAAGTGGGAAGCCCATGTTTGGGGTCTCACATGAAAGAGGAATTGTGCTGGCTAAAGGAGGAAATTTGCCTGGGGACCTGCCCCCTGCCTCCATCAGCTTATGGCATAGGGACTTGTGCCAAGTCAGTGAATCTGAGGGGTGCAGAGTCTGTGCCAGGCTTATCTCTGTGGGAACTGTGGGCCTTTCCCAGTCTGCGCCCAACCATGTGTGTATGTTGGGGACTTGATCTTGTTGTGCTTCATTAGGCGACTTGACTTTATTGTGCTTCATTAGGGGTGTACCAGGGAAAGAGTCTCATGCTGACACAATGAGGGGTTGGGGATTCGGGTCACAGCCCCAGATGCAAAGAATCTTTGGGGAATAAGAAGTTAGGAGCCTCTGGTTCCTTCCCAACTGCTCAGCCACAGCGGCTGGGAACTGCCTCCCTGTGTCTTCAAGAAGGACCTGCTGTGTCTGACTGAAAAGGGGGAAATTATCACAAGCCCTAGTTATTGGTAGGTTCCGAATGACCCCAGTGCATAGCATCTCTTTGCATGAAACCATCCCCAAGAATCCCCAAGACTAGAATCGCTAAAGGGGCAGAGAAACAGCTCATCTGGCTTAAGTGCATGCTTTGTGGGCAGGAGGTGCTAGGTCCAGGCCCGACACCACAAATGGGCCCCTGAGTACTACCAGGAGCAACAAGCAACAAGGTAGAGTAGCCCCTGAACACGGCCCCCAACAATTAAGCAGAAAACAAGAATAGACTTTGCATCTGGTGGAATCTTCACATGTTGATTCTAGGAAGACAGTAACCTCGAGGTCCTTCCCCTTTGATGCAATATGATCTGTAGATATGTGTGCATGTTTGTGCATGTGCATATGTGAATCATTTACAAGCATGTGAATTTGCATGTAGTTATTGAATTTGTTTGAGCATGTGTATATATTTATGTGTGTATTATGTATATGTTTGTGTGTATTTATTTGGATATATACATGTATTTAAGTGTGTGCTTGCATGTATACATTTATTGTATATGGATATGATATGTGAGTGTGCCCATGTTTGTATGTACATGTCTACTCTACTGTGTGTGTGAACTAAGGTAAAGGTAAAGGCCCTCCCGTTGATCATCGATTTGCTCGAGCGGGCCCAGTAACGTCTCCATTGGAGACTTTGTTGTTACTGTGTCTGGCATATCGAATATTCTCGGTAGCTTGCCGGGCTCTCCGAGAGGGGCGGAGGAATCGAACTCGGGTCGGCCATGTTGGCCGCTTGTAAGGCGAACGCCCTACCGAAGTGCTATCGCTCCTCCTTTATCCTTTATGGGAAGAAGACTCTGACCACTGTCAACATTACCGAGAATGCTGTGATGAACACGAGAGCAGAGATATCTCTGACATCATGATTGGGCTTTCTTGAGGTGTGGGATGTGTATGTGCGTGCATGTGTGTGTAGGTATATGTGCATGCATATGTGCATGGGTCCACTTCAATGATGCTTGGCCTCAGCTTGACTACATGGCCTGGTGGCAGGCGCCAGTGCTGAGACACTTTCTGAGCCACCCTTGGCCATGCTGGGCACAGGGGCACATGCCATCCTGCCCCAGTCCTTTGAGCAATCTTCATTCTGTGATTCTGTATCCCAACACGGGGACAGATGGAATTTCTGAGCTTTGTTTTTGAGGAACCTCTCAACTGTTTTCCATTACTGGCTTAATGGGCTAGAAACAAGTGTTTTATATGGTAGTAATTGCTTGAGTGGTAACGACAAAACGTAGCCTGAAATCAGACATAGTGATCAAACCACTCCAGATGAACAGGTCACATGGTCTACAGACACCACCCCTCCTCCAGTGAGGAGCAATGGGACAGTCAGAAGTAGAGAATAGGCCACAGCTGGGTCCCTGCAGATGTGCCCGTTGGCCAGCGGCCAGCAATGGGGTACTTCACATTTCTTTCATCTGCTCTGCATTCCTGCATGCCAGGTTCGAATAAAGCATAAATCTCCTTACCATATGGACCAAATTTAGAGTAAAAACCATCCCCCCAGAGAACAAAGCTACAAAAAAAGGTGGGGAGTGATCAGAAGCCACCCCCATATATCGGTAGTGGCACTGGGCATTCTGAAAAATGCAGAAAAGTACAAATCTCCCAACGACAGGGCACTAAATTATAAAGGAGTTTAACTCCTACACATTCCCCCCAAGGGGGAAATTAATTGAATACACTAAACAAGTAAAGAACAGGCAAGGCAGAAAGAAACGATTGTGCGGGAAGGAAAGCTCTCTTCCAGCTGGAAAGGTTACCTCCATCCATTTTCTCATCACAAAGCCCCTTTTGCTCAGTTCCTGGTTTTCAAAATTCAGCCCCTGCTGAGTGTGTTTGTTGGGGGTCCTATTTCCCAGGAGGTTCCTAAGTGCCTCCCCCGACTTTCCAATTCATTGTTTCTGGAGTTGGACTCCGGCTCAGGCAGCGCATTTGTGAAGCAGTTAGTTAACCAAGCTGGGAGGGACGCAGAGGCGGGGGGTGGAGGGAGAAGGGAGGGCTAAACAAATCTTCATAGATCTTTCCCTCAGAGTGGAAGGGGGTGCAAATCCATCTACTCAATATGCAGATATTTAAGGCTGTGAAACAGAAACGTCCAAGACAGCCTTTATGTCAAAGACCTAAAAAAGGAGACGAGTCTCCAGCACATTCTCCCTGTTGGAGGCCAAGTATTGCCAACCTCAAACCCTCCCACCCCCATCTTGGAAACATCACCCAAGCTTCAAACAGTGAGCCTGGAGGAGGGGGTGCTGGGGAAGTGGGGGGGGGGAGTCAGTGTAACTTAGCAACTCACTCTGACAGAAGACAGTTGTTTCTTCTAGCATCATTTTAAAATAGCTCAACTTATGTAACCTTCCTCCCCTTGTCTCATGAAACCCACCCTTGAGCTCGAGGACTTTCTCAGAGCACGATTCAGTTCATAACTGACTTCCGGTCTCCTGATTACAAGTCCTCAGGGATCTCCGCCCCCTGGCCCCCAAGAAACTCCGGTGCTTTCCCCAAGTGTGGGACCTGACATTGATGGGAGTAGCGAATCTTCTCTGCAAGCCAAGGTTCTCCACACTATTCTCCAAGGAGACTAATCCCCCCATCAACTCCACGTGACTTCACTTGAACAGGGCTTTCTCATGTCTGGCTGGGATGGTTTAGCAGTGGGATCAAACCACCCCAAGCCCGCACAGAGGCAGATTCTTCTACACAGCTTTGTCCTTCCAATCCACTGATCAGAGAGTGGAAAAAGAGTGGGGTCACCCGTGGTCACTAGTGAACTTGACTTTGAAGACCACTGAGTGTGGTCACTCCTAAGAGACCACATGGCAGTCTCCTGGGAGAACACGGGTGTGTGGGGGGGGGGGGGGAGGGGCGGAACCAGAGTCTGTGTCACACAGGAACAGAACGATTAGACCACTGTGATCCAAAGACCAGAAAACAATGCTATACGACAGTTATACATACACAGCGGCAGCAGGCAAGAAGCATTTTGACTTATTAACCATTTTAATTTGTTGCCTAGTTAGGCAACAAATCATAGATAGAAATATATATATATATATATATATATATATATATATATGAGCCCGGCAAGCTACCAAGAGTATTCCGCCCACACAGGCAGAGCCTGGCAAGCTTTCTGTGGCATATTCAATATGCCAAAAACAGTAATGATAACAGGTCTCATTCCCCTGACCTTGAAAGAGCCTCCAATCATTGGGAAAGATGAGTAAGGAGAGGCTGCTAAAATCTCCGGGCTGGGAGGAATAGAGACACTACTGAAGCCCACTCGAGTAAATCAATGAACAATGGGATGACAGTGATACACCGTTACAGTGAATCATTTTAATATGGAGCAGGCAGAGGAGGGTGGGACTGGCAGTGAACCCTCAGGAAGTGATCAAACCAAGGTGGAATTTAAAGAAATGACACTGTCACTAGCCCTAAAGTAGCCATAAATATCCAAACACCCATGGCGGGGGGGGGGGGGGGGGCTGGGGGAATCTACTTTGTAGACAGAGGGACTCAGGTTGCTAAGACTAACTGGAGCCAGTGCCAGTCCAAGGCTGCACCCCTCTGAGAGGAGCAGCTCCAACAGGGCCAAGAGCTGTGAAAGGAACACGACGGTGGACGACGAAGAGTTCCAAGCTCTTCCACTGAAAAGGACCTCGCAAACTCTTATCTGCCGAGATAGCTCCATGTGTGTGTGTGTTTGGTGGGGGGGGGGGGGGGGGAGTTTGAGAAAAAACCTCTAAGTTTCACTTTTCAGAGGCCAGAGGCTGCATTTTCCTCCTTCTGGGATTCTCCCACATCTCAAGATGTTCCTTTCTTGTACTTTTTGGGTACCCTTGGTGGTCTCTCCTCTCTGAAGAAGTGCTTTCTCTCTCCTCCCTCTCTCTCTCTCTCCCCTCTCCTCAGTGGAGAAGGGCTCTCTCTCTCTCCCCTCTCCTCTTGTCTCCTCTCCCTCTCCTCTCTGGAGATACTCTCTCTACCCTCCCCTCTCCTCTCCTTTCCTCTCTCTTTCCCTCTCCCCTCTTTCTCTCCCCATCTCTTTCCTTCTCTCTCTCTCCCTCCCTCTCTCTCCATGTCTCTCACCCCCCTCTTCTCTTCTATCTCTCCCTCCTTCCCTATCCTTCCCTCCTTTCCTCTTCCTCTTCCTCTCCTCATAATCTCTAGACCTGTTTTCATTCCCCATTTGTCCCTGAAATTCTGTAAAGAACCCAGTCAGCAGTTAGGACAGATTGTCCTTCCCTTGCAGAGAGCAGTTCCTCATGCCAGCCTGATTTTGGTGGCTCCCTGAGGACTCGGTGCCAGGGATTACCCCCCTGCCTGGACATGAGGTGGGGCTCAGATGCAGTCTGCTGATTACCAAGCGGGTGGCACGCAAGCATCCAGGTCACACAGGGATTGATGGCAGACTTTCCCAGGGCATCCAGGCCCTTCCCCAGACGACCAGAGAGGAAAGCAGTAGACCCCCACTGCCAGAACTGTCACATTATTTCTCCCCACTTCACATAAACACAGTGTAACCATGGCAGCCAAACAATGATAACCATGGCAACTGCAGCACCTGATGCATCTTCTAAACAACAAAGCCAGGGGGCCAGGGAGATGGCTCAAAGGGCTACAGGGCAACCTCACGTGTGGGAGCCTTAGGTCCAATGTCAAGAACTGAGCCACAAATAACCCACCAAGTGGAAAAGAACTGTCCCACATGGCAACATCTGCCACATGGCAACATTCATAAGCATGTCAATATTTGAGAGGCATTGACCAACCTTGTCTTTCACTTTTGCCTCTAAGAAACTTAATCTTGTGGTAACTTTGAAAGGGGAAAATTCCCATTAAAATGTGCCAGACATCACCACACACATCACCTCCAGCTGAGCAGTGATTTTAATGATTAGTTCATACCTGGGAGTTTTTCGCATTGCAAAACCAAATGCACTGACTCCTGAGTATTTCCAGAGTTCAGAGTTGTCAGTTACCTTTTGAACAGGCCCACAGAGCAAATGAGCACCAGAGTCATACAAGATAATTGCCCTAATTACACACTTTTGAATTGATATTAGACCATCAGATCAAATACCAGCTTACTGGCCACCACCTATAAACCAAGAATCCCTGTCAAAGCGATTGTGTCGATGTTCCAGGGTTAATAAAAGATGAAAATGTGTGAGTGTGTGTCCATCCAGGCTCCGTGTCCTGCTGCATGGCCATTGACCAGTCCATGCATTCCTGTAGGCAAATGCTTTCCAGTATTTTGCAGCTTTTCCCCCATTTCAGTGCTACCATTTTTAATGTGCCCAGTATTTCCTCCCCTACTTCATTTGTGAGCCACCAGCGAAAGGAACAGTAAGGAGGAAAGAACAAAATCAATTATTTTAGACAAATAAAGCCAATAAACCCTTCCTGTGACCCAAGAATAGTTTCTTGTTCATTCTTGTGACCCAAGACCATAGTGACTGGGGCCTTAATAAAGCAAAGGCAATTTGGGGTCTCCAATATGTCTCCAAACACCCTAAAACCACAAGCAAACATCCTATCTTTTAGGATACACCTGATCTGCCTTATTTCAAGCCCAAACTCCTTGCTGGTTCAGAGGGACATATGAAAGCTGATTTTTCTGACCTTGGTGCAGATGTCATGGGGGTTTTCTACAGAGACTCACACCTTCTGGGGTCATGTTTTCCATTAAGAAATGACTCTGCTGTGTTCTGGAAGGGGAGAGGTGGTTTTGGCAGATTGATTTGGAAATGAAAACCAGTCCCCTGTTGGTAAAATTTTAACTCCACTCTATAAAAGCCCGAAATGAGGATTGGTCTATTCATGACACTGGTAACAAGTGTTGGTGCGTGCACTCTTATTGGTGGATGCAATGGAAAGTGAACTGAAGCTCCTGATCAAGCACCACAACACAGAAACTCGGCAGGAAAATGAGGAGGTCTGACTCTCAGGAGAGCATCAGCCCAGAACAGGGGTGTCACAGGCCATTTCTGCAAACACAGCCTTCTGGTTCCTGCACAGTCTGACACATTAGCAGCGTGGGGTGCATTTCCATCATGGCACCAAGCACAACAATGACATTGGGGTCACAAGACAGCAAGGATGTCAGAGGGTACAGAGCAACAGTTATGGTCACATCAAAGGAAGTTGGGAAAGATTGTTTACAGCAAGAAAAGCAGGTGGGATATTTTCCTGGCATGTAGCTGACCTGTATTGAATCCTCAGAACCCCACATGGTCCCTGGAGCTTGCCAGGACGAATCCCTGAATGCAGAGCTAGGAATAAGCTCTGAGCACCACCGGATATGCACCACCGGTGCATAAAAAAATACAAAACAATACAAAAAAGAAAACCAGGGCTCTTGTGGTTTTGTATTTAACAGCATGTACAATCCTGAATCACACATTACATTTCCCTCCCCTGCCCCTCTTTTTCAAGTGGATATCAAATCCTTGATAATAGGACTATCATGAGTATGCATACTCATAGAACAACAAAAAGTATGAACAACTTAATCATTCAAGTTAAACAAGAAATGGAGTGGCAAAGGAGCCAAGCTCTGTTCAATCAACTGGGTGGTAACCACAAGGAAAGAGCAAGGTCATGCTAATTGCTCCCCCAAGTCTCACCTTGGGGATCCTGCTGCATGGCCATTGACCTGGATGGACACACACTCACACATTTTCATCTTTTATTAACCCTGGAATATCGACACAATCGCTTTGACGGGGATTCTTGGTTTATAGGTGGTGGCCAGTAAGCTGGTATTTGATCTGATGGTCTAATATCAATTCAAAAATGTGTAATTAGGGCAGTGTTGTGACTGGATTCTGCGAGCTTCTTTCTGTCCTCTCAGGTGTGTCTGGGGTAGTGCTGGGGACCCTCTGGTTCCAGAAATCTTCAGGCGGAGGAACGCCCTGGATTTGATGCTCTAATTCTGGTTGGTCCTCACACGCAGTAGTAAGTTCACAGTCTCCTCTAAAGCAAACTACCAAGATACACCTGCTTGATCATTCCTGCTGCCTCTAATTGATACAGAAGGGTGGAATACTGACATCTGGCTTTCTATCTTCCTCTGCTAGAGAGTCACAAAACAATCACAGTAACAGGTTAAGTTTACTACCGATAAATATTGCCATTTTGCATCAACACAGAAAGAAATGAACAGATTCTACCCATAACTTTTCTCTCTCTCTCCCGTCTCTCTCTCTTTCTCTCTCTCTGTATGTCTCTCTGTGTATATCTCTGTGTGTCTCTGTATGTGTCTCTGTCTCTGTCTCTCTCTCTCTCCATACCAGGACTTACTCCTACCTCTGCTAGGGGACCATATGGGGTGCTAGGGATAGAACCCAGCAGGTGCAAGACAAATGCCTCACCCGCTGTGCTATCTCTTCAGCCCCTGTAGCACTCCTAAACTAAGATTAAATGGGCTTTGGGGGCTCAGGGGTAGAAGGTCAGAGCAGGGAGTCTTTTTCTGGGACATCTCATCCCATTTTCCAAACGACAGGCCCAAGCTGCTATTACTTGCTTCATTTGTCCTCTGGGTCAGAACTGCTCCCATGCTAGCACTTCCTGATCCACTTTAACTGAATTATTTGTGGGCTGTTAGACCATCCCATGTTGATGTCAGGGCAGCTTCCATGGCACCCTAGGTCCATTGATGAGAGGCCTGGATGGGGAATCCACATTTGGGGAATTAGAAATTAACGTCAATTCGAGGAAACTGATGCTTAAATCCAATTAATATGACAGATGCCCAGGATTTTTTATCAGGATTCATCTGCACACTAGTATTTTTGGAGTTAACTCCAACATTATTATGGCATTCTCTGTCTTTCTGTTTATGCAAACAGATATTGTCACAAAGTAAAAACATACAAAAGAAATAAAGGAGAGAGAAAAGCAAATATCTCATTTGCATCATGATATTGCATTCCAGTTTGCTTCAGCTAATAACTTGAAAATAAAAGTTTCTTAAGTCATGAAACAAACATAGTCTCAAACCAAGTTGGTCAAAATTAAACTCATCTGTAATAGCTTATTCATTCTTATGCAAAAACTCAAATAATTTGTCAATAATTCCTGAAAGTCCAATTCTCATAACCTTATAACAGTTTCACAAATATTTTATACAAATCTTGATAAAAATAATTTAACTACTCAGAGTGATACGGTTGTTAAAATGCAGTACAAAGTTCAACATTGCAAATAAAACTAATCAGGACCATGGTTGACCTTATTTGTGAGTACATGATGCTATTCTGACGTAGAAATGTCTTGACTTCCTTCTTTAAAATTCTGTAAAAAAAAAACATGCATTTGATATGATTTAGCTTACTCATACAGAATTTTTTCTTATTCTTTTTAGTTTAGTTTGGAGGCCACACCCAGCAGTCCTTAGGGCTTACTCCTGGCTCTACATTCAGGGATCACTCCTGGCAGTACATGGGAGACCATATGGGATGCCAGACAAGTGCCCTACCCACTGTACTATCTTTCCAGCCTCATAGTTCCTCTTTTGTAAAAGGATTTACCCTCTTCATAAGATCTCTTTTCACATACACACACCTTCTCAACTTATCAATTTATTTCAATTTCATTTGTCCATCCTCTATTTAAAACTCCAGTTTTTATTCTTTCTTATTAAAAAAAATTGCATTTTTCTGACACATTTTTGTTCACCTAAGTTTCTCTTCATTCTTTGCCCACTCCTTCATTCTCAATAGACTGAAATTTGTATTTTTAAAATGACTTTAACCTAAAAAAAAAGGTTTTTTCCCATCTTCAATGCACAACTCAATGCACATAGTTTAAGCCTTTATCTTTAAAACAACCCTTAAAAATAGTCTGAAGAAAGATGACAAAGTTTTGGATTGTCTATGTTTACCTTCATTTTTTTCCATAAAATTGTTCATAGTGATTTATTACACTCAATATTCTAACACCAATCCCACCACCAAAGTACCTTTCCATCACCATTATTTCCTATTTTGCCAACCACCAACCACACCTGCCTCAATAGCAGGCCCTGAATGATTTATTTTGTATTGCTTCTTATGATTAAGTCACTAAAAATGATCAAAAAAGATTTCCATAAAGGGTGTGAAGATTATTGTATTTCACCATGGAGCCATTAAGCTCTTGTAATAAAAGACTACTAACATGTTATTACAGATTAAGCCTTGTGTGTTAATATTTTCTTAATCGAGATTGGTTGACTTATACTTTATATCCCATCCAATGTGGTATGCTACTCATGGTATATTAGTGATTCAGAGGATGAGATTGTTTACCTTAGTTTAAAAGTAAAATATTCCTTCTAGTTTTAGGTTTTACCTCCTTTCAAACCTTTCATTGGTGGTCGTCCTGGGAGTTCTCTTCTTAAATGTTGCAGCCCTTTCTCCCTGCTCTGTGAAGTAGAATTTTGCATGAAGGAGATGGTGGTCTGATCCCATTTGGAATTTTGGGATAGCATTTGGAATTTTCAGCAATATCTGTCAGGAAAAACTGTTGATTGAATATGATGTGGTCAATTTCATTGTGGAACAGTTCACTGGGAGACTCCAATGTCCAACGTTTAGATTTGGCCTTCTGGAATTGTGAGTTACCATGGATGGTCTTGGATCGCATGGCTGCCCCAAAACTGGGAGCTGTTTGGCACTATTGCAGCAACATGGGAAGATGCCATCGTTGACAACATTGACAAAAAATATGATCGACTGATTCAGCACCTTCATGATTGTGCAAGGAAGGCCCAGAGAGAGATAGACACAAAAAGACGCCTGTCTTCGAAAACTCTCGAGCTCATTCGCCAACGTGGCTTGGCACAAGCCTCAGGCAACCGCAAGCGAACGTCTGAGCTCACAAAGCAGTGCAGAGAAGCGATCAGGAAGACCTCAAAGAGAGAAAAGCAGCAATGCTGGCAGATGCAGCAGAAGCTGGGGAAAGCATTCACAACGCCTGCCAGTCCTTCGCCAACTACAAGACCAAGATGATTGCCCTCCGACGTCCTGATGGATCTATCACATTTTCCAGAAGGCAATGGAGAAGATTATCCATGACTTCTATTCGGATCTCTTTGATAGCCACGTCCACCTGCCCACATACCAAATTCCGCAGGAAGGGTATGTCGTTCCCAATGTTCTCCCTTCTGAAATCCGACACCATTTCGTTGGTAAAGAAGTGATCAGCACCTGGCCCAGGCAAGGTCAGACCCAAACACCTAAAGAACCTGCTGTCAGTACTCATCAATACACTGGCTCAGCTCTTCACACGCTACCTGTCTGAATGCAAGGTTCCGTCCCAGTGGAAAACCAGCAGGAGTTTACTACTGTACAAGAAGGAAGACATCCACGACATTGGCAACTATCACCCAATCTGCCTGTTGTCTCTCATCTACAAACTGTTCACTCGAATCATCCTGAATAGGATTGGAAGAACACTAGATGAAAGGACAACCATGCGAGTAAGCAGGGTTCTGAAAAGGATTCAGCACGATTGACCGTATCCACACGGTAACCAAGCTCATTGAGGTTTCTCGGGAGTTCAAGATGCCGCTCTGTCTAATGTTCATTGATTTAAAGAAGACCTTTGATTCTGTTGAAATGGAAGTGGTCATCGAAGCCCTAGCCAAACAGGGCGTTCAAACTCAATACATCAGGATCCTTTGTGAGCTGTATTACAGATTCACTAAGGATCTCACCATTCTACAAGGAAGTGATCATCCATGTCAAGAGAGGGGTTCGGCAGGGTGATACCATTTCACCAAAACTCTTCAGTGCCACCCTTGAGAACATCATGTGACGACTGGAATGGGAAGGAATGGGAATGAAGATAGATGGTTGGCAACTACACCATGTCCACTTCGCTGATGACATCGTTCTAATAACACCAAACATTAGCTAAGCGGCACAAATGCTGACTGATTTTGACCAGAAGTGTGGAAAGGTCGGACTACAGCTGAATCTCACAAAGACAATGTTTATGAGAAACGGTCTCGTTTCTGAAATTCCATTCGCTCTCAACAGAACAAACATCTCCAAATGCAACAGTTATGTGTATTGAGGTCAAGAAGTCAACATGACGAATGATCTGTCACCTGAGTTCTGCAGGAGGAAGAGAGTGGCTTGGAATGCCTTTAAGAGAATCGAAGAAATAGCTAAGAGGACTAAGAACCTCCGGCTCTGGGCACATCTCTTAGGCTCCACCATCCTTCCTGCATTAACATAGGGCTCAGAGACCTGGGTCCTATGAAAACAGGATGAGAACACTATTTGGGTCTCCCAAAGAGGAATCAAAAGAGCTATGCTTGGAGTAGCATGCTTCACTCAAATGAGAGAAAGAATCTGGAATTCCGACCTCCATCGATGATCAAGAATCAGGGACACTGCCTCGTTTGCCAAAGCGTCAAAAATCAGATGGGCTGGACACAAAATGAGATTTGGAGAGGACTGCTGGACTAGAGATGTTACCGACTGGATTCCACAGGACGTCAAAAGATCGCATGGCTGCCCACCTACAAGATGGTCAGACTTCTTTGTCAAGACCCTGAATGATTGGTTTGAGGCTCCTTGTGTTCCTAGAATGAGCAGATGCCATTGGGCTACACTAGCACATGACAGGGACAAATGGAGAGACGTTACTCGTGCCCACTCAAGCAAATCGTTGAGTAACAGGATGCCAAGTGATCAAGTGATCAAACCTTTCATTAAAGACCAGTTTTCTCCATGGCTTGGAGGTCAGCCACACATGCTAGGGGAAAAGGGAGCTCAGATAGAGAGGGAAGCACCAAATAAAGGGTGTTGGGAGGATCCTCCCAGGATGGGAGAAGCATGCTGAAAGTAGACTATAGACCAAACATGATTGCCACTCGATGCCCCTTTTGCAAACCACAAGACCAAAAAGGAGGGAGAGAGAACAAAAGGGTATGCCCTGCCACAGAGACAGGGTGGGCTAGGAGGGATGGGGGGTGGGAGGGATACTGGGATCCCTGGTGGTGGTAAATGGACACTGGTGGAGGGATGGGTGTTTGATCATTGTACAATTGAAACCTAAGCACAAAAATTTGTAAATCTACAACTGTACCTCATAGTGTTTCACTAGTAAAAATTTAAAAATAAAAACAAAACAAAACAAAGACCAGTTTTCCCTTGAGGCAGAACTTCAGCAATAGTACAGTACGTAGGGTGTTTGCCTTGCATGCAGATGACCCAGGTTTGATTCCTGGCATCACATATGTTTTCCTGGCCCTCCAGGAGTGATATTTGAGTGCAGAGCCAGGAGTCAGCCCTTCGTCAGTACAGTCAGGTGTGGCCCAAAACAACAAAAAAAAAATTTTTTTAAGTTTTAAGTGTTTTACAATAAATACATATTTCATTTTTCTAATGTTCTCTGTCCATTAAGCATTCAGAAACATCAACTCTTTAAAAATTCAGCTTTCTAACCAAAACATCTTCAGCAAATATTTTTATTTGTTCTGTGGCACTTTGCTTTATTATATAATTCCTGTCACATTACGACACCAAATTATCCTGATCTCATAAAGTGAGTTGTTGGTAAATATCCCTGTTTTTCTACTCTTTAGTGGACTTCAAAAATTATTCCATTCATTTTCAATCTTTCTAACATCATTCCACTCCCAGGGCTCCTCAGGGCTCTTCAGCCTTTTATTTCTCTGGAGATCTAGGTTTCAGATATGGCATTTTTTTCTGCCTAAATTGTTTCTATAATGTTTAGGGGGGGGCTGGAGCAATAGCACAGTGGGTAGGGCGTTTGCCTTGCACATGGCCGACCCAGGTTCAATTCCTCCATCCCTCTCAGAGAGCCTGGCAAGTTACCGAGAGTATGGCACCCGCAAGGCAGAGCCTGGCAAGCTCCCTGTGGCGTATTTGATATGCTAAAAACAGTGACAACAAGTCTACCAATGGAGACGTTACTGGTGCCTGCTTGAGCAAATAGATGAACAACGGGAGTACAGTGCAGACAGACAGTGCTAATGTTTGGGGGAGAGGTCTGATAGCAATGGATTTCCTCCATTTTTGTTTATCTGAGAAAGTCTTTCTCTTTTTCTAAACGGTATTTTTGAGGCATACTGAGTCCTGGACTAGCAGCTTTTATTTCAGCCTCTTAAAATGGCTACTCAACTGTCTTTGGTCTTACATTCTTAGGTCAAATAAGGCTCTTACTTCACTGTAGGAAACAATTCTAATCAGTTCTCTGTGCCTATCTATACTTTTATCTTTTTGTGAATAACTATAAATGGGAATATTATGTAATTTTTTCAATTTGATATCTTCAAACTCAATATAATATCTTCGTACTTCATATGAGTTGATGCAACTCTATTAATAGTCTTTTCCTTTTTATTTATGAGTAGTATTCCTTTGTGCACATATATATCCCAATCTTCCAGTTAATGACATTTGGATTATTGCCAGTTTTCAACTATTATAAATAAAGTTCCTATGAATATTCATGTGCAGGTTTGGTGAGAACATAATTTCATTTCTCTACTCAGAAGTAAGGTGCTTGTCTATATGGCATGTTTCAATTTATAAGAAGTCAGCAAACTGATTGCCCCAGCTTGCTTTCTCATCAGTAACTTGTCAAAGGTATAAGCTGCATCCTAGCTCACATTTGGTGTATTGACTCCTTTTCATTTTAGCTGTTTTAATTGGTGTATTGAGGTTTATCATTATGGTTTTATTTTGAAATATCCTAAGATAGAGAGAGACAGAGAGAGACTGGTAGAGCCATAAGTATATCCTCTTTGGTAAGAAAACCTTTTCAATTCCTTCACTCATTTTTTTGAAAACTGGGCTGTTTGCTGTTATCTGTTATTCCCCTACTATGTGTCTTTCTATCCCACATATGAGAGAGCTCATTCAGTGTCTGTCCCTCTCTGACTCATTTCACTCAGCATGATACACTCCAGATCATCCATGTAATAGCAAATGGCATGATTTCACCTTTCTTAGAGTTGACTAATATTCCATTATATGTATGCTCCATGGTTTCTTTATTCAGTCATATGTTCTTGAACTCTTGGATCACAAATACCCAAAGGCAGCAAAAACTGAGAACCCCTCTTCAGTAGGAAGCTTACCATGGAGTGTGTGTGGAAGGGGGGAGGTGGTGTTATATAATAGCAAGGACGTGGGGGGACACTGGGACATTGTTGAGGGGAAAGAGACACTCTGGTGGTGGTACTGGAAACTTTTATGCTTGAAACCATGCATTGATAGTATTGTGAACCACATTGTCCAAAATAAAGTAACATACCAAAAATTTTTAATTGGGTTGTTTGCATTCAGATGGTTAAAAGTTGATAATTTTATGTGGATTTTGCACACAAATATTTTCTTCATGTAGCAGGCACCCTGGGCTAGGGGAATTAGAAAGTAATAAAATCAAGATACAATCTGAAAATAAGTTATCCTTTTATCAGTCCTTTTTCCTGACCAAAGACATGAAAGCTGGAGCCCCTATGAGGATGGTTCACAGGAACAAAACTTTGATAAGACTGAATGAGGGCAACTGCAACCTGAACACAGCACCTTAGACCTCTCAGCCATCCCAACTGCTCATAACGCCCAAAAGTAGAGAGATTATGGGGAATCATGTCTGCCATGGAGGCAGGGGAAGGTGGGGGTTAAACCCAGGATATTGGTGGTGGGGAATGTTCACTAGTAGAGTGGTGAGTGTTTGATCATTGTGTGATTGTAACCCAAACATGAAAGCTTGTAACATCTCACAGTGGTTCAATAAAATTTAAAAAAAAAAAAAGACTGAATGAGGGCAGGCCAGAGAATCTGAGCCTCTTCAGGAAAGGAGAACTTCCAACAGGAATATAAGGTCCTGAGAAGACAGAATGGTGGAATGGAGGCATTGGAAAGACAGCACAGAGGGGAGAATGTTTGCAGTGCACTCGACTGACATGGTCCCCTGAGCCCACCAGGAGCGATCCCTGAGCACAGAACCAGGAATAAGTCTTGAGCACCTCCAGGTGTGGTCCACAAATAAAGATGCAATGGATACCACCCAAATGTCAAAGTATTTCCCCCTTTGCAATGCCCTAGCAATGGACTCTTACTATGAAGAAAGTGTCCAAGTGGTGGCACTTTGGGGAAAGGACTTTGAATCATTCTTTATCTCCTCCAAAACTTCTCTGTGAGACATGGAGGAGGTTGGGATAGACCTTTTTTTTATATTGAATCACTGTGAGACACAGTTACAAAGCTTTCATGATTGAGTTTCAGTCATACAATGATCAAACACCCATCCCTCCAGCAGTGCACATTTTCCAACACCAATGTCCCCAATATCTCTCCCCCATCCCAACCCTCCCCCTGCCTCATGGCAGATAGTTTCCCCCATACTCTCTACTTTTGGGTATTATGGTTTGCAATACAAATACTGAGAAGCTATCACGTTTGGTCCTTTATCTACTTTCAGCACTCATCTCCCATCCTGAACTATCCCTCCAACCATCGTTGACTTAGTGATCCCTTCTCTATTCAAGCTGCCTTCTCCCCCAGCACATGAGGCAGGCTTCCAGTGAAGGAGCAATATTCCTATCTCTACTGTCTTTGGGTGTCAGTCTCACATTGTGTTATTTTATATTCCATAAATGTGTGCAGTCATTCTATGTTTGACCCTCTCTTTCTAACTCATTTCACTTAGCATAATGCTCTCCATGACCAGCCTCTTATAAGCAAATTTCATGACTTCATCTTTCCTGACAGCTGCATAGTACTCCATTGTGTAGATGCACCAAAGTTTCTTTAACCAGTCGTCTGTTCTCAGGCACTTGGATTGTTTCCAGATTCTAGCTATTGTGAACAGTGCTGCAATGAACATACAGGTGCAGATGGGGATAGACCTTCTTTGACGCTCACTCTAACCTGAGAACCCCCAGCTCCTGAAGAATTCAGAGCCTTAAGATGTGTTCCCACACCACGCAGACCAAGATGCTCTCAGCTACAGCCCAGGACCATGGTGTCCATGATCTCCTGCAAACTCTGCCTGCTTTGGCCTCTTGGCACTTTCTGATGACCCCAGCCAAAAAACAATGGTTCTCTCTCTAATTGTGCTAAGGCCACTTCTCCCTGCTTCATACAACTGCTGGATTTGCCAACTATTGAATACTTTACTTAATATCTCAAGCATCAGTCAGGGCAGGAGACTTGATGGATAAATAAATTCTCTCAAAGTGTGGCTCAGATTTTCATTATTTTATCAATATTTTACAATAAGCAGAAGTTTCTGGATTTTCTATTTTTATCAAGTTTTTTCCTTAGGGTCCTGTTTTTAGTGCTTTATCAAATAAATGTCTGTAAAGTGATATCTCTTATGTTTTCTTTAGAATTTTTACTATTTAAGAGTCTATATATTATGTCTTCAATTCACATTTTTAAAAACTTTTTATATGGTACAAAGTACCAGTTGGTTTACTTTCCGCACATAGATATAGAATTGTTCCCCTACCATTGGTTGAATCAACCATATTATGACTGACATGATTGTAGGAATGTCTGAAGTCAATCTTATTAATATTCCTTTGTGGATACAATTTGGACTTTGTTTTTACTGCATTTGGCTGCTCTAATTTTGATCTACTTTTGTATTTCATTAGTTTATCTCTGATATGTTTTGAATGAATTCAACAACTATTTATTAAGCTTCACTTTAGAGTCCCCTTTCATGAACCTGGGGACATTGATGGCAGGAAGGGGACACTGGAGGTGGGATTGGTGTTGGAAAGTTGTAAGCCTGAAACAATTCTATTAGGAACAACTTTGTAGACGTGAGAGAAGAAGGAGGAGGAGGAGGAAGAGGAGGAGGAGGAGGAGGAGGAGGAGGAGGAGAATTTCCTTTTAAGGCTGTCACTTATAAAAATCATCCAGCTTAAGGTTCTGTGTCCTTGAACTCTCCTATCTAAAAGAAATCATCTGTTTTCTTACTTTTGTATTGTATCTTTACATCCTATGACACCAAAATTTTTAATTCCTATGGACCCTCTTGTGTGTACTCAATCAGCACAGTTTTACAGGGGCTTTATTTCCCCACATGATGACTTCATTTATATTGTTCTCCCAGCCTAAAAACTCTTCCCTCCCATTCTGTCTGGACATATTTAATTTCTACTTTAAAGGCTTTTCTTAAAGGTCATGACCAATGTATAATTTCCCTAGTATGATTCATCTTCCTTGGCTGAATTCTTTGAACAATTAATCTGCACCTGTCTTATGAAAAGTAACATTTTTCTCCTCATAGTTACCTACCTGTGTCCTATTCAAGTCTCTCCTTAATGTTAAGGAGGACCAGACAAGGGAATTCAGGACCTACCAACCTAAACTTACTCACATTCAATGTCATGACTTTGTGACAACCCCATCGTCCCATATTTTGGAAGTGAATCAAAGAGAGTGCCAAATTTAACTACTCAAGGGAGGGCCATTGGAACTCTATCCAGAATCCACTGAGCTGGTTCTAAATCATCATTCTCGTTCCTCACCCTCTCACAACCATGTGTGTCCCTGGCTTGGGACACCTCTTCTGACAGAGCATGAGGTTCCGTCTCCCTGCATGTAAACTTGCCACACAGATGAGGTTCTTGAGCTGGAATGGCACTGATGAACAACCAGTGTCACTGGCCCATTCCAGTGGATGGGAGAGCCGGAGTTCAAGGCCCCCTCCCAACCTCTCCCTACTTTCATTACAGTCCTGAGAGCAAGAGACAGGGAAATGAAAAGAATCTCACCTAAGTAGACTGTATCTGAAGATCGTAATAAAGACTCATTTTGTACTTCAGCTTTTGCGTTTTTCCTAGAAATATATTTTTCTCTACTGCACAGTCATTTTCTTCTAATTTCTCATGGGAACACCAGACTGGCAGTTTGGGGTTGCAGATAAAACTGAAAATTCCTGCAGTCGACTTCTCTAAGAGCAAAATATCGATTTTCCCAGCATCTGCAGAGATAATGCAGATGCCTGACACTCCCGTGTCAGAGGAGCAACACACAGTACAGAGGGAGAAGACGATATGGTTTGTCCAACTATTGTTTGCCAGACAGATAATCAAGGATTCTTCCATAATCCTTCAGACCTCTATTTCCTCAGAGGTAAAATCATGATAAAGGCAGTTTTCACGATTCTATGAATAAAAGTGGGAAAGTGCAAAGGCTGTGCCAATCTAATAACATCAAGGCTCAGTCAGGCGTAGACATGATTCTGGCTCTTAGAGATGGTGGGATTGGGAAGACAGGAAGCAGGAAGCGGATTCCAATGTTGCCTCCACCATCCCACTGTGCCAAGCTCTTGCTGTTGCTCCAGGACATGGCAGTGTACTGGGGAACCACCAGTCTTCCCCTCCCGATTATGCATGGCAAAGACTGATTGCCCAAACTGCACTTCCAAAATGAAAAACAAGTGACACTAAGTACCTCTCATGACACTAAGTACCAATTCCCAAGCCCAAACTAAGGTCATGTTCTCACAAGCAAGCCCACCACCACACCAAATACCATTCCTCAGCCCCACCCCAGCCACCACTCAGCAAAGGAGCAGTTATCCATGGTCAGAAATGTCCCAGCAGGGAGAAGAGCTTCTAGTATAGTTCTTCACGATTTCCAGGACCTCTCCAAGCACCTTCCAAATGGAACGACAAATGGATGAATGAGCATCAAAGTGACGAATGCACACAAAGCACTTCATAAAGGAAATTGATCTTTTCATTTGCAATCATTTCCTTTAGAGAAATATGAGGAGGAGCATGAGAGAGAAAGAGATAAACTTTTAAGATCAACTCTCTTAGCAACTTCCAAATATGCTACTAGTGGGGTTTGCTGCAGACACTCCAACCTACGTAGCTTTGGCATCCTGATTATTTTGAACCAAAGACACCCCCAGAAACAGCCGGTACAGAAAAAAGCACTGTTTGGTCCTTGAAAGCAAGAGATTAATCCTCTTTTGAAAAAGTAAACTCTTTTTTCACTTTGTAACAGAGGCACAGCCAGATTTTGTACCACCAGAGATAAGGATTTAAGGTGGAAAGGATTAAAAATTTAACTTTGTTACTTCTTCATAATTCACAGAATTCTTATTTCTCTTAATCCTTGTCCAAAAACGATAGTAACACAAAATACTCAGGTCATTTCTCCAAGCCCCCTATATATGGTGAGTCTATATACATTAAAGTAAATTCATTTTTCTCTTCTGATAATCTGTATTTACATCAATATTATTATTAAACCAGCCAGAGAACCTGAAAGGAAAGAAAATGTTCTCTCCACAATGCAATCACTACAATCACTATCTATGTGGCATATTCTCATGACTAATTTGGTTTTTTAAATTTTTATTAGGGGGCTGGAGTGATAGCACAGTGGTAGGGCGTTTGCCTTGCATGCAGCCAACATGGCCGACCCGAGTTCGATTCCTCCGCCCCTCTCAGAGAGCCTGGCAAGCTACCGAGAGTATCTCACCTGCACGGCAGAGCCTGGCAAGCTCCCCGTGACGTATTCGATATGCCTAACATAGTAACAACAAAGTCTCCAATGGAGATGTTACTGGGCTCGCTCAAGCAAATCAATGAACAATTTTTATTAATGAAACACCATGAGTTACAGTTGTAAACTTACAAATTTTTGTACTTGGGTTTCAGTTATACAATGACCGAGTACCCATCCCTCCACCAGTGCCCATTCTCCACAACCACTGATCCCAGTATCCCTCCCACCCCCCATCCCCACCATCCCACCCTGCCTCTGTGGCAGGGCATTTCTTTTTATTCTCTCTCTCCTTTTGGGTGCTGTGGTTTGAAAGAGAGGGACAGACATAGAAAGATTGCATTCATTTGGGGAACATAAAGTAACAAAATAGGAGACTAACACCCAAGAATAGCCGATATAAGTACCATGTGGTTTACTTCATGGCTTGGAGGCCAGCCACACACGCTAGGGGAAAAGACTAATTTGTTTTTAACTAGAAATATGCGCCTTCTTCGCCTGCCATAGATGCAGGCAGGGGGTACGGGGTGGAGATGATGGGAGGGAAACTGGGCACAGTGGTGCTGGGAAATGTGCACTGATGGAGGGATGGATGTTGGAATACTGTATGACTGAAATCCAATCATGAACAGCTTTGTAAAAATAATAAATAAATAATTTTTAAAAAAGAAATGTGTGCCTTCTGACTCCCTTTGCCCATTAATTTCTCCCTGCAGTGAATTGTCTTTCTGCATAGTTGATGGTTTTCTTGTACAGAAGTCTTTTTGGCTCGATGCATTGCCTCTCATTTATGCTACTTTTGTTGCTTCAATCTTTGGTGTCGATTCCAAAAATCTTGTATTTTTGAGAACTCTATTGAGAAGATCACTGTCTATGTTATCTTCTAGGGGCTTCATGGATTCAGATCTTAGGTTCAATTCTCATTCATTGAGGTTGAAGCTTGGGTATGGTGTAAACCAATTGTCCGATTTACCCCATGCCATTAATTTAAGAAAGTATATGTATATATAAGTATGTATAACTATATGTATGTATGGTAAAGTAAAGTAAAGGCCCTCCCGTTGATCATCGATTTGCTCGAGCGGGCCCAGTAACGTCTCCATTGGAGACTTTGTTGTTACTGTGTTTGGCGTATGGAATACGTCATGGGGAGCTTGCCAGGCTCTGCTGTGTGGGCGAGATACTCTCGGTAGCTTGCCGGGCTCTCCGAGAGGGGCGGAGGAATCGAACTCGGGTCGGCCATGTTGGCTGCGTGCAAGGCAAACGCCCTACTGCTGTGCTATCGCTCCAGTATAAATAACTGTATGCAGCTCTAAATACTTTGTCTCTGTTAATACCTTGTGGACAGTACTTAAATATCAGTAGGGTAGTGAGATACATATATCAGTAGTTGATAGTTACTTTAATTCAACATTATCAGTACATCTTCACATCAGTACTGTATCTCAACAGTGTTTTTTCAAGTGCATGGTATGGAATAGATGTTCTATAATGTTTAGGATTTTGGGTTCTTTTTTATTTCTTGTTTTGCTGTTTTGTTTCATTTACCTAATACTTCAAGTTTTCATTGTTTTTAGTGAAAATGCTTCTCATTCCTAAGTCTTTGCAAAGTCCATCAATATATAATACGCTGAAAAAAGTATTAATATAAAAGACAAATAACTACATTATCATAACAAGTGGAAAATAAATTTTTATTGATATTTCTTTAAAGGATTTTGATATTAATGAATTTCTGTAATTGTTAAAGTTTATTTTAAGTCATTTGTAGTATACTGAAATTTATTTTTTTTCTTGATTTATCATGGGCTAATGCCTTGCGCTCAGCCAGCCCAGCCTAGCCGGGTTTGATTCCTCTGCCCCTCTCGGAGAGCCCGGCAAGCTACAGAGAGTATCTCGCCTGCACTGCAAAGCCTGGCAAGCTACCCGTGACCTATTCAATATGCCAAACACAGTAACAACAAGTCTCAAAAATGGAGACGTTACTGGGCCCACTCAAGCAAATCAATGAACAAGGGAAGGATAGTGACAGTGACAGTGATTCTTTTCCCACTTTGTTCCCATGGTTCCTTTGTTGTAAATCATTTGACCATATGGGTCATCTCTGGGTTCTCTGTTCTAGTCTGTTGACCTATATCTCTGTTTTTATGCCAGTACAGGCAAGCACCCTACCCACCAGATGTTATTTTACTGTTATTGAACTCAATTTAAGATAACAAATGTTATCACCCTAATCTTAAGTAGCTTTGAAAGAGAAGAAAGGGCTGAGCGCATTGTACATGAGAGCCCAATTTTATCCCCAGGGATGCATAACCCCCTCCAAACACCAAACCAGGAGTAGTCCACAACACTGCCAGTGTGCTCTCATAAACATAACAAAACACAAAAACAAAAGTGGTGATCAAAAGTGCCCAAATCATAATGGCCAGAGAAAGCAGCAGCCTCACGAAGGTGGCCAGAAAAGACAAAAGCTTCGTCAGAAACTGGTACTTGGTCAATAGAAGAATCAGTAACTTTCAGTGGAGGAATGCTGCTTGAGCCTCTATGAGCTGTTTTGTAAGATGAAAGAAATTCCCACCTGCAGAGAGGCCTTGGCTTTGGATAAGAACCATCTGAGCTCATGTCCACACATTTAACAAAGCCGCTCCCCAAGACTTCCCTGGTGCCTCCATCTCTCGTTAAAGCATCTGGCAACAATAGCACTAACTGTGGGTCTTTCTGAGGAGACCTCAGAGTTTCTTGAATTTCCAGGGGGGAGTCCAGAATACTCACTCTTTGCCTGGGCCATGAGAAAATTGCCTGAAATCCTCCAAGTCACTTCCTGTCTATGAAGTGACTTCCTGTCCATGGCCTTCCACTGGCAATTTCTTCCTTATCCTGGGGCAAACTTTCCACCCCAAACTGTAGACACTCATCCCTCAGCATAAATACCTCTCATGGGCATCTTTCATCCCCTCCCAAGCAGAGGACACAGATCCAGGCAAGGACCTAAGTATCAGGCCCCCAATGTGATAAGCCATTCAGTGGCTAACCCCATACATGCACCATTTGAGCCTGAAGTCAGCCTGTTTAGGGATTTGGAGCCATTGGAACAGTTTACATGAGCTCAGGGACCCACTTGGCTCACCGGATTGTCCTACAGAGACACCAGCCATAGACATTCTTCCTGAAATCCAGCTCAGGGCAGCGTCACGGATCTTGGGTACCGGAAGGAGGAGACTGAGGTACATGAAGGGCTGGTCTTGTCATTTCTTTGTGTGTCTGGTTTCCTTCCCAGAAGCACACTGACGGAGGTGTGCTGGCTGTTCATTCTGGTCTGACCATTAGTTCCCAGGATGCATGAGGAGTTTCCATCTCAGAATCAGGATCCTCCTGGGGGAGCTGTCTGAATTGCATGCATTCCCAGAAAAGCATTCACGAGGGCCACAGAGGCAAGCAAGCCATGGTTTACTGCTGGGAGGTCATAGGGAGGCACACTCGCCATTCAATTTGTGTCGTTTCCTGATCTCTCACCCTCCCACTGCCTCTCTGCTAAACTTCTCTTAGAATTAGATGTCTTCCAAAATGTCTACACCTGCTCACTATCCATAATTCCCCCTGACTACCTCCCAGGCAGGCAAATCACATCATTCATGCAATGATATGACTCATAATAAAGATCACATAATGAGTTTGGGGCCAAGCATATGGCACTGTTGCATCAAAGAGGTCTGCACCAGCAATCAGTTTAGAACCAGAAACAGAGCCAGCTTTGGTCCTAATAGGTACAAAAATTTTCCATGGCTCCCCTGTGACTCTGGGGGAATTGCAATGCCCTCTGCTTCCATTACCCTTTGCCAATGTCTACTACCCTGTAGGTCACTTCCCCATGGAAGGAGAGAATCATGAGCTGTGGAGGTCTAATGGCAGCACTAGGGCTGGAGGCCTCTGTGGCTGCTGATCTGATGAGGACCACAAACAGGTGGCTCTGAAGGCTCTGAACCACATTGGACATGGCTGCCAGGCTCGATGGTGTCGTGTGCAGTGTTGAAGTGAGCACAAGAAGAAGATAAAGTTTAAACACTTTATCTTATTCCAAGGCTAAAGGCTATTTGGATTTTGAAGAACAATCTGATTCCAAGCTCCACCAGTCAGAATAGCCCGACAGAAATACTGCTGTCCTTGAAACTGTTCCCAGAAACGCACCCATGCACACACTTGCACACACACACACACACACACACACACACACACACACACACACACACACGGTGAGTGAGCAAGGACGTCTGAAGGTGAAATGATAACAGGGCATTGTGCCTCTTCTACACTCACGCCCCCTTCCTTGCATCATTCTCTTCAGAGGAAGCCTTCCTTTCTTTTTAGGAGAGTGGAGGTGGTGCACGTCGTCACCAGATGCCACAGGGCTGCAGCAGCCTCACCAATTTGCAGCCCCATCTTTCCATGCATGACTTCTGCCTTCTCCTCTCTGGAAAGCTTCCCTTTCTCACAACAAAGGTGATGCAGCGTACAGAAAGACCTAAAGCCAAGTGTATATGATCTGACCTCTCTCACGACAACCTGGCCCACATTATTTACGGTAGCCACTGAACGCTGCCAATCCCATCAGGGAACAAAGCACACTCATTTGCCACATCACAAGATGAGTGTTTGGGTGTCAGCAGGAAAGGGAGAAGTTTCGGACCCTGCTGGTTTTCTGGATGAAATGCTGGGGATTGCCCCCTAGCTCGCTGGCCGGGCTATTACCCCTTCTTTCCCCTCCTCCACAGAAGGCTGCTCATTCCAGTCAGAGGTCTCTCCTCACTCGTAATGGAACTCACACTATTGCTGCAGTTCCTCAGGAACACATTCATCTTCATTCAAGCAAATTTCTTTCCCAATCCAGCTTGTGCAAAGTAGTATAAAATATTTGGTAATGACAAAATATTTTAAAGTAAAATCTTAAATCTAGATAAATGTGGTTGTTTGTCTCCGTTGACATGGTAGTTAATCTAATTAAGATATGGGATATATTACAGATAACATATTATATATACAGTTTTTTATGGTGCCAGGATTGAACAAAAAGCATGTAGTCTAATTCTAAGCCATATCCCACTCCAAATGCAATATATTTTAATCTTGCATATTAAATTAATAATCTGATAAGAGTGAGCTCAATGGGCCAGTACATATTTCATATACAGGAGGCCTATGTTTGATCCCTGAGCTGCCTGGTTCCCTGATTGCAGAGCCTGGAATAACCCTTCAGTACACTACCAGGTGCAGCACTCAAGCCAAAACCAAAAAACATTCATGTTTGTCACCTTATTGTCATAGTCTTTTTTAAAACAAACAGAAGCCCTGTTTTTTAAATTGGCAAAGGACAGCCCATACGGCATGGTGCAAGGAAGAAGGGACATTGAACATTCTAAAGATTGAAGGCCTCCCATCCAAGTACTAACCAGGCCCAACACTGCTTAGCTTCCGAGATCAGACAAGATCAGGAGCATTCAGGGTGATATGATCATCACAGTAGTACCTCAGAAAATTAAATACCTCGGAATCATCTTAACCAAAGAGGTGAAGGACCTGTACAAGGAAAATTACCAAACACTACTTCAAGAAATAAAAGAGGACACTAGGAAATGGAGACACATTCCTTGCTCATGGACAGGGAGGATTAGCATGATCAAAATGGCATTACTGCCCAAAGCACTATACAAATTAAATGCGGTCCCTATCAGGATACTCATGACATTTTTCAAAGAAATAGACAAAATGCTCCTGAAATTCATATGGAGCAATAAACCCTCATAAATAACTAAAGCAATCCTTGGGAAAAAGAAGATAGGTGGTATCACCTTCCTCAATTTCAAACTGTACTCCAAAGCAGTAATTAAAACAGCATGGTATTGGGCTAGAAACAGACCCACAGTCCAATGGAACCGAGTTGAATATTCTGCCACAGACTCCTAAATATATGACCACTTAATCTTTGACAAAGGAGCAAGAAATGTGAAGTGAAACAAGGAAAGCCTCTTCAACAAGTGGTGCTGGGAAAACCTGCAAAAAACACGAACTCTGACCTCTATCTAATGCCAGGCACAAAAGTCAGATCAAAATGGATTAAAGACCTCAATATCTAACATGAATCCATAAGGTACATAGAGGAAAATGTAAGCAGAACCCTCCATGACATTGAAGCTGAAAGCATTTTTAAGGATGTAACATTATTTTGGCCAACTCTCTCCCCCTCCATTTTTTGCTGTTTTTAAAAGATAGCCATCTTAGAGGGTGTGAATTGATAGCTCATAGCTTTGATTTACATTTCTGCAGCAGCTAATGATTTGAGCGTCTTCTTTCTCATGTACATTTTGCCCACTTGTATGTCTCCTTTGGAGAAATTGTCCTCATTGTTTTTATTTCAGGCTGGAGCAATAGCACAGCGGTAGGGCGTTTGCCTTGCACGCAGCCAACATGGCCGACCCGAGTTTGATTCCTCCGCCCCTCTTGGAGAGCCCGGCAAGCTACCGAGAGTATCTCGCCCACATGGCAGAGCCTGGCAAGCCACCCGTGATGTATCGATATGCCAAACACAGTAACAACAAGTCTCACGAAGGAGACATAACTGGGCCCACTCAGCAAATCAATGAACAATGGGAGGACCATGACCATGACCGTTTTTATTTCATACAATTACAGTAATTCTTTATATATTTTTGGACATTAGTTTACATTCATATTATATTCATTTTATTTTCTGTCATTCTGTGGGGTGGTTTTTTTCTTTATTATTTCTTTGGACCACATAAATTTGTCATTTTAATGAAATTAAATTTAAATTTTAATGAAGTTAATTTTTTGTTGCCTTGGCTTCTGATGAACTTTAGAGGCATCATTATCAAAATAATAATAATAATAATAATAATAATGTGGGAAAAGGGAAACTCCAGTGTTTTTCTGGACTGTAGCCCCTGGGGAAATAATCTGGCATTTTCTTTGAAACTTGAACAAGCAATTCCACTCCTAACACAGACCTCAAAGTACTACAAACTGGACTTCAACAGATTCTAAGTATGTCAGAGGTAGGACAACACTGACTCACCAGAAAGCCAAAGGCCCATAACAGGCAAATAGAATGGAATCAAACTTTGTGATACAGCTGAATGTTTTTAAGTAATAGAATAAATGAGTTATGTTACAACATGGATGAATCTGGGGAAACATTAATGATAAGTGAAATGTCAAGCAGGAAATGATAAATACTACATCATCTCCAACATATAAAATATGAAATAGGCACATTTATAGAGACAGGGTTGAGATTAAACTTAGATATTATGAGAAAATGTTCATTTTCGTTTAACATTTTCCCAAATTATCCAAGTTTTCAATAAATTGCCAGAAGCTTATCTATACATGTATTCATGTGTTCTTTATTCTTTTATCCCTTTTATTTCTATTTTTGATTTGTAATTATCTTCCTTCATTATCCGTCTAGCTAGGGGCGAGTTGGTTTTGCTGGTATTTTAAGGAAGTCTTCTTTGGGCTTTATTTTTCTCTGTGGTGTGTCTGATCATTTTTTGGAGATTTCTTTTTTTGCTTATTTTATTTTTTCCTTTTTCTAACTTCTGCAGGTGGAACAAGAGGTCATTCCTATCATACTTTAGTCTTTTCCCATAAAAAGGATTCAAAGTTGCAAATTTCCCTCTGAGCTCTGGTCTGCCAATTTAATGTGCTGTTGTTTTGTGATCACTCCCTTTAAAATATTTCTAATTTGTGTTTTGATTTATTTGGAGCTTCCCAAAGTATCTTATTGTTGCCCTTTCCTAATTTCCTTTCACTGTGGGTGGTGGTTTCATTCTTCAGTTTGATTGGGTCTATTTGGTGTGATCTTACCATCCATGTACACTGGAGAATTCTGCAGGTCGTTTGTTTAGTATTTTCAAGAATCTCAAATCAACCGCAAAAGTTGTTTGTTCAAAATTGTGTTTAGTCTGATGCATTGGTTTGATTGATTAGACAACTTGCTGAGAAAAAAAAGTGAACATCCATCCCATGAATATGGATTTGTGACTTTCTCCTTTAATTGTTATCAGCTTTTTCTGCATGGCTTTGAAATTGTGAATAGGTGTGTGGATATTCATATCTGTTCTATCATTTGGATAAAATGACCCTTTATCATTATGAAATGGCTCTGCCATTGATAATGTCTTTATCTCAAGATCAATTGCATCTGGTCTTTGTATAACCATGCCAGATTTTCTGTTCTTTTGTTAACTTGTTAAAGAGAACTGGTGTCCAATTATTTAAATATAAAATAAATAATGGGTTGTATGCAAGCAGAATTATGACAGGGATTGCTTGGGAGTGAATGATAGAGGGCCAGGAGATAAAATGTTTGTGGAATATATGGGAATCATTTGTGTGGCAATAAAGCAGAGACTGGACGTTATTGTGGAAGAAGGGAGGTATAAATCCAGAAGCAGCAATTTTGCAAAAATTATACCTTGTCTCTGCTGCCCCAGAGGTTATAAACCAGGCTGGTAATGACCACAGGCCTGTGTGATCAAAACCAAAAAAAGATGCTTGCTGCACAGAAGGGACTGGCCCATCCATGTACGTTTGCAGGGCAGGTAAGTGTGGTCATGCAGATTGGGGTGTTTTCTTGGCTTCTGCTGAGAAATCCCTGGAGGCTGGGAAAGGGTCAATTCCCATGCTGTTCCCTTGCAGCACATGGTTCTATCTACAATGTTCATTCCACAGACTTTCAATCCAAAAGATCAACGAAACAAAGAGTTGGTTCTTTGACTAAATAAGATTGATAAGCCACTAGCAAGACTCACAGTGAAAAAGAGAGAGAGAGAGAGAGAGAAAGAGAGAGAAAACCCTAATAAACCAAATCAGAAATGAAAGGGGGGACATGGCAACTGAAATAACAGAAATTCAAAAGATCATCAGAGATTACTTTGAAAACCTTTACAGCGTGAAACAAGGAAACTTGAAGAAATGGATAAATTTCTGGACTCCTACAGTATCCTAAGGCTGAACCAAGATTTAGAATACCTGAACAGACGTATCACCATCTAAGAAATTGAAATGGTAATCAAAAGTCTACCCCAAAACAAAAGTCCAGGCCCAGATGGATTCACTAGTAAATTCTTTCTTTAAAGAAAACCTATTGCCAATCATCTTCAGCTTTTCCAGAAAATTGAAGAAACACTCCCAAACAGTTCTATGAGGCAAATATCACCTTGATACCCAAAGCAGACAGAAACACAACAAAAACAGAAAATTATAGACCAATATCCCTGATGAAAACAGATGCAAAGATCCTTAACAAAATACTAGTAAAGAGAATCCAACTACTTATCAAAAAGATCATACACCATGACCAAGTAGTATTCATCCCAGGGACGCAAGGATGGTTCAACATTTACAAGTCAATCAACATAATACACCATATCAATAAAAGATAAAAACTATATGATCATGTTCCATAGCGATCATTTAATTAATGTTTATGTTTTGCAAATAAATTTCAGTTAATTTTATAAATGCAAAATTAAAACAATAATATAGAAGATGGATATAAAAATAATTGAAACTACTAAGAATAAGTGTGGAGTTATGAAAGTTTCATTTTCTTCACTATACTTGTCACATTAAATATTTTCAGAGAACTAAACAAATGAAGTTTTGTCTTTTCCTCACTTTTGTCAAGTTCCTTGCTAGTCACCCAGCGGACAGATTAACCTGAGACTATGTCTTGTGTGAAGTTGCCATAGTGGCACATTCAGGTGTGAGGGCAAATACAGAAGCACTTCCTGGAAAGTTGGCAGAGCTTCATGATGCCTGGTCTGGCGGTCTCTAAGTACGAGGACCCAGAAGCAAATAGATCCAGGAGACTGCCATGAACCAGGTGCTGGAGAAACGAGCTTTGCTCTGTTTTTTCTTGTGTGTTGGCTTTGCTGTCTGGCCATGGAGCTTTGGAAAAAGAAATGCATCCTTGCTCTCAGCCCACATGAACCCACTTGAGCATAGATCCAAGCACTGATCCAAGGTAGTCCTGTGAAATAGTCCTATAAAGCCAGTGAATGCAAAGACAAGTGTTCAACAAAAGCTCAGACTCAGTTCTCCCTCCCAAAGCAAGGGACAGATGGAAGACGGTGCTAGCAGAACAGCAGTGCCAACACCAAGTGCCAGTGACAAGTAAGGGGCCCACTCACTGGCAAAAATTCTGCAAAGCAGGTCGGCATATCTGTGAGAATCCACTACAATGGCTACGAAGGATTGGCACCTTTTAATAGGTGTGAAAATTAATTGAGAACCTCTGTCACAGAGACAAAAAGCCACCACCTCCATTTTATTGCTTTCATGACATTAAGTTTACTTTGGAGACTGTGCTCACAGGTTACTCCTGGCTCGGTGCTCAGGGGTCACTCCTGGCAATATTCTGGGGACTATATGTGGGGCTGGAAACTGAACCTTGGCCTGCTGTGTGCAGGGCAAGCACCTGAAATCCTGTAGTATCTCTCCAGCCGTGTTGCACAAATTCTTTCAGAAAATGTTGGAGCTCCAGCTGGGTCACATGTGAATCTTGATTTTGGTCTTGTTTTATTTTCCTTTAGAGAGTCTCAAATCGGTGTGTGAGGTTCCTCACAATGAAGCTTGCCTGAGGGGCTTGGAGCCCCCTGGCTTGGGTTTGCATTAGCCCCACTGCCATGGCCAGGCTGCCCCGCATGTTTCCTGCAGACCTACACCAAGATCTTGGTTGTGATGGATGTATGGGCAGCAAAAGGATCCTGGAGAAGCAGTGGGCCCATGGCTCTGGGGGTGAGGGAGAACTCAGGGTTTTGTTGACACACAAGTGAATTCCCATAAGGTTGCTTTGTCTGTGACCTGGGAGAGGCCATCAGATAAGCTTTTTGCAAAGGGTGGATACCACGGCTGGCTGGGAGAGCACTTGAGTGTCAACTGCTTTCCTGCTCCTTTTGACCAGTGGAAGTGCCCGGACACTCCAGAGGGAGCAGAGAGTGTGTGTCGCACTATGGGAATGCTGGGTACCATACTGGGCAGCGGGGTCTTTCCTCAGCCCATGCTGGGCCTGTCTGGGGACACACAGTCACAAACCACACACAGACAGCTTCCACAAGTGGTCTGAGACTATCCTCAGACGGGCCAAGGTGACCAGAGGGCTGTGGTTTGACAAGTCAGGCTCATGTGTCTGTGTCATCCACCTTCATTCACAGGGGAAAGACACAGACAGCACCTGCACACACGGGCTGAGTCTGGAGGCAATGAACAAACATTGTCACCTCTGGGATCGGAGCGTAAAGATGGCAAATGTGGCAGAGAGATCGTGTCCTGTAGCTCAGTGTATTGCCCAGCAATAGCTGGTGGCTGGTGTGTGTTAGAGGGGTGGGGGGAGTGTCTACACAGCATGAGGGAGTCAGTTAAACAAGAGGAGGCTAGAGGAAATAGATCCAGACCTGGGAGGAGTCCAGTTCATCGAGCTCCGTATGTCAGTAGTGCTGATCACCACTGATGCAGATGAGGCAGCAGCAGTGGCGGTGGGCCACCATGTTCCTTCGCAATTCTCAGGTTCTTCAATATTTTCAGGAATGAAAATATTGAATAATAAAGATGCTCAGACTCAGAATTGGATGGTAGAAAAGTTTATAGGAAAGCAGGAGAGAAAAGAAAAGGCACTCCCCAAGTGGGGAGGAACTTAGTATAGGACTAAGTTAACTGTGGCTCTTTTTGTGAGATATTTATAGGAAAACCCCAAGTCTTTGTGTTACAGAGAATTCAGGGAATCAGCTAGGTGGTCGTGCTGGTTTGTCTTTCTAGTCACCAGCCTTGGGTGTTGTTCATTATCTTAGTCTTGTGACTCCTAGTTCTGGGACAGAAGAATATGGTCCTGAAGACTCCAGAAATGTAAAAGACAGGGCCATGGGGATGAGGTGTGGTTGGTCATTGGGGAGAAATGGAACTTCTGGTGAGGGTAAACTGTGGGCTCCCCTCTTGTTGGCAAGGGGAAACTGAGGATTCTTCTTTTCATAGCACCCCTCAACCCAACTGGGGGAGGCAGAACGGCCCTCCACATGGGTCCAGGGCAACCAGACACATGGGGCTGCAGCCTAGGCAGTGCGATTGGTGTGGTGGATTAGTCTCACACACTCAGTGGCTGAAATGGGGGGATGAGGGTGGCCAAACCAAGCAGCGACACACGGCTTATACCTAGGCACAGAGAAACCCGCCAGAAGGGCCCAGAGGAGGGAGCTCCCACTTCCCACTGGAGTCTGAAGTTTCTTGTCTGAGTGATTCACAGCTGACACCACAAAGGAAGTGCAGCTCAGGAACCAGCTGGGGCCAGACCTGTGGGCGGGGGGACTTGCTGTCCAGACGACCCCTCCTTTGACAACAGTCGCTCACCTCACCCAGAGCTCGCAGCAAACTGCCTCCATCAGGGACAGCATTTGGACTAGGTTTTACCTAATTCTGTTTGGAGCACCCAACAAATGAAGGAAAGCCAGAAGCTTTTGACAGCTGCTACAAGTCGTAGAGCTAGTGTCCTCTGCAAAAATGCCCATTTCTCATGAGCACTTTGTGGGAGAAAATTAGCGCCTCATTTCCCAAAATACTACAGAAATGCCGGAACAGGTGTTAGAGAGACCCTCAGACCCATTTCACTGCCTCACAGGGATAAGAAGTCGTCGGATGTAATCAGGTGGGCAGGTGAAGCAATGATCAAGATCGAACTGTTTTATCAAGCAGCCCCCAGACTCCGCCACCCCCAATGAATAGAAGGTGTGGGTTGGAGTGCACCAACAATGGGACTTCTCTATGCTGCTGTTCCCACTGAAGAGGTGAGCCCAGAGGGAACAAGTCAAACCGTGACTTCATCGGGGCACACCCGCTGATCAGAGCCATGGTCGAGCAAGCAGGGCCCCACCCCCATACCCCCAGCCCCTGTGCAGGAGTGAGACAGCTCCACAGGGCCTGGTGCTTGCGGGGCTGAGGGCTGGCCCTGCCCACCCCCAGGCAGGTGGTCTGCGCCCTTGCTCCAGACCTTTCTATTTTGCTCTCTGCAGTCACTGGTCAAACAGAAGAGAGGCCTGCTGTGGCTTTTAACACATTTCCCTTCAAGTGGAAAGTGAGTCATTGAGCGAAGACACAATTACCCACATGGAACGAGCTGCTGCAGCCCCAGCCGGGCTCCCAGTGCCGGCCTCCGCCTTCAGCACAGGATCAAAGGAAGAAAATTCAATATTTCTTTCATGTCGGTGCCTAAGGAAGGTGCTGTGCAAAGAGAGCTTGGAAAGAGAAGGCTCTCAGCCAGGTGGGCGAGCAAGACGTGTCTCAGCAAAGGAGAGTGTTAATGGCAGAATATCGGGGCCAGGTTCTTGGCCGCCTTTGCTTTGAAGAAAGCACCCAAGGCCACCTCTCTGGAGAGGTGCTGGGGGGCAGGCTTACGTTTTCACAAAAGGTCTTTAAATTACAGGCACACAGGCTGAGGTGCCCTGTGGGATATGAAGGAACAAACAAATGGGCTTCATGAGGTGAGAACAAGCCTCGAGACTTCAAGATCAAATTGAGGTATTATAGAAGGGGAGGAGAAGAACATGGGAATCAAATAAATCGGGGCATTCCAGAAGAGGAGCACACGGGTCAAAGGGCCAGTGGCCTGCTGAAGAGTGGAACTGGACATGTCCGTGTGGAGTAGAATGGACAGATTTATAACCATATAACCAGAAAGCTTGAGAATGTTATCAGACCAGGCCACTTTCATTTCTTTACATTTCTGAAAGTTTTGTACATGTGTCCGAGGGGAAGACTGTTTTAAACTGCAGGAAGTAGACTGGGAAAAGAATAAGGAATCTGGCAGCCTCCAAAAAACTGAATTCATGTTTTAGTTTGTTTGGGGGCCATACCCAGAGATGCTTAGGGCTTACTCCGGGTTCTGTGCTCAGGACTCACTCCTGGCAGGGTGGCAGGAGCTCAGGAACTTCTCCTTATGGGGTAGCAGGACCAAACCTGGGTCCGCTGTGTGCAAGGCCAGTGCCCTCCCTGCTGTCCTATCACTCCACCCCAAGTAGTTCAGCTGTGTGCTCCTTGAGCGTGCTGTGTCTGCAGCCTTTTCCCATGAAGCATATCCAGGACCCCGGGCTGACATCCTGGCTGTCCACCAGCACCAGAAATGCCCTCAGCCTGTTGCCCCAGCCCACTGGCAAGTGCTTATTGCGTACCCTCTGCTCTGCTCTGCTTTCAGAGGATTCCCACGTCCCGGAGGAAGCTGCATCTCCACTCATAGTTTCAGCACTGGGGGACCAAGGAGACCCCCACAGGGGCTTGGAGACATGTGGAGCTGCTCTAGCCCCACATAACCACTAGTGCATAGAGAGGAAAGAAAGAATGTCACTTCTCGTGGCTGACCACACTGCAGCATGTGGCCGTCTTCGCTTAGAGTGCCCATACTGGACATGGTTACACGAGATGAACAGGCACATACGACCTTTCTCACACGGGGCAGAGAGAAACACCATAAGAAAGCAACATGCATGGAGGAATGAGACAGGGCTTCCGTAGAGGGCACACAGAAGGGGGACACTGAGCCCCCGTATGGTGGAGGACGAGAGGAATCACTGAGGCAGTTCTGGAGCAACCTGTGCACCTCTGGGGTGGCCGGGGTTACCCCAGCACTGCAGGGACCAGACAAAAGAGCAGTCTCGGGCCCAACCTGGAAGGCTGAGAATGGCCAGGGCTGCCAGGAGGCAGCCCCCAGCACCCCATAGGAACAAAATAAAGCAAGAAGTGAGTGTCAGCCTGGCACAAGGCTGGGGGGACTGGAGGTCCCTCTCTGTATAGCTATGAACAGAGGTCCTTTTGGTCAGCTTTGGGGAAGGTGGCAGCCGAGCCTCTGCTGTGAGGCCTCCCTGAATCTGGAGTGCAGCTGCCACCCCAAGGAAGCAGTGGCCAGCAAGCATCCTCTCTGCCGTGAGCCCCAGAGTTTCGAGGTGTGGCCGGCAGAGGTGTCAGGGATAGAAAGAAGGTGCCACACAGATATTAAGACCAGCCTGGACGCGTGCTCTCATAAACTCTGTCTCAGGTCTCTTTATGGGCATATTTGGCAGAAGTATTTTCAGTGATGAGTCCGATACACTCATCCACCTCCATGCCCCAGTCCACTGGGCACCAGGACCCTGTGAGCGATCTGCTTTTATTGGCTATTACAGAAACGTTATCTCTCCCCAAATTATTCCCTAAATTTAATGGACTGCTAATAAAAATGTGAGATGCCTTTTTGGAGACATGGTAATATGGTGTGAAAATCCAAATAGATGTGGAAAAAGCCATTGCAAAGAATGTTTGCAAAATAACATGATGATGATTTCTTCAGTATTGAATTACCAACGCTAGCTGGAATTCCAGATAGAAACTAGTCTCTAAGTTAATATATTTTAAATACTGGATTCAAAAACAAGTCTTTCGGGTGTAGGGGTAGGGCCCACCATGGCAGAGCACATGCCTGGCACCCTACATCCCAGGTGCCCCAAATATGACTCCCTGAGCTATTGACAGAAGCAAACCTGAACACTAAACTGGGTCCCGGAACCAAAACCATGAAAAGAGGCCCACACAGAAACAGCCGAGTGTTTAGGATCATCTGACAAATGAAAAAAGACTGGATTATAAAAGATGCCTGTATGAGCAATTATACACACCCTTGAAACTTAAAAAAGATAATCATACTTGGAAACCTTAGAAGGAAAATAGAATTATAATGAGGAGGGAGCCAAATGGAAAGAAGGAAGCTGAATCAAAACAATATTCTACAGTGGAAGAGAAGAGACGAGGAAAGAATCGGGGACTTTGAGGTCAGGTAGAATCAGCTGGGGGTGGGGGCAGGCACAGCAGGAGAAAAGTGAGCAGACCTGGGGGTGCGAACGTGTCTCGCTGACCGGAAAGGCCCGTCAGGGTTTTACATCCCCTCCCTCCTTCATGGCCGGGCCCCAGGGCCACCATGTATGAGTGATCGGGACAGAGTTGATTCCTGGTGGACAGAGGAGAGGCATCCTGGCTTTCTTCTGGGGGACCCTCACTCCAAAACCCCAGTGTGGGAGTCAAGCTCCCCACATGTCCCCATCAGTGGGCTGGCTGAGGCCATTACTGTCCTCTGGGACCTGACTGGACAGCTCATCTTGTGAAACCACTAAGGGTTTAGGCTTGTTCTTCTTATTTTATTTTTTAATTTTTATTTGTGAAACACCATGAGGTATAATTGTAGACTTACAAATTTTTGTGCTTGGGTTTCAGTTATACAACGATCGAGTACCCATCCCTCCACCAGTGCCCATTCTCCACCACCACTGATCCCAGTATCCTTCCCACCCCCCATCCCCACCATCCCACCCTGCCTCTGTGGCAGGGCATTCCCTTTTGTTCTTTCTCTCCTTTTGGGTGCTGTGGTTTGCAAGAGAGGCATTGAGTGGCAATCATGTTCGGTCTATAGTCTACTTTCAGCATGCATCTCCCATCCTGGGAGGATCCTCCCAAGACCCTTGATTTGGTGCTCCCTTCTCTATCTGAGCTTCCTTTTCCCCTAACATGTGCGGCTGGCCCCCAAGCCATGGAGTGAACCTCCCGGTACTTATCTTGGCTATTCTTGGGTATTAGTCTCCTATTTTGTTACTTTATGTTCTCCAGATGAATGCAATCTTTCTATGTCTGTCCCTCTCTTTCTGATTCATTTCGCTTAGCATGATACTTTCCATGTAGTACCACTTGTATGTAAATTTCATGACTTCATCTTTTCTAACAGCTGCATAGTACTCCATTGTGTAGATGTACCAAAGTTCCTTTAACCAGTCGTCTGTTCTTGGGCACTAGGGTTTTTTCCAGATTTTGGCTATTGTGAAGAGTGCAGCAATGAACATAGAAGTGCAGATGTCATTTCGACTGTACTTTTTGCCTCTCTGGGATATATTCCCAGGAGTGGTATTGCTGGGTCAAATAGGAGCTCTGGGTTTGTTCTTAATCATCACCCACAGCTGTTTCTGGAGAAAGAAGATATTCTCTGATGGTGCACATTTGACCTTACAGAAACTGAGGTTAGAGTCTGGACTTGGTTCACAAGCTTCAAAGGTCTTTCAAGCACTGGACGTGGATTCTGATGGCTATTACAGAAACGTTATCTCTCCCCAAATTATTCCCTAAGCTTAATGGAATTCTAATAAAAAATGTAAGTTGCCTTTCCACCTGTATTCATAACTGGTTCTCAGCTTAGGGAAATCTTGTCCCCTGCCAGGAGACACTGTTGGTTGTCACAGTGAGTTGGTGAGTAGAGAACAAAGAAAAACAAACAGAGGACAGTCCCCTCCTGAAAGAAGCACCAGGTTCAAGGGAAAAGTCAAATAAATATCCAGTAACTCTCGCCAACTGATGGCATCTCCAGGAAGCTGTTTGTGAGAATTTCTCCAAAGTGCCTCATCTAGCAACATATTTCAAACAAATCATTTCAAAACACAGGATCTCATCAGCCTCCAAAAGGGAGGAATGGGTAGACAAACAAGTCTGGGAAACCCTCCAATATATGTCTCCCACAGAGAATGGTAATTCTCATAAACATAAGAGACATGTACAAGTTTTCTGAACCAAGAAATGCTTTTATTTAATAGATGGTTTTCCAAAGAAACATGTCCTTGGAAACTCCCTCTGGCTCCCTTGCTTTTGTTCTGGGCGATGCAAATTAACATCTAAATAACCTTAAAGAAATGCTTCAACTGGTGATTTGTGGATGGGTTGTCTTGGGAAATATTCATTTCAATACCTTAAAGATGAAATAACATAATCAAATATGGAAAGTCTATTAACCTTAGTTTTAAACTTCTACTTAAGTGCTGTAAAGTGAGGAAGGCCTTAATAGCCTTGATATTATTTTATGCCTTTAAAAATGAAAATTGAGGGACTGGAGAGATAGGATAGCAGATAGGATATTTGGCTTGCCAACCCAGTTTCAATTTCCTGCCTCCCATATGGTCCCCTGAGCACCACCAGGAGTGATTCCTGAATGCAGAGTCAGGAAAAAGCCCTGAACACTACTGGGTGTGGCCCAGAACTCAAAAATTAGTTAAAATTTAGAAATGTATACTGAGGGCCAGAGAGATAGTACAGTGGTTAAGGTGCTTGCCAGCAGGAGGCCAACCCAGGTTCAATCCCATACGGTCCCCATGGCACAACCAAGAGAGATCCCTGAGCAGAGAGCAGGAGTAAGCTTGGGCACTGCTGGATGTGGAACTTCAAAAACAAACAAAAAAGCATATTGAACCTGTTTACCTATCCTAAGAAAATCGTTATTTGAACAAGTCTTTCTTGGTTCGACAATGAACCAATAGTATCAAAATCTCCAAGAATAATCCGATCATTTTAATACAGCAATGGCCTATCACAATCCAGAAAAGTGATTAAAAAATTTGAAATCATGCCCAATTCCAGAATCCAAAGGAAAATTCCCTATCCTCTGGCAGCATTTTTATTTCCATTTACCTGGCTAAGAAAGTTAACACTCCTAGCATGTGCTCATGCCCACTATCCTCACAATGATCATTTCTTTTAAGCAAAATATGTATTTTTCAACATTTCTTCATATTTAAATGACTATAAATCTCTAATCACCTTTAAATGTTTATATTAAAGTCTTCCAGTGACTGCGTAAACTTTAATTAACTCCTTTGTGTTAAAAATTATTGCTGCATAAGTGAAATGAGTCTGAAAAAGAGGGTCAGACATAGAAAGATTGCATTCATCTGGGGAACATAAAGTAACAAAATAAGAGACTAACACCCAAGAATAGCCGAAATAAATACCAGGAGGTTTATTCCATGGCTTGGAGGCCAGTCTCACACTCTAGGGGTAAAGGCAGTTCAGATAGAGAAAGGAGCACCAAATAAAGGGTGTTGGGAAGATCCGCCCAGGATGGGAGATTCATGCTGAAAGTAGACTAAAGATTCCTCCGCCCCTCTTGGAGAGCCCGGCAAGCTACCGAGAGTATCTCGCCCACACGGCAGAGCCTGGCAAGCCACACATGACGTATTCGATATGTCAAACACAGTAATGAGTCTCACAGTGGAGACGTTACTGGGCCCGCTCAAGCAAATTGATGAACAATGGGAGGACAGTGCTACAGTGCTACTGTTCACTATTATAAACCTCCAGTAAACAGCACATTTCATTCTTTTTTCCTGTGTCGGCATTTTCCCCATTAAGTCAGTGACTAAGGAAATAAAGCTTGTATGTGTCGTTATATAGTTACATAGATACTACAATCCACCATGGTCCATCCAAAGTTCTATTTCTTTGTGATATTTTCAATATTAGATTATGCCAATAACATTTCATCTTTGTCCTTCTGATAAACAAAACCTAACATCCAATTTTTTTCATTGTCTTCGCATTACTATATCTTTGCATTATTGTAAATCATTTCAGGGGAAAAAGCTGTTATTTAAAATCTCTGCTATTCATTATAGATTCTAAAATGGGCACAGGTCAATGTGTACCCAGTACACAGTAGCTGTTATACTAGATTCTGTCTTGTCATCAGGGAAAGCTTAATGATGAGATTTCTCTTCCATGTATACGTTCTGGTCAATCAGAGAAAAGGTTTTCCGTAGTGAAAGCTTGCATTTGTTTTTTAATGTAGGGACCACAGCAAGGGTGAGCAGGCACCACACCATGCTGGAGACCAAAACCAGCACCCACACAGGAAGCATGTGCTTGGTCTGCCAAGACTTATCCCTGGACCCTGAAATCACCCTCCTTTGTGTAATCACAAAATGAGTGAGCAGCACGGAGTGGTCTCTCTCAGCTGCCACATACGTTCGGTGGCCATGAGCCCCTTCCCCACCCCGGCCTGCAGCTGCTGCTGACAGATGCAGGAAGGAGGGAACAGGGCCGCCAGGTTTGTTGGTGATCAGGTGCCACTTATTCCATTCTCCCCACACCCCTGTTCCAGTCTCACTACGCACCCCATCCCAGTTTCACCCTCCCCCTCATTCCCAGTTTCTCCTGTCCCCCATGCTAGTCTTTCTGCATTCTGTCTTGCAGCCTTGGTCTCTGCCCAACCTCCAAGCATTCCAAGTAGCACTACTCCTAGGTCAGATAGTACAATCAACATACGAAAGCCCTTCCTTCTGAGGGAAGCTCTTCTAAGACAAAGATCTCCTGCAGCCAGAGGATCCACTCAAGGGTGAAATACCATCTAGGGGTACGTTTCTCCTTTCCTTAGTCCAACAACCATCTTAGATTTACTTGCTAGTCATTTTGTATGGACACAGTAAGAGATATATTAAGCTTGTAGGGTGGCTCTCCTGGGGACATCTCACTATAGGTCCCAGACTACAGTGTTCAGGCCAGATTAGTCTTTCCTAACCCTAGCAGGATCCTAATCCAGCTGTTGCTCTTTAGATCATGACAGAATTTGTCCATGACATGCTCTTAACTTATAGATAAATATTATGGCACTTGGCCTGGCCCGTTTTGATGTCAGGGTAGCTCACATCTTGCCCTGGGTCCATCCAGTCCTTCACTGGGACCCTGTTTTGGTGGTGCTTAGGAACTAAGGGCAACTGAGGTTTAAGTTGAGAAAATATGCCCAGAAGTGAATATTACTTAGAGTCAATTAACCCCCAAATTACAAAAGCATGTCATTAACTATCTTCTTATGTCCATACAATAAGGACATTGCTCTGAAGTAAACTATGCAAAAGGAAGGACATAAGAGAAAGAGAAAAGCAATATTACAAAATCAGAGATTTCTGAAGAATTTGACTTTACAAGTCACAAATACTGCTTAGGGCAAATGAGTGATTAATCGGTTGGGGAAGCAGAGCACAGAGAAGAGGTTAAAGATAAATACAGGAATGGCAGTGCCTCAGGAGCACTGTGAATGGTGTAACCCAATAAACCTAAGCCCCCTGTGACCAGGGAGAAACAACAAACCAATGTTATCCTACACTCCTTTGAAACTTCAAAATTACCAGTGGACAGATGAGCTAATGAGGCAGCCAAAACGTTAGTCTAGAGGTTAAGACATTTATTTGCCTGGCATGCAGCAGAACTCAGGTTCATTCCCTGGCACCCCATCTGATCCCCCGAGCATCTCCAAGACTGACCCCTGAACAATGAGCAAAAAAAAAAAAGCTGAAAACCATTGGTGTGGCCAAAAAGCTCAAACTAGCAAATAAACTAAACCAGATGAGAAAATGGGCTCAGCAGGGTCCTTCCCGGGAACAGACAAAGCCAGCACCACCCACACTGACTCCTGACTCTCCCTCTCAGGAAATTGACAGACACTGTGGGGAATTCCATGCAGAAACACACACGTGCAACACTATGCATGTATTGTTATGTGCAACATATAGTCAGCATGCTGTATGTGTTCAACAAAAGTTCAGTAAATACATATGCTGCAATATAATTGTGATTGTATGTTTTTGAATGGGCTGGGCCTCACGCTGACTCAGCACCTGACACACAGACACTGTGCTCTTGCTCCTAAAATGTCACCAAATTGTATCTGTCACTGAATAAAATTCAGAAAATATTTTAGAAGCATGTGTTCTGAAAAGGAAGTGTTTGTCAAAGATTAGTACCTTGGGCACATTTCAAGATAAATGGATCTTCTATTCCTGGGAAAGCAAATATTTTGAAATGCTTTACTACATAAATTTATATGGAACCTCCTATTTAAGAGAGTATTTAAAATAAATTGCATATGAATTTCAGGAGTGTTTGCTCCATTTCTTTGAAAAATGTCATGGGTATTGTTATAGGAATCACATTGAATTTGTACAATGCTTTGGGAAGTATTGCCATTTTGACAATGTTAATTCTCCCGATTCATGAGCAGGGGATATCTTTCCATTTTCTCATGTCCTCTTTTATTTCCTAAAGTAGCGTTTTGTAGTTTTCTTTGTACAGGTCCTTTAGCTAAAGCAATTCTTGGGGAAAAGAAAATGGGAAGAATCCAATCTCCCTAACTTCAAAGTCTACCACAAAGCAGTAATAATTAAAACAGCATGGTACTGGAACAAAGGCAGAGCTGCAGACTAAGGGAACAGGGTTGAACATACTGAAATCTCCCCCCAAACGTATAATCATCGAATCTTTTATAAGGGAGCAAGAAATGTGAATTGGAGCAAGGAAAGCCTCTTTAACAAATTGTGCTGGCAAAACTGGACGGCTACATGCAAAAAATAAAAAAATGGTCTCAGATCTCTGCCTAACATCATGTACACAAGTAAGATCAAAATGGATTAAAGACCTCAACATCAGACTGGAATCCATAAGGTACACCGAAGACAAAGTTGGCAAAACATTCCATGACATTGAAGCTAATGGTATCTTCAAAGATGTCACAACACTGGCCAAGCAAGTAAAAACAGAGATAGACAATTTGGACTATCTTAAACTAAGAATCTTCTGCACCTCAGAAGAAGCAGTGACCAAAATACAGAGAGAGAGTCTACAGAATGGGAAAGGATATTTGCCCAATACCCATCCAATAAGGGGTTGATATCAAGGATATACAAAGTACTTACTGGTTGAACTCCACAAGAAGAAAACATCCAACCCCATCAAAAAAATGGGGCAACGAAATGAACAAAAACTTCCTCAAAGAAGAAATCCTAATGACTAAAAGGACATGAGAAAATGCTCTACATCATTAATGATTGGAGAGATGCAGATCAAAACAATGAGATATCATTTCACACCACAGAGACTGGCCCACATCCAAAAGAACAAAAGCAAATGGTGTTGGTGCGGATGTGGCGAGAAAGGGACCCTCCTTCATTGCTGGTGGGGAATGCTGAATGTTCAGCCCTTTTAGAAAACAGTATGAACGAGTCTCAAAAAATTAGAAATTGAGCTCCCATTTGACCCAGCAATACCACTCCTGGGAATATATCCCAGAGAGGCAAAAAATATATAGTTAAAGAGACATCTGCACTTGTTTGTTCACTGCAGCACTGTTTACAATAGCTAGAATCTGGAAAAAACCTGAGTGCCCGAGAACAGATGACTGGTTAAAGAAACTTTGGTACATCTACATAATGGAGTATTATGCAGCTGTTAGAAAAGATGAAATCATGAAATTTACATACAAGTGGTACTACATGGAAAGTATCATGCTAAGCGAAATGAATCAGAAAGAGAGGGACAGACATAGGAAGATTGCATTCATCTGGGGAACATAAAGTAACAAAATAGGAGACTAACACCCAAGAATAATCGAGATAAGTACCAGGAGGTTCACTCCATGACTTGGAGGCCAGCCGCACATGCTAGGGGAAAAGGCAGCTCAGATAGAGCAGGGAGCGCCAAATAAAGGGTCTTGGGAGGATCCTCCCAGGATGGGAGATGCATGCTGAAAGTAGACTATAGGCAGAACATGATTGCCATTCAATGCCTCTTTTGCAAACCACAGCACCCAAAAGGAGAGAGAGAACAAAAGGAAATGCCCTGCCACAGAGGTAGGGTGGGATGGGGGTGGGGATGGAGGGTGGGAGGGATACTGGGATCATTGGTGGTGGAGAATGGGCACTAGTGGAGGGATGGGTACTCGGTCATTGTATAAGTGAAACTCAAGCACAAAAATTTGTAAGTCTACAACTGTACCTCATGGTGTTTCACTAACAAAATAAATAAATAAATAAATAAAAATATAAAAAAATAAATTGCTTTAAAATTGAAAGTAAACTATTCAAGTGAAACAGTATAAATGATAATATAAGGAACCATGGATTGAAACTAATGACTTGAATAATACAAATTATAAAATTAAAATCATGCTTTTTGTTTTTTGTTGTTGTTGGTTTTGGTTTGGGGGAGGAGGGATTGGGCCACACCGGCAGATCTTACTCCTGGATCTGAGCTTAGGGATCACTCCTGTCAGGGTTCCAGGGACCAATGGAGTGTCAGAGATTGTACCCAGGTCTGACGCGTGCAAGACAAATGCCCTATATGCTGTACTATCCTTCCAGCCCCAAAATAATGCTTTTTGAAAAAGATTAATAACATTAATAGCAAGAGAAAAAAGCTGCTTGATAATAAAAAAGGAAAAGAGAAGAAGAATGTGGAAGAAAAAAGAGATAGAAAGGTAGACATAATCATTGCCAAGCCTTGATTTTTTAATCATAAAAAAACTGATGGTAGACATCTTTGCAAATAACTTTGGAACTCAAAAGAAATGGATAATTCCTATATTTTCTGATACTTACCATTCCCAAAATGAAACTAAAAGAAAATACAAAATAAAAGAGAATGAGTAAAATAAAATAAAACAGATAACTCAGTGAAAAGGGGATCAGGGTGGGCTGGGGTGAAATTATTTCAACCATGTCACTGTCACTGTCCTCCCATTGTTCATCAGTTTGCTCGAGCGGGCCCAGTAACATTGTGAGACTTGTTACTGTGTTTGGCATATCGAATACGTCATGGGTAGCTTGCCAAGCTTTGCTGTGCAGGCGAGATACTCTCGGTAGCTTGCTGGGCTCTCCAAGAGGGGCGGAGGAATCGAACCCGGCTCGGCCAGACTGGCTGCACGTAAGACAAATGCCCTACCGCTGTGCTAGTCCAAAAGTAGTGAGTGGTCGCAAGGTCAACCTAAAGTCAACCTGCAGCAAAGTATAAACTAAACTCCTGGATGTACTTGGATTTCAACCATAAGGTAAAGGTAAAGGTAAAGGCCCTCCCGTTGATCGTCGATTTGCTCGAGCGGGCCCAGTAACGTCTCCATTGGAGACTTTGTTGTTACTGTGTCTGGCATATCGAATACTCTCGGTAGCTTGCCGGGCTCTCCGAGAGGGGCGGAGGAATCGAACTCGGGTCGGCCATGTTGGCTGCTTGTAAGGCGAACGCCCTACCCGCTGTGCTATCGCTCCAGAAAGGTAAAGGCCCTCCCGTTGATCGTCGATTTGCTCGAGCGGGCCCAGTAACATCTCCATTGGAGACTTTGTTGTTACTCAACCATATTGAAATAATTTCAAACTCATTCACAATAAAAAAAATTGCTAAGTAAAACTAGTCTGAGATATTTCTCACTTGTAGGTGCACAAAATTGGAAAAACTTACCTCCAAGTTGTTTGCAGGACCTATTACTAGGAAAATGAAAATTCCCTTTAGATGGAATAGGAGGACAACATCCAATAGAACTCCCTATGGTTTTCATTTCCCCCATGCCAACATTTCAGTAAAAGAATAGTTAATCAGGAATTAAAAGATGCTGGAGACTCTCTCTGAAAAGCAGTACAGAGAGAGACCCCAAAGATAAGAATGAAAAATAATCAGAGTAACCTGAACAAATGGGGGGGGGGCTCACTTTGACAAGCTCAGATCAATTCAACACAGCCAAGGAGAGGACTGAGAGCTTCAAAGTGAGTCAATAGCCACCTTTCAAATTAAAATGCTTGATCACTTGACATCCCGTTACTCATCGATTGCTCAAGCAGGTGCCAGAAACGTCTCCATTCATCCCTGTGGTGTGCTAGTGTAGTGTCTAGTGTAGTGGCGTCTGCTCGCTACAGAAACACAAAGATTCTCATCTGATTATTCAGTGTCTTGATGTAGAAGTCTGACCAACTCATAGGTGGGCGGCCACACGATCTTTTGATATCCCGTGGAATCCATTCAGTAATGGCTCTAGTTCAGTGGTCGTCTCCAAATCACATTATGTGTCCAGCCAATCTGATTTTCGACACTTTGGCAAACGAGACAGTGTCCCTGATTCTCGATCATGGATGGAGGTCGGAACTCCAGATTCTTTCTCTCACTTGAGTGAACCATGATACTCCAAGTATAGCTCTTTCGATTCCTCTTTGGGAGACTTGAATAGCGTTCTCATCCTGTTTTCATAGGGCCCAGGTCTCTGAGGCGTATGTTAACGCAGGAAGAATGGTGGAATCAAAGAGATGTGCCCAGAGCCAAAGGTTCTTAGTCCTCTTAGCTATTTCTTTGATGCTCTTGAAGGCATTCCAAGCCACTCTCTTCCTCCTGCAGAACTCAGGTGACAGATCATTCGTCATGTTGACTTCTTGACCTCAATACACATAACTGTTGCATTTGGAGATGTTTGTTCTGTTGAGAGCGAATGGAATTTCAGAAACGAGACCGTTTCTCATAAACATTGTCTTTGTGAGATTCAGCTGTAGTCCGACCTTTTCACACTCACAGTCAAAATCGGCCAGCATTTCTGCCGCTTGGCTAATGTTTGGTGTTACTAGAATGTCATCAACGAAGCAGAGGTGGTGTAGTTGCCAACTGTCTATCTTCACTCCCATTCCTTCCCATTCCAGTCGTCACATGATGTTCTCAAGGTGGCACTGAAGAGTTTCGGTGAAATGGTATCACCCTGCCAAACCCCTCTCTTGACATTGATGATTACTTCCTTGTAGAATAGTGAGATCCTAGTAGTGAATCCGTAAAACAGCTCACGGAGGATCCTAATGCATTGAGTTTGAATGCCCTGTTTGGCTAGGGCTTCGGTGACCTCTTCCATCTCAACAGAATCAAAGGCCTTCTTTAAATCAATGAATGTTAGACAGAGCGGCATCCTGAACTCCCAAGAAACCTCAATGAGCTTGGTTACCATGTGGATATCTTCTATCATCTGAATCCTTTTTGGAACCCAGCCTTGTCATAAGACACTTAATACCCATCTTCCAAGATTACTGCATCATATTTGATGGGGTTCAAATATGGTTTGAATCATGGGAACACCTGCAAGAGCTATTAGAGACCTCCCTAAAAGCCTCTATCTCTCTCAAAGAGCCTGGCAAGCTACTGAGAGTATCCCGCCTGCACAGCAGAGCCTGGCAAGCTATCCATGGCTTGTTTGATATGCCAAAAACAGTAAATACAATGGGTCTCATTCCCCTGACCCTGAGAGAGCCACCAATACAGCAGCATTAAGAAGGATGAGGAAAAAGAGGCTGATAAAATCTCAAGGCCAAACTAGTCTGCCAAAACGAAGAAGGACAGGGGTTGGATGTTTCCTTCTTGCGGAGTTCAACCAGTACCTTGTATATCCTTGATATCAACCCCTTGTCGGATGTGTATTCGGCCAATATCCTTTCCCATTCTGTAGACTGTCTTTGCATTTTGGTCACTGTTTCTTTTGAGGTGCAGAAGCTTCTTAGTTTAAGATAGTCCCATTTGTGTATCTCTGTTTTCACTTGCTCAGCCAGTGGCGTGATATCTTTGAAGATACCACTCGTGGTGGTAGAAAATGGGCATGGGTGGAGGGATGGGTATTTGATCATTGTATAATTGAAATCCAAGCACAAAAGTTTGTAAGTCTACAAATGTATCTCATGGTGTTTCACTAATAAAATTTAAACAAAAAAAAAAAGAACATACAGAGAAAAAAATCTCAAAAAAAAAAACCCAAAAAAAGACAAAAATTACTGTCTGTACTTTCAATGCACATATGCTGACATCAGATGTATCCATTCATTGAGGACCTGATGGTATAAGCACGGAAGATCAAATATGACATCACTGGTCTGACCGAGACGAGAAGGCATCAACCACATCACGCCATTTTCAACACTGCAGAAGAACTGTTCCTCCGAACATGTGGCAAAAGAGGCATCGGTCATGTCGGTGTCCTTGTCAACACAAACTTGGCCATGAACACTGATTTATTCAAATGCCTAACAACCCTAATCGGATGATTACACTTGAATAGATGTGGCTCACTGCCGGCAGTTTCTATCTTCGTTGTCTACGCACCAACCTCCAATTATGTTGAAGAAAGAATTGAGAAGTTCTACATGGAGCTGGAGAAGTTCTATAAAAAAGGCCACACCTTCTACAAGATCACTGTCGGTGATTTTAATGCTAAGATAGGACCAAGAAGATCAGCCGAAGAACCCCACATCTGGACCCATGGCCTAGAATGGAACAAACAGAGTGAGAGACTGAGTTTGTCATGTTGACTAAGACCATCCATGGTAACTCACAGTTCCAGGAGGTCATATCTAAATGTTGGACATGGGAGTCTCCCAGTGGATGGTTCCACAACAAATTTGATCACATCATATTCAATTGACGGTACCTGACCAATATCGCTGTTGTCCCAAAATTCCAAACGGGATTGGACCATTGTCTCCTTCGTGTGAAATTCTACTTTACAGAGTGGGGAGAAAGGGCTGCAAAGTTTAAGATGAGAACTCCCAGAACGACCACTAACTGGGAGCTCTTTGGCACTATGCAGCAACATGGAAAGATGCCATTGTTGACATTTGCTGTTTGAACCATGAGGTGCCAGGAATAACCCAGCCCACCGCAGAGACACTCAGAGGTCTCCAGGGATATACCTGTCGATGCTCAGGATCAAACCAGGATCGACCACACACAACATTCACCTTAACCCCACTACTGTCTCTCCAGCCTCTGCATAAAAATTCTTAAGATTTCAGATCACCATGCAGATGTCAGAGTAGACTTCAAATGTTTAGACATTAAATAACACACTTCCAAGTAACACGAACCAAGGGGAAAAGATCAAAAAAAGTTCCATTTTTAATTTGTTTTCAGCAAATTTTTTGTAAAACAAATTATCATAGTTAATGGGATTTAAACAAAAAAAAGTGTTGAGAGGGAAGAGAGAATTGAAACAATAATCTGAGTTTTAACCCCAGGAAACTAAAGAAACAACAAATTAAGTCTAAAGCAAGTAAAAGAAATTGTAAAAATCAAGGTTTATATCATTGAAATTGAAAACATGGGGCGGGGGGGGGGGGAAGACAAAAATCAATGAAATGAAAGGTGGTTCTTTGAAAATATCAAGAGACTTAATGAACTTCTAGCTGGATAATTAACAAAAAAGAAAATACAAATTACTAATGTGGGAAATAAAGAAGGGATTATCACTTCTGACTCAACAGGCATTAAAATGATAATAAAAGCCTTAAGTGATTAACTACATGCCCACAAACTTGATAATGCAGGTGAGATAAGCCAATTCTTTGCAATACATAATTTGCCAAAATTCGCCCAAGCAAAAAGAGATAATATGAGAAGCAATATACCTATTAAAGAAACTTTAGAAATTTCCTAACTTCTAAAAAAGAAATCACTAGGCACATATGGTTTCAGTATTTAATTTTAACCAAATATTAAGGAAGAAATTATACAAAGCCTCTACAATCTTGTCCAGAAACAGAAGCAGGAAATTTTGCCTCCTGATCTTTGAAGATTATACTGTTCTAACAATAAAGTCAGACATTCACACTACCAAATAGGAATAAAGAAAGAAAAACAACAGACCAATATCTAAGGATGTGGAAAGATTGTGAAAGGCTTAACAAACATTAGCAAAACAATGAAGGTCTACATTGCTTAAAGCATTATGTAGCACAACCAAACTTCCTGCCTGCACAAAAGCGGCACATTTTAAGTCCACCAGGGTAATTCACATTACCAGACAGAATTTTTTTAATTACTCGTGGAGCCTGTTAGAAAGACAGAACTGGGGTCCAGATACGCTATGCATGGAGGGAGCACAGGTAGATCCCAGCAATGCATGGGGCCCTGAGTCCCACATGATGAGCAGAGTACATACTGCTGGGTATGGTTCAAACCACCCCCACCCCAAATAAATAAATATGATCCACTTATTCATATTAATGAATTCAAGAACCACAGTCCATTCATCCATAAATCAACAAAATCCAACACTTAGCCTCCGAAAAGTGCTAGGGGCTGAGCCCCTCCTGCAGTGGATGGTTCTGTGCTCTGGTGCTTCTAGGATCTCGGTCATACTCAGGGGTGTTCAGGGGACTATGTGGTGCCAGGGATCGAACTCAGGGCCTCGGTCCATCAGGCCAGCCTGTGCTCCCTCCCCTCAGGCCCTTCCTTGGCCCTCCCACACACTCTCATTTTAAAAGTTCATCAACTGGGGGCTGGAGCAATAACACAACGGGTAGGGTGTTTGCCATTTGCCTTGCACGTGGCTGACCTTTCAACGTGGCAGACCCAAGTTTGATTCCCAGCATCCTACATGGTCCCCTGAGCACTGCCAGGAGTAATTCTTGAGTGCATGAGTCAGGAGTAACCCCTGTGCATCGCTGGGTGTGACTCAAAAAGCCCACCAATTATAAAAAATTTTAAAAATTAAAATAAAAGTCCATCAACTATAAGTAGAACAGTTTTTCTTTAACTAATGAAATATTTATAATTTTATAAAACTTATCATAGTCCCACTGGCAAGCAACTCAACATTTTTAGAATTTGAAACAAACAAAAATTAGATCACAGAAAAAAATTGCTCAAAATAGAACAGAGAGCTAAATGCGGAAAAAAAAAAACGGGGAAGAGATAAAATTTTCAAGCAGACTGGCTAAAATCCGTGCACCTTAGCCTCTGCCACATAGGACTCTCCCCGGGTTTTGGGGTGACAGGGGCCACATATCCTTGAGGCAGGTACTCTGTTCCCCATGTATTAATTATTTCATTATTTCATTCTGCCCACAGAAGGCAGCGAGGTCAGAGGAAGGTCAACCCCTCCTTGTGAGGTTCTGGACAGAACTCCAGAAGCAGGATCAAGGAAAGAAGTATGTGCTCTGTATGTTAGTACAATTATAACATTTGTGCTAGGCCAGAGCAACCATGCAGTGGATAAGATGCTAGCATTGCTGCACGCAGCTGATGAGGGTTCAAATCCCAACACCTTACAGGATCCCCCTGAGCACCACCAGAAGTGATTCCTGAGCACTACTGGGTGTGGCCTAACTACCCCCACCAAGAAAAAGCGAACATAACATTTGTTCTGTGAAAGACACTGCTAAATAATTGAAGTGAAAAGACTAGGAGAAACTCCCAAACCATTCTTACATCCTCAGTATAGAAAAAACTTTTTATTTCAGCAAAAAGGCTGGGGCAAGGCCTTGAGTCTGGGTCCCTGCAGCACAGGGCCTAGATATCTCACCCCCAGTGCTGCAGGACACGAGTTCTCAAATACTAGGACTACAGTTGCTCTCAAGCCCCCAACACTGCTGAGACCCTATAGCAAGGTAACTCAGAGAACAAACAACTTGATTAAAAAGTGGGCAGGGGGATGCTGCCCACAGCAGGTCAATCTGTACCTGAGGGGCAAGAGCATCAGCAGCCTGATGGTGCCTTCAGGCTCCCTGATACCCCAAAATTGCCACTGTGCCTTTGGCCAGACCCAACAACTTGGGACCATGTTTACCAAGAATTTAAATGGCCAAAAGTTAGTTTATGTGGGAGCCACGCCCACAAATCACCTCTGGCTCAGATATACAAACTCTTTTATTGGCCTTATTTCACAGACTTATGAATCTTGAAAGAGATCAAAAGCCGCAGTTAATCTCAGACCTGCACAAGGCTGAACAGACCCAGGTAAATTGGGGGGGGGGGGGGACAGGAGGAGTCTGGTGCCTGCCCAAGCAGAGTCCCTGGCAGCCACTTGCCATACCTCTGGCCTGACCCCACCATCTCAGGACAGACCTCACCAAAATATAATCTTCTGAAAATTCTGGTATGTGGGTTTTGCGACTGAAATCTCCAGGCTTTCTCTGCATCGGAAGGGGCTACCTCTCCCCACCTTCCTGAACTTCCAGAAGCCTTGGCAGTCAGAACCACACTCCAAAGCAGCCGCCCAATTGAAAGCTTCTCCAGCCTTACTGTGTCGATAAAAATACCAAATGCCCTGAACAAACACCATGACCTCTTAGCACCTGTATTGCAAACCATAATGCACAAAAAGAAAAGGAGAGAGAGAGAGAGCAAGAAGGAAAGCACCTTCCATGGAGGGAGGCTGGGGGTGGAGGGTGGGCTGTTGGGGGATGATGGTAGGAAATAGGGGACAATTCTGGTGGGAAATGTACACTGGTGGAGGTATGGGTGCAAATCATTGTGTGACTGAAACCTAGTTATGAACAACGTTGTAATGGTCTATCTCACGGATATTCAATTAAAAAATTAAAGAAAGTAATATGGAGTTCATGCCCAATTCAATCATCTTAATTGATGGCTGAATGATTATCAGTACTCGTACATTTAAAAAAAAAAGTGGGCAAAGGAATAAATGCCTCATGCTACTAGCAAACAAGCAGGGGCAAAGCATTTCAGCATTTTTCTTTTGAGAAACTCCGGCTTAAAAGCACTGGATTAACTTCTGCACATATATCATACTGCTTTCATTTGAAAATAAATACTGATGACACGAGTCACTGAGAACATGCAGCAAGAACCAATACAGGAGGCTAGAGAAAAAATACAGCAGGATACAGTGCTGACCAGGCTTAGGTCCCCAGCATCAACTACAGTCCCCTGAGTCCCTCCAGGAGAAATCCCTGAGCACAAGCCGGGAGTAAACCCTGAGTACTACCAGGCGTGGACCAAAAGTCGAACAATAAATAACCAACCAAGCAAAATGGTACCACCATTTTTGAAACTCACGATTTCTAACAAAGTTGAACACTGTCCAGACATATCTAGCAATGGGGCCCTATGCATTTAATCAATTAATTTAAAAGCATAGGCACATCAAAACTCTGCCACTAATATTTAAATTCCTATTTGTAATGCCTGAAAGCTACCGATATTTCCTTCAATCAGTTCATAGATAAGCAAACTATAAGACAAAAATAGATATTATAGAGATTATTTATCTGTAGAGATTATCAATTATTTATCAAAATAGATATCTATGAAAACAGAGATTATTTATATAGAAAAATACTACTCAGAGAGCAATAGGACAGCAGGTAGGGTACTTGCTTTGCATGTGGCTGACCCAAGTTTGATCCCTGAAACTACATTTGGCCCCTGAGCTCTGCCGGGAATGATCCATGGGCTCAGAGCTCCTTTAAGTATAAAGGTAAAAGGTAAAGGCCCTCCCGTTGATCGTCGATTTGCTCGAGCGGGCCCAGTAACGTCTCCATTGGAGACTTTGTTATTACTGTGTCTGGCATATCGAATACTCTCGGTAGCTTGCCGGGCTCTCCGAGAGGGGCGGAGGAATCGAACTCGGGTCGGCCATGCTGGCCGCTTGTAAGGCGAACACCCTACCGCTGTGCTATCGCTCGGCAAAAGTTAAAAAAACGAAAGTATTCAATGATCTAAAGAAAGAACAACCAATTTTTGCAATAAAGAAGGCATAAATATTACATTAGCATATTGCTAAGTAAAAGAAGCCAGTGTGAAAATAATACATACTGTTTGATTGCATTTATATGATATTTTATAAAAGGCAAGCCTGCCATGTTTCAGCAGTTGCCAAGGGCTTCAAGCTTTGGAGAGGGGTATGAATATGTAACGCATAAAGCACCTTTAAGGCTGTGAAGCTGTTTTATGCGCTTCTCTATTGTCACATAGGTGACACTATCCATTTGCCAGAGCTCTTAGCACTTGATAGCAAAAAAGAGTGAACTTTTATGCATGCAAATTTAAAATGAAGGTAACTGGATAGGCAGAAGTTACCAGACTGTAAAAAAGAATTTAAGGCTATTGTAAAGTAATGATGTAATTCTCACCGAGGAGAATTCAGGACTTTGCTGCCTGTGAAATGAGTGAGACCCCAAGAGCTTGGTCAGGAGCGAGGGTTGTGTTTTCTCAGCCTTGTGTTCTCTCCCCTGGCAGCACATTCAGTTCCTGAACACCTCCAGGGGTCACTCCTGAGCTCAGAGTCAGGACAGCCCCCACACACAGTTACAGCCTTATCCCCTACTCCCAAATTTTTTCAATTTATTGATTGGTATTCAGTGTTTTACAATACTGTTAATAATGGTTTCTCATGCAAATAATTCTAACATCACACCCATCACCAATGGACCCAGCTCCACCTTCCGTGGACCTCAATACCCCTCCCTCCAAAACAACACCTCCCAACTCAATTTTGTGGATCAGTCTCCTGTTATGTTGCCTTTGGATCTTCGTGGCTACCTTTGCTGTGTATCTTTAAGTCCCACATGTAGGAGAGATGGTTCTGTATCTATCCCTTTTCCTTCTTAGTGACTTTGCTTGAAATCCTTCAGTTCCATCCAAGTTGCTAAAAATTGCATGATTTTTTTCAGAGCTACATGGCATTCCATTGTGTATATGTACCACAACTTCTGTTTTAATTTATTTTTTTATTGAATCCCTGTGAGATATAGTTCCAAAGCTTTCATGATTCAGTCATACAAAGGTCAAACACTCATCCCTCCATCAGTGCCCATTCTCCACCACCACTAATCCCAGTATCCTCCCACCCCTCCCCTCCCAAAGTGCTGTAATGAACAGACAAATGCAGATGTCACTTCGACTATACTTTTTTGCCTCTCCGGGGTATATTCCCAGGAGTGGTATTGCTGGGTCAAATGGGAGCTCAATTTCTAGTTTTTTGAGAATTGTCCATACTGTTTTCCAAAAGGGCTGAACCAGTCGGCATTCCCACCAGCAGTAAAGGAGGGTCCCTTTCTCACCACATCTGCACCAACACCGGTTGCTTTTGTTCTTTTGGATGTGGGCTAGTCTCTGTGGTGTGAAATGATATCTCATTGTTGTTTTGATCTGTATCTCCCTGATGATTAATGATGTAGAGCGTTTTCTCATGTGCCTTTTAGTCATTTGAATTTCTTCTTTGAGGAAGTTTCTGTTCATTTCATTGCCCCATTTTCTGATGGGGTTGGATGTTTTCTTCTTGTGGAGTTCAACCAGTACTTTGTATATCCTTGATATCAACCCCTTGTCGGATGTGTATGTGAATATCCTTTCCCATTCTGTAGACTGTCTTTGTATTTTGGTCAGTTTCTTTTTTTTTTCTTTTTTTTTTCTTTTTTTATTAGTGAAACACCATGAGGTACAGTTATAGACTTATAAATTTTTGTGCTTGGGTTTCAGTTATACAATGATCAAGTACCCATCCCTCCACCAGTGCCCATCCTCCACCACCACGGGTCCCAGCATCCCCCACACCCCCCATCCCCCCGTCCCACCCTGCCTCTGTGGCAGGGCATTCCCCCTTGTTCTCTCTCTCTTCTTTTGGGTACTGTGTTTTGCAAAACAGGCATTGAGTGGCAATCATGTTTGGTCTATAGACTACTTTTAGCATGCTTCTCCCACCCTGGGAGGGTCCTCACAACACCCTTTATTTGGTGCTCTCTTCTCTATCTGAGCTTCCTTTTCACCTAGCACGTGTGGCTGGCCTTCAAGTCATGGAGCAAAATTCCTGGTACTAATCTCAGCCATTCCTGGGTGTTAGTCTCTCTTTTTGTTGCTTTATGTTCCCCAGATGAATGCAATCTTTCTGTGTCTATCCCGCTGACTTTCTGACTCATTTCGCTTAACATGATACTTTCCATGTAGTACCACTTGTATGTAAATTTCATGACTTCATCTTTTCTAATAGCTACATAGTACTCCATTGTGTAGATGTACCAAAGTTTCTTTAACCAGTCATCTGTTCTCGGGCACTCAGGTTTTTTTCAGATTCTGGCTATTGTAAAGAGTGTTGTAATGAACAAAAAAGTGCAGATGTTACTTCAACTATACTTTTTTGCCTCTCCGGGGTATATTCCCAGGAGTGGTATTGCTGGGTCAAATGGGAGCTCAATTTCTAGTTTTTTGAGAATTGTCCATACTGTTTTCCAAAAGGGCTGAACCAGTCGGCATTCCCACCAGCAGTGAAGGAGGGTCCCTTTCTCACCACATCCGCGCTAACACAGATTGCTTTTGTTCTTGTGGATGTGGGCCAGTCTCTGTGGTGTGAAATGATATCTCATTGTGGTTTTGATCTGCATCTCTCTGATGATTAGTGATGTAGAGCGTTTTCTCATGTGCCTTTTTGCCATTCGGATTTCTTCTTTGCGGAAGTTTCTGTTCATTTCCTCGCCCCATGGTCACTGTTTCTTCTGAGGAGGCACCTTCCTTCTTACTCTCTCTTATGTTTAGACATCATGATTTGTGATACAGATACTAAGAGGCCATCATGTTTGATCCGTTTTCTACTTTCAGCATACATCTCCCATCCCGAACTATTCCTCCATCATTGACTTCGTGGTACCTTCTCTATCCCAGCTGCCTTTTCCCCCAGCACATGAGGCAGGCTTCCAACCATGGAGAAAACCTCCTGGCCCTTGTCTCTACTGTCCATAGGTGTTATTCTCCTGTTATGTTATTTCATATTCCACAAATGAGTGGTCATTCTATGTCTGTCCCTCTCTTTCTGAATCATTTCACTTAGCATGATACTTTCCATGATCATTCATTTTAAAGCAAATTTCATTACTTCATATTTTTTAACAGCTGCATAGTATTTCATTATGTACCACAACTTCTTGATCCACTCTTCTGGAGTTGGGCTTCCAGATTGTTTCCATGTCTTGGTTACTGTACTAAGTGTGGTGATGAACACAGGTGTGCATAGGCCCTTTCAGCTTAATGTTTTTTTGTGTTCTGGTTCCTCCCTCCAAAATTTAAAAAGAAAATGAAAAGAGTAGAAACTGAAGAAAATAAGTGGCAATGGGGCCCAAGAGATAGCATAGCTGACAGGGCACTTACACAGCATGCAGCTGACCCAGATTCAATCCCCAATTCCCATAGGTCCCCCTGAGCAGCACCAGGAGTAATTCCTGAGTACAGTGCCAGGAATAACCCCTGAACACCACTGGGTGTGGTCCAAAAACAAAACAAAAAAAAAAAAACAGTGAATGGCAATTGGCAATTCCAAGACTGAAAACAAAATAAAATCCCACGAGCAATGTACTGTAGTGATGAAATTTTCCTTTTTCTCACAGAGACAAAGGTTAATGATTATACCTTTGTTGTATCTAAATGATGGAGTTGAGCAAATCATTAAAAGGATGCTGAGTGGTGAAAGAAAAGTTTCTGCACCATTGGTGTGTGAGGTCACAGACAGGTAAGAAGAACACTTGGAGTGGACCTTGTGTGCTGAGTCATAGCTGGGTGTCAAATCCATGCTTTGCTTATATAAGTATTCTATGAAGTATTTCTATGAACTCTATGAATGAACATCTCTGAATACAACAGTTAATGACTGGCACCTGAGTTACACAGGAGGAAGAGAGCGACTTGGAACGCCTTCAAGAGCATTGAAGAAATAGCTAAGAGGACGAAGCACCTCGGGCTTTGGGAACATCTCTTTTGACTCCACTGTTCTTCCTGCATTAACATAGGCCTCAGAGACCTGGGCCCTATGAAAACAGGATGAGAACACTATTCGGGTCTCCCAAAGAGGAATTGAAAGAGCTATGCTTGGAGTATCATGCTTCACTCAAGTGAGAGAAAGAATCCGGAGTTCCAACCTCCATCGATGATCGAGAATCAGGGATGCTGTCTTGTTTACCAAGGTGTCAAAAATCAGATGGGCCAGAGAGGAAAAGGCAGAAGGGAACAACATGCCACAATGCCTGCCTGGAAGGGAAAGTGTGTTGCTCCCTTCCGCCTTTTCCCCTCTGGAAAGTAAGATGGCAGCCACCTCGAAGCCTTTTGGAAAGCCAGGTATGAGCCGGTTGTGATGGGACGACTGAAACCTCATGGGAAACGGGGTGCTCCTGGTTCGTCCTTCACACCCTACCAAGGGCACAAGTTGCCCCCCACAAGCGGCTCTCTGGCACAGCCATGACTCTAGAGCCACAGAAATCAATCTTATAATTATGCAACTCTCGGCAGAATTACTTCCAAGCTTAATAAGTAAAATATCAGAAATCCAAAATTGTGCAGCTGCTATTGCAGCCACGCGACATCATTTGGTTTTTGTAACCAGCTGTAGAAAATAAATTATTTCACAATGCCTTTTCAGCAGATCTGATTTTGGGGTGTAAACTCTAAATAATAATGGTGCATCATTTGTTGAAACAATGAATCTAATCAAAGTAGATAGAGTGTTAACTAGAATTCATCTGCCTCACAGGCATTGTTGTGCATGACCGAGACTTAAACCTGAAATCTTTGTAACTTTTCCCACAGTGATTCAATAAATAAATAAATAAATTTTAAAAAATAAAAAAAAGAATGAGGTGAACCAAAAATAAAAAAACCAGATGGACTGAACACGTAATGCGATTTGGAGACGACTGCTGGACTAGAGCGTTACTGACTGGATTCCATGGGACGTCAAAAGATCAAGAGACCACCCACCAACAGGATGGTCAGACTTCTTCGTCAAGACCCTGAATGGTCGGTTTGAGGCTCTTTGTGGTCCTGGAGCGAGCAGACGCCATTGGGCTACACTAGCATGCAACAGGGATGAATGGAGACATTACTGGTGCCCGCTCGAGCAAATTGATGAGTAATGGAATGTCAAGTGATCAAGTGATCAAGTGATGAAGTATTTCATATAGTAAGTGTAAACAGGGTGTGTACAGAAACACTCACAGATGTCTGTGTAGATGGGTTTGTCCCCCAATTGTATTTCCAATTCCTCTCTGCAGCTTTACCTCTGTATTGGAAGGCCCTGGGGATTAATTTCTGAAAGGAAATTGGTGGATCTAGGACCAGAAATGTCCAAGATGAGCTGGAGCCTCTTATAGTGGCAGAAAGAAAAGATGAGCTCAAAATCAAACTACTATGTTCGTCCTCAGAACCCAGGCGCTAATGGTTTCCCAAATGGAACCATTCCTAGAACAACTTGAGCAACAAAATAAATAATGCAGGATGACATCAGAACACGAACGAAAATGTAAGATAAATATTCTTGAGTCCATACAGGTAAAAATGAATTATTGAAGAAAAAACTCTACGGGAGAGAACAGATAAAACTCGTGCAGAATTCCTGATGAAAGACCAATGCTTTGCCCTCTAGGAGGTAAAATGGTGACTCATTGCATAGGATCCCATTCTGAAAAGACAGAGGAACCGCACAGAAAACCATGACCCAGTATGGCCTCAGACGAGTGATGGAGGTCAACATTATCATTGCCAGATGTCACTGACCAAGTGCCAACTTAAATGCCATCATAAGAATGGGACCATAGGGGGCCAGAGTTATACACAGCCAAACTGAATTCGATTCCTGGGTTAGATTATGGTCCCTTGAGCCCTATGAGGAGTGATCCCTGAGCACAAAGCCAGGAGGAAGCCCTGATATTCATCGGGTATGATCCAATATCACCCCCCAAATAATAAGAATGGCATTTTAGAGGTATAAGAGATAGCACAGTGAATAGGGCACTTGCCTTGCACAGGTTCGATCCCCAGTATCCCATATGGAGCACAACCAGGACTAATTTCTGATTACAGAGCCAGGAATAACCTTTGAGTATTGTCAGGTGTGATCCTAAAACAAACAAACAAAAAAAGAAAAAAGAAAGAAACTTTACTTCCTGGGCCTTCTTCCCCAAATCTCCAGCCTCATTGTAGTCTTGAGAAAAGAAATGAGATAAACACAAATTGAGAAAAAATTCCATCCTACATTCATATAATATCCCTCTAAACTGTAAATCTCAGTCTGTCACTGTCTGACACTGTCTTCCCGCTGTTCATCTATTTACTCGCGTGGGCACCAGTAATGTCTCCATTGTAAGACTTGTTACTATTTTTGGCATATTGAATATGCCACGGGGAGCTTGCTAGGCTCTGCCCTGAGGGCAGGATAGTCTCAGTAGCTTGTCGGGCTCTCTAAGAGGGATGGAGGAATAAAACCGAACCTGTGTTATTGCTCCAGTCCAATCTCACAATAAATAAGAAAATTCTAGAAAGTTTTCATAGTCTAGTAGATCCCAATAAGACATAAAAATGAAACAACATATGGCACCTTGGACAGGATCTTAGGCAAGGCAAAGAACATTAGGTAAAAACTACCCAGAATGAAAGCACAATTTCTCTGCATCACAGATGGACCGGAAGGCGTCATGCTGAGTAAAATAAGTCAGAGGGAGGACAGGACCAAATGCTCTCTCATCTGTGTATGGAGAGAAACAAAACAGAGGTTTCGAGGGGATCAGTGAATAACAGACCCTGGGCATGGAACCACAGACCTGAAAATACCAGTTTGGGCAGAAGGAGGAATGCAGGACATTGGTGGAGGCTCCTGAGCACTGTGACTGTGGTGAGGTATCTGTGTACACCAAGACCATAAATGTGACGCTATTGTATTTAACCTAAACTCTAACAATTAAAGAGGAGAGAAGACAGTGGAGGGTTGTGGGCATTTGTGGAAGATGACACCCTAAAAACATGAATACTATTATACTATTGTAGCCATCACAGATCACAGATCACAGATTGCCTCGAGCAGGCCCCAGTAACGTCTCCTTCATCCTAGCCCTGAGATTATATTCAAGGCTCTTTAGGAGAATGAGACCCATCATTGTGACTGGTATTTGGCATATTGGGTACGCCACGGGGAGTTTGCCAGACTCTGCCGTGTGGGCAGGCTACCGAATGTACCCTTCGATAGTTTGTCAAAGTAGGAATGAGATGTCATAATAAGATGTCGCACTGCCGCAAATGCGGTCGCGCAGTTCCAGGAGCTGGTTTTTATAGTCTCTGAGTCTTGGCCGCTGATGGGATTACACAGCACCAGGGGACCAGTTGGTGGGTGTGACCCCCCTACTGGAATTTGGAGGATCTGGGTGGAGGATGCTCGACTCCAATCCGAGTAGGCTTGGAGATCTAGGCCCCGGGTCCCGCTTGCCTTTGTTCCTCTGCCGGTACCTTCAGGTGTGCGGAGAGTGGTCTCAGCATGGTGGTGGCTGGTCCTGGAGGTCTTCGGCTGCCGGAGACCTCCAGGACCAGCCATTGTAGCCATGTTACCTAAAATAAAATAAATAGTTGAAGGACTCCACATAAAGTATGAGCTTCAGTTACTGCTAACATATTAATATTTATTCCTTGGTTGTGACAAATGTCCTTGACCTATGGTTAGCGGATCTCATCGAAGGGTACAAGACAACTCTCTGGAACCCTTATTGTAACATTTCTGTTTATCTTAAGGAGTTTCAAAATAATACATTTATTTTACAATAATGGTTAGGTGACACAGTCGATGTGATATTACATGCATGGTGGTGGTTGCCAACCGCCTGCAGATCAGTTCTGGTGCACACACAAATGTCTAACCTACTGCTGTCCACCTGCCCACCAGCATCAGCTGTGAACAACCCATGCAGGGTCTCATGGAAGAAGAGACAATTACTTATCTCAGACTTGATTTGCCAACTCTAACCACTTTGGAAATAAAATCCCAACACTTATTTCCAAATTTAAGACACATTTTCATACTAAATAGGGATTTGTTTATTATCAGCATGCTTAACATTGAATTTCAAGATATTAAGGATCTCATAATGCCCGAAAGGAAAGAGAGAGGGAGAGAGAGAGAGGAGAGAGAGAGAGAGAGAGAGAGAGAGAGAGAGAGAGAGAGAGAGAGAGAAGAAAAGTGCCTGCAATAGAGGTAGTCTTGGGGAGGGATGGCGGGAGGGAAACTGGGGGCACTGGTGGTAGGAAATGTACACTGGTAAAGGAAAGGATGTTAGAACATTGTATGACTGAAACCCAGTTATGACCCATTTTGTAGCTGTGTATCTCAAGGTGACTCAATAAAAAAAATTTTTAAGTGATAGGGTCTCTGCAAGATAAATTATTATAAATTTACAAGTAGCCTAAGGTGGCCTAATTCTTCATCTCTTTTACAAGTGCTTTTGTAGAAATATTATTATAGAAAAGCAATAAAACAAGATTAACAGAAGATCTCCAGTTCCAGCCACAGCCATGCTTAAGACCACTCTCCACATGTTCAGACTAGCCTCACACATGAAGGAACTGGCCGAGGAACCCAGGTGTGCAGGACCCGGGGCATAGATCTCCAAGCCTGATCAAATTGGAACTGGGGCCTCCTCCACCCAGATCCCGCACCTTCCAGGTGTCACACCCACCAACTGCCCCCAGCGCTGTGTAATCCCATCAATGGCCAAGACCCAGAGACTATAAAACCCTGCTCCTGGAACCGCGCGGCCGCAATTGCATCTTATTTTCTAGGTCTTGCTCTGGAGAACCTGGCGGGCTACCAAAAGTATCCTGCCCACACGGCAGAGTCTGGCAAACTCACCGTGGTGTATTCAATATGCCAAACACCAGTTACAATGATGGGTCTCATTCTCCTGACCCTGAAAGAACCTCGAATGTGGCACTTTTTAAAATCTCAGGGCTATGATGAAGGAGGTGGAATTGAACCACTCTGTCGCTAGACAGCTACAGGTTTGAAGCCTGCACCCCAGACCACTGAGGATCATCCATGGTAACTCACAGTTCCAAAAGGCTGAATCTAAACATTGGACATGGGAGTCTCCCGATGGACGGTTCCACAATGAAATAGACCATATCATATTCAATCGGCGGTTTTGCCTAACCGATGTTGCTGTTGTCCCAAAATTCCAAACGGGATCAGACCACTGTCTTCTTCGTGCAAAATTCTACCTCACAGAACGAGGAGAAAAGAATGCAAGGTTTAAGAAGAAGACTCCCAGAACGACCACCAACTGGGAGCTCTTTGGCTCTGTTGCGGCAACATGGGAAGATGCTGTCATTGACAACATTGATGAAGAAATACGATCGAATGATTCAGCACCTCCATGATTGTGCGAGGAATGCCAAGAGAGAGATAACCACAAAAAACCGCCTTTCTTCGAACACTCTTGAACTTATTCGTCAACGTGGCTTGGCACATGCCTCAGGCAACCACAAGCGAACATCCGAACTGGCAAAGCAGTGCAGAGAAGCCATCAAGGATGACCTCAAAAACAGGAGAGCAGCAGTACTGGTAGATGTGGCAGAAGCTGGGAAAAGCATTCGTAATGCCCGCCTGTCCTTCACCAACTACAAAACCAAGATGACTGCCCTCCGACATCATGATGGATCTATCACATCTTCCAGAAGGGCAATGGAGAAGATTATTCATGACTTCTACTCAGACCTCTTTAATAGCCACGTCCACTTGCCCACATACCACATACCACATGATGGATATGTCGTTCCCAATGTTCTCCCTTCCGAAATCCAACATGCCATCTCGTCGGTAAAGAAACAAAGAGCACCTGGCCCAGACAAGATCAGACCTGAACACCTGAAGAACTTACCATCAGTACTCATCAATACATTGGCTCGGCTCTTCACACGCTGCCTGTCTGAATGCAAGGTTCCATCCCAATGGAAAACCAGCAGGACTGTACTACTATACAAGAAGGGAGACATCCACGACATTGGCAACTATCGCCCAATCTGCCTATTGTCTGTCATCTACAAACTGTTCACTCGAGTCATCCTGAATAGGATTAGCAGAACACTAGATGAGGGACAACCATGTGAACAAGCCAGATTCCGAAAAGGATTCAGTACCATCGACCAAATCCACATGATTACTAAGCTCATTGAGGTTTCTCGGGAGTTCAAGATGCCGCTCTGTCTAACGTTCATTGATTTAAAGAAGGCCTTTGATTCTGTTGAAATGGAAGCAGTCATGGAAGCCCTAGCCAATCAGGGAGTACAAACTCAATACATCAGGATCCTTCGTGAGCTCTATTGCGGATTCACTACCAAGATCTCACCATTCTACAAAGAAGTAATCATCCATATCAAGAGAGGGGTTCGGCAGGGTGATACCATTTCACCAAAACTCTTCAGTGCCACCCTCGAGAACATCATGCGACGACTGGAATGGGAAAGCATGGGAGTGAAGATAGATGGTCGGCAACTACACCACCTCTGCTTTGCTGATGACATTGTTCTAATAACACCAAACATTAGCCAAGCGGCACAAATGCTGAACGACTTTGACCGTGAATGTGGAAAGGTCAGACTACAGCTGAATCTTACGAAGACAATGTTTATGAGAAACAGCCTTGTTCCTGATGCTCCATTCGCTCTCAATGGAACCACCATCTCCGAATGCAACAGTTATATATACCTAGGTTGAGAAATCAACATGATAAATGACCTGGCACCTGAGTTGCGCAGGAGGAAGAGAGCGGCTTGGAATGCCTTCAAGAGCATTGAAGAAATAACTAAAAGGACAAAGAACCTCCAGCTACGAGCACATCTCTTTGATTCCACTGTTCTTCCTGCATTAACATATGCCTCAGGGACCTGGACCCTACGAAAACAGGATGAGAGTGCTATTCGGGTCTCTCAAAGAGGAATCGAAAGAGCTATGCTTGGAATATCACGATTCACTCAAATGAGAGATAGAATCCGGAGTTCTGATCTTCATCAACGCTCAAGAATCAGGGACAGTGTTTCATTTGCCAAGACATCAAAAATCAGATGGGCTGGACACGTAATGAGGTTTACAGACAACCACTGGACTAGAGCCATTTACTGATTGGATTCCACGGGACATCAAAAGATCACGTGGATGCCCACCTACAAGATGGTCAGACTTCTTCGTCAAGACCCTAAATGATCGGTTTGAGGCTCTGCATGTTCCTAGAATGAACAGATACCATTGGGCTATGCTAGCACGCAACTGGGATGAATGGAGACGTTACTGGCACCCGCTCGAGTAAATCGATGAATAACGGGGATTAAGTGATAAGTGAAGTGATGATGAAGGAGATGTTACTGGGTCCTGCTCGAGGCAATCAATGACCAACAGGATGACAGTGATACAGTGATGGTTCAGTACTTATTTTTTTTACATCAAAGTAATGTTCCTTTCTTGCTGCCTCTACCCTGTTTCTAGGGGCGATGTCCCTCGAGAGTGGACAGGAAAGGAGGACAACCCCCCAGGTACGTTCCCGCTCTGGGATGGGGACCAGCTCAGACAGTTCCCTGACCTGGGTCTCCCAGCATGGGGGACCCTCCTGCCACTCCTTTTCTGTTCATCCTCACCTCTGATTCAAATGCCCCCGAGTTTGGCCTCCACTTGACCAAAGGGAACATTCTGCTATTCACCTCTACCACACTTCCCAGCTATCCATAGGCTGGTGAACTGTTGAGTCTCTTCCAGCAAACAAGAGCAGAAGAAAGACAATTTACGTTCTGGATTCCTGATAAAGATGCATTTTAATTTGGATGAACCTCGTTCACATTCACTCACTCACTCACTGTTGTATTGGGGATGTAGGTATCCAGCCAACTCTGTGCTCAGCGATAGCAAAGACGTTTCTAGGGGAATTCACAGGATAGTAACGAATCTGGACATTGAAGTTTAAGGTGACCCAATATGACTGGTTCAATAGTAGAGGCAGCAACCTTCTCGTTCTTCAAGAAATCCTGATTAAATGTTCACTCTCTCTCACAAAATCTTAAGCCTTGAAGTTTCCTAAATATAGCAAGCATGTTCAAATAGCAAGAAAGGGTCTAATGTTCAAGAAACATTCCTTTCATAACATTCCTATTCTATTTCCCAAGCAAGCTTCCTTGGGAAAAATTCTGATCAATAGCGCCTTCTTTCTGTTTGTGTCTGTGGAATAATACTCGAGCTCTGAATTATTAAATTGAAAGTCCATTCAAAATTGTTCGTAACTGCATATGATGATCAGCAAAGGGAACAGTCTGTGCCTGACTGGTCAAATGTCCCTGATTTCCTCTCTGCTGGATGTCACTTTTTTTTTATTCATTTGAAGTCGGTCCATGCAGATTATATAACTTTTAAAACACAAGCTAGAACTTCCATACCTTGGTGAAACCTCTAACCAGGCACCGTGTTATTCACCTGTGATGGGAGAAAGGCAATAATGGATATTGACTGTGATTATTTTACTTCTATATATCAAAGACAATCTATCCACCAAGAAGGTTTATGTGGCTCCAGAAAGAACAGCCAGCCTGGCCAAATCCTGGAACTGAAATTTATTTTGATGAAACATGTTTTCACTGTAAATGTGTTTTCCACTGTAAATGTGCTTGCACTTTAAACATTTTCCCCTTGAAACAGTTAAAGCAAAAGAAGACAGTGAAGTTCGTCAGAATTTTACAAACTGTGAGCTTCCTAATTTTTTGTAAAAATGTTTAAACAGTGATATAAGAACAAATTCCCTTTCTGGATCCTTCAAATGCAAAAATAGAGCAAAATACTTGCTTCCTAAAATACAACTGAAGCAGACAAAAGAAAAAAAAAAGAAAGTTGCAGAAATATAAAGGTAACAGCAGCTCTGAACATCTCAATATTCATGGCTATAGAATTACTTGAACAGCAGTAAGGTAAGAAGGCAATCTCTAAAGAACTGCTCTGTGCCACAATTTACTAGCGTGTTTGTAAAAGGTTGAAAGAGGCAGGCAGAAACCATCACCACGCCAATAAAAATAGGCCTTGGCTTAACAAAATCATCATGTTTTAATGCTGAGAATGACATTTATAAACTGAGGCCCATCAATCTATCTGGTTGCATATTCCTGTACGTTTCTTTATTTCTTCTCTTTCTGTACAGAAAATTCTAATTTTTCCCAAGGTCTCTGCAAAACCCCACTCTTATAAACTGCAATGAGGACCCCGTAGGTGGGTGTTCACCATGAAATTCACAGAAGCAGAATCTCTCCCACAGCAGACTGTGAATAGAAAATACCAAAAAATGACTTTTAAAGCACCATAATTACCAACAAACGTGGGTTTGGAATAATTAGTCTTTGTTTTGCCTGGGGTAGATTTATTTACCATTTTACTTCCTGAGCAGTAGAAAATCATACCTGTAAAATCATTTATTGTGAACAATTAGCTATGAGGGTCCTGAGTGGCTGAATCTGGAGCATTCTGAAGACACAAGGTAATTGGTCTTTAGGGGAAGATTTAAAAGAAGGAAGAAGCAGAAAGAAATTTGAATTGCAGATGCTTTCAAATCAGTTTAATGCAGTACTGTTTTGGAAATGAGTTTTTCCTTCTATTTTTCCAAGTACTGCAAGTACTTATTAGTATTTCCCCTGGCATGTCATTACTCCAAGAACCACTGGGTGTAACCTTGATGTTCTCCAACCACCTCTGGAGGTGGTCTTAGGCCTGCAAGCATAGCACTATAGCACTGCCCAATCGTTGTTCATCAATTTGCTCGAGCGGGCACCAGTAACATCTCCATTGTAATACTTGTTGTTACTGTTTTTGGCATATCGAATATGCCACAGGGAGCTTGCCAGACTTTGCCACACAGGCGGGATACTCTCGGTAGCTTGCCGGGCTCTCAGAGAGGGGCGGAGGAATCAAACCCAGGTCAGCCATGTGTAAGGCATACGCCCTACCCGCTGTGCTACCACTCCAGCCCTGCAAGCATCACCAGCTAAAATACCCCCTGAGATTTTGCCTATTAGTTATCTTCAGAATCAAAACCAAACCACTCTATAAGGAAGTTTGTAGAGTTCTATAAAAACAGTTACCACCCTAATCAAACAGGTTCACCCACCCCTAGAAAAACCAGGCATGTGGGAGTTTGTGACTGAGAACTCTGGGTTCAACGGGACCAGGTACGGAGATCCTATGCCCATATCCAACCCCCCCCCACACACATCCATCTCTGGCAACTCAGCAGCCACACCCAGAAGCCACCCCTGGCTGTCACCAGATAATCTCATCATTGGCCGCCATCCAGATCAGACGTCCTTCTCTCCCAGAAGGGAGCAACATGATGCTCGCCAAAACAATGCCACTGTACCCTTTGCCAGGCTGTTCACTTGGGGCACCCTAGAGGGGGGCAGGTGAGATTCCTCACCACTCCAAAGGACCCAGACCCTCAAGCCAAAAACCTCCAGAATCCAACCGCTGCCCTGCTCACAGCTGCTCTCCACTTGCTCGGGCTGAGCCTCACCCACGAGTGAACCTTTCCCTGGACTGCATGGCTACATTTGTGGCTGTGTGACACTTCATAGGACACATCCTACCCAAACTACAAGAATACTGCACCACATTTGATGGGATTCAAAATAGGAGGCACCAGCCTTGGAAATATATTATTTTGGTTCTGCTTTGGGGCAGGGATTGGGGTTCAGGATGGAAACACCCAAAATACATAGTGAGAAGGTGTAATGGTAGTGGGATTGGTGTTTGAATACTAAATGTAATCAAATATTGTGAACTACTTTATAAAATTTTAAAAATTTAAAAAAAAACAGGTTCACCCAAACCTCTTAAGAAAATACCCCATTAGGCGAGGTGGGATGGACCCAGAGAGTTCTCATTCCCAGAAAGTGAAAGTTTCACAGTGGAAAGGAGGGAGATGGGCATCTGTAATCACACAATCTGAGTTATGTTGTAGATCTGGTCTGACTGGGCATTGTAAAGCCAATCTGACATAAAGAGCAATAGGTAAAAATACCATGCCTCTTTCCATTCACAGTCCAAATAAAAAGCCTCCCCAAAGAAGCTGATTGTCAGTTAATTATCAAATGATCCAAAGCAAGATAATTAAGAAGGTAGATGTGATTAGTATGATGTGATGAATGCTTCAGCTGCAAACATAAAATACTTCTCAAATGTCACAGAAAACGAGCAAATAGTAGATCACTCAAGAAAGCTTCAATAAATTCTAAAAGCAGAAATCAAAAAGACATTTTCTGACCATCATACAACAGAAAGAACTTATGAATACCCCCATTTCCCCTGCAAAGTCCCCGTGAACTGGGAAATTAAGTACATAGCCATTCAGCATTCAAAGCAAAAATTAAAAAAACTACTTTAAAATGTTTAGCACAAGTGGAAGCAGGAAATCGATTCTATAGAGTAGAATCAAATCATTCATCAGATAATGCCTTAAACATTGCTTGATAAGCAGCTTATTGGGAAATGCTCATTTTAAAAAGACAAAGAGAAAGTGACTTCAGCATTCTGACAGGGAGATGCTCCTTTTGTCTCTCCACAGCCCCACACAGGACACAGAACATAGCATAGAGTTGCCCACCTGCATATCTAAAGGTTGGGGTCTGGGACACCAGGAAGAAGCAGCAAAGGCCATGCCCACAGCTCACTGCTTTGGCTGAACCCCAGGCTCAGGGCCACTTGTAGCGACCAAATTATGGCCCTAAATGCATCAATACAATGCCAGGGGCCACCGGAAGCTGAGCTGCAGCAGAGGTAAGTATATCTGGCTCTCCTGCTCAGTGGCACGGCATGTCAGTGTAGCAAGCCCCCAACAGAGGCTCAACAAACTGTCCCCCCATGCACAAGTGGTACCTGCACCCAGAGTTTAAATAAAAGCCATTTACTGCCTCAGATGAGTCACAGGGCTACAGTTCATCAAACAACATAAAAAGAAAAACAAAGTAACATATGACCACAAAAAGAAAAAAATTCTCCAGGCTACCAGTCATAAAGACTCTGATATAACTGATGAGAATTCAAAATTGGTGACATGGAGAAACCCAATGAGTAGGAAAGACAGTTCAATGAGTTCAGAAATGAAATTCGTGAACAGAAGAATAAATTCACCAGATTTTGTTTGATTGTTTCACTTTTTAAAGATTTTTAAGAGTCAGTGAGACAGACCCTTACAAAGCTGTTCATGATTAGGTTTCAGTCATACAGTGTTCTGACACCCATTCCTCCACCAGTGCACATTTCCCAGCACCAGAGTCTTTCTCATCACCCCCTCCCCAAAGAAGCTGATTGTGAATTATCAAATGATCCTTTTACTCAGCATGATACTCTCCATTTCCCACCTCTCTCACTCTTCTCTCCTTTCTCTCTCATCCACTCTTTCTCCCACCCTCTGTCTCTCTCCTCTCTCTCTCTCCTTCTCTCTCCCTCTCCTTGGGCATTGTGGTTTGCAATGCAGATACTGGTAGGTTATCATGCATATCCCTTTACCTTCTTTTAACACTCAATTCTCCAATGTGATCATTTTCAACTATTACTATCTTACTGGGCTTGAGGATAACACAGCAGGTAGGGCGTTTGCCTTGCACGCGACTGACCCAGGTTCAATTACTCCGCCCCTCTCGAAGAGCCCAGCAAGCTATCGAGAGTATCTCGCCCGCACGGCAAAGCCTGGCAAGCTACCCGTGATGTATTCTAGGTGCCAAAAACAGTAACAACAAGACCTTATTGGTGCCCGCTCGAGCAAATCAATGAACAATGGGAGGACAGTGCTACAGTGCTACTGTCTTACTAGTCCCTTCTCTATCTTACCTACCCTCTGCCCCACACACACTTGTGGTTGATTCCAACCACTGACCACTCCTCCTAGCCCCTGTTTTCCCTGGCTATGGATATTACTGTATATGTTCTATATTCTCTATTTGTCTGTCTACTGACTCCTTTCACTCAGCATGATACTCTCCATGCCCATCCATTTATGGGTGAATTTCATGGCTTCATTTTCTCTAACAGTGTTCCATTGTGTAGATGTACCATAGTTTCTCTATCCATTCATCTGTTCTCAGGCATTCAGGTTGTTTCCAGATTCTGGCTATTGTGAGTAGTGATTCAATGAACATAGGAGTGCAGATGTGAATTTATCATATTTTTAAACCATAGACAGACTTAGCACCACCCCCTCACCAAAAAAAAAAAGGCAGCTGAACGATTCAAGAAATGAGATAAAGAAAGCAATCAAAGTAATAGAAAGATAGTATCAAAATGTGGAAGAGAGAATTAGCTGAGGACTTGGAAGACTCAGGGAGAAGTGGAGAGAGGCAAGCTCCATTTCTAAGATTCAGTCATAAACTCCTCTGAATGTGCACCTAAGAGATCTGCTCCTTTTAATGCATGAACAGGGACTGGGAGGTAACACCGTGGGGAGGGGATAGATTACCATGTGCCCCACCTGGATTCAGTTCCAGGCACTACATGGTTCCCCTGAGCGTTGCCAGGTGCAACAAGCATCTCTAGGGTGGCCCAGGTCATTCCATCAGCATGGGGCCACCTCATCCTCTCCTTGGATCTTTGCTTTGAACCCCCTTGCTTTGGCACCTCATATTTGAAGAAATTATGCAAGGGGGAAACATCATAAGGTAATTTAAACCAAAAGGAAAAAGGAAACAAAACTACCACTTTTTGCAAATGAAAGTATAGGTAGAAAACTCTAAAGACCACGCTAAAATATAATTATTAGAAATAATAAACAAAGACAACAACTTGCAGGCTACAAAAAACAATAGATAAAAGTGTGTTTCTGTTCACAAACAACAGGCTAGCAATGCTAAAGGTTAATGAAAAAAATCAACAAAGGTGACTCATTAAACCAACAGGCTGTAGGCTAGGCCTGTGTTGTGTGGAAAGAAGCTGTCCTCAAAACTACGAAGGACATACACGGTGAGAGAAGATATTTCCAGATCCAATAGTCAATGCAGAACACAGCTCAGAGTTAGAAGGCTACTCTGTAGTCAGCCCATCAATATCTGAACAAGGCTCATATTAAGACTCTCAGTGAGGCAGTTTGGAGAAGCTCCAAGCAGAAAGGGACATTTGAGAAATATCTTCTTTCCACAACAAAACAAAGCCAACCAAAGTTCAAAGAAGCCAGTCAGAAATTGAAGTGCCTTCTAAAATTGGAATTCATCTTGAAAGGATGCTGCTTTTTCTAATATGCAGGGCTAGGGGCCAGAGATAGTGCAGTGGAGAGGTCACTTGCCTTGTACATGGCCAATCCCAGTTTGATCCCCAACATCGCATAGGATCCCCTGAGCCCTTCGGATGCTTCAGATGCTTGAGCACAGAGTCAGTAATAAACCCTGAGCAGCACTGTATGTAACCCAAAATCCAAAACTAAAACAAAATACATCATTTAAATATAATTTAAAAATTATTAGAAATGTTTAGAAAAAAAAGGGAGAATGTGACTCATTGTCAAGAGAAAAGAAGTCATCCCTGAGAATATAAGAAATTATTCTGAGATGACCCAGAGGCTGAATTTGGCAGGGAAAAAATACTATATATTGTAACAATAATTACTATAGGTATTTATTGTTGTAACAAAAAAATTTATTTATTGTAACAAAAAAATACTATAGGTCAGTTATATGAAGATTACTTTAAAAAGCAAAATAATATTCCTCTTAACAAGAGAATAAATCAGGAACCTCAAGAGAGAAGAAAGAAACATGAATTATGAAAAAAAGTAAAATAGGAAATTGTATGACTATGATAGACTGCCTAACCAAAAAAGGGAAAATCAATATTTTCAGATCAATGGAACTTGAGAGTCACCATCAGCAAAATTGCACAACAAAAATGCTAACAACAGTTTTTCAGAGAAAATGGAAACCTGGAAGTACAAAAAGAAATGAAGACTACAAGAAATGTTAAAAAAAGAAGAAGTTAAATATAAAATGCTAATGCTTTTTTCTACCTGTAATTTTCCTAAAAGACAGCTGACCACTGAAAAGAGCATCGTGACTTTACCCCCGTGACGAACACTGAAGTGAAAGGTGTGAAAATACAAGCACCTAGCTCAGAAGGAAAGTAGGGAGAAGGAAAATGAACTTGCACTGTCTCCTAGTCTCAGAGTCTAAAAGAGAGGCAGGCAGTACGGTATGAGATGGGTAGCAGAAAGAAGGCAGTGTAAAATGGAGTACTAAGAGGGAAAAATTATAACACCCTCTGGTTGGAACCCTAGTCCAGCGGGGAGGGTGCTTGCCTTGCATGCAGCTGACCCAGGTTCAGTCCCCAGCACCCCAGATGTCCCCTGAGCACCACCAGGAGTAATTCCTGAGTTCAGAGCCAGTAGCAACCTGTGAACACTGCTGAGTGTGTCCCAAACACACACACACACACACACACACACACACACACACACACACACAAAAGAAAGAATTGTATATGCATCTTCACCAAAACCAAAGCTTCTGAAATCATGAAATAAATTCAGATCACTTTCTCTTTGTTATTGATTGAATAGGTAGGACAATGAAAGAGTAAGAATCTAGGAAATGGTACAACAGTACAAGCTAATTTGATCAAATTTACATTTACAAAATTGTCCAACCAGCCACTCCAAAATACACACTCTTTTCAAGAATGCAGAGGACTTTAGCTAAGCATGGAAATAAAATTGTTACAATAAACACAAGAGCTTGAAATCATATGAGATACATTCTCTGACCACAGACACCCCAAAACAAGTACGATAAAATGAGATAAGATGAAATGACAGTTAAAATTAACCAAAACATTTGGACATTAACATAAACATGTGTACAGAGAAATTATGGTGCATCTACACAATGAAACACTACATGGCTATTAAGAAAAATGAGGTCATAAAACTTGCTTATAAATGAATAGACTTGAGGAGTATCACACTGAGTGAAAAGATTCAGAAGGAAAGGGACAGATATAAAATGACTGCATTTATTTGTGGGATGTAAAATAAAAACAGTATGAAACTAACATTCAAGACCAGGGAAAACGAGCCAGGAGGACTGGTCAATGGTTGGTCAATGGTGTGCGAGGTGGAGGGTGGTTAGGATAGAGGAGGATCCATGATGACAACACTAGATGGAAATGATCACTCTGGACAAGAACTGAGTGTTGAAAGCAGGCAAAGGGATATACATGATACTCTTTCAGCATCTGTATTGCAAACTATAATGCCTAAAATGAGAGAGAAAGAGAGAGAGAGAAGAGAGGTGCCTGCCATAGAGACAGGCCGGTATGGATGGAAACTGGGAACACAGGTGTTGGGAAATTACACTGGTGGAGGGATGGTGTTGGGACACTGTATGACTGAAACGCCATCATGAACAACTTTGTAATGATCTATCTCATAGTGATTTAATCACTTGATCACTTGATACCCCGTTACTCATCAATTTGCTCAAGCAGGCACCAGTAACATCTCCATTCATCCCTGTTGCGTGCTAGCATAGCCCAGTGGCATCTGCTTGTTCTAGGAACATGAAGAGCCTCAAACCGATCATTCAGGGTCTTGACAAAGAAGTCTGACCATCTCGTAGGTGGGATTTAATACGGTCACGGTCCTCCCGTTGTTCATCGATTTGCTCGAGCGGGCCCAGTAACGTCTCCATTGTGAGACTTGTTGTTACTGTGTTTGGCATATCGAATACATCATGGGTAGCTTGCCAGGCTCTGCCGTGCAGGCGAGATACTCTCGGTAGCTTGCCGGGTTCTCTGAGAGGGGCAGGAGAATCGAACTCGGGTCGGCCATATTGCCTGCGTGCAAGGCAAACGCCCTACCGCTGTGCTATCGCTCTAGCCCAGGGACTTAATAATTTTTTTAAAAAATAAGCGATAGCACAGCGGGTAGGGCGTTCGCCTTACAAGCGGCCAACATGGCCGACCCGAGTTCGATTCCTCCGCCCCTCTCGGAGAGCCCGGCAAGCTACCGAGAGTATTCGATATGCCAGACACAGTAACCACAAAGTCTCCAATGGAGACGTTACTGGGCCCGCTCGAGCAAATCGACGATCAACGGGAGGGCCTTTACCTTTACCTAATAACAAATGGAATTATCAGAAAATAGACCAATAAAAGTCAGTTTATGATAAAAAAATTAAATAAATACACATGTGTGCTCTTTAGATGCATTTTTTGTTTCTTTTGCTTGTTTGGGGGCCACACCTGGCAATGCTGAGGGCCCAAACCCAGGTCTGCACTGGGGCATCTCTTGTGGTACTCAAATTACTTACAGGGTGGCTGGTTTGATGTGAGAGCCTGGTTCAGGCCCTGCACTGCTGAGGGTTACCTGGCTCACCCCTAGATGTGCTCAAAGGGCTGCACCCAGCAATGATCAGGGGACTGCATGGTACCACGGATTGAAATGAGGTCGGCCACTTGCCAGGCCTGTGCCTTAAACCTGGCCCTACTCATGCTTCCTTATGGAGCCTCTTCTCAGACAAAGTCTGGATTTTCACACAGCCCTCTCGGTGTTTGAAGGGAGGAGTACAGTTCAGGTCTATTAGGCAGAGTATGCTGCCATCCACGGGGACTGTGGCCTTAGTTCCTATTAGCAGAGCTGCACTGGATGGTAGCTGTGACCCAGAGCACTCCCCACCCACAAACCTGAGAGCACACCACTCCCTGGGACTGATCATCCAGTGAAGAAGAGGAAGAGAACTGAAGAGATGTTCAGGACTATAGGAACAGAAACATTCAAGGCACACAACTTCACGACTAGAGGTTCTTAACTCAGACCTGGTGAACATCTCCTCATGAAAAATTTAAATAAATGAATTTTTCATCAGCCTTTTCATCTGCAGCATGATGGTTTGAACCAGTGTTCATATTATTGACATATTCACACAGCATCTGGGCTTCCATCTCACCCAACATCAGAAGGTCCACATCCCACCACTGTCCCCGGTGAGGTCCTGGCTCCTGAGCCAACCTCACTGGCAGTCTCAGCACTCTGTCCTGTTGGCAATATGAAAATGAGTGGGCCGCCAGAAGCAAAGGAATGAATGAGGAGATGTACAGGGTCGCAGGTAAGTGAAAGAGGGCAGAGGAACAAGAAGCAACATGCTTCTTCTAAGCAAAGAAATTTGACTAGAGAATGGTATATAAAGAGTTGAATGTTTATTTCCTTTTCACAATATTTATTGAAGTAGCACTACATTCTAACATCATACAAGTTTGACATGGATCATTATAAATCACCTTATGTATATTCTACCTTAAGTTCACCACCAAAACATACATGCAACCCAATGCTTTCAATGTGTAATTAAACTAGCTACTTGATTCTTAAGTTACTGGCTTAGAATTAAAGTCTAAAAGCTTATTTTCATTTTATTTACTTTACTTATTTTGGCTATTAATATTATTTTTATTTCTAATAATTCAGTGAATATGCAGCAAAATATAAATATTTAGCAAGGAATAATTTGATTAAAAGGGGTAATGTTTTTTGATAGATATATACACATGCATAAATCTGGCTGTCAGGTTTTTCTGTAAAGTAGGAACCAAATATATGTTTCAGAAATAACACCAATTAAAGTAATAGCATGATCAGAATTCCCTCTGCATTAAATAAAAGAGGAAGCATTATATAATCAGGCTCGAAACCTGCATATCATTTTACTTTATACCAAGAGTGTGGAGCAAACATCAATATTAAACATTACTCAAAATGAAATTAGATGAAGAGTGAATGTCAGAGGAATATTCCATAATATCCTTGTGTCTCTTTTCTAATATAGGTTATCATTTTTCTTTAATATTGCATATTGGTTTATTCCTCCATTAAATTAAGGTGGTTCTTAAACTTTAGCTCCAGCAGAAGATTCAAATATAGTACTCATTTTATCCATTGCCTGGCTATTTTTCTTTTTAACATATTTTCAATCACTAATTTTTCTATAATCATGATCACCCAGGATAGCAAATCAGGGAATAAATGCATACAATCATGAGAACCTGACTGCAGGTGGGATAAACAGTGTGCGGGGCGGGGGGGCGGGGGGCGGCAGAGTGGTGAGGCTGTTTTCAACAGTCTCTCGCTGGAGGAAGTGGACAAGCTCAAGGAAATCTTGAGGAATGCTTGTAAAGATGAAGGACTTGAGCTTATCCAGCCACCCACTGTCCTAGGAGCATTGGGGCTGTCACAACTAGATGCTTGTGCTCCAGCGTATCTGCTCAAAAGCACGATCATACACAGGCACGACCAGTCATTTCTGAAGGACGGGCTGAGGAAATCCCTGTTTATAAAGGAATCTCTGGACAGGCGAGCAGACCATTGATTCTAAGCAGCTCACCTCTTCCTTCCCTCCACGAGACTCGATGTCACAGAGGACAGTTATCTAGCCCTTCTGTATTATGTCCCAAACATCTGCTTAGATGAATGCAACCCAGTGTCTGCTATTAAAGAAAGATCTTGCTGAGCTTACATTATCTCCCTTTTCTCAAGCCTAACTGTGGGGGGTTATTTGCCTCTAAGCTTAGAATATTATGCCAAGTGTGAATCTTGTCATGTACTCTTAATATTTATTCACGCTGTTTATCACTGGCCACCAGATAAATAGAAGGCAAATTGAAAGTTCATTTTCCATGAGGATATAAAACATTATCACACTCAATGTATTGATTCAGCACATACTAATCATCTTACTTTTCTTCTTAATTTCTAAGTTGCTAACAATTTTACTAAACAAGTCTGAAAGCGTATATATATATTTAAAATTTTAATTTAAAGGCCCTCCCGTTGATCTTCGATTTGCTCGAGCGGGCCCAGTAACACCTCCATTGGAGACTTTGTTGTTACTGTGTCTGGCATATCGAATACTCTCGGTAGCTTGCCGGGCTCTCCGAAAATAAGGTAAAGGCCCTCCCGTGGATCATCGATTTGCTCAAATGGGCCCAGTAACGTCTCCATTGGAGACTTTGTTGTTACTGTGTCTGGCATATCGAATACTCTCGGTAGCTTGCCGGGCTCTCCGAAAATAAGGTAAAGGCCCTCCCGTGGATCGTCGATTTGCTCAAATGGGCCCAGTAACGTCTCCATTGGAGACTTTGTTGTTACTGTGTCTGGCATATCGAATACTCTCGGTAGCTTGCCGGGCTCTCCGAAAATAAGGTAAAGGCCCTCCCGTGGATCGTCGATTTGCTCAAATGGGCCCAGTAACGTCTCCATTGGAGACTTTGTTGTTACTGTGTCTGGCATATCGAATACTCTCGGTAGCTTGCCGGGCTCTCCGAGAGGGGCGGAGGAATCGAACTCCGGTCGGCATGTTGGCTGCATGCAAGGCAAACGCCCTATCCACTGTACTATTGCTCCAGCCCCCAAGGCGGGGATAATTCTGAGTCCAGGTGACTGGAACATCTAGCCTTTGCTGCCTCATTCCCCTGCCCTCCAGCCTGCGGCAATGATGGAACACTGAAACTCCTTACAGGCTGACTAGAACAGAGTTTTTCCTTAGGTGGCTCCCAGAGTTCAAGCTCCGCCTTTCACACACCATCCAGGGACCTTAATGGAAACATATATATATATATATATATATATGCTATGTATATATATATATATATATAATAGAGAGAGAAAAGCATTTACTCTCAATATTTTTATTCTTCTATCCTTCCAGAGATAATTGAGGACTTTGTTTTTTACAAAATTTTTCGGGGCTAGAGCAATAGCACAGCGGTAGGGCGTTTGCCTTGCACGCAGTCAACATGGCCGACCCGAGTTCGATTCCTCCGCCCCTCTCGGAGAGCCCGGCAAGCTACCGAGAGTATCTCGCCCGCACGGCAGAGCCTGGCAAGCTCCCCGTGACGTATTCGATTTGCCAGACACAGTAACAGCAAAGTCTCCAATGGAGACGTTACTGGGCCCGCTCAAGCAAATCGATGAACAACGGGAGGGCCTTCTTCTTCTTCTTTTCTAAGCAGATACGAGTGCTATTTCATTTTCTTCTTTTAAAAAACATAAAAAATGAAGTGTCACCCACTATCCACTCTGGCTCCCAAGCTGTGTCAAAGGGTCTCAGGGACCTTCCTGATACTTGTCTAACCAGGACATCTTGAGGATAGAGACTGGTGGGGTCCTGTTGTACAAAGACCACCAGGTGATGCTTGGGACCTCCAGGCAATGCTCAGGTGGCTGCCAAGAATGGAACCTGGGTCAGGTGCATTGCAGAAGGCAAGTGCTCTGGTTGCTGTGCTCTTTCCCAGTTCCTCATTTCAGTGCCAGATTGTTCACAGCTGAGCAGTGCCAAACTGACAGATATTTGAACTGTTTGTAGTCATTTGCTTTTGCAAATAATGCTACCAAGCATAACTTTGCATTCTTATGAATATCGATATATGTACCTAAGGCAGCTAGGAGTAAATTTCTAGAAGTAGGATTTCTTAAACAGAGCATGCACACATGACAATGTTATGGATATTACCAAATTTCCCCTCAAAAGGCAATACATGTGAATGCCTGACTCTTGGTAATTTGCTGAAAATAGATCACTGCCCTTTAGAATTGTTTTATAATCTATTAATAAAAATGCTACTCAACTACAATTTTGTTTGTAAACTAATAGATTGTGATCTATTCACAAGTCATTTCTACTTCCTTTATCAATTCTTTGATAAATTCTCCATTAAACTATTAGTCATTTGTTTCAAGTGTGAGTTCAAAGTGTGGAGATGCGACAGCGTTCGGTGGCCAAGAACCACCTACCCAGGATTGCCCAGCAGAGGATCAAAGAGACAGAGGAGTCATGGATAGATGGTAAAAATGACCATTTAATGCAGAGCTACTAGCATAGTTATAGAACCTCTGAGGGTGTTAAAGGTGTAGAACTACTTGTCGGATTAATCATTTACAGAGGTTAAGAGTTTCAGCATAGGCAACTCTTTTGGGGGGGATTACCTCAAGGAGACACTCTGAGGTAGCTTTGCCGCTAGCCCCGGGTCTTTCCAAGTTCCACTATGAGGACCTCCCTTTGTGGGGTGTTAGGAACTACAGCAACTAAAGCTTGAGTCAAGTAATTATAGTGGATGCCTCAGAGTAGATATATGTCAGAGTAAATTAACTTCCAAATATTAGGAGCATAGCATTAACAGTCTTTCTCTGTTTAAACAAAGGATATTATGTAATATATAATTATTTAATCAAAGTAAATTATGAAAAGGCTATAGGAGGGGCCGGAATGATAGCACAGCGGGTAGGGCGTTTGCCTTGCTCGCGGCCGACCCAGGTTCGATCCCCAGCATCCCATATGGTCCCCCAAGAACTGCCAGGAGTAATTCCTGAGTGCAAAGCCAGGAGTATCTGCTCGCTCCAGGAACATGAAGTGAGACTTGTTGTTACTATTTTTGGCATATTGAATATGCCACAGGTAGCATTTTGGGTGTGACCCAAAAAAGAAAAAAATAAATAAATAAAGGGCTGGAGCGACAGCACAGCGGGTAGGGAGTTTGCCTTGCATGCAGCCAACATGGCTGACCCGAGTTCGATTCCTCCGCCCCTCTCGGAGAGCCCGGCAAGCTACCGAGAGTATCTCGCCCGCACAGCAGAGCCTGGCAAGCTCCCCGTGACGTATTTGATATGCCAAACACAGTAACAACAAAGTCTCCAATGGAGACATTACTGGGCCCGCTCGAGCAAATAAATAAAATAAATTGGCTGGAAGTTTTGGCCTATAAGTAACCAAGATTGACTTGGGGAATGTGACAATGAGAGGTAAAGCCAAAGGAAAGTTACAGATAAACTCAGGGAATTAGGTGTGCTCATAAGAGCAAGATATAAGTAAACATCTCTGAAGGAAGGAAAAGGGGCAGTTCACTGATGAAGCTTCAAACACTTAGGGTTAATATTCAACATCTAAGGCACGTTTAATATATAAAATATTATGTAATATATAAAATAAATAAAATATATGAAGATAGATGTCCTGTCAGGTGAGTCCCAAAGAGTCCCAAATATTTTTCTAGGTTATCTTTTTGTTTCTTTTTTGCTTTTTTGGGTCACACCAGGCGATGCACAGGGTCACACCAGGCGATGCACAGGGGTTACTCCTGGTGGTGCTCAGGGGACCATATGGGATGCTGGGAATCAAACCCGAGTTGGCCGCATGCAAGGCAAACGCCCTACCTGCTGTGCTATCTCTCCAGCCCCTAGGTTGTCAATTCTTTAATGTGATCCTGTTATCTTATATCTATCATAGTTTTCTGAAACAACATAATAGATTGTTTTTATTTTATGGCCTCTAAATTAGACTTTAGAAAATAAAAAAGTATATGAGGCCATTACACCTCTCAGATTGGGGGAAATATTGTTTCAAAGAACAGAGCACTTAGCACGTCATCCCGTTGTTCATCGATTTGCTCAAGCAGGCACCAATAATGTCTCCATTCGTCCCTGTTGCATGCTAGTATAGCCCAATGGCATCTGCTCACTCCAGGAACATGAAGTGAGACTTGTTGTTACTATTTTTGGCATATCGAATATGTCACAGGCTTGCCAGGCTCTGCCATGCGGGCAGGATACTCTCAGTACCTTGCCAGGCTCTCCAAGAGGGACGGAGGAATTGACCGCGGGTCAGCTGCTTTCAAGACAATTGCCCTACCTGCTGTGCTATTGCTCCAGCCCAAAGTACAGAGATTGCATTTAAAATTTAAAACTTCACAGGGGATTAAATTTTGTTTTTCCAAAGCTGCATATTTCTCCTGATGTCAAATGCAGTGTTCCTCCCACTATACCCCCAACATGTTACACACTTTCAATGTTTAATCACCATTCTTTACAAGCAGTGTTTCACATGACACATTGAATTTGTGGCAGACTGCCCATCTGCATCCTACCTGTTACAAGTAAAGTAAATCCCTTTCACTTAATACAGACTGAAGGTTTGTCTTAGCCATGGTTACCTATGAATATCGGTGAAATAAGACAGTCGTTTTCTCAGAGAGGACTAAGCTGCTGGTGTGGCACAACAGTCTTCAAACCCAGGTCCCATGACTAGCCACACCCAGGAACCAATGTGCACTGGTTTTCAAATTATAGTACTAGAGAAAGAGGTTTGAGTACTAGAGAAAGAGGTTTGACTGAAAGCTTACACAGAGGAAGGAACAGAGCGATAGACCACAAGGGAAAGAAGGCATTTAAGGGCGGAGTCCTGGTTTCAAATATTAATGTTGGCTGTTGAACTAAATTTTTAAAAATATATCTTGCATATCAAGCTGAGAAACTTTACCCCCCCTCCCAATCCTCCTAAATCCACAGGGAAAATCCTCATTTAGTTGGGGCTTGGGGAACTCCCAAGGGTGCTCAGGGGGCCTGGGTCCTTCTCAGAGTTGCTCAGTCAAGAAGGCCCATGGAAAGTTGCTAATAGACTTGAAGAAAGACATTGATAGAAACACAATAGAAGCTGGAAACTTTAACACCACTCTGTCACCTCTCAATAGACCAACCAGACTAAAGCTCAGCAAGGACATACTTTATTTGAAGGAAGAAATGGAAGAGAGAGGACTAGTAGTAGATGTATACAGGACTTTTCATCCGCAAAAGGCCTAATACACATTCTTCTCCAGTGCACATGGGACATTCTCCAAGATATACCATATGCCAGATCACAACACATTCCTCCATAAAATTAAGAGGATAGAAATTATATCAAATATCTTTTCAGATCATAATGCACTGAAAATAGAAATGAATCACACAGAAATGGAGAATCAAATCAAACACCTGAAAATTAAACAGCTCACTACTGAACAACAAGTGGGTTAGAGAGGAAATTGAAAGATTCCTAGAAACAAATAAGAATGAGAATATAAGCTACCAGAACTTGTGGGATACAGCAAAAGTAGTATTAAGAGAAAAGTTTATAGTTCTGCAAGCTTTCATCAGGAAAGAAGAAAGGGCCCACATTAATAACTTAACTTCACAGTATAAGATCTTGGAAAATGACAAATAAAAGGAGCCCAGGCAGGAGGAAGGAAATAATAAAACTTAGAACATAAATCAATGATCTGGAATCCCAGAAAACAATCTAAAAGATCAACGAAACTGAGAGGAGCTGTTTCTTTGAGAAAATAAACAAGATCAATAAACCATTAGCAAGACTCACAAAGAAACAGAGAGAGAGGAAGCTAATAAACCATATCAGAAATGCAAAGGGGGACATCGTAACAGAAACCGCAGAAATCTATAGGACCGTCAGAGATTACTTTAAAAATCTTTACAGCATGAAGGTAGAGAACCTTGAAGAAATGGACAAATTCCTGGATTCTTATAATCTCCCAAAGCTGAACCAAAATTTGGAATACCTGAACAGACCTATCACCATCAAGGAAATTGAAATGGTAATCAAAAGTCGCCCCCAAAACAAACGTCAGGCCCAGATGGACCCACTAGTGAATTCTTTCAAACCTTTAAAGAGGAACTATTGCCAATCCTTTTCAAGCTTTTCCAGAAAATTGAAGAAACAGAAACATTCCCAAACAGTTTTTATGAGGCAAATATCACCCTCTTGCCTGCTGATGTACCAAAAGTAGCACACATTTGTTTGGGTTTAACATATATGTTTGTAATTTCTTATACAAGAGCTTAAATGGCTCCAGGATGAAATACAACAATCTTCACTCACTGTCCTCTTATGGTGGTGGGATGGTTCATGGTGATGGAATTAGTGTTTAGATATTATCTGTAATGAACTATTATGAACAGCTTTATTAAATTAAAATAAAAGAAAGAAAAAAATATATACACAAAAATTAAAGGACATAATCCTAGGTTAAAATTTGGAGATATTAAAATATAGGGATTTAATTGTACCATATGTTTCATTTGCACGAGAAAGAATGAAATGAAAATTGTGAAAATGAACAATAACAATCATTTAAATTAAGAACTGAACCAGGATAATGTTAGGAGGACCATGGGGGAAATGTCAGGGAGTTGGGGTGCAGAGGAGGTGTCTGTGGATTTCGGCAGGAGAAGGGCAGGTGCACCCAGCCAGAAATCAAACAGGAAGTCTTCGAATTGCATTAGCAGCTCACCCCTTGCAGGACTGACCTCTCAGCCAACGCCCAGGGTGCTCAGTCGCAAGGAGACTCAGACAGGAGAAGGAAGAACATGATAAAAATTGCAGAAACCCAAGCACAAAAATTTGTAAGTCTACAACTGTACCTCATGATATCTCACTAATAAAAATTTCTTTAAAATTCAGCAGAACTAAATGAAATAAAGACCAAAACTACAACTAATTCAAAGGATCAAAGAAAATAAAAGCTGTTTCTTTGAGAAAATAAACAAACTGACAAATCTTTAGTAAGACTCAATCAGAATGAAAAAAGACAAAGTAAAAGAGGGGCTAAATTGTGTACCTCAGAAATACAAAGGATCAAAAGAGAAGGCAATGGCCTAATAAGTGTGTGATGGTACGTCTAAAAAATAACGCACACACCTTATTTTTTAAAAGCCTTAGTTTTATAAAAACGACCACGAATATCATTTGATCACTTGACTTCCCATTACTCATCGATTTGGTCAAGTGGGCGCCAGTAACGTCTCCATTCATCCCTGTTGCGTGCTAGCATAGCCCAATGGCATCTGCTCGTTCTAGGAACATGAAGAGCCTCAAACCGATCATTCATAATCTTGACAAAGAAGTCTGATCAGCTCGTAGGTGGGCGGCCACACAGTCTTTTGACATCCCGTGGAATCCAGTCAGTAATGGCTCTAGTCCAGCGGTCATCTCCAAATCTCATTACGTGTCCAGTCCATCTGATTTTTGACGCCTTGGCAAATGAGACAGTGTCCCTGATTCTTGACCATCAACAGAGATCGGAACTCCGGATTCTTTCTCTCACTTAAGTGAAGCATGATACTCCAAGCATAGCTCTTTCAGTTCCTCTTTGGGAGAACCAAATAGCATTCTCATCCTGCTTTCGTAGGGCCCAGGTCTCTGAGGCGTATGTTAATGCAGGAAGAACAGTGGAATCAAAGAGATGTTCCTGGAGCCAAAGTTTCTTTGTTCTCTCAGCTATTTCTTCGACACTCTTGAAGGCATTCCAAGGTGCTCTCTTCCTCCTGCGTAACTCAGGTGCCAGGTCATTCGTCATGTTGACTTCTCGACCTAGTTACACATAACTGTTGCATTGGGAGATGGTCGTTCTGTTGAGAGTGAATGGAACGTCAGGAATGAGACTGTTTCTCATAAACATTGTCTTCGTGAGATTCAGCTGTAATCTGACCTTTCCACACTCAAGGTGGAAGTCGGCCAGCATTTTTGCCGTTTGGCTAATGTTTGGTGCTATTAGAATGATGTCATCAGCAAAGTGGAGGTGGTATAGTTGCCGACCCTCTATCTTCACTCCCATTTCTTCCCATTCCAGTCATCGCATGACGTTCTCGAGGGTGGCACTGAAGAATTTCGGTGAAATGGTATCACCCTGCTGAACCCCTCTCAAGACATCGATGATTACGCACAGAAGACCCACCCTACCGGTACCAGATAAATACCTCACCGGCAGACCTCCACTACCTCCACAATCTCCACTTCCCAGCTGCTGCCACGCTCCAGGATGCTTTCCGGACATCATAAGACACTTAATACCCACCTTCCAGGATTGCCGCACCATATTTGATAGGTTTCAAATATGATTTGGACCATGGGAACACCTACAAGGGCAATTAGAGGCCGCCCCAAAAGCCTCTACCCCTCTCAGAGAGCCTGGCAAGCTACTGAGAGTATCCTGCCCGCACGGCAAAGCCTGGCAAGCTATCTGTGGCGTATTTGATATACCAAAACCAGTAAATACAATGGGTCTCATTCTACGAATATCAATATGTCAAAAATTAGAAAACCAAGAAGGATAAATTCATAGAATCATTCATAGAATCATAAGACGTTCCAAGCTGAATCAAGAAAATTATAAGTATGGGGCCAGATATCACTGTGAGTAGGGTGCCTTCCTTGCATGGGCAGACATCAGTTTGATCCCAGGCACTACTTACAGTTTTCTGAACTCTTTCTTTTTTTTATTAAAAATTTTTTTAATAATGAGACATCATGAGGTACAGTTGCAGACTTACACATTTTTGTGCTTGGGTTTCAACCATACAATGATCAAATACCCATCCCTCCACCAGTGCCCATTTCCCACCACCACGGATCCCAGTATCCCTCCCACCCCCCATCCCTCCTAGCCCACCCTGTCTCTGTGGCAGGGCATACCCTTTTGTTCTCTCTCCCTCCTTTTTGGTCTTGCGGTTTGCAAAAGGGGCATCGAGTGGCAATCATGTTTGGTCTATAGTCTACTTTCAGCATGCTTCTCCCATCCTGGGTGGATCCTCCCAACACCTTTATTTGGTGTTCCCCTCTTTATTTGAGCTCCTTTTTCCCCTAGTATGTGTGGTTGGCCTCCAAGTCATGGAGTAAAATTCCTGGTACTAATCTCGGCCATTCTTGGGTGTTAGTTTCCTATTTTGTTACTTTATGTTCCCCAGATGAATGCAATCTTTCTATGTCTATCCCTTTCTTTCTGAGTCATTTCACGTAACATGATACTTTCCATGTAGTACCACTTGTATGTAAATTTTGTGACTTTGTCTTTTCTAACAGCTACATAGTACTCCATTGTGTAAATGTACCAAAGTTTCTTTAACCAGTCATCTGTTCTCGGGCACTCAGGTTTTTTCCAGATTTTGGCTATTGTAAAGAGTGCTGCAATAAACAGACACTTGCAGATGTCACTTCGACTATACTTTTTTGCATCTCTGGGATATATTCCCAGGAGTGGTATTGCTGGATCAAATGGGAGCTCGATTTCTAATTTTTTGAGAATCATCCATACTGTTTTCCGAAAGGGCTGAACCAGTCGGCATTCCCACCAACAGTGAAGGATGAACACTCTCTCTTGAGCACAAAGCCAGGAGTAAGCCCTGAGCATCTGTGGCCCAAAAGCCAAAGAAGAAAAAATATCCAAGGTGATTAAAACAGTAATGAAATTATTCCCCCTAAAAACAAAAGTCCCACAACAGAAACTCCACAGAGATCCTGCTTCAACCCTGATCACCGGGGCTAAAGTGAAGTAAGAATATAAAGACACTAATACTTTTAGGAGCATTCCGTTCTCAAGACCTCACTCCCTCTTCAAGTGTTCTGCCACCTGACATCATTCATCGCATATGGGAGGGAGTGAAGATTTCAACAGATGAAATTTAGCACATATACAAAATGAAGGTTCCAACAGATGGATTTAGGGAGCATATAAAAACAGCGTCCATGACACTCTATTACAAAATAAAGCTTGCAAAACCACTCTCTCAAATTTTAAATTTTTATAAAAGTCTAACTCTTAAAAAATGGAAATGATTTATTTTGCTTAAATGGAAAATCCAGCCCAACAATGAATTACAGGGTAAATCCTTCGAAGCCTTTATCTCTTTTTAAAAAAATCATTTCCCCAGGCCCCGGTGCCAGCAATTTAAACCGATAGAGATGCTGGGATGATTTGTTGAGGAAAAATGACTGAGAACAGAAAATTGGAGGTCCTAGAGATTCTCAAATATTTTCAATAAAACAGAAAATTGCACTCAGCTCAGATGCTGGCTTCTTAAGCATCCTGCATCTCCCTTCCATTCCCACATCCCTCTCTCCCAGCCAAGGCTGATGAACAGGTGAGAAGAATTCCACGAAGTGACTCATCTGACAGGCACAGACGCTTTAAGAGGTGATGCAGGATACCTCAGAGGGTCTTAAGACCTCACGAAAGTCTCATGACCAGATTACTCAGCCTGTGAACAGGCTCTCCAGAGGGAAACATAGCAAAGTGAGAGCAAAGTCTGCAAATTACAGGGGTGGAAAATTCCTCAGTGTTTGACCAAATACTTGGCCACCCGTTGGGTTCATGAAGCTGAAGATAAAAGTTCTCTAATGCCAACAAACACAAAGAAGCAAAGAAAAAATGAGCAACAACAGCTGTCTACGCTCATTGGTACCAATTGTCTTTGCTGCGCTCCCCTGCACTATTTTCTAGGGAGCCGAAGGGGTAACTGTTTTGTTCTCTCTCCCCTCATACTAGAAGGCAAAATTTCTTAGCTCCATGAAGCAAAATATTTATCACAAAAAGATACATTTTTAAAAAGCAGTTCCCATTTTGCTTCCTAGCTTCAGTACCCAATGTAATCAGCAAAGCACAACATGGCTTCAGTTCTGAGGCATTATTTAAATCTGCATAAAGAACACATTAAATTTTGCAAAAATAAAAACTCCTTATATGGACATGTATATGTGTGCACATTTTCTTTCCAATTTAACATTCACTGTATTCTATAGAGTGAACAGATTAAGACTACTTAATTATAGATGAGGATCACTCTTACTATTTCTCTTCACTCTCTATTGTAAGAGGTTCTCGTTATTCTTAGTCTCTTAACTACAGCATTCTCTCAAAGTCATCCCCTCTATGCCTTCCATGTTCATAGGTCACTAGCCTGACTTGCCTACTAATTGGAACACTGGTACAAGTAGTGTTTTTCAGCCTCTTTATTAAAAGAAAAAAAGCATGTGAAGGAATAAATACCATGCAAAATTCTGAAAAATATAAAACTTCAAAAGAAAAAAGAAAAACCAAGAAGAAAAGTAGACAAATCATCATAAAGCCACAAAACCTGACTTGGATGAAATCAACCAAGTCTTTCAAAGATATAGCAAGTATAGCACTGTCCTCCTGTTGTTCATCGATTTCCTCGAGTGGGCACCAGTAACATCTCATAACAAATTGTGAAACTTGTTGTTATTGTTTTTGGCATATCAAATACGTCACGGGGAGCTTGCCAAGCTTTGCCGTGCGGGCGAGATACTCTCAGTAGTTTGTTGGGCTCTCCAAGGGGGGGTGGAGGAATCGAACTCGGGTTGGCCATGTTGGCTGCGTGCAAGGCAAATGCCCTACTGCTGTGCTATTGCTCCAGCCCTTCAAAGATAAAAACTGCCAAAATTCATAGAGGTTGGAGAGATTGTAGGGTTGGTAGAACATTTGCCTTGCACACAGCTGACCTGCTTTGATCTCCAGCATCTCATATGGTTCTATTGGGTATGGACCCAAAAGTTAAAAAGAAAAGAAAAGAAAAATACCCTGACAAAATTCAATAAAGAACCTGGAAATCCCTACATCTCTGAAAAAATAAATTTGTACTTAAAAGTCTCCCACAAAGAAATCTCTAGCACCAGAAAAATTCACTGGCAAATTCCACCAAATGCTTCAAGAAAAATAAAATCACCAATCTTAGTTCCTTCAAGGAAGTGAAGAAATCAAACTCCAGTCATTTTCCTAGGGCCTGTACTAGCCTACATGGAAAAGCCCAAGATAGACACACCATATCTACAGTTCAATTGATAGCTTGGGGCTAGTATTTATTTATTGTAATAAATCGTCATGGCTATGCCAGATGTTAACATCAGGGGAAGCTATGCAAAAGGTATATCTAAACTCTCTTTGCAATTAAATAATTTTAAAACAAAAAAATTTTTGGCTTACTCCTTTAGTCTATGTATCTTGCTTGCTTGTCTCTATGTGTCTCTGTTCATGGCTTTTTCCCCTCTGGACAAGCCCCTATTCTCTCTTGAACTCATACTCCTCTCTTTCTTCTCCCTCCCCCCACATTTTATGAGTAAATTTTATTTAGTAAAAGACTATATTGATTCAGCAAATATATAAAAATAAAATAAAGGGAAAATGTTTTAAATGATTCCATCCATTTAGTTTATCTTCATTTTTCAGACGAAACAGCTAAATCTGAAGAGAACAAGCCATTCATCCATATTGAATTGGATATGATACCCCACATTTAAATACAAGAGTGTCTGACTCTGACAGTCAACTGATAGCTCTGCTATCTTCTTTCCCTGTGTTTCCAAATGCCTCTCACATTTATAAGACAACAGATTTCAAGGCACTGTCCCAAGGCCTTGTGAGTTAAGAGAGAGAAGGTTGCTGGGAACTTCCTCTGTGGTCCTTAGGCTAAACCTTTAGAATTAATACTAAGCCTTACCCAGGCTTTCCAGCAGCTTCTTAAGGCCAAGGGATAAGCCATTAGGGAGCCATTGAACTGCAGAGCCAGGCCTGCATCCTGTGTTCCAACGCCAGGGGTTTGTATCACCAGATGCCTAACTCTTTTTGTCACTTTGGCTTGGCCAAGGTGCCCCGACAGACCATTAAAGACCCATCTTTAATTTTCTTTAATTTTATTTAAAATTTTAATTTAAAAAATACAGTGAAGTTATGTTCTAGATTGTGCTAATTAGATTGTATTAGGCTTGTTTCTCCGGGTGCCAATAGCATTTCATGGCCTCTCCCTGCCTTGGTCTCAGCTTCCTCTCGCTTGCCTCCTGCTTCCTCACCCTCCTCCCCCCCGCCCCCCCACACACACATACCCTCAGGCCTCCCTTCCCACACTTGGACTAGCAGGACAAATCGCCCACATAGGTCCTTCTTCATCTCTTCTAAGGCTTGCCTCTGTGCGCTCCAATCTGGACAGCCTAAATTCCTTCTATTCAAATTCCAGCCCTGGGACTTAGCACAATGCTTTCTTCTACTAAAAATCTCTCTTTCTGGACCCAGAGAGATGTTACTGGCAGGTAATGCACCTGCTTTGTGTGCAGCCTGCACTGGTTCCATCTGTGACGGAAACATCATGGACCATCATAATGGTTCCTTGTTGGATATTAACCCTAAGTGTCTTAGGCTTCATCAGTGAATTTCCCCCTTTCCTCCTCCCAGAGAAGCTAATCATGCTCTTGCGAGCATCCCTAATTTAAAGCTTATCTTTGGCCTTTCCTTTGTGCTTTACCTCTCATTGTCACAGTTCCTCCAAGTCAGTCTCGGTTATTTATAAGCCAAAACTTTCTGGCAGTTCTGGATTTTGTATTTGTCGTGACTTACTTGCTTTTCTATTTCCCCTTTAGCCTTTTTATATTTTACTATAGAGCAAATGTTCTTCGCTTAAACTCAGAAAGACTGTGCTCCTAATATTTGGGAGTTGATTGACTCTGAAATATATCTACTCCTGGGCATCTGTCATAATTACTTGACTCAGGATTCAGTTGCTGTAGTTCCTAGCACCCCAAAAGGGAGGTCCCGCCATGGGACTGGGACAGACCTGGGGCAAGCGGCGAAGCTACCTGGGATCAAAATGGGACAGTCTAGAAAGCATAAATGCATGGTCTTTATGCAAGCTATTGCATAAAAAGACAGGACCCTCTGGGAAAGGACAACCTGGACCTGCCTGAGGACTTAGTCTGGAATTTACAGTAAAAGCCTTGCTTGCCCTAAGAGCCCAGAGAACCAAGTTTTGTGATCTTTGTCTCTTACTGTGTTTATCCAAACAACTGCAAGTATTGACAAGAAGTAAACATTTTTTTTCTTTTTGGGGTCACACCACCCAGAGATGCTCAAGGGTTCCTCCAGCTCTCCACTCAGGAGTTATTCCTGGTGGTGCTCAGGGGACCATATGGAATGCCGGGGATTGAACCCGGGTGAGACACATGCAAGGCAAACCCCCGCCCCCACCCATTGTACTATCACTTCAGCCTGACAAGAAGTAAATTTAATTGTTTAACATATACAACTGGAGGTAAAGACAAAAACAAAGTAGATGCCCCTAGGAGACAGAGCATCTCCTTGAGTTAATCCCCCCAAGAGAATTACCACTGCTGAAACACCTTCCCTCTGTAAATAATCAATCACACCTATGTGCGGTTCTATCCTTCAAACCCCCTCAGATGTTCTATAAGTATGCTAGTAGCTCTGCTTTAAATTGTTCATTTATACCATCAGTCTGTGGTCCCTCATCTTTGTTCCTCTGCTGGAAAGGCCTCGGGAGGTGGCTCTTGGCCAGGCCATGAAACGCACACGTCACGCAGCACCCCCACACTTACGAACTCACAGTCTCTAAGCATCACCAGAAGCCCCCTAACACCAACATGGTGGCCCCAGTAACCCCCAATACCACAGAGCCCAAGCTCAGCATCCTCAGCAGCTAAACAGGAGGGACCTACAGGCCTCCCCAGCATGTTTGGGAGACCCAGAAAAGGGAGCACAGGGCGAAATTCTCTTTCTCCAACTCTCCGGCTAGCTACCTTCTACTGCTCACTCAAGTTTGTTCAAGACTTTGTTTCGCTTTGGTTTGGAGCCACACCCAGGGCTTACTCTTGACTTTGTGCTCAGGGATCACTGCTGGTGGGGCTCGGGAGACCAGGTGAGGTGGCAGGGAGTAAATGCAGGTCGGCTGCAAGCAAAGTGAGTGTCTTAGCCCCTGGACTGTCCCTCTGGCCCTAAGCTTTTCCTTTGACACTGATTCTGGGCTCTGTGCTGTCTGCCGCTGATGTCAGGAGGGGAAATGGCACATCGTGCATTTCCTGATTCCCTCCTGTGGAAACCCAAGAGTTTCTTTTTTTTTTTTCTTTTTGGATCACACCTGGTGATGCACAGGGATCACTCCTGGCTCTGCACTCAGGAATTACCCCTGGAAGTGCTCATATAGGATGCTGGGAATCGAACCCAGGTTGGCCACGCGCAAAGCAAATGCCCTACCCACTGTGCTATTGCTCCAGCCCTGTCGATAGTCTCTTAACTGAGACACTAAGCAGAGACTGAGATACGCAGAGCCTCCAGTACACTGGAAGTACACAACAAACATGTATCCAAACACATTGCATTATCGAACAGATCAATTATAAGAGTACACGAATATTTATGCTTATAAACCAATTTGCACGAGCCAGGTAAGAGACAAGATTCTGGGTTAGTGTGGAAAGGAAATCAATAATAATAAGCAAATGTGCATGACCCAGAGAACTAAAAGACATCTTCTGCTCCAGCATTATTGCTCCAGCAATAATGGATACATTATGTATTTTCCCATCCAAAATGAACCACAGAGATGATTAAAATGAGGATAGTGAGCACATATGCAATTAGGTTAAATCATATGGATTAGAGTTTTGTATGCTTGAGATTTTACACTAAGCACCTTCTTCCTGAATAACTTAAAGCCACAGTGAAAGATCAGCATATGATTGACAGTATTATTATTGGAATTTCATTCTAGCTGACAAGGAGAAAAAGTAACAGGTAAATAATGAAGATAAAATGAAAATGAAAATAGAAGCCAGTGTCATCCCCACTGCTATATTTCTGTTACCAAAACCAAGTTTATGTTTGCCACTTGAAGACCAAGATTGAAGAGAAAAGAGTTGGTGCAGGGGGACGAGGAGAGCGGGGGAAGAGTTTATTTATAGTTTATATCGGCTGTACACAGATGATACTTCTTTTGAGATGAATCAGTCATAAGCAATCAACTCTATCTGTATTTGGAATAAGCGGTTTGGCGCCTCTGATGATTAAACACGTTCCTTCTGGCTACCCAGGAGGGCATAAACTCACCAAGACTGATGAACTTCAATACATAAAAGAAATGACAAAAGGCTCTACTGTTCAAAAAACTAAACTATACATAATTCATACCGTAGCCATCTTTTCTCATGGGACTGGGGCCATAGCACAGTGGAGAGGGGGTTTGTCTTGCATGCTGCTGACCTAAGTACAATCTCCGGCACCACCAGGAATAATTCCCAAGCACAGAGCAAGGAGTCACCCTTGAGCATTGCCAGGTGTGGCCAAAGAAACAAAAGTGTTTTCTCAAGCCCTAAGCACTACAACCAAGGTTTGCAAAGCTACTGAGAAAACGTTTTAGAGAATTTGCAGCTGATACTCATTTTCCTGCATATTTCCCAGGAGGAAAAACGAAAGGACCCAAATCTACCTGGAAACTGTGTCTCCCCCTCTCCTTTTCCCAATCCATGACAGTTTGAAAAGCAAAAACTCCCTTTCTCACTGTTCTACTGAGACTCTCAGAGCACTCACGTGGGTCACATGTACAACCCTTGTTGATTGATCGGTTTAATCAGTCCCAGAAGCACACTGACATGATGTGGGCATGTGACCTGGCCTCTGGCACCCTGCCCCAATTTAACCAAGGAAAGTCTATTCTGCCTCTAGGAAGGAGCTATTTGATGGACAGGCTGGGGCAGACGCAGTGGGAGCTAGTGAGAGCCGAGCCACAAGGTCTGTCGGTGCTCTTCTCAATCACTCTCCAGGGCTCTTGTTTGGGGAATCCAAGTACTTAGTCCTCCACCCGGGTGGCTGGGCTCTGCAGGCTGGAGTGGCTAAACAAGACTGCTTTCAGATAAACAGTATATGCAAAATCCTGCACTAAGAAAAACAAACTCCACTGCAAAAGTGTATATGAAATTGATGGAAATATCTTTAACTGGTACCACCTTATTGATCCTATTTCATTTGGATTTAAGACCCTGGTTAATATTTTTTAAATTTTATTGAATCACTGTGAGATTTAATGTTTGGATTACAATCACACAATGATCAAACACCCATCCCTCCACCAGTACACATTCTCCACCACCAATATCCCCTGTATACCCGCCCTTTCCCACACTCCTGCCTCCATGGCAGACAGTATTCCCCATACTCTCTCTACTTTGGGGCATTATGATTTGCAATACAGATACTGAGAGGTTATCATGTTTGGTCCTTCATCTACTTTCAGCACACATCTCCCATCCCAACCGATTCCTCCAGCCATCAATTTCTTAGTGATCCCTTCTCTATTCCAGCTGCCTTCTCCCCTCCACTCATGAGGACAGCTTCCAGCTATGGATCAATCTTCCTGGCCCGTGTATCTACTGTCCTTAGGTGTCAGCCTCATGTTATGTTATTTTATACTCCACAAATGAGTTCAGTCCTTCTCTGTCTGTCCCTTTCTTTCTGACTCATTTCACTTAGCATGATACTCTCCATTTCTATTCATTATAAGCAAATTTCATGACTTCATCTATCCTAACAGCTACATAGTATTCCATTGTGTAGATGTACCAAAGTTTCTTTAACCAGTCATCTTTTCTAGGGCACTTGGGTTGTTTCCAGATTTTGGCTACTGTGAACAGTGCTACAATGAACATGTAGGTACAGATGTCATTTCTACTGTGCTTTTTTGCATCCTCGGGATATATTCCCAGAAGTGGTATGGTGGGGTCATATGGAAGCTCAATTTCTAGTTTTTGGACCCTGGTTAATATTTTAAGTTACTTGGCCTGGGTAAAAATAGAAGGCTCACTGGAAATGCAGCAAGCAATGCATACTTCTTTGTCCACAATAAAAGGTGATAGAAAATTAAACAGGTCTCAATTATTATAACATATGCTCTGTATAATAAATAGGGGAACAGGAGGAGGTGGTAAGGGAGGTAGAAAGTGAAATTTATCCCAGAAATGTGTAAGATAAATTATGGCTTTGAAAGAAGTTGTCACTTTCCCACAATTAGCAGGTCTATTTAGAAAAGCAAGGTCTATTGAAGAATTTGAATGTTCAATGTTAGATCTATGACTTATGAAAAGCACGTGTGTTTCAATTATATAGCTGAAATGATCCTCATTCAGTTTCTGTGCTGTGCTTTATTTGTAAATGTGTATGTAGAATCCTGGGGTTACAAGGAACAACATTCATTGCAACTGGCAAGGTCATCCCGTCAATGTACCAAAGCACAAGTCCCAGACAGAGGCTGCCAATGGTGTTCTGGATATCTTGGTGCTGTGTTCGTGTCTGCCCCACTGCCTGTGTGAGTTCTCTCCCTGGAGTGAATTCTGGAGGGTGTTTGCTTTTGGTGGTCCTGACTGAGTTGGTACAGAACAGTTAGATGGGCAAGGTGAGCTAGGGATGAGCACTGGAGAGGGCCTTCATGAGGGGCCAAGGAACACCATCCCATTCCCACATCCAGAATCCATCGAGCTGTCAGTATGGGCCCTGGGATTCCTATGCATGACATAATGGAAGGACTGAGAAGTGTTAAGGGGACACGGGGGTGGGGGGAGCACAAAATACTGAAGGCATTTGGGTGCTAACTAAGAATAGGGTGGGGGAATGGAAAATATAACCCAAAAAACCCTTAAAAACAAAAGACAAGGGGCCCGAGAGATAGTACAGTAGGAAAGTGCTGGCCTTGCACGCAGCTGATGGGGATTTGATCCCAGACACACCCTCCAAGAGTAATTCGAGCCCCTCCAGGAGTAATTCCCAAGTGCAGAGCCAAGAGTAACCTCTGAGCATTACCATGTGTGGCCTCCAAACAATCAAATAAAAGAGAAGATTGGGAGCCAACAGAGACGGGTGATCTAGAAGCAGTTATAGGCACAGGTGTGACACCCTGCCACACTGTCCTTCAGGTGATGGGGCAGAGGGAGGTGGAGGAGGGCAAGTTGGCAATGAGGGTTTTTAAGAAAAAGAGAACTTTTCCTTAAGAGGAAGGTCCAGGTTTCTTCAATTTGCCAGAATAAGGAGTCTCAAAAAAGAAATGCATTAGAACTAGTTTTCCCAAAACTGACCTCTGCATAGGTGTACCTGGAAAATACGTATGTGCAGAATCATCATAGAGAGGATCATCCAAGTGAAGACACTTTCAAGTGTGCAAAGAGAAAACGCAAGAAATAAATCCATGCAACTGCTCCACTAGAAAAAGTATATTGCCCTATTCTTGGGATAAAACTGCTTCAGAACACTGTCCACCCACCATCTTGTTTGGGGGAATAAGCTTGTTGGAGTTCAGACACACTGGAAGGGGCACGTCTCGCCCTGCTGAGTCTGACAGCACCTGGGCCTGATGGTGAAATGCAGATAGTCACAGCTCGGAGACAATGAGCACAGTTTCAGGAACAGGGCTGCAGGGCTGTGCCCATGAGAGCTAGACAGCAGGAAATGGGGCCGGGAATAAAAAGGACCATGATTCAGAGAGGAGTTACAACCTAGTGGAAAAGTCACTGTGATCAGCCTTTCAGCAGAAAACAGGGGAAAGGGCCAAAGAAATAGTACAATGGATAGGCCGTTTGCCTTGTCTGCAACTGACCCAAGTTCAATCCCTGGCATCCCATCTGGTCCCCCGAGAACCTCCAGGAGTGATTCCTGAATGCAGAGCTAGGACCAACCTCTGAGCATCTCTGGGTGTGACTCAAAAACTTTATTTTAAAAAAGGGGGAGAAAATATTGAACTTGACCAACAGCTATTAGATACACCAAAAGCTTGAGCCATAAAAGGAAAACATTTAAATTTGAAATTTATTAAAATTTAAAACCTTTGGGCAAGAGAGTATGGCAGGGAGGGTGTTTACCTTGCATGCGGCCAACTCTGCACCCCATATGGTCCCCTGAGCACTACCAGGAGTGGTTCCTGAGCACAGCACCAGAAGTAACCCCTGAGCATGACAGTGTGTGGCCCCCCAAAACAAAAAATAATTAAAACCTTTATTCTTGACTTTGCCCTCCTGTTGATGTGGGTAAAATAAAACAACCCTAGTTCAATCCCTACATCACGTGGAGTGACTCCCAAGCAATGCTGGGTGTGACCCCCAAAACAAGAGAAAATACACTTATTCTTCAGAATATTTTTAATGAAAAGACAAGCAGCCACAGAGAGAAAATATTTCCAAACTCACATCCAATTTGTTTCCAAAATAAACAAAAAACTCAATCCAATTTAAAAATGAGCAAAAGATCTGAAAAGATACTTCCCCAAAGAACATGATGAGTGTTGGAAGATGGAAAATAACCTTCTGAAATATGCTCAGCGCTGGTTGATTGGGGAATTTAAAATTTGACAGGGAGATGAAAATCTGCAAAATACCTATTGTTGATGAGTATGCGAATACTCCAGCCATCCTGAAGGCATCGGCCAGCTCCTTGCAAAATGCAACACAGATTTTCCATCCATCCCCATCCTCTGTCTGGAAACACGCTCACACGAACAGCTGCAGCACCTGCAGGGCCTCCACAGGGCAGCTCTGCTCACAGTCTTCAAAGATTGCAAGTAGCCAAGTCTTGCAATGGGCAAATGGATGAGCCAGTTGTGGTTCGCCCTGACAGAGGAATATTGCTCAGCAGTAAGAGCAAGGCATGAGCCACAGTGGGTGTTTTTCAAAGAGGCGATCAAGTGCTCCTTTGTTCCTGACAGCACTGAGTGGCTTTCCCAAGATTGAACCCAAGTCTCACATGTAGCCCAAGATCTACCACTGAATCCTTGCCCTTGCCCCAACATGGGTAAACCCTGAATGAAAACCATCTGAAAATAAGCTTCACAGTGTTTGTATGGTTCTGATTGTAAGACAACTTTAAGATGGTAAAAAGACTAACAGCTCTCAGAAATGAGAGGAAAGAGGAGCAGGGGAGCAATAAGGATATTCTTTTTAGGTCGAAAAATGATACTGCTGTGCTGGGGACATTATTCTATGAGTTGCCCAAACCCAACAACACAACAAGCTTCAAACCTCACAGACAAAGAAGCTCATTGTGCAAAGCTGAAACATCAAATCAGGAATTCTTGTCATCCCTGGGTAAAAGTCAGAATTTACAAAACATCCTCCATTACCAGTATCCCAAATAATAGGAAATAAGTGACTCGATTAGACAAAAAGTCAAGGGGGGCTGGAGAGATGGGACGGGGGACAAGGCCTTTGCACGTCACCATCTCTAGTTCCCAGCACCACAGATGGTCCCCTGAGCACAATGGGGGGGAGGGGGTGCCGTCAGGAAAAAGCCCTGAGCATCTCTGGGCATCGCCCCCACAAAGTCAAAAGCTCAGCACATTTGCCTTGCCACAGCCCAGGAACACATGCCAGAGTTAACCATTCTGATGTGGGCACAAGAACTGAGCAATTAATGGATGGCAGGTGGTGAAATTTGGGTTTGCTTCACCGATGCAGTCACAGAAGCAGTACTAGAGCTCCGCAGTAACAGATCAGAGATGTAGATGTCTTTGTGAACCGGTATTTAGCCGAACAGCTGGGAATGGGAATACATGTGCTGATAAGCACCCACGCATTGCTTTGCTCTCTGTCCAAGAGCACATGGGACCAGTGACACTGTATCACCAAGTGCCCCTGAACCTGGGTCTTGTTTTCTAGTGCCCTTCACCAACAAAAGGAACAGGGACTTCATGGAGATGTTGCTGGTTCAAGGCATGTGCCAAGACACAAATACCATGAGTCAGCAGCAGCTTCTTTGCTGCTGCCAGGAAAGAAGTGTTCAAACCAAGAAGGTGAGCCCGCCCCGCTGAAGTGGGTCAGGGGGACACACGGGCTGTCCACTGACAGACAAAGTTGGAACCTTTGGACCACAAACTAAAGTCACACTGGAGTACAACCCAACTTGAAAACAAACCCTCATGCATTGTAATTATGGGAAGATGTGAATAAACTAATGGGAAGAGAGAAAACTTCCTACGGGGAAGTTTCTGCCAACTGATGTAGACAACCTCCAGGAGCATGTGGGGCATAATTTCCCAGCCTCCACCTTGATCCCTTGTTTGCAAAGCAGAAAAGATGGACTTGGCAGAGGAGAAACTGGACAGCCAGAATGTTGTCACTCAGTCAAAGGGATCAGATTTCTCAATAACAGCAGTGGGGGTGTTTTAGGGGGCAAGGGAGGGGGCCACAGAGTTGGTTGTGCCTGGGGTTCATTTCAGACTAGCTTGTCTTCTGCAAAGGAACAATTTAGAACCACCAAGCTTTCTGAAGCTCCGATTAGTCTTTCTTCCAGTGACCTTTATAGAAAACACTTTAGCGTCATATACAACCCTTCAGCAAGGGGAAGTTTGAAGCAGCCAAATTTGCTGAATGCTGGTCCAGGATGACGGGCTCCTCAAAAGCCCCAGTAAATGCCAGCACTTTCTCGGCAGTGGCACACAACTCAGATTCAGCCAGTCTCTTTTGCTCCTCTCTAGGGCAGGAAGAGTAAAGACATACCTCCCCCCAGTCCCAGTCATTATCATCCCCGGGGCAGCCCCGGCCTTAGAAAAGGCACATGATGCTGCCCATGGTGCCTAGGTCATTTTCAATTTTGCAAACAGTAAGACAGCTTGATGCTATTGCTTCTAAAGTCATGTTTAAAAAAAATAACAAATCCTATCAGCAGGAAAAAAGAAAATAAAAAAGAAGACAAAGAGCAACATTACATGGTAAGAAGCTGTGAAAGCTGTGAGCCCATCATTTGAGCCCCCTCGCTCTTTGTTCATGCTACAGTAATAACAAGGAAAATAACGGCCTTAAACATATCTTGTTTTCTCTCCAACACTGACCCAGCTTCAATTCTTAGCACCCCATATGTTCCCCCTGCACCCCCCAGGAGTGATCCCTGAGCACAGAGCAGGAGTTAGCCCTGAGCACTGCTGGATGTGTCCCCAAAACAAACAGGAAAACTCTTCTGTCCTGAAGATACTGGTTTAAGTTTGGCAAGGTTGAACTGGGAAGTCATGCTGAACCCCTCTGACTTCACAGACAGGAGGTTGGTATTGCCCCTGAGAACAAATCCCAGGTTTAGAAGGAGGCTTGGCCCCAGGTAGACAGAACATTCTCTGTGACCCCCAGGTGACCCATACCTACAACACCAAGAATGCTCAAACACGAACCGTGAACCAACGATAAAGTCTGAGAACCAGAGATAAAGTCTGACTTGACTTAAAATGTGTTTTTGCCCCAAGTTAAATACCCAGGAGTTATAGCCATGAGCATGGGCCAAAGAGGGTGAAGTCTGGCTGACTCCTTCGAGGACAGCAAGTTTGTTTCTATTCCTGCAAAGGACACCCCCTCAGTCACAGGCAGACATGGGCACAAACAGTCCAAACTGTGATATTCAGCAGCTTTTACAAATGCCAAGTGTTTGCACATCCCAGGGGCCCCTGAGGGACCAGTTTCAATCCTACCTGTATGGATGAAGTGGAAGAAAGAGCCACGAGCTGGCGTCTCTTTTCCTGGAGAGGCTCCATCCATCTTCCTTTGAGGGCACAAGGCCTCCCAGCCTGGCTCAGAATTGTTTGCTCTCAATGGATGCAGTGTATGCATGCCCACGCACATGCAACAGATCTGCATACAGCCATGAAGACATACACACACAACTGTGCTCATACATGCACAAATGTACACATATCCATATATGCATAAAGTCGTGCAAATATGCATGCACATGGCCATGGTCATATATGCATGCACACACACATACAGATATACATGTGCCCACAAGCATGCACATACACCCACACTCTTGCACACATACCTTACACACACAGATCCATACGCATCCATACTGCACACACACACACACACTCACCCTGAGCACTGTATAAAAGGTCTGCAGTGTGATGTAAGATCTGTTTGACAAGCGTGATAGGGCAAGTAGCGAACAGGCTTCCACTCACTGTGCTTTCTGATCATTATCTTCTGAGCCAGTCGGAAAGCCAGACCCACCACTAAGCCAGCTGCCAGCGAAGGTGAACTATGATTCAGGTGGGTGCCCGGTGCTCTGGGCAGTGCTGTGTGGATTCTGTTCCCCTGCTCCATCCAGGAGGAAGCATCTTAGGGGTGTCTCTGTGCTGAGCACAGGAGCCAGAGGAGCTAGAAGGAACTGAACTGAACAGAAAGGCAGACAGGTCTGGAGACAAGCCTTTGACCTCCTCCTTGGAACACCCCTAACCTTTCTAGGTGAGAAGGTCTTTCTTCTTCTCTTATCTAATTGTTTGTCCAAGGGAACTAAGAGGAGAGAGATGTGAAATCAGACACAGCCCTCTGTCCAGCAAGGGACAGGGGGCAAAGCAAAGCCATGCCCAGATGTCACCACTGATCAAAACTCAGCTTCAAATTGCTGAGTTGAACCTGTGACACAGGCCTTTGGGGTCATTTGATCCCCAAGGACCACATTACTCAGAGAGTCTGTGAGGTGTTAGCTCTGCCTGTTACCCAAAACACCTCTCCTAAGAAGTCTGTCTTCAGATGTCCTAGGGCTCAGGTTCACTGCGCAGGAAAACAAGTCACATAAGCAAAAGGCAGAGACCACGGCTAAGAGGATCTTGAAGAAGGCACAGATTTGGCAGAAGTGGATGACAGTGCCTCCTCGAAGCCCAGAGCTCCACAAAACCATCTGATTCTCTGCTCGATAGCACCAGGTAGAAAAGAATGAATTAAATGTTTGTTTATTTTTGTGTTTTGTTTGTTTTTAATTTTTTAATTGAATCACCATGAGACAGACCCTTACAAAGCTGTTCATGATTGGGTTTCAGTAATACAGTGTTCCAACCCCATCCCTCCACCAGTGTACATTTTCCACCACCAATGTCCCCAGTTTTCCTCCCACTACCCCCAACTCCCCCCACTGCAGCCTTCCTCTATGGGAGGTCTTCTTTCTTTTTTGCCCCCTCCTCTCTCGTCCCCCCCTCCCCCTTCTCCTCCTCTTCTCTCTCCTCTCTCTCTCTTCTCTCTCTCTCTCTCTCTCTCATTTTGGCCATTGTGGTTTGTGGTTTGTAATACAGATTCTGAACAGTTATCATGTATATCCCTTTATCTATTGTCAACACTCAGTTCTTATCCAGCATGATCATTTTCAAGTATCATTGTCATATTGGTCCCCTCTCTGTCTAATCTTCCCTCTGTCCCCCACAAACTTGAGGTAGATTCCAACTATTGACCAGTCCTCCTTACCCCCATTTTCTTTGGTCTTGGGTATTACTCTCATACTACTTTTTTATATAGCCCACAAATGAATGCAGTTATTCTGTGTCTGTCCCTCTCCTTCTGACTCATTTCACTCAGCATGATACTCTCCATCTCCTTCCAGTTGTAGGCAAATTTCGTGATTTCATTTTTCCTGAAAGCTGCATCGTAGTCCATTGTGTATATGTACCATAGTTTCTCTATCCAGTCTAGTGTGTTTAAGAGTGAGTCAAGGCTTCGCCGAAGTGGAGAGAAAACCCCATACACATCCCAGCATTAGATATGAAAGTATGAAAGTTCACAACTCAAGAGAGAGAGGCTGGCAACACAGGTCCTTGGCAGCAATCCATGGACACAGACAGCACATGGGCTCAAGCAGCACAACACACCCAGATAAAATGTTTAGATAACAGATGGCCTACGGTCAAGCCCTTCTCACATAAGCTGAAATTTTAGAATTGATGACATTCCTCCAGGCTTATCTCTCCCCCACAGGAATGAAATAGATGACATTAATACTTTTGTATAGTTATGTGCATGAGTGCATGTGCGTGCATGTGTGTGTGTGTGTGCATGCGTGTGTGTGTGTGTGTGTGTGTGTACAGGTGATTTATAGGGTGAGGTTTATAAGGTGAGCAAAGAGAACTAGAATAGACTAGAATTGCTCATCCTAGAGTCACTCTCTGAATGCACTGCTTGAACCCCATGTCTGGGGAACACTGTTTCAATTCTGAGTGCCCCATCCATTCCCCTGCTGAAGGAAATGCCACACTGAGAAAGGATAATGGGTTTTCAGTGCCTTTCCCTCCAAAGAAGTATTTTTGATGACCCCAACAAACACTTTAAATGGGCTTTAATACTGGAAATGGTTTGTGGGTCCCCTCAACAATCTACATGCCCTACTCCTCATACACAGCTCACCCCATCAGAACGGGGTCAACAACGTTTGTCTAGCACAGCCCATTCAAAAAGCACCTATTTCTGCCTGATGATGGTCTGAGTTCCCAGCACTCATTCATTACATACTCTCCAAAGAGACGCAGCTATGAGGTCAGAGACATAGTCCATCAGGGAGGGCATTTGCCTTCCCTTGCCTGTGGCTGACCCCGGTTCGAACCTGGCACCCAATATTGATTCCCCCTCCCCAAGCACTGCCAGGAGTGATCCCTGAGTACAGAGCCTGGAGTAAGGCCTGAGCACTGCTGGGTGTGGCCCCAAAACCAAACCAACCAACTTCTGTGACCAGGCTCTGTGATCCTCATTTGGAAGTGAAGCACAACAGCTCATCCGTGCACTGGTTTGCAGAACCGCTTTGCTTTTCAAGTCCTGAATTCAGGCACAGGGAGCAGTAAGACTCAGGGTATGTGCCGTGTTTGGATACATGCTCTGACATGGGCGATATGTCTCATTAGCATGCAACAACCCTCCCCCACCTCAAGATTTTTAGTACAAAAATGAGGCAAAATGTCAGCAAGACACTCTATTCAAGGTTTCTAATGAACTTTTCCTTTGGAGATGAGAGAGAGGGGAGAGGCGGGGAAGAGAGAGAGAGAGAGAGAGAGAGAGAGAGAGAGAGAGAGAGAGAGAGAGATTTTATTACATAGAGATAGGAGGAAATAGGAGGAAATAGCCAAAGAAAGAATTACCTCAGAAGGAAAATTAATCCCTGAAAAATGGTCCAAGAGGAGCCCAGGATATGAAAAATGACAGAGACAAAGAGGAACGGGCCAGATTAGGCCTATGGGCCATCATGAACTGGCAGGAAGGTGGAAGATGGTCCAGCAGTGCTGATAACCCTGATCACCTATACCCTGCTGGCCCCAGGCACCAGCCAATCTCCTCAGTATTCTCCCCCCACATTCTGAGAACCTAAGAAAGAAACACTCCTTGTTAAAAAGGATAGAAAATCCCCTTCTCTCTTAGAATCCTTAAGGAGATCCCTTTCATTACCCAGGAGTTTCCCTGCCTTACTGACCCTCCTTCCTTCCTAAAGTCATTTCCTGTTCTCTAATTCTTTCTTCCAGTTTTGGCTACAGAAAGGACAAATCTCTGACCATCTGCCCCAATCGGAGAGAGACAGAAGTCTTTCAACATTTGCCCTTCCAGCTGCTTTGTCTTACCATCCTGCATATCTTTGTTTTCCCATCTGATCAGGGCTGACTCCTGGTTCTGTGCTCAGCGGTCATTCAGAGGGGAGGGGAAGACTCTGGTGGTCCATATGGTGCCAGGGATTGCACCCTGGTCAGCTGCGTGCAAGGCAAGCACCCAACTCGCTGTTTTATTTCTCCAGCCCGTGTCTTGCATATCTTAAGCCCAGTGCAGAATGTTCACCCTTCTCCAGAGTAAAGAGAACGTAAAAAGAGATTTTCCACCATTCCCAGACTCCTGACTTAAGGATACCCCGTTCCCTTGCTTCGCTTCCCTTCCTTTTCTCAAACTTTCTACTGTATTCTGAGATCTGCAGCCCTCTCCTGTCCTCTGCTTTCACTCTTGACTGCCTAAGGATAAAACCTGAGTGCAGACAGGGGGCTCTGGGATCAAGGCTGCGGCGAGGTGTCAGGTGCTGTCCCTCTGCTGGCTAACAGCCTGCCCCTTAAATGAGCAGGTTGCTGGTCAACAGCACTTTCTGCACCAGTGATCACAGAAGCAGAGGTGCCTTGGGCGAAGGCCATCCTCCTGGAACTTCCTAGGAAGTAAATAACTACTTGGGAGGATAGCAAGAATCCCTCTGAGTGGTCTTTCTTTTGTAAACAGACATCTCTGGACTGTGAGTTTCAAAAGCTCCCCAACACCTCTCATTCGACCTACCTGGGGGGAGGGGGCATAAGGAAGCCTTAGAAGGACTTGCAGGCGTTAGGAAATGAGGCTGATCAGGCTCTGATACTTTAGCTTGTGCGTGAGGCTGGAGTTGCTGGCCCCTGGATTCTTTTGTGTACCTGGGTTTTCCTCCATGTTTAATGCCGAGTATGCACAGAGGCTCCATTACTCGCAAGAAAATCGGGTTCAGAACCAAAGCTGCCCTTCCCCCCTGCATTTCCCGCCTGTACCCCTGGGTGCTGACGTCAGAGAGAGTCCCCCGAGCTCCCCTCCAGCTGCAGACTGAGTCCTCCCACACTGTGCTCCGCTCAGTTGGAGCACCGCCTCCTCCTGTCCAGCCATCACACTGTCCCACCCATACATGGCAGCCACTTCCAAACCCACACAACCACCCACTCCCCTGGACCCCAGGAAGAGTCTCCCACACCCCACAAAGAGTCTGTCGTGTTGGGGCAGAGTGAAGACCAGGCTTGGCTGGGTCACCTTCTCCTGCTCCTTCATCTGTATTCAGCCCTCCGCTGAAGCTTGATCCCATTATCCATGGGCCGAAATGAAGTTCCCGCATGTCAACCCCATCTAGATTTTGACACTCCGTTTCTCTCTACCATGCTTTTAATTATCTGCCTTTCTGTCTGATCCCATCAGGAGCAACATTCAATCTATGAGACTGGAATCATTCTGGGCTTAGAAACTGCAAATATGTTGTAAAGAGAGTAGGGATTAATTTCCTGTGAACTGGGGAGAGATACAGGAACCACGGATATTTATGTCTGCAGCGAGAGCAAAGGGGTCCTGGAACAAAATTAGGACATTGCATGAAGACGCCCGTGCTCTATGCTCGGCTGCTGACGCCATTCTCAACAAAGCCCCCATTCAAGTGGGCACAGGGGGTCTGGATGCCATCCTCAAGCAGGCAAGATTGAGAGTCAGGGGTCCCCTGTCCAGAACGGGGTGGAATTCAGACCAGGGGAGTGGTAGGAAGGGCCAGGAAGGCAAGGAAGCTCCCAGGGGGACCCCAGAGAAAAACCAAATAAGCCTTTCCCTTTTTATACCCTACTAACAAAGGTGAGTATTCAAACAGGGAGAGGATGCTGAAAAGATTCTCTTCCTGTGTCCAGCCTCAAGGACTGGGTCAGCCGGATTACCAGGCACCACTCAGGCTCCTCCTTCTGACATTCCAGAATGGCAACCCTCTTCTTCAAAGTCAGACTTTTAACCTCACCCTGCCTGCTCCCTTTTGCCCGCTTCAACCTCAGCTGGAACAAAAGGCGAGATCTAGAAGGTCAAGTGTGTGTATGGCTTGACGTTGACAAGTGGACACAAGCAACATCTAGGAAAGACCCTGAGTACTTCAAAGGACAAATCAGGGATGGTCATGAGCATAAATTCCCACTGGAAATTGCCTTCCTGTCACACTGGGCAGAGCTGGCCTGCTTGCTCAGAACCAATTCATTTGGAGGGGAAATGATGTGACTCAGACCACAGGGCTGATTTTTGGATTCTTGTGCTTTGCAGGGACCGAAGCCGACTGGCTCTGGGCACCCATCCCCATGACCCCTGGTGCACGGCTCTGCATTTCCAATCTGCTCAGAAGTTAGTCTGAGCTGATCACCAGCTGTGAGTGCAAATGAGTGAGCAAAAGAGCCAGACAGGCTTCCAAGATGAGCTCTGGGCCTAGCACAGTCAAGTCCTGCCCCAGACGTGACATGCCCAGAGGTGACCAAAGCCTGGTCTGCAAGCCCCAGGCCAACCACTGGACTTGGACCTGACTCGACCACAAAAGGCTCAAAATCTGGCAAACTGGAGAGGTGGGTATGCACACCTGCACAAGTCAGAGATTTTCAACAAAATCCCTCACCACATTTTCAGAGCCATGACTTGCAAGGTTTGGAGATGGGGTGGTGGATACAGGGCATCTGAGATGGGGGAACTTTGGGGATGTGTTCTCACACCTACTCTTCATTTAGCTGGCCCCCTGCAATGGATCTCAGGGCATGATTTTCACACCTGTTAATATCTGCAGGCTCCAGAGGTACCATCCTGCTGGTCACCCCACTCCAGTGTGGATTTTCCTTGAATATTCCCTAGTTGTGATATATTTCATCTGTCATCACCATAGCAGCTCACGATTGCCATGGAAACCCCTAGAGCAAGCTCAGAGGAGCAAAAACAGGGAGGAAACATGCTTATTGGGAAAAAAATTCTTCCACTCCTCAGAAAACTCACAAACATTGATCAATGGCTGGCAAAGTTCAGGGCTTACTCCTGGCCCTGTGCTCAGAGGACATTCCTGGTTCTGTGCTCAGGGAGCCGTATGTGACTCTGGGCACTGGACTGGGGTCAGCTAGTGCCTTACCCCTGGATTATATCTCTGACCCTCCACAAACCCATCATTCAACTTCCCGTGCTCTGCAGATAATCAAAGATGATCTTAAGACCCTAAACTCCTGAGGAGTCAGCTCAGGTGCTCAGTGCCAACTGCTTTGCTGCATCCTTTTTGCTGGATAAATGCCCCTTGCAGCAAAGCCTTGATTTTGTGCCATAGTGACTATAATTTCTGACACAGGAGAGCACAACTCTCGCCCCCACTCCAGAACAGTGAAGAAATCTGCTTCACAGGCTCTGCACAAACTTGACATAGAAGTTCACTCTCCCAAGCATAAAAGTTGCCGAGACATGGATGGACACAGAAGATGTTGTGTTGAGTGAAATGGTCAGAGAGAAAGAGAAAGATACCAAATTATTGCACTCATTTGCAGGATTAAAAAAAACATAGTACATGAATAATGGGCTGGAGCGATAGCACAGCAGGTAGGGCATTTGCCATGCACATGGCTAACCCTGGTTTGATTCCTCCATCCCTCTCGGAGAGCCCAGCAAGCTACTGAGAGTATTCTACTAACATGGCAGAGCCTGGCAAGCTCCCCATAACGTATTCGATATGCCAAAAACAGTAACAACAAGTCTCACAATGGAGATGTTACTGGTGCCCGCTCAAGCAAATCGATGAACAACAGGAAGATAGTGCTACAGTGCCACAGTGCTACAGTACTACATGAATAACATCCAAAGACAGTAAAAAAAAGGGTCCAGAGGACAGGTCCATGGTAAGGCGCTTGCCATAAAATTAGGGGGAGGGCAGTTAGGGCAGAGAAGGGCCCACCATGACGATGATAATTGGGAATGATCACTCTGGACAAGAACTGAGTGCTGAGTGCATGATAGCCTTCTAGTAACAGTATTGCAAACCTCAGAGCCTAAAAGGGAACTAACAGAAGGAGAAGAAAAGTGTCTGCCACAGAGGCAGGCTCAGGGGGCAGGTGGTGGGAAATGTGCACTGGTGAAGGGACAGTTGTTGGGACAGTGACCGAAACTCTAACATGAACAACTTTATAACTGTATATCTCATGGTGATGATTCAATTATTTTTAAAAATTTTTTTTGAAGAAAAGAAGTTTGCCTCCCTGGTCCCCAGGACAGACAGCAAGTGCACAAGCCAACATGTAGAAGAAATGCAGGGAGACTTGGAGGTGGCCACCATCCTGTGGCCACACGCCCCACAGCTGTGGGAGTCCAGAGCCTCAGAGGGACCCTTGAGTTCCTCCCGACACTGAGCCATCGGTCCAGGAGAGGTGCTGGGTTACCTGCGTCCTCCCCGTTTGTCTGTGCGCACGCACCCCAGGACTTGCTTTCCTGTGTGCCCAGGAGCTACAGAGACCACTCCCTGCCTCGGAGGAGTACGCACAGACCCTCCTGGAATCTGTTTTGACAACACTGACCTGGGCAGGGCAGGATCCTTCCGAGAGGTTCAGGGGCCACAAGGCAAGTGAACTGTGCACCCAGCAAGAAGAGGAAGACGCCAAGGGACCTCTGGCGGTGCTCCATCAGAGCACCTCCACCGGGGGCCACTCAGAAACAGCTGTTGGAGCACCTTGGCAGTGCACACACCTGGGCATGCTAAGAAACAGCTGTTGAAGCATCTCCACAGCGCATACACCTGAGCATGCTCGGAAACAGCTGTCTGAGCGCCTGATCAGAACAGCTGGGAAGCTGCTGACTCAATTCCCGTCTTTTACCCAACAGTTTCCTTCGGAGTTTGAGCCTCTTTCCTGGAAACAAGGGGTTGATGACAGAGTGTCCCCTCCCCATTCTAAAACTTCTCCTGATAATATGCCCCTCATGTTCTTCGGTCTAGAAATCCAGGCAGTCCTTGCCACAACCTTCCCCTCCACCATGAAGTCTTCTATATTCCTTCAGGTAATTAACTGTAAAAGCCATATGGTTCGACCTCAAAAGAAATTGTTTCAATTTAGACTCATTATTAATAATTTGTTCATTCTTGTGCAAAATTTCTAATCCCTTTTTAATAATTCTTAAAAGTCCAAATCTTATGACCTTATACATTTTCTCAAAACTTTCATGTAAGTTATTTTGAAACATTATTTAACCACACATTTAATCAGAGTAACACGGTTGTCAAAAACAGGGCAAAATTCCAGATTGCAAATGAGATTAAGCTTGTTTCAAACCAAGATCATGTTGACATATATCTATGGAGCTATTCTAACACAGAGCACGTCTCAACAACCCTCTTCAACTTTCCTGAAACAACCATCTAAAGTGGTTTAGAAGTCTCTCCTTGGGGCCAGAGTGATAGTACAAGTACAGTGTGTAGGGTGTTTGCCTTGCATCCCATATGGTAGGCCGCCGAGAACTACCAATAGTAATTCCTGAGTGCAGAGCCAGGAGTAATCTCTGAGCATTACCGGGTTTGACCCAAAAAGAAAAAAAATTGCTCCTTTACCAGGCCTCTTTTCCCACACACACCTTCTCAACTTACTAAGTTTACTTTCCTAAGTTTACTCAACTTTACTTCACCCATCACAAAATCATTTCATTTTCCCATCCTCTATTTAAATTCTAGTTCTTTAATATCCCATGTCCAGAAAAACAAATTTTCATTCACACACATTTTCCTTCATCTTCAGTTCCAAGCTCAGATAGTCTTATACACAGTTTAAGTGTGTACTTTTACAACAACCTTTGCAAATATATAATTTAGAGAAAAGGGGCAAAGTTTAGATTGTTTTCCTTTTTCCTTTCATCAGAGACCAATTTTCCCGTGTGGTAGAGATCTTGCCTTTGTTCCTCTGCCGGTACCTTCATGTGTGTGGAGAGTGGTCTCAGCATGGTGGTGGCTGGCTCTGAAGGTCTTCGGCTGCCAGAGCCCTGGTTGGGGCGGGGAGGGAAACTCAACCCGCTCCCCTCCAAGGGGCCCCGGCGAGGACAGCCAGGAGCAGGGGCAGGAGACTCTGCGCTGTTCTCCTCCAGGATCTGGATTTTATAGTCTCTGGGTCTTGGCTGTTGATGGGATTACACGGCGCCAGCTCATGGAAGATGCTCATGAAGTTACCGGCAGAGGAACAAAGGCATGCGGGTCCCGGGGTTGAGATCTCCAAGCCTGCTCAGATCGGGGCTGAGCATCCTCCACCCAGATCCCCCATCTTCCAGTAGGCAGGGGTCACACCCACCAACTGGCCCCCTGGCGCCGTGTAATCCCATCAACGGTCAAGACCCAGAGACTATAAAACCCAGCTCCTGGAAGCGCGCGGCCGCATTCGTGGCCACGCGACATCTTATTATACCATTCTTACTTTGGACAAACTGGCAGGGTACCGAATGTAACCTGCCCACACCGCAGAGTCTGGCAAACTCCCCGTGGCGTACCCAATATGCCAAATGCCACTAACAATGATGGGTCTCCTTCTCCTAACCCTGAAAGATCCTTGAATATGGCACTTTTTAAAAATCTCAGGGCTAGGACGAAGGAGACATTACTGGGGCCTGCTCGAGGCAATCAACGAACAACAGGATGGTCGTGATCATGATCGGTAGAGATCTTCTGCCAAATGGTTCTAAATTTTTTATTTCTTTTACTATGAATACGTGCATATTCAACTCCCCTGATACTTTCTGTATCTGTTCATGAAGCATTTAGAACCTTTTAGCCCTAACATAGCAATTTCCTAATTTCAACTGTAACCAGCAGAAGTAGGTGATTTTCACCATTACCAGCACCCTCTTGCTCTGAGAAAGGAGACATACCGTCCTCTTCTGCTGTGGGGCACTGATACTGGCAGTGAGAGGAGAGGTAGGGGCCTCAGGGGTGGCAAAAGCACAAGAGCATCTGCGTTATTTTCAGAATCTCGATCTTCAGATTTTGCTCTCGGAGACAGGAGAGATGCCACTTCCTGCTTTTTGTTCCTTAGGTGGAAGCCCTTCTGCGAGGCCCCCAAGTTATGGTGTTGTGCCATAACACAAAATCTTGAACACGAGGCCCCTCATCTTATTTACCAGATTGTTCCTTTCTGGCAGACTTTCTTAGTCCATGAGGAAGGGGGTTATTGGGGGTGTTATATGTGTTGCAAGGGAGGGGACAGGTGACTCTCAGATACCTGGCAGGATCTCAAGTTTATCTTAGTTTAGAGCATTAGTGTGAACCCCCCGACCCAGGTCATGTCTCTGGGAACCAGGGTTCGATATGAAACTCTCCACTGAGCTGAAACGGCATCAGCAGAACCACAGGTTGGAGAACAACCAGGTCCAGGAGCTGGAGTGTGCGGTAGAATCACTCCACACATGAACCTTCAGCAAACAACACAGAGTCTAAAAGACATTCCCAGTTAAATTCCTGAGCTGGCTGACAAGAGCCAGGGCCACCTCCCGTCATCCACAGAGGCTTCCGTTCAGCTCTTTAGGGTGATCTACCCTGCCCTGGGCTGTAGGCGCCTTGGGGCTCCAATACTCACCACTGGGATTTCCTGGGACCAGTCTGCTGATTGGCTTCTGCAGTTCCTCCTGGGGTGTGTCCAGGGTACCTTAATCCATTTCTGGCCTAGACCGGGAGCCCTAACAACTTCTGGGATTCACACTTCCCTGTCTGTTGTTAGCCGTGGCTCCCGCTAGGGCAGCCCAGGCTCCAGAAACGTTTAGAAGGTTCTAGGCATTGTGTCTTCAGCCTGGGGTGGGTGGAAGAGGATAAGTTTATTCTCGAGGACCAAAACTTCACTTTATCCTGGCAACTCTGGACCTGAGCAAGGGTCTGCTCTGTTTCTCTGTCCTCAGGAGATCAAGCGAGCGAGAGAGCAAGCAAGCAAGCAAGTGGCTCACAGCAGTCAAACTGCAGCCAGGCTGACAGAGAAGAATAGATTTCACCCAGAACTCGCTATTTGAGCCAGGCAGTCTCCCTTAGGTGGTCTGTGCCGCTCTGGGCCCTTAAGTCTTCGCCTTCCCTCACAGGCCCCACAGGCCCACAAATTTCCACAAGTTTCCCTCACGGTAGAAGAGAAAGAAAGTCCTGATGTACAGGGGAACTTAGTATAGGGTCAAGTTAAATAGGACGCATCTTGTGGGGTTTATAGGGTGACCAGGTCCTGGTGTTACCTCACAAGAGAACACAAGGATTGTACAGAAGCGTCTGGCCACTTTCAGACCTTCGGGTTCTCTAGTGGCCATTGGTCTTAGGTATTCTCTACACTTTCTCAGTTTCCAGTAAGCTTAAGCTCTGGGGCAGAATTTATGGTCTTGGGACACTACTGACTTCTCTTCCTCAGGAAGCAACCCCAAATTCTGCAGGGATGTTTGAAGGGTGTAATAAGATAGTTGAAAGGAAGCTACTCTTAGCTGCTGGTAGAGGTAACCGAGGCTTCATCTTTCACTGCCTATTCAATGTCTATTAAACCCAGGTGCCCTCAAATGCTGCCTGCACAGCCAGCTGTAATCTAGTAAACACTGCGTGTATATGCCCACAGTACCGTCACGTGTATTCTCTGGTGTAGTCCCACTAGAAAATTCCAGGTTCACCCTTATATACCCAGGATATACCCAGGCAGTGCCCAGTAAATGCCAGGTTCACCCCGATACACCCAGGTGTGTACACAGGCAGTGCTCAGTAAACACCAGGTTCACCCCAATATACCTAGGGATATACCTAGGTGCGTACCCAGACAGTGCCCAGTAAATACCAGGTTCACCCCAGACACACCCAGGTGCATACCCAGGTAGTGCCCAGTAAGTACCAAGTACACCTGATACACCCGAGTATGTATCCAGGCAGTGCCCAGTAAATGCCAGGTTCACCCCAGACACACCCAGGTGCATACCCAGGTAGTGCCCAGTAAGTACCAAGTACACCTGATACACCCGAGTATGTATCCAGGCAGTGCCCAGTAAATGCCAGGTATACCCCAATACACCCAGGTGCATACCCAGGCAGTGCCCAGTAAACACCAGGTTCACCCCGGACACACCCAGGTGCATACCCAGGCAGTGCCCAATAAATGCCAGGTACAGCCCAGATATATACAGTTGTGTACCCAGACAGTGCCCAGTAAACATCAGCACACACTCAGGCACAGGCGTCCCCTGCCTACATCAGCCCCATTGACTCTTCCCTGCTCTGGGCCCCGCAGGCCTGGACACCCACCTTGTCTTTGGTTTGATTTGATTTGATTTGATTTGATTTGATTTGATTACCCCTTGTTGGGCAAAGGGGTCATTTCCTCCATCCTCTGGGCTAGTCTGGGGCTGGCCCAGTAATCAAAACAGCATCCAACCAATTAGCAGGAGGCAAAGGTCAAATTAATCATGGAGAATCATCCCTCATTCCTCCTATCCAGGAAATTTCCGTCGAAAGTGAGGGATGTGTCTACCTGAGCGAAGGATCGGGCATTCACAAAACACAGATAGGCCAACTCTGGAAGCATGGTTCTGCCACAGACAGGGGTTTCTTCTGACAGAAAGGCTATTTTTGGTTCAAGGTCTTTGTTTTGTTTTCAGGTCATACCCAACAGTGCTCAGGACTTAGTCCTGGCTCTTTATTCACAGATCACTCCTGGAGGCGCATGGGGGACCTTATGGGGCATCAGGATCCAACCCTGGTTAGCCACATGCATGGCAAGCACTTCCCCCCCGCCACTGTCCTATCGCACTAGTCCCTGGTTCGGGGCTTTTAGGGGTCAGAAATCATCTTTCTTGGGAGGGATCCCAAGGGTGAGCTCTGAAGCCCCGGGCACCTCTCATGGTGACTCTTGGTCAATGAGGCTGGAGTGTTCAGTGCTGGAGGGTGTGATGGTGGTGGTTGGGACCAACAGTGCTGGCAGATCCCCAGGCCTGCCCCTGGCCATTCTCAGGGGCCTCCAGGCTTAGCTACACCCAGTGGTTCTCAGGGTCCACGTGGCACCAGGATCCAGGATTCCAGCTAGGATCCAGCTCATGAATGGAAGGCCTGAACCTCTCAGGTATCCCAGCATCTGTGATGGGGGCCAGCAAACCACTTCCGCTGGCCCAGACCACCTGCTGTTGGGGACAGCTCCCCCACCCCCCACCCCAGCTACAAGGGTTTCACGCATTCTCCAATGGCTGAAAAATTTCATAAAGAAGAGCAGTTTCCTGGAACACGCCAAGTACAAGGAATGCACATGTCAGTATCTAAAGTGTTGTCCAACACCCACCAGGCCAGCTCAATCACATGCATGCACCCACCTGCCATCTAGAACAAAGGCCCTGCCACGGACACTCTAATGAAGTACCAAGGCTAGAACAGGGACTGTCGGGCACAGCACAATGTGTGAGCATCCCTGTCCTGGCAGTCTTCTGCGAATGATGTTTTGCTTCCGTCCACAACCAGGGAATATTCCAAACTCCCTCAAGAACAGGCACTGTGTGTTTCTGCAGGCAGCAGCTCCTGCGTCTCTGGCTGTCCGTGCATGGAAGGAAAGGGTGGGGGACCAACCAAGCCTCCTGCCCTGGACACTCAGAGGACACAGGCAGAGCCAAGCTGGAAGGGCACTGCACAGAAGCAGGCAGCAGAGAACAGGAGAGTGCACGATGTGGCCACTGGAGAAAGGGTGTTTGCTTGGGTGAAGCCCCAAGTCCTCTCTCTTGCCCAAAGAGGTAGGGCTTCAAAGGGATGGGGCAGGAGGGGTAGTACAGTGTGCAGCTGACCCTAGGTGGATCCCTGGCACCACATGGTTCACTGGGCCCCACCTAGAGCGACCCCTGAGCACAGAGCCTGGAGCAAGCCCTAAGCACTCTCATTTGTCCCCCAAAAAAGGACAAAACAAGAAAAGCTATTAAAGGGCTGGGGAGATAGTACAGGGGTGAAGGGCTGGCTCTCTTTGCATGCGGCCAACCTCAGTTCGACGAACGCTGGTTGAATTTTGTTCAATAAAGTTGCCCCTCATCTTTCAAAAAGAGTTCCAAGTTGCTTGATTTGTTCCCTTGGTTAATTTCAGTCTCTCTTTTCTGCTTCCAAACCCACTTCTACTTTTCCTCACTTTCTCTTGCATGTAGCTGCCTACATGTTCGGCTGACTTTGAGACAGCCATTTAACTAAATTAATCCTGTCGTCAGATCTAAGAGAGAAAAAGAATAGACCTTCACTTCAAACCTTGCAAGGACTTTGTAGGCAAGGAAAACGAAATGCTTCAGACCCACTCTGCTCAAAAGGAGCTCTCCCCACACCACTGCGGCACCCAGGGGCCGGCTTTTCTTTTTTAATCTTTCTAAATGTTGAGAGACACCCAGTAAGTCATAGGTGCCATTTGGAAATGTCAGAATGTCTCTCACTTGGTTCTCAGTCCCCAGAACTAGAAATAACACCTCACACATCACACAGATTCACACGTCATGCACAGTGTTACCTACACACCCCACAAATGCACATATCGCACACCACACCATAAATACAGAGACCACAAATACATAGCACAAAGCACAAATAGACACACAGAAAAACACAAATACACCAAGTAGAACAAAACCACATGCATCACAAATATACACATCAGACACCACAAATGCATACATAGCCACAAAGGCCACACATGGACACACACACACCATCACATACCACAGATACACTTCCCACATAGATGCCACACACATACATGGCACCATCCACAAATAAACACATACCTCCATGCATACTTCTCTTCCTCTCTCCTTTCTATTCTCTCCCTCCCTCCCTCCTCCCTCTCCCTCTCCCTCTCCCTCTCCCTTTCTCTCTCTCTCTCTGTCTCTCTCTCTGTCTCTCTCTCTCTCTCTCTCTCTCTCTCTCTCTCTGTTTCTGTCTTCTCTCTGTCAACCCTGCCCCAGTAAGATGAAAATGAGGACCTGGCAGACGCAGAAAGGAGCAGGAATGACCCAGCTTCATCACCCAGGACAGGCCCTGCAGCGTGGGGAAGCAGCTGGCGGGTCCCAACCCTCTGCCCTTCTCTCAATGCTCCAGCGCCCCCTGCGGACAGCGTCCTGTGCAGACAAGTGACAAATGCAGCCCCTTCAGTCCTGGGCCTGGGGGACTCACAAAGCAGGACTGTAACGACAGAGTCTAGCTGTTCTCTGGGTCTCCTGCCTGGGTCTACAGCACCTGATAGAGACGGCTCCCACTCTCCTCATCCTATTGGCAACCCCCACAAGGCGGGGCCTCAGCCCAGACCAGAGAGGGTACTCTAGTTCCATGGTGCCAGGAGAGCCGAAGACCACGTAAATCCAGGTCTAAGTAGGGCATAAGATGCAGGGGACCAGGGGTGCAGGTGAGAAGGTTTTGGGGAGCAGGGGAGTAGGGGTGCAGGTCAGGGGTGCAGGGGAGCAGGTGAGTAGGAGTGCAGGTGAGAGGGGAGCAGGGGTTCAGGTGAGGGGAGAGCAGGGGTGCAAGGGAGAGGGGAGCAGGGGTGTAGGGGAGAGGGGAGTATTGGTACAGAGGAGAGGGGAGCAGGGGTGAAGGGAAGAGGGAAGCAGGGGTGCAGGGGAGAAGGGAGCAGAGGTGCAGGAGAAAGGGGAGCAGGGGTGCAGCGGAGAGGGGAGCAGGGGTGCAGGAGAAGGAGCAGTCAGCTGTACGCTCAGTGTGCAGGGGGTGGAGGCTGCCAGACTCTAGCAGGGGCACAGGGTCCAGGCAGCTCCAGGAAAGTCAGGTGCTGGTGCTGGGGACCCAAGAAGTGAGCCGCCGCATCTGTGAGCTAGGGCACAGAGCTCAGGCAGGGAGGGTCTGGTGCTCAGGCAGGGAGGGTCTGGAGCAGTGCAGGGTGTCCAGGCCTTGTGCCCGGGAAAAGAGAACTTCTGAGGCCAGGGAGCAGTCTCATCTCAGAGAGGCAGAACCCAGAGGCCACTGCTATGGGAGAGTTCTCGGTAAGGCACACACAGTAGAACACACAGCTTGAATTCTCTCGGGGTCTGTGCAGGCATTGCCATCCGAGGCCCCTGCAGGCATCACTGTCGGGGTCTCTGCAGGCATCGCTGTCGGGATCCCTGCAGGCTTCACTGTTCAGGGTCTCTGCAGGCATCGCTGTCGGGATCCCTGCAGGCAGCGCTGTCTGGGGTCCCTGGAGGCTTCTCTGTCCCCGGTCTCTCCCATGCACAGTTCCTCACCACCTGCTGTTGCTCCCTGCTCCTTCAGGGCAGAGCATCAGCTCCAGGAAGGCACTGCACCCTCTCCCAGCTGTGCACCCAGACCTGCAGCACTGTTTGACCTCAGCAGGTGTGGAGAGAGAGAAATGGAGTAAGAAAGAATGTTTCCATGTGAACACAGGTTGGGGAGCTGCTCTCCAGCGTCCTCCCTGCAGCAAACTGATAGTGGGAATCAGGGGTGTGGTTGACCAGGACTCCCTGGCAAGCAGACCTCTGAGACCCGACCCCTCCTGACTCAGCTCTGCCTCCTTTGCAATAGAATGCAGGAAACTCCTAAAAAATCTCTTGCCAGAGAACCCCCGGAGAATTGCTTTGAAGGTTCACTGCTTTGATGCTGCAAGTCGGCCTGGTGCTCCTGGGACTTTAAAGTTCTGAGCTGCGCAGGCCAGAGAAGGTTTGTTCCAGAGGAGGGAGGCAGGCTGAATTCCCCAGCACTTCGTGTAATCCTTTGAGTAACCCCTGAGAACGGAGCCAGGAGTAAGCTCTGAGCACTGCCAAGTGTGCCCCCTTCCCCTAGAAAATGAATAAATAAAACAATCATTTGGGGGGCGAGAGAGTATGGGGTAAGGTGCTTGCCTTGCCCACTGCTGACCCACGTTTGATCTCCAGCATTCCATATGGTCCTCTGAACTCTTCCAGAGCGAGCCCTGAATGCAGAGCCAGATGCAGGCCCTGAGCACTGCTGGGTGTGGCCCCAGAAAGGACAGACAACACAGAGAGAAAGAAAGAAAGAAAGAAAGAAAGAAAGAAAGAAAGAAAGAAAGAAAGGAGGGAGGGAGGGAGGGAAGGAGGGAGGAAGACAAAGAGAGAGGGAGGGAAGAAAGAAAGAAAGAAAGAAAGAAAGAAAGAAAGAAAGAAAGAAAGGAGGGAGGGAGGGAGGGAGGGAGGGAGGGAGGAAGAGGGAAGAAAGAAAGAAAGAAAGAAAGAAAGAAAGAAAGAAAGAAAGAAAGAAAGAAAGAAAGAAAGAGAGAAAGAGAGAGAGAAAGAAAGAGAGAGAGAAAGAAAGAAAGAAAGAAAGAAAGAAAGAAAGAAAGAAAGAAAGAAAGAAAAAGGAGGGTAGGGTGGGGAGGGGCAAGAAGAGAAGATTGGGGAGGGGAGGAGAGAGGAGGGAAGGGGAGGGGAGGGGAGAGGAGGGGAGGAAGGGAAGGGGGAAGGAGGGAAGCGAAAGGGACGACAAGCCCCGGTGCCTATAGACTGAGCCAGTGAGGGAGCCTCTGGCCTTCCTCCAGTCCTGTCTGCTAGTCTGAGCACCAGAAGGGTTGCTGGAGTAAGTCCCTGTGTGAAATCCAGCTGCTCCGGATCCAGTTCCCTTCAGTCCAAATCAGGAAAGGCTCTTGTGGCAACTGAGTCATGAGGGAAGCCCCTAACCCAGCCTTTCATCCCCCTCTGGCCTGATCCGACTCCATGGGAGGGGACCAGTGCGCAGGCACCCACCCTGCCCTCGCCCCGTGCCATCAGCCTGGGTGTATACACACACACACACACACACACACACACACACACACACAGAGTCGACAGTTGCTAAATGTTGTGGGAACCAGCATTTTAACACAATTAAAATGAAAAAGAAAGACGTGACATCCCGCGTCTCTCAGCGCTGACACACCGAAACCTGGAATGCTTTTGTTTACTCCTAAATTTGGAAACCAACTCTCCTCAGCCCACCCCAAACCTGGCAGCAAAACTCCTACACCAAGTTCTCTGCTGGACCCCACCCAGAGCATCGCTTTTCCGAATGGAACTTTCTCATGGGAGTGACAGGAAGCTTGGAAAGAGCAGCCAAGACCCCTCCCAGCAGGGGCTACCACCCCCCACCACCTCCACTGTGTCCACCAAAGCCTAAGTGGGCTCTTCCACGCTTCCGTGGAGTGGCTGAGGGAGAAGGGGCAGAGGCCACACGGTCAGGTCGAAGGCCACAGCTGGGGAGCATCTGACCACCAGAGCCGGGACAATCACTCCCGGGAGACCCGGAGCCCACTGGAGTCGCTTCTCCAAGCCAAGACACTCAGACAAGGGGAGTTAGACACCAGCACAGGTGCCGATGACTTCCGCCCATCCTCTGGGTTCTGAGCTGGGTCTGATGTGGCCCTTCTAGTCTTGATGTTTCTGTAGGCCAAAGAGAGTGTGCAGTGGTCAGGGCAAGGGGGCAAACCACAGCCCCAAAGTCTGCACCGCATAGGGGTCCCTCAGATACCTTCAGGAGAGGTCCCCGAGCACACAGAGCCTCGAGCATCGCTGGGTGTGGCCCAACTCCCCTGTACCCCAAACCCTTTCAGACTCTCTGTCCTTGCTGCCTGGTCATTTCGTATCTGAAGGAACATGGGGGAGGCGGGTGAGGGGTTCCCCCTCCCTAAATCTCCACCTGCCCTCCTGCCAGGAGCGGGGCCTTCCTCCTGGCTCCTAGGGACGGGGATGAGTGACTCGCTGAGCACTGTAGCTGACACCCTGCTTCCTTCTCACACGCTCGGCTGTCTGTGTTCACAGGAGCAGCAGGGTCTCTCGAGGGGCGGCAGCAGGGCCCGGCCTGGCTCTCTCCGCTTTCGCCAACAGGCCCCTTGCCATGCAGGCACTTGTCTGTGGGCGACCTCCCCAGGCTTTGGTTCTTCCAGTCTGAGGGAGTCCGTGCTGATCCCACCTGGTCATTCCACTCCATGACAGCATCAATCTTCCTGAGGCCGGACGTGAGGACGACTTCCTACCTGGCTACACAGGCAAACAGGTGCTGCCCCGCCACGGGAATACCTGGGCAGCAGTCAGCTGGCAGTGACTCCCCTTCTCTCTCTCTCTCTCACACACACACACACACACACACACACACATGCACACACACACACACACACATGCACACACACACATACACACACCACACACATGCCACACACAATACACACACAACACACACTCACACACACACCTCACACTCCTTTGTAAAGGGAGCTCTGTGTAGATTGCATTGTTAGGCAGCTATGACAGTTGATCTTTTCTATCTCACTCTCCTGCACTTTTTATTTATTTATTTATTTTTAATTTTTTAGTGAGATAACTATGAGTTTTTTTTTATTTTTATTAGTGAAACACCATGAGGCACAGTTGTAGACTTACAAATTTTTGTGCCTGGGTTTCAGTTATACAATGATCAAGTACCCATCCCTCCAACCAGTGCCCATTCTCCACCATCACTGATCCCAGTATCCCCCCACCCCCCATCCCCGCATCCCCCCATCCCACCCTGCCTCTGTAGCAGGACATTCCCTTTTGCTCTCTCTCTCCTTCTGGGTGCTGTGGTTTGCAAAAGAAACATTGAGTGGCAATCATGTTCAGTCTATAGTCTACTTTCAGCATGCTTCTCCCATCCTGGGAGGATCCTCCCAACATCTTTTATTTGGTGCTCCCTTCTCTATCTGAGCTCCCTTTTCCCCTAGTATGTGTGGTTGACTTCCAAGCCATGGGGCAAACCTCCTGGTACTAATCCCGGCCACTCTTGGGTGTTAGTCTTCTATTTTGTTACTTTATGTTCCCCAGATGAATGCAATCTTTCTATGTCTGTCCCTCTCTTTCTGACTCATTTCGCTTAGCATGATACTTTCCATGTAGTACCACTTGTATGTAAATTTCATGACTTCATCTTTTCTAACAGCTACATAGTACTCCATTGTGTAAATGTACCAAAGTTTCTTTAACCAGCCATCTGTTCTCAGGCACTCAGGTTTTTTCCAGATTCTGGCTATTGTAAACAGTGCTGCAATGAACAAACAAGTTTCCTGCACTTTTTAATGGTCCACATTATCACCTTTTTTCTAATGGGTGTCTCTCGCAGTCCAACACTCGAAATACACACTTTTCAATCATTTCTCCCAACCAAGTATGAACCAGCCCTGACCTTGCTTAGCTTCCGAGATCAGACAAGACCAGGCACGTGCCGGGTGGTGTGGCCGTTTCTAATTGGGGGAGGGGAGGGGATTCCTAACAATTTTCCCCGGCATCCTTTTTTGATGTTGTTGGGCACATCCAATCAGTGCTCAGGGCTTACTGCTGGCTCTGTGCTCAGGGTCTGGTACCTGTCCCAGGGGCAGGGGTGAAGAGGGGGGATTGGCTAAGTCCTCAGGGGACACAGGTGCTGGCTGTCCAGGTGTGGAGCTTCCTCATGGGATGGTCTCACTAGCCTGTGAAATCTCAGTTCCCTTTGGGGCCCAAGAGATGGAACAGTGGGGAAGGCACTTGCCTGGTACATGGCCAATCCGGTTCAGTCCCTGGAACCCCACAGGGTCCCCTGAGCATCTCCAAGAGTGCAGACATTTTAGTTGATAGTAGCCATTTTACTATTCTGTGTGCTTATGGAACTGACAGCTGAACTGGGAATGAGCCCAAAATCACATCTTGGGAAAAGGAAGAGAATGAACAAAATTTACAATGCTTGCAGCTGGTGCCAGCCTATCAGTAAACAAAAGGAACCTAGTGATCAGTCAGGTATGAAAAAAATAGAGCAGAGGTGGCACCAACCCATCCACTTATTGGAGTTAGGGAGAAAGAACAATGTGGTTTTAGGATACTTAAACCCTCCTCCGCATTTGGGAGTGGAGGGGTTATACTCCATCCATATTTTCCATGGGGTGCGACCCTGACCGGTCAGTCTGTAGCAAATAACATCTTTGATCTCCTCACGGGTGTCTCGTGTTCAAATAGTGGACCCTAACAGCAGGTCCAGGGTTTGACTTTTCTCCAGCCAGCGAGTGATGATTCATGGCTTCCGGGAACACTGCGGAATGGACTCTGCATTGCTACCCTGGAGAAGCCTGAGTCAGACGTGTGGGGATGATACTCTGTGCTCCTTGTCCAAGCACAGTCCTTCCAGAGCACAGGTCTCCTTTGCTCTGGAGTCTGCGTGCAGGGCTTGCAACTGTAACTGCATCTCCATGGGCTCTGCCAGAGACAGAGGCATGGCAGAGAGCAAGAGTGCATGGCCAAGGTCGTCTGCAACTTTTTCATTGTTTCTTCTCAACTCAGCATCCACTCGGTTGATGTTGCCCAGCAGCCTTTTGGCTGAGATTCAGACAAATGTGATTCTGCCCATTTTCCCTGTTCTTCTTGCCTCTGTCCATGCTGGGTGCAGCCCCTGAGTGACGAGCCCTGCACTTCTCACAGCATCACCGCAGAGGAGAGAGATTTTGCAGGCAAAAAGTTCTTTGTGCATTATGGTCGGCAGAACAGCGACCCCTTCGGCATGCCTGTGCCCCCCGGTTTCAGGACCCAGGACAGAGGTTTCCTTTCTTGGGGAAAGGATTTGCAGATGTCATTAAGATTCCCAATCTACCATGTGGGACTTTCCTGATTATCTTGGTGGGCTCAATCTAATTGTGCGCTGAGAACTTACAGCCTGCAAGCAAGTAGATAACTCAGTGCTATGACTAGAGTGCCTGGAATCCAGGAAACACAATAAGCTCCAGAACGAGAATGACCAGCCCGCCACTTTGATTTGATTTACTTGATTTGATTTGATTTTAGGGGAGAGGAGCAGTTCTCAGACAGCCAGTGGTTCAGTGATAGGGTCCCAGGATACGGTGTTCCTTGGGCCCTGAGGTGCTGGGGACTTCCGGGTCACTTTAGCAGGCTGGGAGTCTCCAGAGCCACACCTGGTAGTACTCGAGAGACAACTTCCATTGCAGTCACCAAAACCGTTAGTGCACGATCGGACTGAGCTTCCAAGTGGATGCTTGAATACCGTATAGGAAAATCAGCTTACAGAACTCCCCAATGCTTAGGATATTTTAATGTCTCTGTTGTAGAGTGGAAGTATGGAGTTCTGCTGCTCCCCCCCCCCCCCCCCCCACACACACACACACTCCCCTACGCTCAGGATTCACTCCCTTTGCTTCCCAGGTATGGTGTGACTTGCCTGGTGCATCTGTTTGCCAGCATCTGCTCTGAGGTCTGTCAGCGGGCCTCTGCAGCCCACATCTCACTGCTGAGTCTCGTGTGTCTCTTCACGCGAGAACTGCTGCTTTTCCTGCTCCTGTTTCTGTATGACTGAGGGCAGGAGAGAGACTGCATCCAACCCAGCTGCCAGCATCACACTTTAAATGGGATTTTCCTAATGGTGGCCACACCCAGTCAGGCTCAGGGCTGACTCCTCGCTCTGCACTCAGGAATCATTCCTGGCAGTGCTCAGGGGACCATATGGGATGCCAGGAATTAAACCCACTTACTATGACTTTGGCCCAAGCTTATGGTCCCCTCTTAAGTATTTGCCATCTCTACCCATTAGTTGGCTCAATGATTTGTTTGACTGGTGAGATTTTAAACAACCAGTTGAAGGCCAGAGAGAAATACAGGAGCTAAAGTACTTGCCTTGCACGAAGCCCACCCAAGGTTCTATTTCCAGCTCCCCATAGGGTCTCAAGGCCCACCACGAGTGATCCCTGAGCACAGAACTAGGAGGAGCCCTGAACACCACCAGATGTAGCCCGAAATAAAAACAATTAAAAATAAATAATTAAATTACCAATGGTAGGAACCAGTTAACTTTGTACCTCTTTCCCTCCACCACCCAAACATAGCCAGTGTTGGGTCTCTGGCCCACAGATATGAAAGATAAAGCATCTGTAGGTCTTTTTTATTTGGGGGGCACACCCAACAGTGCTCAGGGGACACTCCTGGCTCTGCACTCAGGGATAACTCTAAGGGCTTGGGGGATCATATGGGATGCCAGGGATCAAATCTGGACTGGCTGTGTGTAAGGCAAGTGCCCTCCCCACTGTTCTCTTGCTCCAGCCCCTCTTCTGTGCTGTTTCAAGCAAAGATGTTTGTGGTATTTTGTTAGGGCAGCAATGGAAACTGAATGCATACATGTTCAGCAAGACAAGCAATCAGACTCAAATTTTTTTGCAATTACGTGCACTGTGGGTGTGCAAAAAGAAAAAAATAAACAAAAAAACCAGCCCCCATAAAATCAAAGCTTAAACACAGGTGCATACTTCCAAGCATAACAGTTGCTCAAATTCATCAACAAACAGGAGAGGCTGTCTAGCTGAAAGAGACACAAGATGTACTTTTCTTATTCCATGTCCACTCCGGAAGCAAACCGACAATTGAATGCCCTCTGCAAGCCAGACAAGTCCTGGGAACCGCCAAGCTGACATGAATGGACCAGTGTTACCCCTGGGCGTCAGACACAGAGAAGAGACAGCACATGCACTCAACAGTGGCGAGCAAGGTTTGCCATCCCTGAGGTCCACCCCACCGGCCCAAGTGATCAGATCAGCATCCTAAGACTTTCTGCCTCAAAAACTTTCTCAGCATCACAGGTGAGGGGCAACAAGGAACCTCTGCGCGAGCTCCTATGGGGCATGAACACTGAGGTCCTCCCAGACTCACGGTGCAGCTGTCAAACTATACCCAAGACTGACTTGCCCCTCCTCATGTAGGTGTGGGGCCAGTTCCTGTCTCCCAGGTCTTCTGCGAGCCATTGGTGCCAGGCCCAGGTGAGATGACGCTTATCCCAGGAAGAGGCCAAGTCAGTCCTGCCTTCTACTGGGGCTCCAGATTCTTGTCTGTTGTTGTGGAGTAGAATCTCAAAGATGACAGAGAGTAAATCGGGGAAGGATCATGGAAGGGAGACGAAGACTCATTCGAGAAAGAACACAGGCTTCTCCAGAGAGTTGTGACAGCTCCATTATAGTCAAAGAAAAAGGGATCATCCACCAAAGGTGCCTGGGGTGGGGCACAACCAGAAAAGAAGTGTCCCAACCCAGTTGCTTTTGGAAGTTGGACACATAGAGACTTTTTTCCCAAGCTGCCTTGGTTTGGGTCATTTGAGGAGAAACAATTGTTGCTAGGGTGTTGCCAAGTGGGGGAGGGGAGACCTCTTTTGTTGATTTTTTGCTTTGGGGCCACATTTATTGGTGCTCAGGGGTTAGTCTTGGCTCTGTGCTCAGGGATCACTCCTGGTGATATGGTCAAGGGACCATATGGGGTGCTGGGGGTGGAAGCTTGTTGGCCAAAGCTAGCACCTACTCCACTGTGCTATCTCTTGGCCCCTCTGGCGGTCTCCTCATTTTCTGAGTCTGACAGGGGTCTTTGTCCCTGCCAGTGAACTGTCTCGTGAAGGGTTTCAGCTTTGGGTTCTGAAACTGGTCTCTTGAGTCTCCAGCTAGTAGGGAAATGATTCCTTCTCATATTTTGTTCCTCCAAATACCTCTTGGCTTTGTGCTTCATAAAATAGCATGACCTGTGGGCCAGAGCAATAGCATGGCATGGAGGGTGCTCTGTCCTGCATGCAGTCAACCCAGGTTTGATTCCTAATGCCCCATATGGTTCCCCCAAACACTGCCAGGAATAATTCCTGATCAGAGAATCAGGTATAAGCCCTGAGCACCTCTGGGTGTGACCCCAAACAAAAATAAATAAAAGTGCATGAGTTAGGACCCCTCACTCCTGCTCACCCACATAATTGGGATCAACCAGAATCTGTATTCATCTTAATACTTTCCTTCAAGACTCCTTTGCAATGTTAGTGACACTGAAGTGATAGCCATCATGAGAATCATCCACAGGACTGGAGAACTTGGCTCCCAACTGATGCAACTAACCTGGGCGGGCAGCCCGTAAGGCCTGTTCTATTCACTCCTCCCTGCAATAGGTGCTGAGAGTGTGGGAAGCACAACTAAGAAACTCCAAGTCAAGAGCCAGAGGCCCAACTCTGGTGTGGCACTGCACCTAGACTGTGCTTCCTTTTTGCTGAAGTTGGGACGACCCCATAAACCACCACCCAGGCTTAGCACACCACTGGGCTGGGCGTCGGGAGGGCTAGCTGGCCTGCTGGGCTGAGAGCCATAAGTGTAACCTCTTGCTCTCACCCAAAAGTATCACTGTACCACTGTCGTCTGTTGTTCATCAATTTCCTCTAGCAGGCACCAATCACATCTCCATTAATCCTAGCCCTGAGATTTTAGCAATGCCATATTGAAGGTTCTTTCAGGGTCAGGGAAATGAGACCCATCATTGTTACTGGGTTTTGGCACATCGAATATGCCACGGGGAGCTTACCAGACTCTACCAGGCAGGCAGGATACTCTCGGTAGCCTGCCGAATTCTCCGAGAGTGAGAACCAGACAATGAGAAGTCACGCGGCTGCAAATACAGCTGCACGCTTCCAGGAATTTGGTTTTATAGTCTCTGGGTCTTGGCCTTTGATGGGATTACACAGCGCAGGGGGAAAGTTAGTGGGTATAATGCCTAGCTACTGGAAGATGGGGGATCTGGGTAAAGGAGGGCCAGTCCTGATCCGAACAGCCTTGGAGATCTCAGCTCCAGGTCACGCACAACTGGGTTCCTCTGCCAGTTCCTTCATGCGTGAGGCTTGTTTGAGCATGTTGAGAGTGGTCTTGAGCATGGCTGTGGCTAAGTTCTGGAGGCCTTCAGCTGCCAGGGCTCTGTTTAGGGCAGGGAGGGAAACTCAACCTGCCACCCTCCAAGGGGCCCCAGTGAGACAGCCAGGCGTGGGGGCAGGAGACTCTGCCTTGTTCTCTTCCAGGAGCTTGGTTTTATAGTCTCTGGGTTTTGGTCAATGATGGGAGTCCACCCAAAAGTAAAAAAAAAAAGTATCAGATGTGGACTGTAGAGTGGAAAAAGAGAACAAGGGTGCAAAGGATGTGATGTCGATTTTAAGCTCTTTATGGGTAGAAATGCTGAACCTATCTTTCTTTGATTTCATAAAACAGGGAAGAGTGGCATAAACATTCTTCCTTAGCACCCCTGTCTCTACCAGAAAACTGTGGGTCCCTCAGCTGGGACTACTCGCTTGTAGGGATAGGCAGGGTAAGAAGCAGGTCATGTGCTCCTCAGACAGAAAGAACTCACCTCAAAAAAGGAGGAGTGTAGGAGCTGGAGCTATAGCACAGTGGGCAGGACGCTCACCAGGCACGCAGTTGACTTCCTGGTACCCTGAGCACAGAGCCAGGAGTAAGCCCTGTGCATCGTCAGGTGTGGCCTAAACCAAAAATAAATAAATGGAAGGAAAGAAGATTGCTGAGTGCAGATTCTGATCTGGTTCACAACATTCAGTGCCCCTGGGATCCCAGTCTGGGTCCTCGTTTCCTCTCCAATCCAGCGCTAAACATATGAAATCCAGTTCAGCACTGTAAAGGGTGTGAGCGGCAGTGTTCAGCTTCAAAGCCAGGACTCTGCATAAACTCCAGATGTATGTCTGGCAGAACAGCATAATAGTCAGCCATGACACAGAATGTGTTGGATGTGCCACCGACAAGGGAGTTTATGGCTGAGAGTGGGGCATCGCTCAAATGCCATCAGAGAAACACATGCTTTACTTCATCTGACTGAAGGAAAGTGCCTCCAAGTCTCACTTGAAGGCAACTGCTCTCAACCGACCCTCAGCACAGTGCTCCATTGTTGATGGAGGGAGAGCGAGGCAAGGGGGAAGAGGGATGAAACCTTTCACACCCCTGGTGAAAATATGAGTTGGTCCAGCCTCTGTGGGGAACAGTATGGAGACTGTGCCACCCAAAAAAAGGAAACCAGAACTATCGTATGAACTAGCAGCTTCACTTTTGTGCATCTGTCAGAGAATATGAGACATGGATTTAAGACAGTGTACACTGTCCTCGTGTCTTCACAAAAGAGCTGAAAACAACTCAAGTGGCCAAGAACAGACAAGAAGATAAAGACGTGGTCTCCACACACAACAGTCACGCAGGTCTGAGAAAAGGTTCACACAGCATGATCGGATCAGAGAGGGTTCTGCTCAGCGAGATAAGTCAGGATAGAAACACTGGTCTGTGGCAGAGAACAAACAAAGCAAATGAACAAACAAAACAAACCATTGGATTCTCACAACAGAATGGTGATTTCCTTGTCAGAACAAAATCACTGCTTTGTTCTGGGAAATGGCAGGGCTGGGAGAAGAGAGAAGATTATTAGCTGGCCCCAGAGGGAAACCAGACTCATGCGGGTGACTTTGGCATACATTTGTCTAACATGAAACAGTACCCCTGAAATGTACACAGCATCATACATATGCCAATATGACCCCCCAAAAATATGAGCCCCACATCTAAGTTAATACTCATAGCCTTGTGTAATAACCTCCTCTTTAAAAAAAAATACCACTTGTTTATCACTGGGAACCATTAGAGATGATATCCAGTGATATCTACTCCAGGTGATATCCATTGAAAAGTCCACCTGAGTCCAGGGAGAGGAGGACAGTCTTTCTAACAAATGGTGCTGGGTCAAGTGGGCACCACGTGGAAAATCACTGTGGCCTTCAAACCGCATCCAGAGATCAACCTAGGTGAGCAGATGCCAATTGAGATGTGAAAGGGGGAGGGAGCAGATCTTCTAGAACCAAGTATTTGCAACCCCCGCAGATACTTGTGGGTGACACAACACTTTGTGGATGAGGGAATAATAGCACTCACTAGGGGCAAGAGCGATAGCACAGTGGAGAGGGTGTTTATCTTGCATGAAGACAACCTGGGTTCGATCCCCATCATCCGATATGGTCCCCTGAGCACCACCAGGACTCATTTCTGAGTGCAGAGCCAGGAATAACCCCTGAAAATCACCAGGTGTGACCCAATAAGCCAAAAAATAAAAATAAGAGGACTCACTATAGCCTAATTTAAAAAAAATTAAAATGGCAACAGATGAAGCTTGAATCCACCTCCTCTTACACTGGTGGGGAAGCAGCCCCAAACCACAGTTCCCACATGGGAATTTGTGACAGATTCTGTGGCCTGTACCTGCTCTGGGCTACCTCACTGCAACTTTTGTAGTCCTTGAAAAGCCAAGTCTGGTAGGTGGGTAATGGGAGTAACAGAGATTTGACCAATGGTGAGGCGATCCAGCAGCAGTGGACTGCTGTGGGAAGAGGGCACATCCCCTGGGATCTCAGACCATCTTTCTCCTCTCTTCACACAAGGTCGTTTGCCCTGGAGGTATGATTCCTGGGGGTGTTTCTGAGCTTGATGGATGTGACAGTTAATAGGCAAGACGGCACTGCCGGGTCTCCCTTCACACACTGTGTCAAAACGATTACTTCTTTGCTAACCGAGAGCTGTCACCAATGCTCCCTCACACCAGAAGGAAAGAGGAAGAGAAGGAGAAAGAGAAAAAAAGAAGAATAGCACTTGTGGAAGAAGGCTGGAAGACTGTACTGGGGGGAGAGAAGATGGGGGCCCAGCAGTCATGATTTCAGGAGACAGCAACTTACAGGACCAGAATGTGAGAAAACCACCGTTGATTACTTTTGGTTTGCCCAATGGAAAGACACAAATTGATTGCCATTTAGATCTGTTCTCCAATTGACCGCATGCCGCCTTCTTCATCCGCCCATTACAGAAAATTGGAGCAAAGGGTAATTACAGCCATGTACCAAAAGGCAGCAAATGGGCAGGAAAGGCATCTTAGCCACCAGGAACTCTGGTGACCCCGGAATCCATTAGTATCAATCTCTGATGAAAGGCTGGTTGCTAACACTATTCTCATGCATTGATTGGGTTTGGCGCCACTATTATCAGAATACCTGAAAAGGACTCTGTGGATGGAGGTACAGAAGGTACAATTTAGTACAAAGATTTGGCTCGTTGAAAACGTTATCCTATTTTCTCCTATATGGAATATTTTTTCCACTGAAAACTTTAGACCTTCCCAGAGAATTCTCCAGGCCCCATACTGAGCCGGTATCACCCGGAGGTCCCAGATGGGGTAGGTGCTCTCTCCCCACCTTCTCCAGATGGAATCCCGGTGACCATGAGCTTCTACAAGTATGGCTCTGGTATGTGGGCACCAGGACTATTCTTCCGAACTGTGTGGTCACATAAGTGGCCGGGTGACATTTCCTGATATGCAAAGTGATCAATGTAAAGTAAATGATCTAGTGTTTGTCCCTGAGAAATAGGCTTGAATGGTGGTGGGAAAATCTGAGCAAAAGATAATGCCCAACCAAAATGCATCTGGACTGTGCATTTAACTACAGTGCTATGCCATCCTTGGAGGGGAGGGGAAGGGTGTTTTTCCCTCCGCTTGTCCCCCCTCTCGGCAGTGGCTTGGTGGCCTCTGTCTTTTAGAGCCTAATGGACAGACAGGTATGAGACTGCACTGGCGAGGCAAGCGGGGCCTCATGGGATGGGGGTGGAACCGGCCCTTCTCCCAGCCCTGACAAGGCCTCGGGTTGCCACCCACAAATGCCTCCTTTGGCTCCTGAAGGACCATGATCCCAGAGGCACACAAACCAATCTCATAACCCAGGGGCTTTTGGCAGTAATCCCTCTAGGCTTATTACTAAAATATCAGAAATCCAAAATCACATAGCCGCTATTGAGGCCACACGACATCATATGCTCTTCATAATCAGCAATAGGAAACAAGCTATCTAATGATGCCTTTTTGGCAGGTCTGAATGTTGGAGAAAATTCCAAATAAGAACGTTGTGTCTTTTGTTGTAATATTGAATGTGATCTATGTAGAGAGAGAGAGAGAGTAAAGTGGAAATCTGCCACACAGGCGGCGGAGGAGGGGTTGGGAGAGGGGATATACTGGTGTTGTTGGTGGTGGAAAATGTGCACTGGTTAAGGGACGGGTGTTTGATCATTGTATAACTGACCAAGACTTAGACTGAAAAGCTTTGTGACTGTTCGCATGGTGATTCAATAAATAAAACTTAAAAAAAAAAGAAAATATTGGGCTTGGTGCATATGCTGCCCGAGCCCATGTGCTGCTTGTGCCCATGTGACTGAACACATGTGTCACCCACATCTCCTCTCTTGAGAAGTGGACTTTCATGCTTTCCTGTCTAATGCTGGGATGTGTGTAAGGGGCTCTCTCCGCCCTTGGAGAAGCCCGGGTTCTCTTGAGCACATTACTCTCCATTTCCTCCCACTTTCTCTTCCCATTTCCCTTCAAAATCACCAATAAAAACTGTAATTTAAGAAAGAAAGAAGATGTTAGGCTCCCATCATTCATTCCATGAAAACCTACAGTAGCTCTCCACCTCCATCACCATGCACTGGCCTAGGTCAGAAGTGGAGGGTCTTGCCTGCCCTGTGTCCCCACCTCCTCCCCAGCATGGCTCCCATCCTCCTTCCAGACATGCTGTTATTACTATTCTCCTCCTTTTCTTTCTTCTTCTCCTTCTTCTTCCCTTCCTTCTTCCCCTTTTCCTTTTCCTTCTTTCAGTTGAGCTTGCATGGCTAGAGTTCACGTTTGTGCTTTTGGTGCACAAACTTCCACCCATCCAGCATTACCAGAGTCCCCACAACCCATCACCTCTTCCCCAGTGCCACGTCTGGTCCTCCTCTTCCTCCTCCCGTCACCTGCACGCTCAGTTCCATAGTCAAACTCCAAGGAGGTTGCTGTCATTAGGTACTTACCATTTCTTTGCTCTGTTTCTTTATATGCAATCTATGAGTGAGACCTCCAGCACTTGTGCTTCCCTCCACCATGTTATCTCACATAACAGGAACCCCTCTCATGCCATTCATGTTGTGTACAAAGGCAGGATTTCACCTCTTCTGACAGCTAAGTAATATTCCACTGTGACAGTAGACCACGGGTTTTTTTTTTTCATACACTCACTACCTGTCTTGGATACTTCTGTAGTTTCCAGATCTTGGCTTTTGTGAACAGTGCTGTCATGGACACAGGTATGCACAGATCTTTGGAGGTTCACACTTCTATGTTCTAGCCAAGGAGTAGGATCTCTGGGTCATGTGGGATTCTATTTTTAACTTTTGGAGGCATCTCCATCCTGGGCTTCTGTGGTTGCTGCACAGTGGATGTTCCTACCAACAGCGACTGTGAGGACATTGCCAGACTCATAACACAGTGATAGGGCATTTGCCTTGCACGCTGCCAGCCCGGCTGACCTGGGTTTGATTCTTCCACCCCTCTTGGAGAGCCCGGCAAGCTACCTAGAGTATCTCACCCACATGGCAAAAGCCTACCCGTGATGTATTCAATATGCCAAACACAGTAACAAGTCTCACAATGGAGATGTAACTGGGCCCACTCGAGCAAATTGATGAACAATGGGAGGACAGGACAAGACAGGACAGGACAGAATCCACACTTGTATCTGTCCGCATGAGAAAAGACAGTCCTCTATGATGGCGACCTTGGTTTCCACATGTCCTGAGCATAGAAACCTGCCTGGCACATAATCCATATTCACAAAACATGCATTGAATCATCCTTAATTAATAACAAGAGCTAATCATACAGGGCATAGTTGCTGGTGCTCCAGGCAGTGCCAGGGGTCAAAATAGGAGCTCCTGTAAGCAAGGAATGTGCTCCATCCCGTTAGTCTTCTTTCTGGCCCCTAATATCTCTACTTGAAAACACATTTTAATGCATTTTTACCTAAAACCTTAATAGAGTATAAAAACATTTAAAACTCATGTTAAGGTATATTAGTTACATTTTACACATCGATATTATGTTTACAAAATATATCTTTTGGAAAATATGTTTATGAGTAAATATGAGATAAGATAAGTTAAAACACTAAATTATATTTCTATAACTTATATTTCTATTTATGGTATTACAATGTAAAATTTTTTAAGACTGTATGTATTTTAAAAGTACAATTTCACACCTCTTTAAAATACGCTACCACACCACAATCACCACTAAAGCACCAATATCCCACCCGCACAATCTATATATTTATTCTTTACTTAAATATAATTGGCACATACAAGTATATTTAAATGCACAATGTGTGGATCTGATACATTTATATCTTACAATCTAATTACCACCAGAATTCTATTTGTAACAATTCTAACAAGTCATATCATTACTATTTCTTCCTTGTTTTGGGAACAATTAAGACCTAGCTTTTCTTCAGACATAGAATGATCTCATTTGTCTGCAGAATATAGAATACTGGGTGAGGAAATGTAGTGTAGTAAAAGGGAAATGCCTAAATCACCCTTGACCCCAGGATTTAGAGAGGAGATGGACAGAGAAGGAAAGAAATCAAGGGTGAGCGGGATAGACATAGAATGACTGCACTCATTTGTGGAATATAAAATAACATAATATGAGACTAACACCTAAGGACAGTAGACACAAGGGCCCTGAGGATCGCTCTGCAGTTTGGAAGCCTGCCTCATGAGCTGGGGGAGAAGGCAGTTGGGATAGAGATGGAACCACTAACTCAATGATGGCTGGAGGGATTGCTCCAGATGGCAGACATGTGCTGAAAGTAGACTAAGAACCAAACATGTTGGCCTCTCAGTATCTATATTGCAAATCATAATGCCCAAAAGTAGACAGAGAGTAAGAGGTAAATTGCCTGCCACAGAGGCAGGGGGTGGAATGGGGTGGGGGTGGTGGGAGGGATACTGGGAACATTGGTGGTAGAAAATGCACACGCTGTGGAGGGATGGGTGTTTGATCATTGTATGACTGAAACTCAATCATGAAAGCTGTGTAACTATCTCATGGTGATTCAACAAAAAAATAAAAAAAGAAAAAGAAAAAAAGAAAATCAAGGGTGGAAGAAGAGAATAAGAAGTAATGGATGAACAGGCATCAGGGAGTCAGTTATGAGTGAGGGGTACAGCCATATACCCCAAACACAGATCCAGCAGAACTGAAAACATGGAAATAGCAACCACTGAAACTTTGTAATGTGCCTGTTCTGTTGATAAACGGGGCAGAGTGGGGGTTGGGATGGGGAAGGAATCTGGGAACAGTGGTAGAGGGAAGTTGATACTCATGGAGGGATTGGTGTTGAACTGTTGTATGCCTGGAATGCAACTACCAGTAACTTTGTAAATCGGGGCTCTTTAATTACTTAATCACTTAACTTCCCGTTAGTCGTTGATTTGCTCGAGCGGGCGCCAGTAATGTCTCCATTTGTCCCTGTCGCGTGCTAGTGTAGCCCAATGGCATCTGTTCGCTCTGGGAACATGAAGAGCCTCAAACCGATTGTTCATGATCTTGACGAAGAAGTCTGACCATCTGGTAGGTGGGCGGCCACGTGGTCTTTTGACATCCCGTGGAATACAGTCAGTAACAGCTCTAGTCCAGCGGTCGTCTTTAAATCTCATTACGTGACCAGCCCATCTGATTTTTGACACCTTGGCAAATGAGACAGCATCCCTGATTCTTGATCGTCGACGGATGTCGGAACTCCGGATTTTTTCTTTCATTTGAGTGAAACGTGATATTCCAAGCATAGCTCTTTCTATTCTTCTTTGGGAGACCTGAATAGCGTTCTCATCCTGTTTGCGTAGGGCCCAGGTCTCTGAGGCATATGTTAATGCAGGAAGAACAGTGGAATCAAAGAGATGTGCCCGGAGCCGGAGGTTCTTCGTCCTCTTAGCTATTTGTTCGACGTTCTTGAAGACGTTCCAAGCCGCTCACTTCCTCCTGCGCAGCTCGGGTGCCAGGTCATTTGTCATGTTGACTTCTTTTTTTTTTTTTAATTTATTTATTGAATCACTGTGGGAAAGGTTACAAAGCTTTCAGGTTTATGTCTCAGTCATGCAAATATCAAACACATTTCCCTTTACCAATACTTATTTTTTACCCTGAAGAACCCCAATAAAACCCCAACCCCCACCCCTCCCCGTCCCTGTGAGGCAGATGAATTCTAGTTAACATTCTATCTGCTTTGATTAGATTCATTGTTTCAATAAGATTCACCACTATTATTTAGAGTTTACCCCCCCCCAAATCAGACATGCTGAAAAAGCATTGTGAAGTGATTTGCTTTCTACAGCTGGGTTCAAGAATTAAATGTTGGTTTTGGATTTCTGCTATTTTACCTATTGACCCTGGAAGTATTTCTACTGAAAGTCAGATAGTTAAGAAATTGGTTTCTGTGTTCTGGAGTTGTGGCCGTGCTGGAGAGCCGCTCGCGGGGGGCAACCGGTGGCCTCGGTAGGGCGTGAAGGGCGGAGCGAAACGCCCCCCTTCCCATGAGGTTTTAGTCACCCCCACACTCCCGGCTCATACCTGCTGTCCACAAGGCTCCCATGTGGCCGCCATCTTTCTTTCCAGAGAGGAGAGGGCGAATGGGGCAACACCCTTTCCCCTCCGGCAGACTTGATGGGCTGGATCAACGCATAGTCCATTCACTTTTCTGCTCCAAGCTGCTGGGTTCTGCATTAAGTCCTTGTGCTTCTGGGGCCATGGCCGTGCTGGAGAGCCGCTTGCGGGGGGTGACTGGTGACCTCGGTAGGGCATGAAGGACGGACCAGAACGCCCCCCTTCCCATGAGGTTTTAGTCGACCCCACACCCCCGGCTCATACCTGCTGTCCACAAGGCTCCCATGTGGCCGCCGTCTTTCTTTCCAGAGGGAGGAGGGCGGAAGGGAGCAACACCCTTTCCCCTCTGGGCAGAAATGATTGCCTGGATTAACGCATAGTCCTTTCACTTTTCTGCTCCAAGCTGCTGGGTTCTGCATTAAGCCCTTGTGCTTCTGGGGCTGTGGCCGTGCTGGAGAGCCGCTCGTGGGGGGCAACTGGTGACCTCGGTAGGGCGTGAAGGACGGACCGGAACGCCCCTCTTCCCATGAGGTTTTAGTCGCCCCCACACTCCCGGCTCATACCTGTTGTCCACAAGGCTCCCATGTGGCCGCCATCTTTCTTTCCAGAGAGAAGAGGGCGAATGGGGCAACACCCTTTCCCCTCCGGCAGACTTGATGGCCTAGATCAACGCATAGTCCGTTCACTTTTATGCTCCAAGCTGCCAGGTTCTGCATTAAGTCCTTGTGCTTCTGGGACTGTGGCCGTGCTGGGAAGCCGCTCGTGGGGGGCAACTGTTGACCATAGTAGGGCGTGAAGGGCGGACCGGAACGCCCCCCTTCTCGTGAGGTTTTAGTCGCCCCCCACACCCCCGGCTCATACCTGCTGTCCACAAGGCTCCCATGCGGCCGCCATCCTTCTTTCCAGAGAAGAGAGGGCGAATGGGGCAACACCCTTTCCCCTCTGGGCAGAGATGATGGCCTGGGTTAACTCATCGTCCATTCACTTTTCTGCTCTAAGCTGCTGGGTTCTGCATTAAGTCCTTGTGTTTCTGGGGCTGTGGCCGTGCTCCAAACTTAACTCTGATTTTCAGGGAGAAAGATTGGGTGGTTTACTTCTCATAGATCACTTCGTATATAGAGAGAGGTCGCGCGGTCGCATAAGCGGCCGCGCGGTTTTGAGAAAAAGTCTTTTTGGAACCTGTTTTTTCTTTTTTTTTTTTCCTCCGGGATCCCGCACCCTCCATGTGTTCCTTCTCTTATGCTGAATGCTTCAAAGATGGCGCTGGGGGGCGGGCTGTGGGCGTGACTTCCGGAATCAGAGGTTACCTGGGAGGTGTAGTCCGGCAGATTTGAGAAAAAGTCCTCGTTCCCGCATACTCGAGCTGTGTTTGTAGAGGCTTCTGGTCACCGGGGTTCCATCTGGGGGAGGCGGGATGCGGCGCCTACTCCATCTGGAACTTTCCGGTGATCTTGGCTCTCTTTGGAACCTGTTTTTTCTTTTTTTTTTCCTCCGGGATCCCGCACCCTCCATGTGTTCCTTCTCTTATGCTGAATGGTTCCAGATGGCGCTGGGGGGCGAGCTGTGGGCGTGACTTCCGGAATCAGAGGTTACCTGGGAGGTGTAGTCCGGCAGATTTGAGAAAAAGTCCTCGTTCCCGCATACTCGAGCTGTGTTTGTAGAGGCTTCTGGTCACCGGGGTTCCATCTGGGGGAGGCGGGATGCGGCACCTCCTCCATCTGGAACTTGCCGGTGATATCGCTCTTTTTGGAACCTGTTTTTTTTTTCCCCCATCCGGGATCTGTGGTTCCCGCACCCTCCATGTGGTCCTTCTCTTAGACTGAACGCTTCAAAGATGGCGCTGGGGGGGCGGGCTGTGGGCGTGACTTCCGGAATCAGAGGTTACCTGGGAGGTGTAGTCCGGCAGATTTGAGAAAACGTCCTCGTTCCCGCATACTCGAGCTGTGTTTGTAGAGGCTTCTGGTCACCGGGGTTCCATCTGGGGGAGGCGGGATGCGGCGCCTACTCCATCTGGAACTTGCCGGTGATCTCGGCTCTTTTTGGAACCTGTTTTTTCTTTTTTTTTTTTCTCCGGGATCCCGCACCCTCCATGTGTTGCTTCTCTTATGGTGAATGCTTCAAAGATGGTGCTGGGGGGCGGACGGTGGGCGTGACTTCCGGAATCAGAGGTTACCTGGGAGGTGTAGTCCGGCAGATTTGAGAAAAAGTCCTCGTTCCCGCATACTCGAGCTGTGTTTGTAGAGGCTTCTGGTCACCGGGGTTCCATCTGGGGGAGGCGGGATGCGGCGCCTACTCCATCTGGTACTTGCCGGTGATCTCGGCTCTTTTTGGAACCTGTTTTTTCTTTTTTTTTTTCCTCCGGGATCCCGCACCCTCCATGTGTTCCTTCTCTTATGCTGAATGCTTCCAGATGGCGCTGGGGGGCGGGCTGTGGGCGTGACTTCCGGAATCAGAGGTTACCTGGGAGGTGTAGTCCGGCAGATTTGAGAAAAAGTCCTCGTTCCCGCATACTCGAGCTGTGTTTGTAGAGGCTTCTGGTCACCGGGGTTCCATCTGGGGGAGGCGGGATGCGGCGCCTACTCCATCTGGTACTTGCCGGTGATCTCGGCTCTTTTTGGAACCTGTTTTTTCTTTTTTTTTTTCCTCCGGGATCCCGCACCCTCCATGTGTTCCTTCTCTTATGCTGAATGCTTCCAGATGGCGCTGGGGGGCGGGCTGTGGGCGTGACTTCCGGAATCAGAGGTTACCTGGGAGGTGTAGTCCGGCAGATTTGAGAAAAAGTCCTCGTTCCCGCATACTCGAGCTGTTTTTGTAGAGGCTTCTGGTCACCGGGGTTCCATCTGGGGGAGGCGGGATGCGGCACCTCCTCCATCTGGAACTTGCCGGTGATATCGCTCTTTTTGGAACCTGTTTTTTTTTTTCCCCCCTCCGGGATCTTTGGTTCCCGCACCCTCCATTTGGTCCTTCTCTTAGACTGAACGCTTCAAAGATGGCGCTGGGGGGCGGGCTGTGGGCGTGACTTCCGGAGTCAGAGGTTACCTGGGAGGTGTAGTCCGGCAGATTTGAGAAAAAGTCCTCGTTCCCGCATAATCGAGCTGTGTTTGTAGAGGCTTCTGGTCACCGGGGTTCCATCTGGGGGAGGCGGGATGTGGCGCCTACTCCATCTGGTACTTGCCGGTGATCTCGGCTCTTTTTGGACCCTGTTTTTTCTTTTTTTTTTTTTCCTCCGGGATCCCGCACCCTCCATGTGTTCCTTCTCTTATGCTGAATGCTTCCAGATGGCCCTGTGGGGCGGGCTGTGGGCATGACTTCCGGAATCAGAGGTTACCTGGGAGGTGTAGTCCGGCAGATTTGAGAAAAAGTCCTCGTTCCCGCATACTCGAGCTGTGTTTGTAGAGGCTTCTGGTCACCGGGGTTCCATCTGGGGGAGGCGGGATGTGGCGCCTACTCCATCTGGTACTTGCCGGTGATCTCGGCTCTTTTTGGAACCTGTTTTTTCTTTTTTTTTTCCTCGGGATCCCGCACCCTCCATGTGTTCCTTCTCTTATGCTGAATGCTTTAAAGATGGCGCTGGGGGGCGGGCTGTGGGCGTGACTTCCGGAATCACAGGTTACCTGGGAGGTGTAGTCCGGCAGATTTGAGAAAAAGTCCTCGTTCCCGCATACTCGAGCTGTGTTTGTAGAGGCTTCTGGTCACCGGGGTTCCATCTGGGGGATGCGGGGTGCGGCGCCTACTCCATCTGGAACTTGCCGGTTATCTCGGCTCTTTTTGGAACCTCTCTTTTCTTTTTTTTTTTCCTCCCGGATCCCGCACCCTCCATGTGTTCCTTCTCTTATGCTGAATGCTTCAAAGATGGCGCTGGGGGGCGGGCTGTGGGCGTGACTTCCGGAATCAGAGGTTACCTGGGAGGTGTAGTCCGGCAGATTTGAGAAAAAGTCCTCGTTCCCGCATACTCGAGCTGTGTTTGTAGAGGCTTCTGGTAACCGGGGTTCCATCTGGGGGAGGCGGGATGAGGCACCTACTCCATCTGGAACTTGCCGGTGATCTCTGCTCTTTTTGGAACCTTTTTTTTTTTTTCCCCCTCCGGGATCTGTGGTTCCCGCACCCTCCATGTGGTCCTTCTCTTAGACTGAACGCTTCAAAGATGGCGCTGGGGGGCGGGCTGTGGGCGTGACTTCCGGAATCAGAGGTTACCTGGGAGGTGTAGTCCGGCAGATTTGAGAAAACGTCCTCGTTCCCGCATACTCGAGCTGTGTTTGTAGAGGCTTCTGGTCACCGGGGTCCCATCTGGGGGAGGCGGGAGGTGGCGCCTACTCCATCTGGAACTTGCCGGTGATCTCGGCTCTTTTTGGAACCTGTTTTTTCTTTTTTTTTTCCTCCGGGATCCCGCACCCTCCATGTGTTCCTTCTCTTATGCTGAATGCTTCTAAGATGGGCTGGGGGGCGGGCTGTGGGCGTGACTTCCGGAATCAGAGGTTACATGGGAGGTGTAGTCCGGCAGATTTGAGAAAACGTCCTCGTTCCCGCATACTCGAGCTGTGTTTGTAGAGGCTTCTGGTCACCGGGGTTCCATCTGGGGGAGGCTGGAGGTGGCGCCTACTCCATCTGGAACTTGCCGGTGATCTCGGCTCTTTTTGGAACCTGTTTTTTCTTTTTTTTTTCCTCCGGGATCCCGCACCCTCCATGTGTTCCTTCTCTTATGCTGAATGCTTCAAAGATGGGCTGGGGGGCGGGCTGTGGGCGTGACTTCCGGAATCAGAGGTTACCTGGGAGGTGTAGCTCGGCAGATTTGAGAAAAAGTCCTCGTTCCCGCATACTCGAGCTGTGTTTGTAGAGGCTTCTGGTCACCGGGGTTCCATCTGGGGGAGGCGGGATGCGGCACCTACTCCATCTGGAACTTGCCGGTGATCTCGGCTCTTTTTGGAACCTGTTTTTTTTTTTTCCCCCTCCGGGATCTGTGGTTCCCGCACCCTCCATGTGGTCCTTCTCTTAGACTGAACGCTTCAAAGATGGCGCTGGGGGGCGGGCTGTGGGCGTGACTTCCGGAATCAGAGGTTACCTGGGAGGTGTAGTCCGGCAGATTTGAGAAAAAGTCCTCGTTCCCGCATACTCGAGCTGTGTTTGTAGAGGCTTCTGGTCACCGGGATTCCATCTGGGGGAGGCGGGAGGCGGCGCCTACTCCATCTGGAACTTGCCGGTGATCTCGGCTCTTTTTGGAACCTGTTTTTTCTTTTTTTTTTCCTCCGGGATCCCGCACCCTCCATGTGTTCCTTCTCTTATGCTGAATCCTTCAAAGATGGTGCTGGGGGCGGGCTGTGGGCGGGACTTCCGGAATCAGAGGTTACCTGGGAGGTGTAGTCCGGCAGATTTGAGAAAAAGTCCTCGTTCCCGCATACTCGAGCTGTGTTTGTAGAGGCTTCTGGTCACCGGGGTTCCTTCTGGGGGAGGCGGGATGTGGCTCCTACTCCATCTGGAAACTGCCGGTGATCTCGGCTCTTTTTGGAACCTGTTTTTTCTTTTTTTTTTCCTCCGGGATCCCGCACCCTCCATGTGTTCCTTCTCTTATGCTGAATGCTTCAAAGATGGCGCTGGGGGGCGGGCTGTGGACGTGACTTCCGGAATCAGAGGTTACCTGGGAGGTGTAGTCCGGCAGATTTGAGAAAAAGTCCTCGTTCCCGCATACTCGAGCTGTGTTTGTAGAGGCTTCTGGTCACCGGGGTTCCATCTGGGGAAGGCGGGAGGCGGCGCCTACTCCATCTGGAACTTGCCGGTGGTCTCGGCTCTTTTTGGAACCTGTTTTTTCTTTTTTTTTTCCTCCGGGATCCTGCACCCTCCATGTGTTCCTTCTCTTATGCTGAATGCTTCAAAGATGGCGCTGGGGGGCGGGCTGTGGGCGTGACTTCCGGAATCAGAGGTTACCTGGGAGGTGTAGTCCGGCAGATTTGAGAAAAAGTCCTCGTTCCCGCATACTCGAGCTGTGTTTGTAGAGGCTTCTGGTCACTGGGGTTCCATCTGGGGGAGGCGGGATGCGGCACCTACTCCATCTGGAACTTGCCGGTGACCTCGGCTCTTTTTGGAACCTGTTTTTTTTTTTCCCCCTCCGGGATCTGTGGTTCCCGCACCCTCCATGTGGTCCTTCTCTTAGACTGAACGCTTCAAAGATGGCGCTGGGGGGCGGGCTGTGGGCGTGACTTCCGGAATCAGAGGTTACCTGGGAGGTGTAGTCCGGCAGATTTGAGAAAACGTCCTCGTTCCCGCATACTCGAGCTGTGTTTGTAGAGGCTTCTGGTCACCGGGGTTCCATCTGGGGGAGGCGGGAGGTGGCGCCTACTCCATCTGGAACTTGCCGGTGATCTCGGCTCTTTTTGGAACCTGTTTTTTCTTTTTTTTTTCCTCCGGGATCCCGCACCCTCCATGTGTTCCTTCTCTTATGCTGAATGCTTCAAAGATGGGCTGGGGGGCGGGCTGTGGGCGTGACTTCCGGAATCAGAGGTTACCTGGGAGGTGTAGCTCGGCAGATTTGAGAAAAAGTCCTCGTTCCCGCATACTCGAGCTGTGTTTGTAGAGGCTTCTGGTCACCGGGGTTCCATCTGGGGGAGGCGGGATGCGGCACCTACTCCATCTGGAACTTGCCGGTGATCTCGGCTCTTTTTGGAACCTGTTTTTTTTCTTTCCCCCTCCGGGATCTGTGGTTCCCGCACCCTCCATGTGGTCCTTCTCTTAGACTGAACGCTTCAAAGATGGCGCTGGGGGGCGGGCTGTGGGCGTGACTTTCGGAATCAGAGGTTACCTGGGAGGTGTAGTCCGGCAGATTTGAGAAAAAGTCCTCGTTCCCGCATACTCGAGCTGTATTTGTAGAGGCTTCTGGTCACCGGGATTCCATCTGGGGGAGGCGGGAGGCGGCGCCTACTCCATCTGGAACTTGCCGGTGATCTCGGCTCTTTTTGGAACCTGTTTTTTCTTTTTTTTTTCCTCCGGGATCCCGCACCCTCCATGTGTTCCTTCTCTTATGCTGAATCCTTCAAAGATGGTGCTGGGGGCGGGCTGTGGGCGGGACTTCCGGAATCAGAGGTTACCTGGGAGGTGTAGTCCGGCAGATTTGAGAAAAAGTCCTCGTTCCCGCATACTCGAGCTGTGTTTGTAGAGGCTTCTGGTCACCGGGGTTCCTTCTGGGGGAGGCGGGATGTGGCTCCTACTCCATCTGGAACTTGCCGGTGATCTCGGCTCTTTTTGGAACCTGTTTTTTCTTTTTTTTTTCCTCCGGGATCCCGCACCCTCCATGTGTTCCTTCTCTTATGCTGAATGCTTCAAAGATGGCGCTGGGGGGCGGGCTGTGGACGTGACTTCCGGAATCAGAGGTTACCTGGGAGGTGTAGTCCGGCAGATTTGAGAAAAAGTCCTCGTTCCCGCATACTCGAGCTGTGTTTGTAGAGGCTTCTGGTCACCGGGGTTCCATCTGGGGAAGGCGGGAGGCGGCGCCTACTCCATCTGGAACTTGCCGGTGGTCTCGGCTCTTTTTGGAACCTGTTTTTTCTTTTTTTTTTCCTCCGGGATCCTGCACCCTCCATGTGTTCCTTCTCTTATGCTGAATGCTTCAAAGATGGCGCTGGGGGGCGGGCTGTGGGCGTGACTTCCGGAATCAGAGGTTACCTGGGAGGTGTAGTCCGGCAGATTTGAGAAAAAGTCCTCGTTCCCGCATACTCGAGCTGTGTTTGTAGAGGCTTCTGGTCACTGGGGTTCCATCTGGGGGAGGCGGGATGCGGCACCTACTCCATCTGGAACTTGCCGGTGACCTCGGCTCTTTTTGGAACCTGTTTTTTTTTTTCCCCCTCCGGGATCTGTGGTTCCCGCACCCTCCATGTGGTCCTTCTCTTAGACTGAACGCTTCAAAGATGGCGCTGGGGGGCGGGCTGTGGGCGTGACTTCCGGAATCAGAGGTTACCTGGGAGGTGTAGTCCGGCAGATTTGAGAAAACGTCCTCGTTCCCGCATACTCGAGCTGTGTTTGTAGAGGCTTCTGGTCACCGGGGTTCCATCTGGGGGAGGCGGGAGGTGGCGCCTACTCCATCTGGAACTTGCCGGTGATCTCGGCTCTTTTTGGAACCTGTTTTTTCTTTTTTTTTTCCTCCGGGATCCCGCACCCTCCATGTGTTCCTTCTCTTATGCTGAATGCTTCAAAGATGGGCTGGGGGGCGGGCTGTGGGCGTGACTTCCGGAATCAGAGGTTACCTGGGAGGTGTAGTCCGGCAGATTTGAGAAAAAGTCCTCGTTCCCGCATACTCGAGGTGTGTTTGTAGAGGCTTCTGGTCACTGGGGTTCCATCTGGGGGAGGCGGGATGCGGCACCTACTCCATCTGGAACTTGCCGGTGATCTCGGCTCTTTTTGGAACCTGTTTTTTTTTTTCCCCCTCCGGGATCTGTGGTTCCCGCACCCTCCATGTGGTCCTTCTCTTAGACTGAACGCTTCAAAGATGGCGCTGGGGGGCGGGCTGTGGGCGTGACTTCCGGAATCAGAGGTTACCTGGGAGGTGTAGTCCGGCAGATTTGAGAAAAAGTCCTCGTTCCCGCATACTCGAGCTGTGTTTGTAGAGGCTTCTGGTCACCGGGATTCCATCTGGGGGAGGCGGGAGGCGGCGCCTACTCCATCTGGAACTTGCCGGTGATCTCGGCTCTTTTTGGAACCTGTTTTTTCTTTTTTTTTTCCTCCGGGATCCCGCACCCTCCATGTGTTCCTTCTCTTATGCTGAATCCTTCAAAGATGGTGCTGGGGGCGGGCTGTGGGCGGGACTTCCGGAATCAGAGGTTACCTGGGAGGTGTAGTCCGGCAGATTTGAGAAAAAGTCCTCGTTCCCGCATACTCGAGCTGTGTTTGTAGAGGCTTCTGGTCACCGGGGTTCCTTCTGGGGGAGGCGGGATGTGGCTCCTACTCCATCTGGAAACTGCCGGTGATCTCGGCTCTTTTTGGAACCTGTTTTTTCTTTTTTTTTTCCTCCGGGATCCCGCACCCTCCATGTGTTCCTTCTCTTATGCTGAATGCTTCAAAGATGGCGCTGGGGGGCGGGCTGTGGACGTGACTTCCGGAATCAGAGGTTACCTGGGAGGTGTAGTCCGGCAGATTTGAGAAAAAGTCCTCGTTCCCGCATACTCGAGCTGTGTTTGTAGAGGCTTCTGGTCACTGGGGTTCCATCTGGGGGAGGCGGGATGCGGCACCTACTCCATCTGGAACTTGCCGGTGACCTCGGCTCTTTTTGGAACCTGTTTTTTTTTTTCCCCCTCCGGGATCTGTGGTTCCCGCACCCTCCATGTGGTCCTTCTCTTAGACTGAACGCTTCAAAGATGGCGCTGGGGGGCGGGCTGTGGGCGTGACTTCCGGAATCAGAGGTTACCTGGGAGGTGTAGTCCGGCAGATTTGAGAAAACGTCCTCGTTCCCGCATACTCGAGCTGTGTTTGTAGAGGCTTCTGGTCACCGGGGTTCCATCTGGGGGAGGCGGGAGGTGGCGCCTACTCCATCTGGAACTTGCCGGTGATCTCGGCTCTTTTTGGAACCTGTTTTTTCTTTTTTTTTTCCTCCGGGATCCCGCACCCTCCATGTGTTCCTTCTCTTATGCTGAATGCTTCAAAGATGGGCTGGGGGGCGGGCTGTGGGCGTGACTTCCGGAATCAGAGGTTACCTGGGAGGTGTAGCTCGGCAGATTTGAGAAAAAGTCCTCGTTCCCGCATAGTCGAGCTGTGTTTGTAGAGGCTTCTGGTCACCGGGGTTCCATCTGGGGGAGGCGGGATGCGGCACCTACTCCATCTGGAACTTGCCGGTGATCTCGGCTCTTTTTGGTACCTGTTTTTTTTTTTTCCCCCTCCGGGATCTGTGGTTCCCGCACCCTCCATGTGGTCCTTCTCTTAGACTGAACGCTTCAAAGATGGCGCTGGGGGGCGGGCTGTGGGCGTGACTTCCGGAATCAGAGGTTACCTGGGAGGTGTAGTCCGGCAGATTTGAGAAAAAGTCCTCGTTCCCGCATACTCGAGCTGTGTTTGTAGAGGCTTCTGGTCACCGGGATTCCATCTGGGGGAGGCGGGAGGCGGCGCCTACTCCATCTGGAACTTGCCGGTGATCTCGGCTCTTTTTGGAACCTGTTTTTTCTTTTTTTTTTCCTCCGGGATCCCGCACCCTCCATGTGTTCCTTCTCTTATGCTGAATCCTTCAAAGATGGTGCTGGGGGCGGGCTGTGGGCGGGACTTCCGGAATCAGAGGTTACCTGGGAGGTGTAGTCCGGCAGATTTGAGAAAAAGTCCTCGTTCCCGCATACTCGAGCTGTGTTTGTAGAGGCTTCTGGTCACCGGGGTTCCTTCTGGGGGAGGCGGGATGTGGCTCCTACTCCATCTGGAAACTGCCGGTGATCTCGGCTCTTTTTGGAACCTGTTTTTTCTTTTTTTTTTCCTCCGGGATCCCGCACCCTCCATGTGTTCCTTCTCTTATGCTGAATGCTTCAAAGATGGCGCTGGGGGGCGGGCTGTGGACGTGACTTCCGGAATCAGAGGTTACCTGGGAGGTGTAGTCCGGCAGATTTGAGAAAAAGTCCTCGTTCCCGCATACTCGAGCTGTGTTTGTAGAGGCTTCTGGTCACCGGGGTTCCATCTGGGGAAGGCGGGAGGCGGCGCCTACTCCATCTGGAACTTGCCGGTGGTCTCGGCTCTTTTTGGAACCTGTTTTTTCTTTTTTTTTTCCTCCGGGATCCTGCACCCTCCATGTGTTCCTTCTCTTATGCTGAATGCTTCAAAGATGGCGCTGGGGGGCGGGCTGTGGGCGTGACTTCCGGAATCAGAGGTTACCTGGGAGGTGTAGTCCGGCAGATTTGAGAAAAAGTCCTCGTTCCCGCATACTCGAGCTGTGTTTGTAGAGGCTTCTGGTCACCGGGGTTCCATCTGGGGGAGGCGGGATGCGGCACCTACTCCATCTGGAACTTGCCGGTGACCTCGGCTCTTTTTGGAACCTGTTTTTTTTTTTCCCCCTCCGGGATCTGTGGTTCCCGCACCCTCCATGTGGTCCTTCTCTTAGACTGAACGCTTCAAAGATGGCGCTGGGGGGCGGGCTGTGGGCGTGACTTCCGGAATCAGAGGTTACCTGGGAGGTGTAGTCCGGCAGATTTGAGAAAACGTCCTCGTTCCCGCATACTCGAGCTGTGTTTGTAGAGGCTTCTGGTCACCGGGGTTCCATCTGGGGGAGGCGGGAGGTGGCGCCTACTCCATCTGGAACTTGCCGGTGATCTCGGCTCTTTTTGGAACCTGTTTTTTCTTTTTTTTTTCCTCCGGGATCCCGCACCCTCCATGTGTTCCTTCTCTTATGCTGAATGCTTCAAAGATGGGCTGGGGGGCGGGCTGTGGGCGTGACTTCCGGAATCAGAGGTTACCTGGGAGGTGTAGCTCGGCAGATTTGAGAAAAAGTCCTCGTTCCCGCATACTCGAGCTGTGTTTGTAGAGGCTTCTGGTCACCGGGGTTCCATCTGGGGGAGGCGGGATGCGGCACCTACTCCATCTGGAACTTGCCGGTGATCTCGGCTCTTTTTGGAACCTGTTTTTTTTCTTTCCCCCTCCGGGATCTGTGGTTCCCGCACCCTCCATGTGGTCCTTCTCTTAGACTGAACGCTTCAAAGATGGCGCTGGGGGGCGGGCTGTGGGCGTGACTTCCGGAATCAGAGGTTACCTGGGAGGTGTAGTCCGGCAGATTTGAGAAAAAGTCCTCGTTCCCGCATACTCGAGCTGTGTTTGTAGAGGCTTCTGGTCACCGGGATTCCATCTGGGGGAGGCGGGAGGCGGCGCCTACTCCATCTGGAACTTGCCGGTGATCTCGGCTCTTTTTGGAACCTGTTTTTTCTTTTTTTTTTCCTCCGGGATCCCGCACCCTCCATGTGTTCCTTCTCTTATGCTGAATCCTTCAAAGATGGTGCTGGGGGCGGGCTGTGGGCGGGACTTCCGGAATCAGAGGTTACCTGGGAGGTGTAGTCCGGCAGATTTGAGAAAAAGTCCTCGTTCCCGCATACTCGAGCTGTGTTTGTAGAGGCTTCTGGTCACCGGGGTTCCTTCTGGGGGAGGCGGGATGTGGCTCCTACTCCATCTGGAACTTGCCGGTGATCTCGGCTCTTTTTGGAACCTGTTTTTTCTTTTTTTTTTCCTCCGGGATCCCGCACCCTCCATGTGTTCCTTCTCTTATGCTGAATCCTTCAAAGATGGTGCTGGGGGCGGGCTGTGGACGTGACTTCCGGAATCAGAGGTTACCTGGGAGGTGTAGTCCGGCAGATTTGAGAAAAAGTCCTCGTTCCCGCATACTCGAGCTGTGTTTGTAGAGGCTTCTTGTCACCAGGGTTCCATCTGGGGAAGGCGGGAGGCGGCGCCTACTCCATCTGGAACTTGCCGGTGGTCTCGGCTCTTTTTGGAACCTGTTTTTTCTTTTTTTTTTCCTCCGGGATCCTGCACCCTCCATGTGTTCCTTCTCTTATGCTGAATGCTTCAAAGATGGCGCTGGGGGGCGGGCTGTGGGCGTGACTTCCGGAATCAGAGGTTACCTGGGAGGTGTAGTCCGGCAGATTTGAGAAAAAGTCCTCGTTCCCGCATACTCGAGCTGTGTTTGTCGAAGCTTCTGTTCACCGGGGTTCCATTGGGGAAGGCGGGATGCGGCGCCTACTCCATCTGGAACTTGCCGGTGATCTCGGCTCTTTTTGGAACCTGTTTTTTTTTTTCCCCCTCCGGGATCTGTGGTTCCCGCACCCTCCATGTGGTCCTTCTCTTAGACTGAACACTTCAAAGATGGCGCTGGGGGGCGGGCTGTGGGCGTGACTTCCGGAATCAGAGGTTACCTGGGAGGTGTAGTCCGGCAGATTTGAGAAAAAGTCCTCATTCCCGCATACTCGAGCTGTGTTTGTAGAGGCTTCTGGTCACCGGGGTTCCATCTGGGGGAGGCGGGAGGTGGCGCCTACTCCATCTGGAACTTGCCGGTGATCTCGGCTCTTTTTGGAACCTGTTTTTTCTTTTTTTTTTCCTCCGGGATCCCGCACCCTCCATGTGTTCCTTCTCTTATGCTGAATGCTTCAAAGATGGGCTGGGGGGCGGGCTGTGGGCGTGACTTCCGGAATCAGAGGTTACCTGGGAGGTGTAACTCGGCAGATTTGAGAAAAAGTCCTCGTTCCCGCATACTCGAGCTGTGTTTGTAGAGGCTTCTGGTCACCGGGGTTCCATCTGGGGGAGGCGGGATGCGGCACCTACTCCATCTGGAACTTGCCGGTGATCTCGGCTCTTTTTGGAACCTGTTTTTTTTTTTTTCCCCCTCCGGGATCTGTGGTTCCCGCACCCTCCATGTGGTCCTTCTCTTAGACTGAACGCTTCAAAGATGGCGCTGGGGGGCGGGCTGTGGGCGTGACTTCCGGAATCAGAGGTTACCTGGGAGGTGTAGTCCGGCAGATTTGAGAAAAAGTCCTCGTTCCCGCATACTCGAGCTGTGTTTGTAGAGGCTTCTGGTCACCGGGATTCCATCTGGGGGAGGCGGGAGGCGGCGCCTACTCCATCTGGAACTTGCCGGTGATCTCGGCTCTTTTTGGAACCTGTTTTTTCTTTTTTTTTTCCTCCGGGATCCCGCACCCTCCATGTGTTCCTTCTCTTATGCTGAATCCTTCAAAGATGGTGCTGGGGGCGGGCTGTGGGCGGGACTTCCGGAATCAGAGGTTACCTGGGAGGTGTAGTCCGGCAGATTTGAGAAAAAGTCCTCGTTCCCGCATACTCGAGCTGTGTTTGTAGAGGCTTCTGGTCACCGGGGTTCCTTCTGGGGGAGGCGGGATGTGGCTCCTACTCCATCTGGAAACTGCCGGTGATCTCGGCTCTTTTTGGAACCTGTTTTTTCTTTTTTTTTTCCTCCGGGATCCCGCACCCTCCATGTGTTCCTTCTCTTATGCTGAATGCTTCAAAGATGGCGCTGGGGGGCGGGCTGTGGACGTGACTTCCGGAATCAGAGGTTACCTGGGAGGTGTAGTCCGGCAGATTTGAGAAAAAGTCCTCGTTCCCGCATACTCGAGCTGTGTTTGTAGAGGCTTCTGGTCACCGGGGTTCCATCTGGGGAAGGCGGGAGGCGGCGCCTACTCCATCTGGAACTTGCCGGTGGTCTCGGCTCTTTTTGGAACCTGTTTTTTCTTTTTTTTTTCCTCCGGGATCCTGCACCCTCCATGTGTTCCTTCTCTTATGCTGAATGCTTCAAAGATGGCGCTGGGGGGCGGGCTGTGGGCGTGACTTCCGGAATCAGAGGTTACCTGGGAGGTGTAGTCCGGCAGATTTGAGAAAAAGTCCTCGTTCCCGCATACTCGAGGTGTGTTTGTAGAGGCTTCTGGTCACTGGGGTTCCATCTGGGGGAGGCGGGATGCGGCACCTACTCCATCTGGAACTTGCCGGTGACCTCGGCTCTTTTTGGAACCTGTTTTTTTTTTTCCCCCTCCGGGATCTGTGGTTCCCGCACCCTCCATGTGGTCCTTCTCTTAGACTGAACGCTTCAAAGATGGCGCTGGGGGGCGGGCTGTGGGCGTGACTTCCGGAATCAGAGGTTACCTGGGAGGTGTAGTCCGGCAGATTTGAGAAAACGTCCTCGTTCCCGCATACTCGAGCTGTGTTTGTAGAGGCTTCTGGTCACCGGGGTTCCATCTGGGGGAGGCGGGAGGTGGCGCCTACTCCATCTGGAACTTGCCGGTGATCTCGGCTCTTTTTGGAACCTGTTTTTTCTTTTTTTTTTCCTCCGGGATCCCGCACCCTCCATGTGTTCCTTCTCTTATGCTGAATGCTTCAAAGATGGGCTGGGGGGCGGGCTGTGGGCGTGACTTCCGGAATCAGAGGTTACCTGGGAGGTGTAGCTCGGCAGATTTGAGAAAAAGTCCTCGTTCCCGCATACTCGAGCTGTGTTTGTAGAGGCTTCTGGTCACCGGGGTTCCATCTGGGGGAGGCGGGATGCGGCACCTACTCCATCTGGAACTTGCCGGTGATCTCGGCTCTTTTTGGAACCTGTTTTTTTTCTTTCCCCCTCCGGGATCTGTGGTTCCCGCACCCTCCATGTGGTCCTTCTCTTAGACTGAACGCTTCAAAGATGGCGCTGGGGGGCGGGCTGTGGGCGTGACTTCCGGAATCAGAGGTTACCTGGGAGGTGTAGTCCGGCAGATTTGAGAAAAAGTCCTCGTTCCCGCATACTCGAGCTGTGTTTGTAGAGGCTTCTGGTCACCGGGATTCCATCTGGGGGAGGCGGGAGGCGGCGCCTACTCCATCTGGAACTTGCCGGTGATCTCGGCTCTTTTTGGAACCTGTTTTTTCTTTTTTTTTTCCTCCGGGATCCCGCACCCTCCATGTGTTCCTTCTCTTATGCTGAATCCTTCAAAGATGGTGCTGGGGGCGGGCTGTGGGCGGGACTTCCGGAATCAGAGGTTACCTGGGAGGTGTAGTCCGGCAGATTTGAGAAAAAGTCCTCGTTCCCGCATACTCGAGCTGTGTTTGTAGAGGCCTCTGGTCACCGGGGTTCCTTCTGGGGGAGGCGGGATGTGGCTCCTACTCCATCTGGAACTTGCCGGTGATCTCGGCTCTTTTTGGAACCTGTTTTTTCTTTTTTTTTTCCTCCGGGATCCCGCACCCTCCATGTGTTCCTTCTCTTATGCTGAATGCTTCAAAGATGGCGCTGGGGGGCGGGCTGTGGACGTGACTTCCGGAATCAGAGGTTACCTGGGAGGTGTAGTCCGGCAGATTTGAGAAAAAGTCCTCGTTCCCGCATACTCGAGCTGTGTTTGTAGAGGCTTCTGGTCACCGGGGTTCCATCTGGGGAAGGCGGGAGGCGGCGCCTACTCCATCTGGAACTTGCCGGTGGTCTCGGCTCTTTTTGGAACCTGTTTTTTCTTTTTTTTTTCCTCCGGGATCCTGCACCCTCCATGTGTTCCTTCTCTTATGCTGAATGCTTCAAAGATGGCGCTGGGGGGCGGGCTGTGGGCGTGACTTCCGGAATCAGAGGTTACCTGGGAGGTGTAGTCCGGCAGATTTGAGAAAAAGTCCTCGTTCCCGCATACTCGAGCTGTGTTTGTCGAAGCTTCTGTTCACCGGGGTTCCATTGGGGAAGGCGGGATGCGGCGCCTACTCCATCTGGAACTTGCCGGTGATCTCGGCTCTTTTTGGAACCTGTTTTTTTTTTTCCCCCTCCGGGATCTGTGGTTCCCGCACCCTCCATGTGGTCCTTCTCTTAGACTGAACACTTCAAAGATGGCGCTGGGGGGCGGGCTGTGGGCGTGACTTCCGGAATCAGAGGTTACCTGGGAGGTGTAGTCCGGCAGATTTGAGAAAAAGTCCTCATTCCCGCATACTCGAGCTGTGTTTGTAGAGGCTTCTGGTCACCGGGGTTCCATCTGGGGGAGGCGGGAGGTGGCGCCTACTCCATCTGGAACTTGCCGGTGATCTCGGCTCTTTTTGGAACCTGTTTTTTCTTTTTTTTTTCCTCCGGGATCCCGCACCCTCCATGTGTTCCTTCTCTTATGCTGAATGCTTCAAAGATGGGCTGGGGGGCGGGCTGTGGGCGTGACTTCCGGAATCAGAGGTTACCTGGGAGGTGTAACTCGGCAGATTTGAGAAAAAGTCCTCGTTCCCGCATACTCGAGCTGTGTTTGTAGAGGCTTCTGGTCACCGGGGTTCCATCTGGGGGAGGCGGGATGCGGCACCTACTCCATCTGGAACTTGCCGGTGATCTCGGCTCTTTTTGGAACCTGTTTTTTTTTTTTCCCCCTCCGGGATCTGTGGTTCCCGCACCCTCCATGTGGTCCTTCTCTTAGACTGAACGCTTCAAAGATGGCGCTGGGGGGCGGGCTGTGGGCGTGACTTCCGGAATCAGAGGTTACCTGGGAGGTGTAGTCCGGCAGATTTGAGAAAAAGTCCTCGTTCCCGCATACTCGAGCTGTGTTTGTAGAGGCTTCTGGTCACCGGGATTCCATCTGGGGGAGGCGGGAGGCGGCGCCTACTCCATCTGGAACTTGCCGGTGATCTCGGCTCTTTTTGGAACCTGTTTTTTCTTTTTTTTTTCCTCCGGGATCCCGCACCCTCCATGTGTTCCTTCTCTTATGCTGAATCCTTCAAAGATGGTGCTGGGGGCGGGCTGTGGGCGGGACTTCCGGAATCAGAGGTTACCTGGGAGGTGTAGTCCGGCAGATTTGAGAAAAAGTCCTCGTTCCCGCATACTCGAGCTGTGTTTGTAGAGGCTTCTGGTCACCGGGGTTCCTTCTGGGGGAGGCGGGATGTGGCTCCTACTCCATCTGGAAACTGCCGGTGATCTCGGCTCTTTTTGGAACCTGTTTTTTCTTTTTTTTTTCCTCCGGGATCCCGCACCCTCCATGTGTTCCTTCTCTTATGCTGAATGCTTCAAAGATGGCGCTGGGGGGCGGGCTGTGGACGTGACTTCCGGAATCAGAGGTTACCTGGGAGGTGTAGTCCGGCAGATTTGAGAAAAAGTCCTCGTTCCCGCATACTCGAGCTGTGTTTGTAGAGGCTTCTGGTCACCGGGGTTCCATCTGGGGAAGGCGGGAGGCGGCGCCTACTCCATCTGGAACTTGCCGGTGGTCTCGGCTCTTTTTGGAACCTGTTTTTTCTTTTTTTTTTCCTCCGGGATCCTGCACCCTCCATGTGTTCCTTCTCTTATGCTGAATGCTTCAAAGATGGCGCTGGGGGGCGGGCTGTGGGCGTGACTTCCGGAATCAGAGGTTACCTGGGAGGTGTAGTCCGGCAGATTTGAGAAAAAGTCCTCGTTCCCGCATACTCGAGGTGTGTTTGTAGAGGCTTCTGGTCACTGGGGTTCCATCTGGGGGAGGCGGGATGCGGCACCTACTCCATCTGGAACTTGCCGGTGACCTCGGCTCTTTTTGGAACCTGTTTTTTTTTTTCCCCCTCCGGGATCTGTGGTTCCCGCACCCTCCATGTGGTCCTTCTCTTAGACTGAACGCTTCAAAGATGGCGCTGGGGGGCGGGCTGTGGGCGTGACTTCCGGAATCAGAGGTTACCTGGGAGGTGTAGTCCGGCAGATTTGAGAAAACGTCCTCGTTCCCGCATACTCGAGCTGTGTTTGTAGAGGCTTCTGGTCACCGGGGTTCCATCTGGGGGAGGCGGGAGGTGGCGCCTACTCCATCTGGAACTTGCCGGTGATCTCGGCTCTTTTTGGAACCTGTTTTTTCTTTTTTTTTTCCTCCGGGATCCCGCACCCTCCATGTGTTCCTTCTCTTATGCTGAATGCTTCAAAGATGGGCTGGGGGGCGGGCTGTGGGCGTGACTTCCGGAATCAGAGGTTACCTGGGAGGTGTAGCTCGGCAGATTTGAGAAAAAGTCCTCGTTCCCGCATACTCGAGCTGTGTTTGTAGAGGCTTCTGGTCACCGGGGTTCCATCTGGGGGAGGCGGGATGCGGCACCTACTCCATCTGGAACTTGCCGGTGATCTCGGCTCTTTTTGGAACCTGTATTTTTTCTTTCCCCCTCCGGGATCTGTGGTTCCCGCACCCTCCATGTGGTCCTTCTCTTAGACTGAACGCTTCAAAGATGGCGCTGGGGGGCGGGCTGTGGGCGTGACTTCCGGAATCAGAGGTTACCTGGGAGGTGTAGTCCGGCAGATTTGAGAAAAAGTCCTCGTTCCCGCATACTCGAGCTGTGTTTGTAGAGGCTTCTGGTCACCGGGATTCCATCTGGGGGAGGCGGGAGGCGGCGCCTACTCCATCTGGAACTTGCCGGTGATCTCGGCTCTTTTTGGAACCTGTTTTTTCTTTTTTTTTTCCTCCGGGATCCCGCACCCTCCATGTGTTCCTTCTCTTATGCTGAATCCTTCAAAGATGGTGCTGGGGGCGGGCTGTGGGCGGGACTTCCGGAATCAGAGGTTACCTGGGAGGTGTAGTCCGGCAGATTTGAGAAAAAGTCCTCGTTCCCGCATACTCGAGCTGTGTTTGTAGAGGCTTCTGGTCACCGGGGTTCCTTCTGGGGGAGGCGGGATGTGGCTCCTACTCCATCTGGAACTTGCCGGTGATCTCGGCTCTTTTTGGAACCTGTTTTTTCTTTTTTTTTTCCTCCGGGATCCCGCACCCTCCATGTGTTCCTTCTCTTATGCTGAATGCTTCAAAGATGGCGCTGGGGGGCGGGCTGTGGACGTGACTTCCGGAATCAGAGGTTACCTGGGAGGTGTAGTCCGGCAGATTTGAGAAAAAGTCCTCGTTCCCGCATACTCGAGCTGTGTTTGTAGAGGCTTCTTGTCACCGGGGTTCCATCTGGGGAAGGCGGGAGGCGGCGCCTACTCCATCTGGAACTTGCCGGTGGTCTCGGCTCTTTTTGGAACCTGTTTTTTCTTTTTTTTTTCCTCCGGGATCCTGCACCCTCCATGTGTTCCTTCTCTTATGCTGAATGCTTCAAAGATGGCGCTGGGGGGCGGGCTGTGGGCGTGACTTCCGGAATCAGAGGTTACCTGGGAGGTGTAGTCCGGCAGATTTGAGAAAAAGTCCTCGTTCCCGCATACTCGAGCTGTGTTTGTCGAAGCTTCTGTTCACCGGGGTTCCATTGGGGAAGGCGGGATGCGGCGCCTACTCCATCTGGAACTTGCCGGTGATCTCGGCTCTTTTTGGAACCTGTTTTTTTTTTTCCCCCTCCGGGATCTGTGGTTCCCGCACCCACCATGTGGTCCTTCTCTTAGACTGAACACTTCAAAGATGGCGCTGGGGGGCGGGCTGTGGGCGTGACTTCCGGAATCAGAGGTTACCTGGGAGGTGTAGTCCGGCAGATTTGAGAAAAAGTCCTCATTCCCGCATACTCGAGCTGTGTTTGTAGAGGCTTCTGGTCACCGGGGTTCCATCTGGGGGAGGCGGGAGGTGGCGCCTACTCCATCTGGAACTTGCCGGTGATCTCGGCTCTTTTTGGAACCTGTTTTTTCTTTTTTTTTTCCTCCGGGATCCCGCACCCTCCATGTGTTCCTTCTCTTATGCTGAATGCTTCAAAGATGGGCTGGGGGGCGGGCTGTGGGCGTGACTTCCGGAATCAGAGGTTACCTGGGAGGTGTAACTCGGCAGATTTGAGAAAAAGTCCTCGTTCCCGCATACTCGAGCTGTGTTTGTAGAGGCTTCTGGTCACCGGGGTTCCATCTGGGGGAGGCGGGATGCGGCACCTACTCCATCTGGAACTTGCCGGTGATCTCGGCTCTTTTTGGAACCTGTTTTTTCTTTTTTTTTTCCTCCGGAATCCCGCACCCTCCATGTGTTCCTTCTCTTATGCTGAATGCTTCAAAGATGGCGCTGGGGGGCGGGCTGTGGACGTGACTTCCGGAATCAGAGGTTACCTGGGAGGTGTAGTCCGGCAGATTTGAGAAAAAGTCCTCGTTCCCGCATACTCGAGCTGTGTTTGTAGAGGCTTCTGGTCACCGGGGTTCCATCTGGGGAAGGCGGGAGGCGGCGCCTACTCCATCTGGAACTTGCCGGTGGTCTCGGCTCTTTTTGGAACCTGTTTTTTCTTTTTTTTTTCCTCCGGGATCCTGCACCCTCCATGTGTTCCTTCTCTTATGCTGAATGCTTCAAAGATGGCGCTGGGGGGCGGGCTGTGGGCGTGACTTCCGGAATCAGAGGTTACCTGGGAGGTGTAGTCCGGCAGATTTGAGAAAAAGTCCTCGTTCCCGCATACTCGAGGTGTGTTTGTAGAGGCTTCTGGTCACTGGGGTTCCATCTGGGGGAGGCGGGATGCGGCACCTACTCCATCTGGAACTTGCCGGTGACCTCGGCTCTTTTTGGAACCTGTTTTTTTTTTTCCCCCTCCGGGATCTGTGGTTCCCGCACCCTCCATGTGGTCCTTCTCTTAGACTGAACGCTTCAAAGATGGCGCTGGGGGGCGGGCTGTGGGCGTGACTTCCGGAATCAGAGGTTACCTGGGAGGTGTAGTCCGGCAGATTTGAGAAAACGTCCTCGTTCCCGCATACTCGAGCTGTGTTTGTAGAGGCTTCTGGTCACCGGGGTTCCATCTGGGGGAGGCGGGAGGTGGCGCCTACTCCATCTGGAACTTGCCGGTGATCTCGGCTCTTTTTGGAACCTGTTTTTTCTTTTTTTTTTCCTCCGGGATCCCGCACCCTCCATGTGTTCCTTCTCTTATGCTGAATGCTTCAAAGATGGGCTGGGGGGCGGGCTGTGGGCGTGACTTCCGGAATCAGAGGTTACCTGGGAGGTGTAGCTCGGCAGATTTGAGAAAAAGTCCTCGTTCCCGCATACTCGAGCTGTGTTTGTAGAGGCTTCTGGTCACCGGGGTTCCATCTGGGGGAGGCGGGATGCGGCACCTACTCCATCTGGAACTTGCCGGTGATCTCGGCTCTTTTTGGAACCTGTTTTTTTTCTTTCCCCCTCCGGGATCAGTGGTTCCCGCACCCTCCATGTGGTCCTTCTCTTAGACTGAACGCTTCAAAGATGGCGCTGGGGGGCGGGCTGTGGGCGTGACTTCCGGAATCAGAGGTTACCTGGGAGGTGTAGTCCGGCAGATTTGAGAAAAAGTCCTCGTTCCCGCATACTCGAGCTGTGTTTGTAGAGGCTTCTGGTCACCGGGATTCCATCTGGGGGAGGCGGGAGGCGGCGCCTACTCCATCTGGAACTTGCCGGTGATCTCGGCTCTTTTTGGAACCTGTTTTTTCTTTTTTTTTTCCTCCGGGATCCCGCACCCTCCATGTGTTCCTTCTCTTATGCTGAATCCTTCAAAGATGGTGCTGGGGGCGGGCTGTGGGCGGGACTTCCGGAATCAGAGGTTACCTGGGAGGTGTAGTCCGGCAGATTTGAGAAAAAGTCCTCGTTCCCGCATACTCGAGCTCTGTTTGTAGAGGCTTCTGGTCACCGGGGTTCCTTCTGGGGGAGGCGGGATGTGGCTCCTACTCCATCTGGAACTTGCCGGTGATCTCGGCTCTTTTTGGAACCTGTTTTTTCTTTTTTTTTTCCTCCGGGATCCCGCACCCTCCATGTGTTCCTTCTCTTATGCTGAATGCTTCAAAGATGGCGCTGGGGGGCGGGCTGTGGGCGTGACTTCCGGAATCAGAGGTTACCTGGGAGGTGTAGTCCGGCAGATTTGAGAAAACGTCCTCGTTCCCGCATACTCGAGCTGTGTTTGTAGAGGCTTCTGGTCACCGGGGTTCCATCTGGGGGAGGCGGGAGGTGGCGCCTACTCCATCTGGAACTTGCCGGTGATCTCGGCTCTTTTTGGAACCTGTTTTTTCTTTTTTTTTTCCTCCGGGATCCCGCACCCTCCATGTGTTCCTTCTCTTATGCTGAATGCTTCAAAGATGGGCTGGGGGGCGGGCTGTGGGCGTGACTTCCGGAATCAGAGGTTACCTGGGAGGTGTAGCTCGGCAGATTTGAGAAAAAGTCCTCGTTCCCGCATACTCGAGCTGTGTTTGTAGAGGCTTCTGGTCACCGGGGTTCCATCTGGGGGAGGCGGGATGCGGCACCTACTCCATCTGGAACTTGCCGGTGATCTCGGCTCTTTTTGGAACCTGTTTTTTTTCTTTCCCCCTCCGGGATCTGTGGTTCCCGCACCCTCCATGTGGTCCTTCTCTTAGACTGAACGCTTCAAAGATGGCGCTGGGGGGCGGGCTGTGGGCGTGACTTCCGGAATCAGAGGTTACCTGGGAGGTGTAGTCCGGCAGATTTGAGAAAAAGTCCTCGTTCCCGCATACTCGAGCTGTGTTTGTAGAGGCTTCTGGTCACCGGGATTCCATCTGGGGGAGGCGGGAGGCGGCGCCTACTCCATCTGGAACTTGCCGGTGATCTCGGCTCTTTTTGGAACCTGTTTTTTCTTTTTTTTTTCCTCCGGGATCCCGCACCCTCCATGTGTTCCTTCTCTTATGCTGAATCCTTCAAAGATGGTGCTGGGGGCGGGCTGTGGGCGGGACTTCCGGAATCAGAGGTTACCTGGGAGGTGTAGTCCGGCAGATTTGAGAAAAAGTCCTCGTTCCCGCATACTCGAGCTCTGTTTGTAGAGGCTTCTGGTCACCGGGGTTCCTTCTGGGGGAGGCGGGATGTGGCTCCTACTCCATCTGGAACTTGCCGGTGATCTCGGCTCTTTTTGGAACCTGTTTTTTCTTTTTTTTTTCCTCCGGGATCCCGCACCCTCCATGTGTTCCTTCTCTTATGCTGAATGCTTCAAAGATGGCGCTGGGGGGCGGGCTGTGGACGTGACTTCCGGAATCAGAGGTTACCTGGGAGGTGTAGTCCGGCAGATTTGAGAAAAAGTCCTCGTTCCCGCATACTCGAGCTGTGTTTGTAGAGGCTTCTGGTCACCGGGGTTCCATCTGGGGAAGGCGGGAGGCGGCGCCTACTCCATCTGGAACTTGCCGGTGGTCTCGGCTCTTTTTGGAACCTGTTTTTTCTTTTTTTTTTCCTCCGGGATCCTGCACCCTCCATGTGTTCCTTCTCTTATGCTGAATGCTTCAAAGATGGCGCTGGGGGGCGGGCTGTGGGCGTGACTTCCGGAATCAGAGGTTACCTGGGAGGTGTAGTCCGGCAGATTTGAGAAAAAGTCCTCGTTCCCGCATACTCGAGCTGTGTTTGTCGAAGCTTCTGGTCACCGGGGTTCCATTGGGGAAGGCGGGATGCGGCGCCTACTCCATCTGGATCTTGCCGGTGATCTCGGCTCTTTTTGGAACCTGTTTTTTTTTTCCCCCTCCGGGATCTGTGGTTCCCGCACCCTCCATGTGGTCCTTCTCTTAGACTGAACACTTCAAAGATGGCGCTGGGGGGCGGGCTGTGGGCGTGACTTCCGGAATCAGAGGTTACCTGGGAGGTGTAGTCCGGCAGATTTGAGAAAAAGTCCTCGTTCCCGCATACTCGAGCTGTGTTTGTAGAGGCTTCTGGTCACCGGGGTTCCATCTGGGGGAGGCGGGAGGCGGCGCCTACTCCATCTGGAACTTGCCGGTGATCTCGGCTCTTTTTGGAACCTGTTTTTTCTTTTTTTTTTCCTCCGGGATCCCGCACCCTCCATGTGTTCCTTCTCTTATGCTGAATCCTTCAAAGATGGCGCTGGGGGGCGGGCTGTGGGCGTGACTTCCGGAATCAGAGGTTACCTGGGAGGTGTAGTCCGGCAGATTTGAGAAAAAGTCCTCGTTCCCGCATACTTGAGCTGTGTTTGTAGAGGCTTCTGGTCACCGGGGTTCCATCTGGGGGAAGCGGGAGGCCGCGCCTACTCCATCTGGAACTTGCCGGTGATCTCGGCTCTTTTTGGAACCTGTTTTTTCTTTTTTTTTTTCCTCCGGGATCCCGCACCCTCCATGTGTTCCTTCTCTTATGCTGAATGCTTCAAAGATGGCGCTGGGGGGCGGGCTGTGGGCGTGACTTCCGGAATCAGAGGTTACCTGGGAGGTGTAGTCCGGCAGATTTGAGAAAAAGTCCTCGTTCCCGCATACTTGAGCTGTGTTTGTAGAGGCTTCTGGTCACCGGGGTTCCATCTGGGGGAAGCGGGAGGCCGCGCCTACTCCATCTGGAACTTGCCGGTGATCTCGGCTCTTTTTGGAACCTGTTTTTTCTTTTTTTTTTTCCTCCGGGATCCCGCACCCTCCATGTGTTCCTTCTCTTATGCTGAATGCTTCAAAGATGGCGCTGGGGGGCGGGCTGTGGGCGTGACTTCCGGAATCAGAGGTTACCTGGGAGGTGTAGTCCGGCAGATTTGAGAAAAAGTCCTCGTTCCCGCATACTCGAGCTGTGTTTGTAGAGGTTTCTGGTCACCGGGGTTCCATCTGGGGGAGGCGGGATGCGGCACCTACTCCATCTGGAACTTGCCGGTGACCTCGGCTCTTTTTGGAACCTGTTTTTTTTTTTCCCCCTCCAGGATCTGTGGTTCCCGCACCCTCCATGTGGTCCTTCTCTTAGACTGAACGCTTCAAAGATGGCGCTGGGGGGCGGGCTGTGGGCGTGACTTCCGGAATCAGAGGTTACCTGGGAGGTGTAGTCCGGCAGATTTGAGAAAAAGTCCTCGTTCCCGCATACTCGAGCTGTGTTTGTAGAGGCTTCTGGTCACCGGGGTTCCATCTGGGGGAGGCGGGAGGCGGCGCCTACTCCATCTGGAACTTGCTGGTGATCTTGGCTCTCTTTGGAACCTGTTTTTTCTTTTTTTTTTTCCTCCGGGATCCCGCACCCTCCATGTGTTCCTTCTCTTATGCTGAACGCTTCAAAGATCTCATGTTGACTTCTTGACCTAGGTACACGTAGCTGTTGCATTCGGAGATGGTCGTTCCATTGAGAGCGAATGGGGCATCAGGAACGAGGCTGTTTATCATAAACATTGTCTTCGTAAGATTCAGCTGTAGTCCCCGGTCAAAGTTGGCCAGCATTTGTGCCGCTTGGCTGATGTTTGGTGTTATTAAAACAATGTCATTAGCAAAGCGGAGGTGGTGTAATTGCCAACCATCTATCTTCACTCCCATTCCTTCCCATTCCAGTCGTCGCATGATGTTCTCGAAGGTGGCAATGAAGAGTTTCGGTGAAATGGTATCACCCTGCCGAACCCTTCTCTTGACATCAACGATCACTTCTTTGTAGAATGGTGAGATCCTGGTAGTGAATCCACAATACAGCTCATGGAGGATCTTGATGTATTGGGCTTGAATGCCCTGATTGGCTAGGGCTTCAATGACCGCTTCTGTCTCAACAGAATCAAAGGCCTTCTTTAAATCAATGAACGTTAAGCAGAGCGGCATCTTGAACTCCCGAGAAACCTCAATGAGTTTGGTTATTGTGTGGATATGGTCGATGGTGCTGAATCCTTTGCAGAACCCGGCTTGCTCGCATGGTTGTCCTTCATCTAGTGTTCTGCCAATCCTATTTAGGATGACTTGAGTGAACAACTTGTCGATGACAGACAATAGGCAGATAGGGCGATAGTTGCCAATGTCATGCATGTCTCCCTTCTTGAACAGTAGAACGGTCCTGCTGGTTTTCCATTGGGACAGAACCTTGCTTTCAGACAGGTAGCGAGTGAAGAGCCAAGCCAGTGTATTGATGAGTACTGATGGCAGGTTCTTCAGGTGTTCAGGTCTAACCTTGTCTGGCTGGGTGCTGTTTGTTTCTTTACCGATGAGATGGCGTGTCAGATTTCGGAAGGGAGAACATTGGGAACAACATATCCATCCTGTGGAATTTGGTATGTCGGCAAGTGGACATGGCTATCGAAGAGATTTGAGTAGAAGTCATGGATAATCTTCTCCATTGCCATTCTGGAGGATGTGATGGATCCATCAGGACGTCAGAGGGCAATCATCTTGGTCTTGTAGTTGGCAAAGGACAGGCGGGCGTAACAAATACTTTTCCCAGCTTCTGCCGCATCTACCAGTACTTCTGCTCTTCTCTCTTTGAGGTCTTCCTTGATCGCATCTCTGCACTGCTTTGCGAGCTCGGACGTTAGCTTGCAGTTGCCTGAGGCATGCGCCAAACCACGCTGGCGAATTAGCTCAAGAATTTTTGAAGACAGGCGATTTTTTGTGGCTATCTCTCTCTTGGCGTTCCTCGCACATTCATGGGGCTGGAGAGATAGCACAGTGGGTAGGGCATTTGCCTTGCACGCGGCTGACCCAGGTTCGATTCCCAGCATCGCATATGGTCCCCTGAGCATTGCCAGGAGTGACTCCTGAGTGCAGAACCAGGAGTGGCCCCTGTGCATCGCCGGGTGTGACCCAAAAAGAAAAAAAAACGTATCTTTCTTATCTGTAGGATGAAGACCCAGTCTTTCTTATTTGCAGGGAAGCATTTTCAGCCACACCTGATGGAGCTCAGGACTTACTTCTGACTTTGCACTCAAGGATCATTTCTTGTAGTACTAGGAGGTTCCAACAGGGGCGGGCCTCATACAGACAAGCCCCCCCCCCCAGTTCCTGCACTATCTCTCAGCCCCCAATTCTAGTCTTTCCATGATTTTGAAGTTTCTAGTACTGTTTCATTGATGAGGTCTTGACTCTCCAAAAATTAAGAAGATATTTTAGGTCATTTTAAAATACCATATCACAGAGGCTCACATTAGCTCTCCAATACAGGGTTGATGGTCTTCATTTATAGCAGCCAATAGGGAGATCTTAAACAGATGTTTCCAAGAACACCAGTCAGTAGGAATAAACCAGTGAAATGGAGGAGAAGCAGACTTGTCACAAATTATATCTTAGAGAAATCAAAGAAAACCAAAATAAATAAAGACATATAAAATTCTCATGAGGTTGATTCTATGCCCAATTTTCCAGCAGATTCGGTGCAATCCCAATCAAAATCACAGCAGGCATTTTTGTGAAAATTAACAAGCAATGTAAGAAAAAGGATAGAAAAAGGGAAATAGGCAATTTTGAGCAGGAAGAAAGTCCAGACGCAGGCTTCAGCAGACCTTGGCTCATTATAAAGTGACGGCAGGGAGAGTCAGTTCAAGGAGAGCAAAGACATCAACAGCACAGTGCAGTGCAGAAGCAGAAAGAGAAAAAGCCAATTTTTCCATAAAATGTGCTTTGTCAACTGAATACCCAGGCAGGGGTAAATAAAAAAGTCTCATGACTCCTACTCAGATTATACATAAAAAAAAATCAACTCTAGATGGATGGTAGGACTAAATAAGACAAAACAACACAATTGCTAAGAAGATACCATGGGAAATATGTTTGGGCCTTGGCAAATATTTTTTATTTATGACAATAAAGGCAGTAAGTACAAGGGAAAAGATTCATAAATTGGACTGCACAAAAAGGAGTTTTTTATATGGTCAAATGTGGTATTAATAAAGCAACAGGACGGTCAGAGAAGAATATTATCTCAATTGCCACACCGGGCTGTTGGCTCTGGACTGAGATCCAGAATTTATAAGGAGGTCCTATAAATTCACACCCCAAAGGGCAGAGGGTATAGTAAGAGAGAGGATGAGAGGAGGATGAGGTCAACATCATAGGTCCGAAGAAAAATGCAAATCAAAGCCACCACCCAGGGCTGGAGCTACAGAACAGGAGGAGAACATGTGTGTTGTGGGTTCGATCCCTGGCATCCCATACGGTCCCCCCGAGCACTGCCAGGGGAGATCCCTGAGTGCTGAGCACCTAAAACCAAACCAAAATAAACAGAAAAATAAAACCGAAGTCGAGTGCCAGCACCCTCCAGTGTGTTAGGGGAAGACCCCAGCCCTAAAGGTCCCACTCCGTGGAGGACGGAAAGGAAGCAAAAGGAACCAAACATGCTTCTGTGTGCTGGAAACCAGCCCTAGTGCAGAGTAAGCACTGCCTCTCACATGACGGTTCCCTCAGCAGGAGGCAGGAACAGTTCAGACACCGACCACAGTCCCGAGGCTGTGTAGACACTGGTGGATGCTCCATGTACACAACACAGGCCAGGGAACAGAGAGCAAATGGTACAGACATGCAGCCCACAGATGGGGTCACAAAAACCGACGCTGGGCCAAGAAGCCTGGCAGAGAGGGGCTCTCAGGATGCGTTTCCAGCAGAGCAAGGGGGCAGCCACAGAGACTGACAACATTCAGCCATGCTGGATGCTGCATCCTCTGGCCCTTGCACTGCACTGCCAGGCCAAGAACCTCCTGGAGGAAAGGTCCCTCCAGGGGAAAAAAAGGGGGTCAGAGTTATAGTCCACCAGATAGGAAGCTTGCTTTGCATGTGGACAACCCAAGTTCGATCCCCAGCACCACCTATAGTCCCCTAAGCCCGCCAGGAGTGATCTTGAAGCATAGAGCCAGGAGTCATCCCTGAGGACTGCCAGGTGTGGCCCAAAAAGAACAAAACCCAAAGAAAAAGGAAGCACTGAAATCTGGGGAGAAATCAAAGCAGCTTCATCCCCAATGGCTGGTTTCTGCGGGCGGGACCTGAGATGCAGCCCTGAATCAAGACGGGATGAGGCAAAGTGAGGACACCCCTGGGGTTTGCTCAGCTTTCCTGGCAGGCTTCACCATCCCTGCTCTCTCCAAGAGAGGCCCCAACCATAAAGGATGACGGATAAGACCAGATACAGAGAGAAACAGACACAGAAATAGACACAGAATGCCATGTATGTGTGAGGCCTGGGGTCAGTCTCTTACCACCAGAAGAAGTTGCTAGTAAAATGACAAAAACAAAAAATAGATTTCCTATTAAATCCTTATTCCTTTAGTGCTGGAGATTGAATCTCAGCCCTCACAGTGCAAGAGCCACACCCTGAGCCTCTGAAACCTTTAAAAATTCCATTAAAAGAAAAATATTTTGTTTTAAAGAACAGCTCAACATTTTTTAGTTCCAGATTTTCTGTGACCATCTTAAAGGACTGTGTTTATTGAAATATATGCAATAAAATTTAATCTTACTAATCAAAGAAAAACACACACACACAGAGAAGCCATATCTTACAGAAACTGTCAACTCTCAGTTATTTATGTCTTTTGTTTGCTTGTGTTTTGGGGCCATTCCTGGCAGTGCTCAGAGATCACTCCTGGTGGTGCACAGGGGACCATCAGGGGAGCTGGGGATTAAATCCAGGTCGCATGTATGCAAAGCAAGTGCCCTATCCACTGAACCATCACTCTGCCCCTGTTGATGTTTTTCAGGCTCTCCCAGAATGCCACTCACTCAAACACTGCACTGGTGATCCTAAAGTCACCTCCCACAAAGTGACCTCCGACCAGGTTGGAAACCTCTGCTCCTTGAAGGAGTCAGGGGTGACCCCACTGAGCACAATACCCCCTGGCAGTAGCAGGTCTCTTCTGAACCGGTGACAGCGACACCACCCCCCTGGGGATGTCCACTCAACCAGCCTTACTCTTATCATTCCCAGGGACACACAGGGCAGAGGGTCTCGGAAGCACAGACCACAGGCGAGTTTGGCTTCCTCGCTATGAATTGCTTCAAGTTGCTTTTATTCAGATGTTGCAGGGAGATGGCTTGAATGGCATGCTGTTCATTACAGCGAGAGAATAAACATTTATTATCAGGCAGAGTAGCTCAGCCCATGAAGAAGTAGTGTCTTCACCAAGCTGCCTTTGAGCGGCAGGGTATCACCACATCCTTGCAGAAATGATCGCTGGTGGCTCCCCTGTACCCACGAGGTGCCTTTGCCTGCCTCAGGAGGGCTGTTCAGCTCAGTGGCAAGGCCATATGGGGAACCCAGAAAAGAAAAGCACGTTGCTGAGCACGAACTCCTGGATGAGACATGCAAGCCAAGACAGAAAATGAGAAATTCCTTTCCCGGTCTCTAGCCACACAGAGATGGACTTGGCTAGGGGCAGGGCAGGGCCAAGGCCAGGGTCATAGATAGCACTGTGAAACCGAGATACCTGGACCACGGTGGGTCTTCAAAGCTTAAGTCCCAAGCCGGACCAGACCAGATCATTCATACTTGTTTAAGGTCAGGACCATGCCCAGTGGGAACAAAAGCCTGCATTCTCTTTCAATGGGGAGCTCACGTAACTTACTCCTGGAACACCAGGAGTGTTCAGAGCAATTTTCTGCCACTGCTTTGCGAAAGCTGGTCCAAAGCACCAGAAGCGAGTCAGCTTCAGCACAGTCTGACCCTGGTGCTGTGGTGATGGTTTCTCAGAGCCAGCTCCTTCTACCCATAATAGACTCCCGTGGCTATATTGATCCGCAGACCTCTTTATTGAGTTCTGATGACCTGCAAGGCCCTGGAGAAGTTTGTTTGGATCCAAGTGTGATGGCTTGTGAGCTCAGCCTCCGCAAGGGGCCAAGCTGGAAAATTGCTTGGAAGTGCTGGGCAGCACCAGGCCGTCCCCCTCCTTCCCCTGCTGGGTGGGATCTGGCTCTGAGTCTGGAAGACTGCTACGTTCATCACCAGTGCCACTGCTGGCTCTGAATCTGAAGCTGATTTCTAAGCCCATCTGCAGTGGCATCGATATCAAGGTGGATGCCCTGGAGGATTCACTTGTCCGCCTCAATTCCTGCCCATCTGTGCCTGGGAAAAGGATGCCCATCCCGCAGTGATGAGACGGGATAGGGCCTTGTGGGATGGGGATAGAGCCGTCCCTTTCCTCCCAGCCCCAAGGAGATCCCAAGTCGTGGCCCACGAGCAGCCTCTCTGGCTCCTGATCAAGCTGTTTAACAGCCATGATCCAAGAGACTCAGGAACTAATCTCGAAACCCAGCAGATTTGGGCAGAAATCCCTCCAGATTTAACTGTTAAAATTTCGGAATTCCAAAATCGTGCAGCCACCACTGCGGCCACGCGACATCATACGTTATTCATAACCAGCAATAGAAAACAAATTGTTTACTGTTGCATTTTCAGCAGATCTGAGTTTTGGGGTGAAATCCCAAATAATAATTGTGGGTCTGGTGTTGAAATATTGAATGTAATCAAAGTAGAGAGAGAGTAATGTGGAAATCATCTGTCCCACATGTAGGGGGAGGGTGTGGGATGGGGGTGCATACTGGGGCTTTGGGTAGTGTAAAATGGGCACTGGTGAAGATAGAGGTGTTTCACTGTATGACCGAGACTTAAACCTGAAAACTTTGTAACTGCTCTCACGGTGATTCAATAAATAAAATTATTAAAAAAGGGGGAAAAAAAGTAAGGTGGAGTTCATGTCCAATTCAATCAGCCTAATCAATGGCTGAATAAACAGCAATACTCCTACATAAAAAAAAGGATACCCAGGTTTGCATGGCCTGGGAACCCAGGAGGAGTGAGTGGACATCTGGGGTACAGCTGAGAGTGGCCAACAGGCCAGGTGAGTGGGACCTGCTGTTAATTGCGGAGACTAAGAGGAGAGCCAGCCTCAGCTCCTCACTATTGGTGCAATTCATGCTCAGGAAGGCTTTATTTTATTTTATTTTATTTTATTGCTTTGAAGCCACACCCAGTGGTGCTCGGCGCTTCCTCCTGGCTCTGTGCTCAGGTGCCACTTCTGGCGGGACTCAGGGATCAAATTGTGGTGCCCAAGGTGGCTACCACTTGTCAGACCAGTGCCCACCCTGCTGTCCCTGCTCTCCAAGTCACAAGGATATCTGTGACGCAAGTGTTTCTCTCTCCCCAACTCTCTCCCTGTTTGTGCCCATCCTCAGAGACATGGAAGCATCGCATCCCAACTGTAGGATCAGTGCCTCCCGTGTCCCTCAGCTTCAAGGCTGTGTCCATTCCTCTCCGCAACTGTGTTCTGCTCTATCAAGCAAGCCCACGAAGCTGAATCCAGGCTAGATGCCATTAAGTCAGAGACACTGAACGCAGGGCCGGGCCTGTGCGACAAGCATCACCCTTAGCACCTGGTCACTGTGCTCCTCTGACCATGACCATGGGGGGTGGGCAGGCAGCTGCCTCTTGCTTCTGCTCGAGCAGGACCCCAGGCCCTGTACGGCCCTCTGCAGCTCTCGGCTGAGATCTTCTATCTGCTGCCTCCCCTCCCACCAGGTACCACTAAGTCCCCCGCCCCCCTCCATGCTACCAAGGGTCTAGAAAAGCGCATGAGCGGGAATGAAGGTCAGGAAGGGGCCATCCCCTGCATCCTGCGGGTCTACTCACAGCTCAAGGCCTGGATCTCCACTTAGCATCTCTTCCTCTGGGAGAAAAATAAAGACCAGGACCCGGGGCGATGGTTCAGTGGCTCAGAGTACCCACCTGCATGAGTGCAGTGATGGGTCTGAAGCCAGGTGCAAATTTGTGTGCTGAGTCCAGTCCCATCCAGTCCATCTCCTGCCTGGCCACATCTCTGCACGATGGTAGAGGCTCTTGATCCTGCAAAGACCTGTATTAAGGGAAAAGAGGTGAGATGCACCAGCACCATGGCCAAGAAGTGTCACTCCTGGCCAGCCTGGCTAACCAACTTGATTCAAGAAAGGCAAACTTTGGTAATGCCAAAGCCAAGAGTTCACTCAGATTAAGGAAAGGGATTCCCATTCACATTTCACACGGGCTGACCTCACGCAGAGAACAGAGAACGGGAGTCGGGGAGACATGACACAGTCACGGAGTGCACTCGGGGTGTCCTTGAGGTGGTCCTAGTCCCGCTGTCTATCCCTGGACACCCTGTTAACCCGGGAACATCTTTCAAATGTGCTGCCATCCCTGACTGGTCCAGAACCTGCTTTACAATAGCATGCTTGGGAATTTCTGCCTCTGTGCTGCCCCCCGCTCCCCACTGCCCAAAACGCCCCAGCCCCCCATCAGATATTCCATAAAACAGAGTTCTCACCGATGCTCAGGGCCTCAGCTGTAGGGCAGGAGCTTAACTGGGTCCACGGGCGAAATAAACAGTATCCGGCCACTTCTCGGGCTGCTGCTCAGCTTCTCACTGGTGGTCACTGGGAATTCCTGCAGGGGAGCCACCTGCAGGGTGACCCTCACAGCCTGGGGCCCTCTGTATGGAGGGAGGGAGATCCTCTCTGATGCCAGTGGAGGCAGAGACACGGCAGGGACATGTGGGCCTGATTCCTTACCCTGCTTTCCTTTATTTGAAATATCCCTTTCCTGTCACAGATGCAGTTGTAATGGCTGAGGTCATGCACATGCCTGGACACCGTGGGTGACACTAGGTGTGTCTCTCATGGGTGACCAGCCACTCAGGGCTTGTTTGCTGCCAATAGGCAAGCCCAGCGGACACTCCCAGCCCCAACAGTGGTTTAGATACAGACCCAGGAGGTATGACAGATTTAGTGGCAGAATTTTGCATTTAGGAGCGAAAATAAAGAACCCAGTTAGATGGGGTTTGAGGGGTAGTCGGACAAGGTGACAGGGTTGAGAATTGGGACTGGCCTGTGGTGCTGTGGGGTGAGGATCAGATGTTGGCCAGTGTCGGAAGGCTTGGGAATGTCTGAGATGAAGAATTCAAGGTGTGGATTAAAGAAATAGTGTAGGGGAGGGCACTGGCCTCAGTATCCCTCTGGCTCCCTGAACACTGCCAGAAGTGAGTCCTGATCATTGTCAGGAGTGATCCCCAAGCACCCCAGGTGTGGCCCATAAAACAAAAGGAGGACGAGGAGGAGGAGGAGGAGGAGGAGGAGGAGAAAACAAGCGAGAGATGCAGCAGCTGGGACGAAGGAAGCCCCCTCTAAAGGATAATGGGGGAACAAACAAGATTTGGGGATGGAAGGTCTGGCAACCTCAACTTCCAAAGTGGAAGGCGGGGAGGTAGTTCTGGACTTGAAGGTACAGGCTTGGCATATGCAAGAGCCAGGTTTCACTCTGACACCACATGGCCTAATTTCTACCAGATACAACCCTAATGGCCCCCATTTCTACTGGGGCTAAGCAGTGATCCATAAAGCCCGGTGACCCAATATCTCAGAGTGGCCCAAGATCCCAATGCACAAAAGGCAAAGCAAACAAGAACCTGGAGAGGCAGGCAGAGCCCCAACATGGGCAAGCTTCTGGAATGTTCCTCAAGACCTGACCGGGAACAAAACTGTATTCACATGTCCCTCTAACCCGCAGGGCCAACTGGGTGCTTCCTCCCTGCTAAACCTTTCAGAGTTCTGGTCCTAAATAGTCACAGGAAGGACACACAGACCTTGGGAGTGGGCAGAGCTGGGACTAGAAATGGCTCCTACCTTCCCCTTCTGGGCATCTTTAGTCCTTAGAAATTAGACATTCTGCACCAATGCGGGGGGTGGAGGGGAGTCCCCAGGAAAGAGCTTGCTCTGGAGATTTCACATAGCTGAAAGGACTGAAGGGAGCGCTCAAGGGTGGCGGTTCGGGGTGAGGAGGCCCCAGCACCCAACTCTCCCAGAGCTCCAACTAGTGGCATGCACGGAACGAGGGTCTTCCCGCAGGGCTGAGGCGGGCGCAATGCTAAGCCCTTTCAGAACTGGGCCTCTGAATCCGGCCGCTGACGATGTAAAACATTTCTTTGCAAACATCCTTCGCGAGCCAAATGTCCAGATCTGTCACTGATGAGGTAAAACTCAGAGAAACAGGAAAAGGATCACATGCAAAGCTATGGAGTGTAAACTCCCTCTAAAATGAAGGGGGAGAAAAACCCACAGATTCAAAGACCTGTTTGTGAAAGGGAGGGTTTATTTTTCAACCAAGAGAATGCTTGCTTACAGACCACATGTCTTTCCCAGGGTTTACACACGGAGGGTCTACCGCACCGGACAGATGCCCAGGGGGAAATGTGCAGAGACTCGGGAGAAGTGACGATCTGGGTTGGGTGACCGCTTCTGGAGCCTTTGTCCAAAGCAGGAAGGGGACTCTCCAGTGGTCGTGTTTGTCTGTGCAGAGACGTGGCTAAGCTGCGTCTGGCCCCAGGAGTGTGGGACTCCAAGGGCTATATCGCCCCCTGGGAAGTGCCATTTTCTCCGTGAGTTCTCTAGGTCTTTGCTCTGCACACGCTGCTAGTTCCAGTCCAGTACCACGTGAGCGATGAGGAGGTAGCACATTGCCACCAGGCAGGACACAGCCATCATGGGGAAGCCCAGCCTGAAACAGAGAGGGGTTGGTGGAGTGGGTGCTGGGGAGCCGCCTGGCATCTACAGACCAAGGGTACTTGCTGTGGCCAGAGAAGGCAGCCCAGAGAGGGTGACCCTGGAGTCCCCAGCACTGCTGCATTCTCAGCTCCTGGCTCTGAACTGGGGACTCCTGGACCAAGTTAGCATCAGGAGTGACCGCTTGGGAGATCCCAGCAGGAAACATAGGAGCTTTCTATGTCCACCAAGTTAAATACTTGTTTCCTGAAATTACCAAGTCTGTTTCAGTCTGCAAGGTCCAGTACTGCTGTTGCTACACAATCCAAGACCCACCTCTGAGGGTCTGCAACACTGTAATGGGTCTCCATCTGTGTGGGGTGTGGGATGGAGAGGCGGAAGAGTGAAGGGATGAAGGGTGGAGGAGGTGGAGGAGTGGAGGGGTGGAAGAATGGAAGGGTGAAGAGATGGAGGGGTGGGGTGGAAAGATAGAGGGATGGAGGGATAGGGGTTGAGGGATGGAGGGGTGGGATGGAAGGAAGGAGGGGTGGCCAGACTGTGGTCTGCAGGTTAGACCCTCCCTGGTTAGATTCTGCAATCTTTGAGTACCGACCTATCTCTCCAACCCAGCCAACTTTGAATGAAGCGAGTTGGAAGCAGCCAGAAGCAACAGATCGACCAATGCCACCATCTGTGACCGGGCTCTGCTCCTCAAGCAGCTGGCTGGCACCAACAGTTTTCCAGTACAGTTTTCCAGTTGGACCAGAAACATCCCCTAGCTTTGCTGGGTCTCACCCAGGATCATGAGCTATTCTATTATTGCTAAGTCAGATCACAGTAATGTTATCTACCATCTTAGGGACCCATGAGCAGGCCTGGCAAAAGGACAAAAACTTCCCCTGCAGGGGCTAGAGAGATAGCACAGCGGGTAGGGCGTTTGCCTTGCACGCCGCCAACCCAGGTTTGATTCCCAGCATCACATATGGTCCCCTGAGCACCGCCAGGAGTAACTCCTGAGTGCAGAGCCAGGAGTAACCCCTGTGCAACGCCAGGTGTGAAAAAGCGAAAAGAAAAAAAAAAACTTCCCCTACATAAAGCTCATTTCAGATGACTCTCAGCTGAGCTCAGGATTTGGTCTTAAAAATTAAAAGCAACTCGCTCTTCCTCTCCGTGCCCCAAGCTGAGCTGGTCTTCTCCCCCCACCCAGGTCAGTTTATCCGCCGCTTCTCGAACCCGGGACTTGGATTTCTCCCTGCAAGCCCCCCAGGCGTCCTCTTGGACCTTGGGAGACAAAGCAGCTCTGAGCCTCTGCCTCTTCCTCTCTGTCCCCCAGGCTGAGCTGGTCTTCTGCCCCACCCAGTCTTTACTCCCCTCCACACACACCAGGTTCCCGTGGGTGTGTGGCCGCTTTAGAAATGGGCGTGGCTTCTGCAGAAGTGGGCGTGGCCTAATTTTCAGCGGACCGCAAGTAGTTTAGACATACCAAGGAATCTAACCCCCACACTTACACTCCAACATGAAGAAACAACGTAAATCCCCACCACAAGGGGAGGTGATGAAAAGAGTCCAGAAGCCTCTGTTGGGGTCTGCTCACCTAAGGGACCTCTCTGACAAAGAATTCAGATATGAAGTCATGAAGATGTTCAATCAACTCAATGAAACAGTCAGACAGATATCCAGTAAGGATATCTAAACAGGACTTTCCTGCTCTGAAGGGGCCATTGCACCTAGTATGCCCTCTTAGCACCTGAGCATGTGTTTCTGAGAGAAGTTCCACCAGCTTCGAGTCCTCTGAGAATCCTCTGCACCGGCTTGTTCTCTCCGAGGCTCGAGGCAGGAAGAGGGGTCAGGGACTCGATGGAACAGGTCCCAAACCAGTGAGCTGTGCCCTGGAAAGTCGCTGCTGAACCCCTATTCCCTAACCTCTAGAGATCTCAGCTTCACGTGAACTGGAGATCAATCCTTCACAAGCCCTCGATGTTAACAGAGCTGTGGGCTACAGAGAGAACAAGGCTAGGGGCATTTTATTCCACAAGGCCAACTTGGGTCAACATGGTCCCCTGAAGCAAGTGCAGTCCTGCCAGGGGTAGCCCCAAACAAAACCAAGAAACCTCCAAGAGCCGTGGCTTCAGTTTTCTAAAGATGCCCTGATGGTGATGCAGCACACACAGCAGCAGCATTCTCTGAATGCTTGAGCAACGGGCAGTTTCCACAGGTTCACGTTCAGCATCCTTGCAGCCAGTGAGGGTCTGAGAAATGCACCTTTGAATGACGGGCTCTTCAGGGTCTGCCTGGTCCAAATGCCCACACCCTTCTGAGTGCCAACCTCCTCTCAAAGCTCTGTGTTCTGAGATCCTCCTTTAGAAGATCGTTGAAACATTCTTCCTCTGTAACAAATGTGAGTTGCTCCATCTCCTCATGGGTGCAGATTCTATATCCCGAAACTGGCTTCCTCAGGTTCTTGGCTCAGATGTCGGGCTGGGAACAGTGCCGGGGTGGGAGGTGATTTCCAACCTATTAATCACTACATCTTTTCTTTTTTTTTTGCCACAGAGGCAGGGTTGGGGGGATAGGGTGAGGGTTGCAGGAGGGGTACTGGGAACATTGGTGGTAGAGAATGGGCACTGGTGGAGGGATGGATATTCTATCATCGTATGACTGAAATGTAATCACAAAAGTTTGTAAGTCTGTAACTGTATCTCGTAGTGATTTATTAAAAAGTAAAAAATAAATAAATAAATCTTGAGCAGAAAAAAAATAATAAAATAATGACTACATCTTATTTTCTTTTTTATTTGCAGGGCAGGGGACCAGCCTTCAATCATACAGCAAGACGATCCTACACATCCCTGACCCCTAGCGCCATCCACCACCTGTGCCTGGGAAAACCTGCACTTTGGGTGAATCTAAATATGCCTCACCAGCTGAGAGCTGAGCTCCACACAGCAGGAGCATTTGCCTGACACAATGTTTCACAGACTTGCACAGTCACTAGTGCTGCTCAGAGCCTAGCAACTACATCAGCACCTGTGACAGACACAGCCATTTTTATTCTTGGTTGCAGTTTTTGCAGGCACCAAAAGCCATCAGAGTTTTGCTGTTTCCAAGAAGGACACTGCTTGGACCCAGTTTCTCAAGTTACACGTTTAGGAAACTACTCAAACCTCTCCTCTCCTGCCTCTGAAAAGAGCTCTTTCCTAATTAGACAACTGCTCTGCTCCTGCCTGACTCACCAACATAGAGGGAAACTCCCCTCTAGACCAAGCCCAGATCCAAAGCCCTGGAGCCTTCCAGAGCTTTTAAAGACCCAAAACAGATAATTTTCCTAACTGGACAGGAAGCAGAGGCCTAAGGGGGCAGGACCCCACCTGGGTCTACTCTGGACAACAAACCTGGGTCAGTTGCCAGTCCCTCCACTGATTCAGAGTGGGAATCTTGACAGACAAGTGTCCTGACCTGTGGGTGTATTGGAGTATATTACACAAGTCTGTAAAATGTCTCCCACTTGAACCTGCCGGCTTAAGAAAGCATTGGTGACTGTCCTAAAGAAACATGTCCGCCCGCTCCTCTCTGGAAAGAAAGATGGCGGCCGCACGGGAGCCTTGTGGAAAGCGGGTTTGAGCCGGGCTCAGGGAAGCGGCGGGGACCTCATGGGAAGGGGGGCTTTGTGGGCCGTCCCCCACGCCCCACCGAGGTCGCCAGCTGCCCCCCACGAGCGGCTCTCCGGCACGGCCACGGCCCCGGAGGCACAAGGACTTAGCACAGAGAACCAGCCGCTTGGAGCAGAAAAGCAAATGGACTTGTGTTGACCCGCGCCACCAAGCCTGCCCGGAGGGGGAAGGGCGTTGACCGGCCCGCCCGCTCCTCTCTGGAAAGAAAGATGGCGGCCGCACGGGAGCCTTGTGGAAAGCGGGTTTGAGCCGGGCTCGGGGAAGCGGCGGGGACCTCATGGGAAGGGGGGCTTTGTGGGCCGTCCCCCACGCCCCACCGAGGTCACAAGCTGCCCCCCACGAGCGGCTCTCCGGCACGGCCACGGCCCCGGAGGCACAAGGACTTAGCACAGAGAACCAGCCGCTTGGAGCAGAAAAGCAAATGGACTTGTGTTGATCCGCGCCACCAAGCCTGCCCGGAGGGGGAAGGGCGTTGACCGGCCCGCCCGCTCCTCTCTGGAAAGAAAGATGGCGGCCGCACGGGAGCCTTGTGGAAAGCGGGTTTGAGCCAGGCTCGGGGAAGCGGCGGGGACCTCATGGGAAGGGGGGCTTTGTGGGCCGTCCCCCACGCCCCACCGAGGTCGCCAGCTGCCCCCCACGAGCGGCTCTCCGGCACGGCCACGGCCCCGGAGGCACAAGGACTTAGCACAGAGAACCAGCCGCTTGGAGCAGAAAAGCAAATGGACTTGTGTTGATCCGCGCCACCAAGCCTGCCCGGAGGGGGAAGGGCGTTGACCGGCCCGCCCGCTCCTCTCTGGAAAGAAAGATGGCGGCCGCACGGGAGCCTTGTGGAAAGCGGGTTTGAGCCGGGCTCAGGGAAGCGGCGGGGACCTCATGGGAAGGGGGGATTTGTGGGCCGTCCCCCACGCCCCACCGAGGTCGCCAGCTGCCCCCCACGAGCGGCTCTCCGGCACGGCCACGGCCCCGGAGGCACAAGGACTTAGCACAGAGAACCAGCCGCTTGGAGCAGAAAAGCAAATGGACTTGTGTTGATCCGCGCCACCAAGCCTGCCCGGAGGGGGAAGGGCGTTGACCGGCCCGCCCGCTCCTCTCTGGAAAGAAAGATGGCGGCCGCACGGGAGCCTTGTGGAAAGCGGGTTTGAGCCGGGCTCGGGGAAGCGGCGGGGACCTCATGGGAAGGGGGGCTTTGTGGGCCGTCCCCCACGCCCCACCGAGGTCACAAGCTGCCCCCCACGAGCGGCTCTCCGGCACGGCCACGGCCCCGGAGGCACAAGGACTTAGCACAGAGAACCAGCCGCTTGGAGCAGAAAAGCAAATGGACTTGTGTTGATCCGCGCCACCAAGCCTGCCCGGAGGGGGAAGGGCGTTGACCGGCCCGCCCGCTCCTCTCTGGAAAGAAAGATGGCGGCCGCACGGGAGCCTTGTGGAAAGCGGGTTTGAGCCAGGCTCGGGGAAGCGGCGGGGACCTCATGGGAAGGGGGGCTTTGTGGGCCGTCCCCCACGCCCCACCGAGGTCGCCAGCTGCCCCCCACGAGCGGCTCTCCGGCACGGCCACGGCCCCGGAGGCACAAGGACTTAGCACAGAGAACCAGCCGCTTGGAGCAGAAAAGCAAATGGACTTGTGTTGATCCGCGCCACCAAGCCTGCCCGGAGGGGGAAGGGCGTTGACCGGCCCGCCCGCTCCTCTCTGGAAAGAAAGATGGCGGCCGCACGGGAGCCTTGTGGAAAGCGGGTTTGAGCCGGGCTCAGGGAAGCGGCGGGGACCTCATGGGAAGGGGGGCTTTGTGGGCCGTCCCCCACGCCCCACCGAGGTCGCCAGCTGCCCCCCACGAGCGGCTCTCCGGCACGGCCACGACTCCAGGGCACAGAAATCAATCTCTTAACTAGCTAACTTTTAATAGAAATTCTTCCATGGTCAATAAGTAAAATAGCAGAAATTCAAAACCAATTTTATTCTTAAACCAATTCAAAACCAATTTTATTCTTAAACCAAGTTGTAGAAAGCAAATTTTATTCTTAAACCAAGTTGTAGAAAGCAAATCATTTTCACAACGCTGTTTCAGCATGTCTGATGGGGGGGGGGGTGGGTCGTAAACTCTAAACAATAATTGTGCATCTTCTATCGAAATAATCTATCTAGTCAAAGTAGATAGAGTATTAACTAGAACTCATCTGCCTCATAAGAATTGGGAGGGGTGGGAGGTGGGGGTATATTGGGGTTCGGGGTTAAAAATGAGTATTGGTAAAGGGAAATGTGTTCGGTATCTACATGACTGAGACCTAAACCCGAAAGCTCTGTAACTTTTCCCACAGTGATTCAATAAATAAATAAATTATAAAAAAAAAAAAAAAAAAAAAAAAAAAAAAAAAAAGAAACATGTCTTCCTTGCCCTGCAGCGACCCAACCCCATGGGTTTTGGTTGTGTTGCTCATGCACAATCTGCTGAGCTCACACACATGCTTCCCAAGGGTTGCAGGCCCACACCACACAATTTTCCTTTCAGTTCTGTGTGGCACACATGCCTGGCTAAGGTACTAAGGAGACTCCACAAGAACTAAGAAGCACAGATTTCAATCGTTATGATCAGACTGTGGGTGGGTAATTCTATTCAAAGTAAGATCGAGCTGCAGGTAGGCAAAAACATTTTTTAGGATTGGAGAGATATAGTTCTCTGGACCCATGCCAAAGAGAGGGGACATGTGTGCAGGGTGAGTAGGGCAGGGATTCCCCTCCTCAATTGACCTCAGACACCTGTCTGAAACTCGCACCAAGTCTGACACTGTAGACCTGGAGAGAACTGACTGTCACAGGGCAAGGATTCAACTCCAAATCCTCCTCCTCCTCAGCTACAACAAAATTATCCTCCTTCTCAAACACTACGAAACCTACCTGCTCCGCAGACACTACAAGACCTTCCTCTTCCTCATACACCACAAGCCCTTCCTCCTCTTCAGACACTATAAGATCTTTATCCTCTTCAGACCCCACAACACTTTTCTCCTCCTCAGACACTATATGACCTTTTTCCTTCTCAGACATAAGACCTTTCTCCTCTTCAGCCACTACTAGGCCTTCTTCCCCCTCAGACACTATAAGACCTTTCTCCTCCTCAGACACTACTATACCTTCCACCACTTTGGAGAGTACAAAAATTTCCTTCTTCTCAGATTCTACAAGACCATCCTCCTCCATAGACACTACTAAATCTTCCCTATTCATGACAGCTCAAGACCTTCCTTTACTTTGGAAGGTATGGGACCTTCCTCCTCTTCAGATATGACAAGACCTTTCTCAACTCTTTAGATACAGCAAGACTTTCCTCCTCTTCATACAGTATAAGACCATCTTCTTCAGTGCTTTTTACCACAGTCTACAAAGGGGAATTTCCACAACCCCTCCTCCAATTCCAGGCGAGAGTCACAGTGCAGGTTATCTCCTGGGCTTCCGAACAACTGCCAGGACTCATAGATTCCCAGGACACTCTCCTCAACTTTCTTTGGTTTATGAGGGCCACCCACAGTCCTCAGGAAGCCAGTCAGATAACACCAGGTATCACAAAGGCTATTGCTCAGGGTTACCAAGGAGGAATATAAAGAGAAAAAGCCAGAACTCCAAATCCCCCTCCAGATGATCCTTCTACCCCAAGCCCCACCTGTTTACTTCCAAGACCCCTCTCCTGCAGATTTTTGGGGCCCCCACCCCCAGTGAAGCTTGGAGATTTACTTCTGGTTGTCCCCAATGGTGCTGGGGGACCATGAGGGAGCAGAGACCAAGCCCTGGCCTCCTATATGTGAAGTATGTGCCAAGTTCATCCCTTGGAAGCAGCTCTCTAGCCCCTGCGGTTCTCAGGAGATTTCATTCCAAAGACATGCATTAGCCATTAGAAAGCAAACTCAACCCCAGCCCCTCTCCTCTCCCAGACAATCCAGAGAGGACCCTGAAAGACAGGCTGGTTTCCCTAGCAACCAGCCCTGCTCCTTAGGGAGCTTCTGAAGGTAGCTTTCATTAAGGTAACAAGAGACATGGGTATCACTGGCCATTCTGAGCCTCTGGAGAGCTGTGAGCCCTGAAGGCTGAATATGTTGGAGAAATGTATTATGGCCGAGTAAACAAAGAAACCTACTTCCTGCTGATCACAATATCACAAATGGGAGCCAGTTTCACCAAGACAGTGCTGCTCAAAGACAGAGCGAAGCGTGGCTTGTGATGGAGGGACAATGGCAACAGACGCAGGAAATAGAGAAAACACAGCCTGCAAAAATCAGAACATCAAACCAATAACCCCACAGGAAAGTGGGGAGACGAGACGAACAGGCGCTTCCCCAAAGAGGGCAGGCAGCCAGCCGGTAGGCACATGAGAGAGTGCTCACTGGCATTTGTTCAAGAGGAAATGCAAGTCAAAACAACCCCAGTGAGAGGGGCATGGACCACAAGGGCTGAAAACCACCAGTGCTAGCGAGCACGGAGTGAGAAAGGAGCCCTCAGCCACTGTGGGTGGGGTCTGGTCAGCTTCGGCCTTTATGGGAAACAGCATGGAGAGACCTCCAGAAATAAGACTAGAACTCCTGCCCAGTGAGGCCCAGCTCTTGGCATGTGCCCGAGAACACTGTAGCACTGTAGCACTGTCCTCCTGTTGTTCACTGATTTGCTCGAGTGGGCACCAGTAACGTCTCCATTGTGAGACTTGTCATTGCTGTTTTTGGCATATCGAATATGCCACAAATAGCTTGCCAGGCTCTGCCCTGCGGGCAGAATACTCTTGGTAGCTTGCTGGGCGCTCAGAGAGGGATGGAGGAATCAAACCTGGGTTAGCGCGTGCAAGGCAAACACCCCTACCCGCTGTGCTATCGCTCCAGCTCCAGTCATGTGCCCAAGAACACGACTCCATTAATTCCAAAAGATACATTCTTTGCAACACTATGTACAATAGTCAGGATCTGGAAATGGCCTGACTGTCCAATGGCAGGGGAATGGCTAAAGAAGTTACGGTCTAAGGGGTTAGAGAGATAGTACAGAGGGGAAGGCACTTGCCTTGCATGCAACTCACCCAGATTCAATCCCCAACGCCACATATGGTCCCCGAGCCACCAGGGATGGTCACTGGAAGCAAGTCAGGAGTAAGCCCTGAGCATAGCTGGTGTGAACCCCAAACAAAATAAAATAAGAAGCCGTGGTCTTGATACACAATGAAATACAGTGCAGCCGTAAGAATATAAAACTTTGGGGCTGGAGCAATAGCACAGCAGCTAGGGCATTTGCCTTGCACAAGGCCAACCCAGGTTCGATTCCCAGCATCCCATATGGTCCCCTGAGAACTGCCAGGGATAATTCCTGATGTAGAGCCAGGAGTAATCTTTGTGCATCACCGGGCGTGACCAAAAGAAAAAAAAGAAAGAAAGAAATATAAACTTTTGACATTTGCTACAACTTGGGCAGAACTGGCAAGCATCATGTTAAGCACAATAAGTCAGAGAAAGAAGAGCAAATACTGGAGAATCTCGCTTTTCTGTGGTTTATTGAGACACCAAATAAGGAAACAGAATTGGACAACTAACCAGAAACCTTAGCCTTGGGTTACAGAACTCAAAGTCCCAGCTGTCTGGGCGGGGACGGGGAGGGGAGATGCACAGAGGGGCAGAGGGAGGGAGGGAGGGAAGGAGAGAGGAAGGGAGAGAGAGAAAGAGAAGGGAGGAAGGGAAGAAGAAAAGAAGGAAGGAAGGAAGGAAGGAAGGATAGAAAGAAAGAAAGAACAAAAGGAAGGAAGGAAGGAAGGAAGGAAGGAAGGAAGGAAGGAAGGGAGAAAGAAAGAAAGAAAGAAAGAAAGAAAGAAAGAAAGGAAGGAAGGAAGGAAGGAAGGAGGTAGGAAGGATGGAAGGAGAGAAAGAAAGAAAAAAGAGAGAGAGAAAGAAGAAAGAAAGAAAGAAAGAAAGAAAGAAAGAAAGAAAGAAAGAGAGAAAGGAAGAAAAAAGAGAGAAAGAAAGATGGAAGGAGAGAAAGAAAGAAGGAAGGAAGGATGAAAGGAATGAAGAGAAAGAAAAAGAAGAAGAAAGAAAGAAGAAAGGGAGAGAAAGAAAAGAGAAAGAATGAAAGAAAGAAGAAAAGAAAGAAAGACGAATTGAGAGAAGGAAGGAAGGAAGGAAGGAAGGAAAGAAAGTAGGAAGGATGGAAGAAGAGAATAGGAAGGATGGAAGAAGAGAAAGAAAGAAAGAAAGAAGAAAGGAAGGAAGGAAGGAAGGAAAAATAAAGGATGGGAGAGAAAGAAAGAAAGAAAGAAAGAAAGAAAGGAAGGAAGGAAGGAAGGAAGGAGGAAGGGAGAGAAAGAAAGAAAGTAGGTAGGAAGGATGGAAGGAGAGAAAGAAAGAAAAAAGAAAGAGAAAGAAACTAAGGAAGACAGGAAGGAAGAGAAAGAAAGGAAGGAAGGAGAGAAAGAAAGAAAGAAAGAAAGAAAGAAAGAAAGAGGAAGGAAGAAAGAAATGAGAGAAAGAAAGAAAGAAAGAAAGAAAGGAAGAAAGGAGAGAAAGAAAGAAAGTAGGTAGGAAGGATGGAAGGAGAGAAAGAAAGAAAGAAAGAAAGAAAGAAAGAAAGAAAGAAAGAAAGAGAGAGAGGAAGGAAGAAAGAGGAAGGAAGGGAGGGAGGGAGGGAGGGAGGAAGGGAGGGAAAGAAAGAAGAAACAAAGAAAGAAGAAACAAAGAAAGAGAGAGAAAGAAAGAAAGAAAGAAAGAAAGAAAGGAAGGAAGGAGAAAAAGGAAGGAAGGAAGGAAGGAAGGAAGGAAGGAAGGAAGGAAGGAAGGAAGGAAGGGGAAGGAAGGAAGGAAGGAAGGAAGGAAGGAAGGAAGGAAGAGAAAGTAAGGAAGAAAGGAAGAGGAAGGAAGGAAGGAAGGAAGGAAGGAAGGAAGGAAGGAAGGAAGGAAAAGTAAGGAAGAAAGGAAGAGGAAGGAAGGAAGGAAGGAAGGAAGGAAGGAAGGAAGGAAGGAAGGAGGGAGGGAGGGAAGGAAGGAAGGAGGGAAGGAAGGAAGGAGGGAAGGAAGGAAGGAGGGAAGAGTACTAATTAGAACTCCATTTCCCAGATGGGCTTCAGGATCAATCAAGACACCAGCTGTACCCACTCACCCATGTGCATGACAATTGGGTCTGCAGGAAACCAACAATGTTTGGCATTGCAAGGAGGGCTCTTAATAAGCAGCTTTAGGAAACATGATTATGTCTCAGTCTCCCACAAAGTGGGAGCCATTTTCCCGGCTATTGTTGGGCAGACAGAGGGGAGACAAGGGTAGGTGCAGGTGTTAGAAGAATCTGTCGGGGACTCAGGGAGATGGGGGCGGGGGGCTTTCATGCTCACTCTGAGACTCTGCAAGGCCCACGGTTTGATCCCTGGCAAAGCCAAAAGAAAGTAACTAAGAGCATGCCAGGCTCTTCACAGAGGAGAGAGGATGTCTGCATGTGTATCCTGAGAAGAGAGATGTTTGTATTAGTGTCCTGAGGAGAGGGGACATATCCCTGTGTGTCCTGAGGAGAGGAGACGTTTGCATGTGTGTCCTGTGAGGTGCAGAGTGGTGTGGAGCAGACAGGAACAGGGAAGTGTTCACTTCATCAAGCACCCGAAAACATCCCTGATTGAACAACATGGAGGTCTTTATTACACCCGTTGGTCAGAGGAGGTGGGTCCAGGCAGGGCCAGCACGTGAAAGCATGGACAAAGCTCAGGGTCCTAGCACCTTTCTATAGGGCATTTCTGCAAACTCGCCATTACTTTGCTTTGTGCTGAAGTAATGCAGAGGTGCATACATCATGGCACCTTATCAGCATGGCCACAAGGAGCTTCCCCAAATCTGCATTTTCTTAGCATGGAACTGGGAAGTTCATCTAAAGTACAGACACAGGGGAGTGGGGGTTGGGGGTGATGGGAGGGAAACTGGGTACACTGGTTTTGGGAAATGTCCACTGCTGGAGGGATGGGTGTTGGAATACAGTATGACTGAAACCTAATCATGAACAGCTTTGTAAGGGTCTATCTCACAGTGATTCAATAACAATAAATAAAAGTTTTTAATGAAAGGAAAAAATAATTTTTAAAAAGCGCAGACAGTTTGGACACCTTTAAAGTTTTCCACCCACAAGCAAAATGTTTACAGTTCATGCTATAAATCGGTTATAAAACCAGATTTAGATCATTAATCTCCACTGCAACAGAAGGGGCGGCCCTCCCCAGTGTCCTTCAAGAAGTCCTTCAGGTCACCTGTGGGCAGGGCATGCAGAGCAGAAACAGGGGAAGTGGGAAGTCAGTGACGCGCCAACTGAAGGAGCAAGAGACCAGATACCAGCGGGCAGTTCTCACAAGCAACGAGGGAGGCCGGGAGGAGGGGTTCGTGTAGGAGACGGTGCACCCCACTTCCACCCTTTGAAGCAGGACCATGGCACCTGGCGGGTACTGCAAGGGTCCAAGAGAGGCATACCCTGCTGGGCCTCCGAGAAGGAAACTAGATATGGGAAGAAGAAACCCCCCGCTCCCGAGGATGTCCAAGCATTCAGAAACTAAATTACCCATGTCTCGATGACCTACATATCAGAGAAGAAATCAAAAGAGAAAGAAGAAACACTATATTTTGAGTTAAATAAAAATGGGGGGGAAAACCCACAATGAATCAGAATGTATAGGTTGGAACTAAAGCAATCCTAAGGCAAAAATTTATAGCCTTCAAATCATCTGTTAGGAAAATATCAAGCCAATAATCTCAGCTCTGACCTCAAGAACCTATAAAACGGGGCCCAGAGTGATAGTACAGCGGGTAGGGCATTTGTCTTGCACACAGCCGACATGGGTTTGATCCCCAGCATCCCATATGCTCCCCCAAGCACCGCCAGGAGTAATTCCTGAGTGCAGAGCCAGGAGTGACCCTGAGCACTGCTGGGTGTGACTCCAAAAGTCAAACAAATACCCTAGAAAACGACGGGGTTGGAGTGATGGGAAGACAGGACAGTAGGGACGGTCTTGCACACATCTGATCCAGACTCGACGCCTGGAACTCGACCCCATATGGCTACCCTGAGTCCCCCCAGGTCTGAGCCCTAAGCCAGGGATACCCTAAACACCACCTGGTGTGGCACAAAAACAAACAAACAAACAAAAGAACCTAGAAAATGAAGAAAAAGTAAAGCGAAATTAATAAGAGAAAAAAGAGAACAAAGATCAGAGGAGAAACTGGAGACAGGAAAACAATGAAGTCAATGACATTAAAAGCAGGTTTTTGCAAAAATATTTTGATCTAATTGTTAAATTTGTAGCCAGACTGGGAAATTATCAGTCGGAATGAGAGAAATAACAGCATTTCAGTTTCTACAGGTATTAAAGGAAAACAAAGTACTATGAACTATTCTGTGTGAATGTATAAAATTGTGAAGACAGAAATGATCTAAATTTGCTCACAGAAAAAAAGAAATAATATTAAATAATATTAACATAGACAGGTAGCGAGTGAAGAGCCGAGCCAGTGTATTGATGAGTACTGACGGCAGGTTTTTCAGGTGTTCAGGTCTGACCTTGTCTGGGCCGGGTGCTGTTTGTTTCTTTACCGACGAAATGGCGTGTCGGATTTCGGAAGGGAGAACATTGGGAACAACATATCCATCCTGTGGAATTTGGTATGTCGGCAAGTGGACATGGCTATCGAAGAGATTTGAGTAGAAGTCATGGATAATCTTCTCCATTGCCGTTCTGGAGGATGTGATGGATCCATCAGGACGTCGGAGGGCAGTCATCTTGGTCTTATAGTTGGCGAAGGACAGGCGGGCGTTACGAATACTTTTCCCGGCTTCTGCCACATCTACCAGTACTTCTGCTCTTCTCTCTTTGAGGTCTTCCTTGATCGCATCTCTGCACTGCTTTGCAAGCTCGGACGTTAGCTTGCGGTTGCCTGAGGCATGCGCCAAACCACGCTGGCGAATTAGCTCAAGAGTTTTCGAAGATAGGCGACTTTTTGTGGCTATCTCTCTCTTGGCGTTCCTCGCACATTCATGGAGGTGCTGAACCAGTCGATCGTATTCCTCATCAATGTTGTCAACAATGGCATCTTCCCATGTTGCCGCAATAGTACCAAAGAGTTCCCAGTTGGTGGTCATTCTGGGAGTTCTCTTTTTGAACTTTGCAGCCCTTTCTCCCCGCTCTGTGAAGTAGAATTTTGCACGAAGGAGACGGTGGTCCGATCCCGTTCGAAATTTTGGGACAACAGCGACATCAGTCAGGCAAAACCGTCGATTGAATATGATGTGGTCTATTTCGTTGTGGAATCGTCCACCGGGAGACTCCCATGTCCATCGTTTAGATTCTGCCTTCTGGAACTGTGAGTTACCATGAATGGTCTTGGTCGACATGAACTCAGACAGTCTCTCACCCTGTTCGTTCCATTCTGGGCCATGGGTCCCGATGTGAAGTTCTTCAGCTGATCTTCTCGGTCCTATCTTGGCATTAAAATCACCCACAATGATGTTGTAGAAGGTGTGGTCTTCTTTATAGAACTTCTCTAGCTCCATGTAGAACTTCTCGATTTCTCTTTCATCATAATGAGATGTTGGTGCGTAGACAACGAAGATAGAAACTGCAGGCAGTGAGCCACATCTATTCAAATGTAAACGTCCGATTCCGGTTGTTAGGCATTCGAATGAATCAATGCTCTTGGCCAAGTTCGTGTTGACAAGGACACCGATGCCTCCAACACCTCTTTTATCGCATGTTCCGAGGAACAATTCTTCTCCAGTGTTGAAAACGGCATGGTGAGATTCGTGCCTTCTTGTCTCGGTCAGACCAATGATGTCATACTTGATCATTCGCGCTTGTACCATCAGGTCCTCGATGGATGCATCTGATGCTAGCGTACGTGCATTGAAAGTACAGACGATCATTTTTGTCTTCCTTCGTTGTGGCAGCCTAGGTCGGCCTTGAGATTTTGTTGGCCTCTCCTTTCTCCTTTCTCTCCTTTCTCCTTTCACTCGCTACCTGTCTGAATGCAAGGTTCCGTCCCAATGGAAAACCAGCAGGACCGTACTACTGTTCAAGAAGGGAGACATCCATGACATTGGCAACTATCGCCCGATCTGCCTATTGTCTGTCATCTACAAGTTGTTCACTCGAGTCATCCTGAATAGGATTGGCAGAACACTAGATGAAGGACAACCATGCGAGCAAGCAGGGTTCCGCAAAGGATTCAGCACCATCGACCATATCCACACGATAACCAAGCTCATTGAGGTTTCTCCGGAGTTCAAGATGCCGCTCTGCTTAACGTTCATTGATTTAAAGAAGGCCTTTGATTCTGTTGAGACGGAAGCGGTCATGGAAGCCCTAGCCAATCAGGGCATTCAAGCCCAATACATCAGGATCCTCCGTGAGCTCTATTGCGGATTCACTACCAGGATCTCACCATTCTACAAAGAAGTGATCGTTGATGTCAAGAGAGGGGTGCGGCATGGTGATACCATTTCACCGAAACTCTTCAGTGCCACCCTCGAGAACATCATGCGACGACTGGAATGGGAAAACATGGGAGTGAAGATAGATGGTCGGCAACTACACCACCTCCGCTTTGCTGATGACATTGTTTTAATAACACCAAACATCAGCCAAGCGGCACAAATGCTGGCCGACTTTGACCGTGAGTGTGGAAAGGTAGGACTACAGCTGAATCTTACGAAGACAATGTTTATGAGAAACAGCCTTGTTCCTGACGCCCCATTCGCTCTCAATGGAACGACCATCTCCGAATGCAACAGCTATGTGTACCTAGGTCGAGAGGTCAACATGACAAATGACCTGGCACCCGAGCTGCGCAGGAGGAAGAGCGGCTTGGAACGCCTTCAAGAACGTCGAACAAATAGCTAAGAGGACGAAGAACCTCCGGCTCCTGGCACATCTCTTTGATTCCACTGTTCTTCCTGCATTAACATATGCCTCAGAGACCTGGGCCCTACGCAAACAAGATGAGAACGCCATTCAGGTCTCCCAAAGAAGAATAGAAAGAGCTATGCTTGGAATATCACGTTTCACTCAAATGAGAGAACGAATCCGGAGTTCTGACATCCGTCGACGATCAAGAATCAGGGATGCTGTCTCATTTGCCAAGGTGTCGAAAATCAGATGGGCTGGTCACGTAATGAGATTTAAAGACGACCGTTGGACTAGAGCTGTTACCGATTGGATTCCACGGGATGTCAAGAGACCGCGTGGCCGCCCACCTACCAGATGGTCAGACTTCTTCGTCAAGATCATGAACGATCGGTTTGAGGCCCTTCATGTTCCCGGAACGAACAGATGCCATTGGGCTACACTAGCACGAGACAGGGACAAATGGAGACGTTACTGGCGCCCGCTCGAGCAAATCGACGACTAACGGGAAGTTAAGTGATTAAGTGATTAATATTAACATCTAGGTATCTATTAAAAAAGAAGTAATATTAACATCTATCTGTTCATGAAATTATAATTTAAAATAGTCCCAGTAAGGAAAAAGATGACTTTACTTTAATACCAAATATATAAGAAATAATCCATAGTGATACAACACAAATACTTCCTAAAAATTGAGGAAAATATACTTTCTAACTTACTCAAATCCAGAATCATTCTGGAAAAAGCTAGATAAAATAGACAAAAACATTAAAACTACAGAACAAACTATACATACTTTACTATTTTTGCTCTCTTTGTTTGTTTGTTTGGGGGGGGGTGGAGGGAGTCCCATCTGGCAGTGCTCAGGGCTTACCTCTAGCTCTTTGCTCAGGAATTCCTCCTGTGGAAAGTTCAGGGGATCTTTTACCTGCTGGGATTGAACCGGGATATGCTGTGTGCAAAGCAAGTGCTTAAACCCCTTGCGCTCAATCTCCAGGGCCCCGTCTTCCTGGTTCCAGTGATAGACTTGAACTTTCACCCTAAATAACCTCAGATGGCCAGATACACTTAGCTGCAGAAGCCTGCCATCCTGCTAATCAAAGGAGATATCCCCTTGGGAAGGGAGAACTGATAAGAATCTTGGCCCTGGGAATGGGGAAATAACTGAAGTGGTAGAGCATCTGCCAAGCACATACAGGCCCTGTACTTCTGCTGTGGACCATGCCTCCCCCCAATCCTCTCCCCAACCCCTCACCAGCACTGTCAAGGTATCCCTGGTTGCCCCAGGAACAGTGGCAAGGATTACCTGGCCCAGCCCACCTACATTCCCAGCACCGCAGAATATGATTTTTTGTGGTTTGGGGCCACACCCAGCAGTGCTCAGAGCTGAGTCCTGGCGATGCTCAAGGACCTTATGGGGTGCCAGGGATCGAACCCAGTAGCACAGTTCTTTTACCACACACACTCAGGGGACACTGAGAAACTAGCTACCTCTTCGAGGTTGGAGAAGAAACCCGTAAAAGGAACTGATACACCAGGACTGAGATGGGAGCTTCTGGGACACAGGGGGTGTGGGTCGGACCCTAACCCTGTCTGCCATTGCTGCCCATTCTCCAGCTCCTTCTCTTGCATGTGTTAAGTTCCTTTTTTCCCTTGTCACCAAATGATACAGGAAACCAGATGATTTCCATAGTTGGGATCATTTCCCTTTTTATCCTATTTAAAGGTTTTGGGATTTCTTTGGGGGGGGGGGGGCGCTCTGTCTCCAGCAGGGCTCAGGTGCCAGACCTAAAGGTGTTGCGGGTCACCCCGGTGTTACCTGGGTATCCCAGTGACACACCAGCAGTGCTTAGGGCCATGCAGAGCTGGGGTTCAAACCTGAGGCCTCGTGGATAAACTGCCTCCCTGGCCCCTCCATTCATGCTTCTCAGCATCCCTGAGACAAGGATTTCACTGCTGTCCACATGTCCCAACCGCTGGCATATAGAGGAAACTTTCCACCATGCATTTGGGGGGAGGGGAGGAGGAGGAGGAAGAAGAAGAGGAGAAGGTGAGGAGGAGGAGGAGGAGGAGGAGGAGGAGGAGGAGGGCTCCGGTTACCACTGGGTGGGAGAGCAGCATTGCCACGGATCCAAAATACAGTCTCAACAACACTGAAACACAAGGTCTAAGCTGCAGCCACTGATACTGTGTAGCATGCCTGCCAAGGTGGCATGGGACAGGGTGAGGACAAACAGTGGTGGCAGGGGCGGGGTGAGGACCAAGTGTGCATGTGGGACACTGGCGGGGGGGAGTTGACACCTAGGGCAGGGTTGCTGTGCAGATACGATATGCCTAAAACTCAATTCTCAATGACTTTGTAAATCACTGTTCTTTAATTAACTTAGAATTATATTAAAAATCAATCAACAAAACTCTTTGCCTAAATAACCAAGCCTCCGGAGATGAAGAGGTAACATCCATAAAAATGGAAATTAATTACTAAACATCACTTGTTCCAGTTTTCCTTCTACAATTTCAAGATCCTAACCTCATTACCAGCCACCTATTCAAACCCCCCCCCCCACCCCAATTGCTCACAGCCTCCAGTTCTTTGGTTCAATCGATCACATTATGACGGCCCGGTGAGCTGGGTGTGGCTGGGAGCTACTCTCTCTTGCACTGGGCAGAAAAGCTGGTGAGTGCACAGCCCCGTTGTTGAACCCTCCACACCTGGAGGAGATTTGCCACTGGGAAACTGCTTACAACTACTTCACTCTGAAGGAGGAACTGGGCACTGGGCATGTCTGAGCTCTAGAGCACAGAGCACAGTTAAGCCGAGAGTCATCCAGTGAGACTCTGGACAAGGAAAGAAGAACATGCTTGAAAATGGTATTTCCAGGGTCAGGCATCATGGGAAACTGCACTGAGACACGACAAGGAGCATCTCGGGAGTTAAAGGAACATGCAGAGGGCTGGAGCAATGGCACACGGAGCTGACCCAGGTCTGATATCTGGTGCCCCATATGGTCTCCCAAGTCCTGCCAGGAGAGATTCCCTGAGAGCAGAACCAGGGTGAAGCCCTGAACCCTGCCAAGTGTGCAAAAAATAACTAAATAAAATGAAAATGAAGAGCACTGGGGAGTTCCGCCCACAGCCCGGAGATTAGCAGCTCCCTGAGCAGGAGGGACTTTGGAAAACCAGTTCCAAACAAAGCATGCTCTGTGGGTAGAATGTGGCCAAGTTCACGTTTCTCCTCATTAGACCCAACCCCCCATCCCCCCACACACACACAGCCCTGGCCGCATGCTCCAACACTGCTGGCACATGTGATGTTTGAGCAGGATCACCGTCCTTACACATATGCAAGCCTCACTTATGTTCCTCCTGCCCGCCCGAATACCCACCCCCTCTGTGAGCACACGCTGTCAACACTCACACCCCCAACCCATGGGACTCTCCAAGAGCCCCCACACCCACAGCACTGGGAACACTTGTCCCAATAGAGACAAAGAACTATACCCCTTTCCCAGGAGCATGTCCTGGTGGCATGTCTTGGACTGTCACTCAGTCTCCTTGCTGAACCCCTTTCCTTCAGGAGGACCAACAGGGACCTGAGAGATAGTACAGCAGGTAAGAAAATCCCCAAATCCCATATGGTCCCCCAAGCACCGAGAAGAAGTGATCCCTGAGTGCAGAACCAGAAGTGACCCTTCAGCATCACTGGGTGTGGCCCCAAAAACCAAACAAAATGAAAGAGACCAGACAAACTTTGGGGGCTGGAGTGATACTACAGTGGAGAGGGTACTTGCCGTGCAGGTTTGAGTCCCAGTACCCCATATAATTCCCAGAGCCTGCCCAGAGCAATCCCTGAGTGCAGAGCCAAGAGTAAGTCCTGATACCATCAGGTGTGATCCAAAAACCAAAACTAAAACAGAAAGCAAAAATCTTCCCTGAGCTCAGGAGAACAAGGAACTTGGTTCTCCAGGTGGAAACCACTTGCGCGACTTTTTTCTGGACCTAGAAGTGTTGAATCTCGTCCCCACCAAGTCAGTGAGACTCTGGTCCCTGAGTCTGGCCGGCAAGGGGCTCTTTCCAAGCTGCACGAGTGACAGGGGTTCCTGACAGGCACCCGGTGGGCAGACAAGGGACATAACTGTCCGCCAGGATCTTACCAGGTTTCCCCTGGGTTGGAGGGGACTCTCCAGCCATTCCCTAATCTCTGTGGCTGCTCTGAGCCTGCTCTACAGTGTCAAGCACAAACACAAGATATGAGACTTGGCTAAAACCTTCTGGGAGGAGGCTGGATTCATGGACAGGGCGAGAGTTGCTGGGAAGGAGTGTGTGCGCCCCTGGTGTGAGTTGCTCTTGATGAGACTCTAAGTGGTCCAGGCAGGGGGATTTCTGTTATAATTGGGCAAACAGCACAGGTGAAGGAAAGTCTGAAGGAGACAATGAGGAGATGCAGAGCCAGAGACGCCCTGGGCACGTCTCGTGGTCAGGGATCTTCCCCAATGTGGACTCTGCTGTGTCTGGGACATGTGGTCATTGTACAAGCTCATACAAAAACTTAAGAAACGGTCCCCCGCACTTCGCAACGATTGAGGCTGATGAACCTGCACAGGAGATGGAAATTTCAAGGGCCACAGATGCTGGTTCTCAAAGAAAACACAGATGTGATGCCTTTCTCTGCTCTGGCACCCTCACTGCCCAAATGTGATCCTAAGATTCAACTTCCTCCATATGAAAATGGAATCAGAATCTCTGCAGAAAATTTACATCACCTGCCTATTAAAACAGGATCATACCAGCAAGCCTGCTCCTGAGAGTCTATCCTAGGGTACATCTCAAAAACACAATCAGAAAAGGCATCTTCGCTCAATGCAGCACCATTAACATTAGCCAACATCTGGAAACAACCTAAGTGCCTGAGAAGAGATGAACAGATGAAAAAACAATGGGACATCTATACAGTGGAATACTATGCAGTCCTTAAGGAAAATGCAGTCATGAAAGTTGCTATGCATGGATGGACATGGAGAGTACCGTGCTAAGTGAAATGAGTCAGACAGAGAGGGACAGACATAGAATGTTCACACTCATTTTGGGGATGTTAAAAAACACAGTATGAGAATACTACTCAAAGGCAAGAAAAAAGAGGGCCAGGAGGACTGGTCCATAGTAGAAAGCTGCCAGCAAGGAGGTGGGAGGGCAGTTAGGACACTATGACAATGATAGTTGGAACAATCACTCTGGACAAGTGGGACTGAAAGGAGGTAAAGTGGTATGCAAGATACACTTTCAGTAACAACTTGGCAAACCACCATTCCTTAAACAAGAAAAAAAAAGAAAAGAAAAGTGTCTGAGGCAGGCTGAGGGTGGAGGCAGGAGGGAAACTGAGGAAATTGGTGGTGGGAATGTACACTGGTGATGGAACAGGCATAAGAACACTGTATGACTGAAACCCAGTCACGAACAACTTTGTGACTACGAATCTCACAATAGTTCCATTTATTTTTTAATAATTTATATATAAATAAAATGGAGCCAAAGGCATTTGGACTGGGCCAGATTCTGGGAACCAAAAACAGTGGTGGATTTCAAAGAAATGGCAACTCGGTAAGAGACAAGGTTAGCGGGGAGGGTTGGGCCAAGCCCTGTTCATATAAAACTTCAGGAAGGGTAAACTCGTTTTTACAGACAGGCAGATTAGCAGATGCTAGGGTGTGATTTCAGAAGAGGAAAAAGAGAAATTTGTAGGGGTGGAGATATTTTGGTATATCCACATCTTGATTGTAAGAATGGTTTTACAGTGTCTCCATTTATATTCATATGTGTAATATAAATAGTGCAAACTTGCAACTTTTATTCTTTAAATATTTGTGATTTCTTGTGTGTCAATTATACCTTGATAATGCCCTTTAAAAATTAATACGGTATGCAAATGTAAAAAAATATGAAGAGAAATTAAATATTTTCTTGCTCAGTTTTCTTGGACTGGAGCGATAGCACAGTGGGTAGGGTGTTTGCCTTGCATGCAGCTGACCCGGGTTTGATTCCTCCACCCCTCTTGGAGAGCCTGGCAAGCTACCGAGAATATCCAGCCTGCATGGCATAGCCTGGCAAGCTACCCATGACATATTTGATATGCCAAAAACACTAACAAGTCTCACAATGGAGATGTTGCTGGTGCTTGCTCGAGCAAATCAATGAACAATGGGAGGACAGTGCAGTGCTACAATGCTTGTTCAGTTAAAAAAAAATTCATAACAAAGTCACAGATACAACTTCCCCACAGAAGTTGTTAGAATAGTAAACTGTTAACTCTCTATGTTCATCTTCCATAAAGAATTTGAAAACCTAAACACTGGTACTTCGCTCACTCTGAATTTTAACACGAGCCACACATAAGCAACATTGACCACCCAGGAAGGAGAAATTAACTGTATTTCAAATAACAATTCCCTATGCTTCAACTGTCTTCTTGAAACATATCTCCAGTTCGAGTCTGTTAAGTGGAAAGGCGGAGTGGCCCAATTTTGTGTAGCTAGAAATAGGACCAGGCCTTAGAAGTAGAAAAAAGGAATTGCCCACAGCACTTTTACCAAGAAAGCGCTTCTTTATTTCCATTATTTACTCTGCAGTTTTATTTCCAGAGGGGCTTTGCCAAAAATAGAATCTGAAAATGCTAGCAGCTCAGAGCACTCGGGAAGCCATCTGGTCGACCTCTTCCTTCTTGGGCCCAGGGGATGGGAGATGGTGAGAGGGGGGTCTGTGAGGGACCCCCAGCTCCACTCCTCCTCCCTGGGCCAAGAAAGACTCTCCAAGAACTCCCCACTGCCCCGGGGTGGTCAGTGACTCCTGCAGAGCCCCTCACCCACTCAGCTAACAAAGATTCATTGGCACCAGGCTCGTTAGCCCCCCACCTTTCACCAAGTTAGCACACAGGCCATACACACACACACACACACACACACGCACATGCACACACACACGAACACACACTTACATGTACATACACACACTCACAATACAAACTCACATACACACAGTCTTATGCACAAACATACACAACTCACACTTGCATGCACACACACTCTCATATTCATACACACACTTGCATGCACCTATTCACGCATTCACACAGATTCACTCACATGCATACACACCCTCGCATATGCACTTACACATTCACACACTTACACTCTCATGCACACACATTCACACACTCATTTGCATGCACACACACACATGCACATACTTGCATATGTTCACACACACTCACACACTAACACACACACTCTCATACACATACTCGCACATTTACTCATACATTCACATACCTGCACACACTCGCATGTACACACTTGCACACTCACACTAACACACACGCGCTCGCACACTGTATCACTATATCACTGTCATCCCATTGTTCGTCGATTTACTCGAGGGGGTGCCAGTAATGTCTCTATTCCTCCTAGCCCTGAGATTTTAGCAGCCTCTCCTTACTCGTATTTTCCAACTATTGGAGGGTCATTCCAACTATTAAGGGTCAAGGGAATAAGACCTGTTATAGTTACTGTTTTTGGCATATAGAATACGCCACGGGTAGCTTGCCAGGCTCTGCCATGCAGGCGGGACACTCTTGGTAGCTTGCCAGGCTCTCCGAGATATATATATACATATACATATATATCACTGTGGTTTGTTGCCTACTGTCTGAACCCCATCAAATATGGTGTGGTAATTATGGAAAATGGGTAGGAAGTGTCTTGTGATGTGTCTCTCGTCCACAAAGCAGCCTCACAGTCCAGAAAGTGGCCTGGAGCATGGCGGCAGTTGGGTAGTAAAGGTCGGCTGCTGGGGCTGGGTCCCTTGGGGTGGGGAGGGCTCTCACCTGCCCCCCTCAGGGGCGCCCCAAGTGCAAACAGCCTGGCGTGGAGTCTGGTGGCATAGTTATGGGAGCCTCATTTTATGCTCCCTTCCGGGAGAAGCAGCCTTGTGAGTTCTGGAGGGTGGCTGATTAGGAGATTATTTGGTGCCGGCAGGGAGTGGCTTATGGGTGTGATCCACCGGACTTCACACCAGGCTGTTTTCACTTGGGATGCCCCAGAGAGGGGAGGGTGAGAGCCCTCCCCACCCAAAGGGACCCAGCCCCGGCAGTCAACCTCCACTACCCAACTGCTGCCATGCTCCAGGCCACTTTCTGGACACTCGGGCCGATGTGTGAATGAAGTTCCACGGAACCCAGGTAATTCGGGTATTTGTGACCTTGGACTCTGGGCCCAATGGGACCCGGAGCAGAGATCTTCTGCCTGCTTCCCCCAGTCTCTGGTGACACTCGCACACATACAATCACAAATTCTCACACACACACACATCTTAACAGTCACACACACACATCACTGCACCATGACGTAACCACACCTGTCTCAGGGTCACCATGAGGCACCTAGCAGGGAAACCTAACATTCCAGCAGGTTCGAGGGACTGATCCCAGAGGGCAAGTGTGGGCACAACAGATGCCCCTGAGGAGTGGGGGAAGGGGTGTGGGCACAGCAGGTGCCCCTGGGCAGCAGGGAGAAGGTGTGGGCACAGGGGGTTCCCCTGGGCAGCGGGAAGGGTGGGGGCAGCGTCCGAGATCCTCATGATTCTTCATTTCAGAGTGTGGACACGTGAGCCACAGGAGACACACAGAAATGAACAGCTACTGACAGAGTCAGGTGAAATGGACCTGCCAGTGGCTGGAGGGAGCTCTGTGGTCAGGGCACATGCAAGGCAAGACCCAGAACCCAAGTTCAACCGCAGCCCCACCTGCCCAGCCCTCCCGGCACTGCTGGGTGGTGTCTGCACCACTGGGTACAAGCAATGCCGGGCACTCAGTCTGTGCCAGACAAGTGTCACGGGGGGTCCCCAACCCCATTGAGCACTTTCTGGGAGGGAACCCTCCCCAAAGAGAATCTACAATAAGAGGAAACTCCCAAAGATGTCCACACCCTCTGTGGTGAACAAAAGATGAGGGTTACAAACACGCCAGTCCATTTCTGGACTAAACAGTACACGCCAGCTCACTAAGAATTCCTCTCTTGGTTCTGCAGCCCTGGGGTCACACCTGGGACCTCACTCATGCAAAGCACCTGTTCAGCCGAGTTACAACCCTGGCCCATGGTCCATGGCCCATGGATTCCTTTAAAGCAAAGTGGGAAACCTTTTCCACTGTTCACATTGGGCTCAGTTCTGTTTTGTTTGGGGGTCATACCTGATGGTGCTCAGGGCTCACTCCTGGCTCTGGTGCCGGGATTGAAACAAGGGAATAGCTTCACCCCTGCACTATCTCTCAGCCATGTTAAAGGCTGGGTGACTGGAAGTCAGTAGATGGAGTTTATGCAGGTCACCCACCTGTCACCTGAGCATCCTTCCCCCACGTGACTCAGGTGGTACAGTGGCACATGGTCTGAGAGGCAGTGAAATCTAACAGCAGATACTGAGCAGTGAGCAGATGCTGGCCCTGCTGTGCCCACGGGCATGGAGCCTGCCGTCACACTTAGGGTGACGAGTCACCTCCCTGCCCACAGGGACCCTCAGGGATCCCCCACACTCCAAACGGAAGTCTGCCAGAATGCTGGGGATGGGCACAACCCCCCACCCCCTCCCACATACACACAGGATGCTTTGGTTGCTCTCACTCTGCCCACTCAGTGCCAAGCACTTTGGAGCTGGAAAATTTATTTTTACATTTTTTACACTCTTTGGTGTCTCCGGAACTAAAATGCCAGACTCAGGCTCTCCCAGAACCTCAAGTCTGGTAACTTTACATCAAGCACAATAAAAGCCAAAAAAGAATGTCTGGGGCCAGAGGTATAGTACAGGAGCTAAGTGCTTACCTGGCACACAGCCTACCCGAGTTTGGTCCTAAGCACTGCACATGGCCCCCTCAGTACCACCAGGAGTGACCCCTGAGCGCAGAGCCAGGAGTCAGCCCTGAATACCACCAGATGTGGCCCCAAGTTCCATCCCCCACAACACACACACACACACACACAAACACACACACACACACACACACACACACACACACACACACACCTTCTCTCAAAATCTCAGATCCTTTTGGTGCCTGTCTAACAGTCTCTAAAGTGTGTGTGTTACGAAGCACGAAAAGAGCAGCCTTGGGGCCCAGTTCCTGCAGCTGTGCCCCACCCTCACGAACTCAGTCCAATTTTTGCTGCCCACCGAGATTGTCCCGGAACAAAAGGGAAACTGCAGCACAGGCCAAGCCGCAGCCTCCAGGCCCCAGGCCCAGGGCAGGAGCTGGGCACGCGGAATGAGGGGGAACCAAGCACTGGAAGCAGCACACAGCCAAGAACTGGGAAACTGAGCTGGAGCCTGCCCTGAAGGTCCTTAAGGCAAATTAAGTGACAGAGAGAAAGTAAATCCCAAAGCCGGGTGTGACAGGAAGACCCGGAGCTCTGCTAAGCTCACCATGGAAGAGGGAAGATTCAGGCTTGCCTGCCTGCCTGCCTGCCAGGCGGGCGGGCAGGCGCACGCCTCACCAATCACTCGCTGGGGGGTGCTGCTGGGTATCTGGCTCAGTCTCTGTGACCTTCCCCAACCGCTTAAGAAATTAAAGTCAGCTAAGAAAAATGCAAAGGAAACCCTTATGAGGCTGCAGTCCCAGGAGATTGGCCACAAAGCCATTTACCTTCTGGAAAGGGAGTGGAGTTTCTTCTAAACTTTGTGGGAAAGGAGCAAAGCTTTTAAAGCCCGAAGGGTGCTGAATTTAGCAATGCTTAAAATAAGCATAATCATACCATTGTTTTAATCAGAGAGGGAGGGCTCATCTCTTAAGATGTAACTTCAGATTTCCAAAATTGGCTGTCTCTTCTGCTTTTGGCGATTTGCAAGCAGACAGGGTTTTCTCAGCTCTTTCAACAGCCAGGTGGTGACTGCGCAGCTGAATGACACCCCCCTATACACACACACACACCCTCCCACCCTTCAGCCCCCATCCCTGAAAAAGCCCGGATCTCCCGTCAATTATCAAACCACCAACAGGCGGGTCTGCCAGGCCAGCGTCTTGAACTTCATTCTTTTTTTTTTTTTCCTGCTATTTTCCACATTGCTCTCTCAATGGTGGAATTTTTTTTTTTTAATGAGCTCGGCTATTGTGACATGCAATAGAATAGAGAACAGAGTGAGGTTCGAGGTGACACAAGCCCATGTTTGCCCTTATCCCCTGTCTGGCACTGTATTGAAGTAGGAAACCAGCTTTCCCTTGCCAGCTGCTGCAAGCAGTTCACGTTAGCTGTAGTATGTCCCACAGTTTCAAACACACCTTTTAATCCCAGGTCTCTTTCTAAGAGGAACTTTACAATTTCCCAAGCTCAAACTTCTGTACCAGACCTGAGGTTCACAGTCTGGGAGAAAATGTGTGTGACCTAAGACAAACTGTCAAAAAGAGAAGTACAGACCCCACGCCAGGCTGTCTCATCAGGGGCAACCCAGAGGGGGGTGGGTGAGTTCTCCTCCCCTCCCCAACCAAGCCCCAGCAGCCCAAAACCTCCAGAACTCAAGCCAAGCCCACGGCCACTCTCCACAGGCTCAACCAGCCTCACCCATGAGTGAACCTGCTAAAATACCCAGGTATGCGGGACTTGTGACTGAAATCTCCAGGCTCTCACAAAATTTGGAATGGGTGACCTTCCCCCATCTTCCTGTGCTTCTGGTAGACTGGCAGTCATACCCACGAACTGCCTCTGGCGCCATCTAAGCTCATTAATGGCCATAATTCAGAACCGCACAATTAAAACTCTTGGAAAAGAGCAACACAGAATGATATGCCACAGAGAGCCCTCTGGACCTCAAAGTCACCATCCAAATTTTAGAGTTCCTGGAACGTGCAGCCGTATTGTGACCAAGCAACACTGTATATGTTGACAATCTCTTATACCAGGGCTTACTGTCTCTAGGGTGAAACACAACAATTTTCACACACTTTCCTCTAAGAAAACTTTTTGGATCATTTTCAGCAGATTATACACAACAAGCAATACAAAACAAATAACTTAGTTCCTGCTTTGGTGGCTGGGTTTGGGGGTCTGTTCGGAAACATTCAGAATATGGTGGTGGGTAGGTGCGATGTGATGAAGTTCCTCCATGCTGGGGAGTTTCTTTATCTTCTACTTCACAATAAACTTTCCTATTTTCTAACTCTGCTGCTGGCCCCAGTGAGGACTTTCAAAGCAAATTTCCCCAAAGTGAGCATGGCTGCTGCCATTCAAAATCCCCGAAGCTAGAATAAAAGGGGAAGGCGGGGGTGTGGGGGTGGAAACATGGTACAACAGATAGGGCACTTGCCTTGCATGTGGCCAGGCAAGCTTCAATCCCTGGCATTCCATATGGTCCGCTAAGCACCACCATGACTGATCCCTGAGCACAGAGCAGGGAGTAAGCCCTGAGCATAGCCCCCAAACCACCAGAACCCCCCCCCAAACAAACCAAACTCCCAAAGCTTAGAAAGTTGAGAATGGGTATCCAGCGACAGTATTCCTGCCCCCGCCAAGCTGGGGCGCAGCAGGCTGACTCCACAGTCTCAAAGACTCAGCCCCTCCCGTGGCACAACTGCCAGGTGGAACCACACCTTTGTGTCTCACACGTGTGCTCTGAGCAGCCCATCCGGGAAAAAACAATCAGGAAGCAACTTTTGCCCCAGCAACAAACCACTCTTGGGTCAGCCCCTCGAGGGCTGCGGAGCACAGCTAGAGCTTCTTGGAGCCTGGAGCAGCGCAGATCAGTCAGGGCTGCTGCCACGCCTGCAAGAAGCAAACCCCAAGAGGATGTGGGGGAGCCCCTGTCTCAAACAGAGAGGCTGAGCATCTCACCCCTCCACAGCTTTCCCAAGAAGGGCTGGTTTGCAGGCCTGAGAGGCGGGTCTGGCAGGCCCAGAGTGGATCCCCAGCACCGCCGGAGTGGCCCCTCAAGCACAGAGCGAGTCCTGAACACCCCCCAGGTGTGGTCCCAAAGGCCCGAAAGAGCTAACTCTCTAGCTGCATGGCAGGGCAGAGGCCAAAATCCTGAACTCTGTCACACATCTCCGGTAGTGTCAAATCCCCTCAGACTGAGAGCCAGAGAATGAGTTCGCTAGGGACAAGCTCATTCTCACAGCACTAGTACTACGTCAAAAAACTTGGGGCCACCCAGGAGAGAGCAACTCACTCACACCCACTCACACTGGCTCACACTTGATCACGCCCACTCACAGCTATTCACACATACAACAGCTCACGAACCTGATCGTGCCCATTCACACCCACTTATACCTGCTTAGCCCAGTTCATATCTGTTCACAAGCCTCTCACGCCCACTCACATCCATTCACACCAGTTCACACTAGTTCACACCCACTCACACTGTACCACACCAGCTCACACCCACTCACACCTACTTACACTTGCTCACCCCATTTCATACCTGCTCAGAGCTTCTCACACCCACTCACACCCACTTACACCTGCTCACACCAATTCATACCCACTCGGCCACTCACAGCCATTCACACACAGTGTGACAGGAACCTGGGAAGAACCATCATGAGGCACGGGAGACAGTCACATGATTTTACAGCACGGGAAGCAGGGGTCCCCACAGGGAGGGAATTCCAGCACAGCTGGATGGAGGAGAGAGAGATTCCATGACAGGTGACAGGTGCGAGGAGACAGATTGGTAATGAGAGATGGGATGTAAACAGTTGGCAGACACTTTAGATGATCCACAGAGAAGAGGAAATGCAGAGTCATCCACGACACATGGGTTTCTCTAGGAAAGACAGATGACAGTAGAGGAGCCGCAGCGACAGTCTTACAGGCCGTCCCAGGGGTTCCTGGGAACCAGGTTCAGTTTTCAAAGCTAAATATGAGAAGTGCCTTGAGACATGTGAGGAGAGACGTCTGATTGGGTGAAAACAAGAAAACCTGTCCCCCACTTTTACTTACAAACAGAAAAAAATCCTGATGAATTTGGTCGAAGACCATTGAGAATCAAGTAAAAGATGCCCAGAGGAATATTCCCAAGACACAAAAGATACTGGATACAAGCATAAATAAACAATTCATCGCATCAAGGAGTTAGGAGAAAATCTATGCAGACTGACAGCTACGGATTCCCCAAATGGCACAGGATGAAAAGACAAGAACTGAGAATGAAAGCAGATGAGAACTGGGCAGCAGCAGAACTGCGCAAACTTGCTATAGCAGACAGCAGTCAGACAGACAGACGCTCTGTCCAGCCTGGCTGCAGGCTGTGGCAAGACACTGGCTGGACCCATGGGAACCCTGCACAGCCCTTCCTGGGATTTCTGCAGAGGACCCAGAGTCAGCCCTGTTCGGAGCACCCCTGTGGCTGAGGGGGTCTCGGAGCACCACATGAGGCTGGCTCAAAGGAGGCAGAGCCAGGCACGTGCCCTGAGGCCCGCCCCGACCTGCCCACTTCTCTCCTGTTGACCAGGAAGGCCCCTGTCCCCACGCCCTTCCTTCCCTCTGAGTCAGACACACAGAGCCGCTATTGCCCACCCCAGTGTCCACCACCTGCTCCACTCTGGCCCTCTCGGCCCCTGTTCCAGTCCTGCAGTGCCCTGGGAGCTGCATGTCCCCTTCTGTCTCCCCGCACTCTGCTGGACACGCCAAAGCCAGGTTCAATCTCCCTCTTGCATGCCTGATGCCACAGGGGTCCTCTTCCCAGTCAACTTCTACCTCCAGCCCCTTCCAGGGCCTCCCTTTCTCCTCCCTACAGTCAGATTGCTAGGAGCAGCTCCAAGCCTGTCTTTTTTCTTTCATTTTATTGAATCACTGTGAGATAGTTCGGTTATAATCACACAAATTATCATATTGGTTTCATATTTGGGTCACAATTACACAAATGATCGAACACCCATCCCTCCACCAGTACACATTCCCCACCACCAATATCCCCGGAATACCCCCCTTTCCCACCCTCCCCCTGCCTCCATGGCAGACATGATTCCCCATACTCTCTTTCTACTTTTGGGCATTAGGGTTTGCAATACAGACACTGAGAGGTTATCGTGTTTGGTCCTTTATCTAAGCTTGTCTTACAGGGCGTCTCCCGCTTTCCCCAACCCCTACCTGAGTCTCCGCCTCCAGCTGGCCTCCCCCTGCCTTGGGCTCCCTCAGAGCTCGCTCACATCACAGTCCTTGTTATGATTTCCCCTCTCCTGCCACAGCCTGTTGCTGGGTCACACACACACTCAGAGGCACGCAAACACACAAGCACACACCCGTGTGTGCATGCACACACACACACATGCATGCACACATGCGCACAGAGCCATGCACTCATGCACACACATGTGCACACACACGTATGCACATATATACATGCACGCACATGCACACACATGCACAGGCACACATACACACCCCTGGCCATGGTGTTCACACACTTTTAGCTGTGCCACTCACCAGTATCCACATATAGGGCCTCGGTGTGCACACATTGAGCCACAATGTCTGTGCCCACCAATGTCTGTGCTCCTTTAGCTGTGGTGCCAGCACACACCTGGCAGCACTGAGACTGGAGATAGTGGGTGGCACAGAGCAGCCAGGATGCACCTGGCACATATGAGAGCCTAGGGGTTAGTACTCAAGACCAGATGCTGGTGAGGCCAGCACTATGTGCCCCTGCACTGGTCCTCTGATCCAAAAGTAATGGTTTGTCAAACCTCAATCACATCAGCCTGCTTTCCTAAGCCACTGGGCCCCCAGCTGGGGCAGGTCACTCTTGGGGCCCTCCATGCTCTCTCTCAACCATGGTGCCTCGGTGAGGCAAATTAGTCCTGATCTCAGGAAGTGACTCTGTAGGGGCTAGAGGGATGGTCCAGCAGGGAAGGCACTTGCCTTGTACACAGCCAGGTACACATCCCAGAGGGTCCCACTGAGTGCTGCCAGGAGTGATCCCTGAGTGCAGAGCCAGAAGGAAGCACTTCTGGGTGTGACAAAAAATAATAATAACAAAAAGCAGTGACTTTCTGGGCAGAGCCACTCTCTCGAGGAGAGGTCACACGGCTTACGTCCAGCTGCGCTTTTCACTTCTCCCTGACTGGACTCAGAGCCAGAGGGGCTGTGTTTGGCCGCCTGCCAGGACACTGTGTGAGTCCGGCTTGTGGTGGACATCAGTATCTAACCAGATGAATGGGCTCGGGCAGACATTATTAATTATTGATGCAACAACTCTTCCTCGAATACGATCAATTCTTCAGCGACCCACCAAGGCACCGTCTCTTCAGCAAGGAATCTCAGTCTGCATGTGTAAACTATCCTCACAAGTTTTAATTATATTAATTAAAATAGAGCAGATGTACTGTTTAGACCAGAGGCTCCCCAAACTTATATCACCTTTGTTTCAGGGGTCAAAGAGATAGTCCAGTGGGCAGGGCGCCTACCTTGCATGCAGCCAACCTGGATTTTATCCCCAGTACTCCAGATGGTCTCCCAAGCCCGCCAGACACAACTCCTGAGGGCAGAGCCAGGAGTGGGCCCTGAGCACTGCCAGGTGTGGCCCCCAAAACAACCAAGCATACAGAACCCTTTTCAGAGCAGCATTATTCGACGTGAGTCAGAAGGAGAAGGGCCTAATCAGAGTGATCTCTTATATGAAGAGTGTAGCAAAACATTGGCGGAAGACAAATACCCAAAGACAGTGGAAACAAAGAACATAAGTTCTGGTCTTTCGAGGGAAAGCTGCCATTGAGAGGGTGGAGGGCAGGACAGGCAGGGGGCCACGTCCATGGTGGAGGGAGCGATCAGCTGGGGGGAGGAGGAGGTGCCAAAAGGTGGTCACGTGTGACGTATGAAATGCCGCCAGTGACAGGACTGTAAACCATAGGTGGGGCATAGCAGGAGGGAAGAGGACTATGGTGAAGGAATCAGTACTGAAACATTACGTGCCCAATCACAAAAGACTCTGCAATTTCACGGTGACTAAATAAAAATTAAAAATAGAAGAAAAACATTACTCCATGCCCTCCCAAACACCTACCCCCTATAAATGAACAAACTTTCTCTCCAACCCTCCTCATAGCACCCGAGGCCACTACACCCCAGAATGACTTCAGCATCCCTGGGAGATGCTAAATTGCCAGTTAGGGAGGGGTGAGTCTAAACTAAGCTTCCTTTGCTCCAGAAATTCAGCCAAGAAGGCTCCTAGCATGAAAAATGCATGCTGACTTGAAAGTCCTAGCATCCAGAAGCACTGAATTCCCTCTCATTATGTTTCCAGAAAGTTCCCAGACAGAACTTTATTCTAGAAAATGTCAAACCGTCTTTGGACACGCATACACACACACACACACACACACACACACACACACACACACAGCATTGCCTTGTTCTTCACTCCAGTGTTCACTCTTGAGTCATTTCACATCTCTTAAAACTCAGAGGTTGTTTCCATCCTCTCAAAGAGTTTTAATTGGGTCATCATTTCTGGCTTCCATGATAGTTGGAAGTGAAAGTTCTCTGCTGTTCAGCTAATAATATATTCCAACAGACTGCATAAAAACAGTCATCTTGGCTCTAAGTGATCCTGTATGGTTTCTTTGCAGCTGGAAGGCAAATGATCAGGGCAATATCGGGGAGTTCTCCCTGCAGGCAGCTGGGCCAGTGTGAGCCTCTGAAGGCAATGAGGCAGGGAATGATTTTGTCGGGGCACTAAAGGGCCTGCTCCTCTTTGGGGCACCTTGGTTCTCAGGCACAGTAACTGGAACGGACGGTTGCTACCAGCCTCTTCACCTGGACTCAGGCCAGCTGACAGTCAGGGTAGGAAGCGGCTCGCCTACCCCTGGTCCATGGGACAGGGGCCTCCCCCGGCCAGCATCTCAGCAGGAGTGTGAGACGCAGGCCCTTCCGACTTCTCACTGAAGTGGCCATTCTCAAGACCACTGCTTACAAGTATTCAAGAACATACTAGTCCTGAGCCAGAGTGACCATGCAGGGACAGGGCACTTGCCTTTCCTGACATCATCCTGCGTTCAATCCCTGGAATCCCATACGGTCGCCTGAGCCTGCCAGGAGCCAGCCCTGAGCACAGAGGCAGGAGTCAGCCCTGAGCACCACCAGGTGTGGCCCAAGAACAAGCACAAAGAATGTGCCACTCTGGTGTCAAATGGGCTGCAGATGTTCTAGCTTGGCGAAAACCAGCGGAGGGTGCTACAGGGCCAGGCGGTCCTTATGTTCAATGAGCAGGAATGGAATTAATCACGGTGGTTCGGAACACCCTCTCAGACACATAAGGGCCTCCTGCTCCGAGAATTCTGAATCTCACTTCTGCTCTCACAAGGAGAGGTCAGCATGAGAAATAACCTTGCCCCTCCCTGTGCTAAATGAATGTGTGGATGAGACCGGCTTTAAAATTTACATTCAGAAAACATTGATCGTATGTTCATGATTTAAACCCTCATGAGCAAAGATATTATTTGGCTTCTGACTCGGTGAGGTTGCAGAATCTTGATTAATACAGAGATTAACCTAAAAAATGGCATCCAATATTACATTAGCATCGGTTTTGACCTTTGAGAAAATATGAATGTCTAACTGTAAATCCCAGAGGCAGGAGAAAGAATGAGGGCTTTATAAAATTAGTGTCCAAAGGACTCGACTCTAATTTAGTTTTAATCAATGTTCAGGATCTTTTCAAATCATAGAAAACAAAACCAGAGCTTATTCAAAGAATGCTCCTACCAGGTAGTTTCAGAACAGTTTAATATTGTCTAAATATTTTCTCTCCTTTATTGAATTTTTCAACTTGCTCTTTTGTGGTCACAGTGATTAGAATTTTCTAATAAATATAAAAAACAAAGAACTGATTAGTGCCTTGTGAAGACTAATTTTCAGACATTAAGTGTTGTCTCTAACATTGAAAAAACAATCATATGAATTAACACTGTGTGTTGCCTGGGTTATGCCCAATGGCGTGTCCCTGGGTGGAGTATCCAGGAAGGAATGAATGTACAGGAAGGAGTTTCCAGTAGGGGTATTCATGAAAAGGTAGCATGGATGAGTATTAATAGGAAGGTATCCAAGGAAGTGTTTCCCATAGGAGTGACTAATGGAAAAGTGACCATGGAAGTTTCCCAAAGGAGAAAGTGTCCATGGATTGACATCTATGGAAGAGTGTCCCATAGAGGAAAGCACACTGAGGGCCATACATGAAGGGTATCTAATGGAAGTGTGTCCAAAACAGCTGTGTCTCATGGCAGTGTGTCTGTGGAGGGGTGTTTGTAGCAGAGTACATATGGAGGAGTACTACAGAGTGGTATTTTTAGAGTACCTATGAAAGAGTACTACAGGGAAGTATCTATAGAGTGCCTATGAACAAGTATTACAGAGAAGTGTCTATAGAGTATCTATAGAGAAGTACTACAGAGAAGTGTCTACAGAGTGCCTATGGAGGAGTGCTACAGAGAAATATCTATAGAAACATGAAGGAATATTACCTCTGAAGGAAAATTATTGAGGAGAATCTATAGAGTACTTATAGTACTTATGGAGGAGTACTACAAAGAAGTATTTATAGAGTATCTACAGAGTAGTCTTCTGGGAGGCCCTTTCACAGTAGAGTGTTCCATGGAGAACTATCTATTGAGGGGGTCTACGTGGAAGAGTGTCTGTGGAGGAATATCTATGTAAAAGTACCTGTAGAAGAGTGTTTGTGAGGAGTATCTGTAGAGGAATCTCTCAGGGAGGAGTGTCTATGGAGAAGTACTCACAGAAGAGTGTCTATGGAGGAGTGTCTGTGGAGGACTCTTTCATGAAAGAGTGTCTGTGGAGGAGAATCTATGGAACAGTATCTGTGAAGGATTGTTTCTGGCGGAGCATCTACAGAAAAGTCTCTCAGAAGGATTGTCTGTGGAGAACTGCCTGTGAAGAAGTCTCTCATGGAGGAGTGCCTGTGGAGAAGTGTCCATGAAGAAGAGTCTGTGGTGACGTCTCTCATGGAGAGTGACCACAGCAGGTGTCTGTGAAGGAATCTATCAATGGAGGAGTGTCTTGGAGAACAGTGTCATGGTGAACAAAGTTTATTCCATGTCAGGAAATGAAACAATCAACTCATATCTACTCATAAAATGATCCCTTCCAAAGAGAATAAGCCAAACCCTCTCTCACATTCAGCACAGAGGATCCCTGAGGAGAGAGGAGTGAGAGAACAGGGCGGCTCTGAGGGACTGAAGAAAGGATGCAATCAAACTCCCATCTCTCCACACAGCTCTCAATAAACTCAACCGTTCAATATAAAACAAAAATAAAAAACCACATCCACCCCATGCCTTCCACATCACCAGAATACAGAAAGCACAAAACTGCACTTCTCTTGGTGGCAAAGAAATCAACACCAATTCCCACAGAGCTCTCCCTCACGCTCTTGTTCCTGACTTTCCTAAGAGCTGAAAGATACATGAAACTTCATGAAAAAGATAATAATCTCCAAGACTTGAGCGAAAAACAGCCATTACAAAGCGAAAACCAATCCCAAGTGTAAAACCACTGAAATCAATCTTCCTGGGCCATCTAACCCAAGCCTGAGAGGATTGAAATTAATCCTCCTGCACCAAAGGATGGACCATAGGGAAAGGGAACAAATGTTCAGAGAGTAAAAGCTGGCAGCCTTGGCTAGCAAACATCCTTTCTCAGGAAGGAGAGGAAAGGTAGGCGTGCAAGGGAGAAGAGAGACTGCAAGAGGGATGAATGCAAGATGGAAGACAGAAAGACAAAAGGGACAGACAGCTGACAGATAGCCTCCATCAGCAGAAAATAAAGGCTCCATGAAATAATCACAGTCCACTGCACCAGCTTCAGAGGATGCTCTTGGACAAGAAATGCTCCAGCTGGCCCCAGTGGCCAGCCTCATCTGTGAACTGCAAGGCTGAGAGCAGATTTCATCCTTACAAGAAACATGAGTTCTCATCATGAGAATCCAAACAGCATAGCTGATAAAGTGGTTCTCCAGGGATTCAAAAATGAACTAGGAAGAAAGAAAGCTACTACAATAGCCTGCAATGGATTTCATACTCTTAGTAAGTACTGAGACAAAAAGGGGAAAAAAACTGGTCCATTCTTGGGTTTTGGCACTAAAAACAAAACAAAACAAAATAAAGCACTTTCAATATAGCAAAGGACAAAATGAGAGGAAATAAAAGGAAAAGTATATAAAGAGAAAACTCACACCATCATGCCAGAAATGAAGATGAACATAGATGATGTTTCAGAAAAATGAAAGGGAGCTTGTACTTTTTACAATAATGGATTAATGTTTCATTTATAGTAAAAGTTCTTTGTCTCTTCAGGTGCTGTATTATATCTATAAAGATTTTTATTACAATTTTTACTTAGACATTATAATATGATATTTTCTAACATAAAGGCAATATTCCATTAGGATGAAACACAAATTTATACTTCTATAGACTTACTCAGATTTTTCCCTTAAAATTTTCTAAATTCTTTTCTCCTCACTCTTACTAAATTGTTTATTTGTAGGATTTATCTACTTCATGTGAATTAATGAATCATGAACACTAGATGAAGGACAACCATGTGAACAAGCTGGATTCCGAAAAGGATTCAGTACCATCAACCATATCCACACAATAACCAAGCTCATTGAGGTATCTCGGGAGTTCAAGATGCCACTCTGTCTAATGTTCATTGATTTAAAGAAGGCCTTTGATTCTGTTGAGACGGAAGCGGTCATGGAAGCCCTAGCCAATCAGGGCGTACAAACTCAATACATCAGGATCCTTCATGAGCTCTACTGCGGATTCACTACCAAGATCTCACCATTCTACAAAGAAGTAATCATCCATATCAAGAGAGGGGTTCGGCAGGGTGATACCATTTCACCAAAACTCTTCAGTGCCACCCTCGAGAACATCATGCGACGACTGGAATGGGAAAACATGGGAGTGAAGATAGATGGTCGGCAACTACACCACCTCCGCTTTGCTGATGACATCGTTCTAATAACACCAAACATCAACCAAGCGGCACAAATGCTGAACGACTTTGACCGTGAATGTGGAAAGGTCGGACTACAGCTGAATCTTGCGAAGACAATGTTTATGAGAAACAGCCTTGTTCCTGACGCTCCATTCGCTCTCAACGGAACCACCATCTCCGAATGCAACAGTTATATATACCTAGGTCGAGAAATCAACATGATGAATGACCTGGCACCTGAGTTGCGCAGGAGGAAGAGAGCGGCTTGGAATGCCTTCAAGAGCATTGAAGAAATAACTAAAAGGACAAAGAACCTCCAGCTACGAGCACATCTCTTTGATTCCACTATTCTTCCTGCATTAACATATGCCTCAGAGACCTGGACCCTACGAAAACAGAATGAGAACACTATTCGGTTCTCTCAAAGAGGAATCGAAAGAACTATGCTTGGAATATCACGATTCACTCAAATGAGAGATAGAATCCGGAGTTCTGATCTTCGTCAACGCTCAAGAATCAGGGACGCTGTCTCATTTGCCAAGACATCAAAAATCAGATGGGCTGGACACGTAATGAGGTTTACAGACAACCGCTGGACTAGAGCCATTTACTGATTGGATTCCACGGGACATCAAAAGATCACGTGGACGCCCACCTATAAGATGGTCAGACTTCTTCGTCAAGACCCTAAATGATCGGTTTGAGGCTCTACATGTTCCTAAAACGAACAGATACCATTGGGCTACGCTAGCACGCAACCGGGATGAATGGAGACGTTACTGGCACCCGCTCGAATTAATCGATGAATAACGGGGACTAAGTGATTAAGTGATGTGAATTTTAAATTAGCATAAAATTAGTCACGCTATTATTTTTTTCATTTATATACCTATAAAAATAGAAAGGTAGTTTTGGGGGGAAATTATCAATTTATCACTGATTTACAATTTTGTAGAATTGTAAGTGGTTAGCTTTCATCACCAATATGTGTTGTAGTATCCTAATCTCCACAATAAATTCTGAAAGGAGATTCTCTTCTATGTGGGATATAAAGAAATACAGTAAAGGAACAGCAAACAGCCAACTAGAGATTCAGCCCATAGAACTCGTGAGCTCCGAGAGGTGAGCAGGTATTTCTGGATGTAACATGCAGCCAAATTCTTAGAATTCTTAAAGCTCCAGTCCCTTCCCAGCAACTGTGCTTTCCAAAATTCATTTCCAGCCATCAGGACTAAAATATAAGTTGTTCTATGAAGACAGTCTTCACATCCCTTATTATTACATGCAACAGGGGGCACCTAAACACCAGGAAAAGAAGAAAGCGTGCTGGACCCACAAGCTGCCCAGATCAGCTGACTCTGTTTGCAGTTAACTGCTTCCCATCTCAGTAAGGAGAGAAGGAGGGACAGCACAGAAGGCAGAGCTCTTGCAGGTCTCTGCTCCTCTGAAAGAGAAATCGCTTGCAGAAATCTCACAGGGAGAGACCAACAAGACAAGGCAGGACATTGTGACCAGGGCCACTCCCAGGCACCCAAGTTATGAGTGTTCTTTGTATTTTATTACTCTGCACGTTTTCCTTTTAAACACACACCTATATATTAGGAGAACTGGGAGCCAACAAGGCAGTCACCTTGCAGCAGAGAATATTTCGAACGAGGTGGCTAAGAGGCAGAGGCACCCCCAGCCCTTCTGGTGGGGGTCTTGGCACCCTTGTCGCAAAACTCCCGTTTTTGAATGGTGTGCTCACACATGCACCCTGGAATACTTCCTGCTGGGTCTGGGGAGAGAACTGCCCACACACGGCCTTCCACCCAGCTGCACCCGAGTCAGGACTGTGTCTGTTTGAGTTCGTGTCTCTAATAAGAGTGCATGGGCTGGAATCCCTAGAAAAGAGCTTCCTCTGGAGGTTTCACACAGCCGAGAGAACTGAAGGGATAGCTCGAGGGTGGAGGTCCAGGGTGGGGAGGCCCCAGCACCGTTCTCTTAGAGCTCCAGCCAGTGGCATGCATGGAACGAGGGTCTTCCCACAGGGCTGAGGCAGGTGCAACACTAAGCATCCCCTTCAGAACTGGGCCTCTGAGTCCAGCCGATGATCATGTAAAACATTTCACATATTTTATTAAGCAATATTAAGCACACATCCTTCGCAAGACTGCATTCATTTGTGGAGTATAAAATAACATAACACAAAACTGACACCCAAGGACAGTAGATACAAGGGCCAGGAATATCGCCCCATAGTTGGAAGCCTGCCTCATGAGCATGGGAGAAGGCAGCTGGAATAGAAAAGGGATCACTAAGAAAATGATGGTTCGAGGAACCGGTCGGGATGGGAGATGTGTGCTGAAAGTAGATAAGGACCAAACATGATAACCTCTCAGCATCTGCATTGCAACCCATAATGCCCAAAAGTAAAGAAAGAGTATGGGGAATCTTGTCTGCCATGGAGGCAGTGGGAGGGTGGGAAAGGGGGGTATGCTGGGTATATTGGTGGTGGGGAATGTGCACTGGTGGAGGGATGGGCGTTTGATCATTGTGTGACTGCAAGTCAAACATGAAAGCTTGTAACTATATCTCACCGTGATTCAATAAAAAAAAAAAACCAAATCCTTCGTAAGCCAAATGTCCAGATCTGTCACTGATGAGGTAAAAACTCAGGAGAAACAGACCAGGCCGGGAACAAAACTGTGTTCACATGTCCCTCTAGCTCTCCACCCACAGAGCCAGCTGAGCACTTCCTCCCTGCTAAAACTTTCAGGGCTCTGGTCCTAAATAGTCAGAGGAAGGACACGCCGACCTTGGGGCCGGGCACAGCTGGGACTAGAAGCTGGGTAGAAGGCTCCTACCTTCCCCTTCTGGGCATCTTTAGTCCTTAGAAATCAGACACTCTGCAACAATGCCTGAGCCCAGCTTCCCAGTACCTGGAGAATTCCATGAAGGAGAAGCCGTAGCCATGCTGCTCTGCGATGCCCGCACACACCACATTGGCCGACGCGCCGATCAGTGTCCCGTTTCCTGGCATGAGGGGCAGAGTCACTGCTCAGTGTCTTGCAGGCACTTCCATTTCAGCCACCTGTGAAGCATCTGCCGGGGGCTTCTCCAGCGGCCCACACAGTGCTGGTGGGGTGAACGCCACCTCCCACTGATGGGGCAGTGCTGGGCATACACAGCACTCAGATAAAACCAGATGCAGAAGGGCTGGAGCGATAGCATAGCGGGTAGGGCATTTGCCTTGCATGCGGCCCACCCAGGTTCAAATCCCAGCATCCCATATGGTCCCCTGAGCACCGCCAGGAATAATTCCTGAGTGCAGAGCCAGGAGTAACCCCTGTGCATCGTTGGGTGTGACCCAAAAAGAAAAAAAAACAGATGCAGAGAGATTGCCACCAGCCTGGTCCAGTCCTGGCACTCCAAAGGGCCCCCCAACCCCCCCAAGAGTAACCTCTGAGCAGAGTCAGGAGTAAACCCTGAGCACTGCCAGGTGGGGCCCAAAAATGAAAATAGAAACTAGTGAGGGGGGACAGAGAGATGGTATGTTTAGAAAAGGCTCTAACTGACCACAAATGGGCTTTGCTTTTTGCTGCTAGCCTGGAAACGCACCACAGCCACGGAGTCCTTCTCGCTGGCCCTCACTTCCATCCCTGCCATGCTCACCTCCACCCCTGCCCTCACTTCCGCCCACAGCGTGCCCATCCTAATAAAGCATTAGCCTGCAGCCTTCTGGCATCTGCTGCATCCAGAAAACCCAGACCAAGGCAGAGGGTTCTTAAGGCAGCTTTGGGTGTCGCTCCTGGTGAAGAGGCAAACCAAAGGGTGGTGGGATCAGCGGAACGCTGTCTGTCTGCTTCAAACTGCCTGGCGAATCACACCCCATCTCTGTTTCCCAGATGGTAGACCATTTGCATGGGCTCGAGAGTGCACAGAGCTGAAGGCACCTGCCCTGCATGCAGGAAGCCTGAGATCAGTCCCCAGCTTTACCTGGGCCCCTGGGTCCCTGGGCCCCACCAGCAGTGATCCCTGTGGACGCTCCGGTGTAGTCCCAAGACCAACGCCAAGGCTGGTTTCCACCAGAAAATCACCCTCAGGCCCTCCTGCTGCCCCTGACGCCCACACCAGCATCCCCTTACCTCCCAGGCAGGCGCCCATGGCCAGGGCGTACATGAGTGGGGGCGCAGGCAGGCTGACTTCAGGGTCTCGGCTCAGGGACAGGAGCACCGGGACCTGCAGGGGACAGCAGGGGGTGCTGCCACCAGTGCCCGAGGTTCGGCACTGAAACCCCACCAGGCACTTTCTTTTCTTTCGGGGATACGGGGCTTGGGGCCACACTGGCAGTGCTCAGGGCTCAATCCTGGTGGGCTCGAGGAGCCTAGGGGGTGTCAGGGATCAGACCTAGGTCAGCTAAGTGCAGGTAGGTGCCAATCTGCTGTGCTATCACTCTAAGCCTGGTATAAGTTCTCTGCAATGGAGGAGCAGGAGATGCAGCAGAGCATCGGGCGATGGGGGCCTCACCCTGAGACAATCTCTGCGGGGCTGACTGGCCAAGTGGCAGGGGCTCCAAGCCCAGACCAGCCCTGTACCCACACGGGCTGGGGTTCCCAGGGAATGGCAGGAGCACCAGCCTGACTCCAACTCTCAGCATCTTGCAACATATTAATAACAACAACAGTCAAAGGCTGTTTTTTCCATAAGGAGAAACTGAGTATCCTGAAATGACACATCAGCTCGGACCAGCCCTGTCCACCTGTCCTTGCGATGGGCTGGATTTCGCAGTTACTACCTCTGGCCCAGTGACATCCCCTCCTCCCCCAAGGTGACACATGACTCACCATGGTGGCAGTGAAGGGGATGTTGTCAATCAGGGACGAGGCGATGGCAGACACCCAGACCACCAGAACGATGGCAGCGGCCAGACGCTGACCCTCCGGAACCATCTGGAAAAGGCAGACACAGCAACGCTGTGTACCCAGCTGCACAGGGGTAGCAGGAGGACACAGGTCTGGGACAGAGCAGTGGCCACAGGCTATGGTTCTCACTCCCCTAGCCAAGGGCAGAGGCTTGCCGGGAGAGGACACACCTGACCCACCCAGCCTGGGCAGCACAGCACAGGACACTGCCTTAATTGGATCCAGGGTGGACGGTGGCCATATGAACCTGTGGGCAGCTGCCCTGCTGGACCGGCTCTGTGTCTGGGCAGCGTCCAGCATCTCAGGGCTCAGAATGAAACAGCTTCCCCAAGGGGCTTCTTTTATATAAGTTGCCAGGAGTGACCCGTACAGAGGCCGAGTAAGCCTTGAGCATTCCATAAAAAAATAACATAAACCTGGCAGATGGGGTGAAGGCAGGCCTGGGGGTGCTTCCTGTTTCCCCTCTCACTTCCAGGCATAAGCCCCTCCAGATCTTCCTGTGGCTTGGGGCGGGGGGATTGGGGGTACACCTGGTGATGCTCAGGGGCTACTCCCGGCAGAGCGCAAGAGACCATACAGGATGCTGGAGATCAAACCGGGTTGGCTGCATACAAGGCAAGCGCCATCTCCACTGTACTATTGCTCCAGTCCCCTACATATATATATATATATATATATTTTAAACAAAATCACAGAAGCAGCATCTGGAGCACCATCTCCCCCCATCGCAGCATGGAACGTACCTTTATTAGCAACGCGGTCTGCTCTCCAATGTACTCTATTAAGTGCAGGTGTGCCAGGGCCTAGGCAAAGCAGAGGGTGGAGGATGAGATCTGCTACACTGGGCGGGCGAGCGCTTGGAAACCGCAAGCAGAAGCGAGGCACATGTTCTCATTCCCCACAGAACATCAAGCTCCAACACCGTCTCCAAATCACCCACCATCGCCAAAGACCCATCAAGGCAGGGAGAGGAAGCATGGGGGTCTCACTGGATTCCTGGGTCTCACTAAATCTCCTGAATGCCCGCGTTTCATTTAATTCACCACCTGCAGCCTCGGGTGTGGGTCCAGGCTAGTGAACTGCCTTTCAAGTTAGTTGCCTTTCAAATTCCCTTTTAAAGTTAAACAGCACAAGGGGCCAGAGCCATAGGACAGCAGGGAGGGTGTTTGCCTTGCACACATCCAACCCAGGTTCACTTCCCAGCATTCCCTGTGGCCCTTGAGCACCACCAGGAGTGATGCCTGAGCACAGAACCAGGAATAAGCCTTGAACACCAGGAAAAACAAAATACAGTTAAACAGCACTGTTCTGGAAGAATCCAAGGAGAGGCTTCCCTGAGCTGCCAGGGAAAGGGGGACAGTCCCTCTGAAGCAGCGGCTCAGCTCTGCCCCGAAGACCCAGTACACGGGTGAGGCCAGCTTTGGAGCAGAGTGGTGGGTATGCGGGGTCCATCAGGACATGCCAGGACTACAGCCAGCTTCTCCTGGACATGGTCCCGGATGGGTCTGAACTGCCCCCACACACGCAGACGGCCCAACAACCTGGGTCCTCAGAGCAGCATGTTGGCTTGCCCAGGCCCACCCTCCGCCAGGTTCTCTAACACAGCCACTGGACCAGCAACTCTCAAACAGGGACCCCCAGAATGCCAAATGGTCCAGCCTTTTTAGAAAATACGGACCTTTCTCAGAAAAACTAGAAACTGAGCTTCCATTTGACCCAGCATTACACCTCTCCTGGGAATATACCCTGGGGGCCCAAAAACACACAGATGAATGGATAAAGAAATCATGGCACATCTACACAATGGAATACTATGCAGCTGTTAGGAAAAAATGAAGTAATGAAATTTGCCTATAAGTGGATAGACATGGAGAGTATCATGTTGAGTGAACTGAGTCAGAAGGAGAGGGACAGACATAGAATGATCGCGTTCATTTGTGGGATATAAAAATATATATAGTAGAAGACTAATAATATCCATGGCCAGGGAAAGCAGGGATTAGGAGGACCGGTCAATGGCTGTATCTAACCACAAGTGTGTGTGTGGGGCTGAGGGTAGGTAAGATAGAGAAGAGACCAGTATGACAATAATAGCCAGGAATATTCATGCCGGACTAGATCTGAGGGTTAAAAGTAGCTAAAGGGATTTTCTTGATAAACTTTCAGTATCAATATTGCAAACCGCAATGCCCAAAAGTGGGGAGCGGGGGAGAGAGAGAGAGAGAAAAGGCACCTGTCATAGAGGCAGGCAGAGAGGCAGGTGGGGTGAGGGGAGGGAACCTGGGGACACGGGTGCTGGGAAATGTACACTGGCTGAGGGATGGGTGTTAAACTACTGTGTGACTGAAATCCAATCATGAACAGCTTTGTAAGGGTCTCTCTCACAGTGATTCAATTAAAAAGTTAAAAAAAACAGAGAACAGCCCCCCGGGAGATTTCGGGGGGGGGGGACTGTAGCATCAGTGGCATCAGTGCATGAGACACAAGGGCCAATTGCTGTGTGTGTGTGTGTGTGTGTGTGTGTCTGTGTGTCTGTGTGTCTGTGTGTGTATGTGTCAAGGTTGGAGAAATTTAAGAAACTAAGTCACAGGATCAACCTGTTGTGAGCAGGGTTTTTTTGGGGCGGGGGGGGGGGTCACACCCAGTGATTCTCAGAAGTTACTCCTGGCTCTGTACTCAGGAATTTCTCCTGGCAGTGCTCAGGAGGACCATATGGGATGTCGGGGATTGAACCCAGGTCAGCTGCATGCAAGGCAAATGCCTACCTTGCTGTACCTTGTTCCGTGTCTGGGGTTCTAAGCAGGTTTTGCCAGCTCAGCCTGAGGACACACTGACGCCATATCTCTCCCCGCCCCACCCCCGCACTGGAACCACCCAAATGCCCCCAGCAGTGCCAGTTTTAGCTACAGCACAGACCCCCTCCTGCTAAGTACCACAGCTTACATAAATGGGGCTGTCTGTCAGGAGAGATGCCCAGGGGTCAGCATCAGCTTCGTGCTGAATGCACCTTGGCAGGACTAGCCTCAGGCCCAGAGTTTGATCCCAGTGCCACCCACATGCACCAAGTCCAAGCACCTCTGCTCTGTGGGGTGGGTGGCTGCTGGGATGGGAGAGCCACAACCGAGGGGTACTCTGTCCTGCCCCCATCACTGCAACAACGACCAGGCTTCAGCCCCAAGGAGAAGCAGCCAGGGCTCCGTGAGACCTTCCGCTTTAACAGTCCTTCCACTGCTTTTTACTTCCGGTTCAGGCCACACAGCATGCTCAGGGGCTATTCTAGGCAAAGTGCTCAGGGGACTCGGCAGAACTAAATCTAGTGCTCATCCTCTGAGCCTCCCTTCAATCCAACAAGACTGTACTTGACACTTCATGCTAAGTGAAATGAGTCCAAAAGAGAGGGACAGACACAGAATGACTGCATCGTTTGTGGAATATAACATAATATGAAACACACCTAAGGACAGTAGAGACAAGGGACAGGAGGATCGCTCCATGGTTTGGAAGCCTGCCTCATGAGCTGAAGGAAAAGGCAGTTGGGATAGAGAGGGGGCCACTAAGTCAAAGATGGTTGGAGGGATCACTCAGGGTGAGAGATGTGTGCTGAAAGCAGATAAAAGACCAAACACAATGGCCTCTCGTACTGCAAACCCTAATGCCCCAAAGCAGAAAGACAGTAAGAAGGAAGGTTCCTGCCACAGAGGCAGGGGGTGGGGTGGAGTGAGGGTGGCAGAAGGGATACAGGGTACATACGTGGCGAAAAGTGCTCTCTGGTGGAGGGAAGTGTGTTCAATCATTGTATGACTGAAACTCAATCATGGAAGCTTTATAACTGTATCTCAAGGTGATTCAATTATAAATATTCAATAAAAATATAAATTTAAAAAAACTGTGTCCAAACGGGTAGATTAAAACTCCACAGAGCCATCCCTGCCCCACTTTCTCCTTCTGAGGTTGAACGCCTCGACACGTCCCCCACTGCTGAGTCAGCGGGGAGATCTTAAACAGTTACAAAAGCCACTTACCATTTCAGATCCCCAGAAAAAACAAAATGAGGACAAGTCACATACTACCCCTTAGCAGGAATGTCCGGTCAAGACATACTTCTCCGTCTCCCAAGAGATTCAAAAGTGATCTGAATTCTAGCCGGAAAGGTGTCTGTACCTAAACTGTCTCCTCCTGCCAACTTCTCTATGTTCAGCGAAAAAAGCGCTGGCCTTGCGTGCAGCAGACCTGGATTCAGCCCCCAGCACCCCACATGGCCCCCTGGATTCGGCCCCCAGCACCCCACATGAGCACCACCAGGAGTGACCTCTGAGCAGAGAGTCAAGGGTCAGTCCTGAGTACTGCCAAGTTTGTCAAAAAAAACGCAAACAAAACTCAGCACAATGCGGCTCCTGGACCCCAAAGACTCTCAAAGGCTCCCCATCTTCAACAGTGCAATGTGAGTGTCTGACTTGGGACACATGGGAACTGCAGGATTAGACTCGAACTGTGTGCTTGTGCGCTTAGGACCAGAGGCATGGAGAGGCAGGACCCCCTGGAACTGTGTATGGCATTACAGGGAGAACATAGGGCTGGGGGGGGGGGGGGGGGGGGGCGGGGGGAGGGGGGCAGGGAGGCAGTAAGGGTAAAGGCATGAGTGCAGGCGCGGGTGGGCGTGGTCAGGAATGTAAGATTTATGACCCTGGAGTTTCACATGTAAGAACTCACAAGAGACCGGGGTTCGCACTGCCCAGGCTAAGCCAATAATCAAAGCCCCTGATAACAGCTGCAAGCAGGGCGACCTCCTGAGTGCCCACAGGCAGCTCCACCTTTATTGCTTCTTCCCATCCGTGTCAGTAAGTTTAGGGGACGGATGCTGAGGAGTCTTGAGTATCTTGTCTCAGAATTTAGAACCCGGAGCTGAGCATGAATCTGGCTGATGCCAGTAGTCTGTGCTCTCACACCCACTGGACGCCAACCACCACCTGGTGTAGAGACACCTCATCCCAGCAGAGGGCGCCCCAGTCACAGCATGGGAGGGCACCTCCCCGCCTTGCATTTCCCTGGAGTGGCAGGGGGTGGTGGGTGCACTGCATTGTTCCTTTGATGCAGTGGTTTAGAGTGGAGAAGGCTGGCCGAGTTAGGGTGACGGGAATGAGGAGGGCGTCATCCTGAGCTGACAGCATCTTACAGCGCCACCCCCCCCCCAACCATGCAGATGGCACTGGCAGGTCCAATCCAGTGACTGTCCTGGGTCCAGCACATCACGGGCCCGGCTGACCCTAAGCTTCCCTGCTTCAGGCTACTCTTGTCTGCGGGAAGGATATCAAAGACACGGATTTATGCCATGAGCAGCCCTCCTGTTACTTTGGGTGCCATGGGTTTGGTACTCGCGGGCTTTCGCATATGAGCTACTCGGGGGCCACAGCCCAGACCCAAGTGTTCAATCCCTGCCACAATGTCCCAGGGGTCCTCGTCCACCCTCTCCAACCCTGGGTAAGCTTCCTGCTGAGGACCAGCTCCCAGCTCACAGTCTCTGCTGCCTCTGGTAGTCTGCTCCACCATAGAAGGATCGACAAAGTCGACTCAGAAAAGACATCTGCATCCCTGTGTTCATTGCTGCCAACTTCTCTTTTTAAGGCATTGTGATTTACAATATTGATAACGGCAGTTTCCTATAGGAAACACTCCAAGCCCAGACCCCAGAGCGTCACTTTCCTCCCTCTCTGTCCCCCAGGCCCCTGACAGTGATAAGCTTCCTAGGAACAGCAATCCTCAGCTTCTGCTGCCTCTGGGAATTTGTTCCTTCTTCACTGTGTCTCCTTATATCTGCATATGAGACAGATCAGTCTGTCCTTCTCAGCAAGGAATTCTCCAGATCTCCAGATGATTTTCTCTTTTCTCAAGCAAACTTTAAATACAATTATAAATGCCCAGAGGGGAGGCTTGGGCAGGGACCTAGGACAATGGTTAGGGCACATGCCCAGAGGCCCTCTGCCACTTCCGAAGTGGCTCCACTTCTGAAGCCGAATGGTCCCCAGCACCAGCCTGATGGGCCAAGAACTGCTAGGGGGAGCCCCAGCCTCAGTCCTAGTGATGACAATATGGTGTCAGGAAGACAGAAGTGATAACACTGCTGTGGACGCAATTCCAAACACCTGCCAAGCCTGTGGCAGATCCCAGCCCCGCACAGGGTCCTCCAGGACCACCAGGAGTGTCCCAGGACCCCCAGCACTGCTGGGTGGGGAAGGGGAAACCCCTATGGAAAACAAAAAAATATCCAAGCACTGAGGTTGGAAGCGAGGGCAGGACCACCCCTACCCTGCACCCCTAGCTGGGTTCTGCAGCAAGGTGGCCAGTTTCAACTGGCACCAATACAACACCTATTTCAGGATTCTCTTTTCTTTGATCATCAAGAAAAAAATTCTGAGCTGCTTTTGATGCCATTGTTTTCTGGCCTTAATTAAACCTCTTTTATTTACTTATTTTTTTGTCAATGAAAGCATATGATATCCCCATAGATCCCAGGAAACTTTTTAAAAAATGCTGAAGTAGACTTTAGAAAATGAGCACTGTATCACTGTATCATTGTCATCCCATTGTTCATCGATTTGCTCGAGCGGGCACCAGTAACATCTCCATTCGTCCCAGACCTGAGATTTTAGCAGCCTCTCCTTACTTGTCCTTCCCAACAGTGCCGTATTGGAGGCTCTTTCAAGGTTAGGGGAATGAGACCTTATTGTTACTGTTTTTGGCGTGTGGACGGGATTCTCTCTATAGCTTGCTGGGCTCTCCAAGAGGGGCCCCAAAATTAAACCAAAGAAACCCAAAAGAACTCCTGGTGGTGCTCAGGGGATTGTATGGGGTGCTAGAAATCAAACCCGGGCCAGCCGCATGCAAGGCAAAGGCCGTACCACTCTGGCTCCATCACCAGATTTCTGGGATGGGCGAGGATGGGGAATAGCCAGACCATGATGGAGCTGATGGCCCAAAAAATGATACTATGACTTATTAAGATGAATTCAAGCAATGCTTCCTATATGGTTGGGGCGCAGATCCCAAACTGAAATCAGACAGTTCCTCCTTAGTGCCCACAAGCAGAAACTCCCCAATTCTTATCAACAGGGTCTGCCACGAGGAAAGAACAAAATGAGAAGAAATAGAGCATCAGAGCGAAACAACAGGTGCCCAGGGGCCTCTGGGCAGTGAGTTCTCGGGAAGTCGGGAAACCAAGATGGGACGGAAAAGGGTCTCTCTGTCACTGACCCTAAAGGAGACAAAAACACAATTGGTGAATACAGTAACCAAGGCCTGATAAGACCTTGGCCCGCGCAGGACCAGAAAGTCCAGACCCCCTCCAGAGAGACGCTCCAGCAGGAACAAAGGCTGCAACAGGATGGGAAGGTGGACACCAAAAGCTCCAAGCTCTTCCCCTTGCCCATGCCTAGTACAGACTCTTCTCTAGCACAAAGTCCCATGGGCAAGTTTGGGAGAAAACCTGTAAGTCAGCTCTGCAGAGGCAAGTGGGGGCCTTCCCCACTCTAGGGGGTGGCTACATGTCCACCTGTCCACCTGACGTGTGACCTCTTGGCTCTCTCCCCTCAGGAGAAGATGAGCTGGCATAGGGGATCCAGATCAGAATCTGAAGAAATTAGATGGTCTTTATTTGCAGGATACATTATATTAATTCAGAAAATTCTAAGAAATCCCAAAAGACCTATTAAACTTATAAATGTGTTTGAAGTGATCAAAGGCCACAGAACATTAATTCTATTTCTATGTAATCAGTGTACTGTATATTTCAATCTGGGTGCAAAGCACAATAGTTCATTTTGGTTTGTTCTGCAGCATACCAATACATGGTCATATAAAACTAAGAAAACAAAAGCACTAAAATAGCATCAAAGGAATCATACGGAGTTAGGAACTTAATGTAAGAAACGTTAAACTTGTACCAAAGTTTTATAAATTGCCCTTCAAATATTAAGAAAACATTGAGAAAATGAAAGAATGCCAAAGACTGAGGGAAAATATTTGCAAAACATATTGCTGATGGATAATTTGCATTCAGAATATATCTAGACTCTCAGAACTCAATAAAAAGGCAATCCATCAAAGGAGACACAGAAATGGCTAAGAACATGAAAAGATGCTGAAAATCACAATGAGATACTCTTCACAACTACAGGAATGGTTCTCATCAAAGGGAATGACAGAAGATGAAAACAAGGATGCAGGGAAACTGAATCCTAGAGCATTATGGATGTGGGTATGTATCATGGTTCTGTTACTATGGAAAACACTTTGGCAGTTTCCAAAGAAGCTAAATTTATCAGTTACTCAAAACAACTGAAACATATCGACACAAAGACTTGTGCAATGTGTACAAATGTGCAGGGCAAAAACACCCATCATACACCCAAATCGGACACATTAAATACTGATGGCTATCAACTGGTAGCATAAGAAAACAAAATACCGCTAACCATAAAGTAGGAAGCTTTGGGGGCTGGAGCAACAACACAGTGAGGAGGGAATTTGCCTTGCATGCAGCTGACCTAGGTTTGATTCCCGGCATCCCTGAGCACTGCAAGGAGTAATTCCTGAGTGCATGAACCAGGAGTAACTCCTGTGCATTGCGGGGTGTGACCGCCCCCAAAAAAAGAAGGAAGCTTTACAAAAATAAATCAAATTAGCTCCATATGCATAGGTAAGTATGGATGGACCTCACATAATCAGATCTATAATTTTTAAAAAGCAGACAGGATGGACCACAAGGGGTCCAAGAGGTAGGGCAACAGGCCAGAACACAGGCTTTGCACACAGCAGCTCCAAATTCCATCCCCAGAATCACACGCTTACCCAAATGGTCCTGGGAGTCAGCCCTGAGTACCATGAGTGTGGTCCAAAACAAGAAACAAAAATCACAAATCAGAAGATAACAAAGGATCTGCTTCCTTTGACGCAACATGCCCAGAAAAGGCAAATCATGATAGAAGAAATATTTGTGACTGCAGATGTTCCTAACTGCCCTTGACTGGAGAACTGGAACTGGCTGTAAATAATATAATGGGGGGGGGGGGGGGGGGTCTTTGAGGGGCGAGGAGAGGACACAGCCATTCTGAATTTACTGAAAGTCATTACACTGTAAACTTAAGTTGGCAGGGGGTCAGGGTAGAGATTTTCTCTGTAAATTCTATCTCAGTAAAGTACTTTGTAAAATTCCAGAGCTGGGAGCAGAGGGATTGTACAGCAGGTAGAGCATTTGCCATGCAAAAGGTCAACCCAGGTTCAATCCCGGGCATCCCATATGGTTCCCCGAGCACTGCCAGGAGTGATTCCTGGGTGCAGAATCAGGAGTAAGTTCTGAGGACTGCTGGTGTGACTCTCTCTCTACAACACACCCCGCAAAAAAAAAAAAAAAAAACCTCAATAGAAGCTCCGAACAGCAGAATGACAGCAGCTGAAGAAAAGATCGAAGAGATCCAAGATGAGAAGGAGGAACCTGGGGGAAAAGAACAGAAGGGGGGAAAGGTCTGAAAAGAAATGAACAGCATACCAGAGAGCTGTGGAAATGGTTCCAAGGGAACAATTTAAGAATCATCAGAATCCCTGAAGAACAGAGGGTGAATCTGATGAAGAAACAATAGTTAAAGAAATCATCGATTAGAATTCCCCAGAGCTGAAGATTACAGGCACCAAGATCAAGAGGCCCAAAGAGCTCCAACCCAAATCAATGCAACTGGGAAAACACATTGTACTCAAAATGACGAAATCCAGAGACAGAATACTGAAAGCAGCAGAATCACAAAGGAACTTACATACCAGAGGAAGACCCAGAAGAGTCACAGCAGATCTATCAAATGAGACTCTGCAATCCAGAAGAGATTGAAAGGAGATAGGACAGACACTCGAAGGACTGACAACATCACCAGGAATACTCTGTCCAGCTGCATTTCCATTCAGCTGGGAAGGAGCAGTACAGAGATTTTGTGGACAGGCAATGGCTGGGGGAATTCACAGCCTTAAAACCAGTCTTGCAAGAAGCATTAAAGGAGCTTCCAGAAAAAGCAAGACAAACTTACAGCGTTTGGAATTGAGTGTGGAATCACTCATGGGGCTAATGTTTGCCCTCTGCTAGATTAAGGAATGCATCATTCCTAACCTGGTCAGGGACTATATATCTACAGTAGCATTTCAACATTTCATTTATATTGAATGTTATATATCTAATAAGGTGTTTTTTCATAGAAAAAATATTTATTACGACCCTTTACTTATCAATATAGACACTTGAGCAGTGACTATAATATAGCATTTCCTAATATAAATCCAATAGTCCCTTTCTTAGGAAAAAACACACTTTTATACTTCTATAGGCCTAATCAGCTTTGTCCCTTAAATTTGTTTTAACTCTCTTCACTTACTAAATATTTTGTTGTTGGGGAGTCACACCCAGTGATGCCCAGAGGTTACTCCTGGCTCTAAGCTCAGCCAGTAGACGCTCAGGAGCCAGACAGGAGCCAGCAATTGACCCCAGGCTGGCCATATGTAAGGCAAATGCCCTAGCCACAGTCGTATCACTCCAGACACCTAATTTTTAAATTTGTTGTATTTATCTATTTCCTGTAAATCTTAAAATTTATTAGCACAGAATTCTTTATATTAATTTTTAATTTATATGCCCATAAAAATTATACAACTTTTAAAAATTTTACCCATTTATCATTGATTTACAACTTTTTGTGAAATTCCAAATTATGTGTATCATTTTCCATAATGAAAGAGGAAAACAGATGATTTTCATCTCAGATATGAGATAAAAAAAGAACACACAAGTAAGGAAATAACTAATGGTCAAGTCATTGGGACTGAAGACTTTGTCCACAAGCTGAGAGTTCACAGAGTGGATGGGGGCGGGGTCCCGGGGACACTGCTGGGGGGAAGTGGTTCTCTGGTGGGGTTTGAATGCCACACCCATGAAAAGTACCATCAACAACCAAAAAGGTGCCAATCTCAGAACCTTAATAAAAATGGTTTTCAAAAAATAAAACTGGGCCAGAGCCCAGTACAGGAGGACATTTGCATGCAGCTAACCCAGGTTCAATCCCCAGCTCCAACTGTTGTCCCTTGAGCCCCACTAGAAGTGATCCCTGAGAACCTTTAGACACAATCCCCCCCCAAAAAAAAAAACAATAAAATAGAATTGCAAAGTTTAGCATCCTCAACACAAAGTGAAGGACAAAGCTGAGAAAATGCACAGAACAGACATTGCCACCAGACAGAAGTTCCCAGGACCAGCCACGGAAGGTGGATGGGGATTATGTTTCCACTCCATGACCTCTGTGTCAGCACGGAGCACTCACACAAGAAAACTGACATTTGGGGCCAGAGCAACAGTTACAGTGGGGAGGACTCTTGCCTTGAACAAAACTGATCCCTGGAAATAATCCTTGACAGTAATTTCCCTACAGGAAAATTATTGTCAAGAATTTAGTCAAAAAAGAATGAAAACTGAATATGGCTTTTCAGCAATAGTTACAGTGGGGAGGACTCTTGCCTTGACCCAGGTTCAATCCCCGACATCGCATTTGGTCCCCCGAGCTCTGCTAGGAGTGATTCCTGAGTACAGAGCCAGGAGTCACCCCTGAGCCTCCCTGGGTGTGACACAAAAACAAAAGCCAGAAACTGCCTGGATAGCCCTATCTCACAGGGGGCACTGCCTCGTGTTTAATATGCCCAAAGGTGTCAGTCAGTCAGTCCTCATGCCCCTTAAGGGCACAACACAGACAGACAGACAGTCTCTCACACAGTCTCCTACAGAGTAATTCCACCTAAAGTCTTCTGCAAAGACAAACACGGGGACAGAAAAAAAATCATGAATAAATAACAATATTTCCACCTCTTTCAAGAATTGAAAGAGCTATGCTTGGAATATCACGCTTCACTCAAATGAGAGAAAGAATCTGTAATTCCGACATCCGTCGACGATCAAGAATCAGGGACGCTGTCTCATTTGCCAAGGTGTCAAAAATCAGATGGGCTGGTCACGTAATGAGATTTAAAGACGACCGCTGGACTAGAGCTGTTACTGACTGGATTCCATGGGATGTCAAAAGACCACGTGGTCGCCCACCTACCAGGTGGTCAGACTTCTTCATCAAGATCATGAATGATCGGTTTGAGGCTCTTCATGTTCCTAGAGCGAACAGACGCCATTGGGCTACACTAGCACACGACAGGGACAAATGGAGACGTTACTGGCGCCCGCTCAAGCAAATCGCCGATTAACGAGAAGTTAAGTGATTAAGTGAAGTGATTTCCACCTCTGGTCTTAAAGCCAAATGTTCTTTTGTTTGTTTTGGAGGGGACACACCCAGCAGTGCCCAGGACTCACTCCTGACTCTATGTTCAGGGATCACTCCTGGCAGGGCTCAGGGAACCATATGTCATGTCAGGGACTGAACTGGGGCCAGCCATATGCAAGGCCAGCATCTTTCCTACATACAATCTCTCCAGCTCCAAAATAGGTTTTTAAAATGTATTCTTGAGCTGAATTTTTGGGGATTCAATCATTTCTAGTTATTGATGGTTATAATGATACGTTAACAGGTTACCAATATTCTTACAGAGATACCAAAGGGAAATTCTTCATGGTTTAGCAAAACTAGAGAATAATGAATATTGAGTGAGTAAAAGAGGTTGAAGTTCCAATTTGTTCGTGTTTTCATCATAAATTTAGCAAATAAAGTAACTTCTTTTTAAATAAATCTGAAATTCACCATGCATCCTTAAACACAATGACTTTTCTTAATCCTAATAACCTTCCTTACTTCTTTTGCTAAAAATATCACATCAATTTTATATATACATATATTAAAATATTAATATTTTATGTTCTTTAGCTGTTAAAATACAACCACTTACCTTGTAAAATAAATTTTTACATACAAATGGAAAATAAAACCTACAGGAAAATTATTGTCAAGAATTTAGTCAAAAAAGGATGAAAATTGAATATGATTTTTCAGCAAGTTAATGCAATTAACACAAGGCACTAGTGTTCTAGATGCGACCCTTTGGGATTTACTAATTTTCTACCTGACTACACCTTCATAGATGAGGCTTATATGTTTATAAAGAAAGATTTAAAAATAATTCTGTCACAAGAGTTGAAGAAACTAAGAGCACAGATGTTACTCATTCTTTTCTATGACCATCGTTTCCATGATAATGGAAAACTTCCTCAAATGTCATGCAACATGCAAAGAATTATACAAGTAATATTATCTCCCTATTCATTTCCTGTGACTCTTCCTTTAGGCCCAATGAGCAAATTCTACCTTACAGTAGATGACATTAGATTAAGTTTATAAGCCATAGGAGAATTTAAGAGAGTCAAATAAAATGATGTCAACATACACCCCATCATCATCTTGGAGACTATGTGGAAATACAGCAGGCAGGCCTTCTTCGCTCACTAAAAACACTGAAATACAAAGATCAGGCAAAAGATCCCATTCTGAGAGACCCCATTACCTCCATCAGAACGAAGAGTGCAGCAAAGAACAGAAGTGTTGCCCATTCCACCCTGTGCAGAATGATCTCGAAGTCACGGATGTCAGCTAAAATCAACAGCCAGATGGCACCCAGGATAGCAATCCACCCTGAAAAGCAAATAAACCAACATGAAAATGTAGTTTGATTGCTAATACTTCAGTTTTTCATCTTCCCATTACCTTTTTCCTGTATGGAGGATAATTAATTAATATTCTGCAAAATGCATGTATTGAAAATGTATTTCTTTTCTGAGGGATATGCGTGTGAGTGCACATAAAACCTACACCACAAACCAAGAAAACAAAATGAACATACCTCCACCAGCCCCTTCCAGCCCTTTATGCGGCCCCAAGAAACCATTCACCTTTGCTCAGACTTAGACACTTTCTACGTTTTCTATATATATGAATCGTAGGGCACGGTGGGCTTGGGGTCTGTCTTGCTCTTCCATTCAGCTCAATTAGGGTGTCAGGGTGGCTGAATGGGCTAAGGTGCCATTCATCTCAGTTCTTTTAAGATGTTTCAATCTTGGGATGTAGGTCAGCATTTCTCTCTGATTTGTTCTGTATGTGCCAACCCGTGCTTATGTCACAACGTACATAACCCTTTTTCCAGCATAACCTAATGACCTTGACTCCAGATTATCATGAATGAACATGCCCTCAAGCTGCATGTGGGGACACACGTTCTCAGCTCCCTTATAGGCAATCATTTAGATATGGACTGGCTGCATGAAATAGCCATTTTAAGAAGTAGAAAAACTAGTCTCTTCGGAAATGGTTGCATTATTTAAAACCCTTCCAGCAGTGGAGGAGAATTCCGTTTCTAGCTTCTTTGATTTCAGACATTCCAATGGGTATGCAGTGACTAGACTAATGGTGATGAGTGCCTTTTCATGTGCTTATTTTCCCTCTGTGTATCTTCCTTTGTGACCTTTAGGTTCAAATCCTCTCCTTATTTGTTTTTATTGATTACTGTGCATAAATCCTGAGAGGAAGAAGAAACGAGGTCATAAATATTGTAGCAGGAATTGATGAGACAGAAAATAGAAAACTATTAGACAGAGGCAATGATACCAAACTCTCTATGATCAGCGAGACTAAACAAACCTCAGTCTCTCCGAGTAGCACAAATGATGTGGAAACAAAAACTCTATCAAGATGATTAGTGGCAGGACTAGAGAGTTTCCAGACGTCGAGAGAGCCCTCATTTTCCATCAATGCTACCAGCACTTGCCACAAACATAGTAGCATCTACCTGTAGGTTTTCCTACCTCAGAGGAATGGTGGGCCCAGCCAGGGACCTGATCAGACAAAGTCAAGGGGTCCAAAGAGCTGCATTACCATCTGGAAGTTCTGGGACAGAACCAGTTCCCTTATTAATTTGGGCTCTTAACAGAATTCAGTTGGCTGGCAGCTGGGAGACTGAGGTCCTCAATTCCCTAATGAATTCTGCTGAACCTCCTCTCCCCATGCTCTGTAAATGGAACAAGATGTAATGATGGCACATCTGTCTGCGACGGAGCATCTGAATATTGTAAGCCCACTGTGGAGACCCATGCTTGGAATAACGCTCCTTACAGAATATTGCTGCTCATTGTCAGTGCAGCTGGTCAGTCAAGAGCTTAGTGAGAAATAAGATGAGCCAGAGGGAGAGAGAGAAAAAGAGGAAGGGGGTGGGAAGAGGTGGGAGTGGCGGGAGGGATACTGGGAACATTGGTGGTGGAGAATGGGAGCTGGTGGAGGGATCGGTATTCGGTCATGTATGACTGAAATGTAATCAAAAAGTTTGTAAGTCTGCAACTGTACCTCATGTTGATTCATCTATCACTATCACTATCACCCTGTTGCTCATCTATTCGCTTAAGCGGGCACCAGTACATCTCCATTCATCCCTGTCATGTGCGATAGCATATTGGGGGCTCTTTCAGGGTCAGGGGGATGAGGACCATCATTGTTACTGTTTTGGGCATATCAAGTATGCCATGGGTAGCTTGCCAGGCTCTGCCGTACGGGTGGGATACTCTCTATGAGTCATCAAAAAAATTAAAAATTATTTTAGAAGATGAGCCTGAGGTTGTTTCCATGCCTGCAAACATAGCCCCCAATGAAAAGCCCAGGGCCAAGGAGACACACTGACTTTCAGATACTACTATTTAATAAATATATTTCATGACACCATGGAGATTTCTCTGCAGGAGCGTCAAGTGAAAACCTGTTGGAAAAAAATTCCCCATTCGAGACACCTCTTAGAATGTTTGTGGTATGTGGGAGGAGGTCAGGCATTAGCTGGCACTTGGAAGAGTTGATTCCCACACCTCCTTGAAGGTTCAAGATTTCCCTGCCCAGAACAACCCTCAATAGCAAGAGAACTCAAATTTGACATCAGATCTAATGGTGGAACTAACTGGCACTAGCATCATGACAAAACTTGATTGTAGGAGGAATTGCCTGGTTTGAGCAGGCAGAGAAAGTAATCTGTAGACAAAACTACCACCGGTGAAGAAGCGATGAACACTGCTGAAAGGATCACAAAGGATTCAGAGCACCAGACAAGCTTAGCTGATAAGTGGTCTCAGACCTTAGGATGACTGTCTCCCATTCTGAAAAAAAGAATGTACCGTGGATAAAAATCTCTCCAGCAGTATCATAGCCACCGAGGAATATTTATTGAAAGAAACAATCAATGCAGCAAACCTCACTGCTGTTTTATTTTGAATACCTTCCATAGCCACCACAGCTTCAGCAAATGCCATCCTTGTAGTCAGCAGGCATCAACGCCAAAGCAAGACCTTCTGTGGTCTACAAAACACCACAACTCACCGAAAATTCACTTCATGGGTAGCAGGTTTTAGCAGCAAGGTACTTAACTAAAGTGTTTTTGAAATAATGTTATTGCACACTCAATAAACTATAGTCTAAAGGAAACAGAGACCTTTAAGTCTCTCTGCCTAATTCCAACACTAAGTTTTTCTCGTAGTCTGGAGCCAAACTCATGGTATCCCAAAGTGTGACCATACCTGTATAGTTTTATGTCTGTGAAACTCCACAACAAAAAAAAAAATATAAAGAAAAGAAACTCCACAACAAGAACAACTATATATATATGTATATGTATATATATATATATATATATATATACATCTCAACTAAAATGATCAAATGCCTCAATAGATCCAAAGATCTACAAATGGCTGCTAAGCACATGGCAACTGTCTCTTGGCATTAATCGTTGGAGAAATGTAATCACTGCCATCCTGGACACTGTGCAAAGGCATTTTCCTTGCTTCTTGTTGATCCCAGTTCACGCCCAGCCTCACAAACGATCCCTGAGAACAGAACCAGGAGTCAGGCCTGGGCCCTGCTGATACATACATGAAGGAAGGTCACAGGTGGGAGTGATGCCTGAGGCCGATGTAAGGGCCGTTGTTAGGGGCTCAGACGCCTTGGGGTGAGCATGTCTGGATCCGATCCCTCCCTCCAATCATCCTCTGCCCGCTCTGGTGCTCAGCTCTCCCAAATGTGGACTGTGGCAGGAGAGGCACCTCGCTTTCAGAGCCGCCCACCTGCTGGCAGCCTCATTCACTGCCCCCTAAAGACAGACGCTGTCCGAGCTACTTCCTTTGAAAGGCACCAACTGCAGATACCTTCGCTGCATGATGGAGAGTGCACCGGGCTTCTACATAGCACCAGTCTTATCTGTCCCCCCTCCACCCTACTTAGGAACACCACGCATGCCTTTGTTTGCTCTGCATGGGGCCATGAGAGTCCCCAACTTTGGCTTAAAAATACAAATCGAGGTATTATGTGCAGGCTCCCGTGAGGGCTGGAGCAATAGCACAGCGGGTAGGGTGTTCGCCTTACAAGCGGCCAACATGGCCGACCCGAGTTCGATTCCTCCGCCCCTCTCGGAGAGCCCGGCAAGCTACCGAGAGTATTCGATATGCCAGACACAGTAACAACAAAGTCTCCAATGGAGACGTTACTGGGCCCGCTCGAGCAAATCGACGATCAACGGGAGGGCCTTTACCTTTACCTTACCCGTGAGAAATGGTGGGAGGGGCAGGCAAGGGCCTGATGGCGCAGGGCTCTCTCCCTAGGGGCTGCCAGGCCAAACCTGCCATGGCAGACAGTCTCAGGCCAGCATCCCCCTGCAGATGGAGCCGACCTGGCCCTGATCAGGCCCTCTGGCTCCCAGCAGCTACCCGGCACTGAGGATCAACAGCACCCTCACCCCACCCCAGCCCAGCCACACACTCTCTCTCACACACTCTGCTACTAGGGGACACTGAGGAAGAACAGAGCAAGGGAGGAAAGACCGCTGGTGGGGGCCTCAGGCGACTTCACGCCCTACCCTCTGCCACCGAGTCTGCTTCCCAGAACGTAGGATGCAGGGCTTTCTCCTACAGTGGCCCCTCCTCAGTCGGCCTTCTTTCTCCCCAGAGACGCTGCAGCTCCTTTAGGCCAACTGTCTGTTCTTTCTTTTTTCCGCCTCCCACAACGAGTCAGACTGGGCCCCCTTCACCCTCTTTCTAGAGCCCAGGGTCCTGGATGTGAACCAGCCACTAATGACACAGCACTTGTTGGTCCCAGTGTAGTCACCCACAAGAAAACAGAGGCTGCCTGAGATTATCTGGTGTCCTGCAGGCAACACAGACTGATGCCCCCAAAATGGATGCAAACCCCCAATACTGGGGTCACTGCTGCAGACCACCATGCTCTGAGGCACGCCGCCCCCATGCTCGGGACAGTGTGTGGCTGTAGCTGACCAATAGCTGACAAACACATTCCAACAGGTAAGATGAACTCTTCATATGATGTGTCTTAAGCCACACAGATACAGCTTCAGGGACCACGCCAACCCCTAAGCACCTACTTTGGACTCTTCATGTCAGGAGACCTATAACAGCCCCTGGGAAGGTTCTATCAGGGATATTGTAGCATCGATATCATGGCAGAGGCCAGAGAGATAGCACAGCAGGAAGGACATTTGCCTTGCACACAACAGACCCCAGTTCAATCCCTGCCACCACATATAGTCACCTGAGCATCACCAGGAGTGATTCCTGAGCACAGAGCCAGGAGTCAGCCCTGAGCATTGCCAGGTATGGCATAAAACAAAAATAAATAAATTGTCCTGGCCTGGGTAGGGATGTCATTTACCAGGCAAATACACTACAATTAGGGTATACTAAGGAGAAGGGGGCAGGGGTTGAGGAGCAAGGAGGTAAGTGAATGCTGGATCTAGTGTTCTACAGATAGGAGGCCCAGGAGTGACACCGGAGCACAGAACCAGGAGCAGCTACAAGTACTGTTGGATGGGGCCCAGAACAAAACAAAAGATAAATCTATTGGTAAAGGATTTGGGGTGCCAGCCCCAGGCCATGTGTGGGCATGAAGGGCACTTGGGGGTAGAGGAACTGTTCCCTCTCCTGACCATCACGGGGGTGGCAAGAAACTCCATCAGTACTATTAAGCCCAGAACTTTGTACCCAAGGGAAATAAAAGCCCATTTTGCTCTAAGTTTGTCTTTAAGAACTAAGAAGGGGAAAGTGAATTAGATACTGTCTCATTCAGCAGAGAGAGAGTGTGTGGCTGGGCTGGGCTGGGCTGGGGTGAGGGTGCTGTTGATCTTCAGTGCTGGGTAGCAGCTGGGAGCCAGGGGGTCTCAATCAGTGACGAAACCAGTCACAGGTGTCACATGTTGCCACACATGTCAAAGGCAACATGCACCTGTCACAGGGGCTTGGAGTGACATCAGGCTGTGACCCCATGCTCAGTGAGAAAAGCACCACCCCTTGTGCTGCCTGACCCCACACAGTCTATCGCGCCTGTGGACACGTCATTACTGAGATGACCGTCCCCTCTCCCCTGGAAGGCGGTGGGAGGAAGCAAGAGAGCTCACTGCACTTTTGCTCTGGACCCTCAAGAGTTACTGGGCCCTTAAGGAAGCGCCAATCAGTTTATCTGATAATGAAACTGCATGAAAGACCCTACCCTGCTCCTCAAGGGGCTTCTGATCACCTCTCACCCCCAGTGGCTCCTCCAACCTGTGTCTGGGGGTGGGGCTGGTTTACAATACTATTGATTATGGCTTTTCAAAGGCCCAGGAGGATTGGTCCAAGGTTGGAAGCTGCCTCAAGTGCTGCGGGAGAAGGCAGTTGGGATAGAGAAGGGACTGCTATGACAATAGTAAGTAAGTAAAGTAAAGTAAAGGCCCTCCCGTTGATCATCGATTTGCTCGAGCGGGCCCAGTAACGTCTCCATTGGAGACTTTGTTGTTACTGTGTCTGGCACATCGAATACGTCACGGGGAGCTTGCCAGGCTCTGCCGTGCGGGCGAGATACTCTCGGTAGCTTGCCAGGCTCTCTGAGAGGGGCGGAGGAATCGAACTCGGGTCGGCCATGTTGGCCGCTTGTAAGGCGAACGCCCTATCCGCTGTGCTATCGCTCCAGCTATGACAATGATAGTCGAAAATGATCACTCTAAGGTGGAGTTTATGCCCAATTCAATCAGCCTAATCAATGACTGAATTAATATAAATACTCCTACATTAAAAAAAAGAAAGGAAATGATCACTCTGGATAGGAAATGCATGCTGAAAATAGGTAAAGGAACAGACATGATAATCTCTCAGTATCTGTACTGCAAACCATAATGCCAAAAAGGGGAGAGAGAGAAAGAAGGAAAGTGCCTGCCATAGAGATGGGCCGGGGAAGTGGGAGTGAGGAGAATGGAAACTGGGAACATTGAGGTGGGAAATGTACAGTGGTGGAAGGATGGATGTGGGATCACTGTATGACTGAAAGAGCTTTGTAACTGTGTATCTCATGGTGGCTCAATTAAAGTGTGTGTGTGTGTGTGTGTGTGTGTGTGTGTGTGGTGATTTTTCATGAGCACAATACAATCACCCCGAAATAAATAAATAAATAAATAAATAAATCTCAGAAATAGAAATTGTACCAAGTATCATCTCAGACCACAATTCCATAAAAGCAGAAATCAAGCGTCCAAAGAAGGTGGCAAAGAAACCAAATCCCTGGAAACAAGACATCACCTCGGTGGCTCTTGGATGACGAGGAGGCCAACAGAGAAGCACGGGGTGGGGAGGAGGGGGCTGCCACCTCTGGCCAATAGATGTGCCGAGCAGTGCAGGTGCCACCAATCCAGCTGCAGCCTAAGGATATGAGAGCAACAGGAGCATCCAAAAAGGTTCCTGAGGGGGTATGGTGCCGCCAGCAGGTCAATCTGCACCTGAGAGGCAAGTGCATCAGCAGCCTGATGGCACCTTCAGACTTCCAGATACCCCCAAATTGCTGCTGTGCCTTTGGCCAGACCCCAAAAACTTGGGGCAAAGTTTACCAAGAAAGTAAACGGCCAAAAGTTAGGTATGTGGGAAACACGCCCACAAACCACCTCCGGCTCAGCTATATAATTGGAGGCATGGCCTCTCTGGTTCCTGATCAAACTGCTTAACGGCCATGATCCCAGAGACTCAGAAACGAATCTTGAAACCCAGCGGCTTTTGGCAGAAATGCGTCTGGTCTCTGCAGTAGGCTACCGGTGCTGGGACAACCCAGGTGGGAATAGGTTTCGTGCCTTGGCCTGTTCCCCCTTGCGGCCCAGTGACCGCCATCCTTCTGAGGCCACTGGATAGTCACATTTGGGCCCCCAGTGACAAGACACACAGGGCCTCACGGGATGGGGGTGGAGCCGGGCTTGTCCTCCCCACCCCAACGAGACCCCAAGTCATCGCCCACGAATGGCCTCTCTGGCTCCTGATCAAGCTGCTTAATGGCCATGGTCCCAGAGACTCAGAAAAAAAATCTCAAAACCCAGTGGCTTTTGGCAGAAATGCGTCTGGACCCCACAGTACGTTACTGTCGCCAGGCCACCCCAGGGAGGAAAGGGTGTTGTCCCTCCGCCTGCTCCCTCTTGGCGACTTGGTGGCTGTCATCCTCCAGAGGCCATTGGACAGTTAGGCTTGGGCCCGCAGTTACAAAACTTGTTGGGCCTCACGGGATGGGGAGGTGGTGGAGCCGGGCCTGTCCTCCCCACCCCGAGACCCCAAGTTATTGCCCACAAACGGCCTCTCTGGCTCCTCGTCAAGCTGCTCAATGGCCTTGATCCCAGAGACTCAGAAACAAATCACGAAAACCCAGTGGCTTTTGGCAGAAATGTGTCCGGACCCCGCAGTAGGTTACTGTCGCCAGGCCACCCAAGTGGGGGAATGGGTGCTGTCCCTTGCCTGTTTCCTTCTGGCGGCTCGGTGGCGGTCATCCTCCAGAGGCCACTGGACAGTCAGCTTGGGCCCGCAGGGACAAAACTTGTTGGGCCTCACGGGATGGGGTGGAGACAGGCCTGTCCTCCCCACCCCAACAAGATCCCAAGTCATCGCCCACGAACGGCCTCTCTGGCTCCTCATCAAGCTGTTCAACGGCCATGATCCGTTGCCATGAGACTCAGGAGCAGATCTCGAAACCCAGTAGCTTTTGGCAGAAATCCCTCCAGATTTAAGTGTTAAAATTTCAGAATTTCAAAACCACATGGCCCTACTGCAGCCACACGACATCATATGTTATTCATAACCAGCAATAGAGCACAAATTGTCTATTGTTGCCTTTTCAGCAGATCTGAGTGTTGGGGTAAAATCTCAAATAATAATGGTGGGTCTGGTGTCGAAATAGTGAATGTGATCAAAGTAGAGAGAGAGTAATGTGGAAATCATCTGCCCCACAGGCAGGGGGAGGGTGTGGGATGGGGGTACACTGGGGTTTTTGGTGGTGGAGAATGGACACTGGTGAAGGTATGGGTGTTTCATTGTATGACTGAGACTTAAACCCAAAAGCTTTGTAACTGCTCTCACGGTGATTCAATAAATAAAATTATAAAAATGAAAAAAAAAGTAAGGTGGAGTTCATGCACAATTCAATCAGCTAATCAGTGGCTGCATAAATAGCAGTACTCCTACAAAAAAAAAAAAAGGTTCCTGAAGCTGACCGGATGTGTTCCGCCCACTGACCCCTGAGCATAACCTTCTGCCAACACACATTCCCAACTAGCACTGTGACACCCCATCACCAGCCTGAGAGCAGGACACTTTGGGGCGCGGTGGGGCAGAAACTCCACTCTCTCCCCAGGTTGCCAGCTCCCGAATTAACGTGTTTTCCTCCCCAAAACTCTCATCTCTTGCATACTGGCCTCTACCCAGGAAGCCCTGAACCCAGGAAGAAAACTGTTCTCTTAATCAGCCTGATTCTCAGATGGCAGTGAACCAGCGAATGTAAGGGTCCCCGTGGTCTCCTGCAACCACAAAATCATATAACTAAAATCATCTAACTAAAACACAGCATTTCAAAGCAGGAAAGAATGAATCCATTCCATCCGTGATGCCACAATCACACAAATATAGATTCAGCTCAATGAAAAGCAAAGATTTCCCAGATGAAAATAAAACACTTTATGGTAATCAGAATTTTTGAATGCCCTTACAGTGAACGGTGGGCCTTAAATCTTGAAAGTATCATGAATACAAACACTATTGCCAAATCCAACAAAATTGCATCTGGATCCACACATTCATTTTAGTTTGTTTTTTAATACATTCTTGTATTTCCAGGTGGAATCTTAATAAAATTACAATCTGTGAACACCCCTTTGAGTTCTCGGATGGAAACCCCTAAAACACTAGACTTAATGTATTTGTTCATTTACCGGAGGTGACCACCTAACATTCTTGTCATGATTAAAAGTTTATGATGTAAAATTGCATTCTATCTGGAGCGCAATTAAAAATAATTGCACTGACGGCAACAATAATTTCCCAATGTAATCTACCAAACGCAATTAGGATTCGTGTCATCTTAGTCCTGTAACGCTGGAATTCCTCACCATCACATCAGGAGTCTCTGTGGATCAGCTCAAAGAATACCTTTCAGTTCAGAGCCAAGCAGGGGAAAGGGGAATTGGAGGCTATTTAAGGAATAAAATTGATGAGCTATGACAGAAAGGCAGGGAGAGGAATGCATCTAATGTGCCATCTCTCCTCTCTCCTCCTCCCTCTCCTTTCTCTTCTTTATTTCTCTTCTCTCTCTTCTCTCCCTTTCTTTTCCTCTCCCTTTCTCCTTTTCACCCCTCTCTTCTCTTTCTCTCACTTCTTTCTCCGCCTTTGTCTCTGTCATTCTGTCTCTGCCTCTCTCCTCCTCCCCCACTCTTCCAGACTGAAGGGCTGGTGACAAAGCAGAAAGTTTCCTTATTTCCACAAAGGCCAACTTACTGGCACCTCATTAGGACCTGCGAGATCACCCCTTCCATACTCTGAAGACAGCTGCCAAGCTTTCAGGAAATGCTAATTTTAAAAGAGAGAGAGAGAGAGAGAGAGAGAGAGAGAGAGAAAGAGAGAGAGAGAGAGAGAGAGAGAGAGAGAGAGAGAGAGAGATCCCACCCACCCTAACAGAGCCCCAGCAGCCAAAAACCTCCAGAACCCCAGCCGCCATGCTCACAACCAACCTCCACAGGCTTGGACAAGCCTCATCCATGAGTGAATCGGTTGAAAACCTCAGGTATGCAGGGGTTCTGTGACCAAAATCTCCAGGGTCTCATGGAGTCAGGAATGGGCAACCTCCCCGCATACCCTGTTCTTCCAAGAGCCTGGCAGTCACTCCCACGAACTGAACTGTCTCTGGCACCATATAAGCTCATACCTGGCCATGATCCAGACTCAAATAAATCTCAGAAGATATTAACAAGCTGCAGAGATGCCTCAGACCCCCAAGTCACTATCCAGTTAAAAATTTAACTCCAGCTGTATCATATGACTTTAAATTTTAGAATTCCTGAAGAAAAATAACACACTCTGTATCACTGATGTATCAGGAGTAGCACACCACATTGGATAGGATATAAGGTTGAAGGCGACCAATCTCAATTAAGACAAAATATTAACACACAATTTTCAACCTGTAACAACATATTAGTAACCTCTTATAAAGGGCTCTTTGGCTCCAGGGTGAGGTACAATCTTCACAGACTTTCTTCTAATAAAATCTTTTTTGATCATTTTTAGAGAATTATTCATAATAAGCAATAAAAATAAATTATTTAGGGCCTGCTATTGAGACAGGCTTGGATGGCAGTTGGGAAAATTCTAAATAATGGTGATGGGTGGTGATGGGATTGGTGCTGGAATATTAAATGTAATAAATTATTGTGAACAATCTTATAAAAAATTAAAATTAAATAAATAAAGTTTTTCCTCCAGAGAGAGAGAGAGAGAGAGACTCACCCAGATCCAGATGAACTCCAGGGACAAATGAGTTGAGAAAGAACACACAGACGACAAACCCCAAGACCAGCAGGCACTTGGCAAGCAGGACCCTGTCGGATATTCGGTGCTGGGACAAAGGAAACAGCTCGTGACTCCCTCCATCACGCACAGTCTCACCCTGAGCACGGAGCCGCTACAACTCCCCACTGAGGGTGAACCTAGCACGTCTTGGACATGAACATGAATGATGCCAGGAAGCAGACATGTGACGTGTGTCCCTGAAAGCGGGGTGACAGCATTCAGGAGCTTCACAAAAAACAAACACGAGCACTGGACATGCAGAAGAACCCTGTAAACTGCACAAGTGCTGGGCTCTCAGTCCACCCTCGGTGTGAGGCTGTCCACACCCCACCCTCAGCCAGGGGGCTCCTGGGGGTGTGGCCCCTCCAGGCACAGGCGTTTTTACCGACTAGAGTACATGGCCTTCAGACCACTTTCCCTCCCGCTCACAGCAGCAAAGAAGAAAGGTCACACCTGCCTTCACAGGGGTCCTGCTGAAAGCCCTGCTGTGTCCTGGCACGCCTGTCAGTCAGGGCACCAGTTGCCCTGGCACTGGCAGAAGACTGGCCCTGTCATTCAGGGGGGCTACAGAAGGTGCCAGAAAGACCCTCCAGCCTGAGTCATCCCCAGCCAGACCAGGCTCCCCAGAGGCCGCTGTGGGCTGGGCACAGACACGGTCCCAGCCAGGCCCTGCTCCCCTATACAGACTGATAACCACGGGCCCATATGAAGCAGAGACAAGAAAGCAGCATTTTCCAGAGGAGCAGCAGAACCCGGGTTAAGCGCGGCTCCAAGCACCACCAGGAGTGATCCCTGAGCCAGGGATAAGCCCCGGAGGACTGAATGCCAGGTGGGTCCCCCCAAAAAGAAAGTGAGTCTCGTGCCCACAACCTGCCTCTGGGCGCCATCTTGGCGCACCAACAGCCTGGGCCCAGAAACTCCCAACCGAATCCCAAAATGGATTAGCTCCCTACAGAGATGTCTCTGGAGCCCAACCACTTACAATCTAGAATTTCAGAAGCTTACACAGCTGCGCAACCTCTCATGATCTGCAAAATGAGCAAGGGAAAATAAATGATCTAGCGTCTCCCCTGGGAGGCAGGCTTGGATGTTGGTGGGGAAAGTCGAGCAAAATACAATGCCCAAAAGTAGAGAGAGAGTATCTGAGAAATTGTCTGCCACTGAGGCAGGGTAAGGACTGGGATGGGGGGGGAGGGTAATGGGGACATTGGTGGTGGAGAGTTTGCACTGGTGGAAGGATGGGTGTTCGATCATTGTACGTCTGAATCTCGAACGTGAAAACTTTGTAACTATATCTCATGGTGGTTCAATTAAAAAAGGGAAAAAAAGGAGATGAGTCAGAGACCCCTGTCAGAAGAACCACAGGGAGGTCAGAGCTATAGTACAGCAGGGAGGGAATTTGCATATCACGTGGCCAACCCAGGTTCGATCCCCACCATCCCATATGGTCCCCTGAGAGTGATCCCTGCGTACAGAGCAAGGAGTCAACCCTGAGCACTGCCAAAAAAGAAAACTTAATTAAATAAAGCAAAGAACCCACAATACCTTTTTTTGTAGCTCCTGGATATTTGTCTCCCAGTTTTTGTCTTCCTGTGAGATCTGCCTAAAGGAGAAAAGGAGCCAAGATTATTCCTGTGGTGCCCGGCCTGAGAGGGGGATAGTCAGCAGTGGGTGGAACCTGGGCACGGCCCCAAGGAAGGACTGATGCTGCATCCTAGGCATGCCTATAGCTGAGGGGGCTGGGGAGTGGGGAGGAAGAGTCCTTGAGGGATGAAGTTTCTGAATAGACTGTGGCCGTGGGCATGCAAGGCAGGTGGCCTTTCTCCATGCCTCTCCAAAGGCCGTTTAAAAAAAAAATAAGAAATATGGGAGCAAGCTCTTATGGGCTAGTACTTGCCTTCATTTGCCCTATTTCTAATATATCCCTTAGGGCCCCAGGACCCAGAACTCTCCAGGCCTCCACTTCCCCGAGTATGATGGAGACAGAGAGTGAGACTGGGAAAACTGCATCTTCAGGTGTAGCACAGCCCTGAGGCCCGCCAAGCACACGAGGGATCCCCACGCTGGCTGAAACTGAACCCACGAATCACAGTCGAGGCCATTCACTCCCACCGCCTTAACCCCCACACAGCAAGTTTTCAATCTTTGAAGATCTGTGGCTTCTTATTGGCACTTGTCCCGCTGGCTTGGCACTTGTCCCGCTGGCCTCAGTTCACAACTCAGAACCTCGAGCAATGATTCACCACCCTGGGGTGGGGGAGCCAAGTAGGGTCCAGGTGCCTCCCGACATCCCTGTCCAGAATGAGGGCAAGCGGGAACTCGGCTCCTCCTGATGGCCGCCTAACACCCCCAGCTCTGACGCGACACGGATTCCTTCCCGCAGAACAGAAGCGCGATGTCCCTGAGAGCAACCTGTGATGTCCCTGAGAGCTCCCTGTAATGGCTCAGCACAGCAGCTGAGCAGGACCCGAGCAGGGCTTAGGCATCCCTGAAGCGTCCTGCACACGCAGCCACTGGGAGCGTCTTCCCCGGATCATGGCCCAACTCACGGGGTTAGTGCTCTGTTTCCTGCCTCCCTGACCAGCAGCATGTCCTTATGGTCCAGTGCTCAGTTTCAGTTCTTGCTCTGCACCCAAGTGTGGAGGTGGGACAGGGGCTGGGAAGAGGGCAGATTCTCTTCTCCCCACCCTGTGTGACCCTGAGCTCATGCCCCAACATCTCTGCACCCCCATTTTCCCACCCTGTGACAGGGGCGGAGCAGCAGCAAGCACCCCAAGAGCTGAGTGAGGCCCTGCCTGCCCACAGGGGGAGCTGGCACTGGGCTCTGCGGGTACCTGTGGAAGGTGTGCAGCTTCCGTGCCAGCAGGCGCTCCAGCACTCGCACTTTCTCCAGAAGCAGACTCCGCACGGCCGTCTCCTCGCGGCTGGCCGGGCTGATGCGCTGAGCGGTCAGGCGCCACACAGAGATCTCATGCTTCAGTTCTGCAGGAAGGAAAGCCCGACTGCGTCTCCGGGGACCCCTGACGCCAGGGCACCCCCACACCAGGAGCACACACCAGTGACCTCGATAGCAAGGCCCCCAGGAGATGGGGCGAGAATTTCTAAGCCGCCACCAATGCAAACTTGAGTCGTGGGTGCGAGTATGAATTCCCAAAGCTCCTCCTCAAGCCATCACTCACACGCCCTTTCCTAGCCAGGAAGTTTCTTCTCCAAGCCACTCATGCAAGCCACCCTCTCTGCCAGACGCTGCTTGAACAGAGAGTAGTTTCAGCAACAGACAGAGCACGCATGGCGGGTGGGAGCTGGCGGGGCCTCAGACCCCAGCACACAGGAGGAGGGGCAGCCCCCACCCTTCAGAGCCAAAGCGCTCACAGGTGAGAGGGACTGATACATAACCACGTGCTGGAATGTTCCCCCACCGTGAGCCCTGCTGCCTTCTGCTCCTCTGCCGCCCCAGAGCTGCACTTCCCATCTCCCCTGTTTGGTGGGGTTCACGCCAGTGAGTGCCAGAAGCAGGTACCCCCCTTCAGTGTGGTGAGGGTGACCTAAAACATTCAAGTTCCCACAAGGACACTCCAAACTTTGAGCATGGAGTCATAAGACTACATGAAACACAAATTTCCCCTCATCCCGTTTCCCTAGTAAGATGACGTTTTCCAAAGAAGAAGCTTGTTTCTGTATAGGTGACTGTCAAGAAGTTACAAACAACAAGGTGTTCCCAACAAGAACAAAAATAATCACATCCCCAAAAATCCAAGAGTCACACGGGGTGGGAGGCAATGCTGCGAATGCAGTCTCTATCTGGCAGAAGCAGGTCTCTCAGGGCACAGAGATTCACATGGAAATGGAAACCAATTACCCTATTAAGATAAAGACAAACCAAAGACCCAGAGAACACAAAGAAGCCATGGTCCGAAAGCGATGGGCTGCCAAGCATTGATAAATTGGTTAGAAAAAATACTGTCATCTTTCACACTCTGTATTGAGGGGATTGTTTAGCAGAAGCAGTGACCATTTCAAGGGTTCTGCAGGAAGGAAAGAGAGCAGGGACTCACTCAGACATTCTCTCCCGTCCTCGATAGCAGAGACACACACTGGGGCCTCCTGGGGAGCACCCATCAGTGCCAGGAACAGCACCTGGGTCACCTGCTCCTGCCCTCTTGTTCTGCCAGCCTTTCCCTTCAAAACACTGGGAAAGCCGACAGTGTGAGAAGTCAGGAGGAAATGCACAATAAACACATCACTCTCCTGTCGATCCTGAAATCTAGCTGCTAATTTTTATTAATAAACGAAGGGACAGAGCAGGAGAGATAGCAGAGCACATAAAGACTCTTCTTGCCCTGCAAGCAGCCAGTCCATGTTTGATCCCCAGTACCCAATATGGTACCCTGAGCATGGTCAGAAGTAATCTTTGAGCACAGAGTCAGGAGTAAGTCCTGAGCACTGACAGGTGTGGAAGAAAGAAAGAAAGAAAGAAAGAAAGAAAGAAAGAAAGAAAGAAAGAAAGAGAGAGAGAGAGAGAGAGAGAGAGAAAGAAAGAAAGAAAGAAAGAAAGAAAGAAAGAAAGAAAGAAAGAGAGAGAGGGGGAGACGGAGGGAGGGAGAGAGGGAAGGAGGGAGGGAGGGAGGCAGGCAGAGAGGAAGGAAGGAAGGAAGGAAGGAAGGAAGGAAGGAAGGAAGGAAGGAAGGAAAATAGTACAGTAGTAGGTTATTTGCCTTACACATGGCCATCCCAGGCTTGATCCCTGGCACCAACTAGGGTCTGCCAAGCCCCACCAGGAGTGATCCCAGAGCACAGAGTCAAGTAAGCTGTGAGCACTGCCAGGTGTGGCTCAAAAACAGAAGAGAAGAGAAGAGAAGAGAAGAGAAGAGAAGAGAAGAGAAGAGAAGAGAAGAGAAGAGAAGAGAAGAGAAGAGAAGAGAGAGACAGTGGAGGTTTCAGGCCTGTCCTGTGTCCAACAGTCCATAACAAGGGTGTGGCCTGAGCCTGGCCCCCGCCCTGCTGCCCTCTGGGTGAAGACAATCCCTGCAAAGCTGTCTGCTGGTCAGACTCCCCGCCAGATGCCTTCGGCTTTAACAAGGAATAAGCGAGGATACAAGAGATAGACACACAACACGGAAGGGAGCCCATGAAGACCGACATCCCAGTTGCAGTGGAGGGGATGGGCGTGTCACTGCCGCCCCAGCTGCCTCCCCAGCTTCTCCCTTCCCACCCTGCTGAGCTCAGGGCACTGCTACCCAACCCAGCTCCAACACACACTGACATGTCTAACACCTCCACCCAGCTCCACTAACACTGGAAAAACCTACCAAGTGGGAGACAGCAGAGTGGTGACCCAGGTGCTGTTCCTGGCACTGATAGGTGCTCTCCAGGAGGCCCCAGCACCACCAGACTGGCCCTGGGGTGCCGGGCACTGCAAGGATGGAGCGGCACCACATCCTCAGCCCTTGTGCTGATTTGACAAACCCCTTGGCTAAGTGTCCCTAGTGGGGGGACTTGACCTCCTCAGCACCGCCTGAGAAGCCCTAACAAAAAACAATCTACTGAGGAAAGTGCAAAGCCATAAAGGGCCGTGCCGACTGCACACAGGTTCAGCAATTCACTACTGATTGGTGTTATTCCCTGCATTGGGTCACGTGGCCACCTTTGCACTCACGTTAATCTCAGATCCCGATGCGTGAAAACACAGCAGTCTGCGCAGAGCAATGCACACTGTATGCACATGATTTAGAGGCCGTGTAAAGTGTAGGGTGTATCCTTAAAGTTTAAACTACCCTGACATCCTCAGTGAGCAAGCTTTCGGCAGCCCAGACCTCCCCAATGTGTGATAAACTGCCACCTTTTCATCACAACTGCCCTTGGGAAAGAATACTCTGATGTGAAGACTGGATGCCTAACGGGGGGTGCATACACTCACCGACTATGTCACTGGGCTCCTTGTTATAGAACATTTTGTTCCGATAGAGAAGTCTGAGGAGTGGGAAGGAGAACAAGAGCACGAAGCAAATGCCCACAAACATGTGCGCTGTGAATCCTGCAAAATCCAGGCCCTGGAAGGAGAAAAGAAGGAATGAGGGGAGGACCCGGGTGGGGCCCGGAGCCCCAAGAGAACCCCCAGAGGAACCAGTGCCCATAGTTCACTATGGTCCGGGAAGCACTGAGAGTTTCTTTTTTCTTTTTTTTTATTTTTTATTAGTGAAACACCATGAGGTACAGTTGTAGACTTACAAATTTTTGTGCTTGGGTCTCAGTTACACAATGACCGAATACTCATCCCTCCACCAGTACCCATTTTCCACCACCACTGATCCCAGTATCCCTCCCACCCCCATCCCCCACATCCCACTCAGCCTCTGTGGCAGGGCATTCCCTTTTTGTTCTCTTTCTTCTTTTGGGTGATGTGGTTTGCAAAAGAGGCATTGAGTGGCAATCATTTTTGGTCTATAGTCTACTCTCAGCACGCATCTCCCATCCTGCACTTGTTTGTTCATTGCAGCACTGTTTACAGTAGCTAGAATCTGGAAAACACCTGAGTGCCCGAGAACAGATGACTGGTTAAAGAAACTTTGGTACATATACACAATGGAGTACTATGTAGCTGTTAGAAATGATGAAGTCATGAAATTTACATACAAGTAGTACTACATGGAAAGCACTGACAATTTCTTACCCCAAAACAGACCGTTCTTAACCAAAAAGATGAGCAACCTTGGTAAAAAAACAAAACAGAACTTGGAAGTTGGGTGTGGTATCCCCAGGAAGCACTGACACCTCCCGCCTTTAGAGCACCAAGGAGACCACACAAAACCAAGTGTCAGGAGTCACCTACTCACAGTGAATGTCGAAAGCACCCCGCTGCATTCCTGCCTTGGTGTCGCCCACCTCATAGCCAGGGGTCACAGTTCTCACAGGGCTCTGGTGACCGCCAGGACAAAGGCAGCTGAGACACCTCTCACAGCCCTCAGGTCCCAGACAGTAGTCCTGCAGCCCCTCGTGTCCACTTTGCCTGCCTGGTGGGGTGTTGGGGTCATTTTCTAAGACCAGCCCCCAGGTTTCACTTAGGGATAAAGTCCTCACGTGACTGATTTGCCCAGCACTAAGTCAGCAGCAGCGTTGCTTGGTTCTGTTCTTCTATGTCCTTGTGTTGACACTTTCAGTGCCATGTGCTAAGAGTCCCTGGGCCCCCAAGGTGAGGCCCCTGTCCCCAAGAAGCTAGCTGTGGCAAACTGGCTTCTCACTGGCAAGAATGCCAGGACTTTCTGTATTATCATGATGCCGCAGAAGTTGTTAGAGGAAGGTCAGTGACCCACGGCAGCAGGGGCCAGGCTGGGACAGATGTGTCCACACAGAACACAGCAGGCAACAAGACCCTGAGCCTGTCGGTGACAACCCTGAGGGACCACGCCCTAGACACGAGTCACCTTGCAAAGGTCTTGGGTGGACTCCTAGACAATGCTGACTGCTGGCCACTAACATTCGTTTACTCCTGAGTTCTAGAAAAGATCTGAAACTATCCCATTACCTCACTAAAAATCAACCCAAATTGGAAGCCATTATCAATGAACTGTGTCAACACTTAGGTTTCCCTGTAGACTATGATCTGAAATCGCTGGCTTACCTGCATGTCCAGTGGGTGTCCTTGAAAAGAATGTCAGAAACAGTAGCTGGAGTTCTCTGCATTCACTGGCCTGGCACAGAGATGGCGCTCATGTTTACACAAAGCAATTTAGCTTGTGTGGGCATCTCCCGGATTTCGCTCTATTTCCCTAAACGCCTCTCCTTTGTTATTTTCAAAACCACATCACATTTACATCAAACAGTGTTTAAACACAACCCATTCTTGCAAGACGCTGACTGCTTCACCCTGCCAAGTCTTATTTGACACGGTTTTGATTTAGACTCCAATTAACTTTCAACAGTGTTTTATTTGACTGTGCCATTGGTCAAATGTTGCTGCATGTAAAACAACCAAAAAAGAATTCCTGAAATCAGAATGAACATTTAGTCTCCTAAATGACTTGTATTTAAGGAGTGTGTGTGTGTTGGGGGTGGGGGTCGGGGGTTGTCAGAAATCCTGGCCCACTAATTTGCTAACTATCAGGCTTTCAGGCTAGCACGTGACAAGTCAAAATAGTTAACTGGGCTGCACGGGCATGGTTTGAGCCAAGAGAGACTCTTTAATTTTAAGACAGAAAAAGAAATTCTTAAGAAGTACTTAGCTGACTCTTCACACGGCACTCATCTCATCCCAAACCAAGGTCAGTTCAGCAACCGGCTCATGACCCTGGGACCTCCATCTCTCCCTGCAAGACCCCAGGTGTCTCCCGAGCCGCCTGGAGAGAAGCAGTTTTGAGCGTCTGCCCTGCCCTCTTCACTCCTCACGCAGCGCCCATCTCATCCCAAACCCAGGTTTCCATAGAGGCGTGGCCTCTTCACAAGTGGGCATGGCTTCAAAAGTGGGCGTGGCTTATTTTCCAGGTTGTTTACCCATACTAAGGAACCTAGTCCCCAAGGAATCTAGTCCCCAACCTACTCAGAAATATGAAGAAACAAAGAAAATACCCACCACAAGGGGAGGACAACGAAAACAATCGAGAAGAGTCTGTCGATACGGCTCACCTAAGGGACCTCTCTGACATAGAATTCAGATGGAAAGTCATGAAGATGATCAATCAACTCAATGAAACAGTCAGACAGATAGCCAGTAACACCACAGAAAAAATTGACAAATTACGTGAAGAAATGAGAGCAGAAATGTCACGATTAAAAGATTCCGCAGATGAAATCAGAAACTCAGTCTCTTCTCTTAACAATAGAATGACCACAGCTGAAGAGAGAATCAGTGAGCTGGAAGATCAGCTGCACCAAGCCAACATGCAACAACAAACAGTGGCAAGGGACCTCAAAATAGCTCTACAGAGAATCAGAGTCCTAGCAGATGATTCCAAGAGGAACAACATCAGAATTATGGGACTACCTGAACCTCAGGGAAACAATCCCAATGAAAAAACCACCGTCAAACAAATCATTGCTGAAAACTTCCCAAAGCTCCACAATGCAGCCATTCAGGTTCAAGGAGCCCGAAGGGTGCCAGCTAAAAGAGACCCTAACAAAAACACTCCAAGACATATCATAGTTAGAATGATCGATGCTGCTGATAGAGACACAATACTGCAAGCAGCAAGGGCAAAGAAGGAAATCACATACAAAGGAGCACCCCTGAGATTCACAGCAGACCTATCAGAGGAAACCCTACAAGCCCGAAGGCAGTGGCGAGATATAGTCAAAAAACTCACGGAAATGAATGCTTCACCAAGAATACTCTATCCAGCTAAACTCTCACTCCAAATAGATGGAAAGCTACACTATTTTCTAGATAAACAGCAGCTCAGGAACTTCATAGACTCAAAACCAAACCTAAAGCAAGGGCTAAAGTGGCTACAATAAGACAAGACAAACCCTACAACCACAACACACCCGCACAGAAAGATGACACAAAACCCCATAATCATACTCTCTCTCAATGTCAACGGTCTAAATTCACCATTTAAGAGACACAGAGTGGCAAAATGGATACAGAGACAGAACCCAACATTCTGCTGCATACAAGAAACTCATCTCAACAGCCAGAGCAAACACAGACTCAAAGTCAAAGGATGGAAAACAATCCTGCAAGCAAACAGCTCCTGCATAAAAGCTGGGGTGGCCATACCAGTATCCGACAACATTAATTTCACCTTGAAAAAAGACTAGAAGGGACAGTGAAGGCCATTTTCTATTCATCAAGGGATACGTACAACAGGAAGAAATCACACTCTTAAATGTATATGCACCTAATGAGGGAACAGCTAAATATTTAAAACAACTGCTAACAGATTTTAAGGAGGACATCACTACCAACACAATAATACTTGAAGACTTCAACATCACCTTATCACCTCTGGATAGATCAACAAGAACAAAACCCAGCAAGGAATTATTGACTTTGAAAGAAGAAATAGAAGAGAAAGGGCTTATGGACCTATACAGGGCTTTACACCCCAAAAAGAAAGAATACACATTCTTCTCCAGTGCGCACGGAACATTTTCCAAAATAGACCATGTGCTAGGACACAAAACATACCTCAACAGAATCAGAAAGATAGAAATATTATCAGCCATCTTTTCAGACCATGATGCACTGAGGATAGAAGTGAATCACACACAGACACGGAGAACCAAATCAAACACCTGGAAATTAAACAACTCGATGCTGAACAATGAGTGGGTCAGGAACAAAGTCAAGGATGAAATCAAAAGATACCTGGAAACAAATGAGAATGAAGACACAAACTGCCAGAACTTATGGGATGCAGCGAAAGCTGTATTAAGGGGAAAATTTATAGCTCTGCAAGCATATCTTAGGTCAGTAGAAACGATGCACATAAACAACTTGACCTCACAGCTCAAGACCTTAGAAAAGGATCAACAGAAAGAGCCTAAATCAGGCAGAAGGAAAGCGATCATAAAACTTAGAGCAGAAATCAACGACATGGAAAACAAAGAAACAATCCGAAAGATCAATGAAACTAAGAGCTGGTTCTTTGAGAAAATAAATAAGATAGATAAACCACTAGCAACACTCACAAAGAAACAGAGAGAGAGCCCTAATAAATCGAATCAGAAATAAGAATGGGGATATCACAACAGAAACTAAAGAAATTCAAGAGATCATCAGAGACTACTTTGAAAGTCTGTATGCCACAAAACACGAGAACCTAGAAGAAATGGATAAATTCCTGGATTCCTATAATCTCCCAAAGCCGAATCAAGAAGATATAGAGTACCTGAATAGACCTATTCACATCAAGAAAATAGAAACTGTAATCAAAAGTCTTCCCAAAAACAAAAGCCCAGGCCCAGATGGATTTACTAGTAAATTTTTCCAAACATTTAAAGAGGACCTATTGCCAGTTCTTCTCAAGCTTTTCCAGGAAATTGAAAAAACAGAAACTCTCCCAAACAGTTTCTATGAAGCCCATATCTCTCTAATACCAAAAGGAAACAAAGACACCACAAGAAAAGAAAACTACAGGCCGATATCCCTGATGAACACAGATGCAAAGATTCTCAACAAAATACTAGCCAATAGAATTCAACAATTCATCAAAAAGATCATACATCATGACCAAGTGGGATTCATCCCAGGGATGCAAGGATGGTTCAACATTCGGAAATCAATCAACATAATCCATCATATCAACAAAAGAAAAGATAAAAATCATATGATCATATCAATAGATGCAGAGAAAGCATTTGACAAGATCCAGCACCCATTCATGAGGAAAACCCTTGCCAAAATGGGGATAGAGGGGACTTTCCTCAATATAGTTAAAGCTATCTACCACAAACCTACAGCAAACATCATCCTCAATGGGGAAAAACTGAGACTCTTCCCCCTAATGTCAGGGACGAGACAAGGATGCCCACTCTCTCCACTACTGTTCAATATAGTACTGGAAGTACTTGCAATAGCGATTAGGCAAGAAAAAGATATTAAGGGCATCCAGATAGGGAAAGAAGAAATTAAGCTCTCACTATTCGCAGATGATATGACACTATACTTAGAGAACCCTAAAACCTCTACCAAGAAACTCCTAGAAACAATAGGCTTGTATAGTAAAGTGGCAGGCTATAAAATCAATACCCAAAAATCCATGGCTTTCCTATACGCAAATAGTGAAAGAGAAGAAAGTGACATGAAGAAAACAATCCCATTCACAATTGTGCCCCAGAAAATTAAATACCTAGGAATCAGCTTAACTAAGGAAGTAAAGGACCTGTGCAAAGAAAACTACAAAACGCTACTTCAGGAAATAAAAGAGGACACGAGGAAATGGAAAAATATCCTCTGTTCATGGATGGGGAGAATCAACATTATCAAAATGGCAATACTTCCCAAAGCACTGTACAAATTCAACGCAATCCCTATAAGGATACCCATGACATTCCTCAAAGAAATGTAGCAAACACTCCTGAAATTTATATGGAACAATAAGCCCCCACGAATAGCTAAAGCAATTCTTGGGAAAAAGAAAATGGGAGGAATCAACCTCCCTAACTTCAAACTCTACTACAAGGCAGTAATAATTAAAACAGCATGGTACTGGAACAAAGGCAGAGCTGCAGATCAATGGAACAGAGTTGAATATACTGACATTTCCTCCCAAACATATAATCATCTAATCTTTGATAAGGGAGCAAGAAAAGTGAAATGGAGCAGGGAAAGCCTCTTTAATAAACTGTGCTGGCAAAACTGGATGGCTACATGCAAAAAAGTGGGCTAAGATCTCTGCCTAACACCATGCACAAAAGTAAGATCAAAATGGATTTATGACCTCAACATCAGACCAGAATCCATAATGTTTACTGAAGACAAAGTTGGCAAAACTCTCCATGATATTGAAGCTAATGGTATCTTCAAAGATGTCACGCCACTGGCCGAGCAAGTGAAAACAGAGATAGACAAATGGGAGTATCTTAAACTAAGAAGCTTCTGCACCTCAAAAGAAACAGTGACCAAAATACAAAGACAGCCTACAGAATGGGAAAGAATATTCACCAAATACACATCCGACAAGGGGTTGATATCAAGGATATACAAGGTACCGATTGAACTCCACAAGAAGAAATCACCCAACCCAATCAAAAAATGGGGCGAGGAAATGAACAGAAACTTTCGCAAAGAAGAAATCTGAATGCAAAAAGGCACATGAGAAAATGCTCTACATCACTAATCATCAGAGAGATGCAGATCAAAACAACAATGAGATATCATTTCACACCACAGAGACTGGCCCACATCCACAAGAACAAAAGCAACTGGTGCTGACGCGGATGTGGCGAGAAAGGGACCCTCCTTCACTGCTGGTGGGAATGCCGGCTGGTCCAACCCTTTTGGAAAACAGTATGGACGATTCTCAAAAAATTAGAATTTGATCTCCCATTTGACCCAGCTATAGCACTCCTGGGAATATATCCCAGAGAGGCAAAAAGGTATAGTCGAAGTGACATCTGCAATTGTTTGTTCATTGCAGCACTCTTTACAATAGCCAGAATCTGGAAAAAACCTGAGTGCCCGAGAACAGATGACTGGTTAAAGAAACTTTGGTACATCTACACAATGGAGTACTATGTAGCTGTTAGAAAAGATGAAGTTATGAAATTTACATACAAGTGGTACTACATGGAAAGTATCATGTTAAGCGAAATGAGTCAGAAAGAGAGGGATAGACACAGAAAGATTGAATTCATCTGGGGAACATAAAGCAACAAAAAGGGAGACTAACGCCCAGGAATGGCTGAGGTTAGTACCAGGAATTTTGCTCCATGACTTGAAGGCCAACCACACATGCTAGGTGAAAAGGAAGCTCAGATAGAGAAGAGAGCACCAAATAAAGGGTGTTGTCAGGACCCTCCAGGGTGGGAGAAGCATACTAAAAGTGGTCTATAGACCAAACATGATTGCCACTCAATGCCTCTCTTGCAAAACACAGTACCCAAAAGAAGAGAGAGAGAACAAGGGGGAATACCCTGCCACAGAGGCAGGGTTGGACGGGGGGGAAGGGGGGTGGGGGGGATGCTGGGACCCGTGGTGGTGGAGGATGGGCACTGGTGGAGGGATGGGTACTTGATCATTGTATAACTGAAACCCAAGCACAAAAATTTATAAGTCTATAACTGTACCTCATGGTGTTTCACTAATAAAAAATAATTAATGCCTGCCAAAAAAAAAAGAAGTACTTAGCTGTCCTACTGAACACTTTAGTGAAATATTTTTAGTGAAAATCCTACAAGGTCCTGAAAGAAGAAGCCTCAGTTTCGCCCTGCCAACAAGAAGGAAGCCCACAGTTTCCCCTTGCCATTTCTCCATCATCCGACCACACCTTTATGCATAGGGGCTAACTGAAACTTCCCGGCACCTACCTACCTACCACCTCCTTTATTGGAGGGCTAGTGCCTATTTATATTAGCTCAGGGTCCATAGCTGATATTTTTGGAACCCAGAACTTGTTTGTCCATCCAGAGAGGGTTATTCCAAGCCCCTCCACAGCGAGTGACACGTGTGCCTGAGAGCAGTGGTCCTTATCTCCTGGACAGGCTCCCATATGTGGGAAGCACAATGACGTTTTTATTGCCAATTCTGGTATTGTTGTAACTTGGGGCACTTATGGAGGAGGTAGACTTCATCACTAAGTCTAACAAGGCCAGTCAATTCTGTGCTGCAAGGTTAGAACCCGTGTGTGGAAGGGGGGAAGCTTTCCTTCCCCCATCGGGTGCAAATAGGGACCCTGAGGACACTCAGGCATCTCCTTAGTCCTACAGATGTGGACAGCCTCCTCAGAATCACTCCCAAGGCATGCATCCATAATCACTCTCTTACAGGCATTCTTGAAACTTTCAAACATTTGATCCTGGTTCAGGGTGATAACTGCAAGAGAGATTTGACCTCCGAAGGGTCTGTCCAGCATGCGGAGGAGAGATTGAGGCACACGTGGGTCTCAGGGGCATAAAATGGTCCTGACAGAGCCATGGAGATGTGTGAATCCAGAGTACACCATGCAAAACCATCTACTGTGCTAAAGACGACAGACTAAAGTGGGGGAAAGGGTAATAAAAGAGAGAAAGAAAAAAAAACAGAACTCCAAGACCTACAGGTATAGGAGGTTGTGACAGCAAAGATGAAGAGGAAGTGGACAGAGAGGCAGAACAAACCAGCAGAATCTTGCAGTACCCAAGTTGGCAGCTAAGCAAACAGAGGGAAAAGTCTGGAGGAAGAGATACAGACCCCAGAGCACACAACACATGGGGCCTGGTGGGAAAGCCGTGAGAAACGTCCCAACATGTAGAGTGTCTGTGGGTGTGGTGGAAAATGAGATAAGTGCCCCAGAATGCACAGCAACTAGGGCTATGGTGGGAAAGTCATGAGAAAAATCACGGCATGCACAGCAACTGTGGATATAGTGGGAAAGCCATGAGAAATATCCCAGCATGCACAGTGACTGGGTGTGGTGGGAAAGCCCTGGGAAATGCTCCAGCATGCACAGCCCAGTAAGGGGTATGGTGGGAAGAACCTTCTAGTGCTTGCCACGCTGATCTGTAAGGGGGAATGCCCCCTCTCACCTGTGAGATATCATTCAGAAGCAGAGGGTGGTGCCCTCCAGAAGCGTTCCAGATGTTTCTGCTGGCTGAATAGCTGTGTTCACCTGGGGGTGGGAGTCCCCTAGAATGGGCAGGAAGGAGCTGGCATACTCTCCAGGAGCCTGAGACGCCCCTCAGCCTATTGGCAAGTGGGGGGCAAGGGTGCCAGCTGTGCTGCAGACTGCAAGGGCTGGAATATGGCCACAGGCTGGCCCTGGCCGTCTCTCTGCCCCAACACCCTAGAACCTTCCCAAGAGACCCAGTGAGCAGAGGAAGAACCTATGGGTGGTGACATGCCAACCACTCAACTTTCTTCGTGAATGTTCTTTTACACGTCACGGCCCATTTTTGTCTTAGAACCTGTTTCCCTTCCAGGTCTGTGTGTTGATGAGTGCACAAGTAACACGGCAGAAATGTGCACGCCACGGGATGGATGCAACTGTGCCTAAGCTGCCTATCGACCAGGGGGCTTTCTCCATTCACTCCACCCATGACACTATGCAAACAGCACTTTCGGAGAGGCACAGAGGTAGTCCAGTGAGTAGGGCGGTTGTCTTGCACACAGCAGGCCTGGATTACATCCCTGACGCTACCTGCATGTATAGTCATCCCCTGAGCCTCACCAGGAGTGACCCCTGAGCACAGAGCCAGGAGTAAGTCTGAGCATCTCCAGGTGTGGCCCAAACAACAACAAAATATCACTTTCAGTATTTTGCTGTTCTTTGCTAGAATATAGGACACAACTAACTTTGAATATTCATCCTGTATTGCACAAGTGCCAACTTTACTTACTATTCCTAGAAGTGTTTTGAGACTTCTTTAAATTTCTCTACATGGGCAATCATGTCCTTTGCAGGTAAAGACTGTCTTGTGGCCTCCTTTGATGTTTATATTCCAGTTTATATGCCGTGCATTTCTTCTCTTGCTTTACCAACAAGAGCCTCCAGTCAAAGGCGACATAGAGGTGATGAGAACAGTGGCCAGCATGGTACTAGCCTTTCCCTAGATGCCCCCTCTCAGCTAGCAAGTTTCTCTGCTTTTCAGTTATGGAGACATGTATCAGTACCTGATGGTGCATAATTTTTCAGCATCTCTTGAGATGATCACATGGATTCCCCCATTTAGTTTTTTCATTAACTGAATTTTTTCCCCAAATTATCTACCAGTGTTCCCTTGCCAGAATAAATTCCATTTGGTTATATTATCCACTTTAAAGGTTGCTAAGCTGGATTTCTGAACCGTTTTCTATTTCCAGATATGTTTAAAACAGATGCATGTTGACAGTTAAATTTTTACCTGGTGTCCAGGTCCCATAGTTTAAGCAGGAAATGCTTCTCTCCTCTTCAATAGGTTGTAATGTTTTGGGGAAGAACATGGCACTCTTCCTTCTAAGATGGGTATTGGTGTGTATGTGTGCACTTTTCTTTGTGGGAATATTCTTAATTCCAAATTAAATTTTAACAAGTATAGGATCACACAGGTCCAGATCTTCCGTGAGGTCAATACAGTGTATCTTCGAGGTTCATTGTAATTTTTCCCAAGTCCTCAAATTCACCATCCCAGTCTCCCACACCACCCTCTAAGCACACTTCAGTGTCTGTGGTGCCGCAGCCTCTTCCGCCAAACAGTTCCTTCCTGTTTTCTCTGTCCTCTCCCTCATCAGTCTGGTCAGAAATTTCTCAGGGTTATTGGCCCTTTCCAAGAAATAGCTTCTGCTTTCATTGATTTTCTCTGTGGCTATTCTGTTGTCTTTGCTTGCCTGTTTTCTCTGGCATACTTTTAATTGAATTTGCTCTCTTCTTTGTAGTTTCTTAGACAGAATCTGAGATCACTGATTTGAGACAGTTCGTCTTTTACAGTCGTGGTATTTAGTGGCATAAATCTCCCTCTAAATGCTGCTTTCCAGCAGAGACCAGCAAATCACACTTGCAGGCTGGAATACAACACGCTGGGCCCTAGTGGCAGTCCCAGGCTGCCTTCCCACTCCGGGGGCAGAGTTGATTGGCTGCAACAGAGACCAAATGGCTCACAAGTCCATAATAGTGCTTCCAGGGCCTTTTCAGAAAAAGTCTGCTCATTCTTACTCTAAAGGAATTACACACATTTTTGTGCTCTCTTTTCATTATAATCCGATTTAAAATCCTTTACATTTTCAGTTTCAATCATTTAAAAGTGTGCAGTTTCCAGATATTTAGTTGGGCATTTCCCAAGTATCTTTCTCACTTAATTCAACAGTGGCAATTCAACAAAGAACATAGATTGCATTACTTAGAGTGCTTTAATTATATCACAATTTGTTTTACGGCCCAGAATATGGTCTAATTTGCTTCATGTTTGATGTGTGCTTTGAAAGAATACACATTAGCGGTTGGGTGGGATTTTTCTCTGTCAGTTAAATGAAGTAGTGAAAACTAATGAATTTTTAGACATCCTTTTGGTTTTATCTGCTATTTCAAAATGTCTGCTGGAAAACCCAGCTTAACTGGAAAAGAAGCTTTTGGTCCTATCAGTTTCAACCTATTATATTCTGGAGCTCTCAAATTAGTTGCACGAATAACTGTGTTGCTGTGGCCTCTTTATGAGACCGCCTTGACCATTACGAAATGCCTTCCTCTAATTCCCCAGAGGTTCCCTGTTCCACGGTCTCCTTTTTCTGGCACTGGTGTTACCCTCCTGCCTCCATCACTGAACATGCCTCTACCTTCAGCCTGTGTGCACCTTTAGAAACACTTGTCAGTGGAATATAGTTGAACTACGCTTGGCTAACAACCCCTTCATTGGGGGTGGGGGAGTTGGAGCCACACCCAGCTTATTTCAGGACTTACTCCCTGCTCTGTACTCAGGAGTCACTCCTGATGGTGAACAGGGTTCCAGTACGTGGTGCTGCAGAATTAACTGCCTGCAAAGCCGACATCGCTCTCACCTCAAACCCTGCTTTAAACTGAGATGTTTATTCTCTCATATTTTATATGATCATTCACATGGTTAGGTTTACATTTCACAGTTTGTTTTATGTTTATCTCATTTATTTTTCCCCTTTTGTTTCTTTTTCATCATTGCATTAAATCAAAGTTACCTTTAAAGCGGGTTTGTTGATATAAAACCCGCTTTGCATGTCTGATAATAACTACCAAACATTGTAAGATATTTCAACAAGTTTCCAGAGACCCTTTAAAAAAAATCTAAGTTCTTCATCACCACAGTTTTGGAAAGGGGAGAAGGGACAGACTGTTTTGTTCTTTTATATTTTTCTGAAACTTTTCACTTCCCTTTGGGGGCAGGGTTCTCAGAACTTATTCCTGGCTCTGTGCTTCTTTCTATACAGTATGTCAGGGATCAAACTAGGGTCAGCCACAAGCAGGACAAGCACCTTATTTGCTGTACTATCTCTCTGACTCCCATTTCCTTTCTCTCATGTAAGTGCTGGGAGGACCAGAGCACCCCCTGGTGACACTCTCTGCCCAGCACCCAGGTCTGATATCTCAGTGCTCAGGCTGGCATTCCAGTCCTGTCTGAGCCTGCCAGTGCTTGGGGACCTTCATAGACATGCCAGAGTTCTCTGAGGCCACCAGAGTCACACTGGGGGTGGGGGGAGATTATGGCATAAAGAGTCAAACAAAGAAACACACACTGCTCTGTTCTTGAGTCATATCCCCATCCCTATTCTTGATATTAGTTGGAAGAAAACATTGTCCTTATTAATATAATATGCCAGGGTAGAAACAATGATCCTATTCAATCATTTTCTCCATGTTTCTCAGAGGGACAGTGGGGTAGACTGAAATCCCTTCCTGCCCCTGGCCTGTGATTGGGACTCTATAGTCACCTACTGTCCTTCACCTGAGGGACTGAAGCCCAGGGGGGCCAGCACCTACCATCTTCCTCAGCTCCTGGTTGGAAATGATGATGATGTTTGGTGGGTCCCCGATGGCAGTGGCAGCACCCCCGATGTTGGTGAAGATCACCTCGGCAACCAGGACGTGTCTGGGGTCCAGGTTGAGGACCTCACATAACCTGCCACAAATAAAGGAAGAGGAACTATGCTCCCCACCATGAACACCTGGGACCCCTTTTATGAGAGAGGTACACACATGTGGTTATACATGCACACATCTGCACACACACATGTGTGGGAAAGGCAGGTGGGGGCATGCACAGAGATGAAATGTAACCAACTACCAGCTACTGCCAACACACTCACTCCTCTGAGAGTAAACCCACTGCCTCTGCCCACTGGCATAAAAATTTCCCCATTCTGCCCCCAGAGCCCTGCCACGAGGGAGCCCAATCACTGTGTGCAGTTCCCAGTGGAGGGAAGACCCTGGCTGCCTTCAAGTCAGGGTTGGGCCAAGAGCAGAGGGTAAAATATGACCATAGTATAGTCACAGCCATGACCATGACCACAGGCACAACCAAGACAACAGCCACGGCTAAGACCACAGGCACAGCCACAACTACAGGCACAGCCTCAGACATGACCATAGGCACAGCCATGGCCACAGGCACAGCCACGGCCATGGCCACAACCACAGCCATAGCCACAACCACAGGCACAGCCACGGAAATGACCACAGGAACAACCACAGACAAAAACATAGGCACGTCCACAAAAACAACCACAGGCACAGCCATGAACACAGCCATGACCACAGGCACAGTCACAGCCACAGGACAGCCACAACCACAGAAACAGCCATCCATGGGCACAAGCACAGCCATGGACACAGCCACAGGTACAGCCATGACCATGACCAGTCATAGACAACTAAACACACAGCTGTAATCAGTTACAGCTACAAAGACAACCACAGCCACAGTCACAGCCACAACCATAGTGATAATCACACAACCATACCATAACCATCATAGCTATGACAACCACACTCATAGCTACAACCAGTCCCAGCCATAACCATAGTCACAGCCACAACCAAGACCAGTCATAGGCACAGCTACAGTCATGGCCACAATCACCACCATGGCGATCACCACACCCACAGTCAGTCATGGCTACAGTCATAGTCAAAGCCACGGTGGGGCAGTCTGCAGCCCGGGCACACCAGCAGACAGGAGCACAGCAGAGGCCTGGTGGCCAGGCGCCCACGCGGCCACTCTGCATACCTTATAGTCACAGGAGTGAAGAGGAGCGATGTGGTGACGTTGTCCAGGAAGGCAGAAAGGATGGCCGCGAAGAGGCACAGCATGATGACCATGGCCCACACCCTGCCCCGGGATAGTCGGTAGGCCTGGGACACACACAGCCCAGGGTCAGTGGGAGGAGGAAGAGGCACCTTTTCCTCAGGACTCTGAGACTAGGGCTTGGTTGATCAGGCATGCCCAGGGATGCTGGCAGTGCCTGTCATCCTGAATCCAGGGCCATGGTCTCCTCTGCCTCTTCCCCGTATCAGTGCCCTGGCGTACCCTCATGTCCCCTGACCTGCTGCCATCTCCTTTCCTCTTGGTCACCTCAGCCACCATGCTGGGGCTCAGTGTCTCTAGAGCCTGATGATGTCAGGGGGCTGAAGGTGAAGGGGGTGGATTTGGGTGCCAGGAAGGAGAGGCCAGGTGGTCCCTGAACGTGGGGCAGTGGTGCTTAGAGAAGAGAATCACGGTGTGCATCTCTCTCCAAGTGTACAAAGGGCTTGGGGGATGAAGTATTTCCCTATAAAGAACTTTCACTTTCTGAAACATGAACAAGAGACTCAGGAGACCGGCGGGGCAGGGATGCCCAGCAGTGCACCTCACAGCTGCCCCAGGTGCCCGGGGCCCTCTCACTACTGGGCTTAGCATCACTCACATCCGGCTGAGTGGCACAGGGAGTGGGCCCCGGCCCTGAGCCCTGTGTGGGGGCTCCTACAATAGGGGATGAACAATGGAACATCCTGCACCCATGCGTGAGACACAGGCCTGAGCAGCGTGTGGGGATCAGAGTTAGGAGGGTCCCCCGTGTCCCAGTCAGATGAGATGTTTACTAGAGAAAAGTCACTGGGATCATCACATTGACTGCAAAGTAACGTAAGCTGATGAGCTAAAATATTCACATACTCGGAAATGCAAGACGGAGTTTGAGGTAAAGCACACAACCCATCAGTTTAAAGCTTTGAATCTGGTTACGATTTTACTCTTTGCCATGGTTTTGTATATGGGCCACAGCTAGAAAGTACTCACAGGCCCCTTCCAGTGGGAAGCTGGTCCTGGTGGCCACTGGCTCCATAACCCAGCAGCGCTGGATGATGGGGGAGCCACATACCTCCCATGCCGCCCCTGAGTTTTCACCCCGGGGCCTAAAATATTTGCTTGAAATCGTGGGATCCCTGTTCCTATTTCTTTCATTCCCTCCGTACACAGAATAATTAGCACATAACTATGTGTGCACGCTGATAGTCACTGTGGCACTCAGCCAGGCTAGGGAAGCACCCCAGGTGCCCACCAGAGTGACACTGATGCTGTGGCATATAGACACAGTGGGACACTGCTCGGTCACAAGGATGATGAAATCATGTAGTTTGCTGCAACATGGATGGAACTGGAGGACCTTCTGTAAGTCAGAGGACAAGGTCAAAGGATGTGCTCAGTCGTCTGTGATATGATATTCCCTGTCAGGATACCCAGGGAATGGCAGTTAGCAAAGGGGGCAGAACACTGGCTCTATATTAGAGAAACAAAAATGCCAAGAAAGCGAGGAATGGAGGAAGATCAGGATGAGGGAGTCTGGGAGTGACTGGGGCCCAGGGTCAGGGGAGCTGAGCCTGGAGGGGGAAACACTGTGTGCCTGAAACCCCTCACTACATTCATCACGTGTCTGAATAAACAAGGGGAAAACCCACGGCAAACAAGGATTGTTCTACAGCCCAGTAACCAAATAATCCTGCTAGCATTGACTTGATTTACTAAGTGTATGTTTAAGAATATAGACTCATCATTAGCACATAATAAAATCTACATCAAACTTACCTTGACAGCACAATAATCGAAAAATCCAGTTTCAGAAAACACAGCCACCAAGATCATCTAAGGGTAAAGAGAAAAGGAGCCGAGAAGCAGTCAGCTGATCTGGGGAGGTGGTCCCAAGCCCCCTGCTTCCTCCCTGGGGCGTTCTCCCGCTCACACCCCAAAAGCTGCTGCCCAAAGGCTGGCAGTGTGCTTCAGTCTGGGGGTCTGTGCCCAGAGTCCAGGGGTCTAAACCCAGAATCCAGGGGTCTGTGCCCAGAGTCCAGGGTCATACTGGGCACCCAATCAATCCCTCTGATCCTCCCCCAAGCAAAGGGCTCATGGTGCTCCGTGATCTAGTCAGAAATGGGGCTGGGAAGGGAAGAGCCTCGGGGCCAGACACCAAGGTGGAAGAAGCCCCAAGCTTCCAGCAGCACCATCCCACCAGCAACAATGAAATGTTCCAGGCTTTCACACTGACCCAGCTTTGCCTCCTAACATCGCCCAGTGGACGGTCATCACCAGTTTGAGCAGACAGTAGTGTCCTGAACTAGCACAGTCTGCCTCATGGTGTCTCCCCTGATGAGCTGCATCGGGCTGGAGCTGGCAGGAAGCCCCCGACTCCAAATTAGCCCGCCAGGCTCATGACCAGCCTGTACTTCCTATGCTCAGCGCCCAGTGAAATGGTGAAAATGGTCCCTGCACTGAACTTGGAGGCAGAAAATCCTGGTTTCTGAATTGTCTCTTAGGAGCAATTTAACCTTGCAAAACGCAAAACATTATTGAAACGTCTACTTCAGTTGTCTTGCCCTCACCCCATAATGTTCTGCTCCTCAGGAGGTGGTTCAGAATATTCAATAATGAAAATCAAAGAGTTTGGGAAACAAAGTCTTATAGATAACCCTCTAAAGGCCACTGCAGACTCCTGCAAGCTGTCTCATCTAGAACGACAAGCTTGGGTGGCTATAGCCAAGCCCTCAGATGGGCCAGGTTCACATGTGGGAATGTTGGGGGGTTTATCTTTTGGTTTGGTTTTGCCTTTGGGGACCACACCTGCTCATGCTTAAAGGAGCTGAGCACAGAGCCAGGAGTGATACCTGAGCACAGAGCCAGGGGTGATCCCCAAGCACTGAGCCAGAAGTTAGCCCTGGAGCACAGAGCCAGGAGTCAACCCTGAGCATCACTAGGTGTTGCCCCAAAACAAAACTAAGGAAGAGAGAAGAGTCCTGGGTCTGGGCTGCCTGCTGTGGCTGGAGGCTGGAGTGTTCTAGACCATGAAGGAAACCCTGCTGCTGGCCCTCAGCTGCTGCAGGCTCTGCGGAGCCATCCGGCCATCCAGGCCATCACCAAGCTCCACTTGTTCTAGTGCAGTCAGGCCAGCTCTCCCGGCCCCACACCTGTGCACTGGCACACCTGACCTCCCCTCCACCAGACTGCCGCACATGCACAGCCCAGGAGCCCCCTGACCGTGTCTGGAGATCACAGGCCCGAGCCCAGCTGCTCCCTCTGGATCCCCGGAACCCCTTTGCCAATCACTGGCTTGTGTGGCGCTTGGCGGCACTCCTTTGTTCGGCACATTCCACTTTCCCTGGGAAGGGGAAGGTGGCGACTCAAAAGAATCGGGCATGATTATTTCAAGGTCAAAATAGAAGCTTTGCTGAGACGCCCCAGCTAACAGGGCCAGCCCACCTGCCACACTCCTTCTCCTTGAGAGAAATGAGCCAGACCTGAACGAGCCTTTCTCAGCCAAGCCCTAGCTTATGTTCACGGAATGCAGACCCCATGGCAGGTGCCCACAGCCCCCTCTCTTTACCATGCCAAACAGCAGCGCCAGAGTCTCGAAATCAATCCACTGCACCACTTGGGTCAGGCTGGGTCTCTGCAATCAAAACACAGATTTACCAGTTCATCTTGGGCTCCATCGCCTGGTGCAGAGTCTGGAAAGTGGGCATCCTTCACCACAAACTCACTCGTGGGCCAGCACAAAGCCACCCCTGCCACTTAGTTCCCAAACAAGAACATTCTGTCCCCACCAAAAAAATGTTCCATGTCCTTGAGGTGGCAAATGCCAAGCCAATGTGCGACATGGGAATGGCTTCTTAAAGCCGGTCCTGAACTCCCTGTAGGTCTGATGGGCCTTCCGTGGGGTAGGGACCAGCTTACCCCGTGGAACAAGCCCAGGGAGTGGGCAGGGCTGGAGAGCATCCTGTGGGAAGAGAGAAAGGGTCCCAGGAGGCAACATCGGCACAAAACAAGCACAGCCATGGTGCCCTCCTGATCAGTCAAACAGTGGCAAGTCTCAGCACGAGTCTTCAAGGATTGCCATAGGCTTATTCCGACTTAATTCAAAAACAAATTAGTTAATAACCACTAAGGATAGATGGGCCCCACTTCATTTCTGGGTCCAGTTCTCAATCTTGGAGCGGCTGTGCAGAGCAGTTTTCAGAATAAGCCGTAGTATCTTGCAGTGTCTGTTCTGGGCCTCCCTCCACCAGCATCCCTGCATAAGGGCCACTGGACCATCTCACATCCCAAAGGGAACTGCTCCCAAAGCCCTTGATTGGGAGTCTCCTAAAGGTGGAGGAAACCGCCCCACAGCCCCCTCCATCTTCACCTGGCCAGGACATGGCCCCCTCGTTCCAGGGGCTGCCCAGACTGGGCCAGCATGGGAACAATAGAGATATGTGTGTATGTGTGTGTGTGTGTGTGTCTGTCGGTCTATCTGTACACTCAGTCTATGTGTGCCTGTTTTGCACGTGTGTATCTACGCATTTCCAAGTGTGTCTGTACACATGTATCTGTATATTTCACGTATGTTTGTATACGTGTATTTGTGTGCTGCACATGTAGCTTTGTCTGTGTGCATGTGTCTCTGTGTGTACACATGTGTATCTGTGTGTATCTGTGTGTTTGCACACATGTATCTGTGTGAGTCTGCATGCACATGTGTGTACATATCTGTGTGCACATGTGTGACAGGTGGAAAATACTCTTCAATACCATCCAGTCTGTGAGTTCCATCTCAAACACAGCTCATGTAGGAATATGGCAGCAGTATGTTCAAAAGGGTAGCAAACACCTGCCCATGCCCAGTTCCCAGCCCACCTTGGAGTGTGACTTTTCAGAGTGACTTTTCATAGGGTCTAAAATGTAACAACTTACATCACCAACCACCGCCAGCGCCGCTAATGCCGCCAGGGACCCCAAGATGGCCGCCAGCGTTCTGTGGACAATCTGGAAGGGAAGAGAGGAGAGATGTGTCCCGGGCCTGGGGGAACCCTCTGGCCCTGTCACCAGTGGTCATCTGTGAGGGACCAGCCGGCCCAGTCAGCAGCAGCCATCTGTGAAAGACCCTCTGGCCAATCAGCAACGGCCATCTGTGAGGGACCCACTGACAGTGACAAGTCTTCTGCTGTCTCAGGCACAGACACCACAGGGGCCCACGAGCCATACCAGACACCTTCTAAGGACAACTGCTCTGTGTCCTGGGACAGGGAGCACACACCACAGAATGAGGAGTCTGGCTCAAGTGAGTCCTTGAGAAATGGGAGTTAAGTCATTAGTCATTTACCATATAGTCCCCAGGCCATCGGGCCGTAGGCGCCCAAAGAGAAATCAATTCTGCCCAAATACTGAGACTATTATTAGATCAAGGGGACAGTGCTGAGCAGTCCAGAGTGGACTCACCGTTCTCCCTGAATAACCAGAGTATCACCAGCCCTCGTGGCTCATATAGGCCAGGGAGAAAGGCAAAGTCTGTGGGGACGAGTGACATCACCGGCAGAGGCAGGAAGGCACAGTCACCAAGGAAAACACTGAGGTTTCCTTCGAAGTCACTAAGCAAATGTCTGGGATTCTGTTCCCAGAAATCCTCCTACAAAAGTTGACAATTTCATTTTTAAACACATTAACAGCCATGATCCAGGCACACAAAAGAATCTCGAAAGAGAGCAACACACTGCAGAGAGGCCTCCGGATCCCAAGATCACCATCTAGTTTAAAAAGAAAAAAATTTAACTCCAAGTCTAGCACCCTATGAAAAAAGTTTAGTATTTGATTATGCCACTGATATACCAAGGGTAGCACATCACATTTGATGGGATGTAAGGTTGAAGACAACCAATCTTGATAAAATACCTATATATGTACATATAGATACATAAATACCTACATATATATATATATATATATGCACACAAGACTCCAACTCTAACAACATGTTAGTGATATCTCATACAGGGGCTTAATGGCTCCAAGATGAGATACAACAGTTTTCCTACACTTTCCTCTAAGGCAACCTTTTTGATCAGTTTTAGTCAATTATTCATAACAAGCAATACAAAATAAATTATTTAGCATCTGCCTTTGGGGTAGGCTTGGGTGGTGGTGGGAAAACTCGAAATAATGGTAGTGGGAAGGTGTAATGGTGATGGGATTGGTGCTGAAATATTGAATGTAATCAATTGCTGTAAACAACTCCTTGAAAATTAAAAAAAAAGTTTTAAATGCACCACGAAATGGACCACGTGCTGCCCCACCTCCCCCCACCGCCTGATGGGAGTAGCCCTGAGCACAGATCTGGGAGGAGCCCCCTGAGAACAGGCAAACATGATCCCACCCTGCCTTGGCCCCCCACAAAGACAAGGGAAACTTAACTGATTTTGCCATCAGGCTGGAGCAGCTCAAATGCCTCAGCAAGCAGCCTACACAAGCAAGCTCAGACTCAAACTGGGCGGAGAGGCCGGCACTGACACTCAAGGGACGTCCTCCGGGCCCGGACCCAGCTTCAGGCCGGTGAGCGCAGGAGAAACCCACTGCAAAATGTAAGTGCTGTGCCCACCGGGGGGGGGGGGCCGGGGAACCTCACTGTTTGCGGGTTTGGCTGCTGGGAGTTGCAGGGGAAAGCAAGGTCCCCCAGGCTCCGAGTCCCTAAGTCTCCTGGGTAGGGATGGAGCCACAGTTGAGAACGCGGAGACCAGGACCAGAGAAGCAGCTCCGACCGGACCCAAGCTTGAGAGAACCCTGGGATCTTTTCCAAAGCCAACTGCACCCCTAGGGAGGAGCTAAGAATGCTTCGTGGCTACCCCAAAAAGCCCAGGGGCCCAAGGGGAGGGGAGTCCCTGCGGAAGTTCTAGAAGCTCAAGAGTCAAGCTATATATTAGCTATTCTTGCATAATCAAAATAAAGAAAAGAAATCTCTCTCTCCTTCTCCTCCCCATCCTCCTCTTTCTTTTTCTTCTCTCTGGTTTTTAGGCCTCAGCCAGTGTGTTCTGAGCTCACTCCTGGATCTGTGCTCAGGGAGAAAACTGAAGAAAACTAAAGACAGAAATACACAGTCAAATAAACCATGGTTCAAACACCTGCAGTGCCTGTCTTCTGGGTCCAGTCAGCATTCCCACGTGAATTCCTGGTATGATTCCGCAGTCTGTAGAGATTTTCACCACGCTTTAGTGCTTGGTTGAAAGCAAGATCATTTTTACTGAAGCTTTTTTACAAAGCTGTGAGGGGAGAGAGGGGGAGAAGAACCTGTTCGAGAGAGCATAGGCTTCTCTCGAGTGGAACTAGGCGGCCGAAGGAACAGAGGTGGGGAACATGCTCGAAGGGCAAGTGACGCACTTCAGCAGCACAACAACAAAACCCTGGGGGAAAATCACTACTTTAAACCCATTCATCAAGACAGGGCATTAGACCTGGATGCTGAAAATATTTTTTCAACAAATACAAAAAATTCAGAAGTCATATTGACTCAGGATCGATAACTCAGTAGCAAACACGAAGACAAGAAAATCACTAGCCCCCGGGAATTCTTTAAGGCACAAAAATGCTCCCCGAGTCCAAGTGGATCTCTAGAAAACACAGAACAAAACCAAGAGCACGACATGGCAAAGCCACAGAGCCCCTGGGAGGAAAGCTGCCTGCTTTAGAATGACAGCAGAAGGCAGAGAATTGGGGAAGACGGATAGTACGGGGAGCGCAGCGCTCACCTCGCACACAGCCAACCCTGCTTAATCCTAGCACACAGAGGTTCCTTGAGCACTGCTCAAAGTGCGCCCTGAACACAGAGCCAGAGTGATCTCAGAGCACAGCTGGCTGAGGCCTGAAAGCCAGAAAGAAGAAAAAGAAAGGAGGATGAGAAGAAGTAAAGAGAAATTTCTTTCTTTTTTCTTTTTTTTTTTCTTTTTGGGTCACACCCAGCGATGCTCAGGGGTTACTCCTGGCTCTGCACTCAGGAATTACTCCTGGCGGTGCTCGGGGGACCACATGGGATACTGGGAATCAAACCCGGGTCGGCCACGTGCAAAGCAAATGCCCTACCCACTGTACTATCACTCCAGCCCTCAGTTCTTTATTTTGAGTTATGCATGAATAGCCAATACACAGCAATTTAAACCACATATCAAACAGGTAACTGAGAAAAACAAATGAGACCCCAAAAAGTCACTGACAAAATTATGTCACTGACAATTACGCCAAAAGTCCACATTGAATTGTGGTTAAAAAAAAAACAACTCCCTATTCTAAGGAAAAAACTGTAATGTTTGTCTCATAAAGTGCATCACACTTGCAGTGAAAGCAGATGCCTTTCCCCTTAAGATCAGAGACAGGTAAGGCTGGCCTTTACCTCTCTTGTCTTACCCACTTCAATAAAGCAAGAAAACTAAAGACATGAAAATTACTAAGAAAGAAGTACAACTGTTGCTGTCACATGACTGTCTATATAGAAAACCCCAACTGTGGGGTTGGAGTGACAGCACAGCTGGTTCAGCACTTGGCCTACACACAGCCGACCAAGGTTCTATCCCTGGCACCCCATATGGCCCTTCAAGAGGGTCAGGGTAGGGCTGGAGAGATAGCACAGCAGGTATTGCATTTGCCTTGCACGCAGCCAACCTGGGTTCGATTCCCAGCATCCCATATGGTCCCCCGAGCACCTCCAGGAGTAATTCCTGAGTGCATGAGCCAGGAGTAACCCTTGTGCAACGCTGGGTGTTACCCAAAAAACAAAACAAAACAAAAAAGACAGTCAGGGTAATTCCTGAGTGCAGAGCCAGAAGTAAGTCCTGAGCACCGCTGGGTGCCGCCAAGAAACGAGAGAGAGAGAGAGAGAGAGAGAGAGAGAGAGAGAGAGTCCCAAGGAATCTACAAGAAAAAATAAAGAACTCCAAACATGAGTAAGTTCAACCAATGATACAAGATCAGCATAACAAGAATCAGAATTGCCTTTATACATGGAAACAATGAAAAACTGGAACCAAACTAAAGACATAATACCACTTATGATTGTTTCAAAGGAAAGTAAATACTTTGGCTAAATTTAACAAACTCTGTACATGATCTGTATGATGGTAAAGTACAAGTAAATCAAAGGGAAAATAAACAAACACTCATATTAACAAGTTGAAAGGCAATTTAAAGTATCACATCACAGATTCTGAAGCATCACAGGAAGAGGACCACAGAATAGGAAAGTGAGTTTGACAATGATGTAGCACAGGTGGAGGAGAGGACAGGAATAAATTAAACAGATCAGAGAACACAGAAGTCTCTTCAGGGTCTGTGCGTTGATAAATATCACAGAGCAGAGAGACACCCACAGGTCAATCATGAAAGTCCCCCTACGTCTCACACTTTAAACAGAAACTAATTCAATGGTTCATGGACTCAAATGTGAAAAGTTAAACACAAATTTTTAGGAAAGAACATGGGAAGAACTTTGAATATAGGTTTAGACAAAGAGTTCTGCTTGACCCCAAAATACATTTGTTAAAGGAAAATATATAAACTTGACTGAAAGAAAATATTGCAATCCACATATGTAGAATATATTTTTAAAAACAAAATCAGCATTAAAAGAAAAAGTCTAAATGTTTCTTAAAACCGTTTAAGGGGCTGGAGAGATAGCACAGTGGGTAGGGCGTTTGCCTTGCACACGGCCGACCTGAGTTCAATTCCCAGCATCCCATATGGTCCCCTGTGCACCGCCAGGAGTAATTCCTGAGTGCAGAGCCAGGAGTAATCCCTGTGCATCGCCAGGTGTGACCCAAAAAGTAAAAAAAAAAAAAACCCTTTAAAATATTTGTGGCAGGCCTGGAGCGATAGCATGATGGGTAGGTAATTTGCCTTGCTTGTGGTTGACCATCTCTGGCATCCCTTATTGTACCCTGAGCACCATGAGGAGTGATCCTTGATGAGCACCACCAGGTGTGGCCCAAGACCAAATAAAATAAAACACTTGTGCTAGGGTCAGAGAGACAGTGCAGGGGTTAAGACACTTGCCTGCACTCTAGTTCAATCCCAGTACTGAAAGGTCACCAAAGCATGCCCAGCTGACCAGTGACCCATAGGCACCATTTGGTGTGACCCACAAACAAATGAATAAGTAAGTAGTTTGCCTGTGGCGGTATTCATTTTTATTTTTTTATTCAGAATGTTAATTTTTTTACTTTATTTATTTATTTATTTTTAAATGACTCACCATGAGGTACAGTTACAGACTTACAAACTCCTGTGCTTACGTTTCAGTCATACAATGATTGAGTACCCTCCACCAGTGTGTGATGGGAGGAAGACTGGGAACATTGGTTGTGGAGAACGGGCACTGGTGTTCATTTTTAAGAGCCCCAAATAATCCTTCACAGGAAGGATGCTTAAGCAATCACATCCCTACCAAGTGTCAGCAATGAAAAGGGCATGAATTCCCCTGGTACGGGCAGCCACCTGGGAGAGCCACGAGAAGATGAAGCTGAGTGAAAAAGGTTAGGCTCGAAATGGAACATCCTCCTCCTCTACTGCAAACACTGGTGCAACAACATGGGTGAGGGCCAGGGGGAGAGAGGGTGGGCAGCTGCCGGCACCGATGAGGATGGAGGAGGAAAAGGGGCAGTGAGGAAGGGGTCAGGGAAGCCTGTGGTGACCACACAGCCCAGGTCTTAAATATGGTGGTGGTCTCACGAGGCTGCAGGGCCACTGTCGTTACTATGGTGATGGTCTCACCATCCTGCCAGGTGCAGTCCTAGAGGGGTCAGTTCCCAGGGCCCTGGGCACCTGAGCCGGTGTGCTGCCACTGCTGGGAGTCCCTTCCCAGGCCTCCTGAGCACTGCTTAGAAAACACTCCCAAAATAACCATGCTAAAGCTGCACCGTCCCCCCCAGCAGACACACATGCACGCACACACACACACACACACACACACATACACATGTGCGTTATGACCTTTGAAGGTTCAGTCAGCTCTGTGGACTGTGGCAATGTCGCTTTCCTGAGCAGAGCTGTGTGATGTGTCAGCTTCAGGGGCCAGGAAGGCTAATGGGCGTCTCTGCATGAGTCTTTGCCGCTGCTACAAATCTGTTATCATTGCAAGCAAAGGCGTAGCTTTAACAGCTAAAGCACCATAAAGTAGGGGTCAGTGGGGTAGGGGGACAGCATGTCACCTGACTTACTCACAAGGCTTTGGGGGTGCCCAGTGCATCTCATCGCCCAGGGACATGATAGCTGCCGGGCGGAAGTGGCCTCTTTACAAGACTTACCTAGCCTCGGGGTGGCTCCTGGGAGGGAGTGAGGCCTTTTTTTCCTTAATGGCTATTAATAACAGCCATTAATTAATAATGTATTAATTATAAGCCTTCACAAATCGTGTCATTTTCAAAGGACGTGCAATCATACAGAGTTAAACAGAAAATGAACACATGCCTGAATGACTAAGGATTCTTTTGAAAAACAAATCGGCGGATCAGGAACGTGGTTCGAGTGGCAGAGCTCTGGGCCTGCATGCTCCAGGCCCCGGGTGGGTCTCACAGGGCTTCTCAGCCCTGGGTGTGGGTTAGTGCTCATCCAGCCTGAGCAGTGCCCCGAGGGACCGCCACAATAAAATGAATAAAATCATAGCGAATGAACTGACACTGGCCTGTGTTTTCTTAATTACGATGAAATGACTGATCAAATTGATTAAAGCCCATTTGAATTTATTAAATTCATCACTTTCAATTGCATTCTTGGCGGGAACCCTGTCTCATGAATGACATTGGGCGGGGAAAGTGCACCTGCACAGAAGGACTCATTCATAAATACGAGGTGGTGGGGCTCGGGGGAGAAAGGCTGGGAGACAGCAGGACGGGCCGAGTGCAGGCTGGCATGCTGGCACCCTGATCAGTCCTTGGCACGGCATGGTCCCTGAGCACCACCAGGAGCCACTTCCAGCACCGAGCCAGGGGTAACCCCAAAGTTCAGTCACATACCAGCTGTGACCCCCAAACAAAGTTCACTGACAACACAACTTGAGTAACAGGGCAGGCAAAGCCCTTGTAGCAGATCTTATACCATTTGCAGCAAAGGTCCTGGGGTCACCACTGATCCCACTGAGCAATCTCGGCCTGTCTCGGACACTCAGACCCCAGGCTCCTCTTCCCAACATGACTTGGCAAATATTCTAGTACAAATCATTTTCTACCCAGTGGGCAAGGGGACACCTGGTTGTTGTTATTTGGGGGGCCGGGGGGAAGGGTTTACATCCAGCTGTGCTCCAGGCTTACCTCTAGCTCTGTCCTCAGAGGCCATCCCTGGGGAACCATAGGTGGTGCCAGGGATGGAACCAGGGTCAGCTGCACGCAAGGAAAGTGCCTTCACCCAGGTCTGTCTCTCTGACCCCAGGTTGACACTATAGCAATGTACGGAGCCACAGGATTGGGCGCATCCAGGCACCCAGGAAGTGAGTAAGCGTTCACTGTGGGCCCAGAGGAATCAAGTGGAACAAACATTACAGTTACCTCAAATATGATCAGCACATAAACCCCAGCGAGGATGATAGCAGCCGTGGTCACCTGGGCTTCGATGCTCGCGCGGAGGAACTGGTGGGCCATGAGCAGGGGAATCACCGAGGTCTGCTGGGTGGAGGCTCGGACGCTGATGGCAACAGTGTCCCTGAAAGAGGGAGGAGAGCTGGAGGAGGTGACAGCCTCCCCAACCCGAGCTCTCGGGCCTTTGATGGAAGCTTCATGACAAAACCATGATTGGATCATTCTGATCTGATGACTGATGACTGATCCCACCACCGTCCCCAACCCAGATGTCCAGGCTGGGTGAAACTGAAAGTCACACGATTCACATGAATGGTTCTAGGGTGGTGGGACTCAAAGTTTCAAAGCCCCGGTCACCAACAGAACCTAACAAAAGGTACTGTTTCAGGGTCTCCACTGGCATGAGGAGCTCCTCTGCACTGAGATGCATGGCTGGCTTTCCACAGCACCCTCCGCTTCGTTTGTTTTGGGGCCACACCCTGAAATACTCAGGGCTTATTCCTCACTCGGCACTCAGGAATTACTCCTGGCAAGCTCTGGGCATCATATGTGATGCTGGGGATTGAATCTGGGTTGGCCATGTACAGGGCAAATGCCCAACCCACTGGACTATCTCCCACACCCCTACGTCTTCCACTTCCACAGGGGAGACCAGGAACCATTTAATAAAGCCAATGAGAGCTCCCAGTAACCCATTGGGATCTTTGTTATCTGGCAGCACCTTTTCCCCACCCTGTGTGTATGCAAGCATCATCTGGTGAGTGGGCGAGTGTCGGGTGCTGGCAGCTGACCCAGAAGAAGGAGGCCGGGAACCCCCGTTTCACCCATGGGTCAGAAGCCAGGATCCAGCTGGCTCTGTCCCGGGCATCCTTGGCACTGAAACCAGCTCACAGTGGGGAGAGACGGAGCTGGATGGCAGGACTCTCAGCTGGTGACCGAGAATGTGAGGAGCCTGATTTGTCTGCAAACGAAGAGTGGTCTGGGGGTGCAGAAGAGCACAGCCCACAGCTCAGAAGTGCGACAAACTGTTGCCTTGGCTGGACTTGGTCACTCCACAGTAGAGGCTCGTGACTGGGCAGAAGGGGAACAGAGGTGATGGGGGCACTTCCGCGGTGGTAAAGGTACAGGATATTTAATAGTGTTAATATTTACTTGTTAATATTCCACAAATATTAACAAGTATGCCCATGTTACCTAAACTATGATACAATCATTTTAAAATCATTTTATGTAACTTTATTTTTGGGTTTTGGATCACACCCAGCGGTACTCAGGGCTGACTCCTGGTTCTGCACTCAGGGATCACTCTTGGCAGTGCTCAGGGGAGTCTGTGGGGTCCTAGAAATGAAGCCTGGGTCAGCTGTGTGCAGGCAAGCACCGTCCCCACGGCACTATCTCTCCTGCCCCAATAAATTGTCTTTCAGTTTTGAAACCCACTGGTTGGAAGTAGATGCAATGGGAAATAAGGCATCTTGAGAGGTCAGCAGGCTCGAATGAGGTCCCAGATACCACCTGACCAGCCCTGTCAGCGGGAGGAGGCCCAGGCTCACGGCTGAGGGGGAGGTGCGGGGCCTCCCGGGAAGGATCCAGGCCCACACCTGCTTTCTTCTGTCCTGCTTCCTACCAGCAGCCCAAACAAACTCAAACATCAGCGCAGACGGACTCCTGAGCACTGTTCTTATAGACGCAGGGGAAGAGCCATCCACACATTCCCTCGTCCCCATCCACAGCTCCGGGACGACACTGGGAGCACAGCCAGCTTCCTATAGGACCGGCCTCAGTGACATGCTTCTTAGGCAACCAAAGAGTCAACAATGAGGGCTTGGGGGACACTGCCGTATCCTCGGGACCTCACGAGGACCGCTAGGAACGGCCCCCAGGAGTCCTGAGCATGCTTGGAAGCCCCCCAAAGTCGGAAGAGCTTTGCCCAGTCATGTTTCTTCAAACCCAGGAGCTCTCAGGGGCCTGACAGGTGGGAGCCGCCTCCCAACTGACCCCCCGCCTTGGGCCCTCCAGGCCTGCTTTCAATATGTGCACACCTGAACCCCGAAAGCCCTTTCCCCCCACTCTTCAAGGCCACATGTCCAGTTCTCCCTCCTAGGGTGCCTGTCCCCTACCAGGCCCTCATGCCACGCATCCTCCCTGGCCGCCTGCCCGCCCGGACACTTCTCTCAGCTGTGTCATTTCTGTTCCCAGCTAGAGCTGTGTACGCGTCTGCTCCCCTAGTCACACGCGACAGGGAGACGAGTCAGCACCGCCTGCATCCACGGACAGCTCTGATGTCACGACTCTTCCTGGGCCGCCTTCTCCTCTACACTGAAAACGAAGCCCACCGCCAGGATGCTTCACGCCCCGCCTCTGAATCCCACTGCTCAGGGCCCCAAGCACGCACCGGCTCAGCACGTCGAAGTTCCTGCTCAGCACAGCACGCTCACTTCCCCTCGGGTTCACGAACACCGTCCAGTTGCGGGAGGCCTGAGAGGTGCAAAGGACAAACTTGGGGTGAGCGCCAAGCCTGAAACACCGTGTGGAATGTGGGTTTCTCTCTCCTGGCTAATCTGTTTGGCTAAGAAAGGAGAGCAGAGAGCAGGGCCGGAGCAGGGAGGGTGCTGGCCTTGCATGAGGCCGCCCTAGGTTCCACCTAAAGGGGGTCCCAAGGACAGAGGCAGGAATAGTCCCCAGGCACTGTCAGGTATGGCTCAAACCCCCGCCCCCAAAAGAAGAGGGGACGAGGGTGGTAAAGCTCAGAGCCCCCTCTGCCCCTGGGAAGAGCCTGAGAACGAGAATCCATCAAGCATGCAGGGAGAGACGTATGCGCACCCTCTGAGGTGCAGAAGAAAAGTGGGGGGGGGAGGGAGTCCCGAGGCACTGACTCCTACGCATGGCTCCCAGAATCAACAAAGTAAATGCAAAGGCTCACCAGCCTGATCCTACTGAGACAGCCACTGGCTCGCGGACAGGGAGAAAGGGAAGAGGTTTCAGAGACAAAGCAGAGGGTGGAAGTGGAGGCTGACTCCACATCCGCCCAGCCTTTCAGGCAGGGACTTGATTTCCGTGAGATGAAACAAGATTTGACTGGTCCCTTCAAAGAATTTCCAAGTCTCACCTGCTGGGGCTGTCGCCGCCGGGAGCCAGGAGCGTCGCTCCAAGTCACCTCCACCACCACGTGCTCATCCCTCGAGGACCCCCCGGCCACCAGGGCTCCATCCAGGGCCACCTGCAGCAGTGCTGTGTCTCTGTGGCCGCTGAGGTTGACAGCTGGGAGCAAGTCAAGGAGAAAGACAGAGCCGGAGGGCGGGCGGGAGGGCATGTTTTCTGACACCTGCCCCCACTAGCACTCCCCCGGGACGGGACCATGACAGGTGCATGCAGGGGTCCAGGATGGTTCCACCCGCTCGAGGCAGGAGGCTGTGTGGTCCATGCCGAGGGCTCTGCCACTGCTGCCACCCCCCAGGGGCTCTGTGCTGAGGATGAGGGACCCCCGGGAATCGCCCAACAACAGAGGGGAGGGAAAAGCAGCAGAGGGGAGGGGAAGGGAGGGAGGTTTTACATTTTAGACACATCCTGACCGTGGATGATCTGGCCTATGTGGTGAATCAAGAGACTCAGAAACGGAATAAACTACAGCCAAAGGCGGCCCCAGGCGTCCTTCTAAGAGCTGAGTTTGCTAAGTGGGGGGAAGGGGCCCCAGATACAGGTGGACAGAGAGGCCGGCTCTCTGGGGGGTGTGCTGGGCACATGGATATGAACAGCTTTGCAGAGCCCAGCACCTGAACTGGAGCACAGCTCACAAATGCGGCAAATGCATTTCCCTGATCTGCTCCTTATCACGTGCAGCACGTCTCTCTGGCTGCCGCGCCAGGCACTGCGGGCGAACTGCATGGCCACTCCCTGTCCCGACCCCCTCGGAGAGGCCCAGCACTGCAGGGACCCACAAGCACGCCTGTCATATGTGTGAGTCAGAGACAATTTAAGCTCGGGCGCAGAACTGCAGAACCTAGGAGGTAAAACAGCACCACCTGGAGGCTGACCTGGGAAGAGCAGCGGCTTTTCCTGGTGGAATGTTCCTGGCAGGGCTGAAGGCGCGGCTCCCAAGAGCACACCTGAACAGTGGGGGGCGCAGACACTGCTGAGGGCACCTCTGCCTTCCTGTCTCAGGCCTGCTGCTGATGTCCTGCCACCTGCCTGAAGCCCCAGCCCTGCACGGGCTCCCTGGAGCTTCCGGAAATAGGCAGGAACCCCTTGGGAATCTGTGCATTCCCTGAGGAAGGGGCGCTGAGGGGCTCGCAGCACCGGGCTGGGCTTCCTGCTGCAGTAAGCTCTGGCAAGCCCTACCCAGAGCCTGTCGTTCTCCAAGTGTCCTCAAGTTTCCCCCACACACACCCCCACACACACTGCCCAGCCCGGAAGCAGGATGGGGGTCAGTCCTGAGGTTGCTTCACGGTGACTTCCCACCCATGTCCTACTCTGCTCTGTGCTGCACCTCACTGTTGTGCCCTCCTGAGCCCACTGACTGGCACCAACAACTCATCCTACCAGCCTCCCCGTGGCTTTCATACCCCCCCACACACCGCTATGCAGCATTCCTTTCAGCGCGCTATCCACCCCCCACAAACGACCTGCAGGAGCCCCCCTGCTCCTGACACCCCCACTCTTCTGCTTACTTGGGGCACTGCCAACGGAAAATTCTTGGAGGGATGGACCCAGAACAACTGGTTGGCTACTCACAGCGACTCCCGTCCGGGCACACCCTGGCCCTATCTGGGTCTCGTGAAGCTCTCTCTAGACAAGGTGGTTAGGGCTCCCCAGTGAACCCCACAGTTCCCAGGCCACACCCGGTGGCAGCCGGGAGCAGAGTCAGGATGAGAAGTAGAAGGAACTTGGTGCTTTTCTACTCCAAAGTCAAGAGAATGAGGATGGAAGTTATAGGCTCTTCAGCCCCTCGCGTGGAGAAACATCTCTGACACAAAGTCCCCACTGGACAGTGAGGAGACAGCAGGGAGGTAACAGAGGTGAAGTGATGGGGTGAAGTGATGAAGATGAGGTGCTAGTGGTGACAGGTGAGTTGATGAAGGTGAAATGCTAGTGGTGAGGTGACAGAGGTGAAGTGACAGAGGTGAAGTGATGAAGGTGAGGAGCCAGTGGTGAGGAGACAGCAGTGAGGTGACAGGGGTGAAGTGATGGATATGAGGGGCTAGTTGTGACAGGTGAGGGATGAAGATGAGGTACTAGTGGTGAGGTGACAGATGAGGTGATAGAGGTGAACTGATAAGGGTGAGGTGAAGGAGAAGAGGTGCTAGTGGTAACAGGGAAGGTGATGAAGGTGAGGTGCTAGTGGTGAATGGACAATTGAGGCGATATAGCAACAGTGGTGAGGTGACAGTGATGAAGTAACAGATGAGGTGATGAAGATGAGGTGAGGCTCAGACACGCTGAGGCAGGAAGCATCCACCTGGTTAGGCAGTCGCAGCAGCCAATGCTGAACCAACCAGGTTCAATTTTAAAAGGGGACAACAGAGCTCGTGCTCTTGGCGCTGTGAAGATGGAAGGCAAGCAAGTGGGAAGGTGGGCTAGGTGGGAACCACCAGCGAAGTGCCCGGGCCACCGGGCCAAAGCAGAAGCTGGAAGCTGCACTGACTAGAGCCCAGGAGCCCCAGGAAAGCCTGTCCTCATCCCACATGCCATCTCCAACTCCCCATTGCCACCCACCACAGTCCTACCGGTGCTCGTCAAGTGAGCCAATGGTGAGGAGACAGCAGTGAGGTAACAGAGGTGAGGTTATAAGGGTGAGGTGATGAAGATGAGGTGCTAGTTGTGACAGGTGAGTTGACAGATGAGGTGATAGAGGTGAGCTGATGGGGGTGAAGGCGGTGAGGTGCTAGAGGTAACACGTGATGTGATGAAGGTGCAGTGCTAGTGGCTGATAGCTGTTCCATTTCTCTGGGTCGTGAATAACCGAGGAGGGCCTGCGATGGGGTGCTAGTAAATAATGGTTTTTAACCAAATTTTAAAAAGAGAAAGAATCTGGGCAAGGCTGCGCAGGAGCTGCCCCAACCTTCTCCCACCTGAGGCCACCAAACCACCCATCCTCTCTCGCAGGTGCTGTGTGCAGCGGCTCCGGGTCGGTGCCCAGTGTTGGATACAGTAGCTCCCCACTGGAGACACAGCCACCAGCTCCCAGAACTTCTCTTGATCTGGATACAGGCTGAATAATACCTGTAACAACCAGACACATTTCCTGTCAGGTGTGAGCAGTGAATACACTTTCAATTCTGATGCAGCTGGACCGCTGGACACAAGGACCGAATGCAGGGTTGTCACTGTACCTCACGTCCACCTAAGCAGCCCTACTCGATGCTGACTTGATTTCCATTCACTAGACAAGCACATCAAACAGGCCTCACTGTGGTTTGCCAATGTCAAGGACTGACTACCGAGCCTCAAAAAAAAAAATCCTTCCCAGTGGGTGCACATGGCTTCCCCTTGTCAAGAGAGAAAGGAAGAGCCAACTCCATGGCTATAGTATAGGTTTGCGAAATGTCAGGGAACACCCAGCAGTGAGGACATGACAGCTTCTAGATGGTGAAAGCAAACTCCGCTGTCATCCTGGACTCATCTGTAAGGACCAAACCTGGGTCCTAGGAGACTGAAGGCGAGACGCAGCTCTCTGGGGATCTGGGGACACTGACCAACCCAAGTTCTGGGTACATCACAGAACAGCCAGCAGGCCCTGAGAAGCAGCCAGTTTCAGAATGACGCTGACTGGGCAGGGAGTTGAGAGGCAACTGGGACTCCAGAGTTACCATCTCTGTGCGTCTCACACACCAGTTTTGTGCCCCTGTTCTCCAGTGTGGAGGACTACCAAGCAGTGTTTGGTGTTCATGCACACATACACATATATATATACATATATATACATATATGTGTATATATACATGTACACATACACATACACATGCACATACATATACATGAACAGGCACACATGTAAACACACGCACACACACATGCACACACCCACTTGCAACCTGATGCCCGGGTGTGTTGGACAAAAGGCATCACCCATAGCATGCATCTGCTCGTTTGGAAGTAGGCAGCAAGTGTCTGCTGCGTGTCAGCGGGCACCCTGGCATCGCCCCAGAGTCCTGACCTAGCAGCCTTTCTGGTGTGCATGGCTGTCAGGCCCAAGCAGCCCACAGAGAAGAACAGACACCCAGCTTCACCCCTACCCATCACAGTGACCCAGTGGGGTGCAGGTCCCCCATCTCAGAGAACCACAGCTGTCCCTGGGGCCACTGTGGTGGCTGTACAAGGCCCACCACAGATCCATCTCTAACCTAAAATTTGCTGAGTCCCTTGAAATTGGAAAGTGTGACCCAGGGGACAAGCAAGTGGCTGACAGAGCAGCAACAGGGCACCAGGGTTTCTGTCAAAGGGCCTTGGAGGAGCACAGAAGAGCACCCCAAGGCCGGTCTTCCACTCCACAGCCCCTCACATGCCCTCCAGAGAATGAGCCCTACATCCTTCCAACCCCCTGAACCAGCCTGAGGCACTGCGCTTAGGCAGAAACATGGCCAGAGATACTTACAGAGCACGCAGCCACGAAGACAAATAAGCTGACCACCCGGAGCCGCTGCACACAGCACCTGCGAGAGAGGACTTGTGTCTCAGTGGCCTCAGGCGGGAGGAGGCTGGGGCAGCTCCCCCTGCAGCAGCAGCCGCCGTGCCCAGGTTCTTTCTCTTTTTACAATTTGTTAAAGAGCCGTGATTTACAAAGTTATTGGTAGTTGAGGATTTGTTTTATATATAGTTGGGGTTCTTTCTTTATTTATTTATTTGCTTTTTCGGTCACACCCAGCAATGCTCAAGGGTTACTCCTGGCTCTGCACTCAGGAATTACTCCTGGCGGTGCTTGAGGGACCATATGGGATGCTGTGGATCAAAGCCGGGTAAACGCCCTCCCCACTGTGCTATCACCCCAGTAGCTGAGTTTTAAGCATATAATATTTCATCACCGATTCCACCACCAGTGTCTGCTTCCCTCCCCCAGTGCTCCCAGCTTCTTTCCCGAGGCCTCAGGAAACACCACAGGAAGGCAGAGGGGTGAGAAACGTTTGCTCGAGGTGAGGTCGAGAGCACAGCCCCGGGCTCCAGCTTCTGGGAAATACGGCTGATTGTGACTCTGTTGTTTCTCCATTCTCCTCCTGAGTTTTCTGGAAGGATGAATGTCTCTGCAAATGCAAAAGACTGGCCACAGTGTACCCAAGTCCTTCGGGGGAAAAACTGCCACTCTGTGACTGGCTGTGTCAGAGAATCCCCAGTGGGTCCTCCTGACGCTGAGGCAGGCCGTGACTCAGCCCCCTCTGGGCCTCTGGGTCCCTGGTCCCACCAGTTCTGTGCAGGACCCTCACATCGGGGTCACTCAGCAGCAAGTTCCGGCTCTGTACTCACACCGCTCGGAGCAGTGCTGATCATTCCGCACTGGACGCTTGTGTATAGAAATGAAGGAGGAAGCCTTAATTTCCTCTTGCCAACAACAGGGGAGCCCACAGTTCCATTTCTCCCCATGGACAGACCACACCTAGTCCCCAAGGCCCTACCTTGAACATTCTTGAGGTTCCCCAATTTCATATTCTTCTGTCCCAGAACTAGGCATCACAAGACTAAGATAATGACAATACCCGAGGCAGATGCCCGGAAATATAAACCGGCCAGACCACCCTGTAGATTCCCGGCATCCTCCTCACACAAACACCCAATTTTCCTATAAAAATTTCACAAAAAGAGCCACAGTTAACTTAGTCCTCTCCTAAGTTCCTCCCCCTTGGGGAGCACCTTTTCTTTTCTCTTCTACATTCTAATAAACTTTTCTCCTTTGGAACTCGGAGTCTGAGCGTCTTTATTATTCAATATTTTCAAGAATGAAAATATTGAAGAATGTGCAAATCGTGAATGAACCCAGAGCCCCCCCCCCTCGCCCCCCCCCCCCCCCCCCCCGCCACTGCTTCTGCCTCACCTGCATCGGAAGGAAACGGGAAATCTCTGTCAGGATCTCAAAACCTCTCTGGGTGCTTTGGCTGTGACTCAGCGGCAGAACATAGCTTGAACACAGCTCCGCCCGGCTCCTCACAATTTAGAAAACCCACACACAACTTTTTAATCCTTTGAAAACACTGAAACCTTATTTTGCATTGTCTTACATTGAGTGAAGCTATGAATAATCATGTCACATTTCCAAACTGTAATTCAACAGGCTCCCATTTAAGTGGAAATCAAAATGACACTCCTTTTAGAGCACAAGGCATTAGCCGAACTGTTCTCAATACAAATCCAGTGACATAAATACCAGGACTGACGTCCAAAGCACATTCACAAGGCTCAGGCAGGGGCCTGTCTCGCCAGTATGGGAAGAATGGAGCTTGGAAACAAATTCAGCCCTGCAGCAGGAAAGAGAAGGCCCTGGAATGTGAACTGCCCAAGGCCCTGGAGCCTTGGCCTGGTGTGGAGCCGACCAGAAGCCGCCTCTGTGGCTGTCAGGCAACCCTGGGAAGGTCATCCACAAGATCAGCTTGTCACTCTTGTGGCCAGGATGCAAGATTCCTGCACACGCACACACACACACTCGCATACATTCACACATCACATACGCACACTCCCACTTGTACACACACATCACATACGCACACACAAAAGCACACACACTCACACATCACATATACACATACACTTGCACACATGCACTCACACATATGCACACACCACATATGCACATTCACACACACTCAAGCACACAAACATATGCACACACTCATACACATACACACTCTCACACCACCACACACAAGCATACACAAACACACACATATGCACACACAAGCACACACACGAGCACGCACAGAAGCACACACATCACATGCACACACTCATACACATACACACTCTCACACACCACTCACACACAAGCACACACATAAGCACACAAAACACACATATGCGCACACACACAAGCACACACATGCACACTCACATATGCACACATACACACTCACACACTTGCACACACATATGCACACACTCACATATGCACACACACATACACTCGCATATGTGCATGCACACACACACATACACACTTGCACATGTGCACACGCAGAACACAAATGCTTTTATAGCCAAGCATGTTCCGCAACCAGCTGGGGCAGCTCCATGGCCAAAGCAGCCCTGGAGGGTCGCCACGGCCTGCTGGGATGATGACCAGGACAATGAGGGCTGCCCCTCAGGTCACTGAATACACCCTCCGGGCCAGAGCAGTGGGACAGCAGGGAGGGCACTTGCCTTGAAAATGGCCAACTGGGAGTTCAATCCACAGCACCCTATATGGTCCCTCAAGTCCACCATATATGATTCCTCAGCTCATAGCCAAGAGTAAGTCCTGAGCACCGCTGGATGTGAGCCAAAAATGAAAAAAGGAAGAGGGAAGAAGCAGAAGGAGGAGGAGGAGGAAGAGGAGGAGGAGGAGGAGGAGGAGGCGCTGGCCTCGACCTGCAGAGAAAAGGGAACAGGTGGAGACCCTTGTACTGTGCAACTGTCCAGAAGGCCACTGACAAGGGCCCATGTGCCACACCAAGACAGTCATGTGGCCACAACCAAGGGCCAAATCCAAAGCAGGGACCTGTAAGTTCAAGCCTCCCTGCACCTGCGTTCCTTGGAGGTGCCAGGCAGGCACAGTTGCTCCCAGTTGGTCCTTTCCTTGCAGAGAACCAAAGGCCCAGCAGAAGCCACAGGGCCAGGTAGCCCACGCACATATGTGGGAGCAGGCTGACGCAGGCGAGCTGGGGCTGCGCCCAGCCTCACTCATGCGCAGTGCATGCAGGATGTGTCGGGCAGGTGGCAGTACTGGCCCTGCAGATCCGCGAGGAAGGTTGTTATGGGGTTAGGTTGCCCACCTCATCCTTTAAGTACCTGTTTTGCAAACCACAATGTCCAAAAGGGGGTTGGGGAAAGGGGGAAGGGAGGGAGGAAGAGAGGGAAAGAGAGAGAGAGGGAGGGAGGGAGAGAGGGAGGGAGAGAAAGAGAGAGAGAGATAGTAAAAGAGAGGGAGGAAGAGAGGGAGAGAGAGGGAGGGAAAGAGAGAGAAGGAGATAGGGAGAGAGGGAGGAAGAAAGGGAGAGAGGGGGGAAAGAGAGAGAAGGAGATAGGAAGAGAGGGAGAGAGAGGGAGGGAAAGAGAGAGGAGCTAGGGAGAGAGAGGGAGGAAGAGAGAGAGAGAGAGAAAGAGAGAGAGAGAGGTATCTGCCATAGAGGCAGGCTGGTTTGGGGGTGGGGGGTCGGGATGGAAACTGGGGACTTTGGTGGCCAGAAATGTACACTGGTAAAGAGAAGGGCTGGAATATTGTGTGTCTGAAACCCAATCAAGAACAACACTGTAATTGTGTATTTCATGGGTGATTCTATTTTTAAAAAATAATTAGTCTTCCTACCTCAGCTTGGAGCGCCGTGATCCACTGTGCGCGCCCTGCAAAAGCTCGCCCTTCCCAGAACAGGTTTCCCAGGAGTCACCAGCAGCGGCTACGAGCTCCGGGTGGCAGAGGGGGAGGCTCTGGGACCTGCTGGACAAAGATTTATTCTGAGCTGGGAGGGAGGAAGCAATCTGGGTGTTTAAAGACTCCAGTTATGGGCGAGAGGGCAGGGTGCAAAGGCGTCTGAGTCCATGCAATCTTGCCTTGCCCATGCAGGACCCAGATTCAGAACCGCATATGGCCCCAGAGCCCGGCCAGAAGCAATCTCCGAGCACAGAGGCAGGAGGAAGCCCTGAGCGGCACCAGGCGTGACCCCAACCCAAATAATAATCATGAACAGCATGACTCAGCAGCGTGCAAAGCCTGTTGGGCAGGACTGTCCCGACCCCGCAGGGCCCTCCTGCACACACACCAGCTCCAGCTTCCTTCAGGGGTCACCTCCTCGTGATGCTGCAGTTCTCGCACCCTACTTTGTTATGCCTGTCCTGGAAAACGAGTGGGTGACATGAGCCGTCATGACAGAGCTGTTGCTTCCCCCACAGCATCTGCACCAGTGTGTGTGAACGAGTCCAGGAACTGGACTCCAGAAACTTTAATATTGCCATATTCTTTGACTCTGTGTTGAATCCTCGGACCTCGGGCAATCCCTGCCCTATAAATGCACATGATCCCAGTAGGTTACACCAGAGCCCGTTGTTCTCACGCACTGCACAGAATCTTGCGGTCAGCACAGCACTGTGGGGTCAGCAGCGCAGGCCTGGAGAGTGAGCCAGGCCATCTCTCTCAAGGCACTGGAATGGTCTCGAACAATTTCCGCATCGTCTGAGAACTGGGTCCCCAGAGTGGAAACGTCATTTTCTTCATAAGAAGAACCCCAAAGAGCAGGTCAGGCTCTCTGAAATAAATCAGTATGTGACAAGAGGGCGAAGATGCTGACCATGCACAAAACTTCTACAAAATCATCTTTTCTTAAAAAAAAAGTTGGTGACTGGGAAATGCTCAGATGTGTAAGGAGTAAGATGGTAACCACCTCAACTGCTGCACAGACAGAATGTAACAGACGGAATGTAACAGGCAGAATGTAGCTACAATTGGAACTAAAGAAGCTTCTCTTATAAACAGAAAGAGCAGAGCTAATAGTGGTGCTTCAGAGAAAACTGGCTTCTGATCACAGCAGGAGTGTTCTCTGCCCTGCCAATAAGGGAGCCATAGGCATTCAGTGGCCACTTGATGTGACCAGAAACTTACCTGAATTCCACGGGGACCCTGATCACCACGCTGGCAAAGGCAGGTCATGTGTCATTAGCTGCATCTTCCCACCCCAGCACCCTGTCACCCTCTGAGAAATACTGAATAAGTGTTATCCTACTATGCCATCTAAAACCACAACAAAAAAAAAAAAGAGTTGGTGGGGCTGGAGCGATAGCACAGCGGGTAGGGTGTTTGCCTTGCACACGGCTGACCCGGGTTCAATTCCCAGCATCCCATATGGTCCCCCGAGCACCACCTGGAGTAATTCCTGAGTGCATAAGCCAGGAGTAGCCCCTGTGCATCACCAAAAAGAAAAAAAATGAGTTGGCAAAAAACAAAAGCATCCAGGGACCTTTGAGCCACTCTTACCTCAGTTGGGTTCGGAAGGGAAAGGGGAAAATTTTGTAAACAAACTAGACCCCTTTTTTTTGGTCAACACCTGGCAGAACTCGGTGCTTACTCCTGGCTCTGTGCTGAGAGGCTCGAGAATCACTCCTGGAAGGGCTCGGGGCACCATACAGGATGCCGGGGATTAAACCCAGGTCAGCTGTGCATGGCAGCTCCGACCTGCTATACTATCACTTCCACCCCCTGCCACTCCCTTTCCGATACAAGATTCAACTCAGGCTCTCAGACCCGCCCCTACAACCCACATGTTGAAGACCAACACTAACGCATCTGTTTCCCAGTGAGCATGCTACCAGGTACTTCAAAGACGAGCACAAAGGCACAGCGAGCCTTTGCCTTCTCCATACTGGTGGGAAGAAACAGAAGATGCAGCCTATGGAAGGAGGAAGCAGGAGCCGGAGCCCTGTTGGAGCAGAGGGAGCGAAGCAGCCCTGGCAGGAGCCACCCGGAGCAAACGCCCCTTTCCTAGAGAGCCAGAGAGGGGGGAGGGCCCGTTTGCAAAGACACCGCTGGTCATCAGAATGTTCTGGAGGAAGTCGGGCCCTTCCTAATTGGCATCCTGACTCCTTATCCAGTGCCTGGAACCTGAGTCTGGAGGTGAGATGAGGACCCCCACGGCATATAAGCACCCACCCCACTTCTGGGGGATTCTAGTGCAGGGGAGGGGCAGCCTGCCTGCTGACCAGCTCCCAGCAACAGTGGGCAGAAGGCCCTCGGGCTCCTAAGAGGGGAAGAGGGGACGTCCGCAAGTTGCCCCCACTCGGGCCTTCAGGACCACCCGGCTATACCCCAAAAGGACCTTCACACTTGCAGTGCAGTGTTTGTTTAAACCCTCCGGTTTTGCCTAACTCCTAGCTTCAGTGAAAATACTAGGGCCAGAGTGATCACACAGCGGTAGGATAGTTGCCTTGTACATGGCTGATCTGAGTTCAATCCCCAACACCAAAGGGTGTTTTCTGTGAGGCACCCCAGAGAGTCTCCCGGCTTCTGCCAGGAGGGATCCCTGAGCGCAGAGCCAGGAGAAAGGCCTGAGCACCGCCAGGTGTGGCCCAAAAACAGACGAAAAGAAACCCATGAGGAGAAGAAAAGAAACTCCAAGAGGAGTCTTTTTGGTGGTGAGATGGCCCTGGTGCTTTGGAGGTGGGTCCAGAGAGTGTTGTTCTCATATAGAGGTGTTATAGGTTAGCCCTAGAATTCTACAGTATTGCAACCCTGTGATAAATCAAGCCAGAAAGAAGGGAGAAAGAGAGGTGGGGAGGGGGGGGTGGAGAGAAAAAGAGAAAGAAAGAGAGAGGGAAAGACAAGAGGGAGAGGGGGTAGAGAGAGAGGGAGAGGGAGGGAGGGAGGGAGGGAGGGAGGGAGGGAGGGAGGGAGGGAGGGAACACACACACGTTTCCAAATGTCTGAACCAGACCATCCTTTGTTGTGGGCCTGTCCTGTGTTATCACAGATCATCTAGCATTTCGACTGGCCCCTACCCTGTAAACAGGGCTACCAGCACCCCACCCAGACATGCGGCAACAGAAACAAGCCCACAGATAGTGCCGCCCTGGGCCCTGATGGGACAGCCCAGTAGGGGAAGCTGTGTGCTGTCCACATGCTGGCCAATCACCACGGGGCTGCTCCCAGCTGAACTGGACACTGACGCCACAGAAAACCATCTCTAGAATCACGAACATTTTCTTGAACTGATACATATCTGGCAGGCACCACACATCTTGGGTAAAAATCCACAGCAAGGAAGAAATTCTACATGAAAGCCCATTTGTTCAGAGCTCATGGCCACATACACGAAAGGCCTACTGCCAAACCACACTCTGACCCCGTGGAAGGAATTTTAAATTCCAAAGGCAATGCTCAGAAATTCCTCGAGGCACTGGAGAGATAATACAATGGGTAGGACGCTTGCCGTATATGTGGCTGACCCTGTTCAACCCCAAAGCCCAGGGTGCCCCAGCCCTGCCAGGAGTGATCCCTGAGCACCGCTGGATGTGGCCCAAACACCAAGAAAGAAAAAAGAAATTTCTCTAACGTATAAGAAGTTGGGGGTGGGGGGGGACTCACCTTTTCTCTTGCAGGGAATCCCTCAGCAAAGGGATGTTTTCTGTGAGGCAGGGGTCTGTCGGTGCCGAGACGAAGAACTGGGGGAAAGGAGAGTGACCCCTGAAAAGTATATGGAGGAAGAGGGTTACAGGTCAGAGAAGGATGCACATGTCAGCCTGTGCCTAGAAGCGCTAAGACCAACCCAAGAGTCAGGGGTAAAATGGGAATTTGACTAAGTTTCTAACTGAATTGGTACAAACAGGAGTTTTAAGAGAGATTATGGGGCTGGAGCCATAACACAGCAGGGAAGAAGTTTGCCTTGTACACAGCCGACCCAGGTTCGATCCCCAGCACCCCATATGGCCCCCTGAGCACTGCCAGGAGTAATTCCTGAATAGAGAGTCAGGAATAACCATGAGCAACGCTGGGTATGGCCTCAAAAAAAAAAAAAGAGAGAGAGAGAAAGAGAGAGAGAGAGAGAAAGAAGTCATTAGAAATGTCTCTTCCCTCCAGCACAGACCAGATTGGAAATGCAAAGCAGAAACTCCCGAAGAAAATCAGACTGGCTGGAGTGATAATACAGCAAGTAGGGTACTTGCCTTGCCTGATGCCGTCCTGGGTTAGATCCCAGGCACTATATAAGGTCCCCTGAGACCCGCCGGGAGTGATCCCTGAGTACAGAGCACAGAGCCAGGAGTAAGCTCTGAGCACTGCTGTGTGTGGCCCAAAAAACAAAAGGCAAAATAAAATCAAATGCTACAGAATGAATCAGTTCCAGTTGCCCCTTCACTCCAGACCACATTTTCATCAGAAACCTGTTTATAGAATGTAGGAAATATTCTAAATATCTAACTTATTAGGGAAATACTAAATAAATGGAAACCATTTGATCTATTAATTTACAATATTCTGCAAATACTGTGATGAGGGAAATAGCTATAGGGTGCTAAATAAAAATAATTTTCATTTTAAAAAAAAGGAAAGAAACACCCTTAGAGGCATTTGCCTTGCACATAGCAAACCCAGGTTCAATTCCCGGCACCCCATATGGTTGCCCAAGCCCCGTCAGGAGTGATCCCTGAGTGCAGAGCCAGGAGTAAGTCCTGAGCACAGTCAGGTATGGCCCAAAAACTGAAAAATAAAAAATAAAACAAGAAACCAGTTTAGAATCTGATGGGTCCTTTTCTACTCAGAAAATTCCATTTCCTGAGATGACATGTTGAAATGCCAGGCATTCAAGTCATCCTAACGGGGGCCAGAGACGCAGTTGCACCCTCAGTCCTTCCCAGCATCACATGGTTGCAGGGCACCGTCAACAACCCCCCAAAGGGCTTTGGAGACCAGCAGCTGCAGCCAGCAAGCGACCCACTTCCTGCGGAGACCAAACAGAAGCCAGCACTAATGGGATCGAGTGAAACCAGGTCAGGAAACGCGCCCCCTAGCCCCAGGGCCCAGAAAGAAATGGTTGCACTGTGCTGGCCTGTCCACTGGAGTTATTGCCCTGAGTTTAACCACATCCGACCATCTGAGAAGCGAATCCTCACACGGCACTGCAGAGCCTGGTGCTCGCACACACGCTCACGCACATCAAAGGACACGTGACCACTCAAGGCCACTGATTTCCAGGGAAAGCCGAGGAAAGCGTTTCGCTTTCAGTCTGTTGGGAAACCCATCGCTTTAGATACTCCTTTCCGAGAACACCCAGGGCACACAGATAACCGTCGCGGCTATCGTGAAATGCCTGGGAAAATAACAGCGATTCAACTACTAAAGAGAGCCAAAAAGAGGAATTTTGAAGGAAAAAAAATCCGCGCCCCCTCATCCCTGCTCTCTCCTTTTCATTCAAGCATGCACCCATAACATGAGAGTTGAGGCTAGGTCAAACTACTCCCGCCATATCCCACAGAGTTCAGGAGAAAGGTAGACGAGAACAACGTGCTGGCACCTCGACCCATTACTGGCTGGCTCCTGGGTGACTGAAGACCTGTCCTCCACAGCGTGAGCAGCCAGAGGAAGTGGCAGAGACCAAGGCACCCGGCCTAGTGTGGAGAGGGCGGCCGAACTCTGCTCCAGAGTCTGCCGCGTCCCGGAAGCAAAGGGGCGTAAGCCACTGTTGGCGTGGTTTTTAATTCCCATCTCTCAATGACCCAGAGAAGGCACCTGCGGGGCTGGGACACTTGCCTGGTGTGATGCTGACTCCAGTCTGAACACAAAAGGTTCCCTGAGCATCATCAGGGGTTGCTCCTGAGCACTGGGGAATAGCTCCTGAGCACTGCTGGGTGCAACCCCCACTCCCCACAAATTAGCATATTAGTCACAAAGGAATTCATGTTTGTTTTCATTTTTTTCTCCCTTTGTAGTTGCTGCTGCATCACTCGAGAATTGTATACACCTGTTCATGGAGCCCAAACATGCCCACATCCCAGCCCCCCACACACCTGTTCATGGAGCCCAGAGACCCCACATTCCTGCCCCCACTACACCTATTCACGGAGCTCAGAGACCCCACATCCCAGACACACACACACACACACACACACACACCTGTTCACAGAGATTTCCCACTCCACACGCACCTGTGGGGCAGGTCTGGATTAAACCTGCAACCTCACATTTGCAAGGCAGGGAGCTCCCCTGAGTCACAACCCTGGGACCCCAAAATCTAACTGTAATCAACAATTGTTTTCATTTCCTGTCCTTCCAAAGGTGTGAACTATGAATTCCTCCTACCAGGTAACAGCTAGATCAGCATGCGCTCAGCAGTCCGGGCCCCAGGCACCTTTAAACTACTGTTTTCCTTCTCTTCATCTCAGTTGATTTTATTTGAAAGGTCTGACAGGGTGTTATCATAGGTAAAAGAGAGTGGAACTATGACAACGACCAAACTTAGACAAGACTGTCAGGCTGGGCAGGGTCTGGTGGAGGGAACCTGGGGACACCCCGGGAGGGAAGTGGACATTGGTGTTCGGGAATGATGTTGGAACACTATATGCCTGACACTACTGTGAAGAACGCTGTCGATCACAGCGCCTCCGTCAAAAAATTGAAATTCTCCTGCACAAAGGGGTTTGGGGGCAGAAAAGAGTTAAAAAGTCCCGCACTGCAGGCCACAGCTGTCTGCTTCCCAGGGGCGGGCGGGCACTTAGGCTCTTCAGCTCTTGGCTGGCAGGTGGCAGATGGCTGTATCTGCACGTAAGTACCCAGAGGATAGAGAAACAATGCCCACAGATGAGCTCAAGAAAACACAAACGGGGGGGAGGGGGGCTGGAGTGATAGCACAGCGGGTAGAACGTTTGCCTTGCACATGGCCGACCCGGGTTCGATTCCCTGTATCCCATATGGTCTCCCGAGCACCGCCAGGATTGATTCCTGAGTGTATGAGCCAGGAGTAATCCCTATGCATCTCTGGGTGTGACCCAAAAAGCAAAAAAAAAAAAAAGGAAAGAAAGAGAAAGTAAGAGAGAAAGAAAGAAAGAAAGAAAGAAAGAAAGAAAGAAAGAAAGAAAACACAAATGGGCTGACGAGACAGTGCAGCAGGTAAGGGACATGCCTGGCACACAGCCCAGCCAGGTTCTTTCCCTGGAACTACATATGATCCTTAGAACACTGCCAGGAGTGAACCTGGAGCACAGAGCTAGGAGTCAGCCCTGAACACTGCCAGATGTAGCCCCAAACAAACAAACAAAAAGACCTGAACCTTGTGTTTATAGCAATGTGGCCCAGGGAAGCCGGCATGAACTCACCTTTGCTCTGTGAGAAGCAAGTCCAGGTCCTGGGCCACAGTGCCCCAGCTGCTCGGCCTGTCCACACTGCCCCCAGAGAGCTGCAACCGGGGTCCCGCGTGAGGGGCAGCAGTCTGGAGCAGGTCCATGGCCAGCCTGGAGGGGGCAGGCCCACCATCTCTGCTCTCCACGTGCATCTGTGCTCGCTTCACACTCCAGGGGCCCAGGAGGAAGCCACTGTCACGAGACACAAGCCAGGGGACTGTTGGCACACGGGGATTCCCAATGCCGAGGACTCAAAGACAACCCTTCCCGGGTCCGGATGCCCTGATGACACACAGGAGATGGCGCGTCCCAGAGGGGGACACTGGCTTCTACCTACAACACATCCGCAGAGCGCTCATAAGGGAAACCCTGGTATGTGCAGAGCAGAAAAGGCCATGAAGCACTGCTCTTTGCTTGTCGGCATTAGGAAGTGTCAAGGGTATGGAAACGGCCCTGATGTGCTGGGGTATTTCCCAGAGTCTCTACACTGTTCCTGGGCTGTGCTGGCACCAAGAAGTGATGTTTAGGGGGACCAGAGGGTACAGAGGAAACATCTGGACACTGATGGTGGTGCAGCTCTAAGTCCGTGCAGCTGCTTGTAACAGCAATGAGAAGGGGCCTCCAAAAAATCCCAAACATTGCTACCAAATGATGCAGCAAATCCACGTTGGGGTTCCCTATTCCAAATAATAGGAAAATACTCACTCAAAAAGGGGCTCGCAGCCTCGTGCTCACTGCATCACTGTTCACAGTGCCCCAGCTATGGCAACCCAGCTATGAGAAGGGTCAAGATGGTGTGGGATGGGGGGACGGAGAGGCAGCCTGGCATGATGGGAAGGAGGGGCACAGTTTTGCACCGTGACAGCAGTCCCAAGCACAGAGACTGTAGCACGGAATATTAGTCAGCAACTAAAAAAAAACATGAAACGTGGCCATCTGCAGTGAAATGGGAGAGACTGAAGCGGATGGTGCAAGTCTAAAGTCAGAAGGACAGGGCCACATACTGGACGATCTCACCGTGTGTACAACATGGAGTAGAAGAGGGATGAGCAGGCAAGATGTGATCAATAAATCGGCAGAAATGGACAGCAAAGCTAAGGCTGTGTGAGGATAAAAAGTGGTAGAAAGGGCGCAGAGCTCCGAGTGGTTGGCATTGGTGTTGTTTGTTATTAAAAGGCTGCAATAAATGATGAACGAAAGATACAGAGCAAAGAAAACTTCCAGAGAAATAATATTTAATGATGAAAGGGTCAACTGACCGGGACAAGAGACAGTACAGCCGGCCGGCCGCACCGCCAGCCTTGACCTCCAGGCTTGACCTCCGCAGCCCAGAGGGTCCCCCGAGTACCGCCAGGGCTGATGCCCGCGGTCTGGGGAGTCCAACCTGGTCACCGCCCTGGGGGCTGCCAGGTCCCCTGAAGTCACTCCCCTGGGGGCTCCCCTACCTCGGCCCCCGCCTGTGAACCCAAGGGCACCCCGACCCGGAAGAGAGCCTACGACCCTCCTCGGCCCCATCCTCTGCCGAGCACCCAGCACCCCCAGCCCCCCAGCCTCCGCACCCCTCCCGCAACCCCCCACGCCCAATGTCCTCATCCCCGCATTCCTTGGGCAGTGCGCCAAAATCGTCGCTCCCCCTCGCCAGCAATCCCCAGCCCCGCCCCCCAGCGACCCCCGCCCCGCTCCCCCGCCCCCATGGACCCCCCAGATCTCCGCCCCGCTCGCTCCCCCGCCCCCAGCGACCCTCCATCCCCTCTCAACGCCCCCAACGACCCCCGAGCCCCGCCCCAGCGACCCCCCCCCCAGACAGCTCTCCTGCTCCCAGAGACACCCGGCCACTCCCCGCCTCCAGCCCCTCTCCCTGCCCCCAGCGACCCCCAGCCTGCTATCCTGCCCACAGCGACCCCCCCAGCCCCGCCCCGGCCCACTCCCCGCCCCCAGCCCCTCTCCCCTCCCTCGGCCCCTCTCCCCGCCCCTAGCGACCCCCAGCCTTGTTCCCCGCCCGCAACGACCCCCAGCCCGCTTCCTGCCCCCAACAACTCCCTAGCCGGCTCCCCCCGCCCCCAGCCACCCCCTCCAGAACCCCCCTAGTCTGCTCCCCGCCCCCCACGACCCCCCTAGCCTGCTTCCCTCAGGCCCCGGCCCACCCCGCGGCTCTGCGACCCCCCAGCCTCGGGGGTACAGCCCGCACAGGTGGGCTCTCTCTACCCCCCCGGGACCCCCGCCCCCCGGGACCTCCACGACCTGGCACCACAACTCACCTGCTGGACCCAGTGGACCGGGGTGGGAACTGGCGCCCGAGGGAGGCGGGGCCCTGCAGGGCCGGGCTGGTCACGCCCTCCGACGCCCCGCCCCGGCCCTGCCCCTGCCCATCCCGCACCGGCTCCGCACCCAGCAGCCGGACCCCTCGGCCGGCCAGTCCCCGCCTGGCCCAGCCCTCCTGGCAGAGGGCCCAGAGCTGCAGGGACTGGCGAACCCTGCCTGGGGGTCCATCTCCTGAGAGCCAGCTGGGCGCTCCTGTCCCTTCCTCCCGGGAGCTGTCCCAGGAACACCTGCGGCCTGACAGAGGCAGCCCAGTCACACCCGGACAGACTCACGGACACAACACACACAGACTCACAGACATCCCCAGACTCACAGACAACCCCACCCACCTCAGACTCACAGGCACCCCCACACCCCACACTCACAGACACTCCCACACTCACGTCTCACACTCACAGACACCCCCACTCTCAGACGCCCCCACACTTGCAGATACCCTCACACTCAGACGCCCCCACATTCAGACAGCCCCATGCTCACAGCACCCCACACTCACAGACTCAGAGACACCCACACACGCACATGACACCCCCACACTCACAGACAACCCCACACACTCCACACACTCACAGGCACCCCCATACCCACAGGCTCATAGACACCTCAACACAGACTCACACTCAGACACCCCCGCATTCACAGATTCACAGATACCCCCACATTCACACACCACTTGACACACAGACACCCCCAGACTCGCAGACAATCTCACACAGACATGCCCCCCCACACACACATAGACGCACACAGACACACTCACACATACAAATTTACAGAGTCATAGACCCACTCACACAGCAATGCACATATAAAACACAAATTTAAACAGGCACACAGAATCATACATGCACATGCACATTCACATACATGCATAACACTCCTAGACATGTACACATACGCTCATACTCACATGCATTCACACATTCACATGTACAACCACATTCTTGCATGTACCTTCAAAGACACGCACACATGTTAACGACACACTGACATGCACATAACTTCACCTGAGCAGTCACATGCTCTCATATCTACACTTAGATATGCATGCTCATACACATATTCACATGCTTAGACATGCTCACATGCATGCACACATGTGCATATACAACGGTTGCACATGCATGCATGCTCAGATACTCATGTGTTCATACATGCACATGCATGCACGCACATGCACGCGTGTGCATGCTCAGGCCTGCGGTGGCCTCTGTGGCCTCCCAACACTGCCCAGGAGGGGAATCCAGGGCACGCTGGAAACCCTTCTGCCATCCCAGGAGCCGGTTCCCTAAAACCAGTCCCTGAAGTGGAGCACTGTGAGACTCCTGGCCTCAGAGCTGCCCATGGCCCACACACACTCACACCTGGACCAGTGCCGGCACCAGTGAACAGCCTGAGGTCATCCATGTGACAATGATGGGACTCAGGGCTCACTCCCGGATCTGTGCTCAGGGCCACTCCCAGCACTGTGCTCGGGACTCACTCCTGACTCTGTGCTTGAGGCTCACTCCTGGCCATTGTGCTCTGGGCTCACTCCTGGTTCTGTGCTCAGGGATCTCTCCTAGAGGGGCTCAGGGAACCGCACGTGGCACCAGAGAGGACCCTACCCAGCCATCCTGTTGCTCTGGCCCCAGAATGACATCCTTGAGTCCCTGAATGCAGGCATGTTGGGCAGTGCTTCCAGAACTCACATCCCCCCACCCCCACCATCCCAATGACCTCGGTCATATCCATCCAGTCACTTTCATCCAGCGGTCCCCTAAGGCCCCCCAAATCAAAATGAGCTCGTGAGGGTCAAGCCTGAGTCGGTCAGAGCAAATGCCAGTGGCCCTAGGAGCAGAGCTAAGGCTGTCTCTCCGCACCGCTGCCTTAGTTCAGAGCTACTCAAGGGGGATTTCATGCGATGCTTTTGACATTTCCAAAAGCCGTGGCCTCAGAGTCCTGCCTTCTCATCCACTGCTCCCAGCTGGCCAGTCTGTGGGTTTGCACGTGCACAGGCTTAGGACGCTCTGTGTTCCCAGATTTCTAGTTAACCCCATGTTTCCCAGTTAGCAACCCCAGAAGCCAGTGGCCGCATAGTTGCAGGCAGGCGGTGTTCATGCTGACTGGACTCTCCTCTCCACGTGCACTCGTCACTCGGAAGCAGCTTCCCAGGCTGCACCTTATGGTCTTGGTTTGCAGCCTGCTTCTGGTCTGCCCTTCCCCGGGCTGGTGGGCAGGATGGATCCCAGCTCTGCACTTGTCCCCAGTTCCGGGGCTGAGAGACACGGGCCGATGCTGGCTGTGCACACAAATCCCGCCCCCCCCCCCCCACTACTCCACCCCAGCATCCGATCCCCAGAGCACCAAATCAACCTATAAAACAAAAACCTGCGCAGCAAGACAAGGGCTGCGAGCAGGGGGGCGGGGAGCTGCAAGTGTGAGGGGCTTCTGCCTGGCACCCTCTCCAACACCTCACGCATGCACAACCGCTCCACACGCATCACGCATGCACACCCGCTCCACACGCATCACGCATGCACACCTGCTCCACACGCATCACGCATGCACACCCGCTCCACATCACCACTGCACACCAATGCCACACACACTACCCACTCCGTACACAGCAGACACGAACACCCCACCCGTCCTGCACACATCAGATACGCACACCTGCTCCCCCACACTAACTGGCACAGCTGTGAGGCTCCCCCCTAGGAGGAGCTCATCCCAACTGAACACATGAGCAAAGATTTTAGTGCAGGGATGTGCAGCAGGGTGGACCTTCTGCACCGCTGGTTCTGCACACGTCACCCCCTGTGCCACCCCCTACTAGAGCTTAAGTTTGGCATGATTGAACAAGAGCAAAGTCGGGACTGGGGGGTCAAGAGCCCACCTCCTTGGCACGGGACCCAAGCTCAATCCCAGACACCCACACACACCAAGTGAGGTTTGTCGGCAGAAAAGGGACCCAAGAAATGAGAAGTGTAAGCAGGTGCCCCGTCTTGGACCCCGAGAGAGCTGTGCCATGCAGGACCGGGCTCTTGGACCCAACTTCTCACCTTTCTGCAAAGAAGAAAACCAGGGTAGTCCTGAGCTGTCACAGAGATGATCTTGGGCAAAAATGAACTTCGTATGAAAATCAGAGTCTGCCTTCCTTTTTTGAGCATGGAGTTGGTTTAGAGAAGGTGAGGGAAGGAAACCGGCAATCCTCCAGTATCACCAGGCTAAACACCCAAGGTGGGCTGGAGTGACACTGGGGAACCTAAGGCATGCGAACAACCCAGCTACAACCCCCAGCAACCCATTTGGTCCCCTGAGCCCTGCCGGGGAGTGACCCCTGAGGCAGAGCCAGGAGCACCACCTGAGCACTGCCATGTGTGGCCCAGAAACCAAATAAATAAAGCACCAACGTTTCGCCGAAAGAAGTCTGCGGCGACTGAGGAGTGTGGGAAGCAGACACGCGGTGGCCCTCCAGGCTCCTCGCACCCTCCCTCTCACAGCCTGCGAGCTGCTTCATGGGAACTTTCTGCTTTCTCCACGTTGGCTCTGGGAGGTGCTGAGTGGGAGACGTGAAGTCAGTTCCGGGGAGAGAGTTGTAGATGTCATTCTGAACCGTTCTTGAAGAATGATAAATAATTTGAGCCTATCGTGGGAAGGGGGTGGAACTGAGCAGAACCGAGCGGACTCAGCAGAGTGCTCGCAGGGATGGTCTCAACCTGGAAGGTGTTTGGACATGGGGTAAAGGTGAGCATTCAGTCATGCCACTTCAAATACTTGAATATTTCTTGCTTAAGGAAGGGTCGGCGCTTTGTTTTCAGAAGTCATTTTTTAAAAAACTTTTATTGAATCACTGAGATGGACCCTTACAAGCTGCTCTTGATCGGATTTCAGTCATACAGTGTTCCAACACCCGTCCCTCCACCAGTGTACATTTCCCAGCACCAGTGTCCCCAGGCTCCCTCCCATCACCCCCCACCCCCACCCCCTGCCTGCCTCTATGGCAGGTGCTTTTCAGAAGTCATTTTCTAAAGACCTTCCATGAAAAGAGACGTTTTTATCAATCTCTTCTCGAGAGACAACTGGACCGTCATTCCTGTTTCTGCAGATGCTGCTGGCCGGGAGGAAACAGACTGACAGAATCTCATCTCCTGCAGAGCACAAGCTGCAAAGGGGAACACAGACCCATGTGGGGCCTCAAACAAGACACAGAACCATTTGCCGCACTGGTGGCAGAATGCAGCTGCCACTTCAATAAGGGGCTACCATGTGGCCGGCTCTGGCCACGGAAGGAGCAGGTCTGCACTGTGGCATACTGCCTGCCACTCCCCAGCTCTTCCTGTCAGAAGGGACACATGTGGGCCCCTCACTCCCAGCCACGATGAGCCACTCCTGATGGCACGTGCAGGTGAGATGGATGCGGCTTCCGCCCACCAATTCTGGGTCACTATCACAGGGTTGGTTACAACAAACCTCCACAGGTTTGACAGTATAGAGATTAAGACGCTGGCCCTGCATCCACTCGACCTTGGTTCCATCCCCAGGCTCATTATGGTCCCGAGCTTGCTAGGAGTGAGCCCTATGCAACACCAGTTCGGTCCCAAAACCAAAAAACAATAAAACATACAAACTAAACCCTAAATAGACCCGTAGACTAAGGGAACGAAGGTGGGTCAAAGACGCTCACGTGGGCTTCCTCTGAGTCCAGGGCGAGTTCCCAGAGAAACGGGAGCTGTTCCCACACTGTAGTTCCAAGTGAAGGGTGTCTGGGATGGAGGCAGCCCCAGATGCAGCCCGGCTCACCCCCGACCTGGACCTCGAGGGGTGCGAGAGCCAATCCCACACATGCACAACCGCTCGTGGACCCGGCAGCTCACACCAGCAGGGCCTCGGGCTGGGCCCCACTTCCACTGCCAGCAAGGCTGGCTAAGAAAATGCAGCCAACAAGTCTCTGACAGACATTTTATTCATAGGGAATCAGATGTCGGCATACACGCGACACGGACATTAGACAGAGGTCCCGGGCCATGACAGCAGAGACGACGCTCAGACAGGTGGCCCCGCTGGGGACACGTCCCCATCGCCAGCAGCAGCCCCGCGCCTTCTTGTTGGCCTGGTTCGATAACCTCTGATGCATCTGAGTTAATACTGATCATTTCATGTCCAAAAAATGTTTAATAAACAAAGTCAGAGCAAAATTAATGGAAATATTTATAATACGATTTAATTGTTACACGGTGTGTCCAATGTACAGTCAAGACGATGCAAACACTCGAAATAAAAAGGAGGGGCTGTGTAGTGCACCCAGAGTAAAAAGGCTTCATGTCCAACGTGGGGGGCCGCCGTCTATTTACAGGGACATTTACACGCCGGGGCACAGAGGCAGCAGGATAGGGAGATGAGGCCCCCAGTCTCCAGAATCCATGCTGTGCCCGCACCCTCAGTGCCCCGTCAGGTAGTCCTGTGTGGAGTCGGAGGCGAATGAGTCCACGTCCTCGTTCTCCGAGTCCTCGCTGCTGTCGTCGGCGGCGGGCGCCCCCGTGAGGGCTATGCGGGCGTAGTCGTCGGTGTCGATGGACTTGCAGAAGTGGATGGCGTACTTGAGCTTCTCCTCCAGCACCTGCTTGCAGGAGTATCTGGGCAGCTTCAGCAGGAAGAAGCAGGTGTAGGATTCGGGGAGGAAGTGGTCAGGAGGGTTGTACTTATCCAGCACCTGCAGACCCAGGGCCGAGCGTCAGGGGCCACGCGAGGACGGCAGGCCTGAGGGGACCCGCCTTCCCGGCCACGCCCGCACTCGGGTCACGTTCCGACTCAGCCCTGGGCAGAGGGTCTCAGGGCCGCTGAGGAGATGCGAGTCGGCCGGCCAGCATGGCCACGCTCACTGCGCCCAGCGACCCCCCCAACAGATGGAACCACTAGGGCGTTGGTGGGAGCCCTGGGGGAACCGGGGCTCAGTCAACAAAAGAACGTATACCCCCAGGGCCCGGTGACAGGGGCCGGGCAGCACACGCAGGGACAGTGGTCCTCTGCACAGGACGGGGGGCAGGCAGCAGGCACTGGGCCCACTGCCCACTGCTGGTAAGGACACACCTGGGCTGACATCAGAGCTCAGAGTAAACTCCTGCCCAGTCTGAATGGCCAGTGCCCTCTACAGCAACCTATGGTCCACCTGGAAACTCAAACGTGTGCACATGTGTGTGCATGTGAGCGCATACATGTGTGAGCACGTGCGTGCGAGTGCTCAGAGCAAGAAGCTCAATGAACATGACACAAACAGCATCACAGGGAGTGCGTGGGGGACAGGGCAGGGGGCAGGGCAGGGACAGGACAGGGACAGGACAACGGATGGGGCAGGGCTGAGGGACAAGGCAGGGGGAGGGGCAGGGGTCCCCAGGGGTGTTAGTTGTGGGACCCCAGGCCGGGCTATGCCTGGACCATGCAGTGGAGGGGCCACTAGGGTCATCCCCGCAGTGCCGTCCCCGGAAGACGGCCAAGCCCCCATCACCTGGATGACGAAGTCGCGGCCCCGGAAGTCGGCGATGGTCCTGGGCAGTCGCGTGCGGCCCCACACGAAGCGGAGGAAGAGCGAGCGCTCAGTGCTGCAGAAGGACTCCATGGCCTCCCAGAACCACTGCACCAGGGGCGCCGACGGCTCGATGCCCTTGTACGTGGCCACGGACTTGAGCAGGTGCAGGGGGATGTCGGGGCTGCCGCACACCTGCGGGACACAGCGTCAGGCCCAGCCCTGCATGGGTGGGGCCGCGGGACGGAAGGGAGCCAGGACCCTGGGGCGGGCGTACCATGGTCTCCAGCTCATATCCCGTGAAGAGTGAGAGGAGGGGCACAGGCACCACGCGGGCCATCCCCTCGCGGACAGCGGCCACCTGCTCGTCGAACTCGTGGAGTCTGGAAGAAAGGCCATGTGGTCACTGGGCACCGGGCGGGGCTGAGCTCAAGGGACACACGGCAAGGGCGTGAGGCAGCTGCTCCATGCAGGGCCCCGAGGAGCGGCCGGGGGAGTGTGATGGCCTGGGGCAGGGCACCCAGGCTACCAAGGCCCAGCAAGCAAGGGTCACGCTGGGCAGAGCTTCTGCAGTGGCCCACGGCACATGGCAGGGACCAGAGAGGCAAAGAGTGTGGACAGCGCTCAGGCAGGGCTGGGACCCACCACGGCCCCCAGATGCGGCGCTGACCCCTGGCCCACTCAGCCCCACACCCACCCCGGCTCTGCGCCCACACCGGGCCCGTCCCGGCCACGCACCTGTAGTTGATGGCCAGTCGCACATACTCAGCGCGGTTGTCCAGGGTGATGTGCGTGTACTTAGAGCTGAGCTGGATGTCCTGGCCGCTGGCGCTTGGCACTGTGAAGGGCAGGCTCATGGCCTCAAACTCCTCCGACGTGGCCTCGTTGTCACGGATGTACATGAGCCCAGGGATGAAATCTTTGTCCACCTTCCAAGGGGTAAGGGGAGGTCACGGGCTGAGTCCCTGCTCCCGTCCCAGGGCCCACCCAGAGGCCCAGCCACGGCGAGCAGAGGCCATGGGCACATGCCGGGAGACGAGCCAGGAGAAAGAACTGACACTCAAGTCAGGTTCCACAGGTGGTGGCCACCCCGTGGTCCCATGTCCACACAGCCTGGCCCTCCATCACAGGAGAAGGGGGATTCTGAGTGTGTGGTCAAGGCACAAAGTAAACCACGTTTCAGAAGCAAGTGGCCATAAGGCCAGGATGTCTGTGCTACTAGCAGTGGTCCACAGTCAGCAGCCTGGGACAGCGGAACAGAGGGAGAGGTCAGCAGCCCAGGACAGCGAGACGGACAGGGAGGTCAGCATCCCGGGATAGCGGGTGGACGGGGCGGTCAGCATCTGGGACAGTGGGACGAACGGGGCAGTCAGCAGCCCGGGACAGCGGGAAGGGCAGCTGTGTCCTAGGCACTGGGCAGCACTGACCTCGCTGAGGTCTGCGATGGTGAGGCTCATCCCCGCCAGCTGCTTCCACACAGGCTCGGCCAGGCTGAGGCTCAGGGGGCTCCCGGTGCGGATGGCGATGCCCAGGAGGACACCTGCAGGACACTCAGGTCTTTGAACACCTCACCCCCCACCCAGCTCCCCAGAGGGGACTCAGCCTGAGGCTTGGCCCAGGGATAGCAGTGCTGGGGCCCCCAGGGGGACATGGGGTGGGGGTGGGGTCCAACTCGGGGGCAGCCCCCAGGACACACCCAGGAAGCGGAACATGGCCGTGTGCACGGGTGCACGTGCTGCAGGGCTCAGCAGGTAGCAGTCGCGGTTGGCCCCCGACTCGTCCCTGCCGTTGGGCGTGACGATGAGCAGCGGCGTGAGTCCATTCTGCAGCTCCTCGCAGATCTCAGCGATGGACTCGCTGTAGCCACCACCACAGTCGTCCACAGACTCCCCTGGAGGGGGGCAGAGGCTCAGTGCCACTGTCGGGAGGATGACCTGCAGCTCTCCAGCCTGCACCGGCCGACACTCACCCACAAACTTGACCTTCCAGACTCGGTGTGGCAGGAGGAGGCTGTCAGGGCTGAAGGAGCTCATCTTGGCGCACATCTGCCCAAATACGGACTTGGTCCCATCAGGGCCCGCCAGGCCGCCTTTGCTCCGGGAGCGTTTGACCTGGTGTGGCAGGGGGACGGGAGGGAGGGTGGAGGCACATCAGGGCCTGAGCGTGCCTGCCTGACCCCCACTGGCAGCATTTCCTCAGGCTGAGGAGCATAGGGCAGCCTCGAGGTTCAGATGTAGCAGAGTGAGGCCTCCTCGGGCACCTGGACAAACCACACCCCACCGTGGCCTGGTCCCAGGCGTCCTGCCCACTCAGACAAGGCCCGCGGCTGGGTCCTGTTCAAGGGGCAACAGAGCCCGCACACTCGGGGTCCAGGTGGGACCATGACTATACCCCTCACAGAGCAGCAGAGCAGGACCCAGCAGCCGAGAACAGCTCGGTGACGATGACCATGCAGAGTGCAGGGTGCAGGAACCGTGAAACACAGGAAGCGGGGTCACCCACTGTGCTGAGGAGCTAGCCACGCGGCCTGACCCCAAGCCACACTCCCGGGCAGGGAATGAAAGCTGCCCTGTGCCCGGACGGCCCACGTGGGAGCGGGTGCCAGGCCGCCAGCATCAGCTGGGCGGGAACAAAGACCTGTTCTCCCTGCGTGAAGGTCAGAGTCAGAGCCCCAGGGAACTTCCTCGGCGTCCGCAAGTCCCAGTCGCGGGACCCCGGCAGCACCTCCCTCCCCTCACAGCAACGCCCACGCCCCCTCCTCCTCCCCCCCCCACACACACAGCAGCGCCCACCTTCCCTACATTGCAACTCCTGCTGTACAAAGAAAGCTGCAGATAAGGGCTGGGAGCAGCCCCCAGGCTCCTGCCTGCTCAGCTGAGCACAGGAGAACGTGCTTTGAAGTAACCCTTTCGAGGCCACAAGGCGGCCTGACTAGCCCCAGCAGAGGAAAGGGACTTAGAGAAAAGTGGCGGTGTGGGGATGGGGGGTAGGAGGAGCAGCAGGGATGCTCCGTCATGGCAGAGCAGTGGTACCTGTGGCGCACAGGGGACCAGTTTAGGCAGCACACATGGGAACACAGACACAGACAAGCACAAAAATATAGACAGACGCACTCATACAGTCATGCGCACACATTCACACACATGCACAGAAAACCACACATGTACACACATGCATACATGCACATACATGCTGAGACATGCAGATAAGCACAGAAAATCATATGAACAGGCATACAAACATACACACACACGTGCACACAGACAAGCACAGGCATAAACACCAACTCACAGGCACACACACAGACCCGCGCGCGCACACACACAATCACACACATGCACAAACACACACGTGCATGCAGACAGGCAGCAGTGGTGGGACAACGGGCGGGCCGGAGGAGCCTCACCTGGATGCGGTTCAGCTCCACCACGGGGCCATGCTGGCGCTCCCGCACCATGGTGGCCTGCACCACCTTCCGGAACGCAGCCTCCTGAGACAGAGACAGGTGTGACCCACGGGGATTCGATCTCTTTCCCGCGCCAGGAGGGGCCTCCCGCTGCGACGCAGGGGGACACAGCTCAGGGCACTGATGACCCAACACACGGGGCATCTCCCCTTCCCGCCTGGGCACAGGTGAGGCAACGCACAGAATGAGCTCTGCACCCATCACTGGGGGGCACAGGGACGCAAACACGGGCCAGAGTGATCGTTCAGGGGGGAGGGCACCTGCCTTATACGCAGCGGACCCGGGTGCGACCCCCGGCACCCCGTAAGGCCCCCCGAACCCTGCCAGGCGTGATCCCTGAGCACAGAGCCAGGACTCAGCCCTGAGCACCACCGGGTGTGGCCCCCAAATAATCCCGCTGGGGGCCGGCACCTTTCCCTGGGAGATGAGGAGGCCCCGCAGTGTGTCCAGGCCCACGGAGGGCCCCAGCCCCGCCTCGCCCAGCGCGCCCTCCAGGTCAAACATGGGGATGCAGGGGCAGAAGAGCTCGGAGATGTGGTGCAGCAGCAGCAGGCGGTTTCGCAGCGCCATCACGGGGATCTCTTGCAGGTGGTTGTACTCCATGGGCACCTGCAAGGCCGCGGGGTCAGGTAGGCTCTGGTCACCCGCCGGGCCCGACCCCAGGGAAGGCAGCAGGGGCTGAACGCTCAGTTCTTCCGCTGGCCGTCTGAGGGCAACATGCCTGGGCCCAGCATGGGGGACGTGGCTCAGAGCATGGATGTGGGGCTGGACACCTTCTGCAGGACCCACGCCCACAGGGCATCTCCCCGTGGAAGTCACCAGGCCCGGCTGGGGACGCGCTCAGGGTCCCCAAGGCTACAGGGCGGGGGTCAAACTTGGGCTCGTGGACACGTGCGTGGACCAGCAGGAGAAAACCCAAAATCTGAAGGATCTGTAGGGTCTTCCCAAAGGGGAACAGGCTCCCCCACCCTCAGCCCAGCAGGACCGACCCACCTGGGTGGGGAGCTTCCCGGCACTGGCAGGCTTGCTGGTGGACCAGGCGAGGGTGTGGGCGGAGCCGCAGGCCACGCGGTTGACCTTCTTCCCCTGGAGGGCAGCCACCAGCCGTGGCCTCTGGATGGCATTGGTTGTGCCGTCCCCCAGCTGCCCCTCGTCATTGTCACCCCACGTGTACACTTCCCCTGTATGGACGGGTGCAGACCCCAGGTTCACGGTGCAGCCTGCAGCTGGGCCTCCTGCCCAAGGGCGCACACGCTGAACGGAGGGACAGTGTCCTCGCTCCAGACGTGGCCGAGGGGCAGTTGTCAGGGCCCAGACTCTGCTCTGAGCATCCGGCGCCCTCCCCCCCCCCCCACCCCGCCAGAGCCGCCGGGCCTCACCGTCCTCGGAGCAGCACACGCAGTGCAGCGAGCCCGTGGCGATGGCAACCACCTTCTTCCCCTGCAGCCCCTGTACCTGCCGCGGCCTCCTGACATGGTCATCGGAGCCATGGCCCAGCCGGTGGTAGTCACCCTTGCCCCTGCCGGGAGGACACGAACCCCACGTCAAGGCGCAGGGACACAGGCTGCGTGGGGCAGGCGTGGGGGCGTGGCCACATACCAGGTATAGACAGCGCCGGACTTGGTGAGGGCCACGGAGAACTGGGAGCCGCACTCCACCTTGACCACGCCGAGGCCCGTCAGAGAGTCGATCTGCAGGGAGGAGGACCCAGTGTGCCAGACGTTCACGGAGGGACCTGGGGCCCAGACTTCCCTCACCGGCCACGGCCAGAGCTCTGCCACTCGGGGGAGCCACAGCCATGGTGTGGATCAGAATGGCCACCCACTCCTGAGGCAACTGGACATCTAGGCGCGCCTGCAGAGACCTGGGACCCAGAGACTACAGCCGTGTCCGTACCTTCATGGGCACTTTGCAGCCGTCACTGCCCCCTCTGCCCAGCTTGCCGTAGTCCCCGTCTCCCCAGGACCAGACGGTGTCGTCATCCGTGAGACACAGGGTCTGGGCATCACCACTACCACAGGCCACGTCGACCACGCGGTGGCCCTGCAGGGCCTCCACCTGCGGAAAGAAGGGTACCAGGAGCTAGCCAGTGGCAGAGAAAGGTCTATCAGAGCTGCGGGCCTTCCTGGGGGCACTTGGAAGGGGCCTGGACACCCGAGGGTGTGAATGACTGCATCTGTGAGCTCCAGAATGGACCCAAATTCACAGTTCCGGCCACCCATGCCACACACAGTCCACAGGACTTTGTAGGGGGGATGGAACCTCCCAAATGGTGCTCAGGAGGGTCCTGGGGCCACTGCTGGCCACGCCTGGTCTAGCTGTATGGGCCTGAAGTCTCAGTGCTCAGGCGCCACAGCACTGGGGTCACCAGGGCCCCAGCCTGGATCCGGGGCCACCGAGACATGTGTCCTGGCAGAGAGAGGAGCCTGCACTGACACAGGACACCATCGTAGCCAGTGACCAGGTCCTTCAGGCACTTCTCGGCGCTGCTTCTCCCACCCCCAGCCCTGGGCTCACCAGCTTGGGCTTCAGCTGGTCCTCACTGTCGCTGTGGCCCAGGCGGCCATAGCGGCCTTTGCCCCACGTGTACAGGTCCCCAGCCGCAGTGACACAGGCGCTGTGGGCCCCGCCGGCTGCCACGTCCACCACCTCGATGCCGCGCAGAGACTCAATGACCCGAGGGCGGTCACATGGGCTGTAAGACAGATACACCAAAGAGAGTAGACACTGGCCGGCTGCAGCACGGCCCAAGTGCTGACACCAGCTGGTCCTGCTCCCAGCCCTGGTATGGCACTCAGGCTCCCGCCGTCACACTGCCTGACAGCAGCCAAGGCCCACTGGATCTCACTCCGAGGGTTCCCAAATCCTGCCCCCCCGCCCCCGCACACTGCCCCCAGCCCGGCAGGAGACTGAGGGCTCAACTGAGAACATGCCCCATGTTGGGGAGACCAGTGAGCTGAGATTGGCCGACACTATCTTTTCTTTTCGATGCCCAAACAGCGTCTTTCCAAGGACGCAACTTTGACCAGCAAACATGAGCAGGGCAGACCATGAGGTCCAAACCTAGACCTGACTCAGGTCACAGAGAAGGAAGCTGACCCCTGAATCCTGACCCCATTGCTTGCCCAGCTAGACCCACTCAGCCGGTCACTTTATTTACTTTCTCCATTTTGGGGTCACACCTGGTGATGTTCAGGTGTGACTCCTGGCTCTGCACTCAGGAATGACTCCTAGCGGTGCTCGGGGGAGCATATGGGGTGCTCGGGATCGAACCCGTGCAAGGCAAATGCTCTATCCACTGTCCTGTCTCTCTGACCCCTCAGACAGCCACTATGAAAACTGACTGGGAGACTTGAACCCGCAGGCTGAATTGTGAGAAGCAAACAGGCAATAGTGAGCCCTCCAGGGTGTGAGCCAAGCCTAAGCTGACCCCACTTGAGGTGGGCCACTTGTACCTTCTCCGTAGTGCTTGTCTGTCTTACGGCTGCCTCCTCCCTCCCACCCGGCACCTGCAGATGCTGTGCCCCAGCCACATGTGCCCCCCCACCGCCCCCAGGCACTGTCCTCCTGGTACCTGCGGCTGCCGTGCCCCAGCTTCCCGTCCTCGGCCTCGCCCCAGGAGTAGACTTCGCCCTCCGAGGACAGCGCCAGGCAGTGCTTCCCGCCCGAGTTCACGGCCACCTTCTTGATGAACACGTGCTGGATGGACTCAAGCAGCGTCGGGGTGGACACCGACTCTGTCCCGCCGATGCCCAGGCGGCCGCCGGCACCATAGCCCGTGGCGTAGAGCTGGGGGGAAGGGAGGGGCGGCTCAGAGCACGCCAATCCGTGCGCTCAACAGCCGTGCCCCAGAGAGATGGAATCTGACATCTGCAATCCCAGGAATGCCTCAGGTGGGACTCATGTCTTACCAAAACCAAAGTTCAGGGTCATCGGAAAGTCTAACTTCCTGGGTGTCTGCCTCACTAGCAGGAGACGCTGGTCCCAGTTCCGGCACCGAAGACGGTCCCCGCCCACCCCAGCATGCTCAGAACCGCTCATGAGCACTGATGGGAGTGGCCAGCCCCTCGCCCACCAAAACAAGGCCTTCTTGGAAGCATTTCCCTCTTTCTTTAGAATACCAGTCGTGAATGACAGTAAGAAAAGCAAAGTACCTTCTACACCAAAGCCTGACAAAATCCACAGATGCCCCACAGAAAAGTTATTACCCTCTTTCTCCAGCCCATCCGGGAGCTTCTAGGCTTAAACCTTCCGAGGGGAGTGGTTAGCCAATGGTTTAAAAACTTCCCAGGACACAGAGAGAGAGAGAATGCCCCACAGCAGGAAAGAGCTCAGGACACCGGCACGAGAGAAGCCTGCAGGCGTGCCCGCAGAGGGTAACAGCAGAACACCCAGACACCGAAGCAGGAAAGCTGGACGGGAGGGACGGGCTGTGAGCAGGGGTCCAGGAGGCCGGGAGAGAGCATCTGACCAGGTTCCTGGTCCCACACAGTCCCCTGAGCCCCTGCCAGGAGGGATCCCTGAACACAGAACCAGGAGTCAGCCCAGAGCCCTGCTGGGTGTGACTCCCAAACCCACAAAATATATTAGATTTCAAAATTCAGTGCAGGAAGGGACAAAAATTCATTTCTAGATCCTGGCTCACTAAAGAAAGGACAAAAACCTTAAACCACCTGTCTGGAAGCATTTCCTATTTACAAAGTTTGAAGGAAACGCAGAATCAGGTCACCAGATAAGAGCCCATGTGCAGGAGCTGGAGAGACAGCACACTGGGGAGGGCACAGCAGCCAACCGGCGTTCAATCTCCAGCATCCCATAGGGTCCTCCCAACCCGCTGGGCGTGATCCTGAGTGCAGAGCCAGGGGGAAACCCTGAGCACTGCCGGTGTGGCCCAAAATAAACAAATAAGTATCAACTATTTCTACAAGGCAGCAGCATTTCTCAAAAGTGAGCAAACAGAAATAGCACACGCTGGGGCTGGAGTGAAAGTACAGTGGGGAGGGTGTTTGCCTTGCACACGGCCGATCTGGGTTCAGTCCCCGACAGCCCATACGGTCCTTCAAGCACCACCAGGAGTAATTTCTGAGTGCAGAAACAGGAGTAAGCTCTGAGCATCACTGGTTTTGACCCAAAAAGACAAAAAAAGACAAAGCCAAAGCACACACCTACCAGCCCCACAACCTGCCAAGCATTGCAGAATGCCTGAGTTAGCCATGAGGAGTATAAAATGGAAGCGGGCACGAGGAGCGCAAGGCTGCTTGAGTGGAAGCCCCTCCTCCCAGAGCTCTCGTCCCAAGACCCGCCTCAGGACCGGCTCCTCAGTGCCCAGTGCCACGCTGCCTCTCCGCCAGGGCCTTACCTTCCCGTCAGCTGTCACCGCAAAAAGTGTCTGCTCTCCCCCGATCAACTGCACCGGTCGGAGTGTCGCCAGAGCTTCGCAGGGAGTAGGCACCTTCACCTTGGCGCCTTCAATGCCCCCCAGCTGTCCCCGGTGGTTGTGGCCCCAACCGTAGATGGTCCCACTGCCGCCGGCCGAGAGCGTCCAGTCGTCGGGGCGCCTAGAGCACACAGGAAGCCAACAGCCGGCGTGGGCACGAGGGCCCCGGGAGCTGGCCCTGGAACCAGCACGTTTCGAGGTTGGGTAGCGACCTGTTCATCCACTGCACGAGCTGCTCGTCCTGCTCTCTCCTGAAGACATCGTGGCTCTCGTGAAGGACGTCCATGCTCTCGCTGTCGGCCATCAGCTCACGGATCTTCTTCGCCACCTGAACAGCAGGAGACTTTCAGGTACTCGTGGCTCAGGAATGAAACAATATTAAATAGGAAAAGGAAGATGTGGGCTAGAAGTGATATGACAAGGACAGGGTGGAGGGCCTCTGACATTTGCTGGGGGCGGTGCAGTAGGAACACAGTCACCCAAGAGCACTGATGTGAGCCCGTTGCAACTCTGCTACCTGAGAAAACAGGAGGAGGAAACCCTACCTGTGAATACGGGACTGCGCCAACGCTGGGACATTCTGAGTCATAAACAAAAGCCCACCTGACTGGAACAGGTCTAAGGCAGTAAAAGGTCTGGGCAGAACAACTAGGCCTTCAGGTTTACTACAATCAGTGTCCAAGGGCCCTTTCACCAGTATTCTCGTCCAGTCTACTGCCACAGAGAAGCCACCGTGAGGGAGAAGGCGGCTGTTCTGCTGGTTGGGCCGTTACCCATAGGGAAGACGGAGCAGAGAGCAACCTGAGAGCCAGAGCCCATGGCGAGGCCCCAGGGAAGGCCTGCTTCCCCCTCCAGAGACTGTCCTCTTCACAGAGCTGTGTGAGACTGTCCTGCACACACTCATGTGAGACTCTTTATACACACTCTCATGAGACTGCCTTTCACACACTGTACGAGACTGTCCTTCAGACGCTGTAGGGGACTGTCCCTCAGGCACTGCATGGGACTGCCCTTCACACACTGTATGAGACTGTCTTTCACACACCTGTGAGAGACTGCCCCCCACACACCTGTAGAGACGGTCTCTCACATACTCTTGAGAAACTGTTCCTCACATACCTATGAGACTGTCCCACACACACCTGTAGAGACTGTCCCTAACACACTTACATGAAACTGTCCTTTAACATTTGTGTGAAAGGCTGATGGGGGGCTGGGAGGAGCTGAGCTGTAGTGAGCATCTGAATGAAGGTCCCTGCCCCATTAGGTCAATAAAACACTTAATACCCCCAACCCCAACCCCTCAAGAAAAGTGTTCTCTTCATGGTATTCCCTGAGAAATGATTCTGTGTCTCACAATATTGGCGTTTACTCCGTGGATGAACCAAGAAAACCTTATTTTGCACTTCAGAAGCGACTCCCAGCAAGGTGCAATTACCTCATCGAGAAACAGCCGGGGCAGCGGTGTTCTCTTGTCCAAGGCCACAGCCACTCGGGAAGCCATGCAATACCTTCGGAACCAAGCCCATTTGTGAGTCTCAGCACAGCAGGGGAGAGTGTCTAGCTCCAGGTCACAAGCCAGGGCCACCAGCACCTGAAGCCACGAGAACCAAACACGGGAAGCTCAGAAGCGCAGCCACCCGAGGTACCACAGCACCTCCTCAGAGCTCCTTCTCCAGACACAACGCCCGTGGCCGCTGTGCCGAAGCCTGTGAAGGAGGCTGTCCCAACCGAGTTTTACATCGCCCACAACGTGCGCGGCCCCTCCGCAGCACCGAATGTTGGACGGGACCCACAAGTGCCTGGGAGTCTCATGGGACAGTAATATTCAAAGTACAGGGTCCAGGATCATGGGGGATTTTTCATCCCCAACATCCCCAATGCCCGCACCGGCCCTCAAGGCGGCCCACAGTGGGGGCCCCAAGCTGGCCCTGCTTGCTGTGCACTCGTGTGCGTTACCTTGAAGAAGGGGCTGTGTAGCAGCTGCTTGCCGCCCCTCACCACAGGGTCTTCGTACTCAAACTGTCTCTGCAGCGCCTCTGGAAGGCCTTTCACCAGCGCAGCCAGGGCACTGCCTGTGAAGCTCTGAGAAAGACCAGGTTACAGGGAGTCTCGCGCCTCCTCCTGCATCAGTTACTGAACATCGACAATGTCCTGGTATGAAATTCTCTAAAACAACTGAACGGACAGTCTCAACTAGGGAAAAATAAAGGAGTGGGGGTGGGGGTGGGGACACAGTGCATATAAAATGGTCCAATGGGGGGGTGGCATGATAGTACAGCGGGGAGGGCACTTGTCTTGCATGTGGTTGACCAGAAGTCAATCCCTGGCACCCCACAGGGTCCCCCCAGCCCAGAAAGGAGTGATCCTGAGTGCAGAGCCAGGAGTCAGCCCTGAGCACTGTTGGGGATGGCCCACGTACTCCCCTTCTCCCCCCAGAAGAATCCACAATAAAATCACACCCAACACAGCCAATCCAGGGGCCCCCAGCCCCACGAGGTCAGGGCAGCTCAGAGCTAAGGCCCTCAGCTCTGAAGTGTGTCAGGCATTTCGGGCTGAGGCTGTGCTTCCTGCAAGGACCCCGACCTCGACTCAGAGACTCCAGTGACCTAAGGGGGCGCTCGTGGGGCTGCCACTCCATACCAGAGCCCTGGTGTCCGCGCCGTCCTCGCCCAGCAGCCGGCTGATATTCACCGACTGCCCGAACTCTGTGGTCAGCAGCCTCCTCAGCCGCTGCAGGGCCCACATCCTGTGGCTGGCAGCTGGGAGGCACACAGAGCAGCATGAGCGGGGGGCCGAGTCCCCAGGCCCTGGAGCTGGCCGGATGTAAAAGGGGGGCCTTACCAAGGGCGCTCAGCTGAGCACAGGCTGCCAGCGAGGCGGCCAGGCGGGGGACGATGCTTCTGTGCGAGGCGAGATTGAGCCGGAAGTCCAACAGGCATGTCACCAAGTCCATGGACGGGCATGACAGGACGCAGCGGTCGGAAAGCAGGTCCCTGGGCCCTGGGGAGGGACTCTGTGAGCATCCAGGTCGGGCTGCCCAAGGGACTCGCCCAAAAAACCCAACCAAGAGGGGGTCGATGCCCTGGGGACACTGAGCTGACTCACAGGATCCTTCCCACAGCAGCGGGCTGCGAACCGGGCACAGCCAAGCCTCCCTGCAGCAGAGCCCCCCAGCCCTGGGTGCAGATGGGGAATTGTGCCAGCCCTTACTCGTGGCCGGCATGATGGGGACAGACCAGGAAGCACCTGCCCTCAACTGCGACCAGCATGATGAGGACAGATTGGGAAGCCCAGCCCTTACCCGCAGCCAGCATTATGGGGTCGATGGTGAAGCCCAGCCCTCCTCCTTGAGGGGGACGGACGGGGAAGCACCTGCCTCACCTGCAGCTGGCATGATGGGGTAGACGGTGAAGCGCCAGCCCCAGCCGTTCACAGACCCGTCGCTGATGAACTTCCACTTCAGCTCGTCGCCTGGGATGCGCAGCTCACTGGACCAGTCGGACCACTCCCGGCCTAGCAGAGAGACGCAGGCCCGGGTGAGGCCCAAGGCATGACCACAAGACACAGCTGTTCACGCCAGGGCTGCAGGAGGGCACAGTCGACCAGAGCACTCGGGGTGAGCACGAACACTGCTCAGCACCGAGGAACTGCAGGGGGGACCCCGGGAACAAGGTGCCGACCAGGCCCACACCCTGAGCGAGGCAGCAGGAAGGTCTTTGGGGCGGGAGTGACAGACGGGGGTAACGGGCGGGGGTGACAGATGGAAGTGACAGATGACAGATGGGGTGACGGGTGGGGGTGGCAACAGGACATGCTGCAGCAGGGGCAGGTGTGAGGGGCCTGAGAACAGGCCCGGGCCCCACTGTGTGCTGGGCTCCTGGGCACGGACCCGCCCTCTGTCCTCGCACCTGAGCGCACCGAGACGATCCTGTTGACCCCGTCCATGACCGTGAGGGGGTCGTGGCGCCGCTCCGTGGAGCACTGCCGGTCAAACTCCACCCGGAGGCCCTCTGCACCTGGAGGCCCGTGGGCACAAAGAGGGAAGTGGAAAAGTGGACACGTGGCACAAAGAGAGAAGCGGGAAGGCGGACACCTGCGTGCACACAGGGAGGAGCCTCTTGCCCCCCCAGGCAGGAAGGAGACAGTTGGGTGGGGGAGACCTCAAGCCTGAGGATCCCCTGGAAGTTGCTGAAATAAATAAAAATAGCAACAACTGGAGCGGAGGTGGGGAGACCCTCAGAATCAATCCCCAAGGGCAGGAGGAGGGTCTCCAGTCCCCCAGGGAGATAAGGGGATTGACAGCGGGAAGAGACACAATGAAACCTGCCTGGAGACAACAGTGAGAACTTTTCCCAACTTTCTCCCAGGCATTCGGATTATTTCCCCTGGGAAGCCACAAACCTGGCAATAACAAGTATCCATCTGTGTAAAAGAAACAAAACAAAACACAACAACAACTACAGAATGTTCAGGAGTCAGAATCCTGACGTAGTGCGGCATCGGCATCTAAGACGGACCTTAGGAGCTCGGCTGGGCCCAGCCTAGGCTGGACTTAGCAGACAAAGTCAGAGCAGCTGTCAAGCATGTCCACATGCCAAGAAAACCAGCCAACGGGCCAGACTGAAGGTCCAGCAGGCAGCACGTGCCTGCCTTGCATGGACCCAACCTGGATTCAATCCCCAGCAGCCCAGAGCATCCCCTGGACCCCTCCAGGACAGATCCCTGAGTGCAGGCCAGAAGTCAGCCCTGAGCAGTGCTGGGTGTGACCCAAAGAAAGAAAACCAACCAGGGTCGAACATGAAAACAAGAGAGAAGCTGACACTGACCCAAGTAACACGAGATCCCAAAACAAGGTAAGTCATGAAAGGGCAAGAACGAACTGCCAGGGCTGGAGGGTCACAAAGGCCAGAAGGGAATGTTCTCTGGAACGAAAGCACAAGGATGTGGAACAGAAGGGAGTCGAAAGCACATGGCGAAACAGCAAACATAGGAATATATTCCTGAGAGACCGGGGAAAAGGAAGCAAATACGATCCCAAGTCCCCTACTTAAAGGCGACACTGACCTACAAATCAACCTGAACAAGAAAAAGAAATACACACCCATGGACATGACTCGGCTAAAAGCGAGAAAAAACGGAAATGCAAAGAGGAAAAAAAGATCCCAGACACTGGGAGACAAAATACAATGACTAATTTCTGAAAAAACAATGAAGTGGGGGCTGGAGAGATAGCACAGCGGGTAGGGCATTTGCCTTGTACACGGCTGACCTGGGTTCGATTCCCAGCATCCCATATGGTCCCCTGAGCACCGCCAGAAGAAATTCCTGAGTGCAGAGCCAGGAGTAATCCCTGTGGATCGCCAGGTATGACCCCCCAAAAAAAGGCAAAAAAAAAAAAAAGCCAGAAAGTGGCAGAATAATATAGTTAAGGACATGAGGAAACTCTCCTGACTAACACCCTGATCTAGGAGAAATGTCTCCCAAAAGATCGAGGACAGGCCCCAGCCGAGTGCCCTGGGGACCAGACCAGGGGTCAGTGTGCTGCTGGAGGACAGTTACACAGTTACCAAGCCCCTCACTGCCCCCTCACACCCGAAAGGAAGCCTAGCGGGGGACTGTGCTTGTTTTGCATGCACTGCACAGCGAGAGGAAGTGTCTGCTGGCCCCGGTGGTCCCCGGCATCGCCAGGCCCAGGACGGGGTAGCGGCCTGCAGGCCCTAACTGCCACGAGAGGCCCCTACCATCAGATATGTTAGAATAACATATAAAACTTTTTAGAAGGTCAGGGAAGAAGCTCCAGAATAGCTCCATTGTGCCAGCCCAGGGCCTGGGGCCGGAGCAGCTGCTGCCGTCACAGGAGAAGCCCAGACACTCTCCCCCCAACACTCATGCTTCCTGAGGCCGGGCCGGAGGGGTGGCCTCAATGGGCCTCTGAACCGCAGTGGGCACGCGCGATCAGCAGACAGCGACGGTGGCAGCCCACGGGTCGGTTCTGGAACCTCAACAGAGGCCCATTGAAGGCAGAAGGAAATGGAGCCGCAGGAGGCGGAAATTGCACGTCACACCTGACTGGGGGCTGGGCAGCACCCGTGAAGGCAGCGCCCATCCTGCCCGCCCAGCCAATGACAGCCCCACAACCCCCAATGAGAGCCCTGGGGAGCAGCAGAGGCAGCACGTCCACAAGCGGCCAGAGCCCCGCAGATGGAGCGGGCGGCTCTTCCCTTTCCCTCCTTTCCTGTCTCATGCTGTACCCCAGAAAGGAGGGGGGTGCTGGGCGGGCCCAGGCCGCACCTGGGATCTTCACCGTGCCACTGGACGACGTGTCGTCCGTGTAGGGGTGGCTGCTCTCCACCACCACGGGCTGCGACGACAGGCGGCCACTCTGCGAGTCGGTGGCCACGTCCTCCAGCTCGGTGACACACAGCTCCAGCAACATGTCGGCCACCTGAGGGGGGAAGCAGGACCCAGGGGAGGGTCAGCGCACGGGCTATGCACGGGCTGCCTGGGGTGGGGAGGGGGAGGTCAGGGGCTATCCATCCACTGACCCTACAGCTGCCCCGGGTCAAAAAACAGATGCCCATTGGCGCAGGGTCAGCAGGTGAGGGGCAGAGGGGGCTGGGGTCTGAGGACCTCAGGACTCAGCAACCCAGCTGCGGGGCCGTGCTCATGCATGACCGAGACTTGAGAGTTGCAGGTCAGCCCTGGCCACCTGAGACGATTCCAGCTTAAAGCAAAATCAATTTAGAGTTCCGGTTCTCAGGTACTGGGCCTGAGTTCCAGAATGCTGGAGGACTCAACACGAAACATTTCAGCTTGCTGGAGGGCTCAGAAAGGAACATTCCAGAATGGAGAGCTCAGCATGGAACATTTCAGCTTGCTGGAGGGCTCAGAAAGGAACATGGAATGGAGGGCTTAGCACAGAACATTGCAGCATGCTGGAGGGCTCAGCATGGAACATTCTAACATGCTGGAGGGCTCAGCACAAAATGCTCCAGCACACTGGAGGAACACTCCACCATGGCAAAAGGTCCCTTTATTGCTGGGAAACATCTAGCAAACAACAAAGGTGACTTTAGAGCACAAAGAGCTTCCACTGCTGTGATGTTACAGCATCAACATTATAGCCCATGCATGGACCACAAAGGAGCCTATAAATGAAAGGCCCTCGAGTACACAAACCAAGGGTATGACAAATAGGGCCAAGCCCACCTCAATCCCCAGCACCACAGGGTCCTGAGCACTGCTGGGTATGGCCCAAAAGGCAAAAGAGAAAGATATAAATTGCAGATAGTCCAAATATGCAAATAAAAGAAAATGAAATCCTGAAGACTATCAAAGAAATATGAATTTCCTCAAAAGCACGAAAGAACACAAAACTGGTGATCTGAATATAAAAAATGAGAAATATCTATAGAATATAAAATACCGAGGGGCTGGAGCGATAGTACAGCAGGCAGGGCATTTGCCTTGCACACAGCCGACCTGGGTTTGAGTCCCAGCATCCCGTATGGTCCCCCGAACACTGCCAGGAGTGATTCCTGAGTGTAAAGCCAGGATTAACCCCTGAGCACTGCCGGGTGTGCTGTCTATACAAGGCACGCTGGGGCTGGTAGGCAGGGCACCCATCAGAAAAGGCCCCGGGTGCTGAGGGATCGACTGACTGTAGGGACAGGGTTGGGGGATCAGCTGACTGTGGGGACAGAGGCTGAGGGATCGACTGACTGAGCGGGGTCAGGTTGCTGAGGGATCGGCTAACTGACCCTGGGGACAAGGTACTGAGGAATCAGCTGGCTGCAGAGAGACAGGACCACGTGCGAGGGGAGGGGATGCTAGCCACTGCAGAGGAACACCCTCCCATCTGTCCGTGGCTCACCTGCGGGTAGGCAGTGCCCATGCCCGAGAGCACAGCTGAGAGCACGTCCCTGCCCTTGTCCCCGGCCCGGCCACACACAGACAGCTTGAGTAGGTCCACGACCACCCGGGTGTCATCAGCGACCAGCAGGCTGGTGAACTCATCCAAGGACTGAGGTTCTGGCCCCGATGCTTTATTCTGGCTTTCGGCATCCTACAAAGCACAATGATGCAGAAGAGGATGAGAAGAGATAAGCATCATAAACTAAAAGATGCCTGATAGGTCATGGGCAGGCCCTGGAGTCTCCACGGAGATGGATGTTTTTCAGAACAAGCAACTGTGTGAGCAGTCACCAAAGGCATCTGTCAGGAAAGATGCCCTGTGAGAAAACTGTGCTGTCTATACAAGATGGACACCACGCTGCTGTGAAAACGGGCTGAAACCCTGTCACTGGCAACTGGATGTCCCAGAAGACACTGAGCTTAATGGGAACAGTCAGAGGGACACTGCCCAGGGTCACTCTGTGTAACACAGTGAGAGCAACTATACAGACAGATGAACAGAACAAAGCTTCAGACATTCGAACAGGACAGTGGCTGTGAGAAAGAAATGGGTCAAGCCTGGGCAAACCAGATAAAGGGCCCAGTTGTATGGAGGAGGGTGGGCCAGACTTTCTGGGAGCTGAATGTGGAGCATACAGAAAGAGAACACGTGTAATGCTGTCCACCCGGAGCGGATGACATGCCCAGTTCCATCAATCAAGTCAGGGAGAGGTCAGGAACGCACTGATCTATGGAGAAGTGACCACGTGTTTGAGGGCCAGTTTGTGTCTGGGACCTACGTGAGGCTGGTGCTAGGAATGCTGGCCCTGGGGAAAATCCCATCCACGGGATAAACTCAGGGATGTCACAGCAACTCAGCATGAGCATTGCCTTCTGTCATGTCTCCTGCATCTCACGAGCATGGAACAGCTGCCCATGAGTGTCTCGGAGGATGTATGAAGTCAGTCTCCTGCTTCCTGAGCTTCCAGTCCATGCAGCTCACATGCGCCCAACACCACGCTGACCCTGCAGCAGCACGGACCCTGCTGGCTCACCAGGGCATGCCTGCTCAGACCACAACCTGGCCAGCACGTCCACCTGGATGCATGTGCACTACTGTGCCCACCACACAGGAGCCTTCTGGAGCTGGCTAGGGAGTGGCTGGGCAGCCATGCAGAGGGTGCCAGGGGCACAGGGGCATCAGTTATACAGGACACAGAGCATCGGAGCTATATAGGACATGGGTCATTGGAGCTATAAGGCCATGGGGGGCATCAGAGCCGCACAGGGTGCTGGAATAATGAGCAGATGCTGACAAGGTCTCTGTGTGAGAGGGCAGCTAGGTCACATGGATGCCAAGACTGACACTAAGGGGATGGATATGGCCTGGGTCCGCTCCCGTGGGAGCACCTGGCATACGGCAATGCACGGCGCATGAGTGTGTGTAAAACCATCTCGAGATAAGATAAGAAGCCCTGTGACCTCTTTGGTCTTGGTCATGGTCTCTGCGATGATGCTGGCAGCGCCTGGGTCATCTGTCACTGGAATGAATGGCCGCGATGTCGCCGAGGATGCAGACGGGGTCACTGCTGAGGGGGTCACCGCGTCCTCGGAAGAGATCATCTAGTTGAGAAACACACAGGAAGAGGGGAGAGCTCAGCGCCCTGGCACACGTCCCACAGAGGCCCAAGGCCCGGATTTACTCAGGGGGCCGGGGGCAGCCCTAAAAGCCAAGGAACTGGGTGACTCCTCCCAATTCACAAGGCCACACGAAGAAGGTTGGTGACTCCTTTCTCTTCAAGTTGGGTTTGCCCCCCAAAACAAGCTCCACACACTTGGTCGTCAGAACTGCAGATACAGTCTGTGAAACTACCGAATGCAGGTTTACATTCGAATCACAGCTGATGCCCTAGACACTACCGGGTTAGGGGTGCCCACCCCATGACACACACAACCCATGTGCAACAGTTGCTGATGCTGTGTGGCCATGCCTGGCAACGTTCAGGGGGGCATACGGTACTGGGGATCAAACCCTGGCAAGTCACATTCCACAGCCACAGAACTTTGACCTCCTTCTAAGGAGAATGGACAGCCATCTCTGGGAATTCACAGCCCCCTGTTCCCAGACCAAAATCTCTGGGACTCAAGTTCCTCAGAGTTCTCCACACCAAGCAACATCCCTGGTTGGTTGAATCTGAGAACAAAGAACTAGGTAAGAGGAAGACCACATTTCAGTGGAACCACGTCCAAAGGTCGAACGCATGTCGGTGGACCTGCTAACGAAACTCCCTCTCATCTTTTATTTCAAATCAGAGCCTACACTTGTACTGCAGGCACGAAAACACCATGAACAGCGTACAGGAATCACTGGCGAGACCAAGCGGGCCGTCCTTCTGGGCCTTCATGATCTCACCTCTCCTCTCTTGTCCTGCCGTGGATTTGGACTCAGTCTGTCATCGAGGTCCATGGTGAGCATGCACTCCTCTCCGTTTACGGGGCTGGCCATGGCAGAGGCATCGGAAGCAGGTGCCGATGAGGAGAAGGAGGGACACTCCACCGGGGCCATCATGCCAGCTGGCATCAAGGCCCCGACCACTGCGTCTCTGTTAGAGGAGAAAGTCAGGCCTGGGGGAGCTGCCAGCCACTTCAGGACAGCTCTCTGGATGGGGCACAACCCTACTTCAGCAATCTCCTCATTGTCACAGGTAAGTCCTGTCATCCTCAGGAGGGACGATGGTGCTAACAAAGCACCTCCTCATTGTCATAGGAAAATTCTGTCACCTCAGGAGAGACAAGAGGGTTACAGAAGTGCCTTCTTGTTGTCACAGGAAAGTTCCATCACCTCAGGAGAGACAAGGGCATTACAGAAGTGCCTCCTCATTGTCACAGGAAAGCCCTGTCACCTCAGGAGAGACAAGGCCATTACAGAAGCGCCTCCTCATTGTCAAGGTTATCCCATCACCTCAGGAGAGACGAAGGGGTTACAGAAGTGCTTTCTCATTGTCACAGAAAGTCCAGTCACCTCAGGAGAGACAAGGGGGTTACAGAAGTGCCTCCTCATTGTCACAGGAGATGAGGGGGTTACAGAAGCGCCTCCTCATTGTCACAGGTAAGTCCTGTCATCCTCAGGAGGGAGGATGGTGCTAACAAAGCACCTCCTCATTGTCATAGGAAAGTCCTGTCACCTCAGGAGAGACAAGAGGATTACAGAAGTGCCTTCTTGCTGTCACAAGAAAGTCCCATCACCTCAGGAGAGACAAGGGGGTTACAGAAGTGCTTCCTCATTGTCACAGAAAGTCCAGTCACCTCAGGAAAGAACGAGGGGGTTACAGAAGCGCCTCCTCATTGTCACAGGTAAGTCCCGTCACCTCAGGAGAGATGAAGGGGTTACAGAAACACCTCCTCATTGTCACAGGTAAGTCCTGTCACCTTGGGAGAGACGAGGGGATTACAGAAGCGCCTCCTCATTGTCATGAGGGCAGAAGAGCTTTGAAACAGGAACATTATTACCATGTCTTCACCAGCTCAAAGTCAGAGCCCTTACTCCTGACCTTATTTACCTAAAAAGCCACAGCAAGGACTGCTAGAAAACCATCAAACCGCTAGAGTGAGTAAGGGCATGAGTTGCCTTCATGAGCCAACTTCGACTTAATCAGAATCATGCTGCACACAGTCCCACAAGCACTGCCAGGAGCACAGAGCCAGGAAGAGCTCCTGAGCACCTCTGAGTGTAGCCAAAGAGCCCCTTTCAAAAACCCATAAAACCCAGAGCAGAACAAGCCTCTGTCCCAGACCCTCTGTCTGGTCATGGAAATCCCGAGCTGAGGGTACCCGAAACAGGAAGCAACACTGAGATCTTTGCAACCACTGGATGGGTCCTGATTCACAAAATAACAGAAGTGTGATGCTTTTAAGTATTCACTTCTGGGGGCTGGAGAAACAGCACAGCGGGTGGGGCATTTGCCTTGCATATGGCTAACTCGGGTTCAATTCTCAGCATCCCATATGGTCCCCTGAGCACCGCCAGGAGTGATTCCTGAGTGCAAAGCCAGGAGTAACCCCTGAACATCGCCGGGTGTGACCCAAAAAGTAAAAAAAAAAAAAAAAAAAAAAATTCACTTCTACCCAGCACATCCACTGGCACATGCATGATCTCTCTCTCTCTCTGTCTCTCTCTCTCTCTCTCTCTCTCTCTCTCTCTCTCTCACACACACACACACACACACACACACACACACACACACACACCCTCAGAAGGAACAAGAATTGCAGGAAATAGTGGGAAAGCAGGTGTGACCAAAACTCGGCTTGAGGAAGGATGACAAGAGGTCAATGAGTGTCACGTAACTCTTCCTCCTGTGCCCCGAAGGTCCATGAACATTCATAGAAAGGGAACTGGGGAGATAGCAGAGCAAGAAGGGCACTGGCCTCACATGCGGCTGACCAAAAGCGCTCCCCAGCATTCTCTCTGGCATACGGTTCCCTGAGCCCCATCAGGAATGACCCTGCGCAATGCTGGGTGTGGCCCCCGAACAAAGAAGAGAGCCCTGAAAAGATTCTTTGTCGTGGCTCTGACTTCCGCTTCACACAGGCTAACAGCAGCACGGAGATGCTCCCGTTCACTCAGAGACTATCTGCAGGCGGGGGCAGCCAACGACCCTAGAGACTCAGGCTCCGTGCACGTGCGCCCAGGGCTCAGCGCTCAGCATTCCGGGACACGCGGGCGCTTACCTGGCGTACAGGATCTGCAGCGCTGTGAGGATGTGCGACAATGCCTGCTGTTTGGCCAGGTTCCCATCCAGAGACAGGAGGATCTTGGCAAGGGAAGGGCGATTGGGCTTCGCGTTATTTGCACCACTGACTTTATTACTGGCAGCAGAAGAGTCAGAATCTGAAGGCACACCTGTAAGGGGGGGACACAGACGTGGACTCGAGAGTTAAGGCCGTCATGTACTGGTCTCTCCTGTGGGCCCTGTGTGCTCAGCTCCACACAGCCAGGTGGAGCAGAGAGCAGCTGCCCAGTACCGCAGGCCCAGGCCCATTGAGACCAAGTCCAGACACCGAACAGAAACACCGGTCTCCCCCGAGCAATGAGAGGCATGGAGATTTGCGATGTGAGCAGAGAGGGGGACACCCCAGGTCAAGAAAATCGATCTAAAGACACAGCAAAGCATGTGACATACACAGAATGCTTGACACCAACAGGACGGAGGCTGGCCGGGTCAGGGGGCTATGAGCTCCACCAGGCCTGGGCTCTCCCTGAAGGGCGGCAGAAGGGATGGAAGCTCCGGGAGCAAAACACACCCTAAAATAAGATTCAAAACCTCATGGCAGAGCTCACAGAAAATAAAGGGAAACCACTTTAAATAATGACTCCCTCTCTGGGGGTGCCCCGAGAGCTGAGATCGTGGATTCTGCTCCTGGTGCCCCGGGTTTCGGGACTTGGACCACAGGAAAGGCCCCCTGATACGGCCCAGGGCAGACCCCAAACCAGCATGAGCTGCCCAACGGAGGGCCGGGACTGAGAGTGGGCAAGAATGTAGGCAGGGAGACTCCGAGCAAATGCACCAACGGGCACACGGTGTGGGAGTGCTTCCGGCACTCCAGAGCAATGGCCCAGACCATCGGGGCAGACTGAGAAAGCAAAACCCGGCTGGAGTGGCATACAAGGAAGATGCTTCCAGTACAGAGACACAAACAGGTTCAAAACCAAAGAACAGGGCCCGGACAGATACAACAGGGGGAAGGCATTGCCATGCAGCGGCTGAGCCCAGCCACATTCCAGATCCCACCAGGGAGACCCCAGCACCACCAATGGTCTGCAAAGAACAGAACAGGGCTACGACCTGGAGTATCGCTGGGTGTGGCCCAAAATACAGAGAATGAAAAGTAAAGTGACGCGGAGAAGGGCCAACGGGGAACGCAGAAGGCAAGTGTCAGGAAGGCGGCGAGGCCAGCCCTGGGAGGATACAGAGCAGAGCACAGAGGCCAGAGGTGGTCACCACTGACGGGACCCCAGGACACAGCTCTCTGGCCTACAGTCTCTACAAGCAGACGGTATTTTTACTAGAACTGAGAAATATCTGAAATAAAAACCAAAAAGCTCTTTCTAAACACTAGCAAAGAACAACCTGAGTGCTTCTAGGTCAAGGAACGTGGCAAAGAAAGATGATTTCAAAAGGCCCTTTGTAAGCGTACAAGTATGAGTCACCGAGGAATTTATCTGACAAAAAATGGCCGGACCCGCGAATCAGACTACGAAATGCTGCCAAGAGATGCTGGAAATCCGAGCACTGGGAGAGAAACTCCCCCACGTGCTGAACAGGTGATACCATGGGAGGCTGTCTGATCCCCGAACTGCCGTGCGTCCCCGCAGCCCCTGTGACGCAGCCGTCCTCGAAAGCAGACGGGCCACTGCCCAAAGTCACATGGCGCTGGTGAGCTGGGCAACAGCGGGCCCAAGTCCAGTCCTTTCACACAGCTCAGTGGTCAGACAATGTGGCATTCACGTCCAAACACACAAGTCCACTGAGCAGAGCCCGAGCACTGAACACACGCAGACATTATGCTCCGCTGACCTGCAACAGCTCAAAGGGGCTCAAAGAGCCAGTGGTTCCCGACCCAGCCCATGGGTAGCTCTGCTCAGAGGTACGGAGACTGAGAGGCAGAGGAATAAAGACGCATTTTTAACAAGTCCCAAGGAAACAGCTGGGTATCAAATACCAAACCTTAAAAAAAGGGAATTCCAAGAATTTCCATCTGCAGCTCATGTGAGAGATAAAATTCAATTCGAAACAAAGTACCGCGGGGTAGGGACAATTCCCAGGGCTGTGCACGGGGTGTGTGGGTCCCCTATCCCCCAGCTTCCCCTAGCGCTGAACCTGGCGTGACGAGCCCTGGCCCTCAAAAGATCGACTGTAGACCCCAGAAGTATCAGCCACAGGGTTGCCGCAGGAAGGCTGGAGAAGGGTCAAGGGCACAGTGCACAGGAGAGGACGTCCATGTCACACAGCCAGCCTGGTGCCATCCCTGGCACCATACAGGGTTTGCTGATCCGGAGAAGAGAGCCCTGAGCACAGAGCCAAGAGTACAAGCGAGTGTGCACCCCCACCGGGGGTACGAACAATATATGAACATACGAGCCATTAAAAAGAGTGGGAGGGGAACAAATTGGATTTTACCAAAATTAAAAGCACCTTTTTTTTTTTTTTTTTTGGGTCACACCCGGCAATGTACAGGGTTTACTCCTGGCTCTGCACTCAAGAATTACCCATGGCGGTGCTCGGGGGACCACGTGGAATGCTGGGAATCGAACCTGGGTCGGCCAAGTGCAAGGCAAATGCCCTACCTGCTATGCTATTGCTCCAGCCCCCTAAAAATACCTTTATAATTCAACTGTAAAAAGGACAAAAAGATGAGGCACAGCATGAGAAAATCCACACCAACCACCTAGGACGAAAGATCAGGGCGAGAACATAAGGCCGCTGGATGGGGCTCCAGGCCGGCACACGCATCTGAGTGCAGGCACCGCCTAGCAGCACAAGGAGCCCCACGGCACAGAGCCAGCAGCAGGGCCCCCAGCATCACCAGGTGGCCTGAGAACAAAAAGCGAAACGGAATCGAACTCTCAAAACTCCAGGGCCAGGATTCAGGGCGTGTTGTGGGATTCCTGCTCAGCAGAAGCGAGCAAACAGAGGTGACGAGGCCAGAGGGGCAGCAGTGCAGGCCCTGGGGAAGGCAGACGGCCACCGCACACGCAAGCCCAGTGAGCTGTCAGCAGCAGCAGAAGAGAGTAACAAACACATTCAAAATCAAGAACAGGGAGCGAAGTACAGCGGGGAGGGCGTTTGCCTTGCATGTGGCCGACTCAGGCTCACTCCCCAGCATCCCATATGGTCCCCCGAGCAACGCCAGGAGTAATTCGGGAGTGCAGAACCGGGAGTCACCCCTGTGCATCACCGGGTGTGACCCAAAAAGCCACAGGCAATAAGCAGAGATGAAATCTCAAGCTGAGAACACTGATTGTGCAAAGCGGGCTTCTTCTCTAGTACTTTGTGTGTGGTTCACGCCAAAATGGAAGCGGGTCTGTGGCAGCAGAGCAAAGCCGGGGCTGTGGTGGGCAGGAATGCAGCCTCTGCAGGGCAAGTGTCGCGCCTCACGTCAGCCACAGGCCTGCAGTCCCTGCCTGGGTGCACACTAGAGGCCTGGCCACCTGCGGCTGCCTCAGGTTCCGGAATTGGCACCTCTCACCTGCTGGGGGCACAAAGGCCCCTGGACCAAATACTGATCTCGGCTGGGGACAGCACAACGGGAAGGGCATTTGCCTTGCACGACCTGGGTTCCATCCCCTGCACCCCAGCACCCAAGCACCTCCAGGAATTATTCCTGAGTGCAGAGCCAGGAGTCAGGGTGTGAGCCTCCCCCACAAAAAAAAAAAATAGTAATAATATTAATAAAAGCCCAATCTGCATTACCTAAGTAGGAAGCACCCAAGGGGTCTCGTGCAGTCTGGAAGAGGACAGGCTCGTGGACGGAGGGCGTGGCCACATCAACAGTGGTCCAGGCCACACTGTGGGAAGAGCCACAGGCCACCCGGGTAATCTTCTGGCCTTCCAGGCCTTGCACCAGCGTGGGCTTCCTGTTCACCGTGGTGGTGCCGTTGCCCTGCTGCCCATGGTCATTGTCGCCCCACGCATAGACCTGCGGGAAGCGAACACTCAGGCGTCTTCTCACACCAGAACATCCTTTCCGTGAGGTCTGGAGGGCAAGTCCATTGCCCACCCGACCCCCTACACACAGCGGTCAGCGACCTTTTCCCCTGGGCAGACTCTAGGGTGCCATCCCTCCCGGGTCCGTGGCCCCCACTCACCTGTCCTGCGTCCGTGACCGCCAGGCAGTGCAGGGCCCCCACTGCCACGTGCACGATCTTCTTCCCGCGCAGGCCTTCCACCACTTGGGGCTTCCGCACGTGCACGTCCGAGCCATGGCCCAGCCGGAAGTAGTCCCCCTTCCCCCTGCGAGAGAGAGGCAACAGAGCATGTCACCATGGGGTGGCCTAGCCAAGGCCCTGGGTGCTGCCAGCCACTGTGACAGAGTGTGCACTCCAGGTAGAGGGTCACACAGAGGCTCAGAGCATGACGGCCTGGACTGTCTCCCAGGCTTCCACATTCCAGAAGGCCCATGGTGAGACCCAGTTGAGCAGGAGCACTTGGAGAGAGGCAGAGTCCAGGATGCTCCAAGCACAAGAACAGACTCCTCTAGAATCCTTTCCAAGGACCTGGTCCAAGGTGGGCATTTCTTACAACACTGGCACTAATCCCACAGGGAAGGAGAGGACCAAGAGGCCCAGAGGAAGTAAAGAACCTCTAGGGCAGGGACTGGGCCAGAGCCCACTACATAAGCATACGCTGGGCCCCGGGCTACTTGCCACATCCATACTACGCCTGAGTCACACCCGCCAGACCCACTCACATAGTCACATGCTGGGTGCCAGGGTCACATACCACGTTCACACCACGCCTAGCCGAGACCAGACACTCACAGAGGCTCGATGCTGGACCCCAGGGCCACGTACCATGTCCACACCACACCTGACTTGGTGAGTGCCAAGGAGAACTGGGCACCACACTCGATCTGGCACACGCCCTGTCCGTTCAGTCTCTCGATGTTTTGGGGCACATTGCAACCTTCGCTTCCGCCCCGACCCAGCTTTCCGAAGTCACCGTCACCCCAGGAAAACACCAAACCTGGAGTGCGGGAGAGAGCCAGTAAGGGGGGGGGGGGGGTTGCTGGGGCTCTCTCTCCCACCCAGGCCAGGCCAGGAACTCACCTTCGTCAGTGAGAGCCAGGGTCTGTGCATCTCTGCTCCCACAGGCGACCTGGACCACTCTGTGACCAAGGAGGACTTTCACCTACTCGATTACAGACGTAAGGAGAGAGTCAAACACAGGCGCCCAGACCCAGAGCCGACCACGCCCGCGTGCGTGGAGACCCCTCGAGGTGCCAGGCAGATGGGGCAGAGGAGGGTGAGTTCCCTGTGAGCAACAAAATGCAGGTAATCACCATTTTGGGCTTGAGCTGAGTGGTGTTGTCCCCGTGCCCCAGGCGGCCGTACTCGCCGAGGCCCCAGGTGTAGAGCTCGCCGCTGGACGTCAGGGCTGCGCTGTGAGAGCTCCCGCACGCGATGTCCCGGATGCGCTTGGTCTTCAGGGCCTCGATCAGCCGTGGCTTGTCACAGTTCCTATGGCGGATGGAATCGGACCATCTGTTACCCAGCCCACCTGACGCAGGAGACTGTGAATTACCAGACCCGCCCCTGTCAGAACCACGTCAGGCCAGACAGCACCTGCAGTGCAGCCTGCCTGTCAAGCTGAGGCAGAACAGGAGTCAGGCTCCAGGGTTTGCTCTCACTGCTGGCTCCGGTTCTGTGGAGGGCCCCTCCCACCGCCCTGCCCATGGCCCTCTCCACACCGTCTGCAGTCGCTCCCGACCAAGCATGGGGATGCACTTACATTCTGCTGAAGTGCCCGAGCTTGCCGTCGTCACCTTCGCCCCAGGAAAACACTTTGCCGTCGACGGTCAGAGCCGTGGCATGGCGGCCACCTGCAACAGGGACAAAAAGTGGCTGTCGGGGCGGGTGGTACGTGCACCAGGCCTGCGCGTCAGAGAAATGGGGCGACGGGACCAACACCTTGGGGTGACATGGGAACCTGAGCTAAACTACAGCTTCCACCTTAGGAAGAAGAGGTCACATCGTGTCCACCCACAGGATTCCCAGAAAGATAAAGACATAAAAGATCTGGATCCAGCAAATAGCAGACACCACAGCCCACGTGCTTCCCGGTGCTAGCCCGTCCACCCCTGCCAGGACTGGAGGACAGTCCGCACTGGTGTTTCCTCTCTGGTGCCCGAGTGCCTGCTCTCCTCATTCTGCCCCGTTTCTTAGCAACAGGAGCAACATTCCAGCCGCCCCTGGCCACAGAGGACGGGCAGAGATGTGGCAGCCGTGTGCAAGGCCACCGGACGGGCGTGAAGGGCCGCGTGAGGTGGAAAGCAGGGCAGGCAGCAGCTGGTGTAGTGTCGCCCCTGCCCTGTCCCCGACCTGTGACCCTCTCTCCTACAGATTTCCTCCTGCTCACACCACATCTGTTTAGATTTTCCTGCAATCAAGGCCACAGCTCACCCTACCCAACCAGGCGGGACCCGAGATCCACACTCGTTGGCTCCGTCCCTCAGTCTCAGCCCAGCACTGAAACAAGGTGGCCTGCATGCGGGCACGTGCTGCTTTTTAATTATTTTTAAAAATGCCGCTTCCATTATCAGAGGTTCAGAGGCACTTTGGAGAGTGTGGTGGAAGCCTCCCCCCAGGAGAGTCGGGGCCTACTTGAGAGCGGAACTTGTTGGCAGGGGCTGGGGGCGGGAGGGGACACCCAATGCCGACAGTGGCAGGAAGGGCTGGTTCCCAGCCCACCTGGAGGCTGCTCAGGGCAAGACTTGTTAATCCTAAGGCCCAGGTGGGTCCGGGTGGTCTCAGGGTAGCACTCCTGGGCCAGTACCTGAGTGCACGGCCACCTTCTTGACCACGTAGCTGCTGAGCGCTGTGATCTGCCGGGGGATGGGCACCGTGCCACTGGACAGGCCCAGCCCCAGGCGGCCATTGGTGGCTTCCCCACAGGCGTAGACCTTCCCCTCCACCGTAACTGCAAGGAAGCAGAGCACAGAGACTCACTCCTCATGGCAAGACCCCGTGGGGCCAAGTCGCCACTGGACACTGCCCGTCAGGATGCCCCTACCTGCAAACAAGCTCTTCGAACCACCGGCCACCTGCACCACGTTCAGAGCAGACAGAGTCTCGGAGAACGAAGGGACCTTGATCTAGGAGAGGTGGTTTATTTAAGGAAAAACAGAGGAAAAGACCATTCATACATGCTGTAAGATGCTCAGTAAGCCTGCCCGATGATGCAAGGAATTACTGCACATTCATCTGATGATTCTGACCCAAGTTCTTTTTTTCTCTTAGAGACACAAAAACACTTTAAGATGAAACAGTGCAATGGGATTTACTGTTTTGAAACATGGGGACAGGAATCTTTGAAAATAAAAACCAAAACGTGGCCAACAATGGGATTCAGGCTACTTACAAAAATGTCATTGTCCCTAAGGGCCACAGGGATAGTACGGGGTTAGAGCGCTTGCCTTATGCACAGCTGATCTGGGTTTGATCTCCAGAACAACATATGGCGCTTGACCCCCACCAGGAGTGATCCCTGGCAGAGCCTGGAGAAAGCCCTGAGCACTACTAGGTATGAATAAACCAAAAATGAAAATAAATACTAGATGCATTTTTTAGTTTACGAAAAGGCAATAATACAACTCCATTTTTTTTTTGGGGGGGGGGGGCGGCTTTTTCTGGTCACACCCAGCAGCAATGGGCAGGAATCACTCCTGGTGGTGTTTGCTGGGTCAACCTGCTACCCTATCAACTCTGGCCCAATAACGCAGCTCTTCAGAACACAGTTTTCCAAGGATTAACTTCGGTAACATTAACGGTCATGGCATACAAAGTGAAACAATCTAAAAATGTCAAATGTGGTCTTGTTGCAGGGCCACTTCGGTACAGTGCTGGCCTGAGGCCCTCGGGGACAGCAGGCCCAGGGGACATACCTTAGAGCCCTTCAGTCCACCCAGCTGGTCCTTGTCGTTCAGTCCCCACACAAACACTTTGGTTCTGATGGTGGCCGCCGACTCCAGCCCCGCAGCCTTCTTTCTTATAAGGCTGACCAGAGAAGCACAGAGAGAGAGAGGGTGTTCATGCAACATAAGACGATGTTTCAAAGAAAACGGCAAATGGCCGGAAGCTTGCAAAGCTTGCCGGTTACCAGAACCCTGTGTTTTCTACAGAAGCAAGAGTTCAGAGGACTCTGAAGGCCAGGCACCGGCATGCCACCTCCAGAGGAACCCGACAGATATGAATTCCCACCCTTTATTCTGGGCAATGAAGTGCCGTGTCATGCTACAGCATCAGTGGCTCTTCTCAAAACGACAGGCTGAAGGGAACAGCCTCAGCACAGAGCTGCTTGAGATTAACTGGCCAGCGCCAGGGAGAAGCAGCCCAGGGGTGCCAGGGGACCAGCATCGGGCCCCGTCCCGTGTTAAGAGCTGAGGTATGGAGACCACTTTAATGCTTCTGGCATGCGAGTGAGGACGAAGGCTCCCACTCGTTGACTGTGCGCTTGGACTCCCAAGTTGACAAGACCCGGGACAGACTCAGGGCCAGGATGTCACAACCCCCCGAGAGAGGAGCTCTCTCTGCCAAGCACCTATGGAGATGACTCTCAGAACACAGCGCACCCCACAGCCAAGGCCACACCAGGGTGTGAGCTGGTTCTATCAGCGTGTCCACCAGCACGTGCAAGAAAGGGGCTCAGTCCACACACAGCATCTCCGTGCTCAGACTCTCAGAGCCTGGCGAGCGGCGAGACAGGCCGCAGTCACCAGCACGTACAGAGAGACTGGGCGGCTCTCAGCACACAGCATGGACATGCCTCAGCCTCGGCACCGGCCAGAGGCCAGGGTAGACTACCTGTGACAGACAGCCCATCACATCCACTTTGAAAAAAACATTATTTAATAATAAAATACCTAACAGAAGATGCCAAAATACGCTAGACTATTTTAAGAGACTGGAGCCTTATTAAAAGAAAAGAAAAAAAAAACTACAAGGCAATGACATTCCTGGCAGGAAGGTTCAACATTCAAAACATCCCTGTGGGGTAGTCCCGGGGATTCCCGGACGTCTGGTGGTGCTAAGGCCCTTAGAGGCAGTGGTGTGAGCAGGGGTCCCTACGCATACAGGCATGCACATGGGTCTTTTCCTTTCATTTCTATGTACCGCCTAAGTACGAGTAAAACTGCCCTCATTCTGGGATAAGCTCAAGTGAAACATTTTCAGTGCAGCCGGGCAACCCCCACACACAGCCCTCACCTCCCAGTGCCGCCTTTGTCATCTTCTTCCTCTTCGTTGTCGGAAGCCAGGAAAGGCACGGCAGCCAAGTCCTCCTCCTCAGCACGGATGCGGCCCAGCAGGAGAAGGCCGTGGATCTTGCAGTCAATGCCCGAGCTTCTGCACTGCTTGATGGCGATCTCGATATACCTGTGGTACTAGAGAGGCAGAGAGAGTGGGCTGATCCAGACTCATGAGCAATGGTCAGGGGTCAGTGAGCTGACCCAGACACAGGAGCAATGGTCAGGGGTCAGTGAGCTGACCTAGACACAGGAGCAATGGTCAGGGGTCAGTGGGCGGGCCCCAACAGGGGAGCAATGGTCAGGGGTCAGTGGGCGGGCCCCAACAGGGGAGTGACAGTTGGAGACTGGGCAGCGGAGGCCAGCTTAGGCTCCTCCCCTTAGGTCTGGAAGAGTGAGCGAGCACAGTGTGAGCCAGGGGAGGGCTGCTTTCCAAAGAAGCCTACACCTGGCCAATCCAAGCTCTCGGGCCTGGGGACCGCAGTGGCCGTCCCGCTGCAGAACAGGAGGGGCTGCTCACTGACAGCAGGCAGCAGGCCTGTCTTCGGGCTGTCAGGAACCCAGCGAGATGCTGAGGAAGCAAGGACAAAGCCATCTTCCCTCCAGATACCCAGCCGTGCAGAGAGCCCAGAACCCTGGCCCCGGCCAGGATAACCCCAAGTAGGTCCATCTCGAGATGAGTGTCGGCAAGCACACATGGGAAGGCCCGTCTCACACACCCTTGGGCAGCGGCTCTGACCTGGACCCACACACACTCGGGGGAGTCGCTGCTGGGGGCAAGTGGAGACGCAAATGCAGCGTGAGTGACTGGCCCCTGTGCTCAGAAGTGCAAGCACTAGGTGCCAGGTCCTGGGTAAGTGCCCGCTGTGGCTGCAAGGTGCTCTTGGCCGTGCCAGGGAGGCTGGGCACTCAGTTCCTGACTGGGAGGGATGGAAGGGGACGAGAGGCTCTGTGGAAAGTCACAAATGCCATCTGCCGCCCCCTTTCTCACACTCAACAAACACCGCGACAAATTATTCTGAACTAAAAACTTCTTGGATTCAAGTTAATGTATGTGTGTGTTATGTTTTGGGGCCACACCTGGTGGTGCTCAGGGGACCCTACTGGCTATCAGGAATTGAACCCAAGTTGGCCACACACAAGGCAAGCTCCCTACCCAGTGTACAATCAAGCACTCCAGACCAAGCTAATATACATTTTTTTTTTTTGGTTACTGGGCCACACCCAGCAGTGCTCAGGGCTTCCTCCCGGCTCTGTGCTGAGGGATCACTCCTGGCAGTGCTCAGGGGACCACAGATGCCAGGAACTGAACCCAGGTTGACCAAGTACAAGGAAAATGCCCTATCCACTGCACTACTGCTCCAGGCCAAATTAATATACCTTTTACAAACAATAACCTCGGTTACTGGTAATTAACATTATAATTACTAATTAAAATACAAGCTATTCTGGCACATAGTTCACACATTAAGTAAACTCTGCTTAGGGCCAGACGGAGTGGGGCAGAAGTCAAGGCAAAGGTGCTTGTCCAGCATGCGGCCTCAGCCATGGCCCTGCATCAACCCGTCACCACACACAATCCCCAGCACCACAAGGCACAGCCCTGAGCACAGAGGCAGGTCTGGCTCACCATCGAGAGGAAAAAAAAAGGCAAGTATGTTTAGTACCTAGAATAAAACATCAAGCATTTGGTATCTTTAGCTACTGCCATTGTACCAAATAAGTTAATCCTCATGAGACAACAGAGTACATAAAATAAAAACCTGTCTTGCTTGTGTTTCTTAAAATAGGGTTGACATCTTGAATCTTAAAACGTGGGAAGCACTAATGGGAAAATCTGAGACAGTCTCATTGCTTTGGAACATTTGGGAACTATGGGAAAAACCACTGGGTTGCTGGGTCAGAGAGACAGCAGGTGAGGCACCCGCCTTGCGTACAGTCGAGCGGGTTCGATTCCCAACACCACATGTGCTCCCTGAGCGCCCCCCCCACCCCCGGAGTGATCCGTGAGCACAGAGCTAAGTATCAGAAATTGAGGAAATAAAGAAACAACCCACCGACTGTTGCCCAGGTTCAATCCCTGGCAGTCCAGGGGTCCCACCACGCACTGACATAGAGTGCAGCCCCCAAACAAAAACAAAACCAAACCCACCAACTGTCTCAGGATCCTCAAGAATTACACCAAACGTGAATTTGTTTCGAAAAGCACCCAATAACCAGCAAAGCAATCTATCGGCCACCAGTTCCCAACCAGGCAGCACCGATGCCGAGAGGCAAGACAACGAAAAAGCCCTTTGGTGCCACTCAAGGGGTCAGAAACACCCAGCACCACCAAGAGGGTCTCTCGCAGTGCCCGAATTGTCTGCACGGCGAGAGCACCCCAGTTGGTGGTCCCTCCCTGTGCTGCCCTGAAGGATCGCACACCTGCGTGCCCACTTACCTCGGAGCAGTCGCTCAGCAGGGACACCGTGGTGTCTGCGGGGTTGATGTTCACAGTCTTCAGCTCAATCAGGTTATTGAGGGAATTACCACCTGAGGCACAAACGGTAAGAGGGTGAGACAAAGGCAGCATTTCCTCACGACGGAAAATGCTTTTCTAAGTGATTCACTTACCTGACACCACAACCAACGAAGGCATGTAGCTGCTGTCCGCGGGGTCCACTATCATTTTCAGTCTATGGACAAGAACATCTGGGAAGATCTCCAAACGAATCCAGTGCTGTGAAGTTAAAAAAAAAAAAAAATCAAGTGTTCTTGGGGTCAGAGAGATAGCAGTGGGTAGGGCATTTGCCTTGCACAAATCGGCCAACCCAGGTTCGATCCCTGACATCCCATACGGAATAATTGAGCCCACCAGGAATAATTCCTGAGTGCAGAGCCAGGCGGAATCCCTGAGCATGCTAGGTATGGCTCTCCCCCCAAAAAACAATAATTAGTGTTCTCAGTTACTAAAATTCAGATCTTAGCTACTAAGAGTGACTGCCAAAGCTTGAGAATCCACGTGATTTTTCTGTATGCCCTGCGGCATGGGTGAGAGCATGCCCCATAGGGACAAAGAGCTTCCCACAGAGTGCTCTGTGCCCTAGCCAAAACTACACCAACAAGTTCCTGATCTGGGCGTCTCTCACAGCCCCGGGGCAGACTGATGAAGGAAGACCAGTTGCGCCTCCAGAGGCCGGACCCCACCCCACACGAGTGCAGTCAGGGTGGCAGGTGCTGGGGGGTGGCTGAGAAACTTGTAGCCAGAATCTGGACCTGATTCTGTTTAGCGGGGAAACAAGCAAACAGCCACCCCCCCAGGACCCCATCATGTCTGCTAGAGAAAATGTGCTACCCTCATCCTTCCTCGTCTGCCCCCAGAAAAGAGAGCAGATGGGCTGTTACTCTGAAGTGTGAGGCTGAACAGAGCCGGAGAGACACGCAACAGGTGATATGCTCGCCTTCACACACTGACCCAGGGCCTCATCAGGAGTGACCGATCCCTGAGGACCGCTGGGTGTAGCCCCAAATCCAAAAATAAAACCTAATCAGCATTAAGTAAAACAAGAGCAATGACTGGCGCGTCCCCCTATAACTTGGCAAATGTGTCCACTGAGGAGCTGCAAAAGGCAAGGCCATGTGGTGGAAGGCAAGATCACACAGCGTAAGGCCAGGTCACGCAGCATAAGGACAGGTCACGCAGCATAAGGCAAGGTCACACGGCAGAAGGCAAGGTCAAGCAGCAGAAGGCAAGATTATGTAGCAGAAGGCAAGGTCACGTGGCGGAAGCTTCCCGGCACTGCTGGCCCTACCTTTCCCTGTGAACCCGAGGACTGCCAGCAGGGCTCACTGCCATCGATGAGGCGAGCCGCCTGGTTCACGGAGGACGACACACTGAGGTTCTTCACCATCCGAGCCCAGCTGTCCAGCAACGTTCCCGGGCGGCTGCTGTGGCCACGCTTTTGCTGCTTCCCAGAACGGCCACAGAAGATGGCCGACTGACCTGAAAATGGACCGGACAGCATTAGCCCGGGGGCTGGAAATCCAGAGGATGCAGCGATGAGCTGACGAGCGCCTAACGACTTCAACACCTACTGGAGGGGTTTAAGCTCACTCAGGGGGGACTACGGCCCACTCCATGTGATGCTGTTCTCCGACAATGAAGTGTAGCACGTTCAGACAAAATGCCACGTCACTGAAGAGTAGGGCTGGGGGCACGGGGAAATGGAGAAACTCTGCTACTGAGGTATGGAGTTTCTGTTTCGAGGTGTGAACAAGTCTCCAAAATAGGACAGACACTAACACAACAACATCCCTGACCTGCACACGATTAAAAACAGCCAGAATGGAAAAGGCTGACTTCCCCATCCCTCCCACTCTCCTCCTCACGCAATGAGACACACGGTAGTCTGAGATTCTGTCCGTGGTTTTTAAGAAGGCGCCAAGCAGCCCTGCCGTGGGGATCCTGTGGCCCTGCACTCCTCAGAGAGGGAGGCAGAACGTGGTCGGGAGAGGGCCATCTCCCCTGTCTCACGGTGCAGGGGATCAGAGTCAGGGTGAAGTAACAAAAAGCAAACATGCATGCGGGCTCACAATGCATATCCCTGTGGAAAGCGGGGACAGAGCCAGGGGCAGCTCAGGCAGAGAACTTGCTTCACACATGTGACACCTGGGTTCAACCCCTGGGGCAGGAGGGGCAGAGAGAGAGAGAGAGACAGACGGACAGACAGACAGAGAGACAGAGAAAGAGGAGAGAGACAGAGAGAGAGGGAGAGGAGAGAAAGAGGAGAGAGAGAAAAGAGGAGAGGGGAGGAGTGAGAAAGAGAGGAGGGAGAAGTAGCAGGAGAGGGGAGGAGAGAGTAGTAGAGAGGAAGAAGAGAGAAAGAAAGTAGAGAGAGAAAAGGAGAGAGGCAGAGAGAGAAGAGAGGAGCAGGAAAGACAGAGAGAGGTAGAGAGAGAAGGAAAGGGGACAGAGGGACAGAGCACATTCTACTATACCTGGCTCATTTATTCGGCCAAATGTGTGCCTGGCGTTGTGTTTTCTGGTCTTGAAGCAAGTTTCACAGAAGTCAAAGTCGTCACAGTTTCTGCATTTGAATCGAGACCCGTTGACAGGAAACATGTGGCAGCCGTCACACCTGCGTAAGGCAAAGATGCTCCGTCACGCCCAGCCCCAGAGCGCCACTGCTGGGCAGGTGAGCCCTGAGCCCTCAGCGCCCAACTCACGTCACGCCGGGATGGACACTGGGCACCAGCTCCATCTCGGACAGCAGCCCGGTCCAGTGGGATTGCTGCGTGAAGTCCACGATGACATCCTTGCCGTTGGCACTGAAGGCTGCGGGGGGACAGATACCGCCTGAACGTCTGGGTCACAACCTGATGGGCGCCCTGCCGTCATCCTGGCCACAGACCACTTGTCCGTCAGAGACACATACTAAGGTCCACGTCCGTCAGTCAGGGCCCTGCCTCAAAGCCGCCCGAGTGTAGCAGGGCTGACAGCGCCTGGCTGAGGGCTGACCAGTAACAGACGAAAGCACCATCCCCCATGTCTCCGCTCTCACCCAGCTCTGGAATCGACTCTCTGCCGTCCCCCACTTCCTTGTACCCCACCCCCTGCCAGGAAACGCTCTGCCCCGCGGGTCTGCAGCTGGACGTGACTCTCGGCCTTGGGTGCCCGGCATGTGCCCTCCGTCACTCTCCCGCTGCTCTCTGCCCCTGAAGCTCACCTTTGACGACCCCCACGCTCTGATGGGTCACAGAGCCCCACTTATATTTGGGCGTGGTGACGGCGGCTTTGACTCGGACCTTATCCCCAATCTTGATGTGAGAAGGAGAGCTGGGCGGAGGGTAACCTGGGAGGGTGCACAGCAGTGGGTGCATATTAGCACTGCGGTGGGGGGGGCGAGGGGGCGTCGCTGCCCATTCCCCACAGCCCACCCCGGGGTCTGGGCTCACCGATGAGCTCGACGTGCAGGTAGCGCACCCAGTAGGTGCCACCCTTCTGCTGCCAGTCGCACTGCACATTGAGGTCATGCAGCCCATCCCGGTCCAGTTTGATCACTTTGCCCACGTCGCCTTCACACACCTCTTCATAGGCGCGACAGCAGCGGACCATCATGCCCACCTGGAATGAAAAGCCCAGACCCATTCTGGAGCTGGGCACGTGCCTGCATGCCCATTTTCCAGAGTCTGAGAACAGAGGCACACTCTGCCGGTAAAGCACCCAAGGGCCTCAGCCACGCGTAGACCAACGTGGCCACCCTGCAGGACGGCCTGGCCAAGAGGACTCGCAGCAGGGACACACCAAGACGCTGACAGAGACAAAAGCTCCATGGAGGTTCTTGGTCACCTCGAAATGACGCAGCTTTCACGGGGGTCGGAGTCGACAAAACAAACCATACAGAGACAAAGTGGCCACGCCAGGACCACTGGCTGTGCTTTTACGACACACTTTCACAGTGACCAGAACTGGCCAGAAAGTTCTCTGCAAAGAGCAGCGGTCCAGCCAGGCTGTTTAGAAGGTGCAGCTGACTGCGAATCACTACTGGGCACCAACGTGAGTGGCCTGGCCAAGGACACTCATGGCTGCTAAGCCCAGAAATGACCAAGTGAGAAAGTCTTCACAGGAGGCGAGGTGGCGGAGACCTGGTCCTGCCACAGGGCTTTGGACCTGCAGATGTCTCCTGCTCCTGCCCGATCTTCACTACCACCAGGGGCAAGGCAGAGGTGGCCCAGCCCAGAGTCCCACCCACAAGTCAATGGCATGGAAGGAAGGAATGAGGGGAAATGGACACTTCGGGGACACCTCAGCCATTTGCAGCTGTGGGTTTGACTTGTGTCCGGATCACAGCGAGGACCTGGGCCCTCAATGCGGCTGAGGCCAGAGCAGTCCTGGCACTGCATATGGTCTTCGAGCACAGAGCCAGGAGTCAGTCCCGAGCACGGAGTCAGGAGCCAGCACCAAGCACAGAGCCAGGAGTGAGCCCCCAAAATACAGGGCCTCTCACCTGGATGTTCTCCCTCACGTACACGGCGTAGTCGTCATTGCTCAGGAAGTCGGCTCGCTGCTTGTACGTCTGGCTCTCGGTCACAACCGCGCCAGTGGCAGGCTGCAAAACACAAACACGCCTGTGAGCAGGTGAGGCGCACCCGTCGCCAGGACAGATGAAGGGGGCCAGACGTCCTCAGAGCATCGCACAGTGCCTGCAGCCCTGAGGCTTCAGAACAGCCCAGCTCGGTGTCATGCCTGAGGCATTTCCAAATCCGTCTCCGGAATCCAGTGCAAGTCAGAAACAGATTTTTGACTTAGGGCCTAATGGCGACCGGCATCTGCAGTGGCCTGGGCAGGGTCAGCTCTGACGCCGAGAAGCCGCAACGGGGCGGGCAGAGCAGGGCAGGGTCGGGCAGGGTAGGGCAGGATAGGGCAGCGCGGAGGCACCCACCACAGCGTAGGCCGAGTCGTCCACGTCCTCCACCAGGTCTTCATCCGAGCACTCGTCGGACCCAGTGTCCACGTCGGAGAGGTCGGTCACCTGCACATCGGCATGATCCAGCAGCCAGCCCACTAGGGCCTCCACGCCTGAGAGAGGCAGCACAGAGCAGCCTCGGTGAGACCCCAGAAGGGCAGTGAGAAGAGACCCCCAGAAAGAGCAGTGGGGCCCCCAGGCAGAGCCACAGACGGGCAGCACACCACCCCACCCCCCAAGCCCAGGGCCAGTACCTGGTGAGCCGCCTAGGGCCTTGAGGGCCAGCTCAATGCTCCTCCGGGGAAAGCCCATCTCCATGAGCTGTAGCACCACGGGTGGAGCAGGCGCTGGCGACGGTCGGCGCCGTCTGGCCCGCACGGGACGCACGTGCTGCACGGGGACCGGTGTCGTGGCCTCGCTGGAGCTGCAGTCGGCAAACACGGGGCTGGACGGATGTGTAGCCTCCACTGCCAGACACTGGCACACGGCCAGCGCGGCCGCCTGGGAAACGAGAGGAGAGCTGGGGACTGTGGGGGCAGGCGGGCGCAGGTGGGCACAAGGGGAGGTCGCAGGACCAGTAGGGGGTGGACACTGGGCACTGAGGGAGGCCGCAGGGCCTGCAGGGTGAGGGTAGATACTGGGCACTGAGGGAGGCCGCAGGGTCTGCAGGGGGTGGACACTGGGCACTGAGGGAGGCCGCAGGGCCTGCAGGAAGACGACACTGGGCGGTAAGGGAGGCCACGGGGCTCGGAGTGAGGAATCACTACCACCCGAGGAGCCATCCACACAGCTCTGCTGTGGAGAGCGGCCGCAGACACACACCTCAAGCTCCTGCTTGTCGAACACGGCCTTGACTGGGGACGGCTGAGTGGCGGCGGCCAACAGCTGCTGCAAGAGGATCATCGGGGGCTGCGGCCCTTCTGGAGACATGTCCCCAAGGTCGGGGGACGCTGCTGCACCATCATCTGCTGGAAGAGCCACGCCTGAGCTGTGGGCACTAGAGACCCGCGGGCACTAGAGACCCGCAGGCACAGCCCCAGACAGCGTCTGCCTGAGCCCCGACTGTCTGTTCAGGGAACGCTGGGTGTCACACGAACAAGTTTTGTTTTCTGTTTGGTGTTGGGGCCACAGCTGGCCAAGCTCAGGGCCTCCTCCTGGCTCCTGTGCTTAGGGATCACTCCCGCCGGGGCTCAAGGGACCACACGCAGCGCCAGGGATGGAACCCAGCTTACATGGCAAAGCACTCTACCCACTGTACTCTCCAGCCCCAAGCTCTAACTTCTCCAAAGTCTGTCTTAAAACAAACTTCTTTAGGACTCAACTGTTGGCTGATGCCTTAACTGTATACTACTTAATATACCTGGGAATGGGCAAAAATTTCTTGGGTGAAAAGGGGTGGTGAGGGGCTGGAGGAATAGAATGACAGGGAGGGCGCTTGCCTTGCAAGCAGCCAACCCGGGTTTGATCCCTGGCATCCCAAACGGTCCTCTGGGCACTGCCAGGAGTAATTTCTGAGCGCAGAGCAGGAGTAATCCATCCTCACAGACCCCCCAGGCCCCGCCCATGCTTTCTTCCTCCCTCCACCCTGTCCCCATGAGCAGAAAATCCTAATAACCAAAGGGGCTGCAGAGATAGAAGAGGATTCAGACACCGGCCTTGCATGCAGCTGACCCTGCTTCAATCTCCACTACTTCGCAATCCCCCAAGCACCGCAAGGAGTGAGTCCTGGGAGAGAACACTACAAGAGAATTTGCTGATCAATGCAGATTGATAGTGGAGGGCGGGGGCAGCCTTGGGTGCAACTGGGGGAGCTTTCCGTCTGTTCCCTTAAAGAAGGGAGATTTCCCGGGGGACGAGGCCAGTTTTCCTGGAAGGAGGCAGCAGGCCATAGAGAGCATGTGAAGCTTTGATGTGAGATTTGCAGATGCAGAATCTGACGGTTCTTATGCCAGAAATACTTCTCTCTTTTCACACACATCTTAATCTTAACTAATCACTTAACTTCCCATTAGTCGTTGATTTGCTTGAGCGGGCGCCAGTAACATCTCCATTTGTCCCTGTCGCGTGCTAGTGTAGCCCAATGGCATCTGTTCGCTCTGGGAACATGAAGAGCCTCAAATCGATCGTTCACGATCTTGATGAAGAAATCTGACCATCTGGTAGGTGGGCAGCCACGCGGTCTTTTGACATCCCGTGGAATCCAGTCGGTAACAGCTCTAGTCCAGCGATCGTCTTTAAATCTCATTACGTGACCAGCCCATCTGATTTTCGACACCTTGGCAAATGAGACAGCGTCCCTGATTCTTGATCGTCGACGGATGTCAGAACTCCGGATTCTTTCTCTCATTTGAGTGAAACGTGATATTCCAAGCATAACTCTTTCTATTCTTCTTTGGGAGACCTGAATAGTGTTCTCATCCTGTTTGCGTAGGGCCCAGGTCTCTGAGGCATATGTTAATGCAGGAAGAACAGTGGAATCAAAGAGATGTGCCCGGAGCCGGAGGTTCTTCGTCCTCTTAGCTATTTCTTCGACGTTCTTGAAGGCGTTCCAAGCCGCTCTCTTCCTCCTGCGCAGCTCGGGTGCCAGGTCATTTCTCATGTTGACCTCTCGACCTAGGTACACATAGCTGTTGCATTAGGAGATGGTCGTTCCGTTGAGAGCGAATGGGGCATCAGGAACGAGGCTGTTTCTCATAAACATTGTCTTCGTAAGATTCAGCTGTAGTCCTACCTTTCCACACTCACGGTCAAAGTCGGCCAGCATTTGTGCCGCTTGGCTGATGTTTGGTGTTATTAAAATAATGTCATCAGCAAAGCGGAGGTGGTGTAGTTGTCGACCATCTATCTTCACTCCCATGTTTTCCCATTCCAGTCGTCGCATGATGTTCTCGAGGGTAGCACTGAAGAGTTTCGGTGAAATGGTATCACCCTGCTGAACCCCTCTCTTGACATCAACGATTACTGAAGTAATCACACACATCTAGAAACTCGTAATTCAGAACACTAAGAATCAGCATGAACATAAACGACTAACACCGAAAATCAGCACAAATATGAACTGCTATTCCAAGGGAGAGATCTGGACCAGGGGAAACTCGGTTTGGTCCCTTAGCTGCCACCTCTACACAGGCCACAGCGGACACACACGTGGCCTTTGGGCCACAGAAGTCCATGTTTAAGGTCCTGCCAGCCTGCACACCTCTACGATCAGAACCACTCGGAGCCTCCAGAACCTTCCACTGAACTACCCATCCCTCTCTCCACCCGCCTGTCCCTCTCTCTCCGCATGCCTTGACCCGGTACCTGCAGGGGCCGCCTCCTGGACAGCGGGCTGGGACAGGATCTGCCGCAGCTGGTCCTGGTGGGTCAGCAGCGCGCGGGCCGCCTTCAGGATGTACAGCCTCAGTTGCTGGCGCCGCAGCAGCTCCAGGTCCACTTGTCCTAAGGAGGAGAGGACTCAGCCGGTCACGACCCACCCAGCCAACCCACACTGACCACAGTTGAGGGTGGGTCATGCCTGCGCCCAGTTCCCCCCGCCTCCCTCCCCCCCACCACCCATGTGCCCCGAGCCACCTCCTGCTGTACAGAGGTCCTGACCATGGCCCCACATGCCTCTCTCTCCCCGGGCCTGGCCCAGAGTGGACAATGACCAACCTCTACATGTCCGTCTCTCCCAGGGCCCTGCCCAGAATGGACACTAACCATATCCCTACATGTCCCTCTCCCCCAGGGCCCCCTGCCCACAGTGGACACTGACCATGCCACACGCTGCCCAGTCACACCCAGCACCATCAGGTACAAAAGGTGTTTCTCCCTGGTCCCTCTTAGACAATTCCGCCTAAGTGTCCACCCTTGCTTCCACACGCCCTCCCACCCACTGGGTGATGTGGGAATGGCTGACCATGATCAGAGCCACATGAGCAGGGATGACCAATGCTTAGGGCAGAATCAAATGTTCCGGGGCGCTGTGGTTCCCAGCAGACACTGAGGCCTCGGTCAGTGAGGCCTCCTGCAAGGCCCGGCACCGACAGTCCCTACTCAGCCAGCTCCAAGGCCCAACCCACAGGGGCCTCTGCACATCGGCAGGGCAGTTTCAGGAATACTGGACCCAGAGTATGCCGTGCGGGGACAGGAGAGCATGTGCCACGTGCCTGCGAACCAGGTCCACACACAACAATGGGACACGCTGGCCGCGCCCCAGGCCCAAGGCAGCTGACGGGCACTTGGTCCTGCTGCCCCCGGGAACCAGAGTCCAAGTCGGAGCTAAGGCTCACCACAGGGACTGCTGCAGCAGAGACCGAGCAGCTCGGAGGAACGGCGGGTGCAGCAGTGCCCGGTGGGAGAGTGTGGGCAGGACACTCGGGAGGGACGGAGGGGACAGCAGTGGTCAGTGGAAGGGTGTGGTCAGGACATTCAGGAGGGGTGGGGGGGCAGCAGTGGGGTGTGGGCAGGACACTCGGCAGGGAGAGGAAGGGGCAGCAGTGCCCGGTGGGAGGGTCCAGTTCAGTACTCGGGGGCAGGTGGAAGGCACAGATGTGACATGGTCAAGGACCACCCTGAGACCAGGGTTTCATCCCACAGGCGGAACCAAATGTGCGGGTGCACTGGCAGCAGGTGTGCGGCCCCAAGCTGGGAGAGATTGGGGCTGGGGCGGGGGGGTGAAAGCTCCCAGGACCGCATGGGCAGTGCAGGGACTTCAGGGGCAGCATCCGAGCAGGCCTCCGCTCGCCATCAGCAGGGACGCGGCCAGCCGGGTCCAAGCCCCAAGGCCCCTCTGGTCTGGCAGGGACATCCAGAGGGTCAAGGGCTGATGGGCGGGACACAGTGTGGGCATGGGCAGAGGGAGGCAGGGGCACATGCGGGGGACTCAGCCCGCCTGCCGTGGCTATGGCGCGGGACCGGGGCCTGCCCGGCTGTGCTCCCCGGCCCCTGGACTGACCTGTGAAGCCCTGCTTCAGGGGCTTCTTGATCTTGTGCTTGTCCAGCCGGCTCCCGGCCAGGCTCACCAGCTGAGCCCACACAGACAGCATGGGCTCCGTGAAGGGCAGGTTGGTGACGCTGAACGGCACGGCGGGAAGCTGAGGAGACACGGGCGCTTCTGAGACACACACCGACCCCACAGGGCCCGGCCCTGCCCTGTCCCCGCAACACCTGGGCACCTACGGGCCGCAGCTGGGCCAGCGGACACACGTGTGTGACGCGCATGTCGGAGAACTGCACGGTGATCCTGCCCTTCGGGGTGATGCGTGTCACTGTGCCTTCTCCAAACTCATCGTGCAGGACCTGGCCTCCCAGTCGCAGGCGCCCATCGATGCCACCGATGACGGCCAGCACCGCCATGAGGCCGCCCACCTCCGGGCCCTCGGAGTCGGGGAAGTGGTCCTCCAGCAGCACCTGCAGCAGGCGGACGGACAGATGGGCAGCTGAAGCCAGGCAGGGGCTGCACGTGGGCTTCCCACCCAAACATGCTCAGGGAAGCCACGCCGGAGCCGGACACTCCCTCCAGGACCACTGGGGCCACACCCAGAAATGCGGGTGGAGGGGGTCTGCAGTCGGGGGTTGAGAGTCCGGGCCTCCCACATGCCAGGCACGAGCTCCGCCATCGAAGGCACTTCCCGAGCCCTGATCTAGCTGCTCTGTGTTTGTCACTGTCCTCAGTAAACGTGTGCAATGAAAAACATCTGGAAATACACGGGCCTCAAGGTGTAGGGGTGGGTATTTGTGTGCGTGTGTTTGTGTGGTGTGTATGTGAGCAGTGTGGTGTTGTGTGGCATGTCTGGTGTGTATGGCGTACTGTGTGTGGTGTGTGAGTGGGTGGGTGTGGTATGTGGGGGGCTGGGGGTGGGGTAGTGTGTGGTGTGTGTGAGGTGGTGTGTGTGCTGTGGTGTGTGATATGTGTGGGGATATGGGGTGTGGGTATGTGGGGTGGGATGTGGTGTGTGTGGGTGTGTGTGGTGTCTGGATGAGGGGTGTGGGGTGTGTGTGTGGTACGCTATGTGTATGTGTGTGGTATGTGAGTGGGGGTATGGGGTGTGGGCATGTGGGGTGTAGTGTGTGTGTCTGGTGTGGTGTGTGTGGGTGTGGTGTCTGAATGAGGGATGTGGTTGTGATGTGTGTGTGTGTGTGTGTGCGTGCAGGAACCCACCCCGGAGCAAAGCGTGCAGGCAGGCGCTCAGCCCCGCCCAGCCGCCACACAGGCTGACACCCAGCAGGGCCGACGGCACTCACCCCCTCTGCTGGCTTCCCGGCGCAGCCGCGCGTGACTGACTGCAGCTGCGAGTTGATGTACTTGTTGACGAGCCCGTTCCACTGGGCCAGCGAGTGCAGCGTGCGCAGGAGCGCCACCACCTCCTCGGCCAGGGTGCTGCTGTGCGTGGCCGTCAGCGAGGCCTGCGGGCGCGCCCGGCGCCTCCTCAGGGTGGACTCTGGAAGGACACGGGACACCAGAAGGAGCTGCCCGGGGCCCTCCCGCCCCTCCGCTGAGACCCAGGGCAGGGCGGGGATAGGGCTCACCTCTGAGGAAGGGGATGTCCGAGGAGCAGGTGGTCAGCAAGCTGCCCAGGAAGCCGAAGAGCTTCTCCACCAGCCACTGCATGTCCCGCGCCCGCTCCACCTTGTCCCAGGACGGCAGCACCGCTTGCAGCAGATGGACAGCCAGGATCTGACCAAGCAACCACAGAAAAGGCAGAGCTAGAGGGCACGGTGCAACAGTCCAGGGCAGAACCCATGCATGGCGTTCCCGTGACAACCTCTGTGCGATGCTGCACGACACACTGCGCTCCTTTAACTGCCAACAAGCCACGAAGGCCCAGTCCCACGGGAGAGGGAGAGGAGCGGAGCAGCGGAAAGCATGGCCACCTCCCCCGACCACTGAAGGTGCCCCGGCCTTTGGTGCCACTCACCTGGCGCTGCAGCGAGGCGGCCGTGAACGGTGCGTGGCCCTCCATGACTTTCATGAGCAGGGAGATCCACTGCGGGGAGCTGAGGGCAGCGCACATGTGCGGCGTGAGCGCGATGCTGCGGACGAAGCCCAGCGTGCACCAGCTCCGGTGCTGCTCCCGGCACACCAGCCGGCTGGGGGAGGCTGCGGGCACACAGAGCGGCTTGGACCGTGGCCGGCAGGCAGACAGCACGCACCCTAGGTCCAACAAGAAGCGACAGCCCGCTCCGCTAGCCCCAAGTGAGAGTCGAAGAGCGCTGCATGGGACCTTCCACCAGACACCTCCCGAGGGGCAGCTTTGCGGGACACCAGCAGGGCGGACGAGGGAAGGGATCTCATCGGCCACCTCTGCCTAGGCTCAAATCACAAAATGCGGCTTGATGGCAAGCACGGGCGGGGGCCCTACTGGCCAGCGTGGATGGCAGCTGCAGCGACATCCCATCCCAGTCTCCGAAGTCTGCAGACGGGCCTTTCAGAGGGTTCAGAGGGACTGGACCCAGACGCCGCCGTGACCGGTCAGCTCCCCTGCGGGAAGGCCAACACCTGGCCATGCAGCTGCTCAGACGGCTCCGGCCAGCTGCCTTGGCTGGCTCCATCACCTCAGGCCTTCTGGGACACCTTCCAGGTAGGTACGCTCAGCTCATGGGACCACACTCCCACACACACTCATCTCACACAGGCCCATTCGCGCACACATGCTCTCTCCTCACACAGGATCACTCACTCATGCACATCACGGACGCAGACACACATGCATGCATGCATGCACACTTTCATATGGGATCACTCACATACATGCACACGTACATGCACGCACACACACAACTCAAACGGGATCACACACATGCACAAATATGGACACACACATACACGCACACACACCTCACACAGGGTCACTCACCCATGCATGCACATACCCTCTCTCCTCACATGGGATCACGTACACACATACACAGGCACATACACACTCATCTCATGCTGGATCACTCACCCACACACTCACACGCGCGCACTCAATTCTCACAGGATCACTCACATACAGACTCATACATACATACACGCTCCTCACATAGGATCACTCACACACACACCCATACACACACATTCCTCACATAGTATCACTCACACAAACACGCACATACACACACTCCTCACACACACACTTGTATACGCACCTCGCAACCAGATCACACCCTCCATATATATACGCACGCACACACTCCTCAGACAGAATCTCTCTCTCCCCCCGCAATCTCTTCCCCCAACACACACACACACACACACACACACACACACACACCTCATGTGAAGCCCAAGGCAGAGTTCTACAGGCAAAGCTGGTGAGCAAAGCCCAAATGGCCAGCAGCTGATTCCCACAGCCCTGGCAGGAGTAGCTCCTCTTCAGACTCCAGCACCCAGGACAGCAGGAAGCAAAGGGGCTGTCCAAGTCCCTGGTGGCCAGTACTCTGGCGCGATGGCCCTCAGGCCCAACGCCCACAACTGCTCACACACACCTGTCTTGTCGGCCGTGCCACTCTCCACTAACATCCGCAGCAGCCCACACAGAGTCCTGGTGGCCTCGCTCTGCATGCCCTCGGCATGGACGCCGGCCGAGAGACACAGCGTCTGCAGCAGGTTAACAGTGCTGGTGAGCATCATCGCAGTTGGGTGGATGTTGCGCTCTGTCTGTTCGGCTTCTGGAACAAGGGGTGGAATAAGCAGCCGGCTCCCAGAGAGCAGGAACTGCCCCGCCGTCGATTTCGGGCCTGGACACCACCTCCTGTCTGCAGCTCCTCAGGACAGAAGTCCGTCAGAGATTCCCTCAGCTCTGGGCCCGCGATTCTCAGGGGAGACAGATAACAGTTGGGTTTCACTCGGCCAACGCTCCATCTGAGTGGAAGCACCAAGACGCCCCACCCCACCCCCTGGGGCTGAGGACGCAGCCCCTCCCTGAGGAGAGAGGGAGGTCAGTGGGTCCAGCCTCATGTCCAACTGGGCCACTGAGCTGTCCCAAATCACCCTGACTAGACACTGTGTGCTGCTAAGACCAAACCGACTGTGCGTTTTTTCCCAACAGAACAGGCACCGCTGGCAACAGCCCGGGCCCAGTCCTACAGGGCCACACATGGAGCCCAGCTGCTCAGGGGTCCTCAATGGATGCCCAGAGCACTGTCACACAGGCAGTGCCGAGTCCCTTGCTTTCTGGACTCTCAGCTAACCCAGACTCCCCAGGCTCACTCCCGCCCCCCACTCAGCAGCAGCAGGTAAGCCAGAATCTGCGTGAAGGGGCCCAGGGGAGGCGAGAGGAGCACTCGGGCCATGTTGAGGCCCTGCCAGGCTGTTTAGGCCTGCTCAGGAAGACACGGTCACAGTCACTGGTCACTGCCACCTTGGCCCACACCACCTCTGGGGTGTTCCCAGGGCCGCCACGAACAGGCCCAGACTGAGGGGCACCGGGGGGGATGCTCGCTCCCAGCCGCAGGCACCTGGATCAAGCAGTTGCCCCAGGCCAGACGCCCCCTCACGGGCACCCACCAGAGTCGTCCTCGGTGTCTGAGTCTTCCGCCGAGGGCTGTGTGGAGGCGGGCAGCTCGGCCAGCTTGAGGTCGTACTTGCCCTCCTTCCCCATCCGGTACGAGTTGGTGCTGCCCGTGTCCCACTGCACCCGGGTCCACCCGTCCTCGCCCAGCTCCCCAATCACACGGCCAAGGCCAGGAGGGGGGCCGTCCTAGGGGAGCCAAACAGACAGTGATGGGGGGCCTGCTAGCTGCACACCACCCACCCCACTGTAAGGTAGCTGGGTCACTCCGCAGGCAGGACCCACACAGCTTCCAGCCTCAGTGTCACCGGAGGGCCAGGCCTTCTCCGAGGGGGACCCAACCCCTGGGACCATCTCAGCCAGGCCCCGGCCCTCGGACCTCCTGTGCATCTCTGTGCTCACCTGTTCTCGGGCACCCCGAGGGGTGTCCCACAGCACAGGGAGCAGAGCTACCCGCTAACAGGCCACTGCCCAAACCCCCAGGGACAGCGGGTCAGGCGGGAGGGGGCGGGGCCGAGTACCTGGTCGCCCCATTTCCAGTCCACGCCTCGCATGACCCGGGTTCCGATCTTCATCATGGCAGCCAGCTCCGGCCCGGAGACAGGGAGCTGCACGGGGGTACTTTCCTTCCTGGTCTCTTCCAGCACCGTCGCCGAAGCCCCGCGGGCCGCCGCGTTCATCTCATCATCAATGTTGTCACAGCTGGGGCCTATGGGGCAGCAAGAGCCTGGCGTGAGCCAGTCCCACAGCGGCCTGACCTGGCTGAGGGTCCAACAGCCCACCCGGGACATGGCACCCTGCTCAGACACGGCGCCTGCTCAGACACAGCCCGTGGGACACGACACAGGCACACCTTGTCAGTTACAAATAGTCAGGCGTAGGTGTGCGCACGCACGCCGTGGAGACAGACAGAGGGAGGCGGAAGTTGCCGTCCTACCGATGAGCCGCAGCGCGGTCTGCGTGAGGGCCAGGGTGCCCGAGTTGAGCAGCAGGTCCAGGCTGTGAGCACCGTGCTGCAGCGTGAGCACGCTGAGCATCACCAGGAGGAAGCGCGCCTGCGGGGTCGTCCCCAGGCTCGGGCCCGAAGGGTTCTCGTTGGTGACGGTTTGCAGAGGGACAGGCTGGATACCTAGGGAGCATCGGCCCGCCTCAGTTTCCTGTGTTTCGCCAACATGCTACGGAGCACTCTGGCTTTTGAAGAATGACCCTGTTCCCTCTCTACTCGGCAGACACCGACAGTCCAACCGTTCTAGTTGCTCCCACTCAGGGAGGCCGAACCTGGGACTGGCAGCTCTCTCTGCCCCAAAGCCATCTCAGCATTGCTCTGCATGTGCTCAAACCAACCAAGAACTTTATCTCGGGGGCGGGGAAAGTCCACACCCAGCAGGGCTCGAGTCTTACTGGATCTCCGCACTCAGGGATCACTCCTGGTGGGCTCAAAGACCATACTGGGAGCTGGGGACAGAAGCCAGGTTGGCCGCGTGCTCACAGTTTTATCTCTTGGGCCCCTAGTATTTCAGTATGAAATGACACTTGAGCTTCTTGGGTACAGGGAGAGGCTGAACATGATGTAATGCCAAAGGGCACTTTGGAACCGTGTCTTACAGCGCAGCTCTGAGCTTCTTGCCCAGAATCTGAGCAAACTAAGAGCAGGTTATCTATTCATTCTACCAGAAAGTCATTAAAGTCTTCAAAGCCAAGGATGGGATTTGCACATTTTCAGAACCTGATTAAGCACCAAATGAGGAAAAGCTGGCAGAGCTCCCAAAGCAATCTTAACTCAGCCTTGGGGACCACCAGATTTGTTTGTTAAGACTCACCAAGCTCCTTAAATCTGGCATTTGCATCCATCAAGACATTACGGATGTTCTGAACAGCCCAGGCATACAGCTTGCCGAACGTTACTTCCAGGAGCATCCGGTTAAAGGGGGGGATCAGATCTATGTCCTTCATGCAATCCGTAAGAGGCTCCCTGTCACCAAAGGAAGAACATCACCGAGCATTCTGCCGACGGCGGAACAAGGCTCTGCAGTCACACCTCCCAAGGTGGAGAACAAATGCCCGAGTCTTACCCAATATCGATGCCTTCAGGAATGAGTCTCTGCCAACCACAGAACATAGCGTGCTGCACAGACGGAAGCAGGAAGCTCTTGGAGGCCAGTTTCAAGATGGAATCTATCCCTTCCAGGCGAACCTCCGCTCGCTCCAACTGCAACACAGACAGCCAGGCAGTCGGGCACTGAGTGGACGGCACCAGCGCCCAGCGCCTGCCCATGGGAGGGGCTTGGCCAACCTCACCTGCTTGAGCAGACACTTTCGCATCTTCTCCACATCCACCGGCTCTTCCTTCAAGGCAAACTCGGCGATCGTGCTGAGGAGGGCCGACTGAGGGTGCAGGCCCTGGACATTCTGCTTCAACCACTTGTACTTGTGGACGCCTGTGACTGTGTTCAACAATGGCTGCCATTTGTCCTGACCAAAGAAAACCACGTTCGCCATTAGCGTCCTCTACAGAAACAATACTCAAATAAGACAGAAACGAACGTCAGAAGGCTTAAACTCGTGGAACACCTCAAATTCAGTGTAACAAATGCACAGACATGCAGACCCTAAACAGCAGTGCCTCAGCACCACAGACACAGAGCCATCCCTGTGGACGCTCCGCCCACACACAGTGGCGGACAGTCCACCCTCTTACACAGCTGTGGACAGCTCACCCTCACACACAGTGTTGGACACTCCACCCACACATACCGCAGTGAATACTCCATCCCCACACAGTGCTGGTCCCTGTGGACAATGCTCTGAGCTGCGTCTGAGCCACCCAGTCTCTGTCACAAGAAATACCTCACCTTGGGCGATTTCATCGTAAGAGGTCGCTTGTCCACACTGATAGGGCTGTGAGGCAAAATACAAGCTTCCTCTAGGTCACTTTCCTCATTCCCAATCTTCTCTTCGTCATCTGTACACTCCGGCTTCTTAGGAACTGCACAGAAACAGCATTCATCACAAAAGTCAATGTCCCACACGCAATTCTGCAGATACTTAATTCACATGAGATGTGGCTGCTTCATTCTACGTAAAAGTGTACAATGGACATCACAGTCAACTGAAACGCTTGACCTGCAAGAGCCAACATGAGGGTCCTGCCCAGCCTCTGTAACACAGGAAGGAGGGGCCATTCTGAGAGAAATTCTGAGGAGCCGGAGTCAGGGGTTAGCAACTATCCTCGAGGCCATGTGGTGAGGTAAGCCCTGAACATCACTGGGTGCAGACCCACCCACCCTCCCCCCGCCAAAAAAAAAAATCAAAAAATGGATGGCAAGATTAGTTCAAAGGTTAAAGGCTCTTTCCACCTCATTACCAGAAGATCCCAAGTTGCACCTCTGATTTACTTGGTGCCTCTGATGTCTCAGGAGAGTTCCATAACACTTGTGCATCATGAAATTACAGGCGCTGGGGCAACGCCAAGTCCTCAGAGTGCTGAGGAGCAACAGCTTCCCCGCAGAATCTCACAAACTCGACCCCACTGAGTGACAGCGCTGGCTTCACAGCACTGCCCTCTCCTTACCTCTCTTTTTCCTTCGTTCTCGAATTATTTTCTGAGCGACCCTCCTCCAGCGGGGCAAGGAACTGAGCAGTTTAAACTTGGACAGGATGGAGAGGTCGCTGCACACCGCCGGTCTCAGCTCGTTGAAGAGGAATCTCAGGCGCTCGATGACGGGAGCGCAGACCTCCTTATAGGAGCGGCCCTGCTCCTGGTGTGTCTGCAAGGCAAGAGACGCAGGCACGGCTCAGGGACACCCAGGGCCCAGCAGCCACAGCACGGGAGATCGTGCACGGAGCCCTCGGTACCTTGATGAGCGAACACTTGGCTTGGTAGACAACCCGGCACACATCCACCACGGACTTCGGGAGTGTCCGGTGCTTCACCTGCTCAATGCCCAGGGTGCCCGCGTGTACCAGGGACAGCGCCACGTGACCTGGGAGGAAAGGAGACGGAAGCATGGAGCAGCCCGGCCTATACGCGGAGTCCCTGCGGGCAGCTCGGCAGCAGCTCCCTACCAAGGTCCTCGTGCTTCAGCAGGCAGCACAGCAGCAAGCGGCCGACCTCCTCCACGGGGTGCTCCGGAGGGAACGTGATGGGCGCCGTCAGGTGGCACTGCCGGCAGTACCTCTCCATCTGACACAGGAAGTCCTGCAACAGAGACGGCCCGGGTGCCCGGGGCGGCCTTGCACATCCATCCCAGGCACAGGCCCGGGGAACCTCATGGGCCCTCAAAACACATCCCGCATCCCAGTCCAGAGCCCACCCCAGGAAGCCCGAGCCCGTGGGATCCCGGGCAACCCGCACACCTTCACACTGTGATCCTGCGTGTCGTTGTCGGCGATGGCCTGCAGGAAGGCCTGCGAGTGGCCCCCCAGCACCAAGCCGTGTGCGCAGAGGCGAGGCTTGCTGGCTGGGGAGCCCCCGGGAGAGCTGCAGTGGTCCTCGTCCTTCTCCTCATTGTAGCTGTAGTGGATCTGGCTGGTCTGCAGGCCCCCAGAGAAGACGGACGACTGGAGCCACTCTGTGGAGCACAGCAGCGTCGGCACACCCGTGGGAAGCAGGCGGGAGGCCGGGAAGCTCTCAGAGGCGAATGGCAGCATCAGTCATGGGACATGCTGCAAGGTGCCGTGTCTGGTGCTAGAGCAGCCATGCGTCACCTTAACACGGGCTGTTTGCAGGAACCTGAATTATCGGAACACCCTTCTGCACCCAAGCAATCAGCTCAGGGCACTATTCTCTTGAGGTGCGGTGCAACCATGAGCGTTCTCCACCATGCTGGCTGAGCCCCGTGCGACACCAGCTGACCCTCTCCCTTTCCAGCTCTCTCCGTCCACCGCTCCCCTCCCCTTCTCCAGGACAGACAGCCCAGGCCCGCAGTATCTGCCCCTCTGCCTCCCTGCATCAGACAAAGCTGCCTTCCCGCATGTGGAAACTCTCCCAGAGGGTGGCAGGTAATGTAGGACTGTCCTTGTCCACCTGCACCCAGTACACATGCCAGCAGACACCCCCACCCGGCTGCTCTCAGAACAGCCCCCAGCCTGGCAAGCTGTGAAGGTGACATGAGGCTGCTGGCGTCTCTGCAGACGTCCTTCCCTCCACACCGTCTTACGAAGGGCCCGGTTCCTCCCTGGCCACCACTGGCCAAGAGTAGAATCCAGCCTGGCCTGGTTCCACCTCCCAAGCATGGCCCACAGGGCCACCTGCCCTCAACTCCACAGAACTGGCCCAACAGCTGGTGCAGACAGAACCCAGGAGAAAAGTCTGGACCAGCAGAAGAGCACAGGAAACACAGAGGTGCCCATTCCAGGACACAACCGACCTGAGTTTGGTCAAAGTAGCCTGCATAGAGAGCAGGCCCACCTCAGCCCAGCGAGGCCAATGCAAGGTGCCCACGGCCATTTCCCACACACTGATCCTGACTTGTTCTCTGTCCCCCACTGACTCTCCCTCAGTGAGGATCCACCCTAAAACCTGCTGGCGTGTTAGCAGAACCAGAAACCTTCCTTACTGGCACATTCCACCTCGACGGGAGACAGAGGGGTGCTCATAGCTAAGTAGGAGGCGTGTAAGCCCAGCAGCAGGCCCAGGTTCCGCTCGGTGTCAATCAGTGGCGAAGACAAACTCCCCAGATCTGGGATGGTGACGACTTCTTGGTCAGGCTGGGGAAGAAAAATTCATCATCAGTCTGAGAACACAGGTGCCCAGACCTCAAAACCAGAAGAGCAGCAGATCCCGTAACAAAGAGGGGGCGAGGGGAGATGGCACTCAGGGCTCGCACAGATGTCCCACAGTGGTGAGTCCAGGCTGCCCCAGTGACAGGATACACTACTGCACACACAAATGCAGATAGGACACAGCATCACACAATCCAAAGTGACAGGGAGAATCCTCTCTCTCACTCTCTCTCTCTCTCTCTCTCTCTCTCTCTCTCTCTCTCTCTCTCTCTATCTCACACACACACACACACACACACACACACACACACACACACACACAGAGTGATAGGAAGCACCATCAAAAACAGCCAGAGTGAAAGAAAGTACGGTCACAAAGCCAGAGAAACAGAAAGCACTATTGCAAATACACACCCAGAGTGAGAGTAAGCACCATTGCACACAGCTAGTGTGACAGGAAGCATCATCATACGAACAGAGACTGGAAGCAATGTTGCACACACAGTGTGACGGGATACACTGTCACACACAGAGTGATAAGAAACACCATAACATGCAGAGTGGCAGCAAGCACAGTTACAAACTGCTAGAGTAACCAAAAGCACCATTCAAACACAGAGCCAGAGTGGCAGTAAACATAATCGGACACAGCGAGAGTAAGAGGAAGCGCAGTACACACATCCCGAGTGACAGAAAACACCGTTCACACATCCTGAGTGACAGGAAGCACTGTTCAACCCAGGCTGACAGGAAACAACATTGCACACACACACACACACACACACACACACACGGAGTTATAAGAAGCACCGTACAAATACCCAGAGTGACAGGATAAACTTCACACACACCCAGAGTTAACAGGAAGCACCACTGCACACACACCCACAAAGAGAAACCATGGTTGTGCACACACACCAAAGTAACATGAAGCACATTCACACACAGCCAAAGATACAGGATGCACCAGTACCAACACAAACCTGGAGTTACAGGAAGCACCATACAAAACTCCAGAGTGACAACAAGTACTATTCACACATCCAGAGTGACAGAGTAGACCATTGAACACATACAACCAGAGTCACAGTAAACACCATACACAATCCAAGTAACAGGAAGCTCCTTCACATACAGCCAGATAGTCACTGCATACACATGGCCAGAGACAAAGGAACCACTGCTGCACACACGCGAGTGACAGGAAGCACTGTCACACACAGCCAGAATAACAGGAAGTACACTACTAAGAGACACCCAGAGTGACAGGAAGCACCGAATCACACAAACAGCCTGACAGGAGGCACCATCATAAGCAGCCAGAGTGACAGGAAGCATCGTAACGTTCACCCCGAATTACTCAAGCATCTTACACACATCCGAGTGACAAGAAGCACTGTTCACATTCACAGTAATAGGAAGTGCTGTTCACATCCAGAGTGACAGGAAGCACCGTCACAAATACCACATTGACAGAAAGCCCAGCTACACTCAGTCAGGGAGACAGCAAGATCACACAACCAGAGCACAAGATACGTAGAGTGACAGGAAGCATCATCACACATACAGAGTTACAACAAGCACCATACACACATCCAGAGTGACAGAAAGCGCCATTGCACACACAGCCTGAGTGGCAATAAGCACTGTACACATTTCTAAGTTGACAGCATGCACCTTCACACACATCCAGAGTGACAGGAAGCAAAGTACACATAGCTTCAGAGGAAAGGAATAACCACTGCACACACACACATACACTCAGAGTGACAGGAAAAAAATCACTCACAGAGTGACAGGAAGCACTAATGTGCACAGACATGACAGGAGGCACCATTCCACACAGCAAGAGTGACAAGAAGCAACACACCTGGAGTCACAGAAAGCACCATTCATATCCAGAGTGACAGGAAGCACCGTTTACATCCAGAGTGACTGGAAGCACCAGTGTGCACACACACACCCAGGTAGAAAGGAACCACCGTTGAACACACAGAAACACCCATAGTGACAGAACCAACTGTCAAACACAGCCAGATTGAAAGGAACCACTGTCACACATAGCCAAAAAGACAGGAAGAAAGGTCACATGACGAGAAAGACAGGAACAAGTCACACAACAGTAAAAGTCACCCAGAGTGACAGGAAACAGTGACAGCACGCACCTTTGCACGCATACAGCCTGAGTTACATTGAGCACCGTACATATATCCAGGTTGGCAGCATGCAACTTCACACAAAAACCCAGAGTGAAAGAAAGCTCCATTACACACATCTCACAGAGAAAAAGGAACCACCACTGCACAGAGTGACAGGAAACAAAATCACTCACACCTAGAGTGACAGGAAGCACCAACATGCACAGACACAGTGATAGGAGGCACCGTTCCACACAGTCAGAGTGACAAGAAACAACAAAACACCCTGAGTCAAAGGAGGCACAATACACACATCCAGAGTGACAGGCAGCACGTTCATATCCAGAGTGACAGGAAGCACCGTTCACATCCAGAGTGACAGAAAGTACCACTGCACACACAACCCCAAAGTTACATTAAGCACCATACACACATATCCAGGGTGACTGATGAACCTTCACACAACCAGAATAAAAGTAAGCACCACTGCACACACATAACCAGGTAGAAAGGAACCACCACTGAACACACTAACACCCATAGTGACAGGACCAACTGTCAAACACAGCCAGATTGAAAGGAACCACTGTCACACATAGCCAAAAAAGACAGGAAGAAAGGTCACACAACAAGACTGACAGAAAGCACAATAGCACAAAACACCCAGAGCGACAGGAAACACTAACACAGAGTGACAGGAGGCAATGTCACACACAGCCAGAGTGACAGGAAGCATCATAACACACATCCTGAGTCACAGGAAACACCATAAATACATCCAGAGTGAAAGAAAGCAACACTCACAATTAGAGAGTGACAGGAGGCACCGTTGCACATACAAACCCTGAGTTATTTAAGCACTGTACATACATCCAGGGTTACACAATAAACCTTCACACACACCCAGAGTGACAGGAACATCATTGCACATACCTCCCCTGTAGAAAGGAACCGCCACTGTACATACATGGAGAGTGACATAAAGAACCATCATGCCATCCAGAGTGATAGCACGCACCACTGCACACATCCAGAGTCAGAAAGCACTGTCACACAGTGACAGGAACCACTATCACACACAGTCAGAGTGACAAGAAGCACTGTTACACACAACTGATTGACAGGAAGCTAGTTCACACAAAAAGTGACAGGAAGCACTACTAAGAGACACCCAGAGTGACAAGAAGCACCAACACACAGGCACAGTGAAGGAAGGAATGTTCCACACAGCCAGAATGACAAGCAACATAACACACCCTGCGTCACAGGAAGCACCATACACACTTCCAAAGTGACAGGAAACATTGTTCACATCCAAAGTCACAGGAATCACCACTGCACACATACACCCTGAGTTATAAGGAGGACAGTACTGGGGCTGCAGTGATAGTACAGCAGGTAGGGCATTTGCCTTGCACGTGACAGACCCGGATTCGATCTCCAGCATCCCATATGGTCCCCGAGCACCACCAGGAGTAATTCCTGAGTGCATGAGCCAGGCGTAACCTCTGTGCATCAATGGGTGTGACACCAAAAAAAAATAATAATAAAGGACAGTACTAACCTACAGAGTGACTAGATGCACCTTCACACATGACCGGAGAGACAAGAAGCTCCGCTGCACACACCATTCCAGCAAAAAAGGAAACACCACGCACTAACACAAGGAAGGGTGCACCTTCACAACAGCCACATTGACAGAAAGCCCAGTCACACTCATCCAGTGACAGAAAGTAAGATCATACAACCAGAGCAAAAAAAAAAACAGTGACTGGAAGCATTGTCACACACACCAGAGTTACAAGAAGCACCATTCACACATCCAGAGTTACAGGAAGCAACTTTCACATATCCTGAATGACAAGAAGCAACTTTCACACATCCAGAGTGATAGGAAGCAACATTCACATCCAAAGTGACAGGAAGCAATGTTCACATCCAGAGTGACAGCACGCACTGTTGCACACACACAGCCTGAGTGACATAATACTCCATACAAAAATCCAAGGTGACACAATGCATCTTCACACACACCCAGAATGACATGAAGCACCGTTATACACGTACAGAGAGGAACCACCACTGCACACAGACACCTACCTCTGTAGGTAGCAAAATCACTCACACCCAGTGTGACAGGAAGCACCAACATGCAGACACAGTGACAGAAGGCACCATTTCACACAGAGTGACAAGAAGCAACATAACACACCCTGAGTCATAGGAGGCACAATGCACACTTCCAGACTGACAGGAGGCACCATTGCACACACACACCCTAAGTTACATTAAGCATCTTACACACATCCAGTGTAAAACGATGCACCTTCGGATATACCCAGTGATAGGAAGCACCATTGCACACACCTCCCCTGTAGAGAGGAAATACCATTGTGCATGCACGCATGCAACGCATACACACACACACGCACATACCGAGAGTGACATGAAGCACCATTATACAAATCCAGAGTGACAGCACACATCATTGCACATACACACAAAGAGTGACAGGAAGGACTGTCACAAACACATGAAGGTGATGGGACACACAAGCACATACACACACACACAGACACAGAAACATATCATAAACAGAAACACATTTACCAAAAAAAAAAAATCCCTATAGGATTTTGTCATTTAATGGCTCTCACACACAAACCTGTCAGAAGGCCTAGCTATCTCAGTAACCGGTCAAGTCCACCACCAGTCACCCAGCCCCTACTCCAGATACCCAGTCTCACCTCCAGACACCCAGTCTCACCTCCAGCACCCAGCCACACCTCCAGCACCCAGCCGCACCTCCAGCACCCAGCCGCACCTCCAGCACTCAGCCGCACCTCCAGTCACCCAGCCGCACCTCCAGCACCCAGCCGCACCTCCAGCACTCAGTCTGACCTCCAGCACCCAATCGCACCTCCAGCACCCAATCACACCTCCAGCACCCAGTTGCACCACCAGTCACCCAACCACACCTCCAGTCACCCAGCCACACCTCCAGTCACCCAGCCGCACCTCCAGTCACCCAGCCACACCTCCAATCACCCAGCCTCACTTTCAATCACCCAGCCTCACTTCCAGCACCCAGCCTCACCTCCAGCACGCAGCCTCACCTCCAGATACTGGCCAACACAGAAGGCATGCATGGAGTCCCGTGTGTCTTCAAACTGCAAAGCAGCTTCTAAAGCTACCACAGGATCTTCCCCTGCAAACTGAGCTACAATCAAAAGAATAAAAGCTACCGTCACTTCAGCGTGATTCGCTCAGCGTAGGAGAAATGGCGAGGATGGGCAGGTTGGCTCCAAAGTGAGCAGTAAAGCTAGCAAAGTATAATGACTCTCCTCTCCCCCAGGCCTGCCCTGTCTGCACCAACTCAGAACATGCTGCTGGAGCCGGAGCACTAGTACAGAGGGTAGAACACCGGCCTTGTACACATCAGACCTGGGCTCAAGCCCCGGCACCCCACATGGTCCCCTGAGCCCACCAGGAGTAATTCCTGAGCACAGAGCTAGGAGTCATCCCTGAGTACTGCATGGAATAACCTCCAAGAAATGCTGGTGTGACAAATGAGCAAGCAATGAGAAATTCATCAGAGTTTGCCTGGGTGTCCTGATGGGGACCCAAGTCACTGAGAGGTCAAAGTACATGGGGACTGCAGCAAAGTGAAACCATCACTTCAATGTGTCAGGAGCACTTGCTGCACATGCTCACACCAAGGTGGAATGAGGTCACTCACCGAGGATGCTGTTCCCGGTGAGCGACTGGGTCTGGAAGTCCTTTATGTCGTACACTTTCCCGTCGATCACAGTCCAGAAGCCTCCGTCTTTATTGTGGTTCTCCAGGTCGGCTTTGCGTATCAGGGTCACCTCCTCATTATTCCTACAGTTCTGACCTGTAAAAAATGACTCTGTATATACAGAAACCAAAATCAATAAATCGATAGATCAACTGGTGAAACAAAAGAACACACTGAGAAAGAACAAGGACACACGGTCACGGCTACGGGGGGAGACGGACATGCTTCTCTGCAACACCACCACACACGAGATGCCGCTCCACAGGCACACCAGCAAATGCCTGACAGCGCCAGACAGGCCACAGTGGGCAGCCACAGTCCCGTGGGCCGGGCAAGCTCCAGCCAAGGGAGACCAGATAGCCAGGATGCAAGTGAGACACAGATTCCGCACATGTGTGAAAACCAGGAGTTAAAATACCCCAAAGTCCAAGATGATTAGGAAAATTAGAAATGCACTGAGTAATGATGATACTACTATTGACCAAAACCTGGGACACAGGCAAATGCATACATAAGGCATTTTCCCAGGCGCGTGTTAAGAAAAAGGTAATGCTAAAAGGCCAGTTAACCAACATCAAATGACCAAATGCAACTCAGAAAGGAAAAGCCCTGATCACCTGACATAAACTCAGGAATATGGAAAACGGTCCAAGGGCTAGCTAGGGCCAAGAATCAAACTAGTCATGCCCTTCCCTCACCAACTCTACCTCCTTCAAACCTACCACCAAAGCCAGCAAGGCTGAAAGGTTTGGAGTTGGTTACTGTTTTGTTTTTGGTTTCTGTCTGTTTTGTTTTGGAGCCATACTCGGCAGTGCTCAGGACTCACTCCTGGCTCTGCATTCAGGGATCATTGATGGTAGGTAGGTCTGGGGGACCATATAGGATGCTAGGGACCAAACCTGGGTCAGCCACATGCAAGGCAAGCTCCCTGCCCCTGAATGGGGACTGTGACAAGGCGGCACTACAAGTGGCTGCCCAGGCCAAAGAACAGAACAGAATATGGGGCCATCTCTACACCCCAGTGCGGGGCCAATGGCCCAGCGAACACACAGCCTAGACACACTCACTATGCTGAGCCCACTTCTCACTGGGAGGCTCTACACTGATGAATCTACAAATGTGAGAGCCGGAAAGAGCACCCGTACCATGGAACATGGGAGAGAGACCCTGGCATGCCACAGCTCAGACAAGAAACTCCCCAATCCACAAAGGACAGACCCAGAAGGTCCCACTCAGGCCCACTCCGGGTGTCAGGCACAGAGACTGGAGGTGGATAAGCAGCTGGGGGAGGGAAGAAGTAGGAAAGTGTGTCAAGGGGCTGCCGAGATGGAGCGCCCCAGAGACGGACGGCCATGAGCTTTTACTGGTTGGGTGGGGAGGTGTGTATTGGCAGAAGACACACCTGCGGTGCTCAGAGGCGACTCCTGGCAGGAATTGGGGGACCACATGGGGTGTCAGGGTCAAACCCAGGCCAGCCGCAACAACTTTCCCCACCGTGCTGTCTTGCCTGGAAGCATCCTTAATGCCAGAGACCTGCACATTTAAAATGGGGGTCAGCAGGCAGTACAGTGGCTAGGGCACACCTGACTTGATGCCAGCACCAGCTGCAGGCCCCCCAGGCTCTAAGGCATGTGACCCCAACCAGGGCAAAACTGCAAGCTCCGAGCAGCACTGTACCCCTGGGCCCTCCTGAGCACCAAGGAAAACATTAAGCTGAGTTCTCAAGCTGCTTCTCTGCCCTCCCAACAAAGCAATCACACACAGGTCACAACTAGCAAATTCTACCAGATCATAGGCAGCCTTCCGAAACAGAAGAGGAAGGAACATTCTCCATGTCCCCTGTGACATGCACATGCCGCACTGAAGCTCGCAGCCCCTGTGCAGACAGCTGCAGGGAGACCAGCACTCTCCTGAGTTACAGCCTCATGCTAGGGTGGTCGTGCTATTCGCTGGGGACCTGCAGTTACAACAAAACCGTCACAGGGCCAGAAAAACAACCCAGCATGCAGGGGCCTTGGTCCACCCCCAGCACAGCCTTTGGTGTCCCACAGTCACAGAATCCCAAGCAGCCACAAGCTTCACAGGACACGTTCCCAAAACAGGAAGGAAAACAAATACAGAATTTGTTTTTTGGGAAAACCTCAGAAACACAGGTGCAAAACTGTTCCCCAAAATAAAAAAGCAGGTCAAGGGGCCCAAGATAGTACAACAGGCAGAGCACTTGCCTTGCATGTGGTTGACCCAAGTTTGGTCCCCAGAATCTGATAACGGTCCCCAGGCCTGCCAGGAATGACCCCTGAGCGCAGAGCCAGGAGGAAGCCCTGAGCACCACGGAGTGTGACCCAAGACAAAGCAAAGGGAAAAAAAGAGCCACTCACACATTCAGGTTGACTATAACCGACACAAAATGACCAAAGCAGTTTCATTACACACACTGAAGCCTGATTCCTTTCACTAACAAGACTTTTCAGGGAGTAGAAAAAAGAAACAATGTATCAAGAGATGAAAAGTCACTGGGTACTCTAAGACCAATGGAACACTGAGGCCAATGACCAGACAGCCTGCCTGCTCTCTTCCCTGCTGGCACCAAGATGCCCACGAGGACGCCAGGAGGCTTCTGGGAGAGAAGAGGGGACAGAACAGATCACTCTCCCACTGCCAGAGAGAGCAAAAGCCACACAAGCATGGTGAGCGGCGGCCTGAGAACAGAAACGGACACACACACGGACATGCCGCCGTGACCATGCAGGGCTGCGGGGTCACCTCGGCACACGCCACAGAGGGGCCCGTTCTGGAAGAGGGCAGTCACAACATGACCAGTACGGGTGCACAGTGTCCCCACCAGTGCGCCCAGAGGGGCGGCCAGCATCTCTGAGATTTGTCTTAACAAGACTTAAAAGGAAAAACAATGATTCAAAAGGAGAAAAAAAGGACTGAAATGAACCAGCCTGATCAGTGGGTGCCTTTAAATGCTTTCAAGGACATTAGTAAAGATTTAGGAAAGGAAAAAAAAAAACACTTAAGTGCACAAAAATCTGACATAAAGCCAGCGCTTCGCCGAATCTTACAAGTAAACACAAGCACGAGCTCTCCTCGGGCCAAAGGCCACGTCCTGTTCTGGGCCCCCTGTCAGCACAGCAACAATGGCCTGAGCATCCCGGGAGGACAGATGCCGAATCAAAACTTCCCTGACAATAAGCCAGACCCACAGTCTGCAACTTCAGTGGCCAACACTGGGAAGACAAGTGGTCAGCACTGTGGAGACAAGTTCCACCCCTCAGAAAGCCAGGCTGCACCGAAGACGAGGCAACCTGGGCAGGGTCGGCTGTCTGACGGCTGAGCCCCAGAAAGGGTTTTCAGGCCTGAGAGGGCCGTGTCTGGGGTCAGAGACAGGCCAGAAGGAAACTCCTGCTTTGCAGAGCCCGAATCTGTCCTGGTGCACTTCCCCCCTTAGAACACACGCTGGCCACTGCCCAGCAAAGCTTCCTTGGGACAGGAAAGGGCGGGTCGGCTGAGACTAGAACAGGAAAGACTCCTCAGGGGGTCTGCATCAAAGGACCATCCGTACCCATGATGCCGGGCCAGGCCAGCTCCTCGTGGTCATCTCTGTCCTTGCCAGGTGCCAGGTGGTTGAAGCGGTCCAGGTGTTCGAGCAGGCCGCCCAGCAGAGGCACGGCGCCCGCCTCCTGCATGAGACCAGCATTTTTACTGAGCAAGAGCACTATAGAAACAACTAATTCTGGAAGGAGCACACCTACATTTAAAAAGAAAGAAGAAGATCATTAAAATTTAAATAAGCGTAATGGCCCCATAAAGCCCCTCTGTAAACATGCTTGCCATGCGATCCCCATGGAGGAAAGTTACACTGTCGCCTCTTTCTAAGGTGACTTTAGGGCTCATTCTTGAAAGACACAGTCGCACTTGTCAGTGGATTCCTGTGAATTTCAAGACTGTTTTCAAAAACATCCTTTGGACAGAGAACTATTCCCTACACTCACGCCTACCACTAGGTGTGCACCTTGAGGTTTCCGGTTAGGAAACCGGGCTCAGGAACAAAGCAGCACCACCACCGAATTCTAAACTACTTGTAAAAATACCATTTAAAAATCCTGAACAAAATTAGAACTTATTCAGCACCTAAGAAAGGGCAGCGGGGGACGCGGAAGATTTTCCTGCTGGAGTGAAATGAGATAACGCAGACCACGTCACAGAAGCCTTGGGGATGGCGCAGGGACCTAATCACCAGCTGTTGTGCCATCGCAGGCAGCTCAGCAGAACTGGTAGCCACCGAAGACTCCAAAGGACAGAGGGCCCAGACCTAGCGAGCGCCTGGACAAGGCAGGTGGCCACCTCAAGCCAATCCTCTGGTCAAAACACACAGGATGGGTAGGAAACAAGGAAGTACCGGTGAAGTCCCCTTCCACGACCCAGGCCACCTCTGCGAAGTGCCGCCAGCTGGCAGAGGCGATGCTGGAGGCCACGGGCAGGATGTCCCCGATGTGCGTGCACAGCAGGGCAGTATACTTCTTGAGCAAGGAGCCAACCCCCATCAGCTCAGGGCCTGCAAGGAAGAGGCAGAGAGGGTCCCCTGAGTACCTCCAGGAGTAATTCCTGAGTGCAGAGCCAGGAATAACCCTTGTGCATTGCCGGGTGTGCCTCCCCCCCCAAAAAAAGCAAAAAAAAAAAAAAAAGGTAGATGCTCGTGGAGCGACTCACTGGGCGCGTCGGCGGCCGGCCCAAAGCCTTCTCCTGGGTACAGCTTGCTGATGAGCAGCCGCTGGAAGCGCAGCAGCAGGTGCAAAGACGCAGACCTCTCGCGCGTGTGCTGCTCGAAGTCCAGGCACGATGAGATCCGCCGCGCGACGTCTTTCAGCCGGGCGACAGTTTGGGAGGCGATGTTCCTGCACAGGGTAAAGAGGATGGCCCAGTGAAGGCGTACGCTGTGTCAGCCGGAAACAAACCCCCAGCAAACCAGAAGCACAGAGCCCAGATGGGGCCCCACCAACACGGGCGGGGGATCTGCACTGATGGGACCATGCGACAGGTTAACGGGGAGGGCGTTTGCCTTGCACGCAGCCAAGCTGGGTTCTATCCCTGGTACCCACTATGGTCCCCACGCAGCCAGGAGTGATCCCTGAGTGCAGTCAGGAGTAACCCTGGGCACTGCTGGGTGTGTCCCAAAAACAACAACAGAAGAGTATCACATTGAGCCAGAGACAGTACAGCATTAAGACACTGGCCTGGCACCCAGCTGACCCTGAGTCTATCCCCGGCACCCCGTAGGGTCTACCAAGCCCCACCAAAAGTGATCCCTGGGCACTGAGTCAAGAGTCAGCCCTGAGCACAACCAGTGTGGCCCAGAAGACAAACAGAAAAATAAACATATCTAGGACCAAAGAGGAAGTACAGTGGGTAGGGAGCTGGCATGCAGCCAGCCAGGTTCAACCCAGGCCTCCCATATGGACCCCCAAGCCCTGCCAGAAGGGATCCCTGAGCAAGGAGCAGTAAGACCTGAGCAATGCTGGGTGTGCCCGTCCGCAAAAAAAAAAAAATTTGAATCTATAATGTGGAAAGTCAGACAACGACACAGCAGCCAGTTTGCTTTTATTTTCGTCTAAGGGGCCACACCAGGCAGTGCACGGAACTCTTCCTGGCTCAGTGCTCAGGGGACCTTATATGGCACTTGGAGACTGAGCCAGGGTCCGTCACAAGCAAGGCAAATGCCTTAACCCCTGTGCTGCTGCCTGTGATGAGTTTCATTTGCCTCAAATGGCATTTCAACAGGATAAGCACTTTTTCCCACATTTCTCTCATGCTCCCCATTTTCCACCAGTGAAAGATCCTTGAGGATCTCCAACCCTCCCAAATACACTCCAACACTCCTCTCCTTTACCACTGTCTGCTCTTTACCTGGGAACCCATGTTGTTTTCAAAATATTCCCTCAATAGCCCAGACACACTCCAGATCCCTCCTATTAATGTCCACAGCCTGAGCACAAGCAGCCCCACCCCCCCACACACATACACCCCAGAAGCTGCTGGATGAGCTAAATGGACCAGCGGCAGGCACTGCTAGTGTCCGCACCCTGAGCACAGCACCAATGCCCCCCCTCACCGCAGAAGCTGCTGGATGAGCTGGACCAGGGGCAGGCACTGCTTCCCCGAGGCCTCGCAGATGCCCGTGTTGATAAGGTCTTTATCCAGCGGAGTGCGACTTCGGTGGAACGTGGAGGCACTGGCTTCCTGCTCATCAATCTCCTTCTCCTTCTGTGCTTCCTTTTTGGTTTCAATGTCCTGCGATTCATACAGCAGGAAGTGGGCCCCAGCCGTGAAAGTTGAGACTGTTTACCTTTGTTTGGGGACACACCTATCTGTGCTGGGGGCTCCCCAGGGTGGCAGGTATGACGGCACCTGCAGGCTGAGGCCTGGCCCTGCTGACTGACCTGGCCACATGCCCATGTTCACCTAGTGGGAATCCCCCTCCTTCAGTTGGATTCCTGGAAGGCCAACATCCAGGCTGACGGTCTCCAGCTGCCTCCAAGTCCCTCCGCCCTTACCCCTGCTCCCAGCTTGCAACAACAGCCTTGTGACCTGCCTAGATATGCGTGTCCACCCGGCTTGTGACACTGACCACCAACTCAAGAATGACAGACTAGTCCCAAATCACACAGCTGACAAGATGCATGGATCAGGACGAAAAAACGAATTCTTATGGCCCAACTAAAAGATAAAAACTCCAGTTTAATAACAGAGAGGACAGGAGTCAAGTTCTCCAAAGAAAGCACATAAATGGCAGATAAGCCACAGCATACAGGAGAAGCACATGCGCTCATTGGTAAAAACCAGGAGACTGGACGGCAACAAGTCCTGGCAATAAGAGGCAGAGAGACACTTGCCTACATCAACACTGGGAAAGCAGAACTGCATGGCCACTGAACAAAACAGGGCCAGGGAGATTGTACAGGGGTTAAGGCACGTCTTGCATATGGCCAAGCCCGGATCAATCCCTAAGCCCCACCAGAGCCATGTGAGCCCGCCAGGAGTGATCCCTGAGGGCAGAGCCATGCAGGGCACAGCTGGCAGTGGCGCAGCCCTCTGGATGGATGTGTTGCATGAGGAAGCCAGGGCTGACTCCCAGCATGGCCTCGTCCCCTGAGCACCAACCAGGAGCAACCCCAGAGCTCAGAACCAAGAGAAGCCCCCAGCACAGACAGGTGTGCCCCAAAACAAAGGGAAACAGTCTCAACTTTCATGGGGGCAGGAGCTCTGGCAGCAGAGAGGCACTTGCCTTGCACCCAGACAGCCCAGGTTCGATTCCCGGCACCCCATACCGCGAGCCTCACCAGGAGTGAGCCCTGAGCGCTGCTGGGTGTGGTCCAACGTACCCCTCCCCGCCAAAATAATCTAAACTTTCCCAAAGTACGGACTCAGCAACAGAAAACTCGCCCAGAAAGTCAGGCAACCCCATGAGGGACCAACACAGCTGGCACATGCACAATCCTGGCACTGCCACCGCATCAGTGAGCTCAGGTGTGCAGCTGTGAAATCCGAGCACCGGGCTCACGCCTACCTCAGAACGGCACCGCCCCAGCCTGCATTTGACCCGGATTCTGACTGCAGAGGCACAGTGGCCGTCTCCGCCCACTCTCCGACCCACCCCACCTGCTCCCTCTCCACAGCAGGAAGCAGACTCGCTGAAACAGCAGCTCGGTGAGCTGAGGACACCCTCCAGGAGAGGCCACTGCACCCTCTGGGCCACCTGGGATGTGGGCACTAGGGACGGCCTTAGAGTCAGCACCGAGAGTCAGGACCATTCACTATCTGTGGGGGTGCGGCCATGTTTATGAGATCTCACCACAGTGCCCACAGAATGTGGCTGACCAGGCTAGCGGAGGAAGTGGCGCCCAGAGCAGCGGCTGCAGTTTTCTCCAAGAGCCCACGGTGTCAGCGTGTGTGCGACACCGGGCCTCGCGAGTGGCAGAATGGCCCCAGCCCCATGTGGTCTCTCCCAAAGCCAACACCGTCACAGCAAGAAGAGCCACAAAAGCACCCAGACAAGTGAGCAGCTCAGAGGCCAGCGGAAGCTCTAGGGTGGGGGCCCTCAGGGACACGGCACACCTGGCCCAGGTTCGACTCCTGGCATGGGGGGGGGGAACCTCAGGGAGATCGCATCCAGCCCCCAGGGCCCAGGCCAGCGCAGGCTCAAGAATAGGAACAGTCAGGCAGAAGAGCCCGCCCAGGGATGGGATGGTGCCTCGAGCACATGGGGGAAAGTTCCAGGGCCCCGGGACTCCCCCGTGGATAACAGACACTGGGCATCGGTCTGCAGGGATCTGGCAAGACTCTCCCCCTGCTGTACCTGGATCTCCGCGGTGATGGCCGCATTCAGGGCCGACTCCAAGCCACCGTCGGCCATCAGGCTGCCCACCAGCAGATCGATCATGAAGCGCCGCCCTGGGCTTATGTTGACTTCGTTGCCTGAAACTAGAAATAGGCCCGTGTCCCTGGCGAGAGGCGCTCAGCGCCACCCTCCCACCCCAAACGACCCGCCCCTGGCCCAGCCCACCTGCACAGGGCAGCAGGGCCGAGAGTGCCCGGGCCCGCTCCTCGGCCGTGGGCAGCAGCACAGACCACCCGCTCTGCAGCACGGCCTGGGCGGCGCCCTGCACCGTGCCCAGCACACCCGCACTGCTGGCCAGGGCCACCACCGTCTGCTTCAGGCTCCCCAGGAGGGCACTGCCCAGCCCCAGGCCCAGGAGCTCCGGATCCACCTGGTGGCTGATGGCTGCGTGCAGCTGCAAGGAGAAAGAGAGTTCCCACTGGATGGTGCTTGGAACCTAACTCAGAGAACAAGTCAGGTCTGCAAGAACCTTTTTTATTTTTATTTTTATTTAAATTTTATTGAATCACCGTGAGATAGTTACAAGCTTTCATATTTGGGTTACAATCGAATACCCATCCCTCCACCAGTGCACATTCCCCAACACCAATATCCCCAGCATACCCCCCTTCCCACCCTCCCCCTGCCTCCATCCATGGCAGACAGTATTCACCATACTCTCTCTCTCTACTTTTGGGCACTATGATTTTCAATACAGATACTGAGAGGTTATCATGTTTGGTCCATTATCTACTTTCAGCACACATCTCCCATCCCGACCAATTCCTCCAGCCATCTTTTTCTTAGTGATCCCTTCTGTATTCCAGCTGCCTTCTCCCCTCTGCTCATGAGGCAGGCTTCCAGCTATGGAGCAATCTTCCTCGCCCATGTATCTACTGTCCTTAGGTGTCAGCTTCATGTTATGTTGTTTCATACTCCACAAATGAGTGCAGTCCTTCTATGTCTGTCCCTCTCTTTCTGACTCATTTCACTTAGCATGATAGTCTCCATGTCTATCCATTTATAAGCAAATTTCATGACTTCATCTCTCCTAACAGCTGCATAATATTCCATTGTGTAGATGTACCAAAGTTTCTTTAACGAGTCACCTGATCTACGGCACTTGGGTTGTTTCCAGATCTGGGCTATTGTGAACAGTGCTGCAATGAACATGTAGGTACAGATGTCATTTCTACTGTGCTTTTTTGCATCCTCGGGATACATTCCCAGAAGTGGTATTATGGGGTCATATGGAAGCTCAATTTCTAGTTTTTGAAGGACTGTGTGAGATCTTTTTAAGAAAGGAAAGACGGGCTGGAGTGAGAGCATAGCGGGTAGGGCATTTGCCTTGCACGCAGCCGACCTGGGTTCGATTCCCAGCATCCCATATGGTCCCCTGAGAACCTCCAGGAGTAATTCCTGAGTGCAGAGCCAGGAGTAACCCCTGTGCATTGCCGGGTGTGACCGAAAAAGAAAGGAAAAAAAAAAAAGGAACGACAACCACTACTCGCTTTTCATTCTCTTTTCATTCTCCTGGCTCTGCTCTCAGGAATCACTCCTGGCAGTGCGCAGGGTAACCATACAAGATGCCAGGAATGGAACGCGGGTCAACAGCGTATTCAGCTGCATCCCATCCACTGTACTATCACTCTGGCCCTCGCATTTGTTTTTTTTAAACTAGGTGAAAAATGTTGCCCAAGCTTTTTGGGAAGCCATGACAAGGCCATTTCACGAGAGGAAAACTTTCAACCCAACTGTAACTTCACAGAGAGCAAAGAGCAGCCTTCAACCGTAGCCCCCATCACCTGCACCCACAGAGGACATGAAGGTGTGCGATGCCCCAGGGCCCACTGCTGCATCAGCAAAGAAGCTGGGCATGTGGCTGCAGGTGGACCCCAACTGAGCACCTGCCTAACCAGAGGGAGCCACGACCCACTGCCAGCACCAGTGATGTGTGCCAGCTTCTCCTCTCGGCTATGACTGTGTGTGGGCACGTCACTGAGAGCCAACACCTGTGCGGGCCACAACCTCCCAGTGGCAGCCGCAGGCACGGGGAAGGGCAGCGGGCCACCGCAGAGGCAGAGAGAGGCACTCGGGGCTCCCACTCCACGCACGGTCTCAGCGTCTCCCTTTCCTTCCCTCCCGTCTGTCACCACTAACAGGTGCGAGACAAGGAACTCCAAGGAGCGGAGACAGAACCGTGCACACGGCTGACACTGGTTCAATCCCCACCATGCACAGGGCCACCCCGGGCACCACATGTGCCCCACCAGGGCCGATCCCTGAGCATGGAGCCAGGAGTAATCTCTGAGCACCACAGGCTGTGGCCCAAAGAACAACAACAACAAAATAAATAAATAAATAAATAAAAATACCTGTGTAAAACAGGGGCCACAAAAGTTTTAAGTAAAAGGTTAATTCAGGAACATACAGCTTAGGGAAGAATCTGAATGCAAGCATCTGAGTGGAATACCCAGAAGGCAGAAGGTAGAGAGAAGTGAGCAAGGAAAATGGGAAGAGAGATTTGAAAGTTTTAAAGAAGTTGTGCTACAGGGCCCGGAGCAGGTAGGGCTCTTGCCTTGAGCACAGCTGACCGAGGTTCAATCCTCGGCATGCCCACCAGGAATGACCGCTGAGCGCACAGCCAGGAGTAAGCCCTGAGCACGGCCAGGTGTGGTCCAGAAACAAACCCAAACCAAAATACCCGAGCAAAGACAAAGAAGCGTGCTATTTGAAAAATAAAATGAGAAAATTGCCCGAACATCATTTAGTAGAATTTCGCCAAGGGGAAAATAGATTTTAAACAGAGGGAGCAACACCAATGGCAGAGCATAAAGCTTCTCCACCTTCCAGAAGAATAGTTCGATCTCAAATACCACAAGACTCCTGACCTCAAATCTACACACAAAAATGAAGTGTGACACCCAGATGTAACTATTAGGGTCACACGCAGATCAATGGAGCAGAGTCGAATATCCTGACACCAACCCTCAAATATATGGTCATCTAACCTTTGATAAACTTTGATAAACATTAAACTCAGAAACTTCTGGACCTCAAAAGAAACAGTGACCAAATACAAAGACAGCCCACAGAATAGGAAGAATGATTTACTCAATACCCATCTGATAAGAGGTTAATATCCAAGATATATAAGGCACTTGTAGAACTTTACAACAAAAGAGACATCCAAGCCCATCAAAAAATGAGGAGGGGGAGCCAGAGCATTAAGACAGCAGGGAGGAGTTGGCTTTGCATGTAGCCAACCCAGGTTCGATCCCCGGCATCCCATATGGTTCCCTGAGCACCACCAGGAGTGATTCTTTGAGTGCAGAGCCAAAAGTAACCCCTGAGCTTTGCCAGGTTTGACCAAAAAAAGCAAAAAAAAGGGGGGGGGGGAGAAGAACAGAAGCTTCCTCAAGAAGAAATATAAATGGTCAAAAGACGCATGAAAAATGCTCCACATCACTAATCATCAGGGAGATGCAAATCAAAACAACAGTGAAATATCATTTCACACCACAGAGACTGGCACACATCCAAAAAACAAGAACAACCAGTGCTGGTGCAGATGCAGGGAGAAAGGAACTCTCATTCATTGTTGGTTGGAATGCCGACTGGTCCCAGTCTTTCTGGAGAACAATATGGACATTCCTCAAAAATCTAGAAACTGCACTTCCATATGACCTTGCAATCCCACTTCTGGGAATATACCCTGGGGCCCAAAAACACACAGCAGAAACACCATCTGCACACCTATGTTTATCGCAGTACTATTCACAGTAGCCACCATCTAGAAACAACCCAAGTGCCCGAGAACAGACAACTGGTCAAAGAAACTATGGTACATCTATACAATGGAATACTATGCAGCAGTTAGGAAAAAGTGAAATTATGAAATTCCCTTATAAATGGATGGACATGCAGAGTATCATGCTGAGTGAAATGTGTCAGGAGGAGAGGAACAGACATAGAACGATTGCACTTATTTGTGAAATATAAAAAAAAAAAACCCATAGTATAAGACTAAAACCCAAGGACTGTAGAAACAAGGGCAAGGAGGATTGGTCTACGGTTGGAAGCCTGCCTCGAGTGCTGGGGAAAACGGCAACTGGGATAAAGAAGGAACCATTCTGACAAAATAGTTGGAAATGATCACTCTGGATAGGAACTGCTGCTCTAAGTAGGTAAAGGAACAAACAGGATATCCTCTCAGTGTTGCAGACCATAGTGCCCAAAAGATAGGGCCGGGGTGGAGGGGAGGGGAGGGAGGGGGAGGGAAAGAGACACAGAGGGACAGAGGGCAGAGCAAGAGCGAGAGCGAGAGAGAGAGCGAGAGAGAGAGAGAGAGAGAGAGAGAGAGAGAGAGAGAGAGAGAGAGAGAGAGAAGCCTGCCAGAGAGCCAGGCCGGGCGTGGTGGTGGCAGGAGGAAAACAAGGGTCACTGATGGTGGGAAATGTACACGGGTAGAAGGATGGGCATTGGATGAATGAATGAATGAAAAGCTTTGCAACTATGTATCTCGCGGTGACTCAATTGGATGAATGAATGAATGAAAAGCTTTGCAACTATGTATCTCGCAGTGACTCAATTAAAAACACTAAAATTAAAAAATTCTTGCAATATCTGTGCTCCTATAAAGCATTATTTAGTCTCTGGTAAGTCTATCTAAAAGTATTTTCTTGTATTTTTTTTAGTGTATGTGAGAGGCTGCATCCTGCCTCAGAACACTGAAATCATTACTTGCTATACTCTGGAAAGCACAGAGCTGCCAGGCCTTGAGGCAGGAGCTACCACCAACTGGTTTTGCCTCTGGAACAAAAAGAGAGACAACCCTAAGCATTAAATAAATTAAAAATGGTCCTGATCTCGACCAGGAAGTCTGCTCCATAGCTCTGAAACCGGCCTCACATGCTGGGGGGAAGGCAGCTCAGACAGAGAAGGGAACACCAAGTAAAGGATGCTGGGAGGACCCATCAGGGTTGAAAGACGCGTGCCGAAAGTAGACGACAGACCGAACACGATGGCCACTCATTACCTCTATTGCAACCACTCAATACCACAACACCCAAAGGGAGAGAGAGGCAGGGTGAGGTGGGGGCGATGAGCGGGGGTGGTGGGAAGGATACTGGGAACATTGGTGGAAGAGAATGGGCACTGGTGGATGGTAAATGATGGTGAATGATGGCACTGGTAAATGATTATTGCATGACCGAAATACAAAAGTTCGCTAAGTTTGTAAATGTACCTCACAGTATTCACGAATAAAGAAAGTTTTTAAATAAAGTAATTAATCAAAAATGGACTTATATTTTTAAAAAAAGAAAACTAGTAGGGTCACAAGAAAAACCTGGAAGGCAGATCAGAGAAGCAGATCAGCTACAGGAAACATTTGCACTGGTGTCGGGTTCCCCTCAGCACAGAGAGGACCAGACACAGGGCAACAGCAAGGACAGGACAGGACAGACCCTCCTGTCCCCAGGCCCTCCTGTCCCACCCCTGCCCTGGCCCCAGGCCCTCCTGTCCTGTCTGTCCCGGGACACCCCTGCACCTGGCAGATTGCAGGTGGACTCCCTGAGGCGCGCACAGACCAGCTCCCCATGGTGGGAACAGCCCAATCCAACGGCTCCTGCTTCGCTAGTTGGTGCCTGTCTCACAGCAGGTGGGTGTGGATGCCAGAGATCAGATCAGGGCCTGACGCTCCCACTGAGCCGCCTCCCCATGACCACACTTGTGGCCGCACAGAGCCTGGCACCCAGGCTGGACAGTCTGACAGACCACTGCCTGGCACCCAGAGTGGACACAGTCTGACCAGACCACTGCCCAACACCTGGCCTGGTTCACAGACGGGGCCCACTTACAAGGTCAGCCCCCACCTTCCATTCTGCAGCACTATGAAGACCAGGGCTGCCCCCAGCAGGGCCAAGGGCCCGGGGGCCACCAGATACCTGCAGCCGGAGCAGATTCAGCGTGGCCACAGCCATGCACTCCTTCTCCTGCGGCGGGGGCCAGTCGGCGGTGCCATCCATGCCCTCACTCACTTGCCGAAGCAGGAGGTCCAGCTGCTCAAAGGTCAGTGAGCAGATGTCCACCACAAATGGGACTCGGAGGCCGATGGACCACTCAGAACAAGATGACCATGCAAAACTCTGTGGAATAAGCAGAAGAAACAGGGTCCCTCAGGCATGGTGTGGGCCCTTGGAGGAGGAGTCCTACCCTGCCCACTGTCCATCCCACCAGAACACGAACCCTTACGATAATGACATGCACGAGCCCTGCTTCCTCCCCTCCCACTCTGCTCACTGCCCTAGTGTGCTCTGCCACAGGTAAGAAGGGAAGAAGGGGAAAAAGCTAATTTTAGAAACAGCTTTATTCTCGAAAGGTAGCAGAGACCACACAAGCCTCCCGAACGGAGGAGGAACTCTCTCGGTCTCCAGAGCAACCACTAACCTCGAAGAAATCCCCCGCTGAGGCACATGGGTGAGGACTCTGTCATTTCAAATAGAATGCAGAAAACACTCAAGTGTTCCAGGAGTCAGGAAACTCACATCAATGACAGACACAAATTCAACTCACCACTGACACTGCATGTTCAAAACATACCAACAGAAATAAGATGGTCAGGATATTGGGGGGAGACAATCCAAGCCCAGGGCCAGGGGGATAGACCAAAGGGCTGGAGTGCAGGGGCCCAGGCTCCATCTCGGCGTGAGCCATGAGTGGTCCCCAAAACAAAGCATAAACACGGTTTCTCATTATCTAAAAATCACACGATTTTATAGTATCTACAAAAAACCTGACTCACATACAAAGATGGAAATTGACAGAAAAGTTGAAGTACCACTGCCACACACGTGTATGTGTGTTTGTATATATATGAGAGACCCACACTACAACTGAACATGTAAGCACCATGGTCACATGTGTGCAGGTGAGATCGGGAGAGAGAGATGGACAGGCAATGTAATTCCTGAGTGCAGAGCCAGGAGTAACTGCTGAACATCGCCAGGCATGACCCAAAAAAAAAAAACACAAAAAGATACACATGCCTAGGCTCAAATGAACTCCCCCAACAAAAAACACCAGAAAAAGAAATAGTAGTGGGCCAGAGAGATAGCACAGGGGTTAAGGCACCTGTCCTGCATGTGGCTGACCCGGATCCAATCCCCAGTACCAAATATGGCCCTCCAAGCCCACCTAGAGTGATCCCTGAGTGCAGAGTCAGGAGCAAGCCCTAAGCACAGTCAGAACCAGCCCAAAACCAAGAAATGGGAATTCCAATCCTTTCTAGAAAACAGAAAATGATGAGTATTTTTTCAAAGGCTTCTTTTATCTTGTTTTTTTATTTTTAATTATTTTATCTTGATTTTTTAAAAAAAGAAAACCAAACAAGACCATGCAAGATAACCACTTGTCAGCATCTGATGAGCACCAACAGAAAAATCCTCACGCATGTCATCAGCACATCAAATCCAGCAGCATAATGAAAGAACAATGTTCCATGACCAACTGGTGTTTATCCCAACACCTCCAACTATGGGCCCAATTTGAGGAGCACTTCTCTTTAATTTCCCCTATACTCAGAGACAATCTCAAGAAATCAAGTGATTTGATCATTTGAGAAGGACATGTGATGGACTGGAGGTTAGCGCAGCGGGTAGGATGCCTGCCTTGCACACGGCCTGGGCTCCATCCCCAGAACCCCACTGGGTTCCCTGAACCGACCTGGGGTGATTTCTGAGTGCAGAGCCAGGAGTAACCCCTGGGCATCACCAGGTGTGGCCCCTCCCCCCAAAAAAAAGTATGCAATGAAATTCATCATCCATCCAAGACAGGAAACTTCTCAAAGGGGGATTTTTTTTTTTTTTTTGCTTTTTGGGTCACACCCGGCAATGCACAGGGGTTACTCCCGGCTCTGCGCTCAGAAATTACCCCTAGCAGTGCTCAGGGGAACATATGGGATGCTGGGAATCGAACCCGGGTCGGCCGCGTGCAAGGCAAACGCCCTACCCGCTGTGCTATTGGTCCAGCCCCAAAAGGGGAATTAATTTAAGAAAACATCCTGAATCTTTCTGACAAAGTATCCACAGACTTAGCGGTCTGTTCTCACTGTTCCTCACTGCTCTTACTCAGGAGTAACAGACAGCCCGCCCTGGCAGGACGGCAGGACAGCAAGACAAGTGATGAAATAAGAAAGAAAATGGTCTCTGTGAAGGGACAACATGACTGCTCCCCTCCAAGAGGCTGATGACAGAACTCCCGGAAGTTGTGAGGTCAGCACAACAATATCATGACGCCCATGCTGTTTCTACGTCTTGGCCATCAATGACAGGCCACCAAATTCCAGTCACACCACGCATGCAGCCCCCGGCCCAGCACCTGTGCTGGCCCACAGGCGATGCCGACGATGTGTTTGGTATCCAGGCCCGGCAGCGCCGTGGGTTCCGGCTTGGTCACACGCAAGGTGTCAAAGTGCTGGCACTGGTCGTTGCTGCCCCAGCTGTGCACCTCACTGTCCTCGGTGAGGGCCAGGCAGTGCGTGGAGCCCGCGGCCACGTCGATCACCTTCTTCCCTAGAAGGGGGAGAGAAAGATGCAGGCCACGCTCCCCCTGCCGTGCTCCAACAGAACACATGGCTCGGCTGCTCGACCATCGCTAGATAAACCCGTTTCACCAGCTGCTACTGAGACAAGCCAACCACCAAAAAGACAGAGATGGGTGACACAAGAAGGAAGTTGTTTTGCTCTCCTCGTTGAAAAAGAGGGAGATTTCTGTTCTGGTTGTTTTGGGGGACACATATCGCGGTGCTCTGGGGGCACCCCTGCTCAGTGCTGAGGAGTCACTGCAGGGGGTGCTCGAGAGACTGCACCTTAGGGAGAGGAATTCTATGAGCCGCTTCTGGCAGCGCTCACCCAGCAGCAGGGGCCTGATGGCTCCGGGGCTGGGAGCGGCTGGTATTGGGGATGGAGGTCAGGGCCTCGCCCTGCAAAGCTCCAGCGCTTCCCGAGCCCTGCCATCGGCCCCTTTGCAGTACACACGAACTGCTTTTCTGTTTGGGCCCCCCACAGCAGTGCACAGGGCTTCCTCCTGGCTCTGCATAAAGGGGTCACTCAGAGCAGGCTCAGGGGCCCCTATGGGATGCCAGGATCGAACCAAGGTCAGCCGTGCAAGGCACGCATCTTATTCACTGGACTACTGCTCTGACCCCTAATTTCCAAGTTTTTTTTTTTTTGCTTTTTGGGTCACACCCGGCGATGCACAGGGGTTATTCCGGGCTCATGCACTCAGGAATTACTCCTGGCGGTGCTCGGGGGACCACATGGGATGCTGGGAATTGAACCCGGGTCGGCTGCGTGCAAGGCAAACGCCCTGCCCGCTGTGCTATCGCTCCAGCCCCTAATTTCCAAGTGTTATCTGTACCTCATAAGACGTGGCTGAAAGTTCCTGCAGAGAGAGCATAGTGGGGAGGGCGCTTGCTTTGCACACGGTTGACCCGGGTTCGATCCCCAGTATCCCCCTTCATCCACCACCAGGAGTAATTCCTGAGTGCGGAGCCAGGAGTGACCCAAGCATCCACGGGTACGACCCAGAAACGAAAAACAGTTCCTGCTGGCAGAACACCAGGTAAGGGAGGGACCCTGCAGCCATGTAGGAGGTGTCGACAAAACCGTGCCCACGGTCGTGCCCCTCCGCCTACCTTGCAGGCCTTCCAGGAGCTTGGGGTAGCGCACGTGCTCCTCTGTCCCGTGCCCGAGCCGCTGGTTGTCGCCTTTGCCCCAGGAGTACACCTGCCCGTCTTTTGTCAGCGCGACAGAAAACTGACTTCCACAGCGGACTTTGACAACATCCAAGTCCTGAAGCTTCTCGATCAGCTTCGGGGTCTTGCAGCCATCACTGCCGCCTCGGCCCAGCTTGCCGTAGTCGCCGTCTCCCCAGGACCACACCTGACCTAGAGATCACAGACTCACTCCAGCAAAAAGAGCACGGCTCACTCCTCAGGGGCTCTCGGGGACGGGGTGGCCCACCTCGCTCATCGGGCGGGATGGCCCAACGCAGCAAACGAGGCCATTAGAAAGGGTTTCCATGGCTCGGGGGCCACACCCGGCCTGACCAGACTTGAAAATGTCAGATATTTCATTTTCACTCTCAAACGTTTGAGTCAAAAATCAAATTCCCAAACAGAAATGCTGATCGACACGAAGCGTGCTGTCTCAGAGGGCCAGGCAAACTTTCAGAGGCACGTACCCTCTCCAGGAAGTTCCGGGCCTCTGGTGAGCGCAGAAAGTCAGAGCACTGCACAGTGTTAAGTGCCACTGAACCTGAGTCCCCAGGGCAGCCTGAGGGCCACTGCGACTGAGTCCTCAGGGCAGCTTGGGGGCCACTGTACCCACGTCCCCAGGGCAGCCCAAGGGCCACTGCACCCACGTGCCCAGGGCAGCTCGGGGGCGACTGCGCCCGCCTCTCCCAGCCCCGTTCCACCCACATCACTGTTCCTGCCAGGCTGCCACGCACCGTTCTCTGTCACAGCCAGGGTCTGTGCGTCACCACTCCCACAGGCCACATCAATCACCTTCAGTCCTTTAAGGCCAGCGACCAGCATAGGAATAGCCTCATCTTCACTGGAGCCTGGAACAGACGAGCTACTGGCACTGCACGTCCACCAACAGCAGGTGCCACAGTCCGGCTGCAGCGGCCGCATGGCCCCGGGGCCATGGTAGGGACACATCGTGGCCCCCACCCTGTCCAGCACACCATTTAGCGCAGGGACCACCATGGCCCCCACCCCATCCAGCGCAGGGACCACCATCGCCCCCACCCCGTCCTGCGCAGGCACGCACCGTGGCCCAGCCGCCCATAGTTGCCCCGGCCCCAGGTGTACAGCTCGCCCTCGGCGGTGATGGCCGCACTGTAGGTGCTGCCGCAGGCGATGTGAACGACATGCTTCCCTGCCTGCTTGCCGGAGAAGGCGGAGATGACCTTGGGCTCCTCCAGAGGCCTGCAGACAGAGGGAGTGATGGGCAGGCCCCCTCCACCCTGAGGGCTGCGCCCAGCCCAGCCCAGCCCGACACCCCTCTGGTCTGCGTGAAACCGGTGCCCAGGGCCCAGCCCAGCGGCCAGCAGGTAGCTGTGAAGACACTAAAGTCGCCAGCAGGTTCACAGCAGCCACGCAACGAGGGAAACCAAGGACATGGCTCAGACACCCTAGAGGGACAGGACAGGGCAGTGGCTGCCAGGAGCGAGGGGCGGGCGCAGGGCCCCCTCGAAGACATTTCCTGCTCATCGAGCTGAACCCTGAGCTCAGAGCAGGGCTGTGACAACCGACAGAAGCAGACATGGTGGGGACAGTCACCACACTGCTGGCCGACCCCACCCACAGGAAGGCCCACAGACCCACTCTCAAAGTTCCCGGAGTGCAGTTGTGGAGCTCAGGACCAAAGGGGCATGCCCCACGGAGCCTCTGCAGCCCAACGAGGGGGCGACTGCACCTGCGCTCAGCTATCCTGTCTGGACGCCAGGGACCAACAAGGACCGTCCAATACAAACAGCGGGTTTGCACACGCTACGGTCCAATGAGCAAAGACGCACCTGCCCTCGTGGGGGACCAGGGGTGGAAACAGTTCTGAACTCTGCTTAGGGCTTCTCTGCTCACCCCTGCTACACTCCCACACCTGCCGGCCTCCCCGCCCCGGCACTGTCAGGTCTGGAGAATGTCATCCGGATCCCTCCCGCACACTGCCCCACAACCCAGAGACAGGAGCCCGTCCCCGGGAACCCCGCGCTGCTGCTGGCACCCCCTTGCCGCCAGAGGGCAGCGCTCCAGCTCCCGGCCCACCCAGGCCAGCCACAAGCAGAGGGCCCCCGCCAGCCACTCTGGAGGCAATGGCCTTCCCAGCGAAGGCACCAATGGAAGAACCCCGCTGGCGGCTCACAAGCAGAACGTGGACTTTCACGCCTGTGGGAATGGCAAGAAGGCTCCAGGGAAACGGGTGGGGCCACCCTGACATGGACACGCTGAGGCCTGTGCGGCCACTGAACGGCACTGCGAGGTGTGCGGGGGAGAAAATTCAAGGCGGGGTGCAACCGGGGAGGGACTGGCAGCCAGCACCCTGCGGACAGAGAGCTGGACCCCAGCCTGGGTGGACACGGTCTGGAGCCCCCTCCTCCCAGCTGATCCAGCACGGAAAAGGAGAGAGCAGGGCCATACGTACACAGTGTCCCCGTGGCCAAGCCGCCCGCCGTCCCCGCAGCCCCACGAGAACACCTCTCCGGTGGCTGCCAAGGCCAGGTAGTGCTGCCCGTCCGCATGGGCGGCAATCTTGACGATGTTCCGGGAGGCGAGCCCTTGCACCAGCTGCGGCGCCTGGAGGGGAGACGGCAGGAAGGAGATCAGCAGGGCGGCCGAGGAGACGAGGCCCTTCTGAGAAAAGAAGGGGGCGCTGGTGGCTGCCCCCTACATCATGCGCGACGAAGTCTCAGGGCTGAAAGTCAGGGACCCTATCTCCCCACCTGCCACCATCCCCACAACAGACAAGCCCCTGATCTGTCATTGAGTCAAATCAGCAATGGAACCAGGACGAGCCCTGAGGGTCTCTGTCTGACGCTTCAGATTTCTTTTGCGGGGGAGGGGAACCACACCCAGCAATGCTCGGGGGTCACTCCTGATTTTGCACTTATGCACTCAGGAATCACTACTGGACTGCTTGGGGGACCACATGGGATGCGGGACAGCGGCATACAAGGCAAGAGCCCCACAGCCTTGCTGTAACTGCCACTCTGGCCCCTGATGTTTCTGGTTTTTTTTTTTTTTTTTTTTTGGTTTTTGGGTCACACCCGGCAATGCACAGGGGTTTCTCCTGGCTCTGCGCTCACGAAATACTCCTGGTGATGCTCAAGGGCATATGGGATGCTGGGAATCGAACCCGGGTCAGCTGCATGCAAGGCAAACGCCCTACCCACTGTGCTATCACTCCAGCCAGATATTTCTGATCTGAAAAGACATTCTGCCCCAAATCTTGAGCCGACAGATCACAATCACAACCACAGAACATGATGGGAAAGATACAAGTCTTCAGAGACCAAAGCAACTAGAGACTGGCCCGGGGGGGGTGGGGGCGAGTCCCCACCAAGGCACCCACCAGCGTGTCGCTGCTGTAGGCCTGCGTGTATACGCGGCCATTGCGTGACAGGATGAGGAAGCGCTTCTCTGCACAGGCGATCTGCGTGACCCCCAGGTTGGCAAGGCCCTCACACTGGATCGGGCCAATCACGTTGGCGTAGTGCTTCCATCCGATCAGGCCCCAGCCAATGAGCTCTTGCAGCGAGCCCTGCCAAAGAGAGAGCAGACACGTTCTCCACAGAGTAGGAAAACGGTCTGCTTAGTGCGAGGAAACCCGTTTCTGCTGGGACACTATACGACGGAAACAAAGCAAAAAGGGGCTGGGGAGAAGGGTCCAGTTCCTGGCACGCCAAACAGGCCCCTGAGCCTGCCAGGAGTGATCCTGAACACAGAGCACCAACAGACATGAGGAAGGGAGGGAGGGAGGGAGGGAGGCAGGGAGGGAGGGAGGGAGGGAGGCAGGGAGGGAGGGAGGAAGGAAGGAAGGAGACTGAGGGGCAAGGGAGAGAACTCCAAGAAGCCCAGGCACCAGGGTTGTGGTGATGCCTGTCAGACATAAAGCAACAAAAGGGGCCAACGCTAAGCTCTGTCCTCGGGGCAGCAAGCAGGGATGCCTTTGGGGCAGGGGCGGGAGTGAAAGCATTCCTGCATGTAACACTGATACAACACACAACATACAACACACAACTGCACTGATTATAAGATGAAATCTCCTTCATGCGACTAATCAGAGTCAGACCCAGGTGGTGACTGCAGGACACTGGCCAGGCCCACCTGCCTACAAGCAGCTGCTCCCTGGGGATGCGGACGAGAGCCGACAGCCCATGAGGAAGGCTGGACGGCACGTGTGGAGAGAGCTGGCCAAGCGCGAGGTTGCTGACCAATGGCCTGAGTGCTCAGGTGGGGAGCGGGTAGCCGGGGAGCCCCACACACCTTGTGCGAGGTCGGAGAGCTGCAGAGCGGCGGCATGCAGGGGGTGGCCAGGCGGTCCAGGTGGGCCATGACCACGACCGCCGTCTGCCGCAGGTCGATGGCGAGCTCGTTGTCCTGCGGGAGAGTCAGGTACCGCAGGAAACTCTCATTGGGGCTGAGCGGGCCCGTCAGGAGCTGCGGAGGGAAGCGGAGGGCATGCTCGACACAGCAGGACAGGGCGTCCCCCAGACAACATCACTCACCGGGGCCCTGCGCCCTCGCACAGCCACAAGGAACGCAGGCCCTGGCCTGGCTCCACGGCTGCGGGGGACCCCGACACACTCAGTCACGTCCACCCCTGGAGACAGCGGGGGCTGCACCCACGGCGTCCGCAGGATGCTTACGTGCGGGTCACCCTCGGTGTGGAGGTCGTCTTTGCTGCACAGGATGCTCTGGAATCGCTGCAGCAGGGGGAGGAGCGGGGCGCTGGTGCCCTGTGCCGAGCGCTCGTTGTCCGTTTCTCGTGTCCCACTGTCCCACAGCTGCTGCAGCAGCAAGACGGCAGACAGCATCTGGCTGGAAGACAAGCGTGGCCGCTCTAGTCACCGGCCTGCTGGAGACCCAGCTGGCGGCTAGACCACGGAAACCACTGAAGGGTGACAGGAGGCCCACGGCCATAGCACAGCAGGCGGGGAGGGCGCCTGCCATGCACGCGGCCAACTCAGGCTCCAACCCGGGCATCCCAGAGGGTCCCCTGAGCACTGCCAGGAGTGATTCCTGGGTGAAGAGCAGAAGTAAACCCTGAGCACCACCAGGTGTGGCCCCAAAATGTGGCACTATAGCACTTTCCTCCCATTGTTCATCGATTAGCTCAAGCAGGCACTAGTAATGTCTCCACTGTGAGACTGTTGCTACTGTTCTTGGCATATCGAATACACCAGGAGCTTGCCAGGCTCTGCCACGCGGGCAGGATACTCTCGGTAACTTGTCGGGCTCTCCGAGAGGGACGGAGGAATCGAACCCAGGACAGCCGCGTGCAAGGCAAATGCCCTACCCGCTGTGCTATCACTCCAGTCTGTGGCCCCAAAATAAGAACAAAAATGATAAGAAAACTGTGTGGGCAGAGAGATCACTGGGCAGCAGCGCCAAGATGTTAACATGAGACCTCTGCCTTCATCTGAACCACGAAACCAGTTAAGAAGCTGAGACACATGGGCTGGACGGACAAGGCATTTGCCTTATACGCGGCGGACCCAGGTTCGATCCCCAGCATCCCATATGGTCCCCCAGCACTGCACTCATTACTGAGTGCAGAGACAGGAGGAACCCCTGAGCATCGCTGGGTGTGACCCAAAAAGAAAAAGAAAGCTGAGACACAACTTTGCACAGGAGAATTCAGGACTTTAACAGTGCGGAACAGGGCTGGAGTGATAGCACAGAGGGTAGGGCGTTTGCCTTGTACTCGGCCGACCCGGGTTCGATTCCCAGCATCCCATATGGTCCCCTGAGCACTGACAGGAGTGACTCCTGAGTGCAGAGCCAGGAGTGACCCCTGTGCATCACCGGGTGTGACCCAAAAAGCAAAAAAAAGGTGCAGAACAAACTCAGTCCCGGGGCTGGGCCCTGCACACCATCGGGGCAACCGAGACACAGAACACAGCGACAACAACACTGGAAGGAAACAAAGGGGAGGGCAAAGCAGCTCCCAGAGAGGAAGCTGGGCCGAGGAGGGGGAGCGTGTCCCTGCACCCAACAGGCGAGAGGAAAGTGGGGCTGGTTCTGACTGCGGGGCCCGCCCGCCCACCCCTGCAGCACTCACCTCAGCGTGCCTCTCTGTACCGCCAGCTCCAGCAGGATGGCCAGCGCCAGGTGCTGGTCCTGCAGGGGGATGGCACTGCCCGGCCCCTTGGTGCCTGGAGTCCCGTGGACATCCCTGAAATGACAGCGGGCGTGAGAGAAGGCTGAGATGCTCCCCCTGACTTCTCAGAGGAAGGATCTGAGCTGGGAATCCGCCCTATGGTGCTGTGCATTGTCATGGTTCATGGTTTTATGATGTGAATAAACATAGCACAGAACTTGCTGGTGTGGAGAGTGTGTGCCTATCCACACCCCCCACCACCCCCGACACTCGAGTGTCTGGAGTTTGCTGCACAGACTTCCCCACCAGTTCCAAGCACGAAACTAACTCCTGAGGGTCTGATTCTATGAACAACACACACTCAAGCTGCAGTGAGATCACAGCGGGTGACACTTCTGAAACCATTTCCATGGCACTGAAGCACCTGGAGTACCTGTCTGCCCTGCAACAGTCAGCGACGGGCCTGGATCTCCCCGACACACACCGCTACTTCCCTCTCCCTCCCTAGGTAACTGCTGCTCCAGTACGGGTTACATGGCTGGAGCCGATGCCTGGGCCTGAGGATCTGAGTGCCGCCTGCCTGGGCAAGGGCTGGGGAGGGTGGGCAGAGGCGCACTCTCGTCTCTCCACGTGGGCCAGCAACTTCTCTGCTGAGTAGAGACGTTTGCTTGACACTTATTCACACTGACAAAATGCACAGCACCATGGGCCGAATTCCCAGCCCAGATCCCTCTGAGAAGACGGGCATCTGCCTCTACGCTCTGATGCCCAATAGAGGAGACTCCGCCACCCGGCCCGGGCACTGACCCTCATGCTCCAGAAACAACTTTCAGTCCCAGCCCGCCCAGAGGCACTCACCCGGTCACCACGGAGCGCAAGAAACGGGTGGCTCTCTCCACCACCTCCAGCCACACTGAGGACACGGCGCTCTCATCGAAGAGGGAGGCCTCCGGCAGGGCTCTCAGCGCGTCCAGCGACTCCTGCAGCAGCTCGCTACAGAGGTCCGCGTCCTCCCCTGGGCACAGACACGCACGTCAGGGCGCCCACTCCTGTCCGTCTGCCTGAGAGGCAGTGGAGGCCTCTGCCAGGAGCTCCCAGGCCCGACGGGTCAGGGTCCGATCCGCACCCCTTCCAAGCACAGACACCCTCAGCTTGGAGGAGATGACCTCCCGTCACACACACACACACACACACACACACACACACTCACACACACCCCCCACATACACACACAGGGGCCCAGAACAGAGGGCCAGAGACCCACAGCGCAGGAGCGAGAAGAGAAACAGGCGCCCAACGTGTGCAGGGAACGGTGCGTACCTGAGCGCCAGGCCCTGCGCAAGAACGCAAAGGCGAAGGAGAGCGCCGCCCGGGAGCCCACTCTGGCAAGTCCCTCCACTCCTTTGCCTGCAGGCCTAGAGCTGTGGACAACACACAGAAGGGACGGGAGACGTGGTCAGCCAGGGTGGAGGGAGAAGCCCAAGTGGCACCCCCAGGGACCCTGTGCACGCCACCAGCCCGGGCTTTCTCTCCACCACACATTCAGGTTCCTGAGTCTTCTTTCTTGAAAGGTTTTCATCCAACAGCCCAGAAAAGGGTCCTCGTTAAGGAGAAAGGCATTCATGTGACTTGGAAGGTACATAGAATACCCAAGGGTCACGGATTGTGATGTGTGTGTGTGTGTGTACACACGTGCACATGTGTGAATGCATGTGTGCGTGTGCGGGGGATGATTAATGATGAACACAAACTATGTGGGCAGAGCCCAGTGACATGGAGGCCCAGCCCCATGCGGGTCACTCCTGGCTCTGCACTCAGGGATCATTCTGGGAAGTACCCAGGGGACAGTATGGGGTGTCAGGGATAGAGCCCGGGTCAGCCCTGAGCAAGGCAAGCACGCTGTACGACCTCTCTGGCCACCCCTGCTGTTTCTCACAAGCTCACGTGAATTCACAATTACCTCAAAATGAAAAGATGTGTGTCCTTTTTTGTTTACATTTTAGTTTTTAGGGATTTCCATTTAATGAAAGACGGGCTTCAGTTAATCCCCAATCATTAAGCCACCACAGAAGCAAGACCACCAAGAAATGGTAAATGGACTCTCAGCCACCTCTGCACTTTGGATCACTGACTCTGGATTCAATGAACCAACACATACAGGAACCCCGGAAGAATTAAGAATGTTCCAGCAGCATAGGCAGAGTGAGTCTCAGCGAGGAAGCCATGGAAGGCCAAGAGTGCCCAGCTCCTCTTTCACTTGCTGGAATGTATCCTGGTACCACTCGGCTCTGTGGAGGGGAACGTGACCCCCACTCAGGAGCAAAGAGGTGCCCAGGGGACCTGCACAGCCCCTGCTCTCCTCTCTCTCTCAGGTTTTTCCAGTACTTTCTTCTGCTCCTCTGCACGAGAGTGGCCAAGTCCAGGACGGAAATTGTGATTCCGTACAATACAATCCTCTGGGGAAATCTCTCAGGCTGACCTTCTGAACACAAAAGCACAGCAGAGAGCAACGCATGGACAGGACGCGGTCCTGGCAGCCACGCCAAGACTGTCGCTCCCGGTTTCAAGCGAGGAGTGTGGGTCCAGACTGTGCCTGCACCGCCCGGCAGAGGCAATACCACGGCTGCCGGCCCTGGGGCAGATGCTCCAGGGGAGAAGAAAGGACATGTGACGACCGAAGGGACTTTGATGAAAGCCTCTCATAAGGCTGCCAGCCGAAGTGGCCCTTGGGTGGGTGCTCGGGGCCAGGCCCTCATCAGGGTCTCACCTCTTTTTGTCCACAGGCGGCAAAGAAATGCTGCTGGTCTTCCACCTGACTTTGACGTTCTCCTGAAACACTGTTCGGTTGAGGGCGATGAAGTAGCGCTCCAGGATGACCAGTCTCTGCTTGAGCCTCAGGGCCGAGAGGGTGGTGGTGGCGGCCCGCACGGCCAGCGCCTGCTGCTCCTTCACCAGCACCGAGAGGCACTCCTTCAGCTCATTCACATCTGCGAGCAAGGCAAGAAACACCGGTGCAGGGCAGTCACTGCAGGATCCCCGAGCTCGCCCCTGCCCGGGCCCCCTGCAGCTCACTTCTGGGGCCGGGTGAAAACCTCCCTCCCCCTTACACACCCCGACCCCCCGCTCCCTCAATGGAACAGATTCTGGTGGTGTAGGAAGACGGGCAGGGACAATGGGTTAACGCCAACCATTTCGATGTGCCCAGAGGAGTCTGAGTCAGTCCCCAAGAGGTCAAAGACTTGGATTCCGCACAGAGAACATGTCCAGAACTTGCACAGAGAGCACTGTGCTTCTGTACGTACAGATGTGTGACTCCCAGCAGGGCCAGGGCCTGGGAACCGGCCATTCTGATGATCGGGACTCATGAGGGACCAGGAACCAACCTCAGCTCTCACACCAGAGTGATCCCAACAGGCACTACAGCAAACAGGGGACAGCACTGCAAGGAGGGCACTGGCAGACCCAGGAAGGATCCCTGAGCACCATTGGGTATGGGCCCAAAAAGCAACAAACTCTTCTAATGTACTAAACACTACGTCAGTAGGATGAAAAGACAAACCATGAACTCTGAGAAAGTGTATGTGTAACAGACAGGTAAGGGCGAGTGTCCAGAATATGTTTGAACTCTCGAAACATCAAAGTAAAAGGAACAACACAAAAGAAAATGTGGACAAGGTACACAGAAGGTGCCGCCGTGTAGGAGACACAGGGAGTCCAAGCCCAAGAGAAGGTGGACAGCAGTACTGGCCGCCCGAAATGCAAAGCAGCACCACCCTGACCTAAGAGATGAGCCCAAGGCCAACAGTGACCACAACCACTGATGGGAAAGACGCAGCGAATCGGAACCCGGCTGATGGGAAAGCAGGTTAACAAAGTGTCCGGCTTCCCACTGGCCCCGACATTTCCACTCAAACAGGGAATGAGGGCGGAGACCCCAGCTCTCGGTATCTGCGATCAACACCGCATCATCCACAAGGGCCAGAGGGGAAGCTGTGGAGCAGTCAGTGCTCAGTGAACGACAGACACAGCGTGGATCTCCAGATGACAAACATGACTCAGCCTTAACAAGGAAGGAAATGGAAGCACTCGCCAAAGACCCAAGGCCGGCCCAGAGGTCACAGTGGAAGTCAAATACGCCCGAGAAGAACAGAAGTTCTACGGCCACACCTGCATGGGCCGAGGGACCGAGAGAAGCAAAACCCTAAGGACCAGTGGCAGTGCAGAATGGGGAGTGGAACAGGAAGAGGAAGAAAGAGGAAGAGGCTCTGTAACCGGCCGCAGTGCCGAGCACACTGACGCCAGTCGTTCCAATCTCACTACAGAACCTATAGCAGTATCCGGAGCCCACCATGAGGGCGGCTGACCCGGGCAGCTGGAGTACCTGGCTGCCGGCCCCACACCCAACTCTCCAGGATGGACTTGGCCCGGCAGGCAGGCGCGGGCGCCTCCTCTTCTTCCTTTTTCTCTTTGTCATTCAGGTCTTCTTTCTTGGATCCACTCTGACCATCCACACCGTCATCTGGAAAATAAAATCCTTCCTCTGTATGTTCCTCTTCAAGATGTAACAGCCACTTGTTGCATCCCCCCACACCCGCCCCAGCCTCCATAATGGTCTGTTAAGTGGTCGCAGGCACCCCCAGGCCGAGCTGGGTGATAGCTCAGAAGGGGCCCCAGTCCACAAAGTTCCTGCTGCCACAGTGTGTGGCCCAAATACCAAAAATTAAGTCAATAAATGGAAATACGCAGATACATTAAGAAAAATAAGTGTTGACGAGGGAAGGGTACTGCAGGCCAACCCAGGTTTGATCCCTGACACCCCTTACTGCCCCCAAGTCCACAAGGAATGATCCTGAGCGCCAAGTATGGCCCAAAAACAAAACAAAAAAAAGAGAAGAAAAGAGTCAACACAGAGTTGAAATAGCTATGATAGCTATGTTAATAGCAGACAAAATAGAGCACAGAGAAAATTATCAACAATAATGTAAACAAAAATATAAAGGGGTACATTTACCAAGGGAGCATGACAACTCTTTTTTTCTGCTTCTTTTGGGTCACACCTGGCGATGCACAGGGGTTACTCCTGGCTCTGCACCCAGGAATTACCCCTGGCGGTGCTCAGGGGACCATATTGGATGCTGGGAATCGAACCCGGGTCAGCCGCGTGCAAGGCAAATGCCCTACCCACAGTGCTATCGCTCCAGCCCCAGAAAACACGACAACTTTAAATGTATATGAAACCCACAATAATGCCGCAAGGTATGACACCACCGCCCAAGTAAAAGAACAAGGTGAGAAGTGGAAAGGTGGTGAGAAGGAAAGGGGCAGAGGGTGCTGGGCACTTGGGTGCGGGGAGGGTGGCAAATCTGTCCCTTATACCACAACGGAGCAGGGAACCATACCCGTGGTGCTCCGAGATCAGTCCCTATGCGGTGCCTACTTCCCAGACCGGCCCCCTCACACAAGGCTCCTGCCAGCTCATCTGGGACAGATCTCCTGACTAGGTGCTGGGCTGGTTCTCCAGCCTCTAGGTCCTGCTCTTCAGATTCCAGACAGGCCCCATCACTGTCCTATTATAAACATTTCCAAGCACCTTCTTCCCCAAATCTAACCGCCCTACAAACATACACATCCATTCTTTGGATTTTGCCTCTACATACTTAAATTAGATCGTGACTTCAGAAGAGGAGAAATTGCCACCACTGGGCAGTGTGCTCTCTGAATGTTAGTCACCTTCGGTTGACGGTGATATGCGGCTCTTTTACTAGTACTTAAAAAACATAGATTACAGGGGCCAGAGAGATAGTCCAGTGGGTAGGACGCTTGCCCTGCACACGGCCAACCTAGATTCCCAGCAGCCCCCTGGTGTCCTAGCCAGCCAGGACTAATCCCTGAATACAGAGCCAGGAATATAGTGCTAGGTATGGTCCAAAACAACAAAAAGGTAGAAATAAGAAAGAGGTTTTAGCTACAGCTAAATCTTCGCAAGGGCAACCAGGAAAGTACCCACTTAAGCTGTCCTAAGGCCCAGTATAATAGATAAGAGATAAGCTGTGACATTTCATTATGCGTATTTGACAGAGATGTTATACTGATACTGTGAGAACCTCAAAACTACTCAAAATGTGTTGCTGCCATCCCAGACGTCCACAGAGATGTCTGTCTTCACTAAACAGGAAAAATAATCCCAAGTGGGAGAAATTTTAAAAAATTTTTTTAAAAATGTGCCCCACCAGGGGGCCAGAGAGAGAGAGAACAGGGTCAAAGTATCACCTGGCATGTGGCCGACCCCAACTTAAATGCAGGTACCGCAGACAAGCAAACCAACCAACCAAGGCAGACGCCAGCGAAGGGACGTGGCTACAGTGGGAAATGCAGGTTCCCAGGCCAGCCTCCACTGCACTCGAGGAACAGAAGTTCAGAGGGCCAGACCTGGCACCTGACCACATCCGCCAGGGCCCAGACGAGCAACGCTGTGTGAGACCTGGAGTGTGCGGGGTTTCCCAGTAGACACTCCCGGCTGTTCTGGCCCAGGGCTCTGGAGATCGCGCATGCCTCATCAGGCTGGTGGGCCTTCTTTCCTCTCTCCCTCTCTTCTCCCTCGCCTCTCTCTTTCTTCCCCTCCCTCCTCCCTCATCTCAGTCTTCTACCTGGTGGCCCATTTCCCAAGCCACAGGAAGCACCCTCCGAGCACACCCCAGTACCCACCCCCCCCAAACACTCGCCTCCCCAGTAACCCTCCCCAAGCACCCACCCCTCAGGGGTTTCCTGTCACCCTCTCACAGGCTGTGGCACAGACCATCCTGAGCTCTCGGAGGGCACTTTCCGCCCTCCCAGAAGTGCCGGAGCCCAGCAGGGGTGTGTCAGTCAGCACAAGCTCACCAGGGAGGAAACATCCAGAAGTCCAACTGCATATTTTTAACTCCTCTCCAGGCATTTCGGGTTTTTTCTCCTGGGGTGGGGGGAAGGGGGCGTACAGAGTGGCACTACTTGAAGGCTATTCCCTGAGCATCTCTGGGCACAGGGCAGCTGGCACCAAGCGAGCCTGTGCTCTGGACTTGCATCACTGCTTGGGCATCTCTGGGCTTGAAATGAAACTCATGGAAACCAGGGCGAAGAGGACAACAGGAAAGGTGCTGGCCTTGCACACAGCCCATCTGGGCTTGATCCCTCACAAGCGAAGGGTCCCAGACCTCGCCAGGAGTGATCCCCAAGCAGAGCCAGGAGAAAGCCCTACAGAGTACTGGGCGTGGCCTAAAAACAAACAAAAAGCAGCTCGTCTTGCACAAAAGGAGGTCAGACCAGCCATAACTCGCGCAAGTACATGTGGCCGATCAGTCCTGAAGACAATCAACTATGTCCGCAGTGAAATGTTTTCCAGGGGGCTCACCTTTAATTCCAAACTCTGCCCCCCATCATTTTTACAAACTCGAGACTCTACTTCTTGGGAGAGCTAAGGTGGAAAGGAATAAACTACTTCAAGGAAAACAGCATAGTGGCTGGAGCGATAACACAGCAGGTAGGGCGTTTGCCTTGCACGCAGCCAGCCTGGGTTCGATTCCCAGCATCCCTTTTGGTCCCCTGAGCAACACCAGGAGTAATTTTGAGTGCAAAGCCAGGAGTAACCCCTGAGCACTGCTGGGTATGACCCAAAAAGGAAAAAAAAAAAAAAAGGCACAGAAACCAGAGCGATAGGACAGTGGGGAAGGTGCTTGCCCTGTGCACAGCTGACCAGGTTCAGTCCCCGGCATCCCATAGGGTTCCGGAGCCCTGCCAGGAGTGATCCCTGAGCACAGAGCCAGGGTAGCCCTTGAGCACTACTGGAAGTGGCCCAAAAAACAAAACAAACAAAATGAAGTCAAACCTCAGCTCTTCCAAATCCTCAGGACTGGGGAGAGCAGAGCAGCCGCGTTTGCGTGAGCCTCAGCGGTGCCTCTGCCACACAGCCCACCACGAGCCCACCAACGGAGTCTCACGGAATTCCCCTAAGCGCACCACTCGGTGAGGAGGCTCGCCTGAACACGGCGTGTGACCCCAAGGGAGGAGCTGGAGCAACAGGACAGCAGGGAGGGCACTTAGCTTGCATGTGGCCGACCTGGGTTCTATCCCCGGCATCCCATATGGCCCCGAGCCCACCAAGAATCATCCCTGGGAGCAGAGCCAGGGGTAACTCCTGAACATTGCTGGGTGTGCCCCAAAAAGAAGAAAAATGCTGAAACTTGGAAGCTATAATAAAAAAAAGAACATCAAAAGACCCAACATGAACCATTTCCTCACGCACACAAGCTAGAGGCAGACGCTAAGTGGGAGCCACAGAGCGGGTCTGGCGCGGCAGCCGGACACTTGGGAGGGAAAGGCAGGCGGTCAACATGAGCAGAGGCGACCAGGACAGCGCAGCAACGGGACTCCCTGCTTCACTCAGCTGAGTTCCATCCCGACACCATCCACCCCGCCCAACCAACTGCAGGCCAGGCGTTCTCTGCTGCACGGGCTTGGCACTAGACAAGGAGACACAGCCACCACCAGCCTGTTCTGTCATGGCTCAGGGCCACCACCGCCACCGGTGCTCAGGGCTGCCCCCTGGCTTTCACTCCTGATGGGGCCAGGGGAACCCAAGGGGTGCTGGGGACTGAACCGGGTCGGCCACACACAAGGCCTTCTCCACTGAATCATCTCTCTAGGCCAAAGAATGGACTCTTCTAAAGAGGCCAGAGAGTGCAGAGGTCAAGGTGCTGCCTGGCACACAGCCGACCTTGGTTCAATCCCTGGTACCAACATCGTGCTACCCAGCATGGCAGGGTCAGGCCCCTGAGCACTGCTGGGCAGGTCCACTGAGAACCAAGCAACACCGCATCCTAGGGCCTCACACTGAACCACTGACCTGGTTGGCTGAGTGTCACCAAAGGGGGACCAGGTCTCCCAAGCACTCACTGTCTTAGGAGTTGCCCCCAAAATAAACACAATTGGAAAAAAATATTTTTAAGCCTTTCTTAATGTTCAGGAGTAATTACTTCTACTCAATCTAGTTAAAAGGCATGATTTCTAGTTCGGTAAGGCAAGACACATTTCAAACATTAAAGGACACATTCACTGGAGCGCCCAGAACCTGTAAATAAGCGCTCAGAGAAGAACACACATAGAAATGCCGTCCACTGTTAGTGGACGACAGTCCCTGGCGCCTCACATTAACTCCCCTGCAGCCAACTTGAACCACAGTGAGAACAAAACTTCAAAGACCCTCTCACAGTGTGCGTCATGGCACCAAAGGAAAATCCCAGCCCAGGCACATCACGGCTAGAGGGTCTGGCCTGGGGGTCCAGTCAAAGCCCAGCCTGCAGGACATCCCAGATGCCGACGAAAGCCAGTTTATCCGACAGGGTAGGGGAGGCCTCACCTTTCCGGGCAGGAAGCTCTCCGTTCTGGGCTGACTCTGTCCCCGTGTACACGATCTCTCCATCCCTGACCATCTCGTTCCACAGGCCGCAGAGCCCATCTCTGGTGAATGCAAGCTGGCAAGGGTCAAACAAGATTAGATCACAGAGGGATCATACAGTGAAATTCCGAAATAATGAAACAAGAATTATAGCTCATCATCAATGATGAGAAAACCATCCCAAGAAATACAATCAAAAACAAAATCATCCTAAAAAATACAGTTAAGGGGCCAGAGAGACAGAACAGCGGAAAAGCACTCGCCATGTACACACTCAACCTGTGTGTGATCCCTGACATCCCATATGGTCCTCTGAGTACCACCAGGAGTGATCCCAAACCCAGATCCAGGAGTAAGCCCACACCACCGCTGGGTGTAGCCCGAAAACAAACAAAAAAGTACTTCTAGAGACTTTTGAACTAAACATTATTACTGGAATACACTCAAACTTCACTGAAGCCAGAGAAATCATACAGGGGGCTAAGGAGCTGCCCAGTGAACTTCCCAGCACCACACAGTCCCCAAGTGTTGCCTGAGTGGCCCCCTAGCCTCTCCTAAACCACAGGGCTAGGCAGCACCACAAGAGCTGCCAGCCTGCTTAGCTGACCTAGCCAGAGGGGACCTGGGAGACCCAAAACACAAAAAAAATTAAATTTTTTCTTTTTTTTTATGCTTTTTGGGTCCGACCCAGCAATGTACAGGGGTTATTCCTGGCTCGGCACTCAGGAATTACTCCTGGTGGTGCTCGGGGGACCATAGGAATCGAACCCAGGTGGGCCGCATGCAAGGCATACGCCCTATCCGCTGTGCTATCACTCCAGCCCCAAAATGAATTTCTTAGATAAAACTTTATTCACTGGTCAGAATGAAAATGATAATGAAAATGAAACAGAAACCTTCCAACCATTCCGTGCCTGTCATACGACAGCGATGCTGGCGGAGGGAAGGGTGTCCGAGAAGCATGCCAGGGTCAGGGGCAGCACAAAGCGCTGGGCAGCTCCCATCTTGCTTGCTGGGGGCCCAGGGTCAGACCCTAGAACTAGAACCCAGCACCACGGGGCCTGGCCCCAAGATACACGAATAAGTCAGAGGAAGGCAGGAGGGCCCTGAGGGTCTGTTGAGGGAAGCAGCAGCCCAGGAACCTCTCTCACTCAGGCCAGAGGTGAGCACAAAGGCCTGCCTTGGCTCACAGGTCCCAGTGCGCCCACCCAAACCCCAGCACGGACCAGCCATCCACAGGCACCCCACGGAGGAGAGAGACTAAGTCAGCAAAGACACATACACGCCTTTACCACAAGCACCCCGGACAAGGACATTTCCGAGAAGGGGCCCAAGACACCTAGGTAGCAAAGAGCCTGATCCCGGGACCAACCCACGACTCTGAGCTCCACTCGCTGAGGTCGTGGCACCGCCCCACAGCCTCTGAGTTCCACCCTCTCGGTGCCCGGGACCACCCCACAGACTCTGAGCTCCACCATCTGGGGTCCCGGGACCACCCCACAGACTCTGAGCATCACCGTCTAGGTTCCTAGTACCCCCCCCCCCACACACACACACACACAGACTCTGAGCTCCACCGTCTGGGCTCCCGGCATCACAAGAAAATCCCGGTTCAGGCACACCACAGCTAAAGGATGTGGGTCTCATGAGCAACAGGCCAGCAGCCCAGCTGTGTGTGACCCCCCCAGTTAAAAAGGGAAGGGGTGGGGCTGGAGAGATAGCACAGCGGGTAGGGCGTTTGCCTTGCATGCGGCCGACCCGGGTTCAATTCCCAGCATCCCATCTGGTCCCCCGAGCACTGCCAGGAGTAATTCCTGAGTGCATGTGCTAGGAGTAACCCTGAGCATCGCTGGGTATGACCCAAAAAGAAAAAAAAAGAGCCTGGGGGAGGGATGCAAGTGGCCAAGCACAAACCTTGCCCATGTGAGGTCTAGAGTTTGGTCCAAGCACCACCTACCCCCAGCAGAGTTGGGACTGGAGCCCTGTACATAGCAGTCACTATGGGAGAAGCCTGGGGCATGCAGGAACAGAAGTCCCAACTTCTGGGCTTGTGCAGGAAGGAAGGGGGGCAGGAGCTGGGGTGAGGAGGAGAGACAGAGCCCAGGAAGCTGTTAAGGGAGATGTCTGGGCACAACTCAGAGGATACACAGGAGAGGCGTCACCAAGACGACAGAGCAAGCCGATTCCCTGGGGGAGGGTCTGAGCACAACAGAGCTGCCCTGGGGGCAGCGGAAATGGGAACAGCAGAGGAAGGAGGCAGGATGAGGGTGCGGGAGGCCTGGGTGTGATCGCCAGCATCACCACGCAGCCACAGAGCATCAGCAGGTGAAGGCCCACACACACACCAGCACCACAAACACCACTGCAGAGACAGGCCTGCTCGGGACAGCAGCAACACGGGGCCGAGAGACAGGAGTTGGGCAGACCCTGGCAGGGGTCCCCAGAGCCTCACCAGGAGCCCGCAGCACCAGGGGAAAGTACCTCACCAGGACCCCTCCAGACAACAGGCCGATTCCAGAAGTTTCAGATGGGTTTCACAAACAACGGGGAAGGTCGGGGAGAGGGCAAAGCGTGTCTGTCTGGTGACATCAGTACCCACCACAGACTTCCTGTCTGCTCCTTCAGCGCCAGGGAGTCTCTCGCTCCTCGGTCACTCAGGAAGCGTTCACGGGAACACTCGTTCCTGAGCTCAGACTCTGGGGGCTTGGGGTCACATCCAGCTGTACGCAGGGCTTCTTCCTGGCTCTGAGCCCAAGAATCACTTCTGGCAGGATCACATGGTGGGGGGTCTGCTGTGCGGGTGCAAGGCCAGCACCCTCCTAAGTGACCTCTCTCTCCAGCCCCTCCCCGCTAAGTCCGTCTCACAGAAAGACACTGCAGCTAAGCAAGAAGGCTGCCTCGCAGCCTCCTTGCCTGGGCCCCTCCATATGCCCTTCTGTTCGACGCTCTGCGGCATAAAGCCAGGTGGCCGCGTCTCATAGTCAAGTCATTCTCTTTCCCATCTAACTGACCATTAGCCTCTTAGAAGAAACAAAACTGGAGGTTCCTAAAGTAAGACTCACAAGGGCCTGGACCTCAGAACTGGACTTCAAGCTCCGCACTCGGTCCCGGCCCAGCCAGGAGTCCCAAAGCAGCAAACCCCCAGACTCATACAGCTGGGCACACACTATCGCTGGAACAGGTCCTGGAGCTCCTAGGCAGTGCCAGGAAGCACAGCCCCACCCCCCCAAAAAAGGACAGAATGAAAGGAAAAAACGACTAACAAAAGGCAAACACATGCAAACACCTGACAAAATACAAATACAAACAGTGAACCTAAAAAGTGAGCTACTGATCCCTCAGGCTCCAAAGTAGTATCAAGGCATACTATCAACTAACTGTGTCCACAAAATTGTCTTCATTTTCATGCTGGGGAGATGGCTCCAAGTGCTGAAGTGAATGTGTTCTATGCAAGAGCCACGGTTCACCCCTAGTACTGCCATGACCCCAGCACTGCCAGGCACAATGCCCCAAATAACACTCTTTTATTTTCAAATCTCTTCTATTAATTGGAAAAGCTGAGAGGAGACTTTGCCAAAATGTTCACATTTGTTTTTCTTGACTCCTTCCCTTTCTTCTAGGGTCAGGGCTGGCACCAGGCTGGAATGGAGGGGTGTGTCCAGACGGGGCATGGCACCACGCCATTGGTATGCAGGGGGAGTCCAAGTGGAGCCGTAGCACTGGCATATAGGGGTGAGTCCAGGTGGAGCAGCGGCACTGGCATGCAGGAGTGAGTGAAGAGGGGAGGGGGGGGGCATGGCACTGTCGTGCAGGGATGGCACCAGACCACAAGGTTCAGCAGCACGACTATGGCACCATGGGTCTGCTAGCACCAAAGCCAGGGCCTGCACTTGGGGCATGTGGGCAAAACTTCAGGTCTCACAGTTGAAAGGCCAGAGCATTAGCCACTGGGCCACTCCCAGCCCCACTATGGGCATTTCTAAATAAAAAGTGGCCATCTAGACATTAAAAATATTTCAGGGGCTAGAGAGATAGCACAGCAGGTAGGGCGTTTGCCTTAAATGCGACTGAGCCGAATGAGATTCCCAGCATCCCATATGGTCCCCTGAGCACTGCCAGGAGTAATTCCTGAGTGCAGAGCCAGGAGTAAGCCCTGTGCATCGCCAGGTGTGACCCAAAAAGAAAAAATGGAAATATTTCATTTTAAAGCCTTTTATACTTAATCACTCTGTTTACTTGTGGGGGGAGGGCACACTCGGTGATGCTTATAAACTACTCCTGGCTCAGTGCTCATGAGTGACCCTAGACTTAAGACCATGTGATGCTGGGTACAGTACAACAAAGCTCAGGCCAGCCTTTGTGCTAGTTCTCTGGTCATACATGTAATCATCCTTCTTTGTTGGGGGAGGGGATCCAACCCGCAGTGCTCAGGAATCATAAACAGCTTCAGGGATCAACCCGGGTCAGCTGCATGGAAGGCAAGCGTTTTGCCAGCCCCCCCCCCCCCACTATAATCTTTTCTCTGCTGTTTTTGGTTCTTGTCTTTGGCCACACCCACCGGTGCTAGGGGTTATTCCTCACTCTGTGCTCAGTGATCACTCCTGGCAATACTCGGAGAATCTATGGGACGCCAGGGGTCAAACCTGGGTAGATCACAAGCAGGCAAGTGTTCTTCCATCCACTCTAGATCCCAATGTGTAATCATTTTTTTTTTGGGGGGGGGCACTTTTTGAGTCACAGCCCGCAATGCTCAGGGCTTACTCCCAGCTCTGCACTCAGGAATTAATCCTGGCAGTGTTTAAGGATTGAACAAGGACCGGCCGCATGCAAGGCAAATGCCATATCTGCTGTACTATCACTCCAGCCCCCACATGAAACCATTTAAAACTGAGGATTAGAAGACACAAATGGTACAAATTTAACTTACTGTGCACTCAACAACTTGGCTAGATCTCAAGGGCATTAGCTAAGTGGACAAAACCAATCACAAAGGTCACAGAGCAGATGACAATCTCGGACTGACATAATCCTAAAGTGATCAGGACTGCAAAGTCAGAGGCCAGGGGTGAGGGGAATTGGGGGGGGGGGAGGGCAGGGTACTGTGACAACAGAGGGAAGCAACAGGGAGAGCTGGATGGGGATGGAGCAGGCACAGACGTTTGGAGTCTGGTCTGAGTTTGGGAGCCATGCCCAGCAGTGTTCTGGGCTTACCTGTCACTGTGTTCAAGGATCATTCCTAGCAGGGCTCGGGGGACCCTCTGTAGTGCCAGCCATCAAACCCAGGTCAGCTACATGCCAGACAAGCCTCTTCCCCGCTGTCCTGTCCCTTTAGCCCCAAAAAGGCACAGATCCAAACTGCAGAAGTGGCAACAGCCCATCAGCTAGAATAGCACAGCACACACTGGGTGAGGCCTGCCCATGTCAACTTCTAGCCTGGAAACCATGCCACCATCATGAGGGGGGGCGGGGAGGTCTGGGCGGAGGGGAAGCAGCGACCTCTCCACTTTCTCTGAAACTTGCTGTGATCTATTATTGTTTCAGAATACAGAGGGGCTTTTTTTAATTGCCTCATACAGGGGCCAAAGTGATAGTACAGTGGGGAGGGTGCCTGCTTTGCACGCGGCCAACCTACATTTGATCCCGGCATCTCATATAGTCCCCTGAGTGCAGAGCCAGGAGTAAGCCCTGAGCCTTGCCGGGTGTGGCTCAAAGACCAAAAAAAAAATCATAATAATTGCCTCATACATATCTAATTTCATGTTCCACTTCAAAGAACCCAGAATAGAAACAGTACAGGAGACTCATCTGAGGAGAGCTTCTGCAGTTCAGAGCAGGATAATCCCATTCCTGGACTCGGGCTCAGAACAGGCCAAAGACTTATACCAAGACCAGTAAATACGCATATATGTTCCAAGAATAAAACCCTTCTAAGAGACCACGTGCTGTTACTCCTTAATCGACTCTGCAGCCCAGAGAAGTGTTAAACTTCTCAGCAAACGTTACATGAAAACATGAAGAGGGCTGGGGACAGGTCAGCGGTGGAGCAACAAGGCAAGTGCCCTGCCCGCTGTACCATCACTCTGACTAATAAAGAATTGTTCTAATGAGAGGAAAGTGATTCTACCGAACGACAAGTCACTAACCCAGGGTCAGTTCTGCCAATCCAAGGCACGATGGAGGCTGTGCTACAGGCGCACATCACCGTGACAGCTGCCCTGACCTGGGGGCAAGGCCTTCAGGAAGGGTTCGAGCATGAAATATCTAAGTAGCTCAAGAAACTCTGCACAACCGTGGTCCACGGCCAAGCTTGTCTCATATGAACTTACTTCTGTGCCAACATAAAACTTTTCCTTGGGGGCACTAAAACCTAGGTCTCTTCATTTATTCCTAGAAGGAGTCTGGAAGGCTTCCTTCTGCCTAGCAATCTGCATGTCTAAGAGAGCCAAGCTCGGTATATTTCAGTGAATTAATCAAAAGCCTAATGCGGTCAGTGTGAAAGTAGCGCGGTGGGTGATTTTCCTGTGCAAGCAGCAGGCCCGAGTTCAATCCCAAACACCACATACAGGTCCCTAAAGCACCACCAAGAATGATCCCTGAGCACAGAGCCAGGTGTAAGCCCAGAGCATTACCAGGTGTGGCCCCAAAACCAAACAAAAGAAAGTAAAATGGCCATGGCCACCACAGAGGCATAAAGGGTTTTTCTTCGTGTGACTCAGCACCAGCACTCAATTTTACATTCACAGCAAGATACTACACTCAAACTCAGCAGTCACTCAATTTGATGACTAAGACTCAAAAACTCACTAGGTCATGCCTTACTTGAACTATCTCACAATACGTATACTAATATAAATTCAATGATTGGAGTAGGAGCAACCGGACAGTGGGTACAGCAGGTAAGGAGCTTGCCTTGCACCTGGGGGAGCCAGGGTCAATCCCCAGAACCTGGTTTGGTCCTCCGAGCCCCACCAGGAGTGATCCCTGAGAGCAGAGCCAGGAGTAAGCCCTTGTACAGCTGAGTGTACCAAAAATCAAAATAAGACAATGACGAGATACCATCTCATACACACATCACAAAGAACAAAAACAAGTGGTACACAGGGAAATACACAGTAACTATTAAATAAAAGCAAATGTAGAAGGCCAGAGCAATAGTACAGTAGGGAGAGTGTTTGCCTTGCACACAACCAACCCGGGTTTGTGCTCCGGCATCCCATATGGTGCCCCGAGCACCGCCAGGATTGATTCCTGAGTGCAGAGCCAGGAGTAATCCCTAAGCATCCTCAGGTGTGACCCAAAAAGCCAAAAAAAAAAAAAAAGAAATATGAAAATAAACCCAAATCACGCCTGGTGGTGCCTCAGGGCTTACTCCTGCTCTGTGCTCAGGGATCACTTCTGGCAATGCTCCGGGAACCAAATGTGGTGGTGTGGATCAAACTGCAATCAGCAGCATGCAAAGTGAGTGGCGGCCCCACTGTTCATCTCTCCAACCACAGGCTCAATGCGTTCTTATCTAATGTCACATCACAACAACAACCCCACGATCTGTAACAACAACCCTGATGCTTAGCCGGACTCCCTTCCCACCCCCAAAACTTTAGGGAACACTTCAGTCACTCATGCTTTGCTGAGAAGACACAATTACCTGGCTTGACTCAGCACCAGGCAAGAGGGAGATTCCTGGAGAAATACTTGAGATGCTTGACCAGAGACAAGACAAAACACACACATGCTACGGAACACTTGCAAACACTCCATTTTGCTGGCTCTAAGAAGCTCCAAAAGTAGCATTCTATTCTTAAGGCTAATGCAGCACACAGTGCCAAGTGCAAGAGTGGAACCGGAAGTGGGCTTTGAGCAAGTGAGGAGGGAGAGGAGGAGGAGGGTGAGGAAAAAGAACCACCACCCTGCACAGACCCTGGTTCAATCCCAAGAACCAAATATATGCCCCACCCCAACCCCTTGGCCCAAAGTGATCCTTGAGCACTGGATATAGCCCAAAATGTAGCACTGTAGCACTGTCCTCCCATTGTTCATCGATTTGCTCGAGCGGGCCCAGTCACGTCTCCATTTCTCCATTGTGAGACTTTTTGTTACTGTGTTTGGCATATTGAATACGTCATAGGTAGCTTGCCAGGCTTTGCCATGCAAGATACTCTCGGTAGCTTGCTGGGCTCTCCGAGAGGGGCGGAGGAATTGAACCTGACTTGGCCGGGCTGGCTGTGCACAAGGCAAACGCCCTACAGCTGTGCTATCGCTCCAGCCTAGCCCAAAATGTAAAAAAAAAAAAAAAAAAAAAAAAAGAATGTGACTACAAGTGCAACTCGTTATTAGCTTCAGTATAAAAACTGTACAGATTTTTTTATAGCTGATAAAATGTTTTCCCTTTGTTTTTGTCTTGCTTTCTCCGGCAATACCCAGCAATGCGCAAGGGTTACTCTTGGCAGCGCTCCGGGGACCATATGGGATGCTGGGGGTTGAACTCAGGTCAGCTACATACAAGGCAAATATCCTCCACACTGAACTATCTCTTCGGTCCCACGCTAATAAAATTCTTTGTAGAGAAAGCAATTTTCTAAACGTGTTCACAGCTTTTTGAAATGTTTCTAAATATCCAATGTTTTAGCTTATTAACTGGTGCTGCAAATTTGTGAAAATGAGCATCCTATAAACTTTGGGGTTTCGTTTTTTTTTTTTTAATTTTGGTTTTTTGATCATACACAGTGATTACTCCTGGAGGGCTCTGGGGACTATATGGGATGCAAGGGATTAAATCAGGGTCAGCAAGTGTCTACTGTATTTGGTCTTTTACTCATAAACCTTGGATTTTTTTTAGACCATTGCATTTATAATATTTTTAAATAGTAATAAAGCTATGTATGTTTCAAAGAAAAGTAGATCTCTCACTCATTTGCAAACAAAAATAACAGAATAGTTCAGAGAAATGCTATTACTCACTAGTTCCTGAAAAGCTTGCAATTACCACAGTAAATGAAAACATTGGCACCTAAGCTCAACACTGTTTCCATATGCTGATATGAAAAATCTGAACTCAGTAAGACTAGTCATAAGCAGAAGCAAGTTAAAACTGAACAGAAACACAAACACAGTTGAGATAGACCCTGAAAAACACTCCCACTCCCTGCACCCCACAAGGAGTAATTCCAGGAGGAACCCCTGAGCCTCAGCAGTGTAGCCCCAAGGCCCCCCCAAGAAAATACAAACAAAGGATGTCAGCTTCTATGTCAGTTTCCACAGGAAATCAGACTACAGGTCTGGCTGATTCAGGAGTCCCTCAGGAACAGACACCAAACGACGGTTTCAGACGAGAACCCCTGTGCGCAAAGTGGAGAAACCCACAGAGCTAGATGCCCCCTGCACCCGCAAAGGGCGGCAACTTCAGGGCATGCACAGTGCGCACCTCCTGGCCCAGCACAGAAGGCAGTTCTGGCTGCAAGAGGCCAAACTCCAAGTGGACACCAGCCGGCCGCTCTGCGCACAGCCCACACAGCCCGACACTGTCCACAGCCCCATCAGCCCAAGACCCACCGCAGACCCACCTGGATGTCGGTCTTCAGCCATTTGGAGTCGAGTCGCGCCTGTGCGGCCAGGTAGAAAGATTCGGCGGGCATCTTCCCTTGGCGGAGCTCCCGCTCCAAGCCTGTGGGCGAAAGTGCCTCGTCGGAGACCCAGAGCCCCTTCCAATTCCGATTTCCTGAGGACTCGGGGCAGGGGAAGCAGAGGCTGTAAGGAGCGCGCACAGGGAGGCTCCCATCCACACACACGCATATGTGAGGGGAGCATGGGGAACACAGGGAGGCCCATCTGCAGGCGCAAGGTGCAGAGAGCACAGGAACAGGGGGAGCACGGAGAGGGCTGTCCGGAGCACTGGGAGGTCCATGTGTATGCAGGGGCCGGGAGCACAGGAAACCCGTCTGCACACAGGTGTGGGGAGCACCGGGGGACCCGTCTGCACGCAGGTGCCTGGAGCACCAGGGTGACTTGTCTGCACCGGGCGGCCCGTCTGCATGCAGGCGCCTGGAGTACCGGCAGGTCAGTCTGCATGCAGGCGCGAGGAGCACCAGAAGCTGTCTGCACACAGGTGTGGGAAGCACCGGGAAGCCCATCTGCACACAGGTGCCTAGAGCACTGGGAGGCGAGCACCAGGAGGCCCTTCTGCATGCAGATGGCTGGAACACCGGGAGGCCCATCCACATGCAGGTGCGAGGAGCACCGGAAGGCGTCCACATGCAGGTGCGGGAAGCACTCGGAGCCCTGCCTACAGGTGCAGGGAGCACCGGGGGGGCCGTGTGCACATAGGTGCGGGAAGCACAACGAGGCCCGTCTTGCAAGCAGGTGCCTGGAACACCGGGAGGCCCGTCTGCAGGTGCGGGGAGCATCGGGGGCCCGTGTGCTCGCAGATGCGGGGAGCACGGGCGGGCCCGTCTGCAGGCAGGTGTGAGGAGCATCGGAAGGGCCCCCCCCTCCCATCTGCAGGCAGGTGCCTGGAGCACCGGGAGGCCCGTCGGCTGGCAGGTGCTGGCGGCCCCGCCGCTCCTCCTCCCGCCGCAGCGAGACCCTGAGGGCGGCGGTCGCAGCCACCACAACGTCAGCCCGCGGGGCCGCCGAGTGCTCGCAGACCACGGCGCCAACGACGGGCACCGGGAGACCGTGCGGCGCGGTGCGGGCGCGGGCCCGCATCACCGCGCCCGCAGCCCGCAGGTCCCCGACAGCCACCGGGGATGGAGGAGCCGGGACCAGCCGCAGGCGCCCCGCGCCACCCCGCACAGGCCCGGCCCAGCAGCGACGCCCGCCCGCCCTCGGCCGGCGCCCCCGGGGCAGCACCTGACGCGCGGCGTCTCGGCGGCCGCCGGCGGGCGGCGTCAGGTCGCAGCCTCCAGCCGCCGCTGGCTCGGCCGGCGCCCGCGATCCCGGCGCCTCTCGCGGCCGAGGGGCGGGCCGGCGCTGACGCCCGACCAATCGCGGTGCGGCGGCTCCGCGGGCCTAGCCAATGGAAGAGGCGGGTCCTCTCGACCCACCTCCCGACCCCGCCGCTTCCTTCAATCCCGCTCCGCTTCTTCCTACTCGGCCCCTGCAGTCCAGCCAACTACGAGCTCCGGGAGGCGGGACTTCCGCTGCACGCACACACGCACGCACGCTGGGACCGTGCTCCTCCGCCCGGCGCTCCTGCAACGCGATCCTCGCAGGGATGCTCGGAGCCCAGGTGTGACAGCGTGCTGGGCGTCGGCTCCCTGTCAGCCTGCCCACCCTCCCCCCCACCCCCGGTGCTCGGGCCTTATATTTAAAAGGACTGAGGTTATACAAAGTTTGTTCTCTGACCCTAGTATTAATCCACCAGTCCTTTACAATGAGAAATTGTAAAGAAAATAAGAGTATTTTGAATTGAGTAAAAAAAAAAAGAGCATCAAAGTTTGCGGGAGGGGCTGGAGCAATAGCACAGCGGGTAGGGCGTTTGCCTTGCACCCAGACAACCTAGGTTCGATTCCCAGCATCCCATATGGTCCCCTGAGCACCGGCAGGAGTAATTCCTGAGTGCAGAGCCAGGAGTAACCCCTGTGCATCTCCAGGTGTGACCCAAAAAGCAAAAAAAAAAACCCAAAAGTTTGCAGGAGGCATTTAAAGTGATTAGTGACATGTACAACATTCACTTCCTATCTTAGAATAGGAGATGGAGCTACAATAAATCTGATAGTAAAGGGGGTAGAGCGCTTGCCTTGCATGGGACCCTCTCGGTTCAAAGGCATCCCAATGGTCCCCAGAGCCTGCCAGGAGTGGGCCGGTCCCACTTTGATTCCCGGCATTTCATACGGTTCAGGAGCACCTCCAGGAATGATTCCTGAGTGAAGAGCCAGGAGTAAGATCTGAGCAACACTGGGTGCAGCCAAAAAAACAAAATAATAAAAATAAAAATAAATCTGGCCTGAAAGGTAAGCCCTACTCCTGGTTCTGCACTGTGGTATCACTCCTGGTGGGCATGTAGGATCATATGGGGAGATTCCCCTCATGTTCTTTTACTTTCTTTTTTCTTTTTTTTTTTTTTTTGCTCACATCCGGGGATGCACAGGAGTTACTCCTGGTTCATGCACTCAGGAATTACTCCTGGCGGTGCTTGAGGGACCATATGGGTTGCTGGGAATCGAACCTAGATCGGCTGCGAGCAAGGCAAACGCCCTACACTGTGCTATTGCTCTAGCCCCTCCCCTCATGTCTTGAGGAATCTCCCCCACTGTTTTTCATAGGGGCTGAGAGACCCATCCATTCCCCTGCAAAATTGACTGCCTTACGCCAGGAAACCAGGAGGGGGAGCACCATTCATAGTGGGCAGGGAGAAACACAGCACACTTCTGATTATATTCCTACAAGAACAATTCTAGGCTAAGCTACTACATAGCTTCGTTCCTCGGCAGTTCAAGGCAAACATCTTTCCTGGAGCTCCTTCTGAGAGATTCAGTCTGTGGGTTTGTTTTCTCATACCAAGGATGTCAGGCTGAGATGGGCAGTAAGACGGGCAGTGAGGACGAGGGGTTCCATATCAACAGGACCAGCATTCTAAAACTCAACCTTTAGTTCCCAGCATACTTCTTCCTCCTCTTCCATGTCCTCTCCTCTTCCTCGGCTTCTTCCTTCTTCTCCACCTCTCCCCCATCCCGGGTGGGCTGCATGTATGGCAAGCACCCTACCTGCTGTACTAAGACTCTGGCCCCCAAATCAGCATGATTATGTCCTGAAAAAGAATTTCAATCTGAGGGGCTGGAGTGATAGCATAGTGGGTAGGGCGTTTGCCTTGTACATGGCCGACCAGAGTTCAATTCCCAACATCCCATATGGTCCCCTGAGCACCGCCAGGAGTAATTCCTGAGTGCATGAGCCAGGAGTAACCCCTGTGCATCGCCAGGTGTGACCCAAAAAGAAAAAAAAAGAATTTCAATCTGAAATGGAACCAGGGATCATAAAACGGAACACCTCAGATATCTGCCCTGAAAAATGAAACTCAAGAACTTAGGCATTGTGGTCACTGAGACCAGTTCCTTTCTGCATAGTTTACAGAGAGTGGAAATTTACTGCTTTGCCTATGAACCAAAGAAGCAGAGAAAGGTCAAAGTTGATTGTGCCCACACATGACATGAAGCAAACCAACCCTACCTCGGTGTACAAAGCCCAGAGCTCTAAAGAGCAAGGCATCCAGTGAGGTTCAGAGGTATTTCCTTACAAAGCAGCTTATGTAATGAAATGAGACCTTAGAACTTTATCCTCCAGTGATGCACCGTGTCAGAGTTTCTGAACCACCTATCCCCAAATCTGCCTGACACTTCCTGTAGCATGCCAGAGCAGACCTGTCCAAAGTCTAATTCCTTCACAACTGCCAAATAAGCTATTTTGACCAGATCGAATTTATCTCAGTTTATTCTTTATTCAGGTCAGCAGTAGCAAACTGATTATGACCTATTAAATAAGTTGGAAGGTGTATGTGTTCTAACTAGAAACAATATGGGTGGGGAAATAAGAAAAAACAAGGTAGGGGCTGGAGCAATAGCACAGCAGGTAGGACGTTTGCCTCGCACGCCGCCAACCCAGGTTTGATTCTCAGCATCCCATATGGCCCCCTGAGCACCGCCAGGGGTGATTCCTGAGTGCAGAACCAGGAGTAACCCCTGTGCATCGCCAGGTGTGACCCAAAAAGCAAAACAAAAAAAAAAAAAGCAGGTTGGGGTGAGAGGTGGAGAAATCTTTAAGTAACTATTTCCTGCTGTGATTGTACAGATTTCATCAGTAACAAACGAAGAACTTAGAACCTGGGGGGGGGCGGGGGGAGAGCATCTCGGGTAAACAAAATTCTGGAGCGACATTAAACTAAAGTTTACCCGAGATATCCTCCCTATCCCTGTGTCCCATCACCCAGCCCTGTCCCCCACCCCCCACCACCTGCGCCCTCCCGGCACCTGCGCCCCTGAGGCCGCCGCCCACAGTGCCTTGCTCAGAGACTGCCTGCCTTGTGAGCCCGGGAAGGTCTGGACTCCCCTGGCCTTCCAGTCGGTGTCCTGGCCTTGTTCCCCACATCTACGCGGATCTTTGGGGCGGCCACCTCCCTACTAACGTCCCAGCCCACCCCTCGTGTCTAGGATCAGTGGATCCAGGACCGACTGTCCCCATTCCGGGCATTGATCCCCGCCCCGGCCCGGCCTTCCCAGCGCGCACAGCGCCCCCAGCCCGCACCCCCAGTCCGCACAGCGCCCCCAGCCCGCACCCCGAGCGCGCACAGCGCCCCCAGCCCGCACCCCCAGTCCGCACAGCGCCCCCCAGCGCGCATCCCCAGTCCGCACAGCGCCCCCCGCGCGCACCCCCAGTCCGCACAGCGCCCCCCGCCCGCACCCCCAGTCCGCACAGCGCCCCCAGCCCGCACCCCCAGTCCGCACAGCGCCCCCCAGCGCGCATCCCCAGTCCGCACAGCGCCCCCCCCCGCGCACCCCCAGTCCGCACAGCGCCCCCAGCCCGCACCCCCAGTCCGCACAGCGCCCCCCAGCGCGCATCCCCAGTCCGCACAGCGCCCCCCGCGCGCACCCCCGCGCGCACCCCACCCCCAGCCGCGGGCGCAGGCGCAGGCGCAGGCGCGGGCCGGCGGGCGGGATGGGGACTGCGGCGGCGGCAGCGGCTGCGGCCGGGGAGGGGGCGCGGAGCCCGAGCCCCGCCGCCGTGTCGCTCGGCCTGGGCGTGGCGGTGGTGTCAAGCCTGGTGAACGGCTCCACGTTCGTGCTGCAGAAGAAGGGCATCGTGCGCGCCAAGCGGCGGGGTAGGCCGGCCGGGGATGCGGGGGCCTGCGGGGCGCGGGGCGCGGGCGCGCGCTGGGAGCCCAAGTGGCCGGTCGCCCCTATAGGTGCGAGCACTGTCGCCGCCGCCGCGCCTGAGAGCGTGCTTGGACAAGCTCGGGCTCCGTATTTCTCCCGCCGCCCCCCGGGTGTCCCCCGATGTGCCCCCAGAGGAGCCACGGGCTGTGTCTGCGTGTGGCGCGGCCCGGGGCCGCCGGCTGGGCTGGAGAGGTGCGGGGATCCGGGGAGAGGGTGCCTGCCTGTCCCGGCCGAGGCCGTTGTTAGCACCGGGTGGAGCCCAGTGCGCCGGCCGATTAGAGGGCGAGCCCCAAATGGGCCACCCCCGAAGGCGTTTCTGCAGCCCAGGCCTGGAAAGGCAGTGCCCAGCGTCCCTGGGATGGTCAGGTGCAGGCGGGCGCCCGAGGAAGGTGAGAGTCTCCCCCAGCAGCGATTACGCTCAGCTCAGGTTCCCGAAGGCCAACGACCCCTGCCTAGCTCTCAGGCCTTGAGCCGGGTGTGTCTTCAAGAAGGAGACACGGGACCTGGGTGTCGGAGGAATTAGTGTTCCGGGCGGAGGGCCCATCGCCACCAGCAGAGCTGTGAGCAGCCTCTGAAAGCCGCTGGGTGTGGCCCCAGAAAGAACAGGAAAGAATCAGCCTTTGAGGAGAGCAGGGCAACTGGATGTCTGAAGCACAGACACTTGCCCCAGGGCCCCCCTCTGCCCTCCGTGTGACCCTATGGCCCCAGCACCTGCAGCCAGAGAACTGTCCAGCCCGGTTGGCTGAGTATGGCCGAGAGTGACCAGCTGGACCCTGCAGCGCTGGGGGATAGTGCGTGCTTGGGGGACCTTGCGGTGCCAGAAATTAAGCCTGGGCTGAGTGGCCCCTGTGCCATCTTCTAGACCCTCCGTGTCTCTTAAAATTCGTTGTGGGAGTCTTCCCAAGCAGTGGTCAGGAACCCAGGGGGGCCTCCCAGTGAGTCGGCACCAACAGCTTTGCACAGTTGAATTCCAGGGCCTGAGGATGTGCTTCCAAAGTGCTGGGCCCCTAAGGCTACAGCCTGTGATGTCCAGGGGCACGTGATAACAGAAAGCAAATTAGTTTAGGGCACGTGCCCGCACCCCTATACTCTCTCCCTGGTCCCATTTTCCTCTTCTTGTTCTTTCGATTTTGGATTCGGGGCCACACCCCGTGGTATTCAGGAGCTAACTTTCAGAGGTGCTGTTGTGGACAGAACCCCGGATTCTCTGAGCGGAACTTGAGCTGCTGCTGGCCAGCTTTCTCATGGAAATCATAGTTCTTTCCGTTCCTGTGAGTGTAAGTGCCCAGATGCTACTATAGTTTCATTTATTCGGTGCTCAGCCAGTATAGACACTTAGGGTTTGATTGTCAGACTCATTGTCTAAGTTTTTTTATAAATTGACTCAATCTAGCCAATCGCTCGATGTGCTTGATAGCATTTTGCTGTTGTTATTTTTTATTTGGGGGGTTACACCCGTGGGTGCCCAGGACTAACTCCTGGCTCTGCCCTCAGGGATCACTCCTGTTGGGCTCTGGGGACCATATGTGGTGCCTGGGATCGAACCTACGTCAGCTACATGCAAGGCAAGCGCCTCCCCCGCTGACTGTCGCTCCAGCCTTTCTTTAAGAACTGAAGTTTCTTAGTGCTGGCCATTCTGTGAACCGCCTTCCTGCCGCAAATGGTTCCTTCCCCACCAGGATGCCCTCGGCAAGCTTCTTGTGGCCATTGTTTTTATCTTGTGGGAGTGGAAACAGGACTACAGAGGACAGGGGTTGGCACTCAGGGGTCTTGGTGAACTCATGATGGCAGCTGGAGGACATCAACTCAGCTTCAATGGAAGAGTTTGGAAAGGAGGCTGGAGAAATGCTCCAACTGCTGTATGGGTGGGGCCCTCTGGGCTCAGTGCTCAGGACCGCATGCACCCCTGAGCCCGTGGGAGTGATTCCCAAACTTAGAGCTGGGATTCGGCTTCTGGACATCTGGCTATACCCCGCCAAAGCGAGGCCCACGGAAACAGATCACCATGAGGAAAGGAGACCCTGAGCTGCAGAGCTCAGCTGGGCACCCACAGAAAGTGGGCCATCGGGACCTGGGCCTGTGGAATGTGGGGGGCCACTGCTGACAGGTTGTCCATGGTGTGGGTGTTGGCAGCTGAGTTTTGGAGTCTGGGTGGGGACAGGCTGGGAGGCCAACTGCCCAGATGGCTGGTCAGTGCTGCTCCATGCCTTGGCCTGCACCCACGGCCTCCCCTGTGTACACAGTCCAGGAGAAGGCATGCCTGCATGTGCTGCCGAGACAAGGAACATGTGAGAGTGTGTGTGTGTGTGTGTGTGTGCGTGTGCGCACATGCATGTGTGAGTGTGCGTGTGTGCGCGCATGTGTGGACCTGTGCTTGTGTGCACATGCTTTGTGTGAGCGTGTGTGCACGTATGGACACAACGCACCCCAACTGGCCTGCGTGACCAGGGTGAAAAGGGGGCGTGCCAGAGGGCTCCTAGGGGCCCCAGTTTCTCAGAACTTGATCACCTGCGTCCTCCTCTGAGTAAGAGAAACCAAATTCCTGCCCAACGGCGACACTTGATCTGAGCCCCACGCCCCGGGTACACCTGTGGCCAGAACTGAGCCGGTGCCAGCCGTGGTCTGAACAGGCGGTCCCTGGTTCTGTCAGCACATGTAGAGCATGAGGAAGAGCCACCAGAGGTGCCTGCCTCTCAGCCCTCCCGCTGTCCCGGCTGGAGACGACTCTGACCCTGTCTGCCCCCTCGCCCTCTCTGAGACCTTGTGGACTCTGAAGCTGGGTCACGTCCCCATTTCTTACCCCCAGGCGGTCGGACCCCCTCCGAGGTAGCTGCTCCAGACTTGCACCCCCCCAACTCCATTCTCCTGACTCACTGGGGGTTTCCTGGGGTCAAGAGGAGGGTGACCATCCCAGGAACCCAGAGGGAGCAGGAGGCCAGAGAGGACAGCGGGATGGTGCTTGCCTGGCTCACGGCAGACCTGGGTTTAATCACTGGCATCCCATAGGGTCCCCAAGCCCTGCCACCAGTCATTACTGAGTGCAGAGCCAGGAGTAAGCTCTGAGCACCCCTGGGTGTGGCAAAGAAAAAGAGAGAGAGAGAGAGAGAGAGAAGCCGGGAGTGCAGGAGCGGGGGGAGGGGGGATGTGTCCGGGGCTCAGACCCCACTCAGGCTGTTCTGCAGCGTCAGCCTTGCCACCCTCATCCCGGGCACGGCCGAGTTCCAGGTCTTTGGCAAGTGCGCTCGCCAGGGCACGCATTCAGCTCAGTGTGCCTCTGGCTTGGTGAATGGAACCATTCTCTTAGGGTTTGATTGTCATAGTCATTGTTGTCTTCTTGTTCTTCGTATTCTTGTTCTTCTTCCTCTTCCTCCCCCTCCTCCTCCCTTCTTCCTTCTTCTCTAAAATAATACTCTCTACTGAATACCGTCGCACAAGCTTTGTGGGTCCTTTTCATTGGCCAGCTGCCTCCAATTTGCTGCTAAGTGGTAAGGCTTTTCCAGCCCGCCTCTTCCTATATATAGCTGTGTTTCCTGCCCATATATAGCTCGCCAGCTTGATTTCCAAAAATGTCCTCTGCCCACCATTCCCTGCAGCAGTGCCAGGTCCTGTCTCAGTGAGTGGAGCTTTCCACAGGGGCTTGAAATGCTTCAGCCCTCATTTGGGGCGCCTTCGCCTCGGGGCCTTTCTAGAAGTCCTGAGGGCAGCCCCTGGCTTGGCAGGTCTGGACTGCAGGAGTAGCAAACACTGGGCAGTTATAAATAGTCATCGCCTGTCCCAGATGCAGCCGCCTTGACGTCTGCCATCTTCTGGGTGGGGATGGCCTTGATCTCTGCCAAGGAGATGGAGCTAGAGGGAACTTAACTCTGCAGTTAAGACAAGTCTTTAGGGGACCAGAGCAATAGTACAGCGGGCGGGCGCTCGCTTTGCCTACCCAGGTTCGATCCCAGCACCCCATAGGGTTCCCTGAGCCCCACTAAGAGTGATCCCTACTGGGAGTGATCCCTGAGCATAGAGCCAGGCGTTAGCCGAGCACAGCCAGGTGTGGCCCCAAATGAAAACCCAACAGGCATAAAAAAATTCCCCCATCGTCTATGTCGTTCGTGAGCCCTAGCTGTGCTCTCTGATCTGAATTTTCTCTTTTCCAGGGACCTCGTACCTGACTGACATTGTGTGGTGGGCGGGCACCATTGCAAGTAAGTTCCCTGGGCTTGTCCATGTCTAGCAGGGTCCTTGCTATGGCAGCGCCAGAGCGGGTAAGATGCGTCTGGCCAGAATCTGGGCCAAGCATGGGGGGCAGAAGGCAGTGCCCCCGCTTCTGGGAGGCACAGCCTCTACTCCGCTGCCTGGCTCTCACCTCGCTGCAGGTTTGCTAACCCCGGGCCACAGCCAGCAGAAAGCCTTCGTTTCTCTGGGCCTGCTTCCTGGGGTACGCGGGCTTGTCCCCGATTGGCTCTGAGGTCCTGGGCTGCCGTGTTCAGTCACAGAAGGAAATCAGACTTGAAACGTCAATATGGGCAGAGGGAAAGGGGATGTGCGAGAGCAGCAAGCTGGCCGCCGTATTGACAGGAATTCCAGAACTCCAGAAATCCCTTCCCCGGAAGCTCCTCCCTGCTCCCCTGGGGTGGCCCAGCCCCAGGCCCCACAGCCAAAAGGGCAGCCCTGGCCACAGGATCCTGCAGACAGGCTCTTTAGGGAGAGAGGAAGCCCAGCTGCTTCTGGCCCCCAATGCTGGCCTGGGGGAATGGCAGGAGGGTGCCCCCTCCCCTCCCCAGGTTCCTTTCACTGACCCACAAGTAAATGGACACGTGAGAGATTCACCAGACAAAAGGCGAATGCCGTTTCCTGTCCGTGACCCAGGGGAGAGAGGACCGGGTGTGTGAGATCAAAGCAGCTACTTTGGAGTTCTGGGGCAGAGAGGCCGTACATCTGAAGAACAGACAAGGACAGAGAAGTGCTGGAAAGTTCTGGCTTGGGCAACTCTGCAGACCCTGTGAATGCAGCTTCTGGCCTGTCTTTGTGGATACAGAGTTTCTGCAGGAAGGGCACCGAGGGGCAGAAAGGATGGGGTGGGAGGACACTCCCACTCTGGGAGCACGGAGAGCTTTGGCAGTTCTTTCCTCAAGTCAAGGGGGTCAGTGCATGGCGTTGACCCCCACAGCATCCGAGGGGGCCACAGATGATCTGGCCTTGCACCTGGCCAGCAGGCCCCACAGTGCCTCCTTCCGATTAGCAGGGTTTCAGCCCTGCCCAGTGCAGCCCCTTCCTCGCCCACTCGCACTGACAATGTGCCCGTGATTCTCTCCACAGTGGCTGTCGGCCAGATTGGAAACTTCCTGGCGTACACGGCCGTCCCCACTGTGTTGGTGACACCCCTAGGTGCCCTTGGAGTGCCATTTGGGTGAGTGCGGGCTCTGGGATGTGGGGCCGAGCGTGTGGTTTAGAGCAAAATGTTTTGGGCTGGAGAGAGAGAAGAGGGCTAAGGCACTTGCCCACATGAGGCTGACCCCCGCGATTCCCGGCACTGCCAGGAGTGACCCAGAGCACTGCTGGGGGTGTTCCAAAAACCCCCAACCCCTGCCCTCCCCCCAGAAAAATTCATTTTCTGTGTTTTTGTTAAAATAATAAAAGTTGAGTCTGGAGAGAAAGTACAGGGGGGAAGGCTCTACTTTGCACACAGCCAACCCTGAGCACAGCTGGGTTTGGTCTTACTCACCCCCGCCTCTTTTTCCCCACCCTGCCCGCCAAAAGAAGACAGGATAGAGGGCTGAAGAGAAAGTGCAGTGGGGAAGCAGTCAACACACGTCCTGTCCTAGCGCCATGTGTGGTTCCCCAAGACCCACCAGGAGTAGTGATCCCTGAGTGCAGAGCCAGGAGTAAGCCCTGAGCACCAACGGTGTGGCCCCCGAACTGAAAACCTAAGAGAAGGGGCTGGAGTGATAGCGCAGCGGGCAGGTCGTTTGCCTTGCATGTGGCCGACCCGGGTTCAATTCCCAGCATCCCACATGGACCCTGAGTACCGCCAGGAGTAATTCCTGAGTTCAGAGCCAGGTGTAACCCTTGTGTATCACTGGGTGTGACCCAAAAAGCCAAAAAAAAAAAAAAACCTAAGAGCAGAGCTCCCAGAAGACTCAGCGACCCCATTTTTTATTATTATTATTTCTTTTTATTGAATATGGCGATAGCACAGCGGTAGGGCGTTTGCCTTGCATGCTGCCAACCCGGCCGACCCGAGTTCGATTCCTCCGCCCCTCTCGGAGAGCCTGGCAAGCTACCGAGAGGATCTCGCCCGCACAGCAGAGCCTGCCAAGCTCCCCGTGACGTATTCGATATGCCAAACACAGTAACAACAAGTCTCATGATGGAGACGTTACTGGGCCCGCTCGAGCAAATCGATGAACAACGGGAGGACTGTGATCACCGTGATCCATGAGATAGACCACTACAAAGCTGTTCGTGATTGGGTTTCAGTTATATAATGGTCCAACACCCATCCCTCCTCCAGTGTACATTTCCCACCACCAGAGTCTCCCATTTCCCTCCCTCCATCCCCCAACACTGTCCCTCCCCCCACCACCTGCCTCTATGGCAGGCCCTTTTCTTCTTTCTGTCTCTCCTTTTGTGCATTATGGTTTGCAATACAGGTACTAAGAGGTCATCGTGTTTGTTCAGGGCATTTGTGTAAACTCACACAAAGGGGGCTCGGCACCCACACAGCGGCGGTGGCTCTATCTCTCCCGCCGCCCGCGTTCGGTAGTCTCACCCTTCTCCCACCCCGGAGAGGTCGATGGCGATGGTCAGGCGGAGGAAGGAACGAGGGCCAGGCTGGTAGGTATTAGTCGTAGTTTATTCTGATTCTCTCCTCATCTGTCTCTGCTCCCTCTCTCCTTCTCTCTCTGCTCCCCATTCTTCCTCCCCCAGCTACTTCATTCTCCTTCTCCATTCCCCTTCATCCTCCTCTTCCTTCTGATCCTCTCTGAACCTCTGCTTCTTCCTTCTCCCCCAGCCCGCTCCTACAGTACAGTTAAATCCTCTCTCCATGAGGAATTGGGGAAACAATTACATAGGTGCGGTCACAATCAATAGGGGTAGAGATCAACAAGGGTAGAAATCTTAGCCTCAGGGAAGACCGCTCCTAGGACAGATCCTTCCTCAGCAGGAGGACCCACCCTAGAGCAGAATCCCACAGGCGTGCCTCTCCTCTCCTTGTCCGACAAGCATACAAGAATATAATATAAATCATTTTGTATGGATACAGTAAGAAATATCTTAAACTTATAGAATTGCTCTCCTAGGGCCATCTCGATCTCAGACTAAGGTGCTCAGGCCAGATAGTCTTTCCCACCCCTAGCAGGATCCTAGTCTTGTCGTTACCTTTGGATCATGACAGCATTTGTCTATGATCAAACTCTTATAGTTAAGAATCCTGACACTTTGGCCTGGTCCATTTCGCTGCCAGGGTAGCTCACTGCTTGCCCTGGATCCATTCAGTCCCTCGTCGGGACCCTGCTTTTGGGGTGTTAGGAACTAAGGGCAACTGAGGCTTAAGTCGAGAAAGCAGATGCCCGGGAGTGAATAATATTCAAGGCCAATCAAATCCTAAGTTACAAAGCATAATGTTAACGGTCCTTCTGTATCTACACAAAAAGGATATTACTTAAGGTAAACTATTCATAAGGCATAAGGAGAGGAGAAAGGCAATATTTCACTCATACATATAAAATCATAGATTTCTTGGAAACTGATCTTACAAATTAACAAAGTCTGATTAAGGGGAAAGCTGATTAACTGGGTGGGAAGGAGAGCATAGGGAAGACTGTTTACATGTTTACATGTAAACACAATGGAAGTGGAAGTGCTTCAGGAGCACTGTGATGGGTGTAACCAGATTGATGGGTGTAACCAGATAAACCTAAGCTTCTTGAAGGACAAAGCAATGTTACCCAACAGGCATTCAGTATTTTTATCAGGAAGGTAAGGCTGGGGTAGCTTTTTTTTTTTTTTGGCTTTTTGGGTCACACCCAGTGATGCACAGGGGTTACTCCTGGCTCTGCACTCAGGAATCAACCCTGACGGTGCTCAGGGGACCATATGGGATGCTGGGAATCGAACCCAGGTTGGCCGCGTGCAAGGCAAACGCCCTGCCCACTGTGCTCCAGCCCCTGGGGGTAGCTTTTTTAACTGGGTGGCAGCTTTGGGGTGTGGACACGACTGCCGAGGCTTCCGAAATTACAGGAAGGTGGGGGGAAGTAGCCTATCCCAACTCCAAGAAAACCTGCAGATTTCAATCACAAAACCCTCATTCCCCAATTTTCAGCAGATTATATCCATTGAGGTCTGTCCGAGACAGTGGAGACTTGCCAGGAGCATGGTGGTGATTTTGAATTGTGGAAGCAAGCGGCTGTCAGAGGCTCTGCTTGGGCAGGCACCAGGCCGACCCACCCCCGCTCCAATTTACCCTGGTCTTTTCAGCCTTGTGCAGGTGTGAAATTAACTGTGGCTTTTGATCTCTTTCTAGATTTATTTATGGGTTTCTGAAGCAAGGCCAATAAATAAGCTTGTATAGCGGAGCCAGAGGTGGTTTGTGGGCCTTGCTCCTACATACCTAACTTTTGGCCGTTTAATTTCTCGGGAAACTTGGTCCCGAGTTGTTGGGTCTGGCCAGAGGCACGGTGGCAGTTGTGGGAGTATTCGGAAGCCTTCAGTTTCTCATGCACTTGCCCCACAGGTATAGGTCGACCTGCTGTCAGCATCACACCACCAAGAGACCCCACTTCTTGGCATCTATCCCAAGAACAAAAAACATCAGTTTGAATAGCTCTGTGCTCACCTCTGTTCACTGCAGTGCTGAGTAAAATAGGCTATGGAAACGACCCAAACGTTCGATGACAGATGGGTGGCCTATGTACATAATGGAGTATCATGAAGCGTCAGGAAAAGCTGCAGTCCTGCAGTTCACTGCAACCTGAACGTTTGCACAGGGTGTGAGACATGGAGCAGGTCTCTTTCTGCATGTGGCTGACCCGTTTTCCCAGCACTGCTTGTTGAAGAGGCTTTCTTTGCTCTGATACATGCACTCGGCTCCTTGGCCATAGATAAACTGGCCATAAATCTGAGGGTTTTATTTCTGGGCTCTCAATTATGTTCTGTTGGTGTGAGAGTTACCTTTTTCCAGTACCACTCTATCTAGATTACATAGCTTTGCAGTAGAATTCAGTGTCAGAAAATTCAATTTCTCTCATCTTTTTTTTTTTTAACCCTTCAGAATAGCTTTAGCTATTCAGGAAGCTTTCTTGCTCCATGCAGATTTTATCAGTCAGTTCTGGGTCTTTCAAGAATGTTATCGAAATTTTTATGGAAATCACAGGAAATCTATGTCTGGTGCTTTGGGTCTGATGGCCATTTGACAATGTTAACTCCTCAGGCTCATGCATTTGGGGTCAAACCAGGGCTGGTTCCATGCAAGGCAAGCTACTCTCTCAAGCTCCCTGTGTTAAGTATTTTGACTGTTGCTTTTTTTCTGGGTGGGAGCAAACCGGCGTGCCCAGGGCTTACTCCTGGCCCTACACTCAAGGATCATTCCTGATCACAAGGGTCATTTTACTGTAGCTATGAATGGAATTGGTATGACATTCCTATGTGTTGAAATAACTTTTAAGAATATTCCCCATCGGGGCTGGAGTAATAGCACAGCGGGTAGGGTGTTTGCCTTGCATGTGGCCGACCAGAGTTCGATTCCCAGCATCCCATATGGTCCCCCGAGCACTGCCAGGAGTAATTCCTGAGTGAAGAGCCAGGAGTAACCCCTGTGCATCGCCAGGTGTGACCCCCCCCCCCAAAAAAGAGCAAAAACAAATATATTCCCCATCTCGGGGCTGAAGAGATAGCGGGTAGGGCATTTGCCTTGCGCACAGCCGACCCGGGCTCGATTCCCAGCATTCCATATGGTCCCCTGAGCACCTCCAGGAGTGACTCCTGAGTGCAGAGCCAGGACTGTCCGGCATTGCACAGGGATTACTCCTGGCTCTGCACTCAGGAGTCACTCCTGGCGGTGCTCAGAGGACCATATGGGATGCTGGGAATAGAACCCGGGTCAGCCGCGTGCAAGGCAAATGCCCTACCCGCTGTGCTATCACTCCAGCCCCCTAAATTAAAATTTTTAAGTGATCATAAGGCAGAGATGACTTTCGGAGCTGTAGCACTTGCGAGGATAGCCAGGGGCCTGCCTGATCATCAGTGTTAAGGGTGAATGATTCTTTTCCTGCAGGTCCATTTTAGCCTCTTACCTCCTGAAGGAGAAGCTGAATATCTTGGGAAAGTTGGGGTGTCTACTCAGCTGTGCAGGCTCCGTGGTGTTGATCATCCACTCCCCGAAAGCTGAGAGTGTGACGACTCAGGCCGAGCTGGAGGAGAAGCTAACCAACCCAGGTAAGGGCCCCACTGGGACCCCCACATCAGCCTTCCCGGTCCTGGGAGTGGGGTACAGCGCCCAGTGGGCTGGCTCGTGGTGCCCTGCTCCCGGGGGCCATACCCAGGGTGTGCACTGTCCTCACCGCCCGTCTCTCTGCCCAGTGTTCGTGGGCTACCTGTGCATCGTGCTCCTCATGCTGCTTCTGCTCATCTTCTGGATCGCACCAGCTCACGGGCCCACCAACATCATGGTGTACATCAGTATTTGCTCGCTGCTGGGCAGTTTCACCGTGCCTTCCACCAAGGGCATCGGGCTGGCGGCCCAAGACATCCTGCACGACAACCCGTCCAGCCAGCGCGCCCTCTGCCTGTGCCTGGTGCTCCTGGCCGTGCTGGGCTGCAGCATCATCATCCAGTTCAGGTACATCAACAAGGCGCTCGAGTGCTTCGACTCGTCCGTGTTCGGCGCCATCTACTACGTGGTGTTCACCACGCTGGTCCTGCTGGCTTCCGCCATCCTCTTCCGGGAGTGGAGCAATGTAGGCCTGGTGGACTTCCTGGGAATGGCCTGCGGGTTCACCACTGTCTCGGTGGGCATCGTCCTCATACAGGTGTTCAAGGAGTTCAATTTCAACCTCGGCGAGATGAACAAGTCAAATATGAAAACAGACTAGGGTGTGGGGCGAGGCCGCGGGCGAGGGGGGACTTGAGGAGCAAGAGATGGATGTGGGGTCTGATCCTCATTTGGTTGGAAGTGCAAGGAATTCGAAATGTGGTACTGACAGTGCCTGTACGGGGCAGGTGGGCGTGGTCAGTCCCAGGCCGGGGCCGGGCACTGGAGTTCTCTCTCCCCCGAGAGTCTCTGAGGAGGGGGAGTTCTTTCATTCCTGTGGAAGCTCTCATTAATTCTCTTTCCTTTCAAAACATTTTAGCATCGGAACGGAGACTGTAGCCAGGCTCTCTCTGGTTAAGTTGGGCAGGGGTTCCCATCTTCCTTGAATGGCGACTTTGGAAAAGTGAGCGTGTCCTAATCGTGCTAGTTTGCATCACGTGTGATCACATTCGGATACAGCATCCAAATAAGAGGCAATACGCACTCAGTGGTTTCTCGCCCTCTGACAGCTCTGCCACACCCCCTGCCCCCAGCTCCGAGGTATTTTAATTCCAAGCAGAGTGAGAGGAGGGAAGGGACTGACTGGAAGTGGCCTTCGCTTTGCAGAATGACTGTTCAGTAGCTCAAAGCAACTCCAGTGCCTTTATCACTTGAACTATTCACTTACTTTGACTATTACCGTGCGTGTGTTCTCTTAGAGTAATGCAGCCTCCCTCAGCTTTGCTTTGATATTTCACTCTTGGACACATAAAGCGGTAAGAAAGATTATGTTCATCTGTTGGGGGATGACCAAGACCACAGGGGCAATAGAGCAAACCAATACTTGTAGCATGTGTAGTCCAACTGGAAACAATTGATTTCAGTAGCATGAGTATGAGTATTTTATTCACATTCGATCTGTGTAACTGGGATCCAGTATCAGATATTTCCACATCTCCTTCCACAAGCCTTGTGACCACTCTGAAGACACAGCTTCTTTACCTTGATAATGAGCCAGTTAAATTTTATATACATATATATAGAGAGAGTCCCCTAAAACGCAGGGACAAATCAAAAGGTACAGGCAAACTCAGGCGCGTCTCAACTCTGTGTTTTGGAAACACATCAGGAGTTTTCAGAGGAATTCATAGCCAAACTGAAAACAATGACTTGAATCTCTTCCTGCTCTTTTGAACTGGTAGAGACTCCATCATAGTAGAACTTCCAAAACGCAAAGCCACCACTCATTGTGCCAGTATGTGGAGGGAAGCAGGCACTGGCTGTCTGCGTGCAGTAATTCTTCATGTGCCATGATGGGAACAGATGCATGGTCATGCCAGTGCTTCAGGAGACCTTGTGCTTCTTGCAGTGTCTGAGCTACAGAGAGAGCTGGGCATGCTGAAAAAGGGCGTAGGGGTTTCAATTTTCGAAGTCAGAGCACAAAACTGAGTAATGCCCAATTATAATTACCAAGGTGGGGGTGGGGTGGGGGAGGGGAATGTGTTTTTAAGGCAACAAAGAACATTTCTCAACCCCCTGAAGTATTTTACTAAAATACAAGGGGCTCAATAGAATGGGGATGGATGGGAATGGTTTAACATATAGGAGAGATTAATACCTCTCTGAATCGAGGTCTGTGTCCTGACCGCGGGCTGCCCATGACTCATATGCTGAGTGCAACAAGGTTTTATTTAAATGTGTCTAATGTCATATTAACTGATAACAAATGCTCAATAAGCCCCCTACTCTTTTTATCAGCTTCCTGAAGGGTTGCTTTTCAATCCGTATTTTTTGGAATGCAGACCTTAATTTATAGAATTGAACTTTCTGAAAATGTAGCAGTATCAATGTCCTTTTAGGTGTATGCATAGTTTCCTAGGTAAGACATTATATTCCAAGAACACACATGGCCATATAAGTAAAAAGAGAAAGCTCATGAGTCATACGGAAATGATCGTGTCTGTTACATTCTGAAGCTTAGTTTTAAAAATGCGTCCTTATTAGAGTGCACTGTTGTTTATTGATTATGCCATGGATACTTAGTGGTGGCATTTTCTGGGTGAGCTTCTAAACAATATCTGTGTTGCTAGCTCACCCCCTTTTGGAAGATTCCAAATAGTTAGACTCTTCTACATTTGCTTCTGTCCAGCAGATCATTTTGATAGGTGCCATAGCGCTTCTTCACTGTAAAGTCACATTCATTCCATTCTTGGGCCGAGCACAGCAGGTAGGGGTGCTTATCTCTCATGTGGCCAGCCCAGGTTCAATCCCCAACATCCCATGTGGCCCCCTGAGCACTGCCAGGAGTAATTTCTGAGTGCAGAGCCAGGAGTAACTCCTGAGTATCACGAGGTGTGGCCCGACATTTTTTTTTAATTCATTCCTTTCTTTGTATTTCAAGTAGGTGACTAGCCTCAAAGCAAGCAACATGACCAGCACTTTGTGACCTAACTTTCACATTTAATGTAGAGCATATTATTTCTAATCCTATTTTACACATTTCTGTTTTTATTCTTTATTTGGAATTGCAGCAACAACAAATGCCTCAAATCAGTACTATAGGGAAGGTCTGCAAAGGGGACTAGTATCCTCTGATTTCTGGAAGTAAATCTGTGTGAATATGTTCATTATTATACTATTGCATAAGCTGATACCTGAGGGGGAAACAGCAGGGCTTGGAAGGTGGCTTAGAAAGTGCCCAGGGCAAGTAGGAGGCCCACAGCTTAAGCCCCAGTTTGGGGGCATATACTGACCAAGAGGTGGCCTGAGCTTTCATAAAAAGGAGCCTCTGGAGAGGGAAAAAGTAAAAATGGAAAGAAAACAGGAAAAAAAAAAGCAAGAAATGTCTACTGATTGTTGCTCGCACCTCATCTAAAATCATGCTTCCAGTAAAAACACTCAGATTTCTTCTGGACACTTCCTGGGCCATCTCCTCTCCTACTTGGAGGTCTCATCTGAATCTTTGCATGAAGGGAGGTGGCTTCTGTCTCACTCACTGGCCGTTGCTTGTTCGGGGTTCCAGCCCACACCCAGCACAGAGCTCACTGCAGGGCCTTAGCTGTCCCATACAACACTCCATGTCTGTGCAGAAAGGTCGAGGGAAGGACCAGCAGCTGATCCCGGAAGAGGAACGGCTCAGCACTGGGACCCATCATCACTGCCTTTTCTCATTTGCTATTGTGTCAGTAGAGCAGGCTCTGTTTTGCATTTTGTAATCAGACACAAGCTTTCCCTTCCTCTTGTTTCACTTCCTGCAGGAGTTCTGTGGGTTTAACCTCAGTTTCTGTTGAACATGTGTCTCTGCATCGCCCTCCCGCACAGCTAGCTCCTGGTTGGTGCTGTGTTTGTTGGCCAGTTCCTTGTGAGACCTGGATAAGACTTGGGGACCCCTTTCTCCTGGGGAGAATGGGCACTCAGGTCCACGGAGACGGGGTGTTGGGGAGCACAGACTAATACTGTGCATCTCAGTTCCTGGACTGGGGAGGGGGTGTCTTTTCTAAGCTGCTGCACTGGTCTTGCAGATGCAAGAAAATGCATCTGTGGCCTCCTCTCTGAGGCGGACTTGATCCCGATTTTGGCTTCCTGGGACCAAGTGGGAAACTGCCAAGAGAAGAAAACTTGGTGGAGATCAGTTTGCAACTTTCTGACTGGCCAGAGTTCTGAGGGCATCATCTTGGCTACTGTGCCTGAGCCCAGGGAAGTCCTTCACCCATCCAGAGAAATCTTGTTCCACTTACTCAGGGACCAAAACCGGCAGAGCTCCTCAGTTGTCAGGGGTCTTCGGGCCCAGCACCTCCCACAGGCTTTCACCTTGCGCTCATCATTAGGGACCTGTGCACTTGAGCTGGTAAGAGAAATGATCCTTTGGCCCACTAGTCCAGCAGAAAACTGTTCCATCCTACTAAATACCTCGCTTCTCTGTATTCCTCACTTCCACCTCATGCTGGGGGTGGATTTTAAGACTCTGTCCTTTAGCTTTTCGGCGATTTTTCACATCTAGCCAGAATCTTATACCTCTGTCATATACTTGAAAAGCTTAAGAATTATAGGAGTGGCAGCTGAAAGCGTGGGCTTGGTAGCCCCCCCCCCCTTTGTTTCCTCCACACTTTCCATGTGCTTTTCGATGCAACCAATGACATGTTTTTTAAGAAAATGAAACTAGCCATTAGGGAAGTACTATTTAAAATATACCCAGTGAGGTCAGAAGCAGGGTGCTGGGTGCAGAGCAGCAGCTAGGGAGATTGGGGTGTTCTTTTTCTGTTTTTCCTTGAATCATGCAACTATCAGTGAGTCACCTTACCTTTCTGTGCCTCAGTTTCTCTACCTCTCAAGAGGTGGGGTAGTTTCCCCCAAGGCGATGGTTTCGGTGCTCCTGTATTCAGCGTGTGCACTGCGCCCTCAGAGTGCTCCTGAACAACGCAGCAGGTATTCTGCCTTCTCAGGACCAACCTTACACGCGCGGCTTTAAGCACTGAGCAAGCGAGGGAGCACAGGCTTATAGAGTGTGTGATTCCATGAAGCTTTAATTGCCTTTTTTTTTTAAGGAAGGGTTTTATACATTCTGTTGTAAGATGCGGAGCTCAAATAGGGGTTTTTCAAGGCTATACTGAAAAATAACATTCCACTGGTCTGGTGAGCGTGGCAGATGTATCTCTTTTGGCCTGTTTGTGTTCTGCAGCACCTGGAGGCACTTGTGAGCCAGATCGACTCCTTTGCCTGAATTTGCAGTGAGTGGCACTGACCTTCTGGCTTCTGAGCGACTCAACCCTGGTCATGCAGCTCCCTGCATGGGCATTGCAGATTTAATGAAAAATATTTTTTTGCCAAAAAGTGGCTGCAATCATTATAGGAAGGATTGTTGTTGTTGTTTTTTTAAAAAAGGTTATAAACCAGTTATTGGACTGAAAAAAGAAAACAAAAACAAAAATGGTGTGTGACAACTGTGTGGAGAACCACAGTGCCTGGTAGCAGGTCTGCAGTGCCCAAGTCACTCATGCCAAAGGGTCGTGTTGAAAAGTTCAGAATCTTGTTGTTGTTGTTGTTGTTGTTGTTGTTAGAATTTGTTCCTAACCCCGTTGTCAGTGTTTTTGCACTTTGAAAAAAGGGTACTGTCTTAAAGTAGCATTTCTGAGTATTTTTGCCTTTTAAAATAACTTATTTTATTATTGTTAGATGGAATGTAATCATGAAATGACAAGGACTTGGTGAGAAATGTAAAATGTTGATTGGTGGCTTAAAAGGGATTTTATGTAAATGTATCAGGGGCGCTTCCAATTAGCATCCATGCACACGTCTGTCAGTGGCCGAGACTTGCTTAGATTTTGCTTTTTAGAAGTAGTCCTAGCATGTTGTAATTGCCTTATGTAAATAAAAAGGCTATTTATTAAGTTTTCCAATAATATTTATTAATCTGTGTTTTAAAATAAAATAACTCCTTTCTAGCTGAACATTGTTTGCTTGTTTTTTACCCTTCACTTGAAATGTTTCCATATCACCCTAACTCCTCAATAAAAATTTCCAAGTGTTTTGTTGTTGTTGCTATTCTGTTTTGGGGACCCACCAGCAGTGCTCGGGGCTTACTCCTAGCTCTGTGTCAGGGATGACTCTAGGCAATGTTCAAATGCCAGAGATTGAATTTGGGTCAACCACCTGCAAGGCAAGGGCTCTACCCCCTGTACTATGGCTCCGGCTGCAATTTCCAGTTTCTGGACTGGAGAGATAGCACACGGCTTAACATTCCCATCCCATGGTCCTTTTCCCCTCTCTACCACCGGCCCTCTGGAGCGATAGCACAGCGGTAGGGTGTTCGCCTTACAAGCGGCCAACATGGCCGACCCGAGTTCGATTCCTCCGCCCCTCTCGGAGAGCCCGGCAAGCTACCTGTGAAGTATTCGATATGCCAGACACAGTAACAACAAAGTCTCCAATGGAGACGTTACTGGGCCCGCTCGAGCAAATCGACGATCAATGGGAGGGCCTTTACCTTTACCTTTACCTTACCACGGGCCCTCAAGCATAAACCTAAAGTAAGCACTACAGTTAGATCCCAAGCAGAGGTCAGAGAAACAATAGAGGGTCAGTTACTCACATGCTGCTGGTCCAGATTTTAACCCCAGCACCACCTGTTCTCCCAAGTGATTGGGTACAGCCCTGAAAGGCTGCCTAGAGTGGCCAAGGGAGGGTAGGCACAGCAGGGCCCAAGCAGTGCCAATCCGCCAGCCTTTGCATTGAACTGAAATTCCTGCCCGTTGACTAAGTGTTGCAGTGAGGACCCCGCTCCGGTTCCCTTAGCACTGCTTGAGAATCAAAATCGAAAACCTCCTTTCTAATCTTTCAAAAAAAGTTTGAAAAATCCTCTCCCAGAACGATTTAAATTTCATGTAATAATCGCCCTTTGCACCTGTACTCCAGGCATTAATCAGCTGGACTCACTCCCTACGGAGCTAGCTCCTAGTAGTGCTTCTCTAGCTCATCTCTCCGGAGAAGAGCCAAACTGGCGCCGGCTCTCAGGAATCTCCGTTAAACCGGTGGTCGAGTCCATCTCAATGCAGGTGCATGTCCTACGAAGCTCAGGAAAAAGAAAATTTTGCTGCCAGGTGTCACAAAGCGAGCTTCGAGCAGACCCTAAGAAGACCGCATGGGAGCTGGAGTGACAGCACAGCGGGGAGGGCGTTTGCCTTGCACGCGCCTACCCGGGTTCGATTCCCAGCATCCCACTTGGTCCCCGAGCACCGCCAGGAGTAATTCCTGAGTGCAGAGCCAGGAGTAAGCCCTGTGCATCACCGGGTGTGACCCCAAAACGACGAAGACCGCATCATCTGTGCACCAGGACTGGGCTGGCACCACAGGAGAAAGCGCACCCGCACCCCCATCCCCACCACCCCCCAGCCCCAGCCGGGCCAGAACCTAGGCTCCGAACTTCCGCATTCCGGCCGTCGAGCCCCGCCCCACCTCCCTGTGGCCCCGCCCCCAGTCGGGCTCCCCCCCCACCCCGCCTCCCTGAAAACACGCCCCCATAGCCCGTTTCCTGCGTGGCCCCGCCCCAGACCTCCCGTGCCGTATCCCTGCAGCCGTGCCCCGCCCCGATTCGCGGTAACCCCGCCCCGGCGCCCCGCCCCCGGCGCCCCCGCCTCCTCGATGCCCCGCCCCGGCGCGCGCCCCGCCCCCTGCCCGGGTCACCGCGCTCACCCGACGCGCTGCGGCACTCGGCGCGGCCGCCTCGGAGCTCCCGCCCGGCTGCCGGCTGGCCCCGCGGTACGGCCCGGGCGGGGTCGGGCTCCGCGGCCGCCCTGCGCGTGCGCGCGCGTCCCTGCGTCATCCGGCCGCGCCCGGCGCCCCTCGGCGGCGGCCTGTGTCCCCGCGGCGGCAGCCTCCGGCGCGAGGTCGTGCGGGCCGGCTGCCCCGGGCTGTCCCCGATGGACGAGGCGGCGCGCTTGCCCCGGGGCTCGGCTGCGGACTCGCGGGCCGCTCGGGCGCGGCGCGGGGAGGCCCGAGCTCTGTGCGTGGGGGCGTGAGCCGAGGGCGGCGGGGCTGCGGGCGGGCGGGCGGGAGGCGGGGGTCCGGGCCTGCGCCTGCCGTCCGCGGGGCCCGCGGGGTCCGATCAGGACGGCGCTTCCGGCCCCGGAGAGTCGCGAGCTCCCGGCGGCCCGACGAGCCCCTCCCCCGCCTCGGGCCTGCCGGCTGCCCCTCGGTCGTGGGCTCCACGCTCGTGGCCCCTCGCCTCTGCCGCCTTCTGCCCCGCGATCGTGGCCCCTTTGCCCCCGCCGGCCGCCCCCTCGGTGCTCGCAGGTCGTCCTGGTCCGAACTGGACCCTGGGCCCCCCCCGCACTCGCTTGGTCCACCAGGCCACCCGATGCCCCGTGCTGGGCGGCCGCAGCTGGGTGTGGACCCCTGTGGTGCCGGGCCCTGCCCGGTTTCCTTTCCGGGACCCCCGCGCCCCCGGCGCACTGTCCCTTCCCTCCCCCTGACATCTTTTCCTCCTTCCCGGGTGCGGGCGGAAGTGGAGGGCCCGAGGTGCCCGTTGGGTTTCCGTCCTCGGGCTGCTTGGTCCTTCTGCGACTGTGCGTTTTCTTCTTTGCAGGCCGGTGCTCCTCTGAAGGGCCTGGCCAGACAGAAGGGTCCTGCACAGGAGGGAATGAGAAGATCGCTGGTCTCTGGCCACTTCCTGCCCTTCCCACATCGGACTCACCTGTAAGTCTGCATTTTAACTCCTGATTGTAACGAGCTGTTCTTGTTTCGTGTGGCGCTTATGCCCATTTTGGTTTTGGGTCGCAGAGATTGTGTTTGACCGTCTGAGAAAGGGCACACGTGTTTCTGGAAGATGGAAGGTGGTCTTGTGACCTTACTTGATTTGCTGGTGCTACCAGGTTTGTTCTCATTAGTGCCCTCAAGCGAAAGACTTTTTTGTTTGTTTGTTTTGGGGCCATACCTGGCGGTGCTCAGGGATCATTTTTTTTTTTAAGTAGAACATTTTATTTGGAGGTTGTTGAAGGTGAGGAGGGAGGGAAAGCAAGAGAGAGGAAAGCCCCCAAGGGAGAACTCGGGCTTCTCCAAGGGCAGAGGGAGCCCCTACACGCATCCCAGCGTTAGACAGGAAAATGAACATCTCAGAAGGGCGACACATGTGCTCGGGCACCACATGTGCTTGGTCATGTTGGCACAAGCAGCACATGGGCTCCGGAAGCATATGCGCCTCTCGGGGATCACTTTTGGCCCCACTCAGGGACCATATAGGATTGCAGGGATTGAACCCAGGTCTGCCGTTTGCAAGACAAGTGCCTTACCTGCTGTACTATTGCTCGAGCCCCTTCAAGTGAAGAATTTATCACGTTTTCCTCCAAACTTAGACTGAGATGATCCCAATGTAGGGAAGACTCTGTCTTGGCATTTGACACTTAACCTAGGAAAAATTAACCTGCTCCATAGTTTCAGCCCCTGAGGTAATTGTTCAACTTTGGTAATTATATTGCCAATTCTTAGTTATTGTTAAAGTTGTTTGAGCTTTTCCTGTAAGTATTAGAATGCTGTTCAGATTTATTTTTCTTTTTACTTGCATTTAACGACAGTAACATTGTACTTCATTGTGTCAGTGAGATCTATTCGGAAAGTGAAGCATGTTTAAATCTTGAAAGAACTCTGTGTAGCTACAAAGTATTTTTTAATGTGTTTAAGATCTAAACAAGCTGGTTTTGGAATGTTCGGACTCTAAAGCACTTGGGTTCTAGGACAGAATCTGTCATCTTGTGACTGTCATGTACCACATGCTTATCGTCAGCATGTTTGTTGAGAAATCCCAGGTTCTGGGAAGTGTGGAGGGTGCAGTGTCTCCTGGGCACCAGTGGGAATGGATCTGGCCAGCTCTGCCACTTAGCTGCCTTTAAGCCTGGTCCCGCTCTGAAGCACCAGCTAGTCCTTCCTGACCAGAACGTCTGTTGCAGGGTTCCCAGCTGTGCTACGTCCGAGTCAGCAAGACAACCCGCCCCTTCGGACAGACACCTGAGGTCAGATCTCCGAATTGTAAGTCAAAGAAAAAGATTCCATTCCTGTTTAGTGGCTAACACTGTCAGATTTCATTCTATTCCCTCCCACCACCACCAACAACACTCATGCTTCCATAGTTCCTGAGTGAACGACTCAAACCTCATGCTAGGAAAGCTTTTCCATCAGATTTGCCCTGTGAGCCAGGCCTTGGTGGAAAACCACTCGTCTTTCAGAAACTGAAGAGTTGGGCTACAGAATGGAACTATGTAGAGCAGGGGAGGCCTGGGGAGGGAGGAGGAAGCCGTGCATTGGAGCTGTGGATGAGCCTTCGGGGCACAGCTGGAGCAGGTCCAGCCGAAGCACCAAGCACAGGTCTGGGATCCAGGTGAGCAGGTGTGGCGATGCACAGCAGACACTTGCCAGGGCCAGCTGTGCAGTAAGCCTCACTCCTATTGTGCCTTTGAAACGTCCATAGTGAATGGGGGGGGGGGGGGGGGGGAATAGATCTGAGATAGCATCACAAAACGTTACGTAAGGTGAACATGAAGAGAACTCATATATAAGCTAATAAAAAAGAGAGCTAGTACAACAGCTCAAGCGCTTTTCTTGCGCACTGTAGACCTGGGTTTGATCCCTGGCACCCCCATATGACCCTCCCCAAGCCCACCAGAAGTGATCCCGGAGTGCAGAACCGCTGAGTGCCGCCAGGCGCCTCCACTACCAAATGAAAAGCACAATAAAAGCTAGGAACAGTGAACTACGGAGACTGGAAGATGCAATGGCTCTCATTCTGTCAGTGCATTATTTTCTTATTTTTGCTTTTGTGCCCCAGCTGGTGATGCTTAGGGCTGTGTGCTCAGAGATCACTCCTAGTGGACTCAGGATGCTTTGGGGTGCTGGATTTTGAACTTGGGTGGGCCTCATGCAAGGCAAGCATTCTAACTGCTGTACTTAGGGATCACTACTGGCAGGCTCCAGGAAGCAGATGGGATATGAGGGATCAAACCTTGTTCCACCATAGGCAAGGCAAGTGCTGCCCCCACTGTATTGTCGATCCATATCTTTGAAAGCAAAGTTGGTGGCTTGTGATCAAATACATTACCCCATTTCCACTACCTCCTCACCCCTCTCTAGCAACCAACATTGTGTTTCGATGAGTTTGTTGTTTGAATATGCTTTTATGTCATGGGGGTGCCATTCTTTTCACACAAGTGGCAGAAGCATAACTAGTTCGATGCTAAATTTAAAAATATCTGTGGTAATAATGAAAATTCTTCCTCTCAGATGAAAAATAAAGTAAAAAATTGAATTGCGATTCCCAGTCATTCTGTTGAAACTTGCCTTTCCTTTTGCATTGTTTAGATTTGACGACGGCATTCCTCTGCCCCCAGCACCAGCCATTTGTTTTCTGTTCTGTGATCAATGTGGTTCACGGGACCTTCTTAAGTAACGAAATGAACCAGGGGCGTGGAAAATATGACTTTTATATTGGTCTTGGATTGGCTATGAGCTCCAGCATATTCATTGGAGGGAGTTTCATTTTGAAAAAAAAAGGCCTCCTGCGACTTGCCAGGAAAGGTTCCATGAGAGCAGGTAGGTCCCGCCTATGGAAATGCCATGGGTCTTCTTGCTTTATTCCTCAAGCCCAGTGGAAAATGAGAACTTGGAGCTGTGAAAGACTTTGTGTTTCAGAAAAGCAAATGTCAGTTTCATATTGAAAGAGAAAGTGAAGAGCTACTAGATGTGTGAGAGTCATTTTAGCGTGAGATGAGGTTCTCATGTTGGTGGACTTGGAGGTCTGGCCACATCTTAGGGGTAAGAAGAAGTGCACTCTTGAAATCGTATACTGCTGTAAGCCAGTGGTAAGTTAATTTAAAAAGAAAGGAGCAAGTTCTAACAACAAAATGGGTACCTGCTCACACTGGCAGTCACCTCCACCTCAAGTGGATCAGGGGCCAATGCCCAGTCTTTACTTTCTTGTTGTTTGTTCTTTAGACCACAACCAGCAGTGCTCAGGACTGACTCCTAGCTCTACGCTCAGGGATCACTCCCAGCGGTGCTCAGGGCCTCCATGGTGCTGGGGATCAAACTAGGGCTTCTTCAAACAAAGCGTGTGCTCTAACCGAGGAGCGATCTCCTGTCTCAGCATCAAGTCTCTCTGTCGACAGAGAAGGAACTAAGGAGCTGGGACCAGAATCCGAATCTCGAAGGCTCAGCTCCTGTTGCTGAGAGCAGGACTCCCCAGCCTGGCAGGGAGGGCCTGAGCATGTCCCCACTTCACTGCCTTCTGGAGGTGCTTTTCCCCTCTGAGTTCTAGACCTGCCTAGCACACCCAGTAAAACAGATTGCCTCCCTCCTTCCTGCACCTTCTCCATGGCCAAACCTCATTGTGAAGCTTAAAAATAGGGATGGGGGTGCTGGAGCTATAGCACAGCGGGGAGGGCGTTTGCCTTGCACGCGGCCGACCCAGGTTCGATTCCCAGCATCCCATATGGTCCCCTGAGCACTGCCAGGAGTAACTCCTGAGTGCAGAGCCAGGAGTAACCCCTGTGCATCGCCGGGTGTGACCCAAAAAAGCAAAAAAAAAAAAAATAGGGATGGGAATTGGCTACCATCTTGGACATGAGTGGCCCTTGCTCCTCAGTTGGGAGACCAGGCCTTTGTGTCTGCGATGCCTGGAGTCCACTCAGAGTGGCCTTTTCTTTGGAGCAGTGTCTGAGTACTGTTTGCTTCCTGGTTTATTAGCTTAGGAGAGCCAAGTGGTGGCACGACTGGACAGCCTGACAGTGGGCACTACTCAGCCCTTCCTGTCTGCCAGGGACCTGGGGCTTGCCCAAGCCCAAAGGAGCGTCTGCTGTCAGCTGACTCACTGGCAGCTGACCTGCTTCCCGCTGCTGTAGTCTCTTTGCTTGAAGCTGAGGTTCACACAACCAAAGAATAATGTATGAACTGAACATAAAGGACCAATTCAGTCTTTCACACAACAGTGTAGTGCAAGCTTGACATTTCCGTCTTCACATTGCTTGCTCTGAATGATCATAAAAATCTTGCCTAAGGAAGCTCCTTTTTTAATCATAACAAGCCCTTCCTTTAAAGCAGTCCTGGTGGGGCTGGAGCGATAGCACAGCGGGTGGGGCATTTGCCTTGCACGTGGTCAACCCAGGTTCGATTCCCAGCATCCCATATGGTCCCCTGAGCACCTACTGCCAGGAGTAATTCCTGAGTGCATGGGCCAGGAGTAACCCCTGCGCATTGCTCGGTGTGACCCAAAAAGCAAAAAAAAAAAGGAAAGAAAGAAAAGAAAAAAAAGCAGTCCTGGTAAAGGAAAGCTGGAAAGTCAGCCCAGTTTGTGTATTGGAGCAGCATTATGTGTGAGTCCTCAGGCCTTGCAGACGCCTGCCATCATGTTAGACAAAGGTCTAGAAGCTTCTAAAGGCAGTGCTTTCTTGTTCACAGGTCAAGGCGGCCATGCGTATCTTAAAGAATGGCTGTGGTGGGCTGGACTGCTGTCAAGTAAGTGTGAAAATTTCTGGGGAAATAGCGTCACTGCCTATCGGAGCACTGCATATATGATCACAGTCATAATATGTGACTCGTAGGGCTCAAGGCTTTGTGCTCCCATATTATTGAGCGTTTTCTGTGAAGCACATTCCAATCTCTTAAAGGAACCACACCTGGCAGTGCTCAGGGACTTAGTGGCCACACCTGGCAGAGCCGGTGGTGTCCTGGAACCACCAGATCCACAGCTGATGGTGGGGATCACTGGGGCCACATCTGACAGTGCTCACAGGGTCATTTGGTCCCAGGGATCTAAGGGGACTTTCACTTGCCGGGTATGTGCTCTACCTCTTAAACTACCCCCATTTCCTGTTACTGCAGCACTGTCCTCCTGTTCATCGATTTGCTCCAGTAGGCTAGCATATTTTATTGTGTCTATAATTTGTGGGACTTTGGGGGCCATACCCTCAGTGTTCAGGGACTCTGCTCAGGAGAGACCCCCGGAGGTGCTGAGGATTGTATGTGGTCCTGGGAAGGCCTTTCCTCCTGTCCTAACTCTCTGGCCTCTTACATTTTAAAACCCGCAGCCGGAGGGAGAGTTCAGCGGACTGGGCGCTTGCCTTGTATGCGGCCAATTCAGGTTTGCTCCCCGGCACCAGGTGTAGCTATCCTAAGCCCCCCCAGGAGTGAGCCCTGCGCACAGAGCCAGGATTGAGCTCTGCAGTACTAAATCTGGGTTGTTACAGAAATTAGTAATCACCCAGTTACTAGCATATAAAACTGTGTGTGAACAGAACTCGGCCTTTCTGAGAGGTTTCTTTTCTGTCTCTTAAGTGGGAGCAGGCGAGGTGGCCAACTTCGCCGCGTATGCCTTTGCCCCAGCCACCCTCGTGACACCCTTAGGAGCACTCAGCGTCCTGGTAAGGTAAGGCTCTGCCTCTGGGCATGAACATGATCATTGACAGGGTCATGCCTGGACCTTTTCCGCCTGCTGGGCTGTCACATGCTCCCTCCTCTTCTGCGCATAGTTTGTGAAGGGGAAGGGAAATGCTTCATCTTGCTCGTATTGTGGGTTGTTTTTTTTTAATTTCGCATTTCCTTCATCACATTTTTCATTTGGCCTGTGTGCAGTTGGTAGGTGGTGGTGGAGAAGTTAGTAGTAAGTGGCCTTCCATGCTAGCTACAGGAAAAGGTTGCATGGAGCAAAGCGAGTCCTGTACAGACCCACAAAGACTGGGCTCAGCTATCCGCGCTGAGGTCTGGTTTTAGGGTTTCTCTTCCAGAAATTAACTGACTGATAGGGCATTTCCTTCCTTTTCCAAGGCATAATAGGTACATAGTAAGATACAGATAGAGTTATAGTTACATGAGGCGTTAAGCCTTGGTAATTTAAAAATTTTGTAAAGTTAAATGAATACATAAGGGGAATAGACCAGTAGGAGAAATTAAAGTTTCTCTTAGGGTCTGCTGGTTGCAGATTTCAAGCACTGGTTTGGGCATAAAATCTCAATTAGAATATAAATTTGTCTGAACCAAAACTGATTTTCCATAGTAAAAAGATGGTCGATTCGTCGATTGCCTCGAGCAGGCCCCAGTAACGTCTCCTTCATCCTAGCCCTGAGATTATATTCAAGGCTCTTTAGGAGAATGAGACCCATCATTGTTACTGGTATTTGGCATATTGGGTACGCCACGGGGAGTTTGCCAGACTCTGCCGTGTGGGCAGGTTACATCCGGTAGCCTGCCAGTTTGTCCAAAAGATGCTTTTTTTTCCCCCTGAAATAAACTTTGCTGAAAACCACAATCTTCATAAGCTCAGCACTTGATTTCAGTTGTTTAAACTTATGATGTTGTATATTAAAATGAGATAGCTGATCATTTTATTTTGGGTCCACATCAGGATTACTCCTGACCCTTCACTCAGGAATCATTCCTGGCAGCATTCAGGAGACCATATGGGTCAGCCACATCTGTGCAAAGCAAGTGCCTTAACTGCTGTACTATCTCTCCAGCTTCGGTTGCTGATTATTTTAATGTTTGTGATCTCCCTCCCATATTTTAGTGCCATTCTTTCTTCATACTTCCTGAGTGAAAGACTTAATCTTCATGGGAAAATTGGATGTCTGCTAAGTATCCTAGGGTCCACTGTTATGGTCATTCATGCTCCAAAGGAAGAAGAGATTGAGACCCTAGATGAAATGTCTCACAAGCTAGGGGATCCAGGTAAGGAGAAAGCAACCTTTGTTAGCCTGACTATATTTAGTTTTTTGGGGGGGGCCACACCCAGTGGTGCTCAGGGCTTACTTGTGGCTCTGCACTCAGGACTCATGCCTGGCAAGCATTTTGAGTGTGTCTGTGCCATCTGTCTGCTCTGGCCTCTGGCCTCTGTCTGTTGCTGTGGCCACAGTTCATTTCTTTCTCTTTTATGTGAGACTTTGTCTTTGGATGGCCTTTTCGCCCTCAGATGAAATTTTTATCCCTTGAGCTAGTAACTAGAAGGATTTTTGGTGAGGTGGTGGTTTGGGCCATGCCCACTGGCGCTCATGAATGGCTCCGGCAGTGCTAGGAAACTAGATGCAGTGTTTGGAATTGAAACTTAGGGTCTGCTGGTTGCCAAGCAAGTGTCTTAAACCTCCTGTACTATCTATTTGACCCAGGATGGTTTTTTTTTTTTAACTTTAGAAATGGTTTTATTTTCAAGCAATAGTTTGGGATGCTACCCATAAATTCGACTTTGGGGGGAGGGGAGTAGGATTTTACAGAAAAATAAGATTGGGGAGCAAACCAGCAGTGCTCGGGGTTATTTTTGTTTGTTTTTTGGCTTTTTGGGTCACACCCGGTGATGCTCAGAGGTTCCTCCTAGCTCTGCACTCAGGATTTACTGCTGGCAGTGCTCAGGGGACCATATGGGGTGTTGGGGATTGAACCCAGGTCAGCCGCATGCAAGGCAAATGCCCTGCCTGCTGTAATATTGCTCTAGCCAACCAGCAGTGCTCAAGGCTTACTCCTGGTCCTGTGCTCAGGAATCAATCCTGGTGGTGCTCAGGGCACCATATGGGGTACCAGGGATTGAACCCAGGTCAGCCACATGACAAGGCAAGCGCCCTCCCCACTTTCCCATCCCTCTGGCCCCTTCACTCTGAGTTCTTTATTAGCTGCTCTCAGAATGCTTCTGTCTACCTTACCCTGAAGGCTTGTGCTGCTTTTGGAAGTTCTGTGCCTCTCGGAGTCATGGAATCTAAATGCCTTGTCACTGCGCATGAATGTGCCCTGGCCGGGATCAGTGGATCTGAGCAGAAGCAGTACTTGTCCATACATATATTGGATGCATGCTGATCCCATGTGGGGTCCAGTGGCCTAGCACTGAGCTAGAGCAGAATGGACCTGGTTATTTTTTTCCTTCACTTTTGGGACCAGACCTGGCAGTGCACAGGGCTTACTCCTGACTCTGTGCTCAGGACCAAACCCAGGTTGGCTCCATTCAGGGCCAGTGCCTTAACCCTTTCTTTGGCCCCCCAAGCTAGACCTTGTGATGAAAGAAATTTTCTTTCCTCTTCCAGGTTTTGTAGTTTTTGCAACACTTGTGGTCATTGTATCTTTGATACTAATCTTTGTGGTGGGGCCTCGCCATGGCCAGAGCAACATACTCGTGTACATCACCATCTGCTCTGTGATTGGAGCCTTCTCTGTCTCCTGTGTGAAGGGCCTGGGCATCGCCATCAAAGAACTGTTCGCCGGGAAGCCTGTGCTGCGCCACCCACTCACGTGGGTCCTGCTACTGAGTCTCATCGTCTGTGTCAGCACACAGATCAACTACCTGAACAGGGCCCTGGACATCTTCAACACGTCCATCGTGACGCCCATCTACTACGTCTTCTTCACCACCTCCGTCCTGACTTGCTCAGCCATTCTCTTTAAGGAGTGGCAGGACATGCCCGCCGATGATGTCATCGGTACCCTGAGTGGCTTCTTTACAATCATTGTGGGAATATTCTTGTTGCATGCCTTCAAAGACGTCAGCTTCAGTCTCGCAAGCTTGCCTGTGTCTTTGCGGAAGGAGGAGAAAGCCGTGAATGGCAGTCTCTCGAACGTGTACGACGCGCTCCGCGATGAGGAAGAGAGCCTGACCTGTGGGATGGAGCCCCATACTGGCGAGAATGTCTCCCGCAGGAACGGCACCCTGGCAGCTTTCTAGGGCAGGAGACCAGTCACCAGGCAGCTGAGTGGCAGTTTCCAAAAGCATCATCCTCAAATGTGCTCCAGAGACAATCTTTTTTAAGGTTTCACTAATTGGACCAAGAAATTACTTTTCTTTACGTGATGGTAGCTTACGAAAATGACCTCAGCACATGGCCAGTTTCTATTAACATTGTATTATGGTAGAGGTATTTTTGATTTTCCATCATCAAAACAATGCATTAATGACAGTTCTCAATCTGGAAAATGCTTTATTTTTCCATTGGTGGTATATCTGAGGCATCCATCTGCCCTCCCTCTCCATCCTCTCTGACCGTTCCAAGACTTTTTGATTTAAACAAGTATGAAGTGACTCCAGTACCAGATTTATTTTGTGTGTCTTTTGCTGATAAAAATTACTCCTTTTTGATTATTTCAGTTCCGAATCGGTAGTTTCTGAGACTCCTGAGTTAGGAAGTACAGGAAAGTGCTAGAAGGTACAGACAGCCGGGGAACCATTCCCAGGCTCTTGGCAGCGCGGCAGCATCCTCCCACGATGCCCCTGGGAAGCAATGCCTGTAGCCCACTGTACTGTAGTACAGTCGCTCACTCTGACCCCTTCATGCCCACCACCTGGATTGCTCTTTTTCATCAGCTCTTGTATTTTCCAATATATTTTCATAATGCGTTCTATTGTCATTTAGATCTTCTAACAACTCTGGGAAATGGAAGTCTAGGTCAATTTCCTAGCTTATGTTATAATAAAAAAAATTGAAACAGTTTCTGAGTCTGAATGCTTAAAATAAGTGAAATGTTTGTCAGGCATGGTTTATTTGTAGAATGTACTCTGTTATGGACTACTATATATTTGTCTTTTTAAAAACACCCATAATTTTTTTTTTAAAGTTTCGGGTTTCAAACATGCAAAAAATGTGAACTAATACTCTCAGCCCACTCAGCTCTAAACCTCTCCATCCAAGCAGCACATTGGCCTTCAGATTTTTGACTGTTGGGAAAGACTCATCCCCCTTCTGATGCTCTGCCCTGGGTCACACAGCTGAACCCACTGGACCATACCATGCCCTTGCCTGGGGCATGGGGAGCATGTGGGAGCCCCCACTACAGACTCGGCAGTCACTAGGTATCAGGAAAAGTGATCCCTGGGGCTGCTGTTCCCCTCACTGAGAATATGTAAGTTAATAAATTAATAGTATCACAACATTTCAAATTGTTTAATTAGTTCCTTTACTCTCTGGGTTATCACTGAGTCTTATAAAACTCAGGAACTACTGAAGCTGATCATTAATTGTTTCTTTGGGGTTTTTTTTTTTTTTTTTTTTTGCTTTTTGGGTCACACCTGACAATTCCTCCTGGCTCTGCACTCAGGAGAATTACTCCTAGCATTGCTCAGGGGACCATATGGGATATGGGATGCTAGGGATCAAACCTGGATCGGCCATGTGCAAGGTAAATGCCCTATCTGCTGTACTATCACACCAGCTCCATAATTGTTAAAGCAGTTTCTCATGCTTGCAGTAAACGGTGAGCACAAATGCTATAAAATCCTGTTTGTTACACTATGCTGGATGCAGGGCAGTGAGTACACATGAATGGAAGGAATATTTCCTGGCAGCCATCAGCAGGGCATCGCTCACATTTGACTCCTGAAATTCTCTTGAGTGCGTGAGCTTGTCCATTCTCAGGCTGCAGCTGACCTAGCCCCAGACCTGGCACTTGGATGAAGTACCCTGACAAGCGTAGGCTCCAAGGAAATGAGTGAACATGGCGGAGGTTTTGTGAGTTTTATTCTGGAATAAAATTTAAGTCATACCTCACAATTGAGATTGCATAATAAGGGAGATGCGGTGGAAGCAGAGGAACAAGTTCACAAGTGATTTTCTCAAACACTGACAGAAAAAGCAAGGGAGCAAGAGCTTAGAAAACAGTATTCAGAAAAGACAGCAAAAAAGTCCCCAAAGAGCTAACGGATTACTCAGGAAGTGTCATTCCGATTGATCAAGGGTTCCACTACTTGGGTTGGCATGAGAGTTCCCACTCAAGTCTGCAACCCTGAAACACTGCTGACCCTTGGCCAAGGGATGAACGGATGTGACGCATGTTCAGACACAGCTGGGTGCTGGGACATGCCGGAGAACGGAAAGATGTCCTAAGGATGTGAGCAGCCATCAGCAGCCAGTGTTCTAAGAGATCCTGATTACCAAAAGCATATACAATTTTAGTCTAGAAAAATAAGTCAATTTTATAAAAGTAAGTTTTTAGATCGAAAAGCACCCCCCCTCAACAGGCACAGAGATACTTGAAAAATAGTCCCTAAGAATCTCACTACATGGTGTATGTATGGAAAGAAAAACATGCCCTTATGGTTCTGAGATGCTGCTGGGGGACGCCCCGCTCAGCTACTGGCCAGGGATTGGTGGATGGGCGGCTGGAAGCAGCGCACGTGCTCCACCGGGGTGCTCTCTCCGTCGCCTGACTTCAGGTACTTGTCCAAGATGGTGATGATCTCGTCATTCAGAATCTGGAACTTGCGAATTCTCTCCACCATCTTCTTCAAAGGCTGTTAAGGTTAAAAGACGGAACGTCTTTTAGGAATTTTTTTGGTTCTTTTCTAACCACAAAGCAGTGCTTGGGACTGACCCTTGGCACAGCTTGGTGGGGACAATACGTGGTGCCAAGGTTCAAACTGGGGTCAGCCACATGTAAGGCGAGCACCTTAATCCTTCTATGTCCTCAGCCCTCCAAGTGAAATTTTAAATTCTATTATTATGCTTCTAGTATCATTAGTCAGGGGCCAGAACGACAGTACAATGGGTAGAGGATTTGCTTTGCACGTGGCTAACCTGGGTTAGATCCTCAGCATCCATTATGGTCCCCCAAGCACCACCAGGAGCAATTCCTGACTGCCGTCAGGAGTATGCCCTGAGCATTGCCAGGTTTGACCCAGAACCAAACTAATCATTCATGATCTGCAAACACAAGCTCAGGAGGCAGGTGGACAGGCCTGGGGAGAGGCCTGGCCCCTGCCTGCCCTTGTCTGTCACCTTTTCCTTTCATAGCAAAAGGGACACTGCTTGTGGCTACGGCTAAGACTGGACACCAGGGGGCCAGAGGTGCGGGCCGCAGCCTTGCACATGGGAGGCACAACCCCAAGGCTACAAGGGCAACCCTTGGAAGCTGGGAGAGTAGAGGAGAGGGCATGGCTGGAGCAAGAGATGAGGCCAGCCAACAAATGGGTAAGCAGGGTGCCTCCAGCGGGGAGAGACCAGGACATTGGTTGGGGCTTGTGGCTCGGCAGATGAGCAGCCCAGTCACCACCGACCTAGCAGACTGCAAGCATCAGTGATCAAGGTGTGCAGCCTGTGGGAGTCTGTTAGGGGAGAGAGGGACCTGTCCTGACCCAGGAAGGACATGGGACACCAGAATGTGCAAAGCAGATCTGGCTGAAACGGGAAAGAACAGCCCATAGAGAACTAAAGAAAGGCATGGCACAGGAAGAGAGGTAACAGCTGAGTATTTGAGAGTTCAACAACTGGGAACTTGTAGACAATGACAAAAAGCAACTGAAGGCCACTGGGACAGTCTAGCGGGCAGAGCGCTTGCCTAGTGGGACCTGCCAAGTGTGGCCCCAAACCTCTAACCCACGCAAGTGCACCAGCTACAACCAAGAGAGCCTGAGGACCGGAACAGGGCATGGGAAAGTAAAACTGCGCGTCTGGGCACTGCGGGGAAGCAAAGGCACCGTCATATACATCCTTTCAACTTCTGTCAGGCACACCCAGCGCTGCTCAGGTGGCTCAGGACCAAGCAGTGCTGGGGATCGAGCGGGGGGCTTCCCCACACAAAGCTGGGCCCAGAGTCCCCTGCAACAGCAAATTGCTGGCCTGCAGTTCAGATTCCTTTGGAAATGGGAAGACTTTGGCTACTGCCTTACATGGTGGGATGTAACACACACCCCAGAAACGTGGCAAAGGAACACACACAGGCCCTGACTGAACCCCTGACACCACAGGCCCGGCAGCACCACACTGCATGGTCAGGTCCAAGCAGGTGCTATCCGGCTGGCTGGCCAAGTATCTCCAGGCAGGACCCAGTGGTCTGGGTGGGACGGCCCCTTCCACCCTCTGCCCCCACAGAGCGCCGGCTGGTTCTGCACGATGTCCACGTACCACATTTTTGATGATCTCATCTTTGCCATCGTGTTTCTGGACTTTGAGCAGATGGTAGCAGAAATCCAGCACAGCAAAGCGTCGCTGCTGCCCCAGGAGCACGATGACCATGCAGCCTGCCCAGTGCAGGCCGTCCCCAAAGCACTGCCTGGACGAGATCAAAGGGCAGCAGGTCAGTCCCCCAGGCTGCCCTCGCCTGCAGGCTCCAGACGTGGGACACACGTCTTTAGGGGATTCCTCGAAGGCAGCATTCCCTGCCCTCCATCAAGACCATGAACGCTGGCCCAGAGAGAACAGACAATGGGTTGAGCATAGCTTTGCCTGTGGGGTGCAGCCAGAGTGCCTGAATGGCAACGGAGCGACACCCAAGCAGCCCGAGGTGGTCCCTGGATTCAGCTGCTGGCTGGGCTAACCAAGCCTCACTGTAAAAGGGCTTGAGACGCCCCCGAGCCCCTGCCCACCTGCAACCAGATCATGGAACGTTCAGAAAGGATCACAGTAGTCACAGTGAAGCTATGCACGCCAACAGGGATGAGTCTCAGGTTGCCCCGAATCTCCGCCGGGTAGGCACCAAGGGCAAACCCTGACAGGCCTTGGCGTAGCTGAGCCTATTCATTTCCACAGGACGTGGGGTGCTCCCCGGCCGGCATCCCTCTGCATTTCCCTGCTACCACTCACTCGACGGTGAACTCGTGTGTGCCCACGGGGATGCAGTAGACGAACTGCATGGCGCTCCAGAGCCGGTGGAACTCCACACACTCGTCCACGTGCATGACGCCATTGCTGGGCAGCGGCCCGCGCCAGATGGGATCATCCAGGAAGGTGCGGATGCGGGTGAGAATGACCTCGAACATGGACAGACCACAGCACAGCCGTTCCTTGGTCAGCAGGTCCCCTTCACGCGCAATAGCGATTTGCTGCAGGGAGGCAGGACAGTCACGGACACTGTGGAGTCAACATATCTGCCGCCTCCAATTCCTGTGGACCACACCTCGCACGGTGCTCCTGGCTGTGGCCATCACAGTGCTCAGGGGACCATGCGGTGTGGGAGGCCTGAGCCACCTCCCTGCCCCACACTCTTGCCTCTGGCTTAATGCAAAACCACGTGAGCTGATAGCAGAGGATTTTCAGAAAGAAGGTCCACAAAGTAAATATACCAGTTACTACCCAGACGTGTTTTCAAACACGCGGGACCCACCCGGGGCAGTGCCAGGATATAGTGCTGGGGTGGGGGGACATCTCGGGAGATCTCACAGGACTGAACCTCTTCCAGCAAAGACTGTTACCTGGATCTCAGGGGGTTCAGCTCTTCCTAACTAGTTGAGGCTCTGCCTCTGGGGTGCAAACCAATATCCTGAGACACTCTAGGTTGTCCTAACTTGAAGGTCCAGTGGTGTGAAGTGGGGAGCAGCTGGGGATACTGTCAGCACATCACAGAGCAGCCCTGATGAACATGGCATAGGGCCCCCCAGACCCCACCAGCCTGCGTACAAGAGTCCAGATGGCAACTTCTGCAGACAGGCAGCCTGTCTGGAAACCCAGCCTGGGACTGTGAGGCTCTCAGTGTGCCTGAGCCTCACTACTGTCCCATGTGTCTGGGAAGATGCTCCAAGGCCCGAGGCCCTATGTCCAACCCAGCACGTGTCGAGCACCCCAAAACAACAGGACAGCCCGTGACAAGGGCCTGCTCCAACCTTCTTCCTCACGCACTCCCGCTCTCCCTCTAGGCCCCAGCCTGATCCCGCCCGCAAGGGCTGGGTACCTGAGGGGTCCCCAGTCTCTCGATCAGGGGGACGAGGTGCAGCGGGGCATACTTGGATTCCAGTCTTTTCATCTTGGCATCCAGCCTCTCTCCCTCTGTGGAGGAAGCAACATTTCATATTCTGTTGCTGACATACATCAGTCAAACAGAATTTTTAATATTCTCCACAGGGGTCTTCCTGGATTTTGTTGTTGTTGTTGACCACCTGGTTGTACTCATGACTGATTTCTCGATCTGCACTCAGGGATCACTCCCGTTGGTATCCAGGGACCCTCTGAGATGTGGGGGATCGAACCCGGGTTGGCCACATGCAAGGCAAGTGCCCTGCCCACTATCCTATCGCTCCGGTCCCCTGGAATTTTTTGGTCAACATGGCTCATTCGGTCAGACCTGGCCGCTCCACATTTACTTCAGGAATCTATGGAAACTTCCAGACCATGCTTCAGGAATTTATTTCAGAAATCTATGGAAACTTCCAGACCATGCTTCAGGAATTTACTTCAGGAATCTACGGAAACTTCCAGATTCATGCCCTCAGTGATGGTCTCCCTCAGCCTACACTGTTCAGAAGTGTCCCCAGAGCCCAGGGCCTCTCTTCAGATAGTCCAACAGTTGCGTGTCCACTGAACTGGCCCACCCGGTCCCCCTCACCTTTCACGTGAACCCGAGGCAAGATGTTCTGGAAAGGGGCGGCATGGAGCAGGTCACACACCTCCTCCAGAGACTGCAAGAGACAGAAAAGGAAGCGTCAGGGGCTGAGTCTCACAGCCACGCAGCCAGAGACCTAGAGCTGAAAACAGCAAATGTCTTGTGGCCTCATGGGAAATGCACGGTCCGAGCAGCACCTTCCGAGAATTCTCCAGAACAAGGGGAAGGGTCTTCACGGAGAGGAGTTCCAGGCCACATGTGCTTGTTAAGAATTTGAGTCCGGGGAGGGGCCGGAGCATAGTACAGCAGGTAGGGCGTTTGCCTTGCATGCGGCCCACCTGGGTTTGATCTCCAGCATCCCATATGGTCCCCCAAGCAATGCCAGGAGTAATTCCTGATCATCATTAGGTGTGACCTCCCCAAAAAAAAACCTCTTCAAGAATTTGAATCCAGGGGCTGGAGAGACAGGACAGCGGGGAGGGCACTTGCCTTGTACGCGGCAACCCCTGTATGATTCCCCAGCACCACACAGCATTCCACAAGTCCTGTCTGGAGTAATCCTTGAGCGCAGAGTCAGGAGCAAGCCCTGAACATAAGCAAGTATGCCTCCCCGCCCCGCAAAAAAAAAAATAAATAAATAAAAATTTGAGGTGCCAGAGTGATAGCACGATGGGTAGGATGTTTGCCTTGCATGCAACTGACTGGGTTCAATCTCCGGCACCACATTTGGACCCCTGACCAGCTGGAAGTGATCCCTGCCCTCCCCCCCAAAAAAGGAATTTGAATCCAGGGGCCGTGGAGATAGTCTAGCAGGTAGACTCATCAGCTGACCAGGGTTCAGTCCCCAGAGCCCCACAGCAGAAGCCGCAGAGCTGAACCCAAGTGAGAGGAGCCTGCTGGAAGCAAAGAACAGACCAGGGCACAGGCCATGCACGAGCTCTGACATGGTCCTGGCGCCCACCTAGGGCTGGGCCTGAGCACTGGGGTTGAATGTCCTATCACCTGGAGTGGCCCCAGCCCATGGGCACTGCAGGGGACACTGCCCCCCACAATGATACACACACACCCCATTTCAGAACATCAGAATGGAAAACTGTTAGTTTGACAAGACAAGCCACAGCGAGTGACACACTTTGTCACAGGTGTCAAGGTGGAACCTCAATCTGGGACACAGACGCGGACAGTGCATCGAGATGGACAGAGCTGAGTCACATGCCGGGACAGGGATGCTCTGGGGAGGATTCAGGTCCTGCCCCCAAGCTTCCCTACACACACACACACACACACACACACTCTCTCTCTCTCTCTCTCTCTCTCTCTCTCTCTCTCTCTCTCTCTCTCTCTCCCTCTCTCTCTCTCCCACCCCTGGGACAGGGAGCAGGCAGAGTCCTATCCTGCAGGTGACAAGCACCTTCAACACTGCCCCTCACTCCCTTGAAGCAATCCAGCCCCAGAGGCGCCTCTCAGGCACTCACCAGGCTCTGCTCCACCAGCAGGCAGAAGAGCACAGCATTGCCCACCTCCCGCAGGTTCTGGAAACACACAGTCTTCAGCTCGGCGTACTCCACGATGTCCTTCAGCTGGTGGTGGAAGAATTCCAGGATGCCTGCAGGGGGAGACATGGGCGCTGGGACGGCAGGGACTGCACCCGAGACCCACAGCTGGGTGACCTGACACTTCCCGAGAGCTACATGGCTGGCCCCAACATTTGCCACTGTGCCAGTCCCCACCCCCACCCCAGCCCCCAGCACCACCCACAGCCTCGAACACTGAGCCTAGAGTAGTTCCCACACTACCGGGCGTGGCCCCCAAACCAAAAGTTGTCAATGCCCCTGTGCAAAACTTTGCAGAAGGAAGGTGTATCCGTGACAAAGGACAAAGGACATCTCCTCAGGGTGACAGCAGCAGGCCGAGTCCAGCCCAGGCTCCTGCAGTCCAGAAACTCTGTCCACAGCGCGTGGACGCTGCACCCCGAGCCCCAACTCTAACCTGGCCCACGAGCCAGGATGGCACCCAGGGGAGGGGCACAGCTGGCAGGTGCCAAGTCGCACATCTGACCCTGGCCACGCAGGAGTGGCCCTGAGGCCCCCGAACCCCGGAACAAAGCCTGAACCATCCTGCCTGCTTGGCCGAGTGTCACTGGGCATGACCCCAAACAGTATTCGTGAGGCCACCCACAAAAATGCTGGGGGATTTTTTTCCTTTTCAGCCTTTTCAGCCACACCCGGCGGTGTTCAGGGGTCACTCCTGGAGGGACTCAGGGAATATGTGGTATCAGGAATGGAACCTGGCTGGGCTATGCGCAAGGCCAGCGTCTCACCCGCTGAACTATCTCTTTGGAGCCCCTGTCTCTATCGATCCTTTGAACAGCTTAACAACAATGGAAGCCAAGACACAGGAGACAGCTCTGGCTCCAACCTCATCACGGGCTGCAGAGATCCCCAGCAGTCTGTGGACCCTCAAGAGTCAGGTTCGAGCCCGCCCCCTTACAGACATCACCAGGTGCCCCAAAAGGAAGCAGCCCTCAGTAATCTGGCATTCCAGAGCCCAGGGCCTGCCCCGAGGCTCCTGCCCGGCCCAGCACTTACCGGGGGAGCCGTACTCGTGCCGAGGCAGGCGGCAGATCTTGGGCATCACCTCCATCAGCGTCTTCACGTACTGCAGGATGGTGCCTTGCAGCTGTGGGAGATGTGGCCATCAGCCCAAAAGACAACATCTCCCCTTCAGAGGGGTGAGGGCAGGGTCCCAAAGGCCCCAGGAACCCTCCTCTCGGTCTGCCAAGAATAGAGGCTGCAGCTGGGCCAGGAGGGCAGTTACGGAGTGAGGGCACACATCACCCCTTTTTTGGGCAGTCAGACTGATTTCTGTTTGTTTGGGGCCCACCCAGCAGTGATCAGAGTGACAAGGTACGAGGATGGGGCCCCAGAGCCAAGCTGAAAGCAGGTCATCCTACACGCACAGCCTGAGCTCAGCCCAAGGGTAGAGCGGCCCCTGCTTCGCCTCGTCACCCTGGAATCTGAACTGATTGACGCTTTGTTTTTTGGGCCACACCCAGTGGCTCAGGGGACCGCAAACCCAGGCTGCCTGCATGTGCTCAGCCTGTTCAACCGACTCTCCTGCCCTCAAACTTGAGATTCTTTTTGGAAGGGGTGATGTGGGAGACACAGGACTGTGCTCTGAGCTCACCCCTGGTGGTGCTCCAGGGAACCTAAGGAGTACCAGGAATCATCCTACCCTGCAAGAGGTCTCCAGCCCTCAAACTGACGTTTGACCCTGACCTATACAGTGATGGACTAGGCAGCTTCACTCAGCTCAGCCCACCCTCCCCCCCGCCCTGCCCCCAAGGATCACTCTACAGTCACAAGGCATGACTTCACTTTTCTCATGGCTACTGAGAAAAACAAGAAAAACCAATTTGACAAAAATAGGGCTTACTCACTGGAAATGAGTAAACTAATGAGAAAGATTAAAAATTAACATTCTTGGGGCTGGAGCGATAGCACAGCGGGTAGGGCGTTTGCCTTGCACGCGGCCGACCCGGGTTCGATTCCCAGCATCCCATATGGTCCCCCGAGCACTGCCAGGAGTAATTCCTGAGTGCAGAGCCAGGAGTAACCCCTGTGCATTGCTGGGTGTGACCCCCCCAAAAAATTTAACATTCTGGACTCATGGTGGACTCATGGGGGCTGGAGCACAGGCAAACCAACCCACCTGGTCCCTAGTGCTGCCAGGTGGGGAGGGCCCCCAGCACAGGTAGTCTCATTTACAAAGGAGTCTGGCATGCTCCTTTTGCAGAGACTGCAGGAAGTTCTGCCCTGGGGAGGGGCAGGGTGTGGCATGCAAACCACTCCCAGGTCCTTGTGGTCAACTTCCCACAAGGCCCTGTGCTCCGGCTTTCACCACACTGGTTCTCACCAAGTCCAAGAGGGCAGCCTTCAGGAAAGGGGGCAGGGAACACAAGGGGAGGCGCGGAAGTCAGGCTGGCAGGGCCCCCGGCCGGGAAGAACCATCCTCTCCAGCCCGGGAGGTGCTCAACGGACACAGCGGCTCTCAAGCAGGAGGCCTGGGCTCCCACCGGGCACCACATGGTTCTCTGCACAGTGCCAAAGGTGACCCAAGGCATCGAGCCAGAAGCAGCCCTCAGGTACCGTGTGGTACCTGCCCTCGCCAGGTGTGCCCCAAAACAGCAACCTGATGGGCTGTACTTTGGCACTTTCTCTTGAGGTCAGTAGGATAACCCAAAAGAACCCCGACTGCAGAAGGCAAGACTGGGGTGGACAAAGCCTGACCACCCTGGGCCCCACCTGTCCCCTGTACCGATGGGGGAGTCCCAGGCACTCACCAGGCTCTTGACAACCTTCAGCAGCTCCTCCATGACCACAGCAATGCCCTGGTAGCCAAGCAGCCTACAGATGACCTGGAAGTGGGGGGGGCCCACGAAGTTCCGGTAGCTGCTGTAGATGCTGGAATAGGCCAGGTTCAGAGCCTGTGGCGGAGGGGGTGGCACATTGCTCAGGGGGACCTGGGGACTCTCCTGTCCACCACGGCCCCCACACACAAAGAACCACAGCTCCAAGATGCTGCGGCCTAGGATGCGAATGTGCCGGTGTGAATGCATCTGGGTGCAAGGACCAGTGTACGCACGCCGTGAGGGTCAGTGTGAGTGCGTGAGTGCGAGTGCACGTGTCTGGGTGTGGGAGTGCATGTATGAGTGGGAGTTCAAGATGTGAGTGTGCATGTGCACGTATGAGTGAGTGCAGGAGTGAGAGCGCGTGTATGTGTGTGGAAGTATATGAATGAGCGTGTGAGTGCGTGAGTGCATTGTGCGTGTGTGCATCCAAGTATGTGAGTGCATGAGTGTGCATGTATCATCATGAGTGCTGGAGTGCAAGTACACGTGTATGACTGCGTGAGTGCATGAGTTTACATGCGCATGTGAGTGCACGAGTGCGAGTGCACATGTGTGAGTGCAAGAGTCTGCGTGTGTGCATGTGTGAGTGCCTGAGCATGCGTGTGCACGCGTGAGTATGCGAGTGCGCATGTGCGTGTATGCGTGTAAGTGCACGTGTGCATGCATGGATGTGAGTGCACATGGGGTACACATGTGTGTGCATAAGTTCGTGAGTGCACGTGTGTGTGCATGAGTGTGTGAGTATGCATGTGCGTATATGCGAATATGGGAGGGCATGGGGGTGTGTGTGTACGTGTGTGGAAGTGCCTGAGTGAATGTGGCTATTTAGAAATGTTCTGCTTGGAGGCTGGAGTGATAGCACAGCGGGTATAGCGTTTGCCTTGCATGTGGCCGACCCGGGTTCGATTCCCAGCATCCCATATGGTCCCCCGAGCACCGCCAGGAGTAATTCCTGAGTGCATGAGCCAGGAGTAACCCCTGTGCATCGCCAGGTGTGACCCAAAATGCAAAAAATAAAAAATAAATAAAAGTGCTGCTTGTCAGGCATCTGGCAACTTCCCTTTCATTTTTTTTCCCCAGGTATGGGGGCCGCCCCAGCAGTGCTCAGGAGCCATACAGTGCCAGAGAGTGGGCATGGGGCAGGCACGGCTCCCCCTGGCTCCCCAGCCTCCAGGCACCATCCTGTCTCCAGGGTCGAGGAGAAGAGCACCGGGGCAGGCACTCGCTCTGACTGGAATTCCCACTGGGCTATTCGTCCCAGGGCCTCAGAAATGGTCTCCCCAGGATGGTCTGTGCACATGGCCTTGCTGGGCCACACCTGGCCTGTGGAACTCGCCCCACCAGCCTCCTGAGAAGCCAAGAGTCCAAGTGTGAAAACAACCGACCTTTGATCCGTGCAAATACTGAGGCTGTGCGTTCGGCTGTTTATCTCTTTGAAACTCTTGAGATAATGGCAACACTGTCCGAACAAACCTAGAGAGTTTAACAAAATAAAAAGCAAACATAAATGTGATGGTCATTCATTCTTTTTTTTTTTTTTTGCTTTTTGGGTCATACCCTGTGAAGCTCAGGGGTTACTCCTGCTCATACACTCAAGAATTACTCCTAGCGGTTCTCAGGGGACTACATGGGATGCTGGGAATCAATGGGTTGGCCGCATGTCAGGCAAACAACCTACCTGCTGTGCTATTGCTCCAGCCCCGATGGTCATTCTTTAAAAACCAGAATCTTTCCATTGTCAATTAAATCTTACTCCCAAGTAACTGATGTGATCACCGAAAGGAAAAACAATACAAGCCCAAGGACTGGAGTGATAGTATGATGGTTAGGGCGCTCAGCACCCCAAATAGTCCCCTGAGTCCACCAGGTGTGATTTGAGCATAGAACCCAGAATAAGCCCTGAGCATCACCAAGTGTGGCCCCCAAACCAAAATATTAATAATAATAATAATAATGCCCCAAAGAGACAAAATAGCAGGCACTTGCCTTGCATGCAACTGACCCAGGTTCAATCCCTAGTACCACATGTGGTCCCCAAGCACCAACAGGAGTGATCCCCGAGTGCAGAGCCAGGAGTAAACCCAGAGCACTCCCACCCCCAAATACTACCAGTTACATGTAAATATTCTGTTCCTTATTTGTTGGCTTTGGGGCCACACCTGACAATGCTGAGGGAGCCGGAGATGAACCGAGATCAGTCATGTACAAGGGAAATATGTCTGAACCCCTGTACGATCTCGTCAACCCAGGGGTAAAAGTTTCAGAAACTGCTAGGAAGGATGTTCACTATTTTACCCTATCGGTCATTCTAACTCTGAAATCCCCACTACTGCAATTGGTCAGGAAAATTAGCTAAAACTGGAGAAGAGTGAATTAAACCATCACCATTTGCAGATCATTTAATAATACACCTGGAAAACCCTAATGTCAAGGGCTTTAGGATTTCTTAGAGAGACAGTACAGCGGGAGGGTGCCTGTGCTGCATGTTGTCGGACAGACCATGCTCAATCCCCAGGATCCCATATGGTCTCCCAGGCCTGCCAGGAGTGATTCCTGAGTGTAGAGCCAGAAGTACCCCTGAGCATCACAGGGTGTAGCCCAAAAAACAAAACCAAAAAAGAAAAAGTTGCACAAAATACATGATATAAAGGGCTAATGTACAAGATATATGAAGCACTCACAAAAATCAATAACAATGACCAAACAGTGACTCCATCAACAAACGAGGAGAAGGGAGCCAGAGCAATAGCACGGCTGGTAGGATGTTTGCCTGGCATGCAGCCAACCCAGGTTCAATCCCCGGCATCCCACATGGCCTCCCAGCACCGCAAGAAGTCTCTCCTGAGTGGAGAGCCAGAAGTCAGCCCTGAGCACTGCCAGGAACGATCCCCAACCCAAAGGAACCAAAACAACTGTCCCCCCAGCCACACACACCCACAAAATGTAAATAAGAAACACAATGGGGAGAAAGGATGAACAGACATTTTCCTGAAGAGGACATATGGATGGCTAGTAAGCATATGAAAAAGTGCTCAATGTCACTTCTTATGAGGGAAATGCAAGTCAAAACAGGAATCCCGGGGCTGGAGCGATAGCACAGTGGGTAGGGCGTTTGCCTTGCACGTGGCAGACCTGGGTACGATTCCCAGCATCCCATATGGTCCCCTGAGCACCGCCAGGAGTAACTCCTGAGCGCAGAGCCAGGACTAAACCCTGTGCATCGCCAGGTGTGACCCAAAAACGAAAAAAAAAAAAAAACCCAGCAATGACAACGAAAATAGCATATCTCAAACATGATAGGAAAACCAGTGCTGGGAAGGATCTGGTGTAAAAGGAACTATTATCCACTGGATCCTTTGGGAGGAACCAAAAAAAATTTTTAAAGGAAAGAAACATCTCCCCGCCCCGGAAATACCAAACTCAGTTATAATAGCTAATTATTAAACTGAAGACTGTAATAAACACATGAAGAAGGAAGCGTGGCCAGGAGCCAACACTGCCTCAGCAAGCGTGAGGTCTGGTACAGGCTTGTGTGCCAAGCATGGTCCCAGCAGCAGTTCATGGAGAGTCCCTGGTGCCACAAGATCATGTAGAATCTCAGGGCACAGCCAGGTATGTGTAAGCACCCCAAGCAAGCACTCCAGAACCACAACATGAGACCCGACTGAAGTATATGCCCCGGCGAGCACAAGAAACAAAAGCACAAGCACCGCTACTAAGCTTGCAAACAGCTGGCAGTCACCCCACAACAGGGACAGGGAGGAAAGGCAGGGGAGCAGGCAGGAAATGCCACCACAAACAGTGCCCATCTGAAGGGAAGCTGGCGGCCCAGTACCACCTGGGCCAGCTCCGGATTCTGTTCTTATTCTTCATTCAAGATTCAGTTTTGCGAGTCAGTTTGCTAAATGAAACTTCAAAGGAGCCGGATCCTTTCTGGCTAGTTTTCGAGGTGAAGCAGTCACTGCTATGCTACACCCTCGCAGAAGGCAGGTCCACCACGAGTCTTCCCAAATGCAGTATCTTTAAGAGGGGATTCCATTTTGGGGGTAAGCGGTTTCCGGCAGTGCTGAGGCTGCACCTCCCAGGGCCCAGCACAGGCAAGGCTCACTCTCCTGCTCTTTGAGCTCCTCACCTCGCCACATCTCAGGCCTCTACCATCCTGTCAGTGAGAGCTAGGATGGCGCTTTGCCCCGCGAGATGTGGGAACACAGCTCCCACCTCTGCTCTTGGCCTGGCCTCAGTCTGGCAACACAGGTCAAAGTTGAGGGTCACATTCCTCTCCCACACCCTGTGAAATCCCAGACAGCCCTCCGCCTCCCCCATTTCCAGTCAGTCCCTCCACCAAGGTAAGATTGCTAAGCCCTGTTCTGTGGCTAAGAAACTGCCTTCCAGGCAGACAGCCAGAGGAATCTCAGGATCTCTGCACTTCCTTCTATACCTTCAAGGAAAGGTCCAAAATCAGAAAAGACTTCTTTCAAAAACTTTGTCTGATTTCTCTGATTTTGCTTTTAAGCAATGGTATCCAGCCCATGGCTTTTCTTTTTCTTTCTTTTTTTTTTTAAATTTATTTATTTATTTATTGAATCACCGTGGGAAAGGTTACAAAGCTTTCAGGTTTAGGTCTCAGTCATGCAAATATCAAACACATTTTGCTTTAACAATACTTATTTTTTACCATGAAGAACCCCAATAAAACCCCACCCCCCCACCCCTCCCCGTCCCTGTGAGGCCGATGAATTCTAGCTAACACTCTATCTGCTTTGATTAGATTCATTGTTTCAATAAAAGATTCACCACTATTATTTAGAGTTTACCCCCCCCCCCCCGAATCAGACATGCTGACAAAGCATTGTGAAGTGATTTGCTTTCTACAGCTGGGTTCAAGAATTAAATGTTGGTTTTGGATTTCTGCTATTTTACCTATTGACCCTGGAAGTGTTTCTACTGAAAGTCAGATAGTTAAGAAATTGGTTTCTGTGCTCTGGAGTCGTGGCCGTGCTGGAGAGCCGCTCGTGGGGGCAACTGGTGGCCTCGGTAGGGCGTGAAGGGCGGACCGAAACGCCCCCTTCCCATGAGGTTTTAGTCGCCCCCACACTCCCGGCTCATACCTGCTGTCCACAAGGCTCCCATGTGGCCGCCCTCTTTCTTTCCAGAGAGGAGAGGGCGAAACCCATGGCTTTTCAAATAACTTAGAATCAAGTATATTTTGACCACACACACACACACACACACACACACACACACACACTTATAAAGACATGAAAAGTGGAAACTCAATTCTGTTTCACAGTGGTAAAAATTAGTAATTCTGAAACTACTTTCTGTATTTTCTAGCATTTCTAGAACTGAGCAATTACATGTTGTGAAACTGGGATTCTAAGTGTTGAAGGAAACTACGAAAATGGATGTAAATATTGTGGTTGTGGACCAGAACTTCAAACATAAATGTAAATTTACAGTTTTAGTTTTAGCAAACTGACTGCTATAGTAATAGGGAAATAACCAGGAGCCCAATGTCCGACACTATTTGGAAGTAGGGGAACAACTGACATTATATAAAGGTGAAGTCATATTTCATCACAGTAGGAACACAACAGATGGAAAAGTCACATAGAAGTCAACTAAACACAACAAACAAAAACAGTAACACAGAAGGCTCAACTAGCAACAGTTTAGTAAATTCTCAGTCAAGGACCTAAAGACTTCATAGTGATATATAACGATTTTCAGAAATTTTCTTTTACTGAAGTATTTTTTTGATGGTTCCATTGGCCATTTAATTTAATTGCTTTATCCCTGCTGGAGGAAGGGAGGCTTTGGGATGATTGGAGGGTGGGGACAATGGTCACTCTGGTGGTGGGTTTGGTGTTGGAATACTGAATGCCTAAAACAACTGTATTATGAACAACTTTGTAAACCACGGTGTTTAAATAATGTGTATATATGTATATATATATATATATATATATATATGAAGTCATACCAGATAGGGCAGGTTAATCCAAATCACTGGTATCCCCACAAGTAGGGTTTCCCCCACTTCTCACTTATCCTCAGATAGGAGACACAGGCCAAGTATTTAAGAAGGCAAAGAACCCATGGAAGCAGCCACAAGTCAGAAACCTTCTAGGACTGAGGCCTCAACCAGTTGAGAAGAGACAAAGAAGAATCCAATAGTCTTAAGGGAGAGAGCTTCTACTAATAGCCTGCTTTGGACACAGGATTCCAGAATGAGAAAAAAAAAATCGATTATGTAGAATCTGTTAATATCACACGATTTCCTCATAGCTCACAGTATTATCTCACTGCTTGCAGGAATTCCTCATAGCACACACTATTTTCTTACGGATCACAGGATTTCCTCACACACAAGGATTTCCTCACAGCTCACTGGATTTCCTCCCGCTCAAAGCATAAGTATTCCTCACCACTTACAGGATTTCCTCACCATATACCGATTACAGGATTAACTCATCACTCACAGGAATCCCTCAGAGATCACAATAATATCTCACTTATTACAGGATTTCCTCACTGTACACAGGATTTCCTCACACTTACATGATTTCCTCACCGCACACCGAATTTTCTCACTGCTCACTGGATTTCCTCACCATTCACTAGATTTCTACACCACACACAAGATTTCCTCACCAATCACAGGATTTCATCACAGCTCATGGATTATCACTTAAGGATTTCCTCACAGCACACAGGATTTCTTCACCAAACATCAGATTCCCTTACTACTCAAAGGATTTCTTCAGGGCTCACTGGATTACCTCACCACTCATAGGATGATCTCACCATTTACAGGATTTCTCATTACTCACTGGATTACTCCACCACTTATAGGATTTCCTCATGGCTCACACTCTATTCTCACAGCTCACAAGATTTTCTCCAAGCACACAGAATTTTCTCATGGCTTAAAGGATTTTTTCACATTTTACAGGATTTCCTCAGAGCTCACAGGATTTCCTCACAGAATTTTCTCATAGTACAAAGGATTTCTTCATGATTCACAGGATTTCCTCTAAACTCACAGGGTTACAACATAGTTCACATGATTTTCTCACAGTTCACCAAATCAACTCCCTCTCACAGGATTTGCTCACATTCACAAGATTTCCTTACAATACATAGGATTACTCACAGGATTTCCTCATAGCACACAGGATTTTCTCACAGTACTCAAGATTTCCTAACTGGCTCACAGAATTTCCTCACATTCGCAGGATTTCCTCAGTGCTCACAGGATTATTGCACTTCTCACAGGATTTCCTCACAGCCCAGAGAATTTAATCACAACCCATAGGATATCCTTAGAGCTCAGTTTTTTCTCACACCACTCAGGATTCCTTCACTGCTCACAGGATTTCCTTATAGCACATAGGATTTCCTCACAACTCATTGGATTTCCTCATCACTCAGAGGATTTTCACACAGCTCATAGGAATTTCTCATAGCACACAAGAGTTCCTTACTACTCAGAGGATTTCTCACAGATCACAGCATTTTTTCAGGACTCATACGATTTCACCACAACCAAAAGGATTTTCTCACAGAACACAGGATTTTCTCACATCTCACAGGATTTCTTCACAGCATACTAGATTTCCTTATGACTCACAGATTTCCTAACAGTACCCCAGATTTCCATAGTACATGGGATTTCCATATAGTTCATTGCACTTTCACTCCCTTGCTATCAAATTATCTATGAACAGTAACACTTGGTAGTAACAACATAAGTGACACCCAGACAGTTTTAGATTTTTTTTTCTTTTTGGGTCACACCTGGCGATGCACAGGGGTTACTCCTGGCTCTGCACTCAGGAATTACTCCTCGTGGTGCTCAGGGGACCATATGGGATGCTGGGAATCAAACCCGGGTCGGCTGCGTGCAAGGCAAACGCCCTACCCGCTGTGGTATTGCTCCAGCCCCCGACAGTTTTAGATATTATCCTTACATGAATAAGGTTACAAGACCAGGGAAGAGAAACACAAGACCTGCCTGGAATATTTTGGGTTGCACAGCACAGACAGTACTGAAAGACAGGGCCAGGCAGAGAAGAATCACACATCAGCAGAAGGTGCTCCCCCGTTGGTTCGCTGTGTGCCACAGACACTATCCTGAGTTAGAATCCCTGCATCTTACTAAAGAATGTACAGCAGGACGTACCACAGCATGTAGAGCGAATGAAGCAAGAAAACTACCTGAGATGGGTTGAGTTGAGGGGGCTGAGTGGTTAAGAGCACCCGAGGGCATATGTGAAGCACTGAGCTCCATCCCTGATACCTCCCCAAGCAGTCACAGATATCAAGACTGGCACTGCAACGGAGTGTAATCTCCGAGTGCCAAGCCAGGTGTGTGAGAGAAAGGAAGCTAGACTGTGTGACTGGGCTAAGGCAGGGATCAAGGGCACACAGTGTGGTGGTGCGGGGTTCAATTCCCAGCAAAAATAGTCATACCCCCTAACATGGCTGGCTGCAGTCTGGTGACCGTGTTCCACACTGGAGCATGAAACATTCCAGTCAGGTTAGCCAGTACCACCATGGGTGGCCCCTGGGTACTTTGATCACTGCACGGTGCTCACCGCAGCAAGAACTGATCTGGGTAAGAATCACCTACATGCTACAGTCAGGGAATCCAATTAGAGGTTTCTTCCCCGCCTGAGAATCCCACGGCCACAGCCTCCCTTCAGAGGTGACCGGATACCGTCTCTTCAGAGGCAAGGAAACTGGGTACCGTCCTACTGCCCCCCAGCACACACATCCCCTCCCATGCACACACCTGAGTAGGGTGTGCCGCCACTCACACACCCCCACTCTTTTCTCCCCCATGCGCACACCCTCACATGGGTATGAGTGCTCACACATCCCCTGGCACAGGCTGACCAAGCGGGGACTAAACTTGGTGCAGTGAGGACAGATGGCAGCGGCTGGTATGCAGAGGCCAAGGCAGGGCCTTCCCAGGAGAGAGGTGGAGCCACAGGGTCCCCCTGGACGCAGCCCACCAGGCCTTCTGGGTTGTTTAGTAGCCTAGGTGCCTAGTCACCCCAAAGCCCCAGGATGGAACCAGGAAAAGCAGAGTCACCCCCACATTCCAACAGGGCCCGATGTGGAACCGTGAGCTGGTGCTGACCAATAGCTGGAGCTCAGAACTGTGCCGAGCCACACACGAAGCCCCGCACAGGAAGCCCAGATTCCCACCCAGGGCTGCCCAGGAAAAGAGGGCGCTGGGCTAGAGGAGGGCCAGGAAGTGCCTGCTGCAGGCCCGGCCCGGAAGTGCCGCACTGACCGGTTGGTGGAGCCGTTGTAGCAGTAGTTAGGCAGAAAGTCGTAGTTGAGCTCCCAGAAGACATGGAGCGTGATCCTCCCATAGGGCGCCGACACGTTGTGGTTGGCCTCGCGGAACATGGCGTCGAAACTGTCCAGCGTCAGATAGCGGCTGAGCAGCTTGTGAGTCATGCGGTTGATTTCCAAGAGGCCGTCCAGCTCCTGTACGTGTGACCCCAGAGACATGGGGTTGACAACAACACAGGCCAGGCACACTGGGTGGGGAACGCGTGGGGCAGAGCAGGCCATGGACCAGGAAGGGCTGCACCGAGCAGTGACTGCAGTGCCTGGTGGCTAGTGTACCACACACCTGGTTCCCACACCTAAATGCACCCTGCCCTGCCCTGCCCGATGGCCTCCTCCCGAGGTATCCCCATGGGCCATTTCTCTCCACTGCCCTCGCATCTGTCCGGCCTGCCACGCCACTGTTGCCAGTCCTGGGTGCCACATCGGGGGTCCGTCCTGCTCTGGCTGGCACCTGAGCGTCCCCGGGGGTGGCAAAGAGCTGGCATCCAAGCCTTCACAAGCAACTGCTCTGAAAACTAGCCCAGGGCTGTGACAGCCACATGTGGCCACAAGGACTGGAGACATGGGAGGTGGAGAGTGAGGTGTGCTGTGTGCTTGGCCAGACCTCAAAGGCTATCGAGCACAGAACAAAGATGTCTCTGTCAGTGATCCCGTTTTGTTTCGGGGGAGAGGTTGGGGGGAATCTCCCCAGGAGTTCTCAGGGAGCCCCGGGGCCACACCAGTCAAGAGTCTGCCTACAACACCAGAAGATCGCTGCTGGGGCCCACCTGGACCACCCTGGCACTGCTCAGGGGCCTCTAGGGATGCAGCTTCCATCCAGGAAGTCAAGCAGGAGGCAGAGGCATCCCAAGCTCTATGCTCTCTCCTGGCCCTCACAGTGACCATAAAGGCGAACAGATCGTGTGGCTACTCTGGGTTCAATGAGCTTCACTAGTATCAACCTCACCTGTCCTCTCCACTTCCTGTTTTGTTTTGTAATGCTTTGAAGCACACCCAGCGATGCTCAGGGGTTACCCCTGACTCCACACTCCGGAATTAGTCTTGGCGGTATATGAGGGACCATACAGGATGCCGGGGATTAAACCATGACCCTGTGCAAGACCAAATGCCCTATCCACTGTGCTATCGCTCCGGCCATATCACTGGTGCCTATGTTTGACCGCTACGGGCAAAAATCAGATGAGCTCCAGTCCTTCTTGTGACAGTATCTTCCATTCATCAGGGCCTGAGGGAGGGAGGGGCACTCACCACCACTGAGGTGAGGTCCTCACTCTCAAATCGTCCGATCGCCAGCTCCAGAGACTTGTACATGGCGGCTGAGACACGCTGGGTGATGAGACGATTGAGGTCTATGGACCTGCCCAGGAGCTGGAAAGGAGCGGGAGAAGCACTGGGGTGAACGAGGAGCCACATCTCCACGCCATCCGCCGACCAGCGAGCGGCCCACCCGCCCGGCCAGCCACGCCTCCCTCCCAGAACGCAGGCCCTGAACGTAGACACAACCTGTGTCTACAGAAGGACACAGTAGGAAAGTAAAGCCTGCAGAAGAGATGGATGGGGATGTGAATGTACACGTATGTATGCATGTATTTGTACATGTGCGTGTGTGTGTCTGTGTGTCTATGTATTCCACCAGGCAAAGCCATCGAGGGCTCTGCGGTAGCGTCCGCTGTGCTGAATTCATAGTCACATCAGGGCAGGTGGGCCCTCACTCCCACACACTTCCTGGGGTTCCAGGCTATGCGCCAGCACATGCAGGAGCCCGGGCTGCCAACCCTTCAGGGTTAGAATAAGGAGGAAGAGGAAGCTGCTCCATCTCAATTTCAGCGTCCAAGCAACTTACCTGTATCTTGTTATCGTTTCAAAAACCTAAAAACAGGAACTAAACCCTGAAAACAACGGTGGTTGTCTGCAGACTGAGGGGAGGGCACCGCTATATGGAATTTCCCTATGCTCTAAATTCCCCTAATACGTTGTGATTTTCTTTAGAGAAATGCCTGTTTGTCTGCGTTATGGAAGGAGGTGCACGGAAGGGGGCTTCTCCCACAGGTGCTCACGGGCATCCCGCAGTGCTCAGAGAGTGAGGGGGGCAAGGGGTCCAAATGGGGTCCCACATAAAGATTACGCCACACCCCTGAGCTCTGTGCTGTCTCCCCTAGCCCCCAAGCTGTGGACCTCTCATTCGATGCCTGGCCAAGAGAACACTGGATTGCAACACTTGAGGCAGAGAAGGATTTGTCATGTGCATTCCTTTTCTGGCAGGGAGAGGGTTGGGTTCCAGGGTGCTACAGGGCTACTTCTGGCAGTGCTTGGTGAACCTCTGGGCGCCGAGAGTCAAACCAAATTGTCATGCGAATGCGAATCAATGGCCTCAATCCCTGAACTATTTCTCGGCCCCATCACTCTTTTTAGGATGCAGTCTTGGGCTGGAGCGACAGCACAGCGGTAGGGCGTTTGCCTTGCACACAGCCGACCCAGGTTTGATTCCCAGCATCCCATCTGGTCCCTCAAGCACCACCAGGCGTGATTCCTGACTGCAAAGCCAGGAGTAACCCCTGTGCATCGTCAGTGTGATGCAAAAAGCCAAAAAAAAAAAAAAAAGATGCAGCCTCTGGCTCCCGGGCCACGGGGAAGTGGGGAAGGAGCCCCTTCAGGCTTGGTGCTGGCTCGGCAGATGGTGCCTGGGTCCCAGAGGTGCTGCAGGTCCCCGTGCCCGCACTCACCTGCACGTGCCTCTGCTTGAGGAGCGTCTCATAGCGGTTGGACGGTGGGAGGTGGATGGTGGCACCCTGGTTTTTGCACTCAGACCGCAGCCGCTTATCGAGCAGCAAACTAACAGGATGGGAACGGAGGCCGCGTCAGGTGCCGGAAGCGCACAGCAGCAGACCCCGCTCCCGCAGCCTGGCACCAACCACACACCCACCTTCCAGCCATGACCTTGTAATAGGCGAAGATCTGGTCTGCCAGCTTGTAGACAAACTGGTCGAAGCACAGATTCACCTGGAGGGAAGAGGAGCCGGCGTCAGACTGGGGGCCACGGGCCCACGGCCTCCCATCAGAGAAGAACGTGCCACGGCGTCGGCTGACAGAGGCAGATTCCAAAAGATAAGCACCAGCCCCTCCCGCTGGCCAGGGCATGACTCGGGCACAGGGGCCGGGAGGCACTGCTGACTGCAAGCGAGACCCCCCCGGGGCCCGGCACTGCCGGCTGTGACTGCCGCATTAGGAATGACATGTAAGGCCTCAAAGCCCGACAGTGCCACTGCACAGACACACAGGACCCTCCTCCACACCATCTCCGGGGGCTGCTCCTGAGAGAAGTGCAGCATGGGCAAAGCCTGTGACTTCACCCCAAACCCTTGCCGCCCCATGAGGCTCTGCTCTGCAGCCCCTGGAGCGGAAGCTCCTACTGGTGGGCTCTGCGGGTCTGCATTAAGGTCAGACCCAGAGTGATGTGCCGGGGGCCACCCCCAGCTCTCTCGGTGCTGTCTCTGCGAGGTGATGGAGACCATAAAGCCCGAAACCATTTCCTGATGTCCACACTCCCCCACCTCGTGCCAGGGAACACTCCCTCTCTGAGGCCGTACGTGGAGGTCAAACCATGTGCCCGCCAAAAAAAAAGGCCGGACAGAGAGTACAAGGGAAGGCACTTGCTTTGCACAGAGCCGACCCAGGTTCGACCCCCGGCATCCCATCATATGGTGCCCTGAGCCCTGCCAGGAGTCACTCCTGAGCGCAGAGCCTGGAGTAAGCCCTGAGCACCGCTGGGGTGGCCCAAAAACAAAACAACAGCAAAAGAAAAACAAAACAGTCTTATATCAACCCAGAGCCACCCGTGAGGAAAGCGTGTAGACGCACTATGTGCACAGAATACAAGTGAGCGTCCAGTTCGTGCAAACACCATCTGCATACGCAGAAATGACGAGCATCAGATACAGAAACAGAAACTGGGTTTGTTCCGAGTCTTTGCAGAGGGGAGGCAGATGCTAAGTGCAGGGACTGACGGAATACAAGGAGGACCCCATGCCTGACGCGCTCGCCCTGGTGTCCGTGGGAGACACGGTCAGCACAGGTGGGGGGTGTACAGAAGGTCAGAACACCCGCAGCACTGCCCCCAAAGTCCTTCTCACCGCTGAGGCTTCTGGCACTGGGTGCATTCGAGGGGACAAAGGGGCGTGCGGGGCCTCACCTCGGCCTCAATCTCGTCGTACAGGAACTGTTTGTTGAACCTGGTGAGCGCGTAGTGGGCGCTGTCATTGTACAGGTCCAGGGAGTATAGGACATACCTGAGGGCAGCAAGTGTCCCCGTGTCACACCACAGCAGGGAAGCCTTCGCCTGGCACCAACTCCCTGCTCCCACCTGGGGCCAGGCCCAGGGCCTGCTCCTCCTCCCTCTCCCTTTTTCTGTCTCCATCTCCCTCTCTCTCCCTCTCTCCTCCTTTCTTCCTCTCTCCTCCTCTCTCCCTCTCCCTCTCTTTCTCCATCTCTCTCCCTCCCCGTCTCTCTCCATCCTCTCCCCCCTCCCTCTCTCCCTCCTTCATCTCTTTCTCTCACTTCCCCCACCCTATCCCTCCTCTTCCTCCCTCCCTCATCCCCCCTCTGACTTTGGGCCACACCAGATGGTGCTCAGGACTTACTCCTGGCTCTGTGCTCAGGGATCACTACTGGCGGGGCTATGGAATGCAGGGGATCAAACCTAGGTTGACTGCATGCAAGGAAAACACCTTATAATCCCTGAACTATTGCTCAGGATTTTATTTTGTCTTTGTGATAGGGCTATACCCAGTGGTGCTCAGGATACACTCCTGACAGTGCTCTGGGGACCCTGTGGGGTAGCGGGATCGAGCCTAGGTTGGCTGCATTCAAGGCAGTGCCAAGTTGACTTGAGGCCCACATTTGAGCCTCAGTTCCCCTGAGTCCCCCCAACTGCCAAGGATGTTGCAGAACCAGCCCTGAGCAGTGTCCAGGGTGAGCACCCCTCAAAAAAAAAAGAATCGGGTCTGCCCTCCGCCACCCCTGCCTGGCGGGGAAGGGCTCACTCCATCATGGACGCCTCCTTGGTCTCCAGGATGTGGTCCGTGAGGATCCAGGGCATGGACATCTCAATGGGGAACTGGATTCTTCTGCCCATCGTCAGCTCCAGGAAGAACTCGCGGAACCACAGCTGCGAGAGGTCGCAGCACTGCTGGAGCGTCTCTGTGGGGAGCCAAGGAGCATGTGTCAGCCTCCGCAGGGCCGGGCGGGAAGGTCCACCAGGGCGGCCCCCGGGGACAGGATCCACCATCACCACGTTGTGCTGACCCGCCCCCTCCCCTGCCCACAAAACCACATCCCCCCGCATCTCCAGACAGGCCTGGGAGCAAAAGCGAGTCCCGGCAGAACCACTTCCGCGACTAGGGGGAGACACGGTGTCACATGAATACTCAGTCCAAGTCCAGCTGGTGGCAAACAGAAGCTCAGGCCCGGCTCCCCGAGGCCCTTCCACCTTCCGCCCGCTGCGGCCCCTGGGGGCCGGGCCCTAACTGTCCTGCTTTTCCAAGCCGTGGAGTCCAGACTTTGTATTCATGTCTCAGGGCCAGCCCAGCCTCACCCTCGGCTGGCCCCGCAGGGAAAGCGGCAGATGAGGGGATGTCACGGGGTTACGGCACGGCCACCGTCCGGGCGTGCTGGGACCGGAGCGGGACGGTCAGGCAGGCGGAAGCGTCGTGGGCGGTGTTAGCGGTGTTAGAACATGCCCGGCGCGGCCAGCAGAGCCCTTACCGCTGAAATTGATCAAGTGCGTGTAGAAGAAGGACTCGCGGTGGAATTTTTCTATGTCCAATATGGTGGGCCCCTCAAGGCTACTTCTCAGGGTTTTCTTGGAACCACTTTTGTCTGCAATGAGGGACTCTAGCATGGTTCTCACCATGTAAAGCTGCGTTATCCGGGGAAACATCGGCGGAGGAGAGAATACACACAGGCCATTAGCGACGCGCACTCCCACGGCGGCAGAGGCCTCCGGCGCCACCTCGCCCTGCCTGCCGGGGCCGGCCCGCGGGGCTGGGCGCCAGGCTCGGGTCTGGCGGGGCCGTCCGCCTCTGGGCCGCAAATGTCACCCGAAGAAGGAAGGACATCTTACCACCGAAGGCTAACAGAGGTGGATAGGTGTAGGACTGCCTCAGAAACGCGTTTACCACATGCAAGAGCCTTTCCAAGCCCAGAGACCTGAGCTGCCTGAGCAGCTCGGCAGAGCTCAGAGACTCGGCCATGGTGCGCACCAGGTACAGCTAGACACGGACAGACGGGAGAGAGCAGTTAGTCACACGGGAAGCTGCTCGGGAGGGTCTGCACAGGCGTGGACCGGAGAGGCGTGAGCACCCAGGAAGCCCAGAGAGAAGAGCAAAGCGGGAGCGGGGAGGGCTGGCATGCACGGGGGAGAAGGCGACACGCGGACACGCGCCAGGACACTCGCAAGTCTCTGGAGGCCCCTGGGGGCCGGCCCGCTTGTCGCCCAAAGCCATGAGCACCAGGCCCCGAGATCACGGGCAACAGGGAGTCGTGACAGACGCTGCGGTTGTCCGCACATAAGGGGGGGGGGGGGGCACATGACAGTCTGCAAATGGCCACAGGCCAGGGAGCGGCCACCCCCAGGTCAGCCCAGAGTGCAGGAAGGGAAGGGCGGGGCGGGAACCTGCGTGCTGGAGGGGCCCACGGCGCGTCGGGGCACTTTGATGTCGAAGCCGCTCTTGGGGTCCTTCTCGCCACGCAGGGCAGGGTCGTTAAAGGGCTCGTGCCCCGTCTCCCAGTCACACACTGTCTTCCTGATGGCCTGCAGGACACTGAGGGACATCCGGCAGTAAGGGAGGCCCTACACCATGGCGGGGACATGCAAGGACAGGACGAATGGCCTGAGACACACGGGAATTGGCATCTTCTGGCCTGCCACCACACACAGACACACAGACACACAGAAACACACAAATACACACAGACACACACACAGACACACACAGACACACACACAGACTTCATATAGACACACAAACACTCAGACACAGACACTCAGACACACACAGACACATAGACACAAACACACACACCCAGACACACACTCAAACACACAAACATACAGACACAAGCAAACACACACCCACACCCACACATAAACACAGACATATACACACACTCAGACACAGATACACAGACATCAGACACACGCACTCAGACACACACACACACATACATACAGACAGACACACATACAGACACACATACAAACATAGATACATAGACGCAAACATACACACCGACACACACAGACATACAGATACACAGACACAAACACACACAGAGACACACACAAAGATACACACACAGCTCTCGGGGACTCAGAGGAGAACAAGCAGGTCCAGGGCTGAGAGTGAGCCCAGGCAGGTCCCCGGCACCATGGGGCCTCTGTGCAGCTCTAGACACGCACCCCAATAGGGGGAAAGGCCCAGAACAGGTTTCAGGACAGGGGGCAGCCTCAGGGGCCTGAGGGCCTCAGTGGGTGCCAAGAGCTGGACAGCGACAGCCCCCAATCAGTGTCCCAGAGAGAGCCCCAGACACCGAGTCAGGAGCAGCTTCACGGCGACAATACCCAGAAGGTTCTAGCCAGCCGAGCCCTTCTACGGGAGGGGCACCCAGTAACACCCAGTCTCCCCTAGGGCTTCCCTCTCAACGCTACCTGGGTCCCTGCAGGGGCAGAGGCTACCGGGCCCCACAGGGTACAAACTGGCAGGGATACACGCCAGCTGTCCACACACCCCAGCTGTCCAGGCCCACGCCCATCTGTGCACACACTCCAGCTTTCCACATGCCCAGCTGTCCACACACCCAGCTGTCCAGGCCCACATCCACCTGTGCACACGCCCCACCTGTCCAGGCACATTCCCCAGTTGTCCACAAGTCCTAGCTGTCCACATGCCCAGCTGTCTAGACACATGCCCCAGCTGTCCAGGCACACGTCCCAGCTGTCCACATGCCCAGATGTCCACATGCCCAGCAGTCCAGACACATGGGGTCAAACACGGCAGGTACAACACGACACACGCCGTAATCATGTTCCAGGCCACACAAGGGGCTAGGTGGCCGGCAGGCTGACCTCTGGATGACATTCTTCTTCTTCTTGATGGCCTGCCGCAGCGGCTCCCGCAGTGTCACTTGCGCGAAATCCTGCAGTGCGGCGTAGACGGTGTGCCGGATGGCGTGGTTGAACACGCTCTCCATCCTGCCCATCAGTACCTGCAACCCTTTGATCATGGCGATGACCTGTGGGCACACGGGACTCTGAGTGGCTCGGGCAGCCCTGTGTGCAGAAACTGCTGCTCACATCCCCAGGGCCACCCGCAGCTGCCCCCGTCAGGTCCAGGGGCACCTGCCACCAGGGAGCGGGTTCCACCCCAGCCAGCAGGAGCCCCGAGACCAGACACCCCATATCCACAGGCCTGGGGGAAGGGCCTGAACGAGTCCCAAGATGATTCAACACTACCTAACGTTCACGCAGGTGTAAGAGAAGCAAAGCAAACCAACACACCCTCCATTCTGGAAACCAGGGAGGGAGTTTGAGGGATGGATGGAGCCATCCAGTGTATCACACGATGCGGGGCACAGCTGAGTACTAGAAGTCACACAATGCCATACGGCAAGGGGGGCGGGGAGGGAGATGGAGAGAACGAGAAAGAGGAAGAGATAGAGGGGGTAAGAAAAAAAGAGAAAGGAGGGAGAGAGGGGGGGAGAGAGAGGGAGAGGGAGAAAGGGAGAGAGGGAGAGAGGGGAGGAGAGGGAAAGAGGGGGAGAAGAGAGGGAGAGAGAGGGGAGGAGGAGGGACTGGCTCCTTTGGAGCAGTTCAGATCAGAGCTAATAGTGGTCAGGACAGAAGGGAGTGGGGATAGTGACCAACAGCTCAGAGCAGCAAACAGGGTGCACCAAGGGGCAATGAGCTGGAGGGGTGGGGGGCCCGCGTGAGAAGCAGCATCGGAGTGTCGGGCATGGATGTGTGAAAGGCACCCAGAATCAGGACCGACGAGAGAATAGGCAGAGGCTGAGATGATGCAGAAAGGGCAGCTACGAACGGAGGGCGCTGGCACGTCAGAGGCTCTGGGACAGCAGAGCCCGGACACCCACACCCACCCAGGAGCCCCGAGTGACCACAGAGCTGGGACACCCCCCCAAGTGACCACAGAGCACGGACACGGCCCCCATGTCACCACAGAGCTGGGACACGGTCTGAATGATCACAGAGGTGGACCAGGTTGTTCACTTATTCCTCGGCCACAGGTTCTGCCCCCGTGTCCACTCCCTGCCCCCCAGACTCTGCCAGCAAGCCCATCCCTCCCGGGAACCGTGGAGGGACAGCAGGAAGCCACTCGGTCCCACAGTGAGCAGTGCCAAAGGTGCAAGGCTGGGCAGAGCAGGCGCCCCACCTCCACCAGGGCGAACTTCTCCTCGCTGGTGTAGTTGTAGCGGGTGGCTCTCTCGTACTCCTCAGCGTTGTCGGGGCAGTCTTTGTTGGAGTACTTGTCGGTCGGGTGCACGAGCTTCCAGGAGTACTGGGGCAACGAGGGGAGAGGAGCTAAGCGCGTCTGGGCGAGCGTCTGGGGACCCAGGGCGCCGGACTCCGCATGCAGGAGGCCCGGCTCCATCCCCGGCCACGCGCTTCCCGCCACCTCTGGGAGTGACCATTGATGCGCAAGTAAATAAAATCCGTCTGGGGTCAGGGGAAGGACAGAGGACTGGAGGCCCAGCTGGCCCCTGGGTGCAGAGGCGGCGTAGATCCAGACACTGCTGGGTGCGGCCCCAGAACCAATCCAACCCCTTTGGGCCTATCACCTCCACTGCCCAAAGATCAGCCTTCCGGGCATCTGCACAACACACACACACACACACACATGCATGGCTATACATGTACACACACGCGCATCCACACAGAGTCTGTTCTGTCTGCAGACACTGCACTGTTCTGGCCACAGGACTCCAGCAGTGCAGAGGATCAGACCTGAGGCCACACGCAGGCATGGCACCCGGGCTCTACCCTTGAACCACCTTCTTGGCCCCCAGGCCGCGCAGCGCTCACCACTTCCATGACGTGGGCACTCCATTGTGACAGCAGCTGCAGGCCCTGCAGCGCCAGGTCGAACAGCTTCCGGTACTCAGTGTCGGTCTTTTGGGCCTCCTGGCGGCCTGAGCCCGTGACAACCTGATGCAGAGGGACAGGGGAGTAGAACGGGGCCACCAAAGCACCTCTGCACTGGCCGACACCCACCGCCTCCAAGAAGTGGCCAGTGAGACCTGGAACACTGCACTAAAGGGACACAGGCTGCCCCGCCCCAGTGAGCTCGGGGCCACATGCCACTGTCTGTTTGCTCGCCTCAAAACCAACAACTGAGTGTAAGAAGGAGGCACAGGCTGGCCCGAGGCGGGGAGAATTTCTCAAGGCTTGGGGGCCAGAACCCAGGGATTCAAGTCAAAAATGTTTAGGGCTGGAGCAATAGTACAGCGGATATAGCCTGGTCTTGCACACGGCAAACTTGCACCCCAGAACCACACTGGTCCCCCTGAGTACCAAGCAGGAGCAAGTCCTAAGCACCTCCAGATGTGGTCCAAGAAACAAAACAAAACCAAAAAAAGTGAATTGGTGGCGGGGGGAGGGTGGAAGGGTAGTGGCAGAGAGAAAAGACGGGAGGTGGAGACTTTGCCATGCATCCGGCTGACCAGGTTGATCCCGAGCATCAGATATGTGTCCTCCAAGAATGCCAGGAGTGATCCCTGAGCACAGAGCCAGGAGTGAGCCCTGAGCACTGCGGAGAGTGATCCCAAAACAGAAACGATTTTTAGGGCCAGGAAGGCAGCGTCAAGAACTTGACATGCACAAAGCTCCAGCACCGCCGGCAGGGACTGTGGCGGGAATACCACCGGGCTGCCAGAAGCGTCCCCTTACAGAAGTAACTCAGGGTCCAAGAGAGCTCAGAGGTCTGGAGCACGGAGCAGGCCCAGGGTCAACGCCCGTGCCATACGGACCCTGAGCACCTTGGGGAGTGATGTCGAAGTTCCCCAGTCTAACTGACTTTGAAACAGAATAAAAAGCCCCAAGTGAGCACCCAGCACTTCCCCTGCACCCTACTCCTGGCCCTGCTCTGGGAGCGACAGGCCCCCTAGTGTTCCCCCAGCCTGGCCCCGGGGCACCCTCCCCATAAGAGAGGCTGTGAGGAGAGCTCCCCCCACCCAGCACCCGCCCCTCAGTGCCCCTTCCCTGAGCGCAGGATACGCCCCTTAACTGATGGGGCCCCACCTCCACCCACCCCCTTTCTGGTTTTAGGTGTTCTGCTGTGCTTCTCTGATAGCAGAAGATGCGCCTGCTACCGGGATACAACCCGGGGCCTGGTGCACTAGACTAAGTGTTTTAGCATGGAGGCACTTTCCCGCACACGGCTGGGAAGGAAACTCCGTTTCCCCAAGTGACACCCTGGGCCGCTCACCTCGCTGTTGCTGTAGCGCGCCAGCTCCGAGATGAAGCGCATGTGGTCCTCCCGGATCTGGAGCATCTGCTCACAGATGTTGTACTGGGGGCTACTGCCTGATGACGTGCATGTCCACCTGGAGGCAGAACAGATGACGGACTCCTGCGGGCGTCTGGACTGCAGCCCTTGGCACTACCAGTGGGCTGGCAGGCAGGGGTGGGGAAAGCTTATCAAGGAGGCACTATGCTGGGACTTGGCTCGGCAGCAGAGCTCAAGGCCCTGGGTTTGTTTCATGGTACCATTAAAACAAAACAGGGCTGGAGTGATAGCATAGCGGGTAGGGCGTTTGCCTTGCATGTGATGACCCGGGTTTGAGTCCCAGCATCCCATATGGTCCCCTAAGCACCGCCAGGAGTAATTCCTGAGTGAAGAGCCAGGAGTAACCTGTGTGTGTCACTGGGTGTGACCCCCCCCAAAAAAAACAAGAGCCAGAAAGATGGTACAGTGGGTAGTGCTCTTGTCTTGCACATGGCTTACCTGAGTTCGTTTCACGATTTTTGTTTTATTTATTTTGATTTTGGGGCTATACTCAGCAATGCTCAGGGCTTACTTCCTGGCTGGTCACACTTGGTGGTGTGACCAGGGATCACTCCTGGCAGGGCTCAGGGGATGCTGTGTGGTGCTAGGGGTCAAACCAGGGTCAACTGCAACGAAGCCAGTGCCTTACCCCTGTCGTGTCTCTTCAGCCCGTTACGTACAGTCCTCTTACATGCATTTTTTTATTTAGTGTGACTGATTTGGGGGCCATACCCAAAGGCACTCAGCGACTACTCCCTGCTTTGTGCTCAGGAGGCACTAACATGCTGGAGATGGAACCCACGGCTTCCGCAGGCAGGGCCAGCGCTCGGCCACCCAGCCACCTCCTTGGCCCTGTGGTGGACTCTGACAGTGCTTCAGTCCACAAGTGGAAAGCTTTTACCAGCTATCCATCGGGCCCAGAGGATTTACGTGTTCACTCAAGACCGATGCTAACCAACATCCTGGGAGGATGTGGGAAAGTTCTCTTACTGCACTTCCTAATGCCTTCCCATTAACTACTAAAGTTTAAAATGCACCTCTTTCAACAAGAGACTCCACTACAGGCCGGGAGTGGTTTGGGGGGAACAGGGGCTGCAAGTGTGTGCAGCCTGCACTCAACCCCAGCTCGGCAAAAGCCAAAAGACTTAAGGCTGAAGTTCAGTACCCAGAGCCACAGAGCCCAGGGTCTCAGTGCACACCATGTCAAAGGCCGTGCCACAGAGCAGAGGCTGAGATGGCGGCGCTCTCTCCTACCGAGATTTGTTCTCCTCGTAGTGCGCGCTGGTCTTGATGTATCTTGCCAGTTCTATTTGCATGTCCCCAAACAGCGGAACCACCTGGAGTTGCTATATTCAAAAAATACGAAAAAGAAAGGGTCATTATGCGTGTTCCATTCCCAAACACACGATCACAAGAATGACTCATGCTAATAATTACTGAGTGCCGAACGCGGTATCTGTAAAACACTTGGTGAAAAAAAGCTATAAATAATTTCTACATCCACTTGAACAAAATACGATGGGAGAAGCAGGATCCAAATATAACAATTAACCTACCTTGCTAATGTGGATCCCGGGACATTAAAAACCCTGCAATTCTACATGCTAGTGAACTGAAACTAATGAGTATATACTACATTGAAGAGACTATAATGAATATATATTATGTGCTAATAATAAACAACTAGAGAAATACTAATGGCCTTTATTTTAATTTGGGCTGGAATGGCTCTATGGCTTACAGCCCTTCCATATATGAGTCTGTTTCTGGTAGCAACCACGAGCATCAAGTATGCTGCCGGGGGCTTGGGTATCGTGAACATTGGGGTCGGGTCCCAGACACTCCAGGAATGTAGGGAGAGCTGCAGGCAGGCAGCGTGGAACGGAGACTGCTGTGCACACGCAGGCAGGCATGCTCCCACACATGGTGCCACGGCAATGCCGTCTTGGGCACACTGTGCATCTGCGTGCAACCGGAAAATGTTTGATCCTCCAGGACCGGACATGTGACCCCAGCCCAGCTGTGCACTGTGCACAGGACCAGCAGCTGCCCCACTCAGGCAGCCCCAGGACAGGGAGGGGCTGAGCTCACCTTGAAGTACTTATCGATCTTCGACAAGTTGATCCTTTTCTTGGCATCCAGCTTATAGATGTTGCTGACACTCCCATCCATCAGGTACAGGCCGAACCCCATGACCTGGAACGTCATGGAAGGACGGAGAGTCAGACGTCGGGGACAGACCCAGCCGCAGCGGCTGAAATGACACTCACTGGCCCTTCCTTGCAAAGGCACTGCGGGTGCTCGCATCTTCCTCCTGAGGCTCACCCTGCAGAGCCCACTAACACAGCCCTGGGCCCACCGAGCTAAGCAGCACTTCTGAAATAGCCAAAAATAAACAACCACCCCTCGGGTGAACTCTTCTTTCACCCATACTGTTCCCGCGGCGTGGGGTGGAAGGGAGCCCCAACGTCCGCGAGGGAGGCTGTGCACTCAGCAGGGTCACACCGCCTGCCATGTAGGGTGGCTCCTGCTGCTGCTCCCCAGGCCTCTGGGCATTGGGGTCGGGTCCCAGACACTCCAGGAATGTAGGGAGAGCTGCAGGTAGGCAGCGTGGAACGGAGACTGCTGTGCACACGCAGGCAGGCATGCTCACACACGTGGCACATGCCTGCACACACACATACAAGCACATATATGGGCACATGGCTGCACGCATGCTCATACACATGCAAGCACGCACTTGTGCACGTGCACACACGCTTCCACACATACAGGTACATGCTTACACACATGCTCGCACACGCTTTTACACATGCAGGTACACACATGCTTATACACGCATGCGTAGAAATGCATGCTTACACACATGCTTGAACTCACACATCTGCACTTTTACTGGTACACACCTGCACACATGCTCACATCTATACTAGTGCGTACTTGAACATGCATACACACACGCTCACATGCACTTAGGCACACGCAAGCTGGCACACACCTGGCACACAATAGCACATACGGGCATAACCGCCCGCAGGAACAGAGGAGTGGGGTAAAGGTTTGGGGACTAAGCTCAGCCTCTCCTGGGGACCAAGGCCCCCTCTCCAGTGCAGTGACAAAAGCCCCTCCCTGCTCCCATGCTGCGATGGAGGTGCTGTGACCTCCCAACGGCAACTGGCTCCCACTTCCTCCAACTGAAGCCCCCACCACATAACCCAGCACTCTCCTGTGGCAGGGGCAGGAGAGTGCCCTGGGGGGCGGGCGGGCACCCACGTGCCTTGAGCAGCATGTGCTTCTCGCTGGGCGTCAGGTACATCCTGTTCTCATAGTAGTCCACGCACAGGTTGACGATGTCGGCCAGCAGCTCCTCATAGCCAGCGATCACCTCGAGCTGCTGCTGCAGGGACTGGGAATGGCAGGAACATGCTGGCACCGAGGGCTGGGCTGGCCTGCACCCACCCACCCCTGCACCCCACCACGCCCAGCCACACACAGCCTCACCTGCGTGATCTTGTTGTGATTGGCCAGGAACATGGACAGGTTCTGCGACTCCTGGATGGACTGCGGGTCTGCCATCTTCCGCAAGAACTGCGCCGCCCTGGAGGTAGGGCAGAGCAGAGCCACAGAAGTGGGGGTGGGGTGGGGGGTTGGCCAGTGGCTCACAACCTGGGCACCACCCCCCCATCCAGAGAGGGGCTGCTGTCCCCCCCAAGTCTGAGGAACGCCACAGGCAGGCCAAGGCAGTCCCCAGCAGGCCCCACTCACATTCCCTGCCACACTTGGCCCAGTGCCAAAGGTCCCAAGTGGGCCCCTGGTTCCACTTATCAAAGGTCCACCTGGGACAAACCTCCGGGTGATTCCTGCCAATACCAGCTTGTGGCTCCCCCCTGCCCTCTGGAGCCAGTCCCCAAGCACACGCATTCACAGAGCTCCGTAGACACCAATTCGATCTTCATTCGGGGCTCACCCTGGCATTGCTGGGGACTGAAGCAGGGCTCCTGGGTGCAGAGCATGCATCCGGCCCTCTCAGGGACATCTGGAAGGGACCAGGACACCAGCCCCTGCACTGGCACCACCCCTGAGGCACCACAGAACCCCCCTGCCCATCCCAGGGCCCCCGGCACCCAGGACGCGACGCGGCCAGCGCCCACTCACCTCTTGTAGGCCGAGTGGTCGTTCTTCACACTGCACTTCATGTTCTTGAGCTCGTCCAGCACGGCGAACATGTTGATGAACTTGCCCAGCGTGATCAGATATGCTTCGGACACAAAGTCCTTCCTGCGCTCCGCGTGGCACAGCCGCCGCACCTCCCCACAGAAGCGCTCGATGGCGGTTCTCTAGGCCAGGAGGGAAGGAAGACACAGAGACACACGACAGATAGTCTGGCTGGAGGCCCCGGCCTGCGACCACAGCCGGAGAGCAAAAGTTCCTGTGCTGGGGAACCTTCCACAGGTTGGAAGGACAGCAAAGCTTCTGGGCTGCACTGCCACGGGGCCCAGCCACCCGGGGTGGCCCTGACACCTGAGCACTGCTCTGGGAGGCTCCCCAAAGGAAAGAACAGACACGCAGAAGCTGCTTAAGGACTTGTGCTCTGGAAACTGCAGAGGGAGCAGCAGGGCCCAGCACTCAGACTGTCCCCCCTGTAGGGACGGCAACAGGGAGCTTCTCTGGAGGCTGCAGGGTGCTGTCAGTCTGGGGTGCAAGGAAGTGCAGGGGCTCAGGCCAGGACCCCAGGCTACCTGCCCCTCTGCTTATTTTTCACTTCCAAACAAGCCTCTCTGTTGCTTCCGTAAGTCAACAGCTGCTTCCCTAAAGTGAGTGCGTCGCTGTGGGTTGCTCCAGAAGCCACTGAGCAAAATGCCCCATAAGCTGTTCCAGGAACAGAGGCTGGAACTTTTAAGAGATTAAACAAAGAGGGGACGGGACCAGAGTGATAGGACAGCGGGAGGGCATCAGCCTTGCACACCAGCTGACCCGGGTTCAATTCCCAGCATCCCCTGTGGTCCCCTGAGCAGCACCAGGAGTGATTCCAGAATGCAGAGCCAGGAGTAAGCCCCAAGATCGTCAGGTGTGGCCCCAAAACAAACAAGGGGGGTGGGCAGGGGACTCGGGCAGGTTTTCCCTCCTGACTACTTCGAAGATAAAGCAGAGGCTTTCTCCTGGGTCCCAAGGCTCACCAGAGGACAGCCAATGGGTCAGATGAGCACAAGGCCGAGAGAAGGAAGCCCCTGAAGTCAGACAAGTCGCCAAAACCAGCTGGCAACCAAACAAGCCCTCACAGGCTTCATGGAAGAAATAAGAATCACCCTCAGAGAAGCGAAACCAGAGCCTTTGCTCTGGAGGGACAGTCGGCTGCACTGTGGGGCTTTACTTCCCCCGTCTGCACAGGCCCAGGCTAATTCAGTCCACAGGCACTGGGCCAGGGCGGGGCCCAAAGCAGTCAGCCGCGGACAGCCACCGCCCTTTTACCTGGAAGTACATGAAATTCATCAGTTTGGTGACCTCAGGCTCCAGGACCTCCACGGTCTTCTCGTAGATTTCCACTCTGTTGGGCTGCTCATTACATTTCACCTGGGGAGAAGCAAGGCAGGACAAAGGGGATTCAACCAGACCCCCACTCTGCATGGGAGGGACAGGGGTACAGTGACAGGGTGTGGCTGCCTATTTGCACTGGGCTGCATGTCTGGCAGGCAGATGGCGGCCACTGCACCAGTCTCACAGGGACCAGGGCACGGCTGCTGGGGAAAGGGTGGACAGGGCTGTGCTGATAGAGTCGTCCCTCCTGACTACTCTGAAGATAAAGCAAAGGGTTCCTCCTGGGTTTGAGGCCAGTGGACAGTGAGCACAAGGCCAGGGGAAGGAAGTCCCCCAAGACAGACAAGAGGACAGTACAAGCTGGCAGTTAGACAAGCCTTCACAGGCTTCTCAGAGGAAATAAGAATCACCCTCAGAGAACAGCGGAGTTCAGGTTATGGGCAGGACTGTGATTATGGGGAGGTCCCCGGGATTGGCACATACAAGCAGGGGACTGTGGTGGTGGGCGGGGCTTAGCAGAGGACACCTGGATGGTGGTGGGTAGCCGGGACTTTGTGATGATGGGCAGGGCTTAGGGAGGTCTGGGGTTGGTGGGCAAGGCTTGGCGGGGAAGTCTGGGTGGTGACATATGGGCGGGGTGTGCTGCATGGCGGGGGCGGGGCTTGCTGCATAGGTGGGACTTGGTAGGGAAGTCTGGGTAGTGGTGGGCGGGCGGGGCTTGCCGCGTGGGGGGCGGGGCTTTGCCGCATGGGCGGGGCTTGTGGTGACGCGTGAGGGCCATAGGGAGGGCAGGGCACCTGCGGGATGGCCCGGGAACAGCTCCTCCAGGTGTACAGCATGACGGCGTACTCTTGGCCTTCTTCAAGCATCTCATTCTGCAAGGGGACACAGAGCGAATGAACAAAGGATGCGAGAGAACCACCACAGGAGAGAAGCTTCTGAAATGCTGAGCTCCAGACCAAGAGCCCTAAACTCTGGAGTCTCCCTTTGACAGCAGGAGCTGGTGGTGCTGGCAGAACGCAGGGGCCACCGCGGCAGTGGAAAGACCTACGTACTTAACCCAGAATTGCCTCAACCCCAGACTCATCAGAACGACCCCAGAAAGCCACGGAGACTGACCATGCTTGAGTGAACTGTGGCTTGCTCGATGTATCTCGCGATGCCAGTGACAAACGCATTTCGGTCTTCAAAGTTTGTGTTGAAGTTTGGCTGGAAGGTGGAAAGGAGGTGTCACGTGGAGTCCACTGGCAGGGTGCTCCCCACCCGCCTTGCAGGCACCCACCTGGTAAAGCAGTGAGGAGGGCGGGGGCTCGATGCAGGGCTGCTGGTCCGGCAGGGGCAGCTCCTCCAGCAGGTCCACGTTGGACAGGGCGTCCTCCAGCGTCACCTGGGCCGCCATGCTGGAAGCAAGCACACCTGGCGCTCAGGAAGGACAGGGCCCTCAACAGCACCTCTGTCTCCCTGCCTGCGGGCGCAGTCAGGGGGCTGGCCGTCAGTGCTCCCTGGGACCACATTCTGTCACTTCCTGCACACCCTGACACCCCTGGGTGACACCTCGAGAGGTCTGACAAGCCCCTCATAGGCTGGCAGAAGGAACATGCCCTCGAGGTCTGTGAGGTTAGTGCCCCCCTGGTCTGCCCTTCCCGAAGGCCCCCCGCCCTCCATGCAGGGTCCCCAGGTCCTCATGCAAAGGGCCAGAGCCCCGTGGTTCTGAAAGACAGGGCAGTGAAAGCAGGGAAGGTCCCACAAGGAGGGCAGCCCTGAAGGACAAGGGAGAAGCATGGGGGGTGGGGAGGAGGGGAGAGGGGCCTTGACCCTCACAGGATTGGGCAGCTTTGACCCCACCCAGCACTCACTATGCAACAGTTTTGAACCACACCCCAGGGTGCTCAGGGGTTACTCCCCCAGTGCTCTGCTGCAACCCAGGCTCCACCCGCTCCATATCCCCACACTACTCGGAGCAGCTGTGCCCGACGGGCCGGGTCACACGCAGCACCCACAGATACAGACAAAGGCCCAGCGCTGGCCACGCATCAGGCAAGGAGAAACTGAGGTTCTCAGAAAGCCCCAGGCAGGCAGGAAGAAGCAGTGGCGAAGCAGTAGCTCATCAACTTGGAGCACCCAGCCGAGGGTCTGCCCCCACACCCCATCCCTCAGACCACACACAGGTCCCCAAGGGGCACAGCGGCGCCACACCAACAGCCGTAACCCCAAGTCAGCGGGCTCAAGAGGGAAGGATGGAGTCACTGGCCCGAAGAGACTGACTCCAGCACAAGCCCAGCCCTCTCCACCCACCAGCACCGCTGAATGTGGCACCGATAAAAATACAAGTAAAATGTGTCAGGCCAGCTCAGCAAAGCTGCCAACCTAAAATGCAGAACCGAGGTTTCGTGCCTGCCCCATGGTGACCTCAATGGCAGCAGGACCACGAGTCCACTGGATGGACCCACGTCAGGCAGGGGCTCTCCTGGAAACGGGGCCTTCCCGGCACCTCCAATCCCGGGACTTGCTAATTTTACAACGCTTGCCCACCCATGTAGCAACTTGGCACCGGCGATACACGATCGCTCGGAAGCGTCTCTGCGAACACAGGCAAGACAGACCGGCAGCTTCCTCTTCAGCAAGCAGAGAACAACCCTTTCCAGAAAAGCAGAAATGGCCACTATCTTTGTGCCATCTGTGCATATGTTTAAAAACAAGTCCTCAGAGAAAGGGAGGCGGGCGGGCCTGGCTGAACTGTTCTTTCTCTCCGACTCCCACAGAACGCTCGCCTCCAGGGCTAGCCGCCCGACTCCAGCTGCTCTCTCCAGATCAGAACAGGCTGGGAGGCGGGAGCGGGGATGTGAGGAGGAGGATGCTGGGACCTGAGGCAAGTCCCTAACAACAACAACAACAACAAAAAACACAATCTTCCAGTCCAACGCAACTGGGAAAATCAGCCTGCACACGGCTTTCCAAGGTCTCTCTCAAATGCTGTCCGTCTCTTCTGCCCTCACCTAGAAAGCAGAGCTATCTCGGCATGAAGCAAATCAAAGCTGCCTGGAAAAAGGCCAGGAAGGCGCTGAACTTTCCAGCTTATTTGCATGAGGGCTTGTGAGCTGAGATACTTGTTGTTGGAGAGAGGGGGCCAGGCCCTTCACACGTAACTATCTGCAGGTGGACACAACCAGGACTGATGAGAGATGGAAATATCCTCCTGCTCGGCCTCCGTTGAAATCAGTACCGAGATTCCGCAGAGGAAAATCAGAGCTTCCTCATGACCAACCATTCTACACCTCAGTGTCGACCCCCAAAACACAAAAACAATGATTCAAAAAGACCTACACTCATCTCCGTTGACAGCAAAACTGCCTGCCACAGCCAGGATATGGAAACAACCCGACTGTTCACAGGCAGGTGAATGCAGAAAGTTGTGTCTGGGTATTACACAGTGGAACACTACACAGCCAGGAGAAAAGACGAGCTCGTGGCTTTTGCTGCAACGTGGATGGATCTGGAGAGTTTCACATCAAGTGAAATAAGTCAGAGGGATAAGCACAAATACTGGGTGACCTGCATTACAAGGAATCACAAATGCCAGGTGATTCTTCTCATCTGAAGAATGCAGAGCAACAGAGCAGAGGAGCAGTGTTTGCTTGGGGGCTACACCCAGCAGTGCTCGGGCCTTGTTCCTGACTCTGCACTCAGGGATCACTCCTAGTGGTGCTTACGGGACTGCATGGGGTGCCAGGGACTGAACCCAGGTCACCGTGTGTAAGTTTGTCCCCTGGGACGTGCCTGGAAGTCAGGTGCAGAGCAACTCCCATGTCAGAAGACGTCAATGGGAACTGCAGAGATCGTACAGCAGGGAGGGCATTCGCCTTAGGCACAGCTGACCGAGGTTGAATCTCTGGCGCCAAATATGGTGTCCCCAGCCCTGCCAGAAGTGATCCCTGAGCACAGAGCCCTGAATCAAGGAGGAGAAAGATGAGGAGCAGCAGCAGCAGCTCGGATGTGACTGACGGTGACCACACAGCAACGCCAATGCTGTCAAATGACTTCATGAGAGCCAGGACAGACCCCAATGCCCTGTGGTGCCCGCGAGAAGATGGGACTGTCTCTGACCCACAACTGACACCACATACAGGGACAAACCCTGCTTCACAGCCCCGAGGCGGCCACGTTCCCCTGGCCCCCACAGCCACAGGAAGCCCAGTGGCTAAGACCCCAAAGACAAGAGCACACCAGCTCCTGCTTTCTGCCGCGACAGACCCAGGCCGCTGGTCCAGTCACCCCAGGTTCAGTCACCCCAGCTCCTCGTAGATGCACGCTCACCACCCAGACAGCTGACACTACAGCGTCACCGCGCCTACTCCCGGGGGCTGTCACAGCACGAGCAAGACAGCGGCTGCCAGATCTAGGAAATTCATGTCAGGTGCAGAGCAACTCCCATGTCAGAAGACGTCAATGGGAACTGGAGCGATAGCACAGCGGTAGGGCGTTTGCCTTGCACGCAGCCAACATGGCCACCCGAGTTCGATTCCTCTGCCCCTCTCGGAGAGCCCGGCAAGCTACTGAGAGCATCTCGCCCGCACGGCAGAGCCTGGCGAGCTCCCCGTGATGTATTCGATATGCCAGACACAGTAACAACAAAGTCTCCAATGGAGACGTTACTGGGCCCGCTCGAGCAAATCGACGATCACCGGGAGGGCCTTTACTTTTTACTTACTTTTTTAGGGGCCACAAGGGACCAGTCTCCTACCTTCTCACACCTGGCCCAGCAGGTGTCCTCAGACCCGCACAAACTGACCACTGTAGACCAGGCACCCTTCCTCCTCCGTCCCACCAATCTCCACCTCACCCCCTGCAACAGAGACCCCACGTGCTCCCGCATCACTGGCCACCAGCACCTCCCTTTAACCCTGCAAAGGCACCTCCCCCAGGAAAGCCTGGCACCCAGGGAAGCGCCTGCAAGGGCACCAAACAAGGGTGGCTGCTGCACCTGAGAACACAGTGGGCAACTCAGCTGCCAGCACAGCACCAGGCAGCTCTCTTGTCCCCCCGCCTGCTGGGGGAGACATCACTGTCATCGTGGAGCCAGAGAGACAGCACAGTAGGTGGGGTGCCTGCCTTGCACACGGCTGATCCGGGTTCAAATAGGGTTCATAGAGTCCCCTGAGCCCCACCAGGAGTGACTGCTGAGGGCAGAGCCAGCAGTCAGCCCTGAGCACTGCCCAGTGGCCCAGAACACATCACAAAAACACAGTGGGTCACCAAACTAACCTTTCAACCTTCTTCTCCCCTGCTGTTTTTTTTTTAATAAATCTTTTTATTTTATTATAATTATTTTGTTGTTTTTGTTTTCTCATTTGGTTTTGGTTTTGTTTTTTTGTTTTTGGGCCACACGGGGTGATGTTCAAGGGTTACTCCTGGCTCTGCACTCAGAAGTCACCCCTGGGGGCTGGAGTGATAATCCACCAGGAAGGGCGTTTGCCTTGCACGAAGTCAACCCAGGTTCAATCCCCAACATACAAATGGTCCCCAGAGCATCGCCAGGAGTAATTCCTGACTGCAGAGCCAGGAGGAACCCCTGAGCATTGCCAGATGTGACAAAAAAAGAAGGAAGGAAGGAAGGAAGGAAGGAAGGAAGGAAGGAAGGAAGAACTCTCGGCAGTGCTAGAAGGATCATATGGGATGCTGGAGAGCAAACCCTGGTCGGCCATGTGCCAGGCAAACACCTCACCTGCTGTATTATCACTCTGTCACTCTGGCTCCTTTGTGGCTTTTTTGTTTGCTTTTTTTTTTTTTTTTTTTTTTTTTTGCTTTTGGGTTTTTGGGCCAGACCTGAGTACTCAGGGTTTACTCTTGCTCTGCACTCTGGGATCAGGGATCACTCCTGGCAGTGCTGGGGCAGGATATACGGTGGTGAGGATCAAACCAGGTCAACTGGGTGCAAGGCAAGTGCCTTACCCCTATACTATCTCTCCAGCCCCAGCCTTCCTCTTTGGAACTTCCTTTCTCTTCTGAAGTGACCAGTCAGAAGCCCTGGGTAGCCTCAGCACAGGAAAGGAAACAGCTTCTTCCTGCAGCCCCACCCCGTTCCCCATCTCCCCAGCTGCCGTCCCGCTCTCAAAACTCATATGGCTGCTCCCTGAGATCCAGTCGGGGCAACCAGTAACCCCTATACTAAAAAGGAATTGAGTTCAAAAACAGTAACTGAGACCAACAGTTTGGTAAACAGGTTGATAGGATTTTTTTTTTTTAAATCAGACCTAAGGCAGGCTGGATGGAACAGCAGGTAGGGTGCTTAACTTGCATGCAGCTGACTTGGGTTCAATTTCTGGCATCCCATATGATCCCCCCAAGCACCACCAGGAGTAATTTCTGAGTGCAGAGCCAGGAGTAATCCTTGAGCATCACCATGTCTGACCCAAAACGAAACAAACAAAAAAATCCGATTGCAGGGGTTGGAGAAATAGGACAGGGTATAAAATGCTTGCCCCGCATACAGTAGATATGGGTTTGATCACCATCATCCTATAGGGCCCTAAGCCCCATCAGGAGTGATCCCTGAGCACAGAGCCAGGAGTAAGCCTGAGCACTGCTGCATGTGGCCCCCAAACAAAATCATTAACAATGAAACAGCCCACTGACAGCTACTAAAGTCCACTGACGGCCACCGACAGCTGCTTACAGCCACTACAGCCCACTGACAGCCCTTCACACTAGGAAACCACCAACAACCACTGCGAGACCACGGACAGCTACTGACAGCCACAAAATCCAACTGACAGTCACTCAAGTCTACTGACAGCCACAAACAGCTGATGCCTGTTCCTGCAGGAGGGTTGTCTGCACTACAGCAACAGGGAAAGGGGAGTGTGGATGGAGAGTGCTGTGAACACACATCACCCTGACCTAAGGCTGGGGACTGTCAGTGCTCTGGAAACCTCAGTGGCCATTTAAGCCCAGACTCACCTCCAGAGCGTTAAGCTGGGGCATGTGCACAGAGAGGGGCGGGGGTGAGGACAAGCACAAAATGATGGCATCGATGAACAGGAAGCCAATGCAATAAATTACGAGCCATCTCTCCCACACCAACAGTCACTAGCAGAGAGCTCCAGGACCAAGTGGAAAGGTACGATTATCCATGCAATACAATGGTGTTGCGAAGATGCTGCAAATCTCCCAAACCAGGGTCTGAACAGAAAAGACTATTCACAGAGGAAACTCTCAGATCAAGTTTTAATGAGAGAACTTCTTCAAGTCTGATGGATATCTGCAGAGCCCAGAGAGACAAAACAGGAGGTGAGGCATCTGGTGGCCGCCTTGCACACAGCAAACCCCAGCAGGATCCCCAGGGCCCCATATGGTCCCCAAGCACCTTCCTGAGCGCAGAGCCAGAAGTAAGCCCTGAGCACTGCCAGGTATGGTTCAAAAAACAAAAAAATCAAACAAAAATATTTGTTGTGCCAGAGAGACAGTGCGGGACAAGGTTTTGCATGGGTTTCCTCTGCCAGGACTCTGGTTAGAATTCCCTGGCATGTTCTGGCCCTCGGGGATAATCCCTGAGAACAAGGCAGGAAAGGGATCAAGAGCACCACCACTGGGCGTGACCCCCCAAAAAATCAATAAATAAAAAACAACAAAAATCTTTTTGCTTGAGGGAAGGGGTGAGTGCTGAGGGAGAGAGTACGGGGTGACAGTGTTCTGCTTTGCCCAGTGCCAAGCCAGACTCAATCCCCACACGCCTGGTCTTCCCCACTCCCACTACAGAGCCAGGAATCTGCCTGGACACCAGCACGTGCCCCAAAACCAAACATAAACATTAGCATCAGGCCAGGGAAATGGTTCCAGGGGCTGAGTAAGCTCAAGCGCGCTGGGGCCCGAGTCCCCCAGGCCATGCCCTGAAAACACACTTTTCAAACTTTCATTCTTTACCCTGCAAGGGAAAACAGGGATGAATCTCAAATCCTCAAACGCCAAGTGCCATGGGAAAAAGTTCAACTACAGGACCGGAGCAGAGTCCTTGGACGGGAGAAGCGTGGGGAGGCAGTGGAGACCCCAGAGGTGGGACTTTTATGTTATGAGGGTGGTGGCAACTGGCCAAGCATTTATCAAACTCAGCGAACATATCATGAAATAGACAAATACAAGGGAATTTTACTTTATGCAAACTCAAAATGCAGAGAAAGCCAGGCCTGGAAGACCACTTTGGGGGATGGGGCTCAAAGACCACTTTGGTGGGTGAATTTCTGGGGTTGATCTATTGGCATTCAGCAGACTTTCAGCACCCAAACCTGTTTGCAGTTATTCCGCGGTCTGACAGTGTCCTGAGATAAAGCGTGGGGATCCCGCACGTCCTTTAGAGACACTGAAAGGGGGGCAGAAGGGCCGCGCAGCGCTAGACACGCCAAAAGCTGCAGGACGGTGGCCACTATAGCTTCCGGACTGCCACCTGCGGGCATGCGCCCGACCCCCTGCAAGGGGCACATCCCACCACGCACACACAGCGCACCTGGCACAAAGCAAGGGCACCCCCGCAGCTGGCAGCCCGCACCGGTTGCGACCGCGGTTTTCAGACCCAGAACTGCGCAGGCCCCGGAGGCAGCAGGTGCGGTCCAGGGGCCACACGACGCGCGGTCCAGGGGCCACACGGCGCCGCCCCTGCCACGACCAGGGCTCCGAGTTGGCGCGCGCAGGTCCGGGGCCGTTCAGACGTGACACACGCGTGGCCCGTTCCGGCGCGCTCCCCGGACCCCCGGGACGTCCCGCCGCCTCCTCGGCCCCGAGCCTCCGCGCAGCCCACCGGCGCCCGAACAAAGCGCGACTCGGCCCCGCGATGGCTGCGGCACCGGCCGGGCCAGAGGGGCGGCCGCAACAATGACCATCACCACGCCGGGCCCAACACGTGCGGGGGCGCGGGCTCCGGGACCTGCGGGGGGCCGGGGCGACGGGATTCGGGGTTCCCGGGGCGCGGGCCGAGGGGACGCGGGGCCCGGCATCCCCGCACCGGGCACCTCGTACTGGTCGGGGGTGCGGGGCCGGGGGCGCGGGGCCGGGGGACGCGGGCCGAGTGGGCACAGAGCCGGGGGGGGGGGGCGGGCCGAGGGGCGCGGGGCCCGGGACTCAGTGTTCGGGGCCGGGCGCAGGGTTCCGGGGCGCGGGCTGGGGGCGCGGGGCAGGGGACGCGGGCCGAGGGGGCACAGAGCCGGTGGACGCAGGACCGCGGGGTACAGGGCCGGGGCTGCGGGCCGGGGTGGGCGCGGGACTCAGGGCTCGGGGGCGCGGGCCGGGGGGCGCGGGACTCCGGGTTCGGCCGGGCGCAGGGTTCGGGGCGCGGGGCCGATCCCGGGAGGCCGCGGCGCCCGGAGGCCTCGCCCGAGGGCCGAGCCCGCCGGTCCCCCCGGCCCGGGCCCGACCCCGCCGCGGGCCGCCCGCCCGGTTCCGAGCGCCGGTTCCGAGCGCGCCGCGGGCCGAGGGGCGGCGGGGGCGCCGCGCGCTCACCTGGGCGCCGAGTCGGGCTCCGGGGCGGCGGGCGCGGCGCTTCCTGGCCCGTGAGTCACCGGGCGGCCGGGAATGCGCCGGGATGCGCCTCCTCCCTTCCTCGGGGCGGGGGCTCCGGCTCGGCCCCTTCCTCCCGGCGCTCCTCCCCGCCCGGGCGGCCGGGGAGCCCGGAGGCCCCCTGGCGGTGGCGGCCGCGGGCTCCGGACAGCCCCGGCCCGGGGCGCGCCGGGGTCCAGGGCGTCCGGGAGAAGTTGCGGGCCCGGAGAGGCGCCGGGAGCGACGCGCTGGACCCCGCGCTCCCCGCCCGAGAGGCGGCGCCCGCCTTTCCGCGCTGGCCCGGGCCCAAGCGGGCGCCGTCGGGGCCCACGTGCGGACGGCGGCGAGGGAGCGCGGGCCGGGGCCGGGAGAGCCGCTTTCCCGCACGCGCCCGGCGCGCCCTCTCGCCGCTGCCCGGCTGCCTGGGTCCGGGTGCTCCCCTGGCGCCCGCCCGCACGCTTCCGAAGCTTTGCCGTTTCGCCCTGCCTGGGCTGGCGCGCGAGTTAGACTCCAGAGGAGGGAGGGGGAGGGCGTTCCGCCGTAGCAAGAGAACGCACATTCAAGGTACATTGTATCGTTTTAAAATACAGCTACACCTGACTTCTAAAAGCCCCGGCTAAAAACCCGAGAGGAAACAAAGTGAAACGCTGGAGTGAATCCGAAGAAGGATAGGAACGATGAGAGGCTCTTGGGCAGTTCAATCCTTGAGTAGTGCATGCGGGCTCCCATTAAAAGACAGAAACGGGCCGGAACTATAGCAGGGGGTAGAGCGTTTGCCTTGCACGTGGGAGACCTGGGTTGGATACCCCGCGCCCCTTATGGGCCCCCAGCCCCCACCAGGAGTGATTCCCTAAGCACAGAGCTAGGAGTGAGTCCTAAGCACTTCCACATGATCCCCTCAGCAGCAATGGGAAGCGGCCCCCTAGCATCACCAGGAGTGGCCCCAAAGGAACAAGAAAAAAAAAGACAAATTGCGTCGTGGATAAGAACCAGCAACACACTCTGAAAAGTGGGAGGACTCAGCTGCTTTGTTGTTTGGGGGGCGGCCCCTAGCTGTGCTCTGGGCCAGTAACCACCCCTGCACGGATCTCTGTCATCCCCAAAGAACACAGGATAACATTCTGGTTCTAGCGGCTTCTTCTGGGCCTTTCACACACTGGAGAAGGGGTGGAGGGGGAGCAGGGGCAGCTGCTGAACAAGTGAAGTAGGCAGGCCACCCGGGTGGGGAGTGGGGAGGGGGCGGGGCAGTGAGTTATCAGGAATTCCTGAAACCAAGATGGAACTGAAAGAAATTACTCTGTAACTAGCCCTAAAGCAGTAAGATGCATTACCAGCCACTTTGTAAGACATGGCCACTGAGGCCTGAGAAGATTCTAGCTGGCCCAGGACAGGCCCAGAGAAGGTCGGACCCCCAACAGAGAGACATTCCAGCAGGAACAAAGGCTTCACTAGGACAGCCAAAGCTCCAAGCTCCCTTGCCCACACTTAGTAGTTCAGACTCTATCTAGGAACAAAGTCCCATGGGAGGGTAGTTTGGGAGAAAACCTGTATAAAAGTAACTTTGCAAAGGAAATGGGGTCCTTCTTCATTCGGGGGTGGCCTGCATCTCAGGGGGACTCTTGGCACTTTGCTCTGGAGAAGCCGGCATTAATTATGTCTTGGAGGTGCTAGGTGCTGTGTTTCTCTCTCTCTCTCTCTCTCTCTCTCTCTCTCTCTCTCTCTCTCTCTCTCTCTCCTCCAGTTTGTTATCATCTTGGAATAAAACTTTCACTTCATAAGGGCTGGAGCGATAGTAACAGCTGGTAGGGTCTTTGACTTGCACATGGCCGACCCAGGTTCAATCCCTGGCATCCCATATTGTCCCCTGCGCACCGCCAGGAGTAATTCCTGAGTGCAGAGCCAGGAGAAATCCCTGCCAGATGTGACCCAAAAAGCCAAGAAGAAAAACCTTTCACTTCATTATTTGAAATTCCTCCTGAAATTCTTTTCTGGAAAAGAAGGCCGTGTTCCTGGAAAAGCCTGGGTATGATTTAGGACTGACTTTTCTTTCCTGAAAAGAGCAATCCTTCTCTCCAGTAGGTGCTCAGGGCTCCCTAAGAAATCAGGGCAGGGGCTGGAGCTATAGCACAGCAGGTAGGGCATTTGCCTTGCACGTGGCCAACCGGGGTTCGATTCCCAGCATCCCATATGGTCCCCTGAGCAGCGCCAGGAGTAACTCCTGAGTGCAGAGTCAGGAGTAACCCCTGTGCATCGCCAGGTGTGACCCAAAAAAAGCAAAAAAAAAAAAAAGAAGAAGAAATCAGGGCAGAACCAGTGGAACCTGGGTGCGGCTTGACGACCACTTGGTGGGGCTAGGGAGGCGTGAGGGCTGGACCTCACTGGGTCTTTGGCGTGGCGGGTTCATCAGTTCTCCCCAGGCACTGGCCAGATGATGGAGGTAGGTGGGGAGGGAGCTGTGGACTTCTTTCTCGGGCAGGGCTGCTGCCCCTCCTCCCTACTTCACATAAGTCCCCCCAGCTGGGAGAGTAACCTCCGGACAGGTCCCCAGCTAATAGAGCTGTGTTCTCCATTCCAGTGCCTCTCCTGTCTTCCCATCCCTCTGCCCTCCTGAGTTTCTGCCCCGTCCAGCCCAGCCACACAACCCCTGGGGGTGAAAGGAAACATCACCAATAGCACTTGGCATCACTGTAGTGTGTGCAACCCGAACAGGGGCACAGAGTGCGGAGGGTTTGGACTGGTGGGTCCCTCCCCAGCAAGCCAAGTACCCTGAGCACCGCCAGTGACCACCGCAGAGCTGGTGCAACCTCCCAACCAAACCAAACCAGGTAAATAGAAGCCCTTTTTCCCCTCTACTTTCCCCCACTCTGGTTATACAAGGAATAGATGTGGTGCCAGAGAGACAGCACAGAGTTGTAGGGACTTTCCTTAGGTGCTGCCAACCTGGGTTGATCCCTGGCATTTCATATGATTCCTGAGCACCACCAGGACTGATTCCTGAGTGCAGAGCCAGGAGGAACCCCTGACACCGTTGGGTGTGGCCCCAAAGGAGACAAACAAAAAATTTAATTAAATCTTTTAAATTAAAGGAATAGATGTTTATTGAGAAAAATCTAGAAAATATACTCCTTGTTCAATAAGTTTCTATGACAGCTATCTACATCCTTCCTGCTTTTTCTCTTGGTGGGTCCTGGAGATTTCTTTTTTTTTTTTTCTTCTTTCATCAGACTTATCTATTTCTGCAGAAAGGAAATTGGAATCTTTTCTCTCTTTTGGGGAGGGAAGTCATACCCGATGATGTTGAGGGCTTCCTCCTGGCTCTGCACTCAGGAATTACTCCTGGCGGTGCTCAGGGGACCATATGGGATGCTGGGAATTGAACCTGAATCAGCTGCATGCAAGGCAAAGGCCCTCCTGCTGTGCTATGGCTCTTGCCCCAGGAAATTGGAATCTTAACAGGGCTCACATTGAATACGCAGAGTGGTTGGGGGTGTTTTGACATCTTCCAGTTCACAAATATGAAATCATGTCTTTCCATTTTTTGATTTTTTTAATTTGGTGAGTTTTGGGGCTACACCCAGCAGTACTCGGGACTTACTTCTGGCTCTGTGCTCAGGGATCACTCCTGGAAGTGTTGGGGGACCATATGTGGTGCCAAGGATTTGAACCTGAGTGGGCTGCATGCAAGTTAAGTGCCTTAATCCTTGTTCTATCTCTCCAGCCCCTTTTTAAAATTTCTTTAAGCATGTTTCATATTCTTCAGTGTACAGGCCTTTCAACACTTTGTTTAAATTTGTTTTTATGGTGCTCTTAATTCCCTCCTTAGATTATTCATTACTGGCGCATAGAAATACAATTGATTTTTGCGTGTTGATCTGATACCCAGAACCTTCACTAAGTTCATTTATGAGTACTCACAGTATGTGTGTTCATGTGTGTGTTGGTGTGTGCATGAGACCTCATCATCTGTTAACAGATACAGTTTTATTGCTTCTTTCCAATTTGGCTGCCTTTTCTATTTCTTGACTCAGTGCTCTGGAGAGAATTTCCAGTACAGTGTGAACAGAAGTGATGAAAGCGGGTGAGGTTGCCTTGTTCCTCAATGTAGGGAGAACATTTCCACCCCTTCCTGATTGAGTGATGTTAGATGTGGGTTTTTCATCTGTGCCCCAAGGTTGAGACAGTTCTCTTCTGCACTTAGTTTGTTGTTGTTTTCTCTTGAATCATGAAAATACATTGCATTTTGTCACTTTTCTTCTGAGTTAATGAGAACACTTCAGTTTTTATCCTTCGTTCAATTAATGTGGTTTAGTCCATTGATTTTCTTATTTAAACCACTGGACTAAATCCTGCTGAAGAATAGTACACAATGCTTTTACCTATTTGTTTGTTCTTTGGGGACCAGTCCCAGCAGCAGTGCTGGGGGCTACTCCTGTCTCAGTGCTCCAGCCCTTTGAGCATCTCCCTAGTCTTTAATATATGTGGACAAGATTGGTCAGTGCTTTTTGCATTAAGAAAATTGTTGTGGTACTCACAGTGCAGCGATCAACCCAGAGCCCCACACCTGCAAGGCCTGTGCTCCACTGCATGAGTCAGATTCTCAGGCCTCTTATTATTTGGAAGGGTATGCCTTTGGGGCACTTCTGGTGGCCAGGGTCTACTTCTTGCACTTATGCTCAAGAATCCTTCCTGACACTGCTGGGGATATTACATGGCGCTGAGGATTTGCACACTGCATTTGATGGGATGCAAGGCAAGCCCCTTACCCCGTGCACTATCTCTCCAGTTCCTCAGGGTAGCATTTTGTCGATGATTTTTGTTGAGGATGTTCCATCTATATTTATAGAGGTGTTGTACTTTTCTGTTTAGTGTGATGGTTTGATAGCAGGATCTTTCTAACTCTATAGGGTGAGTTAGCAAACCTGGGTCAGCTTCACAGCCTGTCGACAAAGGGTGCCTCAGATGGATGGTTAGGCTAAGCTGAAATTGTGCTCAAGGGGGCTGGAACGACAGTACAGCAGATAGGGCATTTGCCTCGCACAAGGCCAACCCAGGTTCAATCTCCAGCATCCCATATGGAACCCCAAGCACTGCCAGGAGTGATTCCTGATTTCAGAGCCAGAAATAACCCTGAGCATAACTGGGTGTGACCCGAAAAGCAAAGAAAAGGAAGGAAGGAAAGAAGGAAGGAAGGAAGGAAGGAAGGAAGGAAAGAAAGAAAGAAAGAAAGAAAGAAAGAAAGAAAGAAAGAAAGGAAGAAATTCTGCTCACGGCTGGTAAGTGACCTTGTGGCAACCTTGGGTGGCAAGAGTATCGGGGAACCAGACCCTGATCACCAGTGCCCATTCTGTGTCAGGGCGCTCTGAGGCTTCTGCACAGGGAACACGTTGGAGCTTTGCCTCCTGTTGCTTTGCCCACTGATCTTAGAACAAAGTCCTTTCTTTGTCAACGCCACCACAACAGTCTTCTTTGTTTTGAGTTTTTGAGATATGCCTGGCTGTGCTCAGGGGCTCCTCCCGGCTCTGTGCTCAGAAATGCAGAAGTGATCCCTGGTAATGCTCATGAGGCCATCCATGGTGGCAGGGACTTGAACCAGGGTTGGCTGCGTCCAGTCAAGTGCCTTAATCCCTGTATTCCCCCTCCAGCCTCATGGCCATCAGCCTCACAGACATATTCAGCTACAGCGGCCACCACAGGTCCACGAGATGGCAAAGCCAGAGCTTTTTTTTTTTTTTTGCAAACTTTGCAAGTTTACTGGATCGTCTAGACACAATCCTACAGCCCGGGACGTGACTCCTTTGGATGGGAATGTCGGTAGCAGGTCAGTTCTCGGGGCTCACGGTGGCCTGTGGGGGGCTGAACCGCCGGGGCTGGAAAGACACTACATACTATGGTGGTGGAGGTCCAAAATTGTTTTTTTGGTTTTTTGGTTTTTTGTTTTTTTTTTTTTTTGCTTTTTGGGTCACAGCAAGCTATGCACACGGGTTACTCCTAGTTCATGCACTCAGGAATTACTCCTGGTGGTGCTCAGGGGACCATATGGGATGCTGCAAATTGAACCCAGGTCAGCCGTGTGCAAGGCAACACCCTACCTGCTCCAGCCCTGAAGCCAGAGCTTCTTAAACTCTTGTCTGCAGCCCTTTTCTATAAGAGAAACACACACACACACACACACACACACACACACACACACACACAGCCCTAGGGAGACAGGTAAATAAAACAAGTCAGGATGAGGCTGGAGAGGTAGTACAGAGAAGAAGGCATTTGCTTTACACACAACTTACCCAGGTTCAATCTCCAGCACCCCATATGGTCCCCTGAACCCCACCAAGAGTGATCCCTGAGTACAGAACAAGGATTAAGTCCTTAGCACTGCTAAGTGTGGCCCAAAACTCAAAATCAAAACCAAAAATAAATACAAGTAAATCTAACTCTAGCAATAGACCATAAAGATATTTATTTTAAAACGAACATGGAAAAATGTTTCTCCATATATGTTGCAACCCTCAGTTTGAGAGGACACAGAGCCCTGAGTCTGCCCCTGACCTACGTGGGCAGTGGCCAACGCCTGCACCCAATGGCAGTGGGTGCAGGCGCAGGCCACTGGCAGAAGGGGGTCCAGACTCCTGGGAAACTTGTTGGAACACGATTGAGCTGGCATGCATAGGTCTCACATTCCTCTCAGCCTACATGGCTCAGCTGTCGCGTCTCAGCCCCGTCTGTTCTTCATCTGCTGCAGGACACAGGCATCTCACCACCAGCCCCAGCCCCGGGTCTGAAGGCACATCCCCATCCTCCCTTAGGACATCCCCTCACTTCCTCCCTCCCACCTCCCTCCCTGCCTTCCTCCTTTCCTTCCTTCTTTCCTCCCTCCCTTCTCCCTCCCTCCTTTCCTCCTTTCCTTCCTTCCTCCCTCCCCCTTCCTCCCTGTCTTCCTTCTTTCCTTCATTCCAACTTTCCTTCCTCCCTACCTTCCTTCTTCCTTTCCTGCCTTCCTCTTCCCTCTCTCCCTCCCTTCCTTCTTTCCTTCCTTCCTGCCTTCCTTCCTTCTTTCTTGCCTTCCTCCTCCCCTCCCTCCCTCCCTTCCTTCTTTTCTTCCTTTCTCTTTCTTTCTCTTTTCTCCTGTTTTTTTTTTGGGGGGGGGAGGGGCACACCCAGTGATACTCAGGACTTACTCCTGGCGCTGTACTCAGGGATCACTCCTGACAGCACTCAGAACACCATATGGGTGCCAGGGATCGAACCTGGGTCAGCTGAATGTAAGGCAAGTGCTCTGCCAGTGTCCCAGGCCTCAGGGTCTCCAGGATGTCTTACTTCTCTAAAATTCAGCTAAGGCTTTTTTTTTTTCTTTTTGGGTCACACCTGCGATGCTCAGGGGTTACCCCTGGCTTTGTACTCAGAAATTACTCCTGGCGCTGCTCAGGGGACCATCTGGAATGCCGGGGATTGAACCCAGGTTGGCTGTGTGCAAGGCAAACGCCCTACCTGCTAATACTACCACTCCAGGCCCCACCTCAAGGCTTTTGTGCATAGTCAATACCATTGTTTTTTCTTATCATTTTTGGGGCGGGGGGATGGAGAAGGCTACACCTAGTGGTGCACAGGGGGTCACTCCTGATGGTGCTCAGGGGACCATGTGGTGCCTGGATCAAACTTGTGCTCCTTGAAGCTCTCTCTTGCCTTGTTAACTATAGCAGTGAGCATGGCAGAGAGATAGGACAGCAATTAAAGTGTTTGCCCTGCATGCAGCTGACCTAGGTTCAATACCCGGCACCCTATATGGTCCCCTGGGCCCGCCAGGAGTGAGCCCTGAGCATCGTCACCGGTGTGGTATGAAAACCAAACCAGAAACAGAAGCGAGAGTCTTGAGAGACTATGGTGTCTCACTGCAAGCAGAGGCATGCAGAGAATCTTCTGAGACAGAGAATTTGGATCCAATCTCAGTTTTCGATAAGGGGAATAGCAGAAGTAAAGCATATCTAAGTAGTTGAAAAGGCGACACTTCCAGGCAGCCTGATTTCATCTCAGCCTCCTTGTGAGTAGGTAGGGGTGCCACGGAGGACAAGAACACTGCCACTCTCTCTGCCTCAGCCCAGGGCGGGAGATGGTCCCCCAGCTTCCACCCTGCTTAAAGAGCCACTCACTTGCAAGGGCAGAACAACCAGAAGGACCCTTCCCTCCACACCTCTACGGGGGTCCTCACCCACCTCTCACCTCTGGAACTTCTGTTCTTTTTGTTCGTTTGTTTGTTTTTTCAGGAAATGTGTCCCGTCTCTTTGTTGGAATTGTCTGTCCTCTAGCTGCGGGTGTTGGGATACTTTATCCCTTAGCTAAAACTTTTAGATCCCATAATGCATTTTAAAGTTGACATCTCTTTTTTTTTATATATATATTGTAGACATTAGCAAAGGGTATGCTTTTGCCTGGTTGGTTTATCACAAACACTTTTAATATGTCTTCATTAAATTTTCAAAGTTATACATTACTTTGAGATTTATGGTAAATGGCCCCCTTGTTTAATGTAATCAATAAAGCCACTTCTCATTGTCAGAACAATTTGCCAAGTCAGGTTGTTGCCATTAGAAAATGTCTGACTTTGCATTTTAATCTTTAAAAGCTGTAAGACTGGGGTTGGCGTAATGGTACAGCGGATAGAGTGTGTGCACTTGGCCAACCCGGGTTTAATCTCACGGCAGCCCGTGTAGTTCCCTGAGCCCGCCAAGAGTGATCTCTGAGCACAAAGCCAGGACTAAGCCCTGAGTACTGCTATGCGTGGCCCCAAAACCAAACAGCCAAACCAGGCCAGAGCGATAGTACTGCAGATAGGGTGTTTGCCTTGCACGCAGCTGACCCGGGTTCAATCCCCGGCATCCCATATGGTCCCCTGAGCACCACCAGGAGTAATTCCTGAGTGCTGATGCCAGGAGGACCCCCTGAGCATTGCCGGGTGTGACCCAAAAGCAACAAAACAAAACAAAGCAAACCAAACCACATCCTTGCTGAATAGCCCGCACTCAACTCTCACTGTCCATCTCTTTGGCATCATGAATACTTTCCCCATAAGAGTGTGGAGCATTTTAATCAGAGCCTTTCCGAGTCCCAGCTTGTGATTTCCAATGTCTCTGCCAACCTGAGTGGGGTCCAAATGCTGTTTCTTTGAGACTATTTTGGAGCATGCTGTGCAATTTTGTTGCTGGAGTTGGACAGGATGTTCTGGGTAAAAGGAACTGAGGTTGATAATGAGGCTTTTAGTGCAACATTTTATGTAGCAGAGGGTAGGTTCTGTTCACCAGCTGCTCCTGCTGGAGGTGTCAGAGGCTGATTTCCCGTGATCTTGCCTTTGTCCTCTCTGGCTAGCTTCCCCCTCCAGGCGCCTGGGATAAGGACCAGCTTGCAGCTCTTCCCACACTCCTATCATTTAAAGCCCTGCTGATGTGGCAAGGTGCTGGGGCGAGGGACGCCTGGAGACGGCTGACTTCAGCGCTTTCCCACCTCCCCCTCCACCCTGCCGGAGAGCAGCTCTGAGGGCTATGGGCATTTCCTTTCTCCGATCTCAGGTAACATTCCCTTGCCCCAGGCCTTAAGAGCAGAATTCTCCCAACGGGCTTCCAGAGTGGCAGCACGGAAACGGGTGAAGAGGGCTCATGTGCAGTGGCAGAGTGCACTTTGGGTGGCAGCATGTGTGGCACGTGCCGGCGTCGACTCCGGATGCTGCCTGCCTGAAAATCCTGGTCTTTTCCATTTGGGGGCCATACCTGGTCAGGTTCAGGGCTGACTCCTGGCTCCCAGCACAGGGATCTGGTGGACTCGGGGAGAAGCCAAAGATTGAAGTTGGGGGACCGGAGCAGTCGTACAGCGGGTCGGACGTTTGCCTTGCATGTGCGGCCAACCTGGGTTCAATCCCCGGCATCCCATATGGTTCTCCAAGCATCGCCGGGAGTAATTCCTGAATGCAGAGCTAGGAGGAACCCTTGCACATCGCTGGATGTGACCCAAAAAGCAAAAAACAAACAAACAAAACACAAAGATTGAGCTTCGGTCAGGTGCTTGCATGGTGCCTTACCCGGTGCTTACAGCACTTGGGGGATCTGATGGTTTGGTGGGTCGAACCAGGACTGGCCACACAGAAGGCAACCACCTTACTTGCTGCAGCCATACCATAGCTCCAGTCTCAAGAGCTGTTTTGTTGTGAACCTAAAACAAAGCCACCAAACCAGGCCAGAGAGATAGTATAGTGGGTAGGGCGTTTGCCTTGCATGCAGCTGACCTTGGGTTCAATCCCCGGCATCCCATATAGTCCCCTGAGCACTACCAGGACTAATTCCTGAGTGCCAAGTAACTCCTGAGTGCAGAGTGCCAGGAGGAACCCCTGAGCATTTCCGGAATGCCCAAAAAAGCAACAAAACAAAACAAAGCAAAACAGCCAAACCACATCCTTGCTGGATAGCCAGCCCTCCCTCAACTGTTGTTCGGTTTATGGGCCAAACCAGGTGGTGCTCAGGGGATAATCCTGCCTTAGTGCTCAGGCAAATACCTTACCTGTGGTACTACCTTTCCAGCCAAGATTTGTTGTTTTTTGATTGGGGGCCATGTATGGTGTTGCTCAAGTGTAACTCCTGGTTCTGGGCTTAGGAATTACCCCTGGTGGAGCGATAGCACAGCGGTAGGGCATTTGCCTTGCACGCAGCCAACATGGTCGACCCGAGTTCGATTCCTCCGCCCCTCTCGGAGAGCCCGGCAAGCTACCGAGAGTATCTCGCCCACACGGCAGAGCCTGGCAAGCTCCCCGTGACGTATTCGATATGCCAGACACAGTAACAACAAAGTCTCCAATGGAGACGTTACTGGGCCCGCTCAAGCAAATCGATGAACAACGGGAGGACAGTGACAGTGACAGTGGTGCTTGGGAAACCATATAGGATCCCTGGATGATCCTGGTCACGTAATGAGATTTAAAGATGACCGCTGGACTAGAGCTGTTACCGACTGGAAAGACCGCGTGGCCGCCCACCTACCAGATGGTCAGACTTCTTCATCAAGATCATGAATGATTGGTTTGAGCGAACAGACGCCACTGGGCTACACTAGCATGCAACAGGGACAAATGGAGACGTTACTGGCGCCCGCTCGAGCAAATCAACGATTAACGGGAAGTCAAGTGATCGAGTGCTTTTCTCTTTATTTTAGTTGTATGGCTTACTTAGCAATGTCCTTTCTGTATAGACACAGGATGACAATTGATGCTATGCTATGTAACATGGGAGTTAATTGACTCCAAAATAATATTTACTCCTGGGCATCCATATGTACTTGATTTAAGCCTCAGTTCCCCTTAGTTCCTAGAATTCCAAGAGCAGGGTCCTGATGAGGGACTGGATGGACCCAGGGCAAGCTGTGAGCTACTCTGGCATGGAAATGGGTCAGGCCAAGCGCCATAATACTTAATACCATAAGTTAAGAGCATGGTCATGGGTAAACTCTGTCATGACCCAAAAAGAGGTAACTGAATAAGGACCCTGCTGGGGTTAGGAAAGACTAACCTGGCCTGAGGACTGTGGTCCGTAATATATAGTGAGATGTCCCCAGGAAGAACCAAACCTTAAGCTTAATATACCTCTTACTGTGCTCATACAAAATGACATTGCTAGAAATACAAGAAGTAAATTTACTATGACTGTTTAAGTGGATTACTAGCTGAGGAGAAAGCAGTACACCCTGGATGGAAGGAATCCCGCCTTTGGGCGGATCTCCCAGTAACCTCCTTAGATGAGACTTTGTCCTTGAGGAGCAGCCTTTACCGCTCTTTGTTGATTTGTTAATGTTTGAACATTAACATTTAATCAACCCCACCTTTGCGTCCCTACCTACTTGATTCCTATATAACTGTGCTGTAAGGGGTTATGAGGAGACTGAAGACTGGAGATTATGGAGTAACACTTGGGGAGAGACCAGAGACTGAGACGGCAGAGTAAGACCAGAGACACTAGGGTGGACAGAGGGAGACTGGAAGACGAGAAATGAGAGTCAGACTGGACTGGTTATAAGATGTGTAGAAGAGCTGCTCAAGAGAGACTTGTTGAAGATGCCAAGGCGAGGGCTGGAGTGATAGCACAGCGAGTGGGGCTGTGCACGCCTTGCACGCAGCCGGTTGGCCGTTCAATTCCTCCGCCCCTCTTGGAGAGCTACTGAGAGTATCTCGCCCACACGGCAAAAGCCTGGCAAGCTCCCCGTGACATATTCGACATGCCAAACACAGTAACAAGTCTCATGATGTTACTGGGCCTGCTCGAGCAAATTGATGAACAATGGGAGGACAGTGCTACAGTGCCGAAAACGAGACTCTGGAACTAGACACTGGGAAGGAGATGAAGACGAGACTCAGGACTAGATGTTGGGGCCTGAAGGTCGGCAAGACATTTAGGGTGAGGAGGAAAACTGAGACTTTGGAGACTGAGAGGAGATTTGGATGATGGAACTCTGACCGGACTACGGCCAAAATGACTACGACTGTGCCGTAAAGGGAGAGATCAGACAACGCCGGGGAGTTCACCCGCTGCCCATCCTTCGGAAGAGCCTGGGGAGGAGGTTCTCAGCCACCAAACTCCACCGCCACCTCCTACCCATGTGCGGGCCCACCACTGCAAACCTTTCCACTGCTCCTCTTCTTGTGTTGTGAAAACTCACAGATCCCCAGTCTCCCATATGGGTCTCAAGCCCACGAGGAGTGATCCCTGAGCATAGAGCTAGGAGTAAGCCCTGAACACTGCCAGGTGGGTGATTCCAAAAACGAATACACAAACACACCACACCCACACACACATGCATGTGCACATAGAGCAAACCAGACCAGATACGACTTGGGTGTGGGTGTGACCATCAATGTTCACAGCGGAGCGCTGTGACCCACAGGATTGGACGAGGCCTCACCTCACCGTGGCTGGTCAGGACGGGCTGCGGTATTTCCGTGCGCTCTAGTAGTAGCTGTTAAGGCCTTCAGGCATTTCTTCCCATTTCCCTGTCAAAGCCTCAGACTGTGCTGTCTGCACACAGGACATGCTGGTGCTACATGATGACTGAGGGTTGTCCAACAAGGGGGATCTGGGGTTCAGCTCTTAGACTGTTAAAACATGTGCCTCGCTGTGCCATGTGTCAACTCGGGAGACTTTGCGGGAGCTGATGGGGCCGTGCGGGTTCTACCACCACACTCCCCGTTTCCCTGGCAGGCTGCTTTTTGTGTTCTGTGCTTATTTACGGCATGGGAGTCGCGTCCAGTGCCTTTCACCCTACAGTGCGGCTCCACAGCCTTGCACCCAGCAGCTGTTTATTATACAGAGAAGATGGAAAACATTAAGACATGGCAAGTAACAGCATGGAGGACAGCCGGACCTCGGGGCGGCTGCCTCCGACGCGTGACCTGTGCTGGTGTGAACTCTCCATTTGGAAACATCAAAGTATACTCCGGGGCGAGGAGAGTCTAAAGCAGATGGCACACATGCCGAGCCTGTACCCAACTCGCATCAGATTCCCAGCAGTACCCAGTGTCCCCCAAATATTGCTGGTGCAATCCTGGAGATCCCAGCAGCAGGGGGTTGAAGGGAGCACAGGCAGCCCTGGCATCGTAGCTTTGGACCCTTGTACTAGTCAAGTTGGCCAAGAATTGCTGGTGGGATCCCAAGACCTCCTGAACACCATTTGAGGAAGCCTCTGCCCCCCAAATAAAAAATGTAACTCTTTGCACCGAACTAAGCTAAAATAAGGTAGTTTTACAAAAGATAACATGTAAAATTCAAAGAAGCCCAGTGACAACAAAAAGGACAGAAGAATTCAAAGTGCTAATTTATTTTTAATATCACAATTACATTTCAAAACTATATCATTTACATTCAAAGGTATCAATACCATAATCTATAGCTTACAGTAGGAAATATAAATATAAATATAAATAGCCTACATACACTTTCCATTATTGATACAATTTTACACAGGTTTCTGTACACCCTCTGAGACGCTTCTGAGTAAATAACTCTGAGTCCACTGTCCAGAGAGCAGGCCCAGGTTCCATCAGGTTTGTTCTGTGGTGTGTGGTCTCAGACTCGCGGGCAAATGCCCCCCCACTGAGCTACAGCCTTGGCCAAAGAACCCAAAGACAGAGATTTCTACTGTCTCACCGGCATGTGGCTGACATGGATATGCATGGAGAGCGATGAGTGATTTAGTGCACGGGAGATATTTAACTCTGTTCCATGCCAGCCATGAGTGACAGAGCTAGAGATTCCACTGTGGAAAGAATAAAGATAAGGTAAAAACAGTTAAGTTTGAATATGTCCAAGTAAAGTTTTAATATATTCAAACAACATTCTTACCTTAAAGTAAATGCTATTTTTAAAATTGAATAAAGATGGCAATTATTAAATCCGAATCAAAAAGCTATCATTTAGTTCTATTTTAGCTCTTTTTCATTCTGGAAACAAATCTCTGGGCACTTCGATGAACGAATCACATTTGTCCCATATGTCACAAAACCTGGAGCCAGCTTTAACAAAATGCCATGTCTAGCTACCAGCAGAACAACCCTGCATACTGATCACCAGTGCTTCTCCTGACTGTTTTAACAGACATTCAGTGACTCTGTGAGTAGAACAGAGTTGGAAAATGCAGAAAGGTGAAGTGTTTCCCCCCCCCCCAACCAAAGCTGACAGACTGTGCTTTGTCCTGTGTCCACAGATCCCACAGCTTCTTCTGCTGTGACTCACCCCTCAGGCCTCGTCAGCTCACACTGTATTTTCTGTTTTTATGGGGCCACCCCCAGTGGTGCTCAGGGCTGACTCTGGCTCTGTATCAGCCCCCCCCCACCACCACTCTGGCCCCCTCACTTGTGTTCTGAGTTGTCAGGCCTACGGCTGCTTCTCTGGAGGAAGAAGCAGCCCAAGTAGCTTTGAAACTGCTATGGAGAAGACCCTGAAGTCCACCGAGGCTTCTGAAAGGAGCAGTGACAAGCCTGCCTGGAAAGTAGGAACAAAGTTTCTTCTGCCATCTCTGTGGTCAAAAGTCCACAGGCCCAAAAAATGACTTGCAGATTAGGAAGCATGCGTCACATCTGATCCGTGTGCACCCCACTGCATCCCTCAAAACAAATCAAAGCCTTGAACAAACACTGAGGGACTTCTCAGGCTGGAAAACAGTGAAAAACTCCTGACTGTTCATAAGGCCAAGCCTTGAACAAAAAAACACACCGAGTAACCAGGACACTGGGCTGGCATGGTCGTATTCTCACAGGGTACTCACAGTGGGGAAAGGATCCTCGACAGACGGCTTTATTCAGGATGGTCACAAGAAACAGATGGCAGTTTTTAAAATCAGACTCCATCTTCTCTATAGACTCCATCCTAGGGGAGAGAGTGCAGAGGAAGCACACAGGTCAGCTACAAATTTCTGTGTGGTGATTTCAAGTGTACTTTAACTTTTTGAAACGTTTAAAAATAAAACAAAATACTCTGCATCTTTTGATTTTTGAAAAATATTTAAAAAAAAATTTCCCCCTTTTTTGGTTTACACCCAATGATGCACAGGGGTTACTCCTGGCGGTGCTCAGGGGACCATATGGGATACTGGGAATTGAACCTGGGTGGGTGCGTGCAAGGCAAACGCCCTACCCGCTGTGCTATCGCTCCAGCCCCTTAAAATTTTTTTAAGATACTAAGGTATGGCGGGCTGTAGCGATAGCACAGTGGGTAGGGCATTTGCCTTGCATGTGGCCGACCCGGCAGACTCAGGTTCAATTCCTCTGCCCCTCTCGGAGAGCCCGGCAAGCTACCGAGAGTATTTCGCCCGCACGGCAAAGCCTGGCAAGCTACTTGTGACATATTTGATATGCCAAAACACAGTAGCAAGTGTCACAATGAAGACGTTACTGGGCCTGCTCTAGCAAATCGATGAACAGGAGGGCAGTGACAGTAAAGGTATCACAATTTACATGGTTATGCTCACAGAATTTCAGGCATACGATGTTCAACACCAATCTCAAGTGTCTCCTTCCTCCTACGATGTCCCCAGGTTCCCTCCTGGCCCCCAGCCTGCCTGTCAGTCCTACCAACTTTTAAAGAAACCTTTGCACGTGTTTGAAAAACTCGTGTGGATATAAATTCGGGATGGCAGGAGGACTGGGCCCTGACCCCTTCCTTTCCATGGTTCTGTTTTTGTTTTTCACTTGTACTTCTCTTCTACAAGAAGAAACAGATCAATGCGTTGACTCTGGCATCGCAATTTGTGTTAATGAAACCACACCCAAGCGTGACCATCAATGGTACACATCAGCACCAATATGTTAAAGATATAAAATGCTAAATGTAAATGCTATTTTACGGGGCAGAGAGGTATTACGGTAGGTAGAGCACCTGCCTTGCACACAGCTCCAGAAAAATGAACAGTTCATGTCTAAGTGCTACATGATGTGGTGCTAGTATGGAAGGAAAGGCTATAGCATGAAGTCAGTTAAAAGGGAAGCTGGAAAGACTCGAGGCTGCATAAGGCCCATACTTACCGCCAGCTACCCAGGCCAGCCTGCCAGCCATCTGCGAACATGAGCGCCAAGTTCAACACCTTCATGATGGCCTCCTTCACAAAGCTGACCTGAAGACCAGAGTCATGTCAGTCACTGTCTCTGTCTGAGGGTCAGTCACCTATGCTGACATCACTTAATTCAGGAGAGCCCGGCAAGGCTGTCAGCCCCTTTCCGTGTAAGGCATGGGTGAGACCCCCACTGAGACAGGGCTTGAACCCTCACCAGACTCCAAGTCTGGAATTGTAGCAGAGCCTTTCTGGGATGGCCACTTCACTCCCCAGTGAACTGGGACAGTACTGCAGAGGCTGTGAGATGATTTCATGTCAGAGTTACCTGAGGCTGGCTGCAATTCCCCACTAAAGCACTGGTATGACTGTAGCACTAGCGTGGCTGAAGCACTGGTGTAAACGAGATACAGGTGTAACTGGGGCACTGGCGTGACTGAAGCACTGGTGTGACTGAGGTGCTAGTGTGACTGAAACACCAGTGTGACTGAAATGCTGATGTGTTGATGTGACTGAGGCACTGGTATTCCACAACTGCAGAGTTAGTATCCCAAAGAGTCCAAGTACAGTGTAAAAAGTCCCACGAGTTCTTTTCTCTTCCCTTCAATGCAACTTCCAGCCATATGGTCCAAGTTTGCAAGCTCACTCAATCTGGTGCTTGCATGGAAGATTATTCTCCAGAATAAAAACTCAGCAAGCCAACCTGCCCTCAGCCAGCCTCAACGGCCCAGTGTGCAGGGGGCATCGCACGCACCTTCTCTCTCAGCAGACACCGGTCATGGATGGTTGACAGGTATCTGTAGTGGATTTTAATCAGCTGATCCAAATCCTTGGCTTCCTCAACCTGATGCTGGAACTCCAGCCCCGTACTGTGAAGAATCTTGGAGGGGAAAACAGAAAGTTTTTTCAGCAGAGGCGTTCTTTGTGGACTGATGCCAAAGTCTATCAACATGCCTTCTTTGAGGACCAGACAGAAAACTTATCACTGGTCTCCTCTATTCTCCTAAATTGGCCACAACACCTAAGGCCAACAAGGTCTCCCTCTTTGAAGGTAGGTTCTGGTCAAGGCACTGGGGGGTGGGGGCGTGGGCTCTCACAATCAGTCCATGCCTCCTTCTCACTCACCGTCCCTGTGAGCACCAGCTAGCACATCAACCACACAGAAAATGCACTGACTTCCACATTATCAGTTAAATCTGTTGCATAGAACTATTTCTTCTTTTTCTTTTCCCCCCCCTTTTTTTCCCTTTTTTGGGGCATACCTGGCAGTGCTCAGCGTTTATTCCTGGCTCAGGGGATCATATGAGGTGCTAGAATCAAACCTGGGTCTAACACACACAAGGCAATCACCCTGTCTGCTGTACTATATCGCTCTGGCCCTGAACTCTTTTGAGAACTTTTTCTAGAACCACTTTTAAGAAAGGTGAGAAGTATCATTTACTTTAAAATAAGTTTTCTTGTTTCTAAAGGAAAACTTTCAGGAGTGAGAGAGAGGCAGAACAGTGGTTAAAACCTTCAAGGATACCAGCCCACAGGCTGCAGCCCAGAGGCCTCTGAGCACTGCCAAGGTGGCTGGGGGATTCCCGGCTGCATCCGAGCACAGAGCTGCTGGCACGGCTGGCAGAGAACTGCCTTTGCCACTGCCCACCCCCAAAGGAAAGAGCATGAAACCCGCTACTCTCATCCTTACGCGGCACAATGGCCTCACCCAGGTGTCACTGCAGAGGAGCTGCTCCCCAGGGCAGAGGAGACCCAACGCTCAGCAGGCTCTTCCCCAAGAGGAGCCCTGGATGGCCCGAGGCAAGGGCCACAGTGCCTGTAAGGCAGCGCCTCCACACTCTGACCGGTCCAAAGCTGTTTCCCCCACAGCCATGCTTATGCATGATCATGTTTCTGATGCGGCCACAGTGGGAAAGCAGGCTCTAAGGAGGGCAGGCAGACACGAACCCTGGTCATGATGTAGTTGTGTAAGCTGTTCACAAAGTGCATGAGCTTCACGCGTAAGAGGAACATACGATGGATCCGCTGTCTCACTGGCTCTTTCCGAGGCCCACCTGGGGCGGCTGTGTCCTGCTCACTGCTGAGCCCTGCTCTGAGTTGTGGTTTCTCGGCAGCACTAGCCTTTTCTGTAAAAGGTTAAAAAGGGAAGGCAAAAATCTATCAACATTCATATCTATCAACAAAAAGTTTTTTCTCACCAGATTCAACATTACTTATGATAAAAACTCCACACAATGAGGAAAGAAGAAATATATCTCAACATCGTGTGGGCATTATACAATCTCATGGTTAAGCATCCTATTTAGTGATTTAATGGTGAAAAACCTTAAGCCTTGGGGCTGAAATGATAGCACAGCGGGTAGTGTGTTTGCCTTGCACTCGGCCAACCTGGGTTCAATTCCCAGCATCCCATATGGTCCTCCAAGCACCGCCAGGAACAATTCCTGAGTGCAGAGCCAGGAGTAAATCCTGGGTACTGCTGAGTGTGACCCAAAAAGATAAAAAAAACAAAAACAAAACAAAACAAACAAAAAAAACCTTTAAGCCTTTCTTCTTGTATCAGGAACAAGATGTTCACTCTCATCATTATAAATCGACACAGCACTGGAAGATGCAGACAGAGTAATTAGACAAGAAAAAGAAATAAAATGAAAATAAAGTGGAAATGTGAAACTACCACTATGTGCAGGTGATGTTAATTGAAAACCCTAAAGACTACACGGAAAACCTATTAGAAACAGTAAGTGCAGGCTCCAAATCAATCCACCAAGCCTGCGGCACTTCTACATGCAAACGACAAACTAGGAAATAAACACAAATAAACACTGACAGCTGCAGGGCTGGGCTGGACGTGCAGGAGGCTCCAGCACTGCTGGACCAGGGAAGGCCTGAAGCCAGGCCAAGTACTGCTGGGAGAAGCCCCCCGAACCCTTGAACCTTGTAATCTCTGCCCAGTAAAAGATAAGTTTATAATGGCATCAAAAAGAAAAATAATCCCACAAATGTCATTTAGAAGAACTCCAAAATGACTATCTTACCTAAAACTATGTAAGAACTCAATGCAATTCCATACGAAACTGGAGTGAATGTTGCTAAATTCTGGGTGGACTCCCAAGCCCTCGGCACAGTCTAAGGAATCCCTAGACAAAAGAACTAAGGCGCCACTTCTCTCCCCCACAGGTTCCAGCCACACTGCACAGCTACGGCAATGGAGAATAGGACGGTACTGGAAAAGGGCGGACACACAGATGAAAGGAACATAAGCGAGCTCTCAAGAATTAATCCTCATCAGTAGAGACTGAATTTACTACAGAGGCCAAAAGCCTGAAATGTAGAAAGGGAAGTGTCTTTAACCAGTGGTGATTGGAAAACTGGTTAGCTATATGCAAAAGAAAGAATATCTAACTTCATGTACAAAAGTTAACAGAAAATGTATGAAGAACTGGACAGTGGAGTCCAAACCATAAACCGGAGTATTCATAAAATAAAATACATCAGGGGAAAGATGAATTTTGGGTGACCTCATGTGAGACATAAGAAGCAAAGCAAGGGGAGAGATAAGGATCATGGAGGATGCCTGAGGGACCCCCAAGCACTGCCAATGTGGCCCAAACAAAAGCCAGACAAACAGGCACTTGGAGACCACAGGGGCAAGGAGTGCGAACAAGAGGGGAGAAGCCCAAGGGCTGGGGTGCTGCCAGTGCTTTGGAGACAGCTGTGTGCTAGAACATGGATTTTGAAGAGCTGTGAAACTGAACCCTTAACACACATACGGAGTTTCACACCAACATAACCTCAAGAAAAGGAAAACATTGTATGTAATTTGGCTAAATTCCTAATCACACTATTTTGCTTCACTCAGGGAAGTTAATTATGAGATCTGTGAAACTGTTGCTGTAAGTACACGTATCTGGATATTTATTTTTCAATCTGGATATTTCTATATACACACACACAAAAAATGTGACCAAAATAACAAGCACCTTTTTAAATATGAGGCCAAAATTAAAATGTATTTATTTACTGAAAATATCTTACCTCCAAATAGCAAAACATCCAGACTGTATTTTGCCCACTTTATTTGCAGTAAGAGAAGGAATACTTGATTATAAATTTTTTGGCATTCCAGGCTTATAACAATATCCACAGGCCATGGAACCTATTGGAGGGAACCCCAGAAAATCAGAATAGGAAGTAACCTAGTGCTTGCAAGCTTTAATCTTAGAGGACAACACTTTTGTGTTTTTGCTTTTGGCTCACACCCAGTGATGCACAGGGATTACTCCTGGTAGTGCTTGGCGGACCATATAGGATGCTGGGAATCGAACCCGGGTCGGCCGCGTGTAAGCTAAACACCCTCCCTCTATGTTATCGCTCCAGCCCCAACATTTGTTTTTTTAATAAAGAATATCAATGCATACCTTGTAGCTGAGGGTCAAGCCATCTAAGATATGAACAGGAAGTTTCTTTTTGGCTGTGTCAACATTTTCAAAAGCTATGGACAGACTAGAAGAAGAAACTTTAGTTTTTGTTTGTGTAAGTACTCTGCTCACCAAAATTATTCTTTTAAAAACTCTCAATATTTTAACATTTATTATCATGGTATATATAAACTATACTATTTCGTATATATTTATACTCCATAGTATAAATTTTTAACAAGTCTCACAATGTAATTGGGGCCACTCGAGCAAATAGATGAACAACGGGAGGACAGTGACAGTATAAATTATACTATTTCATAAAATTCAGACTAATATTCCAATATAGACCTGTATTACCTGGTTATGCTCAGAGCTTAACTCTGCCTCTGTGCTCAGAGATCACTGCTGGTGGGCAACAGAAGTAAGAGGTGCATGGGCCGAAGCAATTGTACAGTGGGCAGGGTGTTTGCCTTGCATATGGCCAACCTGGGTTCAATCCCTGGCATCCTATAATGGTTTCCCGAGCACCAACAGGGTGATTCCTGAGTGCAGGAGTATCCCGAGCATCACGGGGTGTGGCCAGCCCGAACAAAGGGAGACAGAGCACAGAGATGTGCTGGGGGCTTGACTCTGGTCACAGTTAGGTACCAGGCCAAGAGGCTCTCCCACCCTGGATGGGAGGAGATGGGAGACACATGGCAAGTGTGCTGACAAGACAGGGCTGCACCTCTCACATGGACACTACCTTCACCTTCGGCCTTCTTGCTGCTACTCTAGAGGTGACTCTGAGAATAAAAGTGACTAACCCAGGCCATGGGCCTGAGCTGTGTGCTGGGCATGCCGAGACTAGCTAGGGCACAGCTCATTATAAAGCACGGAAAGTAGTTAGTCCGTGTCTAAAGCTGCTCTGCTTTACACAGGATTTGGTTTTGGGAACCAAAAGGAGCTGTTTTCCGGAATTAAACTATGGTAACTGACATTTCTCTGGCCACTGTCCTTCCGGACAGTGTTCATCCCGGAACAACAAGTCCCCAGGAGCCACCTCCAAACAGGCAGGCACAGCAGAGCACTGGTATTTGGCTTGCAGAATTGTACCGAAAGAAGCACATGGAAAGAGCTGCTCTCCAGGGGCCAGATGATCCCAAAATCCACATTCTGTTTCTCAGGAAGTGGACTAGGGGGACCCCAAGGCCCTCTCCAAGTGAGAAATGGCTGAGCTGGCAGACAGCGCAGAGCTGGAACTTGCACCTTCACCCCAGTGAAAAATAGGCAGAACAGCTCCTGGGGGGCAGGGCCAGGCACATGTCCGCAAGGCAGGCTCATGCCCAATCCCTCTGCAGGGGGCACCAAGTGGGGATGCTGAATGGGGCCCCAGAAGGGGCGAGAGCCAAGGTGGGAGCAAGCAGCCAGGTTTACAGAGCTGCCAGGGATGGACAGGTGATGCAGGAAGAATGAGGGCAGCCAGCAACAGTTCTGCCCATGTCACGATGAGAAGGCGGGTCCTCCTGGTACCCGCAGGCAAGAGAGCTGAGTGCCTTACCTACCCCGGGGGTGTTGGGCCCCTGGCCACACACAGTCCCTGTGGTTGGCCTGGCAGGACTGGGGGACACTGCTGGCTTCTGGGGCATGCAGAAGGCACAGCCCTGTCCCCTGGAGTGGTCCTGCCTGGCATGTCTGTGTGTCTGGATATAAAGGGCCTCTGTTCACGGTGCCACCAGGAGCCAGAGAGTGGCCAGAGGTGGCAGCAACAGAGGCATGCAGGAGCTAGAGGTTCTCAGGCAGGAGAGCAGCAGGGGGCCCTGACCAAAGGAACAGGACAGGGCAGGAGAGGACACACGACAGCTGAAGAAAGCCACTGGGTGCCGCCCGCGCAACTCGTGCCAGGCAAGCACTTTACTATTCTGGACCATCTCTCTGGTGCCCTCAGTTCTCCAAAGTGTAAAACAATAGCAAAGTTCAGAAATACCTTAAAATAACCCGCTGATACTCAGGAGGTGCCTTCCACACTCACCGTGCACTGTCTTCTGGGTAGCGCTGTGCGACTGCATCCTGGAGTTGGGCGTTAAGGAAAGACACATTCTGCCAGGTTTCCTCTCGGATCTTATCAAAGATGGATGTGTAGAAGTCATACATAGTATCACCACCTTCCATTAAGAAAAAATTTCTCATGGCCTGCAAGTATTCAACCAACCTAAGTGAAGAGGAAGTGAGAAGAAGGTCTGAGAGAAGCATCAGAATCAGCAGTTTCATGTAATACCATTACAGTGACAGAGGTTTGGGGGGCCAAGTGAGCAGTGCTCAGGCGCCAGCATCCTAGGTCAGTTGCCTGCAAGGCAAACGCCCTAGCTGCTGTGCTACCACTGCTCTGGCCCCGACAGTGACCCTGGTACGTATGCTTTTTGGGTCACACCCAGCGATGCTCAGGGGTTACTCCTGACTCTGCGCTCAGGAATTACTCCTGGCGGTGCTTGGGGGACCATATGGGATGCTGGGAATTTGAACCCGGGTCAGCCGTGTGCAAGGCAAACGCCCTACCTGCTGTACCTTCGCTCCAGCCCCTTTTCTCTATTTCTTTAAGGATGAATTCTCAGAAATAACTGAAGAACTAAATTTCAAACATAGTTAAGAAAACTTTGATAGTTAATTTGGTGACTCTCAAAGAAAAATTACATAACCACTACCTATTTTAACCAAAACTTGAAACTTGAAAGTCTTCAAGTAACTTCACTTGTGTTTCACAACTAGCAAACTTGGGGCTGCTTCTGAAAGTAACTCCCCTTGTACCTGTAATCTTTTTTCAGGGTCCGCATGAGGTTGCCACAGCAATCGAGATACTGCCTGTCAATATGAGGGTAGAGGCAAGACCTCAGCGTCAGCTCAAAGGTCTGGCATGTGACGGATTCTGACGACCTGTCCACAGAGATGTGTCCACCAGCGAACTGCTCCTGAAAGTCACTCTGCTCCAGATACAGCCTTTAACAGAAAAGACACATCTTCATCTAAGGGCTGTTGACAACAGAATTCTCTTACTCTGCAATGTAAGTACATTTGAAAAAGCGCTTTTAAAAAAAAAATTTAGGTCATACCTGGTGATGCTCTAAGGCATATTGGGTGACCATGGGCTGCTGAGGATCAAGCCAGCATCAATAACTTGTTTAGGCAAGGGTCTTAACTCACCAGCCAGTCTCATTTTTAAAATTAGTCTTAAATTGATCAACTCTTGTAGAAAAACCAAACTTTTCCCTCAAAATATCCTTAAGAGTGAAATCAGCTGCTCGATTACTTGTATCTTTCAGGTCAAGTTCTGAGGAGGACTTTCTAGGCCTCGGATATTAGTTACAGCCCTCTCTAATAGAGCTAGCTATATGTCACATAGTCTTGTAAGTGCCTGGAATAAAATTTAAAAAGAGGGGCTAGAGCAATAGCACAGCGGGTAGGGCGCTTGCCTTGCCGAACCCAGGTTCAATTCCCTGCATTCCGTATGGTCCCCCATACGGAATTACTGCCAGGAGTAATTCCTGAGTGCATGAAATGAACCAGGAGTAACCCCTGTGCATGCTGGGTGTGACCCAAAACGCAAAAAGAAAAAAAAAAGAAAAAAAAAGAGAACCATTTCACCTTCAAACACCTAAGGATCCAAAGCCTTTGACACAGGTGAATGCTTGACTCAACATGTCAGGCACCTGTGTAGGCCCCAGGGCATTACTGGCACGGTGTTTGAGGTCACAGCATTCCCCCAGCCCCGGGCCAGGGATCAGGGTGAGACAGGAAGATGGTATGCATTTTCACAAATAAAGAGGCCCAGATGACATCTGGCTTTCTTAAAGAAACTATGGCACATTTACACAATGGAATACTATGCAGCTATTAGGAAAAAATGAAGTAATGAAATTTGCCTATAAGTGGATAGACATGGAGAGTATCATGTTGAGTGAACTGAGTCAGAAGGAGAGGGACAGACATAGAATGACTGCATTCATTTGTGGGATACAAAAAAATATATACAATAAAAAACTAATAATTACAGCCAGGGAAAACAGGGACTAACAGGACTGGTCAATGGTTGGAATCTACCACAAATGTGTGTGGGGTGGAGGGTAGGTAAGATAGAAAAGGGACAAGTATGACAATAGCTGGCAGTGATCACACTGGACAAGATCTGAGTGTTGAAAGTAGGTAAAGGGATATACCTGATAACCTATTGGTGGTATCTACTGGAGAGAGGAGCGAGGCTGGGGGGTGGGTGGGTGAGGGGAGGGAAACTGGGGACCCTGTTGCTGGGAAATGTACAATGGTGGAGGGATGGATGTTGGAATACTGACTGAAACCTTACGTGAACAGCTTTGTAAGATGTAATCTCACTGTGATTCAATAAAAAAAAAATCTTAAAAAAAAAAACAAAACAAAAGGAAGCTCAGATAGAGAAGAGAGCACCAAATGAAGGGTGTTGTGAGGACCCTCCCAGGGTGGGAGAAGCATGCTAAAAGTAGTCTATAGACCAAACATGATTGCCACTCAGTGCCTCTCTTGCAAAACACAGTACCCAAAAGAAGAGAGAACAAGGGGGAATACCCTGCCACAGAGGCAGGATGGGACGGGGGGATGGGGGCGGGGGGGATGCTGGGACCCGTGGTGATGGATGACGGGCACTGGTGGAGGGATGGGCACTTGATTATTGTATAACTGAAACCCAAGCACAAAATTTGTAAGCCTATAACTGTACCTCATGGTGTTTCACTAATAAAAAAAGAAAAAAAAACAAAACATCTAGCTTTCAGTTTTTCACCATTGAGTATGTTTTCTGTGGGCTGCGGTAAATGGCTTTAACTATGCTACCTGGCATGTGGTCCCCTCGAGCATTGTGTGGTAAGTAAAGGCAGCACTTTCCTGGATTCGATGGGAATAAAACAGGTTATCAAGTGTCAGCATTGAAGGCTAAAGAGTGCAACCTGGCAGACAGTCGACATTCCTGGCCTTCGGTCACTTGGAAATGGCAGGGGTGTGTCACCTTGCAAAGTTGATTGCGAGCAGTGGGTCATGAACATCCTCAAGCTCCAGATGTCTATGGGTGATGGACTGCATCTGGACCAGGCACTCCTTGGTGGTCTGCTGCTCCTCAAGAACCGGGGCGGCGGATTCATCTCTACGACGAAGGCGCGACTGCACGGACTCCAGAAATAGGGTGTATAAGCTTTTCCTCTCTGCATCTGAGAAAGAGATGGACGCTGAACCTGGCACCTCTGGTCAGCATCCAAAGGACTAACTTCATTCACCTGCAGATTTTCCTCTGAACACTGACTCTACACATGTATTTTTGATTAAGATTCAATATTGGCACACAAAAATCCATGAATTTCTGTGCATTGGTTTTGTAGCCATCATTTTACTGTACGTATCTATTACTTCTAGGAAATTTTTAGTGGAGTCTTCAGGGCTTGCTAGATATAATATCATGTTATCTGCAAAACATGATATAATATCATGTTATCTGCAAAATCTTTTCCAATCTGGATGCTCTTAGTATCTCTTTCTTAGCTAACTGCTGTGCCCAGAACATCCAATACTATATTGAACAGTAGGGCTGAGAATGGGCGGACTCATCTTGTGCCTGATCTTAGATGGAAGGCTTTCAGTTTTTCACCAACTCTAATGCTTGTGTGGGCTGTAGTATATGGCTTTAACTATGCAACTGTGGCCTGGCCCGTGATCCCTGCAGAGCACTGTGTGGTCTATGACTTTAATTATGCAACCTATGGCTGTGGCCTAGCTTGTGGTCCCCCCAGAGCACTGTGTGGTAAACAGCTTTAACCACGCGACCTCTAGCCATGGCCTGGCACATGGTCCTCCCAGTGCACTATGTGGTTAACAGCTTTAACTGTGCTACCTCTGGCCGTGGCTTGGCACGTGGTCCCCTCAGAGCACTGCAGGTTCTTCAGCAGTTGCATGGACTTGCCGGCCATGATGATCTGTTTCAGCGCGGGCTTGAGGAAGGACACCATGGTGTGTTGCCGGCTAGAGGGCCCCTGCTCGCTGCCAGAGCTCGCACTTGCATTATCACTCATCTTCTCTTCGTTCTCGGTTTTTTCAGAGACGCTGTATAATGTGTATGTCGCATACCAGAAGTCTCTGTGATTTACCGGAACATTCTTATTCCTACACAGATTCAAAGGAATTTAAATGATAACATTTTCTCCGAAAGTGCAAGTCTGTAGCTCAGGCTTATTGTCCAGATTTTCAAGACCTAGTAATATCAATCATCGTAAAACAAGACAAAGGAAGAAAAAAAGATGAAAGAAAACGGCGAGGGCCGGGGTGTTACTACAGTGGGTAGAGTGTTTGCCTTGCACATGGCCAACCCAGGTTCCATCCCCAGCACCACATATGGTCCTCTGGGCACCTGCAGGAGTGATTCCTGAGCATAGATAGAGCCAGGAGTAACCCAAGAATCACCAGGTGTGACCCCCCCCAACAGAAGAGGCAAAACAAAAAAAGTTAAAAAAAAAATGGAATGAGGTTTTAACTGCTGTAGTAAATATTATAGCAAGAAGGAGTAGCCAACTGGGAAAAGTACATACCTTAGTGGCATATGTGGCCATATTTCCTATCTTTTTATATTACCGATATATCTTTTTCTGTTTGTTTATGGGCCGCTCCTGGTGGGCTCAGAGGATCACATGGGGTGTTTGGATGGAACTCAGGCCAGTCACTTGCCAGACAAGCACCTTACCAGCTGTACTATCATCCCAGCTGTACTCTTGGTTTTGGTGCCACCTGGCAGTGCTCAGGGCTGACTCCTGGCTCTGTGCTCAGGGATTATTCCTGGTGGTGACTCAGGGGACCATCTGGGGTGTTGGGAATGGAACCCAGGACAGGCAAGTGTAAAGCAAGAGACTTACTAGACTATCACTCTGGCGCCTACTGATATATTTTTACATATTACTTTCAAGTTTATATTACAGCTCCCATCACTCAAGACATACTGGGAGTAACTGAAGTCATGTCACCAAAGCTCACTGTAGTGGACAATGGGGTCTCTGACCATTACCAGTAGGCCTGATCACGGGAATCATTAAAAAAGATGTGAAGTGATATTAAACTCAGGGAGAAGTTCAAGCTGGTGTCCTCAAGCACTGTGTGGTTATCAGCTTTAACATGAAAACACACAGGATTCAGTTCATGCCCAGCTCCCCTGTGCCAGCCACAGCATCTGAAGGAGTGGAGAGAGGACAGTGTCACCACCTCACCTCTGGATGATGAACTCCCTGGCGCTGTCACAGAGATGCCCATGCACGATCCACTCATCCACGATCTGCAGGTAGGGCCTCACTGTCTCCACCCAGAGAGAGAACAGCAGCGAGACCTGGGGGAGATACACAAGCCGACCTCAGTGTTCTTGGGCTCCGCAGGCAAATGGGTGCCAACGATTCCAAGTATCTTTGCAAGGGACCTGATTTCTATGCTTTTGAAAAAGAAGAAACTAAAATCCCAAACTCATGCAAATCAGAGTGAGCCATAAGGGGCAGTGCCCAAGAGGTCCCTCCCAAGAGCAAATGTTCCAGGGGAAATGGTCTCAGCCGACTTCAGCCAAGAATGAGAAAGTGGAGCTGCAGCACAGGCTCTGCATGTGGGAGGCCTGGGGTCAACCCCTGGAGCCACAGAGTCTCCCAAGCACTGCTGCACGGAGCAATCCCCAAGCACAGAGGGAGGGGTGGCCCCTGTACAGCCCTGAGCATGAGATTCTACCTCAGCTGGAAAGAAATGGCATAATTCAAAGAGACCAATTTTATATTGGAGAACAGTCCCAGGTGATAAGATGGTAAGAGAACAAGTCACCCTCTTAAACCCAGAGCTGCAACTTTCCCAGCCGAGGCTCAATGCGCATCCTGGCACGGGCATTGGCATTGAATGGAGAGAGAGAGAGAGAGAGAGAGAAGAGAGAAGAGAGGAGAAAGAAGAGAGGAGAAAGAGAGGAGAGAGAGAGAAGAGAGAGAAAAGAGAAAGAGAGAAGAGAGGAGAGAGAGAAGAATAGAGAGAGAAAAGAGAGGAGAGAAAAGAAAAACAGCAAGAGGGAGGGGGAGAGAGAGAAAGAAAGAGGGAGAGAAAGAGAGAGGGAGGGAGGAAAAGCACCTACCACAGAGGCAGGCAGAGGGTGGGGTGATGGGAAGGAACCTGCGGACACTATTGCTGGGAAATGTACACTGGTGGAGTGATGGGTGTTGGAACACTGTATGATTGAAATCCAATGATGAACAGTTTTGAAATGGTCTATCTTACAGTGATCCAATAAAAAATGTAATGGAATTCATAACAGTATACAGTATATTCACCCTGTCGTGAAACAGACCTTGAAAAGTTTTTGGGTTTTTTTTGGCCACACCCAGCAGTGTTCAAGGCTGACTCCTGGCTCTGTACTGCCAGGGGACCTTGGGTGCCAGGGTCGGAATCTGGGTGGGCAAGCACCCTACCCCCTATACTATTGCTCTGGCCCCTCCAGAACTTTGTGTTTAAATGAAAACTATTTTTCCCTCCCTTGACTCATTTTCCAGATATCATGACAAGGTCTGCTAAAGAGCCAGTTTCATGCAGCCTCAAATCCATATGCTAAACAAAAAGTCTGGAAACACAGTCAATGGAACAATTATCTTTTACAAACAGCAATACCAGGATTGTGCTCGGGGCTGGGGTTAAGATGAAAAGAAAAAAGCCATGCAGGAAGCCACCCCTCTGGCAGAGCGAGACTAGGGGCGGTGTTGGTGAGCAGGGAAGGGGCAACGTACAGTTTGCTTAGAGGCTTCCCCAACACTGTCGTACTCGAGAATGGCCTTGTACAGTGTGTTGAGCAGGTGTGACGCCCGGACGACATTTCGGGTGTTGGGTGGAACTTCGGCAACGCCAGTACTGAACACTCTGTGCAGCACCTGAAGCTGAGCCAGTCGAGGTGACAACTTGTCCACCACTATTGCAAGAGTTACCGTCATCTCTGTGGACAGGGAGAAAGACACCTGCTTGAAAATGTGACATGACAGGAAAACTGGGTCCAGGGAGAGGTGACAGGTGCTGTGTCACATGTTAGGAAGAATGAATTCTCCCAAAGACAAGAAAATAATGTGGGCGAGAACTCAAATGTTCACAGCAAAGGAAATAAGTTTGTTCTTCACCGACACACCTCACCTCCTTACAGTGAAATGTGAAATTACTCTACTGGGGAGAGAAAAACCAGCCCACAGTAGGCTCCGGCGGCAGGGAGGGGCCGACTCCAACGTCTCTCGTAGGCCGGTACAGCACCACATCCGAACATGGACTAGTCAAATGAACGTACATCTGACAAAAGTCACAGAGCCACAAAGATGGCCACATTCCTCCCCCAATGCCAGGCTGACTGAGAGAGGTGCTCCAGTGACCGTGGGACTGATCAAACGAGGGTTGGCCACACGAAGCGCAAACCCCTGAAGCTCTGCACAACCTCTCTGGCCCTAGTTTCCTAGTTTTGGGAACACACTACAGGTGTCTCCACTGTAGGAGACAGAATATGACTTCTCCTTTCAGCTGTTCTTCATGGTAGCTGAAAGCAGTCCCAGGGGGCTGGAGCTATAGGACAGGGGAGAGGGCACCCGCCTTGCACTTGGTCAGCCCGGGTTCAATCCCCAGCATCAAATACGGTCCTCCAGCCCACCAGGAGTGATCCCAGTGTGAAGAGCCAGGAGTAAGCCTTGAGCAACCTCAGGTGTGGCCCAAAAAAAACAAAAGCCAAAGGAAAAGTAGTCAAAGGGAAAAGGCTACACAGGGTTATCAACTCACAGTTCCAACTTCGATGGCAAGACTAGGCAAGAACATCAATTTATTGGGTTGTATCTCCATGGCAACACCTATCAAATCATGCAAGCTATCACGTGCCCTTTGATCTAGCAAAGGCATCATTTTATTCCCCTCCTGTATTGGCTTTTAGGCCACATCCAGTGGTGCTCACCACATCCTCTTGGTTCTGTGCACAGGGATCACTACTGCTGGGAGCCAGGGGACCATATGGGTACCAGGGATCAAACCCGGGTTGGCATGCCTCTTACCTGTTATACTATCTCTCTGGCCCCAAAAATTCCATTCTAAGAACAGATGATGCATGTTACTTGCTGCACACATACAAAATCCCTTACATGTTAGAGATTATCACCACAGCACTGCTGCTAATAAGAAGATCAGACCAATCTAAGCATCTACCAAGAGTTGGCTGCTTTATGATATAACCATGTAAGAAAGCACTCAAGGTTGTAAAGAAATAATGAGGCTCTTTATCTACTTGTATGTATAATTCTCACAATTTAAATCAGAACTTTTAAGGGTTGTTAGGCACGCGGATGCATGGCATTTAAACTGTTTCTGGAAAGATCCACGAAGACCTCAGGGGCTCTGGCATCTCTGGAGCTGCTGAGGACTGTTGGATGGGCAACAGGGGAAAAAGGAAGAAGTTTTACCACAAATCCTTCTGTCTGGGTTTTTAGATTTATCAATGGTTTAAAATTGGAAATTTTAGTAAAGGCCCTCCCGTTGATCGTCGATTTGCTCGAGCGGGCCCAGTAACGTCTCCATTGGAGACTTTGTTGTTACTGTGTCTGGCATATCGAATACTCTCGGTAGCTTGCCGGGCTCTCCGAGAGGGGCGGAGGAATTGAACTCGGGTCGGCCATGTTGGCCGCTTGTAAGGCGAACGCCCTACCGCTGTGCTATCACTCCAGCCCATTTAAATTATTTAAATTTAAAATTTTAAATAATTTTAAAAATGACGTGGGATGGGGGGATGGCTCCAGGGCTTTACAGTCGGGAGTCCTGGCCCCTCCCTGGCACTGCAAGGGCCCTGAGAAACAAGCCCTGGTGCTGCCTAGGCCCAGACAGACCCAGAGCGCATCGTGTTACTTGCTGCCATGCAATTGCCAAGCCTTTAAAAACTCAGTAATATGAACTACACATCTTGAATACAAGGCAAAAACATTGGTTTACCGTTACTGATGATGCACTTCTCAATTTCTGCCAGCTCTTCTTTGAAGCTGATGAAGTATTTGTACAGGGCCCACATGAAAGCCTGGTATGTTCTAAAGGGGGCGTCAGTGGGCTTCTTGGGCACGGGGCCACTCCCAGGGCCCATGTGCTCAGAGCTATGCCCCAGGATTTCATCAATAAACTCCTGCAGCCGAAACACCACCTGGCCATATGCAGCAATCTGCTCCAGCACGGACCGCAAGCAGTTCTGGGAGGGAACGGCAAGAGGACAGGTCAGTCTCCGAGCGAACCACAGATCCTTGTTCTGCAACAGCCACGGGACTACTTTAACTATGCTGAGTAGAAGACAAAACCAATACCTTGCTTCCTATTATAATGGAATAGCATGAGCACTGATTCCTACAGCGCACAAAATGGTGGCTTATGTTCTCTGGTTTATTTTTCATTTTGGGGATCACTCCAGCAATGCTCAGGGCCTACTCCTGAATCTGCACTCAGAAATCACTCCCGGCAGTGCTCGTGGGACCTCGCGGGATGCCTGGGTTTGAACTTGAGCTGGCGCATACAAGGCAAGTGCCTCCCCACTGTACTATCTCTCCAGCAGATGTGGGTTGTATTTTTTAAATACAGATACAAGGTAAAAAAATTGGAAAAATAAATTACAGCATTCCCAATACAGAATGACAACTATAAAACAGAGAAAACACAAATTAAAATCAAGTATAAATATCACAAATATATTTTGTGGAGTTCATGCACAATTCAATCAGCTAATCAGTGGCTGAATAAATAGCAGTACTCCTACATTTAAAAAAATATAGCACAAATATATTTAAAAATTCTCTAAGCACTTAAAAGTTGCAAACTTGGCTTTAAGGGTCTGCTATTATCCAATAACTAATTTTAATATTTGAAAATGCTATAAATTTGTTACCATGGATTAAATTCTACTAATTTATGCTAATCATAGTAAATACAAATAACTTACATGTGTCAAATGAGTTACTATTATATTGTTTCTCACAGTAACTTTCCCATCTATCAACTGAAATATGAAGAGCTTTTTGACTCCTGAAAGTAACCTGAAATGAAGTAAATAAGATAAAATTACATTTACGTCTAGAAAATACTGTAGTAAAATCAAAGAAACTTTAGTAAAAGATTCAGAACAGTTGGGGGTGGGTGGAAGAGGTAAAATAAAAGAGAATGAAACACGTTAATTTTTTCATCACCTTAAGACTCGAAACATTTTAATAGTACCTTAGAATTTCCATCAGTATTAGCAAGGCATTTCCCACCTGTAATGGCCCAAACACATACCCACCATTTTTTAGTTTACTGGGGACTCACCAGATAGTGCTCAGGAGAGATCCCTGGCAGGGCTTGGGGGGACTGAACCAGGGCTGGCTTCGTGTAAGACAAGCCCAACTCCTGTGCTATCTCTCCAGTCCCAATCGGCCCGTTTTTTTTTTTTTCTTTTTGGGTCACACCCGGCGATGCACAGGCGTTACTCCTGGCTCATGCACTCAGGAATTACTCCTGACGGTGCTCGGGGGACCGTATGGGATGCTGGGAATGGAACCCGAGTCAGCCGCATGCAAGGCAAATGCCCTACTGCTGTGCTATCGCTCCAGCCCTAATCTGCCCATTTTTAAGAATGTTACTATTATATTCTAAAGCAGAGAGGACCAGAATCTGGAAATCTCGGCATCTATACTGTTCTTATTTTTGTGAACACAATTTCTGTTCTTATATTCTAGGAACTGGTTTGCACTGTTTGAATAAGGCAAGGAGAAAATAAAAAGCTTTGAACTGAGACATTAAAACAGAGGTCTCATTCAATGAAACAATATGTGCTTACTCACTACAATAGAAAAGGCATTGATGGAGCCCACCAGGAGTGATCCCTGGGCACTGCTGGGTATGACACAAAAACAAGAAATCTACTTCCAGAAAATACACAGCCCCTTCCCCAGTACACCACACATTATTTACACAGACAGGAGCTGGAACCAACCGCGTGAAGAGTACAGAGCAGACGTTACGTAAACTGTCGGACTCTCCATTTGCAACAACGGGGATGAGCACAGAGCTATTCGCTTAGTGAAATAAATCAAATGAACTAAATAAAACAAAAACAAACTTTCGGGTGCTGAGAGCAGATCGGTGGTTACTGGGGGGAAGAGGAGGTAAGCCTGATGAGAAGGGCAGACTGTGAAGGAGAGAGCTGGACGCCCAGTGATGACCTTTATATCGTCCCTACAGATGCTCTTTTGACATGAATGTGGGCCTGGAAACTAATAGACTATGATGTTCTTCAATAAAAAGCTATATATTTGGCAGGAAGACAGCATAGCAGATAGGGCACGGCCACCGCATACGTCCTGCCTTTCCCTATCCCCCAACCCGCCAGGAGGGATTCCTGAGTGCAGAGCCAGGAGTAAATCCTGAGCACCACTGCTACTGTTCCCAAACCAAATTGTTGTATATTAAGAAAAGTTAAAATCCAAAACTCTGTTTCGCACCAATAGTCTTCTAGACAGTTACGAGATCTTACCAGAGGGTTTCACGAATAACCTGAGTCTCAGTAACCACAACCCTATCTTCTGAGATATACAATGGATCACTGCTGTACAAGTGCTGGTCCCTGTTAAACGACAAAGAGCAAAAAGCAGTCCAAAGGTCTCTAAGTAAATATATGTCGCAGTGAATATATGCGATTTCATATTAAACTAATCAGTAATCGTGAAGCAACCGTAAAGTGACAATTTAGGCCCACTTCCCCATATCACTTTCACACACTTGTTGAAACGCTCTCAGAGCAATGGGATTATTGCAGTTGTTGAAGATCATGCACATGCTTGAACTCATGGACTGTCATTTTGTGGGCAAAAACACTTATTGCATGGCTGGAGCAATAGTACAGCAGGCAGGGTACTACTCACACAGCTGACCCAGGTTCAATCCCCGAGCCACACAGGATCACACAGGATCCCTGAGCTCCACCAGGAGGATGCCTGAGTGCAAAGCTAGGAGTAAGCCCTGAGCACCACTGGGGGTGGCGTGGGCCAACCCCCAAGCCCAGAACAGAAATCAAGCGAATTTTACCGTCACCTATTATTTATGAAAATATATTATAATTGTAATCTCATTAAAAAACCGTAACAAGGTGGCCATGGAGAGAGTTCAAAGGACTAGAGTACATGACGGCACATCAGACACTGAGTTTGGTCCCTGGCAACTTGAATACTACTGGTTGTAGCTCTGGTGGTCTCTCGCTCCAACTGTGCCAAGGAGCCCACGTGGCCAGGGGGAGCCCTGCACTGACAGGACACGCACAGCAGTCAGAACTCCTTCATCAGAGCCAACACAAGTCTAAATGTCAAGGAATCACTTGAACAATATCAAAAATGGAAGCAAATAGTAAACATGGAAACCTCGGCTTCTTACCAGACAGCAGCCAAATTGGAGTGCAAGTGTAAGCTATGAGGAAACGTTGAGGGCCTGGACGTCCAGTACTGACGGACCACATGCTGCTCCAGCCAGCTTCGGTCATCAGACCCATCTATATGAGGAAATTTAGGAAATTTGTTGTCAGACAAAACAAAAGTAATACTTGACCAACTTGCCTCCGACTCATGCTCCACTCCAACAGCCTACTGAAAAGATCATAAAATTGGAAAAGGGAAAAAAAGGTAAACAACAGCGAAGGGGTCGGTTAGTACAAGGGTTATTCTATCTGCACACAGCCGAAGCCAGGCACTGAATGTGATCCCCTGAGCACTGCCAGGAAGAGCCCTGAGCACAGCTGGATATGGCACCAAAGCAAAAAACGGCTTGAACTGGGGCTGCAACACAGCTGTATCTGGCCTTGCATTTTGAAGGCCCTGGGTCCGAACCCTGCCCTGGCATCACAAAAAATAGTAACTGACAACAATTATGAACATACTCATGTAAGCCACATACATTATAGACACAGAATTTGTCACTGACTAGAAAGTCAAACCAAATTGACAAATTACCCCATGTAAAAGCACACTATAGGGCTGGAGCAGTATCATGGCTGGAAGGGGCCTCGTCTTATGCAAAGTCAGTCCAGATTTGATTGTCAGCACTACATATGGTCCCTGGTCTCATCAGGAGTTAAATCTCCTGGTGGGAGAGCAGAGCTGGGAATAAACCCTGAACAACTGGCGGGAGTAGCCCCAAACCAAAGCCAAACAAACGTACACTATATTGCACAGTTCAACAATCATAAAAATTAAGATGGTAGTCAAAGACAGATCCAAGGACCTGCCAAGCCACGGGATTTTGGCTTTAAAGGATCAGCTATTATAGCTGTTCTAGGAAACAGGAAAAGAAAAAGCTTCCTAACATTTTATGAGTCTAATATAGCGTTGCTTCAAAAACCACATAAACAGGGACTGGGGCAATAGTACAGAGGTATAGTTAATCCGTTCTGTTCTGAGGCAGTGGCAGAATTTGAATCTTGAAGCTCACATATACAAGGCAAACGCTGAAACATATATCTCAAAGATGACTGAAATCTTTCAGTGGTTTTGTGGTTTTGGGGCCATACCTAGCAATGCTCTGGGGTTACTTCTGGCTCTGAGCTGAGGAATCACTCCTGGCAGTGCTCAGGGGCCCGTATAAAGTGCCGGGTATTAAACTCCAGTCGGCCACATCCAAGGCAAAAGTCATCCCCGCTGTCCCACTGCTATGGCCCCAATGACCAAAATCTTGAATGTTGCTTGCAACTCTTTGTAAAGCCTACCAATTCAAAGTTCTCCACAACAATCCAAAAGAAACAATGGATACTCCCATTAAAAAATAAATCCTAGGGGCCATGGGCTGGAGTGATAGCACAGCAGGTAGGGCATTTGCCTTGCACGTGGTCGACCCTGGTTCGATTCCTAGCATCCTATAAGGTCCCCTGAGTACCGACAGGAGTAATTCCTGAGTGCAGAGCCAGAAGTAACCCCAAAAAGCAAAAAAAAAAAAAAAAAGCAAAAAAAAAAAAAAGTCATAGGGGCCAGCAGGTAGGGCACTTGCTGATAGGGCACCGAGTTAACCCAGGTTCGATTCCTGGCATCCCATATGATCCCTGGAGCTCTGCCAGACATGATTCCTGAGTGCAGCCAGGGGTGATCCCAGAGCACTGCTGGGCACGCCACCTCCCCCTCCTCTTTACCCCCTCCAAAAGAAACTAAAATAAAATCACTCTGGGAACAAGGAGACAGTTTAAAGGACAGAGCGCAGAGCACTTTGTCACTGGCACTCCAGGTCCCACCGGACACTGTGCAGCTACCTGAGCACTGTGGAGGAACCCCCAGGACTGAGCCCAAAGTGACCTCCAAGGGCTGTGGATCTTCCTTTTGCGTGACTACTAAAAGAGTTTTCAGCGGGGCTAGAGCGATAGCACAGTGGGTAGGGCATTTGCCTGCACACGGCCGACCTGGGTTCGATTCCCAGCATCCCATATGGTCCATATGGAGTGATAGCACAGCAGGTAGGGCGTTTGTCCCATATGGTCCCCCAAGCACCACCAGGAAAATTCCTGAGTGTGTGAGCCAGAAGTAACCCCTGTGCATTGCCAGGTGTGACCCAAAAAGAAAAAAAAAAGAATTTCCAGGAATTTAGCCCACCCCCAATGAAAAATCAAAGTACAAATATAGGACAAACAAAATCCTTAGTACTAGCAAAGAACAAAATCACACTGTGCTTCCTTCAACATTAATTTCATAATGCTGCTTCTTAGGCAAGCTTTATGAATGGTTTAAAAAGATTTGTTTTAGAAGGATGGCAGAGCTTGCCAACAATATTAAATGATACATAACTCATTCTCAAAGACTTCCCTTCCTTCTCAAAAGACCCTCCACTAGAGAGAGAGAGAGAGATGCCAGCACCTAAGGCACACATAGAAATACCAGACCCTGGCATGCAGAGACACACGGGCAGATATGGACACACACACACACACACACACACACACACACACACACACACACCTTTCCAGCTGACCCGAGACCCCAGTTTTCTGCTTTGATCTTGTTCTTCTAATGGCGTCCTGTCCACCTGAATCCCAGAGTCCTCTCTGCTCAAGGGCTGCTGGTCATCTTCATCTTCACTTTCTTCTGACCAGTTCTGATTAAGAAAAGAAATACAGCTTTCCCTTAGAGAATATAACTGGAACTATGCAGATCAAAAAAACTGAGAAGAAACACAATAATGAGAGCAAACTGCTTTCTTTTAAAAGTATCCTGAAAGCGCCCAATACTGGACCAAATTGTTTTGGGGACAAAATCCTAGGACTCACAGTGTAAGGATACTTAAGCACAGTGTGTTCTGCTAAATATTCTAGTACTGATTTGATGGGGACCTTCAAGTCTTTCATAAAAATGTGCAATGACTGTTTCTGTTGTAGTTAAGCTGTTCCAAGGAAGAACCACAACTATCACTTTGCAAGCTCCTGCACTTTCCTGTCTGTTTTTTTTTTAAGTGATGCAAAATAGCTTTTATTGAACAATACTTAGAAAGATGAGAGGAAGGAGAAAGGAATATGTATTTAAGAAGCAGAGAGACATAGAGAGAAGCAAGTGAGAGATGTGTTCAAGGGAAAACAGAGGTCTGAAGGAGAAAGCATTTTTCGTGGGGAGCAAGGGGGCACACCTGGAGATGTTCAGGACTTACTCCCAGCTCTGTGCTTAGGGACCAATCCTGGCAGGATTCAGGGGACCATATGGGTTGTTAGCAATCAAACCTGAGTTGGCCATGTGCGAGATTAATGCCCAACCACTCTACTATCCACCTTCCCCACACACACCCTTTAAAAAAAAACAAAAACTAGTGTCTGTAACCAAATTTATCCCTGAAGCCCAGGTAAGGGAATCAGGGCCCATGAGTCACATGCTGCTGTGGCAGCCTTTTGGGCCAGTGTCTGCCATGGGTCGGGCAGGCACTGAATTTGACACAGCTGCAAGCTCCTATACTTTCAATAGCAAAAGAGTTGCCACTTACCGGTGTGTCTACATCTGGACCAAGGTCAATTTCTTCACCTTCCAACAAATATTTGCCCCAGTCAAAGTCATCTTTCTTTTCTAAAATATAGTAACAGAAGAATTTCATCTAAGTTATAATTTAAAATGTGCAAATAAAGGAAAAGGTCGGACAAAATTCAAAAACTACTCAATAAATTTTTTTGGTTTGGGGCCACACCCAGCAATGCTCAGGGCTTACTTCTGCTCTGCGCTCAGGACTCACTCCTGGCGAGCTCAGGGGATCATCTGGGGTGCTAGAAATTGAACTTGGGTCGGCTGCGTACAAAGCAAACGCCCAACCGCTGTATAGTCTCTCCAGCCCCAAGAAATACTTAATTATCTAAATTTAAAATCTTATTTCATCTTCAAAAGTGGTTTTCCTTCTTACATAATATTTTAAATAAAAAATTCTAATCACATCTAAAACAACAGGACTCTTTATTTCATAGCTTTAAAACTTTTTATAAAATCTCAATGCCAAATGATTAAGTTATAAAACCAGTATTTCTCTTATGTAGCACAGGCTAGAGAATCTGGTAACATACCCACTTCTTTATCTCTTGGAGTTTCCACATAGTTGCTGTTGGAAGGAGAATCGGACAGACACAGAAGAAGGGACAGGATGGAATAGTGTGCATCTGTCTTTGAAACAAAAGTGAAAAGGATCAATTACTCAGGTTGCCAATCACTTTCTTTCTTGTGGGATGAGGAGGGTTTGGACTCTACCTGGCGGTGCTCAGGGCTTACACATGGCTCCCTGCTCAGGAATCACACCTTGCTGGGAATCAAACCAAGATCGGCTGTGTCCAAGGCAAATACCTTAACCCCTATGCTATTTCTGTAGTCTTAGCATTTTCTTAGGAATTTTTGCATATAGAAAAAATAACCCCATGACAGCTACGTTCCCTTCTCCCTCCTACTTTAAGAAAACATGATTTATACTTAAAGCAACCTGTTCTCTAGACTTTTCAGTTTAAATGTATACACAGAAGCAATCTGCCAAAACATCTTACCAGAACCATAATGAGAAACAGTCAGTAAACAGTCAGGTAAACAGGAGAGGTCACTGCTGAGCTGTCAATATTCTCTAGTCTATCCCAGAGAGAGCTCATGGGGTATGCTGTGCATGTGTGAAGTCTGAACTCAAAGCCAGAGTTATCCATGAGCATCATAGGGTGTGACCCCAAAACCAAATCAAGAAAAAGGCAGAGGAACTAGTTAGATTAAAGGGTGCCAACAGGGGCTGGAGCGACAGCACAGTGGAGAGGGCATTTGCCGTGCACGTGGCCAACCCAGGTTCGATTCCCAGTGTCCCATACGGTCCCCCAAGCCCCGCCAGAAGTAATTCCTTAATGCATGAGCCAGGAGTAACCCTTGTGCATTGCCGAATGTGACCCAAAAAGCAAAAAAAAAAAAAAAAAAAAAAAAGTGCAAACAGATGGATCTGAGGACTCTCCCACCCTCCCAGCTGTACACCAGGTGCGGGTGAGCTCTTCTGGGTCCCAGTACTTGCTGCACATTGTCAGAGTCATTAGGAGAATCATGTCCCTAAGCAAAGCTGGCACCAAGCTTCTGGACTCTGCCCTTGTGGCTCTCACCTGGGCTTATTTTAGTTTATTTTATTCACTACAGTAAACTCATACAGCAGAAGGACAGCATAGGTTTTTTTTTTTTTTGGAGCACTATGAATCTATGTAGCAAATTTCTAAGACAAAGGTCTTGGAAGTCACTGGCACTAGCAACAATTACATGCCAGGTGTTAACATTACCTAGTGCCAGGAAGCCAGCCAAAAACTTTAAGATGGGGGGAGGTGTCAGAGTAATAGTACAGCGGGTAGGGTGCTTACCTTAACTTGCACCCATCTGAGCCAGGTGCGAGACCTGGCATCCCAGATGGTGACCTGAGCCCTGCCAGGAGTAACCCTGAGCTCAGCGCAAGGAAGAAGACCTGAGTATTGTCAGGCTAAGCCCCAAAACAAAAGAAACAGAATTTAAGATGGCCACGAGCATTATCCTTTGTAGCCACATCTGATCTGAGATCCACAGAAGGCGGTCACTGGAAAAAATGGGTCTGTTTTTTGATGACAATACTCAAGTCAATTCCCAAAAACTGAGCTTCGGTCAATGGAGAACACTACAATAGGACTTAGGTATGAACAGAAATGTTGATGATAATCAAGTTATAAAAAAAAAACAATAAAAAAGTCACAACAGAAGCCATACCTTTATTTCTTTAGTGCTTGGAAGCGGGGCATTTAGAAATTCCTCAGTTAATCTCTTCCAACTAGCAGCTTTGTTTAGATCAGAATGAACAGTGAACTTCTCATAAATTCTGAAACACATTAAAAAAAAATCAACTGACAATTTAAAAGTCTGTATTAAGAAATAAGATCTCAAGAGAAAAGGAATATTTCTCAATACGTACAAACACACATATACAACTGACTTACCCTTCTATTATCTTTTCTATTTTGTGACTGTCAACATCAAGGAAACGATGAAATCTGAAAAATAAAATGCCACTCGTCTATTTCTCTTCTGCTACAGATGAGTTTTCAGTTTCATGGTCCTCCCTCCACCCACGCCCAGCCCAGTTTCCAGGGGCGGGGGGGGCTTATTTCTTTCCTCCCACCACCTCCACCCACAGAAACAGCCACTGCATCACAGATGGCTCAAGACCGGACTGGCAGCTGAATGGTCTGAGGGAAACTCCCACCCTGTGGCTGGCTCCTGATTCCCACCATACCCCTCCTTCCCACACCTCCCATACCACAGGTGTATGTATATCTGGGGGCTGGGAGGCAGGGTTCCTAAACTGCTCGAGTCCAGTGAAACTCCACCCATTCAGGCCAGCAGTTTTGGAGGATGTGGTGCTGCTCAGGACCTCTGCTCAGGACCTGGTGCTGCTCAGGTCACCTCTGCAATGCCTCCAGGGCTATCCCCAGACAAGTGCAGGGGTGGGGTATGGACCTAAATAGCTACATATCTTCTTGCTCTACAGGTCCCTGGTCTTTCTGTAGAGATACAGTCTATGACACCCTTTTTAGAGCAACGATTTTTTCTTTTTGGCTTTTTGGGTCACACCCAAAGATGCTCAGGGAACCATATGGGATGACAGAGATCAAAACCAGGTAGGCCCCGTGTAAGGCAAACACCCAACTCACTATCACCCCCGCCCATCGGAGCAATGGTCTTGAACCGTAAAATACAGAGTAAACCCGGCAAGCTGAAATATGAAGCTGGTATCCGGGCAGGGGCTGGCAGGATCTAAATGCCAGTCTGATTGGCAGCTCACTTCCCTCTGTGTAGCCTAGATAAGCAAGTGAGTTCGTGTCGCTTTTAACTACAGCATTTGGAAGCTGGGAAAAACGCCTCATTTGCAGGTGGACCCTGCCCAGCCCCTGCTGCGCCAGCAACTTCACGCCGCAGTTCTCCCCTAAGCCCTGCGTGTCCCGATTCCCGACCCACCGCCCCCTGCAGCCCTAGTGATCGGAGCGCAGGAGCACCCTTGGAAAGAGAAAGGACTGGGTCCACTCTGAAACCTGGGGCTCATCTGCTTCTCCCCCAGAGCAGGACGTGAAAACGCGGCCCGACAGCATCCACACTCGGTAGATCCGCAGGGATTCGGGAGCGATCTCCAGGCGGTTCACGCGGCACGTCCATGGGGCCGAGTCTCCTCCGGGCAAGTGCCAAGGCCCCCACTAGCCCCCGTCCCCGCCCAGGGCCCTGCGAGCCCCCCGCTCCCGTCCAGGACCCCCCGACGAGCCCCCGCTCCCGTCCAGGACCCTACCCACACCCCCGCCCCGTCCCCGCCCGGGACCCGATCTGGCCCCCGGTCCCCGCCCGGGCCGCCGACGCGCCGCTCGGTCCCCTCGGCTCCGCGCCCCGCCCCGAGTGCCGTCGGCTCCGTCCCCGCGTGCAGGGGACGAGCTCGGGGCGCGGCTGCGGGACAGGCGGTCGCGGCGGGCCCGAGGACGCTGCGGCGCGGGAGAGATCCCGGAGCTGCCCGGCCCCGCCACGCACCTGAAGTGGGACCAGGCGAAGTTCACGGCGAGCTGGAAGTTGGGGTCCGCCTCGTCGCGGAGGCCCGCCACGCGGCGGAGGAGCGCGCGCACGTCGCGCTCCAGCGGCCGGTCCGGGCGGCCGGCGGGCGGCGCGGCCAGGGCCATCTTCCCGCCCGGCCGCCGCGGAGACCCGCGCCTCTCGCGAGAGCTCCCGCCCCCGCCGCCGCGGCGCGCCGCGATTCGCGCCTACTCTCGCGAGAGCCCCCGAGCAGCTGCGGGCGCGGCGGGCTGGGTCTGGCGTCCGCCTCCGCGGGCCGTGGGGTCGCGCGGAAGAGGCCCGGAGCTGAAAGAGAGAAATTCGCCGGAGAGTCGGAGAAGGAAGAGAAGGCGCTGGTGGGAGCGACAGCGGGGAGGGCCTGCAGCGCGCCGGCCGGGCTCGCTGGGACCCCCGGCGTCCCCGTGAGCCCCCCGAGCACCGCCAGGAGTGGCCCCTGAGCACCGCCGGGTGTGACCCCAAAAGCGAGAAATGAAAGGAAGGAGGAAAGGCGCGCTCCAGCTGGGAGGAACTTAGGAGAGGGCTGAGTTGTGAGAGTGTTTGTTTGTTTTTGGGTCACACCCGGCGGTGCTCAGGGGCCACTCCTGGCGGTGCTCGGGGACCCTAGGGGATGCCGGGGATCGAACCCGGGCCGGCCGCGTGCGAGGCAAACGCCCTCCCCGCTGCGCTGTCGCCCCAGCCCCAGTTTTGTGAGACCTTTGCAGGAAGCCTGGGCCTGTGTGTGCGGAGGATGCGGGGGCTCTGCAGGGGCGTCCGGCGGGTTTGTCTTCCCGGCACCTGCCTCGGGTGTCGCCGTTATCTTAGTCTCGTGGCTCCCTCTTCTGGGGCAGAAGAAGACGGAGCTGAGGAGCCTCCAGGATGTTGGAGATAAGGCGGTGTGGATGAGGTGTTGTTTTCTCCATCGCGGGAGAAATGGAACTGCTGGGGAAGGCAAAGGGAAACTGAGGCTTCCTCTTTTGCCTCCGTTGGATATTAACCCTAAGTGTTCTGGGCTTCATCAGAGAATTGCCCCTTTTCCGCCTCAGAAAAGCTTGTCCTGCCCCTGCCAGCATCCCTAATTTAAAGTTTATCTTTAACCTTTCCTTTGTGTTGGATATTAACCCTAAGTGCTTTAGGTTTTATCAGTGAATCTCCCTCTTTCCTCCTCCCAGAGACGCTTACTACACTTGCTAGCATCCCTAATTTAGTTAAAGTCTGCCTTTAACCTTTCCTTTGTATTTTATCTCTCATTGGAACAGTTCCCCAAGTCAGTCTTATAAGCCAAAACTGGTCATTCTGAACTTTGTACTGCTTTGTTTTTGAAGCCCTGTGTATATGTGCCTGCTTTTCTATTTCCCCTGTAGACCTTTTACATTTTACTATAGAGTAGTGTTCTTTGGTAAAACACAGAAAGATCATTAATGCTATGCTCATAACATTTGGGAGTTGATTGACTCTGAGATATATCTACTCCTGGGCATAATTACATGGTCATCATTACTTGACTCGGGCTTCAGCTGCATAGGTCATAACACCCCAAAAGGGAGGTCCTGCCATGGGACTGAGATGGAACTGGGGTGAGTGGCAAAACAACCCTAATTTCAAAATGGGACAATCTAGAAAGCATAAACGCATGATGGAAACTTATGACTTAGAGACAGGACCTCCATGGGGAAGGACAAGCTGAACTGGCCTAAGGACTTAGTCTGGGGTTTACACTAATTACACCAAAAGCCTTACTTGCTCTCACAGCCTAGAGAGCTAAGTGTTGGGATCTTTGTCTCTTACTCTGTTTATCCAAACAACTGCAAATATTGGTAACTTATGCAACTAGAGGGAAAGATAAAAGCAATATAGATGTCCTGGGGGACAGAGTGTTTCCTTGGATTAATCTCCCCAAGAGAATTTCCTCTGCCAAATGTTTATCTATGTAAATGATAGATCACACCTATGTTCTTACCTCAAGCCCCCCAGATGTTCTGTAAGTATGCTAGCAGCTCTGCATTAAACAGGCTATTTTCTTTTTTTTCCTATTTCTTCACTAGCCTTTATTTTCATTTTTTTTTATTAAAAAAATTTTTAATACTGAGACATCATGAGGTACAGTTGCAGACTTACACATTTTTGTGCTTGGGTTTCAATTATACAATGATCAAATACCATCCCTCCACCAGTGCCCATTTCCCACCACCACGGATCCCAGTATCCCTCCCACCCCCCTTCCCCCCTATCCCACCCTGTCTCTGTGGCAGGGCATTCCCCTCTGTTCTCTCTCTCCTTTTGGGTGTTGTAGTTTGCAAAAGAAACATTGAGTGGCAATCATGTTTGGTCTATAGTCTACTTTCAGCATGCTTCTCCCATCCTGGGAGGATCCTCCCAACACCTTTATTTGGTGTTCCCCTCTTTATCTGAGCTCCCTTTTCCCCTAGTATGTGTGGTTGGCCTCCAAGTCATGGAGTAAAATTCCTGGTACTAATCTTGGCCATTCTTGGGTGTTAGTTTTCTATTTTGTTACTTTATGTTCCCCAGATGAATGCAATCTTTCTATGTCTATCCCTTTCTTTCTGAGTCATTTCACTTAACATGATACTTTCCATGTAGTACCACTTGTATGTAAATTTCGTGACTTCTTCTTTTCTAACAGCTACATAGTACTCCATTGTGTAAATGTACCAAAGTTTCTTTAACCAGTCATCTGTTCTTGGGCACTCAGGTTTTTTTCCAGATTCTGGCTATTGTAAAGAGTGCTGCAATAAACAGGCAATTGCAGATGTCACTTCGACTATACTTTTTTGCCTCTCTGGGATATATTCCCAGGAGTGGTATTGCTGGGTCAAATGGGAGCTCAATTTCTAATTTTTTGAGAATCATCCATACTGTTTTCCGAAAGGGCTGAACCAGTCAGCATTCCCACCAACAGTGAAGGAGTGTCCCTTTCTCACCACATCCGCGCCAGCACCGGTTGCTTTTGTTCTTGTGGATATGGGCCAGTCTCTGTGGTGTGAAGTGATATGTCATTGTGGTTTTGATCTGCATCTCCCTGATGATTAATGATGTGGAACATTTTCTCATGTGCCTTTTAGCCATTCGGATTTCTTCTTTGTGAAAATTTCTATTCATTTCATCTCCCCATTTTTTGATGGGGTTGAATGTTTTCTTTTTGTGGAGTTGAACCAGTACTTGGTATATCCTTGAAATTAACCCCTTATCAGATGTGTAGTTGGCGAATATCCTTTCCCATTCTGTAGACTGCCTTTGTATTTTGGTCACTGTTTCTTTTGAGGTGCAGAAGCTTTTTAGTTTAAGATAGTCCCATTTGTCTATCTCTGTTTTCACTTGCTTGGCCAGCGGTGTGACATCTTTGAAGACACCATTAGCTTCTATGTCATGAAGGGTTTTGCCAACTTTTTCCTCACTATACCTTATAGATTCCGGTCTGATGTTGAGGTCTTTAATCCACTTAGATCTTACTTTTGTACATGGAGTTAGGCAGAGATCTGAGCCCATTTTTTTTGCATGTAGCCATCCAGTTTTGCCAGCATAATTCAAACAGGCTATTTTCACCATCAGGCTGTGGTACCCCATCTCCCTGTCTCTGTCTCTCTGTTGGGGAGGCCTGGGGCGGTGGGGAGACGGCTCTGGGCCACTGAACGCAATTGCAGCCCAGCCGGGGAGCATAGGTGAAGGCTGTAGAGGACAGACTTCTCGAAGGAGCCAGTGTTGTTGGGGCATCTCCCTGGAAGCAGCTTCTGTGTATCTGGTGGAAGGGGTGGAAGCTCAGTGAGGCCTTTCGGACGGACACTGATTTCATTTGTTACAGGCAGGAAGATTCGGGAGCCCTGGTAACATGTTGGGGTAACATTGTCTGGATCTTAAAACAGCATGAAGGCCTTTGACACTAAAGACCTGTGAGATTTGCTCATACTGAATGGCATTCTGGCAGATGAAAAAATGACATTCCGAGAATCAAAGATCACTCTGCCCCCAGCACAGAAGACAGGACTTATGGCCCAACTGGCAACAGAAAGCCCCCAGACTGCATTCCATGCTTCCTCACATGCATCCCCTACAGGTAACAGGCCAGACCAAGCACACCACTTCCACTGGTCTTTGCTCCCTTCCCTTGTATCCCCTAAGCATCAAATTACACCCCCTCCCCAACCCCACCAAAAAAAATACCCCATACTGAATAGTCAGGGATGTGGTCTCTGGGTCTGAGTCCAAACATTCATTGCTAATTCTAAGTTTGTCCTTTCTGCTAAATGCTCAAGACAAATACCAGCTCACAGCTCCCCTCTCTCACGTGTGTGTGTGTGTGTGTGTGTGTGTGTGTGTGTGTGTGGTTGGTAAAAGCATTTCTGGATCTGTGGATCTGTGACTATCCTCATCATCCCCACTTACACTGAGGGGGTTCAATAAGGTCAGGAGTTACGGGTCAACTTTAGAACTACAGATAAACTTTCAGCTTCACAGAACTCAGTGCATATGGTCTGGCTCTTAGAGTTCCCAATGTAACCAGTGTCACCTGGCCCACAGTGCTCACCAATTCAGCACAACTTTGGTTGGCTTTTACTGCTTTTCTATATCACTTCAATACTCTGTGCCACTTGCTTTTAGGGGTCTCTTTCCGAATACTTTATTCCTGTCTGCCTTGTTGGGGGAGGACAAGATGGCAAGAGGCCAGAGCATCAGATGCAGAAGGGAACAACAAGTAACAGTGTTGGGAGGATCCATTCGGGTTGAAAAGATGCATGCCGAAAGTAGACTATAGACCAAACACGATGGCCACTCAATACCTCTATTGCAAACCACAACACGCAAAAGGAGAGAGAACAAAAGGGAATGCCCTGCCACAGAGGCAGGGTGGGGGTGGCGGGAAGGATATTGGGAATATTGGTGGAGGAGAATGGGTACTGGTGAAAGAATGGGTAAACAATTATTGTATGACTGAAATACAAAAGTTCGTAAGCTTGTAACTGTACCTCACGGTGAGTCACTGTCACTGTCTTCCCATTGTTCATAGATTTGCTCAAGCGTACCCAGTAACGTCTCCATTTTGAGACTTGTTGTTACTGTGTTTGGCATATTGAATATGGTACGGGTAGCTTGCCAGGCTTTGCCATGCGGGCGAGATACACTCAGTCGCTTGCTGGGCTCACCGAGAGGGGCAGAGGAATCGAACCCGACTCGGCCGGGCTGGCTGCATGCAAGGCAAAATGCCCTACCGCTGTACTATCACTCCAGCCCAGTGATTCACTAGTAAAAATTTAAAAAAAAAAAGAAGAAGCCAGAGCATATCACAACATAATCAATTCTGATTATGTCAGAACTTCAGTCAGAAAACTCCTGCCAAAAAAAAAAAAGAATGAGAGCATAGACCTCAAACCAGCAATCCTACCACAACCATCCAGCACAAGAGATTGTAGGAACCTCAGCTACCGAACTGTTGAATCCTCAATCCAATATAAAGCAGACGCCCCAAAGAAATAGACCCCCCAAAAGAGAAGTCTGTAGATTTCTGACAATAGTAATCTCCCACAGATCAGCCAATTTTATGGATCAAACTCAGGGTCTCGCACATGCAAGCACATTCCTTTGACTTCTGAGTTATCTCCCTGGTTCAGTGAAAAAATTTTTAGTTATATAATCTAATTTATCTAATTCTGCCTTTGTTTTTCTTTCCAATGAACTTAGATCTCTGAAGACAACCCTGAAATATGATGGGAGCGATAGCACAGCAGTAGGGCGTTTGCCTTACAAGCGGCCAACATGGCCGACCCGAGTTCGATTCCTCCACCCCTCTCGGAGAGCCCGGCAAGCTACCGAGAGTATTCGATATGCCAGACACAGTAACAACAAAGTCTCCAATGGAGACGTTACTGGGCCCGCTCGAGCAAATCGACGATCAACGGGAGGGCTTTGACTTAAGCTTTTTTTTTTGTCACACCCGACGATGCACAGGGATTACTCCTGGGTCATGCACTCAGGAATTACTCCTGGCATTGCTCAGGGGACCATCTGGGATGATGGGAGTCGAAACTGGGTCAGTGCGTGCAAGGCAAATGCCCTACCAGCTGTGCTATCACTCCACCCCTGCGTTTTTTGATACGTGAATTCAGGAGTAACCTGTCTTTAGTACATTTTAAGTAAACTATTTTTTTGTTTTTGAACCACACCCAGTTGTGCCCAGAGATCACTCCTGACAGGACTTGGGGGACCTTATGGGGTGCTGGGATTGAACAACCCAGGTTGGCCACGTGCAAGGCAAACATCCTACCCACTGTGTTATAGCTCTGGCCCAGAATACTACGTTTAACAATGTGAATTATTCCAGTCTATAACCATGAAATAATTCCCCCCCCGACTTTTTTTTTGGTTTTGGGGCCACAACCAGTGATGTTTGTGTTTCCTCTGGCTCTGCACTTTTTTGACCACACCTAGCACAGCTCAGAGTTTACTATTGGCTCTGTGCTCAGGGATCATTCCTGAGTGGCTCAGGCTTCGGGCTGTGAGGTACTGGGGGTAGAATCCAGGTCAGCCACATACAAGGCAAGTACCTTCCCCCCACTGCACTACTGTTCTGGCCTCTCTGGACCTCTTTTATATAGATGTCCTATCCACTTAGTATTTTGATATATGTCAAACACTGTCTTCCCATTGTTCATCGGTTTACTCGAGCGAGCCCAGTAACGTCTCCATTTTTTTTGAGACTTGTTGTTATTGTGTTTGGCATATTGAATACATCACGGGTAGCTTGCCAGGCTCTGCTGTGCAGGTGAGATACTCTCAGTAGCTTTCCAGGCTCTCCAAGAGGGGCGGAAGAATCTAACCTGGTTTGGCCGGGCTGCTGACTCGGCCGGGCTGGCTGTGCGCAGGGCAAATGCCCTACCACTGTGCTATTGCTGATATATGTATATATAAATTACATGCACATAATTTCATCTATGTATATATATGTGTGTGTATGTAAAATTACATACAATTTCATATACACATTTATACGTAACTTTATACTCATTAATATATATGTATATATTCCAACTCTCTGTTCAGTGATGTTACAGTTTTTTCAGCTTGAAAAGCCTCTCTATGGAATAGTGCACATTGGAAATGAAGGGATGGGGGAACATGACCAGTAATGGCAACTGGAATGAGGTTGGAAGGAAGGTGAGAAATTTTCACTTGTTACTATTTGAAATGCCATGTGCTTGCGTTTCCTAGAACATTTATATATTGCTTTCCTAATGTCAACATCCTAGACATTTAAAAGGAAGATAGGCGATTTCTCTGGGAAGAATATTACCACTACCACCTCTCCCCAATAAAGCAAATTGATTTTCTTGTTTGCATCTCCATTCTGAACTAGAGTATGTCATTGTGTCTGTTACCTCACAGACTTGAGTTCAAGTCCTGGTACCATCTACACACACAAAGTATATATTACTTCAAAATAATATTATGCGGGCAAGACAGAGCAATAGGTAAGGCGCTTTACCTTATATGGGCCCACTTGGGTTTGATCCCCAGCACCCCATGTGGTCTCCTAAGCCCCACCAGGAGTGATCCCTGAGTCCAGGGTCAGGAGTAAGCCCTGAGCACAGCTGAGTAGTTTGACTCCAAAACAAGCAAAAAACAATATATTATTGTGAGAAAGCCCTGTACTTGCAGATGAAAACAATTTATTATTATTATTAAATGGGCTGGAGCGATAGCACAGCGGGTAGGGCGTTTGCCTTACAAGCGGCCAACATGGCCAACCCGAGTTCGATTCCTCCGCCCCTCTCGGAGAGCCCGGCAAGCTACCGAGAGTATTCGATATACCAGACACAGTAACAACAAAGTCTCCAATGGAGACGTTACTGGGCCCGCTCAAGCAAATCGACGATCAACGGGAGGGCCTTTACCTTTATTATTAAATAGCCCTATTAAATGTAAGCCCCTGTCCAGGGTGGGACGCTCCAGATTCCAGTGTACTTCAGCAGACTATTTTGCATCCCTTGAAACAGCACTGAAAAATGCTATTTCAGAATAAATAGCAGTATTCCTTCAATTTTTTTTAAATAAAAAAGCTATTTCAGACCGCGGTGATAGTATAGTCAGCTGGTGATTGTCTTACACATGACCATCCAGGTTTGATCCCCAGCATCCCATATGGTCCCCCAGCACTGCCAGGAGTATTCTCTGAACTCAGAGCCAGGAGGAATGCCTGAGTATTGCCAGGTGTGCAAAAAAATTTCACAAAACATCATAAAGTGTGACCTCTTATTGTCTAGTTCTCACTCTCAGAGAACCCGGTAGGCTACTGAGAGTATACTGCCCGCACTGCAGAGTCTGGGAAGCTCCCCGTTGCATATTCAATAAGCCAAAACCCAGTAACAATGATGGGTCTCATTCCCTTGACCCTGAAAGAGCCTCCAATGTGGCACTTGCTAAAATCTCAGGGCTAGGACGAATGGAGACGTTACTGGTGCCTGCTCGAGGAAATCAATGAACACAGGATGACAGTGATAAAGTGATACAGTGATATATATATGTGTACATATATATATATATATATATATATATATGGTATGGGGGCCATACCTGGTGATCCTCAGAACTTTGTCCTGGCAGTGCTTGGCAGAGTATATGGTATGCCAGGGATTGAACTCTGGGTCAGCTGTATGCAAAATAAGTGCCGTAACTGCTGTAACTGTCTATCTTTCCAGATTCTATGGTTTTTTCTTATAGTTGAGTATATATATATTTTTAATTTTTATTAGTGAAATACCATGAGGTACAGTTGTAGACTTACAAATTTTCGTGCTTGGGTTTCAGTTATACAATTATGTTTCATTTTTTGAGATACACTCACAAGTGCTTAGGATCTACTCTTGACTTAATGCTTGGGCGTCGCTCCTGGGGATATTTGGGGAATCATACAGTGTGGTGGATCCAACTGGGCTTCCTGCATGCAAAATATGCACTTCAGTCAACGGAGTTATCTTCTCTGTACTGGTATTTTTAAATAAATGTTAATACTCTTGATTTATGGTCTTTTCATTACATAAAGTCCATGCCTACCTCTTACTACCTTTAGAGAGAGAGAGAGAGAGAGAGAAGTCGGTGGGTCCCCATGGGTGGCTTATGTGAGGCAGAGAGGAGAGAAACCATCTCTTCTGATCCACCTCTGCCTGAAGCCGGCTAGGAAGGCTAGTACTGATAAAGTCAGCCATGAGCCCTTGCTCTGCACCAGCCAGAGGCCCACCAGCCCCACCAGGTGGCCATCAAGCCACACAGGACATCCACTTGGTCTTCTCTGCACAGGAGTTGATGCCCACCACCAGATCTCTAGGGGAGCCACGCACTCAGGCTGGAGCTAGGAATTGCTCTTTGCAGGAAAGGAAAGTCAGCTGAAGGCCTTACCCAAAGTTTCTGGATCCTTGTCTTTCTCACTTCACTTAATCACTTAACTTCCCGTTAGTCGTCGATTTGCTCGAGCGGGCGCCAGTAACGTCTCCATTTGTCCCTGTCGCATGCTAGTGTAGCTCAATGGCATCTGTTCGCTCCGGGAACATGAAGGGCCTCAAACCGATCGTTCATGATCTTGACGAAGAAGTCTGACCATCTGGTAGGTGGGCGGCCACGTGGTCTTTTGACGTCCCATGGAATCCAGTCGGTAACAGCTCTAGTCCAGCGGTCGTCTTTAAATCTCATTACGTGACCAGCCCATCTGATTTTCAACACCTTGGCAAATGAGACAGCGTCCCTGATCCTTGATCGTCGACGGATGTCAGAACTCCGGATTCGTTCTTTCATTTGAGTGAAACGTGATATTCCAAGCATAGCTCTTTCTATTCTTCTTTGGGAGACCTGAATAGCGTTCTCATCCTGTTTGCGTAGGGCCCAGGTCTCTGAGGCATATGTTAATGCAGGAAGAACAGTGGAATCAAAGAGATGTGCCCAGAGCCGGAGGTTCTTCGTCCTCTTAGCTATTTCTTCGACGTTCTTGAAGGCGTTCCAAGCTGTTCTCTTCCTCCTGCACAGCTCCGGTGCCAGGTCATTTGTCATGGTCATGTTGACCTCTCGACCTAGGTACACATAGCTGTTGCATTCGGAGATGGTCGTTCCCTTGAGAGCAAATGGGGCGTCAGGAACGAGGCTGTTTCTCATAAACATTGTCTTCGTAAGATTCAGCTGTAGTCCTACCTTTCCACATTCACGGTCAAAGTCGGTCAGCATTTGTGCCGCTTGGCTGATGTTTGGTGTTATTAAAACAATGTCATCAGCAAAGCAAAGGTGGTGTAGTTGCCGACCATCTATCTTCACTCCCATTCCTTCCCATTCCAGTCATCGCATGATGTTCTCGAGGGTGGCACTGAAGCGTTTCGGTGAAATGGTATCACCCTGCCGAACCCCTCTCTTGACATCAACGATCACTTCTTTGTAGAATGGTGAGATCCTGGTAGTGAATCCGCAATACAGCTCACGGAGGATCCTGATGTATTGGGCTTGAATGCCCTGATTGGCTAGGGCTTCAATGACCGCTTCCAACTCAACAGAATCAAAGGTCTTCTTTAAATCAATGAACGTTAGACAGAGCGGCATCTTGAACTCCCGAGAAACCTCAATGAGCTTGGTTATTGTGTGGATATGGTCGATGGTGCTGAATCCTTTGTGGAACCCTGCTTGCTCGCATGGATGTCCTTCGTCTAGTGTTCTGCTAATCCTATTTAGGATGACTCGAGTGAACAACTTGTAGATGACAGACAAAGGCTGATCGGGCGATAGTTGCCAATGTCATGGATGTCTCCCTTTTGAACAGTTGTACGGTCCTGCTGGTTTTCCATTGGGACGGAACCTTGCATTCAGACAGGTAGCGAGTGAAGAGCCGAGCCAGTGTATTGATGAGTACTGACGGCAGGTTCTTCAGGTGTTCAGGTCTGACCTTGTCTGGGCCGGGTGCTGTTTGTTTCTTTACCGACGAAATGGCGTGTCGGATTTCGCAAGGGAGAATGTTGGGAACGACATATCCATCCTGTGGAATTTGGTATGTCAGCAAGTGGACATGGCTGTCGAAGAGATTTGAGTAGAAGTCATGGATAATCTTCTCCATTGCCGTTCTGGAGGATGTGATGGATCCATCAGGACGTCGGAGGGCAGTCATCTTGGTCTTGTAGTTGGCGAAGGACAGGCGGGCGTAACGAATACTTTTCCCGGCTTCTGCCGCATCTACCAGTACTTCTGCTCTTCTCTCTTTGAGGTCTTCCTTGATCACATCTCTGCACTGCTTTGCGAGCTCAGACTTAGCTTGTGGTTGCCTGAGGCATGCGCCAAACCACGCTGGTGAATTAGCTCAAGAGCTTTCGAAGATAGGCGATTTTTTGTGGCTATCTCTCTCTTGGCGTTCCTCGCACATTCATGGAGGTGCTGAACCAGTCGATCGTATTCCTCGTCAATGTTGTCAACAATGGCATCTTCCCATGTTGCCGCAATAGTACCAAAGAGTTCCCAGTTGGTGGTCATTCTGGGAGTTCTCTTTTTGAACTTTGCAGCCCTTTCTCCCCGCTCTGTGAAGTAGAATTTTGCATGAAGGAGACGGTGGTCCGATCCCGTTCGAAATTTTGGGACAACAGCGACATCGGTCAGGCAAAACCGTCGATTGAATATGATGTGGTCTATTTCGTTGTGGAATCGTCCACCGGGAGACTCCCATGTCCAACGTTTAGATTCTGCCTTCTGGAACTGTGATTTACCATGAATGGTCTTGGTCGACATGATGAACTCAGACAGTCTCTCACCCTGTTCGTTCCATTCTAGGCCATGGGTCCCGATGTGAAGTTCTTCAGCTGATCTTCTCGGTCCTATGTTGGCATTAAAATCACCCACGATGATCTTGTAGAAGGTGTGGTCTTCTTTATAGAACTTCTCTAGCTCCATGTAGAACTTCTCGATTTCTCTTTCATCATAATGAGATGTTGGTGCGTAGACAACGAAGATAGAAACTGCAGGCAGTGAGCCACATCTATTCAAATGTAAACGTCGGATTCCGGTTGTGAGGCATTCGAATGAATCAATGCTCTTGGCCAAGTTTGTGTTGACAAGGACACCGACGCCTTCGACACCTCTTTTATCGCATGTTCCGAGGAACAATTCTTCTCCAGTGTCGAAAACGGCATGGTGAGATTCGTGCCTTCTTGTCTCGGTCAGACCAATGATGTCGTACTTGATCATTCGTGCTTGTACCATCAGGTCCTCGATGGATGTATCTGATGCTAGCGTACGTGCATTGAAAGTACAGACGATCATTTTTGTCTTCCTTCGTTGTGGCAGCCTAGGTCGGCCTTGAGATTTTGTCGGCCTCTCCTTTCTCATCCTTCTCAGTGTTGCCATGTCGGTGAAGCCTTCAGGGTCAGGTGAATGAGACCAGTTGTAGTTACTGGTTTTGGCATATCGAATACACAACAAGTTACTGGTTTTGGCATATCGAATTCTCACAGAAAAAAATTTCAGGAGTAGATGACACTACCTCCACTACCCAGCCGTCGCCACACTCCAGGATGCTTTCCGGACCCACGCGGACACATCATAAGGCACTAAATACCCATCTTCTGGAATTGTCGTACCATATTTGATAGGGTTCAAATATGTTAACACCTACAAGGGTGATTAGAGGTCGCCCCAAAAGCCTCTATCCCTCTCGGAAAGACTGGCAAGCTACCGAGAGTATTCTGCCCGCATGGAAGAGCCTGGCAAGCTATCCGCTGTGTATTCGATATGCCAAAACCAGTAACTACAACTAGTCTCATTCACCTGACCCTGAAGGCTTCACCGACATGGCAGCACTGAGAAGGATGAGAAAGGAGAGGCCGACAAAATCTCAAGGCCGAACTAGGCTGCCACAACGAAGGAAGACAAAAATGATCGTCTGTACTTTCAATGCACGTACGCTAGCATCAGATACATCCATCGAGGACCTGATGGTACAAGCACGAATGATCAAGTACGACATCATTGGTCTGACCGAGACAAGAAGGCACGAATCTCACCATGCCGTTTTCGACACTGGAGAAGAATTGTTCCTCGGAACATGCGATAAAAGAGGTGTCGAAGGCGTCGGTGTCCTTGTCAACACAAACTTGGCCAAGAGCATTGATTCATTCGAATGCCTCACAACCGGAATCCGACGTTTACATTTGAATAGATGTGGCTCACTGCCTGCAGTTTCTATCTTCGTTGTCTACGCACCAACATCTCATTATGATGAAAGAGAAATCGAGAAGTTCTACATGGAGCTAGAGAAGTTCTATAAAGAAGACCACACCTTCTACAAGATCATCGTGGGTGATTTTAATGCCAACATAGGACCGAGAAGATCAGCTGAAGAACTTCACATCGGGACCCATGGCCTAGAATGGAACGAACAGGGTGAGAGACTGTCTGGGTTCATCATGTCGACCAAGACCATTCATGGTAACTCACAGTTCCAGAAGGCAGAATCTAAACGTTGGACATGGGAGTCTCCCAGTGGACGATTCCACAACGAAATAGACCACATCATATTCAATTGACGGTTTTGCCTGACCGATGTCGCTGTTGTCCCAAAATTTTGAACGGGATCGGACCACCATCTCCTTCGTGCAAAATTCTACTTCACAGAGCAGGAAGATAGGGCTGCAAAGTTCAAAAAGAGAACTCCCAGAATGACCACCAACTGGGAACTCTTTGGCACTATTGCGACAACATGGGAAGATGCCATTGTTGACAACATTGACGAGGAATACGATCGACTGGTTCAGCACCTCCATGAATGTGCGAGGAACGCCAAGAGAGAGATAGCCACAAAAAAACCCCTATCTTCGAAAACTCTTGAGCTAATTCGCCAGCATGGTTTGGCGCATGCCTCAGGCAACCACAAGCTAACGTCCGAGCTTGCAAAGCAGTGCAGAGATGTGAACAAGGAAGACCTCAAAGAGAGAAGAGCAGAAGTACTGGTAGATGCGGCAGAAGCCGGGAAAAGTATTCGTTACGCCCGCCTGTCCTTCGCCAACTACAAGACCAAGATGACTGCCCTCCGACATCCTGATGGATCCATCACATCCTCCAGAACGGCAATGGAGAAGATTATCCATGACTTCTACTCAAATCTCTTCGACAGCCATGTCCACTTGCCGACATACCAAATTCCACAGGATGGATATGTCGTTCCCAACATTCTCCCTTGCGAAATCCGACACGCCATTTCGTCGGTAAAGAAACAAACAGCACCCGGCCCAGACAAGGTCAGACCTGAACACCTAAAGAACCTGCCGTCAGTACTCATCAATACACTGGCTCGGCTCTTCACTCGCTACCTGTCTGAATGCAAGGTTCCGTCCCAATGGAAAACCAGCAGGACCGTACTACTGTTCAAAAGGGAGACATCCATGACATTGGCAACTATCGCCCGATCTGCCTATTGTCTGTCATCTACAAGTTGTTTACTCGAGTCATCCTAAATAGGATTGGCAGAACACTAGATGAAGGACAACCATGTGAGCAAGCCGGGTTGCGCAAAGAATTCAGCACCATCGACCATATCCACACAATAACCAAGCTCATTGAGGTTTCTCGGGAGTTCAAGATGCCGCTCTGTCTAACGTTCATTGATTTAAAGAAGACCTTTGATCCTGTTGAGATGGAAGCGGTCATTGAAGCCCTAGCCAATCAGGGCATTCAAGCCCAATACATCAGGATCCTCCATGAGCTGTATTGCGGATTCACTACCAGGATCTCACCATTCTACAAAGAAGTGATCGTTGATGTCAAGAGAGGGGTTCGGCAGGGTGATACCATTTCACCGAAACGCTTCAGTGCCACCCTCGAGAACATCATGCGATGACTGGAATGGGAAGGAATGGGAGTGAAGATAGATGGTCGGCAACTACACCACCTTCGCTTTGCTGATGACATTGTTTTAATAACACCAAACATCAGCCAAGCGGCACAAATGCTGGCCGACTTTGACCGTGAGTGTGGAAAGGCAGGACTACAGCTGAATCTTACGAAGACAATGTTTATGAGAAACAGCCTCGTTCCTGACGCCCCCTTCGCTCTCAAGGGAACGACCATCTCCGAATGCAACAGCTATGTGTACCTAGGTCGAGAGGTCAACATGACAAATGACCTGGCACCGGAGCTGTGCAGGAGGAAGAGAACAGCTTGGAACGCCTTCAAGAACGTCGAAGAAATAGCTAAGAGGAAGAAGAACCTCCGGCTCCGGGCACATCTCTTTGATTCCACTGTTCTTCCTGCATTAACATATGCCTCAGAGACCTGGGCCCTACGCAAACAGGATGAGAACGCTATTCAGGTCTCCCAAAGAAGAATAGAAAGAGCTATGCTTGGAATATCACGTTTTACTCAAATGAGAGAAAAAATCCGGAGTTCCGACATCCGTCGAGGATCAAGAATCAGGGACGCTGTCTCATTTGCCAAGGTGTCAAAAATCTGATGGGCTGGTCACGTAATGAGATTTAAAGATGACCGCTGGACTAGAGCTGTTACCGACTGGATTCCACGGGATGTCAACAGACCACGTGGCCGCCCACCTACCAGATGGTCAGACTTCTTCATCAAGATCATGAACGATCGGTTTGACGCTCTTCATGATCCCAGAGCGAGCAGATGCTATTGGGCTACACTAGCACGCGACAGGGACAAATGGAGACGTTACTGGCGCCCGCTCGAGCAAATCGACGACTAACGGGAAGTTAAGTGACTTAAGTGATTAAGTGATGAGGAGTGAAGTAAAAACAGATTTTATTTGAAGGTTTTTAGGAAGGGGAAGGACGGAGAGAAAGTGAGAGCGAGAGTAATGCACTCAAGAGAGAACGCCAGCTTCTCCAAAGATGGAGAGCGCACCAGTACACACTGCAAGAGGGGAGCTATGCTAGACACATGTGCTTGTGCCACATATGAGCACATGGGCTCTGCAGAATATGCATGTGATTCCTTTGTTCAAGGTGGCTTTTATAGGGTTTTTCCAACCTGCACCCGCAGGGTACTTCTACCTAGGTAAAAGTTCATTGCTAGGGTGGTTGCCAAGAGGGTAGAGTTGGGAGTGGTAGATGGCCAGCAGTTCCATTTCTTCCTATGGATCTACCACACCTCATCCCCAAGGCCCCATCTTTAACATTCCTGGAGTTCCCCAGGACCATATTCTTCTGTCCCAGAACTAGGAGTCACAAGACTAAGATAATGAACAATACCTGGGGCAGGTGGCCAGAAAGACTCAAACCAGCCCGACCACCCTGGAGATTTCCTACATTCTCTGTAATATCTGTCAATTGATAAGAAATGCAAAAGGCCTATACAAGCCCTTACTTTTAACTTAGTCCTATACGAAGTCTCTCCCCACTTGGGGAGCTCTTCTACGTTCCAACTCTGACTCCGAGCATCTTCACTATTCAATATTTTCATTCTTGAAAATACTGAAGAACCCGGGAATCGGGAACGAACACAGAGACCTGCCGCCGCCAGTTTCTGCCTCGCCAGTATCACTATCAGTAACGTCAGGGTTTCACAGAGAACGAGGACTGCAGGTGGTTGTCTCTGAACAGAGCCGGGATTTATGCAACACAGAGCCGATTTTATTGGAGCAATAGTAGTGAGCCCCAACTCACTGGCCAGGTAGGGTGCGCCCTCTGCACGAGCCAACGCGAGTTCTGATCCTGGCATCCTATAGTACCGCCCATAGCACCGCCAGGAGCAATTCCCGAGCACAGAATCAGGAGTAACTTCGGAGCATCCCAGGGTGTGGACCCAAAACCAAATAACCCAAGCGCCCCTCGCACAGAATTTAAGAGTTGACACTGCCACGGGGGTGGGGCTGGGGAGAGTGCAAAGTCTTGTGGGGAATGTAGTCATCTTTCCGCCACTCACGGTGACGGGAGCAAGTTCGGAATCACGCGGAAATGAAAACGGGTCCATGCTCGTTCGCAAACGCCGACGGCGCACGCGCACAAGGCTGCGGGACGTGTCCGCTGCGACCGGCGCGGCGCAGTCACTTACGAGAAACTTCACGTCTCTCACACGCGCCCACCCGGAGCGCCGGGAAGGCTTCCGGGTTTCCACTGCGCATGTGTAGCCCCTCCCACGCCCCATGTTCTTCCGGAAATCCCTGCGTCTGCGTTCTAGCGCACGTGTACTCTAGCGCTGAAGGTCTGTGCGCAGTGCAGGATCTTGTGTCGTGCAGGTGCGGGAGCTCAGGTCTGTGGGTGCAGGAGCTCGAGTCTGTGCGGGTGCAGGAGCTCGGGTCTGTGGGTGCAGGAGCTCGGGTCTGTGCCTGGGAATAGGAGCTCGGGTGTGTGCGGATGCAGGAGCTCGGGTCTGTTCGGGTGCAGGAGCTCGGATGTATGCGGGTAAGGAGCTCGGGTGTGTGCGGGTGCAGGAAATCGGATGTATGCGGGTGCAGGAGCTCGGGTGTGTGCGGGTGCAGGAGCTCGGGTGTGTGCGGGTGCAGGAGCTCGGGTCTGTTCGGGTGCAGGAACTCGGATGTATGCGGGTAAGGAGCTCGGGTGTGTGCAGGTGCAGGAAATCGGATGTATGCGGGTAAGGAGCTCGGGTGTGTGCGGGTGCAGGAGCTCGGGTGTGTGCGGGTGCAGGAGCTCGGGTGTGTGCGGGTGCAGGAGCTCGGGTGTGTGCGGGTGCAGGAGCTCGGGTCTGTGGGTGCAGGAGCTCGGGTCTGTGCCTGGGAATAGGAGCTCGGGTGTGTGCGGGTGCGGGAGCTCGGCTGTGCGGGTGCAGGAGCCACGGGTGTGTGCCTGGAGATTGGAGCTCGGGTCTGTGCGGGGAGATAGAAGCTCGGAAATGTGCGGGTGTAGGAGCTTGGGTATGTGGGTGCAGAAATTTGGGTTCTGAGACAGAGAATGCATAAAGCTGGGCGAGAGAGAGAGAGACAGAGACAGAGATAGAGACAGAGACAGGCCTTGAGCCCAGGACCTGGGTGCAAGGAAGCAGAAACTTGTTCCTGGACTGTTGGTGGAGCAGAGAGGGCAGAGGATGGACAGTCAGGTTCTAATTCCCGCCTCCCTTTCTTCAGATTTGCTTCCAGGGAACACACTGAGAATCAAAAACTTGCTTCTTAGGAGTGTGTGAGTTTTGGAGAAAATCGAACTCTGGGAGGGGAGGGAGCTGCCGTGTGCGGTGATAGTTCCGGCTCTAGCACCTGGTGGATGCCTCTGGGAGGAACACACAGGGCCTGTCCCTGGGAGCATTGCTGCTGCTGAGGGTGTCTTGGCTGCATGTTCCCCTGTCACAGGCAGAGCCAGGACGTTGGCGTTTGTTCCAGGGACGCTGCTGGTGCTGCTTTGGGAAAACTGCTAATACGCCTGATTGGAATAGAAGGTGGTCGTGGTCTGTAGGAAGAAGCCAGAACCTGTGAGAACAGTCTCTTGCTTTTCTATTAGGGACCCCACAGCCCTCAGCATGTCCCTGGTCGCCGGCACATGTGGGGACACAGGGCAAGAACAGAAGGTGGAGAGGGATCCTGGGCAGGCTGAGGGTGAAGGAGCAGCCTGGCCTGGACACAAGTCTAGCTGCAGAGCAGGAGAGGGGCTGAAGGGCAGCTGGTCACTTGTGGACACAGGGTTGGGGAGCAGGGAGGCAGGGAGTGGCCTGTAGCGGTGTTGCATCCCAAGATGTCCGCGGTCCACTGAGGCATGTGCTGTAAATCAGGTGGTGACTTTACACCAGAAAACAGAGAAAAGTGCCCAATAAAAGTGTCAGGGGGTTTTAGTTTAGTCAAGGAATTTTAATTGAGGGTCCTTTCCTACTCTGTACGGATAGCATTATGGCAGTTTGGGGCTTGTGAGAGGAAAGCAAAGAGCTTTGATTCAGCTTTGTTTGAATTCAGGCTCATAGCAGTGGGAAAACTCAGGCTTCAGGAGCTTCAAGTGCCTGCAAGACGCTGGGGGATGCAATGCCTGTAAGCAATGTGTGCCTTTGGTCCCGGGCAGTTTAAATTGCACTGTGACCCTCAGCCAGCCAGAATGTTAGCAGTCTTTCCAGCTTTGCCCCAAGAAGCAATTCTGGGACTCGCCCAGAAGAACCAGTGTTCAGGACTGATCCCAATATCAGGAATAGTTTTCTTTCTGCCTGTCTTTAGCTCAAACCTGTGCAAGGGCAGGAGAGTTGGGAGGGTTTGGGGTGGGGTGAGACTTCCATTGAGGGAGGAGCCTCAGGACACAGCATGGGGACCGAGTGGGGCAGGTGGGATGGGGTGGGGGTTGCTGAGTGCAAATAAACACTGAGCAGGCCAGCTATGGCCTCCTTCCCTCATGCAGCATCTGACAAAGAGGTGGGTACTGCCCCTGGAAAAATCCTCGGGAAGTGTGTGGAAACCAGATCATACTTTGAGGAGCTTGTTCTCTTGGGGTTCCCGAACCCTAAGGGTCATTATCTCATCCCACGTGCTCTGTAATTTACCTTCTGATGGGATCTGGCAGATTATATGGGAGTGTTTCAAGAAGGATAGCAAAGTGGGTAAGGCACTTGCTTTGTGTGTGGGTCCCCTGGGTTTTTGATCCTCAGCATCGCATATGGTCCCCCAAGCACCACCAGGAGTGATTCCTGAGTAATCCCTGGTGTGGTCCCAAACCAAACCAAAGCAAAATGTTTCAGGGACCGTGTGTTATTGGAGGGGTGCTTATGATCTGGATGACAGGTGGCTCTTAGGAAGCCCGAGGGCAGGGGTGCTGTGGACCCCGAACTTCCCGAGAGCCAGCCTTGTGAGCTTTTTACCTGGAGCTGACACCAAAGGGCCGCAGAGAGGGCCAGTCTAGCTTTGCACAGCTGAGGAATTTCAGTGTGGGATTTAGGTGAAACTGACTCCTCTAGAAGTTGTCAAAGGTTGGATGGTACTGAACTAGCTGGATTGATATCCATCCATAGGGATCACTGCTCCGGTCTGATGGGTAGGAGAAGCCTAGAAATGGTCCTCTAGGAAGGGGACTTCAGGGAGTGGTCTGGGCTGGCCTCCAGGATCCGCTGTCTCCTCCTGGGCACACAGGTGTTCCTTTCTTTTCCTGCACTGTGCCCAGACTCTGAAGTTGTCCACCAGATTCCTTGTGCAGAGTTCATGGTTCCTCTGATTTTCATGCACTTCTTGTGTAGTTCATTAAGGCTTTGTAAGGGTATTTCTGTCTTGTATGAAAGATGAAAAAACTTGATCAAGGCTCAAGCAATTGACCAGAATCATTGTTTTTGTTTGTTTTCTGTTTTGAGCCATACCCAGTGGTACTCGGGGTTTACTCCTGGCTCTGTGCTCGGGGATCGTGCCTGGCTGGCTCAGGGAACCCTATAGGGTGTTGGGATCTAACCAGAGTCAGTTGCACGCAAGTGCCCCACCCAGCGGACCATCGCTCTAGCCTCCAGGATCAGTATATATCCAACATTCTAACTTGTGGCCTGTCTAATGCACTTACAATTAAACCACACATTTGTTTTTGAAACCATATGAGAAACTGGAGCCACATTTGGACAACATTTTTTTAGAAGACTTTTCTTTTAATGTTTTTTTGGTTTGGGTTTTTTTTTTTTTTTTTTTTTTTTGCTTTTTTGGGTCACAACTAGTGATGCAGTGACACTCAGGGTTATTCCTTGCTCTGCACTCAGGAATTACTCCTGACGGTGTTTAGCATACCATATGAGTTGCCGGGGATTAAACCCAGGTCAACTGCATGCAAGGCAAACACCCTACCTCCTGTACTATTGCTCTGGCCCTTAATGTACCTCTTTTTGCCCCTTTGCTTTCACTGGGTTGATGGAATGAGTGTTTGCCATTTATTGTTGTAGTCTATTCTTGAAGTCTACCATTGAAACTGCTCTCTATGTTGCAAATAGAAAACCAAAGGACCTACTGGGGACATTGGTGGTGGAAAATGTGCACTGGTAGAGGGATGGGTATTCAATCATTGTATGACTGAAACTCAAATACAAAAGCTTTATAACTGTATCTCATGGTGATTCAATAAAAGAATAATAAAATAAAAAAATAAAAATAGAATTTTATTTCCTAAAAAAAAAAAAGAAAAAGAAAACTGAAGAACCAGGAATGACTCAGTGGTGAGTGCATGGTTATTTGGGTTCAGTCCCTGTCAATATCACGTCCCCCCACCCCCCAAAAAAGAAAAATTCATTATGGGGGTTGGAGATGTGGCTCAATGGTAAACTGTGGGCCTTGTATGTCTGGGACTTGGGATAGATCCCCTGACACTGCAGAAAAAGAAAAAGAAAAACAGCCAGGTGAGGGGCTGAAGAGATAGTGTAGCAGGTAGGGTGCTTGCCTGGGATGTGGCTGACCCAGGTTCAATCCCCAACACCCGAATATGGTCCCCTGAACCCCACCAGGAGTGATCTTTTAGCAGTCAGGCAGAAGCCATAAGTACAGCCAGGTATAGCCCAATCCCTACCTAATGCCAACAGGTTTTTGTTTTTGAGCGACATCTGGTGGTGCTCAGGGTTTACTCCTAGTTCTGCATTCAGAATTACTCCTGGCCAAGCTTGGGGGCCTATATAGGGTGTTAGAAATGAACTTGGGTCATATCTATCCTAGGTAACTTTGAAGGAAGACTTCTTTTTTGCTTTTTGGGTCACACCCGGCGATGCACAGGGGTTACTCCTGGCTCTGCACTCAGGAATCACTCCTGGCGGTGCTCAGGGGACCATATGGGATGCTGGGAGTCGACCCCGGGTCGGCCTCATGAAGGCAAACGCCCTACCTGCTGTGCTATTGCTCCAGCACCAGGAACACTTCTTGTATAGTGCAAAAACCTTATTTCAGCATACTGGCTTTCAACTCTTGACTTCCAAGCTGTTCTCTGCATTTATTTCGCTCCCGCATGTTATGCACTACACGTTATAAAATGCACACACAATATACACACAATATATATTTTGCATTTACTCGTATGACCATTTCTGGTACTTCACATTAGCACATGCCTTGGTTTGTATTTAATCTCATTTTCTAATTATAAGCAATATCATGGTATATTCTCTTCTCTTTTTTTATATGCACACACATATACATGAAGGGTAATCTATTAAAAGGAAATATCTGTCATATATGACTGCATTAACCTGGAAGAGCTCGTTGCAAATGGAGTGTCTAGAAAAGGGTAAAAATGTTGGAGTCATAAAAACTAAAGGGAGAGTAATGCAGTGGGGGTTGGGAGGCGATGGGAGGGAAACTGGGGACACTGGTACCAGGAACACATATTGGTGGACAGAAAGTGTTGGAACACTGTCTGAAATCCAATCATGATCCTTTGTAAGGATCTATCTTAGTGATTGAATAAAAAGATAATTGGCAGGAGTGGAGAGAAGGGAAGATTTGACATAAGTGTATAATTTAATGCTTTATTAATGGCACTTTGGAAGAGATTTATAATCTTACTGAAAAAGTAACAAAATAATTGCTGAGATGATTAGTGAGTTAAATAACTTGATGTACAGCTATTTCACGGCGCATATGTATATTAGATAATCAGGTTGAAGTTTATATTTATGTGTCATATTCAGCTGTACTCAAGCCTTATTCCTGGCCCTTTGCTTAGGGGTCACTCTTGTCAGTGTTTAGGGACCAGGTGGCATGCCAGGGATAGAACCTAGGTTGGCCACATGCGAGACAATTGCCTTCCTCACTGTGCTAGCAACTCTCTGGTCCCAGATATAATTTTAAAAGGTAGGAGCTAGAGTGACTATCCAAGGGTTAGGCTTTGCCTGTAACCAACCCCAATTTGATCCTTGAGCACTACGAGGAGTGACCCCTGAGCACAGAATTAAAAGTAGCCCTTAAGTACCACAGTGTCTGGCCAATTTTATTTTTATTTATTTATTTATTAGTGAAACACCATGAGGTACAGTTATAGACTTATAAATTTTTGTGCTTGGGTTTCAGTTATATAATGATCAAGTACCCATCCCTCCACCAGTGCCCATCCTCCACCACCACGGGCCCCAGCATCCTTCCCACCCCCCATCCCCCCATCCCACCCTGCCTCTGTGGCAGGGTATTCCCCCTTGTTCTCTCTCTCTTCTTTTGGATACTGTGTTTTGCAAAACAGGCATTGAGTGGCAATCATGTTTGGTCTATAGACTACTTTTAGCATGCTTCTCCCACCCTGGGAGGGTCTTCACAACACCCTTTATTTGGTGCTCTCTTCTCTATCTGAGCTTCCTTTTCACCTAGCACGTGTGGCTGGCCTTCAAGTAATGGAGCAAAATTCCTGGTACTAATATCAGCCATTCCTGGGTGTTAGTCTCCCTTTTTGTTGCTGTATGTTCCCCAGATGAATGCAGTCTTTCTGTGTCTATCCAGTGTGTACTTTTAGTTATATGTTAATTATATCTCAATAAAATAGAAAAAGAAAAATATTTGATTTATTTATTTTTAATGTAGGAGTACTGCTATTTATTCAGCCACTGATTAGCGAGAAAAATATTTTAAAAATTATTTGAATCACTAAATTGAAGCCAGAGTGATAGTACAGTAGATAGGACATTTTACTTGTATGCAGCTGAGCTGGGTTCAGTTCCTGGCACCCCATATGGTCCCTAGTGCCCTGCAAGCAGTGATCCTTGAACCCACAGCCAGTGATAAGCCCTAGGGACCATGGGTATCCCCCAACAACTCAAAATACTAAAATGTGAAATTGGCTAGCCTGTCTTCTCATACCTTTTTGTCCACGGCTTCAAACAGCCTATGTAAAACTTTGGTCACACCTTGCTATGCTCCAGGGTTTACTCCTGGCTTTGCGCTCAGGAATCACTCCTGGTGATGCTCAGGGGACCATGTGAGAAGTCAGGGATTGAACCCGGGTCGTTCGTATGCAAGGCAAATGCACAAGCCACCGTACTGTGACTTGGACCTTAAAGTGGCAGAACTTTTGAGCTCTGTTTTGTGTGAAAGTCCAGTAGTAAAAATAATCTATAACTTTGTGATTCTAGGCAGTTTTTGTTTGTCTTTGAGATACAGTGTTTCATTTTTTTATTTGCTGTTGGTTTGCTTGCTGGGAAACTGCTGTCCGGAGCTCTGTTCCTCTCTGTGTGTATCGGTTTCACTGGCCCGTCACCAGGCTCCTGACTGTTCCCTGGCACTGAAAACCCTTCTCCCCATTTCTCTTCCACCTCCACTTTGCCCCTGCAACCACCCTAATTTTTACCATGTCTTAATAGTTTTGGTGTTTTCTGGTTGCTGTTCGCTTTATTTAAAAAATATTTTTTAATTGAGGTACCGTAATTTACAGTTATTTATACATAGCACCCAACTTTACAATTAGCCATGATCAAATTCCATGTGTACAGTTTTCCCAACCTCAGCCCCATCATGCCAGTATCAGGGATCAGTCCCGCCTGGGCTCTGGGGCCTTATGGGGTGGCAGTGATCGAACCCTGATCAGCCACATCTCAAGGCAAATGCCGTAGCTGCTGTCCTGTCACTCTAGCCCCAGCTTTAGTTATTTTGATTTGAAACATTTTTCTTTTGCTTTTTTGGGTCACACCTGGCGATGCACAGGGGTTACTCCTGGCTCATGCACTCAGGAGTTACTCCTGGCGGTGCTCAGGGGACCATATGGGATGCTGGGAATCGAACCCGGGTCGTCCGCGTGCAAGACAAACGCCCTACCCGCTGTGCTATTTCTCCAGCCCCGATTTGAAACATTTTTGTTGTTGTTGTTTTTGCTTTTTGGGTCTCACTCTGCAATGAATAGGGGTTACTCCTGGCTCTGCACTCAGGAATTACCCCTAGGGGTACTCAGGAAACCATATGGGATGCTGGGAATTGAACCCGGGTCGGCCGCATGCAAGGCAAAAGCCCTACCTGCTGTGCTATTGCTCCAGCCCCTGAAACTTTGTTTTTTTTTTGACTTCTCCCAAGTGCTGCTCAGGGGTCAGCAGCTTCTCCTGGTGGTCCTTGATTAGCTGACCTACAGTTGAAGACACGGACAGAGGATGCGACGCTGCTCTGGGCCTGGGGTTCCGTGCACTTTTTGGGCCACCCTGGTGGTGCTGGGGGCCTCCAGGACTGCACCTGGCCTGCTTGTGGGACCGTCTGGTGCCAGGGATTGAATCTGGGTTGGCCATATACCAGGCATGCACCTTCATCTCAGTACTAGCTATCCAGCCTCATTTTTAGTTATTTGCATTCCACATGTCCGGTCATTTTTTTCTTTGATTTTCCTTCTGAATTAATCTGAGTTACTCAAGTGATTCAGATGCTTCTGAACTATTTAATCTCATCCATGTTTGAATTTTCCCCATTTGTATCTGATTTCTAGCCACATAAATTGTGATCAGAAAAGATGTAGAGGATTTCTATGATTAACTATTTATTAAGACTTTTTTTATTATCCCAATTGTACATAGAACTTTTGAAAAATTTCCCCTTTTGTAAGGCGAGAGGGATCATACAGAGATGAGGCTGTTGCCTTGCTCACAGAGGATCAGGCATCTTGCCGGTCTTTGTTTGGTTGGTTGGTTGTTGGTTGGGTTTTTTTTTTTTTTTTGGCTTTTTTTGGTCATCCAAGCGATGCTCAGGGGTTACTCCTGACTCTGCACTCAGGAATTACTCCTGGCGTTGCTCAGGGGACCATATGGGATGCCAGGGATTGAACCCGGGTCAGTCAGTAGCATGCAAGGCAAACAACCTACCTGTTGTACTATGCTCCAGTCCTGATGTCTTGTTTTTGTTGCAGTGCCAGAGATCCCTGGGATAGCGTTCACATATGTGGGACAATGCAGGGACTCAGACTCATGGCCTCATGGTTGCATGGCAATCACTTTACCAATGAGCTAAACCTGGACCCTGTTAACTTGGCTTTTTTTGGGGTGGGTGTCACCCCTAACCATGCTCAGGGGTTCCTCGTGGCTCTGCACTCAGGAATTACTCCTGGCGAGCTCTGGGGGCCATATGGGATGCTGGGGATCAAACCCAGGTCAGCCTCCTGCAAGGCAAACGCCCTCCCCACTGTACTGTCGATAGAGTCCCGTAACTTGTCTTTTGTATTCGTTATAACTCATCCTTGAGAACGTTGCATGTGTACTTGATAAGAATGTATTTCCTTCAGAATGGAAATTTATATGTGTTTATTTTATAAATTAATACTTTTTTCTTTTTTAAGTGAAGCAAGGTAGTTTTTATTGAATAAAACTTGCTCAGTATGGAAGGCCAACCTCCCCCACTCCCCTGAGAAAGAGACAAACTGTCTTTGACCCATCGCCCAGAGTGTGAGCTCTTTTTGACAGAAAAGATGGAGGTGTTTCTCATGGCAGAGAAGCAGGATGTGTGCAGTTGAGCTTGGCAGAGAAGCAGGGTGTGTACAAGTGAGCTTGGCAGAGAAGCAGGATGTGTTAGCGTCTGGCAGTGGGCAAGCCATGTGCTCATTTGGCAAAAAACAGGATGCACAACATGGGGGAGATCAATAAAGAGGATAGATTATTGCTTATTCTTTTTTTTTTTACAAAGCTAGTTTAGTTTTTACTTTATGTTTATTTATTTATTTTTTGCTTTTTGGTCACACCTGGCAATGCACAGAGGTTACTCCTGGCTCATGCACTCAGGAATCACTCCTGGCGGTGCTCAGGGGACCACCTGGGATGCTGGGAATCGAACCCGGGTCAACCGCGTACAAGGCAAACGCCCTCCCCGCTGTGCTATCGCTCCAGCCCCTTTTGCTTATTCTTAACCCCTACATCAATCAATCTGTTGTTTAACTCTTGTCTAACTATTCTGCTTTGATGTCTGTTTTACTATTGTTTAACTGTCTTTAGTTTCTTATTTTGGGGAGGTTTCTATATTACTCAATGAATTGTTCACTTGTTGTCTGTAACAGTCCATTTTGTTATCAACAGATTGCTTTGCTAAGCGCTTATCTTTAGCTTCTGTGTCTGGCTGGCTTACTTGCTTAGCATGGGACTGGGAGGTGAGCTGGGTCCATCGAAAGCTGGGGATGACAGTTTGGGGAGCTGCTCTCCGTTTCAAGTTATGGGCGGAGGAAAGTCACTGATCAGCTAATAAAGAATTCCTGATATAAACATTGCCAAGTGCAGCCCATTCCTTAACACTTAGAAAGATGGGAGGGGAGAGAAAGAGTGGAAATAGATGTTCAACATAGGTTTCTCCAGAGTGAAAATAAGCAAGCAAAAAAACTAGAGGTAGGAAATGAGATATGTGTTCAAGGGAGAACAGGGCCTTGAAGAGCAAGCCCATACATTAAAATATTTAATATCATCTAATTAATTTTTTGTCTGCATAATTTATCTTTTTATATGAAGTATCTCTGCGTGCATTAGGTAGGCCACCAAAATGTACGTAGTATACAGTGTAAGCAACAAACTTACCTTTCAAAGCGCCATCCAGTCCTGTTGCAGTTCTGGCTGCAATTGGCTACTGTCTTGCTGTGTCCATCCATATGTGATAGAGTAGGAGAAAGTTCTTCTGTCTCTTTCGTTTTATGTCATTCCTAACTGTATTGGATGAGGGATCCAATAATTAGGAGACCATTTAAAACTGATTGCTTTTTGAAATCACTGTTTATGAATACGTTGGTGGTTATGCCTGATAGGCCAGGGTATATGTATGTAGATATAAATGCATGCATACATACGTTCATGTGGGGAGATTTAACATCTGAGGCCTGTACCACTCTGTCTACAGTCTGCCCTTCCGCATTTCGCTTCACAGTATCTGTCTGCCTTTTTTGTCACCCCTGCAGCTGGGTAGGAAAACTTCTGACCCCTCTTACAGCAAAGCAGAACGAAGTTCTTTTTCCTTGTTCTTTTTCTATTTTATGATGACCTGAATTGTATACTTTCTGTTTCATTGCTTCAAAGTTGTGACTGTCTCTTTTGTTATTATTATTATTATTATTGTTATGCTTTTTCCCTTTCTGCTATTAGGAAATGCCTGCTAAAATGCAAATACAGTCAAATAACGAAGCTCTTTTTATTTGACTGTGATTACACCCTGTCATTTTTGAACTATAAAATTGTTATTAAGAATAGAATGTCACACACACATAGAATGTCAAATAGAATGTCACATAAGTTTTTTAGAGGGTATTACTCTAAGGTCTTGACATTTTATTTGTTCTTCTTATCTTATTTTAATTGTATTTTAGGTAACATGCTTACAACAATGATAAGTTTAATGGTTTTGTTGTACTCAAGTAAGATTTTAAGTGCTGATATTAGTGTGTTGTTTGCAGTTCATTTGTGGTCTAATGTGTTAACTTGTTTTGCCTCATATTCACAAGAATATACTAAACATCTTTAAGTTTTTAAGAAAGTATAGTGTGATACGACAAAGTGCTGATCATCTTTCCTTTTAAATTTTCTTTTGGTTTTGAGGCCATATCTAGTGATGCTCAGGGAACACTCTTGGCAGTGATAGGGGAGCACAGGGGAGTCCAGGGATCTAGCACCGGCCTGCCAAGTGCTGAGCAACCACCTAACCCCAGCTTAACCCAGTCTACATTCACCATGTTTTGTTTGTTTGTTTGTTTTTTATAAATTTTATTGAATCACCGGGAAATAGCTACAAGCTTTCATGTTTGGATTACAATCACACAATGATCAAACACCCATCCCTCCACCAATGCACATCCCCCACCACCAACACCATGTTTTTTAACAAGTTCTTTACACAGTGCTACAAGTACCGTTTACTTATTTGTTTATTTTTGGATTTGGGGCCACACCCAGCTCTGCTCAGGATTTACTCCTGGTTCTGTGCGCAGGGATCCCTCCTGGCAGTGCTCGGGGACATTCTGCCTGCCCGCAGCAGAGCCTGGCAAGCTCCTCGTGGCATATTCCATATACCCAAAACAGTAACAACAAGTCTCACAATGGAGACGTTACTGGTGCCCGCTCGAGAAAACCGATGAATAACGGTAGGACAGTGCAGTGCTATTATTTTTTTTCCCTAAGATCCACATTTATTATTAAATTGAGTACACTTTTTAAAAAATTTTTTTATGTAGGAGTACTGCTATTTATTCAGCCGCTGATTAGCTGATTGAATTGGGCATGAACTCCACCTTACTTTTGTTTTTCATAATTTTATTTATTTGTTTTCTTATATTTATTTATTGAATCAGTGTGGGAAAAGTTACTAAGCTTTCAGGTTTAAGTCCCGGTCACACAATGATCAAACACCTCTCCCTTCACCAGTACTCATTTTTTCACTACCAAGAACCCCAATATACCCCCCTCTCACCCCTCCCAATGCCTGTGAGGCAGATGATTTCCACTTAACTCTTCTCTACATTGATTACATTCTTTATTTTGATAAAAGATGCACCATTATTGTTTAGAATTTCTCTCCCAACAATCAGAATTGCTGAAGAGGCATTGTGAAATACTTTGTTTTCTATAGTTGGTTATGAGAATCATATAATGTAATGCGGCCACAATTTTGGATTTCTGCAAAGAGCCAGATAATTAAGAGATTGGTTTCTGTGTGTCTGGTGTTATGGCTGTGCCGGAGAGCCACTCGTGGGGGGCAACTCGTGATCTCAGTAGGACGTGAAGGACGAGCCGGTACCGCCCCCCTTCCCATGAGTCTGCAGTTGCCAGGTCACCACCAGCTCATACCTGGCTTTCCTATAAGCTCTGAGGCGGTGGCCACCTTGCTGCAGGGGGGGAGGGTAGACGGAAGGGAGCAACACCCTTTCCCTCCCGGGGAGGCATGGCACCATAGTTTAACGCATGGTCCATTCACTTTTCTACTGCAAGCTGCCGGGCTCTGGATTAAATCCTTTTGCCTCTGGAGCCAGGGCCGAGCCGGAGAGCTGCTCGTGGAGGGTAACTCATGACCTTAGTAGGGCGTGAAGGGTGAGCTGGTACCACCCCCCTTCCCATGAGACTGCAGTTGCCCCATCACCACCGGCTTATATCTGGCTTTCCAACAAGCTCTGAGGTGGCGGCCACCTTGTATGTGGTCCAGATGCATTTCTGCCAAAAGCTGCTGGGTTTTGAGATTTGTTTCTGAGTCTCTGGGATCATGGCCATTAATCAGCTTGATTAGGAGCAGAGAGGCCGTTTGTAGGTGGCGACTTGGGGTCTCGCTGGGATGGGGAGGAAAGGGCCGGTTCCCATAGCCATCTGGTGAGGCGTGCTGTCTCATCACTGCAGGCCCAAACCTTACTGTCCTCTGGAGGATGGCAGTCACTGGGCGGCCAAGGGGAACAGGCCAAGACACGAGACCTATACCCACCTGGAGTGGCCCAGCGCCAGTAACCTACTGCAGGGATTGGACGCATTTCTGCCAAAAGCCTTTGGGTTCTGAGATTCGTTTCTGAGACTCTGGGATCATGGCCATTAAGCAGTTCAATCAGGAACCAGAGAGACCATGCCTCCAATTATATAGCTGAGCTGGAGGTGGTTTGTGGGTGTGTCTCCCACATACCTAACTTTTGGCCATTTACTTTCTTGGTAAACTTTGCCCCAAGTTTTTGGGGTCTGGCCAAAGGCACAGCAGCAATTTTGGGGTATATGAAAGTATGATAGTGCCATCAGGCTGCTGATGCACTCACCTCACAGGTACAGATTGACCTGCTGGTGGCACCATACCCCCTATTATTTTTATTTTATTGTTATTATTTTTTAATCACTGTGAGATACAGTTACAAAGCTTTCCCATTTGAATTTCAGTCATATAGTGATCAATCATCCAACCCTCCACCAGTGCATATCTTCCACCATCAAGAACTCCAGTATGCTCCGCATCGCACCCCTATCCCTGCCTCTATGGCAGACAGTCTCCCCCATACTCTCTTTTGTATTCCTTGTTATGCAGAGAATGACTGAGTGCTCCTGGAATTCTAAAATTTTAGATAGTTAGGGTTGGGAGAAATCTCTGCAGCAAGCTGCTAGGTTTGGAGATTTTGTGTGTGTGTTTCTGAATCATAACTCCATTAAATTAAGGAGCTTAAGTACAGCCGGAGGCAGTTTGTGGGCATGACCTCCAGGATCCCATCGCCTATCCTTTGAGGCCTGTAGTTTGTCACTGAGCCCGCGGCTGAACCCATGTACCTGCACATCTCATTGGGTTCTGAAAGTTGGTGGCGCTGGGGTTTTTAGGGGACAGATGGAGGAATCACACCTACCCCTATCTCAGGCACCCTGTGAAGTCGACCCGGCTTAAAGTCCAGAGGCATCTCTGCAGCAAGCTGCTCGGTTCGGAGATTCTTTTGTGTGTCTCTGGATCATGGCCCATCATCTTCATTTCCAGAGAAAAAACATATTGGCATATGCCCTGTAGGGTGTGCCCGCTCACCTGGAGCATGCCATGTTGCTGGCCCTAACTATGACTTTTGATCTCTTTTGAGATTTATGGGTCTCTGAAATAAAGCCAATAAATGAGCTGTTTTGTGAGTGTGGCTCCCACATACCTAACTTTTGGCTGTTTAATTTCTTTTTCTTTCTTTCTTTTTTTTTTCTTTTTGGGTCACACCCGAAGATGCACAGGGCTTACTCCTGGCTCATGCACTCAGGAATCACTCCTGGCGGTGCTCGGGGGACCATGTGGGATGCTGGGAATCGAACCCGGGTCGGCCATGTTGGCTGCGTGCAAGGCAAATGCCCTACCTGCTATGCTATCGCTCCAGCCCCTGGCCATTTATTTTCGTGGCAAAGTTGGTCCCAAGTTGTTGCAGTCCAGTCAAAGGTACAGTGACAATTTTGTGGTATCAGGAAGTCTGAAGGCGCCATCAGGCTGCTGATGCACTCGCCTCGCAGGTACAGGTTAACCTGCTGGCAGCACCAGACCCCCAAGTATTGCTTTTTTTTTTTTGCTTTTTGGGTCACACCCGGCAATGCACAGGGGTAATTCTTGAGCACAGAACCAGGAATTCCTGGCTCTGTGCTCAAGAATTACCCCTGGCGGTGCTTAAGGGACCATATGGGATGCTGGGAATTGAATCCAGGTTGGCCGCATGCAAGGCAAACACCCTACCCACTGTGCTATTGCTCCAGTCCCCCAAGTATTAGATTTTAAGGAACTTTATAGTACTACTTTTGAGAACTACTAACTGGCTATAGAATAATTCCATTGTAATATTTAATTTTGTGTGCGTGGTTGGGCTGGAGCGATAGCACAGCGGGTAGGGAGTTTGCCTTGCACACGGCCAGCATGGCCTACCCGAGTTCGATTCCTCCACCCCTCTCGAAGAGCCTGGCAAGCCACCCGTTCGTCTCAATTCTGATTCTGATTCCCCCACCCACTCTTACAGTACTTTTAAATCCCAAAGCATGAGGGGTTGGGGTAACAATTACACATAGGTGTGGTCACAATCAAGAGGAGTAGAATTCTTTCCCTCGGGACATCCGCTCCTAGGACAGATGCTCATTATCAGATCAATCCATCCTAGAGCGTATTCCCCTCCCTGGGTGTGTTTCTCCTCTCCTTGTCCAATAAATATATAAGCATATATAATATAAATCATTTTGTATGGATACAGTAAGAAATGCTTTAAACTTATAGAATTGCCCTCCTAGGGCCATCTTGATCTCAGACTACAGTGCTCAGGCCAAATAGTCTTTCCTATCCCTAGCAGGGTCCTCGTCTCGTCGTTACTTTTGGATCATGACAGCATTTCTCTATGATCAAGCTCTTAACTTATAGTTAAGAATCGTGGCACTGTGGCCTGGCCCATTTCGATGCCAGGGTAGCTCACCGCTTGCCCTGGGTCCATTCAGTCCCTCGTCGGGACCCTGCTTTTGGGGTGTTAGGAACCAAGGGCAACTGAGGCTTAAGTCGAGAAAGCAGATGCCCAGGAGCAAATAATATTCAAAGCCAATTAAATCTTAAGTTACAAAAGCATAATATTAACTGTCTTTCTGTATCAATACAAAAAGAACATTGCATAAAGTAAACTATTCAAAAGATATAAGGAGAGGAGAAAGGCAATATTTCACTCATACGTATAAAATCATAGATTTCTGAGGAATCTAACCTTACAAGTTAACAGAGTCTGATTAGGGGGAAAGCTGATTAACTGGTTGGGGAGGAGAGCGTAGGGAAGAATTTACAGATAAACACAATGGAATGGAAGTGCCTCAGGAGCACTGTGATGGGTGTAACCAGATAAACCAAAGCTCCTTGTGGAGAAAGGGAGAAAGGACAAAGCAATGTCATCCTACAATATAGTACAAGACTCCGCATATGCTGTCAAAGATAAAGAAGAACAGATGAGTAAGCCTCCAGACTGACTCTTCTTACTTTTTCTTTTTTTTTTCTTTTTTGGTGGTGGAGGGTATTTCAGTGCTCAGGCTTTGCACCCAGGTATTACCTCTGGTGCTGGGGTATCGTATTAGATGCTGAGGATTGAACCTGGGTCAGCAGCATGCAAGGCAAATACCCTCCCCATTGTGCTATTGCTCCAGGCCCAACTTGCTGTTCTTTCGACCCAAGCAGATGCCTTGAATGAATGATGCATGCCTTACAGGGCATGGTGTTGTTTGAAGATGTGGCCGTGGACTTCAGTCGGGAGGAATGGAAGGACCTGGATGATGTTCAGAGGACTCTGTACAGGGATGTGATGCTGGAGACCTACAGGAACCTAGTGTCAGTGGGTGAGTGAAGCTCTGCGAGTGACTTCATCACTGTATCACTATCATCCTGCTGTTCATCGATTTCCTCGAGCAGGCGCCAGTAACGTCTCCTTCGCCCTAACCCTGAGATTTTAAAAAGTGCCACATTCGAGCTCTTTCAGGGTCAGGAGAATGAGACCCACCATTGTTACTGGTTTTTGGCATATTGAATATGCCACGGGAAGTTTGCCAGACTCTGCCGTATGGTTAGGATACTTTTGGTAGCCTGCCAGGTTCTCAAGAGTAAGAACTAGATAATAAGATGTCGCTTCCGGGAGCTGGGTTTTATACTCTCTGGGTCTTGGCCATTGATGGGATTACACGGCATGACTTCATAGTACAGGGAAATTTTCCTCATGAGTAAATAAACAACTTCTCAATAAGTGAAATGTTAAGTTTTTCTGCTAAAATAATTTTGTGGGTATTTGCTTTTCTAATCAAATGTTGAGCAGCCCAACAGATGCGCTAGTGGCATTCTGGAAAGAGTAAACTTTAAGCGGTTTGGCAAAAGGCCTACAGTGTTTTTCATCAACAGGATATTCAGTAACCAAACCTGAGGTGATCATCAAGTTGGAGCATGGAGAAGATCCGTGGATTATAGTAGGACCCCCGACGCAGAGCATCTCAGGTCAGACAGCACATACACGCTGGGTTGGGAGACTGGGGAAAGGATGTAGCAGGTATTTGCTGTGTCTCGATCTTTTCCAGGCCTTCTGTGCAGACTTTATGGTAGTGAGTCTACATGTATGCATCATTCTGTCTCCAAATCTAGCTCTTGTATTGTCCAGTTTTGTGTGTGTGTATGTGTGTGTGTGTGTGTGTGTTTTAATTGTATAGCCCCCATACAATTATTACCTGTCTCCACTTGGAAATTTTTTTTCTAAGCAATGATTTTATTGCTTGAATACACAAATTCATGCAACTAAGGCAGAGGCTGTTGATGAGTCAATGAGAAGGAAAACGGGTATGGAAAAGCTGAATTAGCACGAGGCCTACATATTCATTCATAGGGTCTCACAATTATTTCCAAACAGCCATTCATAAAATTCCTATATTAAAGAAATGCACCAAACAGCTAAGTTTTTGAACTATGCTGACTCTGGAAATTTTTTGTTGTTGTTAATAAAGTTCCTTGTATTTCTCTTCATCCACTCATGGACTATTTCATTTCATAGATTTTATATGCCTTTTCTTATTCATATTTTTGTCAAATTTTTGGAGTTGCTCCTTTTCATAGTCGTTTGTATGGAAATAAATACATTGATGGTTCTTAAATGCTCTTGAGGAAAATAAATGGGGTGGGTATTGGCACCACATCCACATGTGCTCAGGACTCACTCCTGCCTCCGCACTTAGTAATCGTTCCTGGTGGGTACAGGGAACCATACGGGGGGCCCGAGCCTGGATGGGACATGTGCAGTGTAGGTGTTTTACCGCTGTGTTATCTTTCTGGCCCTGAGAAAAAATTGCTTTAGCAAATATCCACATTATATGATATCCTAACAGTCCAAAGAATATTTAAACAGATGGATGTGGGTGAGAAAGTGAAAGGTATTTCTTCAGGAAAGTAGGGAAATTCTCAGAAAAAAAACACAAATGGTAATATGCTTAGAATGATTATGAAAAGAGGAAATGTTTCTAAAATTTGTACATTTGAGAAGATTGCATTCTGTTTTGACATAGTTTCAGGTACACATACAGTCTGCTGCAATGGATGGCTAATTGGAGATGTAAATTACTAAATTGTTAATTCAGATCTGATAAGAGAGAAGAATTGTCACAGTAATACAACCAAGTAGTTCAAGTTAATAAGGGTCATACTGTTAGAGTGGACTTGTAAGATACCGTTTTAACTTGCTTTGTGGAAATTGTTACTATAAGAAAAGAAAAACAAATCCAGTAAAAGTCTTAATGTAGTAAATTATCAAGTAGGTTTATTTGTACCAAGAATTATAAAATGCATGAAATGATTGAACCAATCTCCCGGTCTGTAGAATTCTGAGATACCAGCTGTGTAGTATTTAATTTGGAATTTGTAGAAAGATAACTGAAGAAGCTAAGGTTTTTTTTGAAAATATTCCCAAACCTATAGCTGTTCCCAGGGAAAACTAAAAATGGGAACAACTGTAGTTTGAAAATCCTTTTCCTTTACATTTTTCTTTCTTACATGACAGTGTCCTCCTCTGGATGTAAAGGTTCTGGAAAGTCATGCCATGCTCGAAACTTGAGTAGTAGGAGAAGGGCCTGAACATACCCACAGTTACTATAAGCAAAAAGCACAGGGAAACAAATAAGTGAAAATACTTTGTTGGGAGCCACACCCAACTAACCCTGGTTTGATTCTTGAAACCCCATATGGATTCTCCAAACCAATCAGGAGTGATCCCCAAGCTAAGCATGGCCTGGTGTGGCCCCCATGTGCTCCCCCCAAAAAACCATTCTGTTGGAATCCATAAACAGAAAGTAAGTGAGCAGTTTGAAAATAAAATTTTTTTCTTATGAATTAAGAAATAATCTAATTTGACATCACACTCAATTTAACATTACTTTGATTCAAAAAGTAGAAAATCATGTATCATAAAATTGATGATGTCTATCATTTTTTAAATATTTTGTGCTTCTAGGATAAAAAGATTTCTATATGCTCAGTCTATAATTCCTCAACAAATTATTATATATGGATCATTGATATGGTATTTTTATCTCATTTTAGATGTCCAGACTGTGAATGAGTTGATTGTGAACAACCTGAAAAATCAGGTCAAACATTTTCAACAAGTATTAATCAGCAACAGCAAAACATCAACTAAGAAAGAAACTGACTTAAAAAAAATTTCTAATTTGAGTTCAGTTTGTATTTTAGATCCAATTTTAAGTATTGAAAAACATACAGGAAAATTGCAGGAGGAGTTTGAATATTGGAATTCCTGTGAAACAGCAGTTCTTATTCCCCAAGAGAAAATTCACAAAGTGGAGAGTGATTATATAAATAATAAATGGGGAAACAATTTTTTTGAAAAAACAACTCAGTTGAATTTTCATAAAGACTTTGAGGATGTTCATCCCAAACATAATCAAGCTAGCAATAAATCTAGTGAAAAATTATGCCTCACTCGCCTTCAGAATACTCAGTTTGAAGGAAAAAAAATTGGGTATAATTTGTGTGATACAAAACACGCTGGAGAGACATCTTTTGACTGTAAAAAATGTGGGAAAACTTTCTCCCTGAAGTCATACCTCACTCTACACCAGAGAAGTCACATAGGAGAGAAACTCTATGAATGTAAAGAATGTTGGAAAACCTTTTCCTGGAAGTCAGAACTCATTGTACATCAAAAGACTCACACAGGCGAAAAACCGTATGAATGTAAAGAATGTAGGAAGACTTTCTTCCTGAAGTCAGACTTCATTGTCCATAAGAGAAGTCACAAAGGAGAGAAACCTTATGAATGTGAAGAATGTTGGAAAACTTTCTCCTGGAAGTCAGAACTCATTGTACATCAGAGAGCTCACACAGGTGAAAAACCATATGAATGTCAAGAATGTCAGAAGACTTTCTCCTGGAAGTCAGCCCTCACTGTTCATCAAAGAATTCATACCGGAGAGAAACCCTATGAGTGTCAAGAATGTGGTAAAACTTTCTCCCGTATATCAGCTCTCACTGTTCATCAAAGAACTCACACAGGAGAGAAACCCTATAAGTGTCAAGAATGTAGAAAAACTTTCTCCCAAAAGTCACATCTCAGTATACACCAGAGAACTCACACAGGGGAAAAGCCCTATGAATGTAAGGAATGTAGGAAAGCTTTCATACGGAAGTCGGACCTGACTGTTCATCAGAGAACTCATCTTGGAGAAAAACCATATGAGTGTAAAGAATGTAGGAAAACTTTCTCCTGGAAATCAGACCTCACTGTACATGAGAGAATTCACATCGGAAAGAAAGCTTATGAATGTCAAGAATGTGGGAAGTCTTTCTCCTGGAAATCACACCTTACTGTACATGAGAGAATTCACACAGGAAAGAAAGCATATGAATGTAAAGAATGTGGGAAAAGTTTCTCCTGTAAGTCGTACTTCACTGGACACCAGAGAACTCACACAGGAGAGAGACCTTATGAATGTCAGGAATGTAGGAAAACATTCTTCTGGAAATCATACCTCACTGAACACCAAAAAACTCACACAGGAGAAAAACCTTACGAATGTAAAGAATGTAGAAAAGCTTTCTATAAGAAGTCGCATCTCACTGTGCATCTCAGAATTCACACAGGAGAGAAACCTTATGAATGTGGTATATGTCGAAAAACTTTTTCTATGAGTTCAACCCTCACAATTCATCAGCGAACTCACACAGGAGAAAAGCCCTATGAATGTAAAGAGTGTTGGAAAACTTTCTCAGATAAGTCGCATCTCAATGTGCATCTCAGAATTCACACAGGAGAGAAGCCTTATGAATGTGGTATATGTAGGAAAACCTTTTCTATCAATTCAACCCTCAGAGTTCATCAGCGAACTCACACAGGAGAGAAACCACATAAATGTAAAGAATGTAGGAAAACATTCTCTTCAAAGTCAGCTCTTATTGTGCATCAGAAAAAACATACTGGATAGAAAACCCTATGAATATGAAGAATGCGGGAAAACTTTCCTCAAGAAGCCAGCCCTCATTTTTCATCTGAGGGTTCACACAGGGGAAAAGCCCTATAATGTAGAGAGTAGAAATTTTTTCTGTGATAAGTGAGATCTCATTGTAGGACTCAGAATTCACACAGGTTAGAAGTTCTCTAAATGTCAAATACTTAAGAAAACGTTCTCAGAATCCAACTTGAACTGTACATCAGAGAAACCATACTGGAGAGAAACCTTATGAATGCAAAGAGTTTATGTAAAGTCAGTCGTCATTATACATCTCAGAATTCACACAGGATAGAAACCTTACAAATGTAAAGAATGTAGAAAACCTTTCTACAGGAAGTCAGCCCTCACTGTATATGAGAGAACTTGTACAGGAAAGAAAGCCAATGAATATAAAAAATGTAGGAAATATTCTATAAGAAGTCTGTTCTCAGTTTACATCAGATAACTCACAAAGAAGTGAAACTGTATGTATGAGAAAATCAATGAATGAAAAGAACATAAGGATGCTTATGACTGATTCCTGCCACGACTCTATAGAAGGTAAATGGTTGCTTGCATGGAATTATAGCCATCGTTGTGAGGCAGCCTTTTCGCTGATGTACTTACCTAACTGTGCATAGTCCTTAAATGTCATTGCTGTATTGTCACATTTTTGTTTTGCTTTGTAATAAACTGTATATTCCTATATATTGCCATTTTGGATCCTGTGCATAAAGCTGACTTTCTTAAATCTGAAAACCTGCATTTAGTGAACTTTTGTATTCTTTTTGCCAATATGTAATTTACCTATAGCTATTTTGTACATTTCAATAATGAATGAGTAGATTTTATGCTTTTATTTTGTATTTTGCTGTCTGGCATTTCTAGTATGGTTACAAATATTTGTATACACCTAAAATGCTTTATTTTTAAAATTAATTTCTTTGGTTTTGGGCCATACCTGGTGATGCTCAGGGCTTAATCCTGGCTCTGCACTCAGGAATTAGTCCTAGTGGTGCTGGAGAAGGACTGTATGCTGAGAATTGAATTCAGGGTGGCCATGTGCAGGGCAAGCACTCTATTTCTCCAGCCCTCACCTAAAATGCTTTAAATACCTAACCAGTAAGTATAATGGATGCACAATGTATTCCTGGACGTTACTGACTTTAAAAGTAAATGTTTTGTAAAAGTTGAATTTTGCCAAAGATCTATGCCTATGTTCTTGGTTTTCTTTTATATCAGTTAGTATTTAATATTGTTAAGGGTTTTTAACCTGTTGAACTAGTTTTCTTTTTTAGCAAACCAAACCAGTGCTGTAAACTGATGAGTGCAGTTTTATTTCCTCTTGTGGTATTGGGGATCCAATCCAGGACCCCCACGTGGCAGACAGATGCTCTGTTACTTGCTCTGCTTCTAGTCACAAGCCCAAGCCCTGAATAGCAGTATTAAAATGTGATATTTTCATTTGATTCCGTTGAATATATTGTCTGATTTCTCTGAGTTGAATGAACTATTTCAAGAGGGTATTTTCTGCTCACTGTTTTTATCATCCCCATTCACGTTGAAGAGGTGGAGAATTCTCCTCCACTAAAGCTGTGCTCTCACGTCTGGGGACCTGAACATTGGAACGCTTCAAGAAGAGGAAGTTCTTTGTATTGCAGTGTCTGTATTTTGACCTAATAGGCATTTTGATTTCTTTCTTACCTCTGATTGGTTCAATACATTCATGTCTGGACATAGAAACACATAGTAGCTCTGGGTTGATAGTAGCTCTGGAATTGATTACATGACAACACATTCGGGGCCTATGAGGACAACATATATTTAGCTCCAATTACATTTCTTTCAGGGCTTCTTCCTGCCTCTGCACTCAGGGATCACTCCTGGCAGAGAAGCTCAGAGGACCATATGTTGTCCTAGAGATCGACCCTGGGCCTATTGCATGAAAGGCAGCTGCCTAACCATCTGTACTATATCTGGAACCCAATCATTCTCCTTCCTTTCTTCCTTCCTTCATCATGCCCAGTAATACTCAGGAATACTCCTGGCCCTGCACTCAGTAATTACTCCTGGTGGTGCTTGGGGGACCATACGGAATGCCGGAGATTGAACCCAGGTTGGCCGCGTGCAAGGCAAATGCCCTCCCTACTGTACTATTGTTTCCCCCCAGACATTACATTTCTTAACTAATAAATCAGTTGGGTATTTTGTACATAGAACTGACTGGATGAGCATCTTTGTCCTTGTTGTTGGGATTTCTGGAGTTCTGTTGATCATACATTAATTTGGTCTGGGGTGAGGGTACAGAAGAGCATGTCAAACAAGCTTGAGTGCCCTGTGGCAGTGAGCTTCAACCAGTGCCCACGGGTATGACGGTCTGAGGTGTGGAAAGGTCGAAAATCACTGATTCACCATATTCGTTAGAACTGCTGGTCTGTGGACTGGCCTACACATGTGAAACTGTTGTAAAATGGGGACTCAAGAGATAGGACGGCAAGAAGGGTACTTATTTTGGATCCAGCTTACCCAGGTTTGATCCCCAGCCCCTATATGATTCCCTGAGTCCTTCCTGAAGTGATCCCTGAGTGTAAAATCAGGAGCAGTTTCTGAACACCACTGGGTGTGGTCCTTCTGTCCCTCACTAAAAAGTTTTGGGGGCGGGGGGTCACACCCAGCGATGCACAGGGGTTACTCCTGGCTCTGCACTCAGGAATTACTCCTGGCAGTACTTAGGGGACCAAATGGAATGCTGGGAATTGAACCCAGTTTGGCTGTGTGCAAGGCAAATGCCCTACCTGCTGTGCTATTGCTCTAGCCCCTAAAAAGCTTCTTTATGGGACTTCAGCGAAGTAGGTAAGAGCATATGGTTGAGGGACTGGAGAGATGGTACAGCATCTTAAAAGTAAGAGCTTAACATGCACGCAGCCAACCTGGGCTTGATCCTCAGTATCCCATATGGTTCCCGTAGCACCTTCAGATGTAGCCCAAATCCCCCAACACCCCTCCCCCCAAAAAAAAGATTGTTGCAGGGGTTTATCTTCAGGTCTAATTTCCCCCACACTCACATCACAGACGTCTGAAGATGTCATCCAGTCACCAGCTTTATTTCATGAAACTCATGGAATAACTTCTTAGTTTACTTGCAAATCTTCCATCCCTGGGAGCACAGGCCTCCGTGAGCAGCTCTGGATTTCACTCCTTTGTGACTCGGATCTGCCTAGAACTGGGCAGCAGGCAGGGGTTAGGTTTTTGATGTGAATCTCCATGCTTTTCACACCTACCCCTAGCACTGTCTCCTCCCACTACTCCACAGCCAGACTCTGAACGTTTTCCTTGGCTGTGTTTTTCCAGGGATGTTTTCTGAACCTACTGCCAAGTTGGAATTTAGTAGATCCCTCTTGTCCCACCACCCTGGATTTCCTTATGTAACTCTCACCTACGCAGTTAGGGTCCTTAGTTTCTTTTGACTTTCTCTTGTTCTGATCTTGAGCATGGCCTGGAGCATTTTCAGATCATCCAGCTTGAATAAAAAGCGAGGGAATCAGAGAGTGGTAGAGGAATGAAAAGTGTAAGGCAAGAAGATACGACGATATAAGTGGTACTACATGGAAAGTATGTTAAGTGAAATGAGTCAGAAAGAGAGGGACAGACATAGAAAGATTGCATTCGTCTGGGGAACATAAAGTAACAAAATAGGAGACTAACACTAGAAAGAGTGGCTGAGATTAGTACCAGGAGGTTTGCTCCATGGCTTGGAGGCCAGCCACACATGCTAGGGGAAAAGGGAGCTCAGATAGAGAAGGGAGCACTAAATAAAGGGTGTTGGGAGGATCCTCCCAGGATGGGAGGAGCATGCTGAAAGTAGACTATAGACCAAACATGATTGCCACTCAATGCCTCTTTTGCAAACCACAACACCCAAAAGGAGAGAGAGAATAAAGGGAATGCCCTGCCACAGAGGCAGGGGGGGATGAGAGGGATGGAGGTGGGAGGGATACTAGGACCCGTGGTGGTGGAAAATGGGCACTGGTGGAGGGGTGGGTACTTGATCATTGTATAACTGAAACCCAAGCACAAAAACTTGTAAGTCTACAACTGTACCTCATGGTGTTTCACTAATAAAAATAAAAAATATATATAAATAAATAAATAAAAAGAAGATATGAGGAGACTAGGAAAAATAAAATTATAAAATTAAAAAGGACCAGAATGCTAGTACAGCCATACTATAGGTCGCCCTGCACATGGCCAACTTTGGTTCAATCTGCGGCACACCATATGAGCCCCCAAGCCTGCCAGGAGTGATCCCTGAGTGCAGAGCCAGGAGTAAGCTCTGAGCACTGCTGGTTGTGCCCCATTCCTGACCAAAAAATGTCTAGGAGAGGGATTGGGATATGAGCTGACTCAGCCATATTTCCCTTGTGAAAAGGACCGGGGCTCCATCTCCACTTTAGCCTCTTCAGCAATTGCCCAGGGTATTGGACAGAGACCTCAGACACTCCTGGGACTTTGTTCTCAGATGTCTGTGGCGAGGGCCATCTTGCAGTTCCGTCTTCCAACCCTGCCTCCCTACTCATACCTTTCATGCTGTTGATCCTGGCTGAGACAGAGAACTCTCACTGGCTTCTCTGTAGCAGGAAGAAACTGGTGGGTAGGTCAAGTCAGAGAAGTTGAGAGACCTATTCTTCAGTCGGTTGGCCAACATGCCAGTCTTCTGGGCCAACCACTCAGGGCTCTGAGGAAGTGGCATTAGCCAGGAAGTGGCTTGACCCCAGGGGAAGCCTCCCTGGATCTGGAATTTACTTAGCACAAGTCTCTTACTAATACTGTGATCAGCTTGGCACAATCCAGCTCCAGTGCATTTGTATTAGCTTTTCTTTTGGTCTGGATCTCTTCCACCCAATTGGAGTGTGTGTGTGTGTGTGTGTGTGTGTGTGTGTGTGTGTGTGTATACCTAACATACTTCCATAATTCATCCTTTATTTGGATACCTAAGTCAATTCCCTGGCCTAGCTCTTATGCTAAATACTGCAATTAAAAATGCTGTACCTATGTCTTTTTGGGGGTGCACAGACCCAGTGATACTCAGGGCTTATTCCTGGCTCTCTGCTCAGGGATCACTCCTGGCTGGTTTGGGGAGGTCATATGGGATGCTGGATATTGAACCCCTGGTTAGTCATGTGCAAGGCAAGGAACCCAACCTGCTATATTATTAGTCCAGCCCATTATGTCCTTTTTGATGACTTTTTTATGTCCTGTGAGTAGATACCCAGAAATAGAATTGCTGGGTAGTATGAAAACTCAAATCATTTTTTTTCCTCCTGAGAAATGTCCATGCTGTTTTCCATAGAGATTTAACCAGAGAACATTCGCACCAGCAGTGGATGAGAATTCTTTTTCAACATATCCCCAATACCAGATTGCTCTCATTTTCTTGGGGGATGGGATGAGAGGGGAGGGAATACCCAGTGGCACTCAGGGCTTACTCCTGGCTCTGCACTCAGGCATCCCTCCTGTCTGGCTTGGGGAACTTTGATGCTGTGAGCCAAATTGGGGTCAGCCACCTGCTAGGCAAGCTTACAACCTGCTGGACTATTGCCCCAGCCACTCCTAGTGGTTTTGGTGTTTTGGGTGGTTGTTTTGCCACAGCCAACTCTGGCTCTGTAGGGCTCATTCCTGACAGGCTCAGGGGACCATATGGGGTTCCGGGATCAAACCCTGTTCAGCCGAGTGCAAGACAAGCATCTTGCCCACTGTACTATTTCTCTGTTCTTCCCAGTATTTTTGGTATGTGACATTCTCACTGGTTTGTGATGAAATCTCATTGTTGTCTTGATTTGGATTTCCCCAATAATAAGCGGTGGTGAGACTTTTTCATGTGCCAGTTCAGTATCCTCCTGTCTTCAGATGTGCCTGTTCTTTTCTCCCCCGTCCCCCCCCCCCTTTTTTGGTCTGCTATACACCATTTCAAAGGGGGAGAAGCATCACACTCGCAACAGGGCAAATGGCAGGAGTCTCTCCCATCACTCACCAGTTTTATAGGTTACGTCAGCCAAAAACTCCTTCAAGATCGATTGATCCTTCCCACTTGTCCCAAGCTCTGGGATCTATAACACAATGCGATTTCCAGTTTGTCCCCAGGGCTCTTACCACTTGCTGTGAAATATCAGCAGCGTCCCCACAGGGCATGTGCATGTCATGCATGTCATGAGTGGGGTCCTCCTTTCCTTATTGGTCTGTGGGTCTCCTAGTGAGTAGTCAGCTTCAAAGTTCTGCTTAAGTCTGCTCTTAGGGGAAAAAATTATCTTTTCCCTCCAAGGGAAAGGCTGTGCTTGCTTGTTATGTCCTTTCACTGGGACTGTACCCAACTGGTGGCATGCAAGTCAAGTTATAGTCTTTCCAGTCCCTTCTCTTTTACTAGTTTATTATTGCTGCTGTTGTATTTTGTCTTGGAAGTTGCTGATTCAGTTCTCTGCACTCAGAATTCTGTTGCTTTGGCTTGCTATTATATTCTGTATCGTATTTTTGTTTGTTTTGGTAGTGCTCAGAGCTCACTTCTAGCTCTGTGATCAGGGATGACTCCTGGAGGGGGTGGAGGTGGGGCATTTGGGTGCCAGGGATGGAAATCACTCGGGTGAGGAGCATGCAGGTCAATCTCCTGAGCTGCTGTGCTATCTCTCCATGTAAATGGCCTGCTTCCTGTCAGGACCTCCAGTGGTCCTTCCCAGAAACTTTTGTGCCACGCACTCGGGGTATTGAAAATCCTTAATGCCCTTTCCTTTGTGTTCTTTTGTGAACCGTGAACTGTGCTTCACTGTCCAATAAACCCATCAGCTACTTAAGCTGTTTAACCAAGGCACAACATTTCTTATATTGATGAGGCAGGAAAAAAGTAAATAATAAATAACGAATATGAGACCGGTCGCTTGAAACTAGAGGTTTCTCAATGCATGAACATATATTTTACTTTGGTAACGGGATTTCTTTTAAGACCAGCATTTAATGTAGTTGCTTCTGAAGAGACTCTCACCAACAAAACCGGGTTTGTCTTCTGATTTGTTTTGGGGTCCAGCAGTTCTCAGGGGTTATTTCTGGCTCTGCAATCAGGGATCACTCCTGGCGCACGTGGGGATCGCATGGGATAAGCGGGGTTGGAACCCTGGTCGCTCGAGTGCAAGGCAAGCGGCCTTCCCGCTGTACTGTCCAGTGCTGGCCAACAAATCGAACCCTGAAGCACTGACTTGTGGGCGCAGTCATTTAGAAATGCAGTCTTCCCTGCACCTCTCGAAGTAGCCTCTGGGCTTGCTCCCTAATTTGCTCCCTAAATTTCTCCAACGTGCAGACTAGCGCTCGCAGAAGTCTGTGGGAAATCGGAGATGCGGAGGGCGCGGTGCAGTGCATTGTGGAAATGTCGTCTACCAGGTAGTCCACGCGGGGCGCTGGGAAGCCCTCCGGGTTTCTTCTGCTCACGTGTGCACCCGCCCACCCTTCTATTTTTTCTCAGATAGCCCAGCTCCCGGCTTCTCGTGGATATTGTCCCTGAAGGTCTGTGTGATGGTTTCGAGGCTCAGCTATGTGCGGGTGCAGGAGCTCGGGTCTGTGCGAGGGGATAGGAGCCCGGGTCTGTACAGGGCAGGAGCTCGGGTCTCTGTCACTGTCACTGTCATCCCGTTGTTCATCGATTTACTCAAGCGGGCACCCAGTAACGTCTCCATTCGTCCCAGCCCTGAGCTTTTAGCAGCCTCTCCTTACTCGTCTTTCCCAACGGTGCCGTATTGGAGGCTCTTTCAGGGTCAGGGGAATGAGATCCGTTACTGTTACTGTTCTGGGTATATCAAATATGCCATGGGTAGATTGCCAGGCTCTGCTGTGCGGGCGTGGGGGGGGGGGTGTTCTCCGAGAGGCAGATATATATATATATATATATATATATATATATATATATACACATATATATATATATATATATGGTGTGGTGTAGTAATTCGGGTGCTGACAATACTTAATCGAGGATATTTAAAGGTGGGTGGGTGTGTTTGCTTCTCTGAACGCGAAGGAGCTGTGAGTTCCCAGAAGCAGAAAGACAGCCAAGGGCCTTAAGTGGAAATGAGGTTTCAGGACCTGCTGCCCGCCTGGGGTGGACCCCGGGTGGCAGGAGGGAGCGAGGCTCTGCCTCTTCTTCTCCAGGTTTGCTAGCCAGGGACACACTGAAAAACGAGTTAAGATACTAAGTGTATGAGTGAGGGAGAAAAGCAGGGAGGAGTTGTGGGAAGGGAAAGGGCTGCCATGAGCGATGATAGTTCAGGCTCTAGCACCCTGGTGGACGCCTGGGGGAGGACACAGGGTCTGTCCCTGGAGCAGTTTCGCCGCTGCAGAGGGTGTCTTGGTCGCACGTTCCCCTGCGAAGGGGAAGGTCAAGAGGTTGGCGTTTGCTGCCGGTGCTGCTCGCTGAGAACTGCTGATACGCGGGTTCGGGCCAGAAGGTGGGCACAGAATGTGGGGAGGGGCCAGGACCTACAGGGACTGTCTCCTGCCTTTCCTCTCGGTGCCTTGCAGCCCTCAGCCGCCAGCACATGTGTGGACACAGGGTGAAGGAGGAGCCCGGCCAGGACACAAGTCCAGGATAGGGACTGGAGGGGCAGCCAGACTCTTGTGGACATGAGTGGCAGGCAGAGAGATGGGGAGGAGACCCAGAGCTGTGTTTCTCCCCAAGTTGACCGAGTTTCGTGCTCCAGCAAGGAGCGCTCCCGGCACCCCCTCCTCCTGGCCTTCTCTCCCGATTCCTGCTTGACCAGAGCAAGTCAAATGATGATGTTCATTGTTGGACTTCACAAGGAAGTCAGGACAGGGAAGTCTTTGGAAATCAGTACTGGGACTGACTATAAACCGTTAAATAAAAATATGGTATGAGCGTCTTGTGAAATAATGAATCAAAAAGTTGTTTGCAATAAATACTCTTTCTGTAGAGTTCAAATAGTTTACAACTGCAGATGCCCTGATGGAGACCCCAGTGGAGTACCTCTACCATCAGTAGCATAACAGCTTTGTATGAGAGACAGCTAAACCCACCCCCATGTACCACCAACACATACTTTTTTGTGGGGGAGTCACAGGCTGGGGGGGAGGTTCCTCAGAGCTTACTACTGACTCTGCTCAGAGGACTAGGTGGGGTGATGGGGTGCAGATGATGAACCCTGGCTTGGTGCTAGCAAGGCAAACAGCCTCCTTACTATACTATGAATCCCAGTCCCAGCTTGCTGTTTTATGAATGAGCATTAAAAAGAATAAATCACAGACGGGAGCAACGCACAGCGGGGAGGATGTTTGCTTTGCATGCAGCTAACCCCAGTTCAATCCCCAGCATCTCATTTGATTTCCTCAAACACACCCAGGAGTGATCCCTGAGTGCAGAACCTGGAGTAAGTCCTGAGAACCTCCAGGTGTGACCAAAAAAGCAGGGGGGAAAAGTTAAGTCAATTTTTGACATGATTTGTTGTTAAGTTAGTCGGAAATACGTTTCATTAGCTTAAGGATGAATCGTAAGTAAATTCTACCAATTAACGAGCTTGTGAGTCTATCCTGCTCCTTTTCAGGATATGAAATATTTGTCCCACAGAAGTTTCTCCTCTGCTTTTCCAGCTAGCGCATAGAGAGCTCTGGAGAGGAGATCCCAGCCCCTGTGAATAAGCCTCAACTTGCCTTTCATGGCTAATGCATTTACCTTCTCTCCCAGCTTTACTTCTGGGTCTTCTGCTTCCCTAAGAGACAATGAATAAGTCTCCAGTGAGTAGCTTTTGCAAACATTTTTCTTCTCAGCTTGTTTCCGTTGTGCTTCATGAGTTTTATGTGTATTCCTGAGTTAAGATGAAAAAGTAGAGCAAAGGGCCAGAAAGATAGCATAAGTGATAACCTACATTTCTGACTTGCTTGAAGCTCTTAATTTTATCCTGAGAATTGTCAGCCACCTCTAGCATCACTGGGGATAGCTCTGATGTCCCCTCCCCTGGCACTGGACTGAGCGTCCTTGCATTCAGAAGCACAAGCATCAAATCTTCAGGCCTGCATAGTTGGACAGTACATCAGGGGTGTTCAGAATCTCACCCCCTGAGCGACACTGGGGTTGTCCATAATAAAATAAAAATAAGTAAATTTCTTTTACAGGGAAATATGTATAAAGATGATAAAGCTGATGGATTTTGAGCAGCTAATGACCTTAGAGTCAGCTCATGACCTTAGTGTTAACCAAGATGAATTTGAATTGGTCTGTAGGCTGCCTTATGCCATGACCAGTTGGTCTATAGGCTTCTTATGCCATGACCCAAAGACAGCACTTTTTTTCCCTGGGCAAATGCACTTGGCGGAAAGTGCAAACCCAGAGGCCTGAAACAGTATCTTTTATTTTAGGTTCCCAGCATCACTAGCCCGAGCTGGCAGAATTCTAACATACTCCCTGCCTGTACACACTTGCCTTCCGTTTTATGGGCTTATCAGTCAGAGTGGGTAATTTATTATAGTTGTGAACCTACAGTGATACAGCATTTTCATCCAACGTCCTTAGTTTATGTATTTTCACTCATTTGTATGGGTTTGTATGGGTTTTCTAATGATAATATGTCAAGCATTATAGTCATTTAGCTGTTTACTGCCCTAAAAATTATCTTCTTTCAATTGAGCTCTCATTTGACCCAGCAATACCACTCCAGGGAATATATCCCAGAGAGGCAAAAAAGTATAGTCGAAGTGACATCTGCACTTGTTTGTTCATTGCAGCGCTCTTTACAATAGCCAGAATCTGGAAAAAACCTAAGTGCCTGAGAACAGATGACTGGTTAAAGAAACTTTGGTACATCTACACAATGGAGTACTATGTAGCTGCTAGAAAAGATGAAGTCATGAAATTTACATATAAGTGGTACTACAGGGATAGTATCATGCTAAGAGAAATGAGTCAGAAAGAGAGGGACAGACATAGAAAGATTGCATTCATCTGGAGAACATAAGTAACAAAATAGGAGACTAACACCAAAGAGTGGCCAAGATTAGTACCAGGAGGTTTGCTCCATGGCTTGGAGGCCAGCCACACATGCTAGGGGACAAGGAAGCTCAGATAGAGAAGGGAGCACCAAATAAAGGGTGTTGGGAGGATACTCCCAGGATGGGAGAAGCAGGCTGAAAGTAGACTATAGACCAAACAGGATTGCCACTCAATGCCTCTTATGCAAACCACAACACCCAAATGCGGCCGCGCAGTTCCGGGAGTTGGTTTTTATAGTCTCTGAGTCTTGGCCGTTGATGAGATTACACGGTGCCAGGGGGCCAGTTGGTGGGTGTGACCCCCGCCTACTGGAATTCGGAGGATCTGGGTGGAGGATGCTCAGCTCCGATCCGAGTAGGCCTGGAGATCTCAGCCCCGGGTCCCGCATGCCTTTGTTCCTCTGCCGGTACCTTCAGGTGTGCGGAGAATATTGATGTTGATTAAGGAAAATATTTCTGTCGTTTTCTTTTTCAGTAGTATATCTTTCTGGTATTGGTTTTAGAGTAAGATTCACAAAAGCTCTTGGAAGGATTCCTTTTTTTTTTGTTTTTTGGACACACCTAGCTTTGCTCAGGACTCTGTGCTGAAGGATCACTCCTGACAGACTCTGGGGGACATAGCTGGTGCCAGGGTTTGAACACGTGTCGCCCACATGCAAAGCAAGGGCCTTAGTTGCTATACTATCACTCTGGCCTCAGGTTTTCTACTTTCTCCTGAGTCATTCTTAGACAGATATGCGGTAGGTAAGGCCTTCGGTCACTGTGCACTGATGCCGCTGGACTTCATACTTTCTGCAGTTTTGTGTGCTCTATGTGTTCCATAGTCTCTGTAGTAATGACTTGGATGCAACTCTTCCCAGTGGTCATGGGTCTGGCTGGCATCCAGACAGCTGGCGTTTTCTGTTTCTAGGGTTCTCTGTTGGTCAGCCATGGCCTGGCTCCCTGCAGTGTTCAGGGGACCAGCCTGCAAGCCCCTCTCATACTACCATACAGTGGGAGTGTGCTGGTAAATAACCTGCTCACAGAATGACCAGGAGCATCTCTCCCAGTCCAGAGGCACCTCAAGGACAGGTGTGGCCCAGCTCTCTCCTAGGGTCAGGGGAATTGAATTATTAGATAGCTTTATAGGCCTGGAGAGACGGTGCAACAGAATGGGCGGAATCGGGGGAAACCTGGGCATCGCCCAAAACCAGAGCAAATGGTCCTTAAACAAAAATCAATAAAACGAAACAATTTTATAATTAAATCTGAATCTATTTTAAGGGTTTTTTGCCAAAATAGTAATCAAAAGTTAATAGTGGCATTTATGTGCAGAGTGAAAGTTGTGCTGGTGGTGTGTTTGAGAGCCAGTGAGCCTTAGTAATCAGGCAAAGGTCATATACTATTTTTCATCAACAGGGCTTTCAGCAACTAACCCTGAAGTGATCATTAAGTTGGAGCCTGAAGAAGAACCATGGAAAGGACCCCAGACCGAGCATCTCGGGTCAGTAGTTACATCTGGTGTTGGGAGACTGGAAAGAATGTGTAATGGCTGTTGGTTGAACAGAGGAGCTACTTCTGACCAGAAGTTTTCCAGCTCCAGATCTTATGCCTGTAGTCTGAACATATGTGGCTTGAGCATTATTTAGTTTCCATATCTCACTCTTAGCCTGCATACCTCCAACTTTAAAATGTTTTTAAATTAATTAATTAATTTTACGTTTTTGGGTCACACCCGGCAATGCTCAGGGGTTATTCCTGGCTCTGCACTCAGGAATTACTACTGTAGATCCTCACGGGACTATCCATATGGTTCAAATCCTGGGATTTGACTTAGGTTGGCCACATGCAAAGCAAATGTCCTACCTGCTGTAGTATCTCTCTGGCTCTATATTTCCAACTTTCATGAGAAACGTATTTTCATAGACAGCCCAAATGCAGTCCATACAAGCCTGCACTTAGAAATTTTTCTGTAGTCATGTTCTTCATATTCTCCTTTCTTTCATGTTATTGACCTTTGTTTTAGACATGTCATAAATGTTGGCTTACTTTTTTTCTATGTTTTTAATTGAGAAGCATTTTTTTTGGTGGAAAGGCAGACAGATGTGCTGAGGGCTTACTCCTGTTTCTGTGCTCAGAGATCACTCTTGGCTGAGTCAGGAGACCATTTGTAGTGCCAGGAATTGAACCTGGGTTGACTATGTGCAAGGCAAGTACCCCACCCATTGTAGTATCACTATGGACAAATTGAAGTTTTACCTATGGTTACTTTCACAGTTCTGTGTTATATAGTAATAAAAGAAGTGTTATACCCAGTAGATTGAATGTTTGCTTTATAAAAGGCCAACCTGGATTAAATCCCTGGTACCCCATATGGTCCACCAAACCTGCCAGGGTTGATCCCTGAGCACCAAGACAGGAATAAGCCCTGACCACTGCTTGGGTATGGCAAAAAAATAGCAGATAAAGTAATGAGACATTTGTGGACATCTATTTTAGTGTAACTGGAAGACAGCCAAAGTTCATGTAGAATATAGGATAAAGGGGGTTTTTTTGTTTCTTCTTATTTTTTGTTCTTTGGGTTACACCCAGTGATACTCAGGGATCTGCACTCAGGAGTTACTCCTGGCATTGCTCAGGTGACCATATGGGATGCTGAGGATCAAACCCAGGCCAGTCACCTGCAAGGCAACACCATACCCACTCTACTATCACTACAGCCCTCGATAAAATTCTTAGTAGTAAATTATTGAGTAAGTACCTGTACTAAGAAGGGGAAATCAAGCATCAACACAGACTCTCTAAAGAGTATCTGGGAAGGTATTTTTAGTAGTAAACATCACCTGAGTTGTAGAACCAAAATCCTTTAGACCAGCGAGAAATAGTTGCACAATCAACTAGTCCCCTATACCTTGTTATAGATTTGAGGAACTGATGATGTCTTATTTAGTTTAGAATTTGTAGACAGGTGATGTTTAGCATAGAGCAGACTAAGCTTTCTGGGGGGAAAAATCCGTAGTGCTTCTAGCGATTCCCTAGGAGAAATGGGGGAATGGGTTACTTGGAAAATCCTTGTTTCTTTGCCTTTTTTTCACTTACCTGAAAGATTGTCCTCACCTACACCCAGTAAGTAGGAGATCCTGAAAAATGATGCCTTCCTGAAAGTGATCATAGAGTATAATTAACTATAATTTTTAGAAAAAGAATAAAGAAAATATATAGGGAAACAAATGATAGATGAAGAAGATCACTGTTGAAATCTGTAACTTGGGCATGGGTAAATAAGCAAAAATCTTTCATATTTTAAAAATAAGAAATGAAAGTGCTGGAGCAAAAGTACAGCAGGTAGGGTGCTTTCATTGTACACAGAAAACTGAGCTTAGGTTCCTGACAACCTGTATGGTTCCCTGAGCCTTTCCAGGTGTGAGTCCCTGAATAGAGAACCAGGAGTAAGTCCTGATCATGACTATATTTGGCACCCCCAAAAAGAAAGAAAGAGAGAGAAAGAGGAAGGAAGGAAGGAAGGAAGGAAGGAAGGAAGGAAGGAAGGAAGGAAGGAAGGAAAAAAGAAAGAAAGAGAGAGAAAGAAAAAGGGGCTGGAGCAATAGCACAGTGGGTAGGGCGCTTGCCTTGCATACAGCCTACTGAGGTTCAAGAAAGAAAGAGAGGAAGGGAAGGGAAGGGAAGGGAAGGGAAGGGAAGGGAAGGGAAGGGAAGGGAAGGGAAGGGAAGGGAAGGGAAGGGAAGGGAAGGGAAGGGAAGGGAAGGGAAGGGAAGGGAAGGGAAGGGAAGGGGAAGGGAAGGGGCTGGAATGATACCACAGCGGGTAGGGCATTTGCTTTGCATGCAGCCTACCCAGGTTCGATTCCCAGCATCCCATATGGTCTGCCAAGCACCACCAGGAGTAATTCTTGAGTGCAGAGCCAGGAGTAACCCCTGAGCATTGCCGGGTTGACCCCAAAAGCGAAAAACAAAAAAAGAAATGGAAAAGGGAAAATAGAGCTCTTAATTTGACTTAGCTTTTGTTGTTGTTGTTGTTGTTGTTATTTATTTGTTTGTTTGGGGAGCCACATCCAGAGGTGTTCAGGGCTTATTCCGGCTCTATATTCATGGGTCAATCCTGTTAGAGTTGGGGAACCATATGGGATTCTAGGGATTCAAGCAGGGTCAGCTGTGTGCAAGGCAAACACCTTACCCACTGTACTATCTTTCTAACCCCTTGCCTTTTATTTTTTTTCGGTGGGGGTGCTTTTTGGGTCATACCCGGCAATGATGCTCAGGGGTTACTCCTGGCTCTGCACTCCAGAATTACTCCTGGCAGTGCTTGGGGGAAAATATTGGATGCTGAGAATTGAACATGGGTCGGCCACATGTAAGACAAATACCCTACCTGCTGTACTATCACTCCAGCCCCTTTTTATTCTTAATAAAATTTGTTGCTATGACTTATACTGGAGAAAAATTCCATCTCATAAAATCAGTACATGTCTATTTTTTAATATCTTTCATTTTTATGACACAAGGGACTTCTTTATAATTGCCGAATAATTCTACAAGATGTCATTGGATATGAATCACACATGTGATTATTTTTATCTCATTATTAGATGTCCAAACTCTGGAAGACTTGACAGGGAGCAACCTGAAAAATCAGGGCAGATGTTTTTTGCAAGTTGCAATCAACAGAATAAAAACAACTTACAAGAGTACTAAAAATTAAAAGTAAAAGTAAAGGCCCTCCCGTTGATCATCGATTTGCTCGAGCGGGCCCAGTAATGTCTCCATTGGAGACTTTGTTTTTACTGTGTCTGGCATATCGAATACTCTCGGTACCTTGCCGGGCTCTCTGAGAGGGGCGGAGGAATCGAACTCGGGTCGGCCATGTTGGCTGCGTGCAAGGCAGACGCCCTACCCGCTGTGCTATCGCTCCAGCCCCTTAGAAAAAATGCATAGTTTGCCTTCGATTTATATTTTTAAAAGGTAAAGGTAAAGGTAAAGGCCCTCCCGTTGATCGTCGATTTGCTCGAGCGGGCCCAGTAACGTCTCCACTGGAGACTTTGTTGTTACTGTGTTTGGCATATCGAGTACTCTCGGTAGCTTGCCGGGCTCTCCGAGAGGGGCGGAGGAATCGAACTCGGGTCGGCCATGTTGGCCGCTTGTAAGGCGAACGCCCTACCGCTGTGCTATCGCTCCAGCCATATTTTTAAACCAGATATAAATAATGAGAATTATTCTGGAACAATGAAGGACATGTATGATGCACATAAAAACATGTTTCTACCTGTTGAACCCGTGGAGAATTCTGAGAGGTGTAAGACAATGGGGAGCTTCTCCATATATTCTGAGCACCTTGTTCTTCATGAGATCAATAATCACTTGCCACAGCCTTTTGAATTTATGGGACAAAGAGAAGGATTCAACAAAGAACAAATACATTTTATAGATCCAAAGACTCTAATGGGGGATATTGCATATAATGGATATTGGAATGACAGTGAAAAAACAGATTTCATTACTCAAGCGAAAATTCACACCAAGGAGAGTCATTTTGTATGTAATAAATGGGGAGACAACTTTTCTAAGAAATCAACACAAATAAATTTTTATGAAAATTTTAAGTATGAGCATCAAATATACAATCAAAATCAGAATATATTTAACAAGAAATTACACCTCACTCAGCTTCAGAGAACTCAGATAGAAGAAACTTCCAAATATAATGAGTATAATAAAACTTCCTATAAAAGCTGTAGTGATATTAAAGATAAAAAAGTACACTCAAATGATAAACCTTATGAGGGTAGAAAAAAAGTGAGTGTACAGAACTGCATACTGGAAAAACATCTGATGAATGTAAGAAATGTAGGGAAACTTTCGTGAAGTCAGACTTTACTCTATGTCAGCCAACTCATACAAGAGAGAAACCATTTGAATGTAAAGAATGTAAGAAAACTTTCTCCTGGAGTTCAGCCCTCACTGTTCATGAACGAATTCACACAGGAGAGAAACCATATAAATGTAATGAATGTAGAAAACTTTTTCCAAGCAGTCGTACCTCACTGATCATCAGAGAATTCATACAGGGGAGAAACCCGATGAATGTAAAAAATGTAGGAAAAGTTTCTCTAGGAAGTCAGAACTCACTGTTCATTAGAGAATTCACACAGGTGAGAGACCCTCTGAGTGTAAAGTGTGTGCCAAAACGTTCTCCTCCATCTCAGCACTCACTGTACATCAAAGAGTTCACACAGGGAGAAACCTTATAAATGTAAAGAATGTAGGAAAACCTTTTCCTGTACGTCGCCATCACTGAATGGTGCAGAATTCACACAGGATATAAACCCTATGAATGTAAAGAATGTAGAAAATCTTTCTCTCGTCTCTCAGCCCTCAATGTTCATCAGAGGACTCACACAGGAGAGAAACTCTTTGAGTGTGAAGAGTGTGGGAAAGCTTTCTCCCTGAAATCACATTTCATTGTACAACAAAGAACTCACACAGGGGAGAAACCCTTTGCATGTCAAGAATGTAACAAAGCTTTCTATAAAAAGTCAGACCTCACTGATCATCAGAGAATTCACACAGGTGAGAAACCAAATGAACCTCAGGAATGTAGAAAAACTTTCTACGAGAAGTCATCCCTCACTGTTCATCAGAGAGTGCACACAGGAGAGAAACAATATGAATGTCAAGAATGTAGGAAAACTTTCTCTTGCAATTCAGCCTTCACTGTTCATAAGAGAATTCACACAGGAGAGAAGCCATTTGGATGTAAATAATGTGGGAAAACTTTCTATAGAAAGTCAATCCTCACTGTACATCAGAGGATTCACACGGGAGAAAAACCCTTTGAATGTAAACAATGTTGGAAAACTTTTCCCTGGAAGTCAGCCCTCACTGATCATCAGAGAATTCATACAGGAGAAAAACTCTATGAGTGTAAAGATTGTAGGAAAATGTTCTCCTGGAAATCAGCCCTCGGTGTTCATCAGAGAATTCACACAGGAGAGAAACTATATGAATGCAAGGAATGTAGGAAATCTTTTTACCGGAAGTCAGTCCTCATTGTACATCAGAGAGTTCATACAGGGAAGAAACCATATGAATGTAAGCTATGTAAGGAAACTTTTAGTCGGAAATCAGACCTCTTTACACATGAGCAAGCGCACAGTAATAATTTATGACTTAAAAATGTATGAAATCATTTTCTAAGCAGTTCTCATTTTTCACCAGGTAACTCACAAGGAAGCAAAATTGAAATAAGTGGCAAAAAACTTCTAGAAATTGTGTTTCATTGTCTCTCAGAAGTTCAAATTGTTGAGAACACGAATGTAGGGAATGGAAGAAACTTTGTAAGAAAGACACTTCTGTCACAACTCTACAGAATTGCCAGATGTAACCCAAATCAAAAAGAACAAAGAGAGATGACTGAACTTTGAATTGACATCTCTTCTTTTGCTGTTTGGTTTTGTTCTGTTTTTTGCCACATCCAGTGGTGCTCAGGGCTTACTCCTATCTCTGTGCTCTGGAATTATTCCTGGCAGGCTTGGGAGATCATACGGGGTACCTGAGATTGAATCTGGGTTGGCTGTGTGCAAAGGAAATGCCCTATACACTCTGATATCACTCTGCCCCTTCAATTGACAGCTCTTTGTTTTATTTTGGGGCTACACCAGGCAGTGCTCAGGGGTACCTCCTGACTCTGTGCTCAGGAATCATTCCTGGTGGTGCTCAGGGATCAACTGGGGTGCCAGAGATTGAACTCGGGTTGACCACCTGCAAGGCAAATGCCCCAGCTGCTGAAGTATCTCCAAGAGTTGACAGCTCTTAATAGCAAACTATCCTGGACAAAAGAATCTTACCTGATGCCCTGTGTTGTTGAGTTTGGTCTATAGATCTGTGAGACAGATTACGGCCATCCTAACGGCTAGCTCATTCAAGTTGAGAGTGCAAGAAGTTCATTGTTTCCACCTAATTGGGGAGAACAGTTTATTACAAAAGGACTCATGAATTTTACATGATGTCCTGCCTCATAAAACCTGAAGACAAAGGCTTGTGAACCAAAAGATGCAACTGAACAACAGAAAGCTCAATCCAAAAACGACCTTGCTCACTACTCCAGGGATAGTTCATCTTTGACAGTGCCTCAAAATACTAAGTTAAGGTAATTAAATAACCTTCAATTATTGAAGGCATAAGTAGATATTTGTAAACCAGCTGTCTGCCTTATTCCTGAGAGCCAGTTGGGTACTATCTGTCCTCATATAAGATGTGGGGTGTCAAAGCAAGTATTATTCACTCCAGAAAATGAAGTTCTGAAACATTGTTGATATGTTGCAGAATCATCGAATTCTGTTAATGGGGTGGAGGGTGGAGAGAGGTGGGAATGAGAAGAATTTTGTGATCAAATTATATGAAATACCAGAATAGACAAAATGGAAAAGAGGTTTCCAAGGGTTTGGGGTAAGAAAAACTGGATGCAGTTTCTTTGTGAATAGTCTTTGAAGTTAGTGACAATGTTTGCACTAATATTTTTAATGTAATGCCACTGATTGTTGGGCTGGAGCGATAGCACAGCGGGTAGGGCGTTTGCCTTGCACTCGGCCAACTTGGCTGATCTGATTTTGATTCCTCTGCCCCTCTTGGAAAGCCTGGCAAACTACCAAGAGTATCTTGCCCACACGGCAAAGCTTGGCAAGCTACCCGTGATGTATTCGATATGCCAAACACAGCAACAAGTCTCACAATAGAGATGTTACTGGGACCACTTGAACAAATCAATGGACAACAGGAGGACAGTGCAGTGCTACAGTGCCACTAATTGTACACTTAAAGACATTTTAAACAGCAGATTATGCTATCATGTATGGATTTATATATTTTGGTTTTTGGGCCAGGTCCAGCGGTACTCAGGGCTTACTCCTGACCCTGTGCTTAAGGAATTACTTCTAGACGTGCTATGGGGTGACACAGTATTGAGGATTGAACCTGTGTCAGACATTGCTAAGCAAGTGCCTTATTCCCTGGACTATTTATCTGCCCCCTGAACCCCACCTCAAACATGTGTGCACACGTGCACGCACACACACATACAAATTTAGACCCCAAAAAACTTATCTAGGGGATGAGAATGTCTACCTATTACCTATTACAGACCAAATGTTTCTATCCTCTTGGTTTTTATGCTGAAGCACTTAACCCTGCAATGTAATAGTTTGGGGAGTTGGAACCTTTGGAAAATATGTTTAGACGAGTTCACAAATGGGCCACATGACAGGTTAGAGCCCACTGAAGGGAAGAAATGACCAGAATTCTGCCTTCTACCACATGAAGTCATGGCCAAACTGATCTTCAGGCTAGTGTTCAGGCTTTGAACAATCTGGAAGACATGTTATTTTAGTTACTGGTTCAATGGTATTTTGTTAGGTCTAACATGACTGGGAGAGCAGGCAGCCTCTTAGAGCTAAGATGAGGTCACAGGTCAAATTTCTGCCCTAATAGTTGTAGAGACAGGCAGGAAGATGTTCTGAAACAGGACCCATCCCACAGTGAGCTATATGCATAATACTCTAACTGCAAATTCTTCTAGGGGTGGCTTGAATAGATTTCTGAGTTACAAACTCCAGGGGGTGGTGGGTCAGTCTCAAAGGGCCAATCCGACTTCATGCCCTCCTCTAGGTACTCATTCCTTTTTCAGGTAGCACAAGAGAGCAATCGTTTGAAAATGTGCTCAGAGAGCTTATTTTTGTGTTTGGGGGCCACACTTCACAGTGTTCAGGACTTACCCCTTGCTCTGTGTTCAGAGGTCACCCTGGCTGGCGCACTGTGGGACCCATCCAAAGAGCCTGCAGACTGACCCCTGCTTGGTAACAGTCCTCCCCCAACCAGGATCCAAAGTGAGTGTTAATGGTTTTTCACAGGTGCCTGACGCAGGTCTCGGAAAAGATAACCCATCATCTATGTGTATTGTTTACAGTGTGATTTTTTTTGTCTTTTTGGGTCATACCTGGTGATGCTCAGGGTTACTCCTGGCTCTGCACTCAGGAATTACTCCTGGTAGTGCTCAGGGGACCATATGGGATGTGAGTGATCAAACCCAGGTTTGTAAGGCATATACAAAGTTCATAGCAAGACATACGCCCTCCATGCTATACAATCACTTCGGCCCAATGTGAATATTTTTCCCAACGCTATTTGTTCAATCTCAATAGATGTATGTGGAACACATCTTTCTCCTTATATTAAGGTTTTTTAAATTAGGAGCTTTGTATATTTTATATAAGATAAACTAATGATTCATTGAAGGATTTCAATAATCTCAAACACACCCTTTTCAACTTAATACTTTATATTGATAACATACTTTTTAAATTTTTATTTTCCTTATTTTCTTTTGGAGTCACACCTGACAGTGCTCAGGGCTTTTTTTTTTTTTTTTTGCTTTTTGGGTCACACCCGGTGATGCACTGGGATTACTCCTTGCTCTGCACTCAGGAGTTATTCCTGGCAGTGCTCAGGGGACCATATGGAATGCTGGGAATCGAACTCAGGTCAGCCGCGTGCAAGGGAAATGCCCTATCCGCTGTGCTATCTCTCCGGCCCCACAGGGCTTATTTTTGATTCTGGTTAGAGGTAATTTCTGGCAGAAGTCAGGGACCGTATGTGGTATCGGGAATTGGGCAACAGGGTTGGCTGCCTAAGGTAAGTGCCTACCTCACTGTACTAGCTCTCTGGACCAGATAACATTTATTTTTATAAAATCCAGAATTATGTGCTCAAAATTTTAATAGTATTACTTTTTCTGTTATTACATAAAGCTGTAACATCTTTATTAAATTATAACATATAGTAAAAGGTTCCCTGGGCCAAAGGTACATATTTGTAGCATTGTATATACTAAAATATCTCTCCATAAAATGCTGAATAAAATGTAAGTTAGAAGTGGGGTGCTGTCTTCAGCAAATAGAATTCATAATGCTCACAGGTGATACCCTGAATTCAAGGTCATTGTAAGAAAATTGTGGAATCTGGGGCTGGAGTGATAGCACAGCGGGTAGGGTTCTTGCCTTGCACGTGGCTGACCCGGGTTCAATTCCCAGCATCCCATATGGTCCCCTGAGCACCGCCAGCGGTAATTCCTGAGTGCAGAGCCAGTAGTAACCCCTGTGCATCACCAGGTGTGACCCAAAAAGCCAAAAAAAAGGAAAAAAAGGAAATTGTGGAATCAGAGTAGGGCTCACTCCTTGCATGCAGCCAACCCAGGTTTGATCATCAGCATCCCAGATGATCTCTTGAGCCTGCTGCCAGAAATAATCCCTGATTGCAGAGGCAGGAATAAGTCTTGAGCACAGTCATGTATGATCAAAACAAAAAACAAAGATGTCTGTCATATATGCACTTTCTAATTTAAAAGTTAATAGGGACCTGCAAAGGTAATACAGTAAGGGGTTTACCTTGAACTTGACTGACCTGGGTTCAATCCCCTGCAATAACCACATGGTCACTCTTACAGCAAGAGTGATTTCTAAATTCAGAGTCAGATATAAGCATTGAGCACCACACTGGATGTGACCCCAAAAACATACAAACAAAAAAGTTAATAAAGGTTGCTTTTCTACAAATGTGATCAAGATGGCACAATTTCAAAGTGTCGAGTGTTGTCTGCATTTTTTTGTATTATGAAACGACTTCTCAGGGACAATCCATGCACTTTATCATAATCAGAATATGTAGTTCTGTTATAATGGCTGTATTTCCATCGTCATATTCTTTACTGGGAATGTAAATTTTATAATATGTACATTGGAGATAAAAAATAAACTTGCTTCCAGGAGCCAGAGAAGTTAATAGGTTAGAGGGCATGTTTTAAATGCTGCAGCCTGAGTAGGATCTCTGGCCTCTGTGTATGAGGGTCAGTGGGTGTGGCCCCGTAACCCAATCAAGTCAAACAGATGGATGAGTAGCCTTCCCACTAAAGCCAATCTAGGGAATTAGATGAGCTACAAGAATAAAAAGGGACATGGGGTGATCAAAATCAAACTCGGTCAGCCTAGTGCAAGACAAGCTCCCTACACATACTATGGCGAAGGCCCCTCGACTTCTTTTCTTGATTGCTGGGGATCCAACCCAGGTCTCATACATGGCACAAGCTTTTCTGCTGAGCCATAAACCTTTTCAGGCATACTGTTGCGGAAATTCCCACCAAATGACAGCGAAGAACCAAGCAACACGCCTTGAGAAGAGGAAAAACACTGATATAGCACGCTCGTGGACCCAGCAGAGAGTGTGCTCCAAAATAACTGGGTCAGAACAAAAGCAAAAAGCCCCATTTTTATAGAATATGTGATGGGGGCCGAGGTATTTGCAGGCAGCTGGGGGACAGCACAGAAGCAGAAATGCCCAAGCATGCTCTTTTGCAAAGCAGGTTCTGGAATGGTCAGGAACGGCAGCGTATCTGGAAGACGTTCCCGGATTAGCAGGGAGTCCAGGGATAGACAGCGGGACTAGGACCACCTCAAGGACACCCCGAGTGCAGTCCACGACTGGTCATGGCTCCCGACTCCCGCTGTTGGTCTGCGTGAAGTCAGCCTGTGTGGAATGCGGCTGCTGTCCGCGTTACAACCGAGCCGAGTGTGTCGGATCGCCTGCCCCTGCCACAAAGCCGGAAGAGGGCCTAGGAGCCGGGACTGGACGGCCTCGAGGCTGGGGCCACGCCCACAGGCCACGCCCTCCCCGGTAACCCGGCAACAGCGCCCGCGGGGCCGGAAGTGCCCTGTCCCGGAAGGGGCGGGGCCGGCGACCCCGGCGGGAAGCCGCCGGCGCTCGGGGGCTGCCGCGGGTTCCGTGCGCTTCTGCGGCGCGGGTGAGGGGGCGGGGCTGCCGGGCCGGGGCGGCCGGGTGGGCGCGCGCCCGGCGCTCGGGGCCGGGCCGTGCCCGCGGGGGCCGCCAGGGCCCGGAGGGGCGTGCGTGCCGGGCTCCCGCGGCCGGCGGGGGCGCCGGGTGCGTGCGCGCGGGGCTGCGGCAGGACCTCGGGCCGGAGTCCGCGGCGAGGTCCCGGGCGCCCGAGGGAGTGGCGTGCGGGCAGGTTCCCTGTAGCCCCGAGGCCGCGGCCGGGAGCCCCCGCCGGAGCAGCGCGCCGGGCAGGGTCGCCGCGAGGGGCGGCGGTGGGCGTGGCCCAGGGCAGTGCCGGTGGCGTCTGTCCGAGCAGCGGCCCCCGCGGGGGCTGCCGCGGGACCTGTGAGCTCGCAGGGGGTCGCCGTGGGGTCCGCGCGGGTCCGCGGTCCTCGTTCTCACCGGGCGTGGGAGCGAGAAGATCTGCGGCTGATGGGCTGTCCTTTGGCCTCTTGGAGACCCCGGAAAGGCGCCTGTGGGTGTTTGCGTGTCGGTTACTGTGACCTGACTCCCAAGGGTGGGGTGTGGGGACGGGCCCCTTCTCCAGAACGACCGGCTTGCTGTTTCCTGGCACCCTTGCCCCGCCCTCTCGTGGGCAGGGCTTAGCCCTTGGGCCCGGCCTCTGCATGGACGCAGTATGCGAGTCCAAGGGTTCCTTCGTTGCGAGGGCGGGCAGTGGCTGCCCGATGCTTGCGGCCAGCCCTCTTCCCCTCCTTAGAAAAGCACTCGCTCCTGGACCCTGCGGCCCCAAATTCCCGGCCGCCGATAACTCATACATGGCAGCACCCATACTCCACAAGCACTACGCCAGATTTGATTGGATTTAAAGTAGGAGGCAACAAATCTTAGAGGGAAATATTTTTTTTAACACACACACACAGAAGCACACAAGACTCAACCTTTAACATGTTACTGATCTCTTATAGACCCTGGGTGAAATACAATCTTCACACTCTTTCCGCTAAAGAAACTTTCATAGCATTTTCAGCAGTTTTTCATAACAATACAAAATAGATTATTTCACTTCTGCTTTGGAGCAGGGCTTGGGGTTCAGGATGGAAACGTCCAAAATATGGTGGTGGGAAGAAGTAATGGTGGTGGGATTGGTGTTCAAATATGAAATGTAATCAAATGTTGTGAACTAATTTATAAAATAAAAATAATAAAAAGAAAAGCACTCCCTGGTAAACTTGAAGACTTGAGGAGCTACATTGTCCCTCATAACTTTCTCCCCTACAATTGAATGGGGACTAATTGTAAAGCTCTTCAAATGCCAGGAAGATGGTTTAGGGGTGGACCATAGCACAGAAGCCCGGAGTTCAGCCCTCAGTGTCATGGGCACCCCTTAGCACTAGGCCTCCAGACAAACAAAACCTGTTTTTTAGTATTAGTTTTGGGGGCCACATCCAGTGGTGCTCAGGACTTACTCCTGGTTCTGCTCAGAGATCACGTCTTGCCAACTCGGTGGCCCACGGGGGTGGGGGTGGGGGTGCCAGGATCCATGCTGGGTCAGTCACATGAAGGCAAGCACCTTTACTCTTGTACTGATTGAAAGGTAGCCCAACTCATGCCCCTTTTTTGCTTCCAAGTGAGGCAAGCACATTCTGGTATTTATCTCAGTAGTGTGTAAGATTTCTTGAGTTTATCTATAGAGGCTGTTTCAATCTAGGATGCTGTCACTTCTGTGTAGGTGACCCTAAGAATTCTGGTCATTTGTGGGTGATTGTGTCCTTTTCATTTCCCCAGGATTTCTTTCTGAAGAAACTAACTTTCTTAAGAGGAGATCGAAGTCAAAGGATGGTGAATCATAGTTTGACAAATTGTTCTCAGGTACGAAGTATGCCTTCTAAAAAATAACGTTCTAGTATTTCTATGTATATATTCATCTCGTTAGATGTCTCCAGATTTTTTTTTTCTTTTTGGGTCACACCTGGCGATGCACAGGGGTTACTCCTGGCTCTGCACTCAGGAATTACCCCTGGCGGTGCTCAGGGGACCATATGGGATGCTGGGAATCAAACCTGGGTGGGCCGCGTGCAAGGCAAATGCCCTACCCGCTGTGCTATTGCTCCAGGCCCTCCAGAATTATTTTTAAAATAATAGATCCACTCAGAGTCCATGTTGAAGTTCCTTACAATGTGAATCTTTTCATGAAGAGAAATTGTACTTAATAACCTTGGTATTTTAATACTTACCACTTAACTACTCTCTTTCATAATGGCAACCTCCTATTTTTTTTTTAATGTTGGATGCTAGGATATTGTAGGAAAATAAAATAATGTATTTCTTGAAGAGTCATTTTCCTCGATTAATTTCTACTCTATGTAATTTATTTAAAACTGTGCTATATCAGACCATTATTCTTTTAGGCAGATGACAAGAGCTGGTGAGACTTTTCATTGGGTGCCCATTCTCATTGTTCAGTGAACATGGGTAAGATGTTGCTTGACTCAGGTCAGCATGTATGTGATGTCCTAGGACCTGGTGACCTTTCATGATGTCACTGTGAGCTTTAACCAAGAAGAATGGAATTTGCTGAACTCCTCTCAGCGAAACCTCTGCAGAGATGTCATGCTGGAGAATTACCAGAACCTGATGGCAATAGGTAAGGATGTCACTGTTCCCGCAGCCTCTTGTGGACGTGGATGGACTTGCTGTGCTCGTGGATAGGTGTTGGCTGATCTCTGTGGAAACTTTCAGAGATTCCTCTCTACATGGCCTGCCATGCCATGCCTGGTAAAATTCTTGGAATTGGGGATGGAGATGTACAGTGCTTAGGGTACAACCTGAGTTCCCCAGTTCCTTATCCCACCCCATAAGCATAACCAGGTGCAATCTTGGGGGCCCCTGAATTTTGCTCGATGTGGCCCTGGAGACCCACGAGCAATGCTGGGGTGGCCCTGGTTCCTGGTACCAGAGGGCCCAAGCAGTGAACTGCTAGCCTGTCCTGCTAAGTATCGTCCGAATAGCCTCCAGGATCCTTGAGCTGAAAACTTGAGAGGCCCAGGACTAGAGGATATTACAATGGGGAGGGCACACAGCCGACCCAGTTGTTTTTTATTTTGGGTCACACCCAGTGATGCTCAGGGGTTACTCCTGGCTCTGCACTCAAGAATCACTCCTGGAATAGCACAGCGGGTGGGGCGTTTGCCTTGCATGCGGCCAACCCGGGTTCGATTCCCAGCATCCCATATAGTCCCCTGAGCACCGCCAGGAGTAATTCCTGAGTGCAGAGCCAGGAGTAACCCCTGTGCATCATCGCCAGGTGTGACCCAAAAAGTAAAAAAAATTACTCCTAGGGGTTTTGGGGGGATCATATGGGATGCAAGGGATCGAACCTGGATTGGCCGCTGCAAGGCAAAAGCCATCCCAACTGTACTGTTACCCCGGCTGCTGACCCAGTTTTGACTCCTGGCATTCTGGGCCCCCTCAGCCCTAACCATCTTGGGCCTGGTCTCCAGTCTGGGGCTGCTGCCAAGGCTGACCTCGTTGTCCAAACTGTGGCTGCAGCTTTCATCTCCCTGCTCTCTTGGTGATGAGGTGAGGCAGTTGCACCAGCAGCTTGGTTTCTGATTCTGCTTTGAGGTGGTGGTTTCCTCAGGTGGTTTATTCTGGTTCTTGCCTGTCTTTTCTGTTGGTTCTTGTGATGATTTTTATTCAGAATCTTTCTACTTCCTTTCCCTAATCCCATTCTTTTTGCCCACCAGGTTTAATTTTTATTACAGAATCCATTTGGAAAGTAAATAAATGTAGACAGTTCTCTGAGCTAATGTTCTGACATGGCCATACTCCTTACTTTGTCTTTTCTTTTTGGTTATATGGAATTTGGAGACAGCAAATACACCATTTTTGTGAAGTGACTTTGCTGCAGTATTTGGTGACCTTAAGGGTCACCAAGTGTGGCAGGTCGTATGCTTTAGTGCTTGGCTCAGCATTGTGCTGGAAGCTACCAGTGCTCCCATGTTGGTGCTCAGGGTCCACCAGAGCCAAGTCTTGTGGTACTCTGGGGACCCTGTGGTAATAGGGATGATACAGTTGGTTTCTTTTGTTGTTGTTTTTTTTTTTAATGTAGGAGTTCTGCTATTTATTCAGCCACTGATTAAGCTGATTCAATGGGGCATGAATTCCACATTACATTTTTTTTTATAATTTTATTTATTGAATCACCATGAGAGCAGTTACAAAGCTTTCGGGTCTAAGTCTCAGTCATATAAGGAAACACCCGTACCTTCACTAGTGCCCATTCTCCACCCCCAACAACCCCAGTATACCCCCATCCCACACTCTTCCCCTACCTGTGGGGCAGATGATTTCCACATTACACTCTCTCTCTACTTTGATCACATTCAATATTTCGACACCAGACCCACCATTATTATTAGAGATTTTACCCCAACACTCAGATCTGCTGAAAAGGCAACAGTAAACAATTTGTGTTCTATTGCTGGTTATGAATAACATATGATGTTGCGTGGCTGCAGTAGGGCCATGTGATTTTGAAATTCTGAAATTTTAACACTTAAATCTGGAGGAAGGGGCTGGAGAGATAGCACAGCGGGTAGGGCGTTTGCCTTGCACACGGCTGACCTGGGTTCGATTCCCAGCATCCCATATGGTCCCCTGAGCACTGCCAGGGGTAACTCCTGAGTGCAGAGCCAGGAGTAACCCCCGTGCATTGCCGGGTGTGACCCAAAAAGAAAAAAAATCTGGAGGGATTTCTGCCAAAAGCCACTGGGTTTCAAGATTTGCTCCTGAGTCTCTGGGATCATGGCCATTGAGCAACTTGATCAGGAGCCAGAGAGGCCATTTGTGGGCGATGATTTGGGGTCTCGTTGGGGTGGGGAGGACAGGCCCGACTCCACCCCCATCCTGTGAGGCCCAACAAGTTTCGTCACTTTGGGCTCAGACCTGACTGTCCAATGTCCTCTTGAGGATGATGGCCATCAAGCTGCCAAGGGGGATCAGGTGGAGGGACAACACCCTTTCCCCCCGGGGTGGTCCGACAACAGTAACCTACTGCGTGGTCCAGACGCACTTCTGCCAAAAGCCGCTGGGTTTCGAGATTTGTTCTGAGTCTCTGGGATCATGGCTATTAAGCAGCTTGATCAGGAGCCAGAGAGGCTGTTCGTGGGCGATGACTTGGGGTCTCGTTGGGGTGGGGGGGACAGGCCCGGCTCCATTCCCCCCCCCCATCTCGCAAGGCCCTGCGTGTCTTGTCACTGGGGGCCCAAACCTGACTGTCCAGTGGCCTCTGAAGGATGGCGGCCACTGGGCCACCGGGGGGAACAGGCCAAGACACGAAACCTATTCCCACCTGGGTTGGCCCAGCACTGGTAACCTACTGCAGGGACCAGACGCATTTCTGTCAAAAGCCGCTGGGTTTCAAGATTTGTTTCTGAGTCTCTGGGATCATGGCCGTTAAGCAGTTTGATCAGGAACCAGAGAGGCCATGCCTCCAATTATATAGCTGAGCCAGAGGTGGTTTGTGGGTGTATTTCCCACATACCTAATTTTTGGCCGTTTACTTTCTTGGTAAACTTTGCCCCAAGTTTTTGGGGTCTGGCCAAAGGCACAGCAGCAATTTTGGGGTATCTGAAGGTGCCATTAGGCTGCTGATGCACTCGCCTCACAGGTACAGACTGACTCTGCATTACTTTTTTTTTTTTTGGCTTTTTGGGTCATACCTGGCGAGGCACAGGGGTTACTCCTGGCTCTGCACTCAGGAATTACCCCTGGCGGTGCTCAGGGGACCATATGGGAACCGAACCTGGGTTGGCCGCATGCAAGGCAAACGCCCTACCTGCTGTGCTATCACTCCAGCCCCTCCACATTACTTTTTAAAAAATTTTTTTAAATTGAATATCCATGAGATAGACCATTACAAAACTGTTGATAATTGGGTTTCAGTCATACAGTGATCCAGCACCCATCCCTCCACCAGTGTACATTTCCCACCACCAGTGTCCTGTTTCCCTTCCACCATCCTCTAACACCCCATCCCCCCATCCCCAGTCATCCACTATGAGAGGCACTTTCCTTCTTGCTCAGTCTCTCCTTTTCCTTTTATGCATTATGGTTGATAGTAGTTTTTTGATTGGGCCCCTTAAATATGAAAAGCATGCACTCCTTTGATTTATCAACTCTGGATCTTTACTGTTTTTTGTGGTTTAATTTATTATTACTATTTTGGTAAAATAAGAAATTTTTTATTGAAATTTATTTAGAAGGATAAGAGGGGATAGAGAGGAAGAAGTACATGTTGAAGAGAGAACACAGCCTTCTCTAGAGTGGAAATAGGCAAAGAAACAGCAAGGCAAATGAGACATGTTCAAAGGAGAATATGGTCTTGAGAGCAAGATTAATAACTTCCTGGGTTTTAAGCTACTGAACTACATTTCCTTCTGCAAATTCTTATATCTCATTTTATTTTTTTATTATAGAATGGGAGCTGCAACAACTTAACCAAAAAGACATGGCATTTCAGCAGCTTAATTTTGGGTACGAAACCTCGAAGATAGAGACAGTAAGATCAGTAAGTTTGAAAATAGTAGTTCTTACTTATACCACATTACTGAGATCTGGCAGGAGCCACAGTACAGCAAGTAGGGCGCTTGCCAGCCCAGATTTGATCCCCAGCACTGCACTGACAGAAGTGATCCTGAGTGCAGAGCCAGGAGCAAGTCCTGAACACTGCAAGGTGTGGCACCAAAGCTAAACAAACCAAGCAAAACAAAAACCCTTGACATTTTTGTTAGAACCACGACTGATGTCATTTCCTAAGTGGTACAAAATCATTGACAGAGTCTGAATTTGTGGTTTTCCTAAATCTACCTTAAAATTTGAGCTTTAGAATTCTCAGAGGGAATTGTTCCCACATGGGTATCTGACACCGAGTTCTTTAAAAGAATTTCTTGACGTGGTGGATGAAGATTGTGCTTCATTCTGACAGCAGAATTCCACCATTCAACTTGAAAGAGATCCATAGGATAGAAATTGTGTAAATGTAGAAATGGTGGAAATCATAGTACTCAGTGTTGTTTCTGTATTAAGATGAACATTGTCAATAATCTGAGAAATACCTAATAATGATTTGTATATTATCCAGCAGGAAAGAATCCAAAATGACTGGGATGACTATGATTGTGAAAACTGTGGAAAAGACTCCAGTGGCCATTCACGCCCTAGTACACATAAGAATCCTCAAAGTGGAGGGACTTCTTCCGAGTATAAGCAGTACAGAAAGGGCTTCTTCCCTCTGAAGAGAACATCCTCTGCAGAGACAAACTTCGCTGAGCCTCTTAAACTTACTGAACATAAAAAAACACACATAAGAAGGATTCCCTGTGGTGAAGAATGTGGGAATTCGTTGACAAGTTTCTCAAATCTTCATGCTTATACTACAATTGACACAGAGAGAAATGCTTACAAATGTCAGAAACGTGGAATAGGTTTTCAGTGTTCTGCTCTCCTTAAACGTCACGTACAGACACACACTTGGGAAGAATTCCATGAATCTGATAAATGCAGGCAGTCCATCACTCAAGTCTCAGAACTTATCCACCATCCAAATACCCACAGTGGAGAAAACCCCCGTGAATGTGAGAAATGTGGGGAAGCCTTCACTAAGCCTTCAGTCCTTACCAAACATCTGAAAACCCATGTTGGAGAGAAACCTTATGTATGTAAGGAATGCGGGAAGGCTTTTACTAAGCCTTCAGTCCTTACCAAACATCTGAAAACTCACACTGGAGAGAAACCTTATGTGTGTAAGGAATGTGGGAAGGCCTTCACGCAATCCTCACACCTTACTGAGCACACAAAAATTCACACTGGAGTAAAGCCTTATAAATGTGACAAATGTGGGAAGGCCTTTGCTGCCTATTCACATCTCACGTATCATTTTCGATACCACACTGGAGATAAGCCTTTCCAATGTAACATATGTGGGAAGACATTTTCCAGTTCTTCATACACTACCATTCACAAGCGCACACACACTGGTGAGAAACCTTATGAATGTAAGAACTGCGGGAAGGCCTTTGCAACTTCTTCACACCTTACTAAACATTATCGATTTCACACTGGAGAGAAATACGAGTGTGACATATGCGGAAAAACATTCGCCAACAGTTCATACATTATCATTCATAAACGTATTCACACTGGAGAGAAACCCTATGTGTGTAAGGAATGTGGGGAAGCCTTTGTTAGTTCTTCGTGTCTTACTAAACATCACAGATCTCACACTGGAGAGAAGTACGAGTGTGACATTTGTGGGAAATCGTTTGCCAATAACTCGTACATTATCGTTCACAAGCGCACTCACACTGGAGAGAAGCCCTACCCGTGTAAGGAGTGTGGGAAAGCCTTCACTCAGTCTTCACGACTCACTGAACATATAAAAATTCACATTGGAGAGAAACCTTATCAGTGTGACAAGTGTGGGAGGTCCTTCGTTACTTCTTCACATCTTACTAAACATTATAGATCGCATACTGGATAGACGTGTTCCCATGAGATATTTATCAAGCCAATATATTGATATTGACAAGTGTACTCACAAGGTAGAGAAAACCTGCGTGCAAGGAATGGGATGAACGTTTGACCAAAATTCAGGCTCTAGTGAACATAATGCAAAGTCACTGGAAAAAAGAAACCTTTTAAGTTTGGGGGTCACACTCTACTCTGCTCAGGGTTTACCCCTGCTCTATCCTCTGGGATTACTCTAGGCAATGTCTGGGGGTCATATCACAGGGATCTAACTAGTCTTGGCCATATGCAAGGCACACCCTGATAGAATATCCCTCCAACCCCAAAAGAAGTCTTGTGGGCACATGATATGTATTTCTGGTTCCTCAAATTGTTCCAAACATCACAGGAAAAAAAAGCAACTGAAGATTTGGCAGTGCCAGCAATAGAAAAACACCTTCATTTTCGCACTTCTTTCAGCAGCTTGTAAATCTCATCCTTAAGAAAAATCCTGTCAGTCTAAGAAAAATGGCAAATTCCTCATAGCTCAATTCACTGGAGGATGTACAATGACCACATTGCATGTAGCTCTATAAATGATAGAAAATTTGGAGAGCCATCAGAACCTACCTAAGATTGAATGATGAAAACAGCTCTTTTTTGAGAGTTTTGAATTTTTTTTTTGGGTTTGGGGGCCATGCCTGCTGGTGCTCAGGGCTTATTCCTGGCTCAGGAATTGTTCCTGGTGGTGCTTGGGGGCTCTGTGACATGCTCAGGAGCAATCCAGTCTGCTGTGTGTAAAGCTCCTTGCTGAACTCTCACGCTGGCCCAGAAGCTTGTAGTTCTTTTTGCAGTGAAATATATGGATTTCAGTATGGGAAATCATTCAGTTGAAAGATGACCTAGTTTCTGCCGTAGCACCGTCCTCCCATTGTTCATCGATTTGTTCGAACAGGCACCAGTATTGTCTCCATTGTGAGACGTGTTACTGTTCTGGGCATATCGAAAATGCCACGGGGAGCTTGCCGGGCTATGCCATGCAGGTGGAATACTCTTGGTAGCTTGCTGGGCTCTCCGAGAGTGACAGAAGAATTAAACCCGAGCCAGCCGCATGCAAGGCAAATGCCCCATCCGCTATGCTAATGCTCTAGCCCATGTGGGAAATTTATCCCACATCATAATGATAATTTTCCACATTAGCAGAAACTAGGTCACTAACAAATGATCATTATTCATTTGTGATCCTGTGAGAGACACAAGTGTTGAGGCATTTTCCACTAGATTGCTCCTCATTCTTGATAAATACTAGATGATTTAGTCAAGAGAAACTGGATGGGGAAATATGGGAAATACGTTAAGCCTGGGAGGAGAGGATCAGGAAAGAAATTGAGGGATGGGGGCATAAGAGACAAAAGGGAGCGGTGGGTGGCAGGGCCCAAGGGGATTCAGGTGCATCAGTAGTGTAGCAGTTGTACAGCTACACCAGCAAAACCCCTGCAACATGGGGTCCAAGCTTCAACAACCAAACTTAGAAATGTGTCTGTGGGGGACTGGAGCAATAGTACAGCGGGTACACTGGGTACACTGGTGGAGGAATCAGCACTGGAACATTGGTGCCTCTAACTTTGTAAATCATGGTGCTTTAATAAAATTTAAAAGTCCGTAACGTTCTCTATAGTTCTCTAGATCTGTGTAAGCAGTTGTGGTCCAAACTGGACCATTTCTCTGCTCCCGTGTGCTTTTCGGCCCAAGATCGGGCCACTATATCCACCTTCAGTCTGCGTGGTGCTGGCCTCCAGAAACCACTGTTTATGCTCTTCCAAACCCTAGATTTCCGGGGCCAGAGTGATAGTTCAGTGGGTAGGGCGTTTATCTTGCACCGGCCTATCCGGGCTCTCTCTTGGGCAACCCATGGCTCCCATTCCTCCCCAGCCCGCCAGGAGTGATCCCTGGGTACAGAACCAGGAGTAGTAAGCTCTGAGCACCGCAGGTGTGACCCAAAACAAAAAAGAAGTTTCTCTGGCGATGCTGCGTGTACTTGTTCTCCCGGTTGTGCATTAAGCCTGGGGGCACAGCACGAGAGTGACTCCTAGTGGTGATGGTGTGACCCTGCAAGAACGGACGACAGCTTTTTTGTTTGGATCATTTGGAGGCCTGAGCGGGTAGGTCGTTTGCCTTGCACGCGGCCGACCGGGCTGGTCCTCGGCATCTCATCCGAGCTCCGAGCACGCAAGGAGTCCTGGCCCGGAGTGACCCAAAAGCCTTTTTTTCTTCGGCTTACACACGATGGTGCTCAGGCTCTGAGCTCAGGGATCTCTCTTAGCAGGCCCGGGACCCCTTGGGAAGCCGGGGATCAAACCCCAGGCTCCTGCCGGCACCATCTTGACGCGCAGAACGCTTCGGACTCGAAGGCTCCTCCTCCCGGAACGCGCCTCGCCAACCCCCCAGTGCGCATGTCTGCTCGGACCCGCCCCCGCGCGCTGCCCAGTCAGAGCTCTCGGCGCCATCTTTGAAGACGGCGGAAAGGTTTTCCCCAACGGCCCTTCGCGCACAGTCCCCCGCGCCACCCTCCAAGAAGGCGGGCGTCTCCCAGAGGCCCGTCCCCGGCGCGTGCTTTCCCGTGCGTGTGTGCGGCTCCCCCTGTGCCGCGCCACACCGAAAGGCAGGCGAGGAAGCCTTGTTCTCCTGTTCTGTATTTCGCTCGACCCTGGCTCGCGCCTGCGCAGCCTCCGGGGACCGCACGGAGCGCCGGGATGGAACCCGGGAGGCCCGCAGGGCGGCCTGTGCCTCCTCCGCACTGTGGGGACGGCCTTTATTTGTTCATTCTTTTTGGGCCCCACCCGGCGATGCTCAGGGGTTCCTCCTGCTCAGGCACTCGGGAGTCACTCCTGGCGGTGCTGGGGGCATATGGGACGCTGGGAATCGAACCCGGGTCGGCCGCGTACAGAGCAAACGCCCTACCCGCTGTGCTGTCGCTCCAGCCCCGAGGGATGCACTTTAAAGTGACCGTTGTTGTTCCGCCCCTGTCGATCGCCGCCACTTCCTTTGCTTGGTCTGCGAGGCCCAGAATCCCGGAGGGGAATGTCAGTTGACCCTGGGCCCGTGTGCGGCAGGCGGGGTGTCACGTGCCTTGGACCCGCGGGGTTGCGCGCACTGGGTCACGTGTGATCCTGCCACAGCTTGGGCGGGGCGGGCAGCCACGTGCCTTGGTACCTGACCGGGTTGTGCCCGCCGGGTAGAAGTGTGCAGAGTCCATTCAACAGGAAATCTTAGTGTTTGGGTCTCCGGAGACCAGACCTATTAAATAGGGCGACGGGTGAGGGTTAGGGATGTGGAGGGCCTAGGTGGGAAGTACTGGTCACGGACGAAAGGGGAAGTGCATTCCTGGACAGTTGCCAAGTTTAGGCTATTTGGTAACGTCATCTCTGTTCTAGGATGGGGCTAATTTTCAAGATAGGATTAGCCTCGGGCAGGTTCCATGGTTAGGATTCTAGAGGTCTTAGCTGTTATCTATTTCGGTACTTTTTCCCGAGTACAAAAGTGCACTTAGAAATCTGGTACTTTTTGGCATCGCCGGCGATCAGGCCTTCAATGAATTACGACGAGGCTTAAAATTGGGCCTAGATCACCTGAGCTCCATGTGGTGCATCTGGGGGCAGGGCAGCAGCAGTCGCATGCCTTAGGCCTGGGGGCAGAGCAGGTGCTGCTGGGTCACGTGGGTCCCCGGTGTAGCACCTGGGCTTCGCGGGCTCTGGTGCCGGTGCTCTAGACCTCCCGCTCATCCTTTTCCTCTGTGCTCTCTCAGCCCTTCTGGTTCTGCGACCCTGAGCCATGAGGAAGGGCCCTCTTTGGCCCCTTTCCTGGGCTTTTTTCCTGTGGGGAAGCCGGTGACTGGAATTAACCCCAGCAGATTGCAATCCGGGCCAGAGAGAATGCGCCTTATGATGGGGTGTGGCTTGTCTTTCTTTAAAAAATGAGTTTTTATTGAAAGAAATTTAGATAAACACGGGTGAGGAGAGAATAGGAGAGAAGGCAGAGGTTGTCCCCTGGAGGCCTCTGCTCCTCTTCGGCCAGGTTAGCCCCACCCCTGGCACTGAGCCGAGCGCCTATTTGAGGAAGACTAGTAGGGGTTTTCTCTTTCCAGGACGTTAATTGTGTTTTCCAGTGTAGCAAATAAGAAATCCTCTACGTTTTCACTTTATTTTTTTAAATTTATTTTAAGTTTACAATAATATATTACACTCACTATCCCAACAGCAATCCCATTATACCTTTCTGATAGATTTTGGAATCCTGTCCGGCGCAGACAGAGGGACAGAGACGAGCAAAGTGAAGGAAATAGTAGTCCGATGCGTTCCTGGGTGAGGTCCACAAACCTCAGGTGAGGCTGGGGTAGAGCCTCGCCCTTGGGGGGGACCAAGTGGGATTTTTAAGTTGTCTTGGGCAGGAAAAGGGAACCAGTACCAGTGGATCCAGTAAACATGGTTTGGCTCCTATTATCTGCAGGAGGGTGGATGGAAGCATGGAATGCAAACTGATGCCTCCTGGCACTAGGTGGGCCATAAGTTTTGTTTTTCGTGCTGGGGTCATGTGATCTCTGGTTCCAGGAATGTTGCTGTCTCATCAGCTGGTCATCATTCTGTCCTGTTGCCATTTTGTCTGAACAAATCTCACATACCAATGGTTTGGGTTATATAAAAGGGGGTAACAAGAAATCTCACTTCTTCAGGTGTGAACAGGATTGAAGATTTTAGGGGGACGGTTCCCTCAGGGGTCAGTGAGGGTTAGTTGGAGACCGGGAATATGGGGTAGAGAAGCAGGTAATTGAAGGTGGTTCTGGAGGTTTCCTGTAACTACACTTGGATGAATTTCAAGAGGCAGGTTGCTAAGATATACAAAGAGACAGATACTAAGCTAAAAGATACTCTTATTCAAATTAACACCTACACCAGTGGGGGTGCAAGATAGACTTTTAGGCTTGTTAATCTCTATTTTAATCAAGCCCATTAAAATACGTTTGTTCACTCTGTAGGACCTTAATTTCTACAGAGGGCAAGTTTCAAAAACAGTTTTCTCTACCCATTCACTTTAAGTTTGCCAGATGGCTTAACAAACCTGACTTGTTCTTTTGTTGTAAACACAGAAAGACTGCCAAACTCTCTTTTTGGGATGTCTTGTTAGGTACTGAGAGGTTCTGGGGGTTGGCAAAAGACAGGATACACACCAATAATGGCATTAGTATTTACCTGTTACCTCAGGGTTACCTAAGCTTACCCATTATGAAGATCAGGTCCCACGATGAGCTGGAGATGGCCTTGGGCCTCTCACTTTCCGAAGGAGGAGGGACACTGGCAGGAGTGTCCCTTCTCCAAGGCTGGGAGAGATCCTCGTTTCCAGGTTTTTCTTGACGCTAAGAGCAAGGCCCAGGCTATAGTCAGTCATTGCAGATCTGCAGATTTCTCATTTTCCATAGCAGAGATAATTTCTGGTCTTTCCTTGAGCTGACCACCTCTAGGGTTCCCCTGGGGTTTGCAGTGTACTAGTTACAGCACCTTCCTGTTCATTTAGACCAATCCCTTTGACTGTTTCCCTGGAAGAGGGCTTTGCAGTCCCTAGCTGATTTTCCTGTCTGCATCAGGGGTAGATCCTATTACAGAGAGGAAAGACTTTTATCTAGATTTATGCAAACCAACACAGTGCCATGAAGTATCAAAAATGTACTGAAGGTGCAAAGAGAGAAAAGCAAATATTTCACTTTACTCACAATGAGATGCAATATACCCATTTGCTGTGGGTCCTAGTCAAAAGCATAAAGATCTGTATAGATAGATTATACAAACATCTTGTCTAACTCATTTAGTTCCATGTTTAAAATCTTGATTTCCCAGTATCTAAGAGCACTATTAAAATGAGTCCAGCATTAAAATCTATATAGATAGAGCATAGAGTTTAACATCCTGTCAAATCCATTTGATCTCATGTTGAAAACCTGGATTTCCAACTGTCTAAAAGCACTGTAAACGAGTCCAGGTCATCTGCCTAATATCCTTTCTGTAGATCTTGCCAAAAGATGCTAGAACAATTCTGCAGATATAATTTGAAATTTCTTATAACATTATAGTTTGATCACAGTTTCTTTCCTTAAAATATAACCTCAAACCTACGCATTTCTTTACATTCTCAAGCCGTCTACACATTCCTTTACATTCATTCTGTCCTGTAACCTTTCATCATTCCATTTCAAAATCAGTTTCACGTTAATAGGATTCCTTTATTTCTCCCATCCATTATTTTTCTTACTTAAAATGTAGTCACATCCTACAGCTTTAATTTCCTTATTTTAGAAAACATGTTGAAAAGTTTTATCTTCAGTGTTTCAATTTCTAGGAAAACAGACATAGAAGGTTAAAAACATTCATGATTACCGTGAAACAATAAGGATTTAACACGTCATAAAGTTCTCTTAAGGTCAAGACTTGATGATAAAGCTTACATGAAAAACATGTAAGTCATATTAATAATAGCATGCATTTTCATGTACTCAACAGGTTAACAACATATTCTGAAAAAATACTGCTTTCATTTATCACATTTTTCACCCAGTTATCCATATTCAGAAGTCACTAAAGTCAAAGCAGCTGTTTCTAGGTGCTTGAATGTAAAATGACTCATTTTTTTTTTTTTTTGCTTTAGTCTGAAGTGCTGAAATTCCAGGAGGAAAGCCTGATATCTTTAAACTCTGATAGGATTAAAGTTTTGTGACCAATTCTAAACTTTAGAAACCCATATTTTAAACTAAACCATTATTCTCTAAACCTGTTTTTTATGTGCCACAATTATTTCAATTCACAAGATTTTCTAGATCAGATGTTCTAATAATCCACTGCAGAAACAGAACAAATATGTATATTCAGTCATACCAGCATGAGGAAACATTTGAACCACATTATGAAACATTAGAAAACCTTCTTTGACTTAATCTCAAAAGTTCCTTGTATGTTACTTATTTGTAAAACAGACAAATTTTTCATTAAAATTGGCTGAGGCTTTTAAGATAAAGCCTTGCATTCTCTGAGCTCTTATATCACTTTGGTTTCAAGCTCTAGTCACACTTTCTAGGTAGTACTGATTCTGAAGCTCAAAAGAATTTCAAGTGTTAATAACCATTTAGCAGTTTTTCCAACAAGAGATTTAGATTGAGAATTTCAATTTTTTTGTAGGTGCAAAATTCTGAGAGGAATCTTCTATTTAAACCTGGTCTAACAAGGTCCAAAAACACCTAAACTTTTTAAATTGCTGGGTTGCATATCATTCTGACCTCTCATGATGATGCAGCTTGCCCAGGTGTAAGGATTTTTATTTCGAATTTCAACCTGCCTCTAACATTCAAGTGTTCCACACACAGAAAAACAGATGAATTGACTATAGACAGAGGAGAGGCACATAAACACACGCAGAAGCACATACATCATAGTTGAAATTGATAATAAAGTGTTTTTGTTTGCATAAAAGCCAGCAAACTAAATAATAGCCAAGTCATTGTCTTTGGAATTCCAATTTCTAGGAAAATACCAATTTTGCTGGGTTTAAACACAAAGGTTACCGTTTTCAGCTTTCCTCATATGTAGCATTTCAATAAATCTTGGAGAGAGAAGGGGTTCTCCAGGTGACTGCGAGGGGGGTCAGATCTGGAATCGAGTCAGTAGCAGAGAGAGTGATAAGGTAATGATGGCTGTGGCGACCACCATGGTGGTGTTAGGAGAGGAGCACAAGGCAAGAGTGAGTGGGGGCCCCAAGAAACTCTGAAGGTGAATAAAGACTCGATAGGTCTGGCTGGGAGGGAGTGAACAGAAGCTCCAGAATGGACAGGGACCCTGTGGGGATGGTTTTTTGGGGTTGCTCCCAGTGGGCACCTAGCAGTGTTGTTACCTGCCAGTGATTCAATCCTGGGTTCCTGCTGGCACTCAGTCTCTGATGGCTCCGGCACTTAATTTTTTCTTTCCAAAATTTTATTTTATTAAAGCACTGTGAATTACAAAGTTATTCATAGTTTTTTTTCTTTTTGGGTCACTCCCGGCGATGCTCAGGGGTTACTCCTGACTCTGCACTCAGGAATTACTCCTTGCGGTGCTGGGGGGACCATATGGGATGCGGGGTATCGAACCCAGGTTGGCCACGTGCAGGGCAAATTCCTTACCTGCTGTGCTATTGCTCCAGTCCCCACAGGCTTTTTTTTTTTTTTTGGTTTTTTTTTTTTTTTTTTTGCTCTTTGGGTCACACCTGGCGATGCACAGGAGTTACTCCTGGCGGTGCTCAGGGGACCATATGGGATGCTGGGAATCAAACCCGGTTGGCCGCGTGCAAGGCAAATGCCCTACTCACTGTGCTATCTCTCCAGCCCCCCATAGTTTGGTTTTTGACATATATTCCATCATCAGTTCCACCACCAGTATCAACTTTCCTCCACCACTGTTCCCAGGTTCCCTCTCCTACACCCAGCCTCAGCCTGCCCTCTTGACAGGCACCTTTTAAGTTTGGTTATTAAAGTTTGGGTCTAGGGTGCTGGAGTGATAGCACAGCGGTAGGGTGTTTGCCTTGCACGCGGGCAACCCGGGTTCGATTCCCAGCATCCCATATGGTCCCTTGAGCACCGCCAGGGCTGATTCCTGAGTGCAGAGCCAGGAGTAACCCCTGTGCATTACCAGGTGTGACCCAAAAAGCCCCAAAAAAAAAGTTTGGGTTTCACAATTTCAATGTTGGTGAATCTGGCTTGGATATTTAGCTCTCCTGTTCCCTAACAACATTGATGGACCTGCATCCCCTTGACTCCTGCCCCCATTGCTTCTCATCTATCTCTTCTCTCCTTCACGCTGTTTCTTTCCTTCTCCTTATACTCTAGGGCCAAGGGTGATCTAGGCAATCCACCTCCCCCCTCCTTTAAAACATTGCATGTCCTCATCCAATTACTCTAATTGTCACAGTTAAGTGATATCCTTCTGTTTGTCCTTTTTCTGGTTTACTTCATTTAACATATCATCTTCCAGTTCCATCCACGTTGCAGCAAATGGCCTGATTTTATAACTCCTTACAGCTGCAGAGCATTCCATTGCGCATATATACCAAATCTTCATGATCCCCTACCTGTTGAACATCTAGGTTCATTCCAGATCTTAGCTGCTATATTGAGAGCTGCAATGAGTACCGTTGTGCAAGCATCCTTTTAAATAAATGTTCTTCTGTCCTGGGGGCACATACCCCCAAATGGAATTCTGACTCATACGCAGTTCTCAGATTACTGAGAACCCTCCATACTGTTTCCCACAGGCAGGACAGTCCCACCAGCAATGGATGGGAGCTCCTTTTCCCCCCCATCTCTCTGCAGCCTAGGGAAATACCTCTGGGAGAAGGTTTTAAATCCAGGGAAGGAAGTTTTCAGATGTTTTGGTGCATTTTGTCCTAGACTAAGACGTTTCACTACTTTGTTTCAAGCACTTGCAAATGGAGTGGTAGATTTGGCCTGCCTACAGGCAAAAGATGCAGCCATTTTGGTCTAAGGTCTAACCGAAATGATGATTGAAATTGTTACTTCCGATGTAAAAACCTGATTTGAAACTGACTCTGTGTTTACTAAGGAAGCAACAAAAGTAGGATGTGTTCTGGTACGAAAGATAGTAACTTGGGGGCTGGAGCAATAGTACAGCGGGTGAAGCATTTGTCTTGCATACAGCTGACCCATACGGTCCCCCGAGCACCAACAGGAGTAATTCCTGAGTGCAAAGCCAGGAGTAAACCCCTTGCATCACTGGGTGTGACCCAAAAAGAAAAAAAAAAGATAGTAACTCCAGGTTATGCCTTTGGAAAGAAATTGAGGGATGATGGCTACATGTGTGCAAAGAAAATGTTTTGTTGAGTCTTTGCACAAAGACAAAGATTGGTTAATTCATGTTTTGCCTTTCAAAATATGTGCTAAAGTCTGTTTCTTTCTTTGTGAGAAAAGCAAGAAATGTGGGATCTATGTTCGAACAAAAGGTCTGTTCTGTTCTGATATGGTTCTGTTCTGATGAGAGCAGAAACTTGAAAGGTGAAGTAGCTGGTTAGTAGCTAGCTTGCAGTTTCTAGCCATTCCCTATTAGAGAGTTCAGATGCTGGCAGGGCTCCTAGTCCCCCTTGGATATGATTACCAAGGGTGGGGATACAGGCAGATTACAGATGTTTTTTGGCAGAATGGCTTCTAATGGAGACCCAAGGACAGGGGGCAAGTTTGCTATTTGGCTATTTTGCTCGTGACTTGGCTGAATTCAGGTCTCACGCTGCCAGAGCATCCACAAGAGTGTGGATCTTCAGGACCAGGAGAAGTGGTAAGCCACCACAGACAGGTTTTTGTTCAGTGCCTGGTAAAGTTAAATGTTTCTGCTTTTAGCCACAGTTTAGTGGTGGCTTCTGGACCCAAGGTAGTTTTGAACCCCACTAGAGAAATGGCTCCTAACAGTGGGGGTACGTGCAGCTCTCAGGTTTCTAAGTTGGGAAGTTCTAATGGGCCTGCTCCAGAGATGGGGCCCGAGGAAGTAGCTCTTGAACTCTCCCAGGTGGTGATTGCTGGCATCAAGTCCAAACTACATCAGGAGAAGCAGGAGTAGAGACTTCCTGCTCAGAGTCATGGGGTTACAAGTTACTGGAACGGGGGCGGGTCTCCCCAAGTGGAAGTGCTAGGATGGGCCCTTGCCAGGCCTCCCAACGACGGAATTGCTTAGAGAGAGAGAGTGCGCACACAGAAGCAGTTCATCCTCACTCACACAAGGTATAGCACTGCGGCTACACAAGTCCAAGAGACTTGGAACCTTGAGCACTGGCAAGGCAAACAATGTATATTCTTTTTTGGCCCATACAACAGGATACAGTTTATCAAATCCAAGGGGGGACACATCTTGTCCTTACTCATGTCAGATATATTTCAGTCCTATTACCAGAGGCATAGCAACGGAGGAGGTACTTCTCATACTCCAAGTCACTCTTACGTGAAGCAACCTCCTGAACAGGTCTTTTCCCACCAGACCTCCCATCTTAGCTTTATTTTCAGGGAAACATTTGTTCTGAGGCAATGACCTTGGTGTCATCTTGAGCCTAAGGGAAGGCTGGAGGAGCTGTTTAGTTTTTATTTATTTGTTTATTTATTTTGGTTTTGGGGTCACACCTGGCGATATTCAGGGGTTACTCCTGGCTCTGCACTCAGGAATTACTCCTGGCGGTGCTCAGGGGACCATATGGGATGCTGGGAATTGAACCCGGGTCGGCCGCGTGCAAGGCAGATGCCCTACCTGCTGTGCTGTTGCTCCAGCCCCGCCATTTAGTTTTTAAATGGCTGCACTTATGTTTCAATTCAAAATGGCTTTGCTGCTGCCTCCTGGAAGGACTGTTGGGAAGAGTTTTCTGATCAAGGTGTCGTCTGGGGAATGTGTCTTGAGCACCCAAGCTCAGTTCTGTTCTGTGCATGGCCGCACCCTACACAACCTTTCCTTGAGGGCACAGACTCAGGTTCTCAAAGACAGGGAAACCCAGGCTCTGAGTGCTTTGGGCGCAGGGAGCTCCCAGCAGCTGCAGTGCCCACCAGCTTAGCTTTGTCCCGGGAGGGCAACCCTCAGGTCTGCTCAGGACCGTGGCATTCAGGACAGATGGGGCCTCCCAGCTTCAGTTTAGAGCTCCCAGGTGGAAAGGGAGTTGGCTCAAGTGAACTTTACTAGCAGCACGTCAGGTTTCCTTGGTTACCCAGAGATTTTTTTTCCTGACAGTGGCAGTAAAGGCTTTTTTTTTTTTTTTTTTTTTTTTTTTTAGTATTTGACTTCTATCTCCCATGGAGAGCATCTAGAGGCTCACAGACAAGTGGTTGAATCCGGGATACGAGTTGCTTTTCTGTGCATGGAGTGCACGCAACTGAGCTCTGCACTTAATGGGTATCAGGTCTTGGGGCAGGACAAAGTGAGCAACTTCAGCATCAAAGAGTTGTGTTGACAAGAGTATTTGTACTGGCGAACCAAGCAGAACTGAGTGACGGGGCTCAGCTACCCTGCGTGCCCTCAGTCAGGTCAAAGCTGGGGGAAGTTTTCCCCAGTTTCTAGTTTTTGATTCCCAAATCATCTCCTAGGAACTTGATCAAGATAACAACAGACTCTCAGGCTCTTTCTCAGAACCCATGGTGATATGCCAGGTCCAAGGAAGGTTATGCAAAAGCTCAGGCTGGTACAGTTTGATTTCTGGGAAAGTGAATGCTCCTAGTTCATGAGTTGCTGCCTTTGGAAGAACGGCTGCAGGGCCAGTGGGTACATGGTTATTCTCCCACTCAGCAGTCTCTGACCCAGGAAGCACAGAGACGCCTCATTCATGGGTGCTCACCCACTCAGCCATTACAGAAGCTGAGTCTGGTAAGGAACAGAAGGCATTGTCACCAGGATACTTATGCTTGTGTGTTATGTGGTTACTTCCGATCTCAGGAGAGTGCTCCTAATTCAGGTTGTGAGTCTCAGGCCTAGCCCAGATGAAATACTAAAACTGTCTTACCGGAGAACGCTGGGAAAGGAGCAGAGGACCTTAAGAAGGTATGCAAGGAAAATTGATCTCAGTGGTATCATGCTCCAGACACCTCTGGCTTAGTTTGGGTAATTTAAAAAAAAAATCTGTTGTTCCATCTACCCGGATGGTAGGTTCTTTGTGGAAGAGAGTATACACAGATATGCTGTGGTGACCACCCCCCTATGGTAGAATATGGACCTTTTCCTGCAGGACATTCATTGCAGCTGGCTGAACTCTTAGTTTTCACCAGAGCTCTAGAGCTAAGTGAAGGCAAATCAGCCAATGGATATCCAGACTCTTAAGTCTGCTTTCTTGGTACTGCATGCCCATTTGTAACCCCTTTGCAACCCTCAAATGAAAGGGGTTTTTTGTTTGTTTTGTTTTTGTTTTTTGCTTTTTAGGTCACACCCGGCATTGCACAGGGTTTCCTCCTGGCTCATGCACTCAGAAATTACTCCTGGTGGTGCTCAGGGGACCGTATGGGATGCTGGGAACCAAACCCGGGTCGGCCGCGTGCAGGGCAAATGCCCTAGCCGCTGCGCTATCGCTCCAGCCCTGAAAGGGGGTTTTCTACAGTCAAAGACAGTCCCATTAAGTTTGGACCTCAGATACTCAAATTATTTGATGTGGTGCATCTGCCCATAAGGGTGGCAGTTATGTTTTGCAGAAGCCACCAGTGAGACAACAGTAAGGTGACACTAGGAAACAGGAGGGAAAATCTGGAAGCCAAGAGAGCAGCCACAAGTATGCAACCAAGCTGCCAGAGTCATGGCTCTAGTCCCTAGATACCTGCCCCTCCTACATAGAGGAGGAGAATCCCAGACACTCTGCAGAGGATATACAGAGAAGGAAGGACGGTTTGGAAGAGCGACACACTGCATTTTCCCAACCTCTCCAGACTCAGGTTCAATTCCCGGCACCACATGGGCATTGCCAGGAGTGGCCCCACATCTCCCCTGAAAAGCAGACAGTTGAAGCCACCAGACAACAGCGACGGCACCTTTGTGTGAATGTGGCAGAGGCACACAGTGCGTGGAACTATGCCCAGCAGCACCGTGTGACACCTGAAAACAGCAGGAAAGACCTCCAAGCACTGTTTTAAGTTGCTAAGGAAGCCTTCCCTGCCCTCACTGGGGTCCTTCTTGACAGTGCTTTCCGTTATGAAGTCATCATGAGCTGCGTACCACACAGCCACAGCCACGTGGCAGCTCCACCTGTTCAGCAGAAGGAAGAAAGAGAAGCTCCAAAGCAAAATGAGAAATCAGTAACAAGCCCAGCCAGCTGATCCCACTTGTAAAGATCCACACTGCCAGGGCGAGTGCTTGCTCCGCGTGTGAGGGGCCTAGATTCGATCCAGGTGCACTGAACCGGTGTGGCTCAACAGAAAACAGCATTAGTTCATGTTAAGTGATTTTTGCATTGTTTGTGGGCCACTCCCGGCTCTGTGCAATTCTCCAGCACTGACATGCTGAGTGACTTCACTCCCTATAGCATCTGTGCGTACAAGCAGAAGGGGTGAGTATCTGGATGGAAAGATCATTATGTATTTGTGGTTTTCAAAAATAATCCATTTTGCATGAGTTTTTTGCTTTATTTATGGGTGACCCCTGAAGGTACTCAGGGTTACTCCTGCTGTGCTGCTTGGTACTTACTCCCATTGAGGTGGTACATGGGGGACTCTGTAGGGTGCTGGGGATCAAACTCTGGTTTTCTGCATACAAAGCATGCACTCTAGCTTTTTGATCCATCGCACACCCTTTTGATAAAAACTTGAAGGGGGAAAAATTGAAGGGAAGTGAGAAGGCATTTCTGGCCATCTGATAAGTATTTCTGGACTGTTGAGATATTCGTTCCTAGAGTTCTCTAAAGTGTAGGGGGGGAAATTGCATCTCCATCAATTTTTCCCTTTTAAATAATGGCAGAATCTCCTGCCCCTGAGCCAGGCTGTCTTCACTGGGGCCCCTCGGAGAGGGGCGAGTTGAGTTTCCCTCCCAGCCCCAAGCAGAACACAGCCACAGCCATGCTCAGGGCCACTCTCCACATGCTCGAATAAGCCTCACGCATGAAGGAACCGAAGAGGAACCCAGGTAAGCGGGACCCGTGGCTGAGATCTCCAAGCCTGCTCGGATCGGGACTGGGCCTCCTCCACCCAGGTCCCCAGTTTTCCAGTAGCTTGGGAGTCACACCCACAAACCGCCCCCAGCACCATGTAATCTCATCAGCGGCCAAGATCCAGAGACAATAAAGCTCCCGGAAGAGAGCAACACAGTTTTTCCTGGAGCACGCGGCTGACCAGTTGACCCCAAAGCTTGCATTCGATAGACTGTAAACCTGTAAAAGTGATTAGAGGCCACCCCAAAGGCCTCCATCCCTCTCAGAGAGCCCGGCAAGCTACTGAGAGTATCCCGCCTGCACGACAGAGCTTGATAAGCTACCTGGCATATCCAATATGCCAAAACCAGTAACAATAACAGGCCTCATTCCCCTGACCCAGAAAGAGCCCCCAATACGCCATTGGGCTACACTAGCACGTAACAGGGAAGAATGGAGTCGTTACTGGTGCCCTCTTGAGCAAATCAATGATCAACGGGATGACAAGTGACAAATGAGTTTAAATGATACTTCAAGGGACTGGAGAGATAGCACAGCGGGTAGGGCATTTGCCTTGCACGAGACCAACCTGGGTTCAAATCCCAGCATCCCATATGGTCCTCTGAGCACCTCCAGGAGTGGTTCCTGAGTGCAGAGCCAGGAGTAACCCTTGTGCATTGCAGGGTGTGACCCAAAAAGCAAAAAAATAAAATATTAACTCTAAAATAAAAAGATACTTCAAGGGCCCGGGGAGATACAGCAAGCAAGGTGATCACTCCTGCAAGCTCCTGAAACCATACAGGGAATCAAACCTGGGTCAACAGCATGCATGGCAAGTGCTTAACCTGCTCTACTATCTCTCCGGTAGCAAGAAGTGAAAACTTAATAGAATGGAAATTAATCACGCCTCTGAAAACTTTATTGGAAAGGGAATTTGTACATAATGGAAGGTTAGACCGTGAGTGAATGATCTCTAGCACATGTTATAACATTTAAAACATTCTAATTTGGTATAGTCAATGTTATTATTTTATATATTAAGGTTTTGTCAAGGACTTGTCAAAATCTTGTCCGGAGAAAGGCTGACAATAATAGTTAAGAATTTAATGTAGCCAGAGCAATAGTACAGCAGGTAGGGCAAATTGCCATGCATGCGGCTGGCCTGGGTTCAGTCCCCAGCACCCCATATTGGTCTCCTGAGCACTGGCAGGAGTGGTTGCTGAGGAAGTCTGGAGTAAGCCCTAAACACTGTCAGGTGTGACCCAAAATCCACAACACAAGTAAATCCTAAACCTTTAGCTTGGGGATGAGCGGCTTTGGGGCAGAGGCAAAGCTGCGTTTGAGCAGCCTCTCTGCAGCGTGGTGACCCTGAGTGCCTGATTCCTGATTCCCGGAGGAGGCGGCCTTCTGTGCGGTAATTCTTGCCCCACTGCTTTTCATGGTGAATGCCTCAACACTCACATCCCTGAAGGAACTGGCATTGCACTGACTGTAAGGCAGGCAAAGAGCCACACTGCAGGGAGAGTGTCTGGGTCAAAGTGGGACACTACAGGTGAGCGAATGTGAGGACACCGGCACTGCTGTGTCTCTTGGGAACCCCTGGAGAGAGTGATAATTGGGGAGCTTCTCCTTGTGTCTTCCATTAAAGACTGCTCTGCACTCATAGGAATGAGTCACGTTCTCTGTAGACAGACCTGTCATAAGCACAGCCTTACCAGCTAGGACCATAACATTGCTCCCTTTCGGCATATTGACAAGCAGTCACTCCGCACCCTCGGCATGAGTGGGATCAGAGTTTCAGCCTGGTTTAGTGTCTTGCTTTTCTAAACATTGCTTTGATCCCACGTGGAAAGTTTGAAAGAATGTTATAGCAAGCATGGTTTTACAAAATAACAAAAGGTGGTGTTATTTGGGGGAATTATTTTAAAAAATAAAAGGTGGTCAAGAGCACAGTGGGGAGGGCACTCGCCTTGCATGCAGCCAACCCGGGTTCAATCACTGGCACTCCATGTGGTCTCCCGAGCACTTCCTGGAGTAATAGCTGAGTGCAGCGCCAGGAGTAACCCTGAGCATTGCTGGACACATTTCTCCCCCCCCCCCCCCCCATAAAAAGAAACACAAAGGTGTATGTAGATAGCTCAATTGGAGAAATGTAATGTTTCTGGTATTTCACTCCATCCCCTCCTCTTACTTCCTCATGCTGCATTTTGGGGCCCCCGTTCCTGTGTTTAATCGTATGTATACCAAAGATATGTTCTGAAGTTTTAGACCTTTACGTACGGGAATGGTTGTTGCTGTTTTCTTTAGCTCTATGGGATAGATATTTCTGGGATGGTGTGACTGGCGCGGTGCTCAGGCCTGCCTGCTGTCCTGGGCTGGTTTCCCCAGCAACAATGGATGTCTGGAGCAAGATGTCCACCCCGTGTACTCCTTGACCAGTGCTGCTCAGTGTCTGTGCCCAGGACCCTCTCTGTGTGGTCCGCAGCTTGGATAGTTGGTGGGGGTTCATCTTTACTCGCTGAAAACAGCTCATGCCAAGGTGTCTTTCTAAAAGGGCTGTGTGCGCTTTGGAGGAGGTATTATTCGGGTAGACTCAGTGTTTACTGAAACTTCTAAGGCCAAATAATACTCTGTACAGGCACATGTTGGAGAGAGGTGAAATGTTTGGTTCCTTTGAAGTGATGCAAGTAACAGACAGCAAGTGCCACGGCGGGCTTTGGTTTCTATGTGCCCAGGAAAGCCTATCCACTGGCACAGTCGCTTGAAAGTGTGCATAGCCTAAAACTGGACAACCAGCATACACGTGGTAGCAAGCTACATCCCACCCTACAGAGTCCGCAGGTGCTGTTGGAAAAGTGCCCCCAGCGGCTATGGGCCTTCAGCCTCTAGCAAACAGCATGTGTGGAACAGTGAGGTGGCTGGGAAGACAGGGCGTGCCTCTGTCTCATGCCCGCCCAAGGAGGGCTTTTAGGTGGGTTTCCACCTTGCAGACAGTGCTCCCTCAAGCCCAAGAGGGTCAGCCTTTGTCCCTGCTGTCACTGGCAGATCTTGTGGCATAAAGCACCACCCTGAGGGAGTGTGTGCTCCTGGGAGGAGGGGAGGCCCAGCTCCTCGCCTGTTTGCTGCCAGACAGGCCTTGCCTCATCCTTCCTGTTCTCAGAAAAGGCTCTTGTCCTGGTGTCATGCAGCCTTCTACAGGTTTCCTGTCTTCTTGTCACTCACAGGTGGTGTTCAGCAGCAATCTGCCACCCTCAAGCTGTTCCTTCCGACAGCAATGAGATGATATGATGTGGGAAAGTTCTCTTCTTATGCTTCACGACTCTGTGTACTCACCAGGCCCAAGTCTTCCCCTACATGGAAGGGGATGTGAGCATAAAAGATAACTGGGCAAAGGCATGGACAAGACTTATTTTAAAAAAGATACCACGGGGACTGGAGAAATAGTACAGGTAGGGCGCTTGCATCTAGCGGACCCCGGCATCCCATGTGGCCCTCTGAGCATTGCTAGGAATAATTCCTGAGTGCAGAGGTGAGCTCCTGAGATCAGGAACCACGGCAAGAGTCTTCCATTCACTCACCAATGGCATTCCAGAGTCACTGAAATGTTATCCGGAACCACGGGGAAAGAAAAGTTCCCTTCTCACATCACAAATCCCACCTTACAAAGAGAATTCCTAAAGAATCCAAATTACTGAGCAAAGTCACAGGATAAAAATATTTTAAAAGGTTGTAAAAAAATTTTAAAAGGGTTATTTGTTTATACTAACAGTGAATCCTATGAAAAATAAATAATTTAACATATCTGTTTATCTTACATGATGTCAGCCTGAATGAAACTGCTCAGGAATAGGTTTATGCCTAATGAACCAGGGTCCCTCGTTCACCCAATGCACTATATCTCTCACCACCCTGCACATCATGCTCTCTTTGGTCTATAAAGGACAGAAACAGTGACAAAAATACTGAGCTTAGATGAAAAAAAAGAGCTGGATATTTATACTTCCCACTTAAAATATACTGATAAAGCAACATCAAGTAAACAAATATAAATCAACACACAAAAACAGATTACCTATAGTAAAATGTTTCATAATTATGTGGAAAACATTAATGATAAGCAGACAGACAGATGTCACAAGGGTATAGGTGCTTGCTTTGCATACTGCAAACTATAATCTTGTCAGCACTTCCAGCAATGACCCTGAATAGGGTCATGAGTAATCCCCGAAAGAGAGAAAAAAATTATTCTGACAAAAACATTCCTCTCAATGATTAGTACTAAACAATTATGCGTGTGCAGAAAAATAAAAGTGGACATTCATCTCACACCATCTGCAACAAAAATGAAATATATATGGACATCTTCACTGTATCTTCCTGTGGATCCTGAGGGCAAACCAGTAACGACAGAAGCCATCCTGTCAGGGACTGGAAAAACTGAGAATGCTGCAAGGGAGCAACAGGTAATTGTGATCATTAGGAAAAGACTTGCATAACACTGGTAGTAAACTGGAGTCTCATTAGGTGAAACTCTATGGACATATACAAAGATTCTGAAATCTGAAAATAATCGAATGCACCCAATAGCAATCCTAGCTAATATTCAAAGAACACATATTCTCATCTTCACAGCAGCATTATTCATAGCATGAAAAACATGGGAACAATCCAAACCACCAACAATTAGTGACAGAGAAATATTTATAGAAACTCTGACATGGTGATTTGGTCAGAGAAATAAAGCGTGAAAGACCCTTCATTGTGGGCAGCATTTTGCATGCATGGCCTGGAACAGAAATAGATGATGGAAATAAAGACAAAAAAAAAATGGTCTTCAGCAATGAAAATGCAAATTAGGAAAGCTAGACTAACCCTGGGGGCTGTTAGATGAGCAGTAACCCGCATTCAGGAGGAGGGGTTGTGGATATTCCAAGGTACTAGCATTTACCCAAATGCTGAGTCTTCACGGATTTAATAATTACTACTCTATCATGATACTGCATGCAAACAAAGTACATTAGCCACTGTGCTTAAGTGTGCTGAACCCATGTGAGCACAGCAGGACAGCCCGGATAATCCTGACCAGGATACTTTTTTACATTTTGTGAAAGTGGCAATCCATGACATCCCAAATCATGCCCATAAGCAAAAGATGATGAAAATCTATAAATGTTGACATTATTTTTGACAAATTATATATGATTTGTAAGTAAACTGTTTACCAAAATTATTCATAGTACTCGCTGTATACACACACAGACTGTAGTAAACACAATTAGAATTTAATAATGGAAGTTCCCATGTGAAATGATGATGTATTTTAAGGATGACTAAGATGCTCCCTTCAGTGTAAGAGCAGAAGTCTCGTGCACAAAACCCCACTATTCAGCCCTACAGTCAGGTGTGGCCCTGTTGTCCCCACACATCACTTGGACTTAGGAGCATTTAGTTCTCTTTCCCAAGCAAGCACTGAACTTGCCACCCAGCTGGACAGACATCAGGGAGCAGCCACCAGATTTCCAAGCATTGCCCAGAACAGTAGCAAGAGAACGAAGCGGGGTGGGGGGTGATTTCTAACAACGATCTCTGGTGGTGGGATCAAACTGGGTCCGTCACAAGGTTCAGGTGACAGGAATATTTCCAGTATTTATTCACAGGAGACTAAAGGCAGAAACAAGTGTGATGTGAATAAAAATGGAAACAGAGAATGTTTTCAGGACACCAGAACTAAAAGTAAAATGGTGCAGTTGCTGGGGTGGAAAACATTGTCCCCACGGAGAGGCCGCTGTGACTGCGTGTGGAAAGAGATGAAGGAAATGACGCCTGAGGAGGGGGCACAGCAATAATCTCCCTAACTGACACAGGGTGGGGGGGGAGGAGACAAGATACAGATTTTTTATTTTGTTTTTTGCTTTTTGGGTCACACCCGGCGATGCACAGGGGTTACTCCTGGCTCTGCACTCAGAAATTACCCCTGGCGGTGCTTGGGGGACCATATGGGATGCGGGGAATGGAACCCGGGTCGGCCGCGTGCAAGGCAAACGCCTACCCACTGTGCTATTGCTCCAGCCCTAAAATGCAGATTTTAGCTGGATGAAGTGGATAAGCTGACTTCAGAATAAATCTATTTCACAAAAAAAATAGACAATTACATAACAGCAGGCAGTAATATTTTAATAATCAAATAAAACAAACCAGAAACTGTAATGACTGCCATAAGTAACCGTAACCCATAATACTAATCTTAAAACAGCAATTCTATCATCACATTAATTTTAACAGAACTCACTGAAATGAATTATTAGAACCGTTTATTAGTTTTGGGGCCACACCAGCTATGCTCAGGGGTCACTCCTGACTCTGTACTCAGAAAATCACTCCTGGAGGTGCTCGGGGATGCTGGGGGTTGAATATGGATTGGCTGCACGCAGAGGAAGCACCCTAGCTGCTGCACCATCTCTCCCACCCGATAACAGTACTTTGAAGTACTCCTATATGAAGAAATAAGTTCCACATACTCAATTCGCAGAAAACTGTGCCAGATGTAGTGAGGAATAAAAGGGCACAGGACTTTATTGCTAAGAACAACTGGTGTGTCCATTAAAAAAGGAAAACGTGGAAGACACAGGGTAGAATCAAATAAAACATGGGGCTAAGGGAGAGGAGACTGAGTATGCCCAAAGCAAGAGGAGCAACCTGGTTTGCTATGAAGTAGTGACAGGACAGAGAAGTAAGTGCTGTGCTTGCTGAAGCCCGTGAGCCAGTGATCTGAGCACTGACCAGGTGAGGAATGACAGAGATGTGTGTACATTCCTAATGTTTGGACCAAACTCATGGAGAGTTTGTAAGACTAATGTAGACACTCTGCTACTAACATCACATCCTAAGTAAAACATTCTGAATCACAAATACCACCACCAGTCAACTAAAACAATGAATCATCCAGCTTACTCAGTGGCTGAATAAATAACAGTACTTCTACATTTAAAAACAATAATTAAAAAAAGAAAAGCAAGTAACAGGGGAAAAAAAGGCCAAGATGAAGTGACCAGCACAGAAGCACTATAAAACAGACACCTAAGGATAGGATCAACTGGGTTTTCAGCCTGGTAAGTTGTTCAGGGGATGAAAAACAATAATAAAAACTACCACATTACAAAGGATAGTCATAACAGTCTATCAATGGGGGCAAACAATTTGGGGGTGTTTACTGACTTTCTTGAGCAACACCCAGCAGTGCTAAGATGGTAATCCTCCCTCCCAAAACACCTGAATATCTGATACCTTGTCATGACATAGCCACCCTACAAAACAGAAAAAGAAGAGAAACAACCACAAACACGATACCCTGCATAAACACCAGAGTTCAAATTAGTCTGTCCTTAGCAGAACAGTGGGGTGTGCCCCCAGCATCTCCTCCGGGCCAAGTAAGCACTCCAGACCACTGAGCACATCTCTGGCCCTTCACTTATCTGATTTTAAAAGGAACCTTAAAGAGGGTAGGGCATTTGCCTTGCACATGGCCGACCCGGATTCGATTCCCAGCATCCCATATGGTCCCCTGAGCACTGCCAGGTGTAATCCCTGTGCATCACCGAATGTGACCCCAAAAGAAAAAAAAAAAAGGAACTTTAAAGAGACAAAATGAAACAGTTCAGTAAGGGGTGGGGCACAGGCCTTGCCCATGTAAGAGTCTGAACTTGGTCACTGTGCAAGTCTGGTTGTCCCTGTGTGGTTCCAGCACCATGGAACCTTCAGGCCCACAATGACCTGACAAGTCGAGCATGACCTGGGGTAGACCCCTCGGCACCACGGGAAGGCATCACATACTTTATTTTCCTTTCTTGGAGGTGTGGGCCGCACCCACAGGTGCTCACTGGCTATTCCTGTCAGCTTAGAAATGACCCAGTAGTACTCAGAACACCATATTGGGAATAGAATTGGGGCTGACGCCTTGTCCCCTATACTCTGTCTGGCCCTCTAATACCTCGAATCAGAAGAAAAACAGGGCAGACAGCTGTGGCAGAAAGGCAGAGCCTGTGGGACCAGGCAGGGACACAGCAGGCCCAGAGAGCCAGCGTGGCTGCTGTGCATTCCTGCCCATGGTCAGGGGCAGGGAAGCACTACACAGAGGGGATCACAGGAAGCCCCCAACGAAAGTGTTGAGCAGCACCACAGCCAGGAAGAACAAGACCCCCACTCCACATGTGTGGGAGCATAGCAATGGAGCCCCGCAAGATCCAACCGGGTCCACAGGTGCCCCTGGTCACTGCCTAGACAACATAAGGATTGGAGCCTGGCAGGCTACCATGGGCCTTGGCTTTACACAGGAGGCAGGCACAGGCAAGGAGTGGCCCTAAGCATCAACCAGTGGTGATGCTCCAGAAAAAGCAACAAAACGATGCGAGCAGAAGGGAGAGGGGACAGCCTGCAACCCCGTACTGAGGAAAGGACAAACATCGTAGAGAAGTGTCAATAGGCCCCTTAGCGAGAGCAGGCTGAGAGGACGGTCCTGGAAAGCAGAGCTGGGGGCGGGGGGCACTGGCTTTCCCCAAACCAATCAGGGCAATGCCCAGAACAGGGAGCAAGGACCACAAGGACCCCAGACGAGCACCGCATTCCCGAGCAATGCTGAGGTGCACGTGCAGAGGCAGGCTGGCGGCACGCTGATGAGGTCCCAGCTCCTTTGGGCTCAGGGGGCTGCTCTCGGCTCCTCCTCAGCACACACGAAAGTGCTCCAGGGCCCACAGCTCACGGCCAGCACCCGGAGATGCTGATCCGCGAAGTAGCACACGCGGCGGGGCCGGTCCAGGCTGGTGGTGTCGGCATGACCGAGCTGCCCGTACTTGCCTGGGGGAAGCCCTGGGTCAGCAGCACTGCCCCCGCCTGTTTCTCCTGTCCGCTGTCCCCACTGGGCCAGCTGCAGTCCAGATAAGGGGGTGCGACCAGTGCCCCTGCCCCGTTTCAGCATCCCAGAAGCACAGTGACTTACCCCAGCCCCAGGAGTACAGCTCCCCTGTACCTGCAAGCAAAGAGCCCATGATGGGGGCGACCAAGGTCCCCTGGAGCCCACGGCAGGTGTGGGGGAGCCTGGCAGACAGGCCACCGCCTGGGGTTCCCCTGGCTGAGGCAGGTCCCAGGGAACAGAGTCCACAGTGGGGGGCCTGAGCTCCATCCTGAGTCACCCCACTGCTAGGGGTGCTCGGTCTGCACGCCGAAAGGAGTGGACACAGGCTCCATCCCAAGTCACCCCATAAAACCCGAGCCTGACTCACGTGTAACGGCCGCCGTGTGCCGAGACCCACAGCTGGCCGCAATGACGTCCGAGTCGGAGGGCAGGTCCAGCAGGGCTGGAAAAGGCTGCACGGCGATGTAGGGGTCCGCCTCCTTTTTGTCCTCAGCAGCTGTGTCGCCACCCAGGCTGGGAGCTGCAGGACACAGGAAGAGGAAGGCAAGAAAACAAAGCGGTTCCCAGGGGGCCCCATCGTTGCTCTGCCCCACCTAGAGTTGAGGTGCACCCCTGGGTTCTGTGTGCCCCTTCTCAGCAGGAGGAGAAGAAATGGGGGGGCCTTACCTTCTGCCACCTGGGGCTCCCCCAGGCCCCGCGCAGGTAGGCCCAGCTGGCCAGCCTCGTTCCAGCCCCAGACGTACAGATCTCCAGCCTCTGCAAGGGGGGCTCATATTGAGGGGAGCAGGTCCTGTCTCCTCCACACCAGCATCACCCCCCAGCACTCATGGGGACCCACAGGCTGGCAGGAATGACCCAAACCCTGGGAGCAGCAGGAATCACCCAGTAAGGAGGCTCACACCTGGAGGCACAACCAGGTGCTGAAAGTGGTGCTAAATGTGGGTCCGTCCTCAGCACCCTGAGGTGACTGTGTCAACCTGGAGCCCCCACAGTGAGTCCCAGCAAAAAGCTGTGCCCACAGATCCCAGTGAAGCACCGGAGCGATAGCACAGCAGTGAGGGCACTTGCCTTGCACAAGTGCAACCCTCAGCATCCTATATGATCCCCTGAGCCCTGCCAGGCGTGATCCCTGGGCAGAGAGACAGGGACGTGCCCTGAGAACCACCAGGTGTGGCCCGAAAGCCAAAACAAACAAAACCAAAACAAAAAGTGACCAGAAAGCACTAGAGAGGCGGGGGACAAGGAAAGTGGAGATAAAAACTAAGAAAACAGCCGTGCACAGAGGCAGCCTGAGGAACGGGAGCAGCAGGAGAGAAACAGAGAAGCTGGGAGGCCCCTGTCTTGGGGCAGGAACTGCCACACCAGACATGAGGCCCCAAGAGCCAGATTGATGAAGTGTGTATACACAGGGGCTCAGGCACAGGCCATTCAAGACCGTCCGTGAGCACTGCCAGAGTGCTCCTGAGCAGCTGAGGTGTGGCTCCTCCTCTCCCACAAAAATACAAAACCAGAATAATCTCTCTCATGAAAAAGGATATAAACAAAATATTCGCAAACGGACTTCAGCAATAGCCATCAGAAGTCTCAAGGACCATGGGGCCTATCTATACACTGTGCACCGATGAACCACCAACATCAGAGAATGCATTTGGCAATGTACAGCACCCATTTATGATTTTAAAAAACGTTGTCTTTGGGGCCACACCTAGCAGTGTTTAGGGTTAGTCCTGGCTCTGCACTGAAGGATTACTGATGGTGGTGCTCTGGAGACCCTATGGGGTACCAGGGATCAAACCAGGGTTGACCACATACAAGGCAAACACCCTCCCCGCTGTCCTACCATTTCAGCCCCAAACTAAAAAACCTCGAGGCTGGGGAGACAAAATCCCCAATGCACAAGGAGTAGCCTCAAGCAAGCTAGTGTGACCCAAAAAAACTCTCAATGCACATAAAAGGGGAGATGCTGAACATAATCATGCCACAGCTCCCTTCCTTCTCTCTGAGAAGGCAAAGTTTTCTCATTCTGGGGGCTGAAGCAATAGCACAGCGGATAGTGTTTGCCTTGCACATGGCTGACCCGGGTTCAATTCCCAGCATCCCATATGGTCCCCTGAGCATTGCCAGGAGTAATTCCTGAGTACAGAGCCAGGAGTAACCCCTGTGCATCGCCGGGTGTGACCCAAAAAGACCAAAAAAAAAGAGAAAGTTTTCTCATTCTGCCAAATCAGAATCCAGACAAGGTGGCTGCCATCACTGCTAGTCCCACAGCAGAGACCTTAATTAGACAACGTTCAAGGGCAGAAACAGAGAGGAACCAGAATGGAGGAGGATAAAGGAAACAATTCGTGGATGATGTTAGAAAGAAGTCCTTAAAGAAGTCTCCGACCCCTGAGAGAATTGGAGCACAGTACAGCGGGCATTGCTTGCACGAAGCCGACCTGGGTTCAATCTCTAAACACCACATATGGTCCCCAAGCCCTGTCAGGAGTGATCCCTGAGCACCACTGGGTATGACCCAAAAGCAAAGATAAAGAAATGTCTCGAATAGGGAGGTGAAAGCAAAAATAAACCACTGAAGGGCCCAGGGGAGGCCTGGGGGGTGGAGATATAGGCAAAGCCAAGCCAAGCCCTCCAGACCTGGGGGCCCCAAGCACCGGGAGTATCCCAACAATGACTCTGTGGGCCTCAGCCTGGGTGGACAAGTATTGATACAAGGGGTTCCAGGTCCTGGAAAAAAATGTGTTATTATTTAACAAAATAAACAACTGAGACTACAGAACACTTAAAAAGCCCTTTTTGTGTGGCGAGTATGCAGGGGTTAAGGCACTTGCCTTGTATGCGGCTGACCCCTGGTTTGCTCCCCAGCATCCCGTATGGTCCCCCAAGTCCCACCAGGAGTATCCCTGAGCAAAGAGCCAGGAGTCAGTCCTGAGTGAGCCCCGAGCACTAAGACATGTGTTGGGAGTAGCCCCAAACAATAAGATAAAAAAAACTTGTGCAGCAAGAAAATATTAGAAAGACAAAAGCTTCCTGATAGGGTGGAGAAATAGTTCAGTGGGTAGGGCATTTGCTTTGCACATGGCTGGGACCAGGTTTAGCCCCCACATCCCGTATGTTCCCCTAAGCACTGCCACAAGTAATGCCTGAATGCAGAAACAGAAGTAACTCTGAACACCCAAAAGCAAAACAATACATGAGTGGGAGAGACGTAATACTGCAGGTCGGACACTGACCTTGCATGTGGCCAGCCAGGTTTAATCCCCTGCACCTGGTATGTTCCCCTGAGCCCCTCCAGGACTGATCGCTGAGCAGAGTCAAAAGGGAGCCCTGAGCACTGCCGGGTGTGACCCCAAAGCCAAACCAGGAAAACATTAACTCAAGTCCTCCCCACGTACTGCAGTGATTCACAGCAGCTAAGATATGGGGTGAGGAGAGCACGCAGGGGTGTGGCTCTGTGTGCGGCACACGTGTTGGCCCTAATGCTTTTGAAAAGTGAGAAGATGGGGAACAATACACAACGGAACACTTTGTGCCGCTAGAAAAATCCAAAAGTCTGCCCTTCCCGCAAAACCGGGTATCAGCTGAGGGGGTTCTGTGGAGCAAAGGAAGTCTAGGCTGAATGTTTAACTGAAAACACGTGTGGAAATACTGGGAAATAAAATTAGCAAATGAAGAGAACAAAAATAAACCAGGGTATACTGACTACAAATTCCTACACCCTGTGCCCCACTCTTTCCTCAAGAGAAGGGTCAAAGGCCCAGGCTTAACAGTGGGGTCCTCTCCAAGTGCCACCTAATTCAAACGCCTCTCCCAGACCTCCCTTGTCCACTGTCCCCTCAAACTGCACACAGGTGAAGAGGGTGTCAACCTTCCTGAAAGGTTTATCCTGAGCCCATGTCTTAGGCACTTTTCAAACCCAATCACTGACCTCTCCCAACAGTCCCACTGCGGGCTTCCAGAACAATCTTCCCGTTCCAAACAGAGGCACTCGCTCAGTCCCAAGAGCCCAGAAGTTGGTTCCCAGGCCCCCAACCCCGAGAAACAGAATTCCCCGCCCCCCGCTGCCCGTAGGGCCTGTGTGCTCCCTCCACCACCAGCAAGGAGGTAGATGGGGAGAAGGGGTGCGGCACCTCCCCCTCCACCACCAGCCACAGCCACTTCCTTGGGGCTGCCCCTGTCTGCTGCCCAGGAATGGTCGAGAAAACGAGAAGGCAGGGCAGAGCGCGGCAATGAGAGCAGAAACAACTTAGGGGTGGCGAGGGGCGGACCTGGAGTCGCGTCTCAGGAGTCGAGAGGAAAGGACTGTGCAAAGCGGGAAGCCTGCCAGGCGCCCCTACTGGAGGCGGCGGAGGAAAGGGCGTGAGGCTGCGCCCCCACAGCTGGTAAGAAGAAAGGGGTCACTCACCACTCACGCACACTGAGTGCCAGCCACCCGCGGCCACCGCGGCCACGCTCAGGCCCTGCAGCGCCTCCAGCAGCCTGGGCTCCGGCGCGGGCTCCAGCGTCCCGTGGCCGAGCTGTCCATGCCTGGCGAAGGGGTCGCCGCTGAGGTCTCCCCACCCCGCGTCACGTTCACCCGCCCGCTCCGCGGCTGGCCACGCCCCCAGACCAAGACCACACCCACTCCCCCCGCCCCGAGACCTAGGCCATGCCCCCGCCCCTCCCCGCGCCCTTCGGCCCAGGCCACGCCCCCGAGACCCTGGCCAGTCCCCGCTCCCTTTCACTCGTCCCCGAGACTCAGGCCACGCCCCCACCCCCCTCCCAGGCCCCGAAACCTAGGCCACGCCCCCGACACCCGGCCACGCCCCACGCCCCTCCCCGGGACCGCGAGACCCGGGCCACGCCTCCACGCACCTTCCTGCGCCCCAGGAGAACACCTGGCCGGCGGCATCCAGCAGCAGAGCGTGTTCCGCGCCCAGCTCCAACCTGCGGGCCCGCAGCTCCGGGCCCAGAGGCCGGTAGTGGGGCGGCCGCGGGCTCACGTAAGCGCGGGCGCCGGGCAGCAAGGGCAGCGGGCCGGGTTGACGGTCACCGCCGCCTCCGTCGCCCGACTCGCTGGCGTCTTCCAGAAGCCGAGTCCAGCGGGGGTCCCCGCGCAACGCCGCCCCGGGCTCCCAGGCCTGCAGCTCGGTGCGTGGCCCCGGGCCCGGACGCGAGCGCAGCAGCACCAGCAGCTCCTCTGAGGCCCACACGTCCGTGCAGCCGCTGGTCGCGCCGTCCGCCGAGCCCGACAGCTGCAGCCGGCCGGCACCTGCAGGCGGGGGAGAGCGGGGCTGCGGCGCGGGCGAGAGAGACGCGCGCGGGGCCCGGGGCCGACCGCGACGGGGCGCTCACGGGTCAGCACGGCCGTGTAGCTCCAGCCGGCGCTCACGCGGCAGATGTCGGCGTCCAGCAGCCGCTCGGGGCGGAGAACCTGGCGCCCATTCCCCGAGTCTGGCACCTGCCCGAAGCCGCAGAAGCCGAAGCCGAACCAGACGGCCGGGTGCGCCCCCGCCATGCCCCGCGCTTCGCGGGGCAGGGTCGGGGGCCAACACCCCGGAGATTCTCCGGGACCCGCTGCCACGTCGCAGTCCGTTCCGGAGTCGAAGCTGCCTTATTTGGAAAACAGAGAAGATCACCCTGCTGGCCTACAGGGGAGACGCCACCGCAAACGTTCCCTGTCCCTCCTCTGACTCATGTCTGGGGACGTGCCTAGCTAGGATGGAGCCCCCTCCACCCCAAATCCCCAGCGTGCACCATCCATTGGGATGCCGGCGACCAGAACCTCCGCTCTTCTCGGAGGAGACTGCAGAGAAAGGAACCCGGACACTATTCGCAGTCTGGACACGAGGACTCTAGTGCAGAGTGCTCGCTCCACGGAGGAGTGCGTCTGCGGGGCGGCAATGCTCCGGAGCGCACATCTGTCCTTCCCCGTCCACCTGGCCGCCCGGAATCCAACCTGGCTTCTTCCCTTTTACACTGTGTGTGTAAATCTCCTAGACGAAATAGCAAGTACGGGTTGCGAGTGCAAGTATTTCACGAGGCCGCATTCTAAGCGGAAGCGAAGGTCGACTCTGGGTGGCCAGGGTAAATAAAGGACAGCAAAAACGCCGCCTCCGACAACGCGCTGGCTTGGCCAGAACTTCTGGCCACACCGAGTCCGTTATCGGGTCTCTCCTGCAGCCAAAGCTTCTTGACCAGATTCAGGGTTCCCAGCTCCTTATCAACACCACCACCAATTGGTCCTCCGACCCGGATTCGGCGCCTACGACCTGCAAACCCAACTCCGCTCACCGGTTGCAGCCGCCGGAGCCCGGAGAAAAGTTTAAAGCGCCGCGCCCTGGGCGAGGCGCCCATTGGTTGTGGCGGCCGCCCCATGACCAATCGCCAGCTAGGGCTATGACGTCACCGAGGAAGCGGGTTTACCTGCAGTCCCGTCCAATCGCGTCCAAGCTCGGCGAACCTGCGCAGCCGCTGCGGCCCTGTGTGGGCTTGTCCCGCCGAGGGCGCAGGTCGAGGTGGAGAATCCTACCGGCCACAAAGGCCGGTCGGGCCGTGTAGCTCGGTGTCAGAGCCCAGAGCCTACAAAACCCGCGCTTTTGGTTTCCGCGGCTCAGCCCTTCACCCTGTGCGGCGCAGGGTCCGGTGGTTCTCGGAGAAAGCCGGCGACGGCGCGCAGCCAGGTTGAAGCACAGCCGGAAGTAGTGGGCTGAGGACCCACCTCCCATTGGCTCAGAACGTGTCACTCATCTCTGCCCAGCCAATGATCACTAAAAGACTGGAGGCGCGCAGGCAGTTGCGCAAGGCGCCGCAAGGACCCCCTCGGGTTCAAAAGCTGGATTCCCTAGCCTGCACGCCCGCCCCGAATCCCGACGATCCTCCATAGCGAAGCAAGTCAAGGCACTTAGAGCCAAACCATAAGCCCACTGGTCACTGAGGCCTGAGTTTTGGGTTCTGAGAGGAATCTTCTGTTTTATCGGGGGTCACACCAGAGATGCCCAAGCCGTGCCAACAACACGACCCCCGCATGTGCACTAGCCCTTTGCGCCATCTCCCAAGTAAGTTTATACCCTTCAACCCTCTAACTTACCCAGTCTCCCTCTCCCGAACCCCGCCCTCGCCAGGAAAGCACAGCATGTCACCCACACTTTTATTATTATTGGGGGGAAGGGGATCTTCTGGTGCAGGCTCAGTGACGCTCACAGCTGGCGAGGCTGTGGGATGTGCCCTTTCAGAGCCGGGGCCTTCGGGCCAGCCTGGAAGCACCTGCTCCTTCCTGGGCTGCTGCGTGAGGCAGGTGGCTGGAGAAGCAGGTTCCAGAGTGTTCCGCACTGTGCATGGCAGTGGAGGCAAACAGTAGACAGTGCCTGCAGCTCACTCTCCATTCTGGTTGGGTTTGATCAGCCCGTATTCCACAGCCTTGCCTAGGCAGGCTGCCGCCACCCTGGCAGCTGGGCCCTCCTTGCCCTTGGCCAGCACTGACAGGATCTCCAGAACCTCGCTCTCCATCAAGGTGCTGGCCACCTCCCTGGAGGCCTCGGCCATGTTCAGCACCACTACGGCGCCCCGGTGCTGTAGCTCACGGCTGGGGCTCAGCAGCAGGGCCTGCAGGATCTCCAGCCAGTGTGAGGTCTACAGGCGGGAGGGCACGGGGAAGAGTGAGCACAGCTACCTCACCCAGGGGGTTCCCACCACCAAGTGCCCCTAGGCCGGGGGGTCCCCGGATACACTGACCACTTCAGGGATACGGCTGCAGAGTGATGGCCGCATGGAGGTGAGCATGGCCAGGCCCCCAGCGGCTGCCCGTCTAAGTAGCTCATCGTCCTCACCACTGTACAGTACCAGCAGCTTCAGCCGGTCATTGCCTGGGGCCTCAAAGAGGTCCTGGACCTAAGAGCAGAGGGGTGCAACACGGTTAGGGGGTGCCGAACCCCACCAGCACCAGCTCCCTACAGGCCCCACTGGCCCTGGGCTGCATCTCTTTGCTCCTGGCCAATTTGCTCGTATACTCGGTGGCAGCTGGGTCCGGGGGACCGAACCCTGCCAGGAAGGACCCCCCTCCCGCTGGCTGGGGGGCCCCAGGCCACACCTCCTTGCTCATGGCCAGGTTGCTCATGCACTCGGTGGCGGCCCGGCGGATCATCTCGTGCTCCTCGAACATGTAGCCCTCAATCATGGGCACCGCCTTCTCCTTCAGGATCTTCTGTCTGCAGGGCCCAGGCAGGGGGTTGGCATCAGCAGCCTGGCACCCAGACCCCCAATGGCTGGGGAAACCCCCTGTAGCAGGCAGGCGAACAGAGGCCTGCAGTGGACCCTGCCACCCTGCTTAGCTTCAGAGCGTGTGGAACTTCAGCAGGAGTTGGGGGGCTGAGACCTGGATGGCAGCAGAAGGATGTGATCCCTGTGCCCCTTCCCTGACCTGCTGGATCTCCTCCCTTTGGCCCTGCGGGTGTGAGTGTGGGGTGCAGGGTCATTCTCAAGAACCAAGGCTGATGGAGCTGCTGGCACTCAGCCCTAAGCTGCCTCCCTCCCCACCCGCCTGCTCGGACAGCGGGAAGCTGAGGCTGTCACAACTCATGGGAGACACAGGCAGCTCAGAGCAGTGACTGAGTACCCAGTGAGGGCCCATCACATCCAGGCTTGCCCTTACCGCAGCCGCTCGCTGATACCCGCCAGGTTGGTCAGTGCCATGAGTGCCTCGAAGTTCTGCAGGCCTGAGCAGTTGAGGTGCAGCAGGGAGACCAGGGGCCGGACCACCTCGTAGATCTGTGAGCACCCTCAGTACCAGTTAGGGCTGCCCCCCACTCACCTCCCTACGTCACTTCCCACCCGCCCCGAGGAGCAAAAGACACGCACCCGCTCCCCAGGGAAGGTCATCTCGGGGTTGGAGGTGATGGTGAGCTTGGCCAGGGCCTGGGCTGCCTTGGTCTGCCCCACGTCTGTGCCTTCCAGAGCCAACGGGAGCAGGGCCTATGGGATGATCACAGGTGCCCCGACATCAGGCCCAATGGTGGCTGTCCCCTGCCCGCCTCCTCCCCCCCAACCCACCCCGGTTCAGGCCTCATCCCTTCTCCGGAGCTACCATGCAATTCTAAATGCGTCCCCTGATGGTTGGACACGGGAAGTAACAATCCAGGACCGCCCAGGTATCAGTGCTGGGGGCTCTGGGGAACTTTCCAGAAGGACCGGCAGGAGGGAGTGGGGCCAGCTCACCTTGCCCCCGCCCTGGGCCACCACGGTGCCACGGTCCTCGACCTCCTCTACCAGAGCCAGGAAGACTCTACCGGAGAAATGGGGGTGGTCAATGCTGGGGGCTCAGTGGCCAGGGGGCCAGGACCCGCTCACCTGCCTTACCTGGAGAGTAGCTCACGGCAGGAGTTGGTGAGTACCGGGCTCTCGGTCTTCACCATGCACGTCAGGGCCGACACCACGCCTGCTGCGAGCAGCTTCTTCACCCGGGCCCGCACGAAGTTCGGCTTGTCCTAGGAAAGGCGGTGCTGAGCTGGGGCCAGAGCTGGGGGCCGGGGGTGGGGGAGGGGAAGGGCCAGGGCAGAAGGAGCTGTGTCAGCAGCCCCTCACGGCATCTCACCTTGGGGTGCTGCTCAGGCACGTGCTGTTTAGCGTACTTGGCCAGCTCCACCATCTTGGGGTCGGGCTCCTCATGGTCATAGCTGTTGGTGCAGTTTACCAGTGCCGAGGCCACGGCAAACAGCACCGAGCGCTCGTCCAACTAGGAGAGGCAGGGTGGGCGTCAACCCCCCGCCTGGGGTACGCAGAGCTTCCCCACCAGCCCTGGAGAGGACCAGGGGACCCTATGTGGCGCGAGGACCCAAACAAGGGTGGGCATGGGCCCAGAGCGACAGTCCAGCAGAAAGGGTGTTTGCCTTACGCACGGCCAACCAGGCTCAATCCTGCTATCCCATATGGTCCTCCGAACGTGCCAGGAATGATCCCCCAGTGCAGGCTAAGAGTCAGCCCTGAGCACTGCTGGGTGCGACCCAAAAGCCAAACAAAAATCAGGGTCTTCTACATGCCAGGCAAGTGTGTTCCTGCTGTGCTCTCTCTGGCTCTGAGCTCACGCCTGGCGTGAGGTAGGGCCCAAGTCCAACCACACAGCCTCTGTGAGCACTGCAAGGGAGGCCCAAAGGGGAGTCTGAGATGGGGCCCAGGGCCCAGAGCCACCCCAGCACTACCTTGCTGAGCTGGAACAGGGCCCTGAGGGCAGCCGTGTCCTCCACAAACTCCTCCTTCACGTCAGCGTCAAAGGTGAGGTAGGCTAAGCCCTCCACGGCCCAGCGCCGGGTGCCTGCGTCCATCTCCTCACTGCACAGCCACCTGTGGGCGTGGAGCCAGGGCGGCCTCAGAGTCGGGCACAGAGGGACGGGGCAGCCTGGGCTGCCTCTCTGACCTCCAATCCCCTGCTGAGGCAGGATTCAGCCCCCACAGAGTCTTCCGAGCCCACCACCACTCACTCCTGATACGGGATCCTCCCAGGCCTGCCACCACTCACTTCCGACACTGCTTGGCAAGCTTGAGGGTGGAGCCTTCTGCAAACTGCTTCATGCTGAAGTCAGTGCCTCCAGCCGAGCCGAGCTTACAGAGCCCCTGGGAGAGGCAAGAGGGTCACCACTGAGAGCCTCAGATGGCCCCCTTGACCCCACATGTGGCGAGGCTGTCCCAGAACCCTTGGGGACCCGCTGCTCCCTTTGGCCACCCACCCCAGCCTGGCTGCCAGACTCACCACCAGCGCCCGGATGCGGATACTGTCCTTCTCGCTGCGCTTGTACAGGTCCTTCAGCAGCGAGACGCCATTGGCCGTGATGAACGAGGCACGCTTGGCCTTGCCAGCCGCGTGGATCAGGGCCTCCACGGCCACCAGCTGCTCCGGCTCCTGCTCGGAGCCACACAATGCAATCACACTCTCCATGACGCCGCTCAGCTCCAGGGCCCGGTTGCCGGCTTCACACGGGCCCTGCAGGAGGCAGGAGACCGTCTGGATGGCCCGCAGCTTCCCGGCCAGCCCACGGCCCTCAAACCAGCTCCTGCAGGTACAGGGCTGCGGTCACAGCCAGGCCGGCAGGAAGATGCCAGGACTGCAGCTCCCCCGGGCCCTTCCGGAAACCCCAACCGCAGAGCACCGCCCCAGCTCCTCAGGGAGGCCAACCTGATGACACCGCGTGCCCTCCCCAGGGTGGAGGTTGCTCTGAAACAGGGGAGGGCCCCCCCACACCTGATGTAGCTCTCACAGAGGCGGTGGAAATTCTCCCTCTCGGCGTCACATTTGAGGTCGTCAAAGAGCTTGCTCAGAAGGATGGAGGCGCTCATGCGGCTGTTGGCGGTGACTGAGAGCTCTCCTGGGGGGTCCTGCACCGAGCCCCCCACTTCCAGAATCTTCCTCAGACCTGGCAAGGCAGAGCCCCGTCAAACGGAAAATGGGGCAGGGGGCCAGGAACAGAAAAGGTGGAGCCCAGCACTGTCCTACCTTGATCAATGACCCAGAGGGTCAGGCTGTTGTCAGGGTCCTTCAGAGACGGGCGGGGCACCACCTTGATGAGCAGCGTCAGGGCATTGTCACGACCCTGGCCAGACACCCCCGGCTCAGTCAGGAGATCCAGGAGGCTGCTGAGAAGGACCTTCAGCTCCCGGGCGGGATCTGGGGACAATGGACACAGGAGGCTCTGGGGAGTGCCAGGAGGGGGACCCACCAGGCTGTCACTAGTCACAGTCCTGGGACCCCACGTGGTTAGCTGCACTCACCCACAATCACGGCGCCTTCCTTGCCCTGGAAACCTCGCTTGACACCGGCCTTAAGGGCATCAAATATCACCTGGAGCAGGTGGCAGGCGGCCAGTGACACGGCTTCATTGTCCACACCCAGGACGGCGACCAGGCGCCGTGTGCCCAGCACGCTCAGGGTGGCCACCGTCTGTGAGGGGAGGTGGATGGTGGCACCAAGTTAGAGTGTGGCCAATGGTATGACACCCCCCCCCCCAAACAAGTACTATGTGTCCCCATAGAGCCTGCCTCTGTTTCTCTGAAGGCAGATGAAGGGAAACACATCTGCAGGCTCGTGCCAGGTGAACAGGGGGATGGAGGGAGAGACAGACCGGGCAGGCACAGGCCACCTACCCGGCTCTGGTGCTCCGAGCAAATGCCAACCAGCGTGCGCAGGGCCGCAAGCATCAGGTCAGTCTCCCCCGTGTCCAGCAGGCGCTGCAGGAGCTGCACCCCGTTGTTCCGGAAGATCTTCTCAGCCCCGGCTTCCTCCCGGGCCAGCACCACCAGGTTTTGCGAAGCCTGCGGGAGGGAAGGCTCTCACAGCATGGGCAGTGCACGTGGCCCTGGCCTGCTACCCAGGGAAGGCGACAGCACCCTCGACCTCTCACTTCCATGAGGGGAGGGACGAGCTTGCTCACAGCTCAGTGGGGACAGGCCAGCGCAGGCAAGTGGTTCTGGTGGACACTGAGACTGTACCTTCTGCTTCTTCTCGGTGCCCTTCTCCTGCGGGTCCAGCAGGATCTGGAACATCTGCTCCACCTTGGCGTCAGTCGAGGACATGTAGCGCACCTAGGAGGGACACCACCCAGTGGCCAGTCAAACCCCAGCAGGTCCCATGGGGACACCCCATTCCCTGCCTGACCCCGGCTCTGCCAGGGGCGCTGTTGAAGTCCCTCAAGGACTTCAGGCTTGGGGCGCCTACACCAGCCCAGGCAGGAAGAGACTCGCCCGGCCGCTTCTCCAAAACTTCCCTCCAGCCGCTTCCTGCTTGGGCAGCTGGGTGGTACCAGGCAGGCGGCAGCATCCAGGCGTCCTGCCGCCCGAGGCAGCCTGTCCCATGCCAGCAGAGCATGAGGTCCCAGCACTGAGCTCAGCATTCACCTGGAGGTTTTTGCTAACATGCCCTTTAGCTCTAGATTTCTCCTTTTTTACGCTTCTTCGGAGCGAAAGCACAGCGGGTAGGGCGTTTGCCTTGCACGCGACCAACCCGGGATCGATTCCTCTGTCCCTCTCGGAGAGCCCAGCAAACTACCAAGAATATCCTGCCTGCACGGCAGAGCCTGGCAAAGCTCCCCGTGGCGTATTCAATATGCCAAAAACAGTAACAACAAGTCTCACAATGGAGACGTTACTGGTGCCTGCTCAAGCAAATCGCTGAACAACGGGAGGACGGTGCTACAGTGCTACACTTATTAAATGATCTAAGGATTGGACAGATAGTGTAGCGGGTAAGGTGTTTGCTGTCCACATGGCTGACCCTGATTCGATCCCTGGGACCCCATATGGGAGCCTGAGCCTGCCAGGAATAAACCCTGAGTGTAGAGCCAAGAGTAAGCCCCAGGCACTGCCGGGTATGGGCAAAATAAATATATATAAGTGTGTGTGTGTGTGTGTGTGTGTGTGTGTGTGAAAAGGGCCAGCATTGCCTTATTAGCAGAAGAGCTGAAGAAGCAACATCATTCAGGGCCCTTACGTCCGTCCCCAGGTCCTGGGAGGGAAGGTGGCACATGTGTCGCTCCTGCCTTCTTGCCTCTACAGCAGACATGACTAACCCATTAAGGCAGCATCCCCTGCCAGTCCTAGGAGGGCTACGTCTGATCCTGCTCCCTGTGGGGCTAATGGGCAGCCACTGCCCATACCATGGCTTGCCCTAAGACCCACCTGCTGCCCACTCAGATTTTCAATGAAGAGCCTGCACTGTGTTCTCTGACCCGCATCTTTACCACCAAACTAGCTAATTCGAGTTTGTTTACAATGCTTGAGTCGTTTGATGTTTTTTATTTATTTTGCTTTTGGGGTCACACCCTGCCCTGCTCAGGGGTTACTCCTGGCGGTACAGGGGGACCTGTATGTGGGATGACAGAGAATGAACCCACGCCAGCCACGTGCAATGCGAATGCCCTGCCCTCTGCACTAGGGCTCCCTTTCCTTTTGATGCCTTTAACTGACTTTATGGATCACAGAGCGTCTCCATATAAAAATGAATAAGCAGGTGGAGCAAAATCTCCTCTGAAAAGCCCTCTTGATCCTAGTCTCTCCCCCAAGGCCACAGGATTAGCCTTTTAATGTGCGCCTTTTCAACACTCTCCCATGGAAGGCCCAGGTTCCCTGCCCAGCCCTACACATTCGAGCACAGAGAAAACGCCACACAGCGGCAGGTATACATGTCCAAATCCTGGCACACAGGTGCCCTTCCCCTGGGAGGAGGCTTCCCCCTCACTGCCACCATTTCTCATTTAACAAGCATCCTCCCTCATGTCCAAACACGCTGGGGACTAGAGTTAGAGGGGTGCAGCAGGACAGCACCTCTAATCCTGGGCAATGTGGCCGGTTCCCTCTTCTCACCACCACAAACAAGGCAGCAATACATCTACCCAGTACCACCACGTGTCCAGGAGGACAAGTCAGTTCAGGGGATCACAGAACAGACCCAGTTATGTGCTGAGAGCTGTGCTCGAGCCGGGCAGCTCTGCCGGAAATGATCCCCAAACAGCAAGCCAGGAGAAGCCCCTGAGTGTTGGGGGTGTGGCCAAGAGTGGGCTTACCTTGCAATCAGCCAACCTGGGTTTGATCCCGGGCACTGCCAGGCGTGATTCCTGAATGAGACAGGATCACTGGGCGTGGCCCAAAAATCAGAGGAAAAAAAGAAGAAAACACACCACTCCGAGTAGGCCCAGAGAGGAGGGCACTTGCCGGCACACTCCCAACCCAGGTTCATTCCCCTGCATGCCATATGGTCCCCAAAGCACGGCGAGGATTATTAATTCCGGAGTACAGATGCAGGAGTAACCCCTGACCACTGCCAGGCTTGGGCTCAAAACAAAGACAAAACAAAAAAATACACAAAAACATAAGTACCAAAGCACAAAGTCTGATCAAACAGATCTGTTTTTTTTTTCCTTTTTGGAAGGGTTGCGGGGGCTCCAACCCCAAGGTCTCTCCTGTGCGAGATGGCTTTGAGATGATTTTAATCTGCTTTTCCTTAGTCGTGGCTACGTGAGCGGTCCCCTATGGTCCTGACACAGCTTCTGTCCCCACAGCTCTGTGTGTGTGTGTGAGTGTGTGCGCGTGTGTGCGCGCGCGCCCTCCCCACAGCCCTACCTTCTCCTGAATCTGGCCCCCGATGCTCCGCAGGGCCTCCTGGAAAACTCGGTTCTTGGGCTCCAGGCTCGCGCATCTCTGCAGGTCCAGGACGGCCTGGTCCAGGCGGCCCAGCTTCTCGAGGGCCTGGCTCCGGCGGTACAGCGCTTTGACGTCCCCACCGTCCCTTTCAATGGCTGGGCACAAACGGGAGCTCCGTCAGCACCCCAGGGAGCACCGTCTCCCGGCGAGAGGAGAGAGAGGTCTCCAGCGCCGGAGGCGGGCGGGAGCCCAGTCCGGCCACGGAAAAGGCGCGGGCGGCTGCGGAGAAGGAAAGGCCCGAGGACGTGGGAAGCGAGAAGGCGGGTGCGCGCCGGGGGTGCGGGGACCCCGCGCCCTCCTTTCCTACCTCTGGACGCCTCCCTCTCCGCCTGGGCGAAATCCTCCTGCGAGAGAAGGAGGGCGTTGGGCGGGCCCCGCCCCGGGCCCCGGGCGCCCTCCCCCCACGAGGCCTCACCAGCCTCAGGTGGCAGGCGGCCCGGTTCCGATGCAGCACGGCCTGGTCCTGGGGTGCGGCGCCCAGCCCCAGGGCCCGGGTGTAGACGGCCAGGGCGCCCTCGTAGTCCCCGCATTTGAAGAGCGCATTGCCCTCTTTGCGCAGCTCCTCCACGGCGCTGGCCTGCGGGGCCGGAAGGGTCGGGGTGGGCTCGGGCGCAGCCGGGGGCCGCTGGGGAACCCACTCCCAGGGACGCGGGCGCCACTCACCGTCATCGCGGAGGCAAAGTCCTGGCCCGCGCACGCGCAGTGTCCGGGAGTCCGCCGCGGAGCCCCGCCCCGGGGCGTGGCCAGCGCGCCGAGGGGGCGTGGCCAGCGCACCCCGCGCGGAGGGGCGGGGCGGCGGGGCGGGTGCGCAGGCGCAGACGCAGACGCGACGCGCCTAGTCCGCGCCCACCGGGACGTGCAGGGGCCGCGCCGTGGAGGACCGCGGGGGGAGTGCCTGGCGCGAGGGGCTCGGGCTGCGTGAAACCCGGCTTGGACGCCGACCCCGGCCGCGGCAGAAGTGCACGAGGTCCGCCGTCATCAGCGCCACGAGAAGCAGGCTGTAGAGGCCCAGCGCCAAGAGCGGGCCGGGGCCCCTGCGGGACAGAGTGGACTTTTCGGGTACTGGCCCTGCTGCAGAGCCCCGGAAAAGTTGGGGCTCCCCTGCGCGGACAGACGTGGGCTTTGCGATAGAAATACGGGGGCCCAACGGTATCCTAAAGCCATCCCGCGGAGAGGCGGGCCCCGTGTGCGACCTCCGGACTGCGAGGCGCTCGCGCTGGTACTTCCCTTCCCGCAGCTCCAACGCTGTCACCTGCCTTCACGTGCCCGACTCCCCCTCGCACACAGGAATGCACTGTGTGCAATCCCGTGCGTGCATTCGCGGGCGTTTCTGCCCCGCCACTCCGCCACCCCTGCTCGTAGTTCTGAGCCCCCTGACCCGAGCCCGGGTCTCACCGGAAGATGGGCGGGGACGGCAAGGAAGACAGGTTGACCTGGTACAGAGCCTCGAATTCTGCCAGAGTGCAGCAGGAACCCCCCGCGGCCTGCATGTGGCAGCAGTAAGCCTGCTCGGGGTCATCAGAGAGCCTGGGGCAGAAGAAGCCTGGGAAGCGGCGGCCGTCCGCTGCCCGGGTGGTCTCACATAAGTGGGGGTGATGCGCCAGCGCTGTAGGGAGGGACACGGTGGGGGGAGGGCAGAGTTGGAGAGCTGGGGGCAGGGCTGCCCCCGCCCACCCGCAGCCAACATCACCCCCTTCCCGTCCAGGCGTTCTCAGAGAGGGACCTGGGGTTGGGGGACAGTGTCCTACCTGAGAGATCAATGGGCTGCACCAGGGACCCCCAGTTGAGGAGTAGCAGCAACCCCCCACTCAGGCCCACCAGCAAAGGGCACCGGCTCCTCTGGAAACCCATGGCGGCACCTCCTGATCTTGGCACTGCTCCTAGGAACCCCCACATTGGTCGGCCTAAGCCGCTGCTGCTGACAGGGGTGAAATAAAAGGGCAATGCCCAGGGGCCCCAGGAACACAAACCTGGAGTTTCTCTGTCTTGGGCTTTGGAGGGGGAGCCCCTGCTGGACCGGGCAGCGGAGGAGGACAGAAGAGATGACAGTCCTAAGAGCTGAAGCTAATCTGCTTCTGGGCTCCAGCAGGGCTTCCCGGGGGCTTGGCCCGCCCCATTTCATCCCCCTGCTCCCCCGAGACCTCATTTGAGCGTTTGGAGCGTCCCTCCCCACCACCTGCAGCGTGGCAACCGCCTAGCCTAGCGGGAAACCCAGGGCAGTCCTTGCCTTCACCTGCCCTCCGCCCTCAGGAGGGGCCCTGCCATGCTACCGGCCCGACACGCTCCAATTTCGTAGGGGGGTGCTCTGCTGGGGTCACCTCTCGTGCCCGCCCCACTTCATCTGAGGGAAGCTTAGGGCTCGCAGCCTGGCGGAGAGTGGGTCAAGCACCAAGTTCAACAACATCAAACTCCCAGGGCAGCCCTGGCGACATTCATTCCCGGGGGCCCCCTGGCTGGCACCTGGGGACTTGAAGCAGCCACCAAGACAGACATGCACTTGTGGGGCCAGCAGATAGCACAGTGGGGAGGGCTTGTATGGGCCGATCCCCGGCACCCACAAGTTCCTCCGAGCACCGTCAGGAGTGATTCCTGAGTGCAGAGCTAGGAGTGACCCCCTGAGCATCCTCGTTTGGACCCAAAGAGCAGAAAAAAACAAAATCCTCCTTCCAGGCGTCCGGGCACGGTGCTTCCAGCGCGGGACTCAGCGGGCTGCGAGACCGCGGGTTCGTTCCTGCGGGTTCCTGCGACCCCGGCGGAGCTCCCCGGGCAGTGGCGCCAGACCTCCGCGGCGCCAGGGGGCGCTGTGGGCTTCCGCGAGCAGCGATGGAGTCGGAGGCGGCGCGGCTGCTGGACGCGGCCGACTTCGCGGCGCGCAAGCACCGGAGCCAGCGGCGGAAGGACCCCGAGGAGACCCCCTACATCAACCACCCGATCGGTGTGCGCGACGGCCCTGTGGGTGGGGGTGGGACTCGGGGGGACCGGGAGCAGCCGCCGTAGGTCGGAGCTGCTCCTCGGGTCACTCGACCAGAGCCACCGCCAGGCCGCCCCCTGCCCCCGCCCCCGCCCCCAGGTGGGGTCTTGCCGCCCCCGCCCCCAGGTGGGGTCTGACCGCCCCGCCCTCCCGCCCCCAGGTGGGGTCTTGCCGCCCCCGCCCCCAGGCGGGGTCTGCCCGCCCCCGCCCCCGCCCCCAGGTGGGGTCTGACCGCCCCGCCCTCCCGCCCCCAGGTGTGGCTCGGATCCTGACCCACGAGGCAGGAATCGCCGACATCGCGGTACTGCAGGTAAGTGACGCCCGGGGTGGGGGACCCCGCCGCAGCCGCGGCTGAGTGGGCGCTGTCCACAGGCGGCCCTGCTCCATGACACCGTGGAGGACACGGACACCAGCCTGGAGGAGCTGGAGCGCCGCTTCGGGGCCCAGGTGCGGGGCCTGGTGGAGGAGGTGACGGACGACAAGAGTCTGGCCAAGGCGGAGAGGAAGCGGCTGCAGGTGGAGCGGGCGCCCCACGGCAGCCCCGGGGCCAAGCTGGTGAAGCTGGCCGACAAGCTCTACAACCTGAGGGACCTGGCCCGCTGCACCCCGAAGGGTAAGCCCCACCCTCTGCCGCTGGAAGGGGAAGCCCCTGGGCTGTGTGTTGTCGTCGTCGTGGCCCCCCCCCCCATTTCCCGGATCCAGCCTTCTGGGCCTCAGGGCCCGCATGTGCTTCCTTAGAGTAGCACATAGCTGGGCGGGGGCGCCTTGTCCATCTAAAGGGCTGAAACCCGTGCCGGACAAGAGCAGCGAATTTTTGTCCACGCTTCCGCAGGTTGGTCTGAACAGCGGGTCCAGGAGTACTTTGAGTGGGCAGCGCAGGTGGTCAGGGGGCTGCAGGGAACCAACCAGCAAATGGAAGAGGCCCTGAGGCAGCTGTTTAAGCAACGAGGATTGAGCCTTTGAGCCCTCTAGCCGGAGTGCATGAGCTGCCTGAGGTCAGAGACTTTCCTACCCTGAAGGATATTCCCACCGAGCAGCCTTCCTGAATCTATTGTTCTCTAGGCCTCAGCCTGGAGCTGCCTCGGGAAGTCTTTCTGGGAAATAAAGGTTTGCCATAAAAGATTTAAGTTGTCTTTGCTCCTTGCCCAGCCTCCAGAGCAGGGAGCCAATGAGCAGGATATCTGCTCTTCTGTAGTGAAGGTGAGGGCCTCGTCCCTGGGGATCCTGGTGGCAGCCCTGTGCCACGTGCTGCATGCCACACAGATGCCCAGAACAAGTGGAAGGCTACACAAAGGACAAGAAATGAAGATGAGTGGGGAAAGTCTTAAAGTTCTGGGTAATCCTTCTAGGCAGACCAAGCTTTGGCAGCTTTTTGGAGAACTTTCTTTGGGGCCAAAATCTGGTGGTGCTCATGGGACCATACATGATGCTGGGGATCAGACCCAGGTCAACCACACGCAGGACAAGTGCCTCATGTCCTATGTATACTCTTGTCTGGCTCTGGCCCACAAGAACTCAGTATTTTGGGAGGACACCCACCCCTGGTAGTGCCTGGGTCGGTGGTCTGGTGGTTGCTGCTGGAGCCAGGGCCACAGGCAGTGGTGCCAGGGTGAACCCTGCCCCCTGTACAAGGTAGGCACGGGTAGGCACGAGTTCCAGTCCTTGGGGACTTTCCCTGGAACCAATTTCGGGGGCAGTGGTAAGGAAGGTTCTTCACTCCGCGTCTAAGGCTGTGTCTGAAGGGGGCGCCTTATCCCACCGGCTGTCCGCATACCTGGCCGTCTACCCCACACACGGAGAGCATCCACCCCCATCCACCCCACACTCCCCACTGCCCCCCAGTACACACACGGACACAGGAACTGTGAGGTCTGGTCAATGGCGACAAGAACCTGACGGAGCCCACGAGTCAGTGAGTTTATGGGCTGTGAAGCAGCAGGCTCTGACAGAAACACGGCAGGTGTGGTTTGGGTTACAGGAGTCGCGCAAAGTCTGGAGTTGGAAGGTCGGTGCCGGGATGTAGTGGAATGACCCCAGGTGAAAGTCTGGCTCGTGGGCAAGCCTGGGCATCCTGAACTTGGATTCTGGACGCACCCTTCATCGAGATCAGGGTGTCTGGAAATCTGACATTCACTGTTTCATTCAGCGTTTCCACAAAAGACCTAGCCTTGACCAAGTAGCGATCCCGCGTCTAGGAAGACCACCAGACCTTTTCTCTGCTGCTCCAGCTGAGACAAGCGCCATGCAGCCCTCCCCTGCTTCAGCTCCATGACCCGGCTGCCACTCCAGACTACCACGCACCAGGGCCTTGTGCTAAGGAGAGAAGTCTGACACCCCAGATGTCAGTGGGGCGGAGCCCAGGAACCAGCGGGGTCAGGGAGAGCCCCCCACCCTTGCCACCGACCCCCAAATCAGCACCCAGACCAAGAGGGGTTCTGCTCCCTGCCATGTCCATGACGCCAGGCGCAGCCACGGAGCACTGAGAGAAGAGCCCACACACAGCGGCTCCATCTATTCTGCAGCCCAGAACAGCAGGGCGCATGGCCCCGCAAGGCAGTGGGGCCCTTGAGCCGGCTCATGTCCAGTGGCCCCACTGGTGACTCCTTCCCTTCAGGCATCTCCTCCACTGCCACAGTGGAGAGGGGACAGTGCTGGGGCCTGTGCCCTGGGGGGGCGGCCACTCACCAGAGTGGAGGCTGGCCAGAGCCTCCAGACAGCCCAGCTGCCCCCACGCGGGCAGAAGCAGCAACAGGTGGGGGCAGGCTCTTCGCCCCAGTGCTGAGAGGTAGATGGGACAGGTGCCAGCCCAACCTGGGGGCAGGGTGTCTCTGGGGACAGGCCTTTCGGTGCCCCAAGCCTAGCCCAGGCGCAGGCGGAACGTGGCCACCTCCATGGGCTCCAGGTGGACCTCGGTGCTGTTGGAGGGTGAGGCTAGCGGGTAGAGCAGGGTCAAGGAGCTCGGCTGCAGGAAGGTCACGTCCAGGCCCTGGAAGAGGCTCCCCAGTGCCACCTGTAGAGAGAAGGGTGAAGGTGCGTCTGTGGGTGGCTCCCTCTGCAGACCTGCACACTGCTCAGAACCTACCAGAAGCTCTGGCCCTTGGGGCAACACCCCACAGCCACATGCAGATTCGTGGCCAGCCTGGTGTGTACTATCTGCTGCCAGGGAGACAGAAGCTTCTCGAAAGGCTCTGGATCTTCACGGTACTATTTCAGAATGGGCCTGGTGGGGCCCTCTGCCAGGACACCGAGACCTGTGGCCCGCAGTAAGCACCAGCCATAACATCCACATCTATGCCCCTTCCCTTCAGAGCCCTGGCAAGCCCCGCACTGCTGCCAGCCTCGCTGCCTCACCTGTGTGCCACACACCAGGTTCTGTGCGTCCCTCACCTTACCACAGCTGATCCCGGAATCCCCCAAACATGGGGGTGAGCCCCCCCCCTCACCTTGCCTTGGCTGGTGGTACAGTTGAAGCCCAAATTCTTAGCTTCAAGGCCACAGTCAAACCCCTTGCGGTGGAGGATGAGTGCAGCTTCTGCTGAGGGTGAGGCCTCCTCCTGGGGGGGAGGGAGTGAGACGTTGCAAGGCTGGGGGGCAGGGAACCACCCAGCTCACCTCCACCTACGGGGGTGGGGGCACCTTCGGGCTCACCTCAGCCTGCAGCGCCCGCAAATTGAGCAGGTGGAAGTCACAGGGCAGCGAGGAAGCCAGAGGGTGGAAGGAGTGCAGGACCGGGCCTGGCGACGGCCTCGTGGCCACAGGAAGGGCCAGCACGGGAGTGTTGAGGTGCACTGAGGTCAGGTGGCTGAGGAGGGACGGGAAGCTGGTAGGGAGGAGCTCGGGCACCTGCGGGAGACAGAGGACAGTGAGAGCGGAAGGGACCATGGCGAAGTCCCTCCCTCCCAAAAGAGCTGGGCCCAGCTGTCACCTGGCGGCCAGAGTCCACCTGGCGTTCCCACAGGAGGCGGAAGTGGTTGCGGGTCCTCTTGTTGTCCTTGAGTCCTTGGCCAAGGCCCCGGTTGTCATCCTGCATCAGCCGCCGGTCCAGGATCACCTCCAGCTGGCCTGGGGAGGTGACTTGTGAAGGCTCAGAACAGTGCCAGGAGCCGAGCCGTCCCGAGGCCATGGGGGGCCTGTGCCTTGGGTTCGGCTCCAGGCTGGCGCACGCAGCAAACGTGCCCTCTGCCTGCCCCACAGCGACCTGGCGTCCTGCCTGCCTCAGCCCTCAACGGGGCTGAGTAGGGACAGCCTGGCATGGCTGTGACAGTGGCTGTGCAGAGAACTGCATAGAGGACATCTTAGCCAGGGAAAGGACAGTCTTAGGTCAAGACCTCTGCTTGTCTTGGGGGGTGGGATGGGGGTAGGGATTGGTGGGGAGGTTGCGCCACACCCAGCAGTGCTCAGGAGTGACCATAATGTGTGGGCAGTGGAAGGGGGTTGGCAGGATGCAAGGCTTACCCGGTGCACTCTCTCCAGCCCAGGGACACCTGGCTGCACCCTGCGGCTCTCACGGCCCCAGGCTGAGACCTAAGTCAGTCCCTTTCCTAGGTCATCCCAGGAGATCTCCAAACCTCGGCTGGGCCCCCTGGCAGCTAGAACAACCCCCCGAGCACTTTTTCTCGGTCAGGAGTTGACGGTGTAGACAACAGAAAGGCAGATTTTTGTTTTGGTCTGGTTTCTAATCTTTACCAACCTCTTTCAGTCTTTTCTCTAGAGCAGCCCACGTTCTCTCTTCTTTTTCTGAACTGGAAGGGGGCAGGACTGGCTCCCCTTCTTGCACCCCTCGGCCCCTGCCCACTCACCATCACTGAGGCTGGAGACGCCCAGGGCCTGGGCCGTATGCAGGGTAAAGCGGCTCTGCGCGTCCTGGATGTAGGCCATGGTGGGCATGGGGTAGAAGTTGGCCTGCAGGGGCAGCTTCCTCAGGTAGCGCCGGGGCTGCACCTGGGGGATCGGGTTTGGACTCAGGGCTGGGTCCACAGGAGCCCTGACTCTGCTCTCCCATCAGCCCCCTGCCCTCCAGCTCGGCTCAGCAGGGCCCCAGGACACACCTGAAAACCATTGAGGTCCGTGAAGAAGGTGCCATGGCTCTTGATGTCCGTGTGCACACGCAGGGCCAGCTCCTTGTTCACGTAGTCCCGGATGTCCACCAGGCACGACACGTCCAGGGACAGCCCCTCTATCCCTGGGCACAGGATGGGGATTGAACAGCTGGGCTCAGAGGCCATGGGGCTAAGGGATCACGGGGCCAGGGGGATCATGGAGCTGGGGGCAATCTTAGGGCTGGGAGGTCACAAAGCTGGGTGGTACCAGGGCTGGGGGGACATGGGACTGGGAGGTCACGGCTGGGGGGTCCCAAGACTGGAGGGGGTGGTCACAAGCTGAGACCATGGGGCCAGGCCCACCTTCTGGCTCACCTGGCAGGTTATGGAGCCGGAACAGCAGCTGGACATGCTCGTAGTGGGTTTCTACCTCTGAGAAGAACGGGCCTTCGGTGACGCGCAGCACGGGCAGCTCCTTGGGGACGTAGGGCTATGGAGAGCCGGGGACAGAACATCACTGACCACCAGTGGTGGAGACAGGCCTGCGGCCCAGCACACCAGCTGTGACCAGGTTCCCCAGCCCACATCCTTCCGCTGACCCCTGTCCCTCACCCCCAGGCATTCCTCACCTGGGCCTCGCCATCGGGCAAGAAGAGGTACGCCCCGCTCTTGTCCTTGGCCGCACGGGTGCCGTAGACCAGGAGCTCCATGCTCAGCCAGTGTTCCTGCTCCTCGTCCACCCTTCGGATGCTCTGCCGAGAAACACAGCCCTGACCCCTGGCCCCACAGCAGCACGTCAGGCCTGCCCACAGAGGCGGCCCAACGTCCCCTGGAGCACCCCCCTGCTGGGCTCCCTCCGGAACCCCATCCGCCCCGCCCTTACCTTGGGCAGCCCCGTTAGGCCTGAGAACCAGACCTGCAGGTAGCGGTTGCTGAGGGAGAAGTCTCCGGTGCCGGAGTCGAGGACCCGCAGCGGGAAGGCCCCGGGCTTGCTGACCGAGAGCCGCCGGCCGTGGAGATAGACGCGCGTGGAGGAGGGCAGGGAGCGCTGCCCATCCAGGCCTGGCTGCAGCTGCAGGACACCCAGGCCCAGGGCGGGCAGGCGGAGGGGCACAGACACCTATGGGCAGCGCGGGGGCCTTAGTCCCTGCGCCAGCCAGGGACCCCGGCCACGGTCCCTCACATGCAGGGTGTGGGGACGACCTCCCACCGCTGACCACGGGGGCTGGGGGCAGACAAGCTGTGTTTCTGGCAAAGCTGAGCAGCATTTGCTGAGTGACCAAGGGTGGACATGCAACTGCCACAGCCACGGTCGGCACCCGGCCCTGCCCAACAACTCCCACCTCACCTCGTAGACATTGGGGACTGTGGCGGTGGCCGACTTCCAGTGGGCACCGACCTGCACGGCCAGGGGCTGCCCATCCTCCGAGAAGACCCGCACATGGGGCAGGTTGACCAGCAAGGACACCATACTGAGCCGCTCCTGCTCCAGGGGGTTGAAGAGCACCACAGACCTAGGTGGGGGACAGGAGCTCATCCTTGATCCCCAGCGGGTCAGGCCCATCCCCCCCGCCCCCGGCAGCTGGCAGAGTGGGTGAGGGCTCACCGGGGTGAGGTGTCCAGCTGGATCACGGTGCGTTCAGGCAGGGCGTCGTGCTTGGAGCGGCTGTCGTCCTGGATCCGTGGGCAGGGGGGATGGTGCTGGGCTCAGCCCTCCTCCCCACCGGCCGCCCCAGGAGCGGGAAGGGAAGGGGGTGCCCCCACAGCTCACCATCTGCAGGAAGGGGGCATCGGGGTCGAAGTGGTAGGTGTCCTTGTCCGCCACCACCAGGAAGTGGGCTGCGTTGGCGATGACCTGCTTCAGACCCACCAGGGCATGCAGCAGCCTGGGCGGGAGTGGACAGTAGCAGAACCCTCCACCCATGGGCGTGCCCACCACCCTGCACGGCCGCTCGCTCGGGCCTCACCTGACCCCGTAGTCCACCACCACGGCCTCCTTGGCTGTGCCCGTGATAGCGTCATGGTGCTGGAACAGCCCCAGCGAGCGCCGGGCCTCTGTCAGCAGAGCCAAGTTGGACAGCGGGTACTGACTGGCCAGCCCAGAGCGGCGGGCATGGGCCACAGCCAGGCTGTAGAGAATCTCTGCCCCACTGTGGAGCCAGAGGCACAGAGGTCAGCGGCCTGCTCGCGCCCCGCAGACCCTGTGTCTTCCTGCCCCTGGCCCTGTGGGCCAGCCTGGAGGGGCTCCTCACCGCAGGTGGGCCTCCAGCACCCGGTCCAGGCTCTTGTAGAATGGTCGGGAAGTGAAGTAGCCGGTCCAGTAGTGGTCTTCCCGGTCAGCGTAGGAAAAGAAGTCCCCACTCAGCACCGGGAAGCCAGGAGGCCGGACGCCCGGCTCCACGCCCGTCCTCTTGTACAGCGCGTCAAAGTACTCAGAGAGGGTGCCGAACTGGGCCTGCAGGAGCCAAGCCCACGGGGGTCAGCGGCAGGGCCGCGACAGGGGCACCCCGCCTGATGGGAGGGCCCAGACCTGCACGTGCAGCTCAGGCTTGCTGTTGAGGAAGTCAAAGAGCCGCTGGTAGTTGGAGAACTGCGCATCCCACTCCTGGGGCTTGTCGTAGCGGAAGTCGTCGCCCAGCGGGACCAGGAGGACGTTGCTGCGGAACAGCCGCGACTTCTTCCGGTACTGGTCCAGCAGCAGGGCGGCCCTGAAGAACCACCAGAACACAGAGCTCCCGTGAGCCGAGCCCGGCCACAGGCCCCCAGCTGCCCCTTACCAACACAGACCCCACCACGGGCAGGCAGGCTGCGAGCCGGGGTCTCCACTGCACTGAACATGGGAGCCCAGGGAGGGCCGGCCAGGGACTGGAAGCCCCCCCCCACGCCCCACTGGGCCTGACGTTGCTCCCCTGGGGAGTCCCCTCCCCAGAAACCTTCTTATTCTGTGTCTGGAACGAAGGGGATGGACCCTTGCATCTGGAGGGAGCCTCATCTGGTGATGCCTCTGGGCCATGAATTCTGACACTCCAGCCTCACTGCAATGGGGTCTGGGGCTGAGCCCCTCATAGAGGGACCAGGGCAACTAACTTAACCTCCCTGGCTGCAAGCTCTGGAGACTGAGGAAAACGTCCATGCTTGTAAGATGAGTCACAATGAACTGCATCAAAGCACACAGCAGGAGTAACACCCATCACCTTCATTCCCATCTAAACTTCAGGCCAAGTCGGCAGGAGCACACAGCCCCAGAGCCTGACCTCTGCAGACCAACCTCGCATTTGGTCCAGAGAGGCCACCGCTCACCCCACCCAGCTCCACTGAACCCAACTGGGCCAGTGTTCCTCAAGAACGGGTTTCTCAACAGGGACTCCTCTTACATGGGCCCCCATGACATTCCGAGGGGCCCGTAAGTGGGGGGCCGGGCACGAGACTGGTGAGCCAAGCAAAGACCAGGAAGAAGAAAAGGACGGTGGAAAGAGGCAGTTTGTGGGGGATTAGAGCCACGACAGTGATGCGTGTGGGTGCTACGCAGGCCGCTCCCACCTCAAGCAGCACCTGGCCTGCTGCCCCATCCCAGGCCCCGCTGGACTCGAGCTGCGGGTTTGGAAAGCACAAGAGACTTTCTTTCCACCACGGCCAGGTTTCACCTCTCAGATACGCGGCGATCAGACTGTCACAATGTGAAAACCAGTTTGGCTGGTTCTGTTCTGAAAGCAGATCGGATTCTGGCCCAATCACTGTTCGGATCACTCTTTTTTCTTACGTTTTTTGGGTCACATCTGGCGAGACTCAGGGGCTCCTCCTGGCTCTGTGCTCAGGGGACCACGTGGGGTGCCAGGGATGCAGCCCGGTCGGCCGTGTGCAAGGCAAGCCCCCTCCCTACTGTCCTATCACTACAGCCCCTCGCTTCTGTGTGAGCCAGCCAGTTCTGACTGACCTCCACCACAGGGTGTCTCGGTGCCGACCTGCACCCATCCCTTGTACTGGGACCCAGGCCCAGGCAGCAGAGCCTGCCAGAGGCTGAGGCCAGACTCCGCAGTGTCACGAACCTCTCGGCCACGTTGGCCTCCGTGATAGTCCGAGGCGGCACTTTCCAGGGGCAATTGATGCGGCCACCGGGCAAGCGTTTGAAGTCAAACTGGCAGCAGACCTTGGGGTCCGGGCCACAGGTATGGGGGACATCGTAGCTGTAGAAGGGCATCATGTGGCAGAAGATATCCGTGCTGGCGTCTGAGTCTGGGGTAGAGACACAGGCATGAGTTACTAGCTCAAGGCAGGGGCCGAGTGGGGGTGGGATGGGGGGTGTCTGCCAACTTGGGTGGCTAGGCCTCTGGGCGAGCATGGGGGCTGTGGGGACAGGCACCCATGGACCAGGCAGCAAGGCCTGAAGGGGCCAGAGGCAGACTCTGGGGCCAGCTGAGGACGCGGGGCCCTGCCCTGCCCTCCCCCGCCTCACCCCATGTCTGCCTCCACATAAACTCCAAGCTGTGGGTGGCAGCGAAGTGCTTCTTGATGGCATAGTGCACCCTCTGGATGAGCATGCTTGTCAGGTTGGCACGGCGCAGCAGGTAAGGCATGGTGGAGCTGTAGCCAAAGGGGTCCACTGCCCAGCCTGAGCGCGGGGTGGCACCTGGGCGGGGCGCGGAAAACACAGGTCCTAAAGGCCCGGTCCCTGGGCGGCGGCTCCCACCTGGCCAGTACGTGGCGATGTGCCCAAAAGGACCCACTCCGGGTCTGTCCTCAGGCCTGTCCCCGCCCACCCGCACTCACCAAGGTTCCTCTCCAGCCACTGGTGGCCCTCGATGAGCTGGTCGATCAGCGCAAAGTAATGTGAGTTGGCCTCATCCGGCATCACCCAGCCGCCCGTCGCGATCTCCAGCTGCCCGTTCCCCACCAGCCTGGAGTTGAGGGCTCAGTCAGCAGGGGCAGGGCCTGGCCGGGGACCCTCCTCCCGGTGCCTCCGTCTCAGCTCCAGGGGACACACTCATGCGGCTCTGATGTCTCCTAACACCCACGTCCCACTCGCTGGCTGGGCCTTCTCCTTCTAGAACCCTCTCCTGCCATTCTCCCCTCTCTGGCACCCCTTGTTCCAGTTCCACCCGGCACTGGCCTGCGCACGGCAGCTTTCTTCTGGGCACTGATGTTGTCCCACCACTTGGCGAAGAAGGAGACCTCGGCCCAGAGGAAGCGGCGCCGCGGGTCCTCCTGCAGCTTGGACACCATGCTGTTGAGGATGTGCTGCGTCTGCTCTGCATAGTACTTGTCAAAGGTCTTGATCCAACCTGGGGGGCCGAAAACGGAGCCTGAGGGATGGCCCCATTGCGTCCCCGCCCGCCTCCGTCCTGCCACCAGAAAGCCCACTGAGAGACAGCTGCATGCGGGTGGCTGCCTGGGCCCAACCCCTGCTGCCACTGAGCACCGCCAGGAGTGACCCTAAGCAGAGCCAGGAGCGGCTCATCCCCAAGAAGAAAGCCCAGCCCAGCAGGGCAGAGGCCGCACAGGCTCACCTGGGTCATTGTGTGAGTGGGGAACCACAAAAACCTGAAGGTCTTCAGCATCCCAGTCGTGGGGGCTATAGGAAATGTCGAAGCCCTGCTTCCACACGCCCCCGTCCAGGTTGTCGAAGGGCAGCTCCTCCGACACCGTCAGCATCTGCCAGGCAGGGCACGGACTCAGGGCTCCAGCCAAGGCACGAGGGGTGAGGCGAGAGGGGAGAAGGGTGCCAGGCTCTTACCTGCAGGTCTGGCTTCTGACCCTGGCCACCTAGAGCAAACTGGCAATCTCGAGGGGAGATGGAGAGGAAGCTGGGCTGTGGCTCAGGCGGCACCAGCCAGGAGCCGTTGGCCATGGGGTAGGGCTGCAGCGCCGGCGAGCCATCGGCGTGGGCAGTCAGCTCCAGCACCGAGTCCTTGATGTGGCTGATGATCTCGTGGTTCTCCTCCAGCAGCTGCTCCAGCTGCTCGATGCGGCTCTGCAGCACAGAAATCTGGCTCTGCCCCGAGAGCAGAGGCAGTCAGTCGCGGTGCCTGGCGGCCCCCGCACAGGCCAATGGAACCCGTGACAGGAGAGGCACAGACCCCCTGGGCTACAGTGCGCCCAGGTCCAGAGAAGTCGCAAGTGTGAAGGCAGAAACCCACCCAGGTGGTGCGCCCTGCGGGTGCCCATAAACGCTGCCAGGGATGAGCAACGCCTTCCTGGAATCCCGCTCTTACTCTCATTTCCTTTTTGGCTTTTAGCTTCAAGGTTTCTAGAAACTGTCCAGTGGGAAGGAACAGTACTGCCCGAGGCTGAACAAACGCAGCCAAGTGAAGTATGGGCACAGCCTAATGAGCTTGTGTATGTGTGTGTCCCTAGCCTAATTAGTATGACAGTGAGTGTGTGTGTGTGTGTGTGTGTGTGTGTGTGTGTGCGCGCGCGCCTGTGTGCTTACGGAGCAGCACCAGGCCTGACTCACCCGGGGGAAGTTGCCTCCGTTCTGGTGCCGGGCGGGGTCATGCTGCACTCTGTCCAGCATGAGGTAGAGCGAGAAGACGGCCACACAGAAGATCGCAGCCCCGCACACAGTCACCTGCTTCTTCAGCTTCATAGTGGCGGCCCACACCTGGCAGGAGGATGACAAGAAAATTCCTCTGGTCTCCCGCCAAATGCCCAGAGGTGCCTTCAGGTTGCTCGAAGAGCACCTATTTGCCATGCTCTGTGACTACAAGGGCTGCAGCACCTTGCATGCAGAGGCCTGGGCTTTACCCTGGCACCTTGTGGTCCCTGGAGGACGGCAAGGAATGAGCCTCCAACCATGGAGCCCTGAGTAGCCCAAGTACCAATCAGTGTGGCCCGAACATGCACACACACACGCACGCGTCCACACACACACACACAAGCTTCTGGGGTAAGAACTTATTATGTTATCATATTATTATAAAAATATAAGGGCTAGTGGGCTGGAGAGATATCACAGGTAGGGTGTTTGCCTTGCATGTGGCCGACCCAGGCTCAATTCCCAGCATCCCATATGGTCCCCTGAGCACCGCCAGGAGTAACTCCTGAGTGCAGAGCCAGGAGTAACCCCTGTGCATCGCCAAGTGTGACCCAAAAAGCAAAATAAAAAAAATATATATAAGGGCCAGAATGATAGTACAGCAGGACCGTCGCTTGCCTTGCATGTGGCCAACCTGGGTTCAATTCCCCGAGCCCTCCAAAAGTGAACCCTGAACAGAGAGCCAGGAGTAATCCCTGAATATTGCCAGGTATGGCCCCAAAACAAACAAAATGAAACAAAGAATGAATATATATATATATGTATATATATATATATAAACTCCAGGGGCCAGAGAGATAGTTCAGCAGGTTGGGCACTTGCCTTGCACGCGGCTGACCCAGGTTGGATCCCCGAAACCCCATAGGTTATCCTGATCCCCACCAGTCATAAGTGAGTGCAGAGCCAGAGTAAGTTCTGAGCACCAGCTGGGTGTGGCTCAAAAACAAAAAAAGAACAACAAAAATATATAACCCTGTGGTGCAGTCTAGCATGCACTTGGTCCCGAGTTTGATCCCTGACGCTGCATGATCCCCAGCATGTCCAGGTAGCCCAGGGAGCCTCAACAGTGCTGGGCAAAGTCCTGGTGCCACCAGACCAGAGCAGCAAACTGCAAGGTCTGCAATGCCCCAGCCACTCCTGAGAAACAAACCAGCCTGGGAATGTGGCTGTGTGGGAAGGTGCCAGTCTTGCATGCAAGAGTCCTGGGTTCCATCCCCAGAACCACACACACACACACACACACACACACACACACACACACACACAACAAGCTCCTAAGCACCACATCTCCCCTCTGGCTGTTGGTCCCAACCTGGATCAAGGCTGGGAGCAGCAGACAGGGTCCAAGTACCCTGACCCACATTGACCCACACTGCCAACACAGGGGGAGTCTTGATGCACTGACATCCATGGTCCCTGAAGCCACATGCACCCTCCAGGTACATTGGGGCCAGGAGTGTGCAGGCACCATAAGGAAGGGGCATGGACCCTGCCAGCACTATAAAACATACAGGCACGGGGCTAGAGTCATAGGACAACGGGAAAGGGATTTGCCTTGCATGCATCTGAGCTGGGTTGGATCCTAATGTTCCTTATGGTCCCCTGAGCACCACCAGGAGTGATCCCTGAGAGTAGAGTGAGCCCTGAGCACTGCGGGGTGTGGCTCAAAAAGAGAAAAAGAAAAGCACACGAGGCGTGGTGAGCACCAGTGAGAGTCTGGCAGCCAGCCTGGGCCTCCGCACCTCCACCAAAGATGAGAAACCTGCACCGAGGAGAATCTTGGCCATGCTCACAACTGCCCGTGAGAACCGTGAGCCTAGAGTCTGTGAATCTCGTGTGGATCCCTGGCACCATAAACAAATGGAACTGCTGGTCTGACTTGCCAACAACAGAGAGGGCAGGAGGACAAAAGAAATCAACACGCGCGCACAAACACACACAGAGCCCACCATCACCTACTAGCAAACTTCCCCTCTCTGGGGTTTGGACTCGCCGGACCAGTGCCCAGACGCTGGCCGTGCCGCCCTACAGGGGTGAGAGCCACCGGAGACGGGCCACGTGCGCGCATCTGCTTCCAGATGAATCAACTGTCTGTGTCCATCAAAGGGCACGGCGGTGCCCACGGAGACGCGAGCGGGCGGGGGCGGGGGCCTGTCCCCGGGAGGCAGAGCCTGGACTAGTCCAGCACCTTCCTGCCGCCCTGGCACTCCCCAAGTCTGCCCCCAGCAGTGGGGCTGCCCGCAGAGGTAACTTCGCCCCAAGGGGACACCCCGCCCTCGGGCGCAACCCAGCTGGTCCTGCTGCTCGCGAGCGGGGTCGCGCTCGGGGCCCGCGGCGCCCCCTTCGCATCTGGGGCGCAGGCCAGGGGCTCCCGGGCGGGCGGGCGGGCGGGCGGGCACCTGCCGCGGCCTCCCGGGCGGACGTGCCGCTCGGAGCCCGGGTCCGGGTCTGCGGCCCTGCCGGGCCCTGCCCACGCCTTACCTAGTCCGTGCCCCGGCTCCGCGCCGCTCGGGGCCCTCACATCCTTGGGGGCTGCAGCCAGCGCACAGGCAGCGACGCAGGCGGAGCGGCGAGTCCGGCTCCCGGTCGCCCCCGCTCCTCGGCGCGTCACGGCCGTCGCGCCCTCCGGGGGCCACAGCGGCCAGTCGCGCCGCCCCCCGCGCGCGGCGTCGTGCGGCGGCCGGGCAGCGCGGGGGCGGGGCCAGCGCTGTGCCCACCCCGCCGCCAGGCCCCGCCCCGCGCGCCCGACCCACCGACAGGCCCCGCCCACCAACAGCCCCGCCCACCCGCCTCGTCCAGGTCCCGCCCACCCGGAGGCCCCGCCCCATGCGCCCCGCCCTCGCAGACTCCACCCACCTATAGGCCACACCCACGCCACCCACTCGTCAGACCCGCCCCCCCCGCCCCGGGCCCCGCCGTCAGACCGCAATCCCTAGCAAGCCCCGCCCACCGCCGGGGCGGGGTCCGCAACGAGGCCACGCCTCCCAAAGCCCAGCCCCTCCACCAGGCCCGGCTCGGCGGGACTGGACCCCCGCGCCGGCCCCACAGTGCGCAGCCGCGGCCGGCCTGGCCTCTGCGCCGCGTGTTCCGCGCTGCGGACGGCGCCGCACGCACGCGCGCACTGTCGCCCTGGGCCGCCGACGCTCTTTTCTGGCAGTAGCCAGAGGCGGCGAGCGCGGTGGCAGCCGAGTAGAGACCCTGCCTCCTGCCCACCAGCCACAGATGGGCACGTTTGCTGCGCGCCAACTGATGCCACCCTGGAAAAGGGGCGCGGGTTGCGGACGTTCACTGACTCCGCTTGTCACCCAGCAAGGAAGATCGTCTTTTGCAGGGGCTGGACCTAGATGGGTTATAATCTTTCGTCGTAACGCTCGTCTCCACAGAGAATATCCGCGTGAAGTCTACATTTGTCAAGGCACTTGACTTGGGGCACTTGCGTTGCTGCATGTTTTCCGGGACGCCAGCGCCTCTTTGCTGGTCCCTTGTTACCGGTTCAAAAGGAAGGAGTGAGGGGCTGGGGGGATAGTACAGAAATTGAGGCATTGGCCTTGCTCGCAGCTGACTCTGGTTCCAGTCCCCAAACACGGCCTGGAGTGATCTCTGAGCACCTAGTCTGGAGTAAACCCTAAATAAGCCCTAAACTCAGTAAGCCCACTGGGTACTTAGCCCCCAAAGCAAGGGGGACAAAAAGGAAGTGAAGTCAGTGGTCCCGTAGGTGGCTTCTGTGAAGAGAGGAGGAAAGAGAGTCATTTTCTACCAATCACCCTCTGTCACCCGGGACCCGACTTGGAGGACTAGGACTGATAGACTAGGTCTGTGATGAGCCCCTATGCACCATAGCTTAGAGTCCCGCCAGCTGCCCCAGCTAGCTGTCAAGTCACACCTGACGTCCACTTGGTCAGCTAGATATGGGAGTTGCTCTCGGGCAGTCATGGACTCAGGTTGGAGCCAGGCATTGCTCTTTGCAGCGAAGGAAAGTCAGTTGTAGGCCTTTCCCAAGGTTTCAGGGTTCTTGTCTTGCCTCGCAGAAAAAAATTTCGGGAGTAGCAGTAAAGTAAAAACAGATTTTATTTGGAGGTTTTTCGGAAGGGGAAGGAGGGAGAGAAAGTGAGAGAGGAACGCGCTAAGAAAGAACTCGGGCTTCTCCAAAGGGGGAGAGAGCCCCTACATGCATCCCAGCGTTAGATAGGAAAATGCACATCTCAGGAGGGGAGATGAGGGTGACACATGTGCTCCGGCGCCGTATATGCTCGGCCATGTGGGCACAAGCTGCTCATGGGCTTGGCAGCATATGTGCGCCCTTCCTTTGTTCAAGGAGGCCTTTATAGGTTTTCCCAACCTGCCCCTATGTGGAGCTTCGGACTAGGTGGTAAGTCAGTTGTTAGGGAGGTTGCCAAGAGGGTAGAGTTGGAAGTGGTCAATGACCTTCTTTGAAATTCCATTCCTCGCCTTTTGTTCCTGTTGGAACTTCTCCCGGAAGAGGGTCCAGCTTTCTCTGGGTCTGTTGCTGGCCAGGTGATGGTCTTACCAGGCCTTGGTTCCTGTGTTTGCAGCTTTGATCCTGTTGGTTTTATTACTTCCTACGAATTCCATTGCCATAGGGGCCCTTCCCTGTCTAACTGCTGACAGCAAAAGGAACAAGGTCTGAAAGGCTCTTGTCTCTGCCCAACTGTTGAAAATTGTTTAAACAGATTGAGGTTTGATTAAACAGATGTAAAATGCTGACTCATTGTTTCCATTCCCATCTCTGGCATCGCCACCAAATCACTTGTCTGGATTTACTTGCTGGCTGGAAAGACTATCAGCAGTCACCGAGGTATTAGACCTAGACAGGATCTTTCCTTCCTTTGTGTCCTGGGTGACTTAGTGTCCCTTCCTTCTGAATTTTTCAGATTGGGAATCATAATCTTGATTTTCAGGACTGTTCTCTGAGTGTGCGTGTGTATGTTATCAGTTAGCAAACTTGCAGTATATAGTACAGAGCCTTTTGTTCTGTTTTGAGGCCACACCTGCAGTTACAGGGCTTACTCCTAGCTCTGTGCTCAGGTATCACTCCTGGTGGGGCTCTGGGGATCACATGTAGGGATGGAATCCAGGTGAGTGGCATGTAAGGAAGCACCCCACCCAGTTTTATTTTTATCTTTATAAATTTGTTCATAATAATTGATCGGTAGGGGGTAGGGCGTTCGCCTTACAAGCGGCCAACATGGCCGACCCGAGTTCGATTCCTCCGCCCCTCTCGGAGAGCCCGGCAAGCTACCGAGAGTATTCAATATGCCAGACACAGTAACAACAAAGTCTCCAATGGAGACGTTACTGGGCCCGCTCGAGCAAATCGACGATCAACGGGAGGGCCTTTACCTTTACCTTTTATAATAATTGATCACATTTAATATTCAAATACCAATCCCACCACTATCACACCTTCCCACCACCATATTTTGAGTATTTTCATCCCGAACCCCAAACCCTGCCCCCAGAGCGAACTGAATTTATTTTATATTGCTTGTTATGAACAATCCACTAGAAATGATCCAAAAAAGTTTTCTTAGAGGTGAGTGAAGATTGTCATGTTTCGCCCAGGAGCCATTAAGCCCTTCTGTAAGAGATTAGTAACATGTTGTTAAAGGTTGAGTCTTGTGTACTTATTCTATATCTGTGTAAATATGTTTCCCCCAAGATTGGTTACTTCTGCTTTAAACCCCATCACGTGGTGTGCTACTCTTAGGACATCGGTGGCGTGAAGTATGAGATGCTGCAGGGAGGCATTCGCGGCCACTGTGCCGTCCAGGAACAGATTCACTCATGGGCGAGGCGCGTCTGCGTGTGTGGAGATCGGCCATGAGCACGACAGCAGTTGCGTTCTGGAGGTTTCTGGCTGCCGGGGCTGGCTCCGTTGGGGCAGGGAGGGCAGCAAGGGGAACTCACCCTTCCGCATCCAGGTTGCCCCAAACAGCCTGTGTGACACCCACTGTTTTATCACTCCCACCTCACATCTGACTTTTTTTTTTTGCTTTTTGGGTCACACCTGGCGATGCACAGGGGTTCCTCCTGGCTCATGCACTCAGGAGTCACTCCTGGCAGTGCTCAGGGGACCATATGGGATGCTGGGAATTGCACAAGGGAACAAACTGGGGTTGGTGGGATGCAAGGAAAGCTCTGTAGCTGCTCTACTCCCTCTCTCTTGCCCAAGTTTTCATTTTGTTAATTGCTGTACAGAATCTGGGTCATTTGCAGTTTATTCTGCCCCAACTTGCCCCCCTGTAATTTTAATGACTTATAAACTGGAGTTCCACATTTTGCGGGGGCTTTTCTTCCCATTCCTTGTGTTTTTTTCCTCTCTGTACCTCACTTAAATTCTTGCATTACTCTATCTTCAGGTTCACTAGTCCTGTCTTCTGGTGTGTCTAGTCTCTGCTGGGAACTTTCTTCTTCTTTAGTTTGATGAGTTTCTATGAAGTTCACATGACGAGATTATCATCTCAGAGATGGTCTTTCCACTTTTACCTGGGGCTGATGCCCAAGGGATAAGTAACAGACATAGATCCGCAGATAATTAAGATATTGGGGTTGGCAGGATGGATTTTAAAATAACCATTGGTGGGGTGGGGTGGGGGGCAGAGTGATAGTACCTTGACCCAGAATAAGACCCAGGTTTTATTCCCAGCATCCCAAACTTGCCAGCCAGGTGTGATTCGGGAGTAGACACCCAAGAATAAACCCTGAGCACTGCTGGTATGGCCCATAACCAAAAAGAAAAAAAAAGTGATGGTAGGCTGGAGTGATGATAGTACAGTGGGTAGGGCTCTTGCTTTGCATGCAGCCTACCCAGATTTGATCCCCCAGCATCCCTCGGATCCCCCAAGCTCCACTAGGAGTAAGCCCTGAGCATCGCTGGGTGTGGCCTCCAAACAGAAAAGTCCAACGAGTGATGGTTGCTGTGTTGCATGGAGAAAAAGATAGACAAGATAAAAGCAAACAGAATTGCAACGGGGTTGGAATCCACTTCAGAGGAAATCAGGCCGGATGTGACTCAGAGGGCTAAGCTCAGGGCTTGCAGGCCTCACTCCCTCTGGACTTGCTCTTCCAGCCCAGCCCTTTCCTACCAGAAGGCTCCACAAGTCAGCAAGGGTTTTGAGTAAAAGTGTCTTGCAGGGGCCTCTGCAGGCACTTTCTGTGTGTTTAACCCAGGCAGAGTCCCAGCAGTCTGAGTCTGTCTTCTGAAGAGTGTGAACTGTATCTCTGTTCCAGACCCACCAAGCTCCAGCAACTTCTCACTTCCTTTCCCTGCTGGTAGTCCCACTCTGAGACAGGTCAGACTCTGGGACACCTCCTTCAGACCGGCTTTCCTCTGGAAAGCAAACTACCATCAACGCCCGTCTCGGGACTCCTTGGAGGGGCTCGTTCTTTCTCCCAGGAACTTGACTTCACCTGCTCATTGTGTTCTGTTGGTGATAGTCTGGGGTCACACCTGGCAGTGCTTAGTGGTACTGGGAATGAAAGTGGGCCCCACTGTTTCTCTGGCCCCAGCCGCCCTCATCCCTTCAACTTTAAAAACCATGTTTTTAGAACGCACGTCCTTCTCTTCCAGAAGGGAGCATAACATGACGCTTGCCATAACCATGCCACCGGACCCCATGCCAGGCTGTTTCATTCGGGGTGCTGCCGAGGGGGGGTGAGAGCCCTCCCCACCCCAAGGGACCCAGCCCCAGCAGTGGAAAACCTCCAGAACTCAACCACCGCCATGCCCACGGCCGCTCTCCACACACTCGGGCCAAGCCTCACCCACAAGTGAATTTTTTCCTGGACCGCTCGGCCTCAGAAGCCATGAGACACTTCATAGGACACACCCTACCTATACTCCAAGAATACCGCACCACATTCTATGGGATTCAAAGTAGGAGACAACCTACCTTAGAGGGAAATATATTATTTTAGTTCTGCTTTGGGGCAGGGATTGGGGGGGGGGGGTCGTGATGGAAACACCCACAATATAGTGGTGGGAAGGTGTAATGGTGGTGGGATTGGTGTTTGAATATTGAATGTAATAAAATATTGTGAACTACTTTATAAAAAAAAAACCAAGCAAACAAAAAACACCATGTTTGGGTATTTGCCTTGCATGTGGCCGATGTGAATTTGATTCCCAGCATCCCATATGGTCCCCTGAGCACAGCCAGGAGTAATTCCTGAGAGCAGAGCCAGGAATAACCCCTGTTCATTGCTGGGTGTGACCCAAAAAGCAAAGAAAAAAAAACACACCATGCTTTTAAGGCCGGGCATGTAGTTTAGTGGCAAAGTATTTGCCTTGCATGAAGTTCTGGATTCAGTCTCCAGCCCCACCCAGTATGGGGGGAGGGTCCGAGTGAGCAGAGAGACAGTACAGGGTACGGGGTTAAGGCGTGGCCTTACATGTGGCCCAACCTGGGTTTGATTCCCGGCACTGCAGCACCAGGAGTGACCCCTGAGCTATGCTGGGTGTTGCTCCCTAACCCAGTAAAATAAAAACAAAACAGAAACATGTTTGCCTCTTATGCTTCCTCCTCGTAGCTATGAGGTAACCTGAGGGACACCAGTCTGCCCAGAAGCAGAAGTTCCTCAGCCCTGCTTTGAGCGCTTCCAGGGGCCATGTACCTCAGCACCTCAGCACCTCAGCGTTCCCACTGAAGTCAGCCTTGTTTGTCGTTCACGGTGCTGGGGATGGAACCCAGGGCCTCACACCTGCAGGCAAGTGCTTGACTGCTGGGCCCCCCTCCTCCCCAGCCCAGCACCCCCCCGTTAAACCAGCTGTGGGGGCTGGAGCAATAGCACAGAGGGTAGGGCGTTCGCCTTGCACATCGACCTGGGTTCGATTCCCAGCATCTCATATGATCCCCTGAGCACCACCAGGAGTAATTCCTGAGTGCATGAGCCAGGAGTAACCCCTGTGCATCACCGGTATGACCCAAAAAGCCAAAAAAAAAAAAGCCACAAAAACCCGTTGCAGGGCCAGCTGCCCGTCCTCTGCCTTCTACCACGCTGTCTCCACTGCCACCAGTTCCACCCAGTTTCCTGCCACCTTCTGCTTGCACCGTGGCTGCCGGGACAGCTTCCCTGAGATTTCAGGGGGTTCATTTAGCAGCCCCATTGTGAGCAAACTCATCTTGAGAGACGGTCTCCTCTCTCCTCGGTCTCCTCATGGGCGCATGTGGTGCTGGTGTGCACTGAGTGGTTTCCTCATGGGATGCCAGACCTCCCAATGCAACAGCACTAGGCTCCCCGCCCCGCGCCCTCGTTCCAGACCTCAGGACCCCGACCTGGTCTCTGCCTGGCCCTCCAGAGCAGCGCACGTGGCCATGGCACCTGTGGCATGAGTGGTTTTATTACTTCCACGTGCGAGCCCCCCGTGCCCCCAGGACAGGAGCTGACCCAAGCTGCACCCCTGCACCCCCGTGGCCGGAGTCCTGCTCAGCGATGCCGCTTCCGGATGCTCTGCAGCTCCTGGGAGATGGCACTAAAGCTGGGTCGCTGCCGGGGCTCGTAGGCCCAGCACTGTTCCATGAGCCGGAACACGGCGTCCGGGCACAGCTCGGGGCAGGGCAGCCGGCCTCCTGTGGGCACACGGGTGAGGAGGAGGGAGGCCGGAGGCTGAGACCTCCGTCCCTGATGGCGCTCAGTTGGGGCGCCTGTCGCAGGGGCTGACAGACCCTCCGTCTCATGTTGGAATCATGGCCCAGGCCTGGGCCGGAGCAGGGCGCACTCTGCCTCAGCGCCCCCAGGGAGGGATCCAGCCCCAGCCCGAGGGGCGGCTGCACCCGCGGTCAGTCTTACCCTTCTCTACGAACTCCCGAGTCTGCTGGTTGCTGAGGCTGGGGTACGGGGAGGCCCCGAGGCTGAAGGTCTCCCAGAGCAGGATCCCAAAGCTCCACACATCACTCTCTGAGGAGTAGCGGCCTGAGGGGACGTGGGTGGGGCCTTATGAGTGTTACGTGGGGGGGGCATTGGCCAGATACCCTCAGATGGCAGCCAGAAAGGACGTGCCCAGATACCGTAGTTTAGGGCCTCGGGTGCCGTCCACTTCACGGGCACCTGTCTGAGCCCCCCGGAAGCTGCATAGACGCCATCGGCCTCCTCCCGGGACATGCCAAAGTCACTGATCTTCAGCACGTTCTTCTCGGTCACCAGGCAGTTGCGGGCAGCCAGGTCCCTGCGGGGGCGGGCGGCGGGCGGATGAGCTGGCGTGTCCCTGCCCCCCGCCAGCCACCCCTGCCCCGGCGCTCGCCTGTGGATGCAGCACTTGCTCTCCAGGTACTCCATGCCCGCCGCCGCATCCCCCACCAGCTGCAGCAGCGTCTTCATGCGCAGGCGCGCTCCCTCCGTGCGCAGGAAGGTCAGGAAGTCGCCCCCTAAAACCGGAAGAAGGGGCCGGTGACAGGACGGCAGGAAGAGCTTTTGCCTTGCATGCAGCCAATGCGGTTCGATCCCCGGCACCCCATATGGTCCCCCGAGCACCGCCAAGAGTGGCTCCTAAGTGCAGAGCCAGGAGTAACCCCTGATCATCACCAGGTATGGTCCCAAAAGACAGAAATAAATAAAGCCGGGGAAACTACCACCCCATGAGCACTCTGGGGAGGGGTGGGCGGAGGACCCCCACACCCCGCACCTCTTTGCACTCACCCTGTACTAACTCCATGACGATGTAGATAGGCTGTTTCTGGGTGCAGACGCCAATGAGACGCACGATGTTGGGGTGACTGTACTGCTTCAGGATCCTGGGGGCAAGGGCACCTTGCAGGTCACCTCCCGGGGGGGGGGGGGGGCATGTGGAAGGAAGGAGGGCGCCCTCCCGGCCTGCAGCTCCTGCCCTGCTCTCGCACCCACCTGGCTTCCTGTAGGAACTTGGCCTTCAGCTCGGCAGGGAGAGTCTCTCGGCAGGACTTGACAGCCACAGGGGTGTTGTCAGCCCGGAGACGCCCACTGAACACCTCTCCGAAGTTCCCCTGGAAAGGTCAGGGGCTCCGACCCAGCTCCCCTGGGGGCACCGGCCCTCCCTCACTGCCCCCACACTGCCTCCGCCGCTCATCCTGGATCTCTGGACTCTCGTGGGGAACAGAGAGGTGGCACAGGACAAAGTTCACTGGGTTTGGGGAGCTCTCTGGGTTTGGGGGAGTGACTGCTACCCTGAGCCCCTGAGAGCCACTCCAGGGTACAAGCAACCGGGGCAGCTTCCCCACACATGCCCCGTGGTCCCTGAGCATGCTTGGATGGGTCAGGCAGAGAATGCTGTGATGTGAGGGCTGCTGAGGGCCCAGCGGCTGTGAGAAAGCCGGCTGGGGGGTACTCACCCGCCCAATCTGCTCCCCCAACACCAGGTCCTCGTGGTTCAGCACCCACTTGTCCTGCAGAGGTCGGGCAGGGGTCAGAAGCACCCCAGAAGGTGTGCTGGGCCCTGGGGATGACGGAATCTCCCCCCGACTCCAGGTCTGGGCCCTGCGTTTGTGAGTCTAATGGATGGGGATCCGGGAGACAGCTCAAAGGGCTGGAGTGTGGACCCTGCATGCCAGAAGCCTGGGCTTGGTCCCCGAGCACTGCCAGGAGCAACTGGTGAGCACTGTGCTGGGAGCACTTCCCAGAGGGACAAAACAATGATGAAGGAAGGAGGGGATTCGGTGTGGGGCACTAACCTTGGGCACAGCCCTGTGCAGGAGGACGCCGCTCTTCTTGGTGAGGGGCTGCTGGGAGCGCAGCAGGTGGTCGACCAGCAGTGGGATGCTGGGGAAACCATCCCCTTCCAGTCGGTACAGGTTCTGGGGGCGGGGGTGCAGGTGGCGGCTGAGGGGTGGCCTGTGGGGGGAGGGAGTCGCCGCCCCCCAGCCCAGCCCGGCCCCCACTCACGTCGGCCGACTGGATGATGAAGTGGCGCAGCTGTCCGTCCCACAGCACGGACAGCACAGCCTCCTGCTTGCCCTGGCTCTCCCGCACCAGGAAGTCCCCCGAGTGCGTCAGCAGCTCGGCCACCTCGGCCCGGGGGATGGCGCCGTGGTACCACAGCTGCTCATACAGGGGCTTCTGGACCTCGGGGACCAGCTGCAAGGGCGGGGGGAGCTGGGCAGAGAAGGGGCGAGAAGGGGTCACTCAGCCAGCTGGAGCCATTTGGGGGTCTCTCTCCCGCTCCCCCATGCATACTGATGGCCAAGTGGCGTGTCAGGGGCCCCTGGCTAACGGTAGATTCGCCCATCAGCCCCCCCAGACGCTGGGACGAGAGACCTGGGCTTTGGGTTCCGCCACCCCCAGGGGGACAGGAGCTATAACCCAGGCTGTAGATCCCTTCGGCACGAGGCGGTGGGAAGAGAGGGGCGCAGGGTGGAAGGAGCTGGGGACACCCGCCATAGTGGAGGTACCCCCCCACCAAAGCAGCCTGGACTCTCCCAGTTTAAATCCAAAGCAGAGGAGTTAAGGGGAGGGGAGCTCCAAGCCTGGACCAGCTCCTGGAGCCAGGCAGAGGTGCCGGCCCGGCCAGGCCCCACTCACCGAGAACTTGGGGCGGAAGATTCCAGAAATGTGGCTCTTCAGGAGCTCCAGGGTGGGCGTCCTTCCCCCTTCCCGCTCAGGCTCCTGAGGCCAGGGACAGACGTCAGCGGGTGGCCAGGCTTGGGGAGGGGGAGGGCGAAAATGAGGAGCACACCGGGCCGGCAGGCGGGCAGGGCACGGGCACGGACAGCAGGCGGCAGGCAGGGGCCACAGACGGGCAGGTGGCGGGCAGGGGCAATGCTAGGGTGGGGGGGCGAGGATGCGCACACAGGTGGTGAACAAGGGTGGGACGGGCACGCAGGCACCAGCAGGGTGGGAGCGTGGACCGCGGCAGCCGGCAGGCAGGGCACGGACGGCAGGTGCTGGGCAGGCCGGGGCACGCACACGGGCCGCGCTCGCTCCCTCACCGAGGACGAGGTTGAGTGGCGGTCCTCCTGCAGCAGGGGCACGGGCGGGGGCTCGCCAGGGCCCAGCTGCTCGACCTTGGCCTGCAGCAGCTCCTGCTGGGCCTGCAGCTTGGCCTGGCCACACAGCGCCACCTGCAGTGCCTGCAGCGCCTCCTGCAGCGCCTGCCTCTTGCCCAGAAGCTGCACCCTGCAGGGGGGGGAGGCGGTAGGGCTCAGCCCAGGGCTGGGGGAATGCCCGGGCCCTGGGGTCCCAAGGTGACCCACACTCACCGCTCCCGCGGGGGCGTGCTCTGCTCTTCATCCCAGAGCTCCTGCTGCAGCTGTGCCACCGTCGCCTGCCTGGTGAACACTGTCTCGGCAGCCGCGGCCAGCTCCTCCGTCACTGAGGTCAGCCTGTACCGGAGCGTCCCAGCAGAACTAGTCTAGCCCTGGGCCCTGGCCGAGGGCACAGACCGCACCCCCCCGCCCCTGCCCGCCAGCCTGCCCCTCACATGTGCTGTACGCTCTCCACTGTCAGCTCGTTCAGCTGCAGCTCCCCAGGCTCCAGGGGCTCCCCCTCGTCCAGCAGCGACTCGTCAAAGGTGACACAGGGCGGGACATCAGGGGCGGACCTATGCCGGGGACAGACCCTGTCAGTCTCCAGGCCCGCAACTGAGGGGCGGGAGCAGCCCGGGCCTTACCCATACTGGCGCAGGAAGCCTTGGTACTCGGCCTCAGGCTGGATGCGGGCGGCAGCAGCGGCCATCTCCTGGTGGACAGCCACCATCTCGTCCTGCACCAGGCTGCTGATCTCCAGATACTCCTGCAGGATGTCCTTCCTGGGCCGGGCAAGACCCCCTGTCAAGGCCAAGCAGTGCAGTGCCCACAGTGCTGGGGACTCAGCTTTAGGACTGACCCCTATCTCAAAGGCCCACGGCTACTATTTAACCTGGTGTGGCCTCCCGATAACTGAAACGCAGAGGCTGGGAGTCGTGGCTGGGAGCCAGGGAGAGTCAGGGGCCCTGCTCGGGGCAGTCAGCCCAGCACAGCAGCCCAAAAGGCAGAAGACACCCACCTGTGGCAGGCTCCAGACTACAGGACAGTCCCTGCTCGACTGTCCCCGCAGCCCCGACCACTCCACTTGTGAAAGCAACCCCATACCGGCCTAGCCACACGTGCCCTGCCATCTCTCCGATGAACTCCACCCTCCGACTCACAGACCTGTGGCTCCTTCTCACACGCCGTGTGCCCACTGGTCTTTGCACCCGGAGTCCTCAACACAGTGCCTGCCTGGCCGTCTCTGCCCTGGCCTCCCACTGCCCACACCCATTCCAGCCACTCTCCACTGCAGACCTGTGGCCCACCCTCCCAGGTCCCTCAGCGGCCTGGGCCTCTTCCCCACCCCAAGCCCTCCCTAGAACCCCCATTTCTGGCTACAGCATGGATCCAGCTCTCCAGGCGGCTCGTACGCTCTCCCTTCGGAGACAGTCCTAGACAGCAATTGTTTCCCATTTATTTAGATTTTGGACCACACCTGACAATGCTCAGGGGTCACTCCTGGCTCTGCACTCAGGGATCCTTCCTGTCAGGGCTCAGAGAACCGTATCGGACACCGGGGATCCAACCTGGGTCAACCATGTGCAAGACAAGCACCCACCCCGCGCCTCTGGGCCCTGCTTTCTGCCTAGGCCCAGAGCCTGGGGGAGCGGGGGGCATCAGCCACGGGAATGAGCTGTCAGGGTGGGGCTCACAGGATGCGGGCCATCTCCTGGTGCAGGTCCTGCAGCGACTGGAGCAGGCCAGGGAGCAGGAGCTGGTGGTGGTGGTGGTGGTGCCGCTGTGCGGCCCGCACGCTCAGCACGTAGCGGTTGTGGTGCGCCAGGAGCTTCCAGAGGCTGCGCACGTACTTGTCCTTGGCCCTGTCGCGGTCCTTGTCTGCCCAGGGCGGGGAGAACGGAGGTCTGGGGACGGCACTGTGAACCCGCCGACCCCCAAGCCTAGGGTCCCTGCAACCCGTGTCCTCCCGGCCCTGAGGGAGTCCACGCACCTTTGCTGGCCTCCTGGTACTTGCGCCGGGCCTGGGCACTGTCCCGTGCCAGTGACCGGTACTGGCTCTTGAGCTTCTCGATGTCCTGATTGTGGGTCTGAAGGGGGGGTCCAGTGAGGCAGCGTTAACTGTGGAAGTGGCTGCAGGGAGGACTGGCCCCTGAAGGAGAGGGCCCAGCCTCCAGGTGCCATACCTTGAGGACCCTGTGCTCGGGGTATGGCTCTTGTAGGGAAAAAAGAAAATCCATCATTTAAATTTAACTTTTTTGTCTTGGGGCTATGCCCAGTGATCCTCAGGACTCTGTCCTGGCAGTGCTCAGGGCACCAAAGGGAATACCGGGATCAAACCTGGGTTGGCTGCATGCAAGACAAGTGTCCAACCCACTGTGCCATCACTCCAGCCCCCAAATCCATCATTTTTTTTTAACCAGGACTCCCACATCTTCCATTTTTATGAAGTCCTGCATATTCTGCTTCCTGCTGGTGGAACAGAGGGTTGAGGGGCTGGAGAAAGAGCATAGGGCTTAGCGTGCTTGCCTTGCATGTGGCCAACCCAGGTTCAATTCCCAGCACCCCGTGTGGTCCCCCAGGCCCTGCCAGGGAAGATTCCTGAGCACAGAACAGAAAAACCAAAACCAATAAATAAATAAATAAAAAGAAGCAAAACAAAAGGGTCTCAACCAGAGTTCTCATTCCAGATGTTTATGCCCTGGCATCCTCGTGGCAAGCCACACATCCCCCTGACACTCCTCTGAGCCTCAGTTTCTCCGTCTGGAAACAACACAGATGGGATCATCCAGGTGATGAGCATGTCAGCCCTATAGGTCACGGACCTCTTGAGGACATCACTCATCTCCGCAGCTGGAGGGCTGAGGGGGCCTCCCGCAACTGGAGAGCGCATGGTTTTCCCTTGTTCAAGGAAAATCTTATACAGAAGTGACTGAGGCAGCAGCACTTCGGGGACAGAGCGGGGCTGGCCACTAGGGGCCGCTGGAGTCCGCTGGTCCAGGGGCGCTGAGCAGTTCCCTGAAAAAGGAGACTGGGGCCCCAGCTCGACAGACCCAGGCAGGCGGATAGTCTGGGCTGTCAAGGGAGTCTGGAGGAAGCCTGCTGGGGCGTGTGGGAAGTGGGTCGTGCCTGCCCAGGGCAGGGAGGGAACTGCAGCGGGGCCTGTGGTCAGGGCTTCTGACTTCCCCAGTGGCCCTCCCGGGGCTCCCACCTTGGTGAGGTCCTGCTGCAGCTGCTGCCACTGCTCACTGTAGCTCTTGCGTAGCTGCTGCCGCTCCCGGATCAGCAAGCTCAGTCTGCTCAGGGGCCCCGCGTTCAGGTCCTCCGCGTGCTGCCTCAGGAGCCGGCTCAGGCCTTCCGTCTGGCTGGTGATCTCGGCCCAGGACTGCGACGGGGGAGGAGGGGGACACGTAACATTTGCGCCTGCCCAGTCCTCCACAACCCACACCCCACCTCTGGGGCCCTGGGAGGGAAAGGCCCGCCCACTGGGATTTCTGGGCTGGCCCGGGGGTGTGGGGGGTCCCCCCTGTGGCCCACCTGGCTGATGGGACTCTCGGGGCCAAGGCCACGGCTCTGCGCCCCGCCGTCCTGCAGGGACATGTGGTGCAGAAGCCCAGCGTACTCCCGGTCGCTCTTGACCCGCTGGGCCATCCACTTCCGCATGCCCTCCAGCAGCCGCAGCTCAGCCTCCTGCATCTGCTGCAAGGCCCCGTGGCCCTGGGGGCTGCACAGCTCCGAGGAGAAGCCCATGGCACCGCCCTGGACAGAGAAGGGCCAAGGCAGAGGCTGTGAGGCAACATCTGCAGATGGCAGAGGCCTGGGTGTGATGGGTCCCTGGTGTCTGGCCAGAGGGACAAACGGTGGCCTGCCTTGCGCCTGACTCTCCAGCTTCCGGTGTCCAGCCCAGCCCTGGCACTAAGGATCTCCCTCCCAGCCAGGCCCGGGGCTTGTGTGGAAGCGTCCTCTCCCAGGCTTCCCCCTGAACTCGGGGGAGGCAGGGATGGGCGTGTGCTGGGCCAGAAGAGCCCCCGCTGCGTGTCCCACCCAAAATGGCTCGAGGCCCGCGCTGCCCCCCGCCTGCCAGTCCCCAGCACGAGTTACCTCCCTTGGCTGCCGTTCCTGGAGCCGCTGCAGACGGAGTCCGGCCGGGCCGACCCCCAGCCAGTTCCTGCTTCCGCGCTTCCTCCTCCGTGGTTTCAGTTGGCCAGGCCTGGGGCGGGCCGCAGAGGGGAAGGGGCGGGCAGGAGTGCGGCCCCCACAGCCCGACCCCCCAGCCCCCCTTTGCTGACTAGCCCTGAGGAAACGGAAAGGAGGAGGGGCGGGGAAGAATGGCAGGAGCCACCACGCCCTGCCCTGCTCCCGGGAGCCCAAGGGCGGCAGGGGCTGGGGCAGGTCAGCGGCAAGGGGAGCCCCAGGAATGCTCAGCCACTGGCCTCTGCAGCAGCCACTTTTCAAGCCTGTCTCAGGCTCTGCTCCCTTCCTGCCCCAGGGAAACCAGGGCATGGGACTGAGGCCCTCCCAAGCGGACACTCGGGCCAGTCACCAGGGTTGCGGTGAGGCCCTCCTGGGTCTCAGGCCCATGGCGAGGGCCTGAGTTTGATGTCAGCCCCTGCTGGCCCCGAGCCTGTGCTGGGCAGCTCTGGGCCTGTCCAGGGTGACATCACAGTGCCCTAGTCTGCAGCAGCCTCCCCGTCCACTCCCCGCCCCCCCCCCATGCCCACCCCCAGAGCCCCAGGACAAACAGTATCAGCACACGGCACCCAGGTCTGGTTTGCATAGTCTGCACGTTTAATCACTTTAAAACCTCTAACATTATCTCATGTCCATTAAATAGAACCAACAATGCTGGGCCTGTTTAAATTACAAGAAAAAAAAAATCACTGTGCACCAACCCAGTATCTTACAAAACCTGCCGGGCTGGCCACGGGGCGGGGTGGGAGGGCAGGGGCACCCCTGGGCAGGTGGCTGGGTACCCGGAAGGGAAGGAGAAAGAATAGGGGTTCCCGGACAGATGGGGGGGCCTGATTGTCCTCATGGGAGGGGTGCAGAAGGCACGTCAGAAGGGGGGGCTTGGGAGGACGATAGGTCAGGGCTTTCTCTACCAGGACACAGTGTTGGAGGGGGCTCGGGCCACTCCTGTCCACCCCTGGCACTTAGAGAGCCCACAAGCCCTTGGCACAACAAGCCCCGGCTGAAGCGTGGGCGACAGCCTGCCCCTCCCAGCGCCCCCCTTTCCTGGGGCCTGCCTGCCCCTCCCAGAAGTGGGGTTCAACTCCTCTCACTCCTCAGCAACTTGCTACAGCCCCCCCACCCCCCCACACACACACCTCACGGCCAGGGCAGCTGGGGGGACAGCAGCATGGACTCTGGGCTTGGGAAGGTGGGTGGTCCCGCTGCTACCCCCCTTAAAAAATACAAAATGAAACACACACACACCCCCCCAAGAAAAATTAGCATCTAAAGTGAAATCGTCACAAAGTGAAAATATATCCTCAAACGGCCCCTGAGATCCCCACAGGGGAAAGCAGCATCGGGCGGGAGGCGAGAGGCTGGCTGGGCCGTGTCACCTCCCCACCTCCCACCCAGGGGCTCTGGGACTGTGAGTGCCAACAGCCCAGGCAGCCCCGGGCTCAGAAAACAGGGACCCGGGCTGGCAGGGGCGGGGTGTGGCCGTGCCCCCCACCCCCTGCAGCCCCGCTTGCTCGGTGGGCGGCTGTGAAGGTGGGTGAAGGGGCGTGCACATACACAGACGCACGCCCCGGAGCACCGGTGCTTGGCCTTGGTCCCTTCTTGGCTCACCGCTGACGCCCCAGGGAGGCGGGTGGGGTGGGGAGGGGTAGGGGGGCAGGGCGGGGTGCCAAAGCCCTTGGAGAGGGGCCAGCCCCCCTGCTGCCTGGAGGGGACCATTATTGCTGTAGGGGGTCGGGAGGGGCGAGGGAGCTGCAGCCGGGTGGGCGTCTGGAAGAGAAGGGCCGCCCCCCTCACTCCTCAGGGAATGCAGGGAGCGGGCTGGGAGAGCCGCACTCCGTCTCACCCATGTGCGTCTCCACACACGAGATGCAGGAGCCGGGAGGCCCCTGGGGCCCCCACTTCAGGCATGGGGGGACCCCCCAGGGCTGGTGTAGGTGGCGGGGTGGAGGGGCGCGGTCACAGCCCTCCTGCCTCCCTACCGGGGTGCAAACCCAGAGTCCCAAGATAGAAAAAATACTTTGGTGGATGCCGGGGCAGCCGAGGCGTCAGAGCGCACTCTGGTCTTTGACGAAGGCGGTCCTCTCGCCCCGGCCCTCGTCCTCCTCCGAGTCCGACGGGCACTCCTCCTGCCAGGCCTCGGGGGGCAGCCCCTTGTAGGACACAAGGCCGCGGTCCATGGCGCACACCTTCACCCCCCGGAAGCTGAAGCCGGAGCGCAGCTGCAGGACCAGGAAGACAGTGACGAAGACCAGCACGATGAAGGCGCAGCTGAGGCCGGCCACCACCTCGGGCAGGTGTGAGGGCAGCAGCCCGGCGCGCAGGTCCGGCTCGGCCTCGGCCTTGGCGGGAGGCCCCGGCGGCTGCTGCGGCGGGGAGGCCCGGCTGCTCTGGCTCTGCCGCGAGCAGGTCTGTTCCACAGGGTCCAGGGAGGCATGGCTGGGGCAGCTGAGGCAGTCCGTGGGGGCCGGCCCCTGGCAGGTGGCACACGAGATGTGGCAGGGAGCGCAGACGCTGGCCCGGATGGTCTCCACGTCGTTCTCGGTGCTGTAGTGCGTGGCCAGGAGCTGGGGGGCGAAGCCGGCGGGACAGCGCTGCACGCAGGTCTTCTGGTGCAGGGAGAAGCCCTCCTCGCACACTGCAGCGGGGGAGGGGCACGAGGGAGGCTCAGCGGGCGGCCAGGAAGCGCCACACCCACCCCTGGGCTCAGGGACGGCACCGCCAGACCCCTCCACGGCCCCCGAGGCCCCACACTGACCCACGCAGGCCTGGCCGGACGTGAGGGTCTTGCAGCCGATGCTCTCAGGAGGTGTGGGCGACCCCTCACTGGCGGTGCCATACAGCACCAGCGTGAACTTGGTCAGTGTCCCTGGGGGAGGCGAGAGTGAGAGGCGCGTCCCCAGGACCTCCCCACTCCGGGCAGCCCTGGCAGTGCCCTCCCTACCGTAGTTGCTGGCTTCACTGGTGTTTTCGATCTCCAGGACCCACTCGCCAGCGGGGTCCTCGTCCCAGGAGTGGGTGGTCATGAAGGCCCAGTCGTTGAAACCGTCAGCCGAGTAGTCGTGCGGCCTGCGGGGAGGGTGGTCAGGTGCATGAGACCCCCCACAGCCCTGCAGCACCAACCCCCTGGGTCGGGAACGCCCATGGCCTGATTCCCAGGCCGTCCATCTCCCTCAGCCCGAGGAAGGCACTGCCTGCTGGTCAGGGGACTCCCACGGGGCGGAGCAGCCCCCCGGAGAGGGGCGGGGAGGGAGGGAGGCACCTGGCAGCCAGCAGGGTAGAGCGAGTGCCCATGGGGCTGACCAGGTGGATGGCCAGGTCCCCGCGCCGGTTGTAGGACAGGGTGAGCCGCGCCTGCGCATGCTCCAGCCGGCTGACGTGGCCGGGCTCTCCCAGGCAGGCGCTCACCGACTTCCGCACCTCCAGCCGCTTCCCAATGTCCCTGCGGGGGGGCACCAGGGCGTCCATCACCTGACCTACCCCTGCCACCCCTCATGTACGCCCCACGCAGCCAGGGCCTGGCCCTCACCTGGGCTCCGTGAGGATGTCGATGACACACTTCCGCTGAGGGGGCACCGTCGTCCAGTTCTGGGCCAGGGCCACCATGGCGCCAGCGTCCAGCAGCCCGTAGCCGTAGGAATGGCTCACTGCGGGGAGGAGCCGCCGGCAGGCGAGTCGGTGAGCAGGAGGGACCCCCACACCCCAGTCCTGGCCCAACCCCCGGGCCGCCCTCACACCTTTCCGGCCGACGCCGTTGGTGGCCCAGTCGTTGGCGTTGAGGTGTGCTGGCTTCGAGGTCTGGACCACCAGGTGTTGCATGTCCCGCCAGGTGAGGTTCTTGCTGCCAAGGACGGGGGGGGGAAGCCGAGGACTCAGTGCCCATGAGACGCTGGACACCAGGATAGCCCCTCTGCACTCCCCAACCCCAACTCACTTGGCCTCCAGGGTGAGGGCGATGATGCCCGCTGCTAAAGGGGCAGAGGCCGAGGTGCCCGTGTGGGACTCGGTGCACTTCTGCCGCAGGTCAGTGGTCACCTGCAGGAAGACACAGGATCAGGCCCATGCTGGGTGATGGGGACTGGCGGGGGCCCCCTGTCTGCGTCCCCTCCCTACCCGTGGCCCGACTGTGGACACGTTAGTGCCCTGTCCAGCTGGGCCCCAGGAGCTTGAGCTGAAGGCTGGGGACCCCAGTGCCTGCTTCCCGGGGGCTCACTCACAATCTGCTTCTCGTTCTGGTTGCCGCTGCTGTAGGTGGTGGCCAGCGTGGAGGAACAGGCCTCGCTGTACCAGGGCACGTTGCCCAGCTGTGTGGCGCTGCTGATGGACAGTGTGTAGATGCTGTTGGTGTAGCCGTCACAGTTGCAGCTGTCGTGCTCCCGGCCCCCATTTCCCGAGGCCCAGACGAAGATGGAGCCCAGCCCCCCGCGGCCCTGTGGACAGAGACGGCACAGCTCAGAGGCCAGTAAGACTTCCAGGTCCTGAGGGACTCGACGGGGCCGGGAAGGCCACGGCCGGCCGGGTTCCCTGTGAGGCTTCAGGGTCTCCCCGCTCCGGCGTGCGTGCTCAGAACAGACGCAGACTGCCACCGAGCCGAGTTAGTCGTCCGTGCTCAGCGAGGGCTTCCCCACGCTGAGCCATGGGCTGTCCCCCATTTCAGTTCCTCTAGTCCCTTAATCATTTATGGACTTCCCCCTTTCACAGTTCGATAAACAAGCTTTGTTTGCTGTTGCATTTTGGACCAGACCTGGAGGTGCTCGGGGCTTCCCCCTGGCTGAAGCTTTAAGGAACCCATGGGGTGCTAAGGCTCGAACCCGGGCCTGCCATGTGCAAAGGCAAGCACACTGTCCTCTGTACAACCTCCCCAGCTCCTCAATCAATATTTTGCCAAGTCAAAACATTTTATTTTGGGGCCACATCTGGCTATGCTTAGGGTTTACTCCAGGTTCTGTGCTCAGGGATCACATCTATGGGATCATATGGGATGCCAGGGATCAAACCTGGTAGCAGCGTGCAAGACAAGCGCACCATACGCTGGGAAGGAAGGCAGAAGGAGGAAAAGTTGGGGTATGTGGAAATGACACGGATGGTGGTGGAAGGTCCTTGACACTTTGGTGGTACAGGAGTAAAGAAAGTTTAGACCTCAGGGACAGAGCAACAGGACAGCGGGGAGGGCGTGTGCCTTGTAGGTGGCAAACCTGAGTTCCATCCCTGGCATCCCAAAGATCCTCTGAGCAATGCCAGGAGTAATTCCTGAGTGCAAAGTCAGGAGTAAGGCCTGAGCATCACCAAGTATGGATACACACACACACACACACACACACACACACGGACACACACGGGAACACACACACACACACACACACCCGGGGGGGGGGGTGCGGAAATAGCAGACACACACACACACACCCGGGGGGGGGGGGGGTGCGGAAATAGCAGAGGTGTAAATGTGGATACTACTGTAAACCATGTTACCACTAATATAATAATTATAATAACTTCACACTGTGACTTTTGGACTTTCATATCATAAACAATTGTGTCATGCAGGACAGATAAACATGGTTTCTTGCAGAAAAAAAAAAAGATAAAGCAAGAGCTGAAAGAGTGAGCTGGAAGAAGCCAGCACCCGGCAAGCCCCCAGACACAGGTCCGGGAACCTCTCACCTGGCTGACCCCCCGGAAGAAGGCCTCCTCGGCCAGGCGGGCAGGCCCGTCCACTGTCTTGCCGTCATCCTCGGGGCCCCAGCTGGCACTGTAGATGTGGATGTGGTTGGGGTTCAGGCCCAGCGAGCGGGCCTCCACCGCGTCCGTCACTTCACCGTCCAGCATGCGCACCCCTGGCCACGGAGGGGGGCAGGGAGAGGGAGGCTGCGTGGGTCCCGCTGCCGGGGGCACCCCTGGAGTAGTCCCGGACCCCCGAGAACAGCAGGAGACGCTGGGAAGGGGACGATGACCCAAGCCCCTAATTGCCTGGCCTGACCTGCCTTGCAAAGACAAAAGCCAGGGAGCGAGACGGGTACGGACACCCAGGGACACATGGGGACGCGGCTGGGGATCTGGCACGGCGGGAGAGGGGGGGCTCGGGGAGAGCCCCTGCTGCACACACTTGAAGATGTCCAGCACCCTCTGAGGCTCAACAGAGGGCAGCGGTCAGCACACAGGTTCCCTCCCCATAGCGCAGGCTCCCCGGGGGTGGTCCCTCAGCTGGGACTTCCCCGACCCTCATCCGTCTACCCCAAACAAAAGGATGCACTGAGGGGAAGGCAGCGGACTGGTGGCCGGGCAGAAAGCGGGAGGAGAGACGATCCCCCACCCACCCCGCAGGACCCCCTCACCCAGGTGGCCACACCCACCTCCGATGCGGGCATTGTAGGCCACGCCAACACCACAGACTCCGTTGTTGGCGACAGCAGCCACCTCCCCTGCGCAGCGGGTGCCGTGCCTGGAGAGGATGGCATCAGTGGGAGCGGGCAGGGGAGCACCCCCTCCTCGGACCCCCGCCAATACCTGCCACGGGCCGTGCTCCTACCTGTTGTCGTTCATCTGCGTGTACCGAGGCTGGGGGTCGGGGTCCTGGTCGTTGACGTCGAAGCTGGCCTCGGGGTCCTGGGAAGGGTGTGGCTAGCGTCAGAAGCAGCCCCTGACCGTGGAGATCAGAGCCCCCCGCCCTGCGCGCACCCGCCGCTCTCCTCACATAATTGCCTGCCAAGTCCGGGTGGTTCTTCTCGATGCCGTCGTCCAGGATGGAGACCACGATGCCGTGGCCCGTGAAGCCTTGGGCCCAGGCCTCCTTCACGTTCAGGTCCCGCTGGGTGACGCCAGACTGTGGAAACACCCACGGTGACATCCGAGAACCCCTTCACTGCCCCAAACCTCCTGAGACGCTGCTACCACCGGGAACTCGGGCTCCCAGGGGCCACAACTGGACTAGGGGCAGGCCCCTGAGGAGGGCAAAGAGCACCCGGGGCCACATACCAGGTACCACTGCTGGGGAAACTTGGGGTCCGTGGGCTCCCGGTACACGTCCCGTTTGGGTCGCCGCTTGGCCACCTGCTGCTCCAGCCACTGGACCTGGGGGGAGTGGTGGTGAGTGTGGGGGCCACTGCTGGGGTGGACAGGTGGAGGGGGAGCGGGGCAGCAGGCCGGGAGGGGGAGGGACGCTCACTTGGGGCTCCCGAAGTAGACGGCTGTGCCGCAGGCGGTGGGGTGACAGGGACCGCTTTGTCACTGCTCGGTGCCAGAAGTGGTAATAGTCGCCGAAGATCTGCGGGAGAGCAGGGACACGGAGCTGGGCTTCCATCTGCCAGTCCCCGGGGAGGCGGGGGACGGGGGTGGACACCAGGCTGCGAGGAGGCTCTCTACTGCGGGGGCAGGGGGGAGCGGGGGGACCCGCTCTGTGTCTGAGATCCAGCAGGGGACCTCGCGGGGGACCGAGGGGGCTTCCAGCCGCTGGGATGCACTGGCCCTCCGAGCAACCTCAGCTGCCACGGGCCCCCACCGCCTCCGACCCCCAGTCCCCAGAACATGTGCACTGGCCATCCTCCCGGCCCCGGACACCCACCTGGCCCAGGTTGAGGAAGCCATGCTTACGGGCCACACTCTCAGCTACGGCCGGGCCCCCTGTAATGTGCACGGCCCACGTGTTGGTGAAGACCTTCTGGCCACGGGCATCAGCCACTAGCAGGACCAAGGCTCCTGCCGCTGCTGCCACCCAGAGCACCCAGGGCCTCAGCTCCATGGAGGGGCAGGTGGCCGGGCCCCCGAGCCCCTGTCTCCTGGGCCTGGTCACAGGGCCTCGGCTCCCGGACGCCTGCTCTCTGCCTGTGGCCCAGGGCTGGCGGGAGGGGGCATGGGGCCGGGTCGGGCAGGGCTGGCACAGGAGGATGAGGGCCGCCGGCTCTGAGGGGACAAAAGACGAAGGGGGGAGGGTCAGTCCCTCCCCAGCCATGGGCGGAAGCTGACCCCTCACCCGTGGCTCAATCCTGGTTGTCAGGGCACGGGGCAGACAGACACAGGGACACTCTGCCCACAAACAGCTCCCAGCTTCCCTCCGCCGGTGAAGACAGAAGTGGGACGAAGAGAACCAAGACCTGAGTCACTCAGAGATGACAACCCAAGACGCGCTCACCCCGTGGATGTGGAAAGAGGGGCCACGGGGCAGAGCATGCGCCGGAGCCCACGCCGATGCCCGTCCTCGGTTTAAGGGGATGTTTCCAGGGGCGCAGTCACATCCGACCACCAAGCCGGGGACCGGGGAGGGCTCTTGCTCACTTGTGGACCGCGGGTCCCCCTCAGGATGGTGAGCCTTACGAGGAGCGGCTGTTTTCTTTGTGTGTAATTCCCCACCCACCCAGGTCTGCTGCGCAGAGGAACAGGCGCTGGGCTTTCTACCAGCTCACTGGAGTCTGCTGGACCAGCAAAGCGCACCCAGCCGCAGGGTGTGACCCGCCAAGAACCAAGGCCCGAGCAAGGGAGGGGGCAGGTGGGGCCGCAGGACGAGGATGGGCAGGGGACGAGGACACAGCGCCTCTCCTCCCTGGGCCCAGCCGGAGGCTGTCAGCAGTCAGCGCCCGGCTCTGACTTCACAGTTTCCCGGGGAACGCTGGGGCCCTGCCCGGCCTGGGCCTGGACACCCCAGCAGCCCCCTCGCTCACTCCACGCCCACCCGCCTTGCGTAACCTGAGCTAGGGCCGCCTGCGGCCTGCCAAGCCAGGAGCTCCAAGGTGAGGCAGAATCAATATCCCAGCGGTGTTTTTCCTCCTTCAGCAAACAGACAGCAGGACCTCTCTGCGGGGGCCACATAACTGTTCCCACACGGGCCTCCCCGGAAGAGCCAGAAGCCAAGCCCCGGCCAGTGTGGGAGAGGCAGGGGAGGCCCCCTCAGGGTGTGGATGCTCCCACACCCTAAGGCCCAGTCCCCAGAGAGCATTCTCTGCAGGAAGGCACAACCAAGCCCCCAGGCTCCCCCAGGCCCTGAGAGGCTGGGCAGATGGGCACAAAAGAGGCATCGTCGCGGCGGCCCTGGCGACTTGTGACCACCCCTTGTATAGTCCCACCCCATAGGCTGGGGGACTCACACACAATTCCCGGCGTATTTTCGGTTTACACCAAAATAACCCCGACAGCTGACAGCAAGAGGCCCAGCAGCCCAGAGTGCCTCCGTGCCTCTTGGGGGCAGAGTCCAGAGGCCTCCAGCGGGGCCTGGAAGTCACGGCCCCGGGAACCCTGGAGAGGCCAAGTTCCGGAACGGAGCGGAGCGAAAGCCCGGCACTCAGATGCCCAGGTCCCCAGGGCACTGAGCAGAGGATGTGTGTGTGGGCGGGAGTGGGCACAGTCCCCCCCTGCCACGAAGAGCTGCCCCTTGGGACCCAGGTGTCAGTACAGACACCCCTGACGGAAGGGCTGCGAGCGGCAGGCAATCCCTGGCTACCTAGGGTGGAGGGTCCATCCTGAGTCAATGATCCGCAGCACCTGGCTGGGGCGCTCTGGGCAAAGCCCCAAACCTGGCCCAAGCCCCCAGTCCTGGGGAGGGTCTTCCCAGGGCTCAGAAATCCCCTGGTGGCGAAGCCGGGGACTCAGAGGGAGGGGGGCGGGAGGGAGAGGAGCCCCTTCCTCAAAGAGCAGGGGGAGAACAAGGAAGGAGGCAGCCCGCACTCACCACCTCCACCCGCACCGACTCGCGCTGGCTCGGGCACCGGCGGGGTGCGACCTGGAGCTCGGGCCGGTCCCGCCTCTGACGCCGGGGTCAGAGGGCGGCTGCCCTGTCCAGCTCGCAGAGCCAGCGAAGTCCCAGGAACCCCCACGGGCTGGCAGGAGCCCAGACGGGCCCTGGGGTCCGCGGCGGCGGGCGGCCGGGCTGCCCAGGAAACCCGATCCCTCTGCTTCCAGCGGACGCAGGCCGGGCCCAGCCCAGGCCTTCGAGGCCCCCCGCTGTGTGACCTGGGACGAGTCACTTCCTCTCTCTGGGCCTCGTACCCTCGGCGGGAGAGCTGCCGGCCCGGCGCTCTCCAAACTTTCTTTCCCCTCCGCAGCCACGGGGTCCTCGTCTGAAAGGCGGCCCCTCCGGAGCCTGGAGAGCGGGGCCGGGCGCGGCTCGGCCACGCTCCGGGCTGTGCCCATCCCGGCCAGCACCTGCCCGCCCTCCCCGGCCCGGGGCCGGAAAGACCCCGCACCCGGGGGCGGCGCACGCGCGGGAGGGGGCGGCGGGGCGCGGGGCCCGCCCGCCCCGCGGCGCTGTCGGCCCGTCCGGGGTCCCGGCCGGCGGACGACCCCGAGCCCGCCTCGCCCCGCGCCGGGGCCGCGCGCCTGAGCCCCCGCGCCCGGGGCCCGCGCGGCGCTCTCCCCTCCCCCGCGCCGAGCCCCGCAGCCCCGCACGCGGCCGCGTCTCGGCGGTCGGCGGGCCCGGCGGGAAGCGCCGGCGCTCAGGTGGGCTGCGGGGCGCCCCCGGCCCGCGCGCGCCCGCGCCCGCGCGCCCGCCGCCGCCGCCGCCGGCCCGGGGCCCAGGGCAGGGCGGCCCCGCGCCCGCGCCCGCGCCCGCGCCCGCCGCCGGCCCGGCCCGGCCCTGGCCCGCGCGCCTCCTCCCGGGCCCGGGCCGGCGCTTACCCTGGGGCGGGCGGAAACTTTCCGGCGGGCGCCGCGCGGCTCGGGGCTGGGCCCGCTCGCCGGCGCGGGCCCTGCGCTCGCGTCCCGCGCCCGGCGCCGCGTCCCCGCGCGGAGGCGCCTCGGCCCGGCCGGCGGCGGGGCTGGCCTGGGCGGCGGCGGCGGGGGCGGCCGGGCCGCGGCGGGCGCGCGGCTTGTTTACTCGGCCGCTGTCAGCGGCTGCGGCGGCCGCGGCTCCTCCTCCCGTCCTCCGCGCGCCCCTCCCCGCCGCGCGCGCCGCCCCCGCCGCCGCCCGCCCCGCGGCCTGCGCGGCCTCCGGCGCCCGGCGGCCCGGTGGGCGGGCCGGGGAGCGGCCCGGCCGCCCGGCCCTTCCCGCCCCGCCCCGCGAGCCCCGCGGACCTCGGCGCGCGGCCCCGGACGGGTGGCGGCGCGGAAGCTGCCCGCGGCCCCTTTGCGGGCTGGGGGCGGGCGGGCGCGTTTGAGCCGCACCCGGCCCCCCGGCTACTCCCAGCTCGGTGCTCCCGCCGCCGCGCGGTGCCGGGGACTGGACCCGGGCCCCCGGCATGCGCGCCCAGTGCTCCAGCCCCTCAAGGTCTCTCCAGCCGCTCACTTTTTGGGGGGAGCGGGCGGTCACACCCTGCTGTGTTCAGGGACCGCTCCTGGAGGTGCTTGGGGCCGAGGGCAGCGACTGAACCCAGGTGGGCCGCATGCAGGAAAAGCGCCTTCACCCCTGGACTAACCCAGCTCGGCCCTTCCTTATTTTGTTAACTGAAAGAAAGACCAACGAAGAAACCGAAGAGGGCGTCACCCGTGTGGGATCCTGGCCAGCTAGGTGTGTGGGGTACACGCGGGGGTCTGTGTGGGATGGGGGGTCTAGCAGCGTCTGACCGTGCAAGGAGGTACCCAGTCCCCTGTACTGTCTCCTCGCCCCCCACTTTTGATTTTTGATTTTGTTTTTGTGACACACAAGGCAACAGTCAGGGGTTACTACTCTTGACCGTACTCAGGAATCGCTCCTGGCCCTGCTGCGGGACCACATGGGGTGCTGGGGCTTGAACTTGGGTTAGGGCATGCAAGGGTTAGGGCCCACCCCTATACCTCTGTACTACCTAGACTACCACTCAGGCCCCTTGTTTTCCTTTTTTTGGAAAAAAACAAAAAAACTCCCGCCAGGCACCAGGCCAGTTACTTCACATTATCTCCTTATGTACATTATTTAATCCACATAATCCTTCCAGGCTGACACAATTAATCCCATTTTACAGATAAGAAAACTGAGGCACACCACATTAAATAACTTGTCTAGCTTTTACCCCTCTGAAGAAGTCCACATCCTCTCCAGAACAATCTCTCTCTGTTTCTTCTCTCTTCCTACCTTTCTCTCTCCTTCCCTCTCAACATGTTTCTGAATTCCTTTCAGTAAAAAGTGTTTTTTCAGGCTGGACCAATAGTACTGGCAAAAGGGGAGGGCATTTGCCTTATACCTGGGTTTAATCTCTGGCATCCCGTATGGTCCCCCTAGCACCACAGGAGAGATCCCTGAGATCAGGACAGAGTAACCCCTGAGCATTGGCAGGTGAGGAACTGAAAGAAAAAAAAAAGATTTTGCTTCCCTGAAAACAAAAATGGGCTTGGAGATACAGTACAGAGCTTGTCCTGCACGTGGCTCCCTCAGGTCCAATCCCTGGCGTCCAGTGTGGTCCCCTGAGCCTGCCAGGAGCAATCCCTGAGCACAGAGCCCTGCGCACTTCTGGGTATGACCCCAAAATAATTAAAAGAAACTGTAGTAATAATTTGCCAGAGCCCCACAATAGGCAGGCTGTGGGGCCAAGACAGAGCTGCTGACGCTGACCGCGGCTCTTGGCCCTTCCTGCTCCTGCCCTAGAAAACGGCTGTGCCACTTGGCTGAGGCCATGGCTGCTGGAGCTGAGAAAGAAGAGGGAGAAAGCGTCGCCAGGAGCCTCTCCAAGGTCACAGCGCATCTCTGCCGGGGTTTCTCGCCCCCGTGACACAGCCTGTGGCCCAGGAGGCCTCTCTCCCCGACACAGGCCAGGGAGAACCAGCAGCGCCAGCTTCCTGTCAGCTGCTGCGGCGCTGAGCTCTTTCCAGGCATTCACTCTTCCTGCCAAGTGAGGTGGGTGCAGTACTTTTCCCTGGAGGCCGCTTCTGTCCCACTATCTGCGTTTTCCCCGGGAGGCCCAGGGAGTTGAGTAATATCCCTGAGGGAGCCCTGGATTAAGGGAGGGCAACAGATCCCACCTTCGGTCAAGTTACTCACTTCTCAGGGGTTGGTCTCGGCTAAGCCCTCGCTGCTGACGTGACCCTAAAGCCACTTGCCACTCCAGGAGCGCTCAGACTCACGGAGCCGCCCCAGGGGGAGCCCCAGCAAGGCCAAGCTCAACCCAACCTCAAGAACAATGCTTGTGCCGGGCACTGCCACCAGGAGGAGGCCGGAAGTGAGTCACGGTCTTCCTCAGTCTGAGCAAGAGAACCCCGTGGAGGGGAAGAAGGGGCAGGGCTGGCCCCACCTAGCTCAGGAGTCCCTCGCCCTTCCCCCTTGTCGTTGGCCTAAAAGAAAGGTCAGGCCGGCTGCCTGGAAAGCCTCCACCCCCGGCTGGAGGCTGGCCCCAGGGGAGCGAATGTGGGCCTCCCCTCCGATCAGCTCTGACCAGCCCTTCCCGTCCTGCCTAGGGAAGCAGAAGCCTTGACAGGGCTCAGCTGCATCCCCTCCGGCAGAGGGTGAGAGAGAGCGCCCATCCTGGCTTCCTCCGTCTCCTTTCTGCCCAGGTTGGCCCCCCTCGCTTCAGGTGTTCCACTTGTGGCATCTTGACTGGCCTCCACTCCCTGGAGCACCCTCCCCCCCAGAAGAGAAGCCCTGAGGGCCACAGCTGATGGCCGCTGGCCAGGCCTTCCACATCTCCCGGAAACAAACCCTGTGGTTAGGGACATTCCTTCCTGGACGCCAAGGGGTTCCACCTGTCCCTGGAGCCCGGGTCTCTGTGGCAGCTAGTTCCTCAGCCTGACACAGCTGTTAGTGGCACCTCGGGGCTCCACCTGCAGTCTCTGCACTCGGATTGGGGGGCTCCCCGGAGCAGTCACCGCCCCCCCTCCCCGCTGACCCCACACAGACTCCCCAGATCTCCTCTCCCCAAACCTCTGCCGAGCTGGCTCAGGCACCTCAGACAAAGCCTCCCGTGCAGCAGCCACACCTGGTTTCAATCAAAATGTCACCAGCACCACGCACACAGGCGCGGCGGGTTCTGTTTCACAGAGGCTGCTGCAAGCCCAGGTCTCCGTCTCTCATTACCTGCCTCTTGGGGAAGTCTGGGCTAAGTTCTGCCGTCAAGCCGCGGAGCCCCTGAGCGTGCCCGACTTCACCGCCCCGCGCTCCGCCAGTCCCACCGCAGGGCAGGGCCCGCCAGTTCTGGCCCGGCCACTGGGAAGGTCCTTATATGACAGGCAGAGACCCATGCCTGTGGGCGGGGGGAGGAGCCGCAGGAGATGTGCTCTGACATATCTGGTCACGCTGGGACAGCATCCCAGAGGTGCCAGCCCTTCTCATGTCCCCAGCTGGGGGGCAGGTGGGCACTCCCTCTTCCCTGCCGGCTCTGTGAATGCACAGCCAGCTGCAGGGTGCTGGCTCTGCGTCCTGGCTTACCTCCCAGCGGGCACCTCGGAAGCGTTCCTGGGTGCTGTCCGGCCGTCTGACCGCAGTGCTCTCAGCACCTAGGAGAAGTCAGACCGATGCCTCCGGTCAAGCCCTGGGCTTGTTCACAGGAAGCGGCTATGTCTCGGCTAGTCTCTGGGGCCGCTGGTACCGCCCCCGTGGCTCCAATAGCCTCTGCATTTCCATCCCCTGCATTCAGAAAAGCAGAATTAGTGTCCTCACCCAGAATGGGGGGCTCTCAGCCGCAGCCTCTGGGGTGCGGTCTGTCTCCAGAGGGCACTTCGGCAGGTCAGCGGCAGCCCCGGTTTCCAAACATCCCCCACACGGGTGGTGATCCACCCCCAACAGGGGGACAACCTGGAATGTCCCCAGGTACTGGTAAGTTTGATCCAGAGTGAGGAATGGACCCCGAGCCCCGGAGTATGCCAGGAGCTCTGCACCTGAGCAGCTGGCACCGGGCGGGGGGGAGGGGCAGCTCCCAAACCGCCTAGTGCCTGGCCCTGCGGCCAACAATGGGGCCTTTAAGCGCCCAGGGCACACAGCCTCTGTGTCCCCAGGACATAGTGGCTCTCCTTTGCCTTTAAGATAAGGCGGTAGGCGTCAAGGAAAGGGACAGTCCTGCTGGGTGCTTTTTCCAGGCGAAGACAGGGGAATGGTGGGTGTGGCTGGGGGGTGGCCAGGGAGAGGAGGTTGTAGAGAAGGGGCGGGGCGGGGAGGCAGCTCCAGGCTCACTGTCTTTAGTGACAGTTTGGAGGACACACACAATGTCCAAGCAGATGAGGCCGGACACAGCTTGTGCACGTCAGCCTTGGATGAAGCCCTTTCAGAAGTGGTTGTGACCGGTGGCAGGACGCACCCGAAAGGCATGGTTCAGAAGGTGGCTGGCACAGGGTAGAGTAGCAGCTTCTCCGGGTAAATGGCGGGGGGGGGGGGCGGTCCAGGGCACTGCAGTGCTTCAAAGACAGAAGTAGGGGCCTGGAGAGCGATAGTACAGTGGGGAGGCCGTTTGCCTTACATGTGGCCCACCTGGGTTCAATCCCCGGCGCCCCATATGGTCCCCTGAGCACTGCCAAGAGTGATCCCTGAGCACAGAGCCAGGAGAAACCCCTGAGCATCGCTGGATGTGACCCAAAACAAAACAAAGACAGAAGTAGGGACCACCTGCAGACCTGTGCTATCCAGTTCTGTCCCCAGCTCTGCTTGATGCAGTTGTGTTGTGTGTGGTGGGGGGAGGGGGGAGGGGTCAGCGCTGTGCTATAAGGAACCACTCAGCACTGCTGGGTGTGACCAGAACCAAAACCAACCAAACAAAAAAGAATCTGGAGGAAAGGTGGGCTGGACCCAAGGGCTTAGCTGGAAGAAAGGAAAGGGAGAAGGCTGGGCAGGGCTGCCGGCTGGGACCTAGGAAGGTGCTCAGAAAGCAGCGTGTGTGGAACAGTATTATCAGGGGTTGGGGAAAACAGAATAACAAATGCAGTGCCAGCAGCCAGGGAACCAACAGATGATTCTGGAAATTACAGGCTCCTGCACTCACTCTAATCCCTAAGACAAACAGTGCTTGAGAAAAGTCAGTCACTCCCCATGGAGGGGCAGTCAGGCTCTTCTCTCCACTCACTCAGTGGCAGTCAGGAACCTTCCCAGGGGCTGCCCCCCCCCCCCACACACACACACATACACAGGCCAAGGCTCTGGGTGGCAATGAGGGGCCAGTGATAACAGCTGGAGTTCTTTTTTTTTTTAAGATAAATATATTATTAGTGAATCACCGTGAGGTACAGTTACAGACTGACAAAACTTCCGTGCTTGCATTTCAGTCATACAATGGTTGAGTATCCATTCCTTCACCAGTGCCCATTTTCCACCATCAATGGTCCCAGCATCCCTCCCACCACCCCCACCCTGTCCCCCCCCCCACCCATCCCACCCTGTCTCTGTGGCAGGGCATTCCCTTTTGCTCTCTCTTTCCTTTTGGGTGTTGTGGTTTGCAATAGAGGTAATAAGTGGCCATCATGTTTGGTCTGTAGTCTGCTTTCAGCGTGTGTCTCCCATCTCGAGCGGATCCTCCTAGCACCCTTTACTTGGTGGTCCCTTCTCTATCTGAACTGCCTTTTCCCCCAGCAGGTGAACAGCTGGAGTTTCAACCAGCTGTGGACACTGGAGCCGCTGTCCCTGCTCCCCAGGGTGGGGTGGGAGTCCTGAGTGAGACAGACAGGGTCCGGAGAGGAGGGGTAGGGCTGGGTCAAGTGGGATAGGAAAGTGCAGACACTTAACCCCTTACCTTGGGAGCACCCCTGCCAGCTCCTCCAGGCTCTGTGTGGGTAGGGGTGGGGCGAAACCTTCACATTATTGGAAAGAAACAGGAAGGAAGGAAATGAGGCAGTCCTGGCCCAGGGGTGGTCAGAGAAGGTCTCCAGTTGGAGGTGACATCTAAGTGAGGCTCCCCCAGAGGCGAAAAAAAAAGAAGAAAGAGCTGGTGGAGATAGAGGATCAGGATACAGGTGGGGAGCAGACACCTCTGTTTGTGGGGAAATGGGGTGGCCGAGAGCAAGGCGAGATGGCCACATGACCAGGGTCTGCAGAGCTCAGGGCAGTTTGGAGCTTCCTGAGGACTCTGAGTAAAAGGGAGAGAGGGTATGGGGCACTGTACAGGAGGCATCACTAGGGATCCTCTGCATTCAGCTGAATTGCGGGTACAGGCTTGGAGACTCCTAAGCACACCTGGGGAGGAGGGAGAGAGGTGCCACATGTCCGCAGGCTGAGAATTGGCCTGGGTCCTCGACCCTTGGAGCTGACCTCTCACCTCTGAGGTAGTGCGCATTTGCGTCATGTGACGCAGAGGACAGAGGTGCTTCTGGACTGATGGACCAGGACCCGCTTCCCTACTGATTGGGCAGTGTTCTGGGGGACAGCAGCGGTCAGGCCCCCTGGGGACAGATGGGGAACCGGTGCTCCAGATGGCCTCATCACTCAGCATCTTCCTCCTCAGAGTCCTGATGAGGCCCTTTTTGGGCACTCAGGCATGATGGTCCCATAGGAGGCTGCGGCCAGCTGGGGTCTGAGCTGAGCCTGGGCCTGCCCTGGACATGTCAGCGACCCTTGCATGCCCTGCCAGGGTGATTTTGCGAGACATTGTTCCATGCAGAAATTATTCCATTATTCCATTAGGGAAACGTTCCTTCTCATCCTCTTCACGCAGCTGTCAGTCCAAAATGAAACGCACACCTGGAATCTTGTTCCTACCTCTGCCTCCTAAGTGGGCCTCTTGCACACCTCACACCAGGTTTTTTAATGCCAGCGGAATCAGCCTTCTAATGCTGCTTTCTGGGAAGAAAAAGATACATATCCATATATGCACACTTTCCTCTCCCTCTTTTTAGATTTCCTCCCCCACCCTTGTTTTTGGGTTTTGGGGCCACACCCAGCAGTGCTTAGGGGTCAATCCCAGCAAAATTCATAACCCATGTGGTGCCAGGGACCATACTGGGGGCTCCCGGAAGCCAAGTGTGGGCTCTGCCCCTGGAGCCAGTGCCCTGGTCCTATAGTCCCTTGCTGAATCAAAAGGTGGCATATTGTACATCATTTTCCCTTCACAATACATCCTGGAGAAAATTTATATGAAGAATATAAACAGAACCGTGAAATCTGAAACGTTTCCAAGTGACAACGTTCATGTAGCGGGGAGGATGGAGTTGTTTGGCTAATCCAGTTGCCTTTGGCAGACACAGGGGCTGACCAGCGAGGCCGAGATCCCCTGGGGTCGGGCCACCCTGTGTGGGGACTGACTCAACCTCACGACTTCTGTCTCTGAGGATCACCCTGGCTCTTCTGTTTGCAGAGACGGGTGTTACATCATTTGGCCGGCTCCTGGCTTCAACGCATCATTTACACATTAAATCCGCCTCTGTTCTGTTCTTGTTAGCCAGCAGCAATTAAAAGGGATCGCCTGATGCCAACACAATCATAGACACAAATGCAGACGAGGGCAGCGAAACCCTATGTCAACAGGCCGATTGTAAAGTGGACAGGCCGTCAGTTGGGACGATGACCGTCATGTTGCTGGCTGATGCTGCTGGAGTCCTAGCTCTGGCTTACAGGCAGGGGTCACAAGGACCTTCTGAACTGCCCAGATGAAGCGAGCACTGCCCATAATACCCGGTCTTGCATAACTTGCTCAAGGTCACATGGACAGGAAGTGGAACAATCAGGATCCGAAGCTGCTCAGGCCAGGCTGGTCCTTGGGACCCTGTTAGCCCTGGTGGCTGGCCAGAGGCCAAGCTCGGCTGCTCTTCGCTGTCAGTTCCAGGCCACGTTGCTGCTCCCCTGGGTGGATGCAGGGGTTAAGAGTGGAGGGGAAGTGAAGGGTCAGGTTCTGTGGGGACCTCTCTCTCCCAGAGTCCTGGAGAAAGTTCACCGGGTCTGACCTCCGGGTTCTCAATATCAAAGCAAATAAACACACTCACAGGCGCCAAAAATACCATTTAGGAGATAATGATCTATGTCCGTGACTGGAATAATGACATTGTGGCGAAAGCCTGAGGGTTCTGGATACTCCAGCAGAGCCCCTAGATGAGCTGTCCCAGCAGGGCTCCAAGCAGAGACACCAAGGCCACAGGGTCCTGTCGCTTGGCAGCCCGCTCCTCAGGCATGCTCCAGGCCTTGAATCACCTCCCGGGCTTCTCACCATCTGAGCCGTCCAGGAAAGAGACAGGATCCGGAAGCCTGGCCCACACTTAGTCACCAAGTCCAGATCGTGCCTGAGCTTCATTTGCCTCCTGGGCAACGGACATGTCAGTAGCTAGAGGTGGAGACATGACCCCGTAGATACCCCAGGGCTGCTGGGCGGGGGTCCAGCCTCAAGCACAGGGCACAGGCCCCAGGGCCTACTGGGAATCTCTAGGGCACCACACCCTCCCCTGCAGCCCTCAGAGGCAGACACTGCTCCCCACTAGACCAATGGTCCTCCTGCTCACTTGGTTCATGTCTTCCCAGTCCAGGCCACCTGTCATGGGAGTGAAACTCCCTCCAGTCTCTTGGTTGCAGGTGCCCAGACCCATTGGGCCCATCTGGCCCAACTCCTGTCGGCAACTCATTGGGATTGGATTTGGACGAGTTTTCATTTGAATCCATGCTGCACTTTTTTTTAAAAAATTAATTTGTTTGTTTTGGGGGCATACCTGGTGGTGTTCAGGGCTTACTCCTGGCTCTGTGCTCAGGGATCAGTCCTGGCAGAGTCAGGGAACTCTATAAAGTGCTGGGGATTGAACCTCAGTCAGCCGCATGCAAGGTGAGTGCCCCTGCCCGCCTGTATTATCACTCCTGCCCCTTGGGTCGGTGCTTCTACTAGATCCCAACCCTTTCCTATTAAACAACAACAAAAATTAATTATTTAGTTTTGCATTTTGGGCCATATCTGGCTATGCTCAGGGATAATTCCTAGCTCTGCACTCAGGAATTACACCTGGTGGTACAAGGGGAACCATGTTCCTGGTACGCCTGCCAGGAACCAGGAATAGAATCTGGGTCAGCTGTGTGCAAGGCAAGTGCCCTCCCCATTATACTACTGCTCTGGCCCAGCAAGATTTTTTTTTTTTGCCTGTCAGGTCCCCCCAACCCAAATCTTTCCGACTTGTCCCATTCACCTCTACCTCTCCCTGATCTTTGGAGCCAGCACACACACCTCCTCTTTTCTTCCGGAAGTACTAACCTCAGGGCCTTTGCACCGGCTGGTTCTATACAGACCCCACTTCCATGGGCCTATAGACCTGCACCTGCTGAGATTTTTGAGTATTTGCGTGAACATCTTCTTCATTGCATGCAAACACAGGGCTTCCCCTTTTGCTCCTTGCCTCTACTTCCTCCCCAGCACCTACCTTGCACTCTTCTCATTGGCTGGTTTGTACTTTTCTTCCCCCTAGGATACCAGCTGTCTTTGGGGTAGGCGTTTTCTCTCTGCTGTATTCCCGATGGCCACAGCAGCACTGACCGCAAAGCAGCGGCTCGTGAGGATTCACAAGTGAGTAATTTCATTGTAGAAAACTCAAATACACAAAACAATGAAAGAAGCAGGGCCAGAGAGAGAGGACAGAGCACTGCCTGTCCTATCTCAGGAGTAATTACTGAGTGCAGGGCCAGGAGTGACTCCTGAGCACTGCAGGGTGGCCACCCTAAACCAACAAATGACAACAACAACAAACCCCAAAAGAACCAAAGAAGCAATAAAAGATGTCTAAAGCCTCTGGCCTCTCTCAGAGTACTTATTTCTGGGGGCACAGAAATGGGAGCAGAGGGGTCATCTGGGATGGGACTGTGAGAGGTGGCCTCCCGCTCAGGAGAATTCTGGAATCCTGATAATTCCCATCCATCCCTGCCCCCACCCCCTCACCCATTCTCTGCGATTCAGACCGGCTGATCAGCAAGGGCATCTCTGATGGCCTTTGGCATCGGCTGGGGAGCCCTACACCCAGCTGCTTGGGAAAAGGGTGGCGTGGCATTAGAGGCAAGCAAGGGCGACCCAGGAGGGAGCCAGTGGCAAGTTCCTCGGGGCTGGGTGAACCGTGACAAAGGAGCCGGAGAGCCGGACTGGCCAGCAGCTGGCTCCCTCACCCGGGACGTGTCTCTGTCCACCTGCTTCGCGTCGGCTTCCGCCACTAGACTCAGGTCTCTGCTCTCAGGCACTCGCCCTCCTGCCACGGAAAGCGTGACTAGACTTGCAGATCAGCCCTGCTGGGGCCCGAGGGTGTGAGCTTGGGTGCTGAGGGTGGAGGGGTGATCGGAAGCAGGAGGTCCTGTGGGGAAGCTGGTGCCTGAGCATGTTCTCCTCACACATCACGGTAGCCATGAGCCCACAGAAGAACCTCACGAGGCTCTGAACCCAGGGGCTGCTTGTCTGGGACAGGAAGTGGCCAGGAGGAGCACGAAAAGGCAAAACCCCCTCTTGAGAGCTGCGTAATGTTTCCAGGGACTCGGTCTTGCAGAAATGGGGTTACTGGGGCACCTCACCTAAGGGGAGCGTTCGGGGAACTCCCTGCAGGGTCACACGAGGTAGGACACTTGGGGGCTTGCCGCCACGGCTAACACGCACCACCACTTCGACCACATGGCAGACATTGCTAATCCACCACTCACCTCTCCCTCACTGCTGTGGAATCCTGCTCCCCACGCAGTCCAGAAAATCAGGGCTCATCCATTACCACTGGTACCTGCAAGGAAACAGAAGTCTCCTGAGGTTGGGAGGGAGGGAGGTGGGCGTGAGTGTGTTGGGCAGCTGTCTGTGAGGGTGGGGTGAATAAAACGTGCCTTTGCGGGCTGGGATGACAAGTTGTGAGCCTCAGCCCCTCTGATTCCTAGCGCCAGCTGGTTCTCCCAAGCACTTGCTGAGAGTAGCCCCTGAGCACTGCCACGTGTCACCACCAAACCTAAAGACCACTTGAAACAGAATAAAAATTGTCTCCTGCATTTTGCCCTCGGGGAATCCCAGGGACAGGGTTTTCAGATGAGGAGACAGGCTCAGGGAGGCAGGGGCCTGGGCAAATGCCGGGCTGTTAGGGTAGTGGGATGGGGCCTTCCCACTCCTAGACCACCAGTGGGAGACAGCCCGTGGGTGTTCCCCACACCTAGGCGTCCCAGAAGAATCCATCCCACATGTCGGTGAACGCAGGGTGAGGTTCCATGGTGCTAGGGTTGACCTTCTGGCCCCCGTCTTTGCAAGAGAAGCGGGTTACAGGCCAGAATGTAGCGATGGAGCTCAGCTCACATGCACTGGGGCTGAGGCAGACCTGCAGGGACTGGAGCCAGATTCAAATCGCTTCCGCGGCATCTTGTGGACCGTCCCCCAGTGAGCATGATCAGAATAGAAACAACATGGGCATGGAAGCCAGAGGCCTGGCCAGTGTTGGGCAGGGGTGGCGAACCCCAGCGTTGGGGAGGCTTCTGCCGTTGGGGACCCATCCTCACTCCTGTCATGTCAGCGCCGGCAGCAGGGTGCTTGTTGGTCTCACTGCAAGGAGGAGCCCCGGTTTGGGCGCACTCGAGCCTGCCCGTCTCTGGGCGTGGAGGCCACAGTGCTCAGCCCCACTAACCTTTCCCCACTTCCTTTCACCTGCGCTGCTGTGCTGCCTGCTGAGTCTGCTGCTGACTCAGGGTCCCTCTGGGGACTGGTGGCGGGAAGTGGCATGATCCCACAGGGTGTGGGTCCCTCTTGGGCTGCACACAGTGGCAGGAAACTCTGAGCCAAAGTGGAGCTCATGTGTGTCCACCAGGCAGTCCTGAGCCAGTCTTCTGCAGTCTCCTGGCTTACTCCTTGTCAGACAGCTCTACGCGGCGGTCACCTCCTATAGACACCTGTGCTGAGTCAACCTAAACCTTTCCTGTACGACTCCTGGCAGTGCTGCCATTCAGGTCTGGGCCAGGCCTCACGCACAGCCCCGGCGGGCTGGCCACAGCTGGTGTAATGATGCTCTCTGGTATCTTCAGGGAGGGGTGATGTCTAAAGCAGGGAGGTTCAAAGTTACTGGGCTGCCCCAGCTACCACACACTCTGGGCTGTCACTGTGCTGAAGTCACTGAAGTTAGTTATTGGTATTCCAGATTACTAGAGGTGGGGATACTGAGGTCTGTGTGTCACCCAAGAACCCCTCCCTGGTGAGGAGTGGCAGCAGCATTCACATCCCGATATGCTGTGTGCCAAGACCACTCCTTGGCTGCTGAGCTGGGCCCACTTTTGTGGGCCCGAGTGCATCTTGATCCTCCTGGGATGGAATTCCTTCCACTAGTTCTCAAGATGTCCATGGCAGGAATGGGAAAGCTCCTTTGTGGGTTTATTGGGCTTGGCTCACTCCATTTACAGGTGACAAACAGGACCCCCAAAGTGAATGACTGGGCACATCGGTGGCCAGGCGACATCCAGGCTGCACCCACAATTGCCCCCACCACTGGCTTCTGCCATGAGGCGGGACTGAGAGGCAGCCTGACTCCTCGCTCTACCACTGACCCCTGGATCTTGTTCAAGGCCCAGCTTTGACTAGTATTTCCAGCCTCCCCGATGCCTTGTGGGATCCGTATTCCTGCTCCTCAACAATCCTGCACCCCACAGGCACAAGAGAAGCCGCGTGGCCTCCAGAATCAGCTTGTGAAGCTGCCGGTGCCCAGGATGCTGGCAAGGTCACGAGCAGGGCTCAAACCAGTGTCCAGCACAGACTGCATGCTGCTGGTCGAATCCCAGTGCCAGTTACCCCAGTGGAGTGAAGTCGCCTTTAGGACTCCAGCTGAGGTCCAGACATTGTGGCTCCAACCCTGGCTCTGCTCTGGACCCATGCAGACTCGGAGCACAGACTCTGTGGGAAAGAACACGAGCGGCAAGGCCGAGGGCTGCAGGAGAGCTGTGCAGGACACTGGGTAATTGAAATGGTCAGCGCTCCTTCCTCTGCTTTCTTCCTGGAAGATTTTATCCAGGAGCAGCCAGCCTTATCTCAGCCTAGGCTCGGGCCCCTTTAGGGTGCTCCCCCCCTCACAGCTCTCCTGGTCTTTCGCTTTGTTTTGGGGTCACACCCCACATGCCTAGGGCTGACTCCTGGCTCTGAGCTCAGGAATTACTCCTGGCAGTGCTCCAGGCATCTCATGGGATGCCGGAGATCAAACCTGGGTTGGGCACACGCAAAGCAAGCGTCCTCCTGCTGTGCTGTCGCTCCGGCACCCATCGGCTCTTCTGGTCTTGACGCTAATCACTTCCCTTCAGCTCATTTTAAAGGCCACTGAAGCTCAGGCAGAACAGGAGTGTGCCCTGCCCTGGGGCTCCCCCACCTATGGCTCAGGGGTTCCCTGACAATCGGCAGCATCAGCTTCTTTGCCATTTCATTTCGAGGCCACAGCCAGCACCCTTGGTGTTAGTCCTGGCGCAGTGCGTGGGGGTTGCCCCCGGCAGTGCTGGGGTCCTCGAGGTGCTGGGAATGAAGCCCAGCCTCCTGCATGCAAAGCCTCCCAGCTGCGTCCCCGGCCCTTCCTCCAGCTCCTTCTCATTCCAACTTTCTGCTAATCTGATGGTGGAGTCAGTGCTGTTTGAACTGTGTCTCGGATACCAGCAAGGTCAGTTTCCTTCCTCACATGATCACAGTTTGCCTTGGAGGCGCATCGTGCCAGAGTCTTCTGCTGGGTGCCTGGGCTTTCTTTTAATGAGCGGCCGTCCTGTACATGTTGTTTTTATGGGCTGTTCCTGTCTCTCCCAGTCTTGGACACAGATTTTCTCTGTCCCAGACCCCACCCCCACCCAGTGCTCGGAAGGCATGTGGGCCTCACCCAGCTGTGCTGGGGGCAGGGCTCATGGGTGACCAGAAACCAGCTCAGGGCGGCTCAAATGCAAGTCCCTTGAGTCAAATCCATGTCTTATCTTTCCTTTTTTTAAAAAAAAAATTTTAAAAAATCCCTCCCATATCTTTTCAAAAATCTTGGTTATTTTCCTTAACTGAAGTTGACTGTGGGGGAGGGGGCTACTCCCAGTGATGCTCAAAACGGCTGTGGGTCTCGCACAAACAGACATGTGGTCTGCCCCGAGCCACTCCCTGCCCAACTGAGGGCTCAAAGGTTAATGTTCTGAGGCTCATTATTTTTTGGTTTGTCTTTTGAGCCACTCCTGGCAGTTCAGGGCTTACTCCTGGCTCTGTGCTCAGGGATCACTCCTGCGGGCTCACGGGACCATATTGGCTGCCAGGAGTCGAGCTCCAGTCAGACACATGTGAGGCAAGTGCCCATCACCATTGTACTGTCGCTACAGTTCCAGTAATCTTTTTCCTTAATGACTGATCCTTTTTGTTTTATCTTTGTCTCCTTTATTGCTAATTTTTTGTTTTGTTTTTGGGTCAGTCATACCCAACTGTGTTCAGGGTTTACTCCTAGCTTTGTGCTCAGGGATCACACCCTGCTCAGGGACCAGGGGACCATATGTGGTACCTGGAATTGAGCCCCAGTCCACCGCATGGAAGACAAGTAGTCTTTTCTGCTGTACTATGTCTGACCCTGTTAAAAAATAAATTTGGGTGGGAGGGTCCTTTTTGAGCTGATGCTTTTTGTAACGCAAATATTTTGCCCCATCAGGAGCACTGAAGAGACCCTCAGAGCCAGTGGCTCCATCCTGCTTCTTGGTCCAGGGGGCTGTGTGCCAGCATGAGTTTACTCTGTGAAATGCCACACTTATGACTGCTCCCTGTTCCCTATACACAGGTCGATGCAACTAAGTTTGTTTGGAAAAGAAACCATTCCTTGCTCTGAGGTCAGAAGGATTTTTCTCCCAGATTTTCTTCTAAAGCGTTAAAACATTATTCATATGTGAGCCTCTGATCCACCTGGAGCTGTGTGTGCGTGTTAGCTGGGGATCTAATTTTACTTTTTCCATATGGATCACCACTTGTCCTGTACCATGTTGGTTTTTTTTTTTTATTTTTTTGGGTCACACCTGGCAATGCACAGGGGTTACTCCTGGCTCTGCACTCAGGAATTACTCTTGGCGGTGCTGGCGGGGAGTGGGGGCGAGGCATGTGGGATGCTGGGAATCAAACCCGGGTCTGCCGTGTGCAAGGCAAATGCCCTACCCGCTGTGCTATTGCTCCAGCCCCACGTCCTGTGTCCTGTACCATTTTTATAGCACCTGTCTCTTTCCCACTGGCTGTGGCTGGTTTTTTTTTTTTGCTTTTTGGGTCACACCCAGCAATGCACAGGGGTTACTCCTGGCTCTGCACTCAGGAATTACTTCTGGTGGCGCTCAGGGAACCATATGGGATGCTGGGAATTGAACCCGGGTCGGCCACGTGCAAGGCAAACGCCCTCCCCGCTGTGCTATTGCTCCAGCTCCTGGCTGTGGCTGTTGTGCAGTCCTGGGGCTTCCTTGTCTAGCCTGACTTGAAGCCAAGGGGCCACCTTAGTCCTTTCGAGAAGTTCCAGCATGTAGGGCCACAGGGCTGTAGCACATACTCTGCATTCAGAAGTCCCAAGGTATTTTGGTTTTTGTGCCACCTCCAGTGATGCTCAGGGATTACTCCTGGCTCTGTGCTCAGGAATTACTTCTGGTAGGGCTTGAGGGACTATATGGGTGTACTGCATGTGAGGCAGGCACCTGAACTGCTAAGGTCCTGCCTTCGCTCTGGCCCCAGGAGCCCCAGGTTTGATCCCCAGAACTGCATGGAACACTGAGCATGGCCCTGAGTGACCCTCCAGGCACTGCAGGGGGTATAAAGCAATTAAATGCCCTGGCTGCTGATCTTTCCAGCCCATGGGCATGACCTGAGCAAGAAACCAGGAGTAGTCTCAGTACCCCTGAAGGGGCTAAAGTCACAAATAAACAAATAAATCCCTGTGAGGAGCAGAATGGGTGCAAGAGTCAAGGCAGGGGTAGGGCTCAGTCCTGGCTGGAGCAGGGTTTCACAGGCTGGAGTGGGGAAGAGCTTGGCTGTTAGGGGTGGGCATGGATGGAAACAACAAAGCCCCTTTCTCAGGGAGGACAGAGTTCGTTTCACAGCTTTAGTTGTTCTAGTGCCTTTGAGTCAGGTTCCCCCAAGTGCAAGGGCTCCCCTCAGGCACTGTGGAGGGAGGGATATCTTTCCTGCCTTCAGATTCTGGCCGGGTGTTGGGGGGGGTCCGCTGTGGAAAGGCATCTGGTGAGGTTGCTGAGTCACCTCAGAGTCACTCCCTTGGGGCCTGGGAGGTGTGGGTCTGTGTTTACCCTGTGGTCACCCAGGGGGCCTGGCCAGTCCATGCCATGGCTTTTCCCATCCACTCACTGACTTGACAAAGAGCTTAAGGACTTCGTCAAGCCAGCGTGGCGTCCAGACACCAGGATGATCTGAGTTCTTGGGTCCCCAAATAGTGGAGAGGAGAGGAGGAGGCTGGGGACAGACAGGGAAGAGAGGAATGGGTGTCAGAGGTGGTGGCCTAGGGTAGGACCAGGCTCCTGGGGAACTGACATTCCCCACTTGGGCCCCTCGCAGAAAACTGTCCATTCTCTGCATGGGGCAATAACCTAAGCCAGGGGTGACCTGGAGACAGACCAGCTTGCCTCCTGGCCAAAGAGAAGAAGGGAGGAGGGCAGGGTAGAAGAAGCCATCTTTGGGGCGAGAGCAATAGTGTGGTGGGTAGAACACTTGCCTAGCAATGCGGCCAACCCAGGTTTGATCCCTAGTACCCCATATGGTCTCCAAGCACTGCCAGGAGTGACCTCTGAGCATCACCAGGTGTGGCCAAAAACAAAAACTTTTGAAAGAAAAAAAAAAGAAGAGGAAGAAAGCATCTTTGTTACTGGTGGACTTTATGACCAGCCTGAGGCCTTGGGTCAGGACTTTACCTCCTGGCTTCCTGTGTTTCTGTCTTTCCTCTTGCTCCTCTTCCTCAAGGCGCTGGGATTGGTGGAGGTGAAGGGTGATATGATGTGGATACAGCCACCCACAACCACACAGGGACTGCGTGCAGAGGACACCATCTGCCCGGCCCTGCACTGAGGGTTCCCGCAGTGACTCACCCCGTCCCCCTGCAGCTCTGACGCCAGTGCTCCTTTTACTGCTGCTTTGCAGATGAAGACAACAACAACAACAATGGACACTTCTTGTCCAAGGCCACAGGAACTAAGTGGAACAGAGTCCCCAGCCAGGCGAGGATGACCTCGTAAGCAAACTGGACTATCTCGGAATTCTCCAAGGTCCTCCACTTTGCTCTCCCAGCAGCTATGGGGACTGCAGCAGGGATGCTGAGAGAGTCCCTGGGCTCTCGGTGGGTCAGTGCCACTCAGAAGGGCTGCAGCTAAAAGGAAACAGAACTTACCTGTTGGGCTGTCGCCAGCACTCCCTAGCGGGCTGGCTCTCTGCTCTGACTCCTGAGCCTTGAGAGACTTAAGTGAGGGCGTCCGAGATGGCAAGGAAGGTACAGCGGACCTGCCTGTGCATCTATGGGCTCTGGCCAATCTACCGTAGGGGGAGTTGCAGATGCGAGGTGTCGTTGTGGTTTTCTCCCTCCTTCCTCCCTCCTTTAGTTTCAAGGATTTCAAAAGTCTCATCAAGGTGAGACTAAACTGGGGAGACTGGTGAGTGGCACCTACCTCGATTAGGCAGCCAGGGAAGGTTTCCTGGAGGAGACTTGTGCTGGGTTAGCATAGTGAAAGGTTTCAGGTGGTGGTCAGGGATGCAGAAAGTATTTGTATATCTGTGGGGAAACGGTGCATTCTCTGGATTATAGAGGACAGCCCTTAGGCTATCCAGTCATCTTCCAACCTATAGAGATTGGCAGACAGACACGATAGTAATGATAGTAACGCTAAACTGAGCTCAGAGCCTGGTGCACGAGGAACCTACACTCTGCCCAGAGCCACCTTCCCAGGCCCGAGAAACAACCTGTCTGTGGGTCTGCACGTTCGGAGCTATGTTCCCATCATGGTTCCCAAGGATGCGTGTCTGCTGCCCACCAGATGCTGAGAGTGTGTGCTTTGTCACCCCAGCCGAGGAGGGAAGGCACTGCCTGCTCTGGAGGCTGGGCTGAGACCCCGCTGCAGAGCCTGCGTGCGAGGCCTCTCCATGGTGTCCTGGGCTCCTGTGAGTGTGGCTCAGGCCCCCGGACCAGGCAGCTGGGATGGGTATGACGGAAGAAACCAGGATCCACTCCTGCACGTGGCAAGCCGGTGCCACTAGGCACAGCACACTTCTTGTCACTGTGTGTGTGTGGCTGGGGTGTCTGCAGGACTGGGGTGTCCGCCCGTCTACCTCTGCTGCCTGGCTCTGAGACTGGAGCGGACCTCGAGCACCCTGCAGGGGCCACTCTGCTTGCTCTGCACACAAACATAAGCAGATCTTTCTGAAAATGGGGTAATCAGGGACACTGGCACTCTTGGGTCTGAGATGAGGAGATTCCATCTCTGCTTTTGAGAACTGCCAATCCTAGGCACAAAACTGGCAATCCTAGGCCCTGGGCCCAATCCTAACCAATTAGCTAACAAATTCCTGAAATGCTCCAAAAAAGGGGAGAGGAAACTAGATTCTCCATCTAGGAATGTTCTGCAGTGTCAACGGCTCCACCAGCTTTGCCCGAGTGCCTGGCCTCGACTGTAGGGTGCGTAGCAGGGCAGGCTCTTCATTTCTTCTTCCCCGTACACCAGGGTGGCAATGTCAGCCATGGGCAGTAAGGAGCTCAGGCTCTGTGCTGGGTGACCAGGACCCACTCTTCTCCCACAAATCTCACTGCCAGGCAGAGGGCAGGGACAGGAGGAGTACCCTGGGGCTGAGGTCTGAGAGGGCATCCTGGGGACAGAGGCAGACACAAAGGCACCAGTGTGGTGAGGGGAGTGGAACCAGCCAGCACATGGCAGTGGAGACTGGAGGGGTGCCAGGGAAAGCAGGGGTGGGGGCGGGGAGGCAATGGCTGTACTGCCCACTCCCTAGGCCTGGGGCTCAGTGAGCCCTTCCCTCAGCCCCTCCCGAAGGAGAAGGCAGTGGCAACTTCTTTCCAGAGCAAGGAGTCCAGCAGAAACCCTTGAGCTCTCCAAGCTCTACTTCCTTGTTTGATTTGCATAACAATCTGCCTAGACCAGCTTTCCACTCTCTGCACCCAGGGTTGTGCCCCAGTTCCGTCCTCTGACTCCAAAGCCGCCAACCAACCAATCAGCTAACCAACCAGTCAACCAACCAATGAACCAACCAACTAGATACTCAGTCAACCAGCCAGCCAATCAACCAACCAGCCAGCCAACCCACTAAGCTACCAGCCAACCTACCATCCAACTAATCAACCAAACAACCAGCCAAATACCTACCACCCAGCCAAGGTAGCCAGTCAACTGTCCATCCCACCAAGCAACCCACCAGCTGGCCAACCTTCCAGCCAACCCAAGGAAGCTCTTGCAAGAGGCCCACTAGCGGCTCTTGCAGGTTGTGATGTGAGCTTGTCCTGGGGCAGGGCTACCTTGAATCTGTGCACAGAGCAGCACCTGGATGGAAGCAATGCACGGGCTGCTCTGGGCAGAGGCAGACACACCATCATGCCCTGTGAGGATTGGGGATTCCACATCACCAGACACTGAAAGCCTTTTATTTATATATTTATTTATTACTTATTTACTTTGGCTTTTTAGGTCACACCCGGCGATGCACAGGGGTTACTCCTGGCTCTGCTGCCAGGAGTTACTCCTGGCAGTGCTCAGGGAACCATATGGGATGCTGGGATTCGAACCCAGGTTGACCGCGTGCAAGGCAAACGCCCTACCCGCTGTGCTATTGCTCCAGCCCCTGGAAGCCTTTTAAAGGTATGAGGTTCAGACAGGAGAGGTAGCACAAGTGGGGAGGGCGTTACCTACATGACTGCCGAATTTGATACTTGGCACCATACATGGTCTCTCAAGTACTGCTGGGAGTAGACAAGCTCCCCTCCGCCCCCCAAAACAGTAAGGTTCCCTGGGGTATGCATGGAGGGGAGGAGCCATGCTGACTTAGCATCCCCCTGCATTCCTGGAAGGCAGGCCTGTGAGGCCTGGGGTTCTACCTGTAAAGTGGGGAGCTGAGAGCCCAGTACGCAGACCCATGTCAGTAACAGCGAATGTGGCTGATTTTCTCCAGAGGGACGGTGGGGTGCAGACCAGAGGCAGGGCTGCGGTCAGGAGGAGAGGAGTGCACACAATTATTTCCTGCGTGGGGAGGAGGCATCAGGCACCATGGCAGTGACAGGCCTGGCTGCACCCCCGTCTGCCCTAGGATTCACCCTCCTGCTGGGGGTGGGCATGACCCCGATTCACCCAGTAGTTGCCTGAAGCCGCTCTGTCAGGGAGTACTGAGCGAAGAGTCTGACACGGGGCTTGTGTGGCACTGGGGAATTGGTGTGGGGGCTGGTTCCCAAGGCTGCGTGGGGTAGGGGCACTGAACCTGGAGGCCCCACCAGGCTGGCAACATTCTCAGGGTACAGACCCCACAGCTTCTGAGACCCTTAGCTCACACCAGAGGGCAGTTACTATCTGCACCTTTCTTGTCAACTAATTCGATTTCCGTCTCCTCCTTCCAGCTCTTCATCATTCTTCAGGCTAAGCTGAAATCAAGAGGCACCTTATTGTGTCCCTTCCTTCCTCCCAAGGACCCCACTGAGGAACGCGTCACTCGGTGTCTGATTTTCAGATGTAGGAAAGGGCAGTGAAGACATGGGCCCAGCACCCAGCCTTGCCAAGAGACTTTCCACCCCAGAAACCAGCCTGGCTGAAGCTCGGGGCTCCCTAAAAGGGAGTGGGAGACACAGGTCGGGGGGCAGAGGGGACCCTCCTGCTGTCTGGATCCAACGCATGCTGGAAGGAGTATTCACATCAGGGATCCAGGGCAGAGACAGAAGCTCTGGCATGAAGGCTCTGGAAACAACTGTTCTTTATTCATTTTTTGGCTTTTGGGACACCACGGCAATGTTTAAGGCTTACTCTGCCTCTGTGCTCGGTGATCATTCCTAGAAGGGTTCGGGGAACCATATGGGGTGCAAGGCAAGTGCCTGACCCCTGTACTATCTTTCCAGCCCCTGATACAATGGTTCTCCCAGCCAAGCAGGGCCAAGGAACCAAGGGCCCTATACGCCCAGCTTCCCCGTTAGCTCTTCCCAGGGTTCAGCATCTGGGCTGGGGCCAGCAGAGCCCCAAGGCTCTCCGACACTGACTTCCTGACAGCCTGAAGTGTCAGTGAGTCACTCAGCTTAAAATGGCTTGATTCTCCCCTTGGGCTGTCCTAAAGATCATCTGAGGTGTGTGTGTGTGTGTGTGTGTGAGTGTGTGTGTGTGTGTGTGTGTGTGTTTGCATAGGTAATGACTATGATTTCACAAAAAAGGATACACACTGATTTTCAAATGAACAAAATAAACCCCACAGAAAAGTGCAAAGAAGAAAGTGACTAGCACTCACCGTTAGCAGGCCAGTTCCCAGGGGCAGGGCTCTCAGCTGCTCAAGCACAAGGCCCAGCACCAGGTGCCTTCTGGCACAGGGGGCACAGCCAACACAGGGTCAACATTGGGTGAATGTCTTACACAGAGAGAGATCGCTAGAGATAGACGGCACAGAGAAAAAAGTAAATAGGGCCACATCATTTAATAGAACACGGGAGTAGACATACTTGCCATATATGTGTGCATATAATGACTATATTATATATATAACTATCATATATAATAACTATTTTATATATATATATAGAGAGCACTGTAGCACTATCCTCCCGTTGTTCATCCATTTGCTTGAGCGGGTACATTGTGTAACGTCTCCATTGTGAGACTTGTTGTTACTGTTTTTGGCATATTGAATATGCCACGGGGAGCTTGCCAGGCTCTGCCGTGCAGGCAGGATACTTTCAGTAGCTTGCCGGACTCTCCGAGAGGGATGGAGGAATTGAACCCGGGTCGGCCATGTGCAAGGCAAATGCCCTACCTGCTGTGCTATCACATAGACATTATAGGAGAAAAACATATGAATTTTAAAGATTCATTTAAATGAATAATGAAAATTAAATATATATATATATATATATATATATATATATATATATATGACTTCTCGCTCTGCTCTACACTTAGGAATCACTTGGTGAATTTGGGGCACAATATGGGATGCTGGGGATTGAACTTGGGTTGGCTATATGCAAGACAAACATCCTACCTGCTATACTATTTATTGTTTCAGCCCTGCCTTGTGGGACTTTTCTGCTGGCTAGATGGGATACTGCCCAATTCATGAATCTCTGAACAAACTCAATTAGATTTCGAACTATATTTCAATGAATTTTGTGGGGCCTGTCTGCTTTTGTTTTTGACCACATCTGATGACAGACACTCAGGAGTTACTCCTGGCTCTGGACTCAGGAATCACTCCTGGTGGTGCTTGGGGGACCAAACAGGAAGTTGGGGATCAAACCCAGGCCGGCCTTGTCTAAGGCAAAAGGCCTTCCCACTGTACGATGGCTTGGGTCCACACTTGCCGTATTTTAAACTAAAAGTAATTTTAGGACTGGGAACGCCTTCCTCGAGGTCCTATAGCTCTGGCCCCTTTTATGTTCGTTTGCTTTACTTTGCAATGCTAAGGGGCTACTCCTGGCTCTGCACTCAGAGTCACTCCTAGCAGTGCTCAGGGGACCAGATGGGATGCCAGGGATCGAACCTGGGTCTGTCTTGAGCAAGGCAAGTCAAGTACACTCCCCACTGTCCTATTGCTTGGGATTCCCCCTACCCCCCACCATGTGTTTCTGCTCTTCTGACTCAAACCCGCCTTAACTGTCTCTGGGATGCGCGTCAGTGTCCAGGACATGCCTGAGATCTCATGCCCTCATGTGATTTCCTTCCCTTTCTTGGAGTCGGGGCAGGAGTGTCAGCAGAGTCCTTTCATCTTGCTCATGAGAAATGACAGGAATGATGTCTCTGTTTCTTCTGACACGGAGGTTTGGTTTAGTTTTCTTCTGTGGTGCTGGGGGTGGAACTCAGCATGCCTGACAGGCCCTCAGCCATGGAGCACACACATCAGGGCCCCACAGCAGTTTGGAGGCTGTGCTGTTTCCAACCTGCTGTGTGTGTGTGTGTGTGTGTGTGTGTGTGTGTAGGGGGGCAGGAGGACACACAACCTGCTGTGTGTGTGTGTGTGTGTGTGTGTGCGAGTGTAGGGGGGCAGGGGTGCACACACCTGGCAGTACTCAGGGTTGACTCCTGGCTCTGCACTCAGGAATCACTCTTGGTGGGCTCAGAGGATCATATGAGGTGTCAGGGATCAAACCCAGGACAGCTGCATGCAGGGCAAAAAACGCTGTGCTGTCTCTGGCCTTGAGGGCAGGGGTGGCACCTCCATCAGCCTTCTTCTGCCACCGAGGTATGGAGGCAGAAGCACCCAAACCCTGATTTTGCTTGGTCCCCTGTATTCGGGTGTGGGGAAGACCAGTGCAGGTAAGACACACAGGAAGTTGGGGCCTCTCCAACCAGGAGTCACTGAGCTATTTCATGGGGCTGGAGAGACAGACAGAGGGTAGGCCCTTGCTCTGCATGTAGGTGACCTGGGTGTGATTCCTGGCACCCTATATGGTCCCCTGAACAGTGTTAGATATGAGCCCTAAGCTCAGAGCCAGGAGTAACCCTGAGCATCACCAGGTATGGCCCCCAAACAAACAGACAAAACCTCAGAGCCACTCATAAGGTCATGAGAAATACATGTGAGGACCCGGAGATAGGAAGGGGCCCAGTTCGACCCCTGGCAGCAGGCTCTGAGGGCTGTTGGGAGCGAGCCTCGAGCAGAGCCAGGCACACTCCCTGAATGCTGCTGAAACTTAGATTCTTGTGGCTCACCTAAGAGCTGCCATTTCATTTCTCTCTGGATGTGTCTCATGCTTCCCACTGGGTTCCTCCTTCTCCTCTCCTTGCACCTGGTCCTGTCTGCGCAGCTGGGCTGGCAGGGGCCCCCCTCTGTGTCCTGGGAGTGTGTGAAGCATGATGCCCGTGACAGCCGGCCATGCCCCCGCTAAACAGTCCAGAGCAGGGGAAGCGGAGCGTCCAGGAGGACGTGCCAAGTGCAGATCGGAGCTCAGGCCGGCCCAGCACTTCTGAACATCCCCCACATTCCTGGGCTTCTTGGCCTTCCCAGCAACCCTGGACGGGAGACAGGAGGAGGAGACAGCGAGGCTGAGCGAAGCTGCAGGGCCGACACTCGGCCACCGGCTGGGCTGCACTGGGACCAGGCCACACTCTCCTCTCCTGGGCTTCCGGAGTCTGGGGGATGGGTTTCTTGCCCTGGCCCCTCGTCACTGAGGCAAATCAGTGCACACCCTGCCCGGGACCGCATCCTCACCTCTCAGCAGGAGCCTGGCTCTCCTGGAAGGACACACAGAGCTGAGTGTCTTGGGGACCCTGGTTTCCTGGGGCCCCAAGACTTCAGCTGCTGAGCCGATCTTTAGCACTCTGAGATGGGCTCTGGGGTCTCTTGCCCTTTGAGGTGTGCGGGCCTCTGCAGACAGCAGCCTGAAAAACAACAGTCCCCAGATAGTTTAGACTTAAGATGTAAGAGTTTCCATCCCTGCATCTCCTAGGATTTCCGAGTCTGCCCTGAGACCTCATGAAACTCTAGAATTCTGAAATATTGATATTTCTAATAGCTGGCCTGCTGGGAATGGCAGAGCCTAAAGGAGGCATTTTTGGGGGGATTGGAGGAACACCTGGCAGTGCTCAGGACTGACTCCTAGCTCTGTGTTCAGGGATCACTTCTGGCAGGCCTCCAAGAACCACCTGGGATGCCTGGCATTGAACCCAGGTGGGTCATATGCAAGGCAAACACCCTCCACACTGTCCTATCAGGATATCCTTCAGCTCCTGATGAAGGTGTTTTGTTTTATCTTAGAAAGTGAGTGCTGGAAAGGGTTTGCCTGGGAAAGACCGAGGCCCTGAGAACTGCAATCCCACGAGCAGGGTCTGTGTGATAAGGATGACAGCCCCATGCGCACTCATTCCCAGGGGGACATGCTCTGTGTCCACGGCCCAATGACGCTGAATAACTTACAGTCACATGAAAGCTGACCAAAGTGACTAAGTGATCTAAGTGACCTGTCTCCAGAACCTCCTTCCTGGAAACAGAGAAACTCTCAGCCTGCCCCTGAGGAGGCTGTCCTGTCCTCTTCTGGACAATTCCCAGCATGGTCACTGCTTCTTGTTGGGTCGAGGCAGGGCCAGGCTGGAAGGCAACAACAGGGAAACAGTGTTTTGCTGGAAAGATTCAGGTTGCCCAAGGCCTCCGTTTGAGGAGTCCCCAGCAGATCAGATGGCGAAGTGGCATGTGGCTGGCCTGGAAGGGGGACGGAAAGCTGCTCCCAGGCATATCTGGGTGGAAATGTGACCTGTGTGACCCGGTCGGCTGGCAGAGCCTGGGAAATGTCAGCTCACACTCGTTTCCAGTTGTAAAGGTTTCCTTTGCCTCCCGTGTGCTCTGCCAAATGCTTGCTGGGAGTGTTTCTTCTTTCTGCCAAGTCTCTTGGGATGCCTGTCGCTGCTGGAAAATGCTTTAAGGCCCCTATTCATTTGTCTTTGTGGAGCTGGGGATCGAACCTTGGGCCTCACACATACAAGGCAGGTGCCCTCCCACTGAGCTCCGTCCCTGCCATTGGAGAAGCTTCAGAACTTCTTCCTCTCTCCTGACACCAGGCCCTTCCTGCCACATTGGGCCTTTCATTTGCACATTCCTCTGCCTCTCTAAATGGCTCTGCCTGGTCGACAGGCTTGCTGAACATGGTGGTAGAGCTTAGCCCCATCACTGTGGCCACTGTGGTGTCTAACCCCCTCATTTTCACCTGTGGGAAAGCAATGCTGACAGAGGGGAGAAGGCAAGGCCCTGCACAATGCCTGGAGCCAGAATTCCCCGCAGCTTGGATGGAATTTATGTTTTTCCCGAGTGCTTGTCCAGGTGCCCTTTCCGAGGCTCCACCAAGGGATTCTCAGTGAGGGGCCTGGACAGGAGGGTGGTACCAGCATTATGAGAGAGTTTGAGAGGCACAGAGCAGGAACCCCACCCCTCCGCCCTGGGTCAGAGAATGTGTCAATATCGGCCCCAGTGCAATGCCTTGGGGATGGAACTCGGGGCCTCACACGTGTAAGTCATGTGCTTTACTCCTGAACTGTGTCATCAGCCCCACAAATGGTGGGTCACACCTGACAGTTGGGGCTACTCCTAGCTCAGTGCTCAGGGACCAAAGGGTGCTGAGGACTGAGGCTGGAGCTTCAACACGCAAAGCATGCGCTTTAGCCTGTTGAGCTGTGGCCCTGGCCCCAGAAACTGTGTCAATTTAAGTAGCTTCGTAGGGAGCAGGAGCCTCTTGGCCCTATGCAGTTAGATTTGAAGCGGATTGAAGTTAGATTTGAAGCTCTGCAAGGTAGGAATGACTCTGGTCTCTATTCCAATCTTTGCGTGCCTCTCTGCCCCCCACCTACATCCCCAGCCTTCTGCAGCAGTGAGCGGATCTGAGCTTGGAAACAAACATTAGGAAGTCTGCAAATCTGTGTCCATGGTACAGGAAGCCTTTACAAAGCAGTAAATGGGATAACAGAGTACTTCTCTGAGCACGAGTAAGACACTCATGACCAGACAGTAACATACACACTCACAGAAAGTCCATCTAAGTGAATACCAATACAACCAACCAGAGGACTACTTTTCACCTGTCTTAGCTAAATCAGAGGTGGTGAGGGAGGGACACCCTCAGGAACCACGTGACTACCCCTGCATAGGTCTGCAAGGACAAGTGGGCTTCAAGATGATCCAGTGATCACCAAAACCCATCTCCATCCTCCTATTATGCTCTCCTGGGGAGACCAGTCTAGACAAATATCAAATACACACACACACACACACACACACACACACACACACACACACATTTTGGTGGGGAGGGCATACCTGGCAGTACTCAGGACTTACTCCTGGCTCTGTGCTAAGGGATTGCTCCTGGCAGGGCTTAGGGGACCAAGATATACTGCAAGCAAGGCAATGGCCTGCCCTTACTCTCTGGCTCCCCTGCTCTGCATTGGACGCCCCGATCTGCCAAGGCTCTCCGGACTCCCACACATCATGCCTCTCCTTTGCTTCAGTTTTCCCCAGGGAGGCACCCGCACATTTGACACGCTGGCTTGTCCTTTACTCCCAAGTGTTCCCTGAGTCCAGGGAGGTCCTCAGAGGCCACGTTCCATCTCAGTGCCACCCGCTTGCCCATGTCTCCGCACTTCCAATCCCCTTCTCAGTCCTCCCTCAAGGCTGCAACTTCTCCCGCCCTGACTAAACCAGGGCTTACCTGGGCTCCCACTGCATACTGGCTCCTGTTGACCAGCCTCTCCTCAAAGGTTTGAGTGCTTCTTTTCCCTCCTTCACTGCCACCAACAGGCTGTGCTACACCCATGAGGGTTTGTGGAAGATTCCACTAACAGGGTGCCATGGCAGTCAGCTTATCAAGCGGACACGACGAAACTGAGGCTCAGCAAAGCCAAGGAGCTCACCAAAGCTGTGCCTCCATGGATAGGGAGGGAGCAGGTGGTGCCCACGGTAGACTCTGGCACCAACTGTGAAACCACAGTGGACACTGACAAGAATCTCGACAAGAAGCTCCAACACTCGTGAGAGAGGAAAGTCAGTGTACAGCAGGTCCTGGGGGTCCTCCAGGCCCTTCCCCCTGCAAGAGTCTTTCCTGGGGGAAGCAGGCACTCTGGTCAGCTGGACGAAGGGTCAGAGGCTGGCCATCATGGGGACATCCAGACCCCTGGCAGGCCAGGCTGGTGGTTGCCACTTGTATGACCCCTGGGCAAACTCCTGCATTCTGGGAAGGTCAGGGAGCCATCGCATCACCGAACCCTCTGTGAGATGGTGGCAGCATGGAGCTGGACGTGACAGTCCCCAAACCTCGTCTTTTACAGCCTTGGCCCTAAGAATCCCGTGTCCTGCTCTCTGCCCGCCACCTCTCCTCCTCCCCTGACAACAGAGAACAGGTACAGCTGGGAAAGGTCATTGCGGGTGTGTGTGTGTGTGTGTGTGTGTGTGTGTGGGGGGTGACAGTGGTGGTGGTGGGAAGCACAGGAGAGTGTTTGGGGGGGATGCAGGAGCTTTCTAGTGGCTGAGGCTTCCTGGCCCAGCGGTGTCAACAGGAAAGGGACCTTTCTCCCAGCATGGGCAGCTGAGCACCGGCAGGGCCCTCCAGACACATTACCAGTGGACTCCTTAGGATGCTGAGAGGCCATGACTGCTGACCCTGGCTGGGGCATCATCCTGATCTTCACAAAGTGTCCACAGGAAGGATCCACGGTGCTGGGGTGCTTCCTTAGGGGGCCCAGAGCAGCTTCATCAGCCTCTGAAGGGCAGGGGCTCGGCAGTGTCCAATTCTCCATCTGGGCAATGCGGTCCCATCATCTCAGCTTTTTCCCTGGAGCCACGCTGGGTAGCCATAGAAAATGAAGCTGAGAGAGCAGGTGGGATTGTGGGGGGTCAGTGCAGACCTGGTTTCCTTATCAACTATCATCCGAACTGGAACATTTTGAGAATGAAAGGCAGCCACCTTTTCTGGAAGGGGCGGGGGAGGAACATCCTTGGGGGTGCTTGGTGGTGGAGGCCACTCCTGTGGTGCTTGGTGACCAGGAGGTGCCAGGAGATCAAAGCCTGCTGAGCTCTGGCCAGGGAGCATTTATTACGCCAAGGCAACAGATGTAAACTGGGCCTCCTTGGGACAAACCCAGATGTTTGTTACCCTACTTATTACAACACTTTCGAGCCATGTGGACTGGGTCTATTTCGTAACCGCTCTGAATTCTGGTTTCCGCATAAAAGAGGTTCATGTCATGGGTTTGCCTCTGAGGGCTGTTGGAGAGGCTCAAGGAGTGAATTAAATAATGTGAAAGTTCCCGGAACAGTGTGGCTCTGTGCAGGCTCTCCATGTTTGCTGTTCCACAGGTAAGCAAGAAAAATGGGGTCTCCAGTGATTCTCACAGGAGTCTACACCCTGACCCGCCAGACCTTCTTATCTCCAGGAAGAGAAGGGTGGGCCACTGATGGGACCTAGGCCAGGGCTGGCACTCCTGGTACTATCTTTTCCTTGAAACTGGAGATAGATTTGACGCTCCTAGAAAGCCCAGTCTGAATTGGCTTTGCTGTCACCATTTGTCCTTGGTGGCAGAGATCCCGTCTTTGTGAATTCTGGCCCTTCTGAGATTGTCCCTTGTCAACAGAGCGGCCTCTGGCGGGAGTTAAGTCTGGTGGCTGATCTGGAGGCAGCTGCTGGCAATTTCTGTGCCTGCTGGTGGTGCCTGATCTATCAAGCAGTCTGCTTTGGTCTCGCCTTTGCTTTTCAGAGTTGGACTGTCCTGGCTTTGCCAGTCCGAGATCTCAGGGGCTCAGATTCCTGGTGGGCAGCCAGTAGATTAAATCTGAGCAGCCTTGACCATGGGCGACTGTCCTGTTTACTCTCCTCACTCCAGAAGACCCTTCAGGTCATGAGTCCAGCCTCGCTCAGCTCCGCAGTCCAAGGCTGTCTCTTGTCTGGCGGGTCTGTCAGATTTGGAAGGTAAAGCCCTAGTGGCAGATGGGCTGACATGGGTGTGCACCACGCCTTAGAGTAGGTGCTAAGCCCCCCTGCCAAGGTTACCAGAAGCTGGGGGCCATTTTTAAAAATGAGGCATAGAAGCTCCAAAAAGGTGTGAAGATTTCACCCTAAGGGTTAGAGAGTCAATTTAGTGGGCTGACACATGTGCAGCATTCAGGCTCTAGGAAGAGGGGGCCTGCACATGATGATGCTTGGGCACCCAATAGGTGCTGGGGATTAAAAGACTCTTGCATGCAAAGCATGTGCCCTAGCCCTCTCAGGTATTTTCTTTTAAAAATAAGGGCCGGCTGGGGAACTTGCCTTGCACATAGCTGACCTGGGTTTAATCTCTGAGCATTGCTGGCTGTGCCCCCTCCAAAGGCTGGTCCTGGTAAAGCAAGGAGTTATAGCACTTGGGGGCCAGCAAGGCTACTCATCACAGTGCCTGGGTGGGGTGGTGGCATGCAGAACCGGGAATGAAACCCAGGGCCTGACATACACTGGGCACGTGCTCTGCACTTAAGCCTTCTCCACAGTCCAGGCTCTGCATCATTTACATATTCTCGCACTGACCCTAGAATTGAGGCATTTTCAAATGTCAAACACTTATTTGATGGCCACAGAATGGCATCACATTGCTTTAATTTACGTCTCTAGGGAGATAGAACATTTTTCACTTACTATGGGCCATTTGTATTTTTAATTCTGAGAAGAGCTGATTCACATTCATTGTTCACTTCTGCTGATTTTTCACCTTCTCAATAATTTAAAGGGTCTCTTCTGGGCTGGAGCGATAGCACAGCAGGTAAGGCGTTTGCCTTGCAAGAGGCCAACATGGCTGACCCGAGTTCGATTCCTCCACCCCTCTTGGAGAGCCCGGTAAGTTACCGAGAGTATCTCGCCCGCACGACGAAGCCTGGCAAGCCCCCCGTGACGTATTCGATATGCCAAACACAGTAACAATTGTCACAATGGAGACGTTACTGGGCCGCTCGAGCAAATTGATGAACAAAGGGAGGACAGTGACAGTGATATATTAAGTACCCAAAAACATTCCTCTTGTAATTTAGATACAAAATTGTAGTACTTCTGTTTGTGGCTGATGAAATAAAATTACAAAAAAAATAAATAAAGGGTCTCTTCTATATTATACATATCAATCCTTTGTCATATTTTTTTTTCCAACTCCTTTGTCACTTGCCTTAATTTTATTTCCACGGTTTTCTCCAAAGTATTTTACGTTTTGTGTCCTAACACACCTTCTTCGGCTTCTGTTTCACATTGTACTGAGAATTTTACTGAGATGATTCAGCTGCTGCCTCAGACATTCTGAGAAAAAAAAAACGGCCACAAGGTTTGCAGTGGCAGCAAATCAGGCTTATTCAAAAGAAAACATTTATTTTAAAAATAAGAACTGTCACCCTAAGCATTTATTTAAATATTAATAGATACGGGTAAAAATTACAAATCGCAAAACAAAACGAACAGCTTTATATTCACAGATGGTCAGATGCTGACAAACAAGAAAGAACATCCGTGTACATTGAGATCTGGTTGTTATGAAAATGCATACGAAGGTTTAAGAAATGGTCTATTTATGGGCTTTGGTGGAGCCATAATCCCCAATTTCCTATTGGCTCCCAATGCCGCCTGAAAAGCTGAAGGGGATCCAGAACTGTTGGTGGATCTAGTTCTTGACGATGGCTTTCTGCATGTGGTAGAACTCCTGAAACGTGACAAAGGAAAATAAATGTCAAATGAAATCAAAAGTTAGTCATCTTTTTTCTCATAACTTGAAGAGAGCTACAGTCCACTGTGTTCTGTGTGGTTTTGTGTACTTCCTACCTAGAATTCTTTTTTCAGTCAGCAAAATTTCCTTTATAATTCAAGAAACACAGGATTGCAATGCGACCTTTTTTTGGATGAAAGAGCCTGACAGTGCTCAGAGCTCACAGTCCTGGTGGTACTCAGAGTGACATAAATTGTGCTGGGGATGAAACCCCAGTGGGCGGTATGCAAGGCCAGCACCTGAACCCCAGGACTGCTACCTTTCACACAAATTTGTGCTAAATTTGTCTGCCGAAAATATCAAAGATTGTTTCTTAATTTTGACCTTTGAGATTAGCCAAGTCCTCTAGACCAGTATTTCTCAACTGGGTGTCATATTGTGGGCCTCCAGGATATTTCAAGGGGGCCACAGCAAAAACTGAGGGAGCCAACCAGTAGAATGGGTGTTGTGTGTGTGTGTGTGGGGGGGGGCAGCACAGGAAGAACACAAGGTTGGAAGGTGGCCCTAGCTGGAAAAAGATTGAGAAACACTGTTCTAGACAATGTCTATATTCCTGTCTGTCCTGACCGAACCAAGGAAGTGAGAATGACCCTGTGTTGAGGCTCAAATTCCTAGATCAGACACCTGGAATTACTGTTCTTGTATCATTCGGGGAAAGGTGGCTTTGTGGTGAGTGGAGATGGGGCTGAGTGGAGCAGAGCAGAGCAGAGCAGGGACTTATCCTGGCTTCTTGCCTCCCTTGAAAACCAGTGGGCAGGGGGAGCAGGATATGAGCTACTGTGGTGACTCAGCACTCATCCAGGGGTGGAACCCCGGCACCACACGGCCCCCTGAGCATCAACAGGCTCGCCAACACTGCATCCTTGGTCCCAGAACTTAACTGCTAGAAACGGTCACCAGGTTCCCTGAGCACCGCTAGAGTGGGTTCCTCTCACCCCCGGCCTCATAAAACTAAACTAGGGATAAGGGGTCGGAGATGTGGCTCAATGAGATGATGCATGCTTTGCATGCAGAAGGTCCAGTTTCATTTTCTGGCCCTGTAGGGTCCCATGACACCGCTCCCCGCACTGGGTGTGACTCCAAACAAAAACCACAGGAAAAACAAACAAAACTTCCACAAAGAACCTTCTACTTCACTTCTCCAATGCCCCTCCTCTCCCCCCAACAATAAGAACAAGACAAGAAAAGGAAACCAGGAGGCTCCGGGTGAAGGCAGGCGGTGCTCCCCCTGCACCTGAGTCAGGCTGAACTCATCTCTGGGGGAGGGTGCGGGGTTAGGGTCCCTTCCACAACATTCTGGTGAGATACAGCTAAAAGCGGTTCTCCCATATTTTGACACACTTGCTTGAGGGCAGTTTTACTGCAGAACAGGCAAAGATCTGCCAGAGCAAAGAGAAGCCACCTCTAGTTTCCCTGGTGCTGGGCTTCCTGTGGAGAAACTAAGCCGCGAGCAAAAACCTGCTGTTTCTGTTGATTTACAGAAAGAATCTGCCAACAGCCTCCATTTCACCTGGCCATTCACTTCACTCCCACTTTTGGAGCTGAACACAACCAGTTCATTGTGTGATTCTGCAGATGTAAAACATAGGTAGGTGTGGGGAGTAAGGCCTCTGGCAAAGAACCAAAGGTACTGTCACTGTGCAGGCCTCAACCAAGTGAGCAGGCTGGGGACCGTGGGAAGGATTTTCCCGAGTATTTCTGAGAGAAACTGAATGAAAAGCAGATACAGAAAGGCCGCAACAAGGAGAAAAACACAATCACAATATACTGGTTTTGGCAGCCTATAGGAATTAGAAAAATATTCTATCACAAACACTTGACTAATTAAGAAGCATCAGGGGACAGAGAGATAGAAGGGGTGGGGGGAAGCACATGCCTAGCAAGCAGCTGATCCAGTTTCAATACCCGAGCACCTAGCACTGTGGGTGTAGCCCCAATCTCCACTGACCCCCTACCAAAAAAGAAAGCATCTTCCTAGCACAAGGTGCTAATGTATGCTTTGCATGGGAGAGGCCCAGATTTAATCTCTGGCCTGGTTTCTTGAGCACCATCAGGAATGATCTCTGAGAACAGAGCCAGGATGCATTACTGGATGAGAAGGACAGGGACAGGGACAGGCAGAGGAAAATAGAGAGGAGAGAAAGGAGAGTGAGGAAAGGGGGAGGAAAGAGATAGAGAAAGAGAGAGAAAGAGAGAGAGAATGAACAAATTAGCACTGGCTTAGTAGTTTAAATGTGAGCTTTACTACTTATTAGATTAGATCAGCAGTGACAGAACAGTCAATCTTATAAATAAAAGTTGTGAAAAGAGTAAAAGAGTCAATGGCAATAGGCACTAAAATATGGTTTACTTTGTTCTAACAAGTATAAATGCGGAGACAATAATTAAGCAATTTCCACAGACATGCACAGGAATGAAAAAAGTCTGGGATGCTGAGGGTGGGCGAGTGCCTAGTTCCACCTGTGGGCTGGGCTGGGCCCAGCTTTGCAGTCATCTCCAGGCCAGGCGACAATGTCTTCATAAACCAAGGGGGTCGACCAGATGCCTTTTAAGGTCGTTCTCTGCTCTGAACAGCTAAGGAAATGAGTGTTTCTCAAAGCAGAGGAATAAAGAGAACATAAGAAAATGTCCCCACAGGAGAACATCTGCTGGTCACTTGCGCACTAAAAACCACAAAATTAAACTAACATTTACTAATGGCTTTAATTTCTGTACCCTGGCAGAAGGACTGATTAGCACATGCAAGATGTTTGTTTATGGACTTAACAAGAAAATGACAATTTAGTAACATTTGCCTTTGCTTTCTCTTCCCCCACTCAATTTTTGTTTTTATTATCCAGGGGAGAAGAGGTAGAAAGCTACAAAAAAACAAAGTCACCTGCAAAAGCTCATGGAGGGCCCTCTTCCATTTGTCTGTATTCCTGTGACAACCTGTAGTTATTTGGGGCCATGCCTCCTAGAGAACAGGGTGGTCCCTATCCTGATAGGTCTGTCCTACCAGGTATAGGCCACCGCTGTCCACATGGCAGGTGAAAGAAATGTCCAGGCACAGGGTACTTCTCAGGGAACAAGGAGGCTGCCCAACTCAGCACCAGACCTGGTAGAGTCTGGGCTCCGCTTGATATGGCACGGACCACATGGGGACAAGGCATGACCAACAGTGACCTTTCACTTGTGACCTCTTTGCTGCTGCCTGCACAGCAGAGAAGGCTGCGGTTTGGGCTCTCCCTGGTAGCAGAGAGGCAGAGAGGATGGAGAGTCCAAAGGTGGAGCTGGTGGATCCTGCAGCTAGGAAAGCTGGGTGGTAAGCACCAAAAGAACCATAAAGGTGATGAATAGAGCCCTGTGTTTATTAAGCTAGTATCTAACTGGCAGAATTTTAGGAGGCAAAATCTGGCAAAAAGAGCAACTACAAAGATTTCCCCCCCACCATGAAAAAAAAGTCAGAAATGATTTTGCAAACTAGGAAACTTTAGTGATATCAACTTACGAGTAGAATTTAAAAGTTAGAAACAGGACCCAGAGAGCTACTTCAACGGGAGGAGGCCCAGGTTTGATCCCTGACACCAAATGGTTCCCCAAGCACTGCCAGGAGCAACTCTGGAAAACGAGGGGGAGTAGCTTCTGAGCACACTGGATGTGGCCCCCAAACAAAATGGACATAAGGGGACTCGTTCTGGATCAAACCTTGAATGCGACTCCTTTGATGGGGGAGGCAAAATTTAATTGTAGTTCAATTTAATAAGAATGAAATCCAAAGAGTGTGCAACTGCTTTGCCCCCTGGCCCCAGAATATACATACCCTTTTGTTCTGGAACCACTGAAACCACTTCTCCTCCTCTTAGACCTCTGGAAGGCTGGCATCCTTTTCCTTTTCCTTTCATTTTTCCCTTTATTTGCAAAGTAGTGAGAGGATATGGGTGCTTCCTCATCAGACTCTTCAGGGGATTTCTGTCCAGGGCCCCTGCTGTAGGAAGGGTTCATCTCTGCAGAAGTGTCCTCAGCTACAAAGGACAATGCAGACATAAGCAGGCGAGGCCACGCTGCTAAGTGCAATGACAGTCTAGAAGGGACATACAATACATACCTGGAGGTCTTCCTATTCCTTATGATATGGACTCAGTGGATATAAAACATATCTTCATTTCATTAAGCCCCAAAAGCAATTTATTTTCAAAGAAAGAAGGTCAGAATTCATTATGACATGCTAACTTAACTAGAGATGTCAAGGTTAATTCATACTCTGTACTACTTTCGAAGTTCCTGTTATTGTTAGGGTAATCAATTTGAGTTGAAAAGCACAGCATGCCTTTTTTTTTTTTTTTGCTTTTTGGGTCACACCCGGCGATGCACAGGGGTTACTCCTGGCTCTGCACTCAGGAGTTACCCCTGGCAGTGCTCAGGGGACCATATGGGATGCTGGGAATCGAATCCGGGTTGGCCGCGTGCAAGGCAAACGCCCTACCCGCTGTGCTATCGCCCCAGCCCTGAAAAGCATAGCATGCTGCATGAAACATTTACCAATTTACACATGCCAAATTTGAGCCCAATGTAAGAAAAATAAAACTATCTTGTTCTTCACTTCAGCTCAGGGCAACTATTGGAGACCAGTGTTTCCAACCAGGGGAGATGCTGACCCTGCTAGACCCCCAGGATATTCCAAGGGGGTCCTAGGTGAAGACTTCGTGAATGGCCCTGGTGTGAGAGTAGGGGGCTAACTCGTAGGACAGGGTGCACAGGAAGTACAGTGTTGGAAGAGCACAGGCAGAAGGGCGAGGAGCACTATTGTAGACCGTATTTTTAACTCTTTCAAGATATAGCTCACTGCTCTGCATACTATTTGTGAACATTCCTCGCACGATACAAGAAATGGGTCTGTATAAAAGCCGACACTTGCAGAGAAGATGGTGATTTTCACAGCTATTTGTACCCCAAGATACCACAAATGCAGGACAGCTCTCTGTAGGTCGGCAGCGGTCCCAACTCCATTTTCTGAAAAAATCTTTCCTTGGAGTCTGGTGCCCTTCGTGCAACCCTGCTGCCTGATAAGCCGAAGGTGCCATGCTCGCTCCTTAACCGCTCAGCACTGCACTGTCCACAAGGCAGCGGCTTCAGGTGCTGACCCCCTTAGAGGGAAGACTCCAGAGACGTGAAAAGCTCTCACCCATTTTCACCCAGCAGTGCATGCTGTGGCCTCAAATTAGACCACACAGGCAACGGTACAGTTTGTCCCTCACTGTCCCAGGGCTGTTTCCCCAGCGGCTGGTCCTGAGCGGGCAAAATCCTCTTCTGACAAGTTATATACAAAGTAAGTGTTCAGTTCTTACCAAGAGATTGTTAGTGTATTCAAAACAAGGTTTTGGATAGAATCATGACAAACTGAGGGCTTTATTAAATCCTGCTTTTCAGCATTTTGTTAATGGATGGAAAATGACTGTGCAGAGTGAGCGCCTAAAACATGTGCTCACGCATTTCTCATCCTGCTCCTTCCATTCGCCTGCACAAGACACCCCCACCCAGGCTGGCAGGAAACGGCTAGCTCTCGGGCGCGGCCACGGGATTGCCTGCTGCACGACGGCGCCGGAGGGCAGGCGACCTTCGCACGTGTCCTGTCTCCTCCAGCACAGTCTTTCCTTGTTTGCCGCTTCCCGTAGTAGGAGCTTCGGCCAGCTCAGTGATGAGGCACCTAATTAGGTGCGAGGTGACGGGCCTAAAGCCGCCACTGGGAACGTCTGCTAATGATGCACTAACTCTGGGCAGATTCTTCCGACAGCCAATAACAATAAGACTATCTAGCATTCCGATTACATGCTCGTTTTTCCAAAACATTTCAACTCCACTCTTTAAATTTTATCTTTAGACATGCTTGTTAGATATCATGTTCACTCCTCAGATAAGGAAACTGAAGCAAACAGAAGTCATGTGGCCTGCCAAGGATCACACCGAGAGCTGGTGACTGATGTGGGCTCCACCCGGGGTGCCTGAATCCTTCAGCGCTCCACAGAGAGCAGGTTCGGGGAACGGCAACCCCTGGGGGTCTGAGAGGGGCCTGCCCTGATCACTCGGACATCGGTGAAACAAGGCTAGAGACACTGACACAGACTCAAAAACTGCACACTTCCAAGCCGGGGAGGTGCATCGCTTAACACTGGAACAGGAGTATCTGGATGTATACTGAACCTGGCAATGCCTGCTCTGAGTATTTCTGTAACACTGCAATCACTTCAGCGCCGTATTTTTCCAGTTTGTCTTCAGTAACACCGTCAATTTGAAGCAAAACCTCAGGATCCGAAGATAAAGATTCTGTGCATGGACATAAAATTAGGAGTTTAAATTACCACCCGTAGAAAAACCGCTGAACTCAAGTTTATCCAATCCTCAGCACATGCTTGTTAACTGCAGGCCACCAGGCACAGGGGCCAATTTTCCACAGGGCAGGCAGTGACCACAGAGGCGAGGAGAGGCCCAGGGCAGAGTCAACCATCCAATCCCAACAAAGGTGTAGAAGTCAGGGCCAAGTGGGAGAGGGCAAAGAACACCAGGGTCCTAGTAGGGTTTGCGTAAGGTGGCCAGGAGATCGACCAGATCTTGGTTGCTCTCCTGATGCAACTTGTTGAGCTGTGAGACTGCCAAGAAGCTCCCCCCCACCCCTTCAGCTGACTTCTCCCTCAAAATCTGTACCCTATGCAGTAAACACCTTAAAACCCCAAATCTGTTCTTCACCGCTTTTTAGTTTTGACTAGGAGTCTGTTGGGTCTTCTACAAACAAGTTGTCTCTATGATGATTGGGCCACTGACTAGAAAATACTTTGAGGAAAGTTGGGGACACGGGCTTGGGGATATTGTCAGATCAAGCAGGGAGGCAGTGAGTTAGAAGTGCTCAGAAGAGAAGTGCTCAGAAGAGAGATTTATCCTGGTTAACTTTGGTTTTTTTTTTTTTTTTTGGTCACACCCGGTGATGCTCAGAGTTACTCTGGGTCTGCACTCAGGAATCACTCCTGGCGGTGCTTGGGGGACCATATGGGATCCTGGGAATCGAACCTGGGTCAGCTGTGTGCAAGGCAAACACCCTACCCTCTGTGCCATCGCTCCAGCCCCTATCCTGGTTAACTTTGGAGGTTATAATGTACTGGTTATCAGAAAGTGGGGCAGTGATAATGAATGCCTGTGTTTTTGATGGGAATCTGGCACAAGTGGTAGAACACAATGTTTTACATTGGAGGTCTTCATTTCAAAACGGGCACCATCTGGCCCACTGGTACTCAGGTGAGGCCCTGATGTCCCTCGAGGAATGTAAAGTGTGGCCTCCACAATTAAAAAAGAGAAAACACCCACATCGTTTCCACTTCTGTATTTAAAGAAAAAGAACAGACCTGTGGGAGAGACCAGCAGGTTTATGAAGGGGGTTAGTGGAAGAAAAATTGGGAGAGGCAAGCAGAAATGCAGACACAGATATAATTTGTTTTTTTATCTGGAGTGCTATTGTAGTTTTGAGCAAACCTCTTTAAAAAAATTTAAAATGTTGGGCCGGAAAATATGGTACAGAGGTTAAGGTATCTGACTATACCTGGCAGTGCTCAGGGACCATATGTGGTGCCAGAAATTCAAAATGGGGTTGGTGAGATACCAGGCAAGTGCAAAACCTCTGCACTATCTCTCTAGCCCCAAATGTAAATTTTATGAGTACTTATTATCAACTTACGTTGACTTCGTACATTTCTCATATACGCACTTATGATATAAATCTATATCCAAATAAGTAAAAAACAATTTTATCAGTAGAAGCACTGTGTCATAGTTTAACAAGAACTTTTTTCTTTCATAATAGTCCACAAAATGATAATGTCTTGGGGTCAGGGCGAGCTCAAAGGGATAGGGCACATTCCTGGCATGCATATGGCCCAGGTCTGATCCGTGGCATTGCACAGCTTCCTGAGGACCACTGGAGACAGCTGAAGGCCAACAGCACCACCTGAGAGTCCCAGCATAAAAAAATAGTGTCTTAGGGGCTGGAGCGATAGTACAGTAGGAAGGGTGTTGGCCTTGCACACAAGCAATCCAGGTTCAACCCCTGACATTCCATGTGGTTCCCTGAGCAACTCTATGAGTGATTCCTAAGTACAGAGCCAGCAAGAACCACTGAGAATTGTTGGGTGTGGTTCCCCCAAACCAAAAAGTGTCTTAGAATAGACGGCACCTTAGAGCTGATGAAAACTAGCTACCAGCAACCCAAGGAGTGGAGTAGGACTAAAAGAGAGAAAGTGGTGGCTCTAATATTTTATGGAGAAGTGAAGGTGATGCACACTGGTCAATCAATCATGAGAACAACCTAACAACTCCAGTCTGAGGTAATCTAAGCCATGGAAATAACTCAGGTCTAAAGACACAGCAGTATATTAAATCCAGATCCAGGAAAGCCTGAAACAATTTCTTTTTGTAAGGAACTTTGCAAAGGGCATTTTGTACATTTTGTATATTTTGTTCTCATTGCGAAGGCATTTGTACATAATATAGCAAAACAATATAAGGCAGTAAATAACAGATGGACACAAAGATCACCAAGTGACATCTGGTGTTAAGAGATAACAATTAACCATATTCTAATACCCAGCATTGGAACTATAAAATTAAAATTAGAGACAGATAAGATAGCAGGTAAGGTGCTTGCTTTCAGTGGCCAACTTGTCTTCTATTCTTGGCACCACATATGGTCCCTGAGCCCTCTAGTAATGATCCCTGAATGTTGTTGAACCAGGAGTAAGCTCTAAGCATAGCCGATATGGTCCCGAAACAAGCACAAATGACAAGGCCAGTGAGATACTTTAATGGGCTGGAACGCATGTTTGGCAAACAGAAGGTCTGGGTTTGAACCCAGCATGACAAATGGTCCTTTGAGCAGTGTCAGAACAACCCCTGGACACCAGACCAGGAGTAGTACCTAAAAGGTCAGGTTATGATCCTTTGGTCACCGAGCAAATCATACCAGGAGTAGTACCTAAAAGGTCAGGTTATGGTCCTATGGTCTCTGAGCAAATCGATGAACAATGGGAGGACAGTGACAGTGAGGGCTGGAGTGACAGCACAGTGGTAGGGTGTTTGCCTTGCGCGCAGCCAGCCCGGCCGAGCCAGGTTTGATTCCTCCACCCCTCTCGGAGAGCCCAGCAAGCTACCAAAATAATCTCGCCCATATGCCAAACACAGTAACAAGTCCCAAAATGGAGACGTTACAGGGCCTGCTCGAGCAAATCGATGAACAACGGGAGGACAGTGACACTGACAATGGTCCCCTCCAAAATTATAGCAGATGTTCAAATTAAGTATTATATGTACCTAAGAGAACATATTTTATCAGGCTGTGGAGATAGCACCATGGTTGGAGAGCATGCTTTCCATGCAGAAGCCCTTGGCTCAATCCTTGGCACTACACAGTCCCTTGCTCACCACCCCACTACCCTCAAATACTTATCTCAAGTATGTTCAAACTGTTTCCAAAGCTTTCAATTCAGAGATTAAATAAAAGTAAGAGTCACTGAGAATATCTTTATATACTTACAAAGTTTCTTAAACAAGAATAACCTTTGGCGTATTAATTTATGCCAAGTTAACGGAAAATCACACTTACACACCTACCTGCAAGCTTCTTCAGAGTAGTAGTATTAAAGATGTTAAAATAGTGGACTCCAAAGACTTTCCCCAGAGATTTGCAGACTTCTGTAAGTTCTCCAAGACATTTCTTAACCATCTCTTCCCTCTGAGATACCTTTGCCACTAAAGCTTTCTGTTTCTTCACACTGGTAGAATTTTCTGTTTCCATAAAGTCTACCTTTGTAAGAGAAAAAGAAATCAGAGGCATGGGTGCATGCACACATGAACCCAGTATCTAATGGTTAACCGCATCTCTTTCTTTCTTTTTTTGTATTTCTATTATATGACAAATAGAATGTTCCTTGGGAACAGGGGACACATACACTGTTAGTCTCTACTTCTTTCTTTTTTATTTTGCTTTTTGGGTCACACCCGGCAATGCATAGGGGCTACTCCTAGCTTTGCACTCAGGAATTACTCCAGGCAGTGCTCAGGAGACCATATGGGATGCTGGGATTCAAACATGGGTTGGCCACACACAAGGCAAACACCCTACCAGCTGTATTATCACTCTAGCCCCTAGTCTCTAATTCTTGACCCTCTGGCATAGAACAGTTTCTTCTGGGGAGCCGGGGAAGAGTCTGAGCCATATCCAGTAGTGCTTAGAAGACCATATCTGGCATTGGGGATGAAAGTGGTACCGGGCCCATACAAGGCAAGCACTTTTAACTTCTGTCCTAGTTCTCCAGTCCCAGAGTAGCTTAATAAATACTTTTATAATGAATGTATGATCATTTAGTGACAGGTATCGTTTAATGTATTCAGAGGCAAAGAGTATGCCTTGAATATATGAAGCTCTGGTTTTCATACCCAGAACTACATGGCTTCCTGAACACTGCCAGGTCCAGGTATTCAGGTGTGTTTGCCCATTGTCCCACAACAACAACAACAACAACAAAAAAAAAAAAAAAAAAAAAAAGAAGAAAAAAGAAAAAGAAAAAAAAAAGAAAAAAAAATCATTTTGACCCAAGCACCACAGGTGGGTTCAACATTATGATTTTTTCCAAACTATATGGAACAGAGTAGGACAGTACATACACACACACACACACACACACACCCCGGTACTCAAAAACTTCAGAAAATGACATTGAGAGATAATCATTTAAAAAACCCATACCTTTAGGGGTTGGAGAGATAGGATAGTGGGTACTCGCCTTGCACACAGCTAATCTGGGTTTAATCCCTGGCATTGCCCGCCAAGCTCAGGTCCTTTAGCTCTCCCAAGAGGGATCTTGAGTGCACAGCTAAGAATAAGCCCTGAGCACAGAGCTCAGTGTGGACCCGAAAACCAAACACCAATCAACTCACCCAAACCCCCATACCTTTAGATGCCCATTTAGTACAGCTTCAGCTTTATGTCCAGGCATCACATAGGCAATTGCTTGATCATTAGCATTGATGTATAAGTCTTCATCCAAAATCTTATCAAGCACTAGTTTTTTAAAAAGTCTTTCGGCATTGTGTCGTGAATAAGTAGATCCCTTTCCAAATATTCCAGACTGGATTTTTGCACTTTTACTTCCTAATAAGAAGGAACAATAAATCTGATTAGTGAATGCAGATACATCAAAACTCTCTCAAGAGACTAAGTTCAATTAGAGTGGTTATTTCACACACAAAAAATATGAGTATCAAATCATTGCGCTGTATACCTGAAAGTAAACAATGTTATATGTCATGTTTTATATTTGAAAAAAGTCCATAATGAGGCACACTGGATAAAAAAAGCATGTGTACAGTATATTTCTCTGAGAAAAGACAACTAGCCAGAGGTTGTTTTAAATAAAATAAAAATTTTATTTATTTTTATTGGTTTCTGGGCCACACCCAATGGTTCTTAGGGTAAATGCTGGCTCTATGCTCAGGAATCACTCCTGGTGGGACTCTGAAAATCATATAGAATGCTGAGGATTGAACCCACGTCAGCCGCATGCAAGGCAAGTACCCTACTATCTCTCCTAGCTAGAGTTATTTTAAAAAGTTATCAGGGGTGGAGTGATAGCACAGAGGCTAGAGCACTTGCCTTGCATTTGGCTGAATCACGTTCGATCCCTGGCACCCCATATGGACCCCCAAATCCCACCAGGAATCATCCCTGAGCATAAAGCCTGGAGTAAGTCCTGAGTACCACTGGGTATGGCCAAAACACTAACATTGGGTCTGGCCCACACTAATAAGTCTTTTTTTTTTTTTGTTTTTGGGTCACACCCAGCGATGCACAAGGGTTACTCCTGGGGGTGCTTGTGGGACCATATGGGATGCTAGGAATTGAACCTGGGTTGGCTGCGTACAAGGCAAACGCCCTACCTGCTGTGCTATTGCTCCAGCCCCAACAAAACGTCTTAATACTGGATAGTGTGCATGTGTGTTTCCAAAGAGAAGGGAATAGAAGGGGCGAAAAACAGAAAGCAGTATTGGGGCTACAGGATGTGTCTCTGGGGCACAGTGTCTCCCTTGCAGCTGTAAAATTATCTTGGATTCCTGACACATTACCCAGTATGATCCTGGTGCCACAACAAAGTGAGTAATTCACAAGCAATGCCCAGCAAGCACAGCAACTAAGTACATGAACACCACAGCTGAGGTTAACCAAAGACAGTAACAAGGGTGATAAAGGGAAGGGAGAGGGGGAGAAAGTGTGAGTTAGGAAACTTAGCCCTAACCCCCAACAAACTGGTCGATATTAAAATGCTGGGAATGGAAAGACAGCACAAGGGCTAAGGCAAGTGTCTTGCCTGTAGCCGATCCCAGTTTGATCCCTGGCACTGCCAGGTATGGTCCACTTCCTATTCCCCCAAATTAAAATGCTGACTTCGTTTTGTGGTATCTACAGCCAAGTGGGCCTGTAGAGTCCATTTTCAGAGCCTTCTACTCAGCTAACTGGAGAGGCATAGGAGAAATAGTTTGCTGGAGTGATAGAAGAGGAAGTCTGACTCTCACTGTGCAAGTTATAACTTCAAAACTTATGTTGCTGCTGTGTCTAATGGGCTGAGATCAGTCAATGGGGCAGGTTTTAGAGAAATCCTTCTAAGACTTGCTCCCTCAGCTGGAATAACTGTATATATTATCTAAAGGTTGAGTATTAAAGAAATGATAACTATTGAAACATCATGCATTATGTTTTACAAAGTCTGTTAATTTGGTGGTTATGAAATTGCAAACAGAGGTGAGAGAGACAGCCCAACGGGCCGAGCATATGCTTTGCACGAAGGAAAGGAAGCTCTCATTAAAACCTCTAACCTCATGATGGTCTCTCTCTCTCTACTTCTCCGTACCGCTATGGGTTTGATCTATCTTTTATTTCCTCTCAATCATCATCACCATTTTCAGTGTTGTGAGAAACATCCCTAGGGGTGCTCAGGAACCACCAACTATACCTGCAGTACTTCCAAGACCTTGAAATAATGGTACTCAAACTCAGGGTCTTTTTTATCCCCCCTGGGGGGGCAGAGGCTGATGTTAGGGGATTGAATTCAGAGTCTTCTACATGCTTGACATATTCTTGACCACTTGAGTTATCTCCTTGGCCCTTCCAAAGTCCTTTCTGGGGTTGTGTGGACCTCCCTAGCAGTACCTGGGGACCCATGGGCAACCCTGGAGACACACAGCTAGCACTCAGACAGATCATTTAAATCTTGGGCTCCCTGGTGCTGGTGGCAGTGGCAGTGGTGCGTGTGCACATGTGGAGCACTCTTGTGGTATTCCAGGGGCCATGTGGTGCCAGACTTGCCAAACTTGGGACCCACCCTTTAAGCTATTTCCCAGCCACCTTTATTTAATTTTAACAAGCCTCAAGGAGGGAAAGAGGGGGAGGAATAAAGTGGGGGGGGGGGAGAAGGAGGGAGGGAGAAAGAGACAGACACACTGAAGTTTTATGCCCAGACTGCCATTTTGAACCAGAAGTTAGTCAATGGGTAAATCTCCAAGGAAGTCAGAGCCCACTCAGATAAAATCATATCCAATTCATTCGTTTGTTTGTTTTGGCAGTGCTCAGAAGTTTACCCCTGGCTCTGTAACCTCTGGCAGACTTGGGGGACCACGAGGTGCTGGGGGATCAACCCAGACTGGATGTGTCCAACGCAGGTGCATTCCCTACTATACTATTGCTCCGGCCCTGCTTCATTCTTTTTCAAATGTGAAAACTCATCTTAGTGATTTAAAAAGAGTTCTTTCAAAAACTGCTAATATTTTTTTGAAAACCCTTTTTGCGGGGAAAGTGCTAGGGATTGAGCCCAGTCTCATACAAGTGAAAAAGGCACTTTTATTATTGAGATATTCCTAAATTCTATAAGAAAAAAGTCTAAAGAAAAAATCTTTCCCAATGTAATGATATATTTTTTGGTTTTGAAGCCATAACTTGTAGTGGGTGAGGACTACTTCTAGCTCGGTGCTCAGGGGTCCAAATGATTCAAGGGACTGAAGGCAGGTTCCCACATTGTAAACCATCAACTCTAGGCCTTCTGTCATTTCTTCGACTTTCTATGTACTTTTTAATGAATTTTTTTAGATGTTTAATTTTTAACTTACATAACTCAAATAAAACAAATAACTTACCCAAGAAAATATCAACCAGCATATTCATGGTAAATCTCCCAGAAGGACCTGCATATTTTGTATTTCTCCTTTCTTGTGATGAACTATGTTCTTGCACAAATCTTACAATATTTTTCACATCATCAGTAACATCTCTTGTCTTAAAATCCTATGAATAAAGAGGTTATAGGTTGCTATAATTAAGATCATGAGGACTAGAGCTGGTGCAGAGCCAGGAGTAAGCCCTGAACTCTGCTGGGTGTGGCCACCCTCCCCCACCCAAAGAAAAAGATAACAGTACCTAGATTGCTCAGGTTTAGTACTATGGTAGTCTCAGAAAAAATCATTTCTAGACTAAAACTGAAAACCAGAAATCCCTCCACCTGCTCCCCCTAGGCGGCTTGGTGGCTGCCATCCGCCAGAGGCAATTGGACGGTCAGGATTGGGCCCACAGTGACGAGACACAAGGGGACTCACGGGATGGGGGTGGAGCCGGCCCCTTCCTCCCCACCCCAGCAAGACCCCAAGTCGCCACACACGAAAGGCCTCTCTGGCTCCTGATCAAGCTGCTTAACGGCCATGATCCCAGAGACTCAGAAACAAATCTCAGAATCCAGCAGGTTTTGGCAGAAATTCCTCCAGATTTAATTGTTAAAATTTCGGAATTTCAAAATCACGTAGCCACTACTGCAGCCACACGACATCATATGTTTTTCATAACCATCAATAGAAAACAAATTGTCTACTGTTGCCTTTTCGGCAGATCTGAGTGTTGGGGTAAAATCCTGAAGAATAATGGTGGGTCTGGTGTCAAAATATTGAATGTAATCAAAGTAGAGAGAGAGTAATGTGAAAATCATCTGCCCCACAGGTGGGGGGGTGTGGGATGGGGGTATACTGGGGTTTTTGGGGGTGGAGAATGGGCACCGGTGAAGGTACGGGTGTTTCATTGTATGACCGAGACTTAAACCCGAAAGCTTTGTAACTAACTGCTCTCACGGTGATTCAATAAATAAAATTATAAAAACAACAACAACAACAACAAAGAAAAAACAGAACAAAACAAAAAAACCAAACCAAACCAGAAATCTTCATGTTCAGATGTTCTCTTAATTCGACCAATCCCACAGGTCACAAATAAAGTACTTTAGACACCCCTTTAGGTCATGATGTTACACTACTGACAAAGCACATTCAAGCCTGTTTTCGCCTTCCACACTCAGCCTGTATAGCTGAATTTGGCTGGAGAAACACACACACATCATACCGGCGGTTTTCACATTCAGTCCACGGCCACAAGCTGCCAAGGAATCATCATATCCTCTATCTTCTTTCCCCATTCTCCTAGCAGTCAGCAAAACTAAACTGTACAACTGCTTAAATTTCACTATGAATTTTACTTACAGTTTACTGGAACAAAGTCATGGAAAAAATCTATGTATTTACTGTTTATGTTTGCCTTTGGGCTAAAATAGCAGAGTTGAGTGGTTGTGACTGAGACAGCAGTTCTGTACTTTACTGTACTTTTTCATGGTGCAGGGAATTGAACCCAGACCTGATGCATACAAGGCATGTGTTTTACTGCTGAGGCACATCCCTGGCAAGGGAGCAATTCTAAGCCTCACAAAGTCCAAAATATTTACTTTATGGCCCTTTAAGACAAAGATCCGTTGGGGAGACAGTTCAGTGGGCTTGAATACATGCTTTGCATGAACAAGGCCCTCAGTTCTATGGGATCCATTATGATTCACCCAGCACTGCCAGAAGTGGCCCCTGAGCAATGCAGAGGGTAGCCCTGAGCACTACTGGGTATAGCCCTTACCTCCTCCACCAATTTAATAGTAAAGGCTGGTGACTCCTTCCTAGGATCACCATTTCATATTTCCTTCCTTGCCTTCTATCATCTCTCATATCTATCAGTCGATGATGCTACTTTTGACGTCACTGAGAAAACTGAGCAACAGAAAAACTTCATGACCTTCCTTCACTGTATTTATTCTCCATAGTGTCTCACTCACACCACATCTTTTTTTGCTCGTTTGTTTTTGGGCCACACCTGGGGGTGCTCAGGGCTTACTCCTGGCTTTAAACTCAGGGATGACTCTCGGAGGCAGGCACAGGGCACCATATGGGGGACCGGGTATCAAATCCAGATCAGTCTCATACAAGGCAAGCACCCTCCCCCCTGCATTATCGCTCCAGACCCTTACACCACATTTCTTATTTTCCCTCCTAACACTACAGTAGCTGCTCCAACCTCCTAAAGTAAACCTCCCTAACTAAGAACTAGATCCCAACAGCTCTTGCCTACTTGGGGCCACAGCTTTGACCTTTTTCCGCTTTCTCCACACACATCAACACACTGACAATGGCACATACCACTGGTGGCTCACACTTGGATATGGTTTTAACCCTCCCTTTTTTCCCCTTTTCCACTTTTTGGTTTTGGGGCCACATGCAGTATTCTGGGCTTATTCCTGACGGTGCCCGGGATTGAATCTTGGTTGGCCGTGTGCTAAGAAAGTGCCTCACCTACATATTATCTCTCCAGCCTGAATGTGTTTTATTTTATTTATTTATTTATTTATTTTTTTGCTTTTTGGGTCACACCCGGCAATGCACAAGGGGTTACTTCTGGTTCATGCACTTAGGAATTACTCCTGGTGGTGCTCAGGGTCCCTATGGGATGCTGGGAATTGAACCCGGGTTGGCCGCGTGCAAGGCAAATGCCCTACCCGCTGTGCTATCGCTCCAGCCCCAAGCCTGAATGTGTTTTAATTAACACAAATTGCAGTGCTAGCATCAACATGTTAGGAAATGAATGTGGGACTGAGAGAGTACAGCAGGTAGGGAGCTTGCCTTGCATGCAGTAGATCCGGGGTTGATCCCCAGCATCCCATATGGTCCCCCGAGTACCACCAGGAGTGATCCCTGAGTGCAGAGCCAGGAATAACCCCTGATAATTGCTGGGTAGGACCCCCCCAAGAGAGCTATTTTCTTGACTCTATTTCCCCTAGCAGCTATTATTTCTTTCCTGAAGAAAAACACAGTTCTATATTCAACGCCTCCATCCGCCGTATTTACTGAAATTAGTTGATGCTGATCTCCATGATTTCCATGGTGCTGAATCCACTCAGTCCTGGTGGGCATTTGCCATGGTGGGATTCCCTCTCCTTCTTTCAACACTTCCAGCACTTTTTAGTTTCCTCTGGTCTCATTAATTTTTTTCTTTTTCTAGTTCTTCTTTAATAGTTTCCTCCCTTTTATCTAAACGTACAAGCCTGAAGTTTTTATATGTTCTCCAGGCTTTATTTTTAAATATTTATTTATTGGGCTGGAGTGATAGTACAGCGGGTAGGGCATTTGCCTTGCACACTGCCGATCCGGTCAATTCCCAGCATCCCATATGGTCTCCCAAGTACTGCCAGGAGTAATTCCTGAGTGCAAAGCCAGGAGGAGTAACCCCTGTGCATCGCCGGGTGTGACCCAGAAAGAAAAAAATATTGTTTTTCTTTTTGGGTCACACCCGGCGATGCTCAGGGTTACTCCTGGCTCTACACTCAGGAATTACTCCTGGTGGTACTTGGGGGACCCTTTGGGATGCCAGGGATGGAACCCGGGTTGGCCACATGCAAGGCAAACACCCTACTCTCGCTCCAGCCCCTGTTCTTCAGGCTTTAAATACCATGTATATGCCAAATATTCAAATTTATATATGCTAACAGCTTCTTTTCAGAGTTTCTGAATCTAACTTGGTACATGCCAAACCAAACTCCTGATCTTCCCCACCAAAAAGCATTTCTGAAACATCTTAGCGAAGGATCACGTCTTTCTCCAGTTATTCAGCCTTCGGATCTTTGCCCCTCACTAACACTCAGCCTGCTTAGCTATATAAACTTCCCGGTTACTTCTAAATTATACCAGGCCTGCCCCTACCCCACTGAGACCTTTATCCTTTGCTTTGGCTATGAACACTCAGATCCAGAGGGTTGTTCCCGTTTCATTCTGACCTGTGCTCAGTTGCCTGATAGATATGCACCCTGAAACCCACCCACTTCTAACTCCATTAATGCTGCAGGGCCTCGTCTTCCCTTATTCCCTGTTAACTGCTTGTACTCAGGCCTCCCTCTGCTAGGATGCATGTTCCACAAGGACAGGGATCTTTGTCTTGTTCCAAATCATTTCCGTGACCCAGCAGACACAACAAATATTTGTTGCATGAGAGAACTGATTAGCAATGTGTACAGGGTGGGGCATGGTCAGTAGAGAGGGCCAGGAGCTTGCAGCTCCCACACCAAAAATGTCTATGACCCTCTGCTCTGGCTAATGCCCCAGTTCTCTGCAACTACCCTGTTACAAGCATAGAGCTGCAAAGATGAGAATAATCAGCTGAGGGCTGACACAAGTCCAGCATATGCAAGACTGTGAGTTCGATCTCCAGTATCATGTCCCTCTTCCCACCTGCCCCTATCCCCCGCCCTCACCAGCACTGCCTGGGCTCTTGTGGCCTCTGAATATCCCGGTCCATGCTAGGTGGAATTCTACTTCTGCTAGGAGTGATTTCAGGTCCCCAAACTGTGCCAGTGTTGGCTTCTAATTTAAAAAAATTTTAAAAAGAGCCAGAGATATAGCACAAGGATTAAAGCACTTGCCTCACACCTGCCAAGAAGGTTCAAATCTCTAGTCTACTACATTTGATCCCTCAGAAGTGCCAGGGATCAGTTCTGAGGACAGTCCGTGAGCACTCCTGGGTGCAGCCCTCCAAAAAAAACAAGACAAAGACAAAGAAGAATATATGTCTGTTTCCTCTCCATACCATATCCACTCATGAATCTTCAGGATAGACATTTTTAACTTTGACTGTAAAAACACTCTACAGAGTACAATAAACACAGCGGTAGGGTGTTTGCCTTGCACGCAGCCAACATGTCGACCTGAGTTCGATTTCTCCGCCCCTCTCGGAGAGCCCGGCAAGCGACCGAGAGTATCTCGCCCGCACGGCAGAGCCTGGCAAGTTCCCCGTGACGTATTTGATATGCCAGACACAGTAACAACAAAGTCTCCAAAGGAGACGTTACTGGGCCCGCTCGAGCAAATCGATGATCAACAGGAGGGCCGGCCTTTACTTTACTTTACCCAGAATTAAAATGATAGGTACCATACAGATCTAATTAAGAGTTTCTCAAGGTTACTTTTAGAACAGATGATGAAAAATTCACCCAGAAGTTATTCCCATTATTCTTTATAGTTTAAAAAAATTTATTAAGTAATCTAATTGATCTGATTACATAGTATACAAGTTATTATTATTATAATGAAGATGAAATCTCCAGAGATGAATTTAAAATATTCTACCTCTCTTTACTGGGTCATTTTGAATATTTACAGGTTAATGGTATTTTAAAAATATTATATTCAAGCTTTTCTCCCCTTCTGGAGAAACCTGTGTTTTTTTACTTTTTTTTGAAGCAAGGTAGTTTTTGTTAAGCTAAACCTATTTAGAAAGGCTGAGGCTGGAGCAATAGTACAGCAGGAGGGCATTTGCGTTGCACATGGCAGACCCAGGTTCAATCCCCAGTACCCTGTACGGTCCTCAAGCACTGCCAGGAGTGATTCCTGAGTCTAGAGCCAGGAGTAATCCCAGAGCATTGCTGGGTGTGGCCCAAAACACAAACCAAAAAGGAAAGATCTGAGAGGATAGAAAAAAGGCAAACGTATTCAAGAGAGAACACAGGCTTCTCCAGAGTGGAAAAAGCAATCAAAGGAACAAAGAGACAAGAAAGCAAGATGCGTATTCAAGGGAGCTCTGAGTTGAAGAGTCAGTTGCTTGTTCTCTCTTGAACACATCTCTCTCTCTTTCCTCTCACATCTCTCGTGTTTCTTTCAATAAAAACTTTCAGTTCATTAAAAAAATAAAATTTTTTTTTCAGAGTACAATTACATTTTTTCAAACCTAAGTTACTAAGATGTCATTTTCTCCTGTTTGGCCCCTTAAAGCCAACACTGTAACCTACCTTCACCTAACTTTTCTAAATTGAGAAGAAAAAATAACATCATTTCGTATTATCCTATCTCAAGTCTTTTTGGCATTTGCTACTGAAGGGGCAAAATTTTTTTTTTCTTTTTGGGTCACACCTGGCAATGTACAGGGGTTACTCCTGGCTCTGCACTCAGGAATCACCCCTGGTGGTGCTCAGGGGACCATATAGGATGCTGGGAATCGAACCTAGGTCAGCCGCATGCAAGGCAAATGCCCCACCTGCTGTGCTATTGCTCCAGCCCCTGAAGGGGCAAAATTTAGGATTGTTCTTTTCTGTTTCCTTTTCCTAATGGATCAGACTTGGCAGAATCTCCTGTCACCAGGGTCCCTTGGAGGGGGGCGGGTTGAGTTTCCCTCCCCACCCCAAGTAGAGTCTAGCAGCCGGAAACCTCCAGAACTCAGTCACAGACAGACTCAAGGCCACTCTCCACACACTTGGACGAGCCTCATCCATGAGGGAACCAACAGAGGAACCCAGGTAAGCGGGACCCGTGGCTGAGATCTCCAAGCCTCCTTGGATCAGGACTGGGCCTCCTCTCCCCAGATCCCCAGTTTTCCAGCAGCTTGGCAGCCACACCCACAAAAATGCCCCCGGTGCCATGTAATCTCATAACGGCCAAGATCCAGAGACTATAAAACAAAGCTCCCGGAAGAGAGCGACACACTTTTTCCTGGAGCTTTCCATCCCTCTTGAAGAGCCCGGCAAGCTTGAGAGTATTTTGCCTGTATGGCAGAGCCTGGCAAACTACCTGTGATGTATTCAATATGCCAAAAACAGTAACAATAATGGGTCTCATTCTCTGACTCTGAAAGAGTCCCCAGTATGCCACCGGGCTACTCTATCCAGCAACAGGGACGAATGCAGACATTACTGGCGCCCGCTAGAACAAACAGATGAACAACAGGACAAGTGATAGATCAGACTAGGAAGCTGGGTATATGCAGTAGCAGTGATAACTTGGGGTGCCATTTGCAAGATCAGCCTAATGAATTACATCTTCATCATCATTATCACATCATTATCACATTTCCATATATTATACTTAAGAATAATATATGGAAATTTTATATTAGGATTTTATGCTTATATAAGTAGAGTGTAGCCTATATAATTATAATTTAATCAAATAAAAACAAAGCATTTTTAGGAAAAAATAACTTGTTAACTTAATTACAGAGAATTAAAAACTTTCTTACTTACCTTTGTTTTACAGCAATTATCACAAGAAACATCTGGGTACTTCTTACAAAAATCAGGATTAAATCCAATTTCACCAAAATAAGCCAAAAGTTGTATTCTCCTGCATTCTGTTATATTTTCACAGTAATGTACCATACTATATAAATTATTGAAGTGCGTTTCTTTTGTATGACGGTTTCCATCTTTTTCCACTAAAAGAGATGAAGGATGTAGTGAAATATACTATCAGAGTAGAAAAAAATATATATTGCAGAAATTTCAAACAACATAGAGGGGCCAGAAAGGTAAGGTGTTTGCCTTGCATGCGGCAGCCATGGTTTAAGGGCACCACAATGGTCCTCCAGAGCACTGCCAGGGGTAGCCCAACAGAACCCTTCATGTCCCATCCCAATAGACAAAAACAACATGTAATTCCATTTACACTCACTATAAAACAAATGCATCTGGGAAAGGTAAACACTACAAGTTATTGCTACTTCTAACGAGAGTAGAGGGACAAAACTAGAAGACTGGAATTTTATTATTTCTTAATCTGGATGGCAGCATAGAAATGTCATTATTTTCAACTCTTTGCCTTCCTGCGTGATTTTTTTTTCCCCATCAGAACATCACTTTATTATTAATCTGTCATCAACAATGTAAACTCAAGTAGGTTCTCCATCCTGGTTTTTCAAAAGATAAACGATTACATTGGAGATTAGCTATTTTCTAAGGGAGAAAAAAGAAAACTACTGCTGTAACAGAAGAGGGAAATTTTGAATGACCTTCCCAAATGCACAACGTAAGCAGAGGAGGCATGCCGCAAATTGAACGTCTGTTCGAGTTGTTACTTTTGAATGCACAGTGACAATTCTGGAAACTGTACATGATAAAATCACAGAAATGAATAGCCAGAATTAGATTTGTGTGTGATCTTCAGACCTTTAAACCATCCTTGAATTTCCCATGTAACAGTGGGGTTTGGAGAAACTGCTGTTGATCGCTCCAAATGTAGGCTGTTAACAGTGTCGAGACAGACGTGGGAGAAAGAAAAGGGTGGAAATGAGAGTGAATTGAAAAGATGGCTAATCTATGGGATCTGGTGAAAGGCAGGCGGGCAGGGAGGTGGAGGGTGGGGAAGGAGGGTGTGGGCTGATGTTGTTTTCCCTTCATTTCGGAAGTTCTTCCAACGTAGTGTATCTGTTACATAACTCTCCGCTTTCAGTCCATTTCTGAAATTCATAGCGCGGAGCCTTATTGTATTCACTGGTCAACCCAACCAGCACTGCTGCCAAGCAACAAAGTGTTACACGAGAATCTGCATGCATCCAATCTTCCTTGGCTGTGATTTCTTCGCGGCCCCAGTTTTCTGTTTCTGAGTGGGGTGTTTTCCTGGGGCGCACACGAAGGGTCAGGTGGAATGGAGCTCCGAGGCACTCTGTGCTCCAGAGTCCCCGCTGCTTTCTGCAGCTAACCTCCCGACACGTGTGCAGCTGTTCTGTCGCGGCAGAAAGACAATCTCCGTGTTCAGGCGGTGAGCTGGCTTTCCTTCACCCTTGATTCTGGGGTGCAGGCCATGGTGTGGGGCGTATCCCTGAGTGCAGCTGCCCTGCAGGATTCACTTCCGAGCACACCGAGATTTCCTAGGTTTCCTCAGAGTAAGGCCCCAGTTGCATCACCACCGACTGTGGTGTGGCTTTGGATGCCTGAGGCTGAGTTGATTCTGGTGGACAGCTGACCTCGCTTATCCAGACTCATCTACTGCTTGCCCTTCACATCCAGGCTGTCCAACCTTCAGACAGCTGAGCCAAGTTATCTAGATTAGTTGCTTCCTTAATGACAGAGTCAACCTGTTCAGCAACTGACATCCTCCTGTTAGGATCAACATCCTAGCCTTCCAACTTGGCTTTCACTCTCTTCCACACACTGACCGCACAGGAGTCTCTTTCTTGCACAGCTTTCCCAGTTTTAGGGTCCCTGACAGCCTTTTTATCCCGAGTAATTATATATAAAAATACATGAAGAAACTGGGTCAGGAAAAATACAAAGGAAACCAATAACTAGAGTTATTTCTTGCAGAAAAGTATGCAAGACATGACTTGGAAATTTTCTGCTTCATATACATTTATAACAATTGAGTTTTATGTAAGATGAATTCTATGATAAAAATTAAGGAGAAAAAACTTTCCTTTTGTTCCTTTTGTGTGTGTGTGTACGGGGGGAGCACACCTGGTGGTGCTCAAAGCTGACTCTGGGCTCTGTGCTCAGGAATAATTTTTGGTGGTGCTCAGGACCATATGGGATGCCACTGATCGAATCCTGGTCAGTCGTGTAAAAGGGAAGCAAGCGCCCTACCTACTGTATTGCTCCAGCCCTAGTGAAATTTTCATTTCTATACCCTCTATTTTCTTTTGAGTATGGAAAAGTGGAATGAAATGAAAGTACCACAAAAGCAGGAGTAGACCATTATCACAAGACTGGAAATGTCTCTTACTCAATATGAGTCTCTTCAGTCTGGTCACATCGTGATAGGTGTAGAAAAGCAGGCAGTCAGATATTTCCCCGTCTCTCCCAGCTCTGCCAGATTCCTGGTAGTACCCCTCCACAGATTTAGGGAGAGACGCATGGATCACAAACCTCACATCAGGCTTGTCAATTCCCATTCCAAATGCAACTGTTGCACAGATAACCTGACAGGAAAGTAAATTTCTATTAGACTTATAATCCGCTTGAAGAATATTTTAATGACAGATGCTTCTAGAACTTTATCCCTTTTCTTATTTAAAACATATTCTAGCTGGACAAGAACTAGTGTTAAAAAGTAAAGGGATATTCTTGATAACCTTTCAGTGTCAATATTGCAAACCACAATGCCCAAAAGGGGAAGAGAGAGGGGGAAATAGGGGAGAGAGGAGGAAAGAGGGAGAGGGAGGATGTGGGGAGGGAGAGAGAGAGAGAGAGAGAGAGAAAGGAGCACGCAGGCTGGGGAGTATGGGGTGACGGGATGGAACCTGGGGACTCTGGTGCAGAAAAAAATACACTGGTGGAAGGTTGGGTGTTGGAACACTGTATGACTGAAACCTAATCATGAACAGCTTTGTAAGTCACTATCTCACGGTGATTCAATGAAAAAAATTTAGCTCAACAGGCTGGAGTACATGCAGGAAGCTTGGGTTTGATCCTTGGTACCACATACCAACCTCCTAGCACCACCACGAATGACCTACAAACACCAGTTATGCCTCCAAGAAGTGTTCTATACAATAGCCTACTATTTTAATTTGATTCACATTTGTTCTGGGCCTCACCTGGCTATGCTCAGTGTTTACTACTGGCTCTATGCTTAGGGATCACTCCAGGTTGGCTGCATACAAGGAAGCGCCTTACCTATTGTACTATCTCTCCAGCCCTGATCCAATTTAACATGCTCAGCAAGAGGTTTTCATAAGACAGGACTTGAGATTTAATTAGCTCCAAGAAGGCAAAAGGTAAGAGAAGTTTGGTGTGGCAGGCTCTTTCTTATTTAAACGGCTGGTGTTATAAGTCAAGATAATGAAATGAACTATAATTGCCCGTGCATGTGCTGTCACTGCAGGTTCTTTTTTTGGTCATACCCAGCACTTCTGGGACTTAACCTGGGGTTCCCACATGCAAAACAAGTGCTCTAGTCCATTAAGGTAACTCACTGTTTCACTGTCATCCTGTTGTTCATCGATTTCCTCAGGCAGGCACCAGTAACAACTCCTTCGTCCTAGCCCTGAGATTTTAGAAAGTGCCACATTCGAGGCTCTTTCAGGGTCAGGAGAATGAGACCATCATTGTTACTGGTTTTTGGCATACTGAAGACGCCACGGGGAGTTTGCCAGACTCTGCCATGCAGGCAGGATACTTTCGGTAGCCTGCCAGGTTCTCCAGAGTAAGAATTAGATAATAAGATAAACTCATTGTTTAATAAAAATTAATTTTGAAAGGTTAAACCTAGTGTTGCTCTGGGGATCCTCTGTGCTGGAGATCAAACAGGGGTTGATTGCCTGCAAGGCAAGCGCCGTGCTTGCTCCCTGTGCGATCTCTCGGGCCCCTGTTCACATCGTTGCGATATTCTAGGTTGTGGTCAAAAAAGCATTGCTCTGAACCAGCGCGGAGTTTACAGGGATTAGCTTCTCTGATGAGCTTCTCTGCGGCTTTCTGCCCTGCTTCACCTACCAGTGTCTGGATTGGCAGAAGTTCGCCTCTATCCCATTTTTGAATTGTCAGTGAATTTCAAAGGAAAAACCCCGAAACTGTTGCGGTGACTGAAGATGGCATACACTTGGCTGCTGCACTCACCTGTACGACTGAAACTTAATCATGAACAGCTTGGTAAGGATCTATCTCACAGTGATTCAATAAAAAAAAGTAAATTGAAAAAAACAAAAACTTCTCTCCATGGCCCAGAGGAATGGCTCAGGGGCTTATGAATACTAGTCTTGCAAGCTCAAGGCCACAAGTTCAAATCCCTGGTGTACCATGTGCGCTAAGTCTGATTTGGGCAGCTCTGAGACCTGCGATTCCTGGCACGGCAACTGTAACTCAGAAGATGTGACCTCTGGTGAGCACCACAACCAAGACTTGTGTGAACATGTGCAGGCCTGACATGGAACAAGTACAAACCTCAGGGAGCACACAGTCCTGTGTGAGCACAACAACCTCATTACAACCCCAGTGAGCACCACATTTGCAAACGTGAGAGGAGGGGGCCAGAGTGACAGGACAGCGGGGAGGGCGGTTGCCTTGCATGTGGCCAAACAGGGTTCAATTCCCGGTACCCCAGATGGTCCCCCAAACCCTGTCAGGAGTGATCCTTGAGCACAGAGCCAGGAGTAAGCCCCGAGCAATACTCAAAACGAAAAAGTGTGACTCAGAAACAAAATAAGAAATGACAAAAAAGTGAATTGTTATGGTAACCATATTTTAAGAGCAACTGAACTATCTGGCAGCCAGACTGGACTAAAGACAGGATTTCAGATTTCAGTGAGTGCAAGCAGCGGTGCAGGGGACAGCAGTGGCTACACTTATCAACCATGGGAAGGGCAGTGCTGCTCTGGAGATGAGTCATCCGTCTGACAATGGCACTCTTACCAAGGCATAGCATCCTCCAAGGGGAAGCCATGAGTGAGCCATGTCAGCCACAGGCCCAAAGAGTGCAGTGGGCAGGGGTCCCAGAAGCTCAGATGTGTCTTGCAAGGCTGGAAGAGCCCATAAGGGGAGGCAGTCTGTCGGCAATGATGCGAGCCCTTCTGGGGAAAAAAAAATCCTTTGTTTCCCGAAACTGGGAAAACCTGCTTTGTTATTTCCTTTTGTGTTGGCTGTAAAACTTAGGTTACAATAATTTCTTTGTGAAGAAAAACAACCACGTTTTATTCCACCTCACAAATCTAAGCTGATCAAAGCTGTCTAGCTGGTTATATTATATGTTGACTGTAAGGATTAGCTAGTCTTAGGAAAAAAACAATTAGGTTAAAAAAAATCAGTTTCTTTGAACCATACTTGTGTTCTGAGTCTTTCAATGGCTATGTAAATGTGTACATATGTATCTTCATTATAGGATATTTTTACTATAAAGACTATGAACAACTATAAAAAATTGGCTTTATTAATTTTCTTAGTTGGCAGCTCCAAATTGCACATGGTCTAATGCAGGTGAGTGCTGTCCCCAGCAATGCTGGGCTAGGGGCTGCTATCTTTTTTCTGGTCTATTATTCTATTTCGGGGCTGGAGCGATAGCACAGTGGGTAGGGTGTTTGCCTTGCGCGCAGCCAGCCCGGCCAAGCCGGGTTCAATTCCTCCGCCCCTCTCGGAGAGCCCAGCATGCTACCAAGAGTATCTCGCCCGAAGGCAAAGCCTGGCAAGCTACCCGCGACGTATTCAATATGCCAAACACAGTAGCAACAAGTCTCAAAATGGAGACATTACCGGGCCCGCTCAAGCAAACTGATGAACAATGGGAGGACAGTGACAGTTATTTGATTTCATTTTCTTTTCTATGGTTCAAATCATACGTTAAGACGTTTGAATTCTGTCTTAAACTACCTTTTTCCCTCACTAGCATATAAATACTATAACATTACGGTAGGTAGGACACTTGCCTTGCACACAGCAGACCGGGTTCGATCCCTGGTACCGTATATGGTCCTCCGAGCACAGTCAGGAGTGATTCCTGAGTGCAGAGCCAGGAGTTAGCCCTGAACACATTTGGGCATGGCCCCAAAACAAAAAAATAAAATAAAAAAATCCTTTTCAAGAAATCATTCTAGTTTTTCAGGATGAGGAGGGGTAAAGGTTGGGTCATGTCCATGCTCAGGGATCATTCCTGGCAGGCTTAGGGACCATTTCGATGTCAGGGATCAAACCAGCATCAAATGCACACCAGGCAAGTGCCCTACCCACTGTACTTTCTCTCCAGCCCTGTATTTCCTTATCCCCTTGTTTTTTGGGTCATACCCAGTAGTGCTCAGGGCTTACTCCTCGCTCTGTGTTCAAGGATCACTCTTGGCAGTGCTCAGAGTTCCAGGGATCGAAGCCAGGTTGGTCAAGTGCAGGGGAAATACCCTCCCACTGTACTATTATTCTGGCCCCACTGGGCTATACTTAAGCTGAGATTCTTCTCCACTCACAGTTCATAATCTGAAAGTACCAAACTGTTATGTACCTATGATTTATTTTATTGAGGATATAAAAAGACTCTACTAAGTAACCAATACCACTCATTAGATCTTCCTTCTTAGTTCCTACTTTTTAAATGCTATTAAAATATTTTTGTTGTTTTTAGGCCACACATTATAATGCTCAGGGACTACTACTGGCTCTATTCTTGGGAGATCACCCAGAGTCTGGGATAAAACCCAGGCCTCCCACATATAAGTTCTTCAGGCCACTGAGCTCTCTCTTATGGTCCCAAACCCCTATGCATTTTTAATACCTTCTTTATGACACATTGTATTTACATGTTTTCTGTTTTATTTCTAAACTTGATGCATTGATCTGTTTATAACATATTGCAAAGCCAGTGTTTGTTATTATTTTCTTGTCAAATTTTTTTGTTATTTTCACTGGAGTATTTTTTCAGGGAAACTTCAGAAAAAGTTTATCAAAGGAAAAGAATGTTGGAACTTTTTGAAGGTTGGCAGACATCTGTTAATACACATACATACACACACACACACACATATATGTATTTTTTCTTTTTTTAAAAAAAGCCATACATGGTAATGGAGTGATAGTATAGCGGATAGGACATGTGACTTGCACCTGCACCCAGGTTCAATCTCTGGCATGCCATATGGTCCCAGGCAGTGCCAGGAGTAATTCCTGAGTGCAGAGCCAGGAGTAACCCCTGAGCTTGGCCAGGTGTGACAGAAAAAAGCCCTACCCCTCCTGCCCAAGCCATGCCTATCTGTGCTCAGGGTCACTCTCACTCCTGGAGGGGCTCACAGGATAATATGGGGTGTTGGGGGATCGAGTCCAGGTTGTCCACATGCAAGACAAGTGCCCTCCCTGCTGTACAATCTCTTTGGCCTCTAAAATGCGCATTTGTTAAAAATTTATAATAAATCTAACTAACCTGACTTCCTTCTTGGTAGCACTGTAGCACTGTCCTCCCATTGTTCATCTATTTGTTCAAGCGGGCCCAGTAACGTCTCCATTGTGAGACTTGTTGCCACTGTGTTTGGCATACTGAATACGTCACGGGTAGCTTGCCTGGCTTTGCTGCGCGGGCGAGATATTCTCAGTAGCTTGCCGGGCTCTCCGAGAGGGGCGGAGAATTGAACTCGGGTCGGCTGTGTGCTAGGCAAATGCCCTACCTGCTGTGCTATTGCTCCAGCCCTTACTATAATTTTTTAGGTTGATACATATGCCCTGTCACCAACACATATTTGACTTTATTCACTTTAATTTTCATCTTCTTTCTTTTGTATTCTCCAGTCATTCACTGCATCACTGATTCAAATGTTGGGCCTTGAGAGGATCATTTGTCTACATATATGATTTTATTTGTTTCATTTTCTTGTTTGGATAAGCTGTATTTTCATTTCTTTTTCATTTTGTCCTGTACTTTTCATACGGCAAACGGTTTCCAGATCACATAAGTTTCCTTACACCTTTCTGGGCTGTATCTCTTATTTTAAGACCTTTTGTTTTCCAATCAAAAATAAAATTTTTTTTTCAAAAATAATTTTGAGAAATATTTTTGTGCTCATCTTTAGGGTAATGATTTCTTCTTTTGTTAGTGAGCATTCACAGGCTAACAGTATTTTCCTCAAACCCATTCTTTATTTAGGGGAATCTATTCAAGGATGATACCATCAAAGTGTGGGCTGACTAGTGTTCTCAGCTTCTCTGTTTGATCGACTTGTGTGACAAATTTTCCAGTTTAGAAACAGATGTTCAACATCATTAGTTATTAGAAAAAAAATAAGTCAAAATCTTAGTGAGATTCCATTTTCTTGTGAATACCACATTCATGAGGATGAACATAAGGGAAAAATAAAATATTAACAGATATTACACTTGATCTTAGCCAAAAGGCCAAGAAGCGATAGGGAAAATAAAATAAATGCTGTCAAAGAGGAATCAGAGAAAGAGAACAGCTGGTAGGGCACTAGCCTTGCTCATGCCCAACCTGGTTCAATCCCTGGCACCCCATACGGTCTCCAGAGTCCTGTAAGGAATGATCCCGAGGGCAGAGCCAAGGGTGTGCTTTGGGCATGGCTGGGTATGGTAGAAAAACAAAAAAACAAAGAAACAAAAATGCTGTCAAAAGATGGAGACATCAGAATCTCAAGGCATCACTGATGGGGAAGTAGATTTTATACAGATGCTTTCAAAGACAGTTTGGCAGTTTTCAAAAAGCTAACCATCAGGCTTGGGAGATAATCCAGTAGTTTGGGTTGAACCCATGTTTCAGATTCATCCTCTCCACCCCCAAAACATTGCTAGTGGTCCCCAGCACCACCGGGTCCATGTAATGCCACATTCTTGGTGCTAGCACCAACGCATCATGCCCAGCTGGCTGAAGATTGCTGCAAATGACCCCCAGTTCCCAGAGCGCTTGAGAGGCCCTCCCTGAAAAGCAGTTGAAGAGAGTATCATATTACTCAGTAATTAAGGTCCTAGGTATGTACCCAAGAAATTGAAAATGTATGTGCATAGAAAAACTTGTACACAACCATTCACAGAAAAATGATTCACAAAGGGAAAAAAGTAGATACTGGGGTAGGAGAGATAGTACAGCAGGCCCTGCATGTACAACACTTGCCCAAGATGAGGTCGACCGGGTCTGGTTCCTGGCACCCCATAAAATCCCTGGAACCCTGCCAAGAGTTTATCTCTGAGTGCAGAGCCAGGAGGAAGCACTGAGCACAGCCAGGTGTGGCCCCGAAACAAAAAAGCAAACAAACAAAACATGAATAGCCCCAACTGCATACCAAATGATGATGGGATAAATGAGCAGTGGTATTCCTATATAATAAAGTATTATTTTGTCATAATAATAAATTTCCCCAAAGATATAAATAAAATAGCTTACTTCTTAAAAGCATTCTGCAAAGTTACTTAAAATGTCTAAAATAAAAAATCAACAGAAGCATTAGGAGTGGTTAACAGATTAATGATGGAAGGACTAGGGGAATGAAGTCACAAGAAGTGACTGCTCATGGGTACTGTATTTGGGGTACTGTATATGTATTTGGGGAAGACAAAATGTTCTGGAGTTAACAGTAATGGCTGCACAATCTTGTAAGATATGCTAAAAACCACTGACCTATAAACTTTGAAAAAATAAAATTTTTAGTATGTGAATTATATTTAAGGAAATTTTTATTTTTATTTTGTGAAAGAACAAATTTAGAAGTGTCAAGAAAATATGTTTTTGAGGGAAAGGGTGTTGCTCCCTTCTGCACCCCCCCCTCCCCGCCCCCAGCAAGGTGGCCACCACCTCAGAGCTTATTGGAAGGCCAGGTATGAGCTGGTAGTGATGGGGCAACTGCAGTCTCATGGGAAGGGGGGTGGTACCGGCTTGTCCTTCTCGCCCTACCGAGGCCACGAGTTGCCCCCTACGAGTGGCTCTCCGGCATGGCCATAACACCAGACGCACAGAAACCAATCTCGTAATTATCTGGATCTTTGCAGAAATCCCTCCAGACTTACCTAATAAAATATCAGAAATCCAAAATCGCACAGCCGCTATGGTTCTCATAACCAGCTATAGAAATCAAATTATTTCACAATGCCTTTTCAGCAATTCTGATTGTTGGGGGGAAATTCTAAACAATAATGGTGAATCTTTTGTTGAAATAATGAATGTAATCAAAGTAGAGAGAGAGTTAAGTAGAAACCATATGCCTCACAGGCATTGGGAGGGGGGTATATTGGGGTTCTTGGTGGTGAAAAATATGTACCAGTGAAGGGAAAGGTATTTGATCATTGTATGACCGAGACTTAATCTTGGAAGCTATGTAACTTTTCCCACAGTGATTCAAAAAATAAATATAAGGAAAGGAAAAAAAAAGAGAAGTGTGAAAGAGGGAGGGGTACTCGATCATTATATGATTGAAACCCAAGCACAAAAATTTGTAAGTCTACAACTGTACCTCAAGGTGTTTCACTAATAAAAATTAAAAAAAAAGAAAAAGAAAATATGTTTTTAGAGAAGTGATAGAAGAGCAGGTAGGGCACTTGCCTTGTAAGCAGCAAATCCAGATTCAATCCCTGCCACGATATGGTCCCCTGAGCACTGCCAGAACCCTATACTCTTGGGGACCAAACAGGGGATTGGGCACAAGCAAAGCATGTGCCCAAACCCCTTTTCTATCTCCCTAGTCCCTGCATACTGCCTTTATTCATTGGTCTTAAGGCCACACTGGTGGTGCTGGTGGCTGGTCCCAAATCGCTGCTAGAGTGTCATTGTTGTCAGTACTAAAGAAACTGTGAGTTACTGGGGTCTGAACCAGGGCCTCTAGCATACGAAACATGTGCTCCAACTCTTTGAGCGATCTCTCCCACCCTGTTTTACCTTTGAGGTAAAAATAGCTTGCATATATTTTGTAATTTTTCTTTTGCTTTTTTGCTTTTTGGGTCATACCTGGCAATGCTCAGGGGTTACTTGGGCTCTGCACTCAGGAATTACTGTGTGGGGTGCTCGGGAAACCATATGGTATGCCAGAGATAGAACCCGGTCAGCCATATGCAAGGCCAACACCCTACCTGCTGGACTGTCTCTCCAGCCCCAGTCTACATCACTTTTAAAATTTACCTGGCAACCATCCTGGTTAACCCACTTGTGCTGTACTTCATCACGGGCAGAGTCGCTGAGGCCAGCGTGGTAAGCAAGAGCAGCAAGACCATCTCGCTGTAGGGTGTCAGCCACTACGTCACATTCTCGCCTGGAGAGGCAGTAAATTATCCCTGAGTTATCTGCCAAGAGATCAAACAGTGCTGAGGAATAAGGACTGTTAACATGACAAAGAACACAACTTACAGTGTTCCTAGAAATGCCTGAACCATGAAGAGTTCAGTGCTCTTACAGTACAAAGATCACACAGGCAGAATGATCCAAGCAAGGGCTCTTTGTGCACTGAAAATGCGCAAACGTCCCTCTGAGTGATTCCTTCAGCAGACCTGGATGAGCACTAGGGCTCTTATTTCTCATGGATTATGAACTGGGAAGTCACTCTAACAAAGGACTTAGGAAAAAGTTTTGCTCATAATTTTAAAACTTAGAAAAATTGGAGCCAAAGCAAAAGTACAGTGGGTGTTTGCCTTGTGCGTGGCTGATCCAGGTTCGATCTCCGGTATCCTACATGGTCCCGAGCCCACCAAGAGTGACCCCTGAGCGCAGAGTCAGGAGTAAGCCCTGAGCACTGCTGGGTGTGGTACCGAAACTAAATGTAAAGTTTTAAAAAATTTTCCAACATTATAGAAATATTTAGACAACAAATTTAATGCAAGAAATTCTTAAACACTGTTTTTGGGAAGCCTAAATTCAGCATTACCCAGGGTTTACTCCTGGATCTGAGCTTTGGGATCACTCATGGTGGAGCTCAGTGTCTACTGTATACAAAGTAAGCACCTTATTTGTACTCTCTCTCTCTCTCTCTCTGGCCTCAACACTATTTTTAAAACCAGAAAATTAAAGATCTAAAATCTAGATGTTTAACAACAACAACAACAACAAATTCTCCACGAAACAGTAGAAAACAAGTTCTATATGAAGAACTGGCAGAGGGGAAAAAAAAAAAGAACTGGCAGGAATTTTAGAAACTAAGTTTAGTTACTATGCCTAGAGCAGACATACCCAGAGAAGACACTAGGACAAAGGGCTGATAATTAATTTATTCATAGAAGCCAGAGGAAGATAGTGAAACCAAGAATTACAATATAGGTATGTAGGAGAGACTATTTAATAATAATTTTTTGTGAGGGTTTATTATTATCAAACCAAATTAGACTTTATAATTTTCAGAACTGAGAGAATTGCAATATTCTACTCTATAAATAGCAAATTAGTGTTATAATAAAAAGAAGTATTTAATATGCAATTTTACATATTCTAATCTAAATGGTATCAGAAAGACATTTATACTTCTGGGCATAATTTATCACATGGCTGTACTCACGTGGATGATGTTTTCTGATCCAGTCTAAGCAATCAAATGCTATCTTTTTAGGCTTTTTTGGCAGTACGTAGTATTTCAGATTATGTCTATTAAAGCTCATACTAAACCTAAAACAAATTACAAAACATAAAATTTTGTGATGAGAAACTAGTTTTAGTCATCTTCAGAAGTTTCTAATGTGTGAAGCTATATCTCAGGATTGATCCCTGCTCCTCCTACTAAATCAAATACTTATGTTCCACAATGCAACCTAATTACAGAGTCATCGTAAACTGATCATCATCACAGGCAGCTTACATAATACAAACTTGGTACCCCAGCGCCTCCCTCCCACTTTCTTCGGGAGTGCTTCTTTTCTACTAGGCATCTTGCCTTTCTCGTATTTCAGTATCCTCTATGAATTCCCTGTTTCTTTCTCAGTATGTTTGAGGGTCATCAGTCTTAGAAATAACAAGTTTTCCTTGTAGCGAGCATCCCACTTTTCTTTCCCTCCGATGCTAAGTTCCTCAGGAGATTCTTAGGTCCCCAGTCAACCATAACTTCAATTCTCATCACTTCCGGCTTTGGTTATCACCATTCCACCACAACTTTTTTTTTGGTTTTGTTTTCTGGGGTTATTTTTTTCACCATATCCAGAGATGCTCTGGGAAACAATATGGGATCAAACCGAGGTCAACCGTATGCAAGACAAGTGCCCTACCCTCTGTGCTATCTCTCTGCCTCTCTAGCTCAACTATTTTTCCAGAGAATATGAAACTAAAGACTGGGGCCTGGGAGATAATACAGTGGGTACAGTGTTTACCTTGCATGAGGTCAACCTGGGTTCGATCCCCAGCATCCCATATGGTCCCCCAACCACTGCCAGGAGCGATCGCTGAATGCAGAGCTAGGAATAATCCCTGAGGATTGCCAGGTGTGGCCCAAAAACAAACAAACAAAAAAAAATCAAAACAAGAGAGGAGGGAAGTCGTAGAATATCTGCCTTGCTAGCATAAGGCTATCAGTTCAATCCCTATGTACTGAATGAAGTCCCAAGAATTCTGCTTTGTGCCTGGTAGTTGTGTTGTCTGCAGGCATTTCTGTTGGCACTGTCACCAGATACATCCAAGCACTGCATCCATAACAGGGGTGTGACTCCTGGAGAGCACAACTATATAGTGCATACAGGCGCCATGACCAGGAAGCTTGGATCCCCAGCAAGCAATGTCATCAGAATACAGCATGCTTCACAACTACAGGAGCGCAAGCCTGGGTGACAGCATAACTCCATTCCTCAGATTCAACAATGTTGAGGAAAGAGGAGAACTAAAAAAGAAAGGTATGGGGACCAGAGTGATAGTACAGTGGTTAGAGCGTTTGCCTTGCCTGCGGCTGACCCAGATTCAATCCCTGGCATCCCATATTGTCGACCAAGCACCTTCAGGAGTAATTCCTGAGCACAGAGCCAGGAGTAACCCCTGAGCATTGCTGGGTGTAACCTAAAACAGAAAGAAAGAAAAAAAAAAGAAAGGTGGGAGCCAGAGTCATAGTGCAGTGGGTAGGGCATTTGCTTTGCATGCTTTCAACCTAGGTTCAATCCCCGGCATCCCATATTGTCCCCCAAGCACCACCAGGAGTAATTTCTGAGTGCAGAGCCAGGAGTAACCCCTGAGTATCGCTGTGTATGACCCAAAATGCAAAATAAATAAATATTAAAAAAGAAAGAAAAAAGGAAAGAAAGAGAAAAGGAAAGAAAGGAAGGAAGGAAGGAAGGAAGGAAGCAGGCAGGCAGGCAGGCAGGCAGGCAGGCAGGCAGGCAGGCAGGCAGGTGCAGGGCTGAAGAGGCAGCACAAAGGGCTGGAGAACATGCTGTGGAGAGAGGCCAAGGCTCCATTTGTGGCAATGCAAGGTCCCACAGGCACCTGGGCACTGAGCCAGGAACAGCTCTGAGCACAACCATAATCCCAAAACCAAACCAAACCCCAACAAAGGCAGGTTAGGAAATTCTTACAGTCCTTGGCCCATGAGGGTCCTCTGGGTCCCTTGGAAAGAGAAGCACGATGGGAAGGGCCACGATGTTGGGAAGAATCACAGAGGTCATAAATGCAGCAAACATTTATATCTCCCTAAAGTAGGGAAGTTGCCAGTGTCCGAGGCAGGACAGTGAGAATGAATCTACTAACTTTCTGTCCTTGTATCTAAATCCAAGCTAGATAGGTCCATTCTTTTCTTTTCTTTTTTTTTTTCCTTTTTGGCTTTTTGGGTCACACTATGCGATGCCCAGGATTTACTCCTGGCTCTGCACTCAGGAGTTACTCCAAGTGGTGCTCAGGGGACCATATGGGAGGCCAGGGATCAAATCTGGGTCAATCATGTGCAAGGCAACCGCCTTACCGGCTGTACTTCTGCTCTGGCCCTCGAGGGGTCCATTCTCTGCTGCGACATGCAGGATAACTTGGTTCAGCTTGGGGACTTGAGAATGCCTGTGAGAATACATGTGATGTGGAGGGCAGCCATGTCTTGCTGCAGATAAGATCCTGCGACAGGCAGTAAGACAGTCTCTCTTGTGGAATGTGCTGGGGCCTTTTTCCTGACCTCTTTTTTCAGATCTCATTCTCTAGCCACCAGCACCACTCCACACACTGGCTGACCTTATTGAAATCCTCTCTGAGCTCCTAAATTACAATCCAGAGGTTCCCCTTTCACCGCTCTGATTATTTTGTCTCCTTTGCTTACTAGAGAAATGAGAACACTCATTTCCCTTCCCAAATGAATGGCTCTTCTATTCTCGTCCTACATTCTCTTCTCCAGGGACTCATTGTTACTGCTTTTAACGGCACCCAAAACATGCTTCCCCTGAGTCCTAACTTTGGCTCCCAGTTTAGAGCTCTTCACAAACTTCTACACCACGGTTCATCTTTATTTTCGATCAGTGCACTAAAACTGGAATAGACACATCCCTAAAGGGTTACAAACATGCAACCCTTGTGTAAGAAAACATGTATTGAAAGGAATCCAATTCCAAATCCTTCATCTTTTTGTTTTGTTTTTCAGTCACACTCAGCGGTGCTCGAGGTACCATATGGGGTGCTAGGGATCAAATCCAGGTTGTGCTGTCCTGGTTGTACTATCGCTCAGGCCCCCAAATCCTCTATCTTCATGTGCTTTTCCTCAAGACTGATCTAAGAATGCTTTTTGCATTCAGACTTCCAGTCACTCTGTTTCCAGGTTTCATTTCACATGCCCTCTCACTTTCTAAAAACAAGCAAACATACCCTATTTCTCTCCTCCTCCGAATTATTTTATTAGTGTGTACTGTTCTAGGACACCAAATAAAACAAATGGAAACTTTTGGGGGGAGGGGTAGTGCAGAAGGGGCACACCTGACTGTGCTCAGGGATCCAACCTGGGCTGACTAGGTGAAAGGAAAGCCCTGTAGCTGCTGGGAATCACTTTTGGGCCACACTCTGCAGTGTTTATTTAGGCTTACTCCTGGCAGTGCTGGGAGCGTAAGTGGTATCAGAATTGAACCAGGATTAGTTGTATGCAGGCAAGCATCTTACCTGCTGTACTATCTCTCTGACCCAAGACTTATTTTTCAAAAAAGGCTTTGGACTCCGCTGTATCTTTACTAAGGGAGCACTGATGCTGCTATTAAATGCTAAATATAATATTAGGTCCAGGGCATCAAAGTCATGTCACTTTTAAGTGATGTTTCAGGCAGTGGAATTAATTTGTGTTCTGCTTTTGTTGTTTTTGGAATTAAGACAGTTGTCAGGGGAATGTGTACAAAATAGTTTATAAGAAACAAAAAATGAAGTCAGAATTTTTTTTAAATAAGAAAATAAGTAATTTGGCCGGATGCATTGGCGATGAAAACTCCTTTGCCAATTAGGTTATTTTGTATTCATTTCCTATAATTGAAAGAGTGAATCTGTAGCCACAAAGTTTTGACAAAACTACTATTTAGAAGCATAGCCAGAGTAAAAATATATGACAAAATAAATTGCGAAAGGTGAACTAAAATAGTATTTTAATTTCCCCAACTCATCCAAATATGTTGGATACAAGGTAAATTAAAGAATAACATGGATATTTAATAGCCATTAGACTTCAAAGTATTGGTAAACTTTATATAAGACATAATTCCCAGAAAAAGCGAAGTAGATAATGAATGATCTGACCTATTTTGCCAATCAGATAGTTTCTAATTCTTTACTCTATACAAAATTTGGAGGAACTCTTTGAGTTGTCAGCTGACAGATCATTAAAAATAATTTTTGATGACAGATCATGATGTAATTTTGGCATATATGTCAGAAGGAATTCAAATAATTGAGTGTTACTGCTACAATAAATGCCTCCCATTCCTATCTACAAGTTTATGTGACAACATTTCTCAGTGTCACTTCTATAAAAAATGTGAACTGACTCAATTCACACACAGATCTATAAACTACGGAAAAAGTCTCTGCCAGGGTTGTAGCTCAGTTGTAGCATACACCACGTACACTCATATGTGAAGGAGGCCACGGGTCAGGCCTCAGAATCGCAAAACAAAACAATTATTTTTTTTTTATTTAGTTTTTGAGGGCCACACCCAATGGTGCTCGTTCCCGACTCTCTGGCTGACTCCTGGCTCTGCACTCAGGGGTCACTTCTGGCGGACTCAAACCAAAGGGGGTGCTGGGAATCGAACTCAGTTTGGTGACATGCAAGGCAAGTATCACTGCTGCTGCTTCCTATTACTCCAGGCCACAAAACAATGATCTTTGAATATATGCGTTGATAATCTTGATTCCTCCACTCTGTTCTACTGAGAACTACTCTTTCTTCTATGCATTAATGACATCAACCTGGAAGACAAACTTCATTTGATACTACAGCTTTCTCTACAAACATAAAAACTAAAATATACATATTTAAATAATTCAGAATATTAGAAGTTCATACTTCTAATAATTATAATATTTCAATCCAGAGAACATTAGTATAGGAAATTAAAAAACAAGTCAAGGGCCAGAGATATAATACAGGTGTTAAGGTACTTGCCTTGCACACAGCTGACCCTGAATCAACCCCCATAACACATAAGCACCACTTGGAGTGACCCCTGAGCACAGACCCAGAAGCCTTAAGCACTGCTGGATATGGCCCAGAGACAACACTACCACCTTTCATATACATTTTTATATATATAAAAAAAATATATATATAAAATACAGTATTTTAGGGCCGGAGCGATAGTACAATGGGTAGGGCACTTGACTTGCATGTGGCCGACCCAGATTCAATCCCTGGCATTCCATATGGGTCTCCGAGCACCGCAAGGAGGGTTTCCTGAGTACAGAGTCAGAAGTAACCCCTGAGCATTACTGGGTGTGACTAAAAATAAACACAAAAAATATAATCCTTTAGGATAAAATTTGTGGGGGAAATTAAGTAAATTATACATTCAAATAGAAAAAAACATCAACATGTAAAATATCTGGGTTAAAATTAAGATGGAGGATGGGGCTCACACCCAGTGGTGCTCAAGGGTCACTCCTCTCTGTGCTCAAGGTACCATGCAGTGCTAGAGACTGCTTCTGTTTTATTTGGAGGTAAGGCACACCCAGTGTTCAGGGTTCTCATGTGGCAGTGCTTGGGGGACCATGTCTACACATGTCGGGATTTGAAGTATTGACCTTTTGAAGTATTGACCTTTGTACTATTTCTCTAGCCCCAGTGCTGAGGATTGAACACAGATCTCCTATATGCAAAACCTGTGCTTAATTTGATTTTGGGCTATACTTGGCAGTGCACAAGAGTGGACTCCTGGCTCTGTGCTCAGGGATTACTCCTGTCAGGCTCAGGGTATATCAGATGCTGGGAACTAAACTTGAAATCAAGACAAGTGCCTTACCTACTGTCCTATCACTCTGGCATCTGTGATTAAATTTTTAATGTGTCCTATTAAGAGGATGACAATAGGGACAGAATTGCTATTACATTTATGGTAACAATTTTGTTTCAAAATGTTAATGTTTACCACCAGCTACATATTTTTTATTTCAATTTATACCTAAAACTTTTAGGGAAAACTTTCAGTCTTCTACCCATCCTTTTATACAAGAAAAGGGTGGGTAGAAGGCTGAAAGTAATAAACCACAGGCCTTGCAGATGTGAGGCCCCGAGTCCCATCCTTGGTGTTTAGATGGCCCCCTAGAACTGCCAGGTGAAGCCCCAAATCACTGGCTGTGGTCCTGGTAGACCCTGAGCATTTCTAATATTCACCCTCCAAATAAAAAAAACAAATATAGTACAAGTGGTAGTTTTCCAAACTCCTTTTTTGAAGGACATGTGATCAAAGAAAGTATGAAGGTTACTGCCATGGCCACCTCCACTCATCCCTTAACCATCCCACAGACCTAAGTCATTTCCATTACTCATGCACACACACCCCACATTTCCAGTCAGGGTCAGTAATACTGGTTACCCGAATCAGTAACACTACAACAAAACAAACAAACTTCCACTGCATCCACTGGTCTGAACCCATCAGCTGGAGAACTGTTGTTTCAACACTACTCTCTAGACTCAGGGCCCTCTTCTACAGCTGCCATGCTCGTGCTCACGCCTAGGACTGGCATGGGTTTACGTCTATGACTCTCATCTTAGGCCCCCCTCCCTCTTCCACTCCACTGTCAGGATTATCACCACATACTTCAGATCAAGCCATTTCGAAGGTCAAACTGTCTACAGAGTGAAGTTCAATTTCTTTCTTATCAAGACACACAAGATTCTCCATTACCTGACCACCCCTTCTCCTATTTCTCCACTTAATCCCTCGATTCTTCACCATTCCTTAGACCTGACCAGTACTTACTTTTTCAGGAGTGGGATGGGTAGTTTGGGCCACACCTCGTGGCGCTCGGGCTTACACCTGGCTCTGTACTCAGAGATCTCTCATACAGGGCTCCGGGAACCATATGTGGTGCTAAGGATTGAACCCATATTGGCTGCTGCACTATCGCTCTGGCCCATAACTTGTACTTTTATGCCAGAAAACCCAGTCCTGAACTCTCACACTTTGCCTGCTGAAACGCCATTCTTCTAGCACTTCCTACTTAAAAAAAGACCTATGGAATGGCTTGGTGATTTGACTCAGTGGTGGAGTGCCTGCCTTAGAGGCAAAATTCCAGTTCACCTCCAGACATCCCTTCATTGCTGAGTACAATCCCAATAGCACTGTGTTGGTGATCCCTGGTAGCACAAGCTTATGTGACCCCTGGCAAGCACTGCAACAGAAATGTACAGCTCCTCTGTTAGAAAAGATGAAGTCATGAAATTTACATACAAGTGGTACAACATGGAAAGTATCATGCTAAGCGAAATGAGTCAGAAAGAGAGGGATAGACATAGAAAGATTGCATTCATCTGGGGGATATAAGGTAACAAAGTATGAGATTAATACCCAAGAATAGCTGAGATCAGCACCAGGAGGATTACTCCATAACTTAGAGGCCAGCCGGGTATTCTAGGGGAAAGGGCAGTTCAGATAGAGAAGGGAGCACCAAAAAAAGGGTGTTTGGAGGATCCTCCCAGGAGGGGAGATGCATGTCGAAAGTAGACTATGGACTGAACATGTTGCCACTCAATGCCTCTTTTGCAGAACACAACACCCAAAATGAGAGAACACAGGGGATTGCCCTGCCACAGAAGCAGGGGGAGATGGGGGGGATGGGGTGGGGGGGATATTATCCATGGTGGTGGAGAATGGGCACTGGTGGAGGGATGGGTATCTGATCATTGTGTGATCAAAGCCCAAGCACAAAAAATAGTAAATCTACAACTGTACCTCATGGTGTTTCACTAATAAAAAAAAAAATAGGGAAAAAAAAAAAAGAAATGTACAGCTCCTGGAGATCACAACAAAAAAATCAGGAAGGAGAAAAAAGAAAGAAGTAAATGAAATAAAACAAAGTAACCCTAAAACTGCAACCCTGATGCAGTGTGGAAGGTAAAGTGAAATGGTGCAGCAGCTTGGAAAACAATCTGGTAGTTCTTTAAAAGGTTAAACATAGTTATTACATGACCCCAAAATTCCACTCCTAAGTATACAGCCAAGAGAAGTGAAAACATATGTTCACAAGACAATCTGAACACAAAATGCTCATGGCAGCATTATTCCTAAGAACCCAAAATGGAAACAACTCAAATATCCACCATATGGATGAAAATGTAAAGTTTTCAACGGAATATTATTTGGCAATTAAAAAAAAGAATGAAGTATTCTCATATATGACATTATGAAGAACCTCAACGGATGACCCTGTTTATGTGGAATGCAGAGAAGCTAAATTCTATAGAGACAAAATGGATTAATGGTCACCCAAAGAAGAATGGAGAAGAGAAGGGACTGCTAATGAGCACTGGGTTCATTAGGAGAGACAAAAATGTTAGACAGTGGCGACTGCATAACCCGTGAATAAACAAACACAACTCCCATAAAACAGAAAGTCCTGCAAAGGTGAATTTTATAGCACACAAATTATATCTCAATGTCTCTATTTAAAGTACTTAAAAGCTGACTCATCCTCCAAAACCTGCTTCTTTATAAAAACCTGTCTGACCCCTCCTCATTAAGGAAGTTGTCATTTTAAGTCATAGTTCCTGAATCCTGCAAATCATGTTACATCTTTAATCACCACTCACTGACTTATTTATTTATTTGGTCACACCTGACGATGCACAGGGGTTACTCCTGGCTCTGCACTCAGGTACTCGGGGGACCATATGGGACGCTGGGAATCAAACCCGGGTTGGCCGTGTGCAAGGCAAACGCCCTACCCGCTGTGCTATCGCTCCAGCCCACTACTCCCTGATTTAAAAGCAGATCGTTTGAGCTCAGGATCTCATTTCAATATTTCCTATAAGATTTTGTCAAAATTATTTCATTTCTGTGTGTCTCAGCCTCTTCATCCATAAATGGAGGAAAATAAGAGCACCTAATCTTGGTTTTGGTTTTGGGGCCACATAAAGAAATACTCAGGGGCTAACTCCTGGCTTTTAGCTCTGGGATCACTACTGGTAGACTCGAAGGACCATATGGGATAGCAGGGATCAAACCTGGGTTGGCCAAGCGCAAGGCAAATGCCCTACCTGATGTATTATCACTCTGGCCCCTTTATGTGGATATATCTTAAGACTTGTGTGGAGAAATTAGTTTACATAATATGTCAAAGTTAATGCCTGGCACACCATTATTACTGTGCAATAAACTATATGTCTGAATCTTTTCTCTTTCTCCATATTTAAAAGTTATTAAGTGAATGGAGTTCATGCCCAACTGAATCAGCCTAATCAGTGGCTGAATAAGTAGCAGTACTCCTACATTTAAAAAAAAAAAAAGTTATTAAGTGATCCTGCTGCCATTTTCCACCGGAGAAGAACGTTCTCACAGCAGGCAGAAGAGGACCATGCAGGGCAGAGCTGTCACCCTCATAAGGCCTGTCTTTACTAGGGCCGTGGAATAACTGGAAGTTGAGCAAATTCAATCCAGACATGTCAGAAAAGACCAGGAAATAATGTTCCAGAAGAGTTTACTAAAATCTTTTACTTCTTAAAAATCTGACTTGGGGCCAGATAGCAGCTCAACAGGCAGAACGGCATGCTCTGCATATAGGAGCACCAGGTTTGAGCATCAGAACCACATGGTTCTCAAGAGAGCTGGGAACATCTCCTGAGCACCAATGGTGCCAAGTACAACACAGGAATCTTTTCCTTCGACGAGGGCATTCATACTCTCCCAAATAAAGAAGTGCAAAATATGTAAAGAATTCTGTCCAGGAGACCAAGAGATAGTACAGTCGGGAGGGCGGTTGCCTTGCATACAGCCGACCAGGGTTTGATCCACGGCACCCCATAGGGTCCCCTAAGCACTGCCAGGAGTGATCCCTGAGCTCAGAGCCAGGAAGACATGAACACAGCTGGGTATGGCCCCAAAACAAGAAACAAAGCAAACAAGAAAGAATTTTGCCCAAGACTTTATATTTTACCCACATTTATTAAATTCCTCAACATCCAATTTATTTCTTAGTGCCAATTATAAACAAGTTACATGTACTAGACTCAGGAAATGTATAATCTACTGCTCTTCTGGGATGATCTCCACAAACTAGCAAAGGGGTAAAAGGCGTCTGTATCTATAAATACTTATTTCCAACGCTCATGCAAATAAAAGCTAAAATGTTTTATTTTGGGGTTGGAGTGATCATCTAGTAGTGCTTGGGGAGTGCTCCCAAAGTGCTTTGGGGGCCCACATAGTACCAAGGACTAAATTAGGGGCTCCCACAAGCAAAGCACATGATCTGGACCTTTGAATTATCTCCCTGACCCACCAGCTGAATAATTTCTCAGAAGATGGAGCGTGTGTGTCTGAGGCCCCAAGCATGGCCAGCTGTGCTCCCGTGAAAAGAATCTTATTAAAAGAAAGTGAATCAATTAGTGTTTGAATATTAAATATAATAAAATATTATGAACTACTTTATAAAACATAAAAATTATATATATATAAAAGAAAATGATGAAACAACAACAAAAAAAGTGAATCAGGGCCAGAGCAATAGTACAGTGGCTGGGGCATTTGTTTTGCATGTGGCTGACCAGGGTTGGATCTCCGGTATCTCATATGGTCCCCTAAGCACTGTCAGTAGTGATCTCTGAACACAGAGCCAGGAGTAAACCCCCAACCATTGGCAGGTGTGATCCCGAAACCAAAAGTAAATAAATTAAATGTATTAAATTTATATTATTTCCTCTAACTATGGGTTTTTAGCAATTAATAGTAATACTGCCCTAAAATTAAGAAAACCAGATTGCACCTGTCATAAATCAGTAAATATTCATTAGAACATAAAGTATATGAAGTTTTAAATAAAAATGCAATGGCTATCAATAATAAAGCAAAGTATTTTTACTCTCAAATTTTACACAAAACCCTCTGCTCTGAAATTAAAATATTCCTAGGAAGCCAGAGCTAAGTATAGCTAGGAGGCGCTTGCCTTGGATGTGATTAACTCAGGTTTGATTCCTGGCATCCAAAATTATTTTTCCAGACCACCAGGAGTGATCCCTGAGTGCAGAGCCAGGAATAAGCCCTGAGCACAAAAACAAAACCAAATTAAAAAAAAAAAATTAAAATGCTTGGCCCCAGAACAAAATCAAATTAAAAAAAATTTTTTAAGTAAAATATTTCTGGGCCTGGATGTAGCTCAAAAGGCTAATCAGTACGTTTCGCAAGGCAGAGGCCCAGGATTGATGCCCAGTACAGCATGATCCCTTGAGCAAGAGCAAGACCACCAAGAGCAAACCTCTAAGGACCAAATTGGGAGCAGTTGCTGCACACTGCTGGGCATGACACCTGCCCCCACCCCCCAAAGACAAAAAATCAACAGCAAGAAGATAGAACAAAATCCTCCAGTCCAATTCTGTGATCACATACACGACATAGTGACAACCCTGTGAGTCCTGTGCTCGGAGTGCCAGCTCTTCCGTCACAGCCCCTCACGCTGCCCTGAGCTGTAACATGCAGTTGTCAGTTCTTGACACGCTCATCTCTCACTGCTCTGCATATCCCAGAGCACACTTGCTGATTTCACTCTAGGCAAACTGGTACTTAAAATGTCATAACTGCTCCAGTTGCTCTTCAAACTCAACACGTGAACTAATAGACCAGAAGAAAAATAACATCTACATGTATATACACTTTGGTTTGGGAACCATACCTGGCTATTCTCAGAGCTTGCTTCTGGCTCTGTGCTCAGGGACTTCTGTCAGGACTCAGGGGACCAGATGGGGTGCCAGGGATAGAACCCAAGTTGGCAATGGTCAAGGCAAGTGCCTTACCTGCTGCCCTATCTCTCCAGTCTGGAAAATGCTCTGGAAAAATGTATTTTAACCCTACTACAAGGTGATGTTAAACAAATATTTGCGGAGTATAAGTAATGAATCCATCAAAGACTGCACTTGTCTCTACAAATCTAGAGGAGGTAAAGTCAACCAATGCCACAGAAAATGGGGGCAGTTCATGTGTGGGAAGCAAAGCAATTTTATTAAAAGAGAAAAGAGAATTCACTTGAGAGAAAGCATGCTTCACCAGAAAGAGGGGAGGGCCCCGTGAAGTAAAAGAAACTCTATGGTCCATCTTGGGATGCAGGCGAGGAATGCCACTGGGGATGTCTGCAACAGTGTTTGCTACTGAACAATTATGAACCTGGCAGCAACAAGAAGCACTTTGTTGCTGAGATGATCACCAAGTAAAAATGCTGCAATACATCATTTCTGAACTGCTTTCTACACTGTGAAAATAATTGGTACTTCAGGGGGAAAAAAGACAGAGCAAGGTCACCTGTTCATTTCATGAAGTATAATCTATGATAAGGAAGCCAGATAGAGGTGAATCAAAGCTAATTTATTACTAGGACAATACCGGGATCAATAGGCTCAGCATGAAACCTACTCCTTCTAAGACAGATGCTGGCATAGCAGGAAGCAAAAAAGCCCCAGTCTGTGGCCTAAAGTTTGCTCGGCCATTGAAATTACTTGAAGTTCTTTACACATACTGGTTTCTGGCCCCCAGATCCCACTCGAGTTGGTCTAGGCACAAAAACGTGAAATGGGATTTTTAAATCTCTATAGGATTACAATATGCAGAAACTCTGGGAATCACTGCTTTAGGGTTTTAAAATTCATGGCTTGTAGAGGTGGATAAGGGTACTCAACGGACTGAAGTGCACACTTTGTGTGCCAGACTTGCGTGGGTTCAGTCTCTGGCACTGCATGGTATACCGAGCACCTCACTCACTGGGTGAGGCCCAAGAACAATGACAGCAAAAACATTCCAAAACGAAAATGATGTCTTGATAACTTACACCTGGGGGGTGAGAATTTTCAGCTGGGTGAGGATGTCCTTCTGTACTCTGGGATTAGCTGTGGCAGTAAGAGCCATGACTGGAACTGAAGGAAACTTCTGGCGAAGCATATTCATTCTCTTATAATCTTGGCGAAAATCATGCCCCCACTAGTTTGGGAAAAAAAGACAGCTTTTCAGGGCCCAGAGAAAGCAGGCATGAGGAAATGAGTCTGATTCAGGCACTGCCCCACACGTTGACGGCAATCTGGCAGCACTTCGGTTTGTAATCCCAGGTGCCACAACAGAAGTGTTTATCAGTTCGTGTGTGACTCTCATTGAGCACTACAACCAATTGCGTGAGACCCCAATCGGTACAACAAAAATAACAAAGAGAAGCAAAAGGAGAGGAGAAAAAAAGAATGCTGTGCAGACTTTATGGGGCTCCCAGTTTTTCGTTTTGTTTCTGGGCCACACAGAGTGATGCTCAGGGGTTCCTCCTGGCTCTGTGCTGCTCCGAGGACCATATGGGATGCTGGGGATGGAACCCAGGTCAGCCATGTCAAGGCAAGCATCCTACCCACTGTACTATCTCTCCAGTCCCACGGAGCTTCCAAATATTAGAAAGCAATACTTACATTAAAAGCAAACTCTGCCCAAGAGTTGAGAGCCACCTACTACTCTATAATGAAAGAATAGAATATCATGTTATTTTCTCTTCATTTCTAAAAGAGAAATGAAGATTTCACTGATAGGCCAAGAATATTTGGTAAATTCCACTTTGTAATCACCCACATCCCAACAATAGAGTGTGTGTAATTTCTTTTATTCCATGGGTTTAAAATGTTTCTCAAGTTTTCTAATAAAATTATTTTACTTCATTAGAACAATGAAAGACAAAATATGTACCTGACTGACACAATGTGCTTCGTCAATTACAAAACGTGCCAACAGCTTCCTTTCATACAGATTCTCCAGAGTAGAAATCAGTCGATTACTTGCACACACCTAGATCAGAAACACATTGACTTTTTTCACGCCAGGAATTAAATGCAGGGATTCAAACATTTGAAGACTGGAAGCATGCACCCCACTGCTAGGCTACACCCCGACACTAAAACATTGAAATATCACATCACCTTAAAGAGTTTTCACTTTGTTTTAAAAATTATATTAAAATATATGTATCTTAGTGGCCATTAATGTCATATTTTAAAACAATAAATATACGAACCTTCTCTGGAGTAACATATAGAAGTTTTATAATTGGATCTTTTTTTGATAATTGAAGATAAATACTTGTTGCTTCTGAGTCAGTCTTATCACCTGTCAGATATGTAGCTGGAATCTAAGTATAAAGTAGTAAATAATATAAATTTTATACATTAATATGACTTGAGTTTATATTTATCCTTGGGTTTTAAGTTATATATTAAACCTGCCCCCCCCAATCTCAACAAAAATATCATCACATTTTTAAAAAATCCTTATGCCAGTGATAACAAATACTCAGTACAGTTTAGTTTGAAATAAATACATAACCATTAAAAAGTAAGCAAAAACAGGGCAAAAGGCATAGTACAAAGAGTATGATGCTTGCCTTGTACACAGTCAACCCAGGTTTGATTCCAGGCACCCCGTGAGCACCACCTGAAGTGACCCCTGAGCACAGAGTAAGGAGTAAACCATGAGCACTACTGCTGAATGTGGGCCAAACAAAACAAACAACCCCCCAATATCCCCCCATATGCATAACTCATATATTCTTACTACTATTTACTTCTCTTTTCTTATTTATAAAGTAAAGTAATTAAGAAATCAGCATCCAAGAGATTCCAATGCTAATGTATGGCTACATTCATTTTCAGGTAACTCTATCTTCAGGATTTTGACACAGAGTGACAGTGGGAGGGGCTGTATCACCCTGAATGAACAAAGGCCACTAATACTGGACTCATACAGTCTTTGGAAGAAAACTAAAATAAGTGGTCCTGTTGAGAGGAGGTGACTATCACAATCCACAAGACTAGAAGAATGCATCATATACTTCCTTAACATCAGCCAGGAGAAACAGGACATGTGCATGTGCATTTTAAGAGATAAAAGTTTTTTTTGTTTTCCCCCTTTTTGGGTCATACCTGGCAATGCACAGGGGTTACTCCTGGCTCTGTACTCAGGAATTACTGCTGGCGGTACTCAGGGGACCATATGGGATGCTGGAAATCGAACCCGGTTTGGTCGTGTGCAAGGCAAACGCCCTATCTACTGTACTGCTGCTCCAGCCCCGAGATAAAAGAGTTTGAACTATGTTTATCTGTTGACAGGGAAAAAAAATTCATCTAATGTGAAAATAATAAACTTCCATCATCAAAGTATGGGCTAGAGCGATAGTACAGCGGTAGGGCGTTTGCCTTGCACACAGCCAGCAGGGCCGAGCCTGGTTCAATTTCTCCGCGCCTCTTGGAGAGCCCGGGAAGCTACAGAGAGTATCTCGCCGCACAGCAAAGCCTGGCAAGCTACCAGTGATGTATTCAATATGCCAAACACAGTAACAAGTTTCAAAATGAAGACATTACTGGGCCCGCTCAAGCAAATCAATGAACAATGAGAGGACAGAGCTACATCAAAGTATGGGTTAAACGTTCTTATGAGGGGCCAGAGTTATAGTATAGTGGGTAGGGTGTTTGCCTTGCAAGCGACAGATCTGGGTTTGATCTCTGGCATCCCATATGGTCCCCCAAACACCGCCAGGAGTAATTATGAGTGCAGAAGTAACCTCTGAGCATCACTGGGTGTGACCCTAAAAGCAAAAAAAAAAAAAATTCCCATGTTATGAAATTTTTTTTCTTTTTGGGTCACACCTGGTGATGCACAGGGGTTACTCCTGGCTCATGCACTCAGGAATTACTCCTGGCGGTGCTCGGGGAACCATATGGGATGCTGGAAATTGAACCCGGTTTGACCGCGTGTAAGGCAAACACCCTACCCACTGTGCTATCGCTCCAGCCCCCTCTTATGAAAATACTTTTTTCTAAAATAAAATCAGATTCAATTAAAAAAGATAATAATCAGAATTCTCAGACTTTTGCTCAAATATAAAACTTAATGCAGGGCCAGAGAGAGAGAGTACTGGAGATAAGGGTAAGGTGCTCACTATGCATGTGACCAACCTCAGTTCAATTCTCAGCGCTGCATATGATTCTCGCCCAGCACCCCCAGGAGGGTCCCTGAGCAAGGAGTCAACAAGATTAAGTTTGAGCACAGCTGGTGTGACCCCTACACTGCCCCTCCCCCCCAAAACAAGACAACCTAATGTAACTACTGTGCTTATTCAAGAATTCTGAAGTATACTGTTTATAAATCATGATTTTATTTTTAAATGTATTTTAACTTACATCCATGGAAGTCAGCTTTTGGACTTGATCTATTATAAGTGACCTCAAGGGAGAAATGACAATAGTGACCCCAGGAGAAACACAGGCAGGGAGTTGGTAACACAGACTTTTACCACCTCCTAAAAGAGAAATAGGGAGGGAAAAATGTCAGGTTTTATCTTGAGAACTGAAAGGCAAAAATGACAAAGAAAACCACATATATTACTTAACTAGTGAGACACCAAGTGATATTCCCCAGGATGCCAACAATTTGCTATATTTCAATAAGCAAAAATTTTTAAGTAATTTAAATGTGATAATAACCTTTCAGGACATCTTTTATATAGTCAATGATGATATAATAAAAGCTAGTAAATTTTAGGCAGAACACTCAGATGCAATGGTGATTATTTAAATACATTCTCAGAAAACCCAAATAAGCTTTATTTCTAGCAGTACAAAGGATTACTAATTATCATGATATCAGCATTAATTATTTTATTACTATTACTTTTCTCATTTTGAGCTACACCTGACAGTGCTCAGAGATTACCCCTGGCTCTACATTCAGGAATTACTCCTGGCAGTGCTCAGGGGACAATATGTGATGCTGGGGATCAGACTCAGGTCGGCCATGTACAAGGCAAATGCCTTCCCTGCTGCACTAACTCTCTGGATATGAATGATATGATATGATGGTAGTAGACTATCTCTTGGAAGACTGTAGAATCAATGACCAGCTGTCATAAACTTTAATAGTAAGATGAAAAGTCCTGGATCTCTTCAAAACTAGGACCAAGAAAGAATACTTTTCATTTAATTCTGATTCTCAGAGCTGTACTACCCCTCACTGCACATGTACATGAGCAAGGGGCTCAGGAAGGGGCAGCCTTGCTCGAGATCAAACTGCTGCTAAGAGGTAGGGCTCAGGATTTAATCTGCCATGTGCCACTCTACTGTAAACTGACAGGAACAGATCGGATCCCAGTGATTTTTTTGTTCTAGTGTTGACTATGGGGAAGAAACAGCAAAATTCCTAAAGAAACACTCTAGATCAATTCAGTGTAATGTGCTTTGTGCTGAAATTCTAAAGGGCTATGAATGTTATCACGTCAACAGCCCCAATGAAGGAAAGTACTTTCTTACCAAGGATTGGGAGGTTAAGGTCCCAAAATGACAGAAATACTGTGTAGGTGTTCTTTTTATTTCTATTAAAGAGCTTTCACTTAATATCTGCCAATGGACTCCTGCCAATTCTTATCTAAAAATACATACCAGTGGGCATTAAGATAAAACAGTCTTCACCAAGTAATGCAGCATTGATCGCCTCTAGCTGATTAGTTCTAAAATTATGCAGTCCAAATTTTTTGTGAAATATCTTCATCATTTCTTTTGTGTGAGGAAGACTAAGGCTTTGGAAATGCTCATGCTTCAGATTTCTGGGTGTCAAATTTTGCGCCAACTTGTCTAAGAAAACAATGTTAAGAAAAATCAGTGCATTAATACAAATTTATTTTAACATTTGCCTGTGTCCAGCAAAATCACTGGGTAGGTACAGAATCATTCCCAACACAACCTTTAATCACTTAATGGGGTCAAACTAACCAGAGATTTCCAAAGGAAAATGCTTAAGTCTTTTCCTTGATTTTTCTGCAATACCTACCACTACTATTTATTCCCTTCTTTCTTTCCTCCAGATCTTCAAGACAACCATGAGCTTTCACTACCTTGAAATTCTCTTTCCGGACTCCACAACTCTCTACCTGCTCCTTAAACATGGGAGTCTTTAGACACTTGGGAGTGAGTACTTCAGACATTCCCAAATTTTGTTTTGGGGCTGTACCTGGTAGTGTTCAAGGGCTATTCCTGGCTTAGTGCGAAAGGGCCATGTAGTGCCAGGGACTGAACTGGAGCATCCAGCATATAAGCATGTGTTCAGCCCACTGAAGTCCTATCTCCCTGATGCCAGAAGTCTTTTTTATTGCTTTGTTTTTTGGGCCACACCTGGCTGTGCTCAGGGGACCATATGGGATACCTGGGACATGGGGAACCAGGCAGTTGTGTGCAAGGTAAATTGCCTTATCCACTATATCCCTCTGATCCCTCTAGACATTTCTTTTTGTAATTTTTCTAGTTTTACAATTTTTAACATCACCAGTGTACATAGGTTGTTTATAGATCTCTTCATTATGGAGGCAGGGCTTGGGGTACACCCACACCTGGTGGTGCTGAGGGCTACTCCTGGCTGTGAGCAGGCATCATCCAGGCAGTGCTCAGAGGACCATGTAGTGTTGGGGACCATACCTGGATTCCATATCTAAAGCATGTGCTCAGACCTATCTCTCCTAGATTTCTTTAAGAGCAGACCCACACCTTCCTATTCCAATCCTGCATTTCCATTTGTCTGCAAGACTTTATTTTGTCTTTCTTCTAGGTGATGCCCAGCAATACTCACCTAACTCCTGGTGGTCCCAGTGGACCATGTGGTACTGGGAATCCAGCCCAGAGCACCTACATGGAATCATTTGCTCCAATCTTGCTTTTATTATTTGCTTTTTGGGTCACACCCAGCAATGCACAGGGGTTACTCCTGGTTCATGCACTCAGGAATTACTCCTGGTCTTGCTTGAGGGACCATATGGGATGCTGGGAATCGAACCGGTCGGGCCATGTGCAAGGCAAACGCCCTACCCACTGTGCTATCACTCCAGCCCCTGCTCCAATCTTCCTGGGCCCTGAAAGTCATTTCTATCTAAATGACTTACTAATATTTGAAGATCAACTAATCTTAAAATAGCCTTCCTCAGCTTTCCTCCAAATCAGTCTCTGCCTCCTGACTCCCTGGTTCTGTTCTAGGTGTCGGCTTTTCCAGCCACCAGGTCTGAAACCTCAGAGTCATCTTTGCTTCCTAACTGTCCTTTCATTATATCTCACGACACTGCAACAGCAAAGAACATGGCAGTTCCTTGGACCCTAACATTTAACTCTCAAAGATAATTGCGAACACCAACATTCTAACATGATACAAAAATAAATCCATAAGTGATTATTTTAAAGGTCAATGGTACAACTATAAGAACCTCTTTTATTAGGTCATCAATGACAAAAATAGGGAGGGTTGTACTTTATAAAATCTTGAACATATAAAGTTTTTTCCCTTAAAAACACAGTAAGTTCAAGATTTTATAAAGAATCTTCATACTCTTTCCTGTAAGGAAAGTTTTTGGGAGCATTTTCAGCAGTTTTTTCATAATAAACAATATAAAATAAATTATTTTGGTTCTGCTTTGGGGCAGGAGTTGGGGTTCAGGATGGAAACATCCAAAATATGGTGGTGGGAAGGTGTAATGGTAGTGGGATTGGTGTTTGAATATTAAATGTAATCAAATATTGTTAACTACTTCATAAAATAAAAAATAGACATACACAAAAGAAAAATAAGATTACTGGCATTGTAAAAAAAAATTTCCCCTCTTAGAAATGAGTATACCCATATATATAAAATATGATACATTTAGTAATAATTCATCTCTCTACAGATATTATCAGTATCTTTTAAGTTTATGAGAAGTGAACCGTAACTTCATTTGTTAGCACTGAAAAGTCATGTACAAAGTGGTATAGAATTTCAGGTAAATACTTTATACCACTAATATATCAAGAGTATCACATTACATTTGATGCGGCTTAAAGTAGAAGGCAATCAATCTTAGGGAGAAATACATTTATACAGACATATACATAAGCACAAAGGCTCAACCTTTAACAACATCTACTAATCTCTTATAGAAGAGCTTAATGGCTCCTGGGTGAAATACAACAATCTTCATACACTTTTATCTAAAAACCTTTTTTGGCTCATTTTTAGCAGTTATTGAGAAAAAGCAATACAAAATAAATTATTTCGGTTCTATTTTGGGGGCAGGGTTTGGGGTTTGGTATGCAAACATCCAAAATGTGGTGGGAAGGTGTAATGGTAGTGGGATTGACGTTCAAATATTAAATGTAATCAAATATTGTGAACAACTTCATAAAAATCAGATTAAAAATAATTAGGGAAAAGGAAAAAAATTGATAACTTTATAGGGCTGATGTAAGGTTTTAAAATTGATTTTGGCCTTTTTTCTGCAGTCTTTATCTTGGTGATTTCACACCTCCAAAGACTTTCCTCACTTAAGTCATGAACTCCCAGAGGGTAGGAGTCGGTTCATTTCTCTCTACTAGTAGGAATCAGTATAGACTATGGCAGTGAGGGGACTCAATACGTATCTTTTGAATAAAATGAAAAGATCCTATGCAAAAATAGTTTTAAGAAATTTGACTTCATAATCTCATATTAAAACATATAGTATGTTCCTCTACTTTAAAAACAAATTCGCATTAACCCAGAATTTAGAAAATGCACACAATTACATTTTAACATGTAAATTCAATGTTGCTTTTGCCCATCCCCAGAGTCATTGTTTGAGGGACTAAAATGTGTTAAAGGCAAAGGCACATTTACAATGACTTTAGAGCTTTACTACAATAGGTCATAATTACACATTTTATAAATCTACAGCTGCTACCGAGACAAAAGAGCAACAGCTTTTGAAATTGTGATTTGTAATTCATATTATCAGTGGGAATTTGCATCGAAACAATGTACTTTCCTGGCAATGATGGTTTTTCTTACACAACTCCCATTTTGGATAGTTTTGTTTTCATATAATATATAAGCATCCCAATTATTTGAAACTTACCAGTGTAACTCTGAATTGACCCTGAAAAGTTTTTATTTTGAGCAGTAGATGCCACTGGAAGACAATTTGTTTTGGCTGGAGTAATTTTTTCTGATGATTTAATTGGCTGCCCTTCCTTAATGGGCTGATAGGCAGCTGTAGAAGTTTTGCTGGATGTTAAATTATGCATTATATCTTCCCAGTCATCATCATCATCAAAGTCATCTATTTCAAAATTGTCCATATCAGAGAAAGCCTTCGTTTCTCTCTCTGAGTCTGTTACAGAAGTGGCATGTTTATTCCGATCTTTAGCAGCAGTGCTTGTGAGAACCTTCCCAGGGAAATAAGAACTTTCGTTTCTTTTTTCTGGCCTTGGTGATTCAACGCAGTTGCTGCTCACAGAGGACCTCTGTATATGGGAATTGAGTAACGTTTTTTCAGGGTAATTCTTCATAGTAGCTGAGAGTATGTTTTTTGTTGAGGTTGTTGTCTGTAAACATTCTCCCGGAGTAACAGAATTCGAGGGAAGTTGTAGAAAACTCCATTCCTTAACAGACTTCTCTGAAGGATGGGCAGAAGGTGAGGAAACAGGTGCTGCACCCTCCATAGGGCTGCCGAGGGACCCAGGCCTGCACTGCCACCCTGAGCAAACAGTGGCATCGCTGGGACTGAAATCTGCTTCAAGTAGGAGTCTCCTTCTGAAGTGAGAACACAGAACACGGTACCAAAGATGAGTTGTGACTAAAGGCCACACTAGCATATCTTTTGTTTTCCTCCCAAACAGAAATAGTGGTAAAATACATCCTCAATCTCAAAATTTGAGTAGAATCACTAAAGGGATGCTCTGAAAAATTAATAATTTAAAACATAATGATAGTTCATTTCCTTGTTGGAATGCCTGAAAAATCTGGGCCCTGTCCATTTCTAACTCAGAGAGGTGGAGATACAATCATCGAAATTCCAGAGAAGAAAAATCAAGGTACCTGAGGTTTCGTTGCTGAAGTAGTTCATTGCCACAACTCAAAGTTTTAAGTTCATCAGCAGAAATTGTGTCGACTAATTTACAGATGTGGTCCATCACACATATAAGCTGCTGCTGTAAACTCTGTTTCACTACAAAGTAATTATGCTATTATTATTTTTCCTTAAAAAATAATGACTCGGCTTTTTCCATCTGGTGAATCTTGTGTTCTTTTTTGAACACAGGCTCATATCTCTCTTTCTCTCCCCTCATAGTTTCACTAAATTTCGTTAAATCCAACTATTTTACTTCACTAATTAAAAAAAAAGACAAGGTTTTGAGTCATGTAATTGAAGCAAGATTAAACAAGATTCACAGTAGTTTAGAACAACTACATATTGTTCTTGATACCATATGAACTAGATTGTCTTTATTTTACATGTAAGCACTTAGAATTATAATATCATTTGACTTCATATTTTCAACATTTCTTAGTGTAATCATCAGAAGATATAAAATGACATCAATTTGCTATGTTTATACTAACATCAGGTGTAAATCTAACCATTATCTCCACCAACTCTATCATTAAAAGGGATGGACACAAAAAATTAAAATAAAATACACAGGACCAGAGAGATAGTACAGGGGGGAGGGTGCTTATCTTGCCTGTGGACAAGATAGGTTCAATTCCCGGCACCCCATATGGTTCCCTGAGCACCACCAGAGTGACACCTGATAGGTGTGGCGCCCACTCCCTAATAACTAAATGGAACAAAAACAGCTCAACAGGCAAGGACTTCCCTAACAGTTCTGAAAGGTCCAGCATCCAGGCTTCCTCTTAGTCAAAAAAGCCCAGTGCCATGAAGGTCTCTCGGAGTCTGCCTCACACTCCTCGGTGAACATCTGATGGAGGCAACTCCACGACAATGACATCAGAAGTTTTTTAATGCACTGGGCAAGAAAACGTCTCTTCTCAAACCTAGATGGCTGCCTCTCTGCCACCACACAGGAAAACAGCTTGAAAATAAGATCAAAACAAGGAAAGTTGCAGAGACAGAAATAAATGGAGAGCCGTGATGGAACAGATGAGAGAAGGTGGGTGTTGAGAGACTTTCATGCTGACAGTATTTGAACATCTGGACCCAACCGGCTCACTCCACAATTTTGTTTCCTCAAGTGGAACAGTAAAGAAGTCCAAAGTTAGGGCCGAGGAGACAGTGCAGTGGGTAGGGTTCTTGCCCTCCATGTGGTTAACCTGGGTTTGATTCTCAATACCCTACATGGTCCCTAAGTCCTGTCAGGAGTGATCCCTGAGTGCAGAACCAGCAGTCAATCAGTCTTAATTACTGCTGATTTGGGCCCAAAACAAAACAAAAAACAACCAAAAAAAGAAGTATAACGTCCATTTCCTTAATATGAAAGAAAGAAAGAAAGAAAGAAAGATAGATCTTGGAGAAGGTAGCAATGGGAAGCAAGAAGATACCCACTGTACACTTAGGCCTGAAGTATATGAGGAGAAATCAGATTAGGTGGCTGCAGCACAAAGTGTTTCCAGGACACAATCAGAGAAATAAAAGAAAATGACCAGGGAAGAGAAGGAGGCTAACCAGGAAAGGGCTGGAGAGGGCAGGAGTTGAAAGGTCTAGAGAGTATGCCAGGGCAGATATGGGTATAAGCATCTGTAAAAGGGTAACCTTGGAGACATGACCTTTAGTGAATGATGGAAATTAGAATGTAAGGTATGAAATGGTAAAAGCAGAATTGCTAGATTCTATTTTTTCTCTTTTCCAAGGAGAATGGGTATTAGATTGGAAAGGGAAATAAACAATGGTTAGAAGGAAATGAAAAGCAAGACAGGCTCAGGGAGAGATACAGCTATCAGAGAGGAGCTCTGTCTCCTTTTGTCTAGACAGATTACACCTCAGAATACAAAGAAAACCTGCAAACACGATATCACTGATAGGTGAACCGGAAAGTTGACAGATGAGTGAAGACAGGCAAATTTTGTTCTTATTTAAAAAAAAAAAAATCTAGAGACTGCCAAAGGATACAGGCTGGGGATCTTAATGTTAATTCAAGGCAAAATCTAGAACATGTTATCAAAGGATTGCTTTGTGACTCTAAGGAGAGGAAATAATTGTAAAGTTAGCCAAGAGTTCATATAAATAAGCCAGCCATCCCAATGTATTTTCTCCTTTGAAAGGATCTCTAGACAGGAGGTACTGTTCTCTGAGAGCCTGCAGTACAGTCAGGAGCTTATGTTCCCAGTGTCCATGTGTGCTGAGCAAGTACTGGCAGCTTTGCTGTTCATTTTGGTTTGTGGGCCACAACTGGCAGAGCTCGGGGACCAAATGTGATGTTGAGTATTCAAACAGAGGGCAGCAAGACACAGGGCAAGTACCTTAACCCCTATACTAGCCCTCCAGTTCTAGATCTGCTGTTTTGGCTTGGGGCTCTACTCTCTGCAATCCCAAACACTGTAAACAATTTCTGGCTGCACACAGTGAGGTGTGTGCAAGCACCACTAAAAAGCACTGCAGGGACCAGAGCAATAGGACAGAAGGTAAGGTGTTTGCCTTGCATGCAGCGGACCTGGATGTGATCCCTGGCACCCCATATGGTCCCCAAATCCACCAAGAGCCAGCCCTGAGCACCACTGAATGAGGCCCCAAAACAAAATAAAAATCATTGCAACTCCCAGGCCACATAATTTAAAAAAGACATGCAAGCACCATGGCCAGGAAATCCAACTTCTGGTGAGTAGTACAGTAAGCCCTGGCAAACACAGACATTAAACCTGTGCGCCTCAACTAAGAGTGTAACCCTGTGAACTTGTGGGCAAGCACTGCAGCTAAAAATGTGTGAGGTACCTCTGACCCTGTCAAAGTTGTGAAAGAGATGAAGCAAAGAGAAATGAAGAAGAAAGAATGAAGAAAGAAGGAAGAAGAATAAGGAAGAAGAGGAGGACTGAGAGCTATATTACAGTGGGTAGGCACTTGCCTTGCACACAGCCGACCCAAGCTTGATTCCTGGCACCCCATATGGTCCCCTGAGCTATGTTAGGAGTGAACTTAGCATGGAGACAGGAATATCCCTTGGGTAGAGTCAGGTTTAGCTCCAAACCAAAAATTTTAAAAAGCAGTCTAAACACACGTGTCTAAAATGCTTGGATGCTCTCACAATCTGTGCTGTTACCTTGGTTAGATTGCTGCGTAGTCCTTTTCTCAGGTTTGGACAAGCCCTCTGACATGCTAAGATGACCTGCCTTTCCTTCAGATGTGTCAAGGTCCTTTAATATACTATAAATTAAAAATACAAATTCAATCATGTAAAGGCCGGACACTGTATCATTTATCTCTAATATTTTTCCACAACTTGTTAGGTAGTATATAGTTCAACGCTTGAGCATGTGTTCTGCATATAGAAACCCCAGGTCTAATTCCTAGCACTAGAATGGTCCCCTAAGCACAAAGCAGTGAGTAGTTTCCAACAGTAATCAGGTATAATCCCAAAATTTAAAACAAAAATGTTTACACTTTCATTTGACTATAAATTACATTGTGTAGAAACATGACATGTACACAGACATGATACCACATAATAAGATACTTTCAATATCCCAGAAACAAACAAGAATGCTCATAAATAAACAGGCCATTTTACCTAGAGCATTTTAAAGAGGAAGAAGAGCTAGAGAGCATTCCTTCTGGAGAAGGTGGAACAAAATCTACACCGCAATCATCTTCATTCAGCTCAAGACATGGAGAATTCTCATTTGAATGTAATTCCCTTACTTCTAAGTTTTTCTTTTCCTTATTACCTAAAATAAGACAAGTGATACAGAATACTTTAATAACAAGATGAAGAAAAGAGCATAACTTAGGAGTGAATGCTTCCAGGAGTCACACATGGCAACCCCACCTCTGATGCCTCTCCTCTCATGCATCACCATTGTCTTCTTTCCCCACAAATGGTTAAGAGTCGACTGGATCAAGTCTGCTTATGCAGGACTGAGGCATATTTGCAAAGTATTTCCCTAACTCTCTCACTTACATTATAAAACAGATCTTAGCACACTGACACCTCTGGTTCAGAGACACAGCAGTGAGAGATTTCTCTGGGCCCCGTACTGAGCCAATTTCACTGGGACACCTCAGCTGGAGCAAGTGCGCGCTCCCTGCCTGCTCCAGATGAAGCCCCGGCGACCATCAGCTTTCACAAGCAAGGCCCAGATATGTGGGTTCCAGGACTAAGGCCACCTGGCAGCTGTCCCCGAACCTGGCTGTCATGCCCACAATCTGCCTCTGGGTGCCATCTCAGCACCCAACAGCCCTGTCCCAGGGATTCCCAGTTGAATCCCAAAATGGATTAGCGCTCCCCTACAGAGATGTCACTGAACCCCAAACCAGTTACAATCTTAGAATTCCAGAAGCGTGCGCGCGCACGGGCGGGGGGGGGGGCTGCTTTTGCGAACCTCTCATATTCAAAGTGAGCAAAAGAAAATAAATTACCTAGCATTCACCCCGACAGGCAGGCTTAAATGGTGGTGTGAAAATTCGAGCAAATTATAATGCCCAAAAGTAGTTCAAACATGAAAGCTTTGTAACTGTATCTCATGGTAATTCAATAAAAAAAAAATTATGAAACATGTTTTAGCATTTTTTTCTATTAATCACTCATCTAAGTAAGAATATAGTATGATGAACAAGTTTGACAACAGTGCAAATACTGGCTTGCTACTATGGAGACTTGGTTATTCAGGTGTACCTCATTCAGTGTCTCTTAACTGAGGGAAAATACAATGCCAAGCTGTAGTTCTCTAGTTTATATTGTTTTGGGGTCAAACTGGTTGTGCTCAGGGCTTATTCATGGCTCTGTGCTCCGGGATCACTTCTGGCCGGCTTAGAGGACCAAATGGAAGTCGGGGATTGAACCCAGGTCAGCTGCATGCAAGGTAAGCACCTTACCCATCGTACTACCTCTCTGGACCTGCTAGTTTACTTTTCATCAACTTTTTTTTACCACATAAACCTATATGACTATAGTTTTTCTTATAATCATTTGTCAGTCTGTTTACCCTAGGATTCAATATTTGAATATTTTAGTCTCACACTTAAAATTGCTTCATTAAAGTGGGTAGTAAACTTGCATATATTATGATCTAAATATCTAAGAACTATGAAATAGAAACACAATAATTTAGATGTAACCTGCAATACTTTAATAGCTGAGTAGATCACATTATACATTAATATAAGATAGAAAAGTCATACAGAAATCACCACAGAGAGGTTATTTTCCCAATTCTAGTACTTACTATCAGGCTATTCAGAGGCCCATCTTAACCTCTCCGAACCTTATTTTAAGTGTAAAATCAGAGATTTCATTCGTATTTAAAAATTATTTTAGGGGCTGGCTCGAAAGCACAGTGGGTAGGGTGTTTCCCTTGCACGCGGCCGACCCGGGTTCGATTACCAGCCCCTGAGCACCACCAGGAGTAATACCTGAGTGCAGAGCCAGGAGTTAACCCCTGTGCATTGCCGGGTGTGACCACCCCCCCCCACAAAAAAAGCCAAAAAAAATTTTAGTGAGGCCATAAGCAAAGTAGGGGGGCTTGCTTTGTATGCAACCAAAGCATGACTGATCCCCAGCACTGCATGGTCCTGAGATCACTACCAGCAATAAGCATAAAACTGGGAATAGTCCCTGAGCACTGTTGAATGTAGTCCAAAAAGACACAAATAAAATTTTTTTATAATCTGGATATGTAACTTAGTGGTTAGACTTATACTGTGCATGCATGTGGCCCTGGGCTGATCCCCAGCACTGAAAATACCACCCTGCCTCCACCCGCCAAAAAAAAAAAAAAAACCAAACTGAAAGTATTTCAATAGAGTAAAATATTGGGCAGAGAGATAGTACAGCAGGTAGGGTGTTTGCCTTGCATATAGTCAATGCTGATTCGATTCCCAGAACCCCATATGGACCACTGAGGCCACTAGGAAAGATCCCTGAGCACTGCTGAGTGTGGTTCCCAAATAAAAACAAACAAAAGTCAACAGAATAAAATTATTCACCAACATATCTTGCCTCAAGAATGGGTCAACAGATTGTTCAATACATACTGCTATAGATCCTAAGGATAAGAGTCATAATATTTCTGTTCTGTTCTTAATACCTGACTCGTGCTGAAGAAAACAATCTATGTATTAAAAATAAGGGGCTGGAGAGACAGCACAGCGGGTAGGGCGTTTGCCTTGCACGCAGCCGACCCAGGTTCGATTCCCAGCATCCCATATGGTCCCCTGAGCACCGCCAGGAATGATTTCTGAGTGCAGAGCCAGGAGTAACCCCTGTGCATCATCGGGTGTGACCCAAAAAGCAAAAAATAAATAAATAAATAAAAATAAAACACTTTTACCTTTTTCCTCTTTGAAAGGAGTTTTCAAATACTGACTCTCCTGAACATCTTCATCTATAAGCTCTTTGGAATGGAGGTCATCAATGCAAATCACATCGCTATTTAACCATTCTGAATCATCTCTCTGTTGCATGCTTTCAGGGGAGGAAGGAGTGAAATAAGCCTTTAATGTATTTGTTTTATGAAGTGGTGCCTTTGAAAGGTTTCTCTTAGATTTGTTTGATTTCTGAGCAGTGCTAACTTTTATGAAGTGATTTCTGGATGGGGTAATAAATGCTTTTGAATCTCCAGAAATATCAAAATCATCCATATCATCCCAACCAGCGGTGGTAAGAAAAGAATCTGAAGAAGAGCTAAATTCTAATTTCTTGAAAGTAGCATCACGGGGTTCCTTTATAAACGGCGTGTTCTGTGTTGAATATGATTCCTCTGGTGGAGCAGACAACATTTCCTGCAATGATGGCTCTGAATCAACTGTCTTGCCTCGCTGGCTCTCCGGAGCATTCAAGTTACTGACCCTCATTGGTTGACTGGAGATGGGCAGAGTGGGCTCACTGGGAAATACCAAACTAATGTTGACATCTTTATCACTTAACTTGGGTGTCTCTGCTGCTGAGACAGTGGTCACAGAGACATCGCTGGCTGAAGATAATTTCTTTTTAAAAGTAAAACCTCTGAAAAAATAATTGAAAATCCAAATAAGATGGTTTCATTTTAATATACCAACCAACCACACAAATCAAAACTGTACTTTGTTTTCTTTTTACTACGTTACCTAGCAAAGATAAGCAAAGACGTAGTATCCCTTACTCTCTGGTTTTACAAGTTATAAGGTAAAAGCCAAGGATGTGGCTCAGTGGTATGTCTTCAGGCATGAGGCTACGAGTTTGATCCCATGCACCATCCATATGCCAAGCTGTGAGTCTAATGGCATGGTCATTGGGATCCCAGGCACCACCAGTGTGCAATCTCCAGTGCAACACAACTAAATGTGCTCCCCTCAGACATAATGTCAACAAAGGGAAGGGGTAAAATTTATGGAGCAACTTAAATTATCACCAGAGGCTCTAATCCTTCCATTTCAGAGGTTAATTATACAGTTTGAGAGTATTTAAGCCATTCCCACTGCTTTCTCAAGCAAATAGTCCTTTCCATCACCAGAGGGCCGGAAAGCTCAACACTTAGTACTAGCTGGAGCGATGGCACTGCGGGTAGGGCATTTGCCTTGCATGGGCCTGACTCTAGTTTGAACCCTGAAGTACTTGCCTTGCATAGAGTCAATGCTGATTTGGTCCCCAGCACCCCATATGGACCTCTGAGCCCACTAGGAAAGATCCCTGAGCACTGCTGAGTGTGGTCCCCAAATAAAAACAAACAAAAGTCAACAGAATAAAATTATTCACCAACATATCTTGCCTCAAGAATGGGTCAACAGATCGTTCAGTACACACCGCTATAGATCCTTAGGATAAGAGTCATAAGATTTCTGCTCTGTTCTTAATACCTGACTTGTGCTGAAGAAAACAGTAGTAATTCTTGAGCACAGAGGCAGGAGTAACCCCCGAGCCTGCCAAGAGGGCCCCCTCCCAAAACAAAACAAAACAGAACAAAAAACCCAGCATTAAGCACACTCTTCGAAAGTCAGAGGCCTGGGACTGAGGTTCAGTACTGTAAGTACTACAGGTCTTCCAGCACCAAGCCTGGGGTAACCAACACAACAAAGCAGAAAAATCATCTCCAGAGGGGAGAGGAAGGCAGCTCAAATTAGAAAGAGATGTATCACCTAAAATAGCACAGGAACTAATGATTAGACAAAGGGGCTTTAATGGCAAGAAAACAATGTAAGCGTTGAACAAACACTAGCTACTGAGCAAGCCTCAAGAAGTGAGGGTCCGATTTTATGCCGAGTAGCGTTAGGATGATGTAACAACCTATTCTTAGTCATTTTTCAGGGGAAAAGCATGCATATTTATAAGGGCAAAATGTGAGCATGTGAACATGTGAACATCATCATACTTTGCAGGTATAATCATAGTTAATAACATGCAGGGGTATACTCTTTAATATGACAATGAGGATAAAGATGACTGTGGCAGAGGAGGCTCCACCAACCAGTACGGTCCAGTCAATATGAAGCTATTTCTTCATTGGCTCTGTCTTGGTCCACTGAAACTATAAAAACATCAGCAGGTGGGCGCTTTCAGGGGTGGGTAGCATGCTACACCGTCTGGACTACAAGCGGAAGACCATCTTCTCTTCTTGTAGAGCCTGAGATTAAATTCACCCAGTCCCACTCATGTGAGGCAAACACTCTCACTGAACTGCACCCTGGCCCTCTTGTGAGCTTTCTTCTCTTTTTCATTCTCCTTTTAATAGAAAAGGTGAGAGATGTGAGGTGCTGGAGCCCAGGGCCAGGAGCAGTAGCGATCAGTCGTGTGACACTCAGCTTTCTTTTCTTTTTTTTTTTTTTTGACTTTTTGGGTCATACCCGGCGATGCTCGGGGCTGACTCCTGGCTCTGCATCCAGGAATCACTCCTGGCAGTGCTCAGGAGACCACGTGGGATGATGAGAATCGATCCTGGGCCCCAATATAGCACAGTGGTAGGGCATTTGCTTTGCAAGCGGCCATACGGCCGCTCCAGGTTCTATTCTTCCGACCCTCTCAGAGAGCCTGGCAAGCTACTAAGAGTATCTCTCCCACACAGCAAAGCCTGGCAAGCTACCCATGACATATCCAATATGCCAAACACAGTAACAATGTGTCACAATGGAGATTTACTGGGCCCACTCGAACAAATCAATGAACAGTGGGAGGACAGTGACAGTCCTAATTTACAAGATACATCATTCATCATTCAAAAATATTTCCTGAACAAGCATTATGTGTGAAGCATCACGCAAAAGTATCAAACAGGCTCAGGGAGAGCATGCTCCGCACGTGGAAGCCAAAGGTGTGATCCCTAGCACTGCATGGCTCCCCTAGCAATGCACCAGGAGTAGCCTCTAGTCATTGCTGGCTATGGCCAAAGAGCAAGAACAAGAAAAGGGCCAAATAATTTACCTGTACTGCTAAACATGCCTTAGTTTCTACTGTCATAAATACAATAAAAGGATTTATTTTTTTAATTTATTTTTTGCCTCTTATTTTTTAAAGGAAATTAAACCATTTAATACAGTATAAAAAATACCTATTCTCATTTATAGATAAGTCTTCAACTCTAGAATCTAAAGTATGTTATGTTAAATTTTATTTTATACTTGGATCTTGTTATGGTAATAATCATGCTTCACACTTTCAAGGCAGTTGTGTTAATATATTCTGGAGTTTATAATGGAATAGATAAGGCCCACACCAGTAAATTTTCCCCTTACACTTTACATAAACACTGTGGTTTACAAAGTTGATCATGATGATTTGCTACAGGCATTCAATATTCCAACACCAGTTCCACCACCATCATACTTTCCCTCCACCATTGTCTCCAATTACAATAAAAGGGCATCTTTTACAAGAAAGATATCTCATTTGTATGCTATGGTGAGTTAGTAACTATGAGACAGCAAACTGACACACTTACGAAGATCTTGGTTTGGAAACACTTAATTTATTATGAAGTTTTCTGGCAGAATGACGCTGGAGCTGCTCCTGTAGGTTATTCTGAGGAACAGTGGCCATGGTTCTGAAAAACCAAGCAAAATCACAAGATAAAATTAAAGACGTTATATACTTAATGACGACTCTTATTAGAGGCTAAGACACTGTCCCAACTGTGCCCAGAGAAACAACGATTTTTGCCACTAAACTGTTTTGACATTTAGAAATGCTAACATTTAAATTTTGTAATGTCATTTTTTTGCACATGTGAGGCCCTGGGTTCAGCCCCAGTACAACAATTCTATATTAAAAATGGGGGAGTCATGCAAGACTGAGTCATCCGGTACACCCCGGAGTAGGGTGGGCAAGCCCAGCACCTGCCCAAACAGAGCTTTGGCATCCGAGAAACCCGCATACTACACAATCACCACCATGCTCCAGGCTAGACCCCACTGCTCAGGACAAGCCTCATCCAGAAATTAATCTGTTGAAAAACTCAGCTATGCGGGTTTTGTGACAGAAATCTCCAGGTTTTCATGGAGTAGGGGATGGGCTACCTCCCCACCATCTCCCTGTACTTCTGGAAGTCATGCACAAGCCCCAAATCTGCCACTTAGTTAAAAATTTAACTCCAGCTGAATCATCTGTTAAAAATTTTGAACTTCCTGAAGCGCGTGGCTACACAACAACACTACAACACTGATAAACCAGGAGTACAACACCAGACTGGGATGTAATGTAGAAGACATTCAATTTCGATTAACAAAATACCAACACAGAAGGCTTAATCTTAACATGGTAGTAATCGCTTATACAAAGGCTTAATGGCTTCATGGTGAGAGACAATAATCTTCACTAACTTTTTTCTGAGGAAACATTTTTTTGATCATTCTTTTAGAAAATTATAACAAATAATATAAAATAAATTACTGAGGGCCTGTTATGGATCAAGTTTAATGGGTGGTTGGGAAAACTGGAGATATTGGTGGTGGAACGATGCAATGGTGGTGGGACTAGTGTTGGTATAATTGAATGTCTGTAACAAATCATCATGAACAACTTTGTAAAACTGTAAAATTATAAAGGGAAAATAAAATTATAAATAAATAAATAAATAATCAAAACGAGGGAGAGGATATATTTGAACCATACCAGGACTTGAACCAAGGCTGGCCATGTGGAAGGCCTACCTCTACTATCTCTACAGTGCTAGAAAAATACACTCTGAATAGCAGGCTCACTTAAATAACAAAAGGAGGGCAGAAGCAATAATACAACAGGTAAAGGGTGTTTGCCTTGTATGCAGCCGACCTGGGCTTGATCCCTAGCATCCCATATGGTCTTCTGAGCCCTGCTAGCAGGATCCTTGAGTGCAGAGCCAGGAGTAAAGCCTGAGCACAGGTGGGTGACCCCCAAACTAACAAAAATAGCAAAATGAACTGATTTCCCTCAGTGCTAAAATAAGCACAAAGGACATCTGGGAAGGGATTTTTAGAACGGGGCTTGCAAAAAAGGTAGCCTCTATAGGTTCGAGAAATAAATGGAAGCTGGACCAGAAGTAAGGTGGGGAAAACAACCAACACAAACTGAAAACCAAAAGAAATGAACAAATAAGTGAATTCTCTGCCCTAGGGAAACACACTATTTTAACCATTAAAGAAAAATCAATACGATCAATAGATTTTAAAATGTTCCTACTGTGATCAAGCATGCAGGAAAGAACACTGATTTTAGGTAGAAACTCAATATAGTTTTAATTATTATACAACTGTATAAACAATGTTCATTTCAAGGTGCAGGGGCTCAGAGTAATGACTTAGTGGCTTGGAACACTTTCCTTTGCAAGTAACTGGTCTTTTTTTTTGGGGGGGGGCGAGATTTGGGGTCACACCTAACAATGCTCAGGGGTTACTCCTGGTTCCGTGCTCAGAAATCACTCCTGACGGTGCTCAGGAGTTGTAGGATAACACTGATTAGTCCTTTCTCCCTTACCACAGGGGGCTTAGGTTTATCAGGTTACACCCATCATAGTGCTCCTGAGTCACTCCAATTCGTCTGTGCTTATCGTAATTTCTCTGTGCTCTCTTCCCCAACCAGTTAATCAGCTTTCCCCCCTAATCAGAATCTGTTAATTTGTAAGGTCAGATCCTTCTCGACATGGAACTTGTATTGTAAGTTATATATTGCCTTTCTCCTCTCCTTATGTCTTCTGAATAGCTTAAAGCAAAGTCCTTTTTGTATAGACACAGGAAGACAGTTAATATTATGCTTTTATAACTTGGGATTTAATTGGCTTCAAATATTATTCCACTCCTGGGAATCTGCTTTCTCGACTTAAGCCTCAGTTGCTCTTAGTTCCTAGCACCCCAAAAGCAGGGTCCTGACGAGGGACTGAATGGACCCAGGGCAAGATGTAAGCTACCTGGCATTGAAATGGGTCAGGCCAAAGTGCCACGATACTCAACTATGAGTTAAGAGCTTGATCATGGACAAATGCTGTCATGATCCAAAAGTAAGGATAAGACTAGGACCCTGCTAGGGATAGGAAAGACTAATCTGGCCTGAGCACTGTAGTCTGAGATTGAGATGACCCCAGGAGAGCAATTCTATAAGCTTAATGTATCTGGAGCGATAGCACAGCGGTAGGGCGTTTGCCTTACAAGTGGCCAATAGGGCCGACCCGAGTTCGATTCCTCCGCCCCTCTCGGAGAGCCTGGCAAGCTACCGAGAGTATCTCGCCCACACGGCAGAGCCTGGCAAGCTCCCCGTGACATATTCAATATGCCAGACACAGTAACAACAAGTCTCATGATGGAGCCGTTACTGGGCCCGCTCGAGCAAATCAATGAACAACGGGAGGACCATGACCGTGACTGTGACTGTGTCCATACAAAATGTTAATATTATGAATGCTTATATGTTTGTTGGACAAGGAAAGGAGAAACACACCCAAGGAATTCCACTCTAGGGTAGGTCGTCCTGCTAAATCTGCCCTAGAAGAGGCTATCCCTGAGGGAAAAAACTTAACTCCCACTGATTGTGACCACATCTATGTGTAAGCCCCAATCCCTCATGCTTTGGGATTTAACAGGCAGTAAGAGGGGGCTGGGGGATCCAGAGCCAGAAGGAGATTGAAGGGGGATCGAGAAGGATCTCCACACGCATGAAGGTACTGGCAGAGGAACAAAGGCATGCAGGTCCGGGGGCTGAGATCTCCAAGCCTGCTCAGATCGGGGCTGAGCATCCTCCACCCAGATACTCCATCTTCCCGTAGGCAGGGGGCACACTCACCAACTGACCCCCAGCGGCCGTGTAATCCCATCAATGGCCAAGACCCAGAAACTATAAAACTCAGCTCCTGGAAGATCTTATTATCTCATTCTTACTTTGGACAACCTGGCAGGCTACCAGATGTAACCTGCCCACACAGCAGAGTCTGACAAAGTCCCCGTGGCGTACCCAATATGCCAAATACCAGTAACAATGATGGGTCTCATTCTCCTAACTCCGCAAGAGCCTTGAATATGGCACTTTTTAAAATCTCAGGGCTAAGACGAAGGAGACGTTACTGGTGCCTGCTCGAGGCAATCAACAAACAATAGGATGATCATGATCGAAATGGAGAATGAAGTAGTATGGGGGAGAAGAAGCAGGAGAATCAGAGAATGGAGATGGGAATGGAACAAACTGCAACTGACACCAATCAGCCTGGCCCTCATTTCTTCCTTCACCTGCCCATCGCCATCGGCCCCCCCAGGTTGAGGGAAGCAGCTTGAGACTACTGAACGCGGGCAGCGGGAGACAGAGCGCCACTGCCCTATTTGTGTTTTCACAAGGAGTCATCTGGAGAACCATATGGGATGCTGGGGATTGAACCCAGGTCAGCAATGTGCAAGATAAGCCCCTTATCTACTGTCCTATCATTCCAGTTCCAAAAGTATATGGTCTTGAGTTTGATCTCCAGTGTGCATGCATGCATCAAGTACACTCCTGGTAATTCTACTGTTGAAGTTTGTCAGTACTGTCACAATTTCCTGATGTACAGAAAAACTTGTGAGCATCACGACCAAGGATACCAGTCAATATGTCCAAAAGCACCAGGTGACCCACAGTGAGTACTAGACAATGTGTGTGAATGTCAAATTAAAAAGACCCCCCTTCCCCCTGCCCCCTAAGCATGTGTGCAGGCACAACTAAAGGAGTGCAACCCATGGCAAGCAGACATGCTGAGTGCAAGCAGACATGCTGAGTGCAAGCACTGCAACCACAACTAAAAAGCGTGTAAGCACTAAACCCCAGCATTATTCCATCACTACAAAACAATAAAGAAATAAAGGATTTAAAAAAAAATTGAGCTGGAGCACTAGTATAGCGGGTAGGGTGCTTGCTTTGCATGTAGTTCACCTGGATTCCATCTCGGGCATCCCATACGCCCTGAGCCCACCAGAAATATTCCTTAGTGCAGAGCCAGGAGTAATTCCTCAGCACCACTGAGTGTGCCACTCCCCCCCCAAAAAATTGGAGTATGTAGGGTTCTTACAGCTCAATTACCAATGCAGATACAGAGGCTTCACTTCACCAAGAAATTCTGATGGTTGTGGCTCAACAACAAAACAAAAAACTTTTTTTAAGCTTTTTTTTTTTTAGTCACACCTGGCAATGCACTGGGGTTTCTCCTGGCTCTTTACTCAGGATTTACTCCTGGAGGTGCACGGGGACCTTATGGGATGCTGGGAAACAAACCCCAGTCAGCCACGTGTAACGCAAACGCCCCACCCGCTGTGCTATCGCTCCAGCTCCCCAAAAAATAATTTTAGGACCAGTAGGAGTTTAAGACACAGAATCTATCCCAAAACTGTAACAACAAAAGTTGTACTGGCAGGAAAATCAGGATGCAGGAGAAAGCAGAAGGCCCAGGGGAAGACCCCAGGAAGGAAGGAGAAGAACGCTTCACTTTAGGGAGAGCGACGACTTGCAGCGGATTCTAAGTCATTCAAACAGAGGGAGAAGAGACCTCGGCCCCACTCGCTCCCTCTTCCTTCCCCTCACTCCTCGCCCGAGCAGGACCCTCCGCAGCGCCCTTCGGTCAGCGGCCACATGGGTCTCGACCTGAACTTCGGGTTCGAGGCTTCTCCCTCCGCCGCTGAAGGCACATGCTCTGCCAGCCGCAGGGAGAGCTGGATCTGCCGGGGCCGGGGCCACGGGACACGCACGGAAACAGGAGCTGGAGAGACAGTCAGCGGGAAGGGTGCTTGCCTGGCGTGTGGTCCACCCGGGTTCTACCCCCAGCACCCCAATGTCCCCACGGCCTTCACCAGCGGGGATCCCTGGGCGGAGAGCCAGGAATAACCCTGAGCAATGACAGGGCTACTGGCATTGGCAGGTATGGGCCCCACAAAAAATAAACAAACAACTACAACAACAACAGCAAAAAGCAAAAGCCTGAGCCCTTAAAGAAAAAAAAGGAAAGACCCTCAGTACCCTTTCCTCCTGACGAACTAAGCCGGGTAGGTGTTGGGGGCCGCGGCGCACGGTGCTGGGGTGGACCCCGGGTGCTTCCCCCGCGCTGCCTCCCGGCTCGGGCCACAAAAGTCGCGGGGGGCCCCGGGAGTCTGGGCGCTACAGGACTAGGCCGGGCGACCCCGATCCTGACCCAGACTCCGCGCGCCTCGTGGGCCCCTCGACGGCCGCCGCCGCGCACGACCCCGCGCCCCGCACGGGCCCCTCGACGGCCGCCGCCGCGCCCCGACCCGGCGCCCCTCACGGGCCTCTCGGCCGCCACCACCACGCCTCGACCCGCGCCCCTCACGCGCTGCCGCGCCCCGGCCCCGCACTCCTCACGGGCACTCGGCAGAAGCCGCAGCGGACCCGGCCGCCGCGGAGGGTCTCGCCGCCCCGAGGACCCTGCGCGCCGCACTCGCTTCCTTCACGGCGACCAGGCGCGGGATCCAAACTCCGCGCGCCGCCTACACAGCGTCGGCGTGCGCGCCACATCACTCGGCGCCCGAGGCCGGCAGCTCCCCATTGGCTGCGTCCCGAGGCGGTTGACCAATGCCGTCGCCGCGCGGCCGCGGGGACCGACGCCGGGCGGGACACGGGTACGCGTAGTCCAATCGGTGTGCGCAGAGCCGGTCAGGTGACTGCAGCTGGCTCCGCCCCCGCGCTTCCGGCCCGTTTCCTGACCTTTGTTTTGGATTACTCCGTGGTGTTACCGCGTCTTTGATGTGCGGCTCAGGCTGGGTCTGTGGGAGAATCCAGGACTCGGGAATGGGAGAAGGCCCAGCCAACTCGGCCCAGGCTCTGCGAGCCGCCCTTTGGTCCGGATCGTGCTCTGTGAGCCGTAAGCGGTCTCCTCTGCAGCCCCAGTGCCAGTGACCTCTTCCCAGCCTTCCGCTACTCAGCATCTCTCGCTGCTGACCCCCGAGGCCCGCGCCCTCAGCGCCACCAGGGACGCGCATCTGAGAGGCCAGGCGAGGGCCCAGCTGTTTTCCTCGCGACAGTGGGGTCCTGCGGTACCAGATCTTGTTTGCGTTTGGGGGCCGGGGTTCACACCCAGGGGCGCAGTGCTACCCTGGCAGTGACTAGCTGAAACCTGCGACGCCTACTTTCAAGACATGTTCCACCCCAATTGGGTCAGAACTTAGTTGTATGAATGTGTGTGATTCTGGAGAGGAAACCGAAGGGCCTCACATATGCAGAGCAAGTGCTTTAAGCCACTCTCAATGCTGACCCACATCCCTAGTCCTTAAATCTTAACTCTTGCCTTCCTCCCTTTTCTCTTTTATGGGTAAAATATGCTGGAATTTAAATGTTACAGAGCCGGGACAGATAGGTTCGAGTCTCTGGACCGCATACGGTGTTCCACATGCGCCACTCACCCACCCGCAGCCACTGGGAACTCAACGAAAAACTGCAGCCCACAAAAATACAGTTAAGTTAGTTTGTAGAAAAAGCAGAAGCTAAATCAAGCAGTTTCTTTGATACCGCTTTTGCCAAAGAGAAAACAGGATGGAAAGTACTAGGTATGCTAGATCTATCAAGGGGATACCAACTGCCAGGTATGCTAGATCTATCAAGGGAATCAAGCCCCTAATAAAATTCAAAAGCGTCATTAAGCTTCTCTTGGGAACCCAGCTGAAATTGCTGGTGCCTTACATGGTCTGAATTCTCCTTTCCCTTTGCCCTTCATTGCCTTTCAGGTTTGTACTCTTCACCAGTGCCAGCCTTTGTGCCAGACCCTGAAGAGCTTCCTCCTGGAGCTCAGGAGAGTTCAGTTTACTTTGGAGGAGGCAGACCCTTAGACACTAGTAATGTCAACAAAAACCATGGACTGTTGGCTCTGTTATGGGAACTCATACAAGGGACACAGACCTGACTGGTACTGTTAAGGCTTTGAGAAGAGCCCTCACCGGAGAGATGGGTAAGAGGTGGGTGGAGTGGAAGTCAGCAGGGATAATTTGCTTCCTGCCCTCTAGGAAATGCCTTCCTTAGCCCTGGCAAGTGGAGGATGCTGAAGTTAGATGTCAGGCTGAAACAAAGAAAGGAAGAGTCTGATCATTCCATCCATAACTGCTGCAGGCCCAGTGGGTCAGAAGGACAGTCACTGACCTCTCTGCTGACAGGATGGGGGGTCCAAGAATCCACCAATGAGCTGCAAAGAAGGCTTTCTGGGTGCAACTGTTCTAGGCTGTGGTGGATCTTGTAATCTGGCCTACAAAGGCTCAAACATTCCCCAGGGGACTAATTTTCAAATAGAAGGAGGTGGCGTTGTGGTCCTTTAGACTCACCAGAGGCATGATGGTGCATTTGGTTTTATTTTTAGAGATTTTCTGCAATTAAGATGGTAATTAAAGGTGGAATCTTTAATTATCATCTTAACTTCTCTACCCCTGCTGTATCACACACACCTTCAAAGTTCCTTTTTAATGGACTTACTAAGAGATCCAAGGCATGTAGAAAGAGTTCATTTAGAAAAAGTTCACTCAGAAGAGGACTTTTGCATGCCTGTGGCTGCTTGATCAGGTTTTGTTTTTGTTTTAGAGCATACCCGGCGATGCTCAGGGCTTACTCCTGGCTGTGAGCTCAGGGATCACTCTTGGCAGTGTTTGGGTGACCACATGGGATGCCGGGGAGCAAACCCAGGTTGGCCGTGTGCGAAACTGCTGCACTATTAGCCCCTGGCTAATCAGTTTTTAAAAAGAAAATGTATGGTAACAAATGTAGTACAGTTAAAAGCCCACTCTTTGCTTTTGTTTCGTGTTTTGTTCCACACCCAGAAATTTTCTTGACTCTGCACTCAGTGATGACTTCTGGCAGTGCTCATGGGGACCATATGGGATGCCTGAGAAAGAGCCTGGGTCAACTGGACCATGTGCAAGGCAAACATCCTACCCTCCATCTCTCCAGCCCTTAAAGCCCAAGTCTTACCCTTATTTTGTTCATAATATTTATTCTTGGGGGAGCAGCAGGTGATTCACGAGGTTATTATTTGCTAGAATGTGAATTTTAGATTTGAACTAATGAACAGGGTAAATATTATTTAACCTTTGGGCTTGTGAGATTTCAATGGGATTGTCGGGTGGAGCGATAGCACAGCGGGTAGGGCGTTCGCCTTACAAGCGGCCAACATGGCCGACCCGAGTTCGATTCCTCCGCCCCTCTTGGAGAGCCCGGCAAGCTACCGAGAGTATTCGATATGCCAGACACAGTAACAACAAAGTCTCCAATGGAGACGTTACTGGGCCCGCTCGAGCAAATCGACGATCAACGGGAGGGCCTTTACCTTTACCTTTACCTTTGGACATTGTTGAATCTTGTCCCAATCTGTGTTCTGGCTGTTCAAAATGGTGAATCAATCAAGTGGTGGTGAAGGACAGAATCAAAGTGGTGAAGCACAACGGGGTATGGTGCCGCCAGTAGGTCAGTCTGTACCTGTGAGGCAAGTGCATCAGCAGCCCGATGGCATCGTCAGACTTTCAGATACCCCCAAATTGCTGCTGTGCCTTTGGCCAGACCCCAAAAACTTGGGGCAAAATTTACCAAGAAAGTAAATGGCCAAAAGTTAGGTATGTGGGAGACACACCCACAAACCACCTCTGGCTCAGCTATATAATTGGAGGCATGACCTCTCTGGTTCCTGATTGAACTGCTTAACGGCCATGATCCCAGAGACTCAGAAACGAATCTCAGAACCCAAAGGCTTTTGGCAGAAATGCGTCCTGTTCCTGCAGTTGGTTACTGGGGCTGGGCCACTCCAGGTGGCAATAGGTTTGGTGCCTTGGCCTGTTCCCCTTGGCGGCCCGGAGACTGCCATCCTCCAGAGGCCAGTGGACAGTCAGGTTTGGGCCTGCAGTGATGAGACACGCAGGGCCTCACCAGATGGGGGTGGAGCCAGCCCTTTCTTCCCCATCCCAGCAAGACCCCGAGTCACCGTCACCGCCTACAAACAGCCTCTCTGGCTCCTGATCAAGCTGATTAACAGCCATGATTCCAGACACTCGGAAACAAATCTCGAAACCCAGCGGCTTTTGGCAGAAATGCATCTGGACTGCATACATGGTGTCCGCCGTCTCAGAGCTTATTGGAAAGCCTGGAATGAGCAAGTGGTGACTGGGCAACTGCAGTCTCATGGGAAGGGGGACAGTACCGGCTCGTCCTTCACATCCTACCGAGGTCACGAGTTGCCCCCCACAAGTGGCTCTCCGGCACGGCCATGGCTCCAGAGGCAAAACGACTTAGTCCAGAGCCCGGCAGTTTGCAGCAGAAAAGTGAATGGACCATGCGTTAAACTTGGTGCCAAGCCTCCCCGGGAGGGAAAGGGTGTTGCTCTCTTCCGCCTCCCCCCGCCCCTCCCCGCAGCAAGGTGGCCGCCACCTCAGAGTTTATAGGAAAGCCAGGTATGAGCCAGTGGTGACGGGGCAACTGCAGTCTCATGGGAAGGAGGGTGGTACCGGCTCGTTCTTCATGCCCTACTGAGGTCACGAGTTGCCCCCCACGAGGGGCTCTCCGGCACAGCCATAACACCAGACGCACAGAAACCAATCTCGTAATTATCTGGCTCTTTGCAGAAATCCAAAATCATATGATTCTCATAGCCAGCTATAGAAAACAAAGTATTTCACAATGCCTCTTCAGCAATTCTGATTGTTGGGAGAGAAATTCTAAATAATAATGGTGCATCTTTTATCAAAATAAAGAATGTAATCAATGTAGAGAAGAGTTAAGTGGAAATCATCTGCCTCACAGGCATTGGGAGGGGTGGGAGGGGGGTATATTGGGGTTCTTGGTGGTGGAAAATGAGTACTGGTGAAGGGAGAGATGTTAGATCATTGTATGACCGAGACTTAAACCTGAAAGCTTAGTGACTTTTCCCAATAAGTATTTTAATAAATATTTTATTTATTCAATAAATAGATATAAGAAGAAAAATAAATAAATAAAACTATGAAAAAAAAGTAAGGTGGAGTTCATGCCCAAATCAATCAGCTAATCAGTGGCTGAATAAATGGCAGTACTCCTACATTAAAAAAAAAAAAAAAAGTGGTTTGCAGACCACAACACCCAAAAGGAGAGAGAGAACACAGGGGATTGCCCTGCCACAGAGACGGGGGGATGGGGGGATGGGGGTGGGAGGGATATTATCCATGGTGGTGGAAAATGGGCACTGGTGGAGGGATGGGTATCTGATCATTGTATAATTGAAACCAAAGCACAAAAAATTGTAAATCTACAACTTTAAAAAAAATAAAATAAAATAAAAGGGAAAAAAAAAAAAAGTGGTGAAGCACAGAAGTTGTGTCCAGGTTCCTGTCAGACTATGTCTTAACTGGGAGTTTTATGTGGGATGTTAATGAGAGGGAAAATTTACTGGTAGTTTGAATGTATTTAATATACAATGTTTCAATAAACATTTTATCCTGTTAAAAATTACAGTGTGTTCATGGTACAACCAATACTTCCATTACAATTTTCCTAGTATAGATTGGAGTATGAATTATCTTAGAAGCATTATTTTTTGTGTACTCTAATTCTCTATCTCATTTTAAACTGGAGCATTAAGGAAATGCAGTTTTTAATTGTAACTATGCCAATTTCCTTATCTAGAGGCTTATTACCACTTTTGTCTTTTAAGAAATTTTGTTGCCAAGAAAGGTGGGATTAATTTTTTTTCTTCCAGATTGAGTTGGTTTGGTATATTCTTGTTTATCAAAATGCTCATATAGCTTTGGGACTTTGAAATGGCAAATATTCATGGTGTGTAAAGAAGCATGATACATAATCTTATGATCTTAATAACATAATGGATATTAGGTTGTGTAGGTATTTAAACAGGACCTAGTAGGACACGTCACACATATCTGCTTCTAATTGTAGGACTTTGTCCTTTCTGCTTATGTTTTTTAAATTCCTATTATGCACATGTTAACTGAAAAAATGTTTTTTAAAAAAAACAACAACCTGTAAAAATTGTAAATAAAGTGGGCTGGAGTGATAGTACGATAGATAGGGCACTTGCCTTGCATAGGACTGACCCGGGTTTAATTCCTGGCATCACATATGGTCCCCTGAGCCCTGCCAAGGAGTGATCCCTGAGTGCGAAGCCAGGAATAAGCCCTGAGCACTGCCAGGTGTGGGCCCCCCCACAAAAAATTTTTTAATAAAATATTATTTTAAGAGGTGTGACTTGGAGATAAAATTCAGGAAACCAGAAAGATCATGCGAAGTGCTTTTGTGGAAACATCAGAAAGATAGAGGACAGAGGGAGGTGACAGGACAGAGAAGAGGGATCAGACCTGTTTGAACCTCAATGGCAGTTGTTGGGGTTTGGGGAAATTGAATAGGAAGAGGCTTGTGGCTCGTCTCAAGGAAAATCAATGACGTGACATAAATGTGTACATGGGTGTGTGTGATATAAACATGTACAGGAGGGTGTGTTCACCTGCCAGGTGAAGCCCTAGACCACTCCAGCATCCCAGAAGAACCCTGTGGGGTCTATTTCTGCCTCAGAAGGCAGCCTGCTGCTGTACTGCCTCTGTGTTTTCTCTCCAATCAGCAGGCTATATCTGCATCATATTTTATTCTCTTTATGGTATCTTTCTGGACCACTCATTAAAGAATTAAACAGAATCTTTGACTCATGTTTACCTAATCACAATGAGTCATGATTATACTTAAATTTAAAATGGCCTATATACTAAACTAGCCAGTCACGAAGGGAAAATATTTTCTGGTTCCACTTATATAAGATGCCTAGAATTCAGAGATATAGAGAGAATAGTAGTTTTCAAGACTGGGGGTGGGGCGTGCAATGGGCACTCAATTATTTTTATTATTATTAGTTTGAAAGGGGTTTTGAGTCACACCTGGTGGATTCAGGCCTTACTCCTAGCTCTGTGCTTAGGGATCACTCCTGGTGGTGCTCAGGGGACCATCCAGGTACAGGGGATCGAACCCCCGTGGGCCACATGCAAGGCAAGTGCCCTACCCATTGTGCTATCTCTCAGGCCCCAGGAATCATTATTAGGTAGGCAGAGTCACCTGTTGGCAGCTAAAAGTGGAGGAACAGAGACTCTGGGTCTAGGAAAGCCTCCATTTCCAGAAGACTCCACAATGGGCTTCTGAGGAAACTGGTGGGAGTTGCCTTCTTATTTCTCAACTGGAAGTAAAGCTGGTCAGGAATACGCTTCCACCAGATACAGAGAGGAATGAAGGATTTTGAAATCAGGTGTCTGTACTGAACACTTCAAATGTGTCTCCTTTGAGGAGGAGAATGACACTATTGTGTCATACCTGTGCTCCTGAGGCCAAGTGAAGGCAGCAAAGACCCTGTCCACAAAGTTCACATATGGCAGCATAGAAAAGCTGTCAGGTGGAGCTGGAGCAGTAGCACAGCAAGTAGGGTGTTTGCCCTGCATGCAGCAGACCTGGGTTTGATTCCCAGCATACCATAAGGTCCAAATGCCAGAAGTAATTTCTGAGTGCATGAGCCAGGAGTAACCCTGTGCAACGCCGGTGTGACTCAAAAAGCAGAAAACAAAAGAAAAAAGAAAAGCTGTCAGGAGGTACCCCTTGCCACGCGAAGGTCATCTTGTGTCCCTCTGGAGGGGAAGGTAAGTTGCCACTGAGAGGCTCCTGAAATTGACATTCAACAGAACAGATTAGCCCAATTTAGGGGCTTGGTTTTGGGCCACATCAAGCAGTGCTCAGGAGTAACTCTGGGTTCTGCACTCAGGAATTACTCCTGGCAGTTCTCAGTGGACCATATGGGTTGTTGGGGATCAACCCAGGTCAGCTGTTTGCAAGGTAGATGCCCTCCCTGCTATATTCTTGTCTCTATATGTAGCCTGTTTTTTTCACAGGATGTTGATTGGCTAGAGTTTGTCATTTTCACAATAAAGAATATTGGATATGGAAGTTCTCAGGGATGGAACAAGAGCACTAATGACCTAATCTACCATGAGGCACCCATTAGGGACTAAGTGTTTGTGTCTTCCCCAAATTTACATGGTGAAGTCACAATCCCCAGGAGGGCTACATCTGGAGCTAGAGGTCTTTGAACAGGCATGTAAGGGCCAGGGAGATGGTCCAATGGCTAGGAGTGTGTGTTGCACATGAGAGCCCAGGTTCAGGCCCTGACACTGTATAATCCCCTAAGCAATGATAAAAAGCAGTCCCTAAGCACTGTGCTGGGAATGGCCCCTGAGCACTGTGTCCCTATATGTGTCCCTATAAAGATGGCTCCCTGATCCATCCATTCTGACAGCTTTGTAGGACAGAAGGAGCTCTGTGCCATTGAAGGGAAGGCCACGTGAGAATCAAGGCTGCCATGGAAAACCATCAGGAGAAAGAGAATTTCCAGGACAGGGTCTCCCAGCACTGGGATCTTGCACTTCCAGTCTTCCAACTATGAGAAAGTACATTCCTGAGTATTAGAACACCTGGTCCATGTGTGTTCTTTTTTAATTACAGCCTGTGCTATCTATTAAAATACCTTTTGTTTTCCCCAGATTTGAGAATAGGTGAAACTGGGCTCCCACATGGAAACAGTGGCAGCTCATATATTAATTAGGTTTTACATAATTGGCCTTAATCCTAGAAGGTTCTTTAACTTTCAGTGGGTTATAGAAGCAGGAGTTCATGGAGTCGCATTGTAACAACCCAAATTGTAAGTGCTAGAGCTTTTATTTTACTTTATTATTCATCATATTAGACTGTATGGGCCAAACATGAAATATTTCTAAGAATATAGGAAACTTAGGCAAGGCTATAGTTAATGTGGCATTCTTATTTTTCCTCTTTTTCTTAGTTTTCTTAGTTCCCCAAGACCACTGGAAAGGCACAATATTAAGTTTAGTAGGATCTTCATGAATAAGTATAATTTGGACCCCAGAATAAGCCCCAGAATAAGCTCATAAAGCTTTGTTAATGGTTGCAGTTTATTTCATTAAAACCTGGAGTAGGGGCCCTGGGCGATAGTAAGGCGGGTGGGGCATTTGCCTTGCATGCAGTCAACCCAGGTTCGATCCCCAGCATCCTGTATGCTGCTCCAAGTACCGCCAGGAGTAATTCCTGAGTGCAGAGTCAGGAGTAACCCCTGTGCACTGCCAGGTGTGATCCCCAAAGCCCAATAATAATAAGAAGAAGAAGAAATAAAAAGTACTCAATAATGTACTTATTAAGAAAAAAAAAACTGGGGTAGATGCACCACAGGTGATCAGCAACCTTTTCATATTGGTAATACAAATTTGTGTATACATTTTTTGTCAGTCAATTTTGGATTTCCTTGGGTCAAATTAAGGACATTTGCTTTAATTTCACTAGATCAGCTGTCTAATGTATGGACAGTATGTTCATGTTAAATATATAACTTAGGCCAGAGAGATTGTACAGAGGGTAAGGTGCTTGCCTTGCATGTAGCCCACTGGGCTCAATCCCTGGAAGAGAGCCAGAAGCAAGTCCAGAGCATTGGATGTGGACTCCCAAATATATATATTTATATAATTATATATAATTTAGTTACCTTTCATATCTATTATTACATAATACCCGGCAAGCTACCGAGAGTATTCGATATGCCAGACACAGTAACAACAAAGTCTCCAATGGAGACGTTACTGGGCCCGCTCGAGCAAATTACATAATACATACTATATAATATCTATGCATATAATTTAGTTCTCTCCCCTCTATGCCTAGGGTTCTTTTTAGTTTATTTTTCTCTCCTATCCTCCTTTTTCTCCTGCTGCAGGCTTACAGCCAGTTGCCCCAAGCCATGTTTCTGTCTCTGGCAGATAAGTGGAGAGAGGGCTCAGAGCTTCCAGGCAGTCTCTCTGTCCTGAGTCTAATCTGTCCCTCCCAGCACCCTTTCTTTCTCTTAACAAACGCTGAGTAGCTGACTCTCTAGGTGGGGAAAGTTTTTCCTGTTTTTCACTGCTCACTTACTTCAAGTGATTTAGACCATTCCCACCCCTATTCCCATTTCCTCCCCCCTCAAAAAGCTTCTGGTCTGAATAATTTCAGCAGGCTTTGGGGCCTACTGGCCTGAGCTAATTTCCCGCAGGGGAAACCTGCCACAGGGCTCCATCTGGGGCCCTGAAAAAGACGGCTCCATCTGGGGCCCTGAAAAAGACAGCTGTGGGCATGAATTTGGGATTGGCTGGGGAGCCTATGACTTCCTCTGCTTAAGAAAGCAGGATTATCATGGGAGAGGCAAATAATTTGGGATGTAGTTTCGCTCCACGGACAATGTGCCAGTGGAGATAGAAGCTAAGAAACCAGAGAAGGACACACAAACGAATCTCGGACCCGAGCAACTTGCTGCACAGATGGCCCTGGACTTTGCAATAGACCGTTTCCACTGGGCTACTCCAGATGGGGGCAGGTGCCATCCCTGCGCCTACCCTCTAGAATCCCCAGCGGCCCCCCATTTTCTAGAAGTCAGCAACAAGCTCCAGGTACAAGTGCCGGTGGCGGCAAACACCAGGCCTCATGAGACAGGGGAGGAGTGAGCCCTTCTCCTTCCCCCCACCTCGACGGGACTCAGAGATGACGCCACAACCGGCCACCATCTACTTAAGCTCTCACATGACCATGATCCAGAGACACACAAATGAATCTTGGACCCGAGCAACTTGCTGCAGCGATCTCTTCAGACCCTAATTATTAAAATTTTAGAATTTCTAGAGCGGCCGCACGACATTATAGTGTATCCCTAACAAGCAATACAAAACACAAAATTGTCTAGTATTGCCTTTTCGGTAGGTATGAGTGGTGGTGGGACTGGTCTCAAAATATCAAAGGCAACTAAAGTAGAGAAAGAGACTTTTGTGCAAATTGTCTGCCACACAGGCAGGGGGAGATGTGGAATGGGGGGGGGGGCGGATATTGGGGATTTTGGTGGTGGAAAACATGCACCGGTGGAAGGATGGGTGTTTGATGACTGTGTGATCGAAGTTCAAACATGAAAGCTTTGTTACTGTACCTCACGGTGAATCAATAAAAAAATAAATAAGTAGCAATTAAAAAAGAAAAAGAAAGAAAGAAAGCAGAGAGATTCCTCTTTTCCACTCCAGGGTTCCTTCCCAAAGGCCAGAGCTAGGGGTCGCTTTACTTAAAATGAAAGATTGCCTTTTGCTATGGTTGCGAACAAAATGCAAGCATCTTCCTTTCTCTCTTTTTTCTTTTGTAGGGGAATCTCATCCAAGGTATATGCAAGTGGGCTTACTATGCATGGCTTACTCTTGGTTCTACACTCAGGGGTCATTCCTGGCAGTGCTTAGGGAGCCATAGGGGGTGCTGGGGATCAAACCCAGGTCAACCATATGCAAAGCAAGCACCTTACCCATTGTACTCTCTCTCCAGCCTCATCCACACCAGCATAGTTCCGCCCAGTGTTCTAGCCTTTTTACAATTCTGTGGTCTAGGCTGAGTTGATTTCCATTTTCACCCCCCGTTAGGCAAAGTCTACTATCCTCCTCTTCTGCACTCTAACTTCCCCAAAATGTTTCTCTTCTCTCTTTCTTGTGGGTTTTCTGGCTTGGTTTGGGTGATGCCATGCTGGTGTTGAGGGGACCCAGCCCTGTGGCATGTGCTCTGTCACTAAGCCACACCCCACCAATCCCCAGCCCCATATTTTTGTAGCTTTCAAAATATGGTTTTAGGAAGGGGCTTTAAAGAGAATAATTCAGGGCTGGAGAAATAGTACAGGTGGTAGAGAGCTTGCTTCATGCAGCGGACCCAGCTTTCATCCCTGGCATCCCATATGATTCCCCTGAACACCTCTAAGGAGTGGCTACTGAATGCAGAGTCAGGAGTAGCCCCTGAGTGTCATGGGTGTGGCCCCAAAACAAACCAAAATAATAGAGAATGAATCTTGGGGCCAGAGTGATAGTACAGCTGTCATACACTCGCCTTGCGTGTGGCTAACCTGGGTTTGTTCCCCAGAAGTCCATATGGTCCCCCAAGCCCTGCAAAGAGTGATCCCTGAGCAAAGAGCTAGAAGTAAACCTTGAGCACTGTGGCCCAAAAACCAAAAAAAAAAAACACCCCAAAAAAGAGGAAGAATTCCTGTACTGATTCTGCAAAAATGATTCAAATAGCATAACATTTCCTGGAAACTGTGTTCTCACGCAATATGTTACCCGCCTTCTGTTGGCCTCCTCCTCAGTAGAAGGCCGCAAGTAAGATTCTGAATCTCTCTCTCTCCTGTGCCCTACAAGTCCACAGAGCTTCTACAATAAGTGACAGTGGTGCTTCTCCTGAGCACATTACTAGTTGTGAAGCATCGGTCTAAGAGAGACACTTTCTTTCAGGGAAGTCACCTACCTGTGGCTGGTCGCATCAGAAGTGGGTCATCCCTTGCTCTGTGGCTCTGACGTGCAGCCCCTCTATCAGTCAACATGCTGGGAATTACAGAGTTCCCACGTGCGAGGTGGGGGTTCAACTGCCTCTCGCTTGGCAGTTCTCAGGGTATACTCCTGACTGTGCTCAGGAATCACTTCTGGTGGTGTTTGGGGGACCATATGGGGAACACCTGTAAAGGTGATTAGAGGCTGCCCCAAAAGCCTCCATCCCTCTCAGAGAGCCTGGCAAGCTACCTGTGGCATACTCTGTATGCCAAAAACAGTAACAATGATGGTCCTCATTCCCCTGACCCTGAAAGAGCCCCCAGTATGCCATTGGGCTACACTAGCATGTGACAGGGACAAATGGAGACATTACTGGTGCCCGCTTGAGCAAATTGATGAACAACAGGGTGATAGTGATAATGATGGGGTGTTAGGAATTGAACCTGGGTTTGCTGTATACAGGGCAAGCACCCCACCCACTATATTATCACTCTGTGTTACCCCCCACCTCTCCCACCCCTACCTACATTCTTTACCAAAGTTCTACTAGCCTCTCTCTCCCTTTGCCTCTCACAAAGGACAAAAGCCTCCCCAGGGGCCAGTTCCCTGCCCTGTGGAGTTCCTAAACCCTGTCCCTACTTTTTAAAGTAATTTCTTCAAGAGCCCTTCTGAAATGCACACACACACACCCGCCCCTCTCAAACTTGGTCTCTGCCACCTCTTTTCCTCTAAGACTCTACCAAAATAAGATTTTCAATTGCAGCACAGTGACAGACCACCTGTTCGAGCCTTGGGGATGGGGGTGAGGGGTCCTCAAAGATCCTGGCTTAGGTCTGTAGTCCAGGTTTTCAGGCAGGCGTAAGTGTCCCTTTGATGTCTGACATCTGTACGGGCTCAAGACGGACTGCTTTTGTCCAAACACGTACCCTTCAAATAAATCTGCCCATATTTTTATTGATTCCAGCTATGCCTTTGGGGCTGCTCATATTTATGGACCACTGGGGATACAGGGAAAAGAAATAAGTTTCCAGCTGCCTTAGTTTCATGACTTATAATCATCTCTGACAGAAGCCACATGAGATGCTTCAGCTGGAAGTGCTCTGGCCACAACTGTATCCTCTCTTCTCAGGTCACGGGCTTTGTTCTCTTCACCCACCAGAGAAGCAATGCTGACATGTTCTTAAATCTTGCTCGGCTCAAAACCAGGGCTCAGAGGCTGGGAGGCCAGAGGCAAGGGGGTGGGGTATTGGGGGCGTGTCACGGGAGGGGACAGGATATGTCCAAGGTGATGGTATTCTCCAGATGGCCACTCGGTAGCACCCTAAAATCTTCGCCTCGCTTCCTCCTCATGTGATGGGTCTGTGGGGTGGTCCATGTGGGCACAGGAGAGAAAATAAGGCTGCTCCATTATTCTAGTGTGTCCCACTGTGGAACACGAACTGCTACGCCTGCTGGTTGTTAAAAGCACAGAACTGCAGGGCACTGGGCATGGTTGGACAATATTTAATTTCACCCGGACAGAGAAATTCTGATCACACAAATAGAAGTGTGTGTCCATAGGATATAAAGAATAGCGCCATATGCAAAATAGACATAGAATAGCTTTCATGCTCACATTCAAAGCAGCCTCGTCTTCAGAGTGGGTAGGACGCCTTGCACACGGCCGACCCAGGTTCGATTCCCAGCATCCCATATGGTCCCCTGAGCACTGCCAGGAGTGATTCCTGAGTGCATGAGCCAGGAGTAACCCCTGTGCATTGCCGGGTGTGACCCAAAAAGCAAACAAACAAACAAATAAAGCAGCCTCGTCCTTCAGTACAATGGGGCACAGAGAGTATGGGAAGTAGCAGGAAGGAAGTCTGTGGGGCCTCAGAAAAAGCAAGAAGTCGTCATTCAGGCTCAGTTTGGGGCTGCAAAATGACCTGACAGGATTCTGAAAACTAAACATCAGTGGTCCAAGGTCCTGTCTTCAGTCCATGCCAGTATGTGAAGGGTAGCTATCAGAGGTGAGTCTGGGCCTGGAAGAGTTACACAGTAACAAAACAGGAGACTAACACCCAAGAGTGACTGATATTAGTACCAGAAATTTTGCTCCATGGCTTGGAGGCCAGCCACATGTGCTAGGGGAAAAGGCAGCTCAGATAGAGAAGGGAGCACCAAATAAAGGGTGTTGGGAGGATCCTCCCAGGATGGGAGAAGCATGCTGAAAGTAGACTATAGACCAAACATGACTGCCACTCGATGCCTCTTTTGCAAACCACAACACCCAAAAGGAGAGAGAGAACAAAAGGGAATGCCCTGCCACAGAGGCACAGTGGGATGGGGGGGATGGAGGTGGGAAGGATACTGGGACCCGTGGTGGTGGAAAATGGGCACTGGGTAGAGGGGTGGGTACTCGATCGTTGTATAACTGAAACCCAAGCACAAAAATTTGTAAGTCTACAACTGTACCTCATGGTGTTTCACTAATACAAATTAAAAAAGAAAAAAAAAAGAAAGCCCCTTCTTTGCATGTCAGAAGTTCAAGTCTTGAGTTCCACATGCGCCAAGCAAGGTTCTGGCAGCTCTGCTGCCTAAACTCTGTGTCTGGGCACACCACAGTCAGGTAAGAACCAGGTAAGCCAGTCAGCACCCCAAATGGGGGCACAGCCCTCAGCGAGCCCTGCCACAAAACTGCGCACATGTGTTACCGCCTGGAAGTGCCAGCACATAGGAGCATGTGTGAGCACCATCGCGTCCTGCGGGATGCTGGCACGAGACTAAGGGTGGCGGACAGGCAGCAGGCACATGCCACAGGCACAGCCCAGTGCATGACCCAGGCAAGCACAACTGAAAATGAGCAGTATAGCCAGACGTGTGGGACACCCCCCCCCCCCCCCCGGCATTGTGAAGTCAGCAACAGAAAGAATGAAGGGGAGTGGGGAAGGAGGGGAGACCAAGAGAGAGGGAGAGAGAGAGAATCTAAAAAGAGAAGGCTTTCTCATCTTGAAATATTCATGGTTTGGGCCATGCAACTTCCCACTGTAGGTAGTCCCAGAGACACCCACTTAAAAGAAGTCCTTAAATGACATTCTACTCAAGTTGTGCCAAGCATTTCAAAAATATATATGCCAAGGCCTCTCATCCAGTGTCTGCCTTAGCAAGTGCTGTCAGGAAAATCCCTGGACACCAGCCCCGCCCCCCTCCCTTACTCCAAACAGTCACCTGCCAGCGCCACCATGTGGCCTATTCACTCATTCCTGACCCATAGGTTGGGGCTCAGTCCCAGAGTCCCCCACTCCCTGCCCTCATATGCCAATCATATGTTCAGGTTGTCACCAGCTCTAGATTGAAGATTCTAACAACCTCCTCCTTGGATTGGATGGATTCCTGAGAATTATTCACAGAGCTGGGAGAGGGGATGGGGGGGGGGAGCATTTTCATGTCTGGATGGGGCGGTTATCACCAAGACAAACACAGGCACGGCTGCGTCAAGTTGGCCAGGTGTGCAGTTTCCACGCCCTCTCCTGGTGAGCCATTCCCCCTCAAACTTCCAGATCTGCACAAGCAAGCAGTTACCTGGACCCTGTCCTGGGTCCCCCATCAGGGCTTCATCACACAGGCATGACTGCTAGTATCTGAACTCAATCTCCTGCTCCTACTCACTCCCCAGCACTGTGTGTTACTTGAATTTTTTCACCCATTAATCTCATGGTGGTTTCCCCTGGCAACCAGTCCACTCTAGATGACCTAGGGGCTTCTCAATTTAACTCATTAATGCCTTTATGCTTCCCAAAGGGATTTTAGGAGTGCTGTGCCAGGAACAGGGACAAAGATGCACACAAATGTATATTAAATGTACATTTAGTGGAGTTCATGCACAAATCAATCAGCCTAATCAGTGACTGAATAAATAGCAGTACTCCTACATAAAAAATGTACATTTAATATATAATAAAATATAATATATAAAATATAAATAATATAATATATACATATAAAATATAAATAAGATATAATATAATAATGGAGCGATAGCACAGTGGCTAAGGCATTTGCCTTTCACACAGCTGACCTGGCTGACCCAGGTTCGATTCCTCCGCCCCCAGCAAGCTACCAAGAGTATCTGAGTATCTCGCCCGCACGGCAAAGTCTGGCAAGGTATCTGTAAGGTAAAAGGTAAAGGCCCTCCCGTTGTTCGTCGATTTGCTCGAGCGGGCCCAGTAACGTCTCCATTGGAGACTTTGTTGTTACTGTGTTTCGCATATCGAATACGTCACGGGGGGCTTGCCAGGCTCTGCTGTGCGGGCGAGATACTCCCGGTAGCTTGCCGGGCTCTCGGAGAGAGGCGGAGGAATCGAACTCGGGTCAGCCTTGTTGGCTGCGTGCAAGGCAAACGCCCTACCGCTGTGCTATGTACCTGTGATGTATTCAATATGCCAAAAACAGTAACTACAAGTCTCACAATTTGTTGCGAGATGTTACTGTGCCTGCTTGAGCAAATCAATATATATAGAGAGAGGGAGGATGCCAGGGATGGAACCCAAAGCCTCATGGGTAAGCATACGACCTCTGAGCCATACCCTCGGCCCCAGCCCCTATTTCTCAGCACAAATTAGCTTCACAATTCCTTTCATCCTCTCTGTCCTGGCCTCCTCCAGCTTCTGTGCCCTTGTTTCAGATGTCTTGTCCATCTGCCTTTGTTAGGGTTATGTGTCAAAATGCATACTTGAAATCTTTAGATCACTGTCACTGTCCTCCCGCTGTTCATCGATTTGCTCGAGCGGGCCCAGTAACATCTCCATTGTGACACTTGTTACTGTGTTTGGCATATCGAATATGTCACGGGTAGCTTGCCAGGCTTTGCCATGGGGGCAAGATACTCTCAGTAGCTTGCCAGACTCTCAGAGAGGGGCGGAGGAATCGAACCTGGGTCGGCCGGGTTGGCTGAGTGCAAGGCAAACGCCCTACCCACTGTGCTAGTGATCTCACCTAGGTGCATTGATTAATTCTATTTCTTCTCCACAGATGAGATAAATCCTGATCAAATTCAGTAGGTTTAGGTAAGACCCATGTTCTCAATTCCTAATAAGTTTCCAAGTGACAATTATACTACTCCTCACCAGGCATAACAAATGTATATTCAGAATCTCACGTACCTTCCTCCTGTTGGCAAGGTCAGGGTTCTCAGAACTTCGTAAAAAATGAACTCTTTCAAAATGAAGCTATTGCTAAAGCTTATGCAAAAATTGGCCAGTTTCAGGGTCTCTTTCCATTTTCCAATCTGTGTATATCACTTCACCTTCCTCTGTTCCCACAAAGAATTTCTTTGTGGGAAATCTTTAGATATGCAGCAAAAAAGATATATGTGTTGTAGGCATAACAGCCCAGAGCAAAAGAAATATACAAGTAACACCTAAGAAAACTTGTGAGGCCACATAATATTAGACAAAGAGGCCTTCAGGCCAGAACTACTGTGCGTAATAATTAAAGAGACAATTCATCAAGAAGACCGAACCATCCGATACACGCCCAGTTCACCATATGGGCTGAAACCCCAGAAAAGGCTTTTTCTCATGGCTTGGAGGGATGATGATGCCCTCTGAGGTCGGCTTCTCCCTCCCTGCCTTCTTCCCTCTGTCTGTGGCTGTATCTAGAACACTTACCTAATGATTGCAGAATACATGGGTGGTTTTTTTTCAATGACACATGGAACTTTCCCCTAAATAGACTGTATCTAGACCACAGAATAAATTAATAAGCATAAGGACTTGCCATATTATAAGCATATTCCTGGAAAACAATATAATTAAATTACAATAACAGACCAAAATCTGGAAAAGCCAAAAATGTATAGAATGCAGCAACACATTTCAGTAAGTCATGAGTCAAAGAAGCAATAATGAGGGAGAATTTGAGTTAGCTTAAACTGAGAAACAAGGAGAGTGAAAGAGACAAGTGTCAGAGACGCAGTGCAGGGGTTAAGGTTGCCTTGCCAACAGTTTCCCAGCATTACATAGTCCTGGATACAACTAAGGAGGTCCTGAACACTGCGATCACTCTGGAGTCCCCCCACCTCAAAACAGAAGTGTAAAAAAAATCACTTAAAGCTGTTTGAGAAAGATGTGCCCCTTTAAATGTTTATATTACTGGGGGAAAGATTCTCTGAATCAATTATGCAATTTTCTTTTGTTTTCGAACCACACCCGTGGTATTGGGGTTCCCTCTCAATGGTGCTTGAGGCTATCCTATGATATTCCCTGCAAGCAAAGCATATGCTCTGGTGATTTCTCCAGACCCCCAAAACTGGTTTCTTTAAAAAGATTAATGAGAGCCTGGAGCAATAGCACAGTGGATAGGGCGTTTGCCTTGCACATGGCTGACCCGGGTTCAATTCCCAGCATCCCATATGGTCCCCCGAGCACCGCCAGGGGTAATTCCTGAGTACAAAGCCAGGAGTAACCCCTGAGCATCGCCGGGTGTGACCCACAAAGCCAAAAAAAAAAGATTAATGAGGGGCGGCAGCAATAGTACAGCAGACAGGGTTTTTGCCTTGCACATGGTCCATCCAGGTTTGATCCTGTGCATCCCATATGGTTCCTGGAACCCACCAAAAGTGATCCCTGAGCACAGAGCCAGGAGTAACCCCTGAGCATCCATGGGTATGACTAGGGAAAAAAATGTTAATGAAACTAATCAAACCAGCAAGACTTAGCAAGGAAGAGAAAGAAAATAAAGGGAGATTAAGGGGACATGTTACACTGTGGTTCTTTTGTCTGATGTCACAGGTTTTTAATGTGCCTGAATATTGATCAAAACAAAACTTTAAAGTGGGGGACATAGGCAGCCGAGCACTTCTGAATGTCTCGAACTTTGGTTGAGAGAGAGAGAGAGAGAGAGAGAGAGAGAGAGAGAGAGAGAGTCTTTTTCTGCTGAAACGAGGGTGGGAGAGGAGAGAGTAGGAAGGAATCAAAGTCGGGGCTGAAGGAAGGGGAGGTGATGGATGCCCTTGACTGAGCAGCCCCCACGTGCCTTTCTAGCTGGCAGAGGCAGGGAGTTTCAGCAGTTTTCTGGGCCATGTCAGCTTTCCATGCCAATCTGTACTCTCTCCTGGTTGTCTCTCGTACTCTACACCGAAACTCCTTCCACAGCTCGAAAGTAGACAGCATGGGAAGCTAATTCTTTTCTATAACATGATGGAAGAAGAGGGTTAAGTTTTACAGGAGAAGATGGACATTTCAATTGACACGTGGTGGATGAAAGCAGGTCTCAGACTGCGTTTGAATCAGAAATGAGGCTGTTCCTCTTTAGCCTAAAATCCAACAGCTGCTCAGAAACAAGCAGATTGAAACACTTCCTCCTGACTCAACAATTCTGAGAACACACACACACACACACACACACACACACACACACACACACACACCACTTAGAAGAACAAAGAACATGGCACAAAGGAAAATAATTCATTTGTTACTTCAGTGCAGTTGAATGTTTCATAGCATATGACTTCCTGCAACTCCCACTTCCCTGAGTTTAGGTAAATCTTCTTTGCCCTGGAAACACTAAGCAATGAAAGACTACAGACTGGTTACATTTTTAAAGCCAAAGGTATCATTTTCCTATAGATTTTAATAAGGTGAGTTCACGTGAATGGAAGGATGGGGTTATGAGCCCCTGAGACAACTCAAAGAAGCCCTAGTGGTGCTCAAGGGATCCTGGATTGAAACTAGGTCATCTGTGTGCAGGGCAAGCTCTCTGCCCACTGTACTATGTCTTTGCCCCCATCACTGCTCATTTTTATGATTCTAATCCTGTCTCAGTCGTGGAAGTCAGCTCCTGGGGGTAGACCATTGTCTGTACTGTTGATGAGGGGCTCATGGCCAGTGCAGGAGCTAGGTCCCGGGGGAGTGCTGGCACTGTGCTCAGGTGGCTCATTCCTATTTCACTTTTTCAGGGGCCACCTACACACTTGCTCCTCAGTGATGCACAGTGATCAGCTCCCCCATACTCCCAGCAGCCAGGTGCAGTGGACGTTTAAGTCCAGTCCTGACCACATTGAGAGGACATGCAGTTTCCTCCTCCATGGGGCCTGCTAAGACACCAGGGCTGAAAAAGGGCAGCCACCAGGCGCCTCAGGGACGCCAAGCCGGAAGTGAGCAGGAAATGATTAGAGGCCACCACCCAGTCCCACGACAGGGCTATGTCCGTCCCCACCGCCTCTCTCTGTCCTCACAGGGCTCAGCACCCTTTCAGTCCAGGACTGACCCCTGAAGTCATGTGAGACTTCTCCTGGAGGGGATGATGTGAGGGGAAGCAGAGGCATGGTTGAGAAAAGGGGCACACCTCTTCTCTGTGTTACCTGGACTCATTTAGGAAAGTCTTTTCCCAGAAGCGCTTCTTGCAGGACAGAAGCTCCTAAATGACTCTTGCTCTCAGATGCTCTTGCAACTCGGACAGAAACAGAGGTTGCATAACAGTCTGAGGGCATCTCTGGACCCCAGTCCAGATCCGGATCTAGAAGTCTGTCTGCCGGGCCCCAACATGGGCTGGCCAGGACTGCCGGTTCCTGGTTTCCCGCCCACTGACACGTGGCTGACACAGCCGGGCCCCAAGTCTGGCCCGGACCTTGTAAAACTTTCTCTGAAAGGGCAAGGCACTATTTTAGTCACCGTTTCGCAGGGAGAAAAAGTCCTGTTTGTCCTTATGATTCATTTTGGTGGTTTTTGGACGATGCTTTATTGATTCGCAACAGCTCACTCGACATCTGGTACCAATTAAGCGGGGCTTTCTCTTGGTGATGGTAAAATGGGAGCTTGTCAAGCTGACTGACACGAGAGAGGCCTGGTCGGGGAGGACAGAGCTTGAGCAGCATCCCCGGCTTGAGTCAGTCCAGTTGGATGAGGCACAGTCTCAGCTGACTTAGCACGAAGCCACTTGCGCTCCGCCTGCCCATGACGTAATGTCTGTTTCTCACTTTCGGCCGTGACTCCATGCGGGTCACATGGCTGCTCAGAATGTGTGGTTTCTGCCGGGAGCCATTTTCCCAGTCAGACTCAGGGCAGCACAGGCGGGAAGCAGCGCGGGCGTAGTTGCGTCACATTTCAGGGAAGTGTCCACAGAACCCCAGTGGCCACTGTGTGGTTATTACTGGGGGGTCATTTTGCCACCTCCAGAGGCATTCAGCAGTGTCTGGAGACAGTGCCAGCTGTGAAAATGGCACTGCCACGTGCTCCTGGCACCTAGAGGGCGGAGGCCAGGGCATCAGTTCTGTTTCCTACGGAATTGGGACAGTGTCTGCAACAAACAGTGTCTTAAGGCCCTCACCCCCCGACCCGTGTCACCAGTGCTGAGAAACTGCTCTCATCTCTAATGAAAGGACTCCAGATCAGGCATAAGCTAAACAGATCTTTCATTTGTCTGGTTTGGGTTTAGAGGCCACGCCTGGTGGTTGTCAGAGGCTGTTCCTGGCTCTATGCTCAGAATGACCTCTGGCAGTGCTCAGGGAGCCTATATGTGGTGCCAGGGATCAAACCTAGGCACAGCCATTTTGACCACATGTAAGATTAGTGCCTTCCCTCCTGTTCTCTCTCTCTCTCTCTCTGACCTCAAACAGATATTTTAAAAATTATGTCACTTTTTTTTTAGGATTTTGGATAAAAAAAGCATGTCTGGCTCTCTCTGCCTTTGGAGAAGCCCACGTTCTCTCTTGAGCATGTTACTCTTTCTCTCCCTCCCTCCCCTTCCTCAAAATTTCTAAATAAAAACCTGTTTTTACTTCAATAACAATTTTAAAAAGTGTGTCTGTCTTGTCTGTAAACACCCACTCCTGCCATCTTCTTTCCTGCCATCTCAACTTCAAGCCCTCTTCGCCACTCACTTTGCCAGGGCAGCACCAAAGCCTACTCCTCTCCTCAGCCTGGTCCCCTCAGAGTCTTGCCATCAGGGACACAGATCCTGGGGAGCAGGAATCTCACCTTCTAAAACCAGCAAATGACAGAATTCCTAGCAGAAATTCCAGAGGTGACCAGGGAGAAAACACTCATCCCTCCATCTTGCCCCTGACCCGATCGACCCCTACCCCACCACTAGCATCTCAGCCCTATCCAGAGGGAATCAAACTGGCTCTTCCCTGTGGGTCCAGACTGCATCTCTTGCCCCTGAATGGATGTCTGGGGGAAGCAAGAGGTAAGCATTAATTTTTGGTTTTAGTCGAACCATAGTTGGGGAGACAATTCGAAACTTGGAGTTATGTTCCATGTTCCCTGACAGGGATGGGACTTATGGCCACATCATGGTAGACGAAAGAGAAAAGGAAGGACAGTTCTCACTCTGGTCTGCTGCAAAAGTCAGGGTTAGAATTCCATCACAGTTCAGTGGGTGAACCATTATGCAAATTAGATGAGAAATCAGTCAAGTTCTGATTGGTGTCACAACATGCCAATCAGGCAAGAAGTTAGTTGACCCCAGCTTGGCAGAGTTTTGTGCCTGGGCATGCTTTGTCTTCGCATCATTGGTTCCAGTCTCTTCTATGGTTCAAAAGTGATAAACAAAGTTAGCTCATTTCAAACTACGCGATAACTCTCTTGAGCAGATGAGGAGGAAAGTTGTGACTGTGAGGGTGTGGGATCAGTTGCTGTACCACAGTCTACCTTCCCTGTCCCAATCCACTGGCTGCAGCTATGGTGAACCATGAGCACTGCCAATGTAGCTATGGTTAAACCATGAGCTAGGTATGACCCCCCACAATGGAAAATAAATATTAAAGAAATTAAGGGGGTTGGAGAGATAATACAGGGGTTAAGATAAATGCCTTGCTGGAGGCTGACCCTGATTCCTGGTACCCCATGGTGCCCTGAGCACTGCCTAGAGTGACTCCTGAGCAGAGCTGGGAGTAGTCTCAGAAAACACCGCAGGTGGCACCAAAGCCCCAAGTAAATAAAATAAGCAAAATATCGATTCAGAGTTGCTCTGCTTGGGTTAGAAGAGCAGAGCCTGGCCCTAGACCATTCCTATGAATCTCTCAGCACAGATGGAAACAAAGTTTGGCTGCAAGCAGTGCCAGGAAATGGGCGATCAGTCTCCCTCCGATTCAGGAGGGACACTTGCAGCGTCCCATTTTCCCTAGTGATGCAGATGTCTCCTCTGTGGGCTTACTCAGACTCCAGAACCTAGAAGTATGCCCCCTCACCCCAGACTGTCCTCCTGCACCCTAGATTTGAGAGGCTGATTTCTTGCCGGAGTGCCTCCCAGGTCCTTCACTGGGACACAGGGGAAGGGGCTGATGAAACCACATGGACAAGCTGGTCTCGAGCAGGCATATTCAGATGCAATTCTGGCCATTTTAATCAAAGAAACTGTGCATTTTGGTAGGCCCTCCCTGGGCCAAGTTTTGAACAGATTTTCAGCAATGTCAATGTGAGCTCTATAATTATCGTATCTTTAAATTCAGAAAACGCTTGCAAAGATGCCAAGGCAACATCCTGCCTTTAGAAAAACCTTTCAGTCCAAATAATGAGAAACAGGGGCACATTTTCACTATCTTATTTCACAGTCGCATGTGAAATATATATCTTCTCTTTTTTTTTTTGATGTTAGGAATTTGTACATATTTATAAAATCGGAGCAGTCCATGAGGGATCAACTGTACTCATTTCCAGGAAAATCTCTTTCTGTAGAGTTGGGGCTCAGGTGCCAGTATCAAGGTGTGCTCCCAGGGTCTGCCTTTACCTAGGAGTTCTCACATGCACAGCTGTCCCCCAGTGTGTGCATGTCACACATACTCACACACTCACACTCGTATACATACACACACACTCACACACATTCACACACACTCTAACACACACAGAGATCAGTGGGGATGGCAGCACTAGGGATTTGGAATTGGGACGCCTAGACTAAGGGTCAGTGAGTAGGCCCCCACATGTTCAGGGTCATGAAAAGATGGGGTGTCTCAGCAGAGATGAGAAAAGCCAGTCTGTAGAGAGGGAGGAAGGATAAAGCAGGCCGTGGGGAAGCAGATCTGGGAGAGCTTTGTACTGGGCAAGGCAGAGCCTTCAGAGGGGTATTGGGGAGGCCAAGCAATGGGGAGATTTGAGGACAGAGACATGGGGAGTCAGTGAGAGGAAGCTCCACTGAAATGCAGAGGAACCGAGAGTTGGGCTCCAATACACTGTTGGCCGCCTGCCCTAACACAGCAATCAATGAGGCTTCTTTTTTGTGGGGGAGGGCAACACGAGGTGATGCTTGGGGGTTCCTGAAGTGGTGGGGGTCAAATAAAAAGCCCCTACATGCAACGTGCTCCCATGCTTCTCTCTGACCTCTCACAGTTTCTATTTTGTGTTTTGGGCTACGCCCAGCAGTGCTCAGGGGTTTCTCCTGGCTCTGCACTGAGCAATCACTCCTGGCAGTGCTTGGGAAGATGCCAGAGATCAAACTCGGATTGGCCATGTGGAAAGCAAACACCCTCCCTTCTGACCTGTCCCTCCGGCCCTTCAAGGTGTCCTCTTAACCAGGAGGAAGGGACTCTGTCTCTGGGGAGTAACCAGACCTGTGTTTGTGGCAAAGGGAGTTTTGTGTCTGTCTTGGTAACTGGTTTTAATCCTTGCGTGGCGCAGCCAGTCTGACAGAGCTCGCTGAGTGGGTCTTTGTTCAGACAATGGTGTGTTATTTTTTTTTTTTGTCTCCAGTCAGTGCTGTTGTAGGAGTGACACGTAAGAGCCTGGGTTTTATTTTTGTCCCTAAGGTACAAAAAGTACTGCTTACTTTCTTACTGTGCTCAGGTTGGGCGACGTGTCCAAGGTGATTGTTCTGGAACATTCAGAGAAACTCAGAACAACTGACTCATGCAGAGACCCGCATTAGTCATCTCTGGAGCACAAAGACCCCACCACAGTGGGTTTCCAGACCATTCTATCCACCTGCTGGGAGACAAGACCAGGGTCATGCAAACGTTTGCAGGTGGCCCTGGGAGAGGAGCAGAAGACAGGAGAGTTGTGTGTGTGTGTGTGTGTGTGTGTGTGTGTGTGTGTGTGTGTGTGGTGGGGGGCAGCTCTCCTGTGGGGGTGCTGTGATACTGCCTGGACCAAGGTAGGAGGATTCCCACTGTGCTGCCCTGGGAGGTAGAGGCTCAAGGAGGAGGTTGACAGTAGGGGCTTGGCACTGTTCATTTTCCTCGAAGGACCAAGACTGCCCCAGGCTCAAGAGTTGGGGACGTGGGGAGGGACAACAGCTGTCCTCCCATATCATTAGGCTACTGGATATTGTCACTGTCATTAATTCTCCCTGGCTTCATGGTCCTGTCACATTATGCTTAGGGGGGCCAGGGGTGTTGAGGGGTGCCCAAACCAAACCCACCTAGCTTCTAGTGTCCACAGGGTCTTAGCAGACTGTCTCTCCAGATACCACCCGAGGCCAAGGTACCTGCAGTGTTCAGGGGAGCTTGGCTTGGAAGCCTGCGGCTGCCTGTGTCATTCCTCCACCTGTTTATCACCTGACCACCCTGACTGGGACTTCAGGCTGGAGGGAAGAGCTGGCAAGCTGGAAGGAGACTCCAAATTGTCAACAGAAGCAGGTAGTTCCCCCTCCTTTTCCAGGGTCCTTTTGCCTGCACTGGAGTTCCCTGAGATGCTGGGTTCTGGCCTCCCACCAGCGTCCTCCAGCCTCAGGAGGCCCAGGTGGCACTGTTCCCCAGGGATTCTGTGCTCAGGCAGTGGTTGATCTGGAATAGCACTAGGACCATGGATTTGGCGGGGGGGGGGGGGGGGGGGGCAACACACTTCTAGCACGTGCTCAGGGGACTGTAAAATGCCAGGAACCAAACTCCCGGGGTCCTGCGCATGTCCTTTATCTTAGCTTTTTCCTGCTTGAAAGGTGACAGAAGTCTTCATTTGGCATCAAATTAAGGAATTTCTGGGGTCTGGAGGCATAGCACAGTGGGTAGGGCATTTGCCTTGCACTCGGCCAACTTGGGTTCGATTCCCAGCATGCCATAAGGTCCCCTAAAGCACTGCCAGGAGTAAGTCCTGAATGCAGAGCTAGGAGTAACCCCTGTGCATTGCTGGGTATGACCCAAAAAAGAAAAAAAAAAGGCTGGGTTTCTCATTTTAATTGGTACAAGATGACCGTTGAGTTCTAGGTTTAATTGGTACAAGATGACCGTTCAGTTCTTGTCTTGTTGACAATTTGGGGTCTCCTTCCAGCTTGCCAGCTCTTCCTTCCAGCTTGAGGTCCCAGTCAGGGTGGTCAGGTGATAAACAGGTGGAGGAATGACACAGGCAGCCGCAGGCTTCCAAGCCAAGCTCCCCTGAACACTGCAGGTACCTTGGCCTCGGGTGGTATCTGGAGAGACAGTCTGCTAAGACCCTGTGGACACTAGAAGTTGTTACGTAACAACTACCAAGTACTTACTTGTGCTATTTAGGGGTCTGAGGAGAAGAGAGAGGGGGGTGGTGGGAGAAGAGAGGAGAGAGGAAAGAGGGGAGAGGGAGAGAGAAAAAGAAAGAGGGGGGTTGGCTGTTGATTCTGTCCCACTTGATTCAGAAACTTTAGGGATGTTCCCCCACATTCTATCGCACTTTATCAAAACACAGCATTTCCCCGAGCTTTCTTTCCACCTCTCTATTAATTCCCCCACTCGCCACAAAGATTTCTGGTCTACTCAATAGTCCAATCTCCAGTAACCCTATTCACAGCAGCTTTCAGAAACCCTCAGGATCTCTCTAATCCCCCTGACACTTGGTTTTAGATGTTTTCTAAAATCTTCTCACATTTTTTGTGAGAGATATATTTCAGGGAGTAAGATTATTAATATGATTTCATTCATTTTACTTCTGTTCTCAGGGCTTTCTCCCTGAGATCAGTTGTATTTTTTTCCTTCTGTGTTCAGACTTCATTGCAATTCACATGTAAACCCAGTAAGAACAAAAGGATTTTAAAAGAAAACTAAAGCTTGGAGTGTCAGTATATAAAAAAGGAGGAGTGGGAAGAGGAGGGGTGTGATTGTGTGTGTGTGTGGGGGGGGAGGGTGTGTCTGTGTGTCAGTGGCACCAAAGGTGCTGTAGCCACAGCAGCACTCAGAGTTCATGGCCAGCAGGGATCAGAGATGCACAAGGGCTCAGTGGCTTCCCCAATGGTACGAGATCCCTGTGTCTCTTCCACCAACAGCACTGTCGTGAGCAGCATGACTAATGCCTAAAGATGTTATTTTCATACTAGGCCCATAAGGCAGACCACTCATTTCATCTGGGGCTCAATCACAGACACGACCATCTGTTCCCACTTTGACAGGGAGACCTTGGATAGGTATGTTGTGTGGGGTGCAAATCTGTGGGAGCATTAAGGGTTTTTCCTGAGCATCTCTGACCCCGTGGGATGAAGTCTTATCTAGAAAGTCTGGAATCAACCCTCACTGACATGTCAGCCATAGTGTCTCCTAATACCCACGGCCAGGCTCCCCTAAGGGTCTGTGACACTGAAAGATGAGCCTCCTCTGCAGGATCTGAAAGTGGAACAAGTCACAGGTCATGGAGACTGAGACATAGCTTTACTGTTCCATTGGCATCACTGCAGAAACCTGCTGGTTACCCAGTTAGCCCCACCATGTAGGGAAAGGACCCCGTGACCACAGTTCAATAACATCCGCCCAGCGCCCATGATATGCCAGGCACTGTTCTGGGCACCAAAGCCAGAGATGAAGGGGGCTGGGCTCTAGGGCTGAGTAAGCAGTACATAACGACACAAGGTGGGCAGCAAGAGAAAAGCAGAGAAAGCCCTGGAGCTCTGGAACACAGTCACGGGCTCCTCCTGCAAGCAAATTCTTTTCTTTCAGGGCAGGGGTCTTTTGGTGGTTGTAAGCTGGGGTTAGGAAGAAAGGGTCAGGCTACAGAGTGTTGGCTGTCAACCCATGCTGGATTCCCCAAACCACGGCGTGCTCTTCCATGCCCTGAGAGTTCCCTTCTGGAAATTTCCCTGTGATGCCCATTCCCTGCTGAGAGCCACTTGCCCAGACTCTTGGTAGACAAGAGAAAGCATGAAAGCCAAGTCAGCAGTGAGAGGAGGTGTCAGCGCTGGCTCCCTGGCTCTGGCGGCTTGCTCTGCTGATCCTCCCCCTGTGGGGAAGCTGCCACCACGCTGTGGAAATTCCTGAAAATCAGGCACAGAGTTTCTCCCTGCTGTGGCATTAATCTAAAAAAACATTCAACAGAGGGGCAGGGGTGAGAACTCAAAAGGGGTGGAGCACGTGTCTGGCATGTGTGAGGCTCAAGTTCAATCCTGGGCATGACATGACTCCCCAAGCACCGCTGGAGACGGCTCCATGAAAAACGCTAAACAGGAAAAAGTCAAAACAATACAAAAGCCATCAAAAGTGAACTCGCCTTTCTCTTTCCACTTGGATGATTACACCATCTCGTTTTTCTCTAACACAGTTCCATGAGGTGCTTGTTCCCAGGTATTTTCAAAGGAATTCTGTTGGCACGTCTCTGCACATCCCTGTGTTGGCAGGTCCTTCTGAGGGCTGACTGAGGTGCGGACCTGTTCTTAGAAACCGCTTTCCTTGGGCTGCCTGAGATGGGGCCATCTTGCTTCGCCGCTGTCATTCCTACAGCGCCAAACTGTTCCTGCTCAGCTGGTGGCCACTTGAATTGTTCCTGCTGCAAACAGCCTGTTCCTGTCCTCTGATGACTGATTGATTAGAATATAATGCTTTACTGGGGATGGAGAAACAGCACAGTGGATAGGGCATTTGCCTTTCATGTGGCCAAACCGGGTTCAAATCCCAGTACCTCAAATGGTCCCCCATGCACTGCTAGGAGTGATTTTTGAGTGCAGAGTCAGGAGTTACCCCTGAGTATTGCTAGTATGGCTCAAAAAGCAAACAAAAAGAGAGAAAAGGCTTTATCTTTGCTAGGAAGGACTCTTAGCCTTCTACGGTTAGCATTTTACTACATTTCCTGTCTCCGTATCTCTAATATGATCTCCAACCCTACTGAAGTTTAAAACTTTTATGAGGTCAAATCTATCCATACTTTTTCTTGTAGGGCTTTTTCAATTTTCTTTTTTGGCTTAGGTTTTCCTTACTCCAAGAACAGAAAAATTTTCATCACGTTTTCTGTTGGAACTTCAAAAATTGTTTGATTGCTTTGTTCTCCACAAAGGTTGCTACACCCCATCCACCACCCAACCATCAGCAGCGACCACAAACCCTATCCACTCTCTTCTCTGTCTCTGAGTGAAGTGAACTGTCCCTTGTCTCTGTCTCTCTGTTTTTGGGTCACACCCAGCAATGTTCAGGGGTTATTCCTGAGTGCAGAGCCAGGGAGACAATCTGGGGTTCTGGGTCGGCTGCATGCCAGGAAAACACCCTCCCTGTTGTATGATCACTCTAGCCTTTGGTAAAACACATTTTTAATTTTTAAATTGCAAAATGGAGAGGGGGGGTGATTTTTTTGCCACACCACTAGCAGTGCTCAGGGGTTATTTCTAACTCTGTACTCAAGAGAGATCGCTCGTGGTTGTTGGGGAGCCATACACAATGCTGGGGATCAAACTGGAGGTTGGTCACATACAAAGCAAACGTCTCAACCCCTATAGTATTTCTCAGATTCCCTAGCTCTCTTTTTGGAGAAGCTTGTGTTGAAATGGTTAGTTCTTATTCATATTTTTTTAACAGGCGCCACACCAGAGTGCCATGTGGTGGTGGAGGCAGAAGTCACAACATGCTGGGCAGTACTCTGTCACTTGCCTTTTCTCCCAGGGCTCCTGGAACGGGAAGTTGAAACAAGTATCCCTCTGATCTGATTCACTTTATATTATTATGCAGTCTTAGAGAAGACTTCTCTTATTCTTGTGGTCTCAGACTGTATTTTCTCCAAGCTTTCTGCTCTAGGATCATGTCATCTGCAAATAACCATCACCTGACCAGACTTTAGTAAGCTTGCACCATTGAACCAGATGGTCAGATGGATTTTTTTTTTTATTTATTTTTTTGAGCTGTACTCACTGGTGCTTAGAGCTTACTGCTGGGTCTGTGCACAGGGAACACTGGTTGTGATGCTTGGGAGGTCATATGTGGTACTGGGGATCAAGCCAGAAATAGGCTGCATGCTATCTTTCTGGCCCACATGTGGACTTAACATTTTTTTTTTTGGTTTGTTTTGTTTTGGGCCATACATATTGGTGTGCAGGGTCACTCCCAGCAGTGTTAGGCGATCATATGGTGCCAGGAATCCAACCTGGGCTTCTCACACGCAAAGCATGTATTCTAGCCCCTTGAGCTATCTCTTTTACCCTTTGAAACAGTCATTTTTACTTGAAAAAACAAACAATAACCCTCCACACTTGTCACCAGAGGCTGCTGGTCAGCAGGCATAATGGACTAGGTGTCCCTGAAGCACACCCCAGACTGCAGAGGTCTCTTCTCTGGATAGTTACCAGTCTCCTCAGGGAGACTGAGGTAATGGACAGCCAACTGGGGAAGGGCCCCTCTTGGGCTTTCCTGAATCTGGGCCTGCATATTGGAAATTCCTGACCCCACTCATCTTTCCTGACCCCACTCATCTTTCTCTCGGGTCCTACTCCCTCCTCTGGTCCTTTCATCAGTTCTGCTGCCCCCTCTATCATCTCCTGTTTCCACACCTGTCTCTGACATTCCACAGAACAGGGGCCTCATAAGATGGCCCTAAAAGAACTCGAAGGACTTTGAGAAAGACTAACTGCCATGTCAGCCTCATGGACCCGGGCTTGGGAGGATCCTTTGGTGAGTACCTTTCTTTACTGTCCTGCAGGTGGCCAGAACCTGGAGCTTTATGAGCACAGATGTTTGCACCCCTTATTTGTACCCTGAGCACAATCTCCATATCATTGGTTGTAGGAGAGTGGCTTCCGGGGACCTGTGTCAGGGTCAGGGGATGGTAAGGAGAGATTTTGTAGTGACTAGAGATGAATAATAGTGGCTGAGTGGGGTCTCCCTGCTTCCCTAAGCGAGGCCAGGGAGAGCCAAGCTGTGAGCTTGGAGCAGAAGGTGGCATGTTTCACCAACTCCTAAGCCTCTGTGCCATGTGCCTTGTGGAAATCCAGTCACCAGACCCAGCTGTCCCCAGCTGAGCCTGGATCACATCTTTGCAAACTGAGCTAAAGCAACTCTTGCTTAGGTACATAAGAAAGCTAGTAGGGTGACAACCAGTCCTCTCAGTGGCAGGACAAAGGCACAGGGCATGAGGGGCCTTTTATGAAGGAAATGGAACAGTTGCATTTCAATGATTACCCAACCCTGTGTGGCCATTGAGGCTGGGAGTCAAAATTAGATTGGCTAAGGGGAACAAGCCAGCATGGCAGAAAACTGAGTCTGCCTCTGGGAGATGAGGGCTGCGGCCTCAGGAAGCAGGTCTCTGGCCCACCAGGGCTTGCTGCAGGGAGACCAAGGTCTGGAAGGGATGAGGTGCGGAACAGTTATTTACGAGGCCAGGATGAGAGCATCTTAGGGTTCTTCTGAGACTCCTGGTCTGGGGGAGCTGAGCTGAGTGTCCCAAAGGCCAAGGCTTAGGAGGTGCAGGTGCCCTGGAACAGCAACAAAGGAGCCACTTAATAGAAAGGATGAAGGACTGGGGTGGAGCTAAGTAGAAGGGAGAGTGCTTCATGTGTATAAGGCTATGAGTTTGATCCCTTCTCCTGTCAGAAACACACAAAGAGACAGATAGCCAAGGAATTCTCAGCAGAGAGGCTGGTTAACTTTGTAGACGTACTTGCTAGTGCAGGACATACTTGTTAGGGCAGGCATATGCTGTGAGTTAGGACTCACCTCCCCCACTTTAAAATGAGGTAGTTGGCCTGTCTTGGCTCCACGCCTGGTTGCAGCCATAAGATTGGAACCCAGGTCTCTAGCTCCCAGGTGCTTGGCCCCAGGTAGTACTGTCACCAGCTTTGCTCCTATGCAAAGCAGCCATATGTCCCTCAAGTCCCTCTTAATTACCAACACCTTCCCTTCCATTCAAGTAGACTGGGTCACATGATGCATTTTTTTGCTTTCTGGGTCACACCCAGTGATGCACAGGGGTTACTCCTGGCTCTGTGCTCAGGAATTACCCCTGGTGGTGCTCTCAGGGGACCACATAGGATGCTGGGAATCGAACCCGGGTCGGCCGTGTGCAAAGTAAATGCCCTACCCACTGTGCTATTGCTCCACTCCCACATGATGCTTTTTAAGGAAACCAGGCTAGATGGAACTTAGATGATTAGCAAGAGGGTGCTGGGCAGAGTTTGAAAAACCCAACCTGCAGCTGCCCCTCAGTGCTCCAGAATTCAGGTTCCCCACGCTCCTTCCCCTGGGCAGGTCTGCCATGCTGTGCCCAAGACTCAGGGACTTTGCAGAAGCTCCCACCCTTTCCAGTTACTTTTCTGTATCAGCAGGACTTGGCCAGGAAGGCAGCTGCTGCCCTCCTGGTGCTCCAGGGGAGGACCGGGTTGAGCATTTTCCCAGCTCAGAGCTTTGGGACCTTCTAGTCCGCACTGAGAGGTAAATTCTGGGAGCAGAGATGGCAGTGTCCAGGAGAGGATGACATAGGGTCTCATGTGATAAGCAATTAGACACAGTTCTTGGTCAAAGCAAGTCACACAGAAGAGCTTCAGGGCAGGGGGTTGGAGGCAAACTGCAAATCTTTGCTAAATGAGAACACAAACCTCAGTGAAGACTTCACAGAATCCGTTACCTGACCCAGGTGTGAAAAAAGCTGGATTTTTTTTTTCCGAGTGAAAATGGGAGAAGGCACTGTCGTCGTCAAAGGAATGGATTGTGCATGCACATGCTCATGGACACATATGTACATGTAAATGTGCATGTGTATGCATGTGACTGTAAGCATATGCATTTGGATATGTACATGCATGCATGTGTGTGTACACACACACACACACACACACACACACACTCTTAGGTGTGTGTGCCTGCATGTGTGGATTAGGGTTGGGTCGCAGAGGACTCCTGAGTCAGAAGCTTGTATTTGATTTTATTGACCACACCCTCTCTGGTTCCTTTCCCCTGTCATTTTCTTTATTCCCAAATACTAATGTGTCATCGATCACGACTTCGTTTGCAGCAGGATATCCTATCGCAGGACCTAGGGTTTCAGGCCACTCTCACAGGGCACACACACATCCACAGCCTACCCACCCCATTCAGAGCTTTGGCCCTGTGGCTGTAACCAGCACAGCCCTTCTGGAATAGACTGCAGTGATAAGGTCAAGACAGAGACCAGGTGAAATCAAAATAAAGAGGGAAAGAAGGACGAGTGGGGCCACTCTCACAGACAGCAGCTTATAGGACCCTGGGCTGAACAATGGTGGGAAGGATGCCCTGAGACAGGATGCCAACAGTGCAACCCCCACAATGGAAAGAGGAGAACTCCCAAGTGGGCTGGGGGAGGAGCAGGGAAGCGGGTGAGCTCATTTCCTCATCCACATCACAGGCTGGCAGGAGATGCCATCGCCTGCTGAAATGGGATTTGAGCATGAATCCAGCCTCTGGCTGTTTCTCTTTCCTTTTAGAGAAATATTTTAGAAACCTAAGAAGCATGCTTATTTGCAGCCCTGCCATTTCCTTAGTTACATTTCGGCTTCCTATTGTTGTTAAATTTAAGCACTCCTTCCAAAAAGAGAACACACCACGTGAGCTCTTGTTGGTAAAAATTTCCACCCGTCCACCTGTCCTCTTCTTTGAATTATGCGTATTGAGTCCCAGTTTCTAGGGGTGCTAATTTTCTAGATCCCTTAAATATTTCTATTTTTTACTTTATTATATGATTTTTGTTTACTTTTGGCCACACACAATGGTGCTGACTTACTCCTGGCTCGGTGCTCATGGATCACTCCTGGCAGGACTCTGGGAACCATATAGAGTGCTGGGGATCAAACCCAGGTCGGTCACGTGCAAGGCAAGAGCTCTGCGTCCTATAATCTCTCTCCGGTTCAAAATAATTTCTTATAAGAAGCATATACTACTATTATAAAAGCTGAGCCTGTATTTCTTAAAAAGTCAAAATATACTTCTGAAAGAGAAACAAACCTACGATCCTATCACCAGAGCTCCATTTGGGCTCTCACTCTGCCCCCTCACTTCCCTCCCTCTTCTCTCTTCTCCCTGGGGTGCTTACCATGTCCCTTCCCAAGGGGAGGATTCCAGGGTGGGTGGGGTGGAGGGGCTATGGAGGTCGGGGGAGTGGCAGTGCCTGAGCATGAGGCTGCATGTCCTGAGCTCCGCTGCACTTCTGAACCGGGGATCAGGGCTGAGCACTAGGGGTAGCGGACTTTGGAGTCCAGTAACCTGGTGCACAGCCTGTACCCCATGTTGGCTTGGTGTCTGACAGCCACCCTAAGGGAGACATGAGACACGAACAGCTGAGTGGCCATGAGAGACTCAGCATGAAACTCAAGTCTGATACAGAGCCAAGCCTCCCCACACCCCCTCCCCACCCCCGCCAGGGTACACGTGCGGGTCAAGCAATACCCTGCTGCTCTGGTCGCCTGCTGCTCCCAGGACCTCAGCTCCATCTAGTGTCCACTTGGGGACACAGCCTACACCGCTGGTTTATGAATCTCCCTGAATACAATCAATGTAAAACGTTCATCCAGACTTGAGATTCGACGTTTCCCAGCCTGTGAACGGGCAGCACATCTCTGCAACAGATAACACTTCTAACAAGGGACACTTACTGAGTGTCTGCTCTGCGCAGGGCCAATCTTACGAGGACTGACAGAGTTCCTTTGCACAATGCTATGAAAAGAGGGTGTTTATTTTCTCATTTTAAATCACACTGAGGAGGGGCTTGAGCAATAGTATAGCAGGTTGGGCATTTGCCTTGCATGTAACCCATCCGTTTGATCCCAGGCATTCCATATGGGCACTGAGCATGGCCAGGAGTAATTTCTGAGTGCAGAGCCAGGAGTAACCCCTGAGCATCGCTGGGTGACCCCCCCCCCCCCCAAAAAAAGAAAAGGAACACTGAGGAATACAAAGACAAAAAACCTCAACACTCTGCTCATTTCTTCTTTCTTCTTTATTTTTTTTTTGGCTTTTTGGGTCATACACAGGGGTTACTCCTGGCTTTGCACTCAGGAATTACTCCTGGCAGTGCTCAGGGGACCATATGGGATGCTGGGAATCAAACCTGGGTTGGCCACGTGCAAGGCAAAAGCCCTATCCTCTGTACTATTGTTCCAGCCCAACACTCTGTTCATTTCTGAGGGTAGTTAGTGGCACCATCTGGGGCAGAAGGAGGCAGAGCCCGTGGGAGAGGGAGAGAGAGCTGGGCTGGGTGGGAGAGGCCTGCAAAGCCGAACAGAGACTGTGACCCGAGAGAGGGCTAATGGCTGTCTGCAGAGATGCAGAAGTGTGGCAGGTGGAAGTTCAAGAGTGATGAGGAAGCTTGCTGGTCAAAGACCAGGCAGAGACACAGAAGCCTGGGCTATCGGGCAAGAAAGGCGAGCATGGCCTGATACAGAGGCTCTCAGCTGTGAGGAAGGGACAAGTAGGTCAAAGAGGGGCCCGCACAGGAGAGGGAGGAGACCTGGGACTCTGCAGAGAGGGGCCCAAAGAAGCCTGGCCAGGCCAGGGGAGCTGGGAGGACTGCTAGGCAGGGGTGAAGAGATGGCGTGCGGCCCTGTGTGGTAGGACAAGATCTGTCAGTGGATAATGATGCCCTCTGCACCTGGCATCCAAGACTGCAGAGGAACCCCATGCACTCCATTTCTGAAACTCCCTCAGGAGTGGGTGAAGTTGGATGTGGTTCAAAGATCAGAGAGCTGAGTGCATGCTCAACTGCCAGGTGTGGTGAGAAGAAGGTTCCCCACACCTGATACCCCTGCCCAGTTCACCCACCAGACACTAAAGAGAAACACCAAATGCAGATACAACCTTATTGTGCTGCTTTTAATTATGAAAGATGTAAAATGATGCATTATAAAACTTGGAAGCGACTTTATACACATTCCAATCTTTAAATATGGTTTGACAGGGGCCAAGGGGCGAGGACACTGGCGGGAAATCTGATTAGTTGCTCTGATGGTTCCACCTGGCAGACCACCTGTGTGTGAACAGGGACTGGCAAGGCATGGGCCGGAACTGTCTTCTGGTGTGCGTGGAGAGGAATGGACGTGTCAGCTCAGGTCAGGTACAGTAGACTTAGGAGGAATGAACCTGGACAAAGGAGAACTGATGCTGGTATTGACGCCATTAAGGACATGTTCTCCCAGCTCTGCATGCAAACACGCATGGTGGTGTAGGGAGGGAGGATGCATGGAGGGCTCACACCCCCCTGGGCTCTTTAGCGGCTGTGAATGAGAGAAGAAGGACCAGTGAGATCTCATGATGGAACTACATGATGAAACAGGCTTTCGAAGTGCATGGCCAAGCTCTGAGCTCGCTCCAAGTTTGGAGAGATAGAGCTGGTGCATGGTGCCATCGTGGGAAAGCAGGAGGACAACAATGCCCGAAGCGTTTTCCCAGGAGACACACAACAGATCCAGGGGCTTCCATCAGTAAGTGTGGGTCCAGGGCACGAGACAGCTGGGCCCATGACAATGGTGGGCCTGGGAAAGGCACTATGCAGAGGGTTTTTTTCTGGGACTCCAAGTTTTCCAAACACCTCTGGGGACATCAGCACCATTCCCTGTCTGAAAGGCTGGATCAGATCAGGGCCTTTGACTTGGGGAATGCAGCAGAGAGCTGGCTTCATTCGGCATGCTGGGGTGCAGTGTACCATTAAAACAAAAGACACCCCTCTGAGATCTCAAGCGTCAAGGGCTCTGAAAACCAAATGGGCAGAATGTTTGGAAAGCAGAAGCAGCTGCCCTGTCCCCAGCCAGGGTTCAGGGAGGGGACTGGGGTTCACAGCAGGGATGGGGCAACAGAACACTGAGAAACAGGAAGACTTGACACGAGGGAGCTGGAGGGAGCTGAGCGTCTGCAGGGTCAGCTGTCAGAGCAGAGGCCCGAGAGTCAAGACAGTCAGAGAGGCTACAGCAGTCCTCTCGCGTAAGGCACAGTCTCGCTTCTCTGTGAGCAGTGGCTCTAGCCCCCTTTCTGCTGCTTCTGCAAGGGTGGCGGCTAGTTGGGCTGGGCCTCTGTATCCCACAGGTGCCCTTTATTGTTCTTGTATTCCACTATGCCTAGTACTGTTGTTCTAACTGTGTTAGAGGCAGTGGCTAGTGGCAGTGCTGGTGCCCTGGGGATGCTATTTATGCTAAGTAAGGCACTGAGGACTAATGAGGAGACTTCACTCACTGCAGACGACACTTTTACCCACAAGGAAGGACTTTCAAGCATTTCGAACAGAGCTGGATGTGACAGGAAAGGTTTCTCTGGAGGCGGAAGCCTGGCTGGCTCCCCTAGAGCTCTTCAGCTGCTATGGTTGCACTCACAGGAGTTTCCCCAGGCTCACTATAGAGTGCACCCCCAAGGAAGAGGAAATACCCCTGTGAATGTGGATTTGGTCACCTAGCATGATGGGCATTATAAAGTGCAGGCTCAGCATCAGCAAGGCACAAGGGCTAGAAAAGCAAAGGCTCTGAGATTTGGCAAGGGCTAGGGTCAGCTGAAGATCAGACTCTCCTTTCTTTCCTTCAAGCTGCTCGCACGAGGGCCCAGTGTGAGTAAGGCCTAGTCTCTGCTCTCAAGGAGCAACCAGTCAAGCAGGGAAATGTCACATTCCCAGTCCACAGTGCACCTCCCTTTGCTGTGGCACTGTGGCTGGCTGGCCTGACCTGGCCCAGCAGCCATTCCTTGCGCTGATGCTGCAGCCCCTTTTCCCTTCTGCCTCAGCCTCCGGGGAGCAGTGCTGCGCTTTTCAGGCTCCTCCATTCCTGGGGAACACATCCCAGTGACAGCACAAGACAGCCTTCCTTTTCTGCTGATCCCAGGAAAAGGGTCATTGAAGCAACAGGAGAGGGTCCAGAGCAGAGAAAACATAGTAGCAGTATGTTTGCAGAAGTCAAGACTGGCAGAAATTCTTCATTTCAGGATTAAGGCATCTGAGAGCACCATGGCTCTACTCTGCCCTGGAGCTTCCCTGCCAGAGGCTGGCAGAACAGTCCCACGGATGGATCAGAGAAGGCGTTGAGGTGCTGGGGTACCGTTATTGCTGCCGAGTCAGCTCCCAAGGTCTCTGACCCTCACCGCAGCCATTCCAAGTCCCTTTTTCAGCATGGACTGAGAACTGGGATTCTGAGCACTATTTACAAGGCGATCTATGGAGAACCCTAGGACCTGGGAGGTTCTGCTTTTACACACCAACAAGCTAGATGGCCAAGAAAAAGATGTAACAGTCAGGACCAGTCCAATGAAAGCTCCAAAGCAGCCTTTTTGCAGCAAGTCTGTGCCTTGGGCCTGAGAGGCAGTGCAAAGCTCTGTGGTCTAGAATAAGCCACAGTGTAGGAGACAGGAGCTCATGGGGAAGCTAGGAGCCATGAATGGGTTCCTTCCAGGTCAGAAGCCTGAGAGAAATACAACCCATGTGGGCGGCAGCCGGCTCCCTTCTATTTCAGCTCTTTCACAAAGAAACCCTCCTGTCCCTTTCTGTTCACAGTCGGTCAGCTCGAAATGTTTCTTCAACAGAGGGGTCGAGCAGGCCCATGCTGGAGTCACTTAACATGTTGAGTCCATCTAGGCTCAGGGGTTCGATCTGGAGCTCTTCTTCCAATGGAAATGGAGTGTCCACATTCAGACTGACCTCGGGCATGCCTGCCAGTGCACTGCTGAGATCTTTGAATAGGCTGGAGCTTGAGTCTTCTGGAAGGAGCAGCAGAGGGGAAGACAGTATGGGTTAGGGGGTGTGAGGGCTCTGGGATACTGAGAGGGACAGCTGATGACAAACCCCACATTGCCTTCCCCACCCACAGAGGCTACTGTGCCTCCATGCCCACACCTGTGGGTCTACCCGGGATCTGGATTCTCCTCAGTAGTTCCATAGCCTCCATCTCTGTAGGCTCTTTCCCTCTGAGCCACTATCATTCACTTAAAACTAAGTTTTAAGTTTTCAGAATCTCAGAAACTCCTTATGTCACCAGAATCAAGCTCACTGTCTCACAGTCTCTGGGACAGGAGACCCGCATCTCAAAAAGTCAAGAGGGCTGGCCCTTTACTTTTTGCTTATGTCATTGTTTAGGCTCTTTTACAGCAGCCTCTGTCAAAATACAGCAAAGTCAAGAGTTCAAGAAGCTGAGAGCTGGCCCCACTCACCCGTCAGGATGGTGTTCGGAAAGTTCCCGCAGTTGGAATACAGGTTTGGTCTCAAATGAAATGGGTCCTGGGGTTCCTGGGGACCCTGTGGCACCAGGGACACCTGGAAGCATCAAAGATCACTGTGTATGGAGCAGGCCTTGCTTCCTGCAGCGAGCAAACCTGCCTCAGAGCCTGTGGCCCCTGCCAAACAGCAGATGCTGGTGCAGGAGCCCATGGACCACACTGAGGTGACTTGTCCTGTCATACGGTGGGCCTACAAAGACCCCCAGGAGATCCCACTATCAGAGTTCCAGAGTATTCAGTCTCAGAGAGCCCCCTTTCCCAGACACCCTGAGGCCTTTGTAAACTAACTTCCATGGGAACCTTCAAAGGTTCTATTTGTAACCCAGGGAGCAATGAGCTCCTTTCCTCTTTGGTTTTTAGAAAAACAAGAAAATGGGATCCAGGCCCCCACTTCTCATACTTGGGGAGGATTATCAGGTGAGATCTTCTCCAAGAAAGCCTTTGGGAAGCACACTTGCAATTGGGGTTTATTTGAGGTGCCTTTCCCAAAACTTGTTTTCAGAATGATTTTCTCAAATTGCTCCAAAGCAGGCATCTCAATCATTTTCCAGAAGACACTGATGAAAATGGCTTCTTAGGGAAACAGGTGGGAGACTATTGGTTCTTCACAGGGGCCTAGTTAGGACATACCTCACTTTCTCTTACTGTTACTATTTTTTTCTTTTGGTGCGCTCCCAGCATGGTACTTGGGGTCACACATGGTGGAGCTTAGAGGACCAGGTAATGCTGAGGATCAAGTCTGGGCTTCCCATGTACAGAGCATATGCTCTGGCCCTTTGAGTCATCTACCTAGCTCCTTACTGTCATTATTGTTCCTAGGTTTTAGACAGCAGCACTTAGTCCTTCCTTCTCTCCTCAGTCACTGTAGAGCCTGCCATAGCCTTACCAACACTGTAAAACCTATGAATGCCGACCTCAGTCAGTGTTAGGAAGAAAACAAGTAAATGAAAACATCCCAGGGAAAAGCCCTGGCATCTGCCAGACCATGTATTCCTGGAGGTCACACGCTGGTTTGGATTCTTGCCTGTGCCTAGTTTTCTCCACCAGGAGACACTAAGCTCCTTTTGTCCTTACTGGCATCACTGACTACAGCTGAGTGTCTCTACCCACTCCCCCCCCGCCCCGCCCCCCAAGTCATGCAGCTCCTCTGCAGAACCTTGACACCAATAAAGCAGTGGGTACCAGACCTCTGGGAGTCCCAGGCTCTCCACAGACATTTGAAATTGAGGGTCTGGAGTCCCAGAAGGAACTCATCGGGGATGCAGGCCTAGTTATCACTCACCTGTGGAGGGAAGGCTGGGCCTGGCCTCAGGGACTGCTGGTCAAAGCTGACATCTGGGAAAAAGTTGCTCAAAGAAGAGTCCTTCAGGGAACAAGAATAGACTATTCAGCATGGATGTCAGGCCACAGCAGAGCTTCCTCCCCACAGCTGCTCCTGGAAAGCTTACCTGGGCCGTGAGGAGGTGGAAATCTGAACGGGGCAGTGTCGAGGCCACCTGAGGCTGCTGCACAGGAGACTCCTGGGTGTGGGGCTGCAGGAGAGGCTGTGGGAGCTCCTGGGTTGTGGGATAAGGGGGTGGTGGGGACACTTGAGCTTCTGAGGGCAGGAAGGACAGCGGGCTTTGATCTGAAGGCACCATCTATGAAAAAAAAGGGCACTTGTGAGTGTCTGCGCTGTTAGCAGTGAGTCTCTGGAAAAAAAAAACCTGAAAGTTCCTTAGCCTGCTGTTTTGGAATAGGACCCATAAGTCTGTCACTGGTCCTGTTGAGCCATCCTCAAACCGTATTTCCCCACAAAGTAGCTCCCTTTCAATGACAATTTTTGTTGTCTTCAAAAGCAAGCAAAACAAGGGGAGACAGTGCAAAAGAACAAAGTCCACACGTGCTTGTGGGAGGTCACCTGAGCATAACCATAACTCTGTGAACCAGGAGTTATGGTTATGCATAACACACAGGCACGAAAGAAACCAAAATGAAATAACAGAACCCGTTCTCTGAGTGAAAGTCATGCCTGTTAAAGTCCTCAATTTCAGGCTGGAGAAATCGTTCAAAAGGCTGAGCGCATGCTTAGCATGCAGGAGGCCTGTATTCTATTCCTGGGACCACACAATTACCCAAGGCTCAAGCTGGGAGTAGCTCTCCAGTACCACTGGGTGAGGCCCAAGAATCAATAAATGTATAAATAAAATATAAAGTCCTCACTTCTGAAAAACTGAAGAACATACTTGGTTCTGCTATGTCCCAAAACTTGACAAATCACCCTAAAATAACATTTAACAACAAAACACTGTAATAAACAAACCTGAAAAAAAAATAATACCCCAGTGATAATAAATATAAGGACAAAGATAAAGGAGAGAAGGAAATAGCACCACAAATTGGAAAATGAAAAGCAGATGGACAAGTGGCAACCAGCTGTGATGAGCTGAGGAAGCCAAATGCTGAGATGGTGGAGGAGACAAACTAAGAGGCAATCTGACTTTATGTCATGAGGTCCCCAAAGAGGGAGGAACTGGGGTAGCAAGGAGCAGGGTCAGAGGATGAAGCCCTCAACAGAGGGTCTGACTATGCGTGTCTGGACAGGACACCCCAGACACTAATGCACATAGCCATTAGTGTCATTAGCCATTAGCCATTCAGGTCATTAGAAATGAAGACTCTTGCCCTTTTCTCCTCGACTTGGCTCTGTGAACGGGAATCCCAGCACAGGCCCCACTGCCAGGCTGGAACAATGTCCTTGGCAGGAATTGGACTGGCCTGAAAGAAACCCTGAAACTCACAACAGAAGAGGTTGTCCAGGAAACAGCCAAGCCAGAGAACCCTCCAATGGTGACTGAGCTGCACAAACCCGCCCATCTGTACATTCAATCCACTTTGCAAGTCCTATCCCTAAATCTAAGCAGGGCACTGAAGATAACCAAATGAGGACGAAAGTACCAGACTGATAACTGGAAACACAGATATGGAGAAAAGAGTCAGAAAATTTGTGCAGGAAGCAGCAGTCATGTAAACAAACACAAAAGTACTGTGGTAACATTTAGGCTATTAAAAGTCTTTAGCTCTAAGGCTAAGGAGGTAAAGAACATGCTCTGCATATATGAAGCCATGGATTCAATCCCTGAAAACATAAGAAAATAAGTAAATAAATTAAACAACAAAATTCTAAATCATTGTTAGAAACACATGTTAAATTATTAGGTGCAAGAGAGATTATCTCTCCATGCACAGGGCATTTGTCTTGCACATTGCCAACCTGGGCTCAATCCCCAGCAACCCATATAATCCCCCGAGCCTCTTCAAGAGTGGTATCTGAGTAAAGAGTAAGCTTGGAGCTTTGCACACTGCAGAGTGTGATACCAAAATATAGTAAACAAAACACACTTCAGACAGATACTGCATTTGAAGAGTAAGTATGATGCTACAAAGTGTAAGAGTTTACTATTCCTGAATGCTGTATTCAGGAACATTTTTGGAAATTCAAAAGTATGAATACAGAAATGAAAAACTCTATAGAACCCCATCAAAAAATGGGGAGAAAAAATGAACAGAAATGTCCTCGAAGAAATACAAATGGCCAAAAGACAATGAAAAAATGCTCCGCATTGCTAATCATCAGGGAGATAGAAATCAAAACAACAATGAGACATCATCTCAAACCACAAAGACTAGCACACATCAAAAGGAACAAGAGCACCAATGTTGGTGTGGATGCAGGGAGAATGGGACTCTTTTTTTCATAGATGGAGAGGGAGAACCGTAGAAGAGGGAGAATCATAGAAAGAGAAGAGGGAGAGGGATAGGAAGAGAACCTACCAGAGAAACAGGCTGGGGTAAGGGTAGTGGGAGGAAAACTGGGGACACTGGTGATGGGAAATGTACACTGGTGGAGGGATGGGTGTTGGAACTCTGTATGACTGAAACCTGACCATGAATAGCTTTGTAACTCTGTATCTCATGGTGATTCAATAAAAAATTAAAAAAAAAAAAGAAAGAAAAGCTCAACAGAAGAGTCGGAAGATAAAGTTGAGAGAACTTCCCAGAAAGTGGAATGAAAAGACAAGAGAGAAGAGAAGAAAGGAAGAAAATTGGAAGAAAAGTACAGGATGTCCAATATCCAATGGCAGGAGAACCAGAAATACAGAGAACAGCAAAAATGGGAGGAATGAAATCACCAAGGAAACTGAGAAAATATCCCCCAAATGAAGGACAAGAGTCTCCACAGAGAAGTTGCCACCAAATATACAGACTCATGCCAAGTCACTTTAAATAAAAGTTTCAAAACCTTAGGGGGCAAAAAAAAAATCTAAAAGTTCTAGGGGAGAAATGAGATTTCATTCAAAGTAAAAGAAACTCTACAAACTAAAAGGCTGGAAAGATAGCAAAGAGAGTGAACAGGACACTTGCGAAAGCAAGTCTAATCTATGCCAGTGCACCATACTCTTTCATATAGAGCTACTAGGAAATTAAAACTACCATAAACATGTGTGTTCTTTGTGTGTATGTAGGGGAATCAGGCAGGGATCAAACCTAAGGCCTCACACATGCAAGGGCTGTAGGGTTCTAGAGTCCAAGAATTTGTTTTTAAATGAGAAGAGATTGACCCAGATCTTAGTTCGGGACTGATTTAGTAATACAAGTAAACAAAATAATACTGGGGCTGGAGTGATAATATAGTGAGTGTCTGCCTTGCACATGGCCAACCGGGTTCAATCCTTGGCACCACATATGGACCCTGAGCCCACCAGGAGTGATCCCTCTGCTCATGGAGCCAGGAGAAAAGCCCTGAGCACAGTTGGCTCAGGGAGGGAGGGAGCAAGGGAAGGAAGAAGGGAGGGAGAGAGAGGGAAAGGGAGAGGAAAAGAGATGGGGGAGAGAGAGAGAGAGAGAGAGAGAGAGAGAGAGAGAGAGAGAGAGAGAGAGAGAGAGAGAGAGAAACAAGACATTTAACTCCCAGGAGAAAAACATTTTGTCACTTCATAGTATTCCATAAATGAAGCAACAAGCGCTACATTATGATTACAGAGCAGAGCAATAGTATAGCGGGTAGGGCACTTGCCTTGCATGTTGCCGACCTAGGTTCAATCAATCCCTGCCCATATGGTTCCCCAAGCCCTTCAGGAGTAACAGAAGTAGTTCCTGAGTGTAAAACCAGGAATAACCTCTGAACATGTCAGATGAGGCCCCAAAGCAAAAAACAAAACAAAACAAAACCCAAACATACATTATAATTACAACATACTAAAAACGGAGTACCAACATGTGTATGTGTCTGGGTGTGATGTGGGTGGGAGACTGACTGACTGGAAGGAGAGAGAACAAATCCCTAACCACCTTTGATAGGGTGTATTAATAAATGTTACCTAACACTACAAATCTGGAACAGAGTGAGAATGAAATAACATGGCCACAGCACACAGATTAGCTAAAATAATTGCAAGTAGCATGTGGAAGAGCAGGCAGTAAGATGAATGGTGAGTTGGGAAGGGAAGACACTGCCATTCCATATCAAGCTCTTTAGAGTTAGCCAATTTTTAACTATGTGCATGAATAAATTTGACTTTAAAAAGCTAAATGCTAAGCAAATTAAAAAAAAAGTTAAAGGAGAATGCTTTATCTGTAGTCTCCTCAAAATATAGTTGGAAAGCAAGAGTAACATTTTTATATCCTATAAAATAAGCTTAATAAATAGACTGAAAGGCAAGCCAATAAAAAGAACCATTAAACCCCGTTATGAAACATCATCTCCTTCTCTCCCTAGAGGAATCACTCATGTAATCAAGACCCCATCGCTAGTAATTGGTAGAGAGTGACTAATCACTGCATCTGTCAGCTCCTCCTGGATGACTCATTTATGAAGTGGTGAGTAAGTAATGTTATAATGTGCCTAGGGAGGGACAACTGGTCAAAAATATATTCATTGATGTTTATGGCAAGAGAACCACCCTGAGAGTTTAGAATAAAAACAAAGGCGCTAATTCAAGATTAGGCCTTTTAATTCCCGGATTTCTAGAGTGGGCTCACGACTTGGAAATATGCCTTTTTCTAAACAAACTGCTTTGAGCCTTTTCATGATATGGTTTTATTTTATCTAGTGATTCATGAACAACCAAAGCACTGTTTCTCAAATCTGTAGTCAAAATTAAGGGGGGGATCTAATCCAATATCAAAGCTTCAAAAGTGTTTTTTTGGCTTTTCCCTGTGGCTAAAATACTGACATGAGCCAATTACTGATTCGCCACAGTAATTTTAAAACTCTGGTCTGGTTTCCTTTAGTATCTTAGGCACATCTTGATCCTTCTCAGCATTTGGTTCTTTTCCCCCAAACCTTAAGAAAACACAAGCTGCAAAATGTTCAGTATTTGCTTAAGAACCATTAACATGGGTTTGGGGTGGTAGATTCAAGTGGTAGAACACATGTGTGGAAGTGCAAGGCCCTGAGTTCCACCACGTGGCCACCTAGCACAGCAAGTGTGGTCCCTTTTAATAAAAATGACATTCCTCTCAAGAAAAGAGGAATTAACACAAGAATGTGTTACTAGAAAGTCATAAATGCAGTGGTGTGTGTGCGTGTGTGTGTGTGCGCGCGCGCACGCATGTGCATGCTTGTGTGTGTGCTTGGGCCCCAACTGGTTGGACTCAGGACTGTGCTCTTGATTCTGTGCTCAGTGATTACTCTTGGAGATGTTCAAAGAACCCATATGGTGCTGTGGATAGAACCTGCAAGGCAAGTGCCCAACCCTACGGCCCATGAATGCATTCTAATTATTCACATTGTTGCTGTGGATTCAGAGGAAGTGAAGCTTGTAAGACACTGGTGTAGGAGACCTCATTCAGAATAACCCAGAGGAAGGCAGTTCCTTCACACTTCTGTCTATCTCATAATCTCTCTTTTTACCTGTGAGGCAGGGTAGGGGTTCAGGGGGCTTGTGGAAGAAAGCTGTCTGGTGAACCCTTGGTGTGCTTCGGGGCCTGGCGAGAGCGTGAGAGGACTGACAGGGGGCTGCCGACGCCGAGAGGGGCCGCTGATGTTTGTGGTAGAGAGGGAAGGGTTGCTGAGGGAAAAGAGCCGAAGTGAGGGGTGCAGGGCAGTGGCTCCAGGAGCAGACGTCTGCGGGTGGCTGTTGAGGGAAGAGGACAGTGCCGTCTTATTGAGCGTGGCCTGGATGGAGGGGTTGCTCCGAGAACTCTGTAGGCCTGGAAGACAACAAACTCACAGGTTACTATTGTTGCAATTTTACTATCTTTAATTTTTTTAATGTTTCTCACATAAGAAAGCAAACTCCACTAGCCCTATTTGATGAAGATGCTCTAACAGGTACAGGAGCCCCTGGATTCCTGTCCTGCAGGAAACTGAGCAGATGAGAACTGGCAGGGAAGGACAGATGCCTCACCAAAGTGATAACACCAGCACAAGATGAGCTTTGCTCTCCTTTTCTTTTTTCTTTTTTGGATTTTGGATCACACTCAGCCATGCTCAGGGCTTATTCCTGGTTCTGCACTCAGGTAATTTTCTGACATGCTTGGGGGCTTGGGGGATCATATGAGGTGCCATGGATCAAACCCCACATAGTCCCCCAAGCTATACTATCTCTCATCACAGAGATGAGCTTTTCTGTAGCAGAGTACTATTTGACACAGACCTATTAAGTACGTGCGTGCACACACACACACACACACACACACACACACGTATATACATATACACATTTATATATATGTGTGTATGTGTGTGTGTATATATATATATATGTATATATATAAAATATTGTTTGAATGACAGAGACTAACATGGACACTGACTTCTGAACCTTCAGATTATGCTTTCAGGTGCCGGCACCTGGACTAGTGGGGATGATAAAGAGTGGGGAGTAGCTGAGCTGCCCAGAACTCAGACTTAGCAGAAACAGAAACATGAGAAGCCAGCATGAAAATAGCTAACAGAACAGGTATGTGTGACTGTTACCTCAACCCAGTCTCATTCAGGACTCACAGGCCACGTAACCATGGACCACCAACAATTAAGTCATAGGGACATAGGCAAGATCCTTACCAAGTGGGGGCACTTACCAGAAGAGCTTCTTATGCCCAGATGAGTCATAGCAGCTGGGAGGTTCCCCACACTATTCCCTACACTCATACTTCCAAAGAGGTGGTCCCCAGTGTCTAGGGAGGCTGGCAGGGGTGCTGAATAGTGGAGGTTGGTCAGATCCGGTAATGATCCCCCGGTGTTCAGGGCCCCCAGAAATGGTGAGAGGCCCAGGTTTTGACCATTGTGTGGGAAAGTGCTGAAAAGAAAAAGAAGCATCTTTCTAAGACACATAGCTGTCAGAAAACAGGACATACAGGATACATTTTCTGTCAAATAAAAGCAGCAGACAGGGAACAAGGATCTAAGACATTCACAGACTTATTTTGCCTACCACTACCTTTTCTTATTTTTTCCTTTGGTTTTTGGGCCACACCTGGCAGTGCTTGAGAGCTTTTTCTGGCTCTGTGCTCAGGAGTGACTCCTGATAGTGCTCGGAGGACCATATGCTGTACCAGGGATCTAACAGGCCTGGTACAAGGTGAGTACTCCTATACTATCTCTCTGGTTTCCCTCCCACCCCTCTTTCAGAAAAAATATCACTCATCTCCCCTCTGGAAATTTACCTTTTTTAAAAATAATAAATCTTGAAGTGAGAAATAAATGTTAACTGCTCATTGATTAAAAGTTGTTGGTGGGTCCCTTATGCCACGCCCCAGGCTCCCTGTAAGGGGTGATGGTGACAGCAGAATGTGCTTCATAGCCAGCAGCACTGCAGGCAAGCACCTCTCAAATGGAGGCCACATGGCTCCCTGTGGGTCCCAGGATCTTCCAAGGACCTCAGGTGAACCCAGCCTCAATGGGGATCACGGCCTGAGACAAGGATGGCAAGAGGTAGGGCAGGGAGACCAGAGGAAGGAGACAAGGTTGGGAGGGCTCATGGCTGGGAACAGGTCAAGAAATTTTGCTGGGACCACTGCTCAGGCCACGTGGCATGTCTTCATCCCTGTGGAAGTGGGGTCTAGCCAGGAGCCTCACAGCCAAAGTCCGGGGGGCACTGTTGCTTCTGGAGTTCCAGGCAGATGGGGGTGTCAGACTGCAAAGCTTGCCATCACAGACTAGAGGGGTGGGCTGAGGAAATGACAAGTGCAAGAGAGGCAGGAACAGAAGAGTAGGAGCTGTCTGTCAGGGCAGAACAGGTGGGCAAGGGACGGCTTTTCCAAGGACAAGATAGTGTGTGTTCGGAGACTAAGTCATGGCCATGGGGCCAGCAATCTCCAGGGCAGCCAGCATTAGTGACCTCTCCCACTGAGAGAGACAGGCTGCAGTTTATGGATGTGGCTGGCACCAACTGAAGTCATTCCCAGGATCTGGGGAAGGCAGGCAATGTGCTCCAGGCTCTGCCATCCCAACAACATACTCCTACCTCAGGGCCTTTGCACTGGCTGTCATCTATGAGGAAACCCCTTCCCGACTCTTCTTGCAAGTACTGGGCACAAATCATCTAATCAGAAAGGATTTCCTGATCTCACGGCTGCCACTTTGCTTTCTTTCTTATCTCTGCATTTACCCGCACATGGCATGTGCTTCACTGCTGGGGCTGCTGGGGCTCGTACTATCTGCTCTGCAGCTCTATGAAAGCAGGGAAATATAGACACAGACTATTTACGCTTTACCTCAGAGCATAGAATTTGGGGTGGGGGAGTGTCAATAAATACCCACAGAAGCCCATCAGTGGAGTTCAAACGCTCACATCAAAGCAAGAATGCAACTTTCTCTTTGTTTTGTTCTCATTTTGGGTCCACCTTAGCTTTGCTCAGGAGCATACTCCCTGCCTGGTGCAGAAAGCATTCTTAGGAGTGCTCGGGGACCATACGTGCTGGTGAGTGAACCCAGGGTCTCACACAGGCCAGGGAAGTGCTCTACCACTGAGCCACCTCCCCAGTTCCACTCTTCATTAACTTCTAAGTCACCAAGTAACCACATGCAGGGGCCAGCCAGGGTGCAAGGTCAGCAGGTCCCTCTCTGTGCCCGTAGGTTTGGCCTCTACCAAGCAATTTCTGCATTTACCAGGTTGTGTTATTCTCAAACATACCTGTGACAGTGTCTGTTAATGCAGCTGTATCATTTACCTGAAAGCTGAATACTGAGAACTGTGGCATTCATGTAAATTCAGTTGACTTTCCATTTAGACATGACAAGTGAAATTTTCTAAGAGTTCTTCAACAAGCTGAGCAGAATAAATATTACTTACTTGCCACCTCCAACATCACAGGATCGAGGGCGTCCTGACAGGGATTGAATCTGGAAAGACAGAGAAAGACTTATCTATACAGCCAAATTCAGGTTTTTAAAAGGTGTCTTCATAAGTATCTCAGGATCCCTGTCAGTATAGGAACAGTTCACACATAAATGCCAAGTCCTTACAGCAGCCACTTATGTGTTGACTAGATTCTACCAGGTTGAAGGAGGTTTAACACTAACAAATTTTCTTAAAATTTATACTCTTTGTCTTCTAGAAGAATATTATTTCTTTCAAGAAAACTGTATAGGAGCTGGAGTGACAGTACAGTGGGTAGGGTGCTTGCCTTGCATGCAGCTGACCTGGATTTGATCTCTAGATCCCATATGGTCCCCTGTGCACTGCCAGGAATGATTCCTGAGTGCAGAGCCAGAAGTAACCCCTGAGCACTTCTGGGTGTGGCCAAAAACCAAACAAAAATATGCTTTACAGAGAGAGCTTGGTTTTTGTTTTTGGGTCACACCCAGTAGTACCTGGAGGTCTACTCTTGGCTCTGTACTTGGGGGTTGTTCCTGGAGGTGCTCAGGGGTCCAGGCATGCCAGGGATGGAGTCAGGCTTTCTGCAGGCAAAGGAGGCTCATCCCTTTTAGTTACTGCCCCAGTACCTGGAAAAGGAATATTTAAAATTTCAATCTGGTGCAAAGGACTGGAGCAAATACTTTGCATACAGGAAGCCCAAGTTTGGTCAGTCAAGCACTGCCCAGAGCAACCCCCAAACAGAGAGCCAGGAGCAGACCCTGAGCATTGCTGAGTGTGTCGCCCTCACAAAATTCATTTTTCAATTGGTATAAGAAGAAAAAAAATGAGGGGAGGTGATGGGAGGAAAACTGGGGATAATGGTGCTAGGAAATGTACACTGACGGAGGGATGGGTATTGGAACACTGTATGGCTGAAACCTAATTATGAATTGCTTTGTAAAGATCTATCTCACAGTGATTCAATAATAAAATCTTAAAAAATAAAATTCTTAAAAATATAAAAAAATAGAAAACTGAAAAAAATATATATGTGTTTATATATATCTGTGTGTATACACACAGAGATATATATATATAAACATATATATATATAAACCCTGAAAATTAAAAAATACACAGGAAAATAAAGAGATAATTAAACTCAGAAGAAAGCAAGTAGTTGAACTAGAAGATAAGCTCCATAGGGCAGAAGCCTTGTTTTCTTACATGGGTGCTCTCAGAAGTGCCTGGGCACCATGAAATGCTAGGGACTGAACTTAGGGCCTCATATACACATCAGGCATGAGCTCCAATCCTTGCACTATCTTGTTTCCTTTTAAAAAATTGTTGCTGACTGGGAACCAGGAATGGGTGACCTCCCCCTCACCCCACCCTGTTTCTAGCAACTTGACAGTCACACCCACGAGCCACCCCTGATTGGTGCCAGATAATCTCATCAACGACCATGATCCAGAGACTCATTGTCCTCTCTCAGAAGAGAACATAAAACGACACACCATAGCCATGCCGCTGGACCCAGTGACAGGCTGTTTTTATTTGGGGCACCTCAGAGGGGGGCAGGTGAGGACCCTCCCTGCCCCAAGGGACCCAGTCCCAGCAGCCGAAAACCTCCAGAAGTCTACCACCAAATGATCTCCTCATGCTTGGGCAGAGCCTCACCCATGAGTAAACTTATCCCTGGACATCTCATACCTCACATCACTCCAAGAATAGCACACCACATTTGATGGGGTTTTACAGTAGAAGGCAACAAATTTTAGAGAGAAATATATATTTACACACACACACACACACACACACACACACACACACACACACACACACATATAGCACACAAGGCTCAACCCCTAACAACATATTGGTAATCTATAAGAGATTACCAATAAGAGGACTCCTGTCCAGTGACTGCTAGAGAAGGGGAGAGGGACCAGTCCAACAGCACTTCTAGACAGAGGTTGATGAAGTCAGACAGTGCTGGACACACAGAGGAAAATCTGTCTGTGACCTGTGATGGTCTTCTGCGCCTGCAACAGCAGCATACGATAAAGGGAGATATAGGTTGTTTTTTTTTTTAAATGAGTAAAATGAGAAGAGATTGTTACACTAATTAATCAATACAACTGGGATAAATTTATTTGAACAATCATTCCTTGATGAATTATTCTTATCTCTGCCCTCATATCCTCTCTACTTTTCTCTCCAATTTATCTTATAATCTCTCCTACAGGACTTTTGGTTTTTTTTTTGAGAGGGGCCACACCCAGCAGTGCTCAGGACTTACTTACTCCTGGCTCTGTGCTCAGGGGTCACTCCTGATGGTACTAGGTGAACCATGGGGCTGGAGCGATAACAGAATGGTAGGGCGTTTTCCTTGCACACAGCCAGTCTGGCCGAGCCGGGTTCAATTCCTCCGCCTCTCTTGGAGAGCCCGGCAAGCTACCGAGAGTATCTCGCCCGCACAGCAAAACCTGGCAAGCTCCCTGGGACGTATTCAATATGACAAACACAGTAACAACAAGTCTCAACAAAATGGAGATGTTACTGGGCCCGCTCGAGCAAATCAATTAACAACGGGAGGACAGTGTTTGTTTTGAACCATATGCAGTGCCAGGACTGGAGGGAAAACTGAGGGTTGACCACATGCAAGGCCAACACCCTACCAACTACACTATCTAGCCCCTCCCCTGCAGGATTTTACAATGACCTCCCAAACTCAAATGTTCAATGACAACAAATATAGTTGAGTCCATTCACCTACCTCCTTGGTCTCCCATAATTGTTTAGGCAGTGGTTTGGGAACATTCAACAGATTTTCTTCTTTCAATGGGCCAGGGAAAGACACTAAAGGAGAGAAAGCATCACATCACTACATTAGGAAGCAGTCATCCCACCTTAAGCTAAAGAAGGTATCCTAGTAACCAAAAGATGCAACCAATATTCACTGCCAGTCTAGAAGAATAGGCATTTGAGCCTTGTTGTGGGGTTGCAGAGATGAACAGGGCATGGATTTGGTCCTCAGGGAACTTCAGCCCAGCAGATAGGGGAAGTCCCCAGGAATGAGGGGAGCAACATCAGAGATGCTGGGAATCCCCAGAACTCTAAAGGCTGTTAAAGGTTTATTCTGTGGAGTAACTCAGAAAAATCAAACCAGTTAGTGATTGTGCCATTTGGGGGAGTCCTGGAACCCTGAGTGTTAATTAGTCCATAAGACGAAAGAGGGTCCTACGTGGTCTGCACAGAAAGCTTTACAGTTAGCACAGTAGGAGAGAATGGTCCATACCTTCCCCATGTGCATCATTCTCACCATCACAGAAACCTATGGGAAAGAAACAAAAACTTTCATGAGGTAGGCTTCGATTCATAAGTTAGTATTTTTTAAAATAATTTGAAATAATTTGTTTTAATTTGGGGGCTATACCTAGTGATGGGCTAGAGTGATAGCACAGCGGGTAGGGCTTTTGCCTTGCACGTGGCCGACCTGGGTTTGATTCCTCTGCCCCTCTCGGGGAGCCCAGTAAGCTACCGAGAGTATCTTACCTGCATGGCAGAGCCTGACAAGCCCTCTGTGGTGTATTCGATATGCCAAAAACAGTAACAAGTCTCACAATGGAGACGTTACTGGTGCCTGTTCGAGCAAATCGATGAACAACAGGATGACAGTGCTACAGTGCTACCCAGTGATACTCAGGGGTTACTTCTGGCTCTGCACTCAGGAATCACTCCTGGTGGTGCTCAGGGGACCATACAGGGTGACAGGGATCAAACCTGGGTCAGTCAGATGCAAGGCAAATGCCCTCCCCGCTGTATTATCCTTTGGCCCCTGAAATAAAATTTTGAAAAGACCATGCTGGTACTCTAATGTTCATCCCAATCCAAAGTACCACAGTATTTATACTAAAACTAGGTATGAGCTGTGGTCTAAAGATGGCTCCTATTTACTTTTCCTTTAAAATTATCTCAGCCTAAGGGGCTGGAGAGACAGAATAAGAGGTAAGGAATTTGCCTCACATGTGGTCTTGGCATCATGATTCTGAGGTTTGAGTCCAGAGCACCACATATGGCCTGAGCACAGAGCTTTGAGTAGTTTCTGAACACTGGTGGTTGTGGCCCCCAAACCAAAAACAATTCAATGGAACCCCAGCCAATCCAATGGCAGATATCTAACTTCCTTACAGAGCTATAAAAATTGGATTTGGAATAAATTCTGGCTGAATATTTTTTTACTATGTTAAATTTTTATTGGTTGATGTCAAAAAGACTCCTAATGGTGTTATTAAAATGTACATGAAGTCATGAGAAAACATGATTAAAATAAACACTAAATAATCAGTTTTAAAAGGTCCAGAGAGGTAGAACAGGAAGACATTTGCTTTTCATGAGCAGACTTAATTTTAACCCCTGACACCACATAAGGTGCCCCTAGGCACATCCAGGAGTGACCCTCCTGAGTATGAAGTCAGGTCTCAGCTCCGAGCACAGCCTAATGTGCCGCATACCCACCACCATACCCCTCAGGTAATCAGTTTTTATTTATTTATTTATTTATTTTCTTGGTATTCTGTTCTTTTGTTCAAAGGTTATGAGTCTCACAAAGTTAAGAGCAACTGATACAAATGACATTCTGTTCTTTTAGACATTGCAACCTGATCTTGGAACAAAAAGCATAAATCCATGAGAGACACTGGAGGATTGATTGTTCCTTCTTTGTCCATAGCATGGTCTTTTTTTAAAAAAATTTTTATTAGTGAAATACCATGAGGTACAGTTGCAGATTTACAAATTTTTGTGCTTGGGTTTCAATTATACAATGATCAAACACCCATCCCTCCACCAGTGCCCATTTTCTACCACCACGGGTCCCAGTATCCCTTTCACCCCCATGAACAAAATATTTTTTAATCTGAAAAAATACACTGCACGTGATAGTCTTTCCCAGTGCTCTAAGCTGAAATCAAGTCATGGTCCCATGTGCAAAAGTCTGAAAGTCAGAAAATAGGCCCAGGGATCACTTGTCATATTCACCCTGGAGACCCTCACTACAGGGTCTGTCTTCCAGAGGCCTGGGCTAGGCAGCACCATTACCTAGTATGTCAGGGGAAGGAAGGGAGTATGAGCAGGTTAGCAAAAAAGGTGCTGAGAAACAGGTATAGTCCCACAGTTTCATTGTCGGCGGAAAGACAGAGTTTGTATTCAATGGCTTCCCAACATGCTTTACAGTGGGAGAGGGTGGAGAGTTTAGCAGTTCTGACCACAAATATAGCAGTAAAAACCCCCTTTGATATGACAGCCTGGTGCGTGAGGCTGAAGTGCCTCACCATCATCCAGAAGTCAAGTTCTCTGGTATTAATAAACGCGCCCAGTTTTCAGTTTAATCAATAAGACAACCTGCCTGGAGCAGGAGAGCTCAAGGGCGGGGGCCCCACACCTGCACAGGCACCAGCCAGCCCAGTGACCCTGACCACTTCCCATCAGTCCACCCTCTACATCAAGGAGGAAAGTGACACCTGGTCCTCTGCAGACTGTCTGTATGCCAGGCCCTCACACAGATGGGTTCACCCCTTCAACAACAATCCAGGCAGGCACGACTGACACCCCAAGGACCACACAATAGAAAGTTCCAGACTAGACTGCTGACCTGTGTACCTTCAGAATGACCAACTTGCCGCACTGAGGGAGGTTCAGGCCTTGAGGTGTGAAGGTGAAGGGTATGTAGGGAGGCCTCAGAGGAAAGACAGTGGTAGGGCTGAGCAGGTATAGCTGGGCTGAGCGGGTATAGCTGGGCTGAGGAACAGTCAGGAAGAGGGGAGAGGAGGTTGGATTGGAGGTACTAGCCAGAAAACTTGGCTTGGTGTGGGAAGAGAAGTAACATGCCTGCCACAAAGCTTTAGAAAGACATGCAGCAGAATATGAGCTGGGTGGCAAGAAGAAAGCCTGAGGGCAAAGGGGCCAGGGGGAACCAATTCAGCAGGCCAGGGAGGCCAGGAAGGACTGAGAGCTGTGGGGATGGAGAAGACGGTGAAGGCAGGGCTGGAGCAACAGGAGGGTGGGGAGGGCACTTGCCTGGCACACGGCTGACCCAGGTTCAATCCCCAGTACCCCATATATTCCCCAAGCTTAGCAGGAGTGATTCCTGAGCACAGAGCCAGGAGTAAGTTCTGAGAACTGCTGGCTGTGGCCCCAAAACAAAGAGTAAGAGGATGCATGTGGGAATAAGAGAGATTACAGACAAATCCTAGAGTTTGAGTTTAGGTGAACAGAAGGATGATGGTGGCAGTAAAGCCTATGTTCGTTCTAAGCTGGCGTAAAACCCAAATATTCAAGTCTGGATTTTTACCGCTGGATAAAAATCTATAAATAAAGGGTTAAAAAAATAAATAAAGGGTTAAAAATAAAAAGGGACAAGTTGTGACGGGCTATCTGGAAAGAGTGGAAAGTCTTTTGCACCAGTCCCATGGGGTGGGACCACAGAGACCAAGGCTGTATCTGTGTTCCCGGGCTACTGGCCACTCAGCCCACCAAGGGCTGACTTCCACGCTGAGACCAGGTCCCCTCTCCTGCTCCCAGGTCTCAGGAACCCAAAATAATCCTGGCCTTGGTTTGCTGACTGAGGGACAGCAGGACGTGACCCCTGAATGGAAGACCAAACCTCAGCTACTCCACCCGGGTTCTCTCTGACCCTGTTTAGGTCTGGGGCGCTCATGCCCTGCCCCTCCTTGCCACCTAGAGTCCTCACTCTGTCTCAGAGTCAAGCCCCGGTTCCCATCTCCACAGTTATCTGCATTTGGGTCCTCCTCTCAACTGCGCAAGGGTATGGCTGCTGAAGGAGGAAGAGGCAGCAGGGAGGAGCAGAGGGAGAGGTGGTCAAGGCTAGGTCTGCTGGGCTGAGCCTGGCTTCTCCCCCTCCCATACATACTCATCTGCCCTCAGCCCCAGACCACTCCCTGAAGTTGTGACGGGCTATCTGGAAAGAGAGAAAAGTCTTTGTTGCAGTCCCATGAGGTGGGACCACAGTGACCAAGGCTGTCTCTCTGAAGCACAGTTTCAGATGGGCACAGGGTATATAGGGGACAGGACCAGTCACAGACAGGTGAAGCTCACCTCCAAAGCTGATGCTTGACTGATGATAATTAAACGGCACATACTCCCAGAGACACATCATGTTTCTCTCTCTTTACAGAACTCTGGCTAATTTAACAAGGAGAGAAATCCCAAAAATATTGTTTGGGGTGGGAGTAGGGAGTGTGCACTCAACAGACTGTGTACAGGCTTTGCATACAGGCGACCCAGGTTCCAGGCCCAGCACACACAGTCCCATACTGAGAATGACACCTGGGCACAGAACTGGAAGTGGCCCCTGAGCACTGTCAGGTGGGGTCCCAAACCCAAACGACAAATAAATTAGTAAAATATAATTTGGTTGCAGAAACACTTATTTCTGACCTTCACATTAAGGGCTCAGCATCTGCATCTACTAGGCTACTTTATGATGAAACGACTAAGCATTTATTAGATCAAGGCTCTGTTTTCTTGGGGTACAAACCTCATGTCATGAAGGCACCATGGCTTATCTATGAAGTAATTAAGCACTGAGCAGATGCCCTCCCTCCCCATTATCTGTTCACTCCCTGCCCTTCCAAACTGTGGGAAAAGATTTGAGCTCAGCATCAGGCTTCGGAAGATCCTCAGGGACAGCAGTTGGAGTTGTGTGTGATGGAGCAAACTCAGGGTTTTAGGGCCCCTTTCCCATCACATCTATGACCTTTATTTGAAGGACCCTATAATAAGAAACACCTTTTTTGCAAAGCTGATTGATATTTTTAAAATCCGAAAGGAGAAACCGAAAAACTCCAGTGAATTAAACTCAAACATTACAGATTCACAAGACTATTACCATTTAAAATAGTTCCCACCACCAAGTATCCTTCTCCAGAAATAATCCCCATCCTTGGAGACTTGGCTAGTATTCTAAACACTCTGGCTCTCCGTGGAAGTGCATCCATATTTGGGCATGTTTCTGAGTTCTGCTCTCCTGCAGGGCAACCGTTCAGCAGCAGCCTCCCAGCTGGGACACACAACTTGGAGGTCAGCCCACTGTCCTTGGTTGTCACAATTCATCAGTCTCAGAAACAGACACATGTCACCCGTGGGTCTTGAAAAAGGGAGACTGCCATTACTTCCAGGCCAGTCAAGCACTCTCCACCAGGGCTTCTTGCTCTTCTTACTGCTGGGCCTCCAGAACTATATGGAAGCCCACATTTTCTATGCTCTCATCCTTCATTTCTCACCTCTTCCCTCAGAGGCTGTACCATTCTCATTATGAAGACTTCAGTAACAATCTGGGATTATTTTCTTTTCTCTTGAGAGGTACCCAGGTCTCCAAAGCTCCTTAAATTTCTTCCTGTGATTTCCTGGTTCTCTCAAAGTCTCTGGCTCATTCTAGATAGTTAGAAACTTTGCACAGAGGATTCCATAGATGGAGAAATGGCAGTGCTGCATGGGTGGATTTTTATTCAGGTCCCACAGTAAAAATTGACTAGTCCTGCTCTCTCCCAGGGCAAGAAGACTCAGATCGCTGCACTCACTAGCACCCCGAGTGCTCCACAGGCTCTGCTTTCCTGGCCATATTTCATGGCATAATCATCACATATTTTATACCTTTCTATTTTGGGGGGCAAAAAAAGTGGGATGTGACCAATTATGTGAAGCTTTTTATTAAAAACTGTGCTAATATTACTGAAAAAATAGGGTGCAGCTGTGCTGTGAAATATGGTCAGCAGTTTATATGTTCTCTGGCCACTGCTGAGCGAGCTACTCCCCATTCCCTTATATTCCGCCTCTCTACACAGCGAGCTGTGGAGCCATGGCTGACTCAAACATTACAGATTTTTCTGCTCTCATCTGTCTAGATGGCCCAAACCAAGTCTAAAAGGTCCCAGACTCTACAAGGAAACAGTGCTCTAGAACAACGGAGTCATCTTTGAACTGAACAAGGCAACAAAAAGAGCAACAATCACTATATCCTATTCTTACTTTACACAAGGCAATAAGACAAGGATTGTTCTTCTTGGAATGAATAAGCCTACTAAAGCTTTAAGTAGTCCAAAAAATAAAGAAAACTAGAAAACTGGTACCATCTTGGTGAAAGATTAATTCACTCCCTGTTTCAAGACCAAACACTGGTCCACTAAGAGTCAAGTGCAGGTCATGGTCAAGGGGAGAGGGAGAGGGAGAGGGAGAGGGAGAGGGAGAGGGAGAGGGAGAGGAAGAGAATGTGCATCACACATATGGTTATCATTTTTCTAGACATTTTCATCCATGATGGAGTTTCTGTGTCAATTCCCAGAGACCAATAAAATGCTGACCACAGGCCAGCAGTCAGAGATACAGAAGCCTTGCAGGTAGCCTCTTGCATGGAAGAACCTGGGTGCTTAGCTCCTGGTGTGCTTGGCTGGTCGATGGGGGTGACAGAGCTGAGTCAGTAGGACTGTTCAGTAGAGCATGAATGAATTGAGAGAGAAAGAGATGGGGACAGGAAGAAATCAATTAGAACCTAAAGTGGCTCATGAGCTGACTTGGGGTGTGAGACTGGTAAGGAAACGGAGAAGGAACCCAGCGACACAGCCTCAGTTTACACCCTAAACTGAGATGTGGATCCTCTTGGGAGGCAAGCGGGCATCCTGAGAGATATCAGGAGATGAACTAATTGCGACGAGAGTTCAGCCTAGAAGTGGATATGGTGAATGAGTTTTCAGATTTCTATACTCCCTTACTCTGGCCCAGGAAGATAGAATGATGATCTGGCTAGCAAAATAGGGCAGGACTGAGCAGGTGACTCAGGGCACCAGTTCAACCCCTCTGTGCTCAGTTTTGCCTTCCATTCTGACCTGGGAGGCCCAGGCTGCTAGTCTCCCTCTAGGTTCAGCTGTTACAGGCACACACTCCTGAAGGCAGCCCTGGACTCCTGTCAGTTTGAAAGCTGACATTTAGCTCCACCTGCCACTTTGGGCTTTGTTTATGTTTGGTCAGATTCTGGGTGGAGAGGAGGACTTCAGAGAATCCAACACGAAGGCATTTGGGGGAAGGGGAAAGAGGTTAAAGGGCTGGAGCACATGCTTTGCAGGAGCTCTGGGTTCGATTCCTGGTATCACACTGTTGGGAAAAAAGAGTGTTTGGGAAGAGGCTGGAGCTAGGTACCAGATGGTGATGTGGAGAGAGGGACAGTACAGCAGGGAGGAGAGGTCGGGCCATGTCAGAGGGAGACAAGCAGTGGGCCAGGCAGGAGATCAGCAGGGGACCCCAGAACTCCCTTCCCAGTAAACACATGTGCACAAACAAACCTAGTCCTTCTAAGCATAGATGAGCACACACGCACACACATGTACAAATGTACACTAATACCCTGCCAGGGGCTATTTCTCTGGAGCTTCCCAAGTGGAGTCAGAGGCACACCATGCATGCCTGCCTCTTGGCTGTTCCCAGACAGGAGGAAGCAGACGCTGGAGCAGGGGCTGTGTCTTACCCATATACGAGGCAGGCCACGCCGACTGGCTCACTCCTCCGTAGGGGTCCTGTGGTTCAGTGCTCAGGGCACTCGTGTGAAGAGCAGAATCGGAATTAGTCCTAAGGGGAAGGAGAGAGTCTGGCTGAAAATCCATTTTCCCTTAGTTAAAATGCAATATTCTTTACTGAAAATTACTAATAGGTGAGAAGGGACCCGTGGTGGGGGAGGATGGGCACTGGTGGAGGGATGGGTACTTGATCATTGTATAACTGAAACCCAAGCACAAAAATTTATAAGTCTATAAATGTACCTCATGGTGTTTCACTAATAAAAAAATGATTAAAAAATAAATTAAAAAAAAAAAGAGAAGGGAAGGGAAAAGTAACTGATTTATAATCCTCCATTGTGAGTTCACAAAATAATGTGTGAGCACAGTGCAATACATGCGTTCAGTGGCCGAGAGCCATCTCCCATCCTCCCCAGGCCTGCCCAGGAAAGACAGCCTGATAGTGAAAATGGCCTGTTTAATGCAGCTCTGCTAGCATATTTATAGAACATCTGAAGGGTCAGAGGTATAGGACTGCATGTCCATGTGATTTACAGAGGTAAAACATTCCAGCAGAGGCAATTCTCTGGGGGAGATAAACTCAAGGAGATGCTCTGCTTCCCAGGGATATCTGTATTGCTTTTCTCTTTCCTTCTAGTCACATATATCAAGCAAGTCAAACAATCAAACAATCAATAAAACAATTAAGTCAGCTTCTTACCAATACTTGCAGTTGTTTGGATAAATACAGTAAGAGGTAAATATCCCAAACTTAGTTCTTCGAGAGCAAGCAAGGCTTTTACTGTAAATCCCAGACAAAGTCCTCAGGCTGGTTCAGTCTGTCCTTCCCCTTGGGGGTCCTGTCTCTTAAGTGATAACAGCTTGCATCAAGACCATACATTTATGCTTTTTAGACTGTCCCATTTCAATGCCAGGGTAGCTTCACCACTCACCCCAGGTCCATTCCAATCGCATTACGGGACTTCCTTTTTGGGAAGTTAGGAACTACAGCAACTGAAGCCTGAGTTAAGTAATTATGATGGATGCCCAGGAGTAGATATATTTCAGAGTCAATCAACTCCCAAATATTAGCATATTATTAGCAGAATATTAAGATCCTTCAGTGTTTAAGCAAAGAACACTGCTCTACGGTAAAAGATGAAAAGGCTATAGGGGAAATAGAAAAGCAAGAAATTCACTACAAATACAAAATCCAGAATTACCAACAAGTTTTGGCTTATAAGTAACCAAGACTGACTTGGGGAACTGTGACAATGAGGTGTAAAACACAAAGGAAAGGTTAAAAATGAACTCAGGGGATTAGGGATGCTTGCAAGAGCACTGTAAGCTTCACTGAGAGGAAGAAAAGGGGCAATTCACTGATGAAGCCTAAAACACTAAGGGTTAATATCCAACATTCCATGATATAAAGGGTTTGGGGCCAAAGATGTAGCCCAGAGGTGGAGCAGTTGCCTTGAATGTGTGAGACGCTGGATTCAACCCTCAAACTTGAGGGGTGGGTATGTTTGAACCTACCTCAAATCCCTCATATCGGTAACAGTCTTAAAGAGCCACACCAATGGTTTTTCATTTTTGTTTTTGAGCCACATCCAACTCTGTGCTCAGGGATCACTCCTGGCAGGGTCAGGGGACCCCTGGTGATCGAACCTGGGTCAGTTGCATGCAAGGTAAGCGCCCTCCCCACTGTACTATCACTCGGGTCCTATAACTTTTTTAAGTAGGGATTCTCCTCATGCACTGGACTAGGAACTCCAGGAGCTAGTCCTGCGGCGTGGGTTGGATGGTTCAGTGCTTCACAGGCTGATCATGCTGTCAGTTGCTCGGTCTACACCAGGTGTATGGGATCAAACTCTCAAATGTGGAGCCTCGAGCATACTAGTCACATACTACATCCCTCAGAACTACCTCCCTACCTCATCACTTAATCACTTAACTTCTCGTTAGTCGTCGATTAGCTCGAGCGGGCGCCAGTAACGTCTCCATTTGTCCCTGTCGCGTGCTAGTGTAGCCCAATGGCATCTGTTCGCTCGGGGAACATGAAGGGCCTCAAACCGATCGTTCATGATCTTGACGAAGAAGTCTGACCATCTGGTAGGTGGGCGGCCACGCGGTCTTTTGACATCCCGTGGAATCCAGTCGGTAACAGCTCTAGTCCAGTGGTCGTCTTTAAATCTCATTACGTGACCAGCCCATCTGATTTTCGACACCTTGGCAAATGAGACAGCGTCCCTGATCCTTGATCGTCGACAGATGTCAGAACTCCGGATTCTTTCTCTCATTTGAGTGAAACGTGATATTCCAAGCATAGCTCTTTCTATTCTTCTTTGGGAGACCTGAATAGCGTTCTCATCTTGTTTGCGTAGGGCCCAGGTCTCTGAGGCATATGTTAATGCAGGAAGAACAGTGGAATCAAAGAGATGTGCCCGGAGCCGGAGGTTCTTCGTCCTCTTAGCTATTTCTTCGACGTTCTTGAAGGCGTTCCAAGCCGCTCTCTTCCTCCTGTGCAGCTCGGGTGCCAGGTCATTTGTCATGTTGACCTCTCGACCTAGGTACACATAGCTGTTACATTCGGAGATGGTCGTTCCATTGAGAGCGAATGGGGCGTCAGGAACAAGGCTGTTTCTCATAAACATTGTCTTCGTGAGATTCAGCTGTAGTCCTACCTTTCCACACTCACGGTCAAAGTCCGCCAGCATTTGTGCCGCTTGGCTGATGTTTGGTGTTATTAAAACAATGTCATCAGCAAAGCGGAGGTGGTGTAGTTGCCGACCATCTATCTTCACTCCCATTCCTTCCCATTCCAGTCATCGCATGATATTCTCGAGGGTGGCACTGAAGAGTTTCGGTGAAATGGTATCACCCTGCCGCACCCCTCTCTTGACATCAACGATCACTTCTTTGTAGAATGGTGAGATCCTGGTAGTGAATCCGCAATACAGCTCACGGAGGATCCTGATGTATTGGGCTTGAATGCCCTGATTGACTAGGGCTTCAATGACTGCTTCCGTCTCAACAGAATCAAAGGCCTTCTTTAAATCAATGAACGTTAAACAGAGCGGCATCTTGAACTCCTGAGAAACCTCAATGAGCTTGGTTATTGTGTGGATATGGTCGATGGTGCTGAATCCTTTGCAGAACCCGGCTTGCTCGCATGGTTGTCCTTCATCTAGTGTTCTGCCAATCCTATTTAGGATGACTCGAGTGAACAACTTGTAGATGACAGACAATAGGCAGATGGGGCGATAGTTGCCAATGTCATGGATGTCTCCCTTCTTGAACAGTAGTACGGTCCTGCTGGTTTTCCATTGGGACGGAACCTTGCATTCAGACAGGTAGCGAGTGAAGAGCTGAGCCAGTGTATTGATGAGTACTGACGGCAGGTTCTTCAGGTGTTCAGGTCTGACCTTGTCTGGGCCGGGTGCTGTTTGTTTCTTTACCGACGAAATGGCGTGTCGGATTTCGGAAGGGAGAATGTTGGGAACGACATATCCATCCTGTGGAATTTGGTATGTCGGCAAGTGGACATGGCTATCGAAGAGATTTGAGTAGAAGTCATGGATAATCTTCTCCATTGCCGTTCTGGAGGATGTGATGGATCCATCAGGACGTCGGAGGGCAGTCATCTTGGTCTTATAGTTGGCGAAGGACAGGCGGGCGTTACGAATACTTTTCCCGGCTTCTGCCGCATCTACCAGTACTTCTGCTCTTCTCTCTTTGAGGTCTTCCTTGATCGCATCTCTGCACTGCTTTGCGAGCTCGGACGTTAGCTTGCGGTTGCCTGAGGCATGCGCCAAACCACGCTGGCGAATTAGCTCAAGAGTTTTCGAAGACAGGCGATTTTTTGTGGCTATCTCTCTCTTGGCGTTCCTCGCACATTCATGGAGGTGCTGAACCAGTCGATCGTATTCCTCGTCAATGTTGTCAACAATGGCATCTTCCCATGTTGTCGCAATAGTACCAAAGAGTTCCCAGTTGGTGGTCATTCTGGGAGTTCTCTTTTTGAACTTTGCAGCCTTTTCTCCCCGCTCTGTGAAGTAGAATTTTGCACGAAGGAGACGGTGGTCCGATCCCGTTCGAAATTTTGGGACAACAGTGACATCAGTCAGGCAAAACTGTCGATTGAATATGATGTGGTCTATTTCATTGTGGAATCGTCCACCGGGAGACTCCCATGTCCATCGTTTAGATTCTGCCTTCTGGAACTGTGAGTTACCATGAATGGTCTTGGTCGACATGATGAACTCAGACAGTCTCTCACCCTGTTCGTTCCATTCTAGGCCATGGGTCCCGATGTGAAGTTCTTCAGCTGATCTTCTTGGTCCTATCTTGGCATTAAAATCACCCACAATGATCTTGTAGAAGGTGTGGTCTTCTTTATAGAACTTCTCTAGCTCCATGTAGAACTTCTCGATTTCTCTTTCATCATAATGAGATGTTGGTGCATAGACAACGAAGATAGAAACTGCAGGCAGTGAGCCACATCTATTCAAATGTAAACGTCCGATTCGGGTTGTTAGGCATTCGAATGAATCAATGCTCTTGGCCAAGTTTGTGTTGACAAGGACACCGTTTGTGTTGTCCTTGTCCTACCTCATCAATGTTTTAAAAATTTTTTTTTGTGGGTAGCAGCTTCCCAGGCACTGCCAAGGAAGACTGGGGACACACTGACCATTCTTAGCCACAAGATCAGTGGACGGGTACATACCAGGAGGTGACACTTCTCAGTCCCTAGCTTGGAGACTTGTGTCTCTTGTCTCAGTCAGATATACCCAGGCCATCCTCACAGAGCTGCGTCCTGGATGCTCAGAGGACCATGTGGCACCAGGAATCTGAACCCAGGTCAGGCACATGCTGGGCAGGCACCCTAACCACCCTAACCAGGCCTCTCATCTAAGGTTTTTAAGATTGTAAAGAGCACGAAGTCAAAAAGTTTGAGAACCACTGGATAACACATTCTGAAATTCTCCCAGATAAATCCAACTGACAAACAGCCTCTACTCTGAGAGAGGATCATGTGCTTGTCTCCACCCAGGAAGATACTGTATGGGTCCCCAGGCTCCTTGGCTCTTCAAATCAGCCTAAATGCTGCTTCTGAATCTAGTCTAGGTGATGGCCTCCCATATCCTAGGTGTGCATGGCTGGATTGAGCACAGTGGTTGTGCTGTGTTTGGGAGAAGTCTTATGAACAGTTTAGAGTCTGCATGATATAACAGGAGGAGTCTGGGAGTACAGACATGTGGGCTCAGATTCCAGCTCTTGACAGCATCAGAAACTTAAGAGAACTGTAATCAAAAACTGGGAAAAGTGGAATACAGACCGTGTACTGGAGAAGTAAAAAATTATCATTTATTTATTAAGTATATTAATGGTGGGGCTGGAGCAATATAGCACTATATAGCCAGGTGTGACTCCCCCCCCAAAAAAAAAGTATAATAATGTTTTGTTTTGTTTTGTTTTAGCTTTTTGGGTCACACCCGGTGATGCACAGTACTCCTGGCTCTGCACTCAGGAGTTACTCCTGGCGGTGCTCAGGGGACCATATGGGATGCTGGGAATCGAACCCGGGTTGACAGAGTGCAAGGCAAATGCCCTACCTGCTGTGCTATCTTCTCCAGCCCTGTCGGTTTTCTTTAAGGTTCTTTTTAATAGCCTATCCTCTTATAAATAGTCACAGGTGAAATACTGTATTTAACAGGTAGGTGGTGGGATGGAATGGGAGGTAGAGAAAGAAGAAACAGGAGTGGGAGGTGTTGCTAAGGATGCCCTGGTTAGGGCCTCTTAGAACTTTTTCTTTTTTGTAAGTTTTAGAAGTTTGCATTTTGCTCAAGGCATTGTTCTTCATTTTTTAATCTTCTAGTTTTCTTCATTACATACAGTGCCTTGGATAAACCATTCAGTATCTTACAACAGAAAACAACATTGATCCTTTCAAGACACTATCAGGATTTGAAAGGACCAGGCAGAACACTTAGCTCTGAAGTCAGGACAAAGTGATCAAGATAATAACTAAGAATACCCACATTTCCCATGTAGCCTTTGTATCTTTCTCAATCCTGATAAGCAGTTTTGATATTATTATATTCACCCTTCTCCAGATGAGTAAACTGAATCATAGGGATGTTAAATAAGTTTCTGACCTTCAATGGGTAAGGAGCAAAGCCTGCACTTCCAACCCCAGACTGCATGTTCTTAGACTACTCGATCACTCTCCTGGCAGTCAGGCAATAAGTACTTTTTGCTGGTTTGTTTTGTTTCGGGGTCACACCCAGGGGTGACCAAGGGCTACTCCTGGTTCTGCATTCATCCCTCCTCGTGGGCTCAGAGAACTATATGGGGTTTTGAAGATCCAACCTATGTCAGCTGTGCACAAGGCAAGAGCCCTACCCATTGTACCACTGGCCCCGTGCTTTTTAAACACTTCGTATACACACAACTGATATGAACATACTCTAATAACTGAGTAATACATAAACAACAGAAAGACAATCAACTATATTGGTCACTTTAAAATTCTCACTAGGAAGTAGTCCACATACCTATTAAGTGCCGATGTCAGTCTGAAGCCAGGATGTTTTTCTTCTTTCCAAGGAAGCTGCTGCCTTTAAAAACAAAAACATTTAAAAAAAATTTAAATTCCTGGGGAGAAAGAGCCTGCGCTAGGGTTTGAGAGCCAGTTCATTGACACATATGTAACCTGAGGGGCCTCAAAAGCCAAAGGACTTCAAATCTTATAAGCTTATCACCGTCTATGCTTGTCTCTGGTATAAGCACTTGCAGCCACTGAGAATACTCCAGATTAGATCACAGTGAGGTTGTCCTGACCACCTCAGTGCACATGGCAGTATTAGGTTTGAACTCATGACCCTGTACTTGCACCACAAGCACCTTAATCCTTGAACCACTGTGGACCCTAATTTTTTTGGTTTGGTCCTTTGGGAATGATACACACCTGGCACTCCTCAGAGTCTACTCTTAAAATTGAGAGATCCCTTCCAATGGTGCTTGGGAACCAGAGGCTCTTGCATACAAGGAATGTGCTTCTAGATCTTGAGCTAACTCTCTAGTAGTATCCTGGTTAGTTTCCTTGTTTGTAAAAAAGAGCAAACAAGGAGAGAGAGCAAAAGGGAATGCCCTGCCACAGAGGCGGGGTGGGGTAGAGGGGACAGGATAGGGGTGATGGTAGGGATGCTGGGACCATTGGTGGTGGAAAATGGGCACTGGTGGAGGGTGGGTACTTGATCACTGTATGACTGAAACACAAGCAAGAAAGTCTGTAAGTCTGTAACTGTACCTCAGGGTGATTCACTAATAATAATAAAAAAAGAGCAAACAAGCACCTTTGAATGCCTTTAAAAATTTTTTTTTGCTCTTGTTGTTTTGGGGGCACACCTAGCAGTGCTTGGGGCTAACTCCTGGCTCTCAGCTCAGAGATCACTCCTGGTGGGCTCAGGAAACCTTATGGGATGCTGGGGATCAAACCCAGGTTGATTGCATGCAAAGCAAATGTCCTACCTCCTGTACTATCCAGCTCCTGGATGCTTTTTTTTTTTGTGTGTGTGTGGGGGGAGGAGGCATACCCGGTGTTGCTCAGGGGTTACTCTGACGCTGAACACAGGAATCACTCCTGGTGAAGCTTAGGGTACTATATGGGATGTCGGGGATCGGACCCAGGTTGGTTGAGTGAAAGGCAAGTGCCTTACGCACTGTACTACGGCTCTGGCGCGATAGCCTTTTTAAATTGTCTCCAACTCAACCTTAGAAGACATGAGATCTTAATTCAGATGTGCAGGGGCTGGAGTGATAGCACAGCGGGTAGGGCATTTGCTTTGCATGTGGCCCAACCCGGGTTTGATTCCCAACATCCCATGTGGTCCCCCAAGCACTGCCAGGAGTAATTCCTGAGTGCATGAACCAGGAGTAACCCCTGTACATTGCTCGGTGTGACACCCCCAAAAAATTCAGATGTGCAAAAATGTCCTCTTAACACACACCCAAGAGTTTAGGTGTGTGCTGGCATGCCTAAAGAGAACTCTGCATTACTGGAGAGACGCCACAAAGAGGGTAACTCAGGGAAACGTGAACCCAACTAATCAAATGCACTGGAAAGCAGAAGGTGATTTCTTCTGCATGATTTAAAATATTATTTATCTGGCAACCCTAGTTTCCTATATCCAAGTTGAAAGCCCACCTGGCTGGGGCCAGCTGATCCCCATCTTGGTACCTACCTTTCCCTGTTCCTGGTGACACTGTTGGCATCAAGTGTTCTGTCAGCATTTGCCCAGAGAATGGACCCAGGGCAGCCTTCAGTTGAAAGAGCCCAATTTTTTCTAAGTGTGCATCTGAAAAACTTCTTTAATCTGACTTTGTGATTGGAACAGAGTCCACATGCAATAGATGGGGCAATTTTTTTCAGTTTATATTATATCATCATCCTCTATTCAATATTGCTATTGTTGGGGGGGGGGGAGGAGACACACCCAGAGATGCTCACGGTTACTCCTGGCTCTGTACTCAGAAATTATTTCTGGCAGTGCTTGGGGGACCATACGGTTGCTAGGAATTGAACCCAGGTCGACCATGTGCAAGTCAAGAATCTTACACACTATTACTGCTCTGGCCCATCAATATTACTATTTTTATATACCCTGTACATTTTTTAAAACGCTCAGAGCCCCTAATCAAATACACACTGTAAATTATTACCTTAGGAACCTACTAAAGTGTTCAGTCTGCTCAATTGCTTACTAAGACAATGTAAAAAAAGGCTCACATTTTTCCAAGTCTCAAATAGAAGAATACCAAATCAGAGTATTACAAATAGTTGACATCTAGTTTTTAAAAAGAAATAGATTTCAGCAGCTTTTCAGTTTGGACTTTCCTTAAAAGCCTATTTGAACAGATGGACAGACTTAAATTTTATAAAGAGGAAAAAAAGTGGGGTATTCTGTGCTTTATGTTAGAACAGTCTTCAAAGAGGACAGAGTAAAAAGAAATTATTTGAGAACAGCACACCCATGGTATTTTTTAAAAATGGCTCTTACCTGGGCCAACTCTCATCCAGGGGCTGTGAGGAGTATCCGGCTCCCAGACTGCTGCCATCGAAGTAAGTGTCAGTAAAGGGAAAACACCAATGGGCAGGGGGAGCAGCAGAAAGACACTGGAAGCATAGGGCAAATGATGTGAAGGCTCTCATTCCCCCCACCCCAATGCTTACTGGGCTTACTCCTGGGCTTACTCTCGTATCTATTCCTCTATCTTCTCATCAGGGTGGCTTGCATGAAACATGCAATGCAGTGTTCCTATTTTTTTGTGCCCACCTAGTGTATTCTATTCTTTTCTTCCTTTTTTCTTTCCTTCTCTCTTTTCTCTTTCCCTCTCTCCTTCCCTTTCTCACTTTTGATTTTGGGGCCATACCTGGCAGAGACCAGGGATCACTCCCGGTGGGACTTTGGGGACCATATAGGGTGCTGGGGATTGAACCTGTTATACTATCTCTACAGCCCCATCTGTCTAAGTTTTAAAGAGTCTACAGTCATTTATTTCAATGTGGTAAATACAGATCATATAAAACACATAATGCCATTTGCACACTCTGTTTTCAAGCTCTATCCCCACTACCATCCCCAACCAGACAAGGCTGTCATCTTGTGCCTTCCTCCCTGACCTATCAGGGATTTACCTGGACCTCAGTCCACATTTCCAATCAAGAGGCTGGAGAGACAGTACAGCAGATAGGGCACTTGCCTTGCACGAGGTCAACCCAGGTTCGATCCCCAGCATCCCATACAATCCCCCAAATACAACCAGGAATAATCCCTGAGTGCAGAGCCAGTAGTAACCCCTGAACATCACTGTATATGATATCCCCTGCCCCCCATTTTTTTTTTGCACATTTCCAATCAAGTGACCCAATCCTTCTGGAAACAGTGATTGGTTGGGAATGTGCACATGACACAGAGGACCAAAGAGAACGCTGTGAGAGGATAAAAGGAAAGTCCCTTTCTGAGATGGTGAAAGCCTGTCTGTGCAGAAGTCAAAGCAGATACAAAGCCTAAATGACAGTGATGGGAATGAACCCCGATCTAGCCCTCAATTCCAGTGACAACAGCCAATGAACTTCCTGTTTTTCAACCAAGAAGGGTTCCTGGTACTAATAACCAAAAGAGAACCACATTCAGTTTGTGGGAAATGTAAGTTTCTTGTGATGTCATGCTCTGCTGTACAAATAATGTATTCTGTACTCTTAGAAAAGAATCCAGGTGCTCAGAGAACCCAACATGAGACCGCAATTTACATGCTGAGAAACCAGCTGGTTAAGTTTGCTAATGACACCCAAAGAACTGTCCTCTAAAAGCATTTTAAATCATATATTTAAAATATGTGGGCATATTTAAAACAGTGGGTAGGGCATTTGCCTTGCACGTGGCCGACACTACTGACCCAAGTTCGATTTCTCTGCCCCTCTCGGAGAGCCTGGCAAGTTACCGAGAGTATCTTGCCCGCATGGCAAAGCCTGGCAAGCTACCCATGATGTATTTGATATGCCAAACACAGTAACAAGTCTCACAATGTTACTGGGCCCGCTCAAGCAAATTGATGAACAATGGGAGGACAGTGACAGTGACAGTGATATTTCTCATGCTGAGACATCATCAACGATTTACCCTTGAAGATGGCTTTATCTGCATGGCATGAGAGGCTAAGTCTGATTCTGTACAGCAAAGTTCGGAAGAGGCATTTCTTCAGCATTAGTGACAAGGTTTTGGTGATTTAAAGTTACAGATGTAGAGGAATGATAGGGAAAGATGAAAGGAAACACCAAGTCAGAAGGGTCCCAAGGGACCCCAAGGAGAGCACTCAAATGGTAGAGCATATGCCTGGCATGTCTGAGTCCCTGATTCTAATTCCTGACACTGGATGGTCCCCCTGAGTACCAGCAGTGGTCTTGGTGACCCCCAAGGACCATTAGGACTAGGCACTGAACTCACTTGATCACTTGACTTCCCGTTACTCATCTATTTGCTCGAGCGGGTGCCAGTAGCTTCTCCATTCATCCCTGTCACGTGCTAGTGTAGCCCAATGGCGTCTGTTCGTTCTGGGAACATGAAGAGCCTCAAACCGATCATTCAGGGTCTTGACAAAGAAGTCTGACCATCTTGTAGGTGGGCAGCCATACAGTCTTTTGACGTCCTGTGGAATCCAGTCGGTAACAGCTCTAGTCCAGCAGTTGTCTCCAAATCTCATTACGTGTTCAGACCATCTGATTTTTGATGCCTTGGCAAACGAGACAGCGTCCTTGATTCTTGACCGTCAACGGAGGTCAGAACTCCGGATTCTTTCTCTCATTTGAGTGAAACGTGATACTCCAAGCATAGCTCTTTTCGATTCCGCTTTGGGAGACCCAAATAGCATTCTCATCCTGTTTTCGTAGGGCCCAGGTTTCTGAGGTGTATGTTAATGCAGGAAGAACAGTGGAATCAAAGAGATGTGCCCAGAGCAGGAGGTTCTTCGTCCTCTTAGCTATTTCTTCGACGCTCTTGAAGGCATTCCAAGCCACTCTCTTCCTCCTGCACAACTCAGGTGCCAGGTCATTCGTCGATCTACGTACACATAACTGTTGCATTCAGAGATGGTCATTTCACTGAGAGCGAATGGAACGTCAGGAACGAGACTGTTTCTCATAAACATTGTCTTCATTAGATTCAGCTGTAGTCTGATCTTTCCACAGTCACGGTCAAAGTCGGTCAGCATTTGTGCTGCTTGGCTAATGTTTGGTGTTATTAAAACGATGTCATCAGTAAAGCGGAGGTGGTGTAGTTGCCGTCTGTCTAAGTTCACTCCCATTCCTTCCCATTCCAGTTGTTGCATGACGTTCTCGAGAGTGGCACTGAAGAGTTTCGGTGAAATGGTATCATCCTGCCGAACTCCTCTCTTGACATCAACGATCACTTCTTTGCAGAATGGTGAGATCCTAGTAGTGAATCCGTAATACAGCTCACAGAGGATCCTGATGTATTGAGTTTGAATGCCCTTCTTGGCTAGGGCTTTGATGATCACTTCCATCTCAACAGAATCAAAGGCCTTCTTTAAATCAATGAATGTTAGACAGAGCGGCATCTTGAACTCCCGAGAAACCTCAATGAGCTTGGTTATCATGTGGATATGGTCGACTGTGCTGAATCCTTTTTGGAACCCGGCTTGCTCGCATGGTTGTCCTTCAACTAGTGTTCTTCCAATCCTATTCAGAATGACTCGAGTGAACAGCTTGTAGATGACAAACAATAGGCAGATCGGGCGATACTTGCCAATGTCGTGAATGTCTCCCTTTTTCTATAGTAATACAGTCCTGCTGGTTTTCCACTGGGACAGAACCTTGCATCCTGACAGGTAGAGAATGGAGGAAGGCCCTGAGAGGTCAGGTCTGTATTTTGGTCAGCAGAGAAATTGCAAGGAAGCACTGAGGCTCATATCCAGTGCTCACCTAGATCTTCCCACAGAGTTTGATTCATCTTCATCCAGAAATGCTGAATTCCAAGAAGCAGAGCTTTACCACTTATCTTAGTATGCTACCACCTGAAAAGCCATGCTATTCAATCAACTATCCAGAAGAGCCAATACAAGTTATAACCAAGTGCAGTGAGAGCCATGTCATGCTCTGAGATCAAATATTCAAATATTCAACACTGGGCACTGTTGAACAGTGTTGCCTCTCTCGTGTAAACTCATAATACAAAAATGCACTAAATTCCGGAAATGTTAACTACGAGTAGGTAAGGATTCAAAAGTCAGGAGACATGAGGAGGGAGAGAGGGTGAGAGAGAGGGCAAGAGAAGGGGGGGGGGAGAGCAGGAGGGAGGGAGGGAGGGAGAGAGTGAGGAGAGAGGGGGTGAGAGAGAAAGAGAAAGAGAAAGAAAAAGGGGGAAGGAGGGAGAGAGAGTGGGGAGAGAAAGAGAGAGAGGTGGGAGAGAGAGAGCATGTGAGAGAAAGAGTGCACTTCAGTAGAAGAAAGACCCCTCCACCTGCTCCTGCCACTACTTCTTCTCATAGGCCAGGAGGATATGAGGGAATAGCATCTGCTGATAGGGAGGACACCTGGGCGGAGCCTCTGAGCCACAGAAATCTGACTTTCCCCAGTCTGGATTTTGAGCTGCTTGCCTTGTGGCCAGGGTTTTCTTCTTTGGATTCCTGTTCCCTCACTGTAACCGCACCTGGAATAGGGCTCAGGAACTACTTTCTAGATGCAGACTGGAGGTCTGCCACTTTCTCTCCCACTCTCTGAACTCTGGTTGTGCCAAGGACAATCTTGTAAGGTGGACTTAGACCTTCATGGAGCCAATGGAACCACTGTCTAAAGAGCCCATCTACCACACAAGTTCCTTGGTCAGACTTAACACATAAAACTGGTCACAGTTTGGGCTTGAGCGATAGTACAGCAGAGAGGGCATTTGCCTTGCACAAGGCCTACCCAGATTTAATTCCCAGCATCCTATATGGTCCCCAAGTACCACCAGGAGTAATCCCTGAATGAAGAGGCAGAAGTAACCCCAGAGCATCTCCGGGTGTGACCCAAAAAGTCAGAAAACAAAAAAACTGATCACAATTTGGTTCCTTCCTAATTTCTCAACCATATTTTCATCATCACTTTACTTCCTCTTTGTCCCTTTATTACCAACTCAGTTCCACTAGAATATATCTTAAAGACATCTGAGTGGGATCTTTTCGATTTCTGAAACAGGAGAACATCATGCTATTCCCTTGGTTCATAAACTAGTAGGCTTCATGTGGGATTTTCCTCTTAAATCCTAGAGACCAGCATTTCCTTGGCCTTCAAGTGGAACTCTCTTGAGTACTAAGGGAAAATTGGGTTTTGTGATCAAATAAAACTTCCATCTCACTATATGAAAAAACTCAAAGCAAGGCCTAATTCCAAACAGGAGAGTCCTAACTGTCTGGTAGGCTTAATAAAAGGAAGAAGGGGTGGTGGTGGTGGAAGAGATATTACAGTGGGGTGGGCAATTGCCTTGCACACAGCTGGCCTGGGTTTGATCTCTGGCATACCAAATGGCTCCCCAAATTGAGTGTAGAGCCAGGAGTAACTCCCAAGTTTTGCCAGGTGGACCCAAACCACTCCCCACTTCAAAGAAAAAAAAGGGGCGGGGGAGCTACACTCAGCAGTGCTAAGGGGTTACTCCTGTGGGGTTTGGGGACCGAAGGAACTGAATCAGGTCTCCATCATGCAAAGCATGCACTCTAGCCCTTTGAGTCATCTCCCTGGCCCAACTTGGGCAGATTTTAAGTTATGTCTTTGCATTGTTCAAGCTGGTTTCCTATGTGTAACACACTCTTACCTTGTTAACAAAAGTGTATCGGGGACTAGAGAGACAGTACAATTGCTAAGTACTTGCCTTACACAAGGCCAAGCCACGTTCAATTCCCACATGGTTCTGTGAGCACTGCCAGGGAAGATCCCTGAGCACATCTAGGTGTGGCCCCAAATATTCCTCTCCATAAAAGAATACATGTCAACAACTTTTCTAAACATCTATTTTTTTTCTTTCACACTTCTTTTAGAGAAAGGCATTTTCTCTGGTCCTAAGTGCTGTATTTTGGGGGGTGGGTTCTAAGGATTAAACCAAGTGCCTCTGACCTATATCCCTAACTCCTTGAACTGTTAAACAAACAAGGATTCTGTCACTTTCTTCAAAACCTTACTTTTCTAAGTTACCTCTGGTTAAAAAAAATTAAATCTATGCACATATTTAAACCTGTGTTGGTGACATATGTGTATAAATAATTAGAAAATAAGTATTTAGAGAGAAAATCTATAAAAAAAGGGAAATCAAAAAATTAAGAGAAAGATATAGTGTTACATGAAGCAAAGACTCCCAAGTCATGCTTGAAAATTCCAAGCAATTTAGACAATTGTTTGATGGATACTCCACCCACATGTGTGAATTAGCTAAAGAATTTACTCAATTCTATTTTCCCTGTGGCATTCTACACAAAAGTTATTACACATTCCAGAGAGGAATTCTCAAAATGCTCCTGATAATGGCCACATAACATACAAAACTGGGAGTGTGGGGTGGGGGTGGTATGTCCCTGGGTATGGGAAAGGGGAGAAATGAAAATATGTGGAGGTCACCGTCCTTGTATCCAAACAGATGAATAATAGCAGGAAGCTTGAGGGTAAGAAGAGTAGCAGCTTCCCTGCACTTCCTCCCTTGCTCAGTCCAAGGACCTGTGGGCGCGAGAGGGGAAGAGCAAGGGCAGGGCAGTCAGCTGGGGGGCCTGGGCTGGATGTGGGTCCTTCTAGCCTTAGTGAGGGTTCCTGGTGCACTTGCTTTGATACTCAGTTTTCTCACTGGAAAATGGGAGCTGAAAAAACAAGTGACTTGTGTGAGCTCTGAGGACACAATGACACAAATTGCCCAGCACAGTGCCTGGCATGGGTAGTACTCAGTAAACATGAGTGCCCTCCCCCTATTTCCTGGTTTCTGGGCCTGAAAAGCCAACTCCACCATCACTGCCAGGAATTCAGCTCTAGAGACAGACTCACCCTGCCTTTCTCCCCCTCCCTTTAGCCCTGTGTGCAGAGAATAGTGAAGCAGGAGTTTAGGCCCTCCTGCCACAGTGACTCTCCATCTGACTTCCCACCAGACTTCAGGGCTTGGTCCTCAGAGCTGCTCTCCCAGAAGTCCACCCTTCTGGCCCCAGACAAGCATCCACTGAATAAAATTGTCAGATGAATTTACAACCTCTTTTTCTTTATTTCAACTTAATAGCATAAGGCCTGATGTACAAGTACATCACTGTCTAAGAACTTTCCTGAATACCGGCTTCATATTTTAGTTGTCACTTATTGAGTTTGAAATTCCATAAATGGAAAAGCATATGAAATTTCTTCTGTAAGTTCTAACAGTGGTCAGTAGGTGAATAGAAGTAAAAATAAATCATATATTTGTATATCTGTTTTTGCTAGACTAAATCTCCTTACCTGATTCAAGCTGGATTTAACTCTGACTTTTTGCCAATTTTAGAGGGAAATGCTGAGAAAGTTTTCCATGAGGATGAAGTGCATGCTCTTTATGTATGGTTATTTCATTGAGCTGAGTTTTACCAATGCTTTCTTAAAGGAACCACCTATAGTGACCTATCCAAATTCAGGCTGCATGATGTTTCTAGATTCTTATTGACTTATTTTTATTGCCTCCATTCATCAGATAAAACAAAGATTTTGAGGTCAAAGGGGAGCTGCAGGGAAGAGAAATTCTGAAACCCTTTCAAACATTTTAAAACTCATACTTCCCTCAGACAATGAAAAAGGATATTTGTCGTCCCGGCTTGTCCCCAGGCCGCCGGTGAAGGGGGTGGAAGCGGGTCCTGGATGGTCTCTCCACCAGGCCATGGTGGCGGGTTCCTCGCACGCTGTCTGCCTGGTGAAATGGCTGTAAAGAGAAAAATGAGTTGACCTGTGACCAAGACCATTGCCACACACCAGCAAGTACAGCTGAACACAACAGAAGAAAAGACTGGTTTGATAATTTTACTAGTATATATATGACTCTGAGTCAAAGTAAATAAAACAATGAAGCACATGAAACTGTTCCTCTATAATTACAAATTGCCTTTTGTGGGTTACAATGAATGTTCAAAGTATGATTTATACAGACTTGTCACAAGGAGAAGGTGCGAAGTCAGGGAAATACAATAGTCAAATACCAAATCTCAGAAACTAGAACATACAATTGAAAGGTAAAAGAGGTGCTTTTTCCCCCCAAATTTTTGGTTTTGGGGCCACACCCAGCAGTGCTCAGGGCTTAGCTCTGAGCTCAGTGATCATTCCTGATGGGCTCAGGGGAACAAATGGGATGCCAGAAATTGAACTCAGGTGAGCCACAAGCAAAGCAAGTTCCTATCTCCAGCTCTAAAAGATATTTAAGTACCTAGATTAAAAAAACACAAAACAAAACAAAAAACTATACCTACAGTACTTAGTACTCAGAAATATAGGTCATGGTCACAGTCACGGTCCTCCCATTGTTCATTGATTTGCTCGAGCTGGCCCAGTAAAGTCTCCATCGTGAGACTTGTTGTTACTGTGTTTGGCATATCGAATACATCACGGGTAGCTTGCCAGGCTTTGCTGTGCAGGCAAGATACTCTCGGTAGCTTGCCAGGCTCTCCGAGAGAGGCGGAGGAATTGAACTCGGGTCGGCCATGTTGAACGCTTGCAAGGAAAACGCTCTACCCTCTGTACAATCGCTCTGGCCCCAAAATATAGGTAGGCTGCAGAAATAAAATGGCATGCATAGACTTGGACTTCTCATTCTGCACAAGGCCTTTTCAATTTCTTTTTAATTGACTTAACAATGTTTAAAAATTCAAATCTGGGGGCTGGGTGATAGTACAGTGTTTGCCTTGCACACAACTGACCAGAGTTCAATCCCCAGCACTCTATATGATCCCCCAAGTCCTCTACGAGTGATCCCTGAGCACAGAGTCAGGAGTAATTCCTGAGCATTGCTGGCTGTGGCCCAAAAACAAAACAAAAAAATTTAGATCTAGGGGACAGAGAGATAGTACAATATGACTTTAGGGGGTTACAGAGGGTGTTTGCTTTGCACATGGCTAATCTGGGTTCGAACTCTTGACCCCTGTCAAGAATGATCCCTGAGTGCAGATCCCTGAGCACCAACGGATGTGGCAAAAATAAATAAATCAAAGTGTAAACAGATTCAAGAAAAATCAAAAATACTGGTCAAGGGGGCTGGAGAGATAGCACAGCGGGTGGGGCGTTTGCCTTGCATGTGGCTGACCCAGGTTCCATTCCCAGCATCCCATATGGTCCCTTGAGCACCAACAGGAGTAACTCCTGAGTGCAGAGCCAGGAGTAACCCCTGTTCATCGCCAGGTGTGACCCAAAAACAAAACAAAAAATTACTGGTCAATAAATCCAAAGTCCTGCTAAGAGTACTCAGGTGCTTTCTTACCCTTTTTGATATTGGCATTATGAAATCTTTTTGACTGTCAATGACCAAATCCTAGAATGACCTATTATATGTCACACAATGGGATGATGTGTATACAACACAGTGCCAGCTTTGTTTGTGAACAAAATGAAAACATTTGTTTTTTTAGGAAATCTCAATTCTATATAAAGTGCTTGATTTACTTTGCAATGCATCCTCTACAGGAGAACTTTTTTTCTTTTTCAATAGGAGAACTCCCTAAGGTAAGAACTGACGGCTAATTTCTCTTTGCTAAACTGATTTTCTCTTAGATTTTGGAGTTACTCCTACTTCTCTTAAGTGGGTTGATAAAATGGCCTGCCTAAATCAGTTTAAAAGTTTCAATTTTAACCCAAGAACAAAATATATAAGTCTACAACTATACCTCATGGTGTCTCCTAATAAAAATTAAATAAATTTTTAAAAAAAGTTTCAATTTTGAGACCAGGGAGCTACAACAACAGCTAAGGCACTGGACTTGTAAGCAGCTGATAGAGAAGTTTGAGTCCCTGATCACTACTAATAGTGATCCCTGAACACAGGGCCAGGAGTAAGGTCTGAACACTGCCAAATGTGGCTCCCGCTCCCCCCCCCCGCCAAAAAAAAAATAAACAGAAACTCCAATTTATTTTGTAATCCAAATCTTGTAACTCCTCAAGAAAAAACTTAATTAAAACCTCCTAGTATCTTGGTGAGGGACAGTTTCTGGGCCTAGAAGAAAATTATCTATTGCAATTCAGAGAATGCAGACCCACAGAACACTTTATTGTCAGAATGATTCAAAAGAAGGTGGATAACAGCTGGCTTTAGGATGAAAAACAAACAAGGATTCTCAGTAATATGATCAGATATTCAATACAAAGTATTAAATGTATCTGGATGCTGGAAGCAAAGCTACCAATGGCCTGCCTCTGAGAGGTCTGAATCGAACACAGCACCTGGAGGTCTTCAGAAGGGGTTTCTAAGAGCAGAGCCTCTTGAAAAGGATCCTAAACTTCTGTTACATGTATATCTTCTACTTATATTTACCACTTCTGCATTAATCCCTACCAGCACCAAGCCTGCATTAGAGGTGGGAGCCAGTTTAAGGGGGGATAATCCTTGCTTACATCTATATTTGTGTTTCACTGTCATGCTGGCCTACCTCCAGCTCCCTGGCCCTGTGGCCTTTGCTCTTACTCCAAATTCTATCAGGCTTGGGCCTTCTCCATTCAAGAGAGAGTCATGCCCTATTCATCAAGTGAATTAGAACAGTGTTTCTCAATGGGGGATTCAAAGTCCAAGGGAACCACGAATGAAAATCACACAAATGGGGGCTATAGCAAGAGACAAGGTGGTCAACTGGTAGGACGGGGGCCACAGGAAGGAAACAAGTTAGGAAGGGGCCACAGTGGGAAAAGGTTGAGAAACTGAGTTAGAACCACTGTTCAGGACTGAAAGTGGGTTTAATGGCAAAAGAGCCTGTCTAGTTGGCCAAACTCACTGGGTTCCCCCAAATCATAAACAGACATGTGATTTTTCAGTTTCTATCAACCTCCAGCTTACTGAAAGCTAAGATTTTGTAATGTAAAAATATAATTCTTGGCCAAAGAGATAGTACGGTGGGTAGGGTGTTTGCCTTACATGTACCTGCACCCTGGTTTGATCCCTGGCACGAGATATGGTCCCCACCAAGCATTGCCAAGAGTTATCCCTGAGTGCAGAGCCAGAAGCAAACCCCGAGCACCCTCAGATGTGGTCCGAAAACAAACAAAAGAAAAAAAATACAATTCCCGGGCAAGAGAGATAGTAGAGTGGTTACATAGTCAACCCCAGTTCAATTATCAACACTGTATATGGACCCTGAGTACTGCCATAAGTGATCACTGTGCATAGAGCCAGAAGTAAGCCCTTAGCTCTGCTGGGTATGATGTCCCCCAAACAAACAAAACAAAAATATATTTCTTAAGTCATCTTTAATATAAAAAAAGGGATTTTTTAAAATTTTACTGAATCACCGTGAGATAGTTATAAGCTTTCATGTTTGGGTTACAATCACACAATGATCAAACACTCATCCCTCCACCAGTGCACATTCCCTATCGCCAATATCCCTGGTATACCCCCACTTTCCCACCCTCCCTCTGCCTCCATGGCAGACATGATTCCCCATAATCTCTCTCTACTTTTGGGCATTATGGTTTGCAATACAGACCCTGAGAGGTTATCATGTTTAGTCCTTTATCTACTTTCTGCACACATCTCCCATCCTGACCAATTCCTCCAGCCATCTTTTTCTTAGTGATCCCTTCTCTATTCCAGCTGCCTTCTCCCCTTTGCTCATGAGGCAGGCTTCCAGCTATGGAGCAATCTATCTGTCCCGTGTATCTACTGTCCTTAGGTGTCAGCCTCATGTTATGTTGTTTTATACTACACAAATTAGTGCAGTCCTTCTATGTCTGTCCCTCTCTGACTCATTTCACTTAGCATGATACTCTCCATGTCTATCCATTTATAGGCAAAGTTCATGACTTCATCTCTTCTGACAGCTACATAGTATTCCATTGTGTAGATGTACCAAAGTTTCTTTAACCAGTCATCTATTCCAGGGCACTTGGGTTGTTTCCAGATTTTGGCTATTGTGAACAGTGCTGCAATGAACATACAGGTACAGATGTCATTTCTACTATGCTTTTTTGCATCCTCAGGATATATTCCCAGAAGCAGTATTGTGGGATCATATGGAAGCTCAATATTAGTTGTTGAAGGACTGTCCATATTGTTTTCCAGAAAGGCTGGCCTAGTGGGCATTCCCACCAAAAAATGGGGAAAAAATTTGCCACCCATGGCTGGAACGATAGCACAGTGGGTAGGGTTGCCTTGCACATGGCTGACCTGGGTTCAATTCCCACCATCCCAAATGGTCTCCCAAGCACTACCAGGAGTAATTCCTGAGTGCAGAGCCAAGAGTAACCCCTGTGCATCACCGGGTGTGTTCTAAAAAAGCCAAAAAAAAAAAGCCACCCTAAAGAATAAATAATTCATTTTCCCCTAATATTTCAAGTTTCAGTCAGTTTTTCAATCCATAATTTCTTACATGGTTGTATTCACAAATTTACCTAGGTTTCTATGATTATCTCTTTTTTTTTTTCTTTTGTGTCACACCAGGCAGTGCTTGAGGGCTACTTCTTGCTCTGTGCTCAGGCTGCCCCCAGTAGAGTCTGGATCTATTAATGGCCTCCTACATGCAAAGTATGTGTTCAGTCTGTTGAGCTATCTCTATCTCTCAAGGTCTGATTAATTTTTACACTTCACATTGTTTTATAAGTAATTTTCCATATATTTCATAATCCTTACATTTACTAGTCCAATAAATAGATGGCATTTCATTTCTAACGTTGTAATGCCAACATTCCATGTTGTGATTCAAAGAACATGTGATTTACAGTCAGAGAAACAGTTTGAGTCCTGGGTCCTCCACTTAATAACAAGGTACTTCTTTTCCTTCTCCGGAAAATGGAGAGCATGATGTTGGTAGTGCCCTTGCAGACATCTAGAGAAGACACAATTAGATTATATATGTGAAAGCTGCCTTGTCCCAGGAATACAACATGTTAGGGAATGACTTGTGTCATGAATTCCTATGTTGAAGCCCTATTTCCATTGTGACCTTATATGGAAATGGAGCCTTGAAGGAGGTCATTAAGGCTAAGGAAGGTCATAGGGTGAACCCTAAATCAACAGAACTGGTGTCCTTATAAAAAAAGAAAGAGATGCCAGGAGTGCTTGCACACAGTGAAGACTATGCGAGGCCAGCACAAGAACACTAACTCACCAGAAACCAATACCGCCAACACTGGGGATTAGAACTCCTGGCTTCCAGGATTCTGAAAAAGTAAGTTTTTCTGCATTTATTAACTTATTTATTCAGCTACTTTTTTTTTAGGTTTTAGAGCCACACCTCGTAGTGCTTATGAGTTAATCCTAGCTCTATACTCAGGGCTATTGATGGTGCTCAGGGGAAGCACATGGTGCCAGGGATCAAACCTGGGCCTTTCATATGCACAGCATGCACTCATCCCACTGAGCTACCTCTCTGGTCCCAAGTTTCTGTTTTAAACCACAGTCTGCAGTACTTCGCTAGGCTGCCAAAGCAGAGGAATCCATTAAGTATGAGAAAGAGGATTCAGGAGGTGTGCATCAGGAAACTCCTTACCCAGGTAAGGTCATCCTACCACATCCTTTGGTAAATAGCATGGACTTCAACAGTGAGGCTAAGTGGGAGGGTTTCAGTGATCCTGAGCTGGTGAGTAGACTGTCTAGCCAACTCTAGTTCCTGTGTTTGGGTTTTGTGAGGAAGGAGGTCCATCCAAAACAAAAGGTATGACTAGGGATTGGATGACCACTTTCAAGGAGCCCTCAGGAGCTCTCAATTTTTCAGGCTTGTAAGCACCTGACTGATCCTTAAGTATCTGGCTGGCAAATCAGTTTGGGTGTGCAGGTATCAGGGTGGCTAATAGAGTGAGGTGACATGGCTAATGATTATAAGCAAAACTCTTTTTTTTGTCTTTTTGGGTCACATGCTACAATGCTCAGAGGTGCTCCTGACTCAGCACTCAGGAATTATAGGAATTACTCCTGGCAGTGCTCAGGGGACCATATGGGATGCCTGGGATTGATCCTGGGTCAGCTGAGTGCAAGGTAAATGCCCTCTCCACTATACTATCACTCCAATCCCAGCAAAACTCCTTTTAGGATGAAATAAGACATGTAAATCTTCTCCAAGAAGTAGTTGTGGGTTTCCAGGAAGAAACCAGTAGCCAGTGGCAGAGAATTCCATGCTCTCAAACCCTCATGGGCCAAAGTCTCTCTCAAGTATCTTGCTGTATCTGCCACCTGCCTCAAATCACATCTGAAAACTGCACCTGGTTAAACAGCTGAAAGGGTTCCTTACCTCCTGGGGGAAAATCATTTCCTCTAACTAGATCTCTAACTGTGAGGTATTTGCAGTATCACTAGTTCAGCAGATATACCATCCTACTGATATGTCATTAAGTTAGTGATTAATTTGAAACCCTTAATCTCTCTCACAGTCATAATAAACTAAAAACATATTCCTACTAAGCCTATATTTAGTCACGAAATGAGTCTAAGTGTGAGACTTGGCAATTTGCTCATTGTAAACTCAAGGAGATTGTAATTACTAAAGATATCTATAAACTGTATATGTTTTACATGTGAATGACAAAACCACCCTTTTTCTTCACAGAAAACTCAATTCTAGCTTATCGGTGAGGCAGGTACTGCAGGCCAAATGGAAAAGGTATCAGACTACATGGAGATCACTCTTAGCGAAGTTTGGGGGACCACAAGGGTGCCAGGGATCAAACCTGATGGGCTTCATGCAAGGCAAATGCCATACCCACTGTACTATCTCTCTGGCCCAGAAAATGTTTTTTGGGGAGTGATAAAAATAATATGAAATATTTATTTAGATATAATAACACAGGGCAATTCTAATTAAAACACACTGCGCTTAAAAAAAAGTCTAAGGTTTTTATTTCAAAAAGCATAAGGTACTTTTCCTCAACTGGCTACTTGCTCATGAAAAAGCACATCCCTCTGGAGTCACAGTCTCGAGAGTCAGAAAGTTGTAGCAGGTCAGCAATACAGCAGCAACCCGCCAAGATGTCCCGCCTCTACCAGGCCTGGAGATAGGAACCGACCATTTTCCCAGGCAGGCTACTCCCTCCCCCTACTGCCCTGCAAAGCTACTCTTGGTATGTGTTCCCTTTAGGCTGAGCTTTAAAATGCCCTTGGGGAGAATCTGTCCGGATGACGAATTTAAATTCGTCATTATAAAACCAATTGTTCTCCATGAGGAACCAGCAACCAAACATGAACAGAGAGGCCCAAGGGATCAAGACCATCTAACTTAAGTTAAAACTGTCAATGAGAATGGCTGCTTATTTGGAAACCCCCACTTAGAGTTAGCCTGGATTCCTCTTGTCAACCAAATAGAAAAACTGGCAGAATTCCTGAGGAGGAGCTTTTTCTTTGTATCTACAAGTTCTTACCTTCAAACTACAGCCAGGAGAAACAACCACTCAGAAAGGAAGCTGAAGGGCCAGAGCGATAGGATAGTGGGGAGGATGTCTGCATTGTAATGGGGCCAACCAGTTTTGCTCCCTGGTACCCTCTGTGGTCTCCTGAGCCCACCAAGAGTGATCACGGAGCACAGAGCTGAGAATAAACCCTAAGCACCACTGGGTGTGCCCGCTGCTCTCCAACAACAAAAGGAAGCTGGAGAGAGCTGCCACCAACAGCATGCCGGTCAGTTCACACTGCATCCTGTTACGAGGGTAGGGTCTTCCCCTTATACCAAAAGTGGGCTTTTCTCCAGTTTCTGACCAGTAACTGGATGATGAGCCAGGCTAGCTATCCACTTCTAACACTTCCAGGACAAGTACGCATGTGGCTGGCAATAACCCATCCTTACTTAGCCTTGAGCCTCACTCAATGAGGCCTTGGTGATTCTGAGTGGCCAGTAATAAATCCACCCCTCCACTGGCTACTTCATCGGTCTGCACTAGTGAGAATCTGAAGAAAGGACATGATCAATCAGCTCCCTCAGATCAGAATGACACCCACTGATGCAGATCAGCCACCATTAATGGTAGAACACACCAAGATCTGGACCTCAAATCATCAGTAACATGATTCCACTAGCAACAGCAACAGAACAAAAATAAATGGGGCTCCATCAAATTAGTTTCTATATGGCAAAAGAGAGATGAGCTAAAACTAAGACACCCAACTGAATGAGAGAAAATATTTGCACTTAACACATCAGATAAATTATTAATATCCAAGATATATAAAAAACTCAAAGAAAACAAAAACTCAACAAAAAATGAATAAAGGATGGGGCTGGAGCAATAGCACCACGGTAGGGCGTTTGCCTTGCATGTGGCTGACCCAGGTTCAATTCCCAGCATCCCATATGGTTCCCTGAGCACTGCCAGGGGTAATTCCTGAGTGCAGAGCCAGGAGTAACCCCTGTGCATCACCAGGTGTGACCCAAAATGCAAAAAAAAAAATGGATAAAGGAAATGAAAGGACATGTCTCTGAAGAAGGTACATGAATGGCCACCAGGCACATAAAAAAAAGTACGTATCATCACTTATTATCAGGGAGATCCAAATCAAGAAGATGATGAGTATCATACCAGTGAGAATGACAAAATGGGGCCAGATCTATAGTACATTGGATATGGTATTTGCCTTGCATGTTGCAGTCCTGGATTCAATCCCTGGCATCCCTTATGTTAACTCAAGCACCACCAGTAGTAATTCCTGAGTGCAGAGCCAGGAGTAACACCTGAGCATAGCCGGGTGTGACCCCCAAAACAAAAAAACATAACATCAAAACAAAAACTGAGAACAATCTGTATTGGCCAAATACTCTCAGGCTCAATCCCTCTGGAAAACAATTTAGGGATTTCTCAGAAAGTAAGACTAGAGCTGCCATAAGACCCAGCAATTCCATTTCTTGGTATCTACCCTCAGGGAATAAAAATATTATTTCAAGTGACATTATGTACACCACTATTCATTGCAGGCTATCTAAGTGCCCAATTACAGATGGATGGATAATGAAGGTGTGGTAGATATACACAATGGAATACTATACAGCTTCAAGGAAGGATGAAATCATGCAATTAACTGCAACCTAAACGGAATTGGAGGATATCATGTTAAGCAAAATAAGTCAAAAGAAAGTCAAATACCAGATGGTCTCTCATCTGTGGTACATAGAATAATAGTACAAGGAATGCAAGGTATGAAAAGAAGGGTGCCAAGGTTACCCTGATCCCTAGTTATGAAGACAGGGAAGGAAAAATACTGAGGAGGAAGTTAGAAGACACAGTTGGAAGATAACAGGGGCAGGGCAGGACCTTAGACACATCGCTGTAGTAGAGGTGTGGTATATCTATATATCTGAATCACAGAACCAGCCAAACTGAAAGCATGAGATCCAAACTACCACAACTAAACTTGAAAACATGCTTGTCAAGGAGGAAGACTGGGGTGGGGGGGGCAGGGGAGGGGAAGAGAAAGAAAACTGGGAACACTAGTGAAGGGAAGTTGACACTGATGATGAGATTAGTGCTAGAACATGTATGCCTGAAACTCAGCTATGAATAACTTTGCAAATCATGGTGCCTTAATTAAAAAAAAAATTGTTGTTTTCACTTTGGGGGACACACTCAGCAGTGCTCAGAGATATTTACGCTTACTCCTGGCTCTGAGCTCAGGGATCACTCCCGGCAGGCTTGGGGGACCACATGGGGTGCTGGGTTGAGGTTGGCTATGTTCAAGGCAAGCACCCTACCCACTGTTTTATCTCTCCGGGCCCCCAAAATTAAATTTTAGAAAGAAAAAATAATTTTTGCTGGACTGAAACAGTATCTGGAATGTGTATAGCAGGTCGTGGTAGATGAACGTTCTAGTGTCCCAACGTCCTGAAACTTCTGGCACTCGACACCTCTGTATTTCTCTGCTTGAAGGTGGGCAAGACTGGGATATGGCAACAGTAATAGGTTTGATGATGCCTGATGATGTTAGGAGACTGTAACAGGTTCTGTCTTAATGCAGGCTGCTAAAGAGACGTTCACTTGGCCTGGAAGAATAAGCTGTCATGAAGGAAGTGGCTGCATTACAGAGCCCACAGAGCCAGGAAGTGTGGCGGCTGCAGGACCTGGGCGCAGTCTCGGTGAGGCCCTGCTGCCTCAGTCCCTCCCAAACCACAGGAAATTCATTCTGCCAACCCAGAGCTGGGAAGTACATTTCCAGGTCATCCTCTGATGAGACCACAGTCTCTGCCAGTATCTGTACTGCATCCTGAGATCCTGAGGCAGAGAAGACTGATAAGCCATAATCAGACTTTGACCACAAGAACTACTCAAATGTGTATTGTTTTAAACCACTGAGTTTGAGGCTTGTGGTAGTTTGTTACACAGTGAAGAGATACTCAAAAGGTGATTTGTTTGGCGGGTGGCTGGGGGGGGGGGGGGGAGGTGGCGTGGGGTGGGGGAAGCGCACACCCATTGTGCTCAGGGCTTACTCCTGGCTCTGTGCTCAGGGATCACTTCTGGTAGTGCTCAATAGATCAAAGTGGTGCTGGAGATCAAACCTGGGTAAGCTGCATGCAAGGCAAGCACCTTTACCCACTGTAACAGCTCTACAGCCCAAAAGATGATTGTTCTTAAAATCCATTAAATAGTTCTCTAGAAACCAGTAAGAAGTTCTCAATAGGAAAGCAAGCAAAAGACTTAAAAGTAGAGTCTACAAAATACAAATGGCCAAAGAACAACAAAAAGAATCAAAATGCTTTATTACTACAGAAGCAAAACTACAGCTGTCTTCATAGGGACTCATTTTTTAATATCTACCTTACCATCCATCTTTTGTTTTTATTTTTGGGCCACACCAGTGGTGTTCAGGAATCACTCCTCACAGTGCTTGGTGGTGCCAGGGATTCAAACCTGTGTTGGCTATATGCAAGGCAAGGACACCTCCTATATTAGTTCTCTAGCCCGCTACCTGACTTGAAAAGGTAGAAACCCTTTCACTCAGCTATTTTACTCCTAGAAACATCCTTCAGAGACCTTACATGAACACCCAAACTATAAACCAACAGTAGTCACTGCAGAGCCTGGCTTTTAAGAGTGAAAACTTATTCACTTTTTAACTTATTCACTTCACCTCTGTAAAAAAATGATTAAGTGAATGGAGGGAAACTATTTAAGGGATGTACTGCAGCCACTAAAAAAGCATCTGTCTTGGGGTTGGAGCGATAGTACAGTGGGTAGGGTGTTTACCTTCATGAGACTAACCCGGGTTCAATTCCCAGAATCCCATATGGTCCACTAAGCACTGCCAGGAATAATTCCTGAGTGCAAAGCCAGGAATAACCCCTGTGCATTGCTGAGTGTGACCCAAAAAGCAAAAAAAAAAAAATGGTATCTGTCTTTAGGGTAGGCACGTGCAAGGCGAATGCCTTACTACCTCTCCAGTCCCCTCAACTTACATTTTTTGAGGCTGAAATTATTTCACATGGGAGGATTCTATTCATATAAGAGAAAGTATATATGTATAAAACTTCCAGAAGGGTGCAAAAGAAACAGCAGGAGGAACCTCAAGGGATGAGGACTGAGGGAGGGACTGAGGGAGATGCTTTCTACCATTGAGTTTCTATGACATACACGCATAGCTTTCTTGTTCTATTGGGGCTACACCCAACAATGCTCAGGGCATACTTCTGGCTCTCTCTGCACTCAGGGGTCACTCCTGGCAGTGCTCAGGGGACCATATGGGGTGCCAGGAATTTAACCGGATTTGCCACGTACAAGGCAAACACTCTATCTGCTGTACTACTGCTCTGACCCCAACATGACCAACATTTTGTATAAAAATAAATTTGGAATAATACGTGAACAAAGGAAGCAAATAAGTACATACGTTCCCATACCTCACAGAATGCCCTTAGACAGAATCTAAGGTCCGTGATAATAAAGTAAGGCCTGTGGTGATCTGGTTCCTGCTTCCCTCTCCAGCCTTGTTATTCCCCACCCCCATCTCAGATTAAGTTATGTTCCAGTCTCACCAAACTTCCAGTTCCTCAAACAGGACATGCTCTCTCATACCGAGCTCTGCTAAATGCTATTTCTTTTATTCAACTACTACCCACTCCAATCTTAATGCACAGAACCCGTGGTTCCCTGTTCAGATACCTCTTCATCCAGGAAGCCTTCGTGGCCTTCCACCTCCAACGTGCATTTGAGTTAGGAGAAGGGTCTTTGGGTTCTGTCTCCTCTCTGGGCTCATCACATCTCTCCTCAGGCTCTCCCACTGAACTAAAGTTCCACCAAGCAGCAGTCTTGCCTGTCTGGGTCACCATACTACCTCAGAGGGGGTTTAGGCCTCTTTCAGCAGTGCTCAGAGGCTATTCCTATTCTGTGCTAATAATACTGAACAATACTGAACAGACATATCTTACTTTATTCAAATGAGTTCTTTTTTGGGGGGGCGGGGGTACACCTGACAACACTCAGGGCTTACTTCTGGCTCTCCACACTGGGATCATTCCTGGTAGGTGCAGGGGGCCGTACAGGGTGCCAGAGACTGAACCCATGTCAGCAGTGTGTAAGTGCAAGCACCCTACTGTTATACTACTGCTCCAGCCCCAAGCTCTTGAGTTTTTCTTAGGATAGTATCACAAAATAATTCATTAAACAATAGTAATATGTTAGTACATTTCATACATACTCCTAAGTAGCTCTGAAAAAAATATACCAATTTATGTCTTTAATAGAGCACATAAGAACAAATTTTATTATCCCTAGTAACATTTGAGTATCAACTCAAACTTCTCTTTTAAATCGCAGAATGACTAAATCATTATTTTTAAATTTTTTTTTTTTTTTTGCTTTTTGGGTCACACCCAGCAATGCACAGAGGTTACTCCTGCTTTGCACTCAGGACTCAGGAATTACTCCTGGCGGTGCTCAGGGGAATCAAATGCTGGGCTGGATCGATGCTGGGAATCGAACCCGGGCTGGCTGTGTGCAAGACAAAAGCCCTACCTGCTGTAGTATCGCTTTAGCCCCAAATCATTTCCTTGTTAATAAGTAATTTTTGTTAGCACTTGCAATGCTCCAGATATAGCATGAGATGCTTCATACATATCATCTCACTGAGTCTTCACAGCAATCTGAGAAACTATGATTACTCCCATCTGAAGAGGAGGAAATAGAGGCTGGCTTAGAAAGCTTCAAGTTCTGGAATGTAAGGCTCATGAAGGGTGGGGACAAGCTTTGAACCCAAGCTGCCTAACCCTGAGTCCAGACACTAACCCCTCCAGTTATGGCATCTCGTTGTTTGGGTCCATGTGTTGTCATCATTTAGAACAACCAGACATACTCCCAAAAGATGTCCTGATTTTTCTGTCCATAGCAAATAAAGACAAGTCCAAAGGGTAAGTGTTAACTTGAAAACTAACTACATAGTCAAGGTATTTAGATGGTGGGTGAGACAGGGAACATAATGAAAGATGATAATCAACAGAAGTCAGGGACTGGGCAGATGGTTTAAAGGGTTGAAGCACATGTTTTGTTTGCCAGATATGGTCCCCAAGCATCACTGGAGGGCATGACCTCCAAACACTGAGCCAGAAATAGCCTCTGTGTACCACCAGGAACGGACCAAAATCCAAAAGAAAAAGGAAAGAGAAGAGAAGAGAAGAGAAGAGAAGAGAAGAGAAGACTGCAATAATGCAGGGAATGCCTGGAGTTCTCAGTCTCTCCCTATGCGTGGTGGTGGGGAGGGAAGATGGCACAGGCAGATAGGACCAGGTAAATCAAAGAGCAGAGAATCCAAGAGGAGGGTCAGATTTCTGGTCCTTTCAACAGCTTTATATAGAGTTTTATATGTAAAGACAGCCCATATGAGCTGTCTGCACTTCATTCGCACGAAGCGAAGCAAAGTCAGTACCAGCCCTGATGATGTCACAGGATTAACAAATGGAGAACAAGGAAATGTTTTTTTTTTCTTCAAGAAATACCCTGGCTGAATTTCCTCAACAGGTTTCAGCTTCTCCATTCGAGAAAACAGTCCTGTTTTAGTAATCCAACAAAAGAACAAAAAGGCTGCCGGAAGGGTCATCAGCAGTTTACGAGCCAACTCCAGAATTGGAGCCTGACTTGAAATCTGGCTTGACCATTTATGGCCGTGGGAACTAGGAGAGCTGCTTAATCCTTCTTGCTCACTGCCATCCCCTGTAGACAGTGACAGAATCTACTTCTGGGGTCACTGGGAAGATCAGAAAATGTAGATGGAGCTGAGCATATGGGAGGCCCTCAGCTCCATCTCCAGAACCACATGTTACCTTGAGTGCCACCCCACGTGGCCCCAAAACAAAAACCAAATCATGAAAAAGCTCCAGAACAAGGTCTGGTGGTAGGAGGTACTAGGCTAGCCCCTGTGCCTATAGTGGTGATGGGGAAGTTGCAGCAACAGTGATCACGATGCACGTATGGTACAGGGGACGGCAGCAGGGAGAAAAATGTCCTTTCCCATTACATTTGAAACAAAGGGCAGGGGCCTGAGTTCAATGTTTTAGGTTGGATGAAAACCTTTGGAATCTGACTCAAGCATCAGCCACTTAGAAGCTGCGAAACAATAAGCCAGTCATTTAATTTTTCATGCTTTCAATTTTCTGTCCTCTAATACTAATATAAAACAAAAGAGCGACAAAGTCTGTTCTGGCCCTAAAAACTTGGATTCATCTGCCAGCGCAGGTGGTAAACAGGAAAGATCTCTATTCCAAATGACAGTCATCCATAATTAGCAGGTAGTCATAGTTAGGTTATGCTTCCTTTAACTGGTCCCTTGTTAATATTCACTCGGTTCTGAGTTATTTGAATAAGAGTTCTATGCTAATTCTAAACAACTCCCACAACTTGTCCCAGACAGAGCTGGTTCAGGACTGCTGAGATGGCTCAAGAGAGTCTGAGGTAAGTGTGGCTCTACTTCTAAAGCAGATTCTGGGTTCCTCAGGCCATTGCATCCCCAGACTCAGTTGTCCTCCTCAGCTGCCCCAGGAAGAGAACCACAACCTAAATGACCTGTCTGCTCATGCCAACCTTTGGGGTGGCCTGATTCTTCTTCTATTATTTTTATTTTTGAGGGGAAGACACATCCGGCAATGCTCAGGGGTTACTCCTGGCTTAGTACTCAGGAATTACTCCTGATGTGCTTGTGGGACCATATGGGATGCCGGGGACTGAACCCAGGTTGGCAAAGACCTGCAAAACAAGCACCCTATCGGCTGTACTATCACTCCAGCCCGGCTTCCTCCTCCTTTTAGTAACTGATCCCTCTGCCACTCTGGCTCTAGCCTTTCCATCTGGGTCTTTCCTGATTAAGTTCCAAAGTAAAAAATCTTAATTCAAAGGAAAGAGTGAACTAAGTGTGTGTGGGGGGAGGGGGGGCGTGTGCTAGTACAGCAGGGTAGAGTGCTTGCCTTTCATATGGTAGACCCCCCAACCCCACCAGGAGTGATTCCTGAGTGTAGAGCCGGGAGTAATCCCTGAGCACTGCTGGGTATGTGACTTAAAAAGAAAAGAAAAAGAATAAACCAAGGATAGACATCTAGAGAGTCAAGAAAATACTGATTGTGGCTGAAAGGGGGATTGAACTAGCAAAACTACTTCTCATGTGGTGAAGGAAATAAAGAAACTGAGTATAATATGAAAGGAAACATCACAAACCAAAGTTACAGAGGGGCTAGAGAGACAGTAAGTACAAGAGTAAGATGTCTGCTTTGTATACAGCCAACCTAGCTTCAATACCCAGGAATGCATATCAAACACTGCCAGGAGTGATCCCTGAGCACAGAGCCAGAAGGAAGCCTTGAGCACTGCTGGATATGACCCCAAATACACAAAAACAAAACAAAAAAATCTGTTGAAAAGTCTCAGTAAAAAGTCCAGTAAACTGGACTTTTGATTGTCCCAGGAGACCAGCAAAAAAGGCATCTGTCTAAACTAAGAAAAAGAAGAAATACACTTTTCCTAACTGAAAACAAACCGACTTTGTGTACTTAGACTTGTTTAATTGACAAAATAAGAGCAACGGCTTGGAAAAGATAAACCTGGGTTTGAATCCAGTCACTTAGCAGTGTTCAAGACACAGGACATACAGCACACTGCTTCTCCTCACACTCCCATGGCTGGGTTTGTTGGTCACATCATGCCTACCCCCACAGAGGCAGCAGGGGAAAGCGGGTAGGAGAGCTTTGTGAAGTTCCACCCACCCAGGAGGCTGTGGTTTAGACAGGAGAGAGCTGGGCTGTTCTTCAGCTGGCTGCTGTCTACACCCAGGGAGTTCCCTGAAACACAGACTGATGTCTTTGAACAGGGAACCACTTTGGTGTCTGGCATTGAGGCCTGTGTAGAATCTTCTACAGATGTTATCCTGGCTCTTGGAAACTGTCCAAAGCAATCATAAACAACTCAAGCTTCATTTTAACATTTAAACTATAAAAACTGGTTATTTCATAACACAAGAACCAATTCTTACTCCTGAGTATTGTGAAATTTTTCAGGGAATTGGGACACTTTGGATAGCTCTACTGTCAAAAACTGTGAGAACTCAGAAGTTCCATTAGAGACAGTCGTGCTTTCAACATGCCTCTTCTCCCTCTTATGACTTGGAGCAGAGGCTGTATTCAAGGAGAAAGATAAGAAGACTATTTCCTACTAATTCACTTTAGCTTCACGTGGCGTCTGGTGGTAAAGGAACCCAGAGAAATGGAAGCAGTCCTGAGGCTGGCTCTACACCACACCCCCTCCCTCACCCCAGACCAGCTTCTCTCAGGTCTGTGCTCAGCTTTTCTGGAAAACAAACAGGGTGGGGATGTCAACATACTGTCTGGCTGAGCCAGGACAAGCTGATGGGACTTCCAGGAGAAGTTGTTTCATCTATTCAAGTGAAGAATAAGCAGGACATAACTGCTCTGCAATTTGAAAACCTTTGTAGAAACAACCAAAGCTCATTCCTCTAGTCTTAGAAGGGGAAGCTCCAATGGAAGAAGGGAAAACAATAGCTACAAGGTGTGAACAACACACTTAGAGAGGAGTGCACCCAGCTTCTAGTATTTTATTCAACTGGAGCTACGTCTGTACCAGGAACTTCGCCATACTTATTGAGCAATAACTTCCACTGGGCATTGTTCTAAGGACACACATGTATTCACAACTTAATCCTCACAAGTGCCTGTTAGGTACTATTTTGTGGCTACTCTCATGAGGAGAGAGCTCTGGCACGAAGAGGTGAAGGATCTTGTATGGGTCCCAATGCCCATGAGTGGGGAAAGTAGTCTGATCATAGGGACTGTCCTCTTGACCATTCTGCTGACTCACACCAGAGTGTGAGAACTGTGTACTTGGGGGTAGTGGACACAGGGAGCAGAGCCCTATGGAGAATTACAATTCTTCTTTCTGGAAACAAGACTTGGGTAGACATGAGAGATTCACTGGTTGCACCTATTACCAGGTGGTGTATAAGAGTTCTTGTCCGAGGGGCCAGAGTGACATACAGTGAGTAGAACAACTGCCTTGCATGCAGCGAACCTAGGTTTGCTCCCTGACACCCCATAAGGTCCTTCAAGCCCGCCAGGAGTGATCTCTGACCACAGAGCCAGGAGTAACCCCTGAGCACTGCTAGGCATGGCCCCTTAACAAACAACAACAACAACAACAACAACACAAGGAGTTCTTGTCTAAGACCCTCCACTTACTGCATCTGAATCTGTGGGGTGAATACAAAAGCACTGGTGAGTCATTCAAGGCCACTTGTATTTTCAGACTCAAATGTTACGGGACCCAGGGAGGGAGCAAGTAGCTTCCATGCTCTTCCTGCTCCACCACACCCTCTGAGGATTTGTACAGCTGGAACTGAAGTCACAGGATTGCCAATGAGATGCCCAAGCTCTGGCCACCTGAATTCTACCTGCAGTTTCTGACGCTACTGTGCCGTTCACTGCACAAGAGAGACCTGAGGTGCTCATCTTCAACCCAGTTCAGGCTGGACTAAGCAGGCAGGGTGCCCACAGAGAAGAAACAAGGTCTGATCATTTGGGGCCAGGCCTATAAATCTCAGAACACATTTGAAATTTCTGATTATGTGGCCAAAGTTTGGAAAGTGTTTGGGTATACTCAACTCTGAAAAGTCTTTTTCAAGAATCTGCTGAAACCACAGCTGAGAGTGACCATCCGTGACACAGAAAGTCAGGATCTAGAGCTGCCCCAACAGAATGAACAACCACCAATTCTAAAGCTCAGTAAATATATATTGAATTAGTAAACCTGCATTCAGGAGTTGCAGCATTAACACAGTGGGTAGGGCACGTGCCTTGCATGCAGCTGATCTGGTTCAATCCCCAACATCCAATATATATTCTCATTGATTTAGTCAACCCAGAACACCGCACCTTTAATAAACTAGAAGGATAGATTTTTAAATAAAAACAAAAAATAAGATTAAAAGACAGGAGACAATACAAAGAAAACTATTAGTAACACATAAGGAGATAGATTTCTAATGTTCAAAGAACTCTTGTAACTTAAAAAATTTTTTAAAAAATATTAAAATGTTGGGGCTGGAGCGAACAGCACAGAGGGTAGGACATTTGCCTTGCACGCAACTAACCCAGGTTCAATTCCCAGCACCCCATATGATTCCCCAAGCATCACCAGGAGTAATTCTTGAGTGCATGAGCCAGGAATAGCCCCTGAGCATTGCTGGGTGTGACCCAAAAAGGAAAAAAAAGTGTCCATCTGTTAACAGAAAATTCCTAGAAGAATCTAAATAGTCCATTTTTCATTTTAAAAAAGAAAAAAGCCACCCCTTACAGGCCAGAGTAATAGTACAGTATTGCCTTGCATGTGGCTGATCCGAGTTCCCTACATGGTCCTCCAAGCCCACCAGGAGTGATCCCTGAGAGCAGAACCAGGAGTAAGCCCTAAGCACTGCCAAGTGTGGCCCCAAAACAAAACGAAACAAGTCATCTGCATAAGTTCTGGAGCAAATGAACATGAAGACACACACTCCTGATCTCATGCATGATGTCACACATGATGTTCCATGAGGGTCAAATCGTTTATGTTTTATTTATTTTTGCTTTTTGGGTCACACCTGGCAATGCACAGGGGTTACTCCTGGCTCTGCATTCAGGAATCACTCCTGGCAGTGCTCAGGGGACCATATGAGATGCTGGGAATCGAATCCGGGTCGGCCGCATGCAAGGAAAACACCCTACCCGCTGTGCTATCACTCCAGCCCATATATATATATATATTTTTTTTTTCCTTTTTTGGGTCACACCCAGTGATACTCAAGCGATGCTCACACTCCTGGCTCTGCACTCAGGAATAACTCCTGGCGGTGCTCAGGGGACCATATGGGATGCTGGGAATTGAACCTGGGTCAGCTGTGTGCAATGCAAACGCCCTTATCGCTACAGCCACGTTTATATTTTAAAACTGAGAAAACTGAGCCTTGTAAAGATTTAATTCAACCATGTAACTGATACTAAGAGCTCAGATCAGAATAGAGATCTGTCCAATAACAAAGTCTCTGGTCGTTCTAATACGGCCCCGATTCAATTATTTGTGTGGTGGCTCAGATTCTCTTGGTCAAGTCCTAAAATCTGTCTAACTAAACTCACACTTTCTCAACTGCAAATTAGGAGTCAAAAGTAACCATCAAAGGGCTGGAGTGATAGCACAGCAGGGAGGGCATTTGCCTTGCACGCGGCCGACCCAGGTTGGATTCCCAGCATCCCATACGGTCCCAATGAGCACGGTCAGGAGTAATTCCTGAGTGCATAAGCCAGGAGTAACCCCTGTGCATCTCGGGGTGTAACCCAAAAAAAAAGAAAAAAAATACAATCAAAATAGGGCCGGAGCAATTGAATAGTGGGCAGGGCATTTGCCATGCACATGGCTGACCTGAATTCAATCCTCAGCAATCCATACATCTCCCAAGCCCACCAGGAGTGATTACTGAACAGAGCCAGGAGTACTGAGAACTGCCAGAAGTTACCCAAAACCAAACTAAAAAAATGTTTTTTTTTTAAAAAATACCATCAAATGAGATAATATTGTGAGAAGTTGACAAGAAAAGACATATAAAATTCTTGGAGCAGGGCTGACACATGGCAAGTACTCAGCTATCTGATTCATTCATTCAACAAATATTTAATGAGCTCAGACCTCAGGCGGGCACTGTGCCAGACACAGAAAATTCAGCTCTGAACCAAAGGGCCTTTGCTCCGATGGGGCTTACATTCTAATGGAAAAGAAAATATAATAAGATAAACACATAAGAAAGAATGGAGTACATTAGACAGTGAGGAGGAGAAAAAAATTAAGCAGAAAAATGGGGAGAATGGTTCCCATCTCTCGCTAATGGGCAAGATATGATAAAGAGACAAGGGAGGTTGCAAGACATTCAGGTATCTGGTAGGGAACGTTCCTATCAGAAAAAGATTATAAAGGAGACTAAAGTAACAGAGAAAAAGGCCAATATGGCCGGCATGAAATGAGGAAGTGTGCAAAGACAGGTAGCAGGTGCAAGTAGAAGGTAACCGGGGCCTGTAGGCAATGCTTTCTACTGAGTGACGTGCAAAGAAAAGAGATCAAATCTGGCTCATCTTCAAAAGGATCAATGGGATGACATTGCTGAAAATAACTGAAGGGGCCAAGGACAGAAGTCAGCAGACCAGTCAGAAGGTTACTGTGAGAATCCAGGCAGAGAAGGTAGGGCTCAGCCTAGGGTGGTCAGGTTTGAGATATTTTTCCTTTCCTTTTGGGGGGATGGCACACCCAGGAATGCTCAGAGATTACTCCTGATTCTGCACTCAGAAATTTTCCTGAGTGTACAGGGGACCATATGAGATGCTGGGGATAGAACCTGGACCAGCTGCGTTCAAGGTGAGCTCCATCCTGCTGTACTATCTCTCTGGCCTCAAGATTTGAGACACATTTTTAAATTTAGAACCAAGAATTTGTGGTAGCTCAGATGTGGGATGTGAGAGTTGTGAGGAGTTGAGGGGGACTCCAGGTTTTGGACTGAGTAACTGAAGGAACAGAGTTGCCATTTACTGAGATAAAGGGCTTCCCGGTGGCAGACCCGACAACGAGAAATCTAGGGCGCTGGGACCCAATCAGAAAGGCCAAGTTGATTGTTGTCATCAGGAAAAATCTACTGGTCACTGTGTTTCAGGCCAGGACTTCAGCCCTTGGGAGAAAGGCAGATAAAAACAAGGCACCGGGATATTAGGCAGGTTACCGTGGAAATCTGGCACCCAAGAACCACACAGGCATACAGGAGTCCAGTTATCAGCACTAGGGCACAAAGCCAACAGTGGTACTAGAGGCCAAATTACAGAGTGTGAGGCAGTTCAGCTATCTGCCTCAAATTGGGTTTGGTCCTAGAGGCTGGCAGGTGGGGCCCTTGGGGAAGAGGCTACAAAGGAAGGCGGAAACCAAACGGACCCATGTTTGCCTAAATCACATCAAAAGGAACCTTCAAGGCTGATTCCCTGTCTCTCACACACTGCACAGGGCCACATGCAGAGCACTGTAGAAGAGGACCAGGCACGCAGAAATACAACTCCTTCCAGTGAACAGTACCAGTTTGCCTGTGTCTGACATTTGGGGTGCAGGGTGAAGAGGGAGGAAAAGGGTAGATGCTAGACTCTAAGTAACAGTTTGCCAAGGAACTGGGAAATAAAAGCAAGAGACATTCTGGGGACAGATGGGAGGCAAATGCAGCTACCACCATCCCTGCTGCCCAAGGAGAGAAAGCAACATCAAGCTGAATGGTTCAAACAAGTGGGGGAGACCAGAAAGATTGCTCAATGGACTGAGAGCACACAATGCATACAGGAAGCCCGGGTTCAATCCCCACCACCACAAGGTCCCCAAGCACTACTGGGAGCAAGCAGAGCTGGGAGTAGCCCCAGAGTCCCATCAGGTGTGGTCTCCTCCTCCTCCTCCCACCACTCCCAAAGGGAAAAAATAAGGGGGAGGAGCTACTCTTAGACTATGATGTTAGGAACTGCCTGGCAAGAGGGGGCTTCTATTTAGAAGTACAAGACTAAGCAGAGATTAACGTGGGAGTGGTCTCAGCAACGCCTCTATTGTTTTGTTTATTCTAAGGCACCTACATTCTGATCAAATTGTTTTCTATATATTTTCTTTCCTAGTTATAGTATAAGATATTCTCACCAAAATACAAAGATCTTTTAAAATTAGGAGTCAGAGAGAAAACTACAGAAGTTAAGGTGCTTGCCTGTGTACAGCCGACAATGGTTTGAACCTCAGGGATCCTCTGGACCCCACGAGAAGCACCCCCACCACCACCCTAGCCAGAGCTGGAAGTAGTACCCCAGCACTGCTGGGTATGGCTCCAACCCCCAATTAAATTAACTAAAAGGGGGGCTGGAGAGATAATACAAGAATCAAAGCACTTGCCTTGCATGCAGCTAACCCCAGTTATCTATCCATTACATCTTAAGGCCCCCAGCACCAATGGCAGCCCTGAGCACAGAGCTGGGAACAACCCCTAAGTACCACTGGGTTGGCCAAAAAACGAAATTAAATCAAGTAAAGTATATGTAGCCCTTCTGTGATGATCTCTATATATTTAGGCATCCTACTTAACCACAAATATATATATATGTATATACACACACACATATATATATCACTATCACTGTCACCACGTTATTCATCGATTTGCTCGAGTGGGCACCAGCAATGTCTGCATTTGTCCTAGCCCTGAGATTTTAGTAGCCTTTCCTTGCTCATCCTTCCCAACGGTGATGCATCAGAGGCTCTTTCAATTTCATAATTAGAATAATTTCTTTAGTTAGAACTAAAAAAATTTTAGTTTATATTTTAGAAATGACAAGTGAACACATACTATCAAGTAAATTAGAGAACATGACTTTGCAAATCTATTCATAATATAATATCTGTATGTTCTTTTTTCTTGAGTCACATCTCTGTCATACACTTCTATTTATTTGTACACCTTAAACTAACAGCCTTTCCCATTTTCTCAACATTAAAGACTACAGAACTGTAAAGCAGTATATGAGAAGTTCTGCAGAAAGCCATGAAATATGTGTGTGCAGAGTAGCCTTCATCATCTGCCAATCCAGGGATGGACCCAACTTTGCACACCAGTCTCAAAGCCCGGAATTAAATTCTCTGCTTCCGTAAATATGCAAATGACTTAATGTCATGAACTTTGGATTCATTTTTGAATAGTCAACAGTTGGAATGTTAGATCTGCAAAGGCTAAGGGTTTCCTGTAGTTAAGATAACACACATTCAAATCAGTTAGAGGCCAAATTTTAAAAATGGTTAGGTTAAATATCTTTGCTAGGGGCTGGAGCGATAGTAGAGCGGGTAGGGCGTTTGCCTTCCACGCGGCTGACCCGGGTTCAATTCCCGGCATCCCATATGGTCCCCCTAGCACCGCCAGGAGTGGTTCCTGAGTGCAGAGCCAGGAGTGACACCTGAGCATCGCCGGGTATGACCCAAAAAGCAAAAAAAAAAAAAAAAAATCTTTGCTAAAAGGCAACAAAGCCACATGTGTTCATAACCTTATAAACATTTCTACTCTATAACTAATTCTACCCATGGAATCTGTGATCAGAAACACAGATGACCAACACCAAAAATAAATGTAATTTTACTAAGTTGTTTTTAACTGAGAAATACTGGAACCTTCAAAAATGTCCAACATGTAAGAAATGACTATAAATTCTAATGCATGTTATATTTGTATTAAAATTGTATTGAAAAATACATGAAAATAAAAAAAACAATGGAATGGTCATTTCTAATTAATGAAATATGGTAAGTATGGGAGAAAGAGAGCAGTGGGTAAGAAAGGCATATACCTTGCACACAACTTATTTGGGATCAACCCCCAGCATCCCATAGAGTCCCCTGAACCTGCTAGGCATGATCCTCTGAGCACAGAGCCAAGAGAAAGCCCTAAAAATCACCAGAACATGGTCCAAAAGCAAGCAAACAATAATGCTAAGCATTGGTAGCCTATTCATGAGAAAAACCTGTTGTGACACAACCCACAAAAGAGATTTAGTACTACAGTGGGGACACCTCAGTTTAAGAGCAGCACGGACACAGTATCTGCCACTGCAGGTCTACACAGGGCACTTCCCATGCCCACTGGTAGAGGCCACTGCATTCTAGCCTGTGCAGCAGTGGCTTCCAGACACAAGTGGTAAGTTGGGTGGAAGAGACAGCGCCAGAACCCCATGTGCATGGTGGCAAGAGGTGGTGAAGAAATATGGTGTGGCAGCATATAGGAGTCAGAAGAACCCTCCAACATGCACCCCTATAATAATGCTGGGCATGTAATTGCTCCCAGCCCCAACCCTCACTGTCCAGGTGAGAAATCATGGGGGAAGGAAAGAGCTGGATGAGTTCTGCCCAACGTCCCATAACTAGAAAATGGCAGAGACCAGATCTGCATTCAGAGCATAGCCTTTGACTGACACACTGTGCAGTCTCTGTATTGCCCTAAAGCTTTTTTTTTTTTTTTTTGCTTTTTGCTTTTTGGGTCACACCTGGCGATGCTTAGGGATTACTCCTGGCTTTGCACTCAGGAATCACTCCTGGCAGTGCTCAGGGGACCATATGGGATGCTGGGAATCGAACCCGGGTTGGCCACGTGCAAGGCAAATGCCCAACCTGCTCTACTATCACTCCAGCCCCTGCCCTAAAGCTTTTCTTGTTTTCATTTGCTTTTGTTTTGCGGTCACACCTGGCAGTGTTCAAGGAAATACTCCTGGAACAGTGCTCAGACATCACTCCTGGTGATATTCAGGGGACCTTGCAGTTCCAGGAATTAAACTCAGGACCCCTACCTCCTACATGCACTCTAGTCCTTTGAGTCATCTCCCTGGTCCCTCAAACTTTTATTTTAAGGCAAAACATGGCACCTTTGTCCTGAACAGCTTTTCTTTTTCTGTTTTTGGGCCATAACCAATGATGCCCAGGGGTTACTCCTGGCTCTGCACTCAATAATTACTCCTAGAGGTGCTCAGTAGATCATATAGGAGGCGGGAGGATCAAACCCCAGTCAGGCACGTGCAGGGCAAGTGCCCTACCTGCAGTACTATCTCTCCAGTCCCACAGTTTTTCTTTTTCAAACATAACACTGGTTTTTACAAGAGAAGTCCCCATCTCTTCCTAGTGTTCCTTTGTAGAAATGTTAAATGAATGGATTACAATTTGATTTTGTAAACACTATTTGGAGTATCCAGGCTATCCCTGGCCTCTTTTGCAGGAATAACTGGTAGCATGTCAAAGGAAGAATACAAGCGGCAGGATGCCAATTCTCTTGTTCAAGTTTTCATGGTCGCAGATGTTCCTAATTCAGTGTGTGGGGCCAATACATCCCTGCCACTTTTATCATTTCAAAGGTCTTTGTGCCCAACTCCCAGGAATCATGGATGGTTTCCTTTTCTCTTTCATTCTCTAATTTCTTCAACACATATGGTTAGATAAAAAAGAAGGGGGAAAAGCACAACTCAAATACGCATTAAAAATATGACAACTGTATTTTGGGTGATGGCTCCTATTTTAGGACAGATGCACATTCCAAAGCTATTAAGCAAGCTCCTAGCTTTCTGTGCTTCTCACTATTTCCTTGGGCTGCTGGAAGTTAAAATCAAAGGCAGACTAGTGAGCAAACCAAACACAGAGAACAATAAATGCAAAGTGCATGGAGTTTGGGCGGCACAGATCTAGAGAGAATTTACGGACAAGGCCAGAAGAAAAGTCATTCTTTGAAAAAGAAACTAAGACAAAACACAAAAAGATAGTAGTAGACAGGGAAAATCTTCCCTGAAAATAATGCATGCTGAAAGAATGTGTGAATGTGGTCTTTAAATCGCAGGCAGAAGCCCAAGGTCACTGCCCTATCTCAACACATCTAACTGTATTTGGATTAAAGGGTAGTGTTTCAGGGCTGGCAAAGAGCATGCTGCACTCAAGAGCAGGGCTGGCTAAGGGTCATGACCTTGGAACAAAATTCCCTCTCACTTTTTTGAGTAAATGACTATGCCCACAAAAGCCACTAACTATGATGAATGAATGCATACCAACAAAATTTAGTTAGTGGCTTAGGAAGAAATCAGTTATCTTTATAACTTATATCCCTTAATTCACTGCAGCTCCCAAATCCTTTGGTCAAAGTCTCTATGTCTCCCAAAATCTCAGTTTATCATATGGATAAATATTAACCCTATTTTACATTTAAAAAAATCAGCATAGTAATCTTAAGGATAAAGATCAAGAGAGCAAGTTGCCGCACTTCACATTACACCAGCAGCCTTACCCCCAGGCAGGGTCTAAAGGAAGCAGATCTAGAGCAAGGAGCTACTTGAATTCCAGGAGACAACAGATGGTGATGAGGAAGGCCAGGAGGATTGGGGAGCTCAGAGGTAAAGGTAGAGACAGAGTTCCTGAAGACCACAGATGGTATAAGAGGCTGTTTGAGGTCTCTGAGGAGACTCTTCCAGGAGTCTCCCAGATTCTGTGGTCACCCAGGGCATAGGGCAGAGCAGTCCCTCCTTCAATGAGGGGTCAGTGACTGCATACAACTGCTCAGGCCAGGGCACAGAGCTGACAGCATTCAATGAAGACCACTGGGCACTCAGGAGACCTGAATTTGAGTACTAAATGATCCTTCACGGGCTATCAGGAGCACCTCCCTCCCAACACTCCCTGGGAGTAGCTTCTGAGCACTGCTGGGTGTGTCCCCCACCATCACCAAAAAAAAAAAAAAAAGGTATAGTCACAGCAAAATTCTTGGGAAAAAAAATGGCCAAAATGTGAATAAGAATGTTGCCTGTTTTCTATAATAATACAAGTGTCACTTTTATAATAGGGGGGAAATGTTGCTATGAGGCTGAGGATGTGGTTCAGAGGTAGAGCATAGGTTGCGGATGTGGAAAGCTGAGTCTGATCCTCAGTGCAACACACACACACACACACACACACACACTTGGAGCTATAGTACTGTGAGTAGGGTATTTGTCTTGCATACGGCTGAACTGTCTTAAATCCCTAGCAGCCCAAAAAGTCCCCCAGCACCGCCAGGAGTGATCTCTAAGCATAGAGCTGGGAATAAAATCCAATCACAGCCAGGTGAAGCCCAAAACAAACTAAAGCAAAATACACACAATTTTTAAAATGGTTTATGAATAGTTTAAAAGGCATCTTAGCTTTTTTATTTTTTTATTTTTTTTTTAAAGTTACTAGTTTTTAAGTAGCTTTTTTATTTTTATTGGAGGAGGGGCTGGGTTTTTGAATAACACCTGGCAGTGCTCTAGTGTTTTCCCAGTTCTTTGCACAGAGGTTACTCCTGGAAGCTTAGGGGACCATGTAATGTCAGGAATAGAACTGGAGTCTGCTACATGCAAAGGAAGAGCCTTAATTCTTACTTAATCTTTCCAGTCCCCAAAATGTATCTTAGATTTTTAAAGAATAAATTATAAAGTATATTTTTATATTAGCTATTTTGATTTGTTAATGGTGTCACTCGCTTTTATTTTTATTTTGAATGCCAAAATTTAACCAAAATCCTACAGTTGTAAGGCTACAGATGTGGATCAAGTGGTAGAATACCTGCCTGGAATGTGGGTGGCCCCGGGTTCAATTCCTAGCACTACAGTCATACCTCAGCACCCCAGGAAGTCAAGGAAAGGTTACAACTATACCCAGCTAGGCATGTACAGGAAGAATCTGTCTCTCTACACAGCTACCTCACAATTGAGTCAAACCTTGTAGTGAACAAGGTACTATAGTTGGAACAGGCCAGAGAATGATGAGCTCTTCCCTAATGAGTCAGCCTGAGTTCTTAGAGAAGATAATACCTATTTCCTCTTCTGTCTTCACTGTACATATGACAGGCCCTGCCTGTAACCCAGTCCTGATTACTGCTCCGCCCTTTGCTAAGGATTATCAGAAGCAGTTTGGAAAAGTTTGAGTTGGTTTACTCATCTGATAAGTCTGTGTTTGTATATAACAAGGAACCAATGGGTTAGAGGAAGAGAACATTAATTTAGAAAATCGTCTTTAATCAATATTAAAATAGTACTATTTCCCTGCACCACAAATAAACATCAGTACTATGTCTGCCAACTGTTAGGGCAAAGATCAAATAAATCTTATGTGAAAGTGTTTTATAAACTCCCAAGTAATACACATTAAGAAAGGATTATGTTTAAATAGACAATTATAAGTGATTCAACTTGACTCAAAATTTGTCCTTCTATACTATGTTCATGAATTGGAAGACCCAACTCTTTCTACTTTAATGTACAGGCTCAATTGTAACCCATTTTAAAATCCCAGCAGCTTTTTAAAAAACAGAAAGCAACAAGCTGACTCTAAAAATTTATGGATTTTAAAAAGGAACTAGAACAAGCAAAGCAACTATTAAAAAAGAAGTTGGAAGACTCCCACTCCATAATTCCAAGCCTTCCTAGAAAGCTAAAGCAATCAAGAGAGGCACTGGCAAAATAACAGGCACAGAGATGAATGGAACAGGAAAAGTCCAGAATCAACAACCACACAGAAGGTGAACTGAATTTCAATAAAAGCATCAAGACAATGCTGCAGGAACTCCTCTCAACAGTTCAACATTCACACGGTAATTCACAGTCGTCACACACTGGACAACACCACACAGTTCTCAGCCACACTGGACAACACACACACACACACACACACAATCAACTAACAATCGTCTAAGTATAAAACTTAAGAGTAATAAAAATAGAAAACACGGGGCCAGAATGACAGTGGGTTTGATCCCTGACATCTCATGGTCTGGTCCCGAGGCACATCAGGAGTGATCCCTGAGTGCAGAGCCAGGAATAAGGAGGGAGAAGGAGGGAGGGAAGGAGGGAAAGGGGGAGGAAGGGAAAAGAGGGAGGGAAAGAGGAGATTGAGATTCTTTTGGGCTGGAGATAGAGCTCCAGTATATGCTTAGCATACAGGAAGCCCAGGCTCAATCCCCTGGAATGCCTGGTCCCCTGGCACTTCAAAGGGCAAACCCAAAGCACCAAGTTGGGAGCAGCCTCTGAGAAGTGTCTGGTGTGATCTGAAATTACTATATATATATATATACATACACATATATATACATACATACACACATATATTCAAAAAGATACGAGAATTTTTTTAAGCACATCAACTGCCTTGATCCAGAGACCCAGCAGTGAACCCCGGAAGACAGCAGCTCAATGGAGATTTCTCTGGGCCCTCTGCCGAGCCGATTTCACCTGGGCACCTGAGATGGAGCAGGTGTTCTCTCTCTGCCTACTCCTACTCCAAATGAACCAGCAGTAGTCACAAACTTCCAGAAGAAAAACCCAAGTACGCAGGACCAGAGATTGAAAACAATGCAAGGGGGGGGGGGAGAGAATGGGACTGTCCCTTCCCATCTCCTGTCCCTTTGGGGTCTTGGCTGTCACACCCATGAACTGCCTCCAGGTGCCATTTCAGCGCATTAATGGCCTTGATCCAGAGACTTGCAAATGAATCTCAGAATGGATTAGTTTACTACAGAGATGTCTCCAGACATCCAGTCATTTTCCTTGCACACAGCCAAACTGGGTTCAATCCCAGCACACCATAAGCACTGGGTTCAATCCAAACAACACCAGGAGTGATCCCTGAGCACAGAGTAAGCAGTAAGCCCTGAGCACCATTGGGTGTGGCCCAAACACAAGCAAAGAAGAATCTCAGATAATAAAACCCATAAACTGGAACTCATCAAAGTTAAAATTTTCTGCTCTTTTGCACTTTGAGACTTTAAGAAAATGAAAGGACAAGTCACAGGCTGGGAGATAATATCTACAAAATTACAATCTGAGAAAGAAACAGTCTCCAGGGCTGGGGTGTTGATCATGTAGAGCACAGGTGCCTACAGGTGTGAGGTTTGGAGCTTAATCCCAGCATCTCCTGGCCCCACCAGCACCAGGTGTGTCCCTATCCTCCCCAGAACCACACAAGAAATAGAGAAATAAACTTCGAAATATTTTTAAAGCTCTCACACTCAATAATGAAAAGATGAATAACTCGATTTAAAAATTGAGTAGTGGAGTTCATGCACAATTCAATCAGCCTTATCAGTGGATGGAAAAATAGCAGTACTCCTACATAAAAAAATAATAAAAATAAAATAAATAAAAATTGAGTAAAAGCACTCAACTCAGTCAGGGATCTACGTGGTCCATCTACAGCACTTGCCAGACAGGCATGAGTTCCTGGATTTGACTTCCAGACACCGTCCTCCGATAATTTGGGGGAAAGATTTGAATAGTTTTTCACCAGAACATAAGCACATAAAAAGATGCTTAACACTATTAGTCACTAGGAAAATACAAATAAGAACCACAATGAGATAGTGAGGATGATTGCTAAAAATAAATAAATAAATAAGCCCTGAGCACCAGATGGCCCAGGTGACCCCCAGCACTACAGGGTCCAAGCAGTAACACAACTCGGGCAGTTGTCAGCCCAGCTGACAAAGAATCACCCAAAGTGGTGCTTGGGAGCATCCCTTCCCCAGTCCCCCCAAAAAAGACAAAAACAAAAAATACAGGCTGGGAAGAGAGTACAAAAAGAGAGACTGTGCTTGACTTGCACAGAGTCAAGCCAGATTCTATTCCTGGCACCACTAGGAGTGATCTCTGAGCACAAAGTCAGGAATAAGTCCTGAATACAACTAGGTAGGATCCCAAAACAATAACAACAACAACAAAACCCCAGAAAATAACAAGTGTTGACAAAATTCTAACTCTGGACACCAGTGGTATGAGTGTGAAGGGGGGCAGCTGCTGTGGAAAGCAGAATGGGGGCTCCTCAAACATACTGAAAACTGAATTATCACATAGTGCAGCTAATCCCCTTCCAGCTATCTCCACTTCACCTCCCCAACCCCTCCCAGCCTCTCCGCACATCCCCCGCCCCCCCGAAAAGAAAAGAAAGCACGTTCTTGGGCTGGAGGGCCAGTGTAAGGGGGAAGGTGCTTGCCTTGAATGCAGCTGATCAATCCGCACACACATATGGTACCCAAGCACAGAGCCATGAGTAGTCCTGAGCACCCTCAGGAGCAGCCCAACCCTAACCCCAGGAAAGCATGTTCCAAAGAGATATTTGTACACCATGTTCACTACAGCACTATTCACAGTACCCTGGAGGTACAAGTAACCTAAATATCTATCAATACATAAAAAGAGAAAAGTTGGGCAGTAGAGATAAAAGGACAGGACCTGGAGCACTATGAGGAGTGATCCCTGAGTACACAGCAGGGAATAAGCTCATACCACTGGGTGTGGCTGGAAAGGAAAGAAAGAGGAGGGAAGGGAAGGGAGGGAGAAAGATACAGAGAGAAATAAAACATAGCATATACACACAATAGAGTATTATTCATCCTTAAAAAAATAAAAAGGAAATCCTGTCACATGGAGGTCAACATGGATGAGCCTTGAGGATATTAAGCTATGTGAAGTAAGGCAACTACAAAATGACAAGTACTGTATGATTTCCCTTATTATAAGAGATCCCCAGAGTCCTCATATTCATAGAGACGATCTACAGTAGAGTTGCCAGGGGCTGGAGGAGGAAATGGAAAGATTATTCAATGGGGACAGAGTTTCAGTTTTAAAAGATAAACAATTCAGAATGCTTGCAACAGCAATGTAAATGTAATTTACACTACTGAACTTAAATGGTTAATATAAAAATCTGAGCAATAGTACACCGGGTAGCGTGCTTGCCTTGCATACAACTGACCTGAGTTCAATCCCTGGCACCCCATATGGTCTCCCAAGACCAGTAGGAGTGATCCCTCAGCACAGAGCCCAGAATAAACATAAGCACTTCCAGGTGTGGCCTAAAAACAAACAAAAATTAACCTTAAGAAAAACCTGTGCAGATTCTGGGATTCCCTTTTCTTCTCAGTTTGTCAAGAATCCTGGAAAGAGGCCTCTACTAGATCTAATCAAAGATAATATGAGGCTCAAAATAATAGTAAAAATTATAATTATAAACAATCAAATAAACTATAAAACTATATATGAATAAACAATTGAATGCTTGATCAGGGTAAAGTATCTCCTCACAAAATATTTATGAATTATGTAGGGAAAGAGTAACTTGGAAGGGACAAGTCTGACAAACTTAACTAAGTTATTGAACAGCAATTGTAACAGGACAGATGAAAATCACACAATGGAATACAGTAACAGCAGGAACAGCACAATTCCTGCCAAAGGTGCATAATCTGAAACTAAATAACTGAGAAAGACCAAAAAAATAACTGCACTGTAATCTTCAAAAGTGGAAAGGTCACAAAAATAAACAACAATTTTTTCGACGTCAAAAATGAAAGAAAACTCTTCCCAGACTGAAGGAGATTAAGGAGATTGACTAAATACATGATTCTGAGCCAGATCCTTGTGTCACAGAGGACAGTAATGGTGAGACTTGGTGAGATTTGAATGGATCAAATATAAGAATGAACAAAGAATGAACACTGTTGGCTGGAAAGATGCTCAAAAGACTGAGCACATGCTTTGCATTTGAGAAGCCCAGGTTCAATATCTAGTATCACTATGTGATACTAGAGTGATATAGTGATACTAGAGTGCCACCAAGAGTGACTCCTGAACACAGATCCAGAAACTCCTAAGCATCTCCAGGTGAGGCCAAAAACCAAGCAACCCCCAATTAGAACGATCACCGTGAATTTCCTTTTGTATGTTCTGGACACACCTGGTGCTGCTCAGGGATTACAAGGTGCCCTGGTCTTATTAGTTTCCTAATTTTCATGGCTCTATTTTGTTTATGTAATACAATGCTAGTGCTATAGGAAATACACAATGAAATATTTGGGGTTGACACAACATTAGGTGAAAACTTATTTTCAAGGAGAAGAAAAGTTACTTGTATTATACTTGCAACTTCTTTCTAAGTTTGTGATTTTTCAAAGAAAAATAGTATTCAAGGAAAAGAATCCTAACAAGGCCTTCACTTCATCCCAGTGCAACATGAGTGGGACATAGGGTAATTTCAGTACTCCTCTCAGTCATAAGGTACCTACCACAAAATCAGAATCCCAAACTCAGCAAGCTTCAACTATGCTCTTTTCTGAAGCCTGAAATCCAGCATAAAGTGAGGTCTATCTCAAATGTATATTGAATCTGACAGGCTAACAGAAGATATTTCTCTGGTGAAGAGAAGACTATACTGCTAATATAAGCAATAGTATAATGAGCTCTCAATGTCATTATATTACAGAAAACATTGTATTCAAGTGCAACAAGGCACAAATACGTTTAGGTTGCTCTAAACACCATTATTATTTGGTGGGATGGGGGAGAACAGGAACGGATTTAGATTTAGGCCAAACCTGGTTTGTTCAGGGCTACTCCTAGCTCAATTCTTGGGAATTAATGTGATATTAGGATTTGAGCCCAGGGCTTCATACATATGCAAGGAAAGTACTATACCATTGAGCTACATCCCTGGCCTATAAACACCACTATGTTTGGAGCAGGGGTTGGAGAGATAGCTCAACAGACTTAGCACAGGGTTTGCATGCAGGAAGTCTGACATGCAAATGTTCCCTGGCACCACATGGTCCCCTGAGTACTGCCAGGTGTGGTCACAAAACAAAACAAAGAAAATAAAATCTTTAAAAAAAAGTGTTCTATTAGCATGTTCAAATGGAAGTCTCTTGGACATCATTGAACAAGTGAACCTCATTTTCAAACAAAGAGACAGTACTTTTAAAGGGGCAAGGCATGCCAATAAATGATGTATGTCTAATCATAAAGTTTAGGGGCCAGAGCAATAGTACAGTGGGGGAAGGCCTACCTGGGTTCAATCCCCAGCACCCTATAGGTCTCATGTGCCCTGCCAGGAGTGATTCCAGGTGTGATCCCAGTGACCCCACTGAGTGCAGAGCCAGGAGAAATCCCTAAGCACTGCCAGGTGTGGCCCCCAAACAAAAACAAACAAAAATCATAGTTTATATCTCAACTTTGACACCAAATCTTAAATTGTGTTGTTTGAAGGATAGTCTCCTAATTTTAAGATCCTAAAATATCAAAGGCAGTCTAATTTCATATTGCCTTGAAGAAAAATGATTAAAGCTGGGACAAATATTATGAAAGTATCCTACCCACAACATTTACTGCTGCCTTAGATCACAGCTGTCCAAGAGTGTAATGGCATAAAGTAATGAAAATATAGTATAAAAACATCAGACTTCAATATCTGTCCCCCAAAAGAATATAAACTAACTCATTAAGTTTTTCAAACAGGCTATAGGCTGAAATGACATTTGAGATATATTGAGCTAATCAGGGCATTAAAATTAATTGCATCTGTTTCTTTCCCCTTCTAATATACTAGAAAAGTTTCCATTACAGATGCACCTGGCTTACTTTTCTATTAGCAACTGCTTCCTTAGGCCATTTGTGAAATGACAAAAGCTTGTGCTGCAGAAACCAGGAAAGAGGCAAAGTACAGAACAGCAATGAACTCTTCTCAGACTCAATTTATTTTTCAAGATATGAGCTGTTTAAGTTTAGTTCTTGCCTGTCTTCTCACATTTGTCTCAATTCAAAGAAAACCTTGATCAGAAGGTACCTGAAACTCGGCTGTACTGCTCCGAAGTTGGCTCACATTGGGTAAGGATCCTCCGTGATACTGTGTGAGGCGCAGCTGCTGAAGTTTCTGAAACTGAACCTGGAAACAAAGGGATTTCAAGACTGTTGAAAGATGTCAGCAAGGGATCTGAAAGAAGCTTAAAAGTATGGTGTTTTGTAGTGAAACGGTTCAAGAGTGAAAGTCTCAGTTTCAATTTCTTCTCTACTTAAAACCTTCAGGTTTCCGGTGCTTTCTGTGTTTTGATTAGTCTATTTTTGGAAAGAATTTGCCCATGTTGCAAATGCCTCATATAACACGATGGTAAGGATCTCTTGCCAGGTTTCTACCGTATATTTGTAGGCATACAGGCATAATCTCTAATGGTAAGAAAAAAATTTCTTAGTGACTGATGTGACTCTAACATAAAATGCTTTTCTTTCTTATGTTCTTTTCCAGTCTCATATTTTCATTTACATCTATGTATAAAAGCTGCTCGTTTGTGATCACAACACATGCACAATCCTGCATGCTTATATCAAACCTATCTACAAAACATAATTCTTACTGACCATATAACATTTCTTCTTCTGAATTATTTCTTTAGGACATATTCTAAAGAGTGATTATAAGTCTGAGCATCTAACAGCTCTAAACACATGCAACCAAAACTTTTTTTCAAAAGATCTAAGTATATATGAGAAAACAGTTTCACAAGAAACTCACTGGCATTGGATATTATTGTTAGTTAGGGTAAAGAAAGAGAATGAGGGTCCGGAGCAATAGTACAGCAGGTAGGGTGTTTGCATTGCACAAGGCTGACCCAGGTTCAATCCCCAGCATCCCCAAGCACCGCCAGGAGTAATTCCTGAATGCAGAGCCAGGAGTAACCCCTAAGCATTGCTGGGTGTGACTCAAAATGCAAAAAGAGAGAGAGAGAGAATGATAAGCAGACTTTTTAAAAAATCCCTCATTCTAAAATGCCTTTTTGCTGTAAGTTTTTCCTGGCTTGTAAAGTATGTTCTCCAGTACACTGAGCTTTCTCTCCAACTCATTTGGAAGTTTTAAAATAACAGAAAACCTGGGGCCAGAGAGATAGTACAGCAGGTAAGACGCTTACCTTGCATGTAGCAAGTCCCATCTCTAGGACCCCATATAGTCCCTGGAGCGTCACCAGGAGTGATTCCTAAGTGCAGAGCCAGGAGTAACCCCTGGCCATCACCAGGTATAGACATACAACCCCCCCAAGTTTTTTTTTTAAATACAAAACCTTGAAAATGTCCTGACCCCATGTCAGGCTGTCTTCACTGGGGCACTTTGGAGGGGGGCAGGTTGAGCTTCCCTCCCCACCCCAAGTAGAACCCCAGCAGTCGAAAACCTCCAGAACCCAACCGCCACCATGCTCAAGGCCACTCTCCACATGCTCCAACAAGCCTCACCCAAGAGGGAACCGGCAGAAAAATCCAGGTATGAGGGACCTGTGACTGAGATCTCCAAGCCCACTAGGATCAGGACTGTGCCTCCTCCCTCCCAGCTCCCCAGTTTACCAGTAGCTTGGCAGTCACACCCACAAACTGCCCCCTGCGCCATGTTATCTCATAAGTGGCCAAGACCCAGAGACTATAAACTAAAGTTCTCAGAAGAGAGCACCACAGAATTTCCTGGAGCACGCAGCCGCATTCGCAGCCATGTGATCTCTTATACTCTAGCCCACTTACATGCCAAAAGTAGCACACATTTGTTTGTTTGTTTGTTTTCTTTTGCTTCTTTTTGGGTCATACCCAGCAATGCTCTGGGGTTCCTCCTGACTTTGCACTCAGGAGTTACTTCTGGCAGTACTTGGAGGACAGGGATACGGGATGCCAGGGATCAAACACGGGTCAATTGCATACAAAGCAAAAGCCCTCCCCACTGTACTATTGCTGTGAACCCACATTTGGTTTTAACATACTTGCTTATATTCTCTTATATACAGGCTTAAATGGCTCCAGAATAAAACACAACAACCTTCACACACTTCCCTCTTATTGTGGTGGGAAGGTCCTCAGTGGTGGGATTGGTGTTTGAATATTATCTGTAATGAACTACTGTAAACTACTTTTATGAAAATAAAATATATAAAAATTGAAAAAAATACAAAACCTTTGGCAATCTTAGATTCTTCCTACTCACAGTATTTAATTTCTCAAACATACTATTCTGGTAGATAGTAATATAATCCATAATCCAAACCCAGACCTGAGAGTCAAATATGTGAAGGAGAACATGATGACCTTTTTCAATCTATCAACTTTTATAAGAAAAAGACTCAGGTCAGGGGTGTGATGCAGTGGTAGAGCACATGTCTTGCATATATGAGGTCCAGGGTTTGACACCCCCCAGGAGTGCAAACAATTAAAAAAAGTTAAAAAGGATACTCACAGCTTTGATCTTAACCTTCTCAAAACACTCACCAGAAGCATTTGACTCTAGCCTTAACATTTTCCTTTTTTTATTTTGTTTTTTTGTTTTTTGGGCCAGATCCTTCTGGCTCTGCACTAAGGAATTATGCCTGGTGGTGGTGGATGCACCATATGGGATGCTGGGGATGAAATCCCAATTTCGGCCACGTGCAAGAAAAATGCCATCCCCACTATACTATTCCTCTGGCCCTTCTAGCATTAAAAGTTTTCTACACTGCTTTTCAGCCTCCTTGATTTCTCCCCATAGCTTGATTTCCCCATCAATATATCCATTTATTCACTCACATTAGAACTCAACTGCATGTAGTTAGAACTGTGAGAGGCACTGGCTCACTAAGATGGGTACTAGTCATAGTTTCTTGCCTTCAGAGCTACTATAACAAAGATGTCCACACTTACTCCCCCAAAGCCTTGACACTTCAACAAGCTACACTCTAGTCTTTTTTTTTTTTCTTTCAGTTTTGGGGTCACAAGAGGCAGTGCTCAGAAGCTACTTCTATCTTAGTGTTCAAGTGTTTCTCCCAACAGTGCTCAGGGGAACATGTGGCCCCTGTGGCTCCCACATACAGAGCATGCACTCTCGTCCTCTGAGCTACTGTCAGGCCCTACAAGTTATGTTCTAAATCTAGCTAGGTGTGCCTTCAAAGCTTGCTGCACTATAGCAGAAGAGCTCTGGAATTGAAACCGAGAGACCGGAGCTTGTTACCTGGAGCCCCCATGTGGCTGCCCAAAATTTTCTGTCTACTTCAGCTTCACAAAGACTATAATGTGATGATGAGCCAGCTCAGTGTGGGCTGAGCACGGAAGCTAGAGAGATAGTACAGGATTTAAGGCACTTGCCTTTCATGCGGCCGACCCTAGCTCAATCCCCAGCACCACATAGGGTCTCCTGAGCACTGCCAGGAGTGATCCCTGAGTACAGAGACAGGAGTAAGACCTAAGTACTACCAGGTGGCCCAAAAACAACAATAGATATGTTTATGGGCATACTTTGCATGCAAGAGGCCTGGGTTCAATCCCTAACACAAGATCCTGAGCACCACCAGAAGAGACCCCCACACACACCACTACAAGTGACAAAAAAAAATCAAGACAATCACCTAAGGATTGAGACAACGAACAGAGACTATGTGGAATGTATAATGCAATGCTCTGGACAACTTCTCAAAACATTACTGGGGTCAGAGATATAGTATTCTATTATTCCTTCAGTCTGGCGTGAGATGAGCTACCACTTAACATCCCATCCATCCTCCACATTTGCCTCATCAAATAACCTGGGTCAACATGTTAGTGGAATTTCCATCAGTGTCTCCAAGTAATGGGTTCTAAGTATCACTAATTCCTTTTAGAAAGCCTTAAAAAGGAAAAAAAAAAGTCTTAAATACTTAACACAATCATAAAACAAAATCCCAGCATGACTTTTCATAGAAATTGGCAAGACTGGGACCAGAGCAAAGTACAGCAAGTAGGGTGTTTGCCTTGCACTCAGCTAACCCGGGTTCAATCCCTGGTATCCCATATGGTCCCCTTAGCACGGCCAGGAATAACTCCTGAGTGCAGAGCCAGGAGTAACTCCTAAGCACTTCCAGGTGTGATCAAAAAAAGAAAAAAAGAGAAAAAGAAACTGGCAAAATAATTCTAAAATCTTGAATATGTGAAAACTAAAGTAGTTAAAATTGACTTTTTCTTTCTTTTACTTTATTATTAATTTTATTTGGGGGCCACACTCAATGGTGTTCAGGTTATTCCTCACTCTAGGCTCAGGAGTGATTCCTAGTCATGCTCAGGGCACCATAGGTGGCACCAGAAATTCAAACCAGGATCAGTGAGATACAAGTGCCTTATCACTTGTACTATATTTTTGCCCCCTAAGGTAATTTTTTAAAAGAGAAAGTTGCTCTAGTGGCCTGGAGTATAGTACAGCCAATAGGGCACTTGCCTTGCATGCGGCCAAGGAGAGTTCATTCCCCCACATTCCATATGGTTCCCTGAGCCCCACCAGGAGTGATTCCAGAGAGTATTTCCAGATGTGGCCCAAAAGAAAAAAGAAAAGAAAGAAAGTTGCCCACAGAGAAATAGTGCAGTGGCTCTGAGTAACTGCCTTGCGAGCATATTATGGTTATGAGTTCAAATCCCTGGTTCCCCATATGCATGAAGAATGATCCTGGCAACTCTGGTGTCTGTGATCCACAGTACTAGAAGTAGTTTTTGGCTCTATCACAGACAGCTCTGTGTAAGTACCAAAAAAGGTACAAGCTCCAGTAAGCAACACAGCCAGGACTGCGTGGGACCCTCAGCTATATCAACAACAAAGGGAGAAATTTTTTTTAATTTGTAAAAATATAAGAAAAGTTACGAGAACGGAGATGCCTCATTTTAAGACAATAAAAAGTCATAGTAATTCAAGCATGTGTTATTGTCAAAAGTGAGAGAAGTATAGATCAATAGAACAAAAGAGAGTCCAAAAATAGACCCATACATTATGGCCAATTGATTTCTAACAAACATGTCACAGAAATTCAATGGAGAAAGCAAAGTGTTTTCAACAAGTGCTGCCATTACAAATGTGGAAAAAAGGAGAAAGGGAGCTGACCAAGGAGACATTCAATGGTAGGGCCATAGTCAAATCCCAACCCTCAGATTCCACTGTACAAGTTTACCTCTCAGCCTCAGTGTGCTGATCTGCAAAATAAGGAACTTTCTAGCTACAGATTCTGTAGGGTCTCTGAGAGAACTACATGAGGTGATGCATGAAAAAAGAACAGCAACATGCCTGGTAAAGACAGAAAAATTAGTATTTAGCCTGAACCTAATCTTTCTCATTTCCTTCTCCTCTCTCAGAGACCTCAGTACCCCATAACTAACTTATGTTTCCTTTAATACGAAAATAATACTAATTCCCAAGTATTTTAGCCAACTTTACATTTTCAGATTCGTGTTCTGAATTTGTCCTGTGGAGTTGCAATATAACTAGGTGACCTTCAAGGCAGAATGTACTGAAGTCTGAGAAATACCTCCACCGACTGACTGCTTGCTTTTCACACAGGAGGTTTGGGTTCCATCCCTGGAACTATATGGTCCCCCAAGCACTACTGGAAGCAACTCAAAAGCAGAGATGGGAGTAGCACTGGAGCACCACCAGGTGTGACCCAAAAACCAAAACCAACAAAACTGACCGTTTTAGCAAGTACTCAAAGCAATCTTCATTTCCTCCCCTGCAGATCTCAGTGTCTCACAACTTCCAACACCCTGTGAAAACACTGGCCCTCACCAACGTTCATAATGACCTTCACATGATAAACTGGAGGACATGGCCTTCTCTTGTCAGACCCAAACAGTAGCATGGGCTCAACTGGTAGACATTTCCTCCTCTTACTAATCCTACCTCACTACTTGCTCTTCAGTACTCTCTGCTGTTTCCTCCTCTACCTCCCCTTTGAATGGTGGAGCCGTTGGAGCTTTTCTTAGGCCCTCTTCATGATTCACTTAGCAGGGGTCACAACTCAAATGCCTACAGGTGCCAAGCACAGAAAATAAGCAATAAGCAAAATGGCCTGGATCTGCTGCGAGGAACACCATAGGGAGTGGTGAGGACTGAGTAAGCATCAGAATACACGCATGTCCTACCCAGTATGAGCAGCCAATCTATTCAGATCCCCAAGCAAATGACTAGAGATGAGGTGAGAGTTATTAGATGGTCTTATTTTTCAAAAGAAGCCAGAGTCTGGGCAGAAAGTTATCTACAGGGATTAAGGCATTTGCCTGGCACACAGTCAATCCCAATACTGTAGCTCCCCAATCTCTGCCAGGAGTGTTCCCAAGCACAGAGCCTGAAGTAAACCCTGAGCACTGCTGAGAGTAGACACAGCTCCCCGACCCCAAAAGCCAGTCTAACTATGTTTTATTTTGGAGGGCCACACCCAGCAGTGCTTGGGCACAATGCTGGTTCAGTGCTCAAGAGTTGCTGCTGGTGTTGCTTGGGGACCATAAGCAGTATGAGGGCCTGCCAAGACACTCCTGATGTTGCTGTGAAATCATGAGGTACCAGGGAACAAATCATGGCTTCTTGCATGCAAAGCATGAACTGCAACCTGTTGAACTCTCTCTCTGGTCCCAGAGTCTAGATTTGAATGAAAGATTGCAATACTCATTGTTGGCCATACTTCCTGTTTGCTTTCGGGCCATACCCAGTTGTGCTCAGGGCTGACTCCTGGTTCTGCAGTCAGGGATGACTTCCTAGTGGGGTTTGAGGGACCATATGGGATGCCAGGGATAGAACCCAGATCTGCCATGTGCAAGGTAGGTGTCCTACCCACTGTACTATCACTCCTGCCCTGGCCATTCATTTTTGTTTTTGGAAAAAAAAAACATCTGCCCTTCCCTCCCACCCCCTACCCCCACAAAAAAATAAACCCACACAAGTTAGAAATTAGGTAATCAATTTGCAACATCTCTTCTAGAAACAATCCCTAAGCAGTTAAATCAACTCCCCCCCAGCTACACACAAAGATGTCCAGATTTACATAACTAGCCTACACTTCCCTCTGGAGCTCCAGAAACATATAAACCACCATCTGCAGTACTGTTAATTACAAGCCCCACAGGCACTACCAACACAGTTCCAATGTGCTCCCGCCTAAAATGGCTCAAGTCTAAAAGATCATCAGAACAGAGCAATAGTACAGTGGGGAGGGCGCTTGCCTTGCACACAATCAATGCCAGAACAATACCCAGCATCCCATATGGTCCCCCGAGCACTGCCAGGAGTAATTCCTGAGTGCAGAACCCCAGAATAACCCCTGAGTATCACAGGTGTGACCCCAAACCAAAATATAAATAAATGAAAGTTAGGACCATTCTCAAATCTTCCCTCAATGACCTCCCCCATTCACAAGTCTGGTCCTTCCTTTCTATCTTAACAGTACCAACCTTTTTACCTGTCTCCCTGTTATTACCACCACATCACATCTCCAGGTTATTAGAATCTTCACATAGTTTCTCTGCCACCTCCAATCCTTCTTTCCACCATTTTGGACTTAGAAGCATCCAGTTAAATTACAAATCTCCCTGAGTGCAATCCCTTCAATGGCTCCATTGTCCTGAGGATCAAGTCCCAAATCCTGCGTCTACAATCTGATTCCTGTGACACCTGCTCTTAAATCAAAGCACCTTCCCATCCCTTTACAAACAGCACAAACCCCTGATCCCTGTGTCTAAAACCTGTGTGTTCAGCATACACGCATGCACCTCCCTTCCCTTCTCCACTCCCCTATTCTTTAGGCCTGTAGGAGAGGGATGATACCTCATCATACCATCTACTTCCTCTTTCCTAATATTCATCAAAATGCTCCTTTTACATCAAATCAATGTCTTCACCCTTAAATTCTAAAAACTAGATACTGTTTTGCTTATTCACTACTGTATCCCCAGTGTCCCTCCTTACCCCTGGCACACACCAATTTGCAGAGCAAATTAATAAGCTCTTTGGAGCAAGATACCATGTCTTCAGTCTCCTCCCAATACATACATTAATCACATGGGCCCTCAAGTACTGACAAATTAGTGAACAAAGGAAAAGCTTCTAAACCTCCACTTTATTCCCTCTTTTCACCATACCAGGTAACATCACTGACCCAATTCTAGCATTTCTTTTCACAAAATGTCCCTACTACTATTCCTGATAAGCCTGAACCTTTAAATCTCAAGTGAAAGTCTCCAAATCTAGTTCTTCTCACCTACTGGGCAAAACCAACTCTGAAGACCGATTTAAAGTTATGTAGAGAAGGACGTAGTAAGCCAACATTGGCTCAGAGAGGGAAAAGGCTGATTAAGTCTCATCTGCCCCACCAAGATGCATGACAGCCGCAGGCAGGCAGTATAAGTGCCATCTATCTGGTTACCAATAATGAACAAAATGACAATTTTCCATCAGGAATCTTTGTCCCTTTGAAGGTTAACTATTATATGCCTGGAGATCTGTAAGTGAGCTTTGCATGACTTTGGTTTGAGGATTTTATTAAGAAAATAACCCTCAAAGTCTTAAAATAAGAAGAGTTACTACGCAAACGCAGCATTTGCTTCTGAGTTTATAAACATTATAAAGCCAACACTATTATTTTACTTTCAACGGGCAGAGATGACAATAGGCAGAATTAAAATATAAATGATGTGCTGTATACCTAGATTTCTTAAACTTTAAGAAAGTGGCGTGATACTTTTTCAGCCCTAAGCAAGGGACGCATATTAACCTCTGAACTATCTCTCCAGCACACTCAAACTCATTTACCTTTTTTTTTTGGGGGGGGGGCACAGTCGGTTGTGCTCAGGGGATCATACGGAGTGCTAGGATCAAACCCAGCCTGGCCACATGCAAGGCTGTACTGTCTCTCTGACCCAATCAAATTTATTTAAATAGAGAAAAATGGTGGTCAAATAGTGATTTTGGGACTGGGAAGAGAGTTCAGGGGTCAAGGCACTCGACCTGGCATGCAGTCAACCAGGGTTAGATACTGAGCATTGCATAAGGTCCCCAAGCACAGCCAGGAACAATCCTTGAGCACAGAATAAAGAGTAAGCTCTGAGCACTGCTGGTGTGGCCCCAACCACAAACAAAAATGGAGCAGGAGCCATGGCTTTCTTAATAAAATCAAGAGAATCAGCATATCAGAGATGAGTGCTATATTCACATGGAAAGAACCCATTCAGTTCACCAAAGGATCATTTTTATTAATGCTCATTAAATGGATGTCATTTACTTGAATTCGTTTTACTTGTAAATCTTAACTTATTTTGTGCATGTGTTGTAGTTAATGGCTCTATCAGGCTCAAGCAAAAATGAACATTTATGTCAGACATATTTGTAATAAACTTATTTGGGAGGGTTGGGTCACACCATCAGTGTCCAGGGTTATTCCTGGCTCAGTGCTCCAGGGACCATGTGATGCTAGGGATCAATCCAAAATAAGCCCTAAGCAAGGGGCGCATATTAACCTCTGAACTATCTCTCCAGCACAATCAAACTCATTTACCTTTTTTGGTTTTTTGGGGGGGGGGCGAGGCGGGGCACAGTCAGTTATGCTCAGGGTCATACGGAGTGCTAGGATCAAACCCAGCTTGGCCACATGCAAGGCTGCACTGTCTCTCTGACCCAATCAAATTTATTTACGTGAAAAATCTATGGGAAGAAAAAAAGCTGCTTCTGAAAGCCATTACTACTGGCCTCATGTCTCAGAGGTGTTTTAAAAGGGGATTCAGGAATTGCACATCAGGCTGGATCAACCTAGAGTGCATAGTACACATCAGAGGAAGTGTGTGTGTGTGTGTGTGTGTGTGTGTGCGCGCGCGCGTGCGCGCAAACACAGGCTTCCTATATATTTATGTGTGGAACACATAACAGCACAGTCGGTGTGTGTATGTGTGTGTGCAAGCACAGGCTTCCTATATATTTGTGTGGAACACATAACAGCACAGTCGGCCTCCACACCGGGAAGCCTTGCAGAAACCACAAATTTCAATGCGAGTCAGAAGAGAGCTACAAGCTCAGGGCACAAGAAATGTTTTTCTCTTGCAACCTTGCTCCACCTTCTTGGTCTCTAATTTTCTCCGTGTGACAGAAAAATACAAGAAACATCCCCCCATCCACAACCCCCTTAACTTCACTCTGGGAAAACAGGGCAAGTGATGGCCAGGGTGGGAAGGTGGGGACCCGACAGGGCATGGTGCCAACTGGACGGGGCCGCCACCCCGCAGCAACTGAGCTGCCCTGTGGAGGCGGCCTCCGGGTCGTAGATTTCAAACCCCTCCACTTCCGACGCAAACTTAAAAACACGAACGCGAAAATCGTGCTCCTCGGTGAAATCCCGGTCATGAAAGTCTGGCGACAGATTCAATAAGTTTCCCCCGACGCGACTGCAGCTTGGGGGGTCCGGGGAGACCCCGGCTGAGCATCTGCAGGTGCCCCCCATCTTCGCGCGGTCCTTCAAGGTCAGCTCTGGGGTGGAGGGGGTGTCCGGCTTCCCCATCCCGCGCCGGGCCGAGCGCGTGGCGGCTCGACCCCCCCAGTCCCCGCGGCCTGCGCAACTCGCCCCGCGCAACTGGCCGGAGCTGCCAGGAAAGCGGGCGAGGGGGGTCCGGGCCCTGGTCCCCGAACCCGCCTCGGCGGCCCCGCGGGCTGGGCCGCAGCCACCTCCGGGTTCGGGACAATTTCCTCCTCCCGCGCGCCCGCCGCCCCCCTCAGGTCGCCCCCCTCAGGCCGCCCTCCTCAGACCCTCCCCAGCAGGGCGCTCCCTCGGGCCGCCCCGTCAGAGCTCCCCTCAGGCCGCCCCTTCAAGCCGCCCCTCGGCCTCCCGCTCAGGTCGGCCCCCTCCAGCCGCCCCCTTCAGGCCGCGCCCCTCAGGCCGCTTCCCCTCAGGCCGCCCCCGCCAGCCGCCCCTCAGGCCTCCCCGCTCGGGCGGCCCCTCTCCGGCGCTCCCCCGCGCCCCCGGGACGCTGCCGAGGCGAGCGGCTCGCGCGGCGGCCGCCCGGGCCCGCGACCTCTCACCCGCCGCGCGGGGCCCGCCCGCGCCGGCCCGGCCCTCACCCGCGACAGGGTGAGGTCGGTCATGAGCTGCTCGAAGGCCCGCGTCTCCTCGGCCTGCCGCTGCGTGTGCAGCGCGATCTTCTCACTGAACTTCCGCGGGTTGGCGCTGCCGGAGCCCGGCGACGCGGCCATGGCGCGGGCGGGCGCCGGGCGCCGGGCGCCGAGCGAGAGGCGGCCGCGGGGCCTGGAGTCTCGGCCCACTCGGCTGGTCCGCGCGCGCCCGCCCGCCCGGCCGCCGCCCGAAGCCCGGAGCCGGGAGCCCGAAGCCCGTCCTCCGGCGCGACCCGGCCGAGGAGCCGCCGCGGCCGCCGCGCCCGCGCGCGCGCGCCCGCCCGCCCGGCCGGGAACGCGCCCAGGCCCGCCCCCGCGCGCCGGCCCCGCCCTCCGCGCGCGCCCGCCGCCGCCGGTTCCGCTGCCCCGCAGAGGCGGGCCCGGGCTCTAACGCCGCGTGGTGTCCGTTCGGGGGGTCTCGGTTTGGGCTTCGGGTGCTTTGGAGGGGCGGGTGCTCGGGAGCCGACTCCTGGCTCTGGCTCGGGGACCAGTCCTGGCCGGGCTCGGGGGCCTGTGTGGAGCCGGGGGTCGCAGCGCGCCCGGCTGCGCTCTCGCGCCGGCCCTTCCTAGCTGTTTGCGTGTCCCGGGACCACACCCGGCGGCGCTGGGGCACCGTGCGGGCCGCCTGAGCCCGAGGCGCACGCCTGCCCCGCTGTCCTGTCTCTCCGGCCCTGCGCTACCATTTTGGAAAGACGTGCCACCCCCGTGGCCTCCCTCCGCGCCCGCTGCCCACCAAGACGGTGACCGGCTTCAGGGCTGGCCACGGGGCCGCGCTCCCCTCACCCCACCCCGCGCCGTTTCCTCCCGCGCGGAAAACGGCTTCGCTGGGCATCTGTCTCCTTTCGGACGCACACTAACTGCGAGACCCCGCCAGCCCTGGCGGCCTCTTCGCCCCATCCCAGGCCCCTTTTCCAGGTTCCGGCCGTCGTCCGGCTTCTGCCAGGTGCCAACCCCCGAACTTCCAAGGGCCGCTCCCACCTGGGCGGTCCCGTGCTGCTGCCAGCCTGGGTGCTGATGTGCACAGATGCCGTGCGCAGCTCGTACCCAAGGAATTGGGAGCTAGGAGTCCCCAAAGTGATATTAACAGTGCTCATGATATTAACAACACCCACGATTTTAACAACATCCATGATACTGATAGTATCAATACTAACACCCGTATTAATGTCTATGATATTGATCACAACACGCCATGCACGACAGCCATCAGACTCACCCAGAGGCTGAATGCCAGTACAGCGAGGAAGGCACCTGCCTTGCATCCACCGAACCTGGGTTTGATTCCCAGCCAACCCACAGGGTCCCTCCAGGAGTGGCCACTGAGCACAGTCTGGTGTTAAGGAAAAAAAGATTAGATGTATCAGAACGTTTTGCTTCACATACAAGTTTCTCAGTATTTGGGTTCCCTTTCTCAGGATTTATTCTAGGAGAAAAAGGAATATAAAAAGTCCTTATATTCGCCTGAAGACTTGTTGTTGGGATGAATAATCTGACTCCAGATGGGAGGTGCAGAAATGAAGAACCAGGCCAGGGAAACAGCCACTGGCTCTGGTAAACTCCTATGCTCCCACCTTACTGATTTGGAAAGTCACCACAGTTGCCAACTCCTGAACCATATTGTCACAATAAGAAGTCACCACTCTGACCTCATCAGAAATACATATTCCCTGCTCCCACCCTTTCAATGTAGCTATTTGAAACTCAACTTTTTTTTTTTTTTTTTTTTTTTTTGCTTTTTGGGTCACACCCGGCGATGCACAGGAGTTACTCCTGGTTCATGCACTCAGGAATTACTCCTGGAAGTGCTCGGGGGGACCATATGGGATGCTGGGAATCGAACCTAGGTTGGCTGCGCGCAAGGCCAACGCCCTACCTGCTGTGCTGTTGCTCCAGCCCCCCAAACTCAACATTTTTATCCTTAAACATTAGGTGCGTCCATTTTTTGTAATAAGAATTCTTGAGTTTAAAGCTTCCTTTCAGGGGCCTGTGTACAGAGGGGTAGGGTGCTTGCCTTGCACCAGGTGGGAGGTGCATCCACCGGATGGATCCAGGTTCCATCCCAGGCACCCCATATCATCTACCAAGTCCTGAGTGCAGAGCCAGGAGTAAACCTGGAGCACTACCAAGATGTGGTACAAAAATAAAAATCACCTCCATTTTTAATTTGTTTAGACTTCCCTCAACCTACCATAAATCCTTTCCTAAGCTGACTTCTATTTGAATTTTCAGCCCTCTTCTGGAGTCCCTACTTGTAGTTCTGGAATTCTGGAAGAACTGAGACCGTGACTGCACTTGTGAATGATCCATTTGGGGGTGGGAAGTTCTCTCTGCAGCACTTGACCATCGCCACGTCCTGGGTGAGTGCTGGCCGCGTCCCCTCCTCCATCCTGACAGCCCATCTTCCCCGTTCTGACTGCTGCTCCCATTCTGACCTCTTCACCCAGTTTCCTGAGCAGTAGGATGCAGAAGAGATGGGATCTGGAGACTTTGTGAATTTCATCTTCTACTTGAGAGTTTGACTAGATCATTCTTCTTCCCAGGAAATCCCTTTCACTTACCTCTCAGGATCTCAGGATTGTTGCTTCCCTATCACTTCCAGAGTGACTGCTGGAAAGGGCCACTCACATTCCAGTTCCCCTTTCCTTTGTGACCTGGGTCGTTTTTGTTGTTACTTGTTTGGGGACCACACCAGGCTGGGCTCAGGGTTAACTCCTGACTCTGTACTCAAGGATCACTCCTGGTGGGGCTCAGGGGACCATGAGTTATGCGGAGGAATCAAACCCTCCCATGCAAGACAAGCACCTGACCCACAGTGCTACCTCTCCAGCCTCTGTGACCTGAGCTTTTGAAGGTTGTCTTTTGTTATTGTTGCTGTTGTTTTTTGATTCATTTGGCTTTGGTTTTGTGGTCACACTCACCTCATCTGGGGCTACTCCCAGCTCAGTGCACGGGGAACCATGTGGTGCTAGGACAAACCCAGGTCTCCCTCATCTGCAAAGCCTGCATCCAACCCATTGGGCTCTCACACCCATGTGGTTCACCTTCGTCCTGTGAGGGCTTAGGGTTGTGATAGAATTTTTGTTTTTGAGGTGCTGGAAATCAAACCCTGCACCTCACACATGCAAGTGTTTACCATGTCCTAATATTTTTGATGAAGAATTTTGTGGGGCTTTTGTTGTTCCCTGTGCTGCCAATGAGTATGTGTGGAAACTGAACTTATCCTTTGATACTGGGAAACTTATCTTATCATTCTAATAATTTTTTTATCTTCTTTTATCTCTCTTTCCAGAAATTGTTAGCTAGTGATGGGTTTCCTACACTGATTTTCTTATTCTTATCTTTTTTTCCTATTTTCCGTTTTTCTCTTTTTGGGCCACATCCAGCAGCACTCAGGCTTTACTCTTGGCTCTGTATTCAGGGATGACATCTGTGGTGTTTGGGGGACCATATGAGTTGCCAGGGATGAAACCCAGGTCAACTGCATGCAGGCAAGTGCAATACTCACTCTTCTATCACTCTTGCCCCTCTATTTTCTATTTCTTTCTGTTTTGTTGTCACCATTCTATTACCTAATAACTTTTCCCAACTTTACCCTCCAACCTTTGTGCTGAACTTTAGTTTTATTTTGTTTTGTTTTGGGGTCACCTCTGACATCACTTAAGGGGACCATGCAGTGCTAGAAATAGAACTTGGGTTACTGCAGGAAAATCATGCTTGAGTCCATTGAACAATCTTTGGACCTATGTCTATTTTACATACATATGTGTATATATTTTACTATTATATTACATTTTACCTTATTATACTATTATATAGCACAGCAGTAGGGCATTTGCCTTGCGCATGGCCAGCCCAGCCAAGCCGGGTTTGATGCCTCCACCACTCTCAGAGAGCCCGGCAAGCTACCGAGAGTATCTCGCCTGCATGGCAAAGCCTGGCAAGCTAAACGTGGCATATTTGATATGCCAAACACAGTAACAAGTCTCACAATGGAGACATTACTGGGCCTGCTCGAGCAAATCAATGAACAACGGGTTTTGTGCTACAGTGCTACTGTTATAATAGTGTATATAATAGTAATAATGTATAATTATATTACTATTGTGTTTATATATAATAACATATATATACATATATTGCTTTTTGGGTCACACCCGGAGATGCTCAAGGGTTACTCATGGCTATACATTCAGGAATTATTCCTGGCAATGCTTGGGGGACCATATGGGATGCTGGGGATTGAACTCCAGCTAGTCATATGCAAGGCAAATGCCCTCCCCGCTGTATTATCACTCCAGCTCTTGCAATTACGTTTTTAATCTCTAAGGGCTTTCTCCAGATTGCTAAATTTCTTTTCCAATACCATTGTTAATTTTGTTATTATTATTATTATGACTATTTTTGGTCACACCCAGCAATGCTCAGGAGTTACTCCTGGTTCTGCACTCAGTAATTACTCCTGGCAGTACTCAAGGAACCATGTGGAATGCTGGGAAACAAACCTGGGTCGGTTGCATACATGGCAAACACCCTACCCACCGTACTGTCACTCGAGCCCAATTATAGATTTTTTTTGCACATTTTCTTCAGTTCCTTGAGTCATCTGTCTTGTTGTATGAGTTCATTTTATTTTATTTTTTTCAGGGGGCACACCCATCAGTGCCCAGAGCTTACTCCTGGCAGGACTGGAGGGTGGAGACTATAAAGTGTGCGGGGATTGAACCTGGGTTGACTGTGTGCTGTATTATCTCTCTGGGTTCTGAGTTCATTTCTTATTTCACTTTAGTCTCCATCTTGAGGTATTCTTCAAACTTTGAGATATCATAGACTCTTTGTAATTAAGACAAAGACTCTGTATAAGTTCCTTATTTCTGGAAATAAAGTGTGCTTATTATGCACTGTGTTCAGGCACAACTCCTGACTTGACTCAGTTCTGGGGGTGGAAGGGTTACTCCTTGCCATATTTCAGGCACCATGAGATGCTGGATTGAATTCGGGCCTCCTGTATGCTAAGTATGTCCTCCAGTCCAGGAAATAAGGTCCAAAAATTTTGGTTTTGGTTTTTGGTTTTGGGCAACAGCCAGCAGTGCTACTGTGGGCATGGTGTTTGGAGATTGCTCTTGGTGGGCAGCCCCTTAAAAATATTTTATGCTTAATAGCCATGATCCAAGAGACTCAGGAACAAATCTCGGAACCCAGCAGGTTTTGGCAGAAATCCCTCCAGATTTAATTGCTAAAATTTTGGAATTTCAAAATTGCACGGCCACTACTTCAGCCACGGACATCATATGTAATTCATAACTAGCAATAGAAAACAAATTGTCTACTGTTGCCTTTTCAGCAGATCTGAGTGTTGGGGTAAAATCCCAAAGAATAATGGTGGATCTGGTGTCAAAATATTGAATGTAATCAAAGTAGAGAGTAATGTGGAAATCATCTGCCCCACAGGTAGGGGAAGGGTGTGGGATGGGGACATACTGGGGTTTTTGGGGGTGAAAATGGGCACTGGTGAAGGTACAGGTGTTTCATTGTATGACCGAGACTTAGACCCGAAAGCTTTGTAATTGTTCTCATGGTGATTTAATAAATAAAATTATAAAAAATTAAAAAAATATTTTAAAATATATTCTCTCCCAATATTAACCTCCCTTTATTAGAAGAAACCCTGCAGCTAGCTGGGCCCATGGCTGCCCAGCTAAAGACTATTTTTCCCATGTTCCTTTGTAGTAGGTGCGACCCTGTGGCCAAGTTCCAGCCAGCAGTGTCTGACCTGAAGCAATACAGGCTTTTGGACCATGCCCTTAAATGAAAAGGAAAATTCTCTTTCACCTTCTCCCTGGCTGGAATGTGGATGTGGTAACTGGATCAAAAGAGTGATTTCCAGCCATCAGATGAAGCTTTTATGCTAAGACCTTGGTCCTGGACACTCCAGACCCCCACAGTGAGCTGGGGGCAGCTGTGGGTGGGTGGGGTGTGTTTCTATACTGTTTCATGACTGAGATGTCAGTATCAATTTTGTTTCAAGTGCTGCTACTTTGGATTTAAAAAAAACCAGGAACTCAACCAGAAGAATATTTATAAACATGTTAAGATATGGTTACCAATAGTTGCCTCTGGGGATGGAAAGGACTAAAAGGAAAACTTCTGTCTTCTGCTTTACATATTTAGAAGTAGGTACATTTATCAAAGCTTGTATGTAGGTGGAGGGTACGGGAGAGATAGTACATCAGGGAAGGCACTTGCTTGGCATGTGGCCAACCCGGGTTCCATCCCCGGCATCCCATATGGTCCCCCAAGCACCAACAAGGAGTGATTCCTGAGCACCACCCGGTGTGACCCCCAAACCAAAACATACAAAAAGACAAAAGCAAAACATTATTGGGCCGGGGATGTGACCCAGCATCAGAGTAGGAGCTTTGGGAGCACGGGGCCCTGGCTTTGATCCCTGGCACTACCAAAGGCAGTTTTACCCTTTCTGTCCTCTAACCTCCCTTTTGTAGTCTTTGCTCTATCTCTGTGCTAGTCTATGTGGTGGCCACCCATCCACCTTCTACTTTATTAACTTCTTTCTTCAGCTGTGTTGAAGGCGCTATTTCACCCAGTGACTTTCAACCTCTTAAAGTGGGTTAGACCTTTGGACCAGCACCCACTCATACCCCACAGGGGGCCCAAAAAATACTGGTTTAACCTGTTTATTGGGCTTAGTCTACTTTCTCCCTCCTAGAATTCTATTAGTTGTATTTTCTTTCAAACTGCTTCTTTATTCAGAGTCCGGTACTTCTGTTATGTTTTTATTAATTAATGTTTTGAGTTTTACTAATTGTTTATTTGTTTTTAAGCATGCAGTTCTATATTCCATTGTCAGGGAGTCCTAATTTTATTGCTTGTATCTGCTATCTACTGTTCATGCTAAACTGTTCCCAAATGTTCTATTTTTTATTTTTAGGGGGAGGTGTAACACCAAACAATGCTCAGGGCTTACTCCTGGTTGTGTGCTCAGGGATCACTCCTGGTGGGACTTGAGGGACCACATAAGATGCCAGGGATAGAACCCGGACAGGCTCCTTGCAAACTGCTCTGCTATCTCTCAGCCCTCCCTCATGTTTTTAACAGCATGTTCATCTTTAGGGGACTATTTTTACTGGGTGGAAAGTTCGGGAATGTCAGAGAGACCCATGGCAGATTCCTGTCCCAACACACCCAAGGCTCAATTTCATGCAGGTCATTACAGCATCTCCTACCAACTGAGTCTTAAAAAATAGAAACAGTGGGGTATGGTGCTGCCAGCATGTCAGTCTGTACCTGTTGAGGTGAGTGCATTAGCAGCCTTATGGTGCCTTCAGACTTCTAGATACCCCAAAATTGCTGCTGTGCCTTTGGCCAGACCTCAACAACTTGGGGCCAAGTTTACCAAGAAAGTAAACAGCCAAAAGTGAAGTATGTGGAAGACACACCAACAAAGCAACTCCAGCTCAGCTAAATAATTGGAGGCAAGGCCTCTCTGGTTCCTGATTGGACTGCTTAATGGCCATGATCCCAGAGACCCAGAAACAAATCTCAGAACCCAACAGCTTTTGGCAGAAATGCACCCGGTCCCCGCAGTAGGTTACCGGCGCTGGGCTACCTCAGGGAAGAAAAGGTGCTGTCCCTCCACCTGTTCCCCCTTAGTGGCTCGGTGGCTGCCATCTTCGAGGCCATTGGACAGTCAGGTTTGGGCCCGCAGTGTCAAGACACGCTGGGCCTCACGGATTGGGGATGGAGCCGGCCCTTTCCTCCCCGCCCCAATGAGACCGTGAGTCACCACCCACGAACAGCCTCTCTGGCTCCTGATCTAGCTGCTAAATGGCCATGATCCTAGAGACTCAGAAACAAATCTCAGAAACCAGTGGCTTTTGGCAGAAATGCATCCGGTCCCCACAGTAGGCTACTGGCACCGGGCCACCCCAGGTGGGAATAGGTTTCATGCCTTGGCCTGTTCCCCCTGGCGGTTCGGTGGCTGTCATCCTCCAGAGGCCATTGGACAGTCAGGTTTGGGCCCAGTGTCAAGACACGCGGGGCCTCACGGGATGGGGGGTGAAACCGGCCCTTTCCTCCCCACCCCAAAGAGACCCCGAGTTGCTGCCCACGAACGGCCTCTCTGGCTCCTGGTCAAGCTGCTTAATGGCACAATCCCAGAGACTCAGGAATAAATCTCGGAACCCAGCAGGTTTGGGCAGAAATCCCTCCAGAATTAATTGTTAAATTTCGGAATTCCAAAGTCTCTCGGCCACTATTGTCTATGGTTGCCTTTTCTTTTTTTTTAAATTAATTTTTATTAGTGAAACACCATGAGGTACAGTTGTAGACTTACAAATTTTTGTGCTTGGGTTTTGATTATACAATGATCAAATACCCATCCCTCCATCAATGCCCATTTTCTACCATCATGGATCCCAGTATCCCTCCCACCCCCATCCCCCCATTACACCCTGCCTCTATGGCAGGGCATTCCCTTTTGTTCTCTCTCTCTCCTTTTGGGTGTTATGGTCTGCAAAAGAGGCATTAAGTGGCAATCATGTTCGATCCATAGTCTACTTTCAACATGCATCTCCCATCCTGGGAGGTATGGATGCCTTTTCAGCAGATCTGTGTGTTAGGGTAAAATCCCAAATAATAATGGTGGGTCTGATGTCAAAATATTGAATGCAATCAAAGTAGAGAGAGAGTAACGTGGAAATCATCTGCCCCACAGGTAGGGGGAGGGTGTGAGATGGGGGGTATACTGGTGGTTTTGGTGATGGAAAATGGGCACTGGTGAAGGGACGGGTGTTTCATCATTGTATGACCGAGACTTAAACCCGAAAGCTTTGTAACTGCTCTCTCGGTGATTCAATAAATACATTTATAAAAAAGAAAAAAAAAAGAAACAGCTTGAAGGTGCTAGGCTTGATCTTACTGACCCCTTCGAATCACATATAGGTCCCCATGTCCCTCCAGGGATCACTGCTGAGCACAGAGTTAGATATAGAGTCTGACCACTACCAGGCATGGCCTCAAACAAAAAACCCCAACCACCATCCCTTGAAAAAGAAACCCTCAAATGTCAATTGTTACCTCCAAGAGGAGCTGAGATTGATGACTTAATGAAACATGAGTGGGACCCTGGAACAGAAAAAGGATCAACGATAAAAACTGGGAAATCTGCATGAAGCATAAATTCTACGTATTTTTTGTTTGTTTTGCTTTTGGGGTTACACCCAACGATGCTCAGGGGTTACTTGTGGCTCTTCACTGAGGAATTACTCCCGGCTATGCTTGGGGGACCATATGAGATTCCGGGGAATGAACCTGGGTCAGCTGCATGCAAGGCAAATGCCCTACTGGCTGTATTATTGCTTTGGCCCCAGATTCTAATTCAAAAAACAAAATAAAACAAATCTGGAGCTCCTAGATCGCTAGCTAGACAAATGCCCCAGTTCACTATTTGATCTGGAATTGATTATTTTCTTTGCTTGTAAACTCAACTAGGCATTAAATTTTTCATTACATTTTATCCAGCTTTCTAGCTGATTCACTAAGATTTTCATTATCTCTGTCTACAACTTGGTTGGAATTCAGGTGTTTGTTTAGATTCTATATCCCCCTTTTCCAAAGATTGAGGCTTTGTTTTATTTCGTTTTGCTACAGCAAGTGGTGCTGGGAGCTGCTTACAATGCCCAGAAAAGCAAGTGGTACAGGAGATTGGACCCAGACTCTCACACACAAAGCCTTTGCTCTGTCTCTTTGGGCCTCAGAAATTGAGGTTTTAAAAAAAAACTGCTGAGTGCAAAGCCAGGAGTAACCCCTGTGCATTGTCAGGTGTGTCCCAAAAAGCAAAATAAATGTAATAAAAAAAAATTGAAGGCCAGAGAGAGATAGTTCAGCGGGTAGGGTGCTTGCCTTGCACGTGGCTGACCTGGGTTTGATCCCCCAGCAGCCCATATGGTCCCCTGAGAACTGCTAGGAGTAATTCCTGAGTGCAGAACCAGGAGTAGCCCCTGAGCATTGTCAGATTTGGCCCCCAAACAATTTTTTTTTTAATTGAGGTTTATGGGGCTAGAGTGATTGTACAGTGGGCAGTGTACTTGCTTACATGCAGTTGGCCCAGGTGTGATCTCCAGCACTAAATATGGTCCCCTGGGCCCCACCAGGAATGATCCCTGAGAACAGAGCCACGAGTAAACCCTGAGCACTGCCAATGGTGGCCCCCAAATGAAAAACAAATGGAGATTTATGCAGACTGGACAGGGCCCTATTAGTCGGCCTTTTTAACAACTCTGATGCAGGTGGTTTTGAGTTGAGCCTGGAGAAATACTGTCACAAAGAATGGGGCCAGGCCCAGAGTGATACTACAGTGGGCAGGCACTTGCCTTGTATGTGGCTGGCCTGGGCTGATTCCCTGCACCCCAGGATGGTCCCCTGAGCCTCACCAGGAGTGATCCCTGAGTGCAGAGCCAGGAGTGAGCCCTGAGCTTACCTGGTAGAGCTCATAAAAAAAAAGTACACATTAAAAAAATTCAGTGTTTACAATGATAGGAAATTGGGATCAGGGCAATAGTATAGCAGAGAAGGTGCCTCCTCCTCGGCATACAGTTGACCTGGTCTGATCCCTTAGATCCCATATGATCCCCTGAGCACACTAGGAGTGATTCCCAAGTGCAGAGCCAGGAGTAACCCTTACCATTGCTGGGTATGACCCAAAACAAAAACAAAGCAAAACAAAAAGAATGATAGGAAGTTCTTAGATCCTCTGGAGCAGCTAAACCAAAACTATCAAGTTTTTCTCTAGATATCACTGTCATCCCATTGTTCATCGATTTACTTGAGCGGGAGCCAGTAATGTCTCTCTTCGTCCAAGCCCTGAGATTTTAGCAGCCTCTCTTTACTCATTTTTTCCAATGATTGGAGGCTCTTTCAGGGTCAGGGGAATGAGACCTGTTATAGTTACTGTTTTTGGCATATTGAATACGCCATGGGGAGATTGCCAGGCTCTGCCCATGCGGGCGGTATACTCTTGGTAGCTTGCCAGGCTCTCTGAAAGGCATACCTATATCTATCTATCTATCTATCTATCTATATACACACATATACATATATATGGGAATGGAGCAATAGCACAGCAGTAGGCCATTTGCCTTGCGCATGACCTGCCTGGCAGAGCCAGGTTTGATTCCTCCGCCCCTCTTAGAGAGCCCAGCAAGCTACCGAGAGTATCTCGCCCACACGGCAAAGCCTGGCAAGCTACCCATGCCGTATTTAATATGTCAAACACAGTAACAACAAGTCTCACAATGGAGATGTTACTGGGCCCGCTCGAGCAAATCGATTAACAATGGGAGGACAGTGCAGTGCATATATATATATATATACACACACACACACACACATACATATATATATAATATATATATATATGTATATATCTGATTTGTTGCCTACTGTCTGAACTCCACCAAACATGGTGTGGTAATTTTCGAAAATAGGTATGAAGTGTCTTATGAAGCACGGCTGTTGGGTGGTGGAGGTCGGCTGCCGGGGCTGGGTACCTCAGGGTGAGAACTGGGTGCAGAACCCAGCTCTCACCTGGCCCCCTCTGGGGTACCCCGAGTGAAAACAGCCTGGCACAGAGTCCTTGTTCTCTAGATATATGTGAAATAACTTTAGGTTTTGTTGTTGTTTTGTATTTTGTATTTTGGTACCATATATGGTACAAGGATTGAACCTGGGTTGGCTGCATGCAAGGCAAGGTGCCTTAGCGCCTGTCCTATCTCTCTGGCCCCTGTGCTGACTTTGTATGAAACATCTTTAATTCCCAGCAAATCATCTTTCTAGCATGCACCTGCTCCATCGCTCCCACTGGGCTTCCTTGCTTGAAGGGAACGGGATGTTGTTCTCCAGAGACAAGGCAGCAGCTCTGAGGACAGCGAGTTATCCTGCATGTACTCTTACACAGTTACACTTTTTCTGAGACAAGTCAAGATGAGATTTAGAATAAGTATCTGCAATTTGGGCTAGAGCGATAGCACAGCGGGTAGGGCGTTTGCCTTGTATGCAGCCAACATGGCCAACCTGAGTTCGATTCCTCTGCCCCTCTCAGAGAGCCTGGAAAGCTACTGAGAGTATCTCGCCCGCACGGCAAAGACTGGCAAGCTACCCATGATGTATTCGATACGCCAAACACAGTAACAAGTCTCACAATGGAGACGTTACTGGGTCCGCTCGAGAAAATCGATGAACAACGGGAGGACCGTGACCGTGACCATGACCATCTGCAATTTAAGGCCAAAGTGTTTTTGACAAATAATTTTTTCCCCAAACACAAATTGCAAAACAAAATTTAAAATTCTTCAGCAAATCTGATACAAATGCACATTTTTGCCTTATTTCCACACAATATTTACCAATTATTTTAAAAGTTCTCCCCTACCCACCTTTCTCCAGCTCTTCACAGATGTACCCCTTGGAACATGAGCTCCCTGGATGGCTGGGGAAGCGAGAGGTGGGACAGTGTGACCGGATACCTCTGGGGAGAACTAGATTATGCCACATGAAGCAGCTTCTTTGATGCTGGGACACCTCAAAGTTTATGAATATGCTCATACTTCTTATATTTTGTGTTTTAGGGCCACACGTGGTTGTGTTCAGGGCTCACTCCTGACACTGCTCAGAGGACCAACTTGCAAATTTGCAAGGCACGTTTCTTATTCCCTGTACTAGCTTTCTGGCCTAGTATTCTCATATGATTTTGGGTTGTTATTTTAGGGTCACACTTGACGACGCTCAGGTTTTACTCCTGGCTTGGTTCTCAGGAATCACTCCTAGTGGGACTTGGGGGACCATATGGGATCAAACATGGGTCAGTTTTGTACAAGGCAAATGCCCTACCCGCTGTATTAGCACTCTGGCCTAGTATGCTTATTCTTTCAAGTGAAGTGATAGACTGACACCTTAAAATAATTTTTTAAAATAAAAAAGATAATGAATAAAAAAATGCTTGGGGCTGGAGTGATAGCACAGTGGGTAGGGCATTTGCCTTGCACGCGGCCAACCCGGGTTCTATTCCCAGCATCCCATATGGTCCCCTGAGCACTGCCAAGAGTAATTCCTGAGTGCAGAGCCAGGAGTAACCCCTGTGCATAGCCAGGTGTGATCTAAAAAGTAAAAACTAAATAAATAAAATAAAAAAATACTTGGTGCTGGAGAAATAGCATAGTGGGTAGGGCATTTGCCTTGCACGCGGCCGACCTGGGTTCTATTCCCAGCATCCCATATGGTCCCCTGAGCACTGCCAGGAGTGATTTCTGAGTACAGAGCCAGGAGTAACCCCTGTGCATAGCCAGGTGTGATCTAATAATAATAAATAAATAAAATAAATAAATACTTGGGGCTGGAGAAATAGCACAGTGGGTAGGGCATTTGCCTTGCACAAGCTAACCTGGGTTCAATCCTTGGCACCCCATATGGTCTCCCAAGCACCGCCAGGAATGATTCCTGAGTAATCCCTGAGCATCGTGGAGTATGGCCTAAAAACAAACAAAACACTTTACAACTTAAAATTCTTTAAAATTTTCCATCATTCCCATTCTTTTTTTTCACTGTTGTGATGATGACACACTTGGCTGTGGTGCTCACACTCTTAGCTGTGGTGCTCACCTGGGTAACATAGTTCAGTTATGATGTGCACACACACGTGGGTGCTGAGCACAGTGACTACATTCTTCCTTGTGGTGCAGGGGATCCCCAGCAGCAGTGCTCCTGGGTGCAGTCAGTGCCAGGGGCCAGGTGCCAGGGACTGAACTCAGGGACTCATGCATGCATGTCAGGTGCTCTGCCACTGAGCTATCAGTGGGGCTCTCCCCACAACTTTCCTGATGACATCATACATTCCCAGGAACATCTGCTAGCCCCATGTTCTCCCAATATGCAGAAAATCAACTTCATACACACCCCTAAAATTCACCCATCACCTTCCACCCTAACAACCACCATGCAATACAGGCGACCAAATCTCTCAGTAATTGAAGCCCTAATTGGCCCACTTGTGCATTGCCCTGGGTCCCAGCAGGAAGCAGATGGCACATACAAACTGTAATTTGAGAAAAAGTTAATAAAGAGCCAAGGCAGGGCTGAGGGACCAGGCGGCATCCCTGGGGGCTAGTTACAGCAAGAATCATTAGCCTGCAGGGCCTGGGGGGACAGAGGGAGAGGGAGAGGTCGCTGTTTGGGGGAGCTGCTTTGGCAGGAGCAGAGGGGAGGCTCCAGGTGTGGAGTGGCAGCAAACATAGTGACCCGGAAGTATTCAATCTTCACCTCCATTCAGCCTCTCATTTCCTTGGTGTCTGCCTATAATCAAACCCGCAGTTGGGGCATAGACAGAAGCTGAAGGGTCCTACACAGGACACCCAGCACAATCTGCTAATCTTCCCCCTTATCCCATCCATCTGTCCTTCCTTTCCTATAGCCCATGCTGATCAGAACATGCTCTTCAAATCTATCTGCTGTCTCCTCCTGCTTGTGGCAGAAAATCGGTTGCTCATGATAGCTGACAGTAACCGTTGCTTCCCAGAGCTACATGCGGACACAGGGGGAGACTGAGACTAGCTACGAGGAAGCATCTAGAGTGAAATCGGCAAATCTGCTCATTAAGGTTTGGGCTTCCACAGAGCAGCCTACAACGAAAGAAAAAGCATTTAGCACTTGCTGGGGGCCAGGGAGATAGGACAATTCAGGAGCTGGTCCTGCATTCTGCCAACCCCAGTCTGATACCTAGCATTGCATGGTGCCCCAAGCACTTCTGTATGTGGGCGTTGACCAAAATTCACCTTCCACCCCCACCAATATCTTTTTTTTTTTATTAGCTCAGGAAATACTTCCTTAAAAAATATTTCTGGGGACAGAGTGATAATACAGCAGGTAGGGCACCCACTTTGCACGTGGTGGATCTGCATTCATGTGGTTGTCCTGAGTTCGATCTCCAGCATCCCTAGCCCCAACAGGAGTGATCCCTGAGTGCAGAGCCAGGAGTAAGCTCTGAGAACAGCCCCACCTCACCCTCCACCAGACATCATTTCCAGGGGCCAGAAACATAGCTGAATGGTTGAGTATACATATTTCACATATATAAAGCCCAGGCACCAAAATCAAAACTAGAATGTATTTCTATTGTAAAAGTTTAGAAATAAGCATTTGAGTGGCAATTCCAAATGCCACTCCCCATGACAAGTAACCAGGGCTCCTTGGAAACATGGCTGCTTCCCCATCTAACTGAGAAAAGCTCCAAGATCTTAGGTCAGAAAGAAAGCAATCAAAGACTCAACCATATTCATGGTTGATATGTGTGTTTGACCTGCACTCCTCCAGGTCAAAGGCAAACAAATTTAAAAGAATAAATCTGCAGTGGATTGAAAGTCAGTAGATATATTAAAAATCCAGGAGTATTAATGATTTGAAGAAAACAAAACCTTCTGAACAAAACCTTCAGAAGATGTTAGGGAACTGGCTTATTCTAAAAAGCGCTAAATAAAGAGAAATGAGCATTCATCACTGTTTCCTGTATGAATATTCCACAAGGTAACCAACCATTTGATGGCAGGAACCATTTGATGGCAGGAAGTTCCTTTCAGATGAATTCTGATAAAGAAGAAATGGTGGATTTTAGAACCTCAACATTTTGGGGCTGGAGCGATAGTACAGAGAGGAGGGCATTTGCCCTGCACACTGCCGACCCAGGTTCGATCCCTGGCATCCCATATGGTCTCCCGAGCACCGCCAGGAGTGATTCCTGAGTGCAGAGCCAGGAGTAATCTGAGCACTGATGGGTGTGACCCAAAAAGCCAAAGAAAAGAAAAAATAGAACCTCACCATTTTGCTAACCGATTGAAATTATAAATCTGGGTGGTCTGATTGTTGTCAATGTCCCAAATTCACATGACAATGTGACAGGAAGCTCACCGGAACTTGGGAGTCCACTAGTCAAGATGACAGCATCTGCACCCAGAGAGAAGGATCTCTACTCACATCACAAAAGTACAAGTGCCTGATGAGATGTAATAGGAATGCTGTAATATTCTTGACAAAAGATTGAAGCTGAATCTGATCCACAAAGATATAAAAGTCAGAGGCCAGAGGGATAGTACAGTGGCCAGGGCACTTACCTTTTAAGCAGCTGACCTGGGTTTGATCCCTGGCACCCCATATAGTCCCCTGATGCTGCTGAGAGTGATCCCTGAGCACAGAGGCAGGAGTGAGCCCCGAGCACTGCCAGGTGTGGTTCTACCCCCCCCTAAAAGAAATAAAAGTCAAAATATTGAAATTTTATATATTGCAAGATTTGGGCTGGGGTTCTAGTTTAGCAGTAGAGCACCTGCTTTGCATGAGGCCCTGGGTTTGATCCATGGAATCACAAAAAAAGTAAACTGGATTTATGAAATTAATTAAATGTAATGTGCGGAGCTTGTTGCCTCAAACTTAAGAGTCCAATATACAACAAGCTGTGAGTAATACCTAAGGACTGGGGAGATGTAAGCATAGGCAACATGGGTCATGTTATTTTTTTCAGGTGCAAGTATTTTGGGTAGGGTTTTTTATTGTCCCATAGATGGGACAATAAGGTGCCAGCATGTAGTCAGTCCTTGGAGCAATCTCTCCCATCTGGTTTGTAGGGTACTTTTATTTTGTTATGGAGCTATGCCCAGTAACGCTCGGGAAGCACTCCTGGCTCTGCACTCAGGAATAACTCCTGGTGGTGCTTGGGGGACCCTGTGGAATGCCGGGAATCAAGGCAAGCGCCCTACTTGCTGTCCTATCTCATACCCCTGATCTGGAGACTTTTAATGAAAAAAACTATTGGGGCCAGAGTGATAGTACATTTGGTAGGGAGCTTACCCTGTGTGCAGCTGACCAGGGTTCAATCCCCGGTATCACCTACAGTCCCTAACCTCTGCCAGGAGTGATCCCTGAGCACTGAGCCAGGAGAAAGCCATGAGTATTGCTGGGTGTAGCCCAAAATTTAAAAACAAGCCTTACAGAGAGTCATATTTCTCACCCTGGAACACTGACACTTGGACAGGGAAAGTGCTGCAGGGCATCAGAGGAGACCTAGCAGCATCCCTGTCCTCTACCCACTAGATGCCAGTAGCACCCCCTGGTTGGAACAAGAAGAAACATCTCCAAACACTGCCCGTCTCCTGGGGGCAAAACTGCTCCATGTTGAGAAACACAGTTAGAGAAGAATACTGACGCAGTTATGGTTGGAATCACACTATATCTGCGGTTTGCCCAAATAACCCAAGGGGGTGTGGGAGAGAGCGGTAACAGGGTGGCCAAATACAGTAATTGAGTCTGCGGGTGGACACAAGGGAGTTCATTAGATTGTTCCCTCTGTTTATGCTGGGAGTTTTCCATAATACAAAGGTTAGAATATTGAAATATTTCTATTTTCCCAAAGCAGCTTTAGGATCTTTGGTTAAACAAGTTGTCTCTAAGTCAAAGGTTTCAAGTACAATTTGAAGTCATTTAAGAGTCTGAGTAATGCCTTGTCCAACTGTCCCAAATCCTGAGAAGCAGAAAAATCTAAGGAGCATACATTTTTTTTTTAAATTTTTGGGTAAGATCCAGCAATGCACAGGGGCCACTCCTGGCTCTTGCACTCAGGAATTACTCCTGGCGGTGCTCAAGGGACCATATGGGATGCTGGGAATCGAACCTGGGTGAGCCGTGTGCAATGCAAACGCCCTACCCGCTGTGCTATTGCTCCAGCTCCATAAATTTTGTTTTTAATTTTGGGGCTACAGCCTTACTCCTGGATCTGCACTCAGGAATCACTCCTGGTGAGTGAGACTATATAAGATACTGGAGATCAAACCCAGGCTGGCTACATATAAGGCAAGCGCCCTATCTGTTGTACTATTTTCTGGCCCCAAGGAGCAATAAATTATTTTGTTCTAAACCATCCCTTCCTAACCTCTCCAATTCTTGTCATGTTATTGTCTTTTATTATTATATATATTTTTGCTTTTTGGGGGTTATACCCAGTGATGGTCCGGGGTTACTCCTGGCTCTGCACTCCAGGGACCATATGGGGTGCTGGGGATCAAACCCAAGTCGGCCACATGCAAGGCAAACACTCTCCCCGCTTTATTGTTGCTTCAGCACCTGTCTTTTATTATTGATCACTGAGATATTTTCATTGTAACTAAGAAGTTCTAAGAATGGGTGCTGTTGCTATAGTAAAACAGGTATTTCCACATGCTTATTATGACACTAAGTTTTCGGAGCTTATATAAGGTGGAAAATCAGGGCCGAGACTGCCTCAGCAACAGAGTGCCTTACAGCCATGAGGCAGAGGGCAAACCCAGTGCCAGCTGATGGCAATGCCTTTCATCTCTGGCACACTGTGACCCAGTGTGTGCGAGCACCCAAAGCAAAGAGTGCATTCTCCCACACACACAAAGAAAAATGAGAGCCAGTAAGGACAGGGCTTAAGGTGCAGCCTTGTACGCAACTGACCCTGGTTTGGTCCTTGGCACTGCCAGTGTGGCCTGGGTAATCCCTAGCACTGAAGGCCTCAGGCAGTTCTATATCCTTCCTGCCAGCCAAGAGGGTTCCCTGGGTCTCAGGAGGGCCACTGGAGAGGCCCCCTCAAAAAAAGTAAACTAGTAAGGCAATAATGAAAGCTCAGAGTTGCTGATAGACAAACGCTTAATTAGAACACTTCTGAGAGATTAAACTGGTTGAGAGGGACCAAAGCAACAGTACCAAGGGCAGGATGCTTGCCCTGCACATGGCCAACCCAGGTATAATCCCCCACGCCCCACAGGGCACCCTCTAGGAGAGACCCCTGAGTGCAGACTAGGAGGAAGCCCTGAGCTCAGCTGAGCATGGCCCCAAAACAAACAAAACCCCCCATAAACAGAAAAAAGAAAACAAACAAAAAAAAGATTTGCAAAAAGTAAAAAAAAAAAATTAAAATTTCCCTGTAGGTCTATTTCTATTATTTACCACAATTTTTTCGATTCAATAAAGTTCTTATAATCGAAACTATAATCAAATATTAAAAGTAAAGTGCATCTCACACCTTTGGAATTACTGAAGAAAAGTAATCTATCAAGAATTATTGGTCAAGGAGCCAGAGAAAGAGTGTTTGCCTTGCGAGAGGTCAATCTGGGTTTGATCCCCAGTACTCCAAGTGGTCCTCCCTGAGCCCGCCAGGAGTGATTCCTGAGTGCAAAGTCAGGTGGAAGCCCTGAGCACTGCCTGACGTGTGGCCTAAAAACCAATTCAAAGATAAACCACAAAGAATTATTGGTAAAGACAAAAATACTTAATCAAGTCTGTACTAACAATAATTGATACTAAATATTTTTATGGTTTGAGATAACTACCTATGACCACAGAAATTTAAGTTATTTTTGTTACTAATAATTATCACAGAATGACGAAAGGTAAGACATGCTTTAAAATATTACATTGGGATGAATGTCTAAAGTATAATAGGAACAAAAACTTTTGCTCAAGCCTCTCTGAGAAGGGCTATATACAGGCTTGCCTGAGGTCACTTTCAAAGGACGCTCTGTGGTCCCTCAACATGGTCAATTTCTGCAATTTCAGTGGTCAACTGCAGTCTGAAAAGATTAACTACAAAAAGATATTTTGAGGGGCTGGAGCAATAGCACAGCAGGTAGGGCATTTGCCTTGCATGCGGCTGACCCGGGTTCAATTCCCAGCATCCCATATGGTCCCCTGAGCACCGCCAGGGGCAATTCCTGAGTGCAGAGCTAGGAGTAACCCCTGTGCATTGCTGGGTGTGACCCAAAAAGCAAAAAAAAAAAAAAAAGGTATTTCTCCTGTCCATGATTTCAAACATCTATCTACTAGGTACCCTGGAACATATCTTCCTCCCACAGATAACAGAGATTTATTACATTTTGGGGGTGCGAGGGATCAAACCCAGGTTCTACACATGCAAGTCTTATGCACTGAACCACATTCTTGATCAGAGATTTCAACTTTTGATCTGTAATTTTCATCTTAAAATTTCAAATGTGGGGGTGGGAAGCAGATGGCATAGGGGTTAAAAGATGCTTGCCTTGCATGTGGCTGATGCATACTGGATCCCTAATGCATGAGAACCTGAGAACTAGTGATCACTGAGTCTGGAGTAAGCCCTGAGCACAGGCAAGTATGGATCCCGAAACAAGAAAAGCTCACAGTACACTGGCAATTATACACTTCAAAATTTACATATTAAAAAAGAAAAACCTTAGATGTGAACTTCAAGATGCGCAAAAGGACAGAGTTTGTAGAGTCCTTTTCTGGGGGGCTACACAGGCAGCTCAGCCTTTGCTGGCTGCAGGGGCCACTCCAGGCTCATCTCAACCTTCCTCCTCCTCCTTACCTTTTGCACTGGTTTCTTTGATAAGTACCTTTCTAAATTTCTCTGTAGGACAGTGGAGAGCAAAGTTGCTAAAACCATCTGCAGGTTTCAGAGACATGAGAAAAGGGAGGGTGAGAAGGCACCCTTCACCAGGCGTCCCCGTCCCCATCCTCCGGGGCTCACACACTATCACCTCCTGTTCTCTCCACTTGTGTCTACCTCAAAACAATTCCATTTCCGTCCACCCTTCCTGCCACCCAGTTTCCAACAGTCTGGCCAAAGAACACTGAGGAGGCTCATGACCTAGTTATATCTTTAAGTTAGGCTGCCCCCTGGGGTCTTAGTTATAAACAAGCAACTTCTCCCAGCTTTGCCTCTACATTCTTCAAGTCTTTTCTGGTGCCTTAGGTGTAAGCCCTGGAGGGACATGTTAGGACTCCCCCATACAAAGCTGCCTCTGTTCATAAAACAACCTCACTCACCTGCCAAGGAACCCTTCACCACTAGCATGTCAGCATGAAGCAACGAGAGGCTGGCCTCTACCCACCTCTGCTAGGAGGAGGACCAAGATCAAAGAATATTACTTTTTTTTTTTTGCTTATTGGGTCACACGTGGTGATGCACAGGGGTTATTCCTGGCTCTGCACTCAGGAGTTACTCCTGGCAGTGCTGGCACCATACGGGATGCCAGGGATCGAACCTGGGTCAGCTGCATGCAAGGCAAATGCCTTACCCACAGTAGTATTGTTCTGGCCCCCAAAATCTTTAACCTTTAATAAGCACCAAGATTAAAGAAAGTGAAACTCACATGTTAAAAACTGCTAAGAGAATTCAACGATTTGACAGCAAGGGGCTGTTTTCAGTCACAATTGTCAACACTGGCTCTCCCTCTAGTCAACACAGTTTTGAAGGCCTGGCTAACAATGAAACCGAGAAAAATAAACACAAACATGAACAAATGACCTTTTATTTCATACAGAGATACAAAGGCAATTGTGTGCAGCAAAAATCTGACGGGCAGTCCAAATTCTTGGGAGGAAGTAAACTCACGGTAAATGTCAAAGGGCTGGTGGAGAAGGTCAAAGGAGAGAGATGAGACAGAGATAAAAGCGATAAATAAAAGTAGGAAGAGCTACATGGCTTCAGTCTCACAAATAGAGATCACTGGGGCATTCTTGATGCTACAGAACTGTAATTTGATTTATTAACCACCTCATTTTTTCAAGGGCATTCTCTGTCCTTTTGCATTTAAAATTCTATCAAGGGAATGATAATTCTTAGAAATGACTGAAACACTGTCTTTATTAGGAGTTCGAACCCTCTCTCTCTCTGATGAGCATTTGGGCTCAATATCTTTTAGGAAAAAGGGATGTGCCCTGGCACTCTGGCTAGCCCTAGTTTGAGGGGCAATGGTATTGAATAAATAACAGCACCTACTTTTATTTTTATTGCATTTTATGAAGTAAAATAGTTTTTAGAGAAATAAAACTATTTTAGAGATACTGAGAGAAAAAAGTATTTTAGAGAATGAGTTGACAGTACATGTCTCAGATTGAAACATTTTGAGAATCTCAATGAGAGCACATAAGAAATTGAGACCCAGAGCTAAAAGTACACGTCTCAGGTCCATGATGTGGGTAAATCTCCGAGAGAGAGAGAACACCTGAGCATCTGCCTTTAATCGGAGGAAATAGTTCCTTTATAATGGTCTTCCAAAACACAGCAAAAGACATCAGGCACGTGGAGGTGGTTTGCATCTGCCAGGAGGGCATCTGGGAAAGACTCAGACCACCCCCCACACACACCCATGGCCCTGACCGCTCAACAGTCTGTTCCAATGCTTTCACTGTCAGAGAGCATGGTCTATAATCTGTTACTTATAAAACAATTCATTGGCTTTAAATATACACTGATCAATTTTTAGAAGTTAATTTTCTTAAGTTTTATGTTTCATGATGAAAAAGAACACTGAACCCAAACAGCAGGGAAAACAGAGGCTCAGTAGCATGATTTCAGTATATTTTCTTAGAGAAGCTTTAAAAAAAAAAAAGTATGACTTTGGTTTTGTTTCATTCTATTTAAGGCGGATTATTTCCCTGAAGCCCCATAGATAATTCCTAGTGTTTCAGCTACAAGAAAGTATTAAGAGTTCAGATATACAGATAAGCATTTTTTTTTTTAAAAATCTCTTTTCTTACAGTATTCTAAAGTCCTTCAAAGCATTACATAAATCTTCAAAAATTCCTATCACCCACATTTTAAGAAACAATTCTACACTTCAGCAAGGCACTTAAGACACAAAACAGCTTAGGAAACAATGACACAGGACACTAGGGCTAAGTCATTCTGCCAGGACACAAAGTAGATGTTTTCCTACATGGAAACATCTGGGCACTATCTGGGCACTAACACGAGAAGAGATACCTCAAAGCAAGGGCTGAATTCAATCAATGGAACCACAGCTCCTTGCTCCCAAGGAAAACAAAATGAGAACAATGCCTCATCTCTTTTGATTTTACTGATGGGAAAGAAATACAAAGGAATTCACTTTTCAGCAACAACTTAACTACAGATAACCTGACACTGTGTGTCTTATATCTAGTATGTCACTGGTACTAAAAAGCTTCCACTACTAATAAAGAGAAGTCAAATCCCATCATCACTATTGCCGATTAAAACAAACACCAAAGCATACACTAGGGCAATGCAACCTCTACTACCAAAAACAACACAGATTTCCTCAGTGTTTCCATCTTTCCTAGGACAGAAGGAAATGAGGGAACAAGATGGGCCAGAAAGCCTGAACTACAATGAAGAAAGGGAATGAAGGTCCTGCCAGAGCAGTCAGAGTTGAAAACTTGGTGCCAGGAGTGATCACAGGAGGCAAGGCTGTGGGCTGGGCCTTGCTTCACAGAGCTGGAAAGGGCCCTGAAGGGCAGCCTGAGGCTTCTTGCCTTCATCCTTCTGGCTGGCAGCAGATGATCAATTACTTCCCGTAGAACTTTTTGTTGAGAAGGAAGATCAGAAGGTTGACATTTACTTTAGCTCTATCAAATAATTTCATGACTGCAACCCCTTCATATTGCAGCTGTAGCAGGTCCTGTTAAAAAAATAATAAAAATAAAAACACATTCTGACAGTTAATCAAGCCCATGGGACAGAAAATAAAGGACAAGTGGGGCAGGAGCCAGCCAGAATGAGGCCAGTCTGGAGGGCCAAGGGAAGAGTCCCAGCTACCCATCCACTGTGCTGCTTCTCTGGTCCACCTAGTTTCTGCTTCATTGGGGTGAAGAAGCCAGGTGGGTTATCTCGAAATACATAGGGTAGGGAAGGGAAAAGCAGTTTCTTGGGTCCTCACACACAATGCTGGCTCATCCATTAACACTTGTCAGAATTCCCACATCACAGGGGAAAGAGTAGAAAATGTTTGGGGAATCTCTACAGGTCTGACACTGTAAATGCCTTAAGAGTCTTCTTTTCTAAAAAAAAATTAATATTTTTTTTGGCTTTTGGGCAACACCTGGCAGTGCTCAAGAAATGCTTACTCAGAAATGCTGGTTCTGCACTCAGGAATTACTCCTGGCGGTGCTCAGAGACCCATACTGGAGATAGAGCCTAGGCTGGCTCTGTGCAAGGCGAACACCTTCCCACTGTACTGTCTCTCTGGCCCTGACAGTGCTACTATGTCAGGTTTAAAGACAAGGCTAGGTAGGTGCTTCAGGTGGGAGGTGCTGGGTCTAACCCCTGGCATCAGAAAGGTTCCAGGACTGGTTGGGCAAGGCTGTATACAGTGAGATATGGCTGCCAAGCCCCAGCCTCTCCCAACCCCTCACTGTCCACAACAAATATAGAGTATTGGAATGGTCTCACCCCTAAACTTCAGACGAATGATGATGACAAAACCAAAGTCAGAGTTGAGAAGTACACTTTGTTGTTCAACGAATTCATCTTGGGCCAGAAAGACAGTACAGCAGGGAAGGAGTCTGCCTTGGAGGCAACTGACCCAGGTCCAATCTCCAGCACCCCTTGGGATCCCCTGAGTGCAGAGCCAGGAGGAAGCCCTGAGCACTGCTGGGTGTGGTCACAAAACAAACCAAAAAGTACCCCAACTCAGCTTTGGAAAAAACTGAGCACTCCATGAGGACGAGGACCCTGTTGGCCTCCTAGGTCTAAAAGAAGCCCTCTACTCGAACATGGCCAAATCCACAGCCCAAGGCAGACTGGCTGGCTGGTGAGGATTGGGCAAGGGGGAATAGCAGAGCCTTTCCTGGTGTGACACATGAATTGCTGATGTGAATCCATAAGCATTTCACTTGTGCTCAGCTGACAGCCCAGAGGAGGAAACAGAAATGCTGCCTGTCCAGAGGGGTAAGTCTGGGCACGGGGACCAATGCCAACACCTATGAACAAAGGCTGCCACAGGCTGTGGAAGACCATAAGAAACCCCACATCAGGGGGTATGGTGCTACCCAGCAGGTCAACCTATACCTGCAGGGTGAGTGCATCAGCAGCCTGATGGTGCCTTCAGGCTTCCTGATACCCCAAAATTGCTGCTGTGCCTTTGGCCAGACCCCAACAACTTGGGACCAAGTTTACCAAGAAATTGAAAGGCCAAAAGTTAGGTATGTGGGAGTCATGACCACAAACCACCTCAGGTTCATCTATACAAGCTCAATAATCTATTTAGCTCTTGCCTAAGGGGCAGGATGCGGTGATAGAGGGAAGACTCAATGGTGGTAGGAAGGTGCAATGGTAGTGGGACTGGTGTTGGAACAATGAATGCCTGAAAAAGCTGCATTATAAACAACTTTGTAAATCAGGCTGTTTAAATATAGTTAAAAAGAAAAGAAACCCCACATCATAGTTGGGGGAGGTCACACACAACCAACCAATAAGTGATGGAAGACTAAGGGAGTGCCTGGTTAAGGGGGAGCAGCAGGGACAGGGTAAGCCCTACCCTCTGTACTATACTGTTCCATCCCCCAGACTCGTATTTTAAATTTAAACCTTGCTCCCCTGTTAAATTCAAAAAGCACTGAGCAGTGAACCACTTTTTTACCGTAATGACCTCTGGTTTTCATTCTCATCTTTATGCTTTTAAAACATGAGGGCGGGCCTGGGAGAAGGTGCAGGCCGCTGTGGCTTGGTGGACCCTGGGACTCAAACGGGGCGAGTGCAGAAGCTGCACCCCTGAAGGCCAATGATGCTGGGTTGAGGTGAGATGCGCACTGCCGTGCGATCTCAGGCGGGGACAGGCCACGCCAGGCCCGCTGCTGAGGTGCTTTTTCCACCAGGACTCCTTTCCATCTAGTCTCTTGCCTCAACCAGAAGAACACAACTTCCACATCTCCAGAGCTTCTGGTTCCTTCTACCTGGTATATACCCACCTGATAATGTAACATGAAAGTCTCCATCTGAACGCCCATGAACTTGGCTTTCACTTCAAAGTCTCCAACCTCTTCAGTTGGATTGATTTCAAAGATAACATTTTTAAACCTGTTGAAACATAACAGTGAAACGTTGTGATTTTTATGCTCCCACATAAAAATGTGGAAAGGAGACAAACAGTCTGAGTGAAAAAGGGCCTGAAACAAAGGCCCCTCCTGCAGCACCTGCAACCTCATGAGAGATGCTTGGATGACCTCAGAAGGCATGACAGAGACGTTTCTAGGCCTCCTATGTGGCTACCACTAAAAAATGAGGAAAGGAGAATCAGGAGAAACATGGCTAGAAGGAGAGGGAGGAAAAGGTCGTGTTCAAATATGCATGCTTAGAAGATATAAGAAAAAGTCCTGCAGGAAGAACTGAGAACAAGACTCTGGAAGGGCAGGGTTAGGAAGGAATGCCACTGCCCCTTTTACAGGCACCCACCACTCTTGAATCCACTCTGCCCAAAATGCTCATGGCACTGTAAGAATGTAGGAGTGTATCGTCCCTGAGGTGACCAGAGTGAATAACACCGCCAACTTCTAAAACTCAGTTGTGGAGGTGCTGGAGGGCACAGAGGGGCTAGGAGGGAGGGTACAAAATTCATGCCCTGAAACACACGTTTAGCCCACCAGAAGAGACGAGGTGTGCTTTCAAGAAACTTATTAGGGGCGCATATGCTGCCCGAGCCCATGTGCTGCTTATGCCCACGCGGCCGAGAACATGTGTCGCCGGCATCTCCCCTCGAGATGTGTACTTTCATGCTTTCATGTCTAATGCTGGTATGTGTGTAGAGGCTCTCTCTGCCCGTGTTCTCTCTTGAGTACGTTACTCTCTCTCACTCTCTCCCCCTCCACACCTAAAAACCCTCCAAATAAAATCTATTTATTTCAGGGAAAAAAAAAGAAACTTATTAGGACTGGAGAGACAGTATGGAGATGAAGGCACTTGCCTTACATCAGGCTGCAGCTGTTAACAATGGTTCAAATCCTAGTACTGCATATGGTCCCCCAAGCACCATAAAAAGTAAATTCCTCTTTTTGTCTATCTTACTTATTCTTGGTTTAGACTTCCTGCTTTAAAATGACTTCCCGCTCTAAAGAGGAAAATACAGAGCCAGTGAGATAGCTAAACAGGCCTGAGGACACTCTGCACTTTACATATTTTGCATAGAGGATAGGATTCCACTCCGAGTACCGAATGGTCCCCCAAGCTCTGCAGAGGGTGACCCAAAACCAACACCAAAATAAAATCAAGGGGAAAAAGGTTGGGCCCATACAAATTATATGAATGCATCCTTAAACAACTGCTCCACGACAGAGAGACTTTCTCTTCTATGTCAGATATGTCTGAGTATTAGATCCAATCTGCACAGAGAGACATAGAGACATATACACAGAATAGAAAAATGACCATCCAATTTAGAAGAGAAATAAGAGCAATAAGGGCTGCACAGTAAAGGCAGAAATTTAAAAGAAAAATCAACATATAAGATGGTGTCAAGAGTTAAGACAAGACTGGATGCTCACTGGTTAGCTTGCAGGTCCTCGATTTCCAGAAGAACCCCCTTCTCATGCAGTCTTGCTGCTGTGTATTTCAGAGAGATCTTCTTGCTTTTCTTCCCTTTCATTTCCCTCGGCTTTTTAGAGACCCTGTAAAAGTCATATTGTTACTTTCAGTAACTGCCAATTCCAAGTCATTATTGGTAATTCAAAGATAGGAAGTCAGAAAACAAACTTCCATGCACAAGTGTAGTGAGTGAGCTATTGACTCTAAAATGGCAAAGCAAAGTTAGAATCAGCCTTAGCTCTACCTCTAAGGCTGAAATAGGGGAGACGGCACTAAATTGCTCCTCTTTAAATTATCTCTGAGCATGCACCAAGAATCCACAGCGTCCTATTCCTCCCCTGTTCTTCTCAGGACCCCAGTGTGAGAGTATCTGACACACCCGCACTTGATGCCCCTTGGTTGTTCAGGGAAACACACAAATAAGAACTTTTTAATGGCATGTAAGTGAGACAGCAATGACAGAGAAGTGGGAGCAAATAAAGAAAAAAGGAACTTCAGAGGCTACTGAGATCTTCAGAGCAGGCAGCAGTAAGAAAAAGGAGACACAGGAAGAGCAACTGAGAACCAGGGACTGGACTCCACACGTGGGACTCCCAACCAGGAGCGGCCCTCTGACAGGAGCATGAAGAATCCTCACGAGCACCCTGTGGAATCACAGCCACAAGGACTTCTGACCAATAATCACACTTCTAGGTTATTTCTCTTTAAGATATATATATATATATATATACACACATATATACATATATATATATATATATATCTTCACATTTACAAAATGAGACATCAAAAGGTAACTTGTCGAATTTTTCGCCCCACCCCCGGCAGTGTGGAGGAATCCCGGAACCATGCCCTGTGATTCTTGGCCACCAATGAATCCATGCGAGGATCACAGAAGGAGATGATGCTCAGGTGCTATGGAGCTGGGGACCAGGGGCTCTAGGGCTACATCCAGCACTGTCCAGTAGGCCATGTGGTGCTGGGGAGGGGTCAAACCCTGGTTGGGAGCATGCTAGGGTAACATCTTCCAACCCTGAAGATTATTTTATAACAAGTGACTATAAAAAAAAAATCTATCAGTGAAGAACTGATTAAGTAGCTGTATAAGCCAGGGACAGCTCAAAGAACTAAAGGGAATGCTTTGCAGGCAGGAATCCTGGCCTCCCCACCCTGAGTGACACCTCCCCTACCACAGAAAAGGAGTTCGAGACCAGAGACATACTCGAAGGGCAGGGCACTTGCTTTGTGTGCTGGAGGCCCAGCTCAGTCCTTGGCCCTGTATGGTCCTGTCTCCTGAGCACAGAGCCAGGAGTGGACCAAACGCTGCTGGGATGGGTCCCGGTCCCACTCCCTTCCCCACAAAAGCTCTACATATCCTCACAGTGGAACAGCATGAGCTCATCAAAAAAAGAAATGAGAACCTGTTGTCCCTACAGAAGACTGGAAATACTAGTAATGCCTTGGCAATAAGCACACAGAGCACCTAGCTCTCGAAGTTCATGGGTCACTCCTGTCTGCACTGTGGGCACATCTGTGGTGATGGGGAATGAATGGGGTTCTCTCCACCTATACTCTCTCTCGAATCCCAGATTTCTGTCTCATACCACTCATGAAGAGAAACCAGTGACCCTTGGGGAAAGAGCTCTTTCCAAGCGTAAGATATACCACAAATGGGACTGGAGCAACAGTACAGTGGGTAGGGCATTTGCCTTGCACGCAGCCAACCTGAGCTCAATCCCTGGCATTCCATATGGTCATCCAACACTTCCAGGAATAATTCCTCAGTGCAGAGCCAGAAGTAACCCCTGAGCATCACTGAGTGACCCAAAGAAAAAAAAAAGATATACCAGAAACATCTTGCATCTGAGGGTGAGGATGTGTTCCAAGAAGAAAGAGGACAGGAAGACAGGAGGCAGCTGTGGAGCTGGGCTGGGCTGGGTTGGGTGGACCTAAAACATTCCCTTAACGTCTACTCCCCCTCCAGGAAGTGGGGGTAGCGGGTGGGGTGAATGCAGCAAGGTAAAAGTAGTGCATCTAGGTGAAGGGTGCATGTGAGGTTCCTTCTTCGCTTCTGACATCTGAATATTCTTCAAATGAAAAGGCAGGAGTGTCGAGGGTATGGTGCCCCCAATAGGTCAATCTGTACCTGCGGGCGAGTGCATCAGCAACTTGATGGTACTTTCAGGCTTCCCGGTACCCCAAAAATGCTGCTGTACCTTTGGCCAGACCCCAACAATTTGGGACCAAGTTTACCAAGAAAGTAAACAGCCAAAGGTTAGGTATGTGTGAGCCATGCCCACAAACCACCTCTGGCTCAGCTATACAAGCTCATTTATTGGCCTTATTTCAGAGACCGATAGATAAATCTCAAAAGAGATCAAAAGCCACAGTTAATCGTGAACCCGCGCATGGCTGAACAGACTGGGATGAACTTGGCGGGGGGGCAAGTTGGCCTGTGCCTGCCCAAGCAGAGCTCCCAGCAGCCATTTGCTTCCACAATCCAAAACTGCTACCACACCCCCAGCCTGACTCCACCGTCCTAGGACACACCTCACCAAGATGTAATTTGCTGAAAATTTGGGTATGTGGGTTTTGTGACTGAAATCTCCAGGCTTTCACGAAGTTGAGATGGGCTACCTCTCCCCACTTCCCAGTACACATGGAAGCAATGGCAGTTACCCCCACGAACCAACTCCGGCACCACCCTATAAACTCTATTACTAGTCTTGCTTCAGAGACCCATAAATAAATTTCAAAAGAAATCAAAAGTCAGAGACACAGCAGTGAGTCCCAGAAGACACCACAGAGCCAGAGATCTCTCCAGGTCCCATACCGAGCCAATTTCACCAGGGCACCCCATATGGAGCAGGTGTAGTCTCCCCGCCTACTCCAGATGGAATCCTGGTCACCAAGAGCTTCCACAATCAAGGCCCAGGTATGTGGGGTCCGGGACTAAATCTCCATGCCGCATGGCAGCAGAGGTGCCAGGCTGTCTCTCCTCAGCTTCCTGCCCACTCGTGGGCCTGGCTGTCACCCCACACTGTGCCTCTGGGCACCATCTTAGGGCACCAACAGCCCTAGTCCAGAGACACCCAATTAAATCCAAAAATGGATTAATTGCCCTACAGAAATGTCTCTGGAACCCAACTATCTACAATCTAGGATTCCAGAAGCGTAAGGCTGCAGTACCCATGATATTCAAAATGAGCAAGGTAAAATAAATGATCTAGCATCTGCTCCTTTCAGGCAGGCTTGAATGGTGGTGGGAAAATTTGAGCAAAACATAATGCCCAAAAGTAGAGAGAGAACATTGGGGAAATTATCTGCCATGGAGGCAGGGTGAGGCAGGCTGAGGACTGGGATGGCAGGGGGTAGGGAGAGAGGATATACTGGGCACACTGGTGGTAGAAAGTGTGCACTGGTGGAGGGATGGGTGTTCAATCATTGTACGGCTGAATCTTGAACATGAAAGCTTTATAACCGTATCTCACGGTGATTCATTAAAAAAAAAGTTAATGTGGAGTTCATGCCCAATTCAATCATCTTAATCAATGGCTGAATAAATAGCAGTACTCCTACGTTAAAAAAAAAACTCAGGGGTGAAAACACATACGAATCCTGTACTGAGAAGCTGCAGTGTAACCTCACTTCCCTGGAGACCATTTCTCTCAAGTAATACGCGCATGCTAATGGTTTGTGTCAGGCACTGAGACAGCTATGTGAGCTTCCGCTTAGCTGCCAGGAAACACAAGGAGCTAAGCTGTGTGCCCAGAAGGTGTGGGGAAAGTCTGGGGAGTCAAAATACTGACATAGTCCCTCAAGTGGCTTCGAGGCACATCTAGGTTTGGGGGATGAAAATCTTTCCTGCTTCTTCAGTTTCTAGGACCAAGAACAGATTTTGGAGCAACAGCTGCTTGGCAACAAGGACCCTCAGGATCTTCTCTCTTGCATTTTCCCCAGTATTGAATGGAACTAGGGGAATGACTGGAAGCAATTAGAGCACTAGTGGGGGGCAGGGACTGGTGCCAGCAAGCGTGGGGCTGTAGTCCCCAGGTGTAGGCTCAGAAAGCAACACTCACTTGCCCTTGCTGGCTAAGTTGTCCAAGCAGGTTTTGATGTAGCTCTTGTAGTAATCCACCTGCTCGCCATAAAAGGTGGCCTTTGAGTTAAGGGCAGAGTAAGTCTGCTGCAATTTCACTAGCTCCGCCTTTCTCCTCTGTCGGTATCTCCGCTGATTCCGAATGTCCTGAGGCACAATTATGAAAATGAGAAAAATAATGAGCCATCATGTGCTTCTGAATCATTAACACCAGAACCCAGTAGAGCCTGACTTGGCCTCGCATGACCACTCATTCTCAATAGGCACCAATCTATGTTCAAAAATTAACAAAGAAAGATCTCATCACTTTCCCCGCCCATACCCCAACTTGTACTTTCTGCAGGCAGGAAAATATATTAGACTTCCACATTCTTAGACTTTACTTGCAAGGTTGGTTTAAGCCCCTTACATAAGACCAGAGAGATGGTTCAGTAGTAGAGTACATGCCTCACATATATGACTTTGAATTCCAGCACTGTTTAAAACATAAAAAAAAAGCAACAGCCAAACACATAAATGAAAAATGAACAAGCAAACAAAACCTCTTAAGTATGTTGCCAAATGAGGAAGAAAAGCTGATTTTCCAAGAGCAATGGCTAAGATCTCACAGCATGCATGGTATGTTTTCAGGGCAAAAGCCAAACACCTCCCAAGCCTCAGCCAGGATGTGAGAAGATTCACAAGGGTCAGAAGGATCAGGAACGTGACCAGTTACCTGATGAATTTAAACTTCAGGAAAGTCATGATAGAGATCAAAGGGAGGTAGGGAGAGGCTCATGGGGATGGAGCACAGGTTTTGCATGTGGGAGAACCAGTTCTACTGCCAGCACCACATGGCTCCCCAAGTAATGCTGGGAATGATCCAGATACTGATTTGGGAGTGACCCCCTAAAGCTAGGAGTCGCCCCCAGCTAGAGTTATGAGAAACACCTGAGCACTGCCAGGTGTGACCCTAAAAAAAAAAAAAACAGGTTGGAGAGACAGCTCCCTTGAGTGAGGGCATGAGAGAAAGCTCTGTGCAGTGGAAGGCATGAGAGACAGCTCTGCAGAGTGGAAGGTATGAGAGATAGCTCCATGGAGTGGCGAGCATTTCTTCCTGCAGGACAGGTTTCAATCCCAGCACCACATGGCAAGAAAACAAATTCTACAGGTGTTCTGGACACCGAGACTGGTGAACAGGAAGTTCTATTAGGGTCTTTATCTCCACAGCCTGGGCTGCAGAACAAGCAACAAGCATGGGGAGAGCTTCAAACCAGTCAGAATCAGCTCCCAGGAGAGCCCTTTCATCCGTCCCAACCCCTGCAGGCATGCTGGTTTCTGAAAATCTCTGTCCCGATCCCACGACCAGCCTCTGCGCCAGTGCTGGCCATGCCACACCGGCACTGCTCCCCGAGACAGTACCCTGGCAATGTCGTTGATCAGCTCCTGGTATCTGTTCTTTGGGTTGACGGTCCCAAGCTCTGAGAGCTTCTTCAGGCCTGACTGGATCTTCTCCTTCTTCTCCTGAAGCGTGAGGTTGCTGTCCTCTTTCACAGACTTGGACTTCTTCATCTTATCAGGGGTCTTGGCATCACGAATAGCACGTCTCTGCATTGCCCTCTGATGTTCCGCTTCCTACAGGTAAGACAAAGGTCCTGCGATAGTCATACTAGCCAGACCCCAACTGACACAGTTTAGCTGCCCTGGGAAGTGATCTCCTCTAACTTTGTTCCAAAGACAGAGGAGAGCAGCAAATAGCCCTCACAAACTGTCACAAGCAGAGACAGATTTTTCTCAAATGCCACCTTGTACAGCTTCTCTGCATTTTCCTCTTGCTCTAAGCATGGGCTTGGCACTCAAGTGGCCAGAGATTATCTCTGAGAGCCTCTGCAGATGAGGGTCTGGCCCCTGATTTCAAACTGTTTGTACTGGAATGTTAACAGTTGAAATTTCTCCCAAACTAGAACAATTCCCTTTTCCTCTAACAGTTAAGCAGCCACCTCAGATAACAACTTTCTTGATTTCCCAGACACCAGCATCTCCCAAATTGTGCCAATTTTACCTGCTTTGAAATGCACTGAACTGGCGCCTGCTGTCATTACCAAGAGTATTCGCAGGCTCAGAATTCACAAACCAATGAGCAGACCTACTTGTATCTTGGCTCACAGAATGTGAATCAGGAGTAAAACCCCAAGCGACTCCCTTCCCACTGCCAGGGTCCCCCCAGAGGATAGGGCTGGCATGCTGCTGAACGCCCCCAGTGACATGGCTGGATGGCAAGAAAGCCACACAGCTCCTTACCCTGCAGCCCTCTCTGTTCAGGAGTCCACACATTTGTTCTGCAGCTATCCTCTCTGCTACGTGAGACCTTGAGTCTCACCTGCAGGCCAGTTGGGCCACCCTCCTGCCATCTCCTCCTCTAGGCTGATTTCTTCTCCCCCCAGCATGCCCTCCGGCCCCCTCCTGGCTACCTTCCTCAGTCTGGCTCAAGCCCTCTTCTTTTTGGTGCTTTGCTCCTCACTGGACTCCTTGAATCGTCACATTATCCAAAATCACAGGGAATTTCCCACCCTCTGCTGATCTTTCCAGGGTCACAGTTGGGCATGCCTCCCCACCTTGAGCAAGCACTGGCGGTATTTAGGAGCCACCTTCCATACCTTTCAACCTACCAAGGCACTCAGTCTAACCTCACAAGTGAGCTTCCCATGAACACACCCCACATCCTGCACCCAAGCTGCCAGGGGCCGCTGTGCCAACAATGGTCTGCATGTGGGTTTCTGAGAACCTCCACTCAGGAGGCCACACCCCAACCTGCTCCCAGTCAGCCCTGGGTGGGGTCACCAGGGTCTCTCCTAGCAGCCCGAGCCTGAGTACCTCCCCTTGGGAAAGCCCTAAGATACCTGCTCACTGGTGGCTGCTGTTTCCAGGATTTCTGTTAGGGTCTCTCCTGGCTGGAAGCGGATGACATCCACGATTAACCGTTTTGTGCTGCAAGGAGAGCAGGGCGGGAGCATCCAACATCACCAAGTGTCCCACCTCCTCCAGGGAGCACCAGTTATACCCCATACAGTGCCCCACTAGCTCATCCAGATTTATTTATGCAACTACAACAGAGCCGGTACCCAGGTCAGGATTCCCAAGAGAGGGAGTTCATCACGGCATCTCCTTAGCAAATCCAGGCAGTTAAGTCCTGGATCAAGTATGATACATGAGGTGAGCAGACAAAAAGGCAAATCCAGGTCCAGGGGTTTGCTTAGCAGTGGACCCATGTCTCAAATGTGAGGCCATGGGTTCGACCCCTGGCACAGGGAAAAATAAAAGGCCAAGACCACCACTTGGGGTACAAGCAAGCAAACTTATTCACCAAGGCTCCAGGCTCTCAGATCACATGTACTTCCCTTTTCCGCTCCGACACTCACTTCAGTAAGATGGTCCGAGCATCCATTTCTGCGTTCTCATCCCCAGGCACATCAAACTTGTTGGTCAATGTGAGAGACACTTCTGTCTTAGCCAGCACCTCCTTATTTGGGTCATTTACATTGCCAGCACTTTCTCCTGTGGTTCAGGAGGGTATAGTCAGTATCCAACAGACAAGAGACAGTAATACAAGTAACAGACAATGCGAGTCTAAGAATATATTTGAACAAGCCAACAGTGGTAAGGATTCTTTCTAATGAGAAATAGATCATCCCAATAGTAAAGGCGAAGGATCCAAATTAAATTAATGACCCAAATATCTGAGAGATCATCTGAACACTATGATAATGTAATTCTCTCTCAAAGTCTCTTCAGTTCTCTTATGGGATGTCTAATCTAGTTTTAGGAGGATGCGTGCACGTGTATGTGAAAGTCTATCCCACTGGCTTCCGCTTCAGAGCGAGAGCACCTCAAGGTGTGAGCAGGGCCCGAATGGTGCAGAAATGGGGGAGACAACACTGCTACCCCACCCCCTCTAGCTGGGGAACTTTACCGATCAGGGATTCAATGGTGGGCACCTCGCCCAGGTCATCCAGTAGCTCGTGGATTGGGTCATTGTGTTCTGGCGCAATGGCGTCCTGGTGATCCAACAGGAGCTGTACCAACACCCAAAAGTCAACTCCATCACCACATTTAGACTGCTGGCCTCAACCCTGCATACCCCAGAGTGATGCCCCATAGGAAGCTGGCTGGCTAACAAAGCTCCAGTAGCTCAAACTGACAAGTCAACTGTTAGCAAACTAACCCAAGGAAGCAATATAATACACAATGCATCATGCTGGCCTCTCTTGAATGATATAGGCTGTGATGTGCACAGAGGAAACATTCATGGATATTTCATATATGTATGAAAATCAACATGACCCAGACATCAAAATTCACAGCCATCTGTTATAAGGTAAGAACCACTTGGAATAACTTAACTCAGAGAAAAGCGCACCACGTTAATGCATCATACATAGCAGCACTCATGAAAATCTCTCAAGATGCTGTAACTCAGGGCCAGGGGACAGCTCAAATGGAAACATACAGCGTTTCCCTACCATGCAGGAGCCTTTAGGCTTGATTCCAATACCCAGAGGGTCCCCTAAGCACCACTGGGAATGACCCAAAAACAAAAAAAGATGTTATTATCCCAATGACAATCTCAGAAATAACAGCAGCTAAAATGTGATGCACATTTTATATATTGCTTTTTGTTTATATTTCCCCAAAGGGAAATTAAATGAATTATACAAATTTGGGCGAGGTGGGGGCGAAGTGATAGTACAGTTTGCTTTGTATGTGGCTGACCCGAGTTCAATTCCCTATCCCACATGGCCTTCCCCAAGTCTGCCAGGAGTGATCCCTGAGTACAGCTGGGCTAGGATCACTTCACAAAACAATGATAGTTAAGAATAACAAACAGAAGCAAGGAAAACAAGCAGGCAGGTGTGACATGAATAAGATCAAAGGGAAATTAGGTTATCTGGCTTTCAGAGGCGGTAGGCAGCAGCAAGGACATGAAGTGATTAAAGAAAGCCACGAACCGTGTGGGTGTTAATGATCTCCCCGATTGAGATGTAGATGACTGGCTTGGTGAGAGTCACCAGATCCGAGTATTCATCCACATTAAATTTATCCTGAAGCTCAGGGACATCACAAGCAGACTGGAAAAACCGCCTGAAAGTAAGCACAAGGGCCTAACACGTGAGTCACATGTGAGGCCAAAAGTCCAAGGGAGCAGTCAAGATGGTTCATCGTGGAGGGACTGCTGCACCCTCGGGCTTGACACCAAGGCTGTTTGGGTACTAATGACTTTGTCTGACTATCACTCACCCAGAATGCAAAGCAGCTGTAAACACCTCTACTATTAGAACCCTCATTTCTAAGATAATGCCACAAATTGACAATGAGGGGTAAATTTTCAACTATTAAATGTTCTCCCCGATGCGTCTCTGAAGACAAAGAAGCAAGGGTTGAATGTTTCCAAGCCTGGCTTTTACTGAAGGTCTGTCTATTTCTCAGGCAAACATTCCCAGGGCTGAAGAAGTCCACTCTCCATCTCTTCAGAGCTGAGCCCACACCAAGAGATGGAAAGGCATCTGCAGAATCATCCAAACACCTCGTCCCTTACCCCTTACCTGAATTTCTGGTAGGACTGGGAAAGATATTCGTTAATGATGCTTAAGTGAGCGTTATCTCCCAGAAACATCTTATTGGAAGCTGCGTGCTGCAGCATTTTGGCAATGGAGCCAAGGTTCCGGCGTTGGTCGGTGGTGAGTTGGCCTCCTGCTGACAGGTCGATGATGTCGAATGCATCAGGAGCCACAATGGCTGGATTCATGTACCGATAGTAAAGCAAGTTACCAATAATCTGGGAACACATGAGACAGGACAACAGCTGTTAGAAACCACTCCACTCACAAATCCACAAGTGACTTTGCTAGCAAAGAAAACCAGAAAAGCAGTCCTGTGAGGTACAAATAAATACCACACAAAAGCATGCATGCATGCATACTTTTTCTTAAAGCCAGAAGATAAGATAGCCAAACATCCCTTGATGGATGCAGAAAACAAAGAGAATAAGAACAGAACTGGAAATCATGAAAACGAAAGAGCAGATTCAGGAGGTAAAAACAACAGCTGTCAAGTCTTTGAGCAAGGGGTGGGGGCAGCCTTGGAGCACATCACAGCAGCAAATACAGCTACTGTCACCCGTACCATTTTGCAATTAATTGCACAGAGCTGGACTTGCATTCTAAGATGCAAATGAACATTAAGGGACTCTGAAGTCCGTAGACATGGCCCAGGGAGCATAATGCCACCTGCCCAACCCTCATCGTCCTCATGCCATACACTTCAAAGGTGGACAAGTTCATCCCTGTAGAATTCAGGTCAGTCAACCAACACACATCTTGTCCACAGAAGAATTCAATGACAGTTATTTCCCCTAGAGTTTCATTCCAAAAAAAGAAAAATTAATTCACCTGAACAGAAAGTCTATAATCGAGGCCTCACTGTAGGAAAGCAGAGAACTAGGAGAGAGAAGAAAAAGGCATTCAGATTAAAAAGAAAAGAAGAAGAAAAAAAAAACGGAAGGAGCACAGTTGAGTAAGAAAGTGATTTATCAGCAATAGTTGCAGCAGAAACAAGGGTGCTTACTACAGTTCACTGGGGCACCAGCAGAGGGAGTAATTCTTCAGCGAAAGACAGGTCTCAAAGAATATGACTGTAAGAGCTTGTCTTCTAGACTTGTGATGTCTGTACCAGTCAAACCACATAAGAACCTCATAGGAACCATCTTGAATGATTACAGTCTCTCTTGAAAACTCACAATCAGTGGTGCCGGATCAGTGCTAAAAACTGGGCCTCGATGGGTAAAAAACTGGGGGGGTCCCTTGGAGGTTGCTGGGAGGGACAGGAGGTGGCAGCTTTTAGGATCTTACCTTCAGCAGCTCATCCTCACCAGCGTCGGGGAACTTCTCATGCAATGAGTCCTTCAGCACTTTGGCGATGAAGCGCATCCCGTAACTGTGGGCAGACAAAATGGAGTGAGACGGGCGGCGAACAGAAGGGCCTGCCACCCGGCTCTACACTAGCAACCACATGAACAGTACTCACGGAATCTTGTCCACAGAGCTGACAATGGCTGAGAGGAACTTGTCGGTCACGGCCCGCATGTTCCTGATGGAGCTGTCGAGCCGGGTCTTTACTTCTTCATGCGTCAATGCCTGCTCAGGGGTCACGTCGTAGGGCAGTTTGCTGGGAAAGCAGAAAGTTCCCCCCAGCCAAATCAGCCCAACAGCTGAGGTTGCCCTGAGGTTACACCATGTTCTCTCAGCACCAGAAAGACTGAATATCAGGAAGCGCACTCATGCTCCAGGGACTGCTAAATGTGAGGGTGTATGCAGGGGGTGGGAAACAGAGGAGTCTGAATTTTGAGGGAGAGTGCTGGGGCCTACCACATGGAATGAAGGAAGGAGGGCGTCCACGAGATGAGGAGGTAGGAACAAGAGTGCTGTGGTGGGGGCCCCGGGGCAGTGCCGAGAGCTTGAGGAGGCATTGTCAATGCTCCCCTTTGGGTCCTGCTTCGGGAGGAACATATTGGATGTGAAGGCAGAGGAATATACAGGAGCCCTGGGGAAGACAGCTGTGCTAGGTCCTGCTTCTGAAACTGTGGGCCTCACTCAGTGTATCATCGGTGGGTGGGAAGAGGGGGGATAGAGGCAGGGGAATAGGAAAATATCTTAAAAATTTGTTTTAGAAGAAATCTTTATGATTACCAGTAAAGTTTTCACTTGAATGCCTATTTTATTTCTTAGGTTTCTGGGCGATACCGGGCAATGCCCAGGGGTTACTCCTGGTTCTGTGCCCAGGGATTAGAGAGCTCAGGGGACCATATGGGATACTAGGGATCAAACCTAGGTCAGCACTGTGCAAGGAAAGCACCCTACTCGCTGTACTATCTCTGACCTTCCCTTGACTGCCTATTATATATGCCTAAGTACCTGGATCGCATAATAGTTTCTCAGGCTAAAAGGAGTGGTGAGTGGAGAAACTGATGGGCTCCCAGCTCAGAGGGCTAAAAGAGTGTCCTTTGGGCTCTTTCCATGACCTGCTCCCACCATCACCCGGGCTCTAGTGCCACAACACACTACACCTGTGCTTCAGATGCGAGAATCTCATTCACGAGCAGACCTAACACATAACTTCCTGTAAGATGCCTATGATTGAGTTCAACCCAGCCCCACACCACTTCCTCCCTCCTTAAGACACACAGAAACCACACTTGGCCGCCACACTCTTCCCTCCAGTCACAGTTATGGGGAGACCAAGAGCATCCTTTCTCCTGATTCCTGAACTCCTTCTACTAGAAGCACTCACACAGGAACTGGCCCACTACTGGCAAAGATGCCCCACTTCAGGCCTTTCTCCTTGCTTTAAGGTACACCCTCTTGAATTCTCCATTCCGGTTCCCGATGCAAGACCTTAAAACTCCCCCAACTTATGCTTTTATTCTCAGACATCTATTTGTGATCTCTGCCACTCCATAAACTATGAACAGAGAATAGGCAGCATGTGACGTTCATGAATATGTTTGCCTTGTGACCACATAACTGCACACGGCACATAGAAAGAAGTATTTGCTAAAATAATGAATCTATTACTATGTCAACAACTTAAAGACTTCTAAGGAAAAACTGAACAATTACTAGTATGTAAATCTAATGGGTGAAAGAGAGAATAATGAGAACACAAAAGAGAAGCTATCCTACCTTGCCTCTCCTGTCTGTGACTCCATCTGGTTAACCCACGATTTGTAAATGTCCACAGGGTCGGTTTTAATGTTAAGAGATTTGTCATCCATAATCTCCTTCACGACAGGGGCCAAGATCTGTCTCAAGGCATTCTGGCCCCGGGCACCACGGTTGAAACTCACAACCATCTTAATAACTGTAGGATTTCCTGTCACAATCTCTTGAATCTGATCTACTTTTGACCTGTAAAACATTAAATACTCAATGAAAATAAATCACAAAATATTTACCCTTAAAGAGCCCACCCTCTCTAAGCCAAGAGGAAGGAGAAGGCAGACACTCTCCCTAGACACATTTCTCACTCGTTGCTGACAGATCACAGGTCCTGTCTGTGACTGCTACAACTCAATAATGGCAGATGACAAGGTTCTTTATTAGACAGAAATGGGGTCTCTTCGTGTTTGGATTAGACCTTAAAAAACTATTTATCAAAGTAGACGTTTCCTAGACCAATTTAGCAAATCTCTAAGGATATAGGTAACAGATACATTTTTCTATACCAGAGCAGCAACGTGCTATGATTTATAAATTATAGATTGGATGCAGCAATCCACACAGACCCAAGCTCAGGCTCCAGCTCCCGACTCTCATGCCAACTACCCCACCCCTGCAGAAAGCTGCTCACTTGATTTCCTCCTGCAGCGCAGTTTGAAAGAGCCGCAGCAACAGGTACTCCTCTCTCTGGTTGGATGCATAGTTGTAGAGGGTGAAGATTACAGAATCCATAAACTTAGTAGACTTGTTCTGGGGCATCTGAAAAATCAGCTTGGCCAGGTACGTGGGGTTGGTCTGAAATGAGAACAAGGGGTAATTTCAAAGATATATAAAAGCAGGCAAAAAGACTCCAGTTCGGGAGTCTTGTGGACAGCAGGTTTGAGCCGGGGGCGGGGGGCGGCAGGGGCCTCATGGGAAGGGGGGCGTTCTGGGCCGTCCTTCACGCCCGACCGAGGTCACCAGCTGCCCCCCACGAGCGGCTCTCCGGCACGGCCATGACTCCAGAGCACAGAAACCAATCTCTTAACTATCTAACTTTTAATAGAAATACTTCCAGGGTTAATAAGTAAAACAGCAGAAATCCAAAACCGCACGGCTGCAATTGCGGCCGTGCGACATCATTTTATTCTTAAACCCAGCTGTAGAAAGCAAATCATTTCACAACGCTGTTTCAGCATATCTGATTGGGGGGGGGGGGTCGTAAACTCTAAACAATAAATGTGCATCTCCTATCGAAACAATGTATCTAGTCAAAGTAGATGGAGTATTAACTAGAACTCATCTGCCTCACAGGAATAGGGAGGGGTGGGAGGTGGGGTTCTATTGGGGTTTGCGGTTAAAAATAAGTATTGGTAAAGGGAAATGTGTTTGATACTTACATGACTGAGACCTAAACCCGAAAGCTCTGTAACTTTTCCCACAGTGATTCAATAAAGAAATAAATTATTAAAAAAAAAAAGACTCCAGTTACCTAAATGATTAAAGAAAAGACAGTTTTTCGCTTACTCCTTGTTGGAAATCAGAAATACCTGGACAGCTCCAGAGATAAGACTTTTGTATGAAAATGTAAACCAGCTCAATTCTATAAACCTGATTCCAGGAGTCACGCACCTGCAGTAAATAAAACAGGTGCTGATAAGCTTCCAGCTTCTCTCTCTTCTCCTTGCTCAGAGCCTTGAGCCCGCCCTTCTGCTTACTCAGCATCATCATATCAGACAGCTGCTCCTTATTTTTCTTGGTGAGTTTCTTACTGTGAGAAACCACATCCTATAACAAAACCAACATGTAAATCAGAAAGTTCTTGAAGCTGGCCACTCTGTAAAAGTCGTTCCCTAAAGTCGAGCATCTATCCTTGTCACCACACTGTAGCTCACATCAAGTCCAGCCAACGGCCAGCTGAGAAACCGAACCGAGCGGCTATGGATACGACTTAAGGAGCAGAGCGCATTTCTGCAGGCACGGGGTCCTGGGTCTGGTCCCCAGCTTATTCCTGTCCCAGCACTGCTGGGAGTGAAACCCCCCAACTACCAACAATGACAGAATTGTAAGAATGTCCATTGGCTCTAGAAATTAACCGCGACCTGGAGCGACAGCACAGCGAGCAGGGCATTTGCCTTGCACGTGGCCAATTCGGGTTTGATTCCTAGCATCCCATATGGCCCCTGGAGCACTGCCAGGAGTAACCCCTGTGCATCACTGGGTGTGACCCAACAAGCAAAAAAAATTAAATAAAAATTAATTGAATGTTCTATGTAATTTTCTTGGAATACAAACTTAATGTCCAAGAGTTGAGGGGGTGGGAGGAAAGTAAATCACCATATACCTTTCTAACGAATTCTTTCTATTGTTGCTGTTTTGGGAGGCTGTACCCAGTGGCAGGGCACTACTCCTGGCTCAATGCTCAGGGAACCAAGGACAGAACACTGACAAGTATGTACTCCAGCCTAGACCTAGCTCTCCAACCCTCTGATAGTCTTTGTTTGGTTTCTTGGTCTTAGGGCCACACGTGGCAGTGCTCTGGGCTTATTGCTGGTCCTATGCTCAGGATCACTTCTGGCAGAAATCAGACCACCTAGGGTGCCAGGAATCAAACCCAGGGCAGCTTCTTGTGGGGCAAGTGCCCTACCACTGTACTATCTCTCCAATCCCTCTGATAAATTCTTTTTATGCTCATTTGGTTTTCGTTTTGTTTTGGGGCCACAACCAGCAGTATTCAGGGCTTATTCCTGGCTGTGTGCTCAATGATCACTTGTGACTGGCTCAAGTGCCAGGGATTGAATCAAGGTTGGCTGTATGCAAGGCAAACACCTTACCCGCTGTATTATTGCTCCAGTCCCCCCCATAACAAATTCATATGTATTTGGGGTCAGAGTGATAGTACGCCAGGTAGTGTACTTGCCTTGCATGCAGATGATATGGATTTAATCCCCAGCACCCTGTATGGTCCCTTGTTCCCTACCAGGAGTGATCCCCGAGTACAGAGCCAGGAGTAAGCACTAAGCATTGCTGGGTACAGCCAAAAAAACAAAAAAATAAAAATTATAAACAGTACTTAAGGGGCTGGGAAGACATCTCCAAGGGGGAAGAGGACAAGCCTAGCATGTGCAAGATCCTGGTTTCAGACCCTGGTACTACAAGGTGCCCTGAGCACTGTGAGCAAAGCCCCCTCAAAAGAAAATATTTAAGACTACCATGTGGAAAGTAGTTCATCCTCTAATATTAACCTAAAATATAGCATACAAAAGGATTGTGGGTGGTGAAATTATAGGAGTGTTTTTTGGTGTTTTTGTTTTTGTTTTTGGGATCACACCCGGCAATGCTCAGGGGTTACTCCTGGCTCTGCACTCAGGAATTACTCCTGGTGATGCTCAGGGGCCCCTGTGGGATGCCAGGAATTGAACCCAGGTTGGCCATGTGCAAGGCAAATGCCCTCCCTGCTGTACTTTGCCTCCAGCCTCTAGGAGCGTGTTTTCATCTCATTTTCTTTCCTCAACCATTCCAGTGGAACAGATGCCAGCCTCCTCCCTGCCCTATGGGAAGGTAGAGCTAAGCCCCGAGGCCCCAGGCCTGGCACCTGCCTGCAATGTGATCTTGTTCTTCACCAGCAGTCCGATCTTGATGTCCATGAGGTTGAGGTCATTCTCCAGCTGCTGGTTAGAGCGGATGAGGGTGACAACCTCTTCCCGCATTTTCATGAGATCCAGCTCCTCCTGAAAATCCTGGTCACTCTGGTCGAGCAGGTGGACAAACTTTCGGACGACAATCATAGGCGGGTCCTCGGCATTGACTGACAGAGAGATCAGGTCAGTGCAGGATGCAACCACAGGCAGGCCTGTAGGCTGTGGGAACTAGCAGCACCACCTCGAAAAGGCAGCTCTGTTCCCACAGGACATGTCTGCTCATGACTTTTGCTTTGGGGGCCACCAGCAATCCTCAGGTCTACTCCCAGCCAGGTGCTAAGGGAACCATGCAGTGCCGGGGAAAGCAGCTGGGCATCCTGCATGCAAAGCTTCTGGCCCACCCACTGAAACAATCTCTCACTTCTCCATTGGAGAAGTGCCAAGACAATTCTCAAGGGCAGCTGTGCCTTGCTGTGCTATGGCCACAGCAAACAGAGCAAGCAACGGGTTCCAGCATAGGTTAGGATGGGAGAGATGAAGGGGAGATGCGCCCCCTCCCCCCACCCCCTGCGTTACTCACTGAGGGTCTTGTAGTCATCACGGGCTTTGTTTGCACGAATGAAGGCCTGGATTTTGATGATGTCATTTATCTAATGGATAAAGAAGAAAAACTGCCTATGTGCATCTGTCTGCTAAAAAGAAGCACCAAAGCTCATTCCTGTCTCATATGGGGCATTCCCAAGGGTACATACGTGGTCTTGGAAGTACTGCAGGCGGTCTCGATATCGCTTTCGAGCTTGATGCATCCTTGCTAGGGACTGCAGCTGAGGGACAGGGACCCCAGAAGTCAGAAGAGTCCTTCAGCTGTGCTCATGCTGTTCCCCCACACCTGGCCACTGTAGCTTGGCCCCCAGGCCTACCTTAATCACTTCATCTCTGTGGGCACGCAGGTAAGCCAGCCGGTCCTGATATGCCTTCTTCTGCCTGTAGCCTCGCCACTGTGACTGAAACCACCAAACAGCACAGGCGGTACATTATTTCCCAAGTATGGATGGAGGGAGAAGCCTCCCCTTGGAATGCAATCCGAGTGCTGGGCAGGCAGGAGCTCTCAGGATAAGGGCATCAGGAATGAGCGAGGGTCTGAGAGGCACCTTCACTAGGAGGCCTGGAGGCTGAATCCAGTCCCGGACATGAGTACAGCCCAAGCCCCTCAGTGCATGACCAAGCAGATGCCCTTTAGGCTCCTTACAAAAAATCCAGTAAGGAAGATAAAGTGAACACCACAGGCCTCAAATAATATCGCCTTTCAATGTGTTTTGTGTAGAACTCTGAGGAGAAAGCAATCCAGCCTACAGAGATGTAGGCCCTGCTTTCCTTCTATGTTTTATTTGAAGTCAGTTCCAAGAACCAATATTGGGGCTGCTGAATGAGGATGGACTATCCTGGGCACCCAGTTAGTCGGGAAACAAGCTTGGGCAGAACATGAGTGAAAGTTATGCCCTAAGCTAACTCCCAGTCCTCTTTGGGAAGCTGTGCACTCCTGTCACTGAAGCACAAGCTCAAGGTTCAGATCTGACACGAGGGTCTGTCTGAAGGAGACAGAGAAAGTACTGTCAGAGGAAGATGAGGTAAAAGATCAGAAGCAAGGAAGACACAGGAACATTCCATAGTAAAAGCAGACAGTTTATTGTCCCTGTGCTAGACACCCACTTGTTGTCTGGAGAGGCTCTGAAATACCTGGATGCAGGTGATGGCAGGGACTTGTTTCTTTAGGAAATTCATCCGGGACCGGAATTCCTGTCGAACGAGGTACCCCCGGCAGCAAGCCTGCAGCTTGGTGATCAAGCCCTCATTGGCCAGCCAAAGCTGTTCCCGGTTATATGCAGCCGTCACCCCAGAGATGGAACTCTGCAAAGGCATTGGTCGTGTGAGAAGACTTTTAAGGGGGGCCAGAATGATAGACCAGGTAAGGTGCTCACCTTGCACGTGGCCAACACAGGCATACCCCAGCACCACATACAGTCCCGAGCACCACCAGGAATGATCCCTGAGCACAGAACCAGGTGTGGCCCCAAATCAAAATAAACAAACAAATAAAGGAAAGAGGTAAAAGAAAGACCAGCAAGGGTAGGAATGGACACTCTGACAGTACCACGCAGAGCCAATGCCCCTCTGCGTCCCAGGCCCACACCAGATCTTGGGCTGTGCGAGCCGGAGGGAAGGCTTCACGTCTACTTCTCCAGCCCTGGGAGTTCTCACTTACAGAGACAAGTCTTCACCCACAATGGCAATCCTGCTCATCTGCTGTGTCAATCCCTGACCCACTCACCAACACAGCACTATTGCAGGTGACCTGGGGTTACTGGGGACAAGAGGATTGTGACAGATGCCAACCCTAAAATGCCACAGGGGAGGAATCTGCTTGGCCAGACTGCAAGTGGGCTGGAAAAGTAGTCTGGACTGCAGCATGGGCCCTGGACTCCAACCATAAACAGGGACCCAACCAAGCTGACAGGCTTGAGGCGTAGTTCTCAGTGGATCAATCGGATACTGCTGTCATGTTCCACAGGGACAGCCTGGGGTGGGTGTGGCTGCAGTGAGAAACACCACTGAAATTTACTGAGCAGAATGTCTGTCACTGTCACTATCACTGTCCTCCCGTTGTTCATCGATTTGCTAGAGCGGGCACCAGTAATGTCTCACAACAAATCATGAGACTGTTGTTACTGTTTTTGGCATATTGAATTTGTCACGGGTAGCTTACCAGGTTTTGTCGTGCGGGCGAGATACTCTTAGTAGTTTGCCGGGCTCTCCAAGAGGGGCGGAGGAATCAGACCTGGGTGAGCCTCATGCAAGGCAGACGCCCTACCCAATGTGCTATCGCTCCAGCCCAAACAGAATACCTACCTCAGTCAGTTCTATAGTCTGATATTTTACTCATTCATTTCCCCTACCCTAGAGGAAAAAATTACTTCCCATTTCATTACAAACCTAAGTTTCGTCTGAGGATTCAGACCACATGCCTTGATCCTAAGTAACATCAGCTCTGAAATATTCCTCCTGCGGGGGCCCTCGGGACAGTGAGAAAGGACACTGAGAATGGAAATGGTGAGAGGCACCTGGGACCTACCTGGATTTCCTCCCGAGAGAGCTGCATGGAATTCTGCACAAAGCCCTGGGGCTCGTCCCAGCCTCCTGCCTGACTCTCCAGATTGTGGTAATAATAATATCCACCTTTCACCCAATGCTTCACCCACTTGCTGCTATTGTCTCCTGGCAGAAAACACAGAAAACATTAAATAAGCCAGAGTCATGCCTGCACCTGTGCACGGAAGGGCTCTTCTGCTGGGGCTCAACAAGTAAGGTAAAGGCAGCAAACACCTGTTTCTGGGATCCAGGTGAGCCAAGAGTGTACCAAGTCCTCTCCAATCATGATTTTGTGAAGTTCTCTTTAGCCCACTCCTCTCCATTATAAAAACTAAATGCCCATGCAGTTCATCCAATTAGCAAAGGCCTTTGACTTTGCTCCTTGCGAAAGCCTATTTAAATTCTAGTGTGTGAGAATATCTGGACAGATCTGTACCCAGGGCTGGGGAGAAGGCTGAAGTGCAGGCTCTGCATGTGGGAGTCCCTGGGTTTGATCCCTGGAACCACCAGGAGTGACCCCTGAGTACTGCCAGGTGTAAATCCAAAAAAAAAAAAAAAGACAGTCTGCAATCAGTTCAATTTAAAGGTCATGAAACGGGCTGACAAATCTTCCCTTCATTCCCCTCTTTCTGCAGATAAAGCATCTACATGCTCAGATAAGGGAAGCACTGAACCTTGCCAAGCTTTGGGAAATTTTTCAGAAACAGAGACGTTATGTCCTCCGGGTTTTAAAATAAGTGTTATTACCAAATGAAAGATGCACACGGATCACCTTTCCCTATGGCAAGGCCTCTCCTCTTCTCTCACCATATGCATGAGTTCACATCTCCAGGGCATACACTCACCCACGGCCAGTTTTTTCTTCTTGGCTTCAGCCAGGTCACTCTGGTAAGTTTCGCCACACTCAGGTATAACGCCATATAAACCCACATCAGGGGAGCGAAGAGCACTCAGAGTTCTGCCAACGTCTCCGCTGTCCACTGCTGCATTGATGGTGTAGATTCCTAAGGCAACTATCCCGGGAGAGAAGCAGGCAGGACTGTTAGGAGGCACCAGCATTTGCACACTGCTCCCCTATGGCTGCTGCGTAGCTCTCACCCCTCCAGGCCGCCAGCCACTCTATCTTGGGTGAGCTGACCAGAGAGGAGGCCCCGTACTGCCCCAGCCTCTGCTGAAGGAAAGAAAACCACGTACATTTTTGGGCTTCCTGGGTGTCTCTGTTGGACTGATGGATTCCACCTTGGATCTCATCCAGCCATAGCACGGCTGACTCATCCTGGGTCTCCTATACACCATGAAAAGTGGAACAAGGTTAGAGCACTGGAACCAGGGTACATGTGAAAGAGAAGTGAGAGTCACTCCAGTCTGGAGGGAAAGGCTGAAACACAGAAGACACACAGGAGTACAATGAAAGGAGGAAAGAGAGGGGAAAAAGTTACAAGAGAAATCATCAGTTGATGTGACAGATTCACAAAGAGGACGCAAGCAGCTGAGATAGAAACAGTTGTGGGGGGTGGGGGCCTTTAACACAGGGACACAGAACTTTTGAGAAAGATGCTTCCTTTGCCAGAGCTATCCAAGAAAGTTCAGTCTTTCCAGTGGCTGTCTTTAAGGTACCAGAGGGACTCAGAAGATTTGAGCAAACATAGGGGCAGATTCTCTGGTCAACTGAAATGATTCAGTCTTAGGAAAGCAAAGAAAAAGAAACTAAGGAAAAAGAGGACACCACCCGAACAGATGCCATCCTAACACCCACAGAATGGCATCCCAGGAGGCCTGGAGCAAGGGGAGGGGGGCAAGAAGATGCTGAAGGACCTGGAATGGAACCAAACTAAGGACAGACAGGGAATTTCACAAACAAAAAAAAGATACAGAGCTGCACAGGCTCTAACTAGTGAATTTTACAAAAAGTTCAAAGAGTTAACACCAATCCTTGACAAACTCTTCCAAAACACAGAAGGGGGAAGAATGTTTCTGGATTCATTCCGAGACCAGTACCACCCTGATACCAAAAACAGACCCACCAGCAATCTAAAAAGAGAAAACCATAGGCCAAATTTAAATTCAGACATTCCACAAGCTAAATCTGGAACTTAGCGGATTATTATTTTTTTAAGAGGATTATTTTTAAAACCATTAAAACCATTCCAAGATGGCCCAGAGGAGCTTAAAAGCTGAGCTGAGTGCTGAGAAAAGACAATTTCACCTCCTGTATCTATCCAGCAAGGCAGCTGGAGCTGGCAAAACTCAGCAAAATTTCCTCTCACTGCTCCGTTTCTCCACCTCTGATGAACTCTGAAACATTCGTCTATGGTGAAAGGAAATGCTTCAAATTGTAGTCACATCCTCTAAAACTTTAACTCCCATGACCCAAACAAAGGAGCAACAGAGAGGGGAGAAGCCCTCATCTAAGTCTGCTTTCCGTTCTCAGCCATAGAACCTGACGCTGCATATTCTCCCAAAGTCCACTGCTCTCCTGGTCAGCTGCAGGCTCTTTCAGAACTGAAGCCACTGGCCTTCATGGTATCACTGCCAAACAGGCCCCAAGGTTGCAACTGTGAATCAGCACAACAGAATTATTTTGAAAATGACTTTTCAAGTGTTCTAATGATCAGTTTGGGAAGGCCCGAGTCAGTAAGCTGACTTCAAAGACAGACATCCACTTTCAGCTTCCCGACACACTAAGAAAGGTATGTTTACTCCCAGCTTGCTAAACAGTTTTATACACTTTACCAGCGGATTAGCACCTCACTGCTATTGACCAAATGTCATTAAGAGAAGCCTGGCTGCACTTCAGGTCGAGGTCAATGGAGGCCCTGTAGGTTGACAACAGCTACTCCAGGCTCAGTGCTCTGCGCCACCCCCAGATCACGCACTCCAGTCCTCTGAGTCACCTTTCTGATCCTCATGAGCAATTCTTGTTTAGGGCTCTTCTGTGCTCAGGGCTGACTCCTGGCTCTGTGCTCAGGGACAATATAGGATGCCGGGATCAAACCCAGTCAGCTTCATGCAAAGCAAGCACCCCACCCTAGTGGGTTACTGGTGGGAGGTATACCATCTCCTCCTGCTGTACTATCTCCTCACACTGTACTATCATTCTGGCCTTCTCATGAGAAATTCTTACCATTCCCTTAACTACCAAGAAGGATGAAAACTGGGGTCTTGGGGCTGGAGCAATGGTACAGAGGGGAGGACATTTGCCTTGCATGCAGCCAACCTGGGTTCGATCCCTGGCATACTATATGGTTTCCTGAGCACACCAGGAGTAATTCCCGGGTACAGAGCCAGGAGTAACCCCTGAGCATCACTTAGGTATGACCCAAAAAGCTTAAGAGTCAAAAAAAAAGACAGAAAGAAAATTGGGGTCTTGCCAAGAATTAGGTTATTATCAAAAATGACCTATACGAAAATCCTCTCTCTGACAGGACAAACATTTCATCACAAAACATCTGCTCTTCATCATGTGAAACCCCCCTACTTTGTTGGCTGAGTTTCCTCCTTTCCCTCTGAGGGGTCAGGCCCCTGTTCCATTATTTATTTTTTGATGGGGCAAGAGGAATTTAAGCCATTTCCAGTGGTGCGAGGGGTTCATTCCTGGCAGTGCCCAGGAGACCATGTGGTGCTGGGAATTAAATTGGGGTTGGTTGGCTGCATATAAGGCAAGCACCTTAATTCCTGTACTATCTCTTTGGGTCCCCCTATCCCATTTCTTTGTTTTTTGGACCACACCCAACAGTGCTCAGGGCTTACTCCTGAGTCTGCAATGAGATAATCACTCCTGAAAGCCTCAGGGTCCATATGGGAGCCAGGGATCAAACCCAGTCACACACATATAAGGCAAGTGACCCACCAGATGCACTATCACTCCAGCCTCCCATTCCATTTCTTAGCTCAATACAAAGCCTCCTATTTTTTGCTTCACTATCTTTGGAATACACATGTTAATTTAGATCCCCCACACTTACACAATTAATTTTTTCCCTCCTAAACTACTGGGGTTTCATTACTCAACAAAAGCCCAGAAGAATCCAGAGGGACAGAAGGAAGCCCCCTTTTCTCCCCAACAGGGCCAAGACAAATGGTGTTATAATTATTTTGGAAAATGTGAATGTCCATAGCAGCATTATCTTAATAATACTTCACATTCTGCAGAAAAATCCCATGTCTATCAACTCATAAATTAAAAATTAAATGTGATGACAGAGCCATATAATGCAATAGTCTTAGCCACTTAAAAAAATTAAAAAGCACTAAGACATGTCATGGCTTGTATAAACCAAGCAAAGTGTTAGATGACAGCCCAGAAGAGCATGCATTGGTATGAGGAAGGGCCCAGATGAGGCAAATTCATAGATAGGAAGCAGAAACTATGGATAGTTGCCTAGGACTAGAAAGAAGATGAAGAGGCACTACTAATGTGCACTGGATTTCTTATGGAGGTGATGAAATGTTCTAAAACTGTGATGGCTGTACAATTCGGTGAACTAATTACCACTGACATACACTTTAAACCTGGATGGTTTGTACCTTACTTTAAAAAAAAAAGATATTTTATGGAACCATCAATTAAATCCTAACAAATATGTATGTATACTTTACCTTTACACAAATTCTACATCTAAATGCAGACCTAACAGAAAGGAATCCATATGCTCACCAAGACAAATACCAGAGAGTTATGAAAACACTATTTGCAGTAGCCAAAAGTGGGAAGACACCAAAACCAGACCAATAGAACAGAGAACTCTGAGACAGAATCAGCCCAACACTGAGAATGAAGGAATCACATGAATGCATTTCACTAACAAATTTGGCAAAAGATGCTACACCAAAAAGAGTAACTAGGGGGTATGGTGCTGCCAGCAGGTCAATCTGCACCTGTGAGGAGAGTGCATCAGCAGCCTGATGGCGCCTTCAGACTTCCAGATACCCCAAAATTGCTGCTGTGCCTTTGGCCAGACCCCAAAACCTTGGGGCAAAGTTCACCAAGAAAGTAAATGGACAAAAGTTAGGCAAGTAGGAGACACACCCACAAACTACCTCTGGCTGAGCTATATAATTGGCGGCATGGCTCACTGGTTCCTGATTGGACTGCTTAACAGCCATGATCCCAGAGACTCAGAAACAAATCTCAAAACCCAACGGCTTTTGGCAGAAATGTGTCCAGTCCCTGCAGTAGGTTTCCGGTGCTGGGCCACCCCAGGTGGGAATAGGTTTCGTGCCTTGGCCTGTTCCTATTCCCTTCTAGTGGCCGCCATCCTCTAGAAGTCACTGGACAGTCAAGTTTGGCCCGCAGTGACGAGACACACGGGGCCTCATGGGATGGGGGTGGGGCTGGCCCTTTCCTCCCAGTCCCAACAAGACCCCGAGTCATCACCCACAAACGCCCTCTGGCTCCTGATCAAGCTGCTTAATGGCCATGATCTCAGAGACTAAGAAACAAATCTTGAAACCCAGTGGGTTTTGGCAGAAATGCATCTGGACCCCGCAGTAGGTTACTGTCACTGGGCCACCCCAGGGGGGTAAGGGTGCTGTCCCTCCACCTGCTCCCCCTTGGCGGCTCGGTGGCCGCCATCCTCCAGAGGCCACTGGACAGTCAGGTTTGGGCCTGCAGTGACGAGACACACAGGGCCTCACGGGATCGGGGTGGAGTCGACCCTTTCCTCCCCATTCCAAAGAGACCCCAAGTCGCCGCCCACAAATGGCCTCTCTGGCTCCTGATCAAGCTGCTTAATGGCCATGATCCCAGAGAACTCAGGAACAAATCTCAAAACCCAGCAGGTTTTGGCAGAAATCCCTCCAGATTTAATTGTTAAGATTTTGGAATTTCAAAATCATGTGGCCACTACTGCTGCCACGCGACATCATATGTTATTCATAACCCGCAATAGAAAACAAATTGTCTACTGTTGCCTTTTCAGCATATCTGAGCGTTGGGGTAAAATCCCAAAGAATAATGGTGGGTCTGGTGTCAAAATATTGAATGTAATCAAAGAAGAGAGAGAGTAATGTGGAAATCAACTGCCCCACGGTAGGAGGAGGGTGTGGGATGGGGGAATACTGGGGTTTTTAGTGGTGGAGAATGGACACTGGTGAAGTTACAGGTATTTCATGGTGAAGGTACAGGTATTTCGTTGTGTGACCGAGACTTAAACCCGAAAGCTTTGTAACTGCTCTCACGATGATTCAATAAATAAAATTATAAAAAAAATGGAAAAAAAAGTAAGGTGGAGTTCATGCCCAATTCAATCAGCTAATCGGTGGCTAAATAAATAACAGTACTCCTACATTAAAAAAAAAAAAGAGTAACTAATGTCTGATCTCCCTTAACTACAGCTCAGAATCAACAACTAAGGTGCTGAAATAGGGACAGTGTTACCAATAAGCGAGAGGACAGAGAGGAATATGAGGGCTTTCTCGGAAGTTCATAATCTGGTAGCATAACACAGGAAAGCACTTTGAAAAACTCATCAACTGATACTTGGGTAACAGGCATTTTTCTGTCTCATATTTCAATACAGACTTTACTGATAAAGAGATGCAAAGAGGCCCAGGACACAGTCATTGGAGGAATCAAGATCAATGTTCCTTTTCTCTCTCTCAGTCGTGGGAAAGTTGGGGATATCAATAGAAAGGCCCATGGCCATGTCACCCACCTGGGCTTTCTCCCGCTTGGCTCTGATCAGTGTGTCTTGGTAATGCTGGGCCACTTCCTCGAGGACTCCCTCGAGCTTGGCTGCAGGAATCTGCAGTGCCTGCAGAGTCTTCTGGGCGTCTCCTTCATCCAGTGCTTCATTGATCAGGCCAATGGCTAAAATCCCTAAGGATGAAGGAACACAAGCCCTCTTTAAAAATGAAGAAAACAAATGTCCATAGAAGTTATACAACTGAAAGGCATCATGAGTCAAACTACAGCTTGTCATCCAGACTCGAGTATAGCTGTGTAAAAAAAAACAGGCCCGATTCACCAAACTTCAACACTTTATAGTTGGAAAGATAAGGCTTCAGGATGGCTTCTCCAAGAGCCCAGACAAACACGAGGGGATAGAGGGCCCAAGTCCACAGGACCTCACCATTGTAAGGCAAGGCTCTTTATACTACCTACATCAATGTAACATTTCCCATAACCTCCACTTTTCCAGCTGTACTACCTTTGTAAAGACTCTGCTGCATAATGTAGATGTACCTCATTGAGTTGAAGTAATAATAGGTTCTTTTACAAGCTCAAAAAAATAATTAGTTGGCAAGTCTTGGTCCCTAGTTCCTGGGAAGGAGCTACTCTCTAGATCTTGGAATTTCCCAAGTGACAAGACCATCATTGTTATTCCTGAGATAACCCAGTGGCCCCCAGACAGTTTCAGGATGCAGCAGCCCTGGAGGAAAGGCCGACCATGTAAGAGAAGACAGCTATGTGTCCTACTTCTCTTCTCTGCTTCCAGGGAGGAGTGGATGACTAGAAACTGAATTCAATCGCAGGGCAAGGATACCATCAATTGCACAAAAGTAATAAAGGCCCTGGGCTCCCAGGCTCAGGGTGGCACCACACCTACGTGGCAGCTGGGAAACACGTCCTAAGGACACAGAAACTTCCCCAGCTGGAGCCCTCCCAGACACTGTCCTCCTGGCCTCTTCACTTACTGGTCCCAACTTGCACCTTTTATAATAAAACTGTAACCCTAAGTATACCGCTTTTGTCAGGTGTGTGAATCATCAAGCAAATTACTGAACCAGAGGAGGAGAAGGAACCCCTGGGTTTACAGCCCATTGTTGGGAAGCATGGTCATGTGGGAACTTGGAGCCGAAAGCCTGTGTCTGAACTCAGGAGTGGAGTGCAGGACTCCAGGTCAGAACCACTCATCACTGCACTGCATGCTCAATTTATCTCCTAAGTATCATCCGGCAGTGCTGGGGGCAATTCCCAGTACAGTGCTTAGGGCTCCATGTAGTGACAGGGATGGAGCCCGAGGTTCCCACATGCCCGGCATGTCTTCTCGCCCTCATGGCCATCTCCCAACAGGTGTCCGGTTGTTTTGAAAACAATATCCAACCTTCACTTTCTGAATGACATATACGTGTGTGATTTTTTCAATGTTCCCTCCTCCCCCTAAAAAGAGAAAACCCCTCCCAGGAGTAGTCATCACCACCAGGTCGGGATCCCATTATCTTTAACAGTGGGGGTATGGGGTGAATCAGTACTCACTTTCATGTTCCTCCTGCACCACCAGGTTCACATGGTCCACACAGGCCTGGATGTCGTTCCATGTAATAAATTCATTATTTTCAGCATGTGCCTGCGCTTTCAGTTTCATCAGCTCATCAAGATACCTGTCTCAGGGCCCCCCAAAACATAAGGGTTTTATGAATAACAGAAACAAGAAGACTTGAGAGCAAAGGACCCAAGGATCCAGACAGCCTAGGCACTCCACCCAAACAACACACGCTAGAGACCAGCTGGAGGGCCAAGGAGTTTCCCTAAACCTGGTGAGCAAGTGCAAGACATGCCTCAGTGTGACTGGCCTGCCACATGGCTTCACTCCACGGAAGACCAAGTCTAGAATTAGAGGCAGCAGCCCAAGCAATTGCTCCAATGACAAGAAAGCAAGATGACACCAGCTAATACATATAGGAGTGACAGACCAATAAATCATTTAGCCACTTGCATAAAGTCTTGCATTAGTAAGAGTTATCACTGGGGCTAACACACTAGATGAATGGTTAAGGGGTAGAAAAGGTATAAAAGAAATTGTGTTCAGGATAATGGTGACAGGATAATTGTGGGGCTAGCAGATTTGATACGCCTCTTGGCAGGAAAAAAGATGAAACAGACATCACTAAAAATCGAACTGAAGCAATAGTACAATAGGTAAGGAGTTTGCTTTGCACACAGCCGGCCTGGGTTTAATCCCTGATACCCCATATGGCCCCCCCGAGTACCACCAGATGTGATCCCTGAACTCAGAGCCAGGAGTAAGCCCTGAGCACTGCCAAGTGTAGCTCAAAACAACTCTTTAATGTTGAACTGAGTCTCAACCAGCTAATTTTCATTGTACAGAAGAAACCAAATATAAGAAGCAACCTGGACCAGAAGATGAACTATCAATAAAACTAGTGTTTCCAATTTTTTACAGGTCAGCTTCCAGAAAGAGATGATTCTAGATTTAAGATGCCTAAAGGACAAAATAGTAAGCAACAGAGAGTCCTAGACTGGGTCCTGGTTAGAGGAAACCGCTGGGAAAGGGACTTTTTTGGGAACCATTGGGGAAGCATAGGAAGGGGCGAGGTTTAGAGGGTATTGGAGAAGGGATGCTGCTGTGTCCAGGCACAGGCTAGTGGACAGTTATTTAGCAAGTCGCCACATGAGTTTAACAAGCATCCTTGTGCACTGTGAAGTGGGATGTCCCAATATCTAAGTCACTAAAAATCCTTCATGTAATTAAGAATGAATTGAATCGAGAGAAAGAAAGGTTCTATGAAAGTCCCAATGCCCATGATGGAACCTGGGGAGAAAGGTAGCCCAGAGGTCCCACCCACCTCTGACTATTCTCCTCTTCAATGTTGGTGAGGCCTGTCACCGAATTGCTCAGCTGTTTCCACACTGTGTTCATGTCTCCAGACTCCAGTGCCCTGTTGATGAGGGCCACCGAGGACAGCATCTCCACTGCCACGGAGAGCTCAGGATGGGTGAGACTATGCTGTAGGGAGGAGACACATGACAGAGCATGGGAGGTTACGCATTCAATCAAGCCTTAGGGACACATTTCCTATGAGGGAAAAAAAAAAGGTGGAGGCAAGAGACACAGGGCAGTGAGGAGCATGCTTGACTTGCAGATGGCCGGACCAGGTTCAATTCCTGGTATCCCATATGTCCCAAGCACTGCCAGAAAGTGAGCATTCAATTCCCTCTTGCTTTGTACAATAAGCAGGTGGGGCTCACTCACTTCAGGGCTCTGCTGTTGCAGTGTGGCCAGCTCCTTCTGGTAGAGCTCAGCAGCGAATGGGTACACCTGTGGCAGCTGGGCTTCAGGGTTCATAAGCTCCAGAACAGTCTTTTCAGCAGCCCCCTTCTGGATGGCAGCATTGATTGCTGCCACTGCAGCCAGTCCTGGCAGGAAGCAGGAGGTCAGCAATGCAATTGTCTTAGAATTGCCTTTCAGAAAGGAAAGTCGTGCCCTGCAGGAAACTGTCAGCCTGATGCTAATCTGAGACTCATCTCTGGAAAGCAGCCTCCAGTGGGCACGTGAGCTGTCTCTCTATGACTGCTTATGGTCTGGGGAGAGCTGAAAGGGCTGGGCCCCAGGCTCAGTCCCCAACACAGCCAGATGCGGCCCCAAAAAACAACTAGCTGGTGAAGAAAGCAGTCTCCTGCTCTCCCCGTTGCCCCAATCTACTCTGTAGCCACCACCTTCGCCTCTTCCAGGAGGCCCAAAGCACCAGTTTCTTGAGCTTCTCAAGTTTTTTTCCTACACAACTCAGCTGCAAACAGTCAAGAAAGTCTTGCTGTGCCTCTGTTTAGTACTTCTTTTTTCTTTTCCCTCTCATGCCCTGGATTAGGAGCCACCCTTCCTCATCTCTCTCTGCAGCCAAATCTGCCAACTGACCTGATTCTCACCTCCTCCGATTTCTCTACTCCACCCATGCCTTCACTGTTGTAAAATGGGTGATCAGGGAGGCCCTACTGTCGCCAAAGAGACCTCATAGTTGGTGAGAGCCAATGGGCTCGAGGTGGAGTGAGGGGTGATCAGCCTAGTCTCAGACGTCCAGAAACACAGAGCCACTCTCCTCCCCTACATAGATTCCAGTGGCCCTCAGCAGAAATCTCTTACTTCTCTGATACTGCTGGGCACTGAGGTTTGCAGCCTCCACTCCAGTCTGCAGCTCCTCCTTCTGCAGGGGATCAGCCTGGCCTCCCTGAGAAAAGCAAAGAACATGATGAAAAAAAATGGCTGCCCGTGGCCCCAGGCTTGCCTCTTATCTCAATCTGAGAGGCGGTTCATTGGGAGAGGGCCACTGGGCGGTCACAGCAGCCCTGGTGAGAGAAAAAAAAAAACCCTGTAAGTTGAGGGTAGAATGACTTTCCAGATACTGGTCCAATAGAAAAATGTTTTGTGCAAGATAAAATGTTTGTGAAATCATAAGCACATTCACACTGCTCACTTTGTCAATTCCCACATGCTGGAAATTTGTAAAATGTATAAGTGCCCTTAGATAAAAAAACAAAGTTTCTTTTATATGTCCTAAAAACCCCCACATGAGAATGATGTCACAGACTGCCTTCACCGTAAAGCACATAATTACTCAGTGTGGGCCAAGGGACCCAGTGGAGCCCAGTGTGTTTTAACTTATTCTTACTCCTAGAGTAAGAAGGTCCAAAAGGGGGCTGGAGAGAGAGCACAGCGGGTAGGGCATTTGCCTTGCACGAGGTCAATCCGGGTTCAAGTCCCACCATCCCATATGGTCCCCTGAGCACCACCTGGAGTAACTCCTGAGTGCAGAACCAGGAGTAACCCCTGTGCATCGCCGGGTGTGACCCCCCCCCCAAAAAAAAAGAAGGTCCAAAAGTGCAGTTTTTTACAGAAGCTTCCATCAGGCAGTAAGGGGTGTACATGGAAGCCCATGCAATGCACACTCTATCTGAGGATAGCTAAAAACCCAATCAGTGGGCCAGAGAGATAGTCCAGTGGCTGGGCACTGGCCTCGCAGGCAACCGACCCAAGTTCAATCCAGCTCCACATATGGTTCCTTGAGCACCACAAGGAGTGATCCCTATGCTTAGAGCCATGTAAATCATCTGGTGTAGCCAGGTGTGGGCCATCCTTACATCCCCCTCCTCCCTGACGCGCCCATGGCTCACCTGTTGCTTCTGCTTCCGGTCGCTGAGAAGCTGTTTCAGGTACCAGTCCCCATTCTGCTGCTGCAGCCCCCGCAGGCCCAGGGCCGGGGACTGCAGAGCCCTCAGCAAGGCTGGCGCAACTTCCTGATCTAAAGCCTGGTCCACGTTTGCAACTGCAGAGACAGCTGAGGAGGGGAAAGGCAAGAGCTTCAGAAAAACCAAAGCTAACCTTACAGCTCGGGCTATTTCTCTTTTGCCAAACCATGCCAATCTTGGTTTCAGATTAGAGACATAATACAGACAGCCTTTTTTTCTGGAGTCCCCCAGAAACATGTACTGGATTTGCAAATGCACCTTATATCACCGAGCCCAGGGGCTTCCCGTCAGGCCACTGGCCAGACTGCACTGATCACCCAGACCTACTTCCACACTTCCAGAGGCAGAGCTGTAAAGATGGCTCACAGGCTCCTAGCATGCAGGAGCCCTTGGTTCGATCCCAGATGACGCGAGCACCACTGAGAGCAGAAAGCATCCCCTCAGGAAAAAAACACACCTGTGACTAATTCTGTCAAAAGCAGTGACAGATCTCATCTGGAGGGGGCACACTCCTAAGCAGAGAGTCTGATGACCCCCCAAACCACCCTGGACTACCACTCTGAGTGCCCTCATTACCCTGGCACCTCCTGAATGACCCCAGCTCCCCCACCCCCTCTGCTGTGCAGATGCCTGGGGGTTTTGGGCTCCTGAGTCCCTATCTCAGTAGAGAAGCAGGGCGACAGGCCAGAGCGACAGGCCAGAGGTTGCAGTGCATGCTTCACACATGAAAAGTTCACCTCCAGCAACACGTCAGGAAGAACCTCTGAGAAAAGAACCAAAGTCACACCAGGTTCTCAAGTAAGTACTGACGCTGTGAAAATCCAAGTGTTCCTTCATCTGAAAATGAGGAGACACACTCCTCACAGGGTGACTGTTCAGATAAAATGCAATCATGCACGCAGAAGCATTTTGCTGAACAAGGTATAAGGATGAAAGTCAGAATAAGGAGTTTTTAATTCCAAAAATAATAGCCACTGATGAATCAGTATATTATTTTCTGTTTTCCTCATTTATCTTTTTATTTGTAGAATTATCTAGATTCCTAAGAGACTGTTCACTTCCTCCCAACCACTAATCTCCACACCACTATGACTACTGAGTCACAGTGAAAGATGATCAGGACCCGTGACCAGCTAACCATCCATCCCTCCCACAACATTCACCATCTGATGCAGGCCGCAGACAAAACAGACCAAGAGCTCCATCCTCATGGAGCTTCTGCATGATGGGAGACAGAGAAATAAGCTAATACAAGAAACAAAGAGGCTTCCTGGGGCTGGAGCGATAGCACAGAGGGTAGGGTGTTTGCCTTGCATGCGGCCAACCCGGGTTCAATTCCCAGCATCCCATATGGTCCCCTGAGTACCGCCAGGAATAATTCCTGAGTGCAAAGTCAGTAGTAACCCCTATGCATCCTCAGGTATGATCCAAAAAGAAAAAAAAAAAAGAGGCTTCCTCCAGGCTTCAATGCAGAGCTTCAGACCAGCAAACATAAAGTCACCAGTGTCCAACAACACAGAGCTTTCTTAAGAGGCCTGTACTAATACCAGGGTCTGAACGGACATGGGAGAAAATTAGGCAGATGGGCTTTCTGAGGGCGATGTCTGCAGAAAGAACACCATTAGACTAGGGCCTGGACTTTGGCAAATAATAAGGAACAAGTGCAGGTGCCTGTGACAAGTGGTTCTGCCACTGTTTCTACCAGCACAGTCAGCAAAGAGGTGCAAACCCTGACAACAAAACTTTCAAGAAATTAGTTTCTCTAAGGTATATATACATATACATAAAAACAAAGAGAGGGGTCCATGTTTGACTATTCCATCTTGGGACTGGAGAGATAGTACAGAGAGTAGGGCACTTGCCTTGCCCACAGCCAACCCAGGTTCAATCCTCAGCATTTAGGGTACTCTGAGCACCCGCTAGGAGTAATTCCTGAGTGCAGAGCCAGGAGTAAGCCCTGAGCACCACACAGTTGGCCCCAAGACAAACCAAAAGAAGATTGGCTCTTCTTGTCGGGACCTAAGTTTTATTTGCTTATTCTGAATTTGTATTACTCTATGAATAATAAAACAAAGTACAAAATTATTCTGAAAACAGGAACAGAAGAACCTGAGGGTGCACCTGAAGAGTGCAGTGCCTTAGGATGCTGCCCCGCATATGAGACTGTGAGTTCAGCCTCAGAGCTGTCACATGCACTGAGTGTGATACTGACCGCTCTGCTGCCTGTGACCCGTGGTGCTGCCATGGTTTCTACCAGCACAGTCAGCAAAGAGGTGCAAACCCTGATGAGAACCAATGACAGAAGCATGAGCCCTGGGGCGCACTAGAACAATCATCCTCACAAAATGACACAAGCCACAATGAGCACAGTCTTTTGTGTGGCTCCTGGCTAGCACCATAACCAAGATGTCTGTGTGCACCACAGCCAGACATATGCGCATGTACAAGCCCCACCATGGAAGAGAAGGGGAAATAAGAGGAAAAAAAGTCCCAGTTCAGGAGGCTCAACTCAGGGACACACTTACTGTTGACTTTGTTTATGTTGCCCTGGATCTCCGCCTGAGTGAGCAGCTCCTCGTAAACATCTCTTTCCCGATCCGAGTTTTCTGTCTGAGGATGAGTAAAAGTGAAATCGTTATCTCTGGACTCTTAAGAAGATCACAGCAAGGCTTATGCTCCTCCCCAAGTATAGAACCAAGAGAATGCAAACCCTTCCAGAGATGACAGCAGACACCACACAACCACATACACGCCAACACAAGAGGCAGGTCTGGAGGCCTTTCCTACCTCATGGCGCTTCCTGGCGAGCAGAGCTAGTGTGCCCATAGCCGCACTCGGGCCTGGTGTGGTGGCTGCTACTTTGCCTGGGGGGCCAGAGGTCTGCTCTAACATCAGTGCTACTTCCGTCTCCTCATCTGACTGCACCCCACAACTGTGACAGTTCAACCACTAACTTGGACAAAAACTGAGTCTTGTGTGAAGTCTTACTTATTTGTCTGTTATTTGAGCCAACCCGGCAGTGCGCAGGGCTTACTCTATTGCAACTAGAAAATGTAAGCTCTAGTGATAAGAATGGCAATTTCCTGGGGTCAGGGGCAGAATATGGAGAGCAGTAACAAGACAACTAGAGGGGACATGGGAACTGAGGTGGTGATGGTCCCATTAACAAACACACTTGTCAAAACTCATCAAACTACACTTAAAATACATGAATCTTATTGTTCGTAACTTTTAAAATGAAGCCATATTGAAAAATAAAAGAATATAAATCGGGGGCTGGAGCGATAGCACAGCGGGCAGGGCATTTGCCTTGCATGTGGCCGACCCGGGTTTGATTCCTAACATCCCATATGGTCCCCTGACCACCGCCAGGAGTAAAGTGATTCCTGAGTGCAGAGCCAGGAGTAATCCCTGTGCATAGCCGGGTGTGACCCAAAAAGAAAATATACACACACACACACACACACACACACACACACACACACACATATATATATATAAATCAAATAGAGATAACTGGTTCTTCTTATTTACCCTGTTTTTAGCATTTGTCATTTTGTCCTGCTTGGCCTGGTAAAGTACATCCTGGTAAGTGGAAGCCAAAACCTCCTCAAGATTCACAAGCATGGCATTGGGGTTCCTCAGAGCTGTAAATGTGTCTGCAGGGATTCTCCGGTCCACAGCTTCGTTAATCGCGATAACGGCAGCATGCACTGAAGGCAAAAAGAGGATACAGGGTGAATACAGGTTGAAGGCACAACGCAACCCTCCTGCCCAAGAGATGTACCACTTTCACATGGAAATGATGCCAGGCTGGGGCTGAGGGAATGGCTCCCTGGGTCATTAGATTCTCACAGGGAAATAATCGCAAGATCCTTGGGAAGAGCATTTGTTACAGAAATACTCATTATTCTTGATCTTTCTCTAAATACCATAAGGAAATAAGCAATACAAAGAAGCAGTGAAACTGAAATCAATCACTTATTCCAAATGACAATAACATAGAGAACTAATAAAGCAGTGTCTCAAATTGCATCTACTAACCCGACTACTAAGAAAATTCCTAGTGTTCAGAACCATCCTCACAGCATTCATTATGGAAAGAAGTTGCAACTATCCCATTTGAACCCACAAAATCTTTCTTCTTACATGCAGCTTCATCCACTGAGAGTTCATTAGCAAGGATGCCCCCAATCTTGCTGAAGGCAGGCATCTGGATCCCATACTTCTCCAACTCAATCTTCATGTTATTGATTTCTTCTTCTACAAGAAGGATGAAGATCTGGTCAAGCAATGTAAACTCCTTTCCACAATTCAGAGAAAGAAACAGATTTCTCAAACAAGTGATATTGACCCCGAATTATGATAGGATTTATGGAACTTAACACAGTTATCAATAATGTCAACAGATATTAACCATTTTGCTGCTAAGAAGAGGATAAGGAATAACACAGAAATCCCCACAGGAAATAAGATTATGGAACTGTTGCTATTATAGCATTTCCTCCAAGAACTTAAGAATGGACATTGCTCAGGGATGACTCCTAGCTCTGAGTTCAGGGATCTCTCCTGGCAAGGCTCAGGGAACCATATGTGGTGCCAGAAATCGAGCCTGGGATATCAGTTTGCAAGCGAAGCACCTTACCCAGTGTACTATCACTCTGGCCCTAAATTGAGCAGCTCTAAAGGGAGTTCAGTGAGAAGTGAACCAGAAGCCACTAAGTTATCTCAGTCCTTATAATCCCAACTTCCAGTTATGACATAGTTTCATTACTAAGGCAGGAAGCCAAATGATAAGGAAAACTACATGTAAGGCTTGGCCCTTGCCCCAGGGCTGAAGGACAACTTCCCTGGAAAGAAAAATACCATAGATAAAAATGTATTACTAATTTTTTTAAGTCCCAGGTTTACAAAGGACTGGCTGGTTCAAAAGATTTGCATCTCTCTTACCCCAACCCACATTACCACTGTTCTTTTCCTCCCAAGCTGTCATCTCTTCAAGAATCTGACACACAGGGGCTGGAGCGATAGCACAGTAGGTAGGGCGTTTGCCATGCATGCAAGGCATACCGGGGTTCGGCCCCCAACATCCCATATGGTCCCCTGAGCACTGCCAGGAGTAATTCCTGAGGGCAGAGCCAGGAGTAACCTGTGATTGCCGGGTGTGACCCAAAAAGGAGGAAGAAAAAAAAAAAGAATCTGACACAAAGAAATGAACTCCCAAATTCACTAAATTTTAGAATGAACGAAACTGTCATTTGCACTATAGCCCTCATTTTGCTTTGCCCTTAACAGGTGTTTTGGAAAGAAAAGTGAAAAACTGCTATGAAGTTGTTTTTTTTTTTTAAGAGCTAAAACTTTAATAGGAAAAATAAGTATAAATCTTTCTGACTTGAGTTTTACAAAAGTTTCAAAGATAGAATATCGAAAGTACAAGCACACAAAAAAGTACATTGGATTTCATCAAAATTAAAAACTTATGTGCTTCACAGGAAACCATAATGACAGTAAAAAGACAGGGATTGGAGGAAAACTGCTTCAAAACTTATATTTGATGAAAGATTTGTATCTAATATCTATAAAGAACCCTTATAATTCAACAATAAATGACAAATAATGCAGTTAAAAATTGAACATAAATAAAAACTACTCCAAAACACAAGCAAAAAATGTCATTAAACTCATAAAAAGAAGTCCGAAATCTCTTGTGATCAGGGAAATGTAAATCAAAACTATAAAAAGTGCTATGAAGTTTTTTTGTTTTTTACCTAACCCAAACATCTAAAGACAGATGTCAATATCACATTGCAAAAATTGTTCCATCTATTTAAAAGTATCAGTTATTTAGTTGGCATTAATTTTTGTTTGTTTGGGGGCTACACCAAGCAGTGCTCAGGATTACTCCTAGCTCTGCATGCAGGGCTCACTCCTGGCAAGGCTCAGGAGACCATATGGAGTGTCAGGGATTGAACCGAGATCAGCTACATGCAAGGCAAGCACTATACTGGTTCTACTATCTCTCTGGCCCCATAAATTGTATTACTAATGTCTATTTGGTTACTGAGGGCTGGGGCTGGAGTGATGGCACAGCGGATTTGGGCATTTGCCTTGCACGCGGTTGACCCGAGTTCAATTCCTCTGTCCCTCTTGGAGAGGCTCTTCACACGCTACCTGTCTGAATGCAAGGTTCCATCCCAATGGAAAACCAGCAGGACTGTACTACTATACAAGAAGGGAGACATCCACGACATTGGCAACTATCGCCCAATCTGCCTATTGTCTGTCGTCTACAAACTGTTCACTTGAGTCATCCTGAATAGGATTAGCAGAACACTAGAAGAAGGACAACCATGTGAACAAGCTGGATTCCGAAAAGGATTCAGTACCATCGACCATATCCACACAATAACCAAGCTCATTGAGGTATCTCGGGAGTTCAAGATGCTGCTCTGTCTAACGTTCATTGATTTAAAGAAGACCTTTGATTCTGTTGAGACGGAAGCGGTCATGGAAGCCCTAGTCAATCAGGGCGTACAAACTCAATACATCAGGATCCTTCGTGAGCTCTATTGCGGATTCACTACCAAGATCTCACCATTCTACAAAGAAGTAATCATCCATATCAAGAGAGGGGTTCGGCAGGGTGATACCATTTCACCAAAACTCTTCAGTGCCACCCTCGAGAACATCATGCGACGACTGGAATGGGAAAGCATGGGAGTGAAGATAGATGGTCGGCAACTACACCACCTCCGCTTTGCTGATGACATCATTCTAATAACACCAAACATCAGTCAAGCGGCACAAATGCTGAACGACTTTGACCGTGAATGTGGAAAGGTCGGACTACAGCTGAATCTTGCGAAGACAATGTTTATGAGAAACAGCCTTGTTCCTGACGCTCCATTCGCTCTCAACAGAACCACCATCTCCGAATGCAACAGTTATATATAACTAGGTCGAGAAATCAACATGATGAATGACCTGGCACCTGAGTTGCGCAGGAGGAAGAGAGCGGCTTGGAATGCCTTCAAGAACGTTGAAGAAATAACTAAAAGGACAAAGAACCTCCAGCTACGAGCACATCTCTTTGGTTCCACTGTTCTTCCTGCATTAACATATGCCTCAGAGACTTGGACCCTACGAAAACAGGATGAGAACGCTATTCGGGTCTCTCAAAGAGGAATCGAAAGAGCTATGCTTGGAATATTACGAATCACTCAAATGAGAGATAGAATCCGGAGTTCTGATCTTCGTCAACGCTCAAGAATCAGGGACGCTGTCTCATTTGCCAAGACATCAAAAATCAGATGGGCTGGACATATAATGAGGTTTATAGACAACCGCTGGACTAGAGCCATTACTGATTGGATTCCATGGGACATCAAAAGATCACGTGGACGCCCACCTACAAGATGGTCAGACTTCTTTGTCAAGACCCTGAATGATCGGTTTGAGGCTCTGCATGTTCCTAGAACGAACAGATACCATTGGGCTACGCTAGCACACAACAGGGATGAATGGAGACGTTACTGGCACCCGCTCGAGTAAATCGATGAATAACGGGGATTAAGTGATTAAGATTAAGTGAATGTTTATTTGGTTACTGGGGCTGGAGTGATGGCACAGCGGGTTTGGGCAAATGCCTTGCACGCAGTTGACCCGAGTTCAATTCCTCTGTCCCTTTTGGAGAGCTCAGCAAGCTACAGAGAGTATCTCGCCTGCACAGCAAAGCCTGGCAAGCTCCCCATGGTGTATTCAATATGCCAAAAACAGTAACAGCAAGTCTCACAATAGACATGTCACTGGTGCCCGCTCAAGCAAATCGATGAACGAGAGGACAGTGCTTGGGTTACTGTATCTCGTCTATGTTAATATCATTTGATATCATTAATATCATTCCCAAATGAATTAAGAAAACTAAGGTTCCCCCAGTTTGTGGGTTATCACACCCATGACTTAATAGGGAGATGAAAACCGGGAATGCCAAGTTTGGTGTTCCTCCTACCATACCTCCACAAACAAGTTATTCACTCTGCTACAGGAGTACTTCTTTGTTTTTAATATTTTATTAAGATAAACTATTATTTGGGATTTTTTTTTGCCTCCAGCACTGTGTTCAGGCATCCCTGGAGCTATTCTCATGACACTGGACAGACTGTGTGGTGCTGTTCCCCACAGCACTGGACGACCAGGCTCACAGTCACCAGTACTGGGGTCATCACAGCTACTACACACAAACGACAGTGCTGGGCAGAGGGAGGAACTATGTGGTCTCAGAGCTTAGCACAAACAAGCACGTGCTGAACCCTCTGAGCAATGGAAAGCCCTGCCTAGCAAGTGCAGGGTCTGGTCTGATGGGAGAGTGTCTCCCAGGGTGCAGAGGCTTCAGGCTATTTCCACATAAATTAAGCATTGATTGCGAAATGTTACCTGTAAAGTCAACCTTTCCGTACAAGTCTTGAATCTGAGGAGCCAGGCCCAGTTTGAACAGGTACAAACTAGAAGACACAAGATGCCAAAGAGTTAGTCCTCCCAGCTGCCCCTTGCTGGTGCTCTTAACAAGGAGGCAATCAACATAAAGCACCAATGTATTCCATACAGATTCCCAGCTCCCCACCACACTTCCCTTGGAATTACCACACTTGATCTTGGAGTTTTTTGAGTTTCTTTTCTTCCTTCCTTTTTTTTTTGTTGTTGTTGATTTGGGGCCACACCTAGTGGTGCTCAGGGGTTACTACTGTCTCTGCACTCAGGAATCACTTCTGGCAGTGCTCAAGGAAGGATCATATAGGGTGCCAGGCATAGAACCCAGTTCAGCCATGTGAAAGGAAAAGCTCTCTCCCCTGTACTATCTCCCAGGCCTGCCTTTTTGAGTTTTATATAATATAATCCTAAAGAGTCACCTATTACAATGCAAAATGCACTGGCCTGGAATCAAGAGAAAACAGGCCAAGGCCAGCTCTAGCACAAACTCAATGTGTGATGATAAAAAAAACAGTCTCTCTACTTCCACTTATCTTCCTGTGATCAATGAATTTTAGGCAATAAAAATATTTTAGAAAAGGCTCATAAAGTCTCACACAGTAATTATGTGAAACATAATTGTGAAATACAATTATTTTATACCAATCAAATAAAAACATATTACCAATTAAACAGGTTAGTTCGGATAATTTAAGAGCTTTTATTTATTTTGGTTTTGGGGATACACCTGGCATGCTCAGGGGTTACTCCTGATTCTGCACTCAGGAATTACTCCTGGTGGAGCTCCGGGGACCATATGGGGAGCCGGGGATAGAACTGGATCATTCACAAGCAAGGCAAGTACCCGATTGGTGTTGCACTATCGCGCCAGCCTTCCAGCCCCTTATTTATCTATTTATGGATTTATTTATTTATTTATTTATTGGGTTTTGGCCACACCCAGCTGTTCTCAGGGCTTACTCCTGGCTTTGCACTCAGGGATCACTCCTGGGGGGCTCAAGGAACCATATGCAATGCCAGTTTGGAACCTGGGTCAGCTGCCAGCAAGCCAAGCATCTTACCCATGATACTATCTCTCTCTGGCCTTAATTTAAGATTTTAAGTGAAGAATATAAATATTAATCACATTTTCACAATTAAATGAGTAGATGGACATCTATATGTAAACTTGAATTAAGTTAACTGAATTGTAAGGCCTAACAGATCAGAATCAACAAATTAGAAAAGAGAGCCGGAGCAATAGTACAGGAGATAAGGTGCCTGCATGCTCTGAATTTGGTTAAAATCCCAGCACCACAGAGTCCCCTGAGCACCACCAGGGGCCACTCCTGAGGCAGAGCCAGGAACTGCCCCAAACCCTGCTGTATATATGGACCAAACTATTCTGAAGAAAAAAAATTAGAAAAATTTAAACAGTACTTTTAGGGATAGACATAATCAAGACACACAGACTAGCAGTAAGGAAACAATAAGTTATCCACATAACTAATTAGAACCTAAATTGTATATATTAAATCAAAAGGCATAGTCTAAAAAATTAAATATTCTGGAAGCACATTTGAATTTATACATCCACAGTGCCAAACATATTCTCAAATGAAATAGGATAAGCCATACGCTTTGATGATGCATGTTTCCTTAGAATAAAATGCTCAAGAGAGAACTATAACATTTTTCTCTTAGATTTAAATATTCAATAGTTTCCAACGAATAGGAAGTAAGTTCTCATACATGTAAAATATTTCCTTATATATTTTTCCCAATTCATAAAAATACTTTTCTTCAGGAATTTCCTCTTTTATTTCTACTTTAAAACAGAAATGTGGCTGCCATACTTCAAGAAAAATATCAGAAAATGTCCCTTTCACAGATGGCCCAAGAGCCGGCTTTAATCACTTTTCCTGGCCAGGAAAGGTGCTATAGGGATGGCACTAGCTGAATGAAAGCACAGGAGAGGGTTGGATAGTACAGAAGATAAAGTGCTTGTCTTGCACCTGACTGACCCAGTTCGGTCCCTGATATCCCATATGCTACCTCAAGTACAACCAGGAGTGATTCCTGAGTGTAGCACCAGAAGTAACTGCCTAAACATCCTGCAATGTGATTCAAAAACTTACAAGAACAGAGGGAGCTGGAGCAACAGTACACTGGGGAGGGTGTTTGCCTTGTATGCAGCCAACCTGGGTTCAATCCCCAGCATACTATATGGTCCCCTAAGCACCTCCAATAGTTCCTGAGTGCAGAGCCAGGAGTAACCGCAGAGCAATGCTGGGTGTGACCCAAAAAGCAAAAACTAAGTAAGTAAATATATTTAAAAAAAAAAAAGTAGAGGAGAAAGTCCATCCTGTCTGGGGCCCTTTTTCTTTTTAATCTTATTTTCGTTACTAGGAATGCTAGAACTATAAATAAAATATAATGACCTCTTTGACATCCTACCCAGACTCAACAGCTGAAATTTAGAAACTCGAACAGTAAGCATCACTTTCCAACCTTCGTTCCTGTATCTCATCCAAGCTTATTTACAAATAAGTTCCTGGGTACCTATCAGAGGCTGTAATTGAACTCAGATTTCTTTCTCTTCTCCTTTTCCCTATTTAAGTTGTACTTATAAAAGAAAGTTTTCTCAGTCTGTTTGGACTCCAGTTATCTTTGCTGAGTAGCAGCTTAAAAGAAACCACAATACCAATAGGGAAGTTTATTAATAAAGGCTGTTAAACACAGCTGACCAGGTACACGTCCAAAGTTACTTATCTGAATTCCCTAGTGCTAGAGATAACATAGGATTTCTCAGATAATAGAAGAACTTTACAATATAAACAGTATTTAAAACATTTCTTGGGACTCAGTCTCCGCTCTTCGCATCATAGCCTACAATGTGTACTTCATCTCTCTTTTAATCCTTACATTTTTCAAAATAAAGTTATCTTGCTTCAAAACATTTTAAATAAAGTTACTTTTAAGCATTAAATAAAATTTCTTGGGGAAATAAAATGCACTACTCTTCTGCAGAAAAAAAAATGCATGGTTATATAAAATATTTTAAGTAACCTCAATTCATCCTCCTCAGATATCAGATTTATTGGGGGTGTGTGGCACATATGTCAATGCTCAGGGGTTACTCCTGGCTTTGCACTCAGGAACTACTCCTGGCAGTGCTCAGGAGACCTAGGGGATGCCAAGGATTGAATCTGGGTCAGCCACGTGCATAGCAAGGCTTATCTGACATACTATCGATCGGCTCCCCCACCCTCATCAGATTTTGCCAATAAATGAGTTTTAAATAAAATAAGACTCAGTTTTCAGAGATTTCAGGGCTCTTCTGAAATGAAGATAAAGTACCATGAGCCAAATCAGTTCTTCAATAAAACGTCCCAGGAATGGAATAATGGAAGGTTAGGGGGTCTCATCAGTGTAATCTCTGAGTAATTTAATATGACTAAAGAACTCTAGAATGATGTCAGTCAAGATGTCTTCAAAAGACAGGAAAGGAGGAAATGAGGCAATAATGCCTGTCTGCACTGTGGTTCCAAAAGGGAACCTGTCTCACCCAGTTCAGTGTGATAAAGAGCTGCCTTGAGCACTGACGGTAAAGGAGAGGCTCAAACAATTACAAATACTTCCTGCATGTTGTCACGTGTTGCCAACTCACCCTTCCAAAAGCCCCTCAAGAGAGGAAAGAAATCATAAGCCACCCACCAGAACACCTGGTTCTGTCCATACTTTCTAAGCATGAACTCAGCAATAGCTGACTTCTTGGATAATTGCTGGCTTCTTTCCTTTCCCACTCAAACCTTCACTGGATGACACTTAGTCCTTCACCTCTCCTGGAGACCCAGGCTACACTGCAGAGCAGTGGCTACATGAAGAGCAGAGGAACCTGCCAGTCAAGTTCAGGTGCCCATCATGAGGCTCAGCTTCAGGAGGCGATCAACACAGACAGATCTCAAGGAACTTTAAGCCAAGCACAATACTCAGAATTAATCTGATTTTGGCTCTGATACACACCACACACACACACACACACACACACACACACACTCCCCAGCACTGCCAAGAGTAATGCCTGAGTACTACTACCAGGTCTAGTACAAGAACAGCAACAACAAAAAAGTGACTTTTGTAACTCAGCTCATAAAAATGAAATGAAATGATAAAAGTTTTCAAATATATATATTACTTTTTTAAAGATCATAATTAAAAAACAAGACTGTATTCCAAGTGAAATATCAAGTTCACAGAAAAACCAAATGAATGACAGAAGATTGTACTCTGCCTCTAGAATAATATTATCTGCTCTTACAGAAATAAATAAATCCCCTTACCCTTCTCTCGCAAAAACACAGCTGTGGGCTGGAGCGATAGCACAGCAGGTAGGGCATTTGCCTTGTGCGCAGCCAACCCGGGTTCGATACCCAGCATCCCATATGGTCCCCTGAGCACCTCCAGGAGTAATTCCTGAGTGCATGAAAACAGGAGTAATCCCTGTGCAATGCCGGGTGTAACCCAAAAAGAAAAAAAAAAAAACCAGCCGTTTCTCATCATTCTGTTATGATAATAGTATCCTATATAAAAATTCTGAAACTGATGCAAAAAAATTGTGACACATGGGCAGAAAGTTACATACTTGACCCAAATCACAGAGCCAACAATACTGAAGGCAGGAGACCCAAACTACAACAGGGTCAGAGAAACAGCACAGCAGGGAGAACACTTGCCTTATATATTGCTGACTCAGGTTCAATCCCCAGCACCCTATAAGGTCTCCTGGGCCCTACCAGGAGTAAGCCCTAAGCACAGCCAGAGGTGACCCAAAAAACAGAGACAAAATCAATCTACAACAACCACATTTTAAAATGGACCTGTAGGGGCTGGAGTGATAGCACAGCAGGTAGGGCGTTTGCCTTGCACGCAGCTGACCCGGGTTCGACTCCCAGCATCCCATATAGTCCCCCTTGAGCACCGTCAGGAGTAATTCCTGAGTGCAGAGCCAGAAGTAACCCCTGAGCATTGCTAGGTGTGACCCAAAAAGGCAATAAATAAATAAATAAATAAATAAAATAAAATGGATCTGTCAAAGAGGTAGTCTGCAGGGACTAGGAGAGCATCTGGAGACACTGGTGGAGGGAAGTTGACACCGGTGGTGGGATTGGTTTCCAGTCATTAAATACCAGAAACTCAGCTATAAATAACTTTGGAAATAATTTAATAAAAGTTAATTTTACAAAAGGTATTTAATTGAGATGTTACTCCTAAACTTTTCTTTTGAGGTACAACTGACAGAGAAAATTAAACTAGTTGGGGCTGGAGCGATAGTACAGCAGGGTAGGGTGTTTGCCTTGTACACGGCTGACCCGGGTTTGATTCCCAGCATCCCATATGGTCCCCCGAGCACCACCAGTAGTAATTCCCGAGTGCAGAGCCAAGAGTAACCCCTGAGCATTGCCAGTTGTGACCCGAAAAGAAAATTAAACTAGTTTCAGGTTTACAAAATAATGGTTCCCTATATGTATAAATTGTACAATCACTGCCACAGCAAAGTCTAAATTGTAGTTCAACCTTTTTCTCCATGCTGACGAGCATTGGTCCCAAAGACAAGCAGTTGAAAAACAATGGTCTAGTTACTACCATCACTACAGACATTTTTTCTAATAATGGGAACGTTTACCATTTACCCTCTTAGCGACTTTCAAATATCAATACAGTTGTATTAACTATAGTCTCCAGGTACTCCACAACACCCCCAGGACTTAGTTTATACCTTCTGACTTTCTCCCACTTCATCTTCATCACCCCCCTCACCCTCTATCTCTGGCAACCTCTCATTTGCTCAGTGTGTCTTTATTACTTAATCCTAGTAAGTAGTTAATCTATATTAATGAATTCTATTAAGAAGACACGATTACCTGAGTGCATGAATACAGTAGATGCATCTAGGCATGTTCTTCCTATCATAGATATCTGTAGTTTCCGGGTAAAAAATCTAAGGAGAAATGAAAGCAACAGAATTAGGTACCCATCCACAGGGTGCATTTGATCATTCATCAATCACAATTCAGATGAACCTCTGGCCTTGGCATTTGGCAAATAACTGCATTCGGGCGGCACTAGTACTGCAGCAGTTTCTGTTTAATTCTACTGAAGCATCTAACATGTAGTGCTTAGTAATTTGATTGTTTGTTTGGGGCAATACCTGGCAGTGCTCAGGGCTTATTACCCTGGCTCAACACTCAGGGACCATGCCTAGCAGGTCAGCTGTGTGCAAGACAATTGCCTTAACTGCTGTACTATCTCTCCAGCTCCTCTAAGGTTTATTTTATAGGAAAGAATCTTCAAAATAATCAAAATCAAGAGAATGCAGCTAGAATGAGGGTAGAACATCCATCAGAAAAGCCTACACTGGGTACAGAAAGTAGAATGGTTAAAGAAAATAGAGAACTAGTTTGGCAAATTAAAAAGTTTTTGATCAAAGTCACAAAATACTTTACAGAGGAGGAGCCAGTTGTCCAGATATAAAAGAGACTAAAAAAAAATAAATGCACAAAAAATTCTAAGTCTACAACTATACCTCATGGTGTTTCACAAAAAAAAAAAAAGTAAAGCACACACACACACAAAAAGGTAAGAACAACAAAAATTATACCACCTCTATGAACAGCCTCTGTGAACCATATAAGGTAGTTAAACCCAATATGTATACTCTATGCACTGCCAGTTACATCCATATCTTATTATAGTTTTAGGCTAGCACCTTCACCCAAACATCTCCTAGACCTAAACCACGTATAGGAGATACTTTGAGGTCAACAGCCGGGATTGCAACCTTGCTGCCCCAGAGCACCTATGAGAATTTGTGTTTGCTGCAGTGCTGTGTGATCCATGACAATGCATTACTGTTAGTGAACAAGGTATAGTAAGCGTTTAAATCATTAAAAGAGCACTTTGCAGTAACAATACCACTAGCAATTGTTAACAAAGCTCTTAGTACCACTCACACCATAACTATGGTTAACCTGTAGCTGCCCATTGAGAATTGTATGAAAAAATGGGAACAGGAAGTTAAAGTGCACGCACAGACCAAGGAACTATGAGAACTTGATGGACTGCATTTCCTGATGCCTGAACTTCAGCACTTTGCTCTGTAAAAAAGAGGACAACGGCTAGTCTGATGCCAAGACCAAGCTCCAATTTAACTCAGTTCAACAGATACCTGCACAACAGTGAGTTCAGCACTGTGCTTAATTCCAAAGACTCACTTCCAAGTTGTTTTGCGCCTTCTGATACTTCACCCCATCCTCTTCTCTCTCAACTTTCTTTTGTTATACTTACAGGAAAGCACAAAGAAAATAAAAACCACCCCAGAATCCCATCCTATTGCTCCTCATAGATTTCCCCCAAGAATATGTCTTTGATTTTTACACAGAAATAGTGATCTCATCTTGGCCAGAAAACAAGCTCTTACACTCTTTGCTGGCTTTTTGTTTTGCTTTACTTTGTTTTGTGTTTTTTTTTTAGATGAACAATCCACTGATAATTTCCTTTGTTGATTGTTTTATTGACTATCTGAACACAATTAATACCCTTAGGAAAGAATATGGTTTCTTTTTAAAAATTTTTTTGCTTTTTGGGTCACACCCGGCAATGCACAGGGGTTACTCCTGGCTCTGAACTCAGGAATTACTCCTGGTAGTGCTCAGGGGACCATATGGGATGCTGGGAATTGAACCCAGGTCGGCTGCGTGCAAGGCAAATGCCCTACCCGCTGTGCTCCAGCCCCGCAAAGAATATGGTTTACCACCCAGTTTGCTGCTTGGAAAGTCACTTGCAGTGTTCCTGAGGGAACCAAGTGGTGACAGGGACTAAATCTGGGGCTCCTACATGTAAAGCATGTGCTCCAGTCTGTAAGCTATCTCCTTAGCACTAAAAACTTTTTCCCCCTTTTTTTCTTTTTCTATTTTTGGGTCATACCCTGCAGTGCTCAGGGCTTACTCCTGATTCTGCACTAAGGAATCACTCCTAGGGGTGCTCAGGAGACCACCTGGGATGCCGAAGATCAAAGACAAAAGCAAGACAAGCATCCTACCCACTTTACTATCTGAAGATAAATTTTAATACAAGTTTGTGACTAAAAACTAATGAACATTTTTTTCTTAATCAATGAAGTTAATCCTTTAAAATGGTAAATTTCATGGTATATGAACTTGAAGTCTACAACAATACAACAATAGTAATAACACGGAACTTCTCTAATGAAGTGAAGCAGACATATGAGGAACAAAAAGAAAAAGAACAAAACTATTTCCTAAACAATCAGAAGAATTCCTTTATAAATTAAAAAAAAATCCACTAAAATTCAACTGAGACTAATTCCAGAGTTAAAAGCATCACATGATCACTACCTTAGGCAATCCAATATCCTCCATGGCATTCAACCACTGGATCACATTGTCAGTGTGCCTGAAGTGCAGGCCGGTTGCCTGGAACAAACAGAAGATCATTAGGTGCTGCTCATCGTAGCATTATGTTCATACTCTCTGGGAAGGCAAACCTAACCTGATCATCAACCTCTGAAGAACGGTCTGGAAAAACTTCCTGTGTCCCACAGAGCATTTTTGGAAATAGCCTGGCAAGCTACCTAGAGTATCCTGCCCGCACAGCAAAGCCTGGCAAGCTACCCGTGATGTATTCAATATGTCAAAAACAGTAACAACAAGTCTCACAACGGAGACGTTACCGGTGCCCGCTTGAGCAAATCGATGAACAAAGGGAGGACAGTGCTATAGTGCTATTGGCTTGACTCAACTACTGAGGGTACAACTAGTGCTGCACTGTGAGGTCCGATGAGCATTATGTTGTGGAGTCCAAGCACCCCTGCGTCTACTGAACAGTGGGCTCCAGGCAGCTGTTTCTCCTGAACAGTGGGGTCCGGGCAGCGCTGTGTCTACTGAAGAGAGATCTGGGGAGAGCTGTGTCTACTGAACAATGGGTGTGGGCAGAGCTGTGTCTACTGAACAGTAGGGTCCAGGCAGAGCTGTGTCTACTGAACCACTAGTGGGGTTTGGGTAGCTACGTCTACTGAACAGTGGGGTCCGGGCAGCACTGTGTTTACTGAACAGTAGGGTCCGAGCTACACAGTCTACAGAACAGTGGGGTCTGGGCTGTGCTATATTGCTGTTGCCACAGTCTCTCCTCTGCCTTTAACTCCTTAGAGTTGTCTTCAGAATAACTGCTTAGTTTCAGCTCCAATGAGACCCATCATTGTTACTGGTATTTGGCATATTGGGTACGCCAAGGGGAGTTTGCCAGACTCTGCCCTGTGGGCAGGCTACATTCGGTAATCTGCCAGTTTGTTCAAAAATGATGGATCTCATTCTCCTAAAGAGCCTTGAATATAATCTCAGGGCTAGGATGAAGGAGACGTTACTGGGGCCTGCTCGAGGCAATCGACGAATTCAGCTCCAAAGTCCTTTATTAAAATAATTAAAACAATTTCTATTTGGGATGCTAATATTCCCAATATTGGTTTAGACCCTGTAGTTTTTTTCTTTCCTTTGAATTTATACAAAAACTCTCCAGAGGACTGTCTTTGTCCACTCATTCTGAGTTTTGGTCCCAAGCTTACAATCGGTCACTCTTACTTTCACTCTTGGTTTACAAACTTTCACCTCTATCTCTTATATTCATCGTTTTACAAATAAAAGCTTTTAGGAAAGCTCCACAAAGTTTCAACACAGAATTGGTTCCTGTAAACATCCCAACAAAACTAAGCAGTCTTTTCAAGGCCTTTGGCCACAAAAATCAACCCTTCCTCTTACTTCAATTTGTAAAACTGCGATTGGTTAAGATTTCTAAATACACATCATCATAAAAATTCTACCAGTTACACAAACAAATTTCTTATACTGCTGTCATATTGTAACTGGTAGTTTCTCCGCTCTGTCAGACACTTAATTCTGCTGTAACAAACACACACTGTTGACCGTTGAACCGTCTTACACATAGAATCATGATGCTAATAACCTTCTCACAAGCTTACAGAAATATGAGCACCAAGCAGGGCGAGCTCACCTTGTATCTGGTCTGCTCTCGATCATAGATTTTCTTCAGGGATACCACTTTGGGTGAGAAGAAGTTGCCGAGTTTGGCCAGGTAGACGCCGTTCCTTAGCCCCTCCTCCAGCTCCGTGGTTGGAGGCAGATCTTCCCCGAGGCATGCTTCCATCCACCTGCACAGATAGAGGGAATGGGAATTCTTCCTTTAGGTCTCCAGCTTAACTTCCATTCTCTCTAGAGACAATTCAAATACATTTTGTAGATAATCTCAAGATCTAATTTCACACAGAGTCTTGGCCTGGCACCATAAAATCTCAAAGGCAGGCAACTTTTGGGAAAATTCTTAAGCATAAATGCCACCTTCTTCTCTACCCACTTGCCTCTCCTGCCACAACAGAGCCAGCTGGCTCCCCAGATCCTAATGAGCCATGAATGAGGGAACCTCTCTCACCCTCACAGACTCCTAGGAAGCCATCAGCTCAAGTTCAGATGCTTGAATCTGCTGATGTTGTCTTCTGATTTCAGATGTCAAAATTCACAGTGATTTGTTAGGCTCAAGTTTTAAGTTTGTTTGGGGATAGCAGAAATAGTCAATGATCTCAGCTGCAATACTGAAACAGCAAAATAAATTCTTATATGTATTTCAGATGGAGAAAGGTTGTAAAAGAAAATGATTATTTCTACCTCAATCATCTCTCACAGGTTCCGGGGAAGCTCAAGGTAAAACAAAACCAAGTTTATTTGCATATGTTTTCTCTTCATAGAAATACAGGAAACTAAAAATAATTGAGGGCAACAGGTTTTCTTGGGAGTTTTTTTTAGAGGGGGTGTTGGCTTTTTGGGTCACACCTGGTGATGCACAGGGGTTACTCCTGGCTCTGCACTCAGGAATTATTCCTGGCAGTGCTCGGAGAACCCAGATTGAACCCGGGTTGGCTGCGTGCAAGGCAAATGCCCTACCTACTGTACTATAGATCCGGCCCCCATAGGACAACAATTTTTAACCATGTTTGATAAACAGAATTCTTTGATAATTGTCTAAGGAAAGCTACAGTTTCTTCCCCAGGGAGAAAAAAAAGCACTTATAAATTTAATGTATAATTTCGGAGACTTTGTGGACTCAAGATTATTTTATTCAAATTTTACAAAACAAATTTATTTCCTTATATTTTTAACCATACTAGGTAAAACAAAAACAAACCCCAGGGGCTGGAGAGATAGCACAGCGGGTAGGGCGTTTGTCTTACACACGGCTGACCCAGGTTCGATTCCCAGCATCCCTTATGGTCCCCTGAGCACCTTCAGGGGTAATTCCTGAGTGCAGAGCCAGAAGTAACCCCTGCACATCGCCGGGTGTGACCCAAAAAGAAAGAAAAATTAGTTGTTGCCTGTTCTATTTCTCTAGTGATAAATCCTGAAAAACCAAATTTTGGTTTTTAAAAAAACCAAAAAAAAATTTCAAATATACAGCTGCCTGAATTAAAAACAACATTTACTGTCAACTAATACAATATTAAAATAAAACTTTCATAATGTTTCTTGAGGCAAAGAAATTAGGAAGCAAGAGAAATAGTTCTATGGGATGAGCTCAGGTTTCCTTGCAGGAGGCAGGGATTTGAGCCTAAGGCCACAGGGTTGCTGAGCATTGCCAGAAACACCCCCAAGCACAGAGCCACCCTCCCACTTCTCCCCCTGCCAAGCACTACTGGGTGTGGCCCAAACTCCCCCACACCACCACCGATTTTTTAAAAAAGGAAATGAAGCAATTTCCCTGTGTTACTCTACAGATTGGTCAACCTCTCTTTCAAACCTGTTTTCCTAAAAGCTAGTACACTGGAACCTAGAGGTAAATACTGGCTGCAGAGAAGGAGCCAGAACACTCCGGTTATCTTCTGCACCCAATGAGAATAAGTTTTCTCCTCTGACTTCTATAGGGAACAAAACTTAAATGTCAAGAGGAGGGAGAAAAAGACCTTCTGGACAAAAAAATCAGAAAGGCAGTGTGGAAATAATTCCGTCCAAGAGTACATCTCAGGGGCTGGAGCGGGTAGGGCGTTTGCCTTGCATGCAGCCAACCCGAGTTCGATTCCCAGCATCCCATATGGTCCCCTGAGCACCGCCAGGAGTAATTCCTGAGTGCAGAGCCAGGAGTAACCGCTGTGCCTAGCTGGGTGTGACCCAAAAAAGAAAAAAAAAGAATACATCTCACATACTTACCTTTCAAGTATTATTGCTAAGAAGGATGTGCCAAAGAGCTCCTAGCAACACCAGCTCTCGGGGACAGTCTACCATGTGTTCTCACGAAGGGGACAAAATGAGAACAACACTAGGCTGAGTCAAAAATAGTCTTTTACCCAGGTACTGCTATAAAGAGAAAATGACTTTTCTCTTGCAAATGATGTCACCTCTGAGGGGAAACCATAGCTGAAGACAAAGTGGGTGTCTCTGCCTGAGTCACTCAGAGCTCATGAGTGACCAAACTGTTTAGCTTCTCTTTTTGTCTGAGTTACTAGATTAAAAACCAGTATAAGGGGCTCAGAGACGTAGTCTGGAGGCTCCCCAAACACCACTGCGGTGGGTGTGGCAATCCCTGGCAACACAGGGCCTTACAGCACTGCATCCTCAGGTCTGGCTGGTGGAGTATTACCAGAGTGGTGCCCAGCCCCGGAGGATCACTTGGGAGGTCCTCAAAAACATCAAGTGAAGGGCACAGTGGGGAGGGTGCTTGCCTTGCACACTGCCAACCCAGATTTAATCTCTGGCATCCCATATGTTCCCCCAAGCACCACCAGATGTAATTCCTGAGTAGTGAGCCAGGAGTAAACCCTGAGCATCGTCAGGTATGGCCCCAAACAAAACAAAAAAAGTCAAAGTGGTGACCATAGTAATCCTCTCCTACAAGTCTTTGTCTTTGCCTTCCCTTCTGTAAACTGTCCTGATAAATGCCAAGTCTCAGAACTTTCTACTTCACTCACAGAGTCTGTCGATGGGTCGGAGCAATAGTATAGTGGGTAGAGCATTTCTGTGCATAATGCACACCCAGGTTTGGTCCCAGGCATCCCATATGATCCCCTGAGCATTGCCAGGAATAATTCCTGAGTGTAGAGCCAGGAGTACCCCTAAGCATTGCCCTGTTTTTGACCCAAAAAGTAGAAAGAAAGAAAGAAAGAAAGAAAGAAAGAAAGAAAGAAAGAAAGAAAGAGGGGCTAGAGCGATAGCACAGCAGGTAGGGTGTTTGCCTTGCATGCAGCCAACATGGCTGACACAGGTTCGATTCCCAGCATCCCATATGGTCCCCTGGGCACCGCCAGGAGTGATTCCTGAGTGCATGAGCCAGGAGTGACCCTGAGCATCGCCGGGTATGACCCAAAAAGAAAAAAAAATTGACTTAAAAAAAAGAAAGAGTCCATTAAAAAGTTGATGTGATGTGGTGAAAGGGAGAAGCTGGGCGAGGGAGAACAGAAAAATCAAACAGAAACAGCACTGTCTGACGAACCTAAAGCCCATGCCCCATGGCCACATACGCTGCATACTGCATATCATCTATGTTCTAATGTGCTGTGTACTGCATATACACATACTGCATACTGCATACTCTGCATGTGCTGAGTATTGCATGTACACACACTGCATGCTGCCTCCTTCAAATATAATTAACAGCTGCCAGGACTGAAACTCCAGAACCAGAGCATCCCACACAAGGCATGATTAATGACCTTTATTAGCCACCCAAACTACTAGCACTAAGTATCAAATGTTGGGAGGAGGGCTGGGTGTATGGCTCAGTGGTGGGGAAAGTGAATGCCTTGCAAGTGGGAGACTCTTGGCTTGATCTCAGCACTGAAGAAAGTAAAACGAAAAACTTACAAACACCTGTGAAGTTGAACATCATTAGTGCAAAAAAATGACTACCTACATAAGAGTCTGTCTTTAATATACAATACTGTTTATGTTACAATGTAATTTTTATCTGCTATTCCTAGCTGTTTTCTTAGAGCTTTGCTTTGTATATATCCTAAATGAGTTGTCAAAAACAATGATTTGCTTGATGGTCACAACTGGCTCAGGAACACTTCAAATAGACAGCTCTGCGTGTGCTAATTGGCAGCTACAAGTGCTGAATGCCAGTTCCCATCAATCAGAACACCCCCTCTGAAGAGAGAAACAGAGAGGCTTCAACCACAAGCTACAACAGAAGATGATCCTTGAATGAGGCTTTGTAAGTGCACCTGTATTTACAGAGTGAGAAGTGGGGAAAAGCCATCTAAGGTAAAGGAACAGCAAAAATAAAGGGCAAAATACAGAACAAATGGCAAAGCTGGAAGGGACAGAGCATGAGGTAAGTAGAATTGCATCTAGACCATTAGTGTTCTGGTCAGCAGGCATGGGAAACACAACAAATTCTGAGAGAAGAGGGGCTTGACCAGGTCTCAAACTCTGGTAACTAGGACAACAGCATGAAGGAGAGATTCAAGGGATAAATATGAGGCAACCACGTCAGGAATCTGGGTGAGAGATAATAAGGTCTTTAAGTAGGGCAATGGCTGAAACAGAAAATGCTGAGTGATGAATTATAAAGGGAGAACTGACCCTATTTGACAGTCTGTTAGATGGGGGTGAGGGAGAAATGGGGTTCTAGAAAACATTGGGGGGAGCTTTATAGGAAACTGGAAAAGAAAAACCTGACAACTCCTGATCTTATATATGTCCCTTACCTTAAATACTAATGGCTTAGAAACTTAAAAAAAATAAGAGGAAGAGACAGGAAGATGGGCAAAGGACTGGAGATCAGACTTTGTATGTGAGAGTCCCAAGTTCAAGCCCTGCAAGCAACCCGAAGAATGTGACAGGGAGCAGCCCCAGAAACTACTACATGTGATCCAAAAGCAAAAAAGTAAAGATAAATAAATAAAAGGTGGGAGAAAACAGATATCTAACCTTGAATTATGAAAGTCCTTTCCAAGAAACTATGGAGGCAGAAATCTTAAAGGGAGAGACAAACTGGACACATGAAAAAGTAGTTGAGGGAAGGAGGGAAGGGCGGGGAGAAAAAATAAAACAGTTGAATCTCTATAAGGTAACTTAAAAAGTAAATATGTGGAGGGAAAAAATGCTGAAAATGTAGCTCAGTGGTAGAGTTAATGCCTTGAATGTATAAGGCCTTGGGTTCATCCCCAAAATAGGGACAGGGGGTGGTGGCGTGGGGGTGAGAGAAACTGGGGGTACTGGTAGTGGGAAATGTACACTGGTGGAGAGATGGGTGTTGGAACATTGTATGACTGAAACCCGGTCATCAACAGCTTTAAAAAAAACTACTAATAGTAAAATAAATATTTTTAAAATTAAGTTAGAAATAAAGGAAAGATAAATTGAAGTGACATATAACAAGTATAAACATTTTTAAACACTTGAAGCAAAATTACAAATATTTCCTTTCAAAAATGACTAGAGGGCTGGTCTGGTACAGTGGGTAGGGAACCTTGCATGTGGTGACCCAGCTCACCTTATATGGTTTCCCAAGACTGCCAGGAGTAAAATCTAAGCACAAAGCCAGGAGTAGGGCCTGAACACCACCAGTTTTGGCCCAAAAACTTAAAGAGAGAGAGAGAGAGAGAGAGAGAGAGAGAGAGAGAGAGAGAATGGCTAGAAACACAAACAGGTAATCCACAAAGAATATAAAGCCCAAAGCTTATAGGAAAAAAATACAGACCTCATTATTAATCATAGAAACTCCATTTTTCTCTATCAGGGTAGGGAAGATTTTAAAAAGAATGCTAGAGATTAAGTATTGTCCAGTGTGTGGTGAAACCCCAAATCTCAAACAGTTCCAGAAGGAAGTCTGGAAACATCTACCATCCACAGTAAGAATGCAGAAACTTCCATAAAAGGAAAAAGACTTAGTTTTATTTTTAAATGATGATTTAGTGACTTATGGCATGGATGACGAAATGAAAGATGATGCCACAAGCGACAGCAGCGGTGGCAAGGCAGCATAGTAAATTAATCCTCAAACATGGTCAGCTGGAAATGTCAGTGGGACAGCCAGGGGCTGGCATCCTGCAGGCAGGAATATACCTCAGAAATGCCCAGGAGCCCAGAAAGATAATACAGTGGAAAGGGCACTTGCCTTGCACACAGCTGACCCAGGTTCAATCCCTAGCACCCCAGACTGTCCCCCTGGCCCTATCAGAAGTGATCCCTGAGTGCAGAGCCAGGAGTAAATCATGAGCATATCTGGGTGTGTCCCAAAACCCAAGAGAAGAAAAAGAAACTCTCAGAACAGAAACGCAGGCCAGAGACTGTGGCACCAGGAAGTGGATGAGCTCACAGAAATATAAGTGACAGAGAAAAACCATGAAAGTCAAGAGCTGTACCTTTTGAAACATCAATATGTCTGAGGAGAATGGGAGAGAGAGACATAGAGCAAATGAGAGAGAAAGAGACAGAGAAAGACAGAGAGAGCAAGACACAGAGAGATGAAGGAGAGAACCACAGAATGGCATCAAGGAAGGAACAACCTTGGAGAACAGAGTTCAATTCTCAATGCTGCAGGAAGGCTGGGCCAGAAGGTTGTCTATGAGACCCACTGGAGCAGTCTCAGGAGTGTGGAGAAGCAGAAGTAGAATACTAGAAGGAAAAAGCAATAGAAGTGGGGAAAGAGACAACAAAGGTAGACATTTCACGAAGTTTCTGATGGAAAGACAAGAAACTGGGAAAGAGGGTAAGGGTTAGTATGAGCAGGTCATGTTCAGGGAAGATACATCTGTCTATGTCTGTCGGTCTCTCTCCTGATGAAAAAAGAGGCACATACATGCAGCCTTCAAGGAAAGTACAAATGAAGGAGGAACAAGAGAGGAAAAAAATAAAGAATAAAAGCATGGGGCTGGAGCAAAAGCACAGCGGGTAGGGCGTTTGCCTTACATGCAGCCAACCTAGGTTCAATTCCCAGCATCCCATATGGTCCCCCCGAGCACTTCTAGGAGTAATTCCTGAGTGCATGAACCAGGAGTAACTCCTGTGCATTGCCGGGTGTAACCCAAAAAGAGAAAAAAAAAAAAAGCAAGCAAGGTTCCAAAGAACAGGGAGCAGTGAGTGACTTAAAGGAACATAGCCCCTTGGAAGGAGGAAGCAGAGCAAGGATGCCATGGTGACTAGCCAACCTCTTCCTGTTGGCAACAAAGGCAGCAGCTAACAAGCCTGCTGTGAAGAGTATCTGAGATCATGTACACAAGTGCTAGCAGGCTCTAACGGTGGCAAGCTACCTCTGTCTGAGCATGTGTGAGTACGTGTGAGTATTGTATGAGTATGTATGAGTATGTGTGAGGATACTAGAGATCAGAAATTAACCTACTTCTCAAGCACGACACTCGGTACAACTTGCCCACCTTGTCCCACTGATAACATCTGTCCAAGGGAGAACAGACAGGGCCTACCCATGCTACCAGTCAGCAAGACAGAATTATTTGGAGAACTCTACTATGTTAGTTTTAAAACAAGCCCAGGCCAAGAACACATAGTGAGAAGCAGCTAGGAGGGAGTCGAATTAGGGGTCTGTGAAGAGGAAACCAGTCAAACAAGTTCCGCAGGACACATGACTTGTGTGGTTTCTCTGTGCAATGCACAAGGGGAACACACCAATGCCGGAACTGACTCCTCCACACCATTGAGATTCAGTTCCTCCAGAAGCCGCTCCCCCGCACCACACCCAGTCCAGGGCATCCAGGAGCAAATGCCAGGTTTACCTGTGGCTAAAATCTCCACAAGGGGCTGCCTCTCTCCTCACAATTAAGATTCTAAGTCACTAACAGTCAAGCACCATTGAAGCTCTGGAAAGGCCCTAGTAATTGCTATCTCACAGTAAGAATAACTCTTGAGAGAAAGGAATGCAGAGTATTTAATAAAGCACTCCTCACCACGTGAAGGGTGAAGGCAATCAGGAATATTTTCCCAGCAAAAAGTAGCCATCTAGGTCTTGAATATGTGTGTGTGTGTGTGTGTGTGTGTGTGTGTGTGTGTAGAGGGGGGAGAATATGTCAAGTCAGGGAAGGAAAATCTAAAGAACCTTTGAAGAATGTGGAACGGGAATGAAACAATCACCTCTAATCTAAAAGATCACTTGGTGTCTGTATTGCAAACCATAATGCCCAAAAGTAGAGAGAGAGTATGGGGAATACTGTCTGCCATGGAAGCGGGGAGAGGGCGGGACGGGGGGGGGTATACTGGGGATATTGGTGGTGGGGAATGTGCACTGGTGGAGGGATGAGTGTTTGATCATTGTGTGATTATAACCCAAACATGAAAGCTTGTAACTATCTAATGGTGATTTAATAAAATTTTAAAAAAAGAAAAAAAAGAAATAAAAGATCACTTGGGCAGGGCATCCTAAGGACGTGGGTCAGTGGCAGAGCACCTTGCCTTACAGTCGTGAAGCCAGTAATTCAATCCCCAGCACTACCCAAGGGCCAAGTGTGGTCCATGCAGCCAGTAGCACTATCCTGTCAGCACTGTGTGTGAACTTCACACCAAGTGTAAGCACTCCAACCAAGCATCTGGGCACCCTGAACCCCATATCTGCATGACAACAATGTGGAGGAAAAGAAAAAAAATCGGAGCAGTATGGATTAGGAGAAGGGATGGAGAAGGAGTAAGGAATTACTAAGGAAGTACTGCAAAAATCTGGGCAGGAAAATGATAAACTCTTGTTTCCAAGCCATGCAAAATGAGAAATCTTTTCATCTTACTTCTTGTTGAAGTATCACAGTTCACAGTGGTATTGAAATCATTGCTTTATATTTGCAATGGGTTAGCGAGGCAGTACAAGGGTTAAGGCTCTTGCCTTGCACATGGATAACCCTGGTTCTATCCTGGACCCTGCAGGGCATCTTCTAAGACCCACTAGGAGTGATCCCTGAACACAGAGCCTGCAGTGAACCCTGGGCAAGCTGAGTGTGACCCCAAGAAACCAACAAAAGTGCCTTTTTATTTCTGTAGTGAGGATATACCAATCCTTCCACCACGGTGCCAGGACCCTCAGTTTCCAGTTCCATGAATCTGATTCAAAATGAGATACTGTGATTACTTTAATAGTAACTTCTGAGGGCCAGAGAGATAGTCAAGGGGTTAAGGCACTTGCTTCTGTGTGGATGACCTCAGCTGCATTCCTGGAACCTCATGATGCTCCAAGCACTGTGGGTTATGGCCCAAGACCAGCCCGCACCCCCTTGCTGGAAATAAATAAAAATAACAAAAACTACAATAAAGATGCACAGAGGAAGCTACAAAAACACAAGTGAGGCCCAAATAATTCAAGGCTGGCTAACTAGTTCAGGGGGAATGAAAGGTATCCAGGGAAACTTCATAAAGGGGGTACCTGAAGTTGTTTCTTACAGATAGACAATAAAAGGGTCAAAGACACAGTACAGAGGAGAAGGTGCTTGCCTTGCATGTGGCCAACCCAGCTGGAATCCCCAGCGCCACATATGGTCTCCCAAGCACTGCCAGAGATCATTCCTGCCTGAGCCAGGAGTAGCCCCTGAGCATTAATGGCTATGACCCCAAAACAAAATGAAGATGTATTTCAGTAGGAGAAAGTAGGAACACAAATCACACCCACCAGAGTTAAGATTGAGAAGTGAAGAGAAGAAAAAGACAAGTTTTTCCTGAAGACAACAAGGAAATTGTAATCATAGAAAGATCCAGAATTAGAAGCTAAGGAGAAAGAATCAGCAGATAGGGAAAATGTTAAAATATTTCTGGATAAGAAACTGATAAGTTGGGAAGAAGACTTAAAGGTAGTACACAATTTGCATGCAGGAGCCCAAGGTTCAATCTCAGGCATTGAAAGGTCCCTTGAGCACTTCAGAGGTCAACTCGAGCACAGTGGGTTGTGATCCCCTCACCCCGAAAAAGAAACCTAGAGGACAAAGAGGGTGCAGGTACTAGACCACAGAGAGAAGACTGAGTCTTAGAAAAAGACTTCTCCCGCTACTACAGGGAAAAGCAAAAAATGGGGTGGGGAAATTTTGTGAGGAACGAGAGACAATTCAGGGAATAAGACACTTGCATTAGATCTCCTGCCCCACGTGGTCCTCCAAACACTGCTGGCAGAGACCCCTGAGCACATTCGCTCTCTAATGCTGAGGAACTGCCAACAGTTATGCCACATCTGCACAAATGATTACAAACTCCTTTCGGAGAAGGCCTTTCACATATTCTCCAGTCCCTGGAGGAGCATGGACAATGAAAGGCATAAAAGCACCTTTTTTTCCCCCTCTTTCTTTGTTTCCTTTTATTGGAAATGTTTTTCCCAACATTTTTTAGTCATGTCAGAAAAAATAAACAATGGAATTTTATCAAGTCATTCAATTTTTTTAAATACCTTTTAATAACACAGGAAATAAAAAAAAGTTTGTTTTTTTTTTTTAACTAACTCAAGAAGGTACTTAGGTTAGAACAGAATCTTCCAATAAGTGTTAAACAGGCCTGAGCTACCATACAGTAGGGAGGGCATTTGCTGTCCTCATAGCCAACCTAGGTTCAATTTTCAGCACCCCATATGGTCCTCCATGCTTGCCAGAATTGATCCTTAAGCCCAGTGAGAGTTAAACAGTTTATGCCTGAAAACCATAGGCAACGTGCACTACTCCCCCCGCAGGTTTTCTGAGAACTTTGAGGGACACTGTTGGATAAAGCTCATCTCATTTCGTACTGCACAGATTCTACTGCTCACTTCACTCACTCACTACTGATGGGACGGGTCCACAGGCAGGAAACTGAACTTGCTGGGGACCACATGTAGTGCCGGGACTCAAACCAGAGAGAGTCACAGATGCAGCTGCATGCTAGGCGATTGCCTTAACCTTTCTACTATCCCTCCTGCCCTGGACCTTCTTCCAATTGATTGGTTTATTTTTGGTTTGAGGGGCTACATCTGGCAGTGCTCAGTGCTTACTCTGGCTCTATGGTCAGGGGTCACTCCTGATAGTGCTCAGGAGACCAAAACTGGCTTGGTCACATGCAACTCCTTGCTCTCAGTCCTGCACTACCTCTCCAGTCCCTGCTTCCAATTTTCAGAAATTCTTAAATAAAACCGACGAATCTTAAAGTTGAATAAATTCCTACAGTGGGGGAGAGGCTGAACTTCGGAGATTCTATGATTCTATGTTCTCTCTGAATCCTGTTTCCATATTAAGTAATCTCATCCTTCCCATTTTCCCTCATACATCATAATTTACAGACCCATAATTTATAGGCTGATGAGGCTCATCCAACAGTTTCTGGCTCTGGGGTAGTAACCAAGTCTCCATTCAGAGACAAGGCCTCATGGACTGAGTGTTTTCTTGAGCTCACCAATGAAAAGGAGTCTGGTCTCAGCAGTACCCTGAGGGGAGCAGGGACAACCCACCCATCGAGCCACTATTAGACCATAAAGGTCCCTCCAGGTGGCTTTAGGCCCAGGGATGTGGCTAGGCAGTGGAGTTTGGTGGTTTTTAGCACACTCACAATCTGGTGTCATTATCAGGACTATGTACTTCCCTCCAGAAAATGCTCACCACCCCGAAAGAAGCCTCACTCACACCCATTAAGCAATCACTCCCCACCTAACAGCTTTGTGAATAAGATCTGTGCAAAGAACATTGCAATGAAGTCTCCATTCACCCGGACTGTCTTCCAAAGAATCCAGACAATACCTCGTACCGGAGCCTGGGCCCTGTCACACACAGCGTGCATATGACAGGACTTTCTCTAACTCTAGCTATCTCCTCACTTCTCACTGAGCACTTCTCTGGCCTCTGTGGAAGCTGGCCAGAGTCCTGTTCACAAGACCAGAATAGTTGCTTTCACAATGCTTCCCGTTCAGCAATTACATCTACCCAATTAGTGCAAGCATGGCCTGAAGTTAAGCCCTCTAAGCCTAGAACATAAGAACTCAATGGAGAATGAGTTCTCTGGAAAATGGACAAAACATCAAACAGTTATTAAGAATGGACCCTGGGGACTAGAAAGATAGTACAGTGGAGAGGACATGTGCCTTGCACACAGCTGACCTGGGTTGGATCCCTGGCAACCCAAATGGTTCTAAGAGGCTGCCAAAAGTGATCCCTGAGTGCAGAGAATGAAGTAAATTTTGAACACTGCCAGGTGTACCCTTTTGCCCACCCCAAAAAGAACAAACCATGAACTTACCCCCAAATCTTACTTGAAATACTCCCCCAAATGCATAACTCTGAGAATTACACTTATGCCCCAGAACCCTCATCCTTAGGAAGGTGATCTGTGAGAAAAGAATCTGAGAGCAATCTAGGCTTGAGGAATTTTACTGACAGTATCACCTATTCTAAGTCACATATCACTATCCTATCACTATTCTGAACAACACTTGGAGATTCAGAATTTGCAGCCTCATGCAAAAAATCATAAATAATCCAACTGGTTTTAAAAATCAGTTTAACTTGATTTCATCTCCTATTTCTGAAATTTGACCATTCAGCCCATTCTTACTGTCACAGCATTCATTAATAAAATATACCTCAAAAAATAGTAATAGTCACACAGTTTCCTTTCCCAAACCTAAATTTTTCTTTAACACAATCATGTTAGCATGGCAAGTCTATTCAGCTCTTCACAGTCTATAGGCCAAAGCTTTTAATCCAAAACCAGTCTTCTCAATACCAACTTCATTATGCACTAATCTGTTTAACATCACAATACAACTTGCTTGAAAGCACTCTGGAAAATTCTAGGCAATTTAGCTAAAAGGATATTTAAGACATGTTTTTAAAAAATCTCAACACTTGAAGTTGCCGATTTCTAAAATACAGCAACAAAATTCAGTTTACTCTTGTGATGGTTGTGGTATTGGAATAATGTATTCATGTAAAGTATGATTAACAATATTAACAATATTGTAAATTCCAGTATCTACAAAAAAAAAAAACCACCAGCAAGTTAAGACTAGAGTATATGGGAAACTCCAGAGTACATTTCCTTAGAAAGCTACTGATGCTCAAAATTTAAAATATTATCCAAATACTATCTGGAGAAAATGGAATAATAATAAAGCCAGGCATCTACCACAGTCCATACAAAAAAATTAATTTCAAATGGGTCAAAGGATTTCACGTGAAAATACTAGAAGAGGGGATGAGTTTTTGTATAATTTCAGGACAGATTGGATAAGGACTACCTCTGACATGACATAAATCCCAAAAGTTGAAAGTAAAGGATTAATAAAGTCATATGCTTTAAAATTATAAACGACTTTGGTCCAGAGTGATAGGACAGCAGGGAGAGTATTTGCCTTGCAGCAAACCAGGGTTCAATCCCTGGCATCCCATATGATCCTCTGAGCACTACCAGGAGTGATTCCTGACTGCAGAGCCAGGAGTAACTCCTGAACAAATGTGATTCAAAAAGAAAAAAAATTCTAAATGACTTTAAATACCCTAAAGTTAAAGAACAAAATAAAATATTTGCTATGATAAGTCATGAAAAATGCTGATTTCCTCAACACCTAAGAGTTCTTACTAATCAAAACAAACTGTCCTCCCGTTGTTCATCGATTTGCTCGAGCAGGCCCAGTAACATCTCCATTTTTGAGACTTTGTTGTTACTGTGTTTGGCATATTGAATATGTCACGGGGAGCTTGCCAGGCTTTGCCATGCGGGCGAGATACTTTCAGCAGCTTGCCGGGCTCTCCGAGAGGGGTGGAGGAATCAAACCTGACTTGACCAGGCTGGCTGTGCACAAGGCAAACGCCCTACCACTATGCTATCGCTCTTACTAATCAATTTTTAAAAATCCAAGAGAGGGGCTAGAGAAAGAGTACAGTGGGTAGGGCGCTTGCCTGGCATGCAGCCGACTTGGGTTCATTCCCCAGCATCCTATATGTTACACTGAGCATCACCAGGAGTAATTCCTAAGTGCAGGGCCATGAGTAGCCCCTGAGCATCTCCAGGTGTGACCCAAAAACATTTTTTTTAAATCCAATTAAAAAATCAGCAAATCAGCCTGCAGAACAAAACAGAGAAATGGCTTTGAAGCATTAAAATGTCTGGCTTTTGCTCAGAATTTGATAATTTGAAAATAAAATTACAATAAACCACCACTTTCAACTATGAAATTGGCAAGTACTTAAAAAAAAGTCTGGTATTGCAGGCTGGTGAAGTCATCTTCTCATATAGCAGGATGGACAGGTGTGTTCCCACAGGTAGCAAACAGACAATGTTTACCCAAATTAACATTCCCTTTAACTCAGAAGAAATTCCACTTTTAGACATTTTCCCTGCAAGAATGCTCACACACCCAAGAAAGCCTAACAACCAACTTTCCTACTACAAAACTGTCCCAGCAAAAGCTATGAAGAAAATGTCCATGGATAGTTTACATCCATATCAAAGGTATTTGTACTGATAGGCATAGAATCTCGTGGGACGATACACTCAGGAAGAGGTTGGACGTGGTTGGATGTGGGTGCGGGGAATAGGACTAGGGAATTTTCCCCACTGTGCATCCAGGCAGGGCCTCACTTCTTAATGAGTAAGGAAAGTTTTAATTTTTTTAAATTTTTATTAGTGAAACACCATGAGGTACAGCTGTAGACTTACAAATTTTTGGGCTTGGGTTTCAGTTATACAATGATCCAGTACCCATCCCTCCACCAGTGCCCATTCTCCATCATTTACATTTTTTAAAAAATTTTTGTTAGTGAAAAACCATGAGGTACAGTTGTAGATTTACAAATTTTTGTGCTTAGGTTTCAATTGTACAATGATCAAACACCCATCCCTCCACCAGTGCCCATTATCCACCACCATGGGTCCCAATATCCCTCCCACCCCCGATCCCCCCGGCCCACCCTACCTCTGTGGCAGGGTATTCCCTTTTGTTCTCTCTCTCCTTTTGGGTGTTGTGGTTTGCAAAAGAGGCATTGAGTGCTATCATGTTTGGTCTATAGTCTACTTTCAGCATGCTTCTCCCATCCTGGGAGGATCCTCTCAACACCCTTTATTTGGTGCTCCTTTCTCTATCTGAGCTCCCTTTTCCCCTAGAGTGTGTGGCTGGCTTCCAAGCCATGAAGCAAAACTCCTGGTACTAATCTCAGCCACTCTTGGGTGTCAGTCTCCTATTTTGTTACTTTATGTTCCCCAGATAAATGCAATCTTTCTATGTCTATCCCTCTCTTTCTGACTCATTTCATTTAACATGATAGGAAAGTTTTAATTTTAAAACGTCACTGTCACTGTCCTCCCGTTGTTCATTGATTTGCTCAAGAGGGTCCAGTAACGTCTCCATTGTGACACTTGTTACTGTATTTGGCATATCGAATAAGTCATGGGTAGCTTGCCAGGCTTTGCCGTGCGGGTGAGATACTTTCAGTAGCTTGCCCGGCTCTCCAAAAGGGGCAGAGAAATTGAACCTGGGTTGGCCGAGTCAGCTGCGTGCAAGGCAAATGCCCTACCCACTGTGCTATAAATAATAAGATGAAATGCACCTAAATGTTTTTTGGGAATTCTAAACTTTAAAAGTGTGGGCCGGAGCGATAGCACAGCGGGTAGGGCATTTGCCCTGCATGTGGCCAACCTGGGTTCAATCACCAGCATCCCATATGGTCCCCCAAGCACCGCCAGGAGTAATTCCTGAGTGCAAAGCCAGGAAGAATCCGTGAGCATCGCTGGGTGTGATACAAAAAGTTAAAAAAAAATTTAAAAGTGAAACCCGGGGGTTGGAGCCACAGCACAGGGGCATTTGCCTTGCACGAGGCCAACCTGGGTTCAATCCCCAGCAACCTATATGGTTCCCCAAGCACCAATAGGAGTTAATTCCTGAGTGCAGAGCCAGGAGTAATGCCTGAGCATCGCTGGGTATGACCCAAAAAGCAAAAATAAACAAATAAAAGGTGAAACTCACTAGGCTGGTTGATAGTGAGTACAGCGGGTAGGGCGCTTGCCTAGCTCCTGATTGTCCTGGGTTTGATCCCAAGCATCCCACATGATCTCCTGAGCACCGCCAGGAGTGATTCCTGAGCAAAGAGCCAAGAGTAACCCCTGAGCGCCACCGGGTGTGGTCACAAAACTAAAAGTGAAACTTTAAATGTAAATGTAAAACTCTAGTCAAGCCATTGTCAAGTGCTTCCTTTTCAAACTATCAATGATTAAGCAGCATAGTGCAAAGTAAGGTCAGACCACTATGTCTCCAAGGCAGAAAGTATTGTTTAACAGCCAGGTAAGTGGTAGGTAACTTTCGTTTCCTGTTAATTGTTGTAAAGTTTTGCTACTTTTCATGCTCACTATTTCGCTTTTATTTTGGGGGTTTTGTTTTGGGTTTTGTCCCCCTCTTCCCAGTTTTTCCTTTCCTAATTTTGTTCCATTCTCTCTTTTTATACTTCTTCCTGCTCCAGTTTTTAGGAACACTAATCCTATCCTAGAAAATATTCACAGTTAGGGGCTGGAGTGATAGCACAGCGGGTAGGGCGTTTGCCTTGCATGCAGCCAACCCTGGTTCGATTCCCAGCATCCCATATGGTCTCCTGAGCACCGCCAGGAGTGTTTCCTGAGTGCAGAGCCAGGAGGAACCCCTGAGCATAGCCGGATGTGACTCAAAAAGAAAAAAAAAAAAAGAAAGAAAATATTCACAGTTTCACACTTTGTTTGTTTTTTGTTTTTTGCTTTTTGGGTCACACCCAGCGATGCACAGGGGTTACTCCTAGTTCATGCACTCAGGAATTACTCCTGGCGGTGCTTGGGGGACCATATGGGATGCTGGGAATCAAACCCCGGGTCGGGCTGTGTGCAAGGTAAACGCCCTACCTGCTGCGCTACAGCCTCTCACAGTTTCATATTGCTGATTTCTGATTCCTCCCAATGGGCAGACACTTCTTAAAGTATAACTACTTACAATAATAGTATTTCTTTCTGCTACAAAAGACTCACAAGTTTCCTTTTATTTTTGGGGGGGGGGAGGGAGGCAGGGGGCCGGGGCAAGTGGTTGAGTCACACCTGGCAATGTTCAGGGGTTACTGCTGGCTCTGCACTCAGGAATCACTCCTGGTGGTGCTCAGGAGACCATATGGGGTGCCAAGGATTAAACCTGGCTCTGCCTCATACCTTACCTGCTGAACTATCTCTCCAGTGCTCTTTTAAAATTTTGTTGTTGTTGTTCAGTTGGTTGGTTGATTGGGGGCCACATCTGGCTGTACTCAGGACTTACTCTGACTCTGTACTTAGGGATTAGTTCTGGTAGGGTTTGGGGGAGCATACGGGGTGCTGGGGATCGAACCCAGGTTGGCCACATGCAAGACAAGCACCTTCCCAGCTCTGCTGTCTTTCTGGTCCCCTCAGTTTTCTTAAAACCAGTGCTCAGTCCCTAGGCCTCAGCCTCGAAAGAAGCCACCAAGTTTGATCATTGTATAATTGAAACCCAAGCACAAAAATTTGTAAGTCTACAACTGTACCTCATGATGTCTCACTAATAAAAATTAAAAAAAAAAAAAAGAAAAGAAAGAAGCCACCAGAGCCAGTGGCAGCTGACTCTCTACCGTTCCCTTCTGCTTTTCGTTATGATTTCCAGTGAGTCAACAGGAAGGTATTCTGAGTAAAGAAGAAATAGAGGCCTTTAGACAGGCTTTCCTCCACCCACAATACCAAAAACTGCAGTTCTTGCCAAATGAGCCAAGGCAATTTCCAATCCAATTTGCCACTCCTGTCTGCATGAGGTCATGCTCGAAGGAGTGGGGGGGGGGGGGGAGAAAATTGGAAGAAGGACTATTTCTAAGCCGAATCAAAAGCAGATCCTAGATTGTAGAGACGAAACCAGTTCACGCCTCCCGAGAACTCTGGAGAGACGAGCTGGAACTTTCCTGCCTCCCCAGAGCCGCGCATATGAGCTCTGCGCCTCCACTTCCATAGAGACTGTCTTAGTGAACGGGACTCAGGTCAAAAGAGTAAGCTGTATACACACATTTACGACAGGCTAGTTACTGTGTTACTGTCTCCAGACACCTATAAAAATCACTGTATTTGGATGTCTACCGATTTCTTATAAGCATGCATATCAGCTTGCTCCACAAGCCCATGTTTTCTCTTGAGCATGTATTTTGCTTGTTTCAGCCTCTTTATTCACCTATTTCCACTCTAACACACACACTTCTTGCTCTCTCTCCCCTCACATCTTTAAGTTTCAATAAAAACTATCTTCACTAAAGGGGTGGGGGGGGAGCATATACACTAGTTTACTAGTGAACAAATGGTCAACAACACAAATTTGTGACTTCCAACACATCTGTGGCTTTCTTGAGCTCTGTGCTGAAGAGAGAGAGCTCTTTTGAGAGAGACAAAAATGACAGCAGGCAGGTGAGAGAACAGAGGCAGAAAACAGCCCGTGGGATGGTGAGCAAATCACAGTGTATCTGGGAACTAGCAGGCTGCATGCAGCCCTCTGGCAGCAGAACCAGCAGAACCATTCCATACTTAGGTGATTTTGAGACAAGTGACACTACCTCGTTCTCGTTTGTTCCCTCTTTCAAAGAAGGCACAGGAACGGTGTCTGCCTTGTACCTGGGACTTACTGTCCCCGCACCATTACTTCGAGAAGCAGAAGTTGAACTACCATAGCAGACTGACCACGTGGATAAGAGGAAGGTTTTTGGAGTCTGGGCAGACCTGAAATCTGGATCTACCACTTTCCAGATAGGCGGATCAACCTCTCTAAGATTTGCTTTCTTTTCTGTTAAAAGTAGGTAAGGATAAACACCTCATGGGACTTGGTGAACTGCTAATGAGACAAGCAGTTTTCAACTGCCAGTCCACTGGCCTGGTGTCAGTTGACCGAAACTTCCTTCAGATACCAAGAAACTGTTCTGCCACTAAACTAAATGTGGTTTTCAACCACCAGCCTGAACCAATAAAGCGCATGGTTCACAGCACAGAGCAGTAAGTACTCAATACATGGTACTGAGGATGGGAGGAGGGAAAATATCCAACAGTCTGATGTCCTTGCAAATTGCAGGGTTGGCTTTTGGGGGCTTGGGACGGGTGTCTTTTCAGCTGTTGAAAAGATATTTTGGGGAGGTGGGGAAAAAATTAAAAAAGAAAAGATATTCTGAATTACTACTGAATTCAAGTTTCCTACTAAACAGCAGATTAATACTTCCAACGTAAAATTATTTTTAAAAAAAGTTTGAGGGGCTGAAGCAATAGCACAGTGGATAGGGCGTTTGCCTTGCATGCAGCCAACCCGGGTTCGATTCCCAGCATTCCATATGGTCCCCTGAGCACCACCAGGAGTAATTCCTGAGTGCATGAGCCAAGAGTAACCGTTGTGCATTGCCAGGTATGACCCAAAAAAGAAAAAAAATCTTAAATAAAAAAGTTTGACAACATTTACATTTACACATCTCTCCTTAAAATAAACCATTAACCAGAATTTCATCTATATGTATGTTTTTTGGCTTCAGGGCCCAGAGAGGTCAAAACAGCAGGTAAAGAAGATTGCCTTGCACACAGCTAAGCCTGCTGGGCACAATCCCTGGCATCACAGAAGGTCCCTGAGAACCTTGAGCTCAGAGCCAGAGTAAGCCCAGAGCACCACCAGATGTGGTCCCACAACCAAATAGAGTAAAATAAATGTTTTAAAAGATGTCTTGGTTTCAACTGTTAAAGCACAATAATCAACTCGAATACCAGACATCTAGAAAGAAAAATCAGAGCCCTGACTTGATCAGGGAGGCAATGGGACCTTTGTGTTCAAGTGGCACTTCACCGGGCTTGCTCAAAGATATGGTCTCTAGGCAACCAACTTCGGAACTAAACAAACAGTCCCAGTCATATGAATCACTTCCGGAAGTCTTGCTTTGCCCGTCCACACTTTCTTACACGAATACTTCCTGTGAAGAGGTTTATTTAAGAGCCCCCATTGGAAACAACCAAGAGTCCAACAAATACCACAAAGCTTTGAAATGCTCAGAAACAAATTCTGCTCCTTCAAATTGCTCATATGTGAAAGAGAAGGAATCATGCAGAAATCTGAGCCAAGGAAGAACTGTAAGCAGAACATCAAATTACTAGAACATACCACACCTTAAGCCCCCAAGAGTATTTTCAATATTTTTTCATTGGAAACATTAAATACATATGAACAACAGGCTAGGGAGCTGGCTTAAGGGCTAGAGCACAAACATATGCAAACCACAAGCTCAATCCTTGGCACCCCCTGGTTCCCCAGGTACCCCACCAAGCACTGTACAGTAGTCTCCAAGTACCACCTGGCGTAATGTCACAACCAAAACAGGCAAAATACTTCAACATCTGATCTCCAAGATAAGAAATATATGATGAATATATATCAAATTAGTGATCCACTTAGCCCAACCTCAACTGGTAGACAATCAGCAAGTCAGAAAACACTGATTTTATATGGTCACACCCACTCTAAGACTTATTAAAAATAAGGGGAATTGGTAAAGAATTTGATCCAATTCTGGTGGTTACTGGGCTGGAGCAATAGCACAGTGGGTAGGGTTTTTGCCTTACACGCTGCCGACCGGGCCGACCCAGGTTCGATTCCCCTGCCCCTCTCAGAGAGCCCGGCAAGCTACCGAGAGTATCTGGCCCGCATGGAAAAGCCTGGCAAGCTCCCCGTGACGTATTCAATATGCCAAACACAGTAACAAGTCTCACAATGGAGACGTTACTGGGCCTGCTCCAGCAAATTGATGAACAACGGGAGGACAGTGCTATAGTGCAGTGCTAGTGGTTACTAGTTCCCTTTTTCATTGAAAAAGACCTGTCACACTATTTTCAGGGGCTCATCAAAGACTGAGAAAAGGTAAAGGTAAAGGTAAAGGCCCTCCCGTTGATCATCGATTTGCTCGAGCGGGCCCAGTAACGTCTCCATTGGAGACTTTGCTGTTACTGTGTCTGGCATATCGAATACTCTCGGTAGCTTGCCGGGCTCTCCGAGAGGGGCGGAGGAATCGAACTCGGGTCGGCCATGTCGACCGCGTGTAAGGCGAATGCCCTACCCGCTGTGCTATTGCTCCAGCCCTAAAGACTGAGAAGAAAGGAGTTAATAACCACAGCAAAAACCACAATAGACAAGGTAACTACCAAGATGAAAAACAAAACAGTAGAAAAATCAAGATATAAAATCGATCCAGAATGTTTATTTAATATAAGCATACAAACAAAATGAAGAACCGCTGTAAAACATAGTGCAATTCTAACATAAAGACACCTCCAAGGGGCTAGAGTGATAGCACAGCAGGAAGGGCATTTGCCTTGCACACGGCCGACCCCAGGTTCAATTTCCAGCATCCCATATGATCCTGAGCACCGAAAGGAGTAATTCCTGAATGCATGAGCCAGGAGTAACCGCTGTGCATCACCAGGTGTGACCCAAAAGCCAAAATAAAAAGACACCTCCAAGACACAACTAATTAATCAAAACCAATTGTTATAAGGATTAACAGACAATATCCTAAACTAAATTAAGCAAAGATATCAGAAATAAAAAGTTGGGCCAGAGAGGTAGTATAGTAGGCAGGACACTTGCCTTGCACATGCTCAACCCAGGTTGGATATCCAGGCACCCTGTATGATTCCCTGAGCCTGCCAGGAAAGAACCCTGAGTACAGAACCAGGGATATAAGCCATGAGCACTGCCAGGTATGGCCAGACAAACAAAGGAAATTGAAAGTCTACACATTACAGGTTAATGATTACTAAGTCCCCATAAGTCCTAACATTCAATTTTAAGGAACAGGAATTTTATAAACTTCAAATCTGGAAAATAGTTACCTTCTATGGACTAAAATCAAGCTAGTTTCAGAAGTTTCTTAGCAATAAGTATAAGAAACTACCTCATAATTTCTCAAGAAAACTCAAATGCAGGAGTGAAAATGATATTTCAGTGGATAGAGCCCTTGTCTTGCACGTGGCCAACCCAGGTTCAATCCCTGGTATCCCATATAGTTTTGAGCACCACCAGGAGTAATTCCTGATAGCCAGGAATAACCCCTGAGCATTGCCAGGTATGACTCAAAAAAAAAAAAAAATCAAATGCAGTTTTGCCATGACAGAATGAAAAGTCTAGAACTATGATTTAGCACTTAACACTTAATATTTTAAAGAGACATCAATTGCTAATTAGCACATTGATTGTTTTCAAATATCAAAACTTAGAAACACATGGGGCAGGAGTGATAGCACAGCGGGTAGGGCATTTGCCTTGCAAGTGGCCAACACGGCCAACCCGAGTTCAATTCCTCCGCCCCTCTCGGAGAGCCTGGCAAGCTACCGAGAATATCTCGCCCGCACAGCAAAGCCTGGCAAGCTACCCATGACGTATTCAATATGCCAACCACAGCAACAACAAGTCTCACAATGGAAACGTTACTGGGCCCGCTCGAACAAATCGATGAACAATGGGAGGACAGTGCTACAGTGCTAGAGAGTCAGAGCAATAGTACAGTGGGTAGGGTGCTTGCCTTGCATACAGCTGACCCAGGTTCAATTCCCAGTATCCCATATGGTCTCTGGAGCACGGGCAGGAGTAATTCCTGAGTGCAGAGCTAGGAGTAACCCCGGGGCACTGCCACGTGTGTTCCCATCCCCACTAAATAAATAAAGCCTGTAGAGTGAGGAAACAAAATTAAAAAATTAAGGGAAAGTGATTGCAGAAAACATGACAAAGAGCTGATGTGCATAACAGCTGCCAAAAGATAATATCAGGCACCAGGGATGCAGCTCAGTGGCAGCCACATGTAAGCCTTGCATGTGTGAGGCCCTAGCTTAGAAAATAAATAATTGGGGCTGGAGAGATAGCACAGCAGGTAGGGCGTTTGCCTTGCACACGACCAACCCAGGTTCGATTCCCAGCATCCCATCTGGTCCCCTGAGCACTGCCAGGAGTAACTCCTGAGTGCAGAGCCAGGAGTAACCCCTGTGCATTGCTGGGCGTGACCGAAAAAGCAAAAATAAATAAATAAATAAATGAGGGGCTGGAGCAATAGCACAGCAGGTAGGGCATTTGCCTTGTACGCAGCCGACCCGGGTTCGATTCCCAGCATCCTACATGGTCCCTCGAGCACCGCCAGGAGTAATTTCTGAGTGCATGAGCAGGAATGACCCCTGTGCATCACCAGGTATGACCCAGAAAGCAAAAAATAAATAAATAAATAAATAATTGACACCTTAACCCCTAGAAGATACAGACTCATCACCTACATGCATAAAGATTAATTTGGTTAGCAAATGTGAAATATTTAACTTTTCTAGCAGTCAAAACAATATAACATTAAACTAGAATAAGCCTAAATGTACTCTGGGTATCATGTAACTATTGAAAATAACAATCAAGGGCCATACAGCAATTTTAAAACTTGAATTTCTGATTACTACTATGGAAAAATTTTGTACCTGGTTCTTACCTTTTTTTAACCCTTTCCTTTTCCCGCTATTATAAAATTCCTGATCAGGGGTAGAGCAATGATATAGCAGGAAAGGAGTTTGCCTTGCATGTGGCCAATTCAGGTTCGATCCACGGCATCCCACCCGGTCCCCTGAGCACTGCCAAGAGTGATTTCTGAGTGTAGAGCCAGGAGTCACCCCTGAGTGTCACTGGGTGTGACCCAAAAACAAAACAAAACCAAAAATTTCTGATTATTATAAAAAACGTATTTAATATTCAGAATGTCACTAAATACAAAAGGGAAGTCAGGGCTCAATTGGTGGGGCACATGCCTGGCATTTGTGAGATCCTGGCTCCCCTGGGAGTGGCCCTGGCACCCCAGCATGCTGGGCTGGGCCCTTGAAATAATAAGAAAAGTTTTCTCACACCCTCCACCCACTCCCATTCCACTCCCAGAGAGGGAGCCTGTTTCTGGTGCTTCCTTCCAGACAAAGTGTTAAGCCTGAAGTTTAAGAACTAGAAATATCAACCTCTGAGACCCTGAAAATTCCCCAGAAGTGTTGACATACTTTTACCTTCCCTACAGATGAAGATAAAGATGACTGATGTTGGTGCTGTGCCCCACACAAACCCTCACAGCCACTCAATAGCCTGCTCGCTCTCCACTCTGTGGAGGACAAATTTAGCCTCACTCCTTGAGGTTAAGCAACTTGCGAAACCAGAATTAGAACCCACACCTGCCAGAACTGAAAGTCCTCATTCTATTCACTTTGCATATCTCAACAGTAAAGATTGTGAAAGATGTTTTATTGAGACTTAAAATTTGTTTTACTTAATTATGTGTATTATGAATTCATCATGACTTTCTGTAGTAATAACATCAGGTACTACTTGGTGGATAGATTACTTACTACATTACTTAACTGCTTTTTGTCCTTTTATTCTTTTTTTCTCTGCACTTGTCCTTTTATTCTTTTATCTCTGCACATTTGTTAATCTTAATTTTTGCTAAGTCTCAGCTACAGGACAGGGTAAAAGCTTTTGGTGGCCATGCTTGAAACTAATCATCACTAGCAACATTGTTACATTGTGAAAAATACTCTAATTGAACCACTTGAACAAATTCACTTTTAAATGCAACGCATTTCTTACTATAGAGTCTGTCCAAGGAAGTTTCACTAAGGCAAATTTCAGAAAATACGGAGATTTCCATCTATGTCACCAGGTTATAGGTCATGAATGAAACTGACCCTGTGAGAGAGAAAAGGAAAGTGCCAGGGGCAGAGGGAGTAGAACTGGAGACACTGGTGGTGGGAAATGTGCACTGGTGAAGGGATGGGTGTTGGAACATTATATGACTGAAACCCAATCATGGAACAACTTTGTAACTGTGTATCTCACAGTGATTCAATTAAAAAATAAATTTAAATTAAAAAAATAATAAAAGTAAAATTGGGGCTGGAGCAATTGTACAATGGGTAGGGCATTTGCCTTGCATGTGGCTGACCTGGGTTCGATTCCCAGCATCTTGGTCCCCACAGCACCAAGAGCAATTCCTGAGGACAGAGCCAAGAGTAACCCCTGTGCATCGCCAGGTGCAACCCAAAAAGCCAAAGTAAGTAAGTAAATAAATAATTAAAAATAGAAAAATAAATTGCTCGAGCGGGCCCAGTAACGTCTCCATTGGAGACTTTGTTGTTACTGTGTCTGGCATATCGAATACTCTCGGTAGCTTGCCGGGCTCTTCGAGGGGGCAGAGGAATCGAACTTGGGTCGGCCATGTTGGCCTCTTGTAAGGCGAACGCCCTACCTCTGTGCTATCACTCCAGCCCCAGAAAAATAAATAAGAAAATAAAATCGACTTTGTACCTCCCCTTTATAATGAGACCTTCAAGGCCCCCAGCTTTATAGCTGCCTGTGCCATTAAGAAGCTGCACACAAGAGGTGGGGGACAGAGTGATAGTAGAGTTTGATAGTACACTTGCACAAGCCTGACCCGGGTCCAATCCCCAGCATCCCATGTGGTCCCCCGAGCACAGGCAGGAATGATCCTTGAGCATTAGTGTCAGGAGTAAGCTGGGTGTGGCTCCCTACTGAACCCCCCAAAAAAGAGCCTTCTTCCTGTGACCTCTAATCTAACTGAATTTTCTCTCTAGTACTAACCACATGTGCTCCTCGCCAGCTGTACCTGATGTCCTTGATTCTTTTCACCTGCACCTTTTGATCTTTATTACTTCCTCCTGTCTAAGACTCAAGCACCTATCAAACCGCACATGTTTCAATTTCACTGTATTCCTAGGAAAAAAAGCTATTCCTCAGTCTACAGTACTGTTCCATGGACAAATGTATATCCTAATCAGAACAGGGAAAGGGATTAAATAAAGCCATATTTAAGCATAAATACATAATTGACAATGTTACCCTTTAACCCTTTAAAATCCTCAATTTGCTGTGCAGCCCTTTTAGCAAAAGTCCTGAATCCTTAGATACTGTTTTATTAGAATAACTTAATTTCCATCTTAAAGCAATAAAAAAAATAAAAACAGAATCGCTCTATTTTACAGTTTTCAACCATTCCCACAGCACACTTTATAGAATCATTCCTAAATTTTCCACTTGACCTTCTAGGAAAACATAAACCCATGCCCATAATATTCTCATTTCTCTACTACACGTACTTTCTCCACACATTCACATTCAGCCTCTCTCCACTCTCCTCACATCCTCCAACAGAGAGCTCTTACAGGTACTGGAGAAGCACAGTGCCCTGGGGTACACAATGGAGCCACTGTACTAGGAGGAGGAGTTTCGAGTGGGAGGGGCAGAGTATTATAAATAGAACTAAAGAAGTGAACCTTTTCTCCCTTGGATCTTTCTGATCTTTCTTCCTGACCTTGGAAATGGTGTAAATTCCAGACCTTGGGGCTCCCGCAATTTGGGAGGGGTGGAGATTCCAGAGAAAATAGGATGGGCCCCATTTGGAAAGACAAACTGGGCTTGTCTTCGAGGGAAAGAGGGGCCCAGCAGCACACGGGTATTGCCCAGCCCATGGAGGTAGAAGATGCCAGGGCAGGGAGCTAATTAGGAAGAGAATGTGTCTGTCTGCAGTCTACCTCACATACTTCTCAGAGGCAATGGCAGGCACAAGAGTTGGCCAAAAGGAATCCGAGCCTTTCCTCAACCTCACATTCCCAAGAATCTTTTCATAGCCCTCTCTGGATACAGAGACAAAAAGAGAGAAAATGCATATATATGTGTATATATACACTCACACACACATATATATGTATGTATAAGTAGCCTGAAGAGGTGCTTTCAACATTATTTTCTAATCAAAATTTTAAATCACAACAAAATAATCATTTCATCCAGATTGCTTATAAGGGCCTCCAAAAATTAATACATCTCCACAGAACCAGGATCATAGGCAGACTATACCAGGGAAATATGCCACTCTTATGTCCTGCCTTAGATCCCAAAGACTAAAATATAGAGATAATTGCAAATACCTCACTGCCTCAGTCACTCCTAAGTAGTCAAAGCACCCAACTGAAATTTGATGCAGGGATTGGGTCCCTAGGATGTAAAGGAAAAGGGCTGGTTTCCTTACTGTAAAAAAGAACCTGACATCCTCACTATTGCAATACATTCTTTGAAAATGTGGCTTTATGCAGACTGACACCGAATAAATGACACAGCTCTTTGGATAAGACCATTTTGTTCAACTCTGGGCCACACCCCACAGTGCTTATGGCTTATTCCTGGCTCTGAGTTCAGAGGTCATTCCTGGTGAGGTCTAGGGTACCACATGGGGTGCCAGGAATAGAACCTGAGTCAGCCACATGTGGCAAGCACCCTACCCACTGTACTAGCTCTCTGGCCCCTCTTGGGTCTTATCAGTGTTATAAAGAAATCACAGTGGGAACAACAAATGAGCAAAGGCAATAGGACCTGAGACCTAGTCTATAGAACTGATCTTACTGTGAGAGGCTGAGAGATAGTACAGCAGGTATGGTGCTTGCCTTGCACACAGCCAATTCGAGTTTGATCCCCAGAACCCCATCAGGTCTCCCCAAGCCCCATCGGGAGTGATCAGAGAGCCAGAAGTAATCCCTGAGCATTGCTGGGTGTGGCCCAACCTGCCCCCCCCCCCAAAAAAAAGAAAAAAAGAACTGAGCTACTATGATGGGCAGATGTGGCCGGGTGGGGTGACCCTGAAAGAGTGGGGAAGAGAAGCAGATACTCTGATGGGGTTGTGGTGTCAGAATGGTGTACACATGAAACTCTAACATTAATAGTATTATAAGTACAGTGACCAAAATAAAATTTATAAAAAGAAAAAACTATAAAAGGAGGCAAACAAGTGTTCAGGCAATAGAATAACTCTCCTCAGTTTCTTACAGAGGTGAGATGATTGAAGTAGGTTGAACTAGATTGCGATGGCAAGGAGTGAAGACACTCAGTAAAAGTACATTTTACAGTGGATGGGACTGGAGCCATAGCACAGCGGGTAGGGCGTTTGCCTTGCACGCGGCCAACCCGGCCTCGATTCCCGATTCCCAGCATCCCATATGGTCCCCAGAGCACCGCCAGGAGTAATTCCTGAGTGCATGAGCCAGGAGTAACCCCTGTGCATTGCAGGGTGTGACCCAAAAAGCAAAAATAAAAATTTTTAATTTTTAAAAAAAAGCCTTCCTGTAAGGTCTGTGGACATAGAGTGGAGACACGTATTAAAACAAAGGCAGTTTGGGGTAAACAGGAGAGGGTAGCCAAGAGATTCAGGGCTCATCCGAAAGTCATCGCCATAGACACATCAACGTTTTGGACTATAGGTTGGTCTCTCAGACCACCCACATTTTTCACATTTGGGCTTCTGAAAAAAAAAACAGTTTTGACCTGCCACTTAAGCAGCAGCAGATTTCATATAAAGGTTCATAGGACCTTTACAAACTGTGTAGGAGAGACAATTCCTTTCCTAATAACACATTCACCTCCTGCCTTCTAACCTTGCATTTAGAAAGATGTGTTATTATCATTCACCTGCCTAAGTCATCACTAATCCTCCGTCCATACACCCCTCCCCCAGTCTCCAGGACAGAAGTGAAGCTCAGAAAAACAGCCTAGGGGCCAGAGCAATAATACAGCAGGGAGAGTGTTTGTCTTGTCACCATAGCCTTGCACCAGGCTAACTGGGGTTTGATCCTGGCACCCCATATGCTCCCACAAGCCCCAACAAGAGTGTTCCCTGTGCGCAGAGCCAGGAAGTAAGCCCTGAGCACTAAAACGAGTGTTGTCCAAAAACAGGGGGAAGAAAAGGAAAAACAGCCTGGATTCAAGAAATACTAAAGGCACGTTGGTGGTAGCTCCAAAAGGAAAAACGGGGAGAGGCACAGGGACTAGAGCCTGAACACAGCTGAACACCCTGAACACAGCTCAGTGTGGCCCAAAATTTAAAAAAAAAGAGGGAGTGGAGGCACAAAGGGGACTCCAACTGTGTGTTTTGAGAGGAAAAGCACAGCTCCAAAGGGTTAACATTCCTTACAGAAATACAGGAGTGTTTGTTAGTTCTTCAGACTTTCCTGTGGTGCTGTACACAAAATACACAAAATACAGGAGTATTTGTTGGACAGTTCTTCAGACTTTCCTGTGGTGGTGTACACAAAATACACCAAATAAAGACACTCCTGCTTATGGCGCCATTTGAAATATCCCAATTCCATTAAACTTTGATCACAAGTACCTTTCATTATCTCTTGCTGACCTTTTCCACCAGAGCTTGCTTATTGGAAACATGATCTGTAATTACATCTATCTACCCTGAGCTACCCTGAGACCTTGCAAAAGAAACACAGGCATCAGAACAAAAGAAATGAATCACTGGGAGCAAAATGACACTCTAAGTATAAGAGCACATGATCTTGGAGCATCTGAAAAAGAAAATTAGCAATGATGTGAACGGCCACTTCACAAAGAATGCAAAGGATGCAGTCTTTGGTCAACTGTCTTTGAATTTTTTTTTATTATAATGTAGGAGCACTGCTATTTATTCAGCCATTGATTAAGCTCTCTTTGAATTTTGCCAAATGGATAGGCTTATACCCACAACACTGCCAAAGAGAAGTGATAAATCTCATATATGAATCAAAACCAGTAGAGAATCAGTGAAACATTTAGGTCAATAGCCTTAAAAATACTATAAATGCTATTTTTCTCCCCCTCGGCTCACAGTGCCCCAAACACACCACATAAGAATAAATAGTCAATATAATCAAACCACACATATCTGGACATTTTTTAGGACATCCAAAAGCCCATCAGAGTATTTCATGATAAACTACCATCAAGGCTACTCACACACATGAATAAATATCCTACCTATACTATTCCTTCAAACGAACAGCCTCCTACAGGCACTGACCACAAGAGACGCCAAGAGATCTTTATCCTTCTTCAACCATACCAGCTCTCCTCCCAATCTTCTCAGCCAGCAGCCAATCTTACCTCTTTGCTTCTTCCAAATGACAGAGGTACTCATAAGCCACATTCTGACGCCTCCTTTCATCCATCTCCTCTGCAGTAAGTCTCTCATTATCCAGGACAGCTACAACAGGAAAGAAAGAATGTAAACACAAGAATCTTATTTTTCCTATGAATAAAAGTTTCCTAACCTTCCTAAGCATAAAAAAATAAATAAAAGAATGAGTGCCAGAGCACCAAATTCCTGCCAGTCCCTGAGAGAAACAGGGGACCCCAAGGAGATGTGGACAGCAGGTACACTACACATCCACCTTTCTGAAACAGGAGCCAGGGGGTGGATTCCTCTTGCCCTCTGTAGAAGTCCAACAATAGGAACAGGAACTAATTTTAATCAAAACTGAAATATATTACTTTGAGACTGTGACGCAAATTTGTCCAGGCCCATCTGCTAGGCTCTTGTTAAGTCTGTATCTGAGGGGCTGGAGAGGCAATACAACGCAGAGCGCTTGCCTTGTGGCCAACCTGGGTTGGGTCCTTGGCACCCCATTCGGTCCTCTGAGCACTGCCAGGAGTGATTCCTGAGTGCAGAGCCAGCAGTGAACCCAGAGCACCGCCAGGCGTGGCCCAAAAACAAAGCAAACCCAACTACATCCGAACCTGATCATGCTGTCTTTTATTAATCAACCACCAAAACCACGACGGACGACCTCCCACAATCCGGTGATCACGGCTTTACAACTGACAGGTGAGGGTACAGGCGTAGGGGGAGGGGCGCGTACGTGGTGGGTCCTGGATTCACACCCGCGCGACCTGACTGGGAGCTTAACCCGGACGCTACCTGCCTCCTTCCTGGAAACCCCGCGCGGGGCAAACCCTGGCTCCTCCTGGGCTGATACTCAGGCCCTCCCACGAGGGCCTCAAACGGCTTTTGGAAACGTCTCCCTCCTCACCCACGCCCCCTGCCCGGGTGCAGGCCCCAGCTCCGCGCCCGTCTCGCCGCAGCGGCCGTGCACCTGTCCGGCCTCGCGCGGACGCCCTTACTCGGCTCACAGCTCAGCGCGGCGACACGCCGACCCCCTGTAGCTGTCCGCACGTCGCTCCCCGACAACCTCAAGCCTCCCAAGGCCGGGCCTCCTCCGGGGCCCCGGGTTCGGGAGAGGTGCGGGCCGGCCGGGGAGGAAGTCGGAGTGGGGCTGGAAATCCCTGCGGGGAGCTAAAGGCCGCGGGGCCGCCGCGACGGGCAGGCGGGGGCTCGGGGCGCGCACGCGGGCGCCCGGGCAGCTCCCCGGCTCCGGAGCCCGGACACGCCCTGCGCCCGGCGGCTGCCACCTCAGCCGGGCCGCCCCTCGATCTCGGGGCGCCGCGGAGCAGGCGGCGCGGGGTGGGGCCCTACAGCCGGCCTCCCGGGCACGGGGGCACGGGGGCCTCGAGGGCCGCCCGCCTCGCCTCACCCATCTTCCGGGGCCGCGCGGCCCGGAGCCGCCCACCCGGCCGGCCCCCAGGGACAACCGCGCCGGGACCCCAAGCCCGCCGCGCCGCCGGCCCCGCACTCACAGCCATAGTGCGGCCGAGCCACGCCCAGCCCGTCAACCTCCTCGCTGGCGGACATGGCGGCCGAGCCCGGGACGCTGTGGCGGAAGCCGGGAGACCGAAGAAGCGCGGGCGTCGGCGGCGGCGGCTCCTGCCGAGTGCGCGGGCTGCCCGGGACCGGAGGCCCCGCCCCTCCCCGCCCTACTACATAGAAGCAGTCGGGAGGGGCGTGTCCATGCCGCCAAGCACCGCCTCTGTTCCCGCCCCATCCCTGGGCCCCGCCCTATCAAATAAAGAGCGGCGGTAAGGAGGGGCGTGCCCATGCCGCCAAGCCCCGCCTTTTAATCCCGCCCTTCGGTCCCGCCCTACCGAATAAAGGAGCGGCCGGTAAGGGGGCGTGCCTATGCCGCGAAGTCCCGCCTCTCTTTTCGCCCTCTCCCGAGCCGCGCGACGCCCTCCGTGGGCGGAAAAAGGAGGCGGAGCCTGAGCATCAGTTGGGTTGGCTGTCGGGGCCGGGGCGGGGAAGGCCTGCCCCACCCTCGGCGCCCGGCCCCTTTCCCGGACACCGCCCAGTCTTCACCTCCGGAAAGGCTGCGGTGTCTGGTGGGACGAGAACCTGGGCCCCTCCCTTCCCCTGCCTGAGCTACTGAGCTCCTCTGCACCCAAGGCCTCCTGTAAGGACACTCAGAGAGTTCTTGCGGGATTGGCACGGGCAAACCCAAAATGCCTTAGGGACACACAATCTGGCTATTCGGCCTCAGTCGCCAAATCGGAACTAGTCAGCCGCCCCTGGCACTTGAAAAGTGGATGCCAAATCTAGAGAACCGGTTTGTCCCAATTTCCTTCCCTTAGAACTCCTGACATTGTTTCTTGCAATTTTTTTTTGCTTTTTGTTTTGATGGAAAGTCTTTGTTCCTTTAAGGATCTTCACACCCCTTGCACTCTGTGGCCTGCATTTAAAATAGGAGCATTTTAAGGAAGTCTGTCCTGGCCCTCTCCATTTCTCAGGTTGCCAACTCTGAGTAACTTGATCCACGTACGTACGCCTTAAACTGCTAAGAAGCCCAAATATGTGTCCAGACTAGTCCCTAGGAGCCCTAACTTTACTTTCAGCCTTGTAATGGCCATTATGGACATTTTCTCAGACAACCCCTTCACCCTTACCCGTCCGGAGAGCTCAGGGTCTCCACACCTCAATCACAATGCTGGCAGCTCTGCAGTCTGGTCCCTGAGCTACCTGCACCCACAACCAGGTGTGGAACAGCAATATGGATATTCCACTAGCAATGTTCAAAACCAAGCCTGAGTGCAGAGGCAGGAATAAGCCCCGAACACCAACAGGTGTGACCCAGCACCCATCCCCCATGAAGATGTGCAGGCACCATGGGAAGGAAGGGCATCTCCTGAAACCTGGTAACAAGTATCTGAACTCCCCTGCCCTGGCAACCAGCACTGCAACAGGAAGATGCAGAACATGTGTAAGCACTGTGGGGGCCAGAGCCATAGGATAGTGGTAGGGCGTTAGCCTTGCACACGGCCAACCCAAGTTCAATCCCTGGCATCCCACATGATCCCCTGAGCACAGCCAGGACTAATTCCTGAGTGTAGAGCCAGGAATAACCCCTGGACAGTGCCAGGTACAAAAAATGAGTATTAATGACACTGATCCCAGCCAGCACCTCTGCAAAGCCTGTGGTCACTGCAGCTTGATGCAGGACCCCACTGAACTCCACAACTAAAATCTTCCAGCACCACCCCCAGGTGCTGAGGGCACACAGCAAGAGGCAGAGTTGGAATCCAAATCCAGGTCTAATGAGAAAATTCATGTAGAATCAAAGAAGTGCACTGGCTGCTCACCTCTCCTGGACTATCAGATAACAGACAGCACTACAATAGAGGGATTTGAGTCTGGGGCTATTCCTGGCTCTGTGCTTCTGAATGCCCCCTGGCAGTGCTCAGGAAACCACCTGAAGTACCAAGGATGAAGCTGGCGTCCTTGCCAGAGCAGCCACAAGCACAGCAAGTATCTTACCTCCTATAGTTCTCTGGCCCCAGCAACATTTTGTTTTGGTTTATATTTACATTCTTTTGAAAGGGAACGAGAAACAACTCATATATAATATATATGTACATCAGGGTCCTCCCGTTATTCATCGATTTGTTTGCGCGGGCACCAGTAATGTCTCCATTGTGAGACTTGTTACCATTTTTTGGCATATTGAATACCTCACGGATAGCTTGCCAGGCTTTGCTGTGAGATGGGAATACTCTCGGTAGCTTGCCGAGCTCTCCAAGAAGGGCAAAGAAATAAAACCAGAGTCAACCGCATGTGAGGCAAACGCCCTACCCGCTATGCTTTGGCTCCAGCCCATATATATGTATATATTTAGAAAATCTTTCTGGTTTTTTTTCTGGAGGGGGTGCTATACCTGCCAGATCTGCCTTTAGAAAGGTTGTGTTTGGATTGTAGCAGGTCAGAGAGAAAGGGCCCAGTGGGCAAGGATGCAGATTTTGCATACAGGAGGTCTGAGTTTAATCCCCAGCACTGCATGACCCCCTAAGAAACACTAAAAGTGAACACTGAGAACAGAGGCAGGGTAGCTCCTATTACTGTAAGCCTCGCACATGCCCAATCTGGGTTCCCCAGAACCCTATATGGTCCTCCAAACCCACCAGGTTCCTGAGCACAGAGCCAAAAATAAGCCATGAGCACCACTGGGTGCAACCCCCCAAAAATAAAAAATAATAACTATTAGGAAAAAGGGAGGGAGGGAGGCATCTATGATAAAGATACATTTGAGCTAGAACTGAAGCATAAAAAATCAGGACTAAAGAGCTTGAAAGCTTGACTCTACCATTTGGGGTAACTCTGCTTCTCCAGGGTCTGCTCTGCTCCCTTCTTGAGATCCTCCCACACCTTCCTCCATTCTAAGGTTTCATGTTTCCTCACAATCTTGACTTCTATCTGCTTATCATGGTCTTACTTTGAGACCATGCATACCAGCTCCTAGAGGAAATCTCATGCTGCCAAACTCCATAACTTAGTGGCATACAATTTAGCAACTTATCTTTTCATCCACTGGTCTGTCTCTGGCCATTCACAAATCAAATGTCTATCCTGAATTTAATTCACAGTGGTTGGGGCCAAAGCAATAGTACAGCAGATGGCTTACCCGGGTTCGATCCCTGGCATCCCATATAGTCCCCCCAAACACCACCAGGAGTGATTCCTGACTACAGAGTCAGGAATAACCCCTGAGCACCGCCAGGTGTGACTCAAAAAGATAATCACTTGATCACTTGATATCCGGCATCGATTTGTTCGAGCAGGTGCCAGCAACGTCTCCATTTGTTCCTGTCGAGTGCTAGTGTAGCCCAATGGTGTCTGCTCGCTTCAGGAACATGAAGAGCCTCAAACCATTTGTTCAGGTTATTGATGAAGAAGTCTGACGATCTCGTAGGTGGGCGGCCATGCGTTCTTTTGACATCATGTGGAATCCAGTCGGTAATAGCTCTAGTCCAGCAGTTGTCTTCAAATCACATTACGTGACCAGCCTATCTGATTTTCAATACCTTGGCAAACGAGACAGCGTCCCTGATTCTCGATTGTCGATGGAGGTCAAAACTCCGGATTTCTTCTCTCACTTGAGTGAAGCATGATATTCCAAGCATAGCTCTTTCGATTCCTCTTTGGGTGACCTGAATAGCGTTCTCATCCTGTTTTCGCAGGGCCCAGGTCTCTGAGGCATATGTTAGTGCAAGGAGAATGGCGGAGTTGAAGAGATGTGCCCAGAGTCATAGGTTCTTTGTCCTCTTAGCTATTTCTTCGATGCTCTTGAAGGTGTTTCACACTGCTCTCTTCCTCCTGCACAGCTCAGGTGCTAGGTCGTTCGTCATGTTGAGTTCTCAACCTAGGTACACAAAATAACATCATTCAAAGAGATCGTGGGAGACTGCCAATTCTGTTTTTTTTTTCTTTTTGGGTCACACCTGGCAATGCACAGGGGTTACTCCTGGCTCTGCACTCAGGAGTTACTCCTGGCGGTGCTCAGGGGACCATATGGGATGCTGGGAATCGAACCCGGGTCGGCTGCGTGCAATGCAAACACTCTACCTGCAGTGCTATCTCTCGCGCCCGAGACTGCCAATTCTGGAGAAAAATCTGTACTGGGCATTATTTCCTTCAGTGGGAGGCTGGGACTGCAAATGATGGTACACTAAGTCAGCGCTCACTTAGAAAGTCAGTTTAAGGGAAACAACGTACAATAAAACCAATCTGACCATCTGTTCATTAATATAAACAAGGGTTAAGCTTCCTGACAGAGCTAAAATTTAGTGGTAAGGCCCTGACTTGCATGTGGCCTGTCTGGAGTATGATTCCTGCATATGGTTTCCAAACAATGCCTGGAGTGATCCTGTGAACAAAGGTAGAGACAGCCCCTGAAAACAGGCAGGTGTGGTCACCAGAAACCCCCTATCCCTCCTACTCTGTGCACTTGCATCACAAACACACACACACACACACACAGACACTGAATAAAACAGTTATTCCAGCAATATTTTTTCTTTTGTTGTTTTGTTTTGGGCCATACCTACAGTGCTAAGGGATTACTCCTGATTCTGCACTTAGGAATTAACTCCTGATGATTCTCTGGAGACCACATAGGATAACAGGGATGGAACCCGGGTCCTCAGTGTGCAAGGTAAGCAAGCACCTTACCTGCTATACTAATTTTCCAGTCCCCTCTATTGTATTTCTTAACAAATTATTAACTAACATGATACCACTTTTGCTTGAAAAAGTATGTAAGTAGATACGGAAGTATGCCTGTGAAGAGGCAAGGCCTGGAGGTATTACCTAAGGAAAGCTTCAAGGAAAGAGTAAGAAAGAATATAGGTTGGGGACACACAGCTCTATGTTCGAGAGGTCAGGGCACTGGTGGTCCATGCATCAGACCTTGTGCTACAAAACAAAAATAAAGAACAGTTACCCTGTGACTGGAGAGTTCCATTCTTAGATATACAGCTCTGTGTGTGTGTGTGTGTGTGTGTGTGTGTATGTGTGCGCATGCCAAATGTGCACTAAAGAAATGCTGAACATTAAAGCCAGAAATGACCTAAATGTTGATAGAAAATAGATAAATCTGAAAACAGATTTCATACTGAATATTAAAACAAGGAAATTGATACTTTGTAAACTATCTGAGTCAATATGACATACCGTTACTCATCAACCTACTCGAGCAGGCACCAGTAACATCTCCATTCGTTCCTGTTGTGTGCTAGTGTAGCCCAATGGTGTCTGCTCATTCTAGGAACACGAACAGCCTCAAACTGATTGTTCAGGGCCTTGGATTTTTTTCTTTTTGGATCACACCCGGCAATGCTCAGGAGTTACTCCTGGCTTTGCACTCAGGAATCACTCCTGGCAGTGCTCGGGGGACTATATGGGATGCTGGGAATTGAACCCGGGTTGGCCGCGTGCAAGGCAAATGCCATACCCGCTATGCTATTGCTCCAGCCCCTCGTTCAGGGTCTTGATGAAGAAGTCTGACCATCTCATAGGTGGGTGGTCACGCGATCTTTTGACATCCCGTGGAATCTAGTTGGTAATGGCTCTAGTCCAGCAGTCGTCTCCAAATCTCATGACGTGTCCAGTCATCTGATTTCGACGCCTTGGCAAACAAGACAGCATCCCTGATTCTCTATTGTTAACAGAGGTCAGAACTCCGGATTCTTTCTCTCATTTGAGTGAAGCGATACTCCAAGCATAGCTCTTTTGATTCCTCTTTGGGAGACCCAAATAGCGTTCTCATCCTGTTTCCATAGGTTCCAGGTCTCTGAGGCATATATTAACGCAAGAACAGTGGTATTGAAGAGATGTGCCCAGAGCAGGAGGATCTTCATCCTCTTAGCTATTTCTTCGACACTCTTGTAGGTGTTCCAAGCCACTCTCTTCCTCCTGAGCAACTCAGGTGCTAGGTCATTCGTCATGTTGACTTCTCGACCTAGGTACACATAACTTGCATTCGGAGATGTTCTTCCCGTTGAGAGTGAATGGAATGTCAGGAACAAGACCGTTTCTCATAAACATTGTCTTCGTAAGATTCATCTGTAGTCCGACCTATTCACACTCACAGTCGAAGTCGGCCAGCATTTGTGCCACTTGGCTGATGTTTGGTGTGATTAGAATGATATCATCAGCGAAGGAGAGGTGGTGTAGTTGCCGACCATCTATCTTCACTCTTATTCCTTCCCATTCCAGTCATCGCATGATGTTCTTGAGGGTGGCACTGAAGAGTTTCAGTGAAATGGTATCACCCAGCCGAACCCCTCTCTTGACATCAATGATCACCTCCCTGCAGAATGGTGAGATCCTGGCAGTGAATTTGTAATACAGCTCACGAAGGATCCTGATGTATTGAGTTTTAACGCCCTATTTGGCTAGGGCCTTGATGACCGCTTCCGTCTCAACAGAATCAAAGGCCTTCTTTAAATGAATGAGCATTAGACAAAGCGGCATCTTGAACTCCGGAGAAACCTCAGTGAGCTTGGTTATCGTGTGGATATGGTCGATTATGCTGAATCCTTTTCAGAAACCGGTTTGCTCTCATGGTTGTCTATCTAGTGTTCTGCCAATCCTATTCAGGATGATTCGAATGAAGAGCTTGTAGACGACAGACAACAGGCAAATTGGGCAACAGTTGCCAATGTTGTAGATATCTCCCTTCTTGTACAGTAGAACAGTCCTGCTGGTTTTCTATTGGGACAGAATCTTGCATTCAGACAGGTAGCGTGTGAAGAGTCAAGCCAGCGTATTGATGAGTACTGACGGCAGGTTCTTCAGCTGTTTGCTTCTTTACTGACGAAATGGCGTGTCAGATTTCGGAAGGGAGAATGTGGGGAACGACAAATCCATCCTGCAGAATTTGGTATGTGGGCAGGTGGACATGGCTATTGAAGAGATCCAAGCAGAAGTCACGGACAATACTCTCCACTGCCCCGGAAGACGTGACAGATCCATCAGGACGTCAAAGGGCAGTCATCTTGGTTTTGTAGGCTCAACAGACCCGGGAACAGAGATCCTCTGCCTGCTCCCAACAGCCCAACAGACCTCCACTACCTCCACTACCCAGCGCCGCCACACTCCAGGACGCTTTCCAGACACTCAGGCCGAGACTCACGCATGAGTGAAGCCCCACAGAACCAGGAAAGCGGAACTCTGTGACCTTGGACTCCAGGCTCAACGGACCCAGGAACAGAGATCCCCTACCTGCTCCCAGCAGCCCGGCAGACCTCCATTACCTCCACTATCTCCACTACCCAACCACTGCCACACTCTAGGATGCTTTCTGGACCACGCGGCTGCAAAGCAGCCATGTGACACTTCATAAGAACACTTAATATATGATAATATACGATTACCATACCATTTTGATGGAGTCAAATATGGTTTGAACCATGGGAACACCAGCAAGGATGATTAGAGGCCGCCCTGAAAGCCTCTATCCCTCTCAGAGAGCCTGGCAAGCTACCGAGAATATCCCGTCCGCATGGCAGAGCCTAGCAAGCTATCCATAATGTATTCGGTATGCCAAAACCAGTAAATACAATGGGTCTCATTCCCCTGACCCTGAAAGAGCCACCAATACGGCAGCGTTTAGAAGGATGAGGAAGGAGAGGCTGATAAAATCTCAGAGCCGAACTAGGCTGCCAAAACAAAGAAGGACAAAAATGACTGTCTGTACTTTCAATGCACGTTCGCTGGCATCAGATGCATCCATCGAGGACCTGATGGTGCAAACGCGAAAGATCAAGTATGACATCATTGGTCTGACCGAGACAAGAAGGCATCAATCACATCACACCGTTTTTGACACTGGGGAAGAACTGTTCCTCGAAACATGCGACAAAGGAGGTATCAGTGGTGTTGGTGTCCTTGCCAACAGGAACTTGGCCATAAACATTGATTCACTTGCATGCCTAATCAACGATTACACCTGAATAGATGTGGCTCACTGCTAGCTGTTTCTATCTTCGTGGTCTACGCTCCAACATTCAATTATGATGAAGGAGAAATTGAGAAGTTCTACATGGAGCTGGGGCTGGAGCGATAGCACAGCGGGTAGGGCGTTCGCCTTACATGCGGCCAACATGGCCGACCCGAGTTCGATTCCTCCGCCCCTCTCGGAGAGCCCGGCAAGCTACCGAGAGTATTCGATATGCCAGACACAGTAACAACAAAGTCTCCAATGGAGACGTTACTGGGCCCGCTCGAGCAAATCGACGATCAACGGGAGGGCCTTTACCTTTACATGGAGCTGGAGAAGTTCTATAAAGAAGACAAGATCATTGTCGGTGATTTTAATGTCAAGATAGGACTGAGAAGATCAGCCGAAGAATTCCACATCAGGACCCATGGCCTAGAATGGAATGAACAGGGTGAAAGACTGTCTGAGTTCATCATGTCGACCAAGACCATCCATGGTAGCTCACAATTCCAGAAGGCCAAATCTAAATGTTGGACATTGGAGTCTCCTGGTGGATGGTTCCACATGAAATTGACCACATCATATTCAATCCACAGTCTTGCCTGACCAATGTTGTCCCAAAATTTCAAACAGGATCAGACCACCGTCTCCTTCGTGCAAAATTCTACTTCACAGAGTGGGGAGAAAGGGCTACAAAGTTTAAGAAGAGAACTCCCAGAATGACCACCAACTGGAAGCTCTTTGGCACCATTGTGGCAACATGGGAAGATGCCGTCATTGACAACATTGACAAGGAATACAATCAACTGGTTCAGCACCTCCATGATTGTGTGAAGAACGCCGAGAGAAAGAGATAGCCACAAAAAGACATCTGTCTTCGAAAATTTTCGAGCTCATTCGCCAACATGGCTTGGCGCAAGCCTCAGGCAACTGCAAGTGAACATCTGAGCTCACAAAGCAGTGCAGAGAAGCGATAAAGGAAGACCTCAAAGAGAGAAAAGCAGCAGTGCTGGCAGATGCAGCAGAAGCTGGGAAAAGCATTCACAACGCCTGCCTGTCCTTTGCCAACTACAAGACCAAGAAACAATATTGAGGGGGGAAAATACAGAATAGTTACTTTGATACCCATTCATATAGAGTTTAAACAAGTTTATGCAAACCAATATTATCCACTGATCAGGGCTCTCTCACTATCAATATATGTGTAGAAGAAAGCATAACGTCGGAGACGGAGAAAGCGGATCTTTGTACAGTAGGAAAAGGAGATCCAGAAGTGTTTCAAGAGATAATATCCTATATCTTTCTGGAGATAATTTCCTGTACTTTATAAACCATCTTTATATATCCAAGTTGATTTCATTATAAATTCAAGAGATTTATTTTTTTATTTTTTTGCTTTTTTTGGGTCAGCCCTGGCGATGCTCAGGGGTTACTCCTTTACTCCTGGCTCATGCACTCAGGAATTGCTCCTGGCAGTGTTCAAGGGGACCATATGGGGTGCTGGGAATTGAACCTGTGTCTGCCATGTTGGCTGCGTGCAAGGCAAACGCCCTACCCGCTGTGCTATCACTCCAGCCCCAAGAGATTTATTTTGTAGATGAAATGACCCAGAAAGTTCAGGTACTATATTTGTGAATATTTTTTGTTAGGGAAAAATGTTTAAAAGGATCTAGAGTAAATGTTTATTTTTGGAAGGTGGGCTAACAGGTGTCTTTATCTTTTTTTTTGTTGATTATATTTTTTATTTCAAAACAATTTCATATAGAAGTTATGAAATAAAAATAATAATAAAGCAGGCAGGGAATTAAGGGGAGCTGGAGAAAAAGAACTTCCTTCAAGTCAAAGAATCCTGGGGTCAGAGCATGGTACAGTGGGTAGGACGCTTGCCTTGCATGCGGCCAACCTGGGTTCAATCCTTTGCATCCCATATGGTCCCCTGAGCACAGAGTCAGGAGTAAGCCCTGACCACTGCCAGGTATGGCCCCCAAACAAACAAAAAAACCAAATCAAACTTATTCTGATCCTTTCTTTTTCTTCTAGGTACACAAAAGACAAACATAAAAGAAATAAAATAAAGAAGCTAAAGTGAAAATAACTTGAACTTCACTAGTAACCAAAGAAATGCAAATTAAAATATGTAAGAGCCATGTCTACTAAATTGGCAAAACTGCTTTCTAGGGTGAGGGTGTGGTGAAGCTGGAAGTCATTTATTGCTGGTTGTATAGTAAACTGGCACAGTTCGTTCTGAAAATGATTTGCAGCAAGTAACGAGAAAGCTATAAAAAATGTTCACACCCAAAGGAAATAATCTAAAATGTGGCAACATGTTTTTCCCCCTCCAGGAAAAAATGTTCACAAGAACATTATTAACAAAGTAGACTATCGTCTGTGCAGATCTGGCTCTTATAGGAAAGGGGCATAGAAGCTTGTGGGCATGTATTTGCACAAACTGATATATAAAGAAAAACATTTGTTGGGAATAAGTAGGAAAATGTAAGTGTGATTAAAAATAAAGATCAGTGCCTGTTTGGACCCATGCACTTAGACTTTTTTCTTAGTATAATTCAACTTTCTGAGATTTAAGTGGACTGTGATATTTTCCTATTTGTTTTTTATTCCTCATGAAATATCTTATAAAGTATTAAATAGTGCATATTAAAAATTGAAAAATTAAAATAAAAACAAAACCTGTATGACCAGCAGCAAGTTTTTTTTTCTTTATTTGGTTTTTGGGTCACACCCAGTGATGCTCAGGGGTTACTTCTGGTTCTTCATTCAGGAATTACTCTTGGTGGTGCTTGGGGGGCCATATGGGATGCTGGGGATTGAACTCGAGTTGGCTGCATGCAAGGCTAATACCCTACTTGCTGTACTATCACTCCGGCCCAGCAGCAAGCTTAAGAAACAGAAATTTGGGGTCAGAGAGATAGGTAGTACAGTGGGCAAGAAGCTTGCCTTGCCTTGCACCCCGCTAACCCGAGTTTTATCTCTGGTACTGCATAGATGCACCAAACACTGTCAGGAGAAAACCCTGAGCACTGTTGGGTGTGAAGGAAGGAAGGAAGGAAGGAAGGAAGGAAGGAAAGAAAGAAAGAAGAAAGGGAGGGAGGGAAAGAGGGATGAAAGAAGGAAAAGAAAGGAGGAGGGAGGGAGGGAGGGAGGGAAGAAGGAAGGAAGGAAGGAAGGAAGGAAGGAAGGAAGGAAGGAAGGAAGGAAGGAAGGAACGATGGAGGGAGAGAGGGTAAGAGAGAACTTTCAGGCTAGGGAGATGGTTCAATAAGCAGAAGCATGTTCTTTGCATGTAAAGCCCCCAGGTTTGACCCCCGGACACCATCAGGAGACCCCTGAGCACAAAGCTGAGAGTATCCCCTGAGCACCACTGGGTGTGCCAGAAAAAAAAATAGAAATAGCATCTTTTTTTGTCTACATTCTAGTTAACCACTGCCCTAAATTTTTTATTAATAAGTTATTTGTTCTTTTGTGACTGTATGTATCTCATTGGTCAGACTGTTTGTATGTTTGTGGGTGTGTGTGGTGCCAGGGGTCAGATTCAGGGCCTCATACATGCATGTGCACTAGTAAAAAGCTACATCCCTGGTATTCCATACCTATTTTTATCCTTTTCACATTTTGATCCTTACTAAAAGTTACTGGGCCCGCTCGAGCAAATTGATGAACAATGGGAGGACAGTAACAGTGACAGTGACTATATATTTTTCTGTCTAATATTTTTGCACTCAGTACTGAATGTGAATGGATTGTTTTTATCAACACATATAGATGTAGTTCATTCATTTTTTTAAATTTTTTTTTTTGCTTTTTTGGGTCTCCCCCAGTGATGCACAGGGGTTACTCCTGGCTCTGCACTCAGGAGATACTACTGGCGGTGCTCAGGGGACCATATGGGATGCTGGGAATCGAACGTGCAAGGCAAATGCCCTACCCGCTGTGCTATCGCTCCAGCCCCTGTAGTTCATTCATTTTTGCTGATTGATGGTCTTGGCTCCTACTCTGAGAAATATTTTTAGAGGACAAAGTTCAAGCTCCTGTCCCCCAGCCTCCCTGCTTTCCACCTCAAGCTTTAATTTCACCTAAAGTGTCACTGTCATTGACCTCCCATTGTTCATCAATTTGCTCGAGCGGGCCCAGTAATGTCTCCATTGTGACACTTGTTACTGTGTTTGGCATATTGAATACGTCATGGGTAGCTTGCCAGGCTTTGCTGTGCAGGCGAGATACTCTCAGTAGCTTGCCGGGCTCTCCAAGAGGGGCAGAGGAATCGATCCTGGGTCAGCCGGGTCGGCCGCATGCAAGGCAAATGCCCTGCCGCTGTGCTATCGTGCCAGCCCAAACTACTACTACTACTATTATTACTTTTTGGGTCACACACAGCAGTGCTCAGGGGTGACTTCTGATGGTGTCCAGGGAACATATGGGATGCTGGGAATCGAACCAGGTCAGCTGTGTGCAAGGCAAACGTCCTACCTACTCTACTATCTCTCCAGCCTCTAATCACTTAATCACTTAACTTCCCGTTAGTCGTCGATTTGCTCGAGCGGGCGCCAGTAACGTCTCCATTTGTCCCTGTCGCGTGCTAGTGTAGCCCAGTGGCATCTGTTCGCTCCGGGAACATGAAGGGCCTCAAACCGATCGTTCATGATCTTGACGAAGAAGTCTGACCATCTGGTAGGTGGGCGGCCACGTGGTCTTTTGACATCCTGTGGAATCCAATCAGTAACAGCTCTAGTCCAACGGTCGTCTTTAAATCTCATTACATGACCAGCCCATCTGATTTTCGACACCTTGGCAAATGAGACAGCGTCCCTGATCCTTGATTGTCAGAACTCCGGATTCTTTCTCTCATTTGAGTGAAACGTGATATTCCAAGCATAGCTCTTTCTATTCTTCTTTGGGAGATCTGAATGGCGTTCTCATCTTGTTTGCGTAGGGCCCAGGTCTCTGAGGCATATGTTAATGCAGGAAGAACAGTGGAATCAAAGAGCTGTGCCCGGAGCCGGAGGTTCTTCGTCCTCTTAGCTATTTCTTCGACGTTCTTGAAGGCGTTCCAAGCCGCTCTCTTCCTCCTGCGCAGCTCGGGTGCCAGGTCATTTCTCATGTTGACCTCTCGACCTAGGTACACATAGCTGTTGCATTCGGAGATGGTCGTTCCATTGAGAGCGAATGGGGCATCAGGAACAAGGCTGTTTCTCATAAACATTGTCTTCGTAAGATTCAGCTGTAGTCCTACCTTTCCACACTCACGGTCAAAGTCGGCCAGCATTTGTGCCGCTTGGCTGATGTTTGGTGTTATTAAAACAATGTCATCAGCAAAGCGGAGGTGGTGTAGTTGCCGACCATCTATCTTCACTCCCATTCCTTCCCATTCCAGTAGTCGCATGATGTGCTCGAGGGTGGCACTGAAGAGTTTCGGTGAAATGGTATCACCCTGCCGCACCCCTCTCTTGACATCAACGATCACTTCTTTATAGAATGGTGAGATCCTGGTAGTGAATCCGCAATACAGCTCACGGAGGATCCTGATGTATTGGGCTTGAATGCCCTGATTGGCTAGGGCTTCAATGACCGCTTCCGTCTCAACAGAATCAAAGGCCTTCTTTAAATCAATGAACGTTAAACAGAGCGGCATCTTGAACTCCCGAGAAACCTCAATGAGCTTGGTTATTGTGTGGATATGGTCGATGGTGCTGAATCCTTTGCGGAACCCTGCTTGCTCGCATGGTTGTCCTTCATCTAGTGTTCTGCCAATCCTATTTAGGATGACTCGAGTGAACAACTTGTAGATGACAGACAATAGGCAGATTGGGCGATAGTTGCCAATGTCATGGATGTCTCCCTTCTTGAACAGTAGTACGGTCCTGCTGGTTTTCCATTGGGACGGAACCTTGCATTCAGACAGGTAGCGAGTGAAGAGCCGAGCCAGTGTATTGATGAGTACTGACGGCAGGTTCTTCAGGTGTTCAGGTCTGACCTTGTCTGGGCCGGGTGCTGTTTGTTTCTTTACCGACAAAATGGCGTGTCGGATTTCGGAAGGGAGAACGTTGGGAACGACATATCCATCCTGTGGAATTTGGTGTGTCGGCAAGTGGACATGGCTATCGAAGAGATTTGAGTAGAAGTCATGGATAATCTTCTCCATTGCCGTTCTGGAGGATGTGATGGATCCATCAGAACGTCGGAGGGCAGTCATCTTGGTCTTATAGTTGGCGAAGGACAGGCGGGCGTTACGAATACTTTTCCCGGCTTCTGCCGCATCTACCAGTACTTCTGCTCTTCTCTCTTTTTTTTTTTTGTCTTTTTTTTCCCCTTTATTGTATTTTTTTTTAAAGTTGTAGATTTACAATTTTTTGTGCTTTGGTTTCAATTATACAATGATCAGATACCCATCCCTCCACCAGTGCCCATTTTCCACCACCATGGATAATATCCCTCCCACCCCCATCCCCCCATCCCCCCTGTCTCTGTGGCAGGGCAATCCCCTGTGTTCTCTCTCTTCTTTTGGGTGTTGTGGTCTGCAAAAGAGGCATTGAGTGGCAAACATGTTCAGTCCATAGTCTACTTTCGACATGCATCTCCCCTCCTGGGAGGATCCTCCAAACATCCTTTATTTGGTGCTCCCTTCTCTATCTGAACTGCCCTTTCCTCTAGGATACCCGGCTGGCCTCTAAGTTATGGAGTAATCCTCCTGGTGCTGATCTCAGCTATTCTTGGGTATTAATCTCATACTTTGTTACTTTATATCCCCCAGATGAATGCAATCTTTCTATGTCTATCCCTCTCTTTCTGACTCATTTCGCTTAGCATGATACTTTCCATATTGTACCACTTGTATGTAAATTTCATGACTTCATCTTTTCTAAGAGCTACATAGTACTCCATTGTGTAGATGTACCAAAGTTTCTTTAACCAGTCATCTGTTCTTGGGCACTCAGGTTTCTTCCAGTTTCTGGCTATTGTAAAGAGTGCTGCAATGAACAAACAAGTGCAGATGTCACTTCGACTATACATTTTTGCCTCTCTGGGATATATTCCCAGGAGTGGTATTGCTGGGTCAAATGGGAGCTCAATTTCTAATTTTTTGAGAATCGTCCATACTGTTTTCCAGAAGGGCTGAACCAGTGGACATTCCCACCAACAGTGAAGGAGTGTCCCTTTCTCGCCACATCCGCGCCAGCATCGGTTGCTTTTGTTCTTTTGAATGTGGGCTAGTCTCTGAGGTGTGAGATGGTATCTCATTGTGGTTTTGATCTGCATCTCCCTGATGATTAATGATGTAGAGCATTTTCTCATGTGCTTTTTTGCCATTCGGATTTCTTCTTTGAGAAAGTTTCTGTTCATTTCATTGCCCCATTTTTGGATGGGGTTGGATGTTTTCTTCTTGTGGAGTTTAACCAGTATTTTGTATATCCTGGATATCAACCCCTTGTCAGATGTGTATTCGGTGAATATCCTTTCCCATTCTGTAGACTGTCTTTGTATTTTGGTCACTGTTTCTTTGGAAGTGCAGAAGCTTCTTAGTTTAAGATAGTCCCATTTATCTATCTCTGTTTTCACTTGCTCGGCCAGTGGCGTGGCATCTTTGTTGTTTTTTTTTTTCCCTTTATTGTATTTTATTTTTTTTTAAAGTTGTAGATTTACAGTTTTTTGTGCTTTGGTTTCAATTATACAATGATCAGATACCCATCCCTCCACCAGTGCCCATTTTCCACCACCATGGATAATATCCCTCCCACCCCCATCCCCCCATCCCCCCTGTCTCTGTGGCAGGGCAATCCCCTGTGTTCTCTCTCTCCTTTTGGGTGTTGTGGTCTGCAAAAGAGGCATTGAGTGGCAAACATGTTCAGTCCATAGTCTACTTTCGACATGCATCTCCCCTCCTGGGAGGATCCTCCAAACATCCTTTATTTGGTGCTCCCTTCTCTATCTGAACTGCCCTCTCCTCTAGGATACCCGGCTGGCCTCTAGGTTATGGAGTAATCCTCCTGGTGCTGATCTCAGCTATTCTTGGGTATTAATCTCTTACTTTGTTACTTTATATCCCCCAGATGAATGCAATCTTTCTATGTCTATCCCTCTCTTTCTGACTCATTTCGCTTAGCATGATACTTTCCATATTGTACCACTTGTATGTAAATTTCATGACTTCATCTTTTCTAAGAGCTACATAGTACTCCATTGTGTAGATGTACCAAAGTTTCTTTAACCAGTCATCTGTTCTTGGGCACTCAGGTTTCTTCCAATTTCTGGCTATTGTAAAGAGTGCTGCAATGAACAAACATGTGCAGATGTCACTTCGACTATACATTTTTGCCTCTCTGGGATATATTCCCAGGAGTGGTATTGCTGGGTCAAATGGGAGCTCAATTTCTAATTTTTTGAGAATCGTCCATACTGTTTTCCAGAAGGGCTGAACCAGTGGACATTCCCACCAACAGTGAAAGAGTGTCCCTTTCTCGCCACATCCACGCCAGCATCGGTTGCTTTTGTTCTTTTGAATGTGGGCTAGTCTCTGAGGTGTGAGATGGTATCTCATTGTGGTTTTGATCTGCATCTCCCTGATGATTAATGATGTAGAGCATTTTCTCATGTGCTTTTTTGCCATTCGGATTTCTTCTTTGAGAAAGTTTCTGTTCATTTCATTGCCCCATTTTTGGATGGGGTTGGATGTTTTCTTCTTGTGGAGTTTAACCAGTATTTTGTATATCCTGGATATCAACCCCTTGTCAGATGTGTATTCGGCGAATATCCTTTCCCATTCTGTAGACTGTCTTTGTATTTTGGTCACTGTTTCTTTGGAAGTGCAGAAGCTTCTTAGTTTAAGATAGTCCCATTTATCTATCTCTGTTTTCACTTGCTCGGCCAGTGGCGTGGCATCTTTGAAGATACCATTAGCTTCAATGTCATGGAGGGTTTTGCCAACTTTATCTTCAATGTACCTTATGGTTTCTGGTCTGATGTTGAGGTCTTTAATCCATTTTGATCTTTTGTACATGGTGTTAGGCAGAGTTCTGAGCCTATTTTTTTGCATGTAGCCGTCCAGTGATGCCAACACAATTTATTAAAGAGGCTTTCCTTACTCCACTTCACATTACTTGCACCTTTATCAAAGATTAGATGAGCATATGATTGAGGAGAGATGTCAGTGTATTCAACCCTGTTCCATTGGTCTGCAGTTCTGCCTTTGTTCCAGTACCATGCTGTTTTAATTATTACTGCTTTGTAGTACAGTTTGAAGTTCGGGAGGTTGATTCCTCCCATTTTCTTTTTCCCAAGAATTGCTTTAGCTATTCGTGGGGGCTTATTGTTCCATATAAATTTCAGGAGTGTTTGCTCCATTTCTTTGAAGAATGTCATGGGTATCCTTATAGGGATTGCATTGAATTTATACAATGCTTTTGGTAGTATTGCCATTTTGACAATGTTAAGTCTCCCGACCCATGAGCAGGGGATATCTTTCCATTTCCTCATGTCCTCTTTTATTTCCTGAAGTAGCGTTTTGTAGTTTTCTTTGTACAGGTCCTTTACTTCCTTAGTTAAGCTGATTCCTAGGTACTTGATTTTCTGGGGCACAATTGTGAACGGGATTGTTTTTTTCATGTTGCTTTCTTCTCTCTCACTGTTTGCGTATAGGAAAGCCATGGACTTTTGGGTATTGATTTTATAACCTGCAACTTTACTATATGAGTCTATTGTTTCTAGGAGTTTTTTGGTGGAAGTTATTGGGTTCTCTAAGTAGAGTATCATATCATCTGCGAATAGTGAGAGCTTGATTTCTTCCTTTCCTACCTGAATGCCCTTAATATCTTTTTCCTGCCTAATCGCTATTGCAAGTACTTCCAGTACTATATTGAACAGCAGTGGAGAGAGTGGGCATCCCTGTCTCGTCCCTGATCTTAGAGGGAAGGCTCTCAGTTTTTCCCCATTGAGGATGATGCTTGCTGTAGGCTTGTGGTAGATGGCTTTAATTATGTTGAGGAAGGTCCCCTCTATACCCATTTTGGCTAGGGTTTTCATCATAAAGGGGTGCTGGATCTTATCAAATGCTTTCTCTGCATCTATTGATATGATCATATGCTTTTTATCTTTTCTTTTGTTGATATGGTGGATTATGTTGATTGATTTCCGAATGTTAAACCATCCTTGCATCCCTGGGATGAATCCTACTTGGTCATGGTGTATGATCTTTTTGATGAGTAGTTGGATTCTATTTGCTAGTAGTTTGTTGAGGATCTTTGCATCTGTGTTCATCAGGGATATCGGCCTGTAATTCTCTTTCTTTGTGGTATCTCTGTCTGCTTTTGGTATCAGTGTGATATTTGCTTCGTAGAAACTGTTCGGAAGTGTTTTTGATATTTCAATTTCGTGGAAAAGCTTAAAGAGCATCGGGAGTAAGTCCTCTTTAAAGATTTGGAAGCATTCACTAGTGAATCCATCCGGGCCAGGACTTTTGTGCTTGGGGAGACTTTTTATTACCATTTCAATTTCCTTGATGGTGATAGGTCTGTTCAGGTATTCCAGGTCTTCTTGGTTCAGCCTTGGGAGTCTGTAGGAGTCTAGGAATTTATCCATTTCCTCGAGGTTTTGATGTTCCGTGGCATAAAGCTTTTCAAAGTACTCCCTGAGGATCCTCTGAATTTCTGTGGTTTCTGTTGTAATGACCCCCTTTTCATTTCTGATTCGGTTTATTAGGGTTTTCTCTCTCCCTTTCTTTGTGAGTTTTGCTAGAGGCTTATCGATCTTGTTAATTTTCTCGAAGAACCAGCTTTTGGTTTCATTGATCTTTCGGATTGTTTTTTGGGTTTCCATCTCGTTAATCTCTGCTCTGAGTTTTATTATTTCCTTTCTCCTGTTCGGGTTGTGCTCCTTTTTTTGGTCCTTCTCCAAGCTCTTAAGCTGTGAGGTTAGGTTACTTATGTGTGCTCGCTCCTCCTTCCTGAGGAATGCTTGTAGAGCTATAAACTTTCCTCTTAACACAGCCTTTGCTGTGTCCCATAAGTTTTGGTAACTCGTGTTCTCATTTTCATTCGTTTCTAGGAATCTTTTGATTTCCTCTTTGATTTCCTGTCTAATCCACTCGTTGTTCAATAGTGCACTGTTTAATTTCCAGGTGTTTGATTTAGTTTTCTGTTTTTGTGTGTGATTTACTTCTAATTTCAGCGCATTATGGTCTGAGAAGATTGTTGATACAATCTCTACCTTCTTAATTTTATGGAGGCATGTTTTGTGGCTCAGCATGTGGTCTATCTTGGAGAATGTTCCATGTACGCTTGAGAAGAATGTGTATTCAGCTTTTTGTGGATGAAGTGTCCTGTATATATCTACTAAGTCCCTTTCTTCCATTGTTTCCCTCAAATGAAGTATGTCCTTGCTAAGCTTGAGTCTGGTTGATCTATCAAGAGGTGACAAAGCAGTGTTGAAGTCTCCCACTAGTATTGTGTTGCTATTGATGTCTTTTTCCAAATCTATGAGTAGTTGTTTTAAGTACTTTGCTGGTCTCTCATTAGGTGCATATACATTTATTATTGTAAGTTCTTCCTGTTGTACAGATCCTTTGATCAATAAGAAATGGCCTTCACTGTCTCTTATGACCTTCCTCACTCTGAAATCGATGTGGTCTGATATAAGGATGGCTACCCCAGCTTTTTTATGGGAGCTGTTTGCCTGTAGGATTGTTTTCCAGCCTTTGACTCTGAGTCTGTGTTTGCTTTGACTATTGAGATGCGTTTCTTGCAGGCAGCAGAATGTTGGGTTCAATTTTCTAATCCATCCTGCCACTCTATGTCTTTTAATTGGTGCGTTTAGCCCATTGACATTGAGAGAGATTATTGTTATGGGATTTTGTCCCATTGTTCTGTTAAAATTTGGTGTATTTGAGGGGCCTTTCTTGCCTTAAAGTAGCCCATTTAGTTGTTCTTGTAACCATGGTTTTGAGTCTATGAAGTTCCTGAGCTGTTGTTTGTCTGTGAAACTGTGTGTTGTTCCTTCTATTATGAATGAGAGTCTTGCTGGGAAAAGTATTTTGGGGGAGGCATTTATTTCATTGAGTTTTTTTACTATGTCCCACCACTGTTTTCGGGCCATGAGGGTTTCATCAGAAAAATCAGCTGTGAATTTTAAGGTAGCTCCTTTGTAAGAGATTTCTTTCTTCGATCTTGCTGCTTTCAGAATTTTGTCTCTGTCTAAGGTTTTGGTCATTTTGATCAGAATGTGTCTTGGGGTATTTTTATTCGGATTTCTTCTAGCTGGTACCCTTCGGGCCTCCTGAATGTGGTCACAAGTTTTCTTCAGCTCTGGAAATGTTGTAGCAATGATTTCTTTGACAGTTTCTTCTTCATCGAGGTTTTCTTCCTGTACCTCTGGGACTCCAATAATTCTTATGTTACCCCTCTTGGCTTCATCACGATCTTCTCTTGCCATCTGTTCCCGAATTGTGAGTCTCTTTTCCATTTTCTGCTCTTTTCTGGAGAGTCTCTGAACTTCATCTTCGAGCTCACTGATTCTGTTCTCAGCAGCTGTTACTCTGCTGCTGAGGCCTTCCACTGAGCTTTTCAATTCGCCTACGAGATTTTTCAGGTCTGACATTTCTGATTGCATTTTCCTCATTTCTGCCTTCAGATCCTCTTGTCTTCTATTGGCATTGTTTTCCATTGTTTCTTTTAATTCCCTAAGCATCCTAAGTAGCTCCCTTCTGAATTCCTTGTCAGAGAGGTTGTCTAACACTACAGTACTGTTGGTGTCATCTGGGCTAGACTCTTCAATATGAAAGTTTGGTGGGCTTTTGCGTTGCTTTACCATTGTGAGAGGTGTGGTTTAGTCCTTCACGTTCACTGTTACTATTCTGCTTTGATATGCAGTGTGAGTTAAGATAGGCTTATGAGTTATTGGCTACTGTGTTTTAGTGGCTGAGCTAAAATAGAGAAGTTTCCATCTAAGAAGTTAGCTTATGGTTCCTATGGCATATACGCGGCCGCGGCTCCGGAAAGAGTCCCTGGCACTAGGCAAGGAGTTGCGAAAGTCTCCTGTTTGGAATTGGAGCCGTTCAGCTTTGTTGCCTGGAGCTGGGCCTCTGTGCCCGTCCCACGCAGATCAGGGGTTGAAAACCGGCTGTCTAGGGGCTGTTTCTAGCTGCGCGTGCCCAGAGAGGGACCCGAGCCCTTGGGGGCGGGCTGTACCTGTTGGAATTGGAGCCGTTCAGCTTTGTTGCCCAGAGCTGGGCCTCTGTGCCCGTCCCACGCAGATCAGGGGTTGAAAACCGGCTGTCTAGGGGCTGTTTCTAGCTGCGCGTGCCCAGAGAGGGACCCGAGCCCTTGGGGGCGGGCTGTACCTGTTGGAATTGGAGCCGTTCAGCTTTGTTGCCCAGAGCTGGGCCTCTGTGCCCGTCCCACGCAGATCAGGGGTTGAAAACCGGCTGTCTAGGGGCTGTTTCTAGCTGCGCGTGCCCAGAGAGGGACCCGAGCCCTTGGGGGCGGGCTGTACCTGTTGGAATTGGAGCCGTTCAGCTTTGTTGCCCAGAGCTGGGCCTCTGTGCCCGTCCCACGCAGATCAGGGGTTGAAAACCGGCTGTCTAGGGGCTGTTTCTAGCTGCGCGTGCCCAGAGAGGGACCCGAGCCCTTGGGGGCGGGCTGTACCTGTTGGAATTGGAGCCGTTCAGCTTTGTTGCCCAGAGCTGGGCCTCTGTGCCCGTCCCACGCGGATCAGGGGTTGAAAACCGGCTGTCTAGGGGCTGTTTCTAGCTGCGCGTGCCCAGAGAGGGACCCGAGCCCTTGGGGGCGGGCTGTACCTGTTGGAATTGGAGCCGTTCAGCTTTGTTGCCTGGAGCTGGGCCTCTGTGCCCGTCCCACGCAGATCAGGGGTTGAAAACCGGCTGTCTAGGGGCTGTTTCTAGCTGCGCGTGCCCAGAGAGGGACCCGAGCCCTTGGGGGCGGGCTGTACCTGTTGGAATTGGAGCCGTTCAGCTTTGTTGCCCAGAGCTGGGCCTCTGTGCCCGTCCCACGCAGATCAGGGGTTGAAAACCGGCTGTCTAGGGGCTGTTTCTAGCTGCGCGTGCCCAGAGAGGGACCCGAGCCCTTGGGGGCGGGCTGTACCTGTTGGAATTGGAGCCGTTCAGCTTTGTTGCCCAGAGCTGGGCCTCTGTGCCCGTCCCACGCGGATCAGGGGTTGAAAACCGGCTGTCTAGGGGCTGTTTCTAGCTGCGCGTGCCCAGAGAGGGACCCGAGCCCTTGGGGGCGGGCTGTACCTGTTGGAATTGGAGCCGTTCAGCTTTGTTGCCCAGAGCTGGGCCTCTGTGCCCGTCCCACGCGGATCAGGGGTTGAAAACCGGCTGTCTAGGGGCTGTTTCTAGCTGCGCGTGCCCAGAGAGGGACCCGAGCCCTTGGGGGCGGGCTGTACCTGTTGGAATTGGAGCCGTTCAGCTTTGTTGCCTGGAGCTGGGCCTCTGTGCCCGTCCCACGCAGATCAGGGGTTGAAAACCGGCTGTCTAGGGGCTGTTTCTAGCTGCGCGTGCCCAGAGAGGGACCCGAGCCCTTGGGGGCGGGCTGTACCTGTTGGAATTGGAGCCGTTCAGCTTTGTTGCCCAGAGCTGGGCCTCTGTGCCCGTCCCACGCAGATCAGGGGTTGAAAACCGGCTGTCTAGGGGCTGTTTCTAGCTGCGCGTGCCCAGAGAGGGACCCGAGCCCTTGGGGGCGGGCTGTACCTGTTGGAATTGGAGCCGTTCAGCTTTGTTGCCCAGAGCTGGGCCTCTGTGCCCGTCCCACGCAGATCAGGGGTTGAAAACCGGCTGTCTAGGGGCTGTTTCTAGCTGCGCGTGCCCAGAGAGGGACCCGAGCCCTTGGGGGCGGGCTGTACCTGTTGGAATTGGAGCCGTTCAGCTTTGTTGCCCAGAGCTGGGCCTCTGTGCCCGTCCCACGCAGATCAGGGGTTGAAAACCGGCTGTCTAGGGGCTGTTTCTAGCTGCGCGTGCCCAGAGAGGGACCCGAGCCCTTGGGGGCGGGCTGTACCTGTTGGAATTCTGCTCTTCTCTCTTTGAGGTCTTCCTTGATCGCATCTCTGCACTGCTTTGCGAGCTCGGACGTTAGCTTGCGGTTGCCTGAGGCATGAGCCAAACCACGCTGGCGAATTAGCTCAAGAGTTTTTGAAGATAGGCGATTTTTTGTGGCTATCTCTCTCTTGGCGTTCCTCGCACATTCATGGAGGTGCTGAACCAGTCGATCGTATTCCTCGTCAATGTTGTCAACAATGGTATCTTCCCATGTTGCTGCAATAGTACCAAAGAGTTCCCAGTTGGTGGTCATTCTGGGAGTTCTCTTTTTGAACTTTGCAGCCCTTTCTCCCCGCTCTGTGAAGTAGAATTTTGCATGAAGGAGACAGTGGTCCCATCCCATTCGAAATTTTGGGACAACAGCGACATCAGTCAGGCAAAACCGTCGATTGAATATGATGTGGTCTATTTCGTTGTGGAATCGTCCACCGGGAGACTCCCATGTCCATCGTTTAGATTCTGCCTTCTGGAACTGTGAGTTACCATGAATGGTCTTGGTCGACATGATGAACTCAGACAGTCTCTCACCCTGTTCGTTCCATTCTAGGCCATGGGTCCCGATGTGAAGTTCTTCAGCTGATCTTCTCGGTCCTATATTGGCATTAAAATCACCCACAATGATCTTGTAGAAGGTGTGGTCTTCTTTATAGAACTTCTCTAGCTCCATGTAGAACTTCTCGATTTCTCTTTCATCATAATGAGATGTTGGTGCATAGACAACGAAGATAGAAACTGCAGGCAGTGAGCCACATCTATTCAAATGTAAACGTCCGATTCGGGTTGTTAGGCATTCGAATGAATCAATGCTCTTGGCCAAGTTTGTGTTGACAAGGACACCGACGCCTCCAACACCTCTTTTATCGCATGTTCCGAGGAACAATTCTTCTCCAGTGTCGAAAACAGCATGGTGAGATTCGTGCCTTCTTGTCTCGGTCAGACCAATGATGTTGTACTTGATCATTCGCGCTTGTACCATCAGGTCCTCGATGGATGCATCTGATGCTAGCGTACGTGCATTGAAAGTACAGACGATCATTTTTGTCTTCCTTTGTTGTGGCAGCCTACGTCGGCCTTGAGATTTTGTCGGCCTCTCCTTTCTCATCCTTCTCAGTGCTGCCATGTCGGTGAAGCCTTCTGGGTCAGGTGAATGGGACCAGTTGTAGTTACTGGTTTTGGCATATCGAATACACAGCGGATAGCTTGCCAGGCTCTTCCGTGCGGGCGGAATACTCTCGGTAGCTTGCCAGTCTTTCCGAGAGGGATAGAGGCTTTTGGGGCGACCTTAAATCTATATATCTATAAATCTTTTCAGCCTCTAAATTATGATTTATTTATTTATCTCCTTAAGGAGAAAGGGCCAGGTATATCACTAAGGATACAGAAATTGCCTTGCCTATGAAGGCCCTGAATTTGATTTCCAGTGCACACACGCACGCGTGCACACACACAAACACACACACAGATTATCATTATTATTGTTGTCATTGACATTTCTGGAGCAGAGACCATAAATAGAGTTTTTCCATAGTGTCATACATTTTTCAGCAGTGTTTTCATTAGTTACAAAAAGCCACAGAGGCCAAGGGAGTGCCTAAAGCTGTATTCTACAGTTAGGAGTGGGATTGTTCATCTAAGTATACTCTATAGAGTTCACATGAGGAAATCACCCGACACATTTCTCAGAATGAATTCCCATCATTAAGCTGTGCCTCACTATACATACCCATGATAAAGTTTAATTTATAAATACAGTGACGTAAAGGAGGGACAACCATCATTCATAATAGAATCATTACAACAATATACTGTAATCAAGTTATGTGAATATAGTCTCTCTCCTTCTCAAAATACCTTATGATAGGTCATATTTTAGACTGCGTTTGACAGCTGACAAAAGAAAGTGTGGGAGGTGGAACCACAGATAGGAGGAGGCTGTTCCCTGGTTTCAGTTCCATTTTACAGATGCAGGCAGAAGACTGAGGGAGCAGATAACAAGGTGGCCTCCTCTCCCCACTGTATTCGTCTCTGTGCCCCCGGGGTCCTGTGCATGACATCAGGGCCATTCAATATGGGAGGATCAAATAAAAGGTGTTGGGAGGATCCTCCCAGAATGGGAGATGCGTGCTGAGAGTAGACTTCAGACCGAACATGATTGCCACTCAATGCCTCTTTTGCAAACCACAGCACCCAAAAGGAGAGAGAGAACAAAGGGGAATGCCCTGCCACAGAGGCAAGGTGGGATGGGGGTGATGGGGGGTGGGAGGGATGCTGGGATCCGTGGTGGTGGAGAATGGGCACTGGTGGAGGGATGGGTATTCGATCACTGTATAACTGAAACCCAAGCACAAAAATTTGTAAATCTACAACTGTACCTCATGGTGTTTCACTAATAAAAATCTAAAATAAATAAATAAATAAATAAAATAAAGGAGCGATGAACTAAAAAAAAATTAAAAATAAACGTTTGCTGAGATGAACTAAGGGGAAAGGTCAAGCCACACAACGGAAGACCCTCCTCCAGTTCAGATGATGGAGGGAAGCTGCAGAGAGGCACAGAAACCATGGGGGAGGTTGGTGGCTGGGGTGCGAGGGTTAGAGGGGGGTCCGGCTATTACAAAGCTGACTTTAGGGCATGGGGAAGAGAATGAGGAAGAGAGCAGGTTCTTCCAGTGTTGTTTGAGTATGAAACTGGGGAAATTTTTACCCTCAAAATGCCAGGCAGTGGATGGAAGGGAGAGAGGCAAATACGGAAGGAGGAAGAGCGCTAAGCTGTCCAGGAGGCCTCGTATGCAATGAGTCACCGGCAGAAACAAATGTCAAAAGAGATGCGTGGGGAGAGGCTGGCTGCTCTGGGGAGATTCTGGGCTTGGAAAGGTCCTTCTTGGGGCCGGTCCCAAGCAGCTGGACTAACAGACGTGGCTTTCAGGAGACAGCCTGAGCCAGACTCATGTTCTGAGAGATGGTGAAGTCAGAAGATCAAGGTGGAGAAAAGGAGAGAAAGGAGAAAAAAGGCAAAGATCTGAACAGTGAGGGACAATGGGGCGTCTAGGGGAAAGACGAAGAGGAGCAGGGAAGGTGCTTGAAGAGCAGCAGGTGACACGTCCCCCACTTCCTGCCACTGAAAGGAGAAGTTTCAAGAAGCAGTATGAGATAGCAAAACATACCTCCTGTGGAGTAGGAAGAAGACTAGCATGAGGAGTCTGGAACAAAAGGCAGGGTGTGGTAGAAGCCTTACAGCAGAGCCTCGCTGTGGGGCCTTGAACGGAATTACCTTTCTGGGCAAGGGAAAACCCAAGGTACAAAACAAAAAAAGCCAGGAAAGTAACTTGGAAGCATAGGCTTTGTATGCAGGGGTTCTGGATTCCATCCACAGCACCACATGTTTTCATCCTGAGCACCTCCAGGAGTACTCCTGAGTGCCAAGCCAGGAGTGACCCCTGAGCATCAATGGCTGTAGCCTAAAAACAAAAGAAGGGGAAGGGAAGAAATGACACTGGGGTCCTAGGGTCTAAGCTCCTAGGCTTGCTCCACTGTGAAAAGATTGGTTTCCCTTTTGGGTTTGGCATCTCGAAGACTGCCCTGGAGTGGTCATTTATGGGAGAGCCAGGATGGGCGAGGCTCTGTGCTAAACCTGGACATCATAGACTGTCTCAGTATCTTCCATTTTCCTCTATAATGATTTGCCCAGAGCTACCAAACCAAACTTCTCCCAGTGATCAACTCTGGTGATGTTCTTAACTATATAAACATAGCAACGGTCCATTTTCCTGAGGACAGTGAAACGTCAGGCTGGGCCAATGGAGCCCAGCCACTGAGACAGGTTTTGCATATTTGAGGTTCTAGGTTCTCTCCCCAACACCCCCACCAACCCTGCCCAAAAATTCCTCACAAAATACAAATTCACCCTCTCACCGGTGCAGCTGCATCTCCCACAGGTAACTTCCTGCATTACAAACACCTCTCCTGTGGCAAACATCACCAATCTTGTTTTGCTTGGGGGCCACACCCAGTAGTGCTCAGGGCTTACTCCTGGTTCTGTGCTCAGGGATCACTCCTAGCAGGGTTCAAGGGGACCCTATGTGGTGACAGGAATCAAACCGTGTGCAAGGAAAATGCCCTACCTACTGTACTTTCTCCGACCCCAGGGGCTCACTTTTTTTTTTTTTGCTTTTTGGGTCACACCTGGCAATGCACAGGGTCACTCCTGGCTCTGCGCTCAGGAATTACCCCTGGCGGTGCTCAGGGGACCATATGGGATGCTGGGAATCGAACCCAGGGTTAGTCGCGTGCAAGGAAAACACCTTACCCACTGTGCTATCGCTCCAGCCCTGGGCTCACTTTTTTTCTTGAGAACCACTGTGCTGGATTAACTAGATTGCCCGCACCCAACCCAGTCCACCCTTGTCTTGTATGTTTTTCAAAGAAGGAGTTAAGGTTGAGGGGAAAAGGCTTCAGTCCACTCCTTTTCTCTTAAAAGAGTGATTAAAAACCTCCTTTCCCCCTTGTATCTGCCTTATCTTAACCCTCTATCAAACTCCTTAAGAATCAAGGATGGGGTTGTGAAAACTCTGTTGAATTTAGGCTCCAGACCTCCCATATTTCCAAATCCAGAGTGGTTGCCCAAATATGTGGATTCCCGAGTCCTGGGATGTCTGAGAAACCCTTTACCATCCTTGAGCTGGAATGTTCCACGTTTTTGAGGCTCTTCTGTCAACTATGTGATATCCAGTAAGTTCTTTAGTATTTTTAGCCTTAGGTTTTCAACAGGTAAAATAGAAGCTCCTCCTTATGAGAGGAAATGGGACATCTGGGACATATTAGTCACTATTCCTAGGGAAAAAGGACACTCAACAATACTAACATTTAGAGATATGACAACACAGAGTAATAAAAAAAAGTGCCATGTGTGCCTATGTGCACACATGTGCTTCAGACCCTGAGGCCAGTGATGTAAGGAGAAATTTGGCCCAGGACTCAAAACCCTGACATTCTCAATGATGTCAGTATTCTTTATAACACACTCCCTTCCTTCAACTTATTTCAATCAAATATATGAATCTTTATTAGGGCTGAAGAGAGTACAGCAGGTAGGGCACTTACCTTGCACATAGTTGACCTGAGTTTAGTCCTTGGCATCACATTATGGTCCCTTGAGTCTGCCAGGAGATGCCTGAGTATAGAGCCAGGAATAATCCCTGAGTACTGTCAGATGTGGCCCCAAAACAAAAAATTAAAATTAAAAAGGAATATACTGGTGCATAAAATGAATGAATGCAGAGAATCAAAGAGTTGCATTGACTGAAAATTTAGAGCTGATGATATAGCAAATTAGAAAACAAGAGTTTCCTTCAGCTAGAAGCCAGGAAGAAGCACTGTAATAGCATTTAACACACTTGGAACTTTGCTTCCAGATTTCCAGTCTTCCTCCAGGTCTCCAGCTGGTAGGTCAGGGGGTACTTCTACACCCTGATAGTGGAGACCTCCAGCAGCTGAGTCTCAGAATTTCAGCAAGGGGCTGCTGAAATTCTTCCACCCTCTAGGTCACAAGACCGCAAACATCCTCACCAATTCTGCATTGTCACAGCAGTGAGACATCTGGTGACTAATGCATGTCTCACACCGGATGAGGAGAGACTGAGGAGAGTTTTTTCTGCTAGATTGAATCTGTCTGTGCAACCCCACACCCGCAAACTTTCCAGTTCCAATTCAATCCTGTGCAAATTCTAGAAGGGCACAGAACTAATAAATGCCTTATTGAGTAACTGGGTGAGTAGAGGAATAAACCCTGTGTTGAGTGCTTCATAAGGCACAGGCAATATACTAGGGGTTTTTAGATAAGACCTCAGGTTCATGAACACAGATCATGTGACCATTCAGTTACTGAGAACCTGATTATTGTGGCAGTCCTAGAGTTAAATACTGCCCAGGCCACATTTCTCTCACTTCTCTTAATGATCAGGCATCCACTGTTTCACTTAAGATTTCCCTAAGGTGGGGCTGGAGCAATAGCACAGCGTGTAGGGCGCTTGCCTTGCATGCGGACAACCCGGGTTCGATTCCCAGCATCCCATATGGTCCCCCGAGCACCGCCAGGAGAGATTCCTGAGTGCATGAACCAGGAGTAACTCCTGTACATTGCTGGGTGTGACCCAAAAAATTAAAAAAAAAAAGATTTCGCTAAGGGTCACCCAAGACACAGAAGGTGGTCTGGAGACATAGCTCAACAGCCTGAGCTTTGCATGCTGGAGGCCCAGGTTTGACCCCTGGCACCTCAATTTTCCCCATAACTGTCAGGGAAAATTGCTGAGCACAGAGCAGGGAGTAACACCCCTATGCTGCTAGGCGTGACCTCCCCAAAATAAACAAAAAGAAAAAACCAAAATGAAGGAAAGATTTTGTGTTCAGAAAATTATTTGGCCCTTGCAGGTTTCTGAGAGAGAGGGGAAAAGAGACAGCAGAGAGAGGAGAGGGTAGAGAGAAAAAGAGAGGGAGACACACACACACACACACGATCAGGGCCAAGTGAAACGTCTAATGCCTGGGTTAGAGTTTTTTCTATTTGGAGTGCCTGGAGACAGTGGCCATAAAATTTGGAAGGGGACAGGAAACTACTAAAGATTATTCCAAGGGTTGGGTAGGGAATTTGCCTTGCACACGGCTGATCCGGATTTGATTCCCAACATATGGTCCCTCAGCACCCCAGGAGTAATTCCTGAGTGCAGAGTCAGGAGTAACCCCTGTGCATTGCCGGGTGTGACCCAAAATGCAAAAAAAAAAAAATCATTCCAACACCAAATGGGTGTTTTGGTGGCATAAAAGACATGCTTTTTTTTTGGGGGGGGTCACACCTGGTGATGCACAGGGATTACTCCTGGCTCTGCACTCAGGAATTACCCCTGGCGGTACTCAGGGGACCATATAGGATGCTGGAAATCAAACCCGGGTCAGCCACGTGCAAGGCAAACGCCCTACCCGCTGTACTATCACTCCAGCCCCAAGACGTGCTTTCTGACGGAAGCTCTTGTCACACTTGCCACAGTGAGAAGGTCTTTCTCCGGTATGTGTTCTCTGGTGTGTGAGGAAATGGGAGCGTTGGCTGAAGGTTTTGCCGTACTCAGGGCACCTGTAGGGTCTGTCCCCAGCATGGATTCCCTGGTGGGTAATGAAGTGCAAGCTCTGGCTGAAACTTCCCACACTCGTTGCATTTATAGATCTTTCTCCCATGTGGACTCGCTCGTGTTTAGTGAGGGTAGAGCTGTCGGCAAACCCTTTCCTGCAGCTGTGGCACTGAAGGGCCTCTCACCTGTGTGCGTTCTTTGGTGTGTGGCCAGATGGGAGTTCTGACTGAAACTTTTGTGGCAGTGAGGGCAACTGAAAGGCCTTTCTCCTGAGTGAATACTCATGTGAGCTACAAAATGAGAACTATCTTGAAAGCCCTTCTCACATTCTGGGCATCTGAAGGGCCACTCTCCTGTTTGCGTCCACTGGTGCTTAAGCAAATCTGAGCTCTGGCTACAACTCTCCCCACAGATACCACACTCAAAAGTACGGCTTCACTCCTGAGTGTGTCCGCTGGTGGGTGAGGAAGTTTGAACTCCGACTAAAGTTTTTGTGGTATTCAAGACACATATAGGGCTTCTCTCCTGTGTGGGTTCTTTGGTGTATAATGAGGTGTGGCTTCCGCCCTAAGGTCTTGCCACATTCTAGGCATGCCAAGGGCCTCTCACCTCTGTGGGTCCTCTGATGTCTGAGGAGGGCAGAGCTGTCTCGGAACCTCCTCTCACACCCACCACACTTGGAGAGCTTCTTCCCTGTATGAGTTCTGCAGTGGGTGACCATGTCTGACCTCTACTTGAAGCCTTGCCCACACTCAAGAGATTTATAAGGCCATTCTCTGGGGCCTCTGGATAATGACCCTGCCGCTTCTCCACACACAGGCTCCCCTCCGACAGAACTATCCAGATCCCGCAGCTCGTCTGCTAGAAGGGATCCACGTTGTCCTTCTGACTCAAAGTCCCTCTCCCAGTTTTCTTGCCAAGTTGCAGTCGGAAAATCCTTTCACTGGCCCTTCTGAGGATGTTGAACACTGTTCTATTTCAGAAATGTTCTCAGTGAGTTTTGCCAACTGGTCTCAATGTCTGAAAAATGAACAGAAATTACAGGAAATAAAGTTTTCTGTTATATAATGAGAAAACACCAAAGCATCCCAAGAAAGACAAAAAAATTAGTGTTTTTTTAAATAAATAATTGAACAATTTGAGTTTTCACTTTATGAAATTTACTGAGGTGTAATTAGCATACAAAAACTGGAATCCCAGGGGCCTTAGCAATAGAGAGTATAGTAGATAGGGCTTTTGCCTGGTGCACAGCCAGCCCAGGTTCAATCACTGACTCCAGCACTATATATGGTCCCTGGTCTGCATGAGGAATGATTCTTGAGTGTGGGTTTGCCCTCCCCACTACCCAAAAAAAGAAAAAAAATTTTAACGTTCCCCAAGATGATTTTTTTTAATCATCACAAATAAATCACATACTGTCCAAACTGGTAAAGGTAAAGGTAAAGGCCCTCCCGTTGATCGTCGATTTGCTCGAGCGGGCCCAGTAACGTCTCCATTGGAGACTTTGTTGTTACTGTGTCTGGCATATCGAATACTCTCGGTAGCTTGCCGGGCTCTCCGAGAGGGGCAGAGGAATCGAACTCGGGTCGGCCATGTTGGCCGCTTGTAAGGCGAACGCCCTACCCACTGTGCTATCGCTCCAAACTGGGCAACTTATTTTTTTTTTTAGCGCAACTTATTCTATTTATTTCTTTTTGGCAGGGCCATACCCAGCAGTGCTCCAGATTCTGTGTTGGGTCATTACTGGCAGTGCCGGGAGGTGGGGATTATGCAGTGTTGGGGACAAAACCACGGCTGGCTGCTTGGACAGCAAGCACCGCGGGCTCTGTTCTAGCTATCTGTGGGGAACTCCCTTAAAGATGTGGGGGTGGAGTGACAGTACATCATGGAGGAAGGTGCTTGCCCCTGTCAGGAATGATCCCTGAGCACTGAGCCAGGAGTAGGTCTTGAGCACACTGAATGTCACCTACCCCCACCTGAAAAAAAAGATGTAATGATTTAAGCAAAAATGAAATGCTTACTTAAAAGAAAGATTTATTTTGTTAGGGCCACATCTGGCAGTTCTCAGTGGTTCCTCCTGGGTCTGCACTCAGGAGTTACTCCTAGCGGTGCTTGGGGGACCATATGGGAAGCCGGTGATTGAACCCAAGTCAGCCGTCTGTAAGATAAACACCCTGTGCATTGTACTATCATTCCAACCCCCGAAATGCAGACTTTTTAAACCAATTACCACTTACCTAAGAAGTCAAATTTCTACTTCCAGTGTAAAGAATGGGCAGCAGGGATGGAGCATGGGGAGCATTCCAAAGTCTTTATCAAAGTAAGGGGTGAAATGCTGTTTCCTCCCGCTAGGTAATACTTCACATCTCACCACCAGAGTGACTTTCCTTGAGGATCTTCCTCGCCTCAGAATTGAATAATGGCAGGGATCCTCCTTGGGTTCCAGCTGGCAGACTGTTCTTGACCTGGAGATCCAAAGCAGAAAGACAGAGTTATGAGAACTAAGTAATACCTCCTTAATAGATGTTAATTATAGTGATCATTTTACTCAGACTCTTAAATTATAAACATACTGTGATCAGTACAATAAGAAGTAATACATACTTTCTTATTTGGTTATTTTGGGGGGGCACACCTAGTGGTGCTCAGCAGCTACTCCTGGCTCAGTGCTCAAGGATCACTCCCAGTGGTGTTCTAGGTACCATACGTAGTGCCAGGGATTGGGGACCGAACCAGGGTCAGCAGTATACAAAGGCACTTTTTAAAAACTATTTTATTAGTGAAGCACCATGAGGTACAGTTGTAGGCTTACAAATTTTTGTGCTTGGGTTTCAATTATACAATGATCGAGTACCCATCCCTCCACCAGTGCCCATTTTCCACCACTACGGGTCCCAATATCCCTCCCCCTCCACCCCCCATCCCATCCTGCCTCTGGCAGGGCATTCCCTTTTGTTCTCTCTCTCCTCTTGGGTGCTATGGTTTGCATTGAGTGGAAATCATGTTCAGTCTATAGTCTACTTTCAGCATGCATCTCCCATCCTGGGAGAATCCTCCCAACACCTTTATTTGGTGCTCCCTTTTCTATTAGAGCTGAAAGGCACATATCTTAACCCCTGTATTTTCTCTCCAGCCCTGACATCTTCATATAAGCCTTGTGGGAATAAAGAAATTTATTCAGTCTTTTTAAAAGACATTTGGGAAAAATACCCTAGACACGTATACTTTGACTCAGCAATACTAATTCTGGGTAATCTAAGAAAATAAAAACGTTTTTAAGGGGCTGGAGAGATAGTACAGCATGTAGGGCATTTGCCTTGCACATGGCCGACCCGGGTTCGATTCCTAGCATCCCATATGGTCCCCTGAGCACTGCCAGGAGTGATTCCTGAGTGCAGAGCCAGGAATAACCCCTGTGCATCACCGGGTGTGACCCAAAAACAAAAACAAAAACAAATCATCACTGTCACTGTCTTCCCGTTGTAAAGGATAAATTAGTTGATCTTTACTTCATATCTCAATAAGCTAGAGTTAGAAACAGAATGGTAGGCACTTGCCTTGCACATAGTTGACCTGGGTTCAATCTCCTATGGTCTCCTGAGCCCATCAGCAGTGATCTCTGAGCAGAGTCAGCACCCACACCTCAGGTGTGCACTCTCTTTTTTAAAAGAAAAGTCTCCTTACTATGAACTCCAGCCTTACTCTTGAATTCTTTCTCCAACAAAGACAAGGAAGTGGGATCCAGAGGGCCCTACATCCCTTCATCCCTGTGATGCAAGTGGATATTGAGTTAAGGAAGTCAGAGAACAAAAGTATATATGATATGAGTCCCTTATACCAAAGTTCCGAGTAGGCAAAGGAATTGTAAGTGTGGTGGTTACCTGGAGGCCGTAGTGGGGGAATCAAGGAGGAAGCTAAAGGGGGCACCAAGACATACACTTTCTTGGATGTTGGTTAATGGCATAATCCTTTTGTGAAAGCATATTGAGCTGCATATTTGTAACATTTAGTGATGCAAAATGTTGTAATAAAAAATGGAAGTATTCATGCTTGATATTCCTCTCGGAAAATAGAATTTGGAAAAGTGCTTCTTTCATGTTTTCTTGTATCGCTTTACAGAGAACAGCCTGAGGATAATCTGACCATGTGTTTCTTCCACTCCTACTTTCTGAATATTTTTCTATCAAAGGGTGAATGAGAAGAAGTAGGAGAGAAGGACAAAGCCCTTTCTTCTAGGTGGTTTCTTTATAAAAATCTATTTTTAATAAGAAAACATTATTTCAAAGAAATTCATTCATATGGAAATCTTTATCTTACTTTATCTGCACTTAGCCACTGGTTTGTACGACTGTTGACTCTAGAAATATAATTACTTTTTGTACAGAAGTTTGAAACTGTATAGAATTTTTTAATAATCTGTGGATCTTATCTTTAGTCAGAATAATATGTAAAATAATGCTCAGATGTTTGGCGTTATGTTTTTTAATATATATATTGTTTTGGGGGCCACACTTCGCTGTGCTCTGAACTTATTTCTGGTTCTAGACTCAGAACACTCTCGATGGGGCTCAGGGGACCATGTGTGTCGCCTGGGATTGAACCTGGATTGGCTGCGTGCAAGACAAGTGCCCTACCTGCTGTACTATCACTCCAGCCCTCAGGAGTTTGGATTTTTAACACATGAAGACTGATGCCATCTGCCTTGGGACCCAGGCCCCCTCCATAGATATTTCAGTTAGTTTTTCTGTGAAAGGTGTATTATTAAAACTCTTGAAGGAATTAGACCTTGAAATTATTCAGAAGTTGTTTTCTGCCAGAGATTTAAAGTCAAACAGAAAAATCTGCTGTGGCCCTATTACCCTATTATTGAGATCAATTTGCACATTAATTTTTTTAATTTTGTTCTTTCAATGTCCATTTAAAAAAATTTCAGCCAACTTTTTTTTTTCTTTTTGGGTCACACCTGGCAATGCACAGAGTTACTCCTAGCTCTGCGCTCAGGAAGTACTCCTGGCTGTGCTCTAGGGACCATATGGGATGCTGGGAATTGAACCTGTGTCTGCTGTGTGGAAGGCAGATGCCCTACCCACTGTGCTATTATTCCAGCTAAAAAATATTTCAATAAAAATAAGCAGTACACCATATACATGGGTTAGATTGAGTCAAAAGAAAATCTTTTTTACCTTCCTCCTCCTCTTCCTCCTCTTCCTCCTCCTCCTCCTCCTCCTCCTCCTCCTCCTTCTTCTTCTTCTTGTCATTCTTTCCTTTATTCTTAAATTTGCACAAAAATTTGGGTGCATTCTATTTTTCTCTTATCTCATAGCTTTCACTAGATTTACTCATAACATTTTGCTCTTAAATGCAATTCCTATTTAACCTAGGCTAGGTTTTATCAATTGTCCCTAGTCACTTCACATTACTTGGGATGCCTTAAACCAGTACCTCTTTTCCATCTCCCCTCCCTTTCCCAAAGATTACTCTGAAATGACATTCATCTCTTATTTAATATTTTATTGGTTGATTGGTTGTGGTCTCTGGGATCAAACCCAGACCCTCACAAGTACAAGGCATGTGCTCTATTTCTAAGTCATATCCCTGGCCCCATCCTTTTTCATAGCTGAATAATATTCCATGATCTAAACACAATCTCTTTACTTTCCTACTGGCAGGCAGGCACATTCAGACATTGTAAATAATGGTGAAATAAACTCTGGGACAGAAACTCCACTCCCAGCCTCTTGAGGAAGTTTCACATTGCTTTCCAGAAAAGCTGTGCCAATCCATGTTGCCAGAATTTTAGCACATTCTTAAAGCATAGATCATTCAGACTGTTTGGATTAATGCGTGTTTTTTGTCAATGTCTCCCACAATATATTCCTCATCTCTTACTGATGTTGATAGTTTCTTAGGATGGAGCATGGTGCCTTATACACAGCAGATGCTTAAAGCCTATGTACAGTCACCATTGATTGATTCGTTTGCATATTTTTTGTGATATTTATAGTCTTAAGGCCTGCCCAGAGGGAGCTTAAATAGCTTTAGGGCATATTTTGCATATGGAGGCCCCAACTTTTACCCCTGGCACTGAACAAGGTTCCTGGCAACCACTGGAAGTGACTCTCGAGCATGGATCCACAAGTATCCTCTCCCCAGATGTGACACCCGAACACATACAAAGCTGTAACCATTTGAGCAAATATTATGCTTTTGTTTTTGTTTGGGGGCCATGCCTGGTTGTGCTTAAGGATCACTCCTGGCAAGCTCACGGAACCATAGGGGACGCTGGGAATCAAACTAGGTTTGGTTGTATGCAAGGCAAGTGCCCTACCCCGTACTCCAACCCCAAGGAAATGTTATGGGAAAGGCTGTAGGATTTTGCATTCCGAATGAGAATATGTTGGAACTAATGTGGCCAAATTACAAAGTGGTGTAGCTTGATTCTGATCATTTGTTTGCATTAAGAAATTTCTGACTTCAGGGAACACGCATTACTGATTAAGACAAATAGGAGGAATGACTAACCCAGAGACATTACAAATCACATGTGGTTATTCTCAAGCACACACAACTACTAGATCTAGGATTATTAGGTTTTGAAAAGTAAAGTATCTTGGCAACTTCTATGTAGAACTATTTAGAATGAATTCATATTGTTTATGTGGTACTCATTTAATACTTTGAAGACGTTTGTTATCAAATATAGATTGGTAAATTTAGTCTCTACCCAACCCTTGATTCTACATAAGTTTGTTTCCAAAAGAACCGTTTCATAGTTGAATTAGGAGTAAACTTTGTTCCAAATGATAAATCCAAATTAACAGCATGTGAATTAATGAAGAGTTTTGCCAAGAAAACTTTGGGGTTTGCATACACACATACACATTGAAATCAAATCACACAAAATCAGAGGCATTTTCTTTAAAAAATAGTTCCACTTAAAAAGGGGAATACATATGAAATCCTATTGAATGACTAGCTATTGCCTCCAGCAAAAAAGTTCTGTTGCTCTGAAATACTGCACATCATGTGTATATAAAAATAACTATTTATTGGCCCAGGGTGCTATTTTTTCTTCTCTGGATAGAGGGAATTGGAGAAATCAGCTAATGCGTTTTGCACAGGTTGGATGTTCATAAACTTTCTTGAACTCTTATTTTTATCTAGGCCTCAAAGTTTCTTACTTTTAAATCTTGTTTACTTTCAGCAAAACGTGACTTCTTTGCTTCAAAGTAAACAGGCTATAAAAAGTCTCATAAGTCATCTTGGGATTTAGAAAGTTCTTACCAAACAAAAATCTTAATGGGTTCAGTATCCATGGTTCAGAAACATACGGATTGAATTTCCCTTAAAATACACATGAGCTTGAAAGTTAAGGGTGAAAGTGGTTGGCCAATTACACTTGGGGGTTTTGTGGGAGCCAAGGTCTTAGAAAAGCACTTGAGACGCTTTTCTGTATCCCAAACTCAACCAGGTCTACCAGGAGCTCCTTTATAATTACAAATGATGCGTGGATGTAGCTTAAAATGTTCCCATGGAAGTCGTATGAGCCTTCACAAAGACCAAGGGCATATGGAGCATTATGTAATCCGGGTGACTTTGCATCCTTTTTATAAGACGTTAACATACATCACTCATTGCCTTTTATCTCCAAGATGAAAGAGAAAAGTCTTGGATGTTACAAGCATAACAAAGTTATGACCTCTCATAAGTAAATTTGAAGTAGGTTGTTTATGTATCACTAGTTTAGACAATATTGTGAGTTGCCATGCCACCTTTATTTTTCTTTATTGATGTTGAAGCAAGTTTAAAGTCATGTGGTCTGTTTGCCAGAGCCCAAGCACCAGAATCTTTGCTTATGAGGTGGATATTCAGATTTCTCCTGAACAGTACACATATAAGGTATTCTTTTCTTTTTTGACATTCTTTGTATATCTTCAAATAGATGGAAAAAATGGCCCAGCAAAGACAGTCAATACTCTTTCTTATACATAGTTATTGGAAGATTTATGTCTTTGGAATTTGAAGAGTGGGTTTTTTTTTCTCTCTAAAGAAAGAGAAACCGCTAATTACATTTTCTGGCTAAGATGACATCATTTGTTTAAATGAAACATTTAATGTAGTGGTTCTTCACAATTATTTTGGCTCTGTAAACTTTGCTTGCAAGTTGATATTTGGTTTGGTATAGAACAATTTGAAGAATGCATTAAAATATTTCAATAAGATATTGCATTGTTCATATTTAGCCTGGCAAGATACTATGCAGATGGAGGCATCCCTGCTTTTATGGCAGAAGAACACAGCCTGAACTCTGTCTATACATATATATATATACATATATATATATATACACAGAATATATATATAGTCTATCATTGCACAAGGTCCAGAAACACTCACTGCGTGAATGCGAACCAAAGAGGTTCAAGTTTCCTTTTCCAAAGTATGCAGTGAACAGGTGGTAGACACAATGGCCTACGTGCAAGAAAGTCTTACTTTATGGAACTGAAAGAGGGTTCTCTGATACACACTATGTACCCCTAAAAGAGATAAATTCTGAAGAGCAACAGTATTCTAAACCATGATACCTCAATAAAAATAAATTAATTGAGGAAGTGTCCGCTTGTATAAACTCTCCCGGGTGCCTGGGGTAGGCTCTGGCAGCTCTCCCCCTCACAGCCTGCTTCCGGTGGATCCCCGGGCTGCTACCCCAGTGGGGGTGCCCCAGACCATGGGGCAGATGGAAGGAGGAAATGAGGGCCAAGCCATTTGATGATCAGTTGCCATTTATTCCATTCTCCCCATGTGCCTGCCCCAGTCTCTTTGAGCCTCCCATTCTAGTCTCACACTGCCCCTCATTCCCATCTCCGCCTGTCTCTCCCGCTCATCACTCTGTGCTCTATCTCGCAGCCTGGGCTCTCTCTTTCTCTCTCCATGAGCCTGCTTCTGTATTCTTCTACATTCTTCTCTCTCTGTCCTCCTTGCTAGTCTCTCCTCAGTCCATCTCGCTGCCCTGCCTCTCTCTCATCTCTCCAGCTCTCTCCAGCTCTCTAGTCTCTCCAAATCCCCAGCACTCTGGGCCCACACTGTACCCAGTCAGGTAGCAAAATCAACATAAGAAAGCCCATCCTGCCTGCCCATCAGGCTCAAGTGCAGAAACACTGAAACACCAGCTAGGGGTGGTTCCCTTTTCATTAATTACCATCCTAATTGACATCTCAATATTAGTTATTTTTGTATGGACCCAGTAAGAGATACATTGAGGCTTGTAGGGCAGCTCTTCTGGGAACATCTTGCCACAGACTCAGACAACAGTGCTCAGGCCAGATTAATCTTTCCTAACCCTAGCAGGGTCCAAATCTAGTTGTTACTTTTTTGATTATGACAGCATTTGTCCATGACCAAGCTCTTAACTTATAGTTAAGCATTATGGCACTTTGACCAGGCCCATTTTGATGCCAGGGTAGCACATAGCTTACCGCTTGCCCTGGTTCCATCCAGTCCTTCGTTGGGACCCTGCTTTGGGGGGTGCTAGGAAGTAAGGGCAGATGAGGTCAGGAGAAAGATGCCTAGGAGGAAAGTATCAATTAGAGTCAAATGACTCCCACATAACAAAAGCATAGAATTTACTATCTTCTTGTGTCCATACAAAAAGGACATTGTTCTGAATAAACTATGCAAAAGACTTAAGGAGAAGAGAAACACAATATTTACAGGTCACCAGAGCACAAAGAAAGAAGTTACAAAAAAAACAGAGGAATGGGAGCACTGTGATGGGAGTAACTCAATAAACCTAAGCTCCCTGCGGCAAGGCTGAAAGGACAAATCAATGTTATCTTACATCTGCTCATCTATATCCTCACCCCATTTGTGGGCAGGGCACTGGATCTTTTTGTTGTTTTGCTCTAGTGGGCCCAGTAAGGTCTCCATTGTGAGACTCGTTTTTTACATAAAGAATATGTCATGAGTAGCTTGCCAGGCTTTGCCAAGCGGGCGAGATACTCTTGGTAGCTTGCCAGGCTCTCCAAGAGGAGCTGAGGAATCGAACTCGGGTCGGCCATGTTGGCCGCCTGCAAGGCAATGCCCTACCCACTGTGCTATCGCTCCAGCCCATATATATATGTTGTTCACTCGAGTTCAAGTTGTTCACTCGAGTCATCCTAAATAGGATTGGCAGAACACTAGATGAAGGACTATCATGCGAGCAAGCCGGGTTCCGCAAAGGATTCAGCACCATTGACCATATCCACACGATAACCAAGCTCATTGAGGTTTCTCGGGAGTTCAAGATGCCGCTCTGTTTAACGTTCATTGATTTAAAGAAGGCCTTTGATTCTGTTGAGATGGAAGCTGTCATTGAAGCCCTAGCCAATCAGGGCATTCAAGCCCAATACATCAGGATCCTCCGTGAGCTGTATTGCAGATTCACTACCAGGATCTCACCATTCTACAAAGAAGTGATCGTTGATGTCAAGAGAGGGGTGCGGCATGGTGATACCATCTCACCGAAACTCTTCAGTGCCACCCTCGAGAACATCATGCGACGACTGGAATGGGAAGGAATGGGAGTGAAGATAGATGGTTGGCAACTACACCACCTCTGCTTTGCTGATGACATTGTTTTAATAACACCAAACATCAACCAATCGGCACAAATGCTGGCCGACTTTGACCGTGAGTGTGGAAAGGTAGGACTACAGCTGAATCTTACGAAGACAATGTTTATGAGAAACAGCCTCGTTCCTGATGCCCCATTCGCTCTCAACGGAACGACCATCTCCGAATGCAACAGCTATGTGTACCTAGGTCGAGAAGTCAACATGACAAATGACCTGGCACCCGAGCTGCACAGAAGGAAGAGAGCGGCTTTGAACGCCTTCAAGAACGTCGAAGAAATAGTTAAGAGGACGAAGAACCTCCGGCTCCAGGCACATCTCTTTGATTTCACTGTTCTTCCTGCATTAACATATGCCTCAGAGACCTGGGCCCTACGCAAACAAGATGAGAACGCTATTCAGGTCTCCCGAAGAAGAATAGAAAGAGCTATGCTTGGAATATCACGTTTCACTCAAATGAGAGAAAGAATCCGGAGTTCTGACATTCGTCGACGATTAAGAATCAGGGACGCTGTCTCATTTGCCAAGGTGTCAAAATCAGATGGGCTGGTCACGTAATGAGATTTAAAGACGATTGCTGGACTAGAACTGTTACTGACTGGATTCCATGTGATGTCAAAAGACCGCGTGGCCACCCACCTACCAGATGGTCAGACTTCTTCATGAAGATCATGAACGATTGGTTTGAGGCTCTTCATGTTCCCAGATGCCATTGGGCTACACTAGCACGCGACAGGGAAAAATGGAGACGTTACTGGCGCCCACTCCAGCAAATCGATGACTAATGGGAAGTTAAGTGATTAAGTGATTAAGTGATGAGATATAAAGCAAAGTAGCAACTAAAGTCCAAAAGCAATATAAAAGAAGAGCTGATCCATACAATTGAGTTATTGTTGAGGGAATTGAAAAGGGGGCCATGGGTGTTCTTCAGGGAGGAGGAGGCTACAGTATGATGGGTGTGGAACTATGTACATAAACACCCATTATTAACAGTATTGTAAACCACAGACTCTCAATCAATAAATAAATATTAATTTAAAATGGACTGGAGTGATAGCACAGCAGGTAGGGTGTTTAACTTGCGCGTGGCCAACCCAGGTTCGATTCCTCTGTCCCTCTTGGAGAGCCCGGCAAGCTACCAAGAGTATCCCGCCCGCACAGCAGAGCCTGGCAAGCTCCCCATGGCATATTCGGTATGCCAAAAACAGTAACAAGTCTCACAATGGAGACGTTAATGGTGCCCGCTCATGCAAATCAATGAACAACAGGAGGACAGAGCTACAGTGCTATTAATTAAAAATGAAAATAAACTCTAAGGTTCTCATCAAAAGAAATTCAGTTCACTGATGGCTGAGTGAAACTATTTCTTGTTGCAGTTTCTATACCAAATTCTTATCATTTCAAGCACTTCAGAAGCAAGAAAGTTTGTTTAGATTGTTGGGTTAGAGGCAAGAGATAATTCACATGAAATGTTTCTGGGCCACCTCTATAGATGAGTACATGAATTGGGTAAATTGTGATAAGTAAAGCAGTCTCAAAATTTTAGTGGTTTAGAACAGCAGAGTTAACTTTCACTGTTTCCTTCCTCCTTTGAGGAGTGTCCAAAGGCTCCATCCCCACAGTGCCAGTGTCCTTTCTCTGGAACCTCGTTAGATTCATCTGCAAAGAGTCTTCTGCTAAGATTGAAAATGATGAGGTTGCATCTGGAGAGGAATTAGTAACGTGGAGGAAGAGTGATGGGACCAGAGTGAAAAGATCTAAAGGAAATTTCATTATTTTATATCTTGCAATTGTAAAATTCAATTTATGTCTTACTGTTATTTTTCTTGATATTGCTCAAGAATGCATTATTATTAGAAGGGACACTTGAGGCCATTGGAGAACATACATTAGCCCTTCTTACCATAGGCAGAAAGAAGATCACAGCTTGGCACATTTACTAATTGAACAAAGCAAGTCATTTTTGTATTTGGTAAAGATTTCACTTCGTTTAGATTCATTAGAGCTTGTCTGAGTCAACAGGGATGGTGGTAATGTGATTTACAATTAAAATATGTTTATCTATTTTCTCTTCATCCTATTTCTGACACAGACCTCCTAAAATCCTAGGAGTTTTCTAAGTGATGACTGTGACCAGGGTTTTGCCCTTTTCTTGAGGGGGTCATCCACTAGGTGATGCTCAGGGGTTGTCCTGGCTCTGCATTCAGGAATCACTCTTGGGTATACTCAAGGGACTAGATGTGGTACCAGGGATCAAACCTGGGTTGGCTGTGTGCCAGGCAAGCACCCTACTTGTTGTGCTATTGCTCTGGCCCCTTTCTTTCTTTTTTAATTTAATAAAGCACCATCAGTTATAAAGTCCAAATAAAATAGAATCTTATTTAATTTGACTAAACCCAGAGTTCTGTGTTTTTTTATTTGCTTTCTCTCAATGTCTATTTTTTTTTGTTCACCTATCAGTTGACTTAAAGTTGTTCTTTTCAAATGAGTCACTAACAGATGACACAGTCATTTTTATGGATTTTCACTAGTATTTTTTCTAAATAGGATATAAACATTGAGATTCCTTATGTAAGGATTTCTTACATATTGTTTGCTGAAACCATTGTTATAGTTAATCATCTGTATGTGTCTAAATGCTTGTAAAAGAGACGTAAGAAGGTATTCTTGTTCAAGAGGAGAATCCAATTATAATCTAAATTATAATTGTCAACTTGTATTTGATTTTAGAAGAATAGGGCAGGGAAAGAATTATTTTTACCATGATGCAGTCAAATGTCTAACTAGAAAAGGCTGAGGTGCTAAAATGCAATCACACCCTCAGTTCTAGCAAATTCTGTGACAGAGAGCAGCTAACTTGTTCTTGGATCCTCGTTCTGCTTGCACAGTCAACACTGGAATCCAATTAAAGATCAGAAGCACACAGATTAGATCATGCCCTCATTCAATAAAAATGAATTAAAAAATATACTCTGTCTGCTTAAAATTTCAGCACTGACAGAGAACATCCTTCCATTTACTATAATTAAGGCAAATAATTTCTGAGGTCATATAATTGAACAGTAATATTTGGGTCAGGAGGAAGGGGAGCAGGCATTATGCCCCTGGCTGGCTCTATTCTCAGGCTGTTGCGTATTTCTCGTTGAGTAGATTCAGCTCAATGAAAAGCTCCCAACATACCCCTCCCCAATGCAAATTCTCTCTGCGCTCTGACACGATGTTAATGGATCACTTAACAGTGGTGACTGAGGAGAAATTAATGAAAAGGAATTTTATGAAAAGTGGAGAGACTGATGGTAAGTAAATCAGACTGATGAAATAAGGACTGATCTTAGCATTAGCAACTGGGGGAAGAGAAGTCTTCTATGATGGACTTACAGGGTCCGGAGGATCTGCATCTTTACAGCAAGTCAGTTGTCACAAGTTCAAATACCTGGGGTCCTACATGGGCTGAGTGCCATCCAACCAGCTCTGCTATCTCACCCTGGCAATGCTGGTGGCTGATGCCACAGGCAATTTCCTGCGACATGACAGGTTAATGTATGTAAGAGCAAAGTAACTGTAACCCCGGACAAGCACAAAAGTTGGAAAGTCCAATATTCTGTGACCACCTGTTTAAGATTTTCAGGGACCTCTGACTAACATCACAGTCGTAACTTGTGTGCCTCAGCTATGAGTATGAACCACAGCTGGCATAGGTAAGGACCACAAATAAATAAAGGGGTGTAAGAGACTGAGTGTGCAAACACTGAAGGCCAGTGTATGACAGTGAGTGAGTATAGATAAAGCCGTGAGACCCAGAGCCAGGTGTGTGCCACTGCAGGGCAAGACTCCACTGGCAGCAGCGAAGGGGAGCGGGAGAAGGGAATAAAAAGAGATCCATAAATGTCTCACAGATCTACCTCTTTGCCTCAGTCTTACCAAAAGCTTGAATTAAAAGAAAACTGAGAACTGGACTCTTGGGACACAAGGAGGTGATTAGACTGGCAAGAGTTCTCACTGTGGGAGAAATTCAGCTGTTGGGAAAGGGCGCATCTGGACAGCCAGATGGAGAAGCCCAGAGTGTCCATCGCCCAATGCTGACTCAGCTGCTAGTGTCTCCCATCCTCCTCAGCATCCAGGAGCCAGAGGCTTGGAAGCCTTACCGCTGAGATACCTTAGAGGTGGTCAGAGAAGGATGGAGTATAGGTATAAAACAGAGAAATGGGCTGCACAAAAACAAAATTGTGGAGAAAAACTACTTTATTTTTCTAAAATAAAAGTTGTAAAACTCCAGTGAACACAAGCAGTAGGTAGGGTGCTTGCCTTGTATACTGCCAACCTGGGTTTGATCCTGGCATCCCATATGGTCCTTAAGCACCACCAGGGGTAATTCCTGGTTGTGGACCCAGGAGAAAGCTCTGAGCATCACCAGGTGTGGCCCCCAAACAAAACAAACAAACAAAAAACAAACATAAAACAAACAAACAAACAAACAAAAAAACCAGAACACCCCCATGGAAATATCTTTGTGTGAAATCATAACATTCTAGAAGATTTCTTTGAATATGATTTTTTTTCTGTCCTGAATGCTAAGTTACTATGGATTTGGAGGATAACCAAAATGATAAGATAAGGTTGGAAAGAAGAAAGTCTGGTAAAGTTCATGTTAGAATAGGAGGGTTATATATGGGATGTGACACCATATCAATGATGGGTTGAAGGCTGGAGGGGGAGTTTTGGCTGGGGTGTGGTGCTCCAGAGGTAAAGAAGGTCATGAAATGTTTCAGAGTCTCCTGTCCTGGACAAAATCTTTGTGAAACGAAAGAGGGAGTGGAACCTCAGAGGAAAGGCTTGGTCGTGTGTCTGGGCTTTGAGACATAGCCACACTCAGAGGAAATCAAACTACGTGATTAGGGAACTTCAGGAAGCCTGCTCGACACTGCTTGGTAGGTTAACACATATCATTCCGTCATTTAAAAATGTTAAGTGGCCAAGTCTCCTCAGATTATAATAGGACATGGAAAACATGTCAAGTTTGTTGTCATGGAAGTCAAAAGACTTACTCATTGCATACGCCAACCTAAAGAATACTTTGGTGCCTATGTTACTGCAAAAAGGCATACAGTTTTTTCTGCAAAAAAAAAAATGGAAAACATAGAGGAAAAGAATGCCCTAATACACAAAAATGAAGAGAATTTTAAGTAGAAATAAATTCTTCTTATTAAAGATGGGTAAAATACCATGAATAATATATTATTTATTAAAGTGTTTGCATTAAATATTAGTGATTTTAACATATTACTAAGTGGTCTGAATGTATTCATGACTTGACTCCCCTACAGTAATCTTGCTTAAGATATTAAATTTCTCTACAGCGATACTATAAGGTGAATGTTTCAGGATGAATGTCTCATTTTACAGCATGGAACTCTTCGTTTTGAGAAGTTGAATGAAATTAGTTTTAAGAGTGGACCCATAAGCAGATAGACTCTGATGAAGTTTACTGATTATATTCTTGTTCATTTGAAATTATAATATTGACATGTCTATATATTTAAGACATCTGGGGAAAAAAGCATTTGCTTTTCCTCGAGGTTTGAGACAATCTATCTTTAACAAATAATACATTTGGATTCTTGGGCTCAGCAAGTTTTCATCTTTTTCAAACATGCATTACATGCATTACAAGTCTAGTTCCCTATTCTTGATGATACATAGTCCTAGAAGATGACATATCAGAGAGAGAGAGAGAGGCACTGGCTGAGGACTTGGATCTCCCAGTTTGAGAAGTCATTAATAAACTGACTCACCCCCTACCTCTGTGTCTCAGAGTTTTATGAAAAGACTGACCCAAGAGTGCCAAGTGGAACCATATTCTCTCTTTCACTTATACTCACTTGCCCTTGAGGTTTACCAAATGCTTAATGAGTGCAGGTACTATATTGAGTTCATGATAAATAACTAAGTCTGAATTCAGAATCATGTAATTACTTTGAAAATAAAAATGCAGCTAATCTTATGATTCAAAAATTCTATGGCACCTCATTGTTCTCAGAAATTAATATTTGCACATCAAGTGCTAGTTTTCTCTTGCTCAATGCTTTTAATGTAAAGTTGTATATTTTGTTTTCTCTTCCTCAGACTTCCAAGTTAGCCTATCTTATTTTCATACATGTATTTTTATTCTCTGATTCTGGTTTGAGCTCTGTGTACTTCTATAATTGTTTTTATGATAATATGACAATATGTATTTTTTAAAATTTTCTTCTATATAAGTTTTATTTAGGTTTCATGATTATCTGTACTATTGATGTCATTGTTGCATACTTGTAGTGCTGCAATACTGTGCCCACTAACATCCCTATTTTTAAAATTTTTTAAAAATTGAATCACTATGATAGACCATTACAAAGCTGTTCAAGACTGGGTTTCAGTCATAATGTTCCAAAAACCATCCCTCCACCAGTCTATAATTCTCGGCACCAATATCCCCAGTTTCCCTCCACCAACCCCCAACTCCCCAGGAATCAAACCTGGTGGGCCTGGTGAGCTGCGTGCAAGACAAACGCCCTACCTGCTGTACTACTGTTCCAGCCCAAATAAAAGGTTAATGAGTGTAAAGCGGGTAGAGCATTTGCCTTGCACGCAGCCAACATGGCCGACCAGAGTTCGATTCCCCTGCCCCTCTCAGAGAGCCTGGCAAGCTACCGAGAGTATCCTGCCCTCAAGGCAAAGCCTGGCAAGCTACCCATGATGTATTCGATATGCCAAACACAGTAACAATTGTCCAATGGAGACATTACTGGGTCTGCTTGAGCAAATCGATGAACAATGGGAGGACAGTGACAGTGACTCAGTTTTACGATTAAAAATCCCATGAAGAGCCTATGACTGTGTGTTATTTTATCCTCCAGAACCTGTCCCATAGCTGACATGAGTGCTTGAGCCATGAAAAATGCATGAGATTTTACATGGTCCTTGGCACTTTGCAGAAGAGAATGCAGGATTGCATTTTTGCAAAGGATCCTGGCATTTGCTTTTGTGTTTTTTTTCTTTTCTTTCTTTCTTTTTTAAAAAAAAATTTATTAGTGAGACACCATGAGGTACAGTTGTAGACTTACAAATTTTGTGCTTGGGTTTCAATTATACAATGATCAAATACCCATCCCTCCACCAGTGCCCATTTCCCACCACCACGGATCCCAGTATACCTCCCACCTCCCATCCCCTCATCCCACCCTGCCTCTGTGGCAGGGCATTCCCCTCTGCTCACTCTCTCCTTTTGGGTGCTGTGGTTTGCAAAAGAGGCAATGAGTGGCAATCATGATTGTTCTATAGTCTACTTTCAGCACTCAAAAAGGCTTCTCCTACCTTCTCCATCCTTCACTTGTGAGAAAATCCTCAAGCCTAGGAACTGATAAATTTGCTGATGAATCTGCCTTATTTAAAGACAAAGAAAGGGAAAAGGATTCTTCATAAAACAATACCAGTCTCAACTTCCCTTCATTCCCAATCCTTCTGTGAGACTTTAGGAAATGGTGCCTTGGGCAGTGATTATAATGTCTGTGGGCACCTGGGAACCTTGAATTAAATTCTCAGGAACTGACTGTGAGAATGGTCTTTCTAAGGAGAGGGGATGGCATGTCATACTGGTTTGCCTGTTTATTAATTCGACATTTTAAAAATGCTCTTGGTGTCTTACTCATTTCACTGTGGAGGTACCAGGGGTAATAGAAATTGTATGTATTTGTTCTTTTTTGAATCAGGCCCAGGGGGAATATGAAAACCCATATGCTGAGGATTGAATTAGTTGCTGGTGCTCTTTTAACTCATGATCATGAGTTATTTCATCCTCCAGAACCTGTCCCATAGCTGACATAAGTGCTTGAGCCATGAAAAATGCTTGAGTTTTTGCATGGTCGTTGGCACTTTGCAGAAGATAATGGAGGATTGCATTTTTTTTGGACTTCATTATTTTTTCTTTTATTTCTTCTACATCTACACAACAGAGTTTATTAGGATGATTATCTGGTCAGAAATACAACTGCAGTTTCAGTTCAATGACTTCCTGTGTGGATGCTTGGGGTAAAAGAGCTAAATCTTTCTTGGCCTCAGTTTCCTTACGTTTTTTTTTTTCGGTTTCAGTTATACAATGATCGAGTACCGATCCCACCACCAGTGCCCATTCTCCACCCCCACCAATCCCAGTATCCCTCCCACCCCCCACCCCCCATCCCACTCTGCCTCTGTGTCATGGCACTCCCTTTTGTTCTATCTCTCCTTTTGGGTGCTGTGGTCTGCAGAAGAGACATTGGGTGGCAATAATGTTCGGTCCATAGACTACTTTCAGCAGGCATCTCCCATCCTGGGCAGATCTTCCCAGCACCCTTTATTTGGTGCTCCCTTTTCTATTTGAGCTGCCTTTACCCCTAGAGTGTGCGGCTGGCCTCTAAGCCATGGAGTGAACAACCTGGTATTTATCACAGATGTTCTTGGGTGTTAGTCTCTTATTTTGTTACTTTATGTTACCCAAATGAATGCAATCTTTCTTTGTCTGTCCCTCTCTTTCTAACTCATTTCACTTAGCATAATATTTTCCATGTAGTACCACTTGTATGTAAATTTCATGACTTCATTTTTTCTAACTGCTACATAGTACTCCATTGTGTAGATGTACCAAAGTTTCTTTAACCAGTCATCTGTTCTCGGGCACTCAGGTTTTTTCCATATTCTAGCTATTGTAAACAGTGCTGCAATGAACAAACAAGTGCAGATATCACTTCAACTATACTTTTTTGCCTCTCCGGGGTATATTCCCAGGAGTGGTATTGCTGGGTCAAATGGGAGCTCAATTTCTAATTTTTTGAGAGTTGTCCATACTGTTTTCCAAAGGGGTTGAACCAGTCGGCATTCCCAACAGCAGTGAAGGAGGGTCCCTTTCTTGCCATATTCGCACCATCACAGGTTGCTTTTGTTCTTTTGAATGTTGGTCAGTCTCTGTGGTGTGAAATAATATCTCATTGTTGTTTTGATCTGCATCTCCCTGATGATTAATGATGTAGAGCATTTTCTCATGTGCCTTTTAGCCATTCGGATTTCTTCTTTGAGAAAGTCTCTGTTCATTTCGTTGCTCCACTTTTTGATGGGGTTGGATGTTTTCTTCTTGTGGAGTTCAACCAGTACTTTGTATATCCTTGATATCAACCCCTTGTCGGATGTGTATTTGGAGAATATCCTTTCCCATTCTGTAGGCTGTCTTTGTATTTTGGTCACTGTTTCTTTTGAGGTGCAGAAGCTTCGTAGTTTAAGATAGTCCCATTTGTCTATCTCTGTTTTCACTTGCTTGGCCAGTGGTGTGACATCTTTGAAGATACCATTAGCTTCAGTGTCATGGAGGGTTTTTCCAACTTTGTCTTCAATGTACCTTATGGATTCTGGTCTGATGTTGAGGTCTTAATCCATTTTGATCTTACTTTTGTACATGGTGTTAGGCAGAGATCTAAGCCCAGTTTTTTGCATGTAGTCGTCCAGTTTTGCCGGCACCAGGATTGCATTTTTGCAAAGGATCCTGGCATTTGCTTTTCTGTTGTTTTTTTTTTAGGCATTCAAAAAAAAATGCCAGTCTTGTTAAAAGTGTTTAACGAAGTTGGTTACATTATTGAAGGTTTTTAAATTTTTTTAATTGAATCACCATGAGCTACAGTTGCAAAACTTTATGTTTTAGTTTCAGTCATACAATTATCAAATACCCGTCCCTCCATCAGTGTACATGTTCCACCACCAATGTTCCAGTACCCCTCCACACTCCCATTCTACCCTTTCCCCTGCCTCTATGGCAGACTATTTCCCTCTTATTCTCTCTCTACTTATGAGTATTATTATTTGAAATACAGATGAGAGGCCGTCATGTTTGGTCCTTTATCTGTTTTCAGCACACATCTCCCATCCCAAGCAATCCCTCCAATTAGGGAAAAGATATTTGTGCCTTTGTGTTTACAACAGCATCATTCACAATAGTCAGAAAGTAGATTCAGCCCGAATACATTTCACAGATGACTAGATAGACAATCTGGAACATAGGGACTCAATGAAATACTACTTTACCATGAAAAAGGTGAAATTATGCTTCCCTCCACTTTTTTTTTAATAAAATGGAAGTGGAGGTAATTACGCTAAGCGAACAAGTCAGGATGCCGAAATGAAAGAGAATTTTCAGAATGACTAAAGCAATCAAACTGTCAAGAAATAAAAAGAGTAACTCCTAGACTAGGTGAAAACTATGATGCTTACCAGAGAGGTAGGTAGGTGTCACGATTGTGGAGTGGGGTCTTTGGGTGGTGGATGAGCCTGTGCCATTGGGGTTGGGAGTGGTATGTAGTATTGACATACAGTCATCTAACTTCAGACCGCTGAACTCCCATAATATTGTAAATGAGAAGTCATTGAAAACTATAAAGATTCCAAAAAGAAAATTAAATACACAGAAACAAAGCAGTGGCTTTTGGCAGCATGGTGTTGAGTGGGATGATGAAGCCTGAAAGAGGCTGGGAAGAACTGGCTTCATGATTGTGAGCACTTGGCACAGACTGGCTCACATGTACATCCTGAATGGGACAACTCTTCACAAGGATTAAAAATAGGTTTGAAGAACTTTTATTATGGGGGGGAGGAGATGGCCTTGTGTTCTGTCTACTCTAATATCCCAACTTTCTATCTCTCTCTATTTTTTTAAGCAGGGAGCACTGTATGTGCTGAGGACCACACTTAAGACCCCATACTCACAAGGCATGTCCTTTGCCCCTGGAAACATTTCATATCTTTATTTTTTCCTTCTTATATTTATTTATTGAATCACTGTGGGAAAAGTTACAAAGCTTTCAGATTTAAGTCTTGGTCATACAATAATCAAACACCTTTCCCTTCACCAGTACTCATTTTTCACCACCAAGAATTTTGTATCTTTAGATAAAGTTCTTCCTACTTCTCAAATGAATCTTACTCACCCAGGTTCCCTACCTTTGCTTTCAGAGGCCAGCCTAACTTACGAGGGCTTCCTAGGTAAATAGAGCTCTCCCCAAGGTCTTCCACAATTTTGCACACTTCAGAATTTTGGACAAAATAGTTATGCATAATAATGGATATTTACAAACAGCCCTTTGATTCTAAGGTCCTGTGATACATTGAAAACTAAACTGTGACGTTTCTAACGCATTGACAGAGCCTGGGGAGACGAACAAGGCCGGGTGCCAACACTATCATTTGTGCTGCTTTCTTGGGTAGAAGCCTGCTTTGTCCCTGCTAGCATCAAGACACATTGTGTGTCCAAACTGTCATAATATTTATTCACAACAGCTGGCCTGTGACAGAGAGTGAGGTCTGTGCCTTCATTCAAATTAGATCCATGACTTGGTTTATTTGAACTGGTACAGAGGAAGAAAATGCTTTATACAAAATGACATCTGGGGAGAGACGTACTTGCTTTTCAAAACACTAATGGCATCATAAATTCATGAGTTTTGAAGACAACTGCAGATGGTTGGATGGAAAAATACAAAGGGAGAAAATCAACAAGTAAAATAGACTTGGAAGGCACTGTACTCCAGTTCCTCAGGTGTTTCTGATGAAAGTTGAATGAATCACTGGTTTCTTTCATTCAGCAGACGAAGAGGCAAAATTAACAAATGGTTCATAGAAAAATATGAACATCTTATTATTAATTAATCAGATTGTGCACTGGGCAATATCTAGTGATATATCTATGAGATTTTCATTTGGGGGGCTAATAGTGTTTCTCCAAATATTGCTATAGTTTATTGCCTGTATTAATATTATGGAAGATGTTATTTTAAATTTAGAAACTAGTGAAGAATGATATTAGTTTCCAATTGAAGTTAAAAGAATTTTTTTATTCTGGAGCGATAGCACAGCGGTAGGGCGTTTGCCTTGCACGCAGCCAACATGGCCGACCCGAGTTCGATTCCTCCGCCCCTCTCGGAGAGCCCGGCAAGCTACCGAGAGTATTCAATATGCCAAACACAGTAACAACAAAGTCTCCAAAGGAGACGTTACTGGGCCCGCTCGAGCAAATCATCTTTTTAAAATCAGTTTATTTATCCTATTTATTTGTCATCTTTTAACCCCAGGCTAAGAGTTCTTGATCTAAGGGCAGCTTTGGATAAGGGAGTTTTGAAGATGAAGTTAGTTCATGCACAATAAAGACCGATCGAAAGCTGGCCCCTCTGCTCTGAGCAGGGCATCAGGAATAGAAGGAAAATATTAATAGAAACACACGCTAAAACATTTTAATACCACACTCCCACAATTGGATAGAGAAGCAGACAGACTCAATAGGAAACAGCAGATTTAAAGGGTGAAATTGAAGAGATGGACTTAATAGATTTCTATAGAACTCCTTTTACCCCCTAAAGCTGAGTCCATATTATTTTCAAGAACTGGTGGAACAGTATAGGCATAAACCATATACTGGGACACAAAACACGTCTCCATAAAGTAAAAAAATAGAAATCATAACAAGAACGTAGATCACAATGTGTGAAGTTGGAAATAAACTCATGCAAAGCTAGGAAAGGCTCAGACAGTTGGACGTTGAACTTCACACTACCTGACCATTGGGTTAAAAAGGAGGTTTAAAAAAGAATTGAAATTTCTGAATACAAATGAGAATAGCAACACAAGCTACAAGAATTATGGAATACAGAAAAAAACATACTGCACGGAAAATGTGTAGCGCTACAAGACATTCAACAGGAAACAGGAATAGGTGGAAATAAATAACCTCAGAACAAGAAAAGGAGCCCAAAGTAAGAAGGAGGGAAATAAAAATTCTAGTAGAAATAAAAATGATGAAAATCAAAACATAATACAGGAGACCTATGAAACCAAGATGTGTGTGTGTGTTTTTAAAAAAAGAATCAAGTGAGTTAGATAAACCCCTAACTAGACTCACAAAATTAAAAAAACAAAAAGACTTTATAAATTAGATTAGAAAAAAACATGGATAAATTATAACAGCACCCTGGAAATGCATACAATATTGTACTGTTGGGAAAAAGTCTAGAAGAGGAGATAGCCTTTAGACAGAGAGCAAATGAGGGACAAACAGGGTTCAGGAAGCATTTTTAGAGATGACAGAGGTCAATAATGCTAAATTCAGCTGAAAATTGGAGTGAAAAAGTTTCTTTTTATAAAAAAATTGAATCATCATGAGACACAGTTACACAGTTGTTCATAATTGTGTTTCAATCATACAATGTTCCAACACCCGGCTCTCTACCACTGCACATTTTTTTTTTTTTTAGCCTTTGGCTTAGGGTTTTTTAAAAAATTTTAAAAAAGTTTTTATTAGTGAGACATCATGAGGTACAGTTGTAGACTTACAAATTTTTGTGCTTTGGTTTCAATTATACAATGATCAAATACCCATCCCTCCACCAGTCACTGCACATTTCTTGCCACCAAAGTCCCCAGTTTCTTTAGCGAAGATCCTTCTTCACCCCCCTAGCCCTCACTCCCATAATGTTTTTATTTATTTATTTATTTTAATTTTTATTAGTGAGACATCATTGTTCACAGCAAAGGCCTTCAGGGAGTTTATTTAGAAGGACCTGGAGTGGTAGGAGGGCCTCAGCTCCAACAAGCAACTAGAGCCTGTGGCTGATTAGGAATGAGGAGCTAAATTCTTTGAGGACAAAGGAAGAGAGAAAGCATGATAGCCACAAGAGTTTTGTTCACCAGGAATCTTTTCATTCCAAGAAACAGAAGACCTAAACCCAAATCACATAAACAAACAGAACTTATTGTGTTGCATGATGATGATATCATCTGAAATCCAGGAAACAGTCTTTGTATGAGAAATGGTTTGTTTGATGGGGCAAGGGGCTGAAGGTACTGGGGAGGAGAGCTGGGGGGCGGGGTGTAGATGGGGGTGGTTCTTATACAATGTTTCTTTTTGATAGGAAATATTACTTAGAAAATGATGCCAGTCATTTACTCTGTTTTGAAGAGCATCTTCTATCTATCTATCTATCTATCTATCATCTATTTATATGAATCACCATGAGAAACAGTTACAGACTTGCAAACTTTTGTGATTACATTTCAGTTATACAATGATCGAGTACCCATCCCTCTATCAGTGCCCATTCTCTACCACCAATGTTCCCCAGGATCTCTTCTCCCCACCCCACTCCCCTCCCACCTCTGTGGCAGGCACATTCCCTTTTACTCTCTCTCTCTTTCTGGGTGTTATGGTTTGCAATATTGGTAGTAAGTGGCCATCATGTTTGGTCTATAGTCTACTTTCAGCACGCATCTCCATCCTGAGAGAGCCCTCCAAGCATCATTCTCTTAGTGGTCCCTTCTCTATCTCAGCTGCCTTTTCCCCCAGCATGTGAGGCTGGCTACCAAGTCAAGGAGCAATCCTCCTGGCCCTTATCTCTATTATTCATGAGTGTTAGTCTCCCATTATGTTACTTTATATTCCACAAATGAGTGCAGTCATTCTGTCTGTCCCTCTCTTTCAGACTTATTTCACTTAGCACAATACTCTCCATGTTGATCCACTTATATACAAATTGCATGGTTTCATCTTTTCTAACAGCTGCATAGTATTCCATTGTGTAGATGTACCAAAGTTTCTTTAACCAGTCATCTGTTCTCAGGCTCTTGGTTTTTTTCCCAGATTCTGGCTATTGTAAATAGTGCTGTAATACACATACAAGTGCAGATGTCATTTCTACAGTATTTTTTTGGAATCTATGGAATATATTACAAGAAGTGGTATTACTGGGTCAAATGGGAGTTGGAGAGCATCTTTAATAAATCACTAAACCTAGTATTAATATGCTCTGTTCGTTGACTTTGTAACTTCCTTTGGCATCAACTTTTTTTCACTACATAATGAATTAAGACAAACTTAATAATTTAACAACACCCATCTATTTCTCAGAGCTTCTTTGTATCAGTAAGTTAATGGGATACCCTGCATCTGAACAAGCTATAATTAAGGAGCAAACTGGAGTTGCGATCTCATGGGCACCTCAGCAGATCTCTCTTGTAATTTCATGAGCTAGCTGAAGAATTCAATTCTGTAGTGGTAGGGTGTGACTTTCCAAGGAAAAAAGCAGGTCGGGGCTCACATGGGACTCAAGCATTTGGTGGCCGAGAGCTATTCCCCTGGCCGGCCCACAGTGACGGTTGAAGAAGAGGAGAACAGAGAAACAGGGCCCAGGGCTGGTTGGTAGTCTGTTTATTTCTCTCTCCTCCTCAGTGTAGTTCGATCTCTTCCTTACACCACAATCATATTCGTAGTTTTGGTGTAATCTCAGTCATCATAGTCCCCTCATCCTTATAATTCTTATTGTAGCCCTCTTAGTTCTCATCTAGTCCTCCTACCCCTTACAGCATAGTTATGTAGAAATCATGAAGGGTGGGGTACACATAGGTGGGGTTTAACATTGTCATGACCACAAACAGAGGTAAAGCCAAATCTTCAGGGGGAAGTTCTAGGAGATTAACTCAAGGACAAGATCTCATCTGAGGGTTCAGCACTCCAGATTACTAGGAGAGTCACTCAAGAGCAGGATTCCATCTAGGGTGTATTGCTTTCTCCTTTTCTCAGCTAGTAATCCATTTAAACAATCATAGTGAATTTACTTCTTGTAATATTTCTAGTTATTTTATATGAACACATTAAGAGGTATATTAAGCTTAAAACTTGGCTTTTCCTGGAGATATCTTACTATATTTGGACAAACTTGCAGGCTATCAAATGTAGCCTGCCCACAGGGCAGAGTCTGGCAAACTCCCCGTGGCCTACCAAATATGCCAAATACCAGTAACAATGATGGGTCTCATTCTCCTAAAGAGCCGTGAATATAATCTCAGGGCTAGGATGAAAGAGACGTTACTGGGGCCTGCTCGAGGCAATCGACGATTAACAGGATGATGAAATGAAAATGAAATGAATCTTACTATATATTCTAGACCACAATCCTCAGACAAGGTTAGTCTTTCCTAATCCCAGCAGGGTCCTTATACAGTTACTTATTTTTGAATCATGAGAAAGTTTGTTCCATGACCATGCTCTTAATTTATTATACTTATTGTGCTTAGCTTGTCCACTGCTGATGACAGGGTACCTTACAGCTTGACCTGGGTCCATCCAGTCACCTTTGTCAGGACCCTCCTTTTGGGGGTGTTAGGAAGTAAAGGCAACTGAGGCTAAGTCAAGTAAATATGATGGATGCTCAGGATTAAATATTATTTTGGAGTCAATTAACTCCCTTGTTACAAAAGCATAGCATCAACTGTCTTCCTGTGCCTATACAAAAAAGGACAGTGCTAAACCATGCAAGTGACATAAAGGAAAGAGAAAAGCAATAGAGGATTATTAGTGCTTGATGGAATTGGGTGTGCCTCAGGGGCACTGTTGTGGGAGTAACTCAATAAACCTAAGCTCCCTGAGGGAGGAACAAGGACAACTCAACGTTGTCCAACAGTAGGGGTTTTAGGTGGCAGTTTGTTGGGACCACATGGCTCTCTGACCTATAACAACCACTTTGTCATCTTGTTCGAATTCACTTGTTCTCATCAGGCCCACCAAGAATAATATTTCTTGAGGAACTCAAAGTCAACTTATTAGAGAGCTGGAAGAGAAATGTGACCATTTTCAGAAGTCTGGACCACATTCAAGAAAAGCGGATGATTCAGGGCATGCATATTAGAGAGTGGGAAATTCAGTTATTTTAGAGTTCCATCACTCTTATTTGAAATTATTAATCTTACAGCACAAATAAAGTAACTTTATAAATTATTATATATTTGTTACTATGGAAAATTGAACAGTTCGCTCTCAGGTTTCCCTTGCACATTAAAGTGAACATAGCCTCATATTTGCCATGGTTCTAAGGTGGAAGAGAAAATGGTTCTAAGTTGGAGGAGGAGAGAATTTTCCACCCTCTTGGTTTTGAGGTTGACCAGGTAACTTGCATATGGAAGATAAAGTTGATGAGATCATATCCGTAGAATGTGTTTTCAGACTTGGGTGCAGGAGAGTGGAAAGCAGAGGACCAAAGAGACAGGGTACATGGTGTTTGAGGGACACTTTGACTCTGAGAGTTGCAAGTCTTCTAGACCATTTAATGTCACCCAAGTAGTGAGTCATGAATATTTCTCTATCTGACAAACTGATGTCCCCTCTCCTGAAACTCAGTCCCAACATGAGTGTGGAGGTAGAATGAAAGCAACAAAATTGGCACGGATACCATTCATTCCCCTGACACAGGGTATCTGCGTGGTACATGGCTATGTCTCCCACCAGCAGGAATTTATTATTAGAAGTAATGCAGAGAGGGAAAAGGTGCTTCTTAGGGATTCTTGCCATCTGATGTTGCTTTAATATTTGTCTCTCTGGTGATCAGCAGAATCAGCTCTGCTCACTTGCAGTGTCACAAGCACACACCTGAGGCAGTGTGACTGTTTCTTAAACAGCAGTAGCTGACAGATGCAATGGCATAATGCAAATTTCCTTGCATAGTATTCTTTTGTACCATTAACTGAAAAAACAGATCTGACACTCATAAAAAAAACAAGAAAGTAAAATCCAGATAGAATAATAGAAGCCAGGAGACCTCTGTATTTCTTAAAGAGATGACTGGGCCTAGAACTTGAGAAGTGAAATGATACATTTCAGCTCACACAGTAAATCAGAAAGGGAAAAGAAAAAGTTTAATAAGTCTGGGTCTTCAGATACACCTCTATTGTCAATAATTCAGATCCTGGGAGGTGTGACTAGTTCTTCCTGCACATGATACAGATTTTAAATCTCTTAAATAATACTTGATCACAGCTCTATTTTTAATTAAAACCAGAAATGGGAGAAATCTTAAATGGAACATCAATTTTATTAGAGTTGAGTCTGATTTTATAGTATTTTGACTTTCTGAGATAGGAATTTTGGAAAGAATTAAAAGCAGGAGGGAGAAAACATATGGTCATGTTGGAAAATACATAGAATTCTAAAGATCACGGTGTTGAAGTTCATACACTTTGCAGATGTGTTCTTGTTGGCAGAGAGTTTTTCTAAATTAAATCTGATGTCTTTAGTTAGTAGGGGCAGATCATTTCCGTGTGTCCCCAATTCTGCCAGCTGTTCTTGTTCTATACCTGGCCCACTTCACTTGTGCATTGTATTTCCCTGGCCCGTGAAGATATTTGAGTTTGCTACCTCTGATCCAGAATTATGTAATATTATTGTATTTACAGAACTTCAGCTTGTAGCTGCTACCTTGTAAATCTTTGATTCACTAATTTACTTATGTATTCATTCAAGGTTCTTAACAGCTCACTGTTAGAGAATTCTTTTATCATATACCTTAAATCAAATATAATAAATTTTGAGTTTCCTAAGTGTGGGCTTGGGGATTTGGGGTAAGAGAGGGTCTAGAGATGTTGATAGAAGGATTCTGTTTCTCTGATCATATAGCAACATTATATACCTGAGACATTATTATAAATACTGGTGCCTATAAAAAATAGAGTAGTGCCCAAGGAGAAAAAAGAATAAATTTAATCCATTTCTCCCCTCATGGATCTTGCCTTAAATAAACCAAATAAATAAATTCTATATATTCTTATAAGTAATAAACAACATGAGAGAATTGTTAGGGAATGGAACTGGGTTTGAAATTTTATTAAATTTTTGTAGGTTTCTAAAAAGTATTAGAGTAAATCTTGGTTTGTAACATAATACAACTTTCAGGTATATTTGACATCTGTATGTCCCACTTTATGACTATACCAAAAATCTAGTTTCCATCTACACTTACCTAATTTACTCAATTCTCTTCCCCAGCTACAGTATTTTAGAATTTTTCATGATGCATTGCTTTGGCTACTATACAATGTATCATGTGCATGAACCTTTAAGTTTCCCCCCAAGAGTCCGAGTCTATCCTTAATCAGACAGACTTCTCTGTCCCTATTTACTCACCCTATTCCATCTCCCTTTCATTATGGTAATCAATAATTGGTCATAGAGTTCATCTGTTTGTTTCCTCTACATACAGTGTATGAATGAAATAATGCAGTATTTGTCTTTCTCGATCAGGCTTCATACACTGAGCATGAGAACTTTATAGTTCCAACCATATTGCAAAAGCCTGGAATACAGAATTCATTTCCTTCCTTCCTTCCTTCCTTCCTTCTTCCTTCCTTCCTTCCTTCCTTCCTTCCTTCCTTCCTTCCTTCCTTCCTTCCTTCCCTCCTCCTCCTCCTTCTTTCTTTCTTTCTTTCTTTCTTTCTTTCTTTCTTTCTTTCTTTCTTTCTTTCTTTCTTTCTTTCTTTCTCTCTCTCTCTCTCTCCCTCCCTCCCTCCCTCCCTCCCTTTCTTCCTTCCTTCCTCCCTCCATTCCTCCCTCCCTCTTTTCTTTCTCCCTCCCTCCCTCCTTCCCTTCCTCCCTCACTCCTTCCCTCCCTCCCTCCCTTTCTTTCTTTCTTTCTTTCTTTCTTTCTTTCTTTCTTTCTTTCTTTTCTTTCTCTCTCCCTCCCTCCCTCCCTTCCTTCCTTCTCTTCTTGTATCCATTGTTTATATAACATTTTCTTTATTTATCCATGTGTGTGACTTTCCTTCTACCAAAATTCCAGTACCATGCAACTAGCAAAATTACTCCTCGTTTATTCCTCCATCCCTCCTTCCTTTTTCTGCTGGTAATCACAATAGTTTTCATTGGGCCTAAGAATTATTTTGGTGGCTTCTTGACAGTTTGCTTTAGCTATTGATATTCCAAATATATGAAATCATCTGGTAATTGCCTTCCTCTTCCTGACTTATTTTACTTATCAAAGTCAACCTCATTTTCTGTTTATTTTGTCTCCAAAGCACAATTTCACCTTTTAAATGGCAGACTAGTATTATATAGAGTACGTTGATTTTCGTGTCTTAATCTAGTCAGTGCAAATGGGTATTCAATCCAAGTAGGCTTGGAGATCTCGGCCCCGGAATCCACGTGGCTTTGTCCCTCTGCCGGTACCTTCAGGTGTGCGGAGAGTGGTCTCAGCATGGTGGTGACTGGTCCTGGAGGTCTTCGGCTGCCGGGGCCCTGGTCAGGGCGGGGAGGAAAGCTCAACCCGCTCCCCTCCAAGGGGCCCCAGCGCGGAATAGCCAGGCGTGGGGGCAGGAGACTGCACTGTTCTCCGGGAGCTGGTTTTTATAGTCTCTGAGTCTTGGCTGCTGATGGGATTACACGGCACCAGGGGGCCAGTTGGTGGGTGTGACCCCCGCCTACTAGAATTTGGAGGATCTGGGTGGAGGATGCTCGACTTCAATCCGAGAGAGCAATAGGGCATTATAATTACTTTGGCTTTGATTCTGAATGATATGAGAACACACAGGCATATTTTCAGCATTAGTGTGATTTGATTTGATTGATTTCTACAGGAATACCCTGACTGCTACATTAGAAAAGACCAAAGTGAGTCAGAACTACAAACAAGAAGTCCTGATTATAATACTGCAATATGCGTATAATCAAGAGAACATAGTGGCTTGGTCCTGCACTAATCTAAAAAGATATAAGGTAGCTTAAATTAGAGTTGTAGAAATAGAAATGAAGAGAAGTGAGTATACTAATCATTTGTTTTGAAAATAAATTTACCAGTATTCTTTGAAATACAGTAAACAGTGAGGTTTTAATATGAACAAATGGAAAATTGCAAGAGTCATTTTCTAAGATGTTAGGGGACATATTGGAGACTTGGTTTGACTAAGATGTTTATTAATGTACAGATCACGATCATGATCACGACCATCCTGTTATTTGTCGATTGCCTCAATCAGGCCCCAGTAACGTCTACTTTGTCCTAGCCCTGAGATTTTTTTAAAAAGTGCCACATTCAAGGCTCTTTCGGAGTTAGGAGAATGAGACCTATCATTGTTACTGGTATTTGGCATATTGGGTACACCACGGGGAGTTTGCCAGACTCTGCCGTGTGGGCAGGTTACATTTGGTAGCCTGCCAGTTTGTCCAAACTAGGAATGAGATAATAAGAGGTCCTGTGGCCGAAAATGCAGCCACGCGCTCCGGGAGCTGGGTTTTATAGTCTCTGAGTCTTGGTCATTGATAGGATTACATGGTGCCAGGGGGCCAATGGGTGGGTGTGACCCCCGCCTACTGGAATTTGGAGGATCTGGGTGGAGGATGCTCAGCCCCGATCCGAGTAGGCTTGGAGATCTCAGCTCTGGGACCCGCATGCCTTTGTTCCTCTGCCAGTACCTTTATGTGTGTGGAGAGTGGTCTCAGCATGGTGGTGGCTGGTTCTGGAGGTCTTCGGCTGCCGGAGCCCTGGTCAGGGCAGGGAGGGAAACTCCATGTACAGATGGTGTACATCTAATGTACATATCTAATGTACACATTAGATGAGCAGGTAAACATGTAACTGTGAGATTCATAGATTCTATATAAATTATAAATATTTTGCATATAGACTTTTGCTGATGAAGTATTCTTGAGCTCACATTCAGGACTAAGCCCGTAGAATTGCTGATTGGTCCAAAAACACACAAATGTAAGAGTAAGTTGTATTCTAATGAGAAAAAAGAACATCCAATTTCACAGCTTTCTTGAATTTACCCAGAGTAAAAGCATTTTTATGATGGCCAAAAAATAGCACAGAGCATGGGGTACTTGCCTGGCACACAGTCGATCCAGGTGCATTGCTCATCACGCACAGGTTCCCAAGATATGCACGAGGGGATCAATGAACACAGAGCCAGGAGTAATTGCTGATCAATGCCGGGGATAACCTCAAAACAAAATAAATGAATTTATGGGCTGGAGCTACACTCTGCTAGGGTGTTGGCCTACAGCTGACCTGAGTTTAATCCCTGGCACCCCGCTGGGTATCATACACATAAATACAAAACGAAAATGAAAAAAAGTATTTTATCAAAGTCCCCTCCAGCCAGTTTTGTAGGACAGGTTTGGGTTTTAGGGCCACAAGTTGCAGAACTTTGGGATTATCCATGAGGGAGTTTGGGGGACCCTGCATTGTGCCAGTTTGACCCATGGCAGGCTGCTTAAGCAAGGCCAGGACCTGCACTCCTGGCCTACCTCTGACCCCAGGAATTCGAATTATATATAAATCCTGTCAGCCTTGTGAGATGGACACAGACGGGCATGATCGGGGTGGGTGGGGGAGTGCGCAGAGATGAGGTCCAGCCGGAAAAGGCCATGGCAGGGCTGATGGTGCCTGGTGGCTCCAGGTATGATGCCAGTATGCAGCACAGACTTCAGTTCCAAAGCAGTTTTAAAGATTTGGAGGGGACAGAAAGAGAAACCAGTGGGCACAACACTTGCCATGCATGTGGCTGACTAACGGCACACCATGAATCCCCAAGGAGTGATCTTGGAGCACAGCTGGATCTGGCAGAAATCCCAAACCCCCTACCCTTCCTACACACAAATAAAAGCAAAGAGGCAGTTATGTGCCAACAGCAAAGATTTGGATCCAGCAGCATATTCTCAAGAGTCAGTTCTTTAGATTGTCTTTATTTGGGGGCCACACCTGGCAGGTGTCAGAGCTTACAGGCAAGGCTTTAACAGACTATATGATTTTACGCCCTTGGTATGTGATTTTGTGTAAGGAAAGGAGAAGAAATATTACACTTGGCCCCCCAAAAAATCTTAATGGTGAAAGCCTGTAATTTTTCTCAGAGCCTCCAACTACTTACCTACAGACAGCGTTTTGCTGTGGAAAGGCAAAACTGACGCCTGTTATGGCGGCAGAAATCAGGACAATCAGTGAAGCCTCAGGTTCCTGGAATTGAAACAGTCTCGGCTTCCCAGAAATGGAACAATGTGCAACTAGCCAACATGAACCCACCTGGGAAAGTTCCTGGTCCCCGTAAGTGGGCTCAATCAATCATTATGCCCCTAGTCAAAATGCCCCCAAAACTGTCTTTTGTTAACCCTAAAAGAATGAGGAGCTTAGGTAACGGTGAATGATTATGGGAAACAATTGTTTATATATTTTTTATTTTTTCATTTTTTAAATTTATTGAATTACTTTGGGAAAAGTTACTGAGCTTTCAGGTTTCAGTCTCAGTCATGCAATTATCAAACACATTTCCCTTCAACAATACTTATTTTTCACCACCAAGAACCCCAATAAACGCCCCCTCCCAACTCTCCCGATGCCTGTGACGCAGATGAATTCTAGGTAACACTCGGGGAAACAATTGTTTAACTACTGCCTGACCACTGTTACCTTAGACACTTGCCAAAACAACTTTGTTTGGTAACTAGCTGAATTTTATTTGAAACTATAAGACATGTACTGCTTATGTAGTCAAACCCTATATAAACTGCTGCCTAAAGTTGGGGTTGCTATCAAGAGACCACACTGTGGGTGAGATAGTTGGCCCCAGTATACTAGAATACAAGTCCTACTGCTTTCGCATTATCAAGTTCGTGTCTCTGTCATCTTGCTGCTTGGAAACCCATAGTTCCGGGCTTAACAGTTGAAATATTCCAGAATGTTTACACCCAAGAACTTACAACGAACATATCAACAGAGGGCGGGAGACAGCACATCAGGCTGGGGCACTCGCAGATATGGCCCCAAATACCACCTCATCTGCTCCCCTACTACTGAGATAGATCCAGGAAGAGGAGCTCAAAGGGCAGAGCATGTGCTTTAAGGTCGGGTACATGGAATCTCAAGGACAACTGGACAGAGGGGCAGAGTCTCTGACCATCTCCAAGTTTGTAGCAAAAAGAAAAACAAGAAAAGAAGAGGCAGGGAGCTGGAGTGATAGAACAGCAGGTAGGGTGTTTGTCTTGTACGCAGCTGACCCAGATTGGATTACCCCGCCCCACTTGGATAACCCGGCAAGATACTAAGAGTATCTTACCTGCACAGCAAAGCCTGGCAAGCTACCCGTGACATATTTGATATGCAAAACACAGTAACAAGTGTCACAATGGAGACATTACTGGGCCCACTCGAGCAAATCTATGAACAATGGGAGGACAGTTACAATTTCCTAAAAATCAATAAGTAAGATACAGCTTTCGGCAGGAGCGCTCGGTGTGTCCTTAGAGGGGCCGCCATCACTGTACACTATCACGGAGTGACCCCACCACTCACAAGGCAGAGATCATGGAGGTTCCGGGCGCTCAGAGTGACCACAGGGTGGCTGGTGAAACAAAAGGCCCTTGGGGATGCTCGCTGTCTCCCTGGGCACCCCAATACCTGCTCCTCATCCTAAGCAACAATAGTGGCTGACTGTAACTTTTGCCCAGAGAATGAAGCCCCCCTGGGTGGATGGCAGGGAGGGAAAGACCTGGGTTCTGTGAAGCCACCTACATCTCTGATCCTAGCCTTAAAGAGCCAGGCTCCAAGTATTCCTGACCACATATTTTCTGGTCACTGTCACTGTCCACTGTCCACCTGTTTTTCATCGATTTGCTCCAGTGGGCCCAGTAACATCTCCATTGCGAGACTTGTTGTTACTGTGTTTGGCATATTGAATATGCCGCAGGTAGCTTGCCAGGCTTTGCCGTGTATGCAAAATACTCTCAGTAGCTTGCTGGGCTAGGAATGTAATTTTTTCCTGTTTATTGCCTTCAGTCAGGTGACCAGGACATCTGGGGTTCATCTGGTCCAGGATAAATGGAGAGTGAGGGACTGAACAGATGGTACATGGAGCACAAAAGTCTTTATGTTTTCATGATCACAATCACAATCATCCTGTTGTTCGTCAATTGCCTCGAGCAGGCACCAGTAACGGCTCCTTCGTCCTAGCCCTGAGATTTAAAAAAGTGCCATATTCAAGGCTGTTCCAGGTTTAGGAGAATGAGACACATCATTGTTACTGGTATTTGGCATATTGGGTACGCCATGGGGAGTTTGCCAGACTCTGCCGTGTGGGCAGGCTACATTCGGTAGCCTGCCAGGTTGTCCAAAGTAAGAATGAGATTATAAGATGCCATGCCACTGCAAATGCGGCCGCGCCCTTCTGGGAGCTGGATTTTATAGTCTCTGGGTCTTGGCCACTGATGGGATTACACGGTGCTGGGGGTCAGTGGGTGGGTGTGATCCCTGCCTACTGGAAGATGGAGGATCTCATTGGAGGATGCTCAGCCCCGATCCAAGCAGGCTTGGAGATCTCAGCCCCGGGACCCGGGACTCCCCCACCTGGCTGTCCTCACCAGGACCCCTTGGAGGGGAGCGGGTTGAGTTTCCCTCCCCGCCCTGAGCAGAGCTCCGGCAGCTGAAGACCTCCAGAACGAGCCACAACCATGCTGAGACCATTCTCTACACACATGGAGGTACCGGCAGAGGAACAAAGGCATGTGGGTCCCGGGGCTGAGATCTCCAAGCTTGCTTGGATTGGGGCTGAGCATCCTCCACCCAGATCCTCCATCTTCCAGTAGGCAGGGGTTACACCCACCAACTGACCCCCAGTGCCATGTAATCCCATCAATGGCCAAGACCCAAGGACTATAAAACCCAGCTCCCGGAAGAAAACAGCAGAGTCTCCTGCCCCCGTGCCTGGCAGTCCTCACTGGGGCCCCTTGGAGGGGAGCACGTTGAGTTTCCCTCCCCGCCCTGAGCAGAGCTCCAGCAGCTGAAGACCTCCACAACCAGCCACAACCATGCTGAGACCACTCTCCACACTCATGTTTTCATCAAAAGAATAAAATTCACTCATATTCCATGCAAACAACTTCCAGTAGCAAGCCTAAGCATGATCTTTTCCTCCTGTTATTCCCAGGATCAGCAATAGACTCCAAAACAAAGACCTGGTTGAGAAGTCATAGCTGTTGAGCAGAGAGAGGACAAAGCTCTAACCCTGACCTGGAAAGCTCCTGCCTTGGACTGGGAAATGTCCTAATGACAGGCACTCTGTGGTACCAGGGAAAGCCCCACCTCGGGGAGACACTGCCAGATGCTCCATCCTCTCCAGGGAATGCAGAGAAGGCTGGGATTTGGGCTGTCTGCCAGGAGAGGAGTGACGGGCTCACTGTACAGGGGAGGATATTGCAACCCTGAGATTCGCGACTCCTTCCTGGATCCCAAGGAAGGTCTTTATGGGCCCAGTCAGGGGCTGCCTCCTAGGCCAGGAGTCCCTCTGATCAAGCACCCCTGAACTTCAGGGATGCCCACAGCAGCCGCAGCCACACGGACTCAGCATGAACAAACCTTTAGCCTCTTTCTGCTCACAAAATTATCATGAGTGTGTGTAGCTGTGTGTGAGTATGTTTTGATTTTTGGGTCACAACAGGCAGTACTCAGGGATTATTTGAACTTGGCACTCAAGGATCACGCCTTTTGTGGCTTGGGCCACCATTTGAATTTCAGGGATTGAACTTGGGTTGGCCTTGTGCAAGGTGAGAGCCCTCCCTGCTTTCTACCACTCTGGCTCTTTCTAAATAAATTTCTTTCTAAGGCAGCCGGAGTGATCCCTAAACATATATATCTTCCTCCTCAAAAAACCCAACTAGCTGGGGTTTGTGTTTCAATGTTAAATGTAATCAAATGTAGCTAACTACCTTATAAAATAGAAAAAAATAAAAAATAACTACTTGTTTAAAAAATTTACACACAATATTCACCCCAATGGCTGGGGTCGTATGGTCAGGGTCAGGGAAATTATGAAGAATTGAAAGATGCTTTTCAACCTAACTTACACTGTCCTCCTGTTGTTCATCGATTTGATCGAGCAGACACCAGTAACGTCTCACAACAAATTGTGAGACTCCTTGTTACTGTTTTTGGCATATCAAATACATCACGGGAAGCTTACCAAGTTTTGCCTTGTGGGCTAGATACTCTCGGTGGCTTGCCGAGCTCTCCAAGAGGGGTGGAGGAATAGGATTTGGATCGGCTGTGTGTAAGGCAAACACGCTACTTGCTGCAGTAATTTTTACCAAAAAAAAAAAACCCCACCAAAACACTAAAGTGGGGCTGGAGAGACACTTAAGAGAACATGGTGCTTCCCTCAGTGAAAGCCATCTACCCTCAGCCTCCCATATGAAACCATGATCATTGATGGAAACAATTTCTGATGGTAAAGCCTGGAGTAACCTCTGGGGAACTACAGGTATGACCATACCCCCAAAAAATAACAACCAAAATAGTCAGAAAAGTAAATATTCATTTACAACCCCCAGCCACATGCTAGGACCAGGCCCCCAGGATTCCTTCTTACGGCTGCCAATGAAATCAATGAACTTCAACAGGGTCTCTCGCCATTGCAACCCGTGAAACTGCCCCTCTAAGTGACCCAGCCATTTTACATACATAGTCTACACCAAAAGCTTCAGAACAGGGTCCGTCACAACCCATGGTTGAGAGGGTTGGGATGGTCAAGACCTCTGCCTTTAGCATGTCCGGCATCCCCATCCAAGATCCGCAGACCCCATGCTCAGCTCTGAACCCAGGAGACACTTCCCCATCGCAGAGTTGCAGGCAAAGATTCCCCCAAGGATCACACACTCACACCCAAGACCCCTGGGCTGAGCAAAATTTTCCCCACTGCAACCACCAAAGCTTTGCATCCTCCTAAAGCCTCCGAAGCAAGTTGGACACCAGGAACTGACTGGATATGGGTGGGGGTAGTGGAAAAACAACCACAATAGTGCCGCCAAAGCTGGAGCAGCCCTGTAGGTCACAGTACAGGAACTGGAGGTGAGAGGTCTTCATGTCCTGCCACTAACTGACCTTCAGTGTCCCCCGTCGAGAGTGAAGTATCATTTTGTCCTTTAAACATGTGCCTGTAGGAGGACTGATCCACTTGACATCATTAGGAAGTCAAGGTGCACATGGAAGACTCCCGTCTGTGACATCATCCATTACCAAGGAGCCTTAAAGTGCCAGGTCCCAAGTGAAGACAGATCATTATGCCAGCCCAGGTGAATCGATGCAGGAGGGAAGGGCTCAGATAAAGGAGAGGAGAGGCCAGTGCTGGAGGGGTCGGGCACAGAATTCAGGGCAGAGAGTTAAGGCGGAGTCCCTTGATTCTTTACTCGTCAAACATGGAACCAATGCTCTCACACACACTTTCATCATAAAAACAGAACCAGCTTGATTCATGGTAAAACAGGCAAATGTCTTTCTCTGGGAAGGCATCAATCAAGGTGAGGATGAAAGCAATGACTCTGAAGTCAGCCCTGAAGATTCAGAGGAACTATCCTAGCAGTAACCTAGAGAGCTGGAGAGATACTGAACAGGACCAAAGGCTGAGAATTTCCGAGTGTGGCCCAAAAGATGGGAAAAACAAAGTTTAAAATATTAAAAAAAAAAACTAACTGTATTCATTGCACTTCATTAAAGAACTATGACAGGACCATTTTCCTAAGATGGCACTTTCAAATATATCTATACTTTATCCTTACACAACGCTAACCAGTAGCTGAATAAAAGTGAGGCATAGATGACACGGGGTAAGGAGCTGGTAACACACGGCAGACCTGAATTCCAACCACAGTACCACATAATGATCCTGAGTCCCCCAGGTATGGATGCCTGAGCTGAGAGCCAGGAGTAGGGCTCATCTGGGTGTAGCTCCAAAGAACATAAATCGGAAGGACCTGAAGAATGAAAGTGTGGCTGTTTCTCTGCCATAATCCCCCAAACCCAGGGCATTCAAAGCCAAGCCACAGGGGCTGGAGTGATAGTCCAGAGGGGAGGGCATTTTCCTTGCACGGGGCCGAACCTGGTTCAATCACCGCCATCCTATATGGTCCCCAAGCACTACCAGGAGTAATTTCTGACTCCAGAAGCAGGAGTAATCCCCGAGCATTACTGGGTATGAAACAAAAAGAAAAAATAAGTCAAGCCAGAGTCAGAGCAAAGAATGAGACAGTGGTGAGCTGTGTGATTTCAAAGACCGGCAGCGCTCTATCTCTTCTGCTGCCACGTTCTGTGGTCTTGGGCCACTTCCGCCACGCGGTGGAGGCCGCCGGAGATAGGTAGGCAAAGGAAGGACTGAGGGCCAGGCTGGTCAGTACCAACCATAGTTTATTCCCATCTCCACTCCCCTTCTACTTCTCTTTCTCTCAAGCCCGAGTCCACACCGAGCTTACAGTCTTGGTTTATATAATTGTCATGTAGGGCGGTGACACATATGTGGGTTGAACACTAACAAATCAACAAAGAGAGGTAAAACCATTCCTCCAGGAGACTAACTCAAGGATAAAGTCTCATCTACAGAGATTACTCCAGATTACTAGGAGGTCCGCTCAAGGGTGGGATCCCAAAAAGGGTGTGTTATTTCCTCAGCTAGTAATCCACTTAATATTTCTAGCAGTGCCATTCTGTATGAGCACAGTAAGAGATATAAACTTACAGTTTGGTTCTTCCTGAGGATATCTTGCTATATACTCTGCAGTCCTCAGGCCAGACTAGTATTCCTAGTGCCAGAAGGGTCGTAGTCTCATCATTACAATTGGATCATGACTGCATTAGTCTCTGACCATGTTCTCAACTTATAATTGAGTACCATGGTGACTTGGCCTGGCCCATTTTGATGCCAGGGTAGCTTACAGCTTGCCCTGGGTCCATTCAGTCCCTTGTCGGGACCGTGTTTTTGAGATGCTAGGAACCAAAGGGCAACTGAGTTAAGCAAGCAGACACCCAGGATTAAATACTATTCGGAGCCAATCAACTCCCAAGTTACAAAGTATAATATTAACTGTATTCCTGTGTCCATACTCCATACAGATAGGACATTTCTTTAAGGTAAACTATGCAAAAGATGGAGAAAAGCAATATTTAACTTACAATACAAGTTCAATGTCCTAAAAGGATCTGACCTGACAGAATATGATTAAGGAAAAAGTTGATTAGCTGGCTGAGGAGGAGAGCACAGACAAGAGTCTACAGATAAAGAGAGGAATGGAAGTGACCTGGGACCACTGTGATGGGTGTAACCCGATAAACTTAAGCTCCCTGTGGCAAGGGAAAAAGGACAAGCCAATGGTATCCTACAGTGAGCCTTGACAGCCCTGAACCAAGGGGATTGTTTTTGACCTTTTTATTCACATTCCTCCTGGCTTTCATCAGAAGATCCGAAAAGTACACATTAACATACACATGAAGTCCAAATGCTGGGACCCCCTGGCATAGACTTTCCCTTATAGACTGACATCACAGAAAGTTTGTTACACACTACCAGAATTATTTCCTTCTTGGCTACACTTTTGTAGCACCGCATCACATGGTCCAAACAAAATAGGCTTTACCCAAGGGGCCTGTCTTGACATTGAAAATTGTTATAAGGGGACGGAGTTATCTAATATGAATTTTATATAGTTCCTAAGACTAAAAAGATACACAAAGGCCTTACCACTTTCTTGACCTACATAAGATTTCATACCACTGTAAATTTTTCTATGTATAATAAGGCCTGAGGGCAGATGGAAGACCTTCCCACATTTCTTAAAAACATAAAGTTTCTCTCCAGTGTGAATTCTCATATGACCAGTAAGGTTTGAGGAAATAACAAAGGCCTTCCCATATTCCTCACATACATAAGGCCTCTCTTCAGTGTGAATTCTCATATGATCAGTAAGGCATGAGGACACAGTAAAGGCCTTGCCACATTCCATACAAACATAAGGTTTCTCTCCAGTGTGAATTCTCATATGACGAGTAAGGCTTCTCCTTATGTCTTATGAATAGTTTAATTTAAATCAATGTCCTTTTTGTATAGATACAGGAAGACAGTTAATATTATGCTTTTGTAACTTAGGATTTAATTGGCTTTGTATATTATTCAGTCACAGGCATCTGATTTCTTGACTTAAGATTCTTTCCCTTAGTTCCTAGAAACCCCCAAAGCAGGGTCCCGATGAGGGACTGAATGGACCCAGGGCAAGCTGAGAGTTACCCTGGCATCGAAATGGGCCAGGCCAAACTCCACGATTATAAACTGTAAGTTAAGAGCTTGATCATAGATGAATGCTTTTATGATCTAAAAAACATGACGAGACTAGTACACTGCTAGGGATAGGAAAGAGTATTTGGCCTGAGCACTGTAGTTTGAGATCAAGATGGCCCTAGGAGAGCAATTCTATAAGCTTAAGGTATTTCATACTGTATCCATGCAAAATGATTATATTATGTATACTTACATGTTTGTTGGACACGGAGAGTAGAAACATACCCAGTGGATTCTGCTCTTGGGTGGGTCAACCTGCTAATGAGAATCTGTCCTAGAAGCGGCTATCCCAAGGGAAAGAACTCTACCCCTATTGATTGTGACCACACCTATGTGTAATTGTTACCCCAACCCCTCATGCTGGGGAATATAATGAGACTGTAAGAGTGGGCTGGGGATCAGGATCCAGACTCCAGAGCAAGAGGAGAGGGGGATACAAATTCCAGAGCTCAAAGGAGGATAAAGGGCGATGAAGATGGAGAATGAAGTAGCATGGGGGAGAAATAGGCAGGTGGAGAATCAGAGGAGAATGGGGATTGGAATGAAATAAACTGCAACTGACAGCTACGAGCCTGGCCCTAATGCCTTCCTTTGCCCGCCCATTGCCATCGATCTCCCTGAGGTGGGGGAATCGGCGTGAGACTATCGAACACAGGCATTGGGAGAAATAGACCCCTGCTGTCTTTTTGAGTTTACACACAAACCGTGCCCTTGCACCTCATGGACTGGCAGATGAGGAAGAATAATGTCAAAGCCAAGAAAGTAAAGCGCAGAATTATTCCCTGACAGACAAACTATGGGAGCAAAGGGCAACATTAATGCAGCACAGATGCCTGGACCCATGAACCCAAGGATATCAAGGTCAGCAGGGAGTTTCACACACACTCAGGACACCCACACACTGCCCAAGGCCTGAGCCAGGGAGGGTTCTCAGATATTCACCTGCACGCATGCCGCTCCTCCCCGGCCTCAGAGCTACTTCTTCCAGCCACGTGATTACCAAAAGCTTCACCCCCGAATGTCCTGAACCTCACAGAGATGGAGCATGGATTAGTGACAAGGAAAAGGTGACAAGTAAACCCCATTTGTTCCTATAAAAACGGAGTAAATTAATGGAAAGGCATGAACAGAATCTGCACATCTGAAATTCTACAGATTTATGGTTATTCAAGAGCTAAGTAAAGTAAAGTAAAAGTAAAGGCCCTCCCGTTGATCGTCGATTTGCTCGAGCGGGCCCAGTAACATCTCCATTGGAGACTTTGTTGTTACTGTGTCTGGCATATCGAATACTCTCGGTAGCTTGCAGGGCTCTCCGAGAGGGGCGGAGGACTCGAACTCGGGTCGGCCATGTTGGCCGCTTGTAAGGCGAACACCCTACCCGCTGTGCTATCGCTCCTAGGTATTAATTTAAGAGTAAAAAATGGGGCTGCAGATGGGCCAACAGGGGTTTAATCACATCACATCACGCAGGTTTTTTTTTTTTCTGGGTTGGGATCCTCACCTCAGGATACTCAAGACTTCTTCCTGACTGCATACTCAGAAATCACCTTTGGTGGTGCTTGAGGACCACAGGGGATTTTGAGGACAGAATGCATGTCCACAACTTGCAAGACAAGCACCCTGCCCGCTGTTCTGTCTCTCTAGGCCTGGCACCACATGGAAGGTCCTCAGCCTGCTTGAAGTGATGCCAGAGTGCAGTAAACCCCAAAGCGTAACAAATCCAAGGATGGCCAAAGACAACAAAAGCCCCCAGTTGTATCAAAAGTAAACAAACAAAAAAAAAGGAACCAGACAGACAGCACAGCGGGTGGGGCACTGGCCATGCTCACAATCAATAAAGGTTCGATACGGACATTCAAAAGGGTCTCTCAAGCCATCAGGAGAGTCCAGAGGCAAACCCTGAGTTCTGATGATCTGAGAACCACTGGAAGTTACCACGAGCACTGAAATAGAGAAGCAACTGATGGGGTGAGGCCCTAAGAAATAAATAAACTGTTTTGGGAGTGATATTACAGCAAGTAGGGCACAAACACTGCACACACTTACGGATTTGATCCCCAGCAGCACACAGGGTCCCGGACCACAACCAGGATGAATAACTCTATACACAGCTAGGAATAATCCTTAAGTATCGGTAAGTGTAATCCCAAAACCAAATCAAAGCAAAACAAAATAACTGAAGTTGTGGGCCTGGTGCAACATTACCAGGAGTAAGGAAGTAACCCTTTAAGCTGCCACGTGTGTTCAATCCTCAGCACCTCATGGCCCCTGAGCACACCCAGCAGAGATGCTTCAGTACAGAGACAAGAAGATTCATGTCGTACCCCAAATAAAAGCAAAACCAAAACAAATACATAAAAGTTATGTGTAGTAGAAAAAATAATCAGAGAACTCAGCAATTGCAGGAATCAGGAACTACTTAGAGGGACCTGAGTGATGGTACAGCGCATGGGGAGCTTTCCAAGCATGGGGCCAACCTGGGTTGATCCCCAACACTCCAGACTCATGCCAACCCACAGAGAGTGACTTCTACAGACAGAACTTAGAGTATGCCCTGAGCATCGCCAGGTGAGCACCAACAAGAAAATCGGGTACGGAACTAGAGACAGCTGCTGCACGGCTGTTCTGGCCCATCACAGTCACAACTACTGTTGGACACACAGTAACAGCCCGACACAGGTTGTCCCTGTACTGCTCTCACCAATAGCCTTCAGGTGCTGGTAAGTCTCCAGCATCACGTCCCTGTAGAGCTTTCTCTGTGAGGCAACCAGACACGTCCACTCCTCTGGGGTGAAACTCATGGCCACATCGGGAAAGTTCACTGTGTCTTGAGCCAGCATACAAATTGGGGCAGGAGTCAGGGTCCGTCTCCACAGTTCAGTAGGCTGTGAGGCCAGGACCCCAGGGCTCTAGAGGGGATCAGGACCTCTGCCCTTCAGAGGAACCAGCCTCCACATGAACTCCTGTAGACGGGTCCCAACATCTAAGACAGCTGCATCTACTAAAATGTGAGGATGCTCTACTAGAAGGTTCCTGAAGGTGGTGGTCTTGCTCCTGACCCCAGGGAATTCCAGTCACTGCTCCTATGAGCACTGCATAGAGTAATAACTGAGCACAGAACCAGCGGGACCCAAATGAGTGACCCTGCTTTCAGCCCAAAACAATAAACATACAACCCCTGCACCCCACAACCCATGCTGTAGGGAGAAGGGGACACTCAATGTGCAGCCATCGACTGAAAGCTGTAGGACTCTGGTCATGGTTTAGGGCACCCCAAATGCCTCTCAAAGTGTCTTAAGTCCAACAGGGCCTTTGCTGTCTCTCTGGGACTTGTGCATGCACAGAACTGCAAACAGAGCAGCGAGTGAAAGTGTGACTGTGTGACAGAGCAGGCGAGGCTCTCCAGAGTGGGAAGAACAAAATAGGGGAAACACGTGTCCTGGGGCCTGAGTTTCTATAGCTGCAAGGGCATAAATAGGCTAGCATACCCGGGGACCCAGGATGCACATCTGGAGGGAATCGGAGCACAGAGATAAGAGGAAGCCATGAGCATCTCCCCTGTGGCACAAAAATAATAAGAAAAGAAAGCAGCATTATTGTATAACAGGACAGTGGGTTGGGGACACTGGGTAGGGCTGGTGATCCCCGCCAACCCACAGGGTCCCCTAAGCAGTGCCAGGGAAAATGCCAGAGCGCATAGGCAAAAGTATAATCCACAGAATCACTGTGTGTGGCTCGAAAAACAAAACAAAATACTCAAATACCAGAGTATTGATTCCCAGTACACCATACGGAACCTGAGACATGTCAGCAGTCATCCTTGAGCACCAATAATCTTTGAGCTGCGTGTGGTCCAAAACCCAATACAACAAAACTGACATAAACGTGGTCTCCAACAGTGGAGAGCCAGATGCTCTGACAAGGAGGCACACTGCAGGATCCTTCCTGAAAAAACTCAGAGACAGGAAGCTCTGGAAGCCTGATTCTCCTGTCAGTGCATCACCTCATCTTGTCACTCTCCTCCTACCTGGGGTCAGTGTGTCTGATGACATTTCACCATCTTCTCCTGCCTCTGTTTTTCCCGAAGATCAGAGACCTGAAGGAGAAGTCAGAGTTGTGAGCACTGGAGAGGAGCAGAACCCCTAGTTCTGACAGCCACACCCTCGGGAACTGGCTGGGGGACACTGCCTGATGCATCTATCTCCCCAGCAGAAGCAAAATGGGTTAGCATCCGCGCTGCCTTTCGTGACACAAGTTCTGGACATGGCTACAAGAGAGAGAAGTCAGTCAAGCCTTGGCCTGGGAACTCCTCCCTGGGTACTACAGAAGGTTCTCACAGGCCCAGCCAGGAATGGATTCTGAAGCCAGGAATTTCCGTACATCAGCACCCCCTGCAGGCCATTGCTGGGTTGTGCCAGTGATGGAGGCACATTATGGGCTATGGTTGCCTGGGGCAGCCCCTCTCCTTAAAAAATGAATAAATAAATAACAGTCTGGAGCAGTAGAACAGTGGGTAGGGCATTTGCTTTGAAGTTCCCCACCTGGGTTTGATTCCCAGCATCCCATATGGTCCCCTGAACACCACAGGAGTAGTTCTTCAGTGCAGAACCAGGAGTAACCCCTTGCATCACCGGGTGTGACCCAAAAGGCAAATAAATAAAATAAAATTAAGAAAAAAAAACTTTCTACACACAGACACACACTTTTACCCGCAGTACATACACACACAAGTGCACGCACACAACCCTTTTACCCCTAGTACTCACCTCGATACCCAGGGGTCTGCGAGGGCTTTCCACCATGATGCAGATATCCCTATTCCAATATAGAGTAAACTGTTAGGATGCTTTGCCTTGCTGTCACCAATTAATCCTCTGCATCCCTATAGCCCCCAGAACACTGCCAGGAATAATACTAAGGCCAGAGCCATAGGAAGCCCTCGTGGTATCTCCGGGCATGCAGAGCCCCCGAATCCCCACAGCAAAAATAGGTCCAAAGGAAACTATCATTGGCAAACCCCAGCCACCTGCAGATCCACCGCCCCGGCCTTGACCCATGAGGGCAACCAGTGAAAAACTCCGATGGCAACAGGATCTCTTGCCATTAGGGGGCCTGCAGCTCTGCCCCTCAACGTGAATCTGTAGATTCTACCGCAGTGAAACTGGGGTCAGGTCCTAACAGGGGACAGCTGGGAGGGTCTGGATGGCCAAGGCCCTGCCCTCGGCAGGTCCCGCACCCCAAGACCCGCAGCCACGTGCTCATCTCCGTGCCCACCCGTGGCTGCACCAACGAAGAGCTGAAGGCAACAGTGGCCGAAGTGCCTCCCAGGATCAAGCTCTCACACCTGTGACCCCTGCATCCCGCCACAGCCCCCTACGCCCCCCAAAGCTCTGTGGCCCCAAAAGACTTCATAGTACCTACCCCAGGAACCTCCTGGATATCGGGGAACAAATGAAAAACAAGTGCAAAAGCCCTTCCCCTCCCTCCACTGGCGCGGCCCTGCGCCTTACAGTGTGAAGACCAGGAGGCGCCGGGTGCTCACAGGAGGCTGCCCCCGCCCTGCACCAAGACAAAACCCGCTTTCACACTCCTCGATGGGGCCCTACCTTGTCCTTTAACCACGTGAAAAAAGACTCACTGACCAGTTTCCAGAAAGAGAAGCACCATGAAGGCCCCTCTGTGATGTCACCTCTGTTCCTGCAAATAGTCTTAAAGGGCCAGACTCCAATGTGCAGTAAATCATTATCCCCACCCAGGTGAATCAGTCGCTCAAGGGAGGTGAATTCGCATAAAGGAGAGGAGAGCCAGCTGCTAGAATTGCTGGTCAGCATGGGAGCTTGGGTGTGAAGTCCCCTGATGCTGAACTGGTCAGTCAAACTTTGAACCAATGCTCTCACATGCAAAGGCCATTATAAACCTGCAAGAGGGTTGATGCAGGTAAAACAGGCATGTAGGGATTGGGTGGGGCACAGGACAGTGAGTTTCATGGGGAAGCAACAAATCAAGATGGGGGTGAAAGCAGTGGCTCCAAAGCCAGCCCTGGAGAGGACCTGGAACAACCCAGACACAGAGCAGCCACCTGAGAGCCAGACAGAAACTGGAACAGGAGAAAAGGCTGCTGAGGACATCTGAGAGCACTTTATGTGTTAATGCACTACCACTGACAACACATGAGCAACAGAAACTCACGTTGGAAAAGTTCGATGGGGAGGCTTCAGAAATATAATTTCAAACCCGAGTATGGACCAGGAGGGACCAGTACACTGGGGTTAGCACTTGCACTAACTTGATCAACTTGAGTTCTATCCCTGGCATCCCAAATGGTTGCCTGAGCTCCACCAGGACTAACCCCTGGGAAGTGTCAGATGGGGCCCCAAAATAAAAAATATTATTGAAAGGAATACAACCGAGCATAAGGACCCATCCTAGAATGGAGGCATATACTGAACTCATGGTAAACAAACTTTCCTAGTCATTTTATAACCTTACTTAGCCTTTTCGAAAACTTAAATGATTTTTAGCATCCTAGTGACCACTAGATTATTGGGATTTTTACTGCTTCCAAAAGCAAAATGTTTCTGACATTTTTCCCCTCTAATACTAGTGAAGTGAAAGTGGGTGGGATCTGGGAATGTGACCACACTTCATTGTTAGTAATCACGGCTGAATGGAATTGCCTGCTGACATGGGAGGAGCTTGAGGTCTCTCCCATAGTCCCACCATTTCTAAGAGTTGACTCATTGGGCCTCTTCCATCCTTTCAAAAAACTGACAGAGATAGAGGGAGAACAAGGGGCATAAATCCCATGGATAGTTTACATACCTGACAGATGAGGAAGAATAACGACAGAGTCAAGAAAGCAAAGCACAGGGTCATTCCCTGACCAACAGTCCAAGTGAGTGAAAGGCACAGAGAACAAGGCACAGATGTCTGGATCCAGGTGCCTAAGGCCCCCGGGGGTCAGCAGCATGTTTCACACACGCTCAGGGCACCCAACCACTGCCCAGGGCCCGAGCCAGTGAGGGTCCTCCGACACTCACCTGCACACATGCCTCTCCTCGCTGGCCTCAGAGCTCCTCCTTCCAGCTAGGAGATCACTGCAGGCTTCACCCTGGAATGCTCTGCTCCCAGAGACAGAGACATGGATTAGTGACAAGGTAAAGGTGACATGAGAACCCTGTGTGTCCCTGAAATAATGGGTCAAATTACTGAAAGAGCATGAACAGAATATCCATGCACAGGCTATGTAACTGAACTGGCAAGTAAGCACAGAGCAAGGACAAAAAAAAAGGCAGATACATGACTTGAGTCTGAGTCATGGTAGCTGCCAGAATGCATACAGGGCTACCACACCCCGGAGGTCTTGATGCCCGTCAGGGGTTAATCCGCAGCATAGAGCCAAGATGACATCCTAGGAACTCCACTATGGCACAAAAACATGAAAGAAAATGAAGCAGCATGCTGGAGTAACAGGACAGCGGGTGCAGGGACAGTGGGTACGGCTGCCAATCTCCAACGTCCCATATAGTCCCCCAAGCACTGCCAGTTGCAATGCACGAGCGTAGATTCAGGACTAACACCTGAGAATCACTGGGTGTGCCCCCTCACCTTCAGCACCCTCCAAAACAAAACAAAACAAGGAAAATCAGCCTTGGAACACTGGCAGCCCACTGGGTTCCCCAGGCCTGGCAGGAATGATCCTTGAGTCTGGAGCTGGGAGTAACTATTGGGCACCACTGATGTGGCCCAAACCCAACTCAACAAAGTGGCCTTCAATGGCATAGATCCGGCACACAGGCCAAGAGCCACATCCCATGTCTCCTCCCTGAGACTGTTGGCCCAGGAAGCCTGTGTGCTCCTGTCTCTGCACCGTGTCATCTTGTCGTCAGGAGTCAGCCCTGATCTAACCGGATGTGGCCCCCAAACAAAAACAAGCCCAGCATTGTTGGGATGAGAAGAATCCTTCAAGCCTTGGACTGTCCAGCCAGGGAGGTGGGTGGCCCTCAGCTGGGCGCTGTGGGCCTGAGAGTGGCTAGAGCCCAGGCATGCTGGGCCGGGTGGGACCAGTGGTGCCATAGATGGAGCTCAGGACCTCATACTTATGCCCCTGCTCCAGGTATCATCACTAAAAATAACACTGAGTGGGACCAGGTCAGTGTCTGTGATTTTCATGGTACTGGTCTCATGGACACAGAGATGCGGCTCATCCCACAATGGAGGCAGCAGGAGCACTGTTGAGAGGCATCCTCCCTATGGGCACACAGAGGACAAAGGTTCCAAAGCCAGCCTGGCACCAGACATCCCTCAGGAGGGTATCCTGGGTGTGAGTGTCTGGGTGGGCCCCCATCACACCCATCCAGGGGCCTGTTGCTTGACCCAAGGCCCAACTCCCATATGTCCCAGCCGGGGACTAGCCGGTAGGCTGGGGAGGGTCCCTCTGCTCCCCCGATCTCTGCTCATGTCCATTACCCAGTCCAGGATGGTCTTTCTTCTATGGTCCTGTCTCATGACCTTCACCTCCATGTCCTACTGACCAGTCCCCAGGGGTATGGGCATGTAGGGCACTGTCTTGGATGGGGTGGGGGGCACGATCACCCTATGTAGAGAGAGGACACCAGGCTGTACCCACTAACGCTCTGGGGCCAATTGGTCACAGGAGTCAATCCTGGGGTCTCACACATTCTGCACATGTGTTTTGCACTTTGAGCTCTCCTCCCTTGGGCTGCCAGCTATCTGACGAACAGCATCCTAGGCACTTCATGGATAGAGTCATGGAAACTCAGAGAAATTGTGAGTGGCCTATTTTAAGTGACAGGTTTTCAGCTCACCACTCCACGGGACTTCCCTTGCTCCTCCCATCTCCTCTGGACTCCCCTTTTGCTTGTACCTGAGCTTGCCATAGTGTCCATCCCCATGCTCAACTTTAAGTCCACTCCAGCATTCTTGAACACAGCGAGTCTGTCTTTCCCGCTGCCTACTGTGCAGCCAATGTCATGCTCTTCCACCACATCCCAGACCTGGGGTCAAAAGAGCAAGACAGATGCTGAGCCAGTAAAATACTCTGCCCAGCAGGGAAACAGACAGTGTGATGAAAAATTGTCTCAGTTAATTTTGTCACTATCATTCATATACTAAGCCCTTACCACATGCCAATCTCTATTATCCATTGGTTCCTTTATGCACTGGTTCCTTTATGCATTTTCTATTATGCATTGGTTCCCTGACATAGTTCCAGTGTCAGGGACTGCTGTTGGAGGTGCTCAGGGGACCCTGCAGTGTCAGGGATCAAGCCCAGGCAATTCACATATAAAGCATGTGCTTCCGCCCTTTGAGCCACGTCCAGATGTTGCCATCTGAAGAGTTGGAGAATCTGAGGCTCTAGTTAGAAATTTTCAGGCAACAGGAGCTGGACAGACAGGACAGCGGGGAGGGTGCTTGTCATGCGACACATATGACTCAGGTTTAATCCCCAAGATCCCAGAGGGTCCTCTGTGCACCACTAGGGATGATCCCTGAGAACACAGCCAGGAGTAAGCCCCAAGCATGGCCTGGTGTGAGTCTGACAAAAATAAAATGGAATAAAATCTCCAGGCTGCCTCTTGCTCCCAAAGCCCACATCCTCTCATTTTCTTCTGTGTGAGTTTGTGTTTGCTCTTAAGGACATACAGAGTCCATTGCCAGCAGCACAACTGTGACCTCTATATTGCCTGTGTCCTTCAGTTTCAATTAGCTCTGAGGTGATAAACTCAGCATAAAGTCTTCATTCTTCAATGAAATCTCTATTTTATCAAGAAAAAAGACACCCAGCAAACCCCAACCTCATTTTCAAATTCATCCTCTACACAGAGCCTCAGAGAACTCCACCAGCCCAGTTCCAGCAACACACCCTTGTGTGCAGCCTTCACCAGTCTCCTGCTTGAGTCCCTACCTTCTCTTTTTGTTTTTTAAGCCACACAAGGATGTGCTCAGGGTTTACTCCTGGCTCTGGCTTTAGAGATAACTCCTGAGGCTGTAGAGATAGCACAGCTGGTAGGGTGTTTGCCTTGCACGCGGCCAACCTGGATTCGAGTCCCAGCATCCCATATGGCCCCTTGAGCACCGCCTGGAGTAACTCCTGAGTGCAGAGCCAGGAGTAACCCCTGCGCATTGCCAGGTGTGACCCAAAAAGCAAAAAAAAAGAGATAACTCCTGCTGTTGCTCCGGGACCCTCTGGGGTGTTGGAGAATGAACTCATGTTGGCTATGTGCAAGGCAGGTGCTCTACCCGCTATATTATTGCTCTGGGCTGACCTCTTTTTTTCACCTTTTGCCCCAGTGATACACAGGGGTTACTCCTGGCTCTACACTAAGGTATTACTCTTGAAGATGCTTGGAGAATCACACTGGATTCTGGGAATGGAACCTGGGTCAGCTATGAGCAAGGCAAATGCCCTACCCATTGTACTATAGCTTCAGCCCCCTGGACAGAGCTCTTAAAAGTCACCTTTCCCCGCCCCTGTCCTTACTAGGACTCAGTCAATTGGGCAGGTCCCCTGCTTAGGGAAGGTGAAATACAACTTCAGGGAATGTCTCCATATATCTGTCATTCTTGTAGATCCATAAAGAAGCAGACACCAGTTCAGGGTCCCCTCCTGTCTTTCCTGGGGGCAGTAGGTAGAAGACCACGATGGGGAAGGAGGGCAGCAAGCTGGGGGCATATCCATGATGTTGTGTAGACGCTTCCAGGATTCCCTGACTGGTGTCTGGCGTGCACGATCTGACCCTTACTCAAGATCTTTGAAGCAAAGAGGTCCCAGAAGAAAGGGTAGAAATAGCCCTTCCCCAGACCTGGCTCAGCCCAAGAGGGGGTCAGTGTCTTGGGGTCAGCCCCTGTGGACTGAGTTCATTCCAGGTAGAGCCCATAAAACCCAGATAGTGTTATTCCACGGTGGTCGGCACTGGTGGGGAATTAATTCTAGTCCTGACCCTCTAATAGAAGGGCCTGAGTCCGGATGGGAGGGTTCTGCTCTCACCCTTCCTATGAAAACCCTCTTCGGTTGAGGCCTCTTCTCAGCCCCTCCTATCACAATGCCACTGGGGACAGGGTCTGCTCTCAGTCCCTTCCGCCAGACCCTGTAGGGCGTGGCCTTCTTCCAGTCCCTCCAGTCAGATCCTCCTGGGGGAGGGTGGGGTCTCCTTTCAGTCCCTCCAATCAAATCCTCCTGGGGGAGGGGGTCTCCTTCCAGTTCCTCCTATCAGATTCTGCAGAGGGCGGGATCTACTTCCAGTCCCTCCCACCAGGCCCCTTCTCACCAGAATGATGAAGTGCATCATCTGTTCCTTGGTGTGCGGGTTCAGACCTCTGTGCCCAGCACCTTCACGTCCATATGCAAGGAGTTCCCTGCCCCATCCTGGGTTGCATAAGGCAAAAATGTCATCATGGTTGAGGCCTGTTCCTCTGGCTGGAGAGACGTGTCCTTAGTTTCCACCCGGAGGACCCCTGCAGCCGCTCCCCCCTTCATAGTCCCCAGCGCGGCCCTTGGGCTCATACCTGGGTGGGCAGCTGCTGCCAGGTGGCGTCCGTGCTGGCGGTTACAGCAGCTGCCCCACCGGTGAGGGTGAACACACTCTGGTTCCGGGACCAGACGGAACCTCTGGAGGCCGGGCACCCACCGGGGTTCGAAACAAACACCTGGGGTGGGACGTGGGTGAAACGCAGGGTGGGCTCCGGATGGAAGTGAGTGACGTGAGAGGTGGGACTTGGGGGTGCAATCCGGTTGGATTTGTTTTGTTTTGTTCTGGGGTCACCTCTCCAAGTACATATTGAGGGCTGACTCCAGGCTCTGCGTTCAGGGACACAATCAACAACAAATTTAAAGAGAAAACACTTTCTCTGCTGTTTGTTCTTATTTTCCTTGTTTCTGACACTTTCCGAATAACTTTCGCTCCTCAAGCTGATTTTTGCCACCACCACCTCGCACATCATCCCTGATTGCCCCCCAGTGTGGCCTCGGCAGCCCCGGGACTAACGTTCCCCCTCATGTGCCTTTCCGAACAAGTTCTCTTCAGGAAAAACTCCCTTGTTTCCTAAAAACAATAAGTAAGACAAACCTTTGGGCAGGGACGTTCGGAGTGTCCCTGCAGGGGACGCCAGCCCGGGCAGTCATGGAGCGACCCCCCCCCCCACAGGGCGGAGACCACGGAGGCTCAGGGGGCCCCGAGAAACCACTTGGTGGCCGGCGAGGAAACCGGCCCGCAAGGACCCCCCTGTGTCCCCTCAGCTCCCCCTTCCGTGCTCCCCTCAGGACAGCTGAGGCGATGAAGGCACTTTGGCCTGGAAGACCAACGGGGAGGTGGGGAAGGGGAAAACAAACCCGACACTGTGATGTCACCTGCATTTCTGGACAGAGCCTTAAAGGGCCAGGCTTCCAATATTCCCGACCAGGTTCTTTCTGCTCAGAAAGGTTCATTTGTTTCCCGGGGTCGGGGGTAGATCAGAACCCATACATCTGGGGGTCCGGGACAGATGGAGGGTGAGGGAGCGAACAGACAGCATATGGAGGAGAAAGTGTCTGTTTTCACTAAGGGAATAAAGTCCAGATTCCTTTGCAAACAGCCACTAGGGCCATGATGCATCCCTGTCTCATCAACCTCCCCCCAAGCCCCCACTCCAAATGGCTCAGAAATCACTGGGTAATAATATTCAGATATTCTTGATATTTTGTGTTTACTCATTCTTTTCGGGGACCCCACTCGACTAGTGATAAGGACTTAACCCAGACTCTGTGCTCAGGGATGAGGAAGAATAGTCCAGAAGCTTCACACTTGCATTGATCTTGGTCACCTAGAGTCCATCCCGGGTATACCAAATGGTGGCCTGAGCAGTGCCAGGAGTAACACCTAATACTGACAGCTATGTCTTACTCCCAAAGTTCAGTAAATAAATCCCAGGGTATGAACTAATCCTAAGAATGCAGACATACACATAGCAAAAGAACAGCAAAACATACTAGTCACTTTGTAGCTTTATGTGGGCTTTTGGACAATCAAAAACTTTTTATCCTTCTGGTCACTACTTGATGGTTGAGATTTAACTGGTTCCAAATGCAAGTTTTGTTTTCTCCTAACATTACTGAAGTGAGAGGGGTGGAATCCAGGAATCTGACCACCCTTTATTGTTAGGAATCACAGCTGAATGGAATTGCCTGCTGAGATGCGGGAAGTTGGGGTATCTCCCATGTTTCCACTATATGGAAAACATTTGACTCAAGGGACCCCTTCCATAGATTCAAAGCAGCCTCAAATTTCTTTCTGTAAACAGTAAAGTACATTTCAACTATCTCCAATCCACCCTATTCAAGGGCTTTGCCAGAACAATTTGTATTACGTTCTTACTGTATTAATTCTCAGTATACATGTAAATTAACAAAAATATGAATATACGAAATGTAGAAATGGTACAAAATACAAAGCACTTGCTTGCAAACAACTGACTTGGATTCCAAGCATCCGTAAGTATACCTGTGACCCCCCAGGTACAGCTCCTCGAGCCCAGGGCCAAAAGTAAGGCCTGAGCAGATGGGCTATACCTCCCCAAAACCTAAAACAGGAAACACTGAAACCTAAAGGTTTGTTCATTTTTCCACTTTCAAAGGATTCACTGCAGCATCTTGGTTCTTATCTGCCATAATTCGTGCAAACCAGGGCATCTGGCCCGAGCCAGAGTAAGCTGTCTGCCCTCCCCACCCTCACACCCCATGATAATCAGCATGTGATTTTCCCTAATAGAACTGACATCAAGAGAAGGCTGTCCAACAGAGGGAGGATTCTGTCTGTCTTGGCTGTACTTTTGTAGCACCCTTGATCTCACTGTCCAAAGAAAAATTGCTGTACTCAAGGAGCCTATTTTGACCTTAGGGATAGTTATCAAGTCATCCAGGATGAATTTTCCTGTCTATGAAGGCCTGATGGGTACATGAAACCCTTCTCACAGCCTACACCACATTCCTGGCTTACAGGCCCAAGAAATCACTCTAAGGCAGCCAAATCTACAGCAATGTTAGGGTGCTACACTCTAAGAGTCCTGGAGGCACCCGACTTACACAGACACAACATGGCCAAGCCGAGCACCACTGGTATAGTGAGCACTGCAGAGAGTAAGACCTGAGCACATGCTGAGCAGGACCGAAAAGGAGCTATACTAGGTAGACCAGAACACTAGACAAACCTTCACCCATGATAAATCCCACATCCCTGTTCTTGGGATAAGAAGGGACCACTCAACGTCCAGTCGGCAAGTCTGAACTTTGGGTGTACATATGTACATATGTACTGGTAGAACTCTGAAATCATGGTTGTGAAAATCCAAATGTGCCGTCAAATGCTTTGAGCCCCAAGCACGTGAAAAATGGGCCTCCGTTCCCCACTATCTGAGAGCAGGAGGTTCGTACACGGGGATGGTGTTGGCCTTGCATACACATGACCCGGATTGCACCCCAGTATCCCATAGGATCTCCTGACTAGCAACAGGGGAGATCCCCAAGTGCAGAGTCAGGTGTAACCCCAGAACAGTACTGGGCCTAGCTCAACAAAACCAGTTATTTTTAAGAAAAGAATGTGCCCCCAGGTACCTTCGATGATAAAGCTTGACACTTTAGCCCTGTTCTATAATTCGCCTAAGGAATGAAAGGCAGTCAGCAAAGGACCAGCCTGAGGACACTCCTGGAGAACCCCCGCCACACCCCTGTGAGCACCATGGGCCCTGCAAGTGTCCCAGCGATGCTGCTAACATGGCGGTGGCTACACGAGGCCACTCAGTTCTGGGGGACACTGAGGCTCACTCTGGGTCTGACACTTTCTCTCTGCCTGGAGTTGGAGGAAAGGTCAGTAGAGCGGGCACCAGCCTCATGTCCTGACACCCCATGTTGGCCCCAAACCCCCAGCAGGGATCCCTGATCTAAAGAGCCTGAATTCAGCCCTAAGCAATGCCTAGTACAGCCCTAGAAAGCAATTACATATCCATTTAAAAAGGAAACACCTCTGGTTCTTTTCCATTTAACTTTAAAATCGAGCTTCTCTGTTCAAACTCCTTCCCTTGCCGGAGCACGTGCTTCCTCTGCCCACCAAGGGTCGCTTGTTGCGAGCACCGGGAGATGCTCAGGGCTCAACCCGGTGGCGATCCGAGGACCAAGTGGGATCTAGGGGACAGATCCTGGTCGGTCGCGGGCAAGGCCATGCCCGGTCTGCTGTACTCGAGCCCACTTACTTATCTTCCTAAATGAGTTCTCTTCAGCAAACCCCACCTCGTGGCGGGGAGGTGGGGGAGGGAACCAATGAATAAATAAAGTCTTTCCACAGCTGAACTAGGGGCATCCCTTGGAGGGGCTGCCACCCCTGGCCTGGCACAGAGTGACCCTGCAGCTCACAAGACTGAGACCGCGGAGGTTGGGGTGCCCATTGCGCCAAACCCCTTCCACCCTAGGCTCCCCCTTCCCCAACCCTCCCCCACTCCTCAGGCTCCAACAATGGAGGCTGCTGGGAAATTTTGACCCTAATGCAAAGACTCCAGGGGAAAGGACCAGGATTCCAGATGTCACCGGTCAGTTTTAAAGGGTCAGGCTCCAAATATTCCTGACCAGGTATGTTCTGGTAAGGAAAGTTAATTTTTCACCGTTTCTGGTCTTGGATCAGGTCAGCAGGACATCTGGGGAGTCACAAGTTACCGAAGAGATGGAGTGAACACATGGTCTATGGAGCCAACATATTCATGTTTTCACTAAGGAAATGAAATTCACAAAGATTTCCTTGCAAACACCCACCAGTAAGTGCCCCACACCTGATCCCCAACCAACACCACCAAAAGCAATGCTGAGAAATCACTGGACGTTAATATTCAGATATAATGTTTTGTGTTGATTGATCCATTGTTGCGGGGGCACACTGCACATTCTGTAGTGCTCAGCACTTTTGCCTGACTGCTCAGGGATCATCCACACTGGGCAAGTGGAACCCTCCAGGGATCTAATCAAGGAACCTGGGTCAGCTACTTCCCAGCTGGACTATCCTAGCCCTGATTTTTCTTTATATTGCGCTGAACTTCCAATTACTGGAGTAGCTCCATCTGTTCACGTATTCTGTTATAGGACTGAGCTAGAAACTAAGTGAATCACACGCCCAGAATGTGGCTCAGGAATTGAATTGAAAAGTATTATATGTGTAATCAATACTCCTGTATATGTGTTTTTGTGTGTTCACATTCCTTGGTATTCTCAAGCTACTCCTAGCTCTGTGTTCAGCAACTCTTCAAATAGTGCTCAAGTTCAACAATCCATTGAATTCAACTGGGCTCAAGTGGGGCACCAGGTACCATATGGGGTTCCGGGGATGGAGCCCAGTTTCCACTTCATACCAAACAAGTGCCCGTCCCACGGCACTATCACTAGGCCCACAAACCAGTTTTTTTGACACAATTAATGTGTCATGAAAGGAAAGTAACTTCCCTTCTCTGTAGCTGACTAGTCATTTATTGGTTTAGTAGTGGATGAATTATGCAGCAAACTTTACATTCTTCAAAATCTGAACCAGTGATCAAGAAGAATTGTACAGTGGGTGCAGAAGAAATTCTCTTTTTCACACATGTTGACCTATTACTCAGCTATGATTTTTTGTTTGATATAGTAAAACATGAAATTTAGCCAGTTTAGGAGTTTAATATAATACTTTTCAATTCAATTCCTGAGCCACAATTCAGTTGCCAGCTACTGGGTAACTGCATTAGTATAATTAATTTCTTGTAACCCCTTCAAATAAGCGTATGCCAGTCATGGAGTAAAATAGGAAAAATGGCTTAGGGTACACAAGAGTGACGTGGTTAATGGTCAATTTATCAAATTTTATTTGATGTCTCCATATCTCCTCTGATCATGACCCCAAAAACTTTAGGGCTCATGTGGGATTTGATGGTGGACCCCAGCACAACAGGTCCCTGTGGACAGCCACAGAGATTCTTCAAAGGATCATCTAGCCTTTGCTTTGTTCAAACCTTTGCCCACTTGCCCAGGATGTCAGGCAAACTGATGCCCCCAAATCTCTCAGATTTGAGTCTCAGAAGTCCTCTTTTCCTCACCGAGGAGTCGCTAACAATCTTCTCTCTGGGGCTGTAAGTCATTGTCTGGGACTGTATGGAAGGCTGGTTGCAGTGCTACTGCCCCGATCAGGCCTGGACGTGACATGTCAAGGTGGACCCCAGGGATCATTTCAAACACCTCAACACAAGCACATTACTCTCAGGATCAGAGAGTTTTTTGTTCTTTTTCTTTTCTTGGGCTGGAGGGAAAGCACAGTGGGTAAGGCGTTTGCCTTGCATACTGCCAACATGGCCGACCCGGGTTTGATACCTCCGCCCCTCTTGGAGAGCCCAGCAAGCTACCGGGAGTATCTCGCCCGCATGGCAAAACCTGGCAAGCTCCCGGTGACGTATTCAATGTGTCAATAACAGTAACAGCAAGTCTCACAATCTGTGAGACGTTACTGGTGCCAACTCGAGGAAACTGATGAACAACAGGAGGAAAGTGCTTTGTTTTCTTATTTGTATTTATTTTGGGAGGAGGCACTCCAAACAGTGCTCGTGGATGAGTCCTAGTGGGGCACCAGGTACCACATGGGGTGTGGGTATGGAGCCCAGATTTCCACTTCATACCAAATAAGTGCCCGTCCTACTATCACTAGGCCCACAAACCAGCTCTTTGATACAAATTAACACTTGTACTAACTTTCTATAGAAGGCAAACTCACAGTATTCCATTAGCATGAAAAATAAGAGAATTTTATAGGTTTCAATTTAGCTCATTTCAATGCCCAGAGAAACTAAGGACCTCCACTCCCAGCATTAGGCTATGGATTTCCTCCTGAGCTGTCGAGAGACCATTTGTCTGGGATGGAGCCTGGAACCCCACCTTTCAAGTCACATGCTTGCTCTACTAGCCATCGCACCAACATAAAAATATGTCTATTCAACACACGAACCTTGCCAGCTAACTCCTATTTGGTAACCTGATTCTCAAATCCAATTGCAGCAATGCCAATTCCTGAAGCTGTGGTTTGAGTTCTGAAATCGGTCACAGCAAGCAAGGTACAAAATATTTGAATGGTCCCTGGGTGAACAGACCGAGCAGGTGGATCTCTGTGGTTCTCACAATGCAACAGGTAACAGCAAAGGGAAGGTCCTTTGGGAAGATTGCTGTCATAGGTTTGGGTTTTTGTATTGTTAGGACCAGAAGATCACCCCCTCCTTATTCAGAGAGACAAAAGATTCCAGCCAGAAATGCAAACCACACATCAAGGTTTCATTATTCCAGGTAGCTGGGGCAAAGATACTCAGAGCTCAACCCAAGGGTTTATATAGTCATCCTGGACACACAAGCCCCAGAGGCAGGTTCAAAGAAAAACAATTCCAAAGGCAGAAATAACTTCAAACATTTCTAAAACAAACAAAGGCATAAGAGAGCAATATATCAAGAAAGCATTCCCAATTAAGAACACAATCCCAATTAAGAAGACATTCCCAACTCCTATACATCAAGAAAGCAAAGCATTTCCATACATCAAGAAAGCATCCTATCAGCCCGACAACGGATACAGGAAACGGGTATACTGAGTCCCGACTTCCGAGCTCCATATCTATGTAAACGCCAGATGGTACTTTCAGCCAATTATCCCATCAGAGTCATATACCCTTCATAACCATAGCTGCCTCCCACAGTCTTTATAAGCAAGGTGAGAGAAGGTGGGTTAGCTGCTTCTCGGAGAAATGGTGGGCTAATTGTTTCTCACAGTATTTGACTAGAACTGGTGATATTTGGGGGGGGGGAGCTTATAGGGTGCTGGGGATCAAACCACGGATGGTCATGGGTAAGATCAACACCCTCCCAGCTGTACTGTCGCTCCACCCAAACCAGCTTTGTTACGGACTCACTCATTTGCTTTTAAACAAAGACTGAAGAAAATCTCTTACTGGGTTAGAGAGAAAACAGCAGGTAGGCATACAAGGGTGACAGGGGCTGATCCCTGTGCAAGGCTCAAAGGAACCCCTGAGGACCGACAGAAATAACCCCTCATTAACAGGACCCACACCCAAAAAAACATTTCTCCAGGATGCTCAAAAACAGGGGTGGAGCAATGGCCCAATGGTTAGGGCATTTGCCTTGCATGCAGCCGACCCAGCAGACCTGGCCAGCCCGGGTTTGGTAACTCCGCCTCTGTTTGGGAGCCTGGCAAGCTACTGACAGTATCTAGCCTGCAAGTCAAAGTCTGGCAAGCTACCTATGACGTATTCGATATGCCAAACAGGAGCATGGGGAATCTCTCCTAGATATCAGGGTCACTTCTTGGTCCAGGTAAGCACAAGGTACAGCTCCAGGTGTGCCGAGCTAGCCCACGGTTCTTCTAAGTCTTCATTTACTCTAATCCCAATCAGCACATCTGCATGGGCCTCATCCAGCACTCGCTCCAGTCTTACAGGCAGTGTGTTGTATAGTATAATTACACTACAAAATTACAGGTTGTTTACTAAGTACTATGATATGGACAGCACAGCCGGTTTTTTTCCCTGACCTGCGCGGGAAGGGAACTGAGCCCCATGGCTTAGCAACAAAGTTGAAGGGGACCCTGCTCTGCCCTGCAATCAGGTAAAGCTCGCTCCAGGGCCTGGGAATCTCTGGGCACGTGAACCCAGCTCAATCTCATAGCACAGGCGTTTTATTCCCCTGATCTGCGCAGGACGGGAACTGAGGCCCACGGCTCGGCAAAAAAGCTGAAGGGGACCCTGCTCCGCCTTCCAATAAGGTAGAGTTCGCCTCCAGAACCTGGGAATCTCTGGGCATGCACAGCTAGCTAGATCTCAGAGCACAGCCGTTTTTTTCCCTTGACCTGCGCGGGACAGGAACGGAGCACCTCTGCTGGGCAAGAAAGCTGAACGGGACTCCTCTCCTCCTTCCAATCAGGTACAGCTCGCCTCCAGGGCCTGGGAATCACTGGGCATGCGCAGCTAGCTTGATCTCATAGCCGAGCTGGTATTTTTCCCTGATCTCCTCGGGACGGGAACTGGGCCCTATGGCTCGGCACCAAAGCTGAAGGGGACCCCCCTCCTTCCAATCAGGTACAGCTCGCCTACAGAGCCTGGGAATCTCTGGGCATGCGCAGCTAGCTTGAACTCATAGCACAGCCGGTTCTTTCCCCTGATCTGCGAGGGACAAGAACTGAGCCCCACGGCTTGGCAACAAAGCTGAAGGGGACCCCTCTTCTACTTCCAATCAGGTACAGCTCGCGATTAGGGCCTGGGAATCTCTGGACATGCGCAGCTAGCTCGATCTCACAGCACAGCCATTTTTTCCCCCATGATCTGCGCGGGACGGGAACTGAGCCCCACGGCTGGGCAACAAACCTGAAGGGGACTACACTCCTCTATCCAATCATGTACAGCTCGCCTCCAGGGCCTGGTAATCTCTGGGCATGCGCAGGTAGCTAGATCCGATAGCAGAGCCGGTTTTTTCACCTGATCTGTGCGGGACGGGAACTGAGCCGAACTGCTCGGCAACAAACCTGAAGGGGACTCCTCTCCTCCTTCCAATTAGATTCAGCACGCCTCCAGAGCCTGGGAATCTCTGGGCATGCGTAGCTACTTCGCACTCATAGTATAGCCGTTTTTTTCCATTGATCTGTGCGGGACGGGAACTCTGCCTAACGGATTGGCAAAAAGCTGAAGGGGACCCCTCTCCTCCTTCCAATCAGGTACAGCTCGCCTCCAGGGTCTGGAAATCTCTGGGTTTGCGCAGCTAGCTTGAGCTAATAGCACAGCTGGTTTTTTCCCCTGATCTGCGCAGGACAGGAACTGAGCCCCAAGGCTCGGCAACAAAGCTGTACCGGACCCCGCTCCTCCTTCCAATCAGGTACAGCTCGTCTCCAGGGCCTGGGAATCTCTAAACATGGGCAGCTAGCTCGATCTCATAGCACAGCCGGTTTTTTCCCCTGATCTGCGCGGGACGGGAACTGAGCCCCAGGGCTCGGCAACAAAGCTGAAAGGTCCCCTCTCCTCCTGCCAATCGGATTCAGCTCGCCTCCAGAGCATGGGAATCTCTGGGCATGCGTAGCTATCTCGAACTCATAGCACAGCCGGTTTTTTCCCCTGATCGTGGCGGTATGGGAACTCTGCCCACGGCTCGGCAACAAAGCTGAAGGGGAACCCTCTTCTACTTCCAATCAGGTACAGCTCGCCCTTAGGGCCTGGGAATCTCTGGACATGCGCATCTATCTCGATATCATAGCACAGCCATTTTTTTCCCCATGATCTGCGCGGGACAGGAACTGAGCCCCACGGCTGGGCAACAAAGCTGAAGGGGAACCCTCTCCTCCTTCCAATCATGGACAGCTCACCTCCAGGGACTGGGAATCTCTGGGCATGTGCAGGTAGGTCGATCTCATAGCACAGCAGGGTTTTCCCCCTGATCTGCGTGGGACCGGAACTGAGCCCCACTGCACGGCAAGAAAGCTGAAGGCATCCCCTCTCCTCCTTCCAATCAGGTACAGCTTACCTCCAGGTCCTGGGAATCTCTGGGTATGCGCAGCTAGCTCGATCTCATAGCACAGCCGTTTTATTCCCCTGATCTCCACGCGACGGGAACGGAGCCCCACGGCTCGGCAACAAAGCTGAAGGGGACTCCTCGTCTCATTCCAATCAGGTACAGCTTGCATCCTCGGCCTGGGAATCACTGGGCATGCGCAGCCAGCTCGATCTCAAAGCACAGCCGGTTTTTTCTCCTGATCTGCGTGGAACGGGAAATGAGCACCAGGGTTTGGCAACAAAGCTGAAGGGTCCCCTCTCCTCCTGCCAATCAGATTCAGCTCGCCTCCAGAGCATGGGAATCTCTGGGCATGCACAGCTAGCTCGATCTCATAGCACAACCCGTTTTTTCCCCTGATCTACGCGGGACGGGAACAGAGCCCCACGGCTGGGCAACAAAGCTGACGGAGAACGCTCTCCTCCTTCCATTCATGGACAGCCCACCTCCAGGGACTGGGAATCTCTGGGCATGTGCAGGTAGGTCAATCTCATAGCACAGCCTGTTTTTTCCCCTGATCTGCGTGGGACTGGAACTGAGCCCCACGGCATGGCAAGAAAGCTGAAGGGAACCCCTCTCCTCCTTCCAATCAGGTACAGCTTGCCTCCAGGGCCTGGGAATCTCTGGGTATGCGCAGCTAGCTCGATCTCATAGCACAGCCATTTTATTCCCCTGATCTGCACGCGACAGGAACGGAGCCCCACGGCTCGGAAACAAAGCTGAAGGGCCCCTCTCCTCCTTCCAATCAGGTACAGTTCGCCTCCAGGGCCTGAGATTCTCTGGGCATGCGCAACTAGCTCGATCTCATAGCAGAGCACGTTTTTTCCCCCTAATCTGCGCGGGACGGGAACTGAGCCCCACGGCTGGGCAACAAAGATGAAGGGGAACCCTCTCCTCCTTCCAATCATGGACAGCTCACCTCCAGGGACTGGGAATCTCTGGGCATGTGCAGGTAGGTCGATCTCATAGCACAGCCTGTTTTTTCCCCTGATCTGCGTGGGACCAGAACTGAGCCCCACTGCATGGCAAGAAAGCTGAAGGGAACCCCTCTCCTCCTTCCAATCAGGTACAGCTTACCTCCAGGGCCTGGGAATCTCTGGGTATGCGCAGCTAGCTCGATCTCATAGGACAGTCGTTTTATTCCCCTGATCTGCACGCGACGGGAACGGAGCCCACGGCTCGGCAACAAAGCTGAAGGGGACTCCTCGTCTCATTCCAATCAGGTACAGCTTGCATCCTCGGCCTGGGAATCACTGGGCATGCGCAGCCAGCTTGATCTCATAGCACAGCCCGTTTTTTCTCCTGATCTGCGCGGGACGGGAAATGAGCCCCAGGGTTCGGCAACAAAGCTGAAGGGTCCCCTCTCCTCCTGCCAATCAGATTCAGCTCGCCTCCAGAGCATGGGAATCTCTGGGCATGCGTAGCTATCTCGAACTCATAGCACAGCCGGTTTTTTTCCCTGATCTTGGCTGGACGGGAACTCTGCCCAAAGGCTCGGGAAAAAACTGAAGGGCACCCCTCTCCTCCTTCCAATCAGGTACAGCTCGCCTCCAGGTTCTGGGAATCTCTAGGTACACGCAGCTAGCTCGAGCTAATAGCACAGCCGGTTCTTTCCCCTAATCTGCGAGGGATGGGTACTGAGCCCAACGGCTCGGCAACCAAGCAGAATGGGACCACTCTCCTCCTTTCAATCAGGTACAGCTCGCTCTTAGGGCCTGGGAATCTCTGGGCATGCACAGCTAGCTCTATCTCATAGCACAGCCGGTTTTTTCCCCTGATCTGCGCAGGACGGGAACTGACCCCCAAGGCTCGGCAACAAAGCTGTACGGGACCCCGCTCCTCCTTCCAATCAGGTACAGCTCGCCTCAAGGGCCTGGGAATCTCTAAACATGGGCAGCTAGCTCGATCTCACAGCACAGCCGGTTTTTTCCCCTGATCTGCCCGGGACGGGAACTGAGCCCCAGGGCTCAGCAACAAAGCTGAAGGGTCCCCTCTCCTCCTGCCAATCAGATTCAGCTCGCCTCCAGAGCATGGGAATCTCTGGGCATGCACAGCTAGCTCGATCTCTTAGCACAACCCGTTTTTTCCCCTGATCTACGCGGGACGGGAACAGAGCCCCACGGCTCGGCAACAAAGCTGACGGAGAACGCTCTCCTCCTTCCATTCATGGACAGCCCACCTCCAGGGACTGGGAATCTCTGGGCATGTGCAGGTAGGTCAATCTCATAGCACAGCCTGTTTTTTCCCCTGATTTGCGTGGGACTGGAACTGAGCCCCACGGCACAGCAAGAAAGCTGAAGGGAACCCCTCTCCTCCTTCCAATCAGGTACAGCTTGCCTCCAGGGCCTGGGAATCTCTGGGTATGCGCAGCTAGCTCGATCTCATAGCACAGCCATTTTATTCCCCTGATCTGCACGTGACGGGAACGGAGCCCCACGGCTCGGAAACAAAGCTGAAGGGCCCCTCTCCTCCTTCCAATCAGGTAGTTCGCCTCCAGGGCCTGAGATTCTCTGGGCATGCGCAACTAGCTCGATCTCATAGCAGAGCACGTTTTTTTCCCCTGATCTGTGAGGGACGGGAACTGAGCCCCATGGCTCGGCAACAAAGCTCACGGGGACTCCTCTCCTCCTTCCAATCAGGTACAGCTCGCGTCCAGGGACTGGGAATTCCGGGCATGCCCAGCTAGCTTGACCTCATAGCACAGCCGGTTTTTTCCCGTGATCTCCTAGGGACGGGAACTGAGACCCAGGGATCGGCAACAAAGCTGAAGGGTCCCCTCTCCTCCTTCCAATAATGGACAGCTCGCCTCCAGGGCCTGGTAATCTCTGGCCATGTGCAGCTAGGTCAAACTCATAGCACAGCCGGTTTTTTCCCCTGATCTGCGCGGGATGGGAACTTAGCCCCAGGGCCCACAAGAAAGCTGAAGGGGACCCCTCTCCTCCTGCCAATCAAGTACCGCTCCCCTCCAGGGCCGGGGAATTTCTGGTCATGCGTAGCTATCTCGAACTCATAGCAGAGCCGGTTTTTTCCCCTGATCTGCGCGGGACAGGATCTCTGCCCCACGGCTCGGCCACAAAGCTGAAGGGGACGCCTCTCCTCCTTCCAATCATGTACAGCTCGCCTCCAGGGCCTGGGAATCTCTGGGCACACACAGCTAGCTCCATCTCATAGCACAGCCGTTTTTTCACCCTGATCTGCGCAGGACGGGAACTGAGCCCCACAGCTTGGCATCATAACTGAAGGGGACCCTCTCCTCCTTCCAATCAGGTACAGATTGCCTCCAGGGCTTGGGAATATCTGGGCACGTGTAGCTGGCTCGATCTCATAGCACAGCCATTTTTTCCCCCTGATCTCGCAGGAGGGGAACTGAGCCCCAGGGCTCGGCAACAAAGCTGAAGGGGACCCCACTCCTCTATCCCATCATGTACAGCTTGCTTCCAGGGCCTGGTAATCTCTGGGCATGCGCAGGTAGCTAGATCGGATAGCAGAGCCGTTTTTTACCCCTGATCTGCGCGCGTCGGGAACTGAGCCCCACGGCTCGGCAACAAACCTGAAGGGGACTCCTCTACTCCTTCCAATCAGGTGCAGCAAGCCTCCAGGGCCTGGGAAACTCTGGGCATGCACAGGTAGCTCGATTTCATACCACAGTCAGGTTTTTCTCGTGATCTTCGCGGGACGGGAACTGAGCCCCACGGTCGGCAACAAACCTGAAGGGGACCCCTTTGCTCCTTCCAATCAGATTCAGCACGCCTCCAGAGCCTGGGAATCTCTGGGCATGCGTAGCTATCTCGAACTCATAGTACAGCCCTTTTTTTCCCCTGATCTGCGCGGGACGGGAACTCTGCCCAAGGGCTCGGGAAAAAGCTGAAGGGCACCCCGCTCCTCCTTCCAATCAGGTACAGCTCGCCTCCAGGGCCTGGGAATCTCTGGGTTTGCACAGCTAGCTCGAGCTAATAGCACAGCCAGTTTTTTCCCCCTGATATGCGCGGGACGGGTACTGAGCCCCACGGCTCGGCAACCAAGCAGAATGGGACCTCGCTCATCCTTCCAATCAGGTACAGCTCGCCTCCAGGGCCTGGGAATCTCTAAACATGGGCAGCTAGCTTGATCTTAGAGCACTGCCGGTTTTTTCCCCTGATCTGCGCGGGATGGGAACTGAGCCCCAGGGCTCGGCAACAAAGCTGAAGGGTCCCCTCTCCTCCTGCCAATCAGATTCAGCTCGCCTCCAGAGCATGGGAATCTCTGGGCATGCGTAGCTATCTCGAACTCATAGCACAGCCGGTTTTTTTCCCTGGTCTTGGCTGGACGGGAACTCTGCCCAAAGGCTCGGGAAAAAACTGAAGGGCACCCCTCTCCTCCTTCCAATCAGGTACAGCTCGCCTCCAGGGTCTGGGAATCTCTAGGTACACGCAGCTAGCTCGAGCTAATAGCACAGCCGTTTTTTTCCCCTGATCTGCGCGGGACGGGAACTGAGCCCAACGGCTCGGCAACCAAGCAGAATGGGACCACTCTCCTCCTGCCAATCAGATTCAGCGCGCCTCCATAGCCTGCAAATCTCTGGGCATGCACAGCTAGCTCGATCTCATAGCACAACCCGTTTTTTCCCCGATCTACCCGGGACAGGAATTGAGCCCCACGGCTCGGCAACAAAGCTGACAGGGAACCCTCTCCTCCTTCCAATCATGGACAGATCGCCTCCAGGGTCTGGGAATTACTGGGCACACGCAGCTAGCTCGATCTCATAGCATAGCCAATTTTTTCCCCTGATCTCCCGGGATGGGAACTGAGCCCCATGGGTCGGCAACAAAGCTGAAATGGACCCCGCTCCTCCATCCAATCAGGTACAGCTCGCCTCCAGGGCCTGGTAATCTCTGGGCATGCGCAGGTAGCTAGATTGGATAGCAGAGCTGGTTTTTTCCCCTGATCTGCGCGTGACGTGAACTGAGACCCACCGCTTGGCAACAAACCTGAAGGGGACTCCTCTCCTCCTTCCAATCAGGTGCAGCTCAAATCCAGGGTCTGGGAATCTCTGGGCATGCAGAGCTAGCTCAATCTCATACCACAACCCGGTTTTTCTCGTGATATTCACGGGACGGGAACTGAGCCCCAGGGCTCGGCAACAAAGCTGAAGGGTCCCCCCTCCTCCTGCCAATCATGTACAGCTCGCCTCCAGGGCCTGGTAATCTCTGGGCACGCGCTGCTACCTCGATCTTATAGCACAGCCGTTTTTTTCCCCTGATCTGCGCACGACGGGAACTGAGCCCCACGGCTCAGCAACAATGCTGAAGGGGACCCATCCCCTCCATCCAATCAGGTACAGTTCGCCTCCAGGGCCTGGGAATCTCTGGGCATGTGCAGGTAGCTCGATCTCATAGCACAACCGGTATTTTCCCATGATCTTTGCGGGACGGGAACTGAGCCCCACGGCTCGGAAACAAAGGTGAAGGGCCCCTCTCCTCCTTCCGATCAGGTGCAGTTCGCCTCCAGGGCCTGAGATTCTCTGGGCATGCGCAACTAGCTCGATGTCATAGCAGAGCCTGTTTTTCCCCCTGATCTGCGAGGGATGGGAACTGAGCCCCACGGCTTGGCAACAAAGCTCAAGGGGACTCCTCTCCTCCTTCCAATCAGGTACAGCTCGCGTCCAGGGACTGGGAATTCTGGGCATGCCCAGCTAGCTTGACCTCATAGCACAGCCGGTTTTTTCCCGTGATCTCCTCGGGACAGGAACTGAGCCCCAGGGCTCGGCAACAAAGCTCAAGGGTCCCCTCTCCTCCTTCCAATCATGGACAGCTCGCCTCCAGGGCCTGGTAATCTCTGGGCATGCGCAGCTAGCTCGATCTCATAGCACAGCCGTTTTTTTCCCCTGATCTCCTCGGGACAGCAACTGAGCCCCACGGCTCGAAAACAAAGCTGAAGGGGACCCCTCTCCTCCTTCCCATCAGGTACAGCTCGCCTGGAGGGCCGGGGAATCTCTAGGTATGCGCAGCTAGCTCGATCTGATAGCACAGCCGGTTTATTCCCCTGATCTGCGTGGGACGAGAACTGAGCCCCAGCGCTCGGCAACAAAGCTGCAGGCGACCCCTCTCCTCCTTCTAATCAGGTACAGCTCGCCTCCAGGGCCTGGGAATCCCTGGGCATTCGCAGGTAGGTCGATCTCATAGCACAGCCTGCTTTTTCCCCTGATCTGCGTGGGACGGGAACTGAGCCCCACGGCTCAGCAAGAAAGCTGAAGGGAACCCCTTTCCTCCTTCCAATCAGGTACAGATTGCCTCCAGGGACTGGGAATCTCTGGGCATGCACAGCTAGCTCGATCTCACAGCACAGCCGATTTTTACCCCTGATCTCCGCTGGACGGGAACTGAGCCCCATGGCAGGGCAACAAAGGTGAAGTGGACCTCTCTCCTCCTTCCAATCAGGTACAGCACGCCTCCAGGGCCTGGGAGTCTCTGGGCATGCGCAGCTAGCTCCATCTCATAGCACAACCGGGTGTTTCTCCTGATCTTCGCGGGACGGGAACTGAGCCCCCAGGGCTCGGCAACAAAGCTGAAGGGGACCCCTCTCCTCCTGCCAATCATATTCAGCTCGCCTCCATAGCCTGCTAATCTCTGGGCATGCACAGCTAGCTCGATCTCATAGCACAACCCGTTTTTTCCCCTGATCTACCCGGGACAGGAATTGAGCCCAATGGCCGGGCAACAAAGCTGACGGGAACCCTCTCCTCCTTCCAATCATGGACAGCTCGCCTCCAGGGCCTGGGAATTTCTGGGCACACGCAGCTAGCTCGATCTCATAGCACAGCCGTTTTTTTCACCCTGATCTGCGCAGGACGGGAACTGAGCCCCACGGCTCGGCAACATAACTGAAGGGGACCCTCTCCTCCTTCCAATCATGGACAGCTCACCTCCAGGGCCTGGGAATATCTGGGCACGCGCTGCTAGCTCGATCTCATAGCATAGCCAATTTTTTCCCCGGATCTCGCGGGACGGGAATTGAGCCCCATGGCTCGGCAACAAACCTGGAGGGGAGTCCTCTCCTCCTTCCATAAGGTGCAGCTCGAATCCAGGGTCTGGGAATCTCTGGGCATGCAGAGCTAGCTCAATCTCATACCACAACCGGGTTTTTCTCGTGATCGTCGCGGGACGGGAACTGAGCCCCAAGGCTCGGCAACAAAGCTGAAGGGGACCTCTCTCCTCCTTCCAAGCAGGTACAGCTCGCCTCCAGGGCCTGGGAATTTCTGGGTTTGCGCAGCTAGCTCGAGCTAATAGCACAGCTGGTTTTTTTCCCCTGATACGCGCGGGACGGGTACTGAGCCCCAAGGCTCGGCAACAAAGCAGAATGGGACCACTCTCCTCCTTCTAATCAGGTACAGTTCGCCCTTTGGGCCTGGGAATCTCTGGGCATGCACAGCTAGCTCGATCTCATAGCACAGCCGTTTTTTTCCCCTGATCTGCGGGGGATGGGAACTGAGCCCCAGGGCTCGGCAACAAAGCTGAAGGGTCCCCTCTCCTCCTGCCAATCAGATTCAGCTCGCCTCCAAAGCATGGGAATCTCTGGGCATGCGTAGCTATCTCGAACTCATAGCACAGCCGGTTTTTTCCCCTGATCGTGGCGGTATGGGAACTCTGCCCCATGGCTCGGCAACAAAGCTGAAGGGGACCCCTCTTCTACTTCCAATCAGGTACAGCTCGCCCTTAGGGCCTGGGAATCTCTGGACATGCGCAGCTGGCTCGATCTCACAGCACAGCCATTTTTTCTCCATGATCTGCGCGGGACGGGAACTGAGCCCCACAGCTGGGCAACAAAGCTGAAGGGGACCCCACTCCTCCTTCATACCAGGTGCAGCTCGCCTCCACGGCCTGGGAATCTCTGGGCATGCGCAGCTAGGTCGATCTCATAGCACAGCCGGTTTTTTCCCTTGATCTGCGCGGGACGGGAACTGAGACCCAGGGATCGGCAACAAAGCTCAATTGGACCCCTCTCCTCCTGCCAATCAGATTCAGCTCGCCTCCAGAGCATGGGAATCTCTGGGCATGCACAGCTAGCTCGATCTCATAGCACAACCCGTTTTTTCCCCTGATCTGCGTGGGACCGAAACTGAGCCCCACGGCACGGCAAGAAAGCTGAAGGGAACCCCTCTCCTCCTTCCAATCAGGTACAGCTTGCCTCCAGGGCCTGGGAATCTCTGGGTATGTGCAGCTAGCTCGATCTCATAGCACAACCGTTTTATTCCCCTGATCTGCACACGACGGGAACGGAGCGCCACGGCTCGGCAACAAAGCTGAAGGGGACCCCTCGTCTCATTCCAATCAGGTACAGCTTTCATCCTCGGCCTGGGAATCTGTGGGCATGCGCAGTTAGCTCGATCTCATTGCACAGCCGTTTTTTTCTCCTGATCTTCGCAGGACGGGAACTGAGACCCAGGGCTTGGGAACAAAGTTGAAGGGGACTCCCTCCTCCTGCCAATCAGATTCAGCTCGCCTCCAGAGCCTGGGAATCTCTAGGCATGCGCAGCTAGGTCAAACTCATAGCACAGCCGGTTTTTTCCCCTGATCTGCACGGAACGGGAACTTAGCCCCAGGGCCCGGCAAGAAAGCTGAAGGGAACCCCTCTCCTCCTGCCAATCAGGTACCGCTCCCCTCCAGGGCCTGGGAATCTCTGGGCATGCGTAGCTATCTCAAACTCATAGCAAAGCCGGTTTTTTCCCCTGATCTGCGCGGAACAGGATCTCTGCCCCACGGCTCGGCAACAAAGGTGAAGGGGACGCCTCTCCTCCTTCCAATCATGTACAGCTCGCCTCCAGGGCCTGGGAATCTCTGGGCACACACAGCTAGCTCCATCTCATAGCACAGCCGTTTTTTCACCCTGATCTGCGAAGGACGGGAACTGAGCCCCACGGCTCTGCAACATAACTGAAGGGGACCCTCTCCTCCTTCCAATCAGGTACAGATTGCCTCCAGGACCTGGGAATATCTGGGCACGTGTAGCTGGCTCGATCTCATAGCACAGCCAATTTTTTCCCCTGATCTGCGCGGGACGGGAACTGAGCCCCACAGCTCGACAACAAACCTGAAGGGGACTCCTCTACTCCTTCCAATCAGGTGAAGCAAGCCTCCAGGGCCTGGGAAGCTCTGGGCATGCACAGCTAGCTCGATTTCATACCACAGTCGGGTTTTTCTCGTGATCTTCGCAGGACGGGAACTGAGCCCCACGGCTCGGAAACAAAGCTGAAGGGGACATCTTTCCTCCTTCCAATCAGATTCAGCACGCCTCCAGAGCCTGGGAATCTCTGGGCATGCGTAGCTATCTCGAACTCATAGTACAGCCGTTTTTTTCACCTGATCTGCGCGGGACGGGAACTCTGCCCAACGGCTCGGGAAAAAGCTGAAGGGCACCCCGCTCCTCCTTCCAATCAGGTACAGCTTGGCTCCAGGGCCTGGGAATCTCTGGACTTGCACAGCTAGCTCGAGCTAATAGCACAGCCGGTTTTTTTCCCCTGATATGCGCGGGATGGGTACTGAGCCCAACGGCTCGGCAACCAAGCAGAATGGGACCACTCTCCTCCTTCCAATCAGGTACAGCTCGGCCTTAGGGCCTGGGAATCTCTGGGCATGCACAGCTAGCTCGATCTCATAGCACAGCCAGTTTTCTCCCGTGATCTGCGCAGGACGGGAACTGACCCCCAAGGCTCGGCAACAAAGTTGTACGGGACCCTGCTCCTCCTTCTAATCAGGTACAGCTCGCCTCCAAGGCCTGGTAATCTCTGGGCATGGGCAGCTAGTTCGATCTCATAGCACAGCCGGTTTTTTCCCCTGATCTCCTCGAGACGGCAACTGAGCCCCACGGTTCGACAACATAACTGAAGGGGACCCTCTCCTCCTTCCAATCAGGTACAGCTCGCCTCCAGGGCCTGGGAATATCTGGGCACACGCAGCTAGCTGATCTCATAGCACAGCCGGTTATTTCCCCTGATCTGCACAGGAGGGGAACTGACCCCCACGGCTCGGCAACAAAGCTGTACGGACCCCGCTCCTCCATCCAATCAGGTACAGCTCGCCTCGCCTGCAGGGCCTGGGAATCTCTAAACATGGGCAGCTAGCTCGATCTCATAGCACAGCCCGTTTTTTCCCCTGATCTGCGCGGGACGGGAAATGAGCCCCAGGGCTCGGCAACAAAGCTGAAGGGTCCCCTCTCCTCCTGCCAATCAGATTCAGCTCGCCTCCAGAGCATGGGAATCTCTGGGCATGCGTAGCTATCTCGAACTCATAGCACAGCCGGTTTTTCCCCCTAATCTTGGCGGGACGGGAACTCTGCCCCATGGCTCGGCAAGAAAGCTGAAGGGGACCCCTCTCCTCCTTGCAATCATGTACAGCTCGCCTCAAGGGCTTGGGAATTTCTGGGCACGCACAGCTAGCTCTATCTTATAACACAGCCGTTTTCTTCCCCTGATCTGCGCACGACGGGAACTGAGCCCCACGGCTCAGCAACAATGCTGAAGGGTACCCATCTCCTCCATCCAATCAGGTACAGCTCGCCTCCAGAGCCTGGGAATCTCTGGGCACGTGCAGCTAGCTCGATCTCATAGCACAACTGGTATTTTCCCATGATCTTCGCGGGACGGGAACTGAGCCCCAGGGCTCGGAAACAAAGCTGAAGGGCCCCTCTCCTCCTTCCAATCAGGTACAGTTCGCCTCCAGTGCCTGAGATTCTCTGGTCATGCGCAACTAGCTCGATCTCATAGCAGAGCCCGTTTTTTCCCCTGATCTGCGAGGAACGGCAACTGAGCCCCATGGCTCGGCAACAAAGCTCAAAGGGACTCCTCTCCTCCTTCCAATCAGGTACAGCTCACGTCCAGGGACTGGGAATTCTGGGCATGCCCAGCTAGCTTGACCTCATAGCACAGCCGGTTTTTTCCCGTGATCTCCTAAGGACGGGAACGGAGCCCCAGGGCTCGGCAACAGAGCTGAAGGGGACCCCTCTCCTCCTTCCAATCAGGTACAGCTCGCTTCGAGGGCCGGGGAATCTCTAGGTATGCGCAGCTAGCTCGATCTGATAGCACAACCGGTTTATTCCCCAGATCTGCGCGGGACGAGAACTGAGCCCCAGCGCTCGGCAACAAAGCTGAAGGGGACCCCTCTCCTCCTCCAATCAGGTACAGCTAGCCTCCAGAGCCTGGTAATCTCTGGGCCTGCACAGCTAGCTCGATCTCATAGCACAATCCGTTTTTTCCCCTGATCTACCTGGGCTCGGCAACAAAGCTGACGGGAAACCTCTCCTCCTTCAAATCATGGACAGCTCCCCTAGAGGGCCTGGGAATCTCTGGGCACACGCAGCTAGCTTGATCTCCTAGCACAGCCGTTTTTTCACCCTGATCTGCGCAGGATGGGAATTGAGCCCCACGGCTCGGCAACAAAGCTGAAGGGGACCCCTTTCCTCCTTCCAATCAGATTCAGTAAGTCTCCAGAGCCTGGGAATCTCTGGGCATGCGTAGCTATCTCGAACTCATAGTACAGCCATTTTTTTCCCCTGATCTGCGCGGGACGGGAACTCTGCCCAACGGCTCGGCAAAAAGCTGAAGGGGACCTCTCTCCTCCTTCCAATCAGGTACCGCTCGCCTCCAGGGCCTGGGAATCTCTGGGTTTGCGCAGCTAGCTCGATCTCATAGCACAGCCGGTTTTTTCCCCTGATATGCGCTGGACGGTACTGAGCCCCACGGCTCGGCAAGCAAGCAGAATGGGACCACTCTCCTCCTTCTAATCAGGTACAGCTCGCCCTTAGGACCTGGGAATCTCTGGGCATGCAGAGCTCGCTCGATCTCATAGCACAGCCGTTTTTTTCCCTTGATCTGCACAGGACGGGAACTGACCCACAAGGCTCGGCAACAAAGCTGTACGGGACCCCGTTCCTCCTTCCAATCAGGTACAGCTCGCCTCCAGATCCTGGGAATCTCTAAACATGGGCAGCTAGCTCGATCTCATAGCATAGCCTGTTTTTTCCCCTGATCTGCGCGGGACGGGAACTGAGCCCCAGGAATCGGCAACAAAGCTGAAGGGTCCCCTCTCCTCCTGCCAATCAGATTCAGCTCGCCTCCAGAGCATGGGAAACTCTGGGCATGCACAGCTAGCTCGATCTCATAGCACAACCTGTTTTTTCCCCTGATCTACGCGGGACGGGAACAGAGCCCCACGGCTCGGCAACAAAGGTGACGGGGAACCCTCTCCTCCTTCCAATCATGGACAGCTCACCTCCATGGCCTGGGAATCTCTGGGCATGCGCAGGTAGGTCGATCTCATAGCACAGCCTGTTTTTTCCCCTGATCTGCGTGGGACCGGAACTGAGCCCCACGGCAAGGCAAGAGAGCTGAAGGGAATCCCTCTCCTCCTTCCAATCAGGTACAGCTTGCCTCCAGGGCCTGAGAATCTCTGGGTATGCGCAGCTAGCTCGATCTCATAGCACAGCCGTTTTATTCCCCTGATCTGCACGCGACGGGAACGGAGACACACGGCTCGGCAACAAAGCTGAAGGGGACTCCTCGTCTCATTCCATTCAGGTACAGCTTGCATCCTTGGCCTTGGAATCTATGGGCATGCGCAGCTAGCTCAATCTCATTGCATAGCCGTTTTTTTCTCCTGATCTTCGCAGGACGGGAACTTAGCCCAGGGCCCGCCAAGAAAGCTGAAGTGCACCCCTCTCCTGCCAAACAGGTACCGCTCCCCTCCAGGGCCTGGGAATCTCTGGGCATGCGTAGCCATCTCGAACTCATAGCAGAGCCAGTTTTTTCCCCTGATCTGCGCGGGACAGGATCTCTGCCCCAGGGCTCAGCAACAAAGCTGAAGGGGTCGCCTTGCCTCCTTCCAATCATGTACAGCTCACTTCCAGGGCCTGGGAATCTCTGGGCACACACAACTAGCTCGATCTCATAGCACAGCCAATTTTTTCCCCTGATCTCGCGGGATGGGAACTGAGCCCCAGGGCTCGGCAACTAAGCTGAAGGGGACCCCACTCCTCTATCCAATCATGTACAGCTCGCTTCCAGGGCCTGGTAATCTCTGGGCATGCGCAGGTAGCTAGATCGGATAGCAGAGCCGGTTTTTTCCCCTGATCTGCGCGGGACGGGAACTGAGCCTCACGGCTCAGCAACAAACCTGAAGGGGACTCCTCTACTCCTTCCAATCAGGTGCAGCAAGCCTCCAGGGCCTGGGAATCTCTGGGCATGCATAGCTAGCTCGATTTCATACCACAGACGGGTTTTTCTCGTCATCTTCACGGGACAGGAACTGAGCCCCACGGCTTGGAAACAAAGCTGAAGGGGACCCCTTTCCTCCTTCCAATCAGATTCAGCACGCCTCCAGAGCCTGGGAATCTCTGGGCATGTGTAGCTATCTCGAACTCATAGTATAGCCTTTTTTTTACCCCTGATCTGCGCGGGACGGGAACTCTGCCCAAGGGCTCGGGAAAAAGCTGAAGGGCACCCCGCTCCTCCTTCCAATCAGGTACAGCTCGCCTCCAGGGCCTGGGAATGTCTGGGTTTGCACAGCTAGCTCGAGCTAATAACACAGCCGGTTTTTTTCCCCTGATATGCCCGGGACGGGTACTGAGCCCCACCGCTCGGCAACCAAGCGGAATGGGACCACTCACCTCCTTCCAATCAGGTACAGCTCGCCCTTAGGGCCTGGGAATCTCTGGGCATGCACAGCTAGCTCGATCTCATAGCACAGCTGGTTTTTTTCGCGTGATCTGTGCAGGACGGGAATGACCCCCACGGCTCGGCAACAAAGCTGTACGGGACCCCGCTCCTCTTTCCAATCAGGTACAGCTCGCCTCCAGGGCCTGGGAATCTCTGGGCATGCACAGCTAGCTCGACCTCATAGCACAGCTGGTTTTTTCCCGTGATCTCCTCGGGACGGGAACTAAGCCCCAGGGCTCGGCAACAAAGCTGAAGGGTCCCCTCTCCTCCTGCCAATCAGATTCAGCTCGCCTCCAGAGCATGGGAATCTCTGGGCATGTGTAGCTATCTCGAACTCATAGCACAGCCGGGTTTTTCCCCTGATCTTGGCGAGATGGGAACTCTGCCCCACGGCTGGGCAACAAAGCTGAAGGGGACTCCTCTTCTACTTCCAATTAGGTACAGCTCCCCCTTAGGGCCTGGGAATCTCTGGACATGCGCAGCTAGCTCGATCTCATAGCACAGCCATTTTTTTTCCCATGATCTGCGCCGGACGGGAACAGAGCCCCACGGCTGGGCAACAAAGCTGAAGGGGAACCCACTCCTCCTTCATATCATGTGCAGCTTGCCTCCACGGCCTGGGAATCTCTGGGCCTGCGCAGCTAGCTCGATCTCACAGCACAGCAGGGTTTTTCTCCTGATCTTCGCGGGACGGGAACTGAGCCCCACGGCTCGGCAACAAAGCTGAAGGGGACACCTCTCCTCCTGCCAATCAGGTTCAGCTGGCCTCCAGAGCCTGGTAATCTCTGGGCATGCACAGCTAGCTCGATCTCATAGCACAACCCATTTTTTCCCCCTGATCTACGCGGGACGGGAACAGAGCCCCCGGCTCGGCAACAAAGGTGACGGGGAACCCTCTCCTCCTTCCAATCATGGACAGCTCACCACCAGGGACTGGGAATCTCTGGGCATGCGCAGGTAGGTTGATCTCATAGCACAGCCTGTTTTATCCCCTGATCTGCATGGGATGGGAACTGAGCCCCACGGCACGGCAAGAAAGCTGAAGGGAACCCCTCTCCTCCTTCCAATCAGGTACAGCTTGCCTCCAGGGCATGGGAATCTCTGGGTATGCGCAGCTAGCTGATCTCATAGCACAGCCGTTTTATTTCCCTGATCAGCACGCGACGGGAACGGAACCCCACGTCTCGGCAACAAAGCTGAAGAGGACCCCTCGCCTCATTCCAATCAGGTAAAGTTTGCATCCTTGGCCTGGGAATCTCTGGGCATGCGCAGCTAGGTCGATCTCATAGCACAGCCGGTTTTTTCTCCTGATCTTCGCAGGATGGGAACTTAGACCCAGGGCTTGGGAACAAAGCTGAAGGGGACCCCTCTCCTTCTAATCAGGTACAGCTCGCACCCAGGGCCTGGGAATCTCTGGGCATGCGTAGCTAGCTCGATCTGATAGCACAACCCGTTTTTTCCCCTGATCTACGCGGGACGGGAACAGAGCCCCATGGCTCGGCAACAAAGCTGACGGAGAATCCTCTCCTCCTTCCAATCACGTACAGCTCGCCTCCAGGGCCTGGGAATCTCTGGGTTTGCGCAGCTAGCTCAATATCACAGCACAGCCGTTTTTTCCCCCCTGATCTGCGCGGGACAGGTACTGATCCCCACGGCTCAGCAATAAAGCAGAATGGGACCCCTCTCCTCCTTCTAATCAGGTACAGCTCGCCTCCAGGGTCTGGGAATCTCTGGGTTTGCGCAGCTAGCTCGATCTCATAGCACAGCCGGTTTTTTCCCCTGATCTATGCGGGACGGTTACTGAGCCCCATGGCTCGGCAACAAAGCAGAATGGGACCCCTCTCCTCCTTCCAATCAGGTACAACTCGCCCTTGGGGCCTGGGAATCTCTGGGCATGCGCAGTTAGCTCCATCTCATAGCACAGCCGGTTATTTCCCCTGATCTGCATAGGATGGGAACTTACACCCACGGCTCGGTAACAGAGCTGTTCGGACCCCGCTCCTCCTTCCAATCAGGTACAGTTCGCCTCCAGGGCCTGGGAATCTCTAAACATGGGCAGCTAGCTCGATCTCATAGCACAGCCCGTTTTTTCCCCTGATCTGCATGGGACAGGAACTGAGCCCCAGGGCTCGGCAACAAAGCTGAAGGGTCCCCTCTCCTCCTGCCAATCAGATTCAGCTCGCCTCCAGAGCATGGGAATCTCTGGGCATGCGTAGCTATCTCGAACTCATAGCACAGCCGGTTTTTTCCCCTGATCTTGGCGGGATGGGAACTCTGCCCCACGGCTCGGCAACAGAGCTGAAGGGGACCCCTCTTCTACTTCCAATCAGGTACAGCCTGCCATTAGGGCCTGGGAATCTCTGGACATGTGCAGCTAGCTCGATCTCATAGCACAGCCATTTTTTTCCCCATGATCTGCGCGGGACGGTAACTGAGCCCCACGGCTCGGAAACAATGATGAAGAGGATCCATCTCCTCCATCCAACCAGGTACAGCTCGCCTCCAGGGCCTGGGAATCTCTGGGCACGTGAAGCTAGCTCGAGCTCATAGAACAACCGGTATTTTCCCATGAGCTTCGCGGGACTGGAACTGAGCCCCAGGGCTCGGCAGCAAAGCTGAAGGGTCGCCTCTCCTCCTGCCAATCAGATTCAGCTCGCCTCCAGAGCATGGGATTCTCTGGGCATGCGTAGCTATCTCGAACTCAGAGCACAGCCATTTTTACCCCCTGATCTGTGCCGGACGGGAACTCTGCCCAACGGCTTGGCAAAAAGCTGAAGGGGACCCCTCTCCTCCTTCCAATCAGGTACAGCTCGCCTCCTGGGCCTGGGAATCTCTGGGCATGCGCAGCTAGCTCGATCTCATAGCACAGCCGGTCTTTAACCCAGTTCTGCGCGGGACGGAAACTGAGCCCCACGGCTCGGCAACAAAGCTGAAGGGGACCCATCTCCTCCATCCAATCAGGTACAGATCGCCTCCAGGGCCTGGGAATCTCTGGGTTCGCGCAGCTAGCTCAATATTATAGCACAGCCATTTTTTTCCCCTGATCTGCGCAGGACGGGTACTGAGCCCCACGGGTCGGCAACAATGCTGTCGGGACCCATCTCCTCCATCCAATCAGGTACAGGTCGCCTCCAGGGCCTGGGAATCTCTGGGTTTGCGCAGCTAGCTCAATATCATAGCACAGCCGTTTTTTTCCCCTGCTCTGCGCAGGACGGGTACTGAGCCCCACGGCTCGGCAACAAAGCAGAATGGGACCCCTCTCCTCCTTCCAATCAGGTACAGCTCGCCGCCAGGGCTTGGGAATCTCTGGGCACGCGCAGCTAGCTCGATCTTATAGCACATCCGTTTTTTTCCCCTGATCTGCGCACGACGGGAACTGAGCCCCACAGCTCGGCAACAATGCTGAAGGGGACCCATCTCCTCCATCCAATCAGGTACAGCTCGCCTCCAGGGCCTGGGAATCTCTGGGCACGTGCAGCTAGCTCGAGCTCATAGCACAACCGGTATTTTCCCATGATCTTCGCGGGACTGGAACTGAGCCCCACGGCTCGGCAACAAAGCTGAAGGGGACCCTCTCCTCCTTCCAATCAGGTACAGATCGCCTCTAGCGTCTGAGATTATCTGGGCATGCGCAACTAGCTCGATGTCATAGCAGATCCCGTTTTTTCCACTGATCTGCGAGGGACGGGAACTTAGCCCCATGGCTCGGCAACAAAGCTCAAGGGGACTCCTCTCCTCCTTCCAATCAGGTACAGCTCGCGTCCAGGGACTGGGAATTCTGGGCATGCAGAGCTAGCTCGACCTCATAGCACAGCCAGTTTTTTCCCGTGATCTCCTCGGGATGGAAATTGAGCTCCAGGGCTCGGCAACAAAGCTGAAGGGTACCCTCTCCTCATTCCAATCATGGACAGCTCGCCTCCAGGGCCTGGTAATCTCTGGCCATGCGCAGCTAGCTCGATCTCATAGCACAGCCGTTTTTTCCCCTGATCTCCTCCGGACGGCAACTGAGCCCCAGCGCTCGGCAACAATGCTGAAGGGGACCCCTCTCCTCCTTCCAATCAGGTACAGCTCGCCCTTAGGTCCTGGGACTCTCTGGGCATGCACAGCTAGCTCGATCTGATAGCACAGCCGTTTTTTCCCCATGATCTGCGCGGGACGGGAACTGAGCCCCACGGGTCGGCAACAAAGCTGACGGGGACCCCTCTCCTCCTTCCAATCATGGACAGCTCGCCTCCAGGGCCTGGGAATCTCTGGGCATGCGCAGCTAGCTCGATCTCATAGCACAGCCGGTTTTTTCCCTTGATCTGCGCGGGACGGGAACTGAGCCCCACGGCTCGGCAACAAATCTGAAAGGGACCCCTCTCCTCCTTCCAATCAGGTACCAGTACAGGTACATTTCCGGAGCCGCTGCCGCTGACGTGGTTGCAAAATATTCTCTCACTACATATGCCCTAGGAACCATAACTACCTTCTTAGGTGGAATCTTCTCTATTTTAGCTCAGCCACTAAAATCACAGTAGCCAATAACTCATAAGCCTACCTCAACTCACACTATATATCAAGGAGAATAGTAACAGTAAAAGTGAAGGACTAAATCACACTTGTCACAATGGTAAAGCAACGCAAAAACCTACGAAACTTTATTATTGAAGAGGCTAACCCAGAAGACATCAACAGTACTGTAGTGTTAGACAACCTCTCTGACAAGGAATGCAGAAGGGAGCTACTAAGGATGCTTCGGGAACTAAAAGAAACAATGGAAAGCAATGCCAATAAAAGACAAGAGGATTTGAAGGCAGAAATGAGGAAAATGCAATCAGAAATGTCAGACCTAAAAACCTGGTAGGCGAATTGAAAAACTCAGTGGAAGGCCTCAGTAGCAGAGTAACAGCTGCTGAGAACAGAATCACTCAGCTCGAAGATCAAGTTCAGAGACTCTCCAGGAAAGAGTAGAAAATGGAAAAGAGACTCACAATTCAGGAACAGATGATGGCAAGAGAAGATCGTGATGAAGCCAAGAGGGGTAACATAAGATTTATTGGAAGAAAACCTTGATGAAGAAGAAAGTGTCAAAGACATCATTGCTACAACGTTTCCAGAACTGAAGAAAACTTGTGACCACATTCAGGAGACCTGAAGGGTACCAGCTAGAAGAAATCCGAATAAAAACACCCCAAGACAAATTCTGATCAAAATGACCAAAACCTTAGACAGAGACAAAATTCTGAAAGCAGCAAGATAGAAGAAAGAAATCTCTTACAAAGGAGCATCCCTAAAATTCACAGCTGATTTTTCTGATGAAACCCTCATGGCCTGCATACAGTGGTGGGACATAGTGAAAAAACTCAGTGCAATAAATGCCTCTCCAAAAATACTTTACCCAGCGAGACTCTCATTTATAATAGAAGGAACAACACACAGTTTCACAGACAAACAACAGCTCAGGAACTTCACAGACTCAATACCATGGTACAAGAACAACTAAATGGGCTACTTTAAGGCAAGACAGGCCCCTCAAATACACCAAATTTCAACAGAACAATGGGGCAAAATCCCATAACAATAATCTCTCTCAATGTCAATGGGCTAAACGCACCAATTAAAAGACACAGAGTGGCAGGATGGATTAGAAAATTGAACCCAACATTCTGCTGCCTGCAAGAAACACATCTCAATAGTCAAAGCAAACACAGACTCAGAGTCAAAGGCTGGAAAACAATCCTACAGGCAAACAGCTCCCATAAAAAAGCTGGGGTAGCCATCCTAATATCAGACCACATCGATTTCAGAGTGAAGAAGGTCATAAGAGACAGTGAAGGCCATTTCTTATTGATAAAAGGATCTGTACAACAGGAAGAACTTACAATAATAAATGTATATTCACCTAATGAGAGACCAGCAAAGTACTTAAAACAACTACTCATAGATTTGGAAAAAGACATCAATAGCAACACAATACTAGTGGGAGACTTCAACACCGCTTTGTCACCTCTTGATAGATCAACCAGACTCAAGCTTAGCAAGGACATACTTCATCTGAGGGAAACAATGGAAGAAAGGGACTTAGTAGATATATACAGGACACTTCATCCACAAAAAGCTGAATACACATTCTTCTCAAGCGTCCATGGAACATTCTCCAAGATAGACCACATGCTGAGCCACAAAACATGCCTCCATAAAATTAAGAAGATAGAGATTATATCAACAATCTTCTCAGACCATAATGCGCTGAAATTAGAAGTAAATCACACACAAAAACAGAAAACTACATCAAACACCTGGAAATTAAACAGTGCTCTATTGAAGAACAAGTGGCTTAGAAAGGAAATCAAAGAGGAAATCAAAAGATTCCTAAAGGAATGAAAATGAGAACACGAGTTACCAAAACTTATGGGACACAGCAAAAGCTGTGTTAAGAGGAATGTTTATAGCTCTACAAGCATTCCTCAGGAAGGAGGAGCGAGCACACATAAGTAACCTAACCTCACAGCCTAAGAGCTTGGAGAAGGACCAACAAAAGGAGCACAACCCAAACAGGAGAAAGGAAATAATAAAACTCAGAGCAGAGATTAACGAGATGGAAACCCAAAAAACAATTCGAAAGATCAATGAAACCAAGAGCTGGTTCTTTGAGAAAATTAACAAGATTGATAAGCCTTTAGCAAAACTCACAAAGAAAGGGAGAGAGAAAACCCTAATAAACTGAATCAGAAATGAAAAGGGGGTCATTACAACAGAAACTACAGAAATTCAAAGGATCCTCAGGGAGTACTTTGAGAAGCTTTATGCCACGGAATATCAAAATCTCGAGTAAATGGATAAATTCCTAGACTCCTACAGACTCCCAAGGCTGAACCAAGAAGACCTGGAATACCTGAACAGACCTATCACCATCAAGGAAATTGAAATGGTAATAAAAAGTCTCCCCAAGCACAAAAGTCCTGGTCCAGATGGATTCACTAGTGAATTCTTCCAAATCTTTAAAGAGGACTTACTCCCAATCCTTTTTAAACTTCTCCACGAAATTGAAATATCAAAAACACTTCCGAACAGTTTCTACGAAGGAAATATCACACTGATACCAAAAGCAGACAGAGATACCACAAAGAAAGAGAATTACAGGCCGATATTCCTGATGAACACAGATGCAAAGATCCTCAACAAACTACTAGCAAATAGAATCCATCTACTCATCAAAAAGATCATACACCATGAACAAGTAGGATTCATCCCAGGGATGTAAGGATGGTTTAACATTCGGAAATCAATCAACATAATCCATCATATCAACAAAAGAAAAGATAAAAAGCATATGATCATATGAATAGATGCAGAGAAAGCATTTGACAAGATCCAGCACCCCTTTATGATGAAAACCCTAGCCAAAATGGGTATAGAGGGGACTTTCCTCAACATAGTTAAAGCCATCTACCACAAGCCTACAGCAAGCATCATCCTCAATGGGGAAAAACTGAGAGCCTTCCCTCTAAGATCAGGGACGAGACAGGGATGCCCACTCTCTCCACTGCTGTTCAATATGGTACTGGAAGTACTTGCAATTGCGATTAGGCAAGAAAAGATATTAAGGGCATTCAGGTAGGAAAGGAAGAAATCAAGCTCTCACTATTCGCAGATGATATGATACTATACTTAGAGAACCCAATAACCTCCACCAAAAAACTCCTTGAAACAATAGACTTGTATAGTAAAGTTGCAGGCTATAAAATCAATACCCAAAAAGTCCATAACTTTCCTATATGCAAAGAGTGAGAGAGAAGAAAGCTACATGAAAAAAATGATCCCGTTCACAATTGTGCCCCAGAAAATCAAGTACCTAGGAATCAGCTTAACTAAGGAAGTAAAGGACCTATACAAAGAAAACTACAAAACGCTACTTCAGGAAATAAAAGAGGACATGAGGAAATGGAAAGATATCCCCTGCTCATGGTTTGGGAGATTTAACATTGTCAAAATGGCAACACTACCGAAAGCATTGTATAAATTCAATGCAATCCCTATAAGGAAACCCATGACATTCTTCAAAGAAATGGAGCAAACACTCCTGAAATTTATATGGAACAATAAGCCCCCACGAATAGCTAAAGCAATTCTTGGGAAAAAGAAAATGGGAGGAATCAACCTCCCGAACTTCAAACTGTACTACAAAGCAGTAATAATTAAAACAGCATGGTACTGGAACAAAGGCAGAACTGCAGACCAATGGAACAGGGTTGAATACACTGACATCTCCCCTCAATCATATGCTCATCTAATCTTTGATAAAGGTGCAAGTAATGTGAAGTGGAGTAAGGAAAATCTCTTTAACAAATTGTGCTGGCATCACTGGACGGCTACATGCAAAAAAGTGGGCTCAGAACTCCGCCTAACACCATGTACAAAAGTAAGATCAAAATGGATTAAAGACCTCAACATCAGACCAGAAACCATAAGGTAAATTGAAGACAAAGTTGGCAAAACCCTCCATGACATTGAAGCTAATGGTATCTTCAAAGATGCCATGCCACTGGCCGAGCAAGTGAAAACAGAGATAGATAAATGGGACTATCTTAAACTACGAAGCTTCTACACCTCAAAAGAAACAGTGACCAAAATACAAAGACAGTCTACAGAATGGGAAAGGATATTCGCCGAACACACATCTGACAAGGGGTTGATATCAAGGATATACAAAATACTGGTTGAACTCCACAAGAAGAAAACATCCAACCCCATCAAAAATGGGGCAATGAAATGAACAGAAACTTTCTCAAAGAAGAAATCCAAATGGCAAAAAAGCACATGAGAAAATGTTCTACATCATTAATTATCAGGGAGATGCAGATCAAAACCACAATGAGATACCATCTCACACCTCAGAGACTGGCCCACATCCAAAAGAACAAAAGCAACCAATGCTGGCGCGAATGTGGCGAGAGAGGGACATTGTTTCACTGTTGGTGTGAATGTCGACTGGTTCAGCCTTTCTGGAAAACAGTATGGACAATTCTCAAAAAATTAGAAATTGAGCTCCCATTTGACCCAGCAATACCACTCCCGGGAATATATCCCAGAGAGGCAAAAATGTATAGTCGAAGTGATATTTGCACTTGTTTGTTCATTGCAGCACTCTTTACAATAGCCACAACCTGGAAGAAACCTGAATGCCCAAGAACAGATGACTGGTTAAAGAAACTTTGGTACATCTACACAATGGAGTACTATGTAGCTGTTAGAAAAGATGAAGTCATGAAATTTATATACAAGTGGTACAACATGGAAAGTATCATGCTAAGCGAAATGAGTCAGAAAGAGAGGGATAGACATAGAAAGATTGCATTCATCTGGGGAATATAAAGAAACAAAATATGAGATTAATACCCAAGAATAGCTGAGATCAACACCAGGAGGATTACTCCATAGCTTAGAGGCCAGCCAGGCATTCTAGGGCAAAGGGCAGCTCAGATAGAGAAGGGAGCACCACATAAAGGGTGTTTGGATGATCCTCCCAGGAGGGAAGATGCATGTAGAAAGTAGACTATGGACTGAACATGTTTGCCACTCAAAGCCTCTTTTGCAGACCACAACACTCAAAAGGAGAGAGAGAACACAAGGGATTGCCCTGCCACAGAGGCAGGGTGAGATGGGAGGGATGGGGGTGGGAGGGATATTATCCATGGTGGTGGAAAATGGGCACTTGTGGAGCGATGGGTATTTGATCATTATATAATTGAAACCCAAGCACAAAAATTGTAAATCTACAACTGTACCTCATGGTGTTTCACTAAAAATTAAAAAAATTAAAAAAAAGAACTATGATATGAACTGTTTCTTTTTTTTAACAATAACTATGGGGGGACAGACTGAGAGTACAGCATGTGTTATTAGCTTACCCAAGACCAATACCTGAGCAAACCTTATGGTCCTCTGACCCTGGCAGCAGTGATCCCTGAGTTTAGAGTCAGGAGTAAGGCCCGAGCACTGTAGGGTGTGGCCCAGAAGTACAGCAACACAAAGCAGAAACGATCCAAGCAGGGGAAAAATAATGAAAAATTCACATGCAAAGACAAATTCTCGCAGAGTCTAATGAGTCCAAGAGCGCACCCTTCAAACACTGTTTAATGGCATTTTCTATGCTGCAGAAACCTCTGGTTTCTCCTGGATCCTTATTCTTCTCTGTCTCTGCTCTCACATATTCCTTTTGTGTGTGTGTTTGTGTATGTGTGTATGTGTGTGTATGTGTGTGCGTGTTGGACCAAAGCGGCAGTGCTCGGGAGTGATTCTGAGCTCTACACTCAGGGATCAGTCTTGGCAGGTTTGAGGAATCCTGAGATGCAGGGGCTCAGACTTTGGCTGCTAGGTGCAAAGCAAGCACCCTAATCTCTGTACTATGGCTTTGGCCATTGCTAAGTAAATTTTTCCCCAGCGCACTAGAAGTGAACCCCAAGTAAAGCTCCCCTTCTCAACAAAACTCTACCTTCGTTCAAAATTACAACTGAGAAAAAGAAAACCTCAACCCACTGTTCCCACCCAATGGCCAGTCTTAGGAGGTCCCCTGGTCAGGGAGAGATGAAGAATGAGGGGTGGTTCACTTCTTGAAATGTGGGAGTAGAAATTTCTGACCTGAAAAAAAGCACCAATGTTGGGGTAAGAGAGTTACGCAGGTAGGATGGTTGCCTTACTGATCCTGACCAATCATCCACATCTGCTACGTCCCTCAGAGCAAAGAGGGAGCACAAAGCCAGGAGTGAAACATGAGCATCCCCAGGTGGACCACCTCCGGAAAAAAATATACAACCGACCAAAAACAGGGTAAAACGTAAAACGTCAGTCTTCATTGACAAACCCAAGCCACTTGTGAGACATGCCCTGCACGGCCATGCATTTTATGGCAACCAATGAAAAAGACAGACGAAAACCTGCCTCTTGCCAGGGGGGGCTGAGGCGATGCCCCTCAATGTGGATCTGGAGGTTCTGGTTGACTCGTCCTGTTGGCGCAAACTGGACAAAGACCAGACAGGGGCCGGAGCAGTCCCATGTTGGAGGGTCACGGCCCCGTGTTGGAGGGTCAGGACAGCCAAGGCCCCTGTTGGAATACAAGGACCTTAGGTTTATCAGGTTACACCCATCAAAGTGCTCCCAAGTCACTCCCATTACTTTATTTATCTCTAACCACTTCTATGCTCTCCACCCCAACCAGTTAATCAGCTTTTCCCCTAATCAGAATCTGTTAATTTTTAAGGTCAGATCCTTCTAGAACACTGAACTTGTAAGTTAATATTGCATTTCTCTTCTCCTTATGTCTTTTCAATAGTTTACTTTAATGCAATGTCCTTTTTGTATAGAGACAGGAAGACAATATTATGCTTTCTAACTTAGGACTTAATTGACTTTGAATTTATTTCTGGGCATCTGCTTTCTCAACTTTAGCCTCAGTTGCCCTCATTTCCTAGCGCCTCCAAAAGCAGGGTCCTGAGGAGGGACTGGATGGAACCAGGGCAAGCAGGTAATCTATATGCTACCCTGGCATTGTGATGGGTCAGGACAAAGTGCCACAATTCTTAACTATAAGTTAGGAGTTTGATCATAGACAAATGCTGTCATGATCCAAAAGTAAAAGCGAGACTAGGACTCTGCTAAGGGATAGGAAAGACTACAGGCCTGAGAACGGTAGTTTGAGATCGAGATGGCCCTAGGAGAGCAATTCTAGAAGCTTAAATTATTTCTTACTGTGTCCATACAAAATGATTTCTATTATATATGCTTATATGTTTGTTGGACAATGAGAGGAGAAACACACCCAGGGGATTCCATTCTAGGGTGGGTTGATCTGCTAAATGAGAATCTGCCCTAGGAGTGGCTTTCCCATGTGTCCAGACTAGTTTGGATGGGGCTGAACATTTCTCCCCTTCAAACTGCCTTCAGTAAATAATTTCAGTACATTATAAGAGGCAGTCTTCCTTTTCTCACAGATCTCAGGTGCTAGCCAGGCCTGATCTTTGGGATGTAGGTTCCCAGGCTAGTAGGTACATCCCAGGATGTAGGTAGCCAGGCTAGTCTTAGATGCAAAACTCAGATACTTGTCTTTGGGATGTAGATTCCAAGCTCTAGCAGACTGGTCTTTGGAATGCAAATCCCAGTGCTTTAGCTTGTGAAAATGCTTGTGAAAGGCTTCACTCTTGGTTTTTTATCTTCTCTCAGGAGGCCAAAATTACTGGCCTGCAGAGGTAAAGAAACAATGGATGTTTTGCCTTCTCAATGTTCTTTCTGTAACTCCTTTTGATGACATCACTGTGTTGCGCCCTTTAGAGGTACCATGATCTATATAAAGAGATTTTCGGGGCTCTTTGGGGGACACGTGCTGAGAGAACCTAAGAGACAAGTCTGAGAGAATAGGGACACAGGCTGAGAGAATTTGGGGAACACATGTTTGAGAGAACTGAGAGAATGGGGAACACAGGCCTGAGAGTACCTGGAGGGCACGTGCTGGAGAGATCCTGGGCCCTCCATGACATAAATTTCTTCCTTGTAATAAACTGCTACTAAGACCAACCAGCCTGGCCCGCCTTTCCTTCCTTCGCGTGCCCATCGCCATCGACCTGCTTGGAGTTGGGAAACAGCCTGAGACTGCCAAACTCAGGAGGCAGGAGAGATAGGCCACTACCTACCATTGCCGGCCCTTTTTTATGTTGACACAGCTCCGCCCTCGTCAGCACCCCCTCCCCAGCCCCAGCTCAGCTTAATGCCCACTTCCCCACTGCCCCATCAAGCTGGAAGCAATCTTGGCCACAGAGGGCCCTTCTCCGCCTCAGAAAAGCCCCCACTGCACTCCCCAAAGCTCAGAGTCCCCCTAAAGCCTCCGTCTCACCTCAGGATATTGGGAAAAGTGAAAAACAACCAAGAAAGTGCCCTCTGAGCTGATATGGCTCCACTGCTCACAGTGTGCAGAGGTGCTGGGCTGCTCTAATCCTGTGACAGAATCAGCCTTCACAGTCCCCTTTCCATGCCAAGATGCCATACTGTCCTTTAGGGACTGGACAAACTGCAGCCAGTCTGAAGTGACTATGACACCAGTACCAGGAAGACAACCAGAAGGCCCCTACTTTGAAGTCAGTTCCACAACCCCTGCAGGCTTAAAGGGCCAGGATCCAGGTGCGGAATGATCCTAGGAAAACCCAGGTGAATCTGTGAGGCAGGGGGTTTGGCTCCGAAAATGGAAAGGTAGAGGCAGATGCTGGTTGGCTGCTCAGGCAGTGTCGGGCTGGAGTTGAGGACAGGTCCCCTGATGTTGTACCCGTCATTCAAACGTTCAACCAATGCTCTCACACACAAGCCATCAGGAAAAATGCAAGAAGGTTGATTCAAGGTAAAACAGGCATGGACAAAGAGATTGGGGCATGGTGGGGCATGGACAATGAGATTCTCATGAAAGTGATAAATCAAGATGGGGTGAAATCAGTGACTCCAAAGTCAGCTCTACAGAGGAACTGAGACAACTCAGAACAGTCACCAGAGAGGCACAGGAAAACTCGAAAAGACTGCGAAGGATACCTGAGAGTAATTAGGATCAACCCTCTACTCGATAACACACAAGCATTGGAAACTCTCCTATTTCAAAATCAAGTTTTCAAACCCAGAGTATAGACCAGGAGGAACCAATACAGTGGCTTAGGGCTTGCACAAGATCAGCTTGAGTTCCATCCCTGACATTCCAAAAGGTGACCCAAGCACCTCTAGGAGTAACTCCTAAGAAGTAACCACAAAGTCAAAAAACTTATATGAAGGGCCTGGAGAGAGAGCACACTGGGTAGGGCGACTGCCTTGCATGCAGCAGACTAGGGTCCGATTCTCAGCATTCCATACGATACTCCAAGCACCGCCAGGAGTAATGCCTGATGGCATGAGGCAGGAGTAACCCCTGTGCAACACTGGGTGTGACCCAGAAAGCAAATATAACTATATGTATAATTTAAAGAAGTAACACTCAGCACAAGGATCAATCCTAAAATGGAGGGATACACTGATATCAGAGTTAGAAAACCATAATGTTTTTTCGATAGCCTTGCTTAGCCTTTTCAACCTAAGTGATTTTTAGCATTCTGATGACCACTGAGCATTTGTAGCATTCTGATTGGGATATTACTGTTTCCAAAAGCAAATGTTTCAGCTTTTCTTACCTCTAATGCTGCTAAAATGAGAAAGAGGTGGGATGCAGGTACATGACCACCCTTACTGTTCAACAGTTACAGCTGAATGGAATTACCTGCTGACATAGGGGGAATTTGGGCTCTCCCCACCATTTGGAAAAGATTTGACTCAAGGAGACCCTTCAATCCTTTCAAAACACTGGTCCATGTTTCTCTATTCACAGTGAGACTTGTTACTGTTTTTGCCATATCAAATACATCACGGGTAGCTTGCCAGGCTTTGACATGCAGGTGGAACACTCTTGATGTCTTGCCGGGCTGACACACAGGGCCAGAGGAATCGAAACCAGGTCGGCCGTGTGCAAGGTAAAGACAATTAACTGTCTCCCATCCACCCTATTGAATGACATTTCCAGGGCCAGATTCCAAAGATGAAAATTTTGGAAATATATATCCTTGATCCATATGAAAGTCTAATAAAAGATACTGAATACTACATATGCAGAGAGATGAGAGAGAGGGTAAAGTGCCTGTAATATTGGTGACCTGTATTTCAACCTCAGTATCCATAACGTGTGAGATTTCTCCCAGGTATGGAGCCCTGAGCTGAAAATCAGGTATACATCCAGACCACAACTCCCTCAAGCATACACAGAAAGACCTAAAGAATGAAGGTTTGCCTGAGTTTAGATTTATAATGATTCTCGGCAACATTATGGTTGGTTGCTGCCATAAACCCCTTTAAAACAGGGCTGCTGTTACTCCTGGCTCATGTCATCAGGAATTTTTCCTGGTGGTGTTTAGGGTATCATATGGGATGCTGAGAATCGGACCCGGGTCTGCTGCTTGCAAGGCAGATGCCCTACCGAGTGTGCTCTCTCTCCAGCCCCTACATATAAAATTTTTGACTTTGGGGTTACTTCTTAGGAGTTACTCCTAGCGGTGCTTGGGTCACCATTTGGAATGTCAGAGATGGAACTCAAGACAAAATCAGAGCAAATACTGAAGTGGTGAACGTTGGCATTAGAGAGTGAGGGGTGGCTATGTATGTATGTATTTAATTTACCAAAGAGAAAAATCCCCAACTGCTAATAAAATTTTAGGATTAAAATTGATGATTCAACAAACTTGCAATATCAATAGATGTAGAAAATAAATTTAAGGGAACGTTGTTATATTGGATTGCAGGATGTTTAAGACTCTAAGAAATTTTCAAGCTTTTTGTTGCTTCAAGAACTTTCTACCTATTTACGTCTAGTTTTTATTTAGTCACGTCCTCCTGACTTCCATCAACAAGAACCATATTTAACAAGTTAACATACACCTGAAGTTCAAATGCTAAGACACTACAAAAGCCTAAACCCAGGTTATAATCAGCAAGTAACTTTCCCTTATAGTACTGATGTCACTGGAAGCTTGTCACATGCTACTTGGACTGTTTTCTTCTTGGCTTCACGCCTGCAGCCCCCAACACTCCCGGTTCAAAAACACTCTTGTCTTCCCTAGTGGTACTCCTCTGAAAATGGGGAAAATTTCTAGAGACTGACTCATGCAGTGTGCCTTTTATGGTGTCTAAAAGGCTTGTGAGCTAGGCAATATCTTCCCACATTTTCAAACATAAGATTTCTCTCCAGTATGCATTTCCATATGGCTAATGAGGTTATGGGTTGAGTGAAGCTCTTGAACATTTCTTACATATATAAGACTTCTCTCCACTTTGACTTTTCAAATGCATAGTAAGGCTACAGGGTAGAGTGAAGACCTCACCATATGTAAAACAGTTATGGTTTCTTTATGGTATGATTTTTTTTTCTGTGCTTAGTAAAACACCAAGTTTGAAGGAAGGCCATACCACGGTCCTTAGATATGTAGAGTCTGTCTCCAAGATCAATTTTCCTGTGATTCTAAGACTTGACGGCATAATGTAGGCATTCCCGCATTGCTGACATATGTAAGTTTTCTTTCCGTTATGAATATTACTATATGTAATAAGTAGGAGTATGTGGACAGTTTCTACAGACCTTACATGTATAAGGGATACCCCCAAAATCATCTCAAATATGGTCAAAGTGATTCGATCCTAAGGTTCTCTGCTCTAACTCCCCAAAGCAGGCACATGCCCAGAACTGCACGCACAATATCATGTGAACGTGGGACTATGTGACTGAGAAGGTGAGGCTCTCAGAGTGGGAAGGACAAAATAGGAGACACAAACGTCCTGGGAGCTGAGACATTTGTAGCCAGCAGGGTACATACATAACCAACACACCTGGGTTCCCCTGAAGCCTATCAGGGGTGAATCTGGAGCACAGAGCCAAGAGGAAGCCCTAGGCAACTACACTGTGGCACAAAAATAAACATGAAAGAAAACAAAGCAGCAGGATGGAGTAACAGGACAGGGGGTCCGTACACAGCAGGTAGGGCTGGCGATCCCGCCGTCCATTATGGTTCCTCAAGCACTGCCAGATGCGTACAGAGCCAGGAATAACCTGAGAATCACTGGGTATGGCCACTCCCCTTCAGCACCTTCCAAAAAAATTCTAATCAGCATTTGTCCCTGGCACTCCATACGGTCCCCTAGTCCTGACAGTAGTGATCCTTGAGCACCACTAAAGTGGCCCATTCAAATCAACAAAATGAACAAAGCAGTGGCCTCAAACAGAGAGCCAGTCAATCAGGCCAGGAGCCACATCCCCATGTCCTTCCTGAAACAATCCGAAACTATCGGCCTGGGAAGCTTGTGCTTCCTGTCACTGCACTTGCGTCATCTTTCACTCTCCTGCCTGAGGATGATGTGTGGCAGAGGTCATGCCACTATCTCCTGCCTTTGTTTTTCCTGCAGATCAGCAGGCAGCTCCATGCAAAAGGCTGAGCCGTGAGCACTGGAGAGGAGCAAAACCAGCCCTATCCCCCACCTGACCAGAAGTCCCGGCATTGGAGCCAGAACTGTAGTGACCAGTCGGATGTTTGAACACTGTCTCATAGAACCATCCGCCGTGAGATGCTGCCAGATGTTCTTGCCTCTAAGGGGACAGAGTAGTGGGTTGTGACCTGGCAGCTTGTCAGGAATGGAGCGCTTGAGGCCTACAAGGGAGGAAACCACAGCCCTGCCTGAGTCCCGGAACTCCAGCCTGGACCACACAGGAAGGTCGCTAAGGCCAGGGACTAACTCTGAGCACAGGAGCTCCCATGCAGAGGGGGCCCCTGCAGACCCCAGTGACCACAGCCCCATTAGTGGCTCTGCCATGTGGGCAGCCACAGGGACTCAGGGTGGACAAACCTTCAGCTGCCCTCTTGCAGAGTGGCACATGGGCCTGGGCGCTGTCTTCCAGAGACCATGGTCACTTCTGGGATCGGGTGACCCCAGGGAATCCCAGCTCTGACCCGCTGGACGTGGGCCCATTCTGGTCAGGATTTACTGTTATCCCGAATCAGCACATGAGTCTCATCCAGCACTCTTTCATGTTGTGCAGGAATAGCTCTGAAAACCATGGAAGGGGATGGAGCGATAGCACAGCGGCTAAGGCGTGTGCCTTGCATGTGGATGACCAGGTTCGATCCCCGGCATCCCATATGGTCCCCTGAGCACTGCCAAGAGTAGTTCCTACATGAAAAGCCAGGAGAACCCAAGTGCATTTCCAGTGTGACCCAAAAAGCCAAACAACAACAACAACAACACACGTAAACAGTGTTGTATCACAAAATTATCCAAACATCCAGGGTGTTTACTATGAACTATATCATGTGTATCTGACAACCGGAACTTCTAGAGTGAGTCTACTTTTAAACCATGAATATTATACCTAGGGTCTGGGATGGTAATACAGTGTGTGAGGCATTCACCTTGCCCTTGGTTGACCCAGGTTCAATACATCAGCAAATATATGGGCCCCTGACCCCTTCCAGAAGTGATCCCTGAGTTCAGAGGCAGGAATAAGCCACAAACAATCCAGGGTGTTTACCAAAAATACTGTAACTTCAAAAGGTAACTAATGAAACAAAACAACAAGAAAAATTATTCAAGTGTGAATTCTGAGGCACCCACCCTGTGATGCCAGTAAAGAATAATATTGAGTTGGTAGGCCCCATGGTACAATGCGTTTGGTGTTCCGTCTCTCCAGAGATTCAAACACATAGGGAACACAACAATTAATGGCCAATGGACAGTGAACAGTGGACCTTTAATTAAGAACTGATTAGCATATTTATAGAACATCTGAGAGGGATCGATACAGGACTGCATGTATTGCGATTTATCATTTACAGAGGTCAAGCAATTCAACAGAGGCATTTCTTTTGGGGGAATCAACTTAAGGAGACATTCTGTCTGAGACTATACTGAGAAATTCACTCAGGGGCTACAAGCATCCATGTGTTTTGCTCTTTCCCTGCTTGCACATATAGAACGATGAAGTTTACTTCTTAATATCTGCAGTTATCTCGACATACACAGTAAGAAATAAACATTCCAAAACTTACTTCTCTGGGGTTCAGGAGCTAAGGTTAAAAGCTGGCTGGGCTTTTATCATAAATTCCACATGGAGTCCTCAGGCCAGTTTCGCTTCCCCTACCCCTGGGGTGGAGTCATTTAGGTCCTGAAGGCTTGGAAACAAGATGGTGCTTTGTGATTTCTAGACTGCCCAATTTGAAGCCAGGGTAGCTTTGCTGCTTGCCCCAGGTTCATCCAGAGATTCTCGGTGGATCCAGCTTTCTGGGGTTAGAAACTATGGCAACTGAAGCCCAAGTCAAGTAATTATGATGAATGCCCAGCAGTAAATATATTTCAGAGTCAATTAACTCACAAATATTAAAAGTTTACCATTAACCTTTTTTTTTGTTTTGAACCAAAGAACATTGCTCCGTAATGATAGATTATAGATTATATAGGTTATAGGGAAAAGAGAAATGAAATTAATGACTACAGATATAAAGACCTGAATCACCAGAAGATTTGTCTTTATGAGGTAAATATAAACTCAGAGGATTGGGAGTGCTCATAAGACCATTTCTCTGGCGGGGAGGAAAACTGGCAATTCCTTGATCAAGCCTAAAACATTTAAAGTTAATATCCAACACTCATATGTAAAGACATATTCTAGAGCGAAACCTTTTTTTTTTTTAATAATTTATTTATTTATTGGATCACTGTGGGAAAAGTTACAGAACTTTCGGGTTTAGGTCTCAGTCATGTAAATATCAAACACATTTCCCTTTACCAATACTTATTTTTAACCCCGAACCCCAATAGACCCCCACCTCCCCCCCCAATTCTTGTGAGGCAGATGAGTTCTAGTTAATACTCTATCTACTTTGACTAGATAGATTGTTTCGATAGAAGATGCACAATTATTGTTTAGAGTTTACGACCCACCCCTCACAATCAGATATGCTGAAACAGCGTTGTGAAATGATTTGCTTTCTACAACTTGGTTAAGAGTGGTAGATTGCAAAATCAATATGCAAAGGTCTATGAATTTTTTATATACAAGTAAAGAAATAGAGAAAAAAATTTTAAAACCGAATTGGCAGTTAGGACTCAGAAAAACGAGTACCTCTGAATCAGCCTAACCAAATAGTTAAAAGTCCTATTCAAAGGTAATTATAAAAGTTACTTCGAGAAATAAAAGAAGACATGAGGAAATGGGAACATATCCATTGCACATGGATTGGGATGATTAATATCATCAAGATGGCAATAATCCCCAAAGCATTACAGATAAGGAACAGTCTCTGTACAGATGTCTATGTCATTTTTAAAAGAAAGCGATAAATACTCCTGAAGTTCATATAGAAAAATATCTCTCACTTCTCCACAACAAGTAAATGAAGTATTACTTGGGTGGAGAGGAAAGGGAGACATCACTTTCCCCAACTTAAAAATGTAATGCAAAGCACAAGTAGGTACAGCAGCATGATGTTCGCATATGCACAAACACTTAGATCAATAACTTGAATATCCTGAGACAGACCTTCAGGTATATGATCTAATAATAATCAAGGAGTTAATGATTATTAATAGATAACATTAATATTTTATTAATATTAAAAGAATCAATTGATATTAACATTAAATTAATATAAATAAATTAATATTTATTAATTAATATTATCTATAATATATAATATCACATAATATAAAAATAATATTAATAAATTAACATTAAATTAATACTAATATTAATATTTTAATCAACATTAATATTTAATAATTTAAAATTAATTATAACATTAATACTATTAATATTTATATTAATACTAATAATTAATAATTATTAATAATCATATTAATTATTAGCACATAATTTTTCATTTCATTTCATCATCCTGTTATTCATCGATTGCCTCGAGCAGGCCCCAGTAACGTCTCTTTCATCCTAGCCCTGAGATTATATTCAAGGCTATTTAGGAGAATGAGACCCATCATTGTTACTGGTATTTGGCATATTTGGTACGCCACGGGGAGTTTGCCAGACTCTGCCCTGTGGGCAGGCTACATTCGATAGCCTGCAAGTTTGTCCAAAGTAGGAATAAGACAATAACATGTTATAAAAAAAAGTTCTGTTAAGATGTCGCTCGGCCGCGAATGTGGCCGCGCGGTTCCGGGATCTGGATTTTATAGTCTCTGAGTCTTGGCCGCTGATGGGATTACACAGCGGCAGGGGGCCAGGTGGTGGGTGTGACCCCCGCCTACTGGAATTTGGAGGATCTGGGTGAAAGATGCTCGACTCCAATTCGAGTAGGCTTAGAGGTCTCGGCCCCGGAACCCGCATGGCTTTGTCCCTCTGCCAGTACCTTCATGTGTGCGGAGAGTGGTCTCAGCATGGTGGTGGCTGGTCCTGGAGGTCTTCGGCTGCCGTAGCCCTGGTCGGGGCGGGGAGGAAAGCTCAACCCGCTCCCCTCCAAGGGACTCCGGGAAGGAACACCCAGGCGCGGGGGCAGAGACTGCACTGTTCTCGTCCGGGATCTGGATTTTATAGTATCTGAGTCTTGGCCGCTGATGGGATTACACGGCGCCAGGGGGCCAGGTGGTGGGTGTGACCCCCGCCTACTGGAATTTGGAGGATCTGCGTGGAAGATGCTCGACTCCAATTCGCGTAGGCTTGGAGGTCTCGGCCCCGGAACCCTCGTGGCTTTGTCCCTCTGCCAGTACCTTCATGTGTGCGGAGAGTGGTCTCAGCATGGTGGTGGCTGGTCCTGGAGGGCTTCGGCTGCCGTAGCCCTGGTCGGGGCGGGGAGGAAAGCTCAACCCGCTCCCCTCCAAGGGACTCCGGGAAGGAACACCCAGGCGCGGGGGCAGAGACTGCACTGTTCTCGTCCGGGATCTGGATTTTATAGTCTCTGAGTCTTGGCCGCTGATGGGATTACACGGCGCCAGGGGGCCAGGTGGTGGGTGTGACCCCCGCCTACTGGAATTTGGAGGATCTGGGTGGAAGATGCTCGACTCCAATTCGAGTAGGCTTGGAGGTCTCGGCCCCGGAACCCGCATGGCTTTGTCCCTATGCCAGTACCTTCATGTGTGCGGAGAGTGGTGTCAGCATGGTGGTGGCTGGTCCTGGAGGTCTTCGGCTGCCGTAGCCCTGGTCGGGGTGGGGAGGAAAGCTCAACCCGCTCCCCTCCAAGGGACTCCGGGAAGGAACACCCAGGCGCGGGGGCAGAGACTGCACTGTTCTCGTCCGGGATCTGGATTTTATAGTCTCTGAGTCTTGGCCGGTGATGGGATTACACGGCGCCAGGGGGCCAGGTGGTGGGTGTGACCCCCGCCTACTGGAATTTGGAGGATCTGCGTGGAAGATGCTCGACTCCAATTCGCGTAGGCTTGGAGGTCTCGGCCCCGGAACCCGCGTGGCTTTGTCCCTCTGCCAGTACCTTCATGTGTGCGGAGAGTGGTCTCAGCATGGTGGTGGCTGGTTCTGGAGGTCTTCGGCTGCCGTAGCCCTGGTCGGGGCGGGGAGGAAAGCTCAACCCGCTCCCCTCCAAGGGACTCCGGGAAGGAACACCCAGGCGCGGGGGCAGAGACTGCACTGTTCTCGTCCGGGATCTGGATTTTATAGTCTCTGAGTCTTGGCCGCTGATGGGATTACACGGCGCCAGGGGGCCAGGTGGTGGGTGTGACCCCCGCCTACTGGAATTTGGAGGATCTGGGTGGAAGATGCTCGACTCCAATTCGAGTAGGCTTGGAGGTCTCGGCCCCGGAACCCGCGTGGCTTTGTCCCTCTGCCAGTACCTTCATGTGTGCGGAGAGTGGTCTCAGCATGGTGGTGGCTGGTCCTGGAGGTCTTCGGCTGCCGTAGCCCTGGTCGGGGCGGGGAGGAAAGCTCAACCCGCTCCCCTCCAAGGGACTCCGGGAAGGAACACCCAGGCGCGGGGGCAGAGACTGCACTGTTCTCGTCCGGGATCTGGATTTTATAGTCTCTCAGTCTTGGCCGCTGATGGGATTACACGGCGCCAGGGGGCCAGGTGGTGGGTATGACCCCCGCCTACTGGAATTTGGAGGATCTGGGTGGAAGATGCTCGACTCCAATTCGCGTAGGCTTGGAGGTCTCGGCCCCGGAACCCGCGTGGCTTTGTCCCTCTGCCAGTACCTTCATGAGTGCGGAGAGTGGTCTCAGCATGGTGGTGGCCGGTCCTGGAGGTCTTCGGCTGCCATAGCCCTGGTCAGGGCGGGGAGGAAACTCAACCCGCTCCCCTCCAAGGGACTCCGGGAAGGAACACCCAGGCGCGGGGGCAGAGACTGCACTGTTCTCGTCCGGAATCTGGATTTTATAGTCTCTGAGTCTTGGCCGCTGATGGGATTACACGGCGCCAGGGGGCCAGGTGGTGGGTGTGACCGCCGCCTACTGGAATTTGGAGGATCTGGGTGGAAGATGCTCGACTCCAATTCGCGTAGGCTTGGAGGTCTCGGCCCCGGAACCCGCGTGGCTTTGTCCCTCTGCCAGTACCTTCATGTGTGCGGAGTGGTCTCAGCATGGTGGTGGCTGGTCCTGGAGGTCTTCGGCTGCCGTAGCCCTGGTCGGGGCGGGGAGGAAAGCTCAACCCGCTCCCCTCCAGGGGACTCCGGGAAGGAACACCCAGGCGCGGGGGCAGAGACTGCACTGTTCTCGTCCAGGATCTGGATTTTATAGTCTCTGAGTCTTGGCCGCTGATGGGATTACACGGCGCCAGGGGGCCAGGTGGTGGGTGTGACCCCCGCCTACTGGAATTTGGAGGATCTGGGTGGAAGATGCTCGACTCCAATTCGCGTAGGCTTGGAGGTCTCGGCCCCGGAACCCGCGTGGCTTTGTCCCTCTGCCAGTACCTTCATGTGTGCGGAGAGTGGTCTCAGCATGGTGGTGGCTGGTCCTGGAGGTCTTCGGCTGCCGTAGCCCTGGTCGGGGCGGGGAGGAAAGCTCAACCCGCACCCCTCCAGGGGACTCCGGGAAGGAACACCCAGGCGCGGGGGCAGAGACTGCACCGTTCTCGTCCGATATCTGGATTTTATAGTCTCTGAGTCTTGGCCGCTGATGGGATTACACGGCGCCAGGGGGCCAGGTGGTGGGTGTGACCCCCGCCTACTGGAATTTGGAGGATCTGGGTGGAAGATGCTCGACTCCAATTCGCGTAGGCTTGGAGGTCTCGGCCCCGGAACCCGCGTGGCTTTGTCCCTCTGCCAGTACCTTCATGTGTGCGGAGAGTGGTCTCAGCATGGTGGTGGCTGGTCCTGGAGGTCTTCGGCTGCCGTAGCCCTGGTCGGGGCGGGGAGAAAAGCTCAACCCGCTCCCCTCCAAGGGACTCCGGGAAGGAACACCCAGGAGCGGGGGCAGAGACTGCACTGTTCTCGTCCGGGATCTGGATTTTATAGTCTCTGAGTCTTGGCCGCTGATGGGATTACACGGCGCCAGGGGGCCAGGTGGTGGGTGTGACCCCCGCCTACTGGAATTTGGAGGATCTGGGTGGAAGATGCTCGACTCCAATTCGAGTAGGCTTGGAGGTCTCGGCCCCGGAACCCGCGTGGCTTTGTCCCTCTGCCAGTACCTTCATGTGTGCGGAGAGTGGTCTCAGCATGGTGGTGGCTGGTCCTGGAGGTCTTCGGCTGCCGTAGCCCTGGTCGGGGCGGGGAGGAAAGCTCAACCCGCTCCCCTCCAAGGGACTCCGGGAAGGAACACCCAGGCGCGGGGGCAGAGACTGCACTGTTCTCGTCCGGGATCTGGATTTTATAGTCTCTCAGTCTTGGCCGCTGATGGGATTACACGGCGCCAGGGGGCCAGGTGGTGGGTATGACCCCCGCCTACTGGAATTTGGAGGATCTGGGTGGAAGATGCTCGACTCCAATTCGCGTAGGCTTGGAGGTCTCGGCCCCGGAACCCGCGTGGCTTTGTCCCTCTGCCAGTACCTTCATGTGTGCGGAGAGTGGTCTCAGCATGGTGGTGGCCGGTCCTGGAGGTCTTCGGCTGCCGTAGCCCTGGTCAGGGCGGGGAGGAAACTCAACCCGCTCCCCTCCAAGGGACTCCGGGAAGGAACACCCAGGCGCGGGGGCAGAGACTGCACTGTTCTCGTCCGGAATCTGGATTTTATAGTCTCTGAGTCTTGGCCGCTGATGGGATTACACGGCGCCAGGGGGCCAGGTGGTGGGTGTGACCGCCGCCTACTGGAATTTGGAGGATCTGGGTGGAAGATGCTCGACTCCAATTCGCGTAGGCTTGGAGGTCTCGGCCCCGGAACCCGCGTGGCTTTGTCCCTCTGCCAGTACCTTCATGTGTGCGGAGTGGTCTCAGCATGGTGGTGGCTGGTCCTGGAGGTCTTCGGCTGCCGTAGCCCTGGTCGGGGCGGGGAGGAAAGCTCAACCCGCTCCCCTCCAGGGGACTCCGGGAAGGAACACCCAGGCGCGGGGGCAGAGACTGCACTGTTCTCGTCCGGGATCTGGATTTTATAGTCTCTGAGTCTTGGCCGCTGATGGGATTACACGGCGCCAGGGGGCCAGGTGGTGGGTGTGACCCCCGCCTACTGGAATTTGGAGGATCTGGGTGGAAGATGCTCGACTCCAATTCGCGTAGGCTTGGAGGTCTCGGCCCCGGAACCCGCGTGGCTTTGTCCCTCTGCCAGTACCTTCATGTGTGCGGAGAGTGGTCTCAGCATGGTGGTGGCTGGTCCTGGAGGTCTTCGGCTGCCGTAGCCCTGGTCGGGGCGGGGAGGAAAGCTCAACCCGCTCCCCTCCAGGGGACTCCGGGAAGGAACACCCAGGCGCGGGGGCAGAGACTGCACCGTTCTCGTCCGATATCTGGATTTTATAGTCTCTGAGTCTTGGCCGCTGATGGGATTACACGGCGCCAGGGGGCCAGGTGGTGGGTGTGACCCCCGCCTACTGGAATTTGGAGGATCTGGGTGGAAGATGCTCGACTCCAATTCGCGTAGGCTTGGAGGTCTCGGCCCCGGAACCCGCGTGGCTTTGTCCCTCTGCCAGTACCTTCATGTGTGCGGAGAGTGGTCTCAGCATGGTGGTGGCTGGTCCTGGAGGTCTTCGGCTGCCGTAGCCCTGGTCGGGGCGGGGAGAAAAGCTCAACCCGCTCCCCTCCAAGGGACTCCGGGAAGGAACACCCAGGCGCGGGGGCAGAGACTGCACTGTTCTCGTCCGGGATCTGGATTTTATAGTCTCTGAGTCTTGGCCGCTGATGGGATTAAACGGCGCCAGGGGGCCAAGTGGTGGGTGTGACCCCCACCTACTGGAATTTGGAGGATCTGGGTGGAAGATGCTCGACTCCAATTCGCGTAGGCTTGGAGGTCTCGGCCCCGGAACCCTCGTGGCTTTGTCCCTCTGCCAGTACCTTCATGTGTGCGGAGAGTGGTCTCAGCATGGTGGTGGCTGGTCCTGGAGGTCTTCGGCTGCCGTAGCCCTGGTCGGGGCGGGGAGGAAAGCTCAACCCGCTCCCCTCCAAGGGACTCCGGGAAGGAACACCCAGGCGCGGGGGCAGAGACTGCACTGTTCTCGTCCGGGATCTGGATTTTATAGTCTGAGTCTTGGCCGCTGATGGGATTACACGGCGCCAGGGGGCCAGGTGGTGGGTGTGACCCCCGCCAACTGGAATTTGGAGGATCTGGGTGGAAGATGCTCGACTCCAATTCGCGTAGGCTTGGAGGTCTCGGCCCCGGAACCCGCGTGGCTTTGTCCCTCTGCCAGTACCTTCATGTGTGCGGAGTGGTCTCAGCATGGTGGTGGCTGGTCCTGGAGGTCTTCGGCTGCCGTAGCCCTGGTCGGGGCGGGGAGGAAAGCTCAACCCGCTCCCCTCCAAGGGACTCCGGGAAGGAACACCCAGGCGCAGGGGCAGAGACTGCACTGTTCTCGTCCGGGATCTGGATTTTATAGTCTCTGAGTCTTGGCCGCTGATGGGATTACACGGGGCCAGGGGGCCAGGTAGTGGGTGTGACCCCCGCCTACTGGAATTTGGAGGATCTGGGTGGAAGATGCTCGACTCCAATTCGAGTAGGCTTGGAGGTCTCGGCCCCGGAACCCGCGTGGCTTTGTCCCTCTGCCAGTACCTTCATGTGTGCGGAGAGTGGTCTCAGCATGGTGGTGGCTGGTCCTGGAGGTCTTCGGCTGCTGGAGCCCTGGTCGGGGCGGGGAGGAAAGCTCAACCCGCTCCCCTCCAAGGGACTCCGGGAAGGAACACCCAGGCGCGGGGGCAGAGACTGCACTGTTCTCGTCCGGGATCTGGATTTTATAGTCTGAGTCTTGGCCGCTGATGGGATTACACGGCGCCAGGGGGCCAGGTGGTGGGTGTGACCCCCGCCTACTGGAATTTGGAGGATCTGGGTGGAAGATGCTCGACTCCAATTCGCGTAGGCTTGGAGGTCTCGGCCCCGGAACCCGCGTGGCTTTGTCCCTCTGCCAGTACCTTCATGTGTGCGGAGAGTGGTCTCAGCATGGTGGTGGCCGGTCCTGGAGGTCTTCGGCTGCCGTAGCCCTGGTCAGGGCGGGGAGGAAACTCAACCCGCTCCCCTCCAAGGGACTCCGGGAAGGAACACCCAGGCGCGGGGGCAGAGACTGCACTGTTCTCGTCCGGAATCTGGATTTTATAGTCTCTGAGTCTTGGCCGCTGATGGGATTACACGGCGCCAGGGGGCCAGGTGGTGGGTGTGACCGCCGCCTACTGGAATTTGGAGGATCTGGGTGGAAGATGCTCGACTCCAATTCGCGTAGGCTTGGAGGTCTCGGCCCCGGAACCCGCGTGGCTTTGTCCCTCTGCCAGTACCTTCATGTGTGCGGAGTGGTCTCAGCATGGTGGTGGCTGGTCCTGGAGGTCTTCGGCTGCCGTAGCCCTGGTCGGGGCGGGGAGGAAAGCTCAACCCGCTCCCCTCCAGGGGACTCCGGGAAGGAACACCCAGGCGCGGGGGCAGAGACTGCACTGTTCTCGTCCGGGATCTGGATTTTATAGTCTCTGAGTCTTGGCCGCTGATGGGATTACACGGCGCCAGGGGGCCAGGTGGTGGGTGTGACCCCCGCCTACTGGAATTTGGAGGATCTGGGTGGAAGATGCTCGACTCCAATTCGCGTAGGCTTGGAGGTCTCGGCCCCGGAACCCGCGTGGCTTTGTCGCTCTGCCAGTACCTTCATGTGTGCGGAGAGTGGTCTCAGCATGGTGGTGGCTGGTCCTGGAGGTCTTCGGCTGCCGTAGCCCTGGTCGGGGCGGGGAGGAAAGCTCAACCCGCACCCCTCCAGGGGACTCCGGGAAGGAACACCCAGGCGCGGGGGCAGAGACTGCACCGTTCTCGTCCGATATCTGGATTTTATAGTCTCTGAGTCTTGGCCGCTGATGGGATTACACGGCGCCAGGGGGCCAGGTGGTGGGTGTGACCCCCGCCTACTGGAATTTGGAGGATCTGGGTGGAAGATGCTCGACTCCAATTCGCGTAGGCTTGGAGGTCTCGGCCCCGGAACCCGCGTGGCTTTGTCCCTCTGCCAGTACCTTCATGTGTGCGGAGAGTGGTCTCAGCATGGTGGTGGCTGGTCCTGGAGGTCTTCGGCTGCCGTAGCCCTGGTCGGGGCGGGGAGAAAAGCTCAACCCGCTCCCCTCCAAGGGACTCCGGGAAGGAACACCCAGGCGCGGGGGCAGAGACTGCACTGTTCTCGTCCGGGATCTGGATTTTATAGTCTCTGAGTCTTGGCCGCTGATGGGATTACACGGCGCCAGGGGGCCAGGTGGTGGGTGTGACCCCCACCTACTGGAATTTGGAGGATCTGGGTGGAAGATGCTCGACTCCAATTCGCGTAGGCTTGGAGGTCTCGGCCCCGGAACCCTCGTGGCTTTGTCCCTCTGCCAGTACCTTCATTTGTGCGGAGAGTGGTCTCAGCATGGTGGTGGCTGGTCCTGGAGGTCTTCGGCTGCCGTAGCCCTGGTCGGGGCGGGGAGGAAAGCTCAACCCGCTCCCCTCCAAGGGACTCCGGGAAGGAACACCCAGGCGCGGGGGCAGAGACTGCATTGTTCTCGTCCGGGATCTGGATTTTATAGTCTCTGAGTCTTGGCCGCTGATGGGATTACACGGCGCCAGGGGGCCAGGTGGTGGGTGTGACCCCCGCCTACTGGAATTTGGAGGATCTAGGTGGAAGATGCTCGACTCCAATTCGCGTAGGCTTGGAGGTCTCGGCCCCGGAACCCGCGTGGCTTTGTCCCTCTGCCAGTACCTTCATGTGTGCGGAGAGTGGTCTCAGCATGGTGGTGGCTGGTCCTGGAGGTCTTCGGCTGCCGTAGCCCTGGTCGGGGCGGGGAGGAAAGCTCAACCCGCTCCCCTCCAAGGGACTCCGGGAAGGAACACCCAGGCGCGGGGGCAGAGACTGCACTGTTCTCGTCCGGGATCTGGAATTTATAGTCTCTGAGTCTTGGCCGCTGATAGGATTACACGGCGCCAGGGGCCCAGGTGGTGGGTGTGACCCCCGCCTACTGGAATTTGGAGGATCTGGGTGGAAGATGCTCGACTCCAATTCGCGTAGGCTTGGAGGTCTCGGCCCCGAAACCCGCGTGGCTTTGTCCCTCTGCCAGTACCTTCATGTGTGCGGAGAGTGGTCTCAGCATGGTGGTGGCTGGTCCTGGAGGTCTTCGGCTGCCGTAGCCCTGGTCGGGGCGGGGAGGAAAGCTCAACCCGCTCCCCTCCAAGGGACTCCGGGAAGGAACACCCAGGCGCGGGGGCAGAGACTGCACTGTTCTCGTCCGGGATCTGGATTTTATAGTCTGAGTCTTGGCCGCTGATGGGATTACACGGCGCCAGGGGGCCAGGTGGTGGGTGTGACCCCCGCCAACTGGAATTTGGAGGATCTGGGTGGAAGATGCTCGACTCCAATTCGCGTAGGCTTGGAGGTCTCGGCCCCGGAACCCGCGTGGCTTTGTCCCTCTGCCAGTACCTTCATGTGTGCGGAGTGGTCTCAGCATGGTGGTGGCTGGTCCTGGAGGTCTTCGGCTGCCGTAGCCCTGGTCGGGGCGGGGAGGAAAGCTCAACCCGCTCCCCTCCAAGGGACTCCGGGAAGGAACACCCAGGCGCAGGGGCAGAGACTGCACTGTTCTCGTCCGGGATCTGGATTTTATAGTCTCTGAGTCTTGGCCGCTGATGGGATTACACGGGGCCAGGGGGCCAGGTAGTGGGTGTGACCCCCGCCTACTGGAATTTGGAGGATCTGGGTGGAAGATGCTCGACTCCAATTCGAGTAGGCTTGGAGGTCTCGGCCCCGGAACCCGCGTGGCTTTGTCCCTCTGCCAGTACCTTCATGTGTGCGGAGAGTGGTCTCAGCATGGTGGTGGCTGGTCCTGGAGGTCTTCGGCTGCTGGAGCCCTGGTCGGGGCGGGGAGGAAAGCTCAACCCGCTCCCCTCCAAGGGACTCCGGGAAGGAACACCCAGGCGCGGGGGCAGAGACTGCACTGTTCTCGTCCGGGATCTGGATTTTATAGTCTGAGTCTTGGCCGCTGATGGGATTACACGGCGCCAGGGGGCCAGGTGGTGGGTGTGACCCCCGCCTACTGGAATTTGGAGGATCTGGGTGGAAGATGCTCGACTCCAATTCGCGTAGGCTTGGAGGTCTCGGCCCCGGAACCCGCGTGGCTTTGTCCCTCTGCCAGTACCTTCATGTGTGCGGAGAGTGGTCTCAGCATGGTGGTGGCCGGTCCTGGAGGTCTTCGGCTGCCGTAGCCCTGGTCAGGGCGGGGAGGAAACTCAACCCGCTCCCCTCCAAGGGACTCCGGGAAGGAACACCCAGGCGCGGGGGCAGAGACTGCACTGTTCTCGTCCGGAATCTGGATTTTATAGTCTCTGAGTCTTGGCCGCTGATGGGATTACACGGCGCCAGGGGGCCAGGTGGTGGGTGTGACCGCCGCCTACTGGAATTTGGAGGATCTGGGTGGAAGATGCTCGACTCCAATTCGCGTAGGCTTGGAGGTCTCGGCCCCGGAACCCGCGTGGCTTTGTCCCTCTGCCAGTACCTTCATGTGTGCGGAGTGGTCTCAGCATGGTGGTGGCTGGTCCTGGAGGTCTTCGGCTGCCGTAGCCCTGGTCGGGGCGGGGAGGAAAGCTCAACCCGCTCCCCTCCAGGGGACTCCGGGAAGGAACACCCAGGCGCGGGGGCAGAGACTGCACTGTTCTCGTCCGGGATCTGGATTTTATAGTCTCTGAGTCTTGGCCGCTGATGGGATTACACGGCGCCAGGGGGCCAGGTGGTGGGTGTGACCCCCGCCTACTGGAATTTGGAGGATCTGGGTGGAAGATGCTCGACTCCAATTCGCGTAGGCTTGGAGGTCTCGGCCCCGGAACCCGCGTGGCTTTGTCCCTCTGCCAGTACCTTCATGTGTGCGGAGAGTGGTCTCAGCATGGTGGTGGCTGGTCCTGGAGGTCTTCGGCTGCCGTAGCCCTGGTCGGGGCGGGGAGGAAAGCTCAACCCGCACCCCTCCAGGGGACTCCGGGAAGGAACACCCAGGCGCGGGGGCAGAGACTGCACCGTTCTCGTCCGATATCTGGATTTTATAGTCTCTGAGTCTTGGCCGCTGATGGGATTACACGGCGCCAGGGGGCCAGGTGGTGGGTGTGACCCCCGCCTACTGGAATTTGGAGGATCTGGGTGGAAGATGCTCGACTCCAATTCGCGTAGGCTTGGAGGTCTCGGCCCCGGAACCCGCGTGGCTTTGTCCCTCTGCCAGTACCTTCATGTGTGCGGAGAGTGGTCTCAGCATGGTGGTGGCTGGTCCTGGAGGTCTTCGGCTGCCGTAGCCCTGGTCGGGGCGGGGAGAAAAGCTCAACCCGCTCCCCTCCAAGGGACTCCGGGAAGGAACACCCAGGCGCGGGGGCAGAGACTGCACTGTTCTCGTCCGGGATCTGGATTTTATAGTCTCTGAGTCTTGGCCGCTGATGGGATTACACGGCGCCAGGGGGCCAGGTGGTGGGTGTGACCCCCACCTACTGGAATTTGGAGGATCTGGGTGGAAGATGCTCGACTCCAATTCGCGTAGGCTTGGAGGTCTCGGCCCCGGAACCCTCGTGGCTTTGTCCCTCTGCCAGTACCTTCATTTGTGCGGAGAGTGGTCTCAGCATGGTGGTGGCTGGTCCTGGAGGTCTTCGGCTGCCGTAGCCCTGGTCGGGGCGGGGAGGAAAGCTCAACCCGCTCCCCTCCAAGGGACTCCGGGAAGGAACACCCAGGCGCGGGGGCAGAGACTGCATTGTTCTCGTCCGGGATCTGGATTTTATAGTCTCTGAGTCTTGGCCGCTGATGGGATTACACGGCGCCAGGGGGCCAGGTGGTGGGTGTGACCCCCGCCTACTGGAATTTGGAGGATCTAGGTGGAAGATGCTCGACTCCAATTCGCGTAGGCTTGGAGGTCTCGGCCCCGGAACCCGCGTGGCTTTGTCCCTCTGCCAGTACCTTCATGTGTGCGGAGAGTGGTCTCAGCATGGTGGTGGCTGGTCCTGGAGGTCTTCGGCTGCCGTAGCCCTGGTCGGGGCGGGGAGGAAAGCTCAACCCGCTCCCCTCCAAGGGACTCCGGGAAGGAACACCCAGGCGCGGGGGCAGAGACTGCACTGTTCTCGTCCGGGATCTGGAATTTATAGTCTCTGAGTCTTGGCCGCTGATAGGATTACACGGCGCCAGGGGGCCAGGTGGTGGGTGTGACCCCCGCCTACTGGAATTTGGAGGATCTGGGTGGAAGATGCTCGACTCCAATTCGCGTAGGCTTGGAGGTCTCGGCCCCGAAACCCGCGTGGCTTTGTCCCTCTGCCAGTACCTTCATGTGTGCGGAGAGTGGTCTCAGCATGGTGGTGGCTGGTCCTGGAGGTCTTCGGCTGCCGTAGCCCTGGTCGGGGCGGGGAGGAAAGCTCAACCCGCTCCCCTCCAAGGGACTCCGGGAAGGAACACCCAGGCGCGGGGGCAGAGACTGCACTGTTCTCGTCCGGGATCTGGATTTTATAGTCTGAGTCTTGGCCGCTGATGGGATTACACGGCGCCAGGGGGCCAGGTGGTGGGTGTGACCCCCGCCAACTGGAATTTGGAGGATCTGGGTGGAAGATGCTCGACTCCAATTCGCGTAGGCTTGGAGGTCTCGGCCCCGGAACCTGCGTGGCTTTGTCCCTCTGCCAGTACCTTCATGTGTGCGGAGAGTGGTCTCAGCATGGTGGTGGCTGGTCCTGGAGGTCTTCGGCTGCCGTAGCCCTGGTCGGGGCGGGGAGGAAAGCTCAACCCGCTCCGCTCCAAGGGACGCCGGGAAGGAACACCCAGGCGCGGGGGCAGAGACTGCACTGTTCTCGTCCGGGATCTGGATTTTATAGTCTCTGAGTCTTGGCCGCTGATGGGATTACACGGGGCCAGGGGGCCAGGTAGTGGGTGTGACCCCCGCCTACTGGAATTTGGAGGATCTGGGTGGAAGATGCTCGACTCCAATTCGAGTAGGCTTGGAGGTCTCGGCCCCGGAACCCGCGTGGCTTTGTCCCTCTGCCAGTACCTTCATGTGTGCGGAGAGTGGTCTCAGCATGGTGGTGGCTGGTCCTGGAGGTCTTCGGCTGCTGGAGCCCTGGTCGGGGCGGGGAGGAAAGCTCAACCCGCTCCCCTCCAAAGGACTCCGGGAAGGAACACCCAGGCGCGGGGGCAGAGACTGCACTGTTCTCGTCCGGGATCTGGATTTTATAGTCTGAGTCTTGGCCGCTGATGGGATTACACGGCGCCAGGGGGCCAGGTGGTGGGTGTGACCCCCGCCTACTGGAATTTGGAGGATCTGGGTGGAAGATGCTCGACTCCAATTCGCGTAGGCTTGGAGGTCTCGGCCCCGGAACCCGCGTGGCTTTGTCCCTCTGCCAGTACCTTCATGTGTGCGGAGAGTGGACTCAGCATGGTGGTGGCTGGTCCTGGAGGTCTTCGGCTGCCGTAGCCCTGGTCGGGGCGGGGAGGAAAGCTCAACCCGCTCCCCTGCAGGGGACTCCGGGAAGGAACACCCAGGCGCGGGGGCAGAGACTGCAATGTTCTCGTCCGGTATCTGGATTTTATAGTCTCTGAGTCTTGGCCGCTGATGGGATTACATGGCGCCAGGGGGCCAGGTGGTGGGTGTGACCCCCGCCTACTGGAATTTGGAGGATCTGGGTGGAAGATGCTCGTCTCCAATTCGCGTAGGCTTGGAGGTCTCGGCCCCGGAACCCGCGTGGCATTGTCCCTCTGCCAGTACCTTCATGTGTGCGGAGAGTGGTCTCAGCATGGTGGTGGCTGGTCCTGGAGGTCTTCGGCTGCCGTAGCCCTGGTCGGGGCGGGGAGGAAAGCTCAACCCGCTCCCCTCCAAGGGACTCCGGGAAGGAACACCCAGGCGCGGGGGCAGAGATTGCACTGTTCTCGTCCGGGATCTGGATTTTATAGTCTCTGAGTCTTGGCCGCTGATGGGATTACACGGCGCCAGGGGGCCAGGTGGTGGGTGTGACCCCCGCCAACTGGAATTTGGAGGATCTGGGTGGAAGATGCTCGACTCCAATTCGCGTAGGCTTGGAGGTCTCGGCCCCGGAACCCGCGTGGCTTTGTCCCTCTGCCAGTACCTTCATGTGTGCGGAGAGTGGTCTCAGCATGGTGGTGGCTGGTCCTGGAGGTCTTCGGCTGCCGTAGCCCTGGTCGGGGCGGGGAGGAAAGCTCAACCCGCTCCCCTCCAAGGGACTCCGGGAAGGAACACCCAGGCGCGGGGGCAGAGACTGCACTGTTCTCATCCGGGATCTGGATTTTATAGTCTCTGAGTCTTGGCCGCTGATGGGATTACACGGGGCCAGGGGGCCAGGTAGTGGGTGTGACCCCCGCCTACTGGAATTTGGAGGATCTGGGTGGAAGATGCTCGACTCCAATTCGCGTAGGCTTGGAGGTCTCGGCCCCGGAACCCGCGTGGCTTTGTCCCTCTGCCAGTACCTTCATGTGTGCGGAGAGTGGTCTCAGCATGGTGGTGGCTGGTCCTGGAGGTCTTTGGCTGCCGTAGCCCTGGTCGGGGCGGGGAGGAAAGCTCAACCCGCTCCCCTCCAAGGGACTCCGGGAAGGAACACCCAGGCGCGGGGGCAGAGACTGCATTGTTCTCGTCCGGGATCTGGATTTTATAGTCTGAGTCTTGGCCGCTGATGGGATTACACGGCGCCAGGGGGCCAGGTGGTGGGTGTGACCCCCGCCTACTGGAATTTGGAGGATCTGGGTGGAAGATGCTCGACTCCAATTCGCGTAGGCTTGGAGGTCTCGGCCCCGGAACCCGCGTGGCTTTGTCCCTCTGCCAGTACCTTCATGTGTGCGGAGAGTGGACTCAGCATGGTGGTGGCTGGTCCTGGAGGTCTTCGGCTGCCGTAGCCCTGGTCGGGGCGGGGAGGAAAGCTCAACCCGCTCCCCTGCAGGGGACTCCGGGAAGGAACACCCAGGCGCGGGGGCAGAGACTGCAATGTTCTCGTCCGGTATCTGGATTTTATAGTCTCTGAGTCTTGGCCGCTGATGGGATTACACGGCGCCAGGGGGCCAGGTGGTGGGTGTGACCCCCGCCTACTGGAATTTGGAGGATCTGGGTGGAAGATGCTCGTCTCCAATTCGCGTAGGCTTGGAGGTCTCGGCCCCGGAACCCGCGTGGCTTTGTCCCTCTGCCAGTACCTTCATGTGTGCGGAGAGTGGTCTCAGCATGGTGGTGGCTGGTCCTGGAGGTCTTCGGCTGCCGTAGCCCTGGTCGGGGCGGGGAGGAAAGCTCAACCCGCTCCCCTCCAAGGGACTCCGGGAAGGAACACCCAGGCGCGGGGGCAGAGATTGCACTGTTCTCGTCCGGGATCTGGATTTTATAGTCTCTGAGTCTTGGCCGCTGATGGGATTACACGGCGCCAGGGGGCCAGGTGGTGGGTGTGACCCCCGCCAACTGGAATTTGGAGGATCTGGGTGGAAGATGCTCGACTCCAATTCGCGTAGGCTTGGAGGTCTCGGCCCCGGAACCCGCGTGGCTTTGTCCCTCTGCCAGTACCTTCATGTGTGCGGAGAGTGGTCTCAGCATGGTGGTGGCTGGTCCTGGAGGTCTTCGGCTGCCGTAGCCCTGGTCGGGGCGGGGAGGAAAGCTCAACCCGCTCCCCTCCAAGGGACTCCGGGAAGGAACACCCAGGCGCGGGGGCAGAGACTGCACTGTTCTCGTCCGGGATCTGGATTTTATAGTCTCTGAGTCTTGGCCGCTGATGGGATTACACGGCGCCAGGGGGCCAGGTGGTGGGTGTGACCCCCGCCTACTGGAATTTGGAGGATCTGGGTGGAAGATGCTCGACTCCAATTAGCGTAGGCTTGGAGGTCTCGGCCCCGGAACCCGCGTGGCTTTGTCCCTCTGCCAGTACCTTCATGTGTGCGGAGAGTGGTCTCAGCATGGTGGTGGCTGGTCCTGGAGGTCTTCGGCTGCTGGAGCCCTGGTCGGGGTGGGGAGGAAAGCTCAACCCGCTCCCCTCCAAGGGACTCCGGGAAGGAACACCCAGGCGCGGGGGCAGAGACTGCATTGTTCTCGTCCGGGATCTGGATTTTATAGTCTGAGTCTTGGCCGCTGATGGGATTACACGGCGCCAGGGGGCCAGGTGGTGGGTGTGACCCCCGCCTACTGGAATTTGGAGGATCTGGGTGGAAGATGCTCGACTCCAATTCGTGTAGGCTTGGAGGTCTCGGCCCCGGAACCCGCGTGGCTTTGTCCCTCTGCCAGTACCTTCATGTGTGCGGAGAGTGGACTCAGCATGGTGGTGGCTGGTCCTGGAGGTCTTCGGCTGCCGTAGCCCTGGTCGGGGCGGGGAGGAAAGCTCAACCCGCTCCCCTGCAGGGGACTCCGGGAAGGAACACCCAGGCGCGGGGGCAGAGACTGCAATGTTCTCGTCCGGTATCTGGATTTTATAGTCTCTGAGTCTTGGCCGCTGATGGGATTACACGGCGCCAGGGGGCCAGGTGGTGGGTGTGACCCCCGCCTACTGGAATTTGGAGGATCTGGGTGGAAGATGCTCGTCTCCAATTCGCGTAGGCTTGGAGGTCTCGGCCCCGGAACCCGCGTGGCTTTGTCCCTCTGCCAGTACCTTCATGTGTGCGGAGAGTGGTCTCAGCATGGTGGTGGCTGGTCCTGGAGGTCTTCTGCTGCCGTAGCCCTGGTCGGGGCGGGGAGGAAAGCTCAACCCGCTCCCCTCCAAGGGACTCCGGGAAGGAACACCCAGGCGCGGGGGCAGAGATTGCACTGTTCTCGTCCGGGATCTGGATTTTATAGTCTCTGAGTCTTGGCCGCTGATGGGATTACACGGCGCCAGGGGGCCAGGTGGTGGGTGTGACCCCCGCCAACTGGAATTTGGAGGATCTGGGTGGAAGATGCTCGACTCCAATTCGCGTAGGCTTGGAGGTCTCGGCCCCGGAACCCGCGTGGCTTTGTCCCTCTGCCAGTACCTTCATGTGTGCGGAGAGTGGTCTCAGCATGGTGGTGGCTGGTCCTGGAGGTCTTCGGCTGCCGTAGCCCTGGTCGGGGCGGGGAGGAAAGCTCAACCCGCTCCCCTCCAAGGGACTCCGGGAAGGAACACCCAGGCGCGGGGGCAGAGACTGCACTGTTCTCGTCCGGGATCTGGATTTTATAGTCTCTGAGTCTTGGCCGCTGATGGGATTACACGGCGCCAGGGGGCCAGGTGGTGGGTGTGACCCCCGCCTACTGGAATTTGGAGGATCTGGGTGGAAGATGCTCGACTCCAATTAGCGTAGGCTTGGAGGTCTCGGCCCCGGAACCCGCGTGGCTTTGTCCCTCTGCCAGTACCTTCATGTGTGCGGAGAGTGGTCTCAGCATGGTGGTGGCTGGTCCTGGAGGTCTTCGGCTGCTGGAGCCCTGGTCGGGGTGGGGAGGAAAGCTCAACCCGCTCCCCTCCAAGGGACTCTGGGAAGGAACACCCAGGCGCGGGGGCAGAGACTGCACTGTTCTCGTCCGGGATCTGGATTTTATAGTCTCTGAGTCTTGGCCGCTGATGGGATTACACGGCGCCAGGGGGCCAGGTGGTGGGTGTGACCCCCGCCTACTGGAATTTGGAGGATCTGGGTGGAAGATGCTCGACTCCAATTCGCGTAGGCTTGGAGGTCTCGGCCCCGGAACCCGCGTGGCTTTGTCCCGCTGCCAGTACGTTCATGTGTGCGGAGAGTGGTCTCAGCATGGTGGTGGCTGGTCCTGGAGGTCTTCGGCTGCCGTAGCCCTGGTCGGGGCGGGGAGGAAAGCTCAACCCGCTCCCCTCCAAGGGACTCCGGGAAGGAACACCCAGGCGCGGGGGCAGAGACTGCACTGTTCTCGTCCGGGATCTGGATTTTATAGTCTCTGAGTCTTGGGCGCTGATGGGATTACACGGCGCCAGGGGGCCAGGTGGTGGGTGTGACCCCCGCCTACTGGAATTTGGAGGATCTGGGTGGAAGATGCTCGACTCCAATTCGCGTAGGCTTGGAGGTCTCGGCCCCGGAACCCGCGTGGCTTTGTCCCTCTGCCAGTACCTTCATGTGTGCGGAGAGTGGTCTCAGCATGGTGGTGGCCGGTCCTGGAGGTCTTCGGCTGCCGTAGCCCTGGTCAGGGCGGGGAGGAAAGCTCAACCCGCTCCCCTCCAAGGGACTCCGGGAAGGAACACCCAGGCGCGGGCGCAGAGACTGCACTGTTCTCGTCCGGAATCTGGATTTTATAGTCTCTGAGTCTTGGCCGCTGATGGGATTACACGGCGCCAGGGGGCCAGGTGGTGGGTGTGACCCCCGCCTACTGGAATTTGGAGGATCTGGGTGGAAGATGCTCGACTCCAGTTCGCGTAGGCTTGGAGGTCTCGGCCCCGGAACCCGTGTGGCTTTGTCCCTATTCCAGTACCTTCATGTGTGCGGAGATTGGTCTCAGCATGGTGGTGGCTGGTCCTGGAGGTCTTCGGCTGCCGTAGCCCTGGTCGGGGCGGGGAGGAAAGCTCAACCCGCTCCCCTCCAGGGGACTCCGGGAAGGAACACCCAGGCGCGGGGGCAGAGACTGCACTGTTCTCGTCCGGGATCTGGATTTTATAGTCTCTGAGTCTTGGCCGCTGATGGGATTACACGGCGCCAGGGGGCCAGGTGGTGGGTGTGACCCCCGCCTACTGGAATTTGGAGGATCTGGGTGGAAGATGCTCGACTCGAATTCGCGTAGGCTTGGAGGTCTCGGCCACGGAACCCGCGTGGCTTTGTCCCTCTGCCAGTACCTTCATGTGTGCGGAGAGTGGTCTCAGCATGGTGGTGGCTGGTCCTGGAGGTCTTCGGCTGCCGTAGCCCTGGTCGGGGCAGGGAGGAAAGCTCAACCCGCTCCCCTCCAAGGGACTCCGGGAAGGAACACCCAGGCGCGGGGGCAGAGACTGCACTGTTCTCGTCCGGGATCTGGATTTTATAGTCTCTGAGTCTTGGGCGCTGATGGGATTACACGGCGCCAGGGGGCCAGGTGGTGGGTGTGACCCCCGCCTACTGGAATTTGGAGGATCTGGGTGGAAGATGCTCGACTCCAATTCGCGTAGGCTTGGAGGTCTCGGCCCCGGAACCCTCGTGGCTTTGTCCCTCTGCCAGTACCTTCATGTGTGTGGAGAGTGGTTTCAGCATGGTGGTGGCTGGTCCTGGAGGTCTTGGGCTGCCGTAGCCCTGGTCGGGGCGGGGAGGAAAGCTCAACCCGCTCCCCTCCAAGGGACCCCGGTGAGGAACAGCCAGGCGCAGGGGCAGGAGACTGACTGCACTGGTCTCGTCCGGGAGCTGCATTTTGTAGTCTCTGAGTCTTGGCCGCTGATGGGATTACACGGCGCCAGGGGGCCAGGTGGTGGGTGTGACCCCGCCAACTGGAATTTGGAGGATCTGGGTGGAAGATGCTCGACTCCAATTCGAGTAGGCTTGGAGGTCTCGGCCCCGGAACCCGCGTGGCTTTGTCCCTCTGCCAGTACCTTCATGTGTGCGGAGAGTGGTCTCAGAATGGTGGTGGCTGGTCCTGGAGGTCTTCGGCTGCCGTAGCCCTGGTCGGGGCGGGGAGGAAAGCTCAACCCGCTCCCCTCCAAGGGACTCCGGGAAGGAACACCCAGGCGCGGGGGCAGAGACTGCACTGTTCTCGTCCGGGATCTGGATTTTATAGTCTCTGAGTCTTGGCCGCTGATGGGATTACACGGCGCCAGGGGGCCAGGTGGTGGGTGTGACCCCCGCCTACTGGAATTTGGAGGATCTGGGTGGAAGATGCTCGACTCCCATTCGAGTAGGCTTGGACGTCTCGGCCCCGGAACCCGCGTGGCTTTGTCCCTCTGCCAGTACCTTCATGTGTGCGGAGAGTGGTCTCAGCATGGTGGTGGCTGGTTCTGGAGGTCTTCGGCTGCCGTAGCCCTGGTCGGGGTGGGGAGGAAAGCTCAACCCGCTCCCCTCCAAGGGACTCCGGGAAGGAACACCCAGGCGCGGGGGCAGAGACTGCACTGTTCTCGTCCGGGATCTGGATTTTATAGTCTCTGAGTCTTGGCCGCTGATGGGATTACACGGCGCCAGGGGGCAAGGTGGTGGGTGTGACCCCCGCCAACTGGAATTTGGAGGATCTGGGTGGAAGATGCTCGACTCCAATTCGCGTAGGCTTGGAGGTCTCGGCCCCGGAATCCTCGTGGCTTTGTCCCTCTGCCAGTACCTGCATATGTGCGGAGAGTGGTCTCAGCATGGTGGTGGCTGGTCCTGGAGGTCTTCGGCTGCCGTAGCCCTGGTCGGGGCGGGGAGGAAAGCTCAACCCGCTCCCCTCCAAGGGACTCCGGGAAGGAACACCCAGGCGCGGGGTCAGAGACTGCACTGTTCTCGTCTGGGATCTGGATTTTATAGTCTCTGAGTCTTGGCCGCTGATGGGATTACACGGCGCCAGGGGGCCAGGTGGTGGGTGTGACCCCCGCCTACTGGAATTTGGAGGATCTGGGTGGAAGATGCTCGACTCCAATTCGAGTAGGCTTGGAGGTCTCGGCCCCGGAACCCGCGTGGCTTTGTCTCTCTGCCAGTACCTTCATGTGTGCGGAGAGTGGTCTCAGCATGGTGGTGGCTGGTCCTGGAGGTCTTCGGCTGCCGTAGCCCTGGTCGGGGCGGGGAGGAAAGCTCAACCCGCTCCCCTCCAAGGGACTCCGGGAAGGAACACCCAGGCGCGGGGGCAGAGACTGCACTGTTCTCGTCCGGGATCTGGATTTTATAGTCTCTGAGTCTTGGGCGCTGATGGGATTACACGGCGCCAGGGGGCCAGGTGGTGGGTGTGACCCCCGCCTACTGGAATTTGGAGGATCTGGGTGGAAGATGCTCGACTCCAATTCGAGTAGGCTTGGAGGTCTCGGCCCCGGAACCCGGGTGGCTTTGTCCCTCTGCCAGTACCTTCATGTGTGCGGAGAGTTGTCTCAGCATGGTGGTGGCTGGTCCTGGAGGTCTTCGGCTGCTGGAGCCCTGGTCGGGGTGGGGAGGAAAGCTCAACCCGCTCCCCTCCAAGGGACCCCGGTGAGGAACAGCCAGGCGCAGGGGCAGGAGACTGACTGCACTGGTCTCGTCCGGGAGCTGCATTTTGTAGTCTCTGAGTCTTGGCCGCTGATGGGATTACACGGCGCCAGGGGGCCAGGTGGTGGGTGTGACCCCCGCCTACTGGAATTTGGAGGATCTGGGTGGAGGATGCTCGACTCCAATTCGAGTAGGCTTGGAGATCTCGGCCCCAGAACCCGCGTGGTTTTGTCCCTCTGCCAGTACCTTCATGTGTGCGGAGAGTGGTCTCAGCATGGTGGTGGCTGGTCCTGGAGGTCTTCGGCTGCCGTAGCCCTGGTCGGGGCGGGGAGGAAAGCTCAACCCGCTCCCCTCCAAGGGACTCCGGGAAGGAACACCCAGGCGCGGGGGCAGAGACTGCACTGTTCTCGTCCGGGATCTGGATTTTATAGTCTCTGAGTCTTGGGCGCTGATGGGATTACACGGCGCCAGGGGGCCAGGTGGTGGGTGTGACCCCCGCCTACTGGAATTTGGAGGATCTGGGTGGAAGATGCTCGACTCCAATTCGCCTAGGCTTGGAGGTCTCGGCCCCGGAACCCTCGTGGCTTTGTCCCTCTGCCAGTACCTTCATGTGTGTGGAGAGTGGTTTAAGCATGGTGGTGGCTGGTCCTGGAGGTCTTCGGCTGCCGTAGCCCTGGTCGGGGCGGGGAGGAAAGCTCAACCCGCTACTCTCCAAGGGACCCCGGTGAGGAACAGCCAGGCGCAGGGGCAGGAGACTGGCTGCACTGGTCTCGTCCGGGAGCTGCATTTTGTAGTCTCTGAGTCTTGGCCGCTGATGGGATTACACGGCGCCAGGGGGCCAGGTGGTGGGTGTCACCCCGCCAACTGGAATTTGGAGGATCTGGGTGGAAGATGCTCGACTCCAATTCGAGTAGGCTTGGAGGTCTCGGCCCCGGAACCCGCGTGGCTTTGTCCCTCTGCCAGTACCTTCATGTGTGCGGAGAGTGGTCTCAGCATGGTGGTGGCTGGTTCTGGAGGTCTTCGGCTGCCGTAGCCCTGGTCAAGGTGGGCAGGAAAGCTCAACCCGCTCCCCTCCAATTGACTCCGGGAAGGAACACCCAGGCGCGGGGGCAGAGACTGCACTGTTCTCGTCCGGGATCTGGATTTTATAGTCTCTGAGTCTTGGGCGCTGATGGGATTACACGGCGCCAGGGGGCCAGGTGGTGGGTGTGACCCCCGCCAACTGGAATTTGGAGGATCTGGGTGGAAGATGCTCGACTCCAATTCGAGTAGGCTTGGAAGTCTCGGCCCCGGAACCCGCGTGGCTTTGTCCCTCTGCCAGTACCTTCATGTGTGCGGAGAGTTGTCTCAGCATGGTGGTGGCTGGTCCTGGAGGTCTTCGGCTGCTGGAGCCCTCGTCGGGGTGGGGAGGAAAGCTCAACCCGCTCCCCTCCAAGGGACCCCGGTGAGGAACAGCCAGGCGCAGGGGCAGGAGACTGACTGCACTGGTCTCGTCCGGGAGCTGCATTTTGTAGTCTCTGAGTCTTGGCCGCTGATGGGATTACACGGCGCCAGGGGGCCAGGTGGTGGGTGTGACCCCCGCCTACTGGAATTTGGAGGATCTGGGTGGAGGATGCTCGACTCCAATTCGAGTAGGCTTGGAGATCTCGGCCCCGGAACCCGCGTGGCTTTGTCCCTCTGCCAGTACCTTCATGTGTGCGGAGAGTGGTCTCAGCATGGTGGTGGCTGGTCCTGTATGTCTTCGGCTGCTGGAGCCCTGGTCGGGGTGGGGAGGAAAGCTCAACCCGCTCCCCTCCAAGGGACCCCGGTGAGGAACAGCCAGGCGCAGGGGCAGGAGACTGACTGCACTGGTCTCGTCCGGGAGCTGCATTTTGTAGTCTCTGAGTCTTGGACGCTGATGGGATTACACGGCGCCAGGGGGCCAGGTGGTGGGTGTGACCCCCGCAACTGGAATTTGGAGGATCTGGGTGGAAGATGCTCGACTCCAATTCGAGTAGGCATGGAGGTCTCGGCCCCGGAACCCGCGTGGCTTTGTCCCTCTGCCAGTACCTTCATGTGTGCGGAGAGTGGTCTCAGCATGGTGGTAGCTGGTCCTGGAGGTCTTCGGCTGCCGTAGCCCTGGTCAGGGCGTGGAGGAAAGCTCAACCCGCTCCCCTCCAAGGGACTCCGGGAAGGAACACCCAGGCGCGGGGGCAGAGACTGCACTGTTCTCGTCCGGGATCTGGATTTTATAGTCTCTGAGTCATGGCCGCTGATGGGATTACACGGCGCCAGGGGGCCAGGTGGTGGGTGTGACCCCCGCCTACTGGAATTTGGAGGATCTGGGAGGAAGATGCTCGACTCCAATTCGAGTAGGCTTGGAGGTCTCGGCCCTGGAACCCGCGTGGCTTTGTCCCTCTGCCAGTACCTTCATGTGTGCGGAGAGTGGTCTCATCATGGTGGTGGCTGGTCCTGGAGGTCTTCGGCTGCCGTAGCCCTGGTCGGGGCGGGGAGGAAAGCTCAACCCGCTCCTCTCCAAGGGACTCCGGGAAGGAACACCCAGGCGCGGGGGCAGAGACTGCACTGTTCTCGTCCGGGATCTGGATTTTATAGTCTCTGAGTCTTGGGCGCTGATGGGATTACACGGCGCCAGGGGGCCAGGTGGTGGGTGTGACCCCCGCCTACTGGAATTTGGAGGATCTGGGTGGAAGATGCTCGACTCCAATTCGAGTAGGCTTGGAAGTCTCGGCCCCGGAACCCGCGTGGCTTTGTCCCTCTGCCAGTACCTTCATGTGTGCGGAGAGTGGTCTCAGCATGGTGGTGGCTGGTTCTGGAGGTCTTCGGCTGCCGTAGCCCTGGTCGGGGTGGGGAGGAAAGCTCAACCCGCTCCCCTCCAAGGGACTCCGGGAAGGAACACCCAGGCGCGGGGGCAGAGATTGCACTGTTCTCGTCCGGGATCTGGATTTTATAGTCTCTGAGTCTTGGCCGCTGATGGGATTACACGGCGCCAGGGGGCCAGGTGGTGGGTGTGACCCCCGCCAACTGGAATTTGGAGGATCTGGGTGGAAGATGCTCGACTCCAATTCGAGTAGGCTTGGAGGTCTCGGCCCCGGAACCCGCGTGGCTTTGTCCCTCTGCCAGTACCTTCATGTGTGCGGAGAGTGGTCTCAGAATGGTGGTGGCTGGTCCTGGAGGTCTTCGGCTGCCGTAGCCCTGGTCGGGGCGGGGAGGAAAGCTCAACCCGCTCCCCTCCAAGGGACTCCGGGAAGGAACACCCAGGCGCGGGGGCAGAGACTGCACTGTTCTCGTCCGGGATCTGGATTTTATAGTCTCTGAGTCTTGGCCGCTGATGGGATTACACGGCGCCAGGGGGCCAGGTGGTGGGTGTGACCCCCGCCTACTGGAATTTGGAGGATCTGGGTGGAAGATGCTCGACTCCAATTCGAGTAGGCTTGGACGTCTCGGCCCCGGAACCCGCGTGGCTTTGTCCCTCTGCCAGTACCTTCATGTGTGCGGAGAGTGGTCTCAGCATGGTGGTGGCTGGTTCTGGAGGTCTTCGGCTGCCGTAGCCCTGGTCGGGGTGGGGAGGAAAGCTCAACCCGCTCCCCTCCAAGGGACTCCGGGAAGGAACACCCAGGCGCGGGGGCAGAGACTGCACTGTTCTCGTCCGGGATCTGGATTTTATAGTCTCTGAGTCTTGGCCGCTGATGGGATTACACGGCGCCAGGGGGCAAGGTGGTGGGTGTGACCCCCGCCAACTGGAATTTGGAGGATCTGGGTGGAAGATGCTCGACTCCAATTCGCGTAGGCTTGGAGGTCTCGGCCCAGGAATCCTCGTGGCTTTGTCCCTCTGCCAGTACCTGCATATGTGCGGAGAGTGGTCTCAGCATTGTGGTGGCTGGTCCTGGAGGTCTTCGGCTGCCGTAGCCCTGGTCGGGGCGGGGAGGAAAGCTCAACCCGCTCCCCTCCAAGGGACTCCGGGAAGGAACACCCAGGCGCGGGGGCAGAGACTGCACTGTTCTCGTCTGGGATCTGGATTTTATAGTCTCTGAGTCTTGGCCGCTGATGGGATTACACGGCGCCAGGGGGCCAGGTGGTGGGTGTGACCCCCGCCTACTGGAATTTGGAGGATCTGGGTGGAAGATGGTCGACTCCAATTCGAGTAGGCTTGGAGGTCTCGGCCCCGGAACCCGCGTGGCTTTGTCTCTCTGCCAGTACCTTCATGTGTGCGGAGAGTGGTCTCAGCATGGTGGTGGCTGGTCCTGGAGGTCTTCGGCTGCCGTAGCCCTGGTCGGGGTGGGGAGGAAAGCTCAACCCGCTCCCCTCCAAGGGACTCCGGGAAGGAACACCCAGGCGCGGGGGCAGAGACTGCACTGTTCTCGTCCGGGATCTGGATTTTATAGTCTCTGAGTCTTGGCCGCTGATGGGATTACACGGCGCCAGGGGGCCAGGTGGTGGGTGTGACCCCCGCCTACTGGAATTTGGAGGATCTGGGTGGAAGATGCTCGACTCCAATTCGAGTAGGCTTGGAGGTCTCGGCCCCGGAACCCGCGTGGCTTTGTCCCTCTGCCAGTACCTTCATGTGTGCGGAGAGTTGTCTCAGCATGGTGGTGGCTGGTCCTGGAGGTCTTCGGCTGCTGGAGCCCTGGTCGGGGTGGGGAGGAAAGCTCAACCCGCTCCCCTCCAAGGGACCCCGGTGAGGAACAGCCAGGCGCAGGGGCAGGAGACTGACTGCACTGGTCTCGTCCGGGAGCTGCATTTTGTAGTCTCTGAGTCTTGGCCGCTGATGGGATTACACGGCGTCAGGGGGCCAGGTGGTGGGTGTGACCCCCGCCTACTGGAATTTGGAGGACCTGGGTGGAGGATGCTCGACTCCAATTCGAGTAGGCTTGGAGATCTCGGCCCCAGAACCCGCGTGGCTTTGTCCCTCTGCCAGTACCTTCATGTGTGCGGAGAGTGGTCTCAGCATGGTGGTGGCTGGTCCTGGAGGTCTTCGGCTGCCGTAGCCCTGGTCGGGGCTGGGAGGAAAGCTCAACCCGCTCCCCTCCAAGGGACTCCGGGAAGGAACACCCAGGCGCGGGGGCAGAGACTGCACTGTTCTCGTCCGGGATCTGGATTTTATAGTCTCTGAGTCTTGGCCGCTGATGGGATTACACGGCGCCAGGGGGCCAGGTGGTGGGTGTGACCCCCGCCTACTGGAATTTGGAGGATCTGGGTGGAAGATGCTCGACTCCAATTCGAGTCGTCTTGGACGTCTCGGCCCCGGAACCCGCGTGGCTTTGTCCCTCTGCCAGTACCTTCATGTGTGCGGAGAGTGGTCTCAGCATGGTGGTGGATGGTTCTGGAGGTCTTCGGCTGCCGTAGCCCTGGTCGGGGTGGGGAGGAAAGCTCAACCCGCTCCCCTCCAAGGGACTCCGGGAAGGAACACCCAGGCGCGGGGGCAGAGACTGCACTGTTCTCGTCCGGGATCTGGATTTTATAGTCTCTGAGTCTTGGCCGCTGATGGGATTACACGGCGCCAGGGGGCAAGGTGGTGGGTGTGACCCCCGCCAACTGGAATTTGGAGGATCTGGGTGGAAGATGCTCGACTCCAATTCGCGTAGGCTTGGAGGTCTCGGCCCCGGAATCCTCGTGGCTTTGTCCCTCTGCCAGTACCTGCATATGTGCGGAGAGTGGTCTCAGCATGGTGGTGGCTGGTCCTGGAGGTCTTCGGCTGCCGTAGCCCTGGTCGGGGCGGGGAGGAAAGCTCAACCCGCTCCCCTCCAAGGGACTCCGGGAAGGAACACCCAGGCGCGGGGGCAGAGACTGCACTGTTCTCGTCCGGGATCTGGATTTTATAGTCTCTGAGTCTTGGCCGCTGATGGGATTACACGGCGCCAGGGGGCCAGGTGGTGGGTGTGACCCCCGCCTACTGGAATTTGGAGGATCTGGGTGGAAGATGCTCGACTCCAATTCGAGTAGGCTTGGAGGTCTCGGCCCCGGAACCCGCGTGGCTTTGTCCCTCTGCCAGTACCTTCATGTGTGCGGAGAGTGGTCTCAGCATGGTGGTGGCTGGTCCTGGAGGTCTTCGGCTGCCGTAGCCCTGGTCGGGGCGGGGAGGAAAGCTCAACCCGCTCCCCTCCAAGGGACTCCGGGAAGGAACACCCAGGCGCGGGGGCAGAGACTGCACTGTTCTCGTCCGGGATCTGGATTTTATAGTCTCTGAGTCTTGGCCGCTGATGGGATTACACGGCGCCAGGGGGCCAGGTGGTGGGTGTGACCCCCGCCTACTGGAATTTGGAGGATCTGGGTGGAAGATGCTCGACTCCAATTCGAGTAGGCTTGGAGGTCTCGGCCCCGGAACCCGCGTGGCTTTGTCCCTCTGCCAGTACCTTCATGTGTGCGGAGAGTTGTCTCAGCATGGTGGTGGCTGATCCTGGAGGTCTTAGGCTGCTGGAGCCCTGGTCGGGGTGGGGAGGAAAGCTCAACCCGCTCCCCTCCAAGGGACCCCGGTGAGGAACAGCCAGGCGCAGGGGCAGGAGACTGACTGCACTGGTCTCGTCCGGGAGCTGCATTTTGTAGTCTCTGAGTCTTGGCCGCTGATGGGATTACACGGCGCCAGGGGGCCAGGTGGTGGGTGTGACCCCCGCCTACTGGAATTTGGAGGACCTGGGTGGAGGATGCTCGACTCCAATTCGAGTAGGCTTGGAGATCTCGGCCCCAGAACCCGCGTGGCTTTGTCCCTCTGCCAGTACCTTCATGTGTGCGGAGAGTGGTCTCAGCATGGTGGTGGCTGGTCCTGGAGGTCTTCGGCTGCCGTAGCCCTGGTCGGGGCTGGGAGGAAAGCTCAACCCGCTCCCCTCCAAGGGACTCCGGGAAGGAACACCCAGGCGCGGGGGCAGAGACTGCACTGTTCTCGTCCGGGATCTGGATTTTATAGTCTCTGAGTCTTGGCCGCTGATGGGATTACACGGCGCCAGGGGGCCAGGTGGTGGGTGTGACCCCCGCCTCCTGGAATTTGGAGGATCTGGGTGGAAGATGCTCGACTCCAATTCGAGTCGTCTTGGACGTCTCGGCCCCGGAACCCGCGTGGCTTTGTCCCTCTGCCAGTACCTTCATGTGTGCGGAGAGTGGTCTCAGCTTGGTGGTGGATGGTTCTGGAGGTCTTCGGCTGCCGTAGCCCTGGTCGGGGTGGGGAGGAAAGCTCAACCCGCTCCCCTCCAAGGGACTCCGGGAAGGAACACCCAGGCGCGGGGGCAGAGACTGCACTGTTCTCGTCCGGGATCTGGATTTTATAGTCTCTGAGTCTTGGCCGCTGATGGGATTACACGGCGCCAGGGGGCAAGGTGGTGGGTGTGACCCCCGCCAACTGGAATTTGGAGGATCTGGGTGGAAGATGCTCGACTCCAATTCGAGTAGGCTTGGAGGTCTCGGCCCCGGAATCCTCGTGGCTTTGTCCCTCTGCCAGTACCTGCATATGTGCGGAGAGTGGTCTCAGCATGGTGGTGGCTGGTCCTGGAGGTCTTCGGCTGCCGTAGCCCTGGTCGGGGCGGGGAGGAAAGCTCAACCCGCTCCCCTCCAAGGGACTCCGGGAAGGAACACCCAGGCGCGGGGGCAGAGACTGCACTGTTCTCGTCCGGGATCTGGATTTTATAGTCTCTGAGTCTTGGCCGCTGATGGGATTACACGGCGCCAGGGGGCCAGGTGGTGGGTGTGACCCCCGCCTACTGGAATTTGGAGGATCTGGGTGGAAGATGCTCGACTCCAATTCGAGTAGGCTTGGAGGTCTCGGCCCCGGAACCCGCGTGGCTTTGTCCCTCTGCCAGTACCTTCATGTGTGCGGAGAGTGGTCTCAGCATGGTGGTGGCTGGTCCTGGAGGTCTTCGGCTGCCGTAGCCCTGGTCGGGGCGGGGAGGAAAGCTCAACCCGCTCCCCTCCAAGGGACTCCGGGAAGGAACACCCAGGCGCGGGGGCAGAGACTGCACTGTTCTCGTCCGGGATCTGGATTTTATAGTCTCTGAGTCTTGGCCGCTGATGGGATTACACGGCGCCAGGGGGCCAGGTGGTGGGTGTGACCCCCGCCTACTGGAATTTGGAGGATCTGGGTGGAAGATGCTCGACTCCAATTCGAGTAGGCTTGGAGGTCTCGGCCCCGGAACCCGCGTGGCTTTGTCCCTCTGCCAGTACCTTCATATGTGCGGAGAGTTGTCTCAGCATGGTGGTGGCTGGTCCTGGAGGTCTTCGGCTGCTGGAGCCCTGGTCGGGGTGGGGAGGAAAGCTCAACCCGCTCCCCTCCAAGGGACCCCGGTGAGGAACAGCCAGGCGCAGGGGCAGGAGACTGACTGCACTGGTCTCGTCCGGGAGCTGCATTTTGTAGTCTCTGAGTCTTGGCCGCTGATGGGATTATACGGCGCCAGGGGGCCAGGTGGTGGGTGTGACCCCCGCCTACTGGAATTTGGAGGATCTGGGTGGAGGATGCTCGACTCCAATTCGAGTAGGCTTGGAGATCTCGGCCCCGGAACCCGCGTGGCTTTGTCCCTCTGCCAGTACCTTCATGTGTGCGGAGAGTGGTCTCAGCATGGTGGTGGCTGGTCCTGTATGTCTTCGGCTGCTGGAGCCCTGGTCGGGGTGGGGAGGAAAGCTCAACCCGCTCCCCTCCAAGGGACCCCGGTGAGGAACAGCCAGGCGCAGGGGCAGGAGACTGACTGCACTGGTCTCGTCCGGGAGCTGCATTTTGTAGTCTCTGAGTCTTGGACGCTGATGGGATTATACGGCGCCAGGGGGCCAGGTGGTGGGTGTGACCCCCGCAACTGGAATTTGGAGGATCTGGGTGGAAGATGCTCGACTCCAATTCGAGTAGGCATGGAGGTCTCGGCCCCGGAACCCGCGTGGCTTTGTCCCTCTGCCAGTACCTTCATGTGTGCGGAGAGTGGTCTCAGCATGGTGGTAGCTGGTCCTGGAGGTCTTCGGCTGCCGTAGCCCTGGTCAGGGCGTGGAGGAAAGCTCAACCCGCTCCCCTCCAAGGGACTCCGGGAAGGAACACCCAGGCGCGGGGGCAGAGACTGCACTGTTCTCGTCCGGGATCTGGATTTTATAGTCTCTGAGTCTTGGCCGCTGATGGGATTACACGGCGCCAGGGGGCCAGGTGGTGGGTGTGACCCCCGCCTACTGGAATTTGGAGGATCTGGGAGGAAGATGCTCGACTCCAATTCGAGTAGGCTTGGAGGTCTCGGCCCTGGAACCCGCGTGGCTTTGTCCCTCTGCCAGTACCTTCATGTGTGCGGAGAGTGGTCTCAGCATGGTGGTGGCTGGTCCTGGAGGTCTTCGGCTGCCGTAGCCCTGGTCGGGGCGGGGAGGAAAGCTCAACCCGCTCCTCTCCAAGGGACTCCGGGAAGGAACACCCAGGCGCGGGGGCAGAGACTGCACTGTTCTCGTCCGGGATCTGGATTTTATAGTCTCTGAGTCTTGGGCGCTGATGGGATTACACGGCGCCAGGGGGCCAGGTGGTGGGTGTGACCCCCGCCTACTGGAATTTGGAGGATCTGGGTGGAAGATGCTCGACTCCAATTCGCGTAGGCTTGGAGGTCTCGGCCCCGGAACCCGCGTGGCTTTGTCCCTCTGCCAGTACCTTCATGTGTGCGGAGAGTGGTCTCAGCATGGTGGTGGCTGGTTCTGGAGGTCTTCGGCTGCCGTAGCCCTGGTCGGGGTGGGGAGGAAAGCTCAACCCGCTCCCCTCCAAGGGACTCCGGGAAGGAACACCCAGGCGCGGGGGCAGAGATTGCACTGTTCTCGTCCGGGATCTGGATTTTATAGTCTCTGAGTCTTGGCCGCTGATGGGATTACACGGCGCCAGGGGGCCAGGTGGTGGGTGTGACCCCCGCCAACTGGAATTTGGAGGATCTGGGTGGAAGATGCTCGACTCCAATTCGCGTAGGCTTGGAGGTCTCGGCCCCGGAACCCTCGTGGCTTTGTCCCTCTGCCAGTACCTTCATGTGTGCGGAGAGTGGTCTCAGCATGGTGGTGGCTGGTCCTGGAGGTCTTCGGCTGCCGTAGCCCTGGTCGGGGCGGGGAGGAAAGCTCAACCCGCTCCCCTCCAAGGGACTCCGGGAAGGAACACCCAGGCGCGCGGTCAGAGACTGCACTGTTCTCGTCCGGGATCTGGATTTTATAGTCTCTGAGTCTTGGCCGCTGATGGGATTACACGGCGCCAGGGGGCCAGGTGGTGGGTGTGACCCCCGCCAACTGGAATTTGGAGGATCTGGGTGGAAGATGCTCGACTCCAATTCGCGTAGGCTTGGAGGTCTCGGCCCCGGAACCCGCGTGGCTTTGTCCCTCTGCCAGTACCTTCATGTGTGCGGAGAGTGGTCTCAGCACGGTGGTGGCTGGTCCTGGAGGTCTTCGGCTGCCGTAGCCCTGGTCGGGGCGGGGAGGAAAGCTCAACCCGCTCCCCTCCAAGGGACTCCGGGAAGGAACACCCAGGCGCGGGGGCAGAGACTGCACTGTTCTCGTCCGGGATCTGGATTTTATAGTCTCTGAGTCTTGGCCGCTGATGGGATTACACGGCGCCAGGGGGCCAGGTGGTGGGTGTGACCCCCGCCTACTGGAATTTGGAGGATCTGGGTGGAAGATGCTCGACTCCAATTCAAGTAGGCTTGGAGGTCTCGGCCCCGGAACCCGAGTGGCTTTGTCCCTCTGCCAGTACCTTCATGTGTGCGGAGAGTGGTCTCAGCATGGTGGTGGCTGGTCCTGGAGGTCTTCGGCTGCCGTAGCCCTGGTCGGGGCGGGGAGGAAAGCTCAACCCGCTCCCCTCCAAGGGACTCCGGGAAGGAACACCCAGGCGCCGGGGCAGAGACTGCACTGTTCTCGTCCGGGATCTGGATTTTATAGTCTCTGAGTCTTGGCCGCTGATGGGATTACACGGCGCCAGGGGGCCAGGTGGTGGGTGTGACCCCCGCCTACTGGAATTTGGAGGATCTGGGTGGAAGATGCTCGACTCCAATTCGCGTAGGCTTGGAGGTCTCGGCCCCGGAACCCGCGTGGCTTTGTCCCTCTGCCAGTACCTTCATGTGTGCGGAGAGTGGTCTCAGCATGGTGGTGGCTGGTCCTGGAGGTCTTCGGCTGCCGTAGCCCTGGTCGGGGCGGGGAGGAAAGCTCAACCCGCTCCCCTCCAAGGGACTCCGGGAAGGAACACCCAGGCGCGGGGTCAGAGACTGCACTGTTCTCGTCCGGGATCTGGATTTTATAGTCTCTGAGTCTTGGCCGCTGATGGGATTACACGGCGCCAGGGGGCCAGGTGGTGGGTGTGACCCCCGCCAACTGGAATTTGGAGGATCTGGGTGGAAGATGCTCGACTCCAATTCGCGTAGGCTTGGAGGTCTCGGCCCCGGAACCCGCGTGGCTTTGTCCCTCTGCCAGTACCTTCATGTGTGCGGAGAGTGGTCTCAGCACGGTGGTGGCTGGTCCTGGAGGTCTTCGGCTGCCGTAGCCCTGGTCGGGGCGGGGAGGAAAGCTCAACCCGCTCCCCTCCAAGGGACTCCGGGAAGGAACACCCAGGCGCGGGGGCAGAGACTGCACTGTTCTCGTCCGGGATCTGGATTTTATAGTCTCTGAGTCTTGGCCGCTGATGGGATTACACGGCGCCAGGGGGCCAGGTGGTGGGTGTGACCCCCGCCTACTGGAATTTGGAGGATCTGGGTGGAAGATGCTCGACTCCAATTCAAGTAGGCTTGGAGGTCTCGGCCCCGGAACCCGAGTGGCTTTGTCCCTCTGCCAGTACCTTCATGTGTGCGGAGAGTGGTCTCAGCATGGTGGTGGCTGGTCCTGGAGGTCTTCGGCTGCCGTAGCCCTGGTCGGGGCGGGGAGGAAAGCTCAACCCGCTCCCCTCCAAGGGACTCCGGGAAGGAACACCCAGGCGCCGGGGCAGAGACTGCACTGTTCTCGTCCGGGATCTGGATTTTATAGTCTCTGAGTCTTGGCCGCTGATGGGATTACACGGCGCCAGGGGGCCAGGTGGTGGGTGTGACCCCCGCCTACTGGAATTTGGAGGATCTGGGTGGAAGATGCTCGACTCCAATTCGCGTAGGCTTGGAGGTCTCGGCCCCGGAACCCGCGTGGCTTTGTCCCTCTGCCAGTACCTTCATGTGTGCGGAGAGTTGTCTCAGCATGGTGGTGGCTGGTCCTGGAGGTCTTCGGCTGCTGGAGCCCTGGTCGGGGTGGGGAGGAAAGCTCAACCCGCTCCCCTCCAAGGGACCCCGGTGAGGAACAGCCAGGCGCAGGGGCAGGAGACTGACTGCACTGGTCTCGTCCGGGAGCTGCATTTTGTAGTCTCTGAGTCTTGGCCGCTGATGGGATTACACGGCGCCAGGGGGCCAGGTGGTGGGTGTGACCCCCGCCTACTGGAATTTGGAGGATCTGGGTGGAGGATGCTCGACTCCAATTCGAGTAGGCTTGGAGATCTCGGCCCCGGAACCCGCGTGGCTTTGTCCCTCTGCCAGTACCTTCATGTGTGCGGAGAGTGGTCTCAGCATGGTGGTGGCTGGTCCTGTATGCCTTCGGCTGCTGGAGCCCTGGTCGGGGTGGGGAGGAAAGCTCAACCCGCTCCCCTCCAAGGGACCCCGGTGAGGAACAGCCAGGCGCAGGGGCAGGAGACTGACTGCACTGGTCTCGTCCGGGAGCTGCATTTTGTAGTCTCTGAGTCTTGGCCGCTGATGGGATTACACGGCGCCAGGGGGCCAGGTGGTGGGTGTGACCCCCGCGAACTGGAATTTGGAGGATCTGGGTGGAAGATGCTCGACTCCAATTCGAATAGGCTTGGAGGTCTCGGCCCCGGAACCCGCGTGGCTTTGTCCCTCTGCCAGTACCTTCATGTGTGCGGAGAGTGGTCTCAGCATGGTGGTAGCTGGTCCTGGAGGTCTTCGGCTGCCGTAGCCCTGGTCAGGGCGTGGAGGAAAGCTCAACCCGCTCCCCTCCAAGGGACTCCGGGAAGGAACACCCAGGCGCGGGGGCAGAGACTGCACTGTTCTCGTCCGGGATCTGGATTTTATAGTCTCTGAGTCTTGGCCGCTGATGGGATTACACGGCGCCAGGGGGCCAGGTGGTGGGTGTGACCCCCGCCTACTGGAATTTGGAGGATCTGGGTGGAAGATGCTCGACTCCAATTCGAGTAGGCTTGGAGGTCTCGGCCCCGGAACCCGCGTGGCTTTGTCCCTCTGCCAGTACCTTCATGTGTGCGGTGAGTGGTCTCAGCATGGTGGTGGCTGGTGCTGGAGGTCTTCGGCTGCCGTAGCCCTGGTCGGGGCGGGGAGGAAAGCTCAACCCGCTCCTCTCCAAGGGACTCCGGGAAGGAACACCCAGGCGCGGGGGCAGAGACTGCACTGTTCTCGTCCGGGATCTGGATTTTATAGTCTCTGAGTCTTGGCCGCTGATGGGATTACACGGCGCCAGGGGGCCAGGTGGTGGGTGTGACCCCCGCCTACTGGAATTTGGAGGATCTGGGTGGAAGATGCTCGACTCCAATTCGAGTAGGCTTGGAGGTCTCGGCCCCGGAACCCGCGTGGCTTTGTCCCTCTGCCAGTACCTTCATGTGTGCGGAGAGTGGTCTCAGCATGGTGGTGGCTGGTCCTGGAGGTCTTCGGCTGCCGTAGCCCTGGTCGGGGCGGGGAGGAAAGCTCAACCCGCTCCCCTCCAAGGGACTCCGGGAAGGAACACCTAGGCGCGGGGGCAGAGACTGCACTGTTCTCGTCCGGGATCTGGATTTTATAGTCTCTGAGTCTTGGCCGTTGATGGGATTACACGGCGCCAGGGCCAGGGGGCCAGGTGGTGGGTGTGACCCCCGCCTACTGGAATTTGGAGGATCTGGGTGGAAGTTGCTCGACTCCAATTCGAGTAGGCTTGGAGGTCTTGGCCCCGGAACCCGCGTGGCTTTGTCCCTCTGCCAGTACCTTCATGTGTGCGGAGAGTGGTCTCAGCATGGTGGTGGCTGGTCCTGGAGGTCTTCGGCTGCTGTAGCCCTGGTCGGGACGGGGAGGAAAGCTCAACCCGCTCCCCTCCAAGGGACTCCGGGAAGGAACACCCAGGCGCGGGGGCAGAGACTGCACTGTTCTCGTCCGGGATCTGGATTTTATAGTCTCTGAGTCTTGGCCGCTGATGGGATTACACGGCGCCAGGGGGCCAGGTGGTGGGTGTGACCCCCGCCTACTGGAATTTGGAGGATCTGGGTGGAAGATGCTCGACTCCAATTCGAGTAGGCTTGGAGGTCTCGGCCCCGGAACCCGCGTGGCTTTGTCCCTCTGCCAGTACCTTCATGTGTGCGGAGAGTGGTCTCAGCATGGTGGTGGCTGGTCCTGGAGGTCTTCGGCTGCCGTAGCCCTGGTCGGGGCGGGGAGGAAAGCTCAACCCGCTCCCCTCCAATATAATATAATATAAAATATATATTATATTTTATATATAATATAAAATATATATTATAAATATATATTTTATATTTTATATTTATACAACGAATATTAATATTAATATTTGTATTATATTAAATATTATAAATAATATTAATGTTAAATAATATCAAATATAATAAACAATATAAATATTAAATATAGTATTTGATTTAATATTTATGTATCATAAATATATATTTTGTATCTATACAATTATTAATAATTATTAATATGTAATAATTATTACGAATTAATAATTATTAATGATATTAATAGATGTGAATGATAATTAATAATTAAGGAGTGAAACATACGAAATGGAGCAAGGAAAGTCTCTTCATAAAGTGGATTTGGGAAAACTGGTCATCTACATGTAACAAAAAGAACCTCTTTTCTTAGCACGTCTTTATAATACCATGCAGAAAAATAAAAATAGCTTAAAGACCTTGGTGGCAGACATGAATTCATATGTTACATAGAGAAAAATGTAGGCAGAACGTTCCATGGGTTGAAGCTAAAGACATCTTCAAGGATGAAGCACCACTCATCATGCAAGTGGAAGCAACGATAAACAAGTGGGACTACATAGAACTGAAAGGTTCTGCATTTCAAAGGAAAAGATGACCCAGATACAAAGACAGCTACAGAATGGGAAAAATATTTAACCAACAATTATTTGATCAGGGCTTAATATCAAAGATATGTAAGGCACTGGCAGAACTTTACAAGATAAAAACTATACTACCTTATCAAAAAATGGGGAGACGAGATGAATAGCAACTTCCTTCTGAAAACTGCAGATAGCAAAAAGGCAGATGAAAAAGTTCTCTACATCACTATCAGAGAGATATAATTTTTTTTGATTTTGAGGTAAACATATTTGCAAAACTTAAGTATATGAGAAATTTTTGAGATATTCCTAGATAATATTTAGGTTTAACTCAATACTGATTTTAGTACCCCCAAATGATTATCAGATATCTGGTGAAAAATGTGGTTTCATAGTAACACAGCGGTAGGGCATTTGCCTTGCACGCAGCCAACACGGCCACTCGAGTTCGATTCTTCCGCCCCTCTCGGAGAGCCCCGCAAGCTACCAAGAGTACCTCGCCCGCACGGCAGAGCCTGGCAAGCTACCCGTGATGTATTCGATATGCCAAACACAGTAACAACAAAGTCTCCACTGGAGACGTTACTGGGCACGCTCACGCAAATCGATGAACAAGTGACAGTGAAACTCAATACTGATTTTAGTACCCCAAAATGATTATCAGATATCTGGTGAAAAATGTGGTTTTCATAGTCATTCTGAGCATGTCATTCACATTCTTCAACTGAGTTTTTGTTTTACATAGCATCAGTCAGATGAAACAATGAATAAGAAATAAAGAAGAAATAACAAAATAATAATAATAATAGGAATATCTTTAGATTATAAATGACTGATTTTAGCACCAGTGAAACTACAGGCCCTCTACTCCCAGCATTAGCCTGCAAATTCCTCCCTGCAGTGGCCAGACCTCCTCCTTTCAAGCCACATTCTTGTTCCAGTGAACTATGCCGCTGGCATAGTATTTATATTCAATGTGCAATTCTTACCAGCTCAATCCTATTCAGTGATCCAGTTCCCAAATCAAATTGCTGCAATGAAAAACCCTGAAGCTGTGAGGAAAGTTCTGAAATCAAACTCAACACACAATGGAAGAATTAGTAATGGAATGGAGTTGACTAAGGTCCACTGTGGGGAATGCTGGGAGCAGCTTGGGAATCCACAAAATAGCTTTTTGGGGTTTTCTTTTTTAACCAGACCTGGTGATACCAGGGAAACCAAACACAATACAAAGGATTCAACCTGGTTCAGATGTATGAAAGGCAAGTACCCTCCCTGCTGTACTGCCGCTCCTGCTCAAATTACCTTGGTTATGGGCGCACTCATTCACTATTTCAACAGAAAAGCAAAAGATATTCTCAGTGTGTTGGAGAGAACAGCAGGTAGGGCATTTGCCTGGCATGAAGCTGACGGGCTGATCTTGGAGTACCACCAAAAGTAAACTCAGAACTACCAGGAATAAATACTGAAAATCCCCAGACCCAAAACCAAACAAAAAGTTGTTAATATACTGACAAAACATGCTAATGACCTGAGGGCAAAACTAAGCATGAAAGACAAGGCAGAGGTGGGTCTAGCTGCTCCTGAAAGGGAACATCATCACTGGAGGCTATATAGACAGGCTGGTGAAGCACAGATGGGTGGCCAAGGCCAACTCAAATACCATGACTCTTCTGCATGGCTAACATATAAGGAATACTGACGACAAACCCAAGAGAGAAAAGCTCAGGATCATTCCATGACAGCCAATTCATGAAATGAAGAGCAGCATGAGCGCAGCACAGAAGCAGCTTTCAGGAGCCCAACAGCCCTGTGTTCAGCAGCACATTTCACATGTGCTCAGGGCACCCACACACTTCCCGGGGCACAAGCCATGGGGGGGTCCTCAGACACGCACGTGCACAAATGCCTCTCCTCCCTGGCCTCAGGACTCCTCCTTCTGGCCAGGAGATCACCACAGGCTTCACTCTGGAAAGCCCTGTCACCATTGAGACTGGGTATGAATTAGTGAGAAGGAAAACATGACAAGCCAACTCCCTGTGCTCCTAACAAAATCAGGCAATTCCTGAAAAGGCGTGAACAGAATCTCCACTTCTGATATGCCCTAAATTGGTAGTTATCAGTGATATAAGTCCAGGTTTTAATTTCATTCTGATATTTATTCATGCTGAAGCCCCCCAAAAAGCACTGGAAGTGACTCCAAGCACCAAAATACAATAGCACCTAATGGGGTGAGGCCCCCCAAAAGAAAGGAACTCGTGTTCAGAATGAGACTCCAACAGGACTGGCACCTAGTGACACACACATACGGTTTGATTCCTGGAACAGTGCCAGGGGAAATTCCTGAGCATTACGGGGTGTAGTCCCCTAATCAAATCAAAACTGAAGAAAAAATAATAAAAATGAAGTTGCAGGCCTGGTGAAGGAGTCCAGTGGGAAAGGCACCTGCCTTGTAGGTGCTGACCTGGTTTAGTCCACAGCACCCCCATGGGCCCCTGAGCACTGCCAAGAGTGATCCTTCAGCACAGAGCCAAGAGGAATGTGGACTGTCACCCCGAATCAAAACCCAAAGAAGGGCCGCAGCGATAGTACAGCGGGCAGGGCATTTGCCTTGCACGTGGCTGACCCGGGTTCAATCTCCGGCATGCCATATGATCCCCCGTGCACTGCCGCGTGTAATTCCTGAGTGCAGAAGCAGGAGCAAACTTTAAGTATCACTGGGTGTGACCCAAAAACGCTAAAGAAATAAATGCCATAAAAAAAGAAAGAAAAAAAAAACATACTGAAGCAAAGGGCAGTACAAGAAGTAAATTGATATAACAATGGAAGAAATTATTTACAGGAACCTGAGACCATTGTACTATCGCTTCGATTCCTGTGCCCCTCTCGGAGAGCCCGGCAAAGCCACTGAGAGTATCTCGCCCGCACGGCAAAGTCTGGCAAGCTACTCGTGGCATATTCAACATGCCAAACACTGTAACAACAAGTCTCAAAATGGAGTTGTTACTGAGCAAACCGATGAACAACAGGAGGACATTGAGACCATTACTGGGGCACTTTACCATGCTCATGACTGACCTGAAGATGCTCTCAGGAGTAAGGCCCGTCAGGGGTGAATCCAGAGCACAGAACCAAGAAGCCCTGAGCACCTCCCTTTGGGATACAACAAATACAATAGAAAACTAAATAGCAGGATGAAATAGGATAATAGGATAGTGGGTCCAGGAACAGCGGGTAGGACTGTCAATCCCCACTGTCCCATCTGGTCTCCCACGCACTGCCAGGTGCAATGTCGAGTGCAGAGCCAGGAGAAACCCCTGGGGATCACTGGGTGTGACCCAGCCATTACCTCCTAAAACAAAAGAAACTGAATATGTCAGCCGCGCATTCACAGAACCTCATAGGGTCCCCGAGAACTGTCAGGAGTGATCCTTGAGCACTGATGTGGGGATCTCATTCAGCACAGCTTTGTGTGGGTAAACCCAAATACAGCAAAACAAATCAACATGGAGAAAGTGGCCTCAAGCAGCAGAGAATCAGTCACTCAGGCCAGGAACCACATCTCAAAGCTTCTTACTGAAACTCAAGAGACGGGCAGCCCCGGAAGCCTGCATATGCCTGTCAACACATCATGAGAGCACATCACTCTCCTCCTACCTGGGCACAGTGAGTCAGATCGCATGTCACTACTGTCTCCATCCTCTGTAATTCCCAAGGGTCAGCAGGAGGCTCCAAGGAAACACCTGGAAGAGAAGTCAGAGCTGTGAGCACCAGAGAGGAGCAAAGCCCTGGCCCTGAAAGAAGTCCCAGCATTGGAGAGCCAGAAAGCTGACCAGCCTCACACTTAGGCATAGCTCACAGACCCACCCAGAGAGACACTGATGCTCCTTCCTCTCCAGGCAAAGGAGAAGGAGGCTGGGATCTAGGCAGCCCCTAGCTCTCAGGGAAGGCAAGGCAAGCAGCTCACCTGCCATTCGATCTCTCAGGGCCACTGGGTCACTCTAACTGAAAAATTTATACTATTGAAACAGATATATCTAGCTGAATAAATGAATATTAGGTCCCAGAGGCAGAGTAATAAATCAACTGGTCATTGCAAACCCCATTTCTGCAAGTATTCACACGAAAAGAAAGGGGAGCCTCTCGTTCGGGGGAAATCAACAGTGGGGAAATGCTCTGGGGAAAAATAAAAATCACGTAGGATTAACAGAGATAGTACAGTTGATAAGGGGATTTACGTTCAAACAGTTAAGCTGGGTTCCATCTGCAGGACCACGTAGGGTCCCCACACCAGTCCTGCCAGGAACCATGCCTGCACTGAGATCCAAGATTAAGCCCTGAGCACTTGCCAGCTGTGGCCCATAAATAAAAGTGTAACAGCTGAGGTTCTTGTCTCGCACGTGGCTAACCCAGGTTTGATTGCCGGCATCCTATGTGTTTTCCTGAGCACACTAGGAGTGATCCCTGAGTGCAGAGGTAGGAATAATCGCTGAACATGTTCAAGTATGCTCTCCACGCAAAAAAAAATATATATATATATATATTTAAAATAAATTCATAAAGGTGTTGGGGCCAATGGTGATTCTAGACTATGGTAGGGCTTGGGGCACATCCTAAAAGTGACCAGCCTGCTTCCTGCTAAGTTTGCACCAACCCCTCTGGTCCAACATAGCCCAGACGCTACAGCTGCTTCCGCCAGGGTCTCTTACAGCTCCGCATCTCCCAGGATCCCAAAATTCTACTGCAGGGGCACAGAACCGGGAAAAATCAAACGCGCAGCCCAACACTTCTGAGAGCATCTGCCTGGCAGAGGCTGACCAGGACTGAGCCTTGGCAATCCCACGGGATCCCGAGTATGCCAGGAGGGATCCCGGGCGCAGAGCCAGGAGTGGCACGGAACACTGCCGGATGTCGATCAAAAAGTAAACAAAAAGAGTAATTAAAAAAAAAGAATCCCCTCCAGCCCCAACTTTGCAGGGAAACCGACCCTTTAGCCCTGACTCCAAAACAAACGGCAGGGGCCCCGCAAAAGGCCCGCCTGGAACTTTCCCGGCCAAACCCCCAGCACCAGCCCGTGACCCGCCCCCAGGGGCTCCGGGTGTCCCTGAGGGAAGTAACGGAGAGGCGGCCGGCGCACGCCCCATCGACCTGGGGAAACTGAGGCACCGTTCCTCTTTCTCTTCGGTTGGGGGCCAGAGCCACAGGGCAGCAGGGAGGGCGCGGGCCTCGCCAACGACCCCCAAGACCCCCAGCCCCCAGGAGGGACCCCTGAGCGCAGAGCCGGGAATCAGCCCCGAGCCCCGCCGGGCAGGTGGCACCTCCCCGGGACCCGCGCCCCTTCACAGCTTCGGACCTAAGATCCCTCCAGTCGAGCCCCCTCGTTCCCTAAAATACGCGGAACAAAAGGGACAAACCTCCGGGCGGGGGCGGGGGGCCTGGCGAGGGGCCGCCGCCCAGCTCGGCACAAGGCGGAGACCGCGGAGGCTCCACCGCGGAGGCTGGACCAAAGCGCGACCCCTCGGTGGCGGTGGCGCACAAGGAAACGGGCCCAAGACCCCTGCCCCTCCCCGACTCCTCACGCTCGGCCACGGAGGAGGCTGAGGGGAGATTCTGCGGCCAGAATTCAAACACCCCAGGGAAAGGCGGGGCTCCGTGACGTCACTGACACGTCGGCCAGAGTCTTAAAGGGCCAGGCTCCATTCAGGTCGGAAAGTTCATTTTTTTCCGTTTCTGGTGTTGCAAAATATACACTGGTGGAGGGCTGGATGTTCAATCACTGAATGACTCAAACTTAGTCATGAAAGCTTTGTAACTACTTCACGGTGATTCAGTGAAAAAAATAATCCTCACAATAAAGAGAAAAATAAAAAGCATTAGTCCAGTGGGTATTAGTCCAGTGCCTTGCATGTGGCTTGAAATGTATCAAAGAGGGGCTGGAGCCATAACACGGAGGGGGGCATTTGGCTTTCATGACGCCCACCGGCCGATCTAAGTCCAATTCCTCATCCCCTCTCAGAGCCCCGCAAGCTACCGAGAGTATCTCGCCCACATGGCAATGCCTGGCAAGCTACGTGATGTATTTGATATGACAAACGCCTGAGGATATATGACTTAACCGAGAAAATGGGCGGGAAGTAGCCCCTGATGTTTACACAGACACAGGAGTGGAGAGTTAGGAATCAACACACCTGTATCTTGTATTCTATGTCTGACTGATAAGACCACCGGGAAAGGCGGGGCTCCGTGACTCCTAACTGAGCTCCAGTCCTACTACATCAGGAAGTTTGAGTCGTTCAGTGACAGTGGAATCAACGGACCTATTTGCCTTGCCGTCACTGTGGGTAGCCCGAATGCCAACCTACTTCTGCAGCCCCTGTTGAGGAAGAAGCATCTGTCAGTTTCTCCTCTGGGAGGGCCGCGAGCTCGGGCCAAAGGATGAGACCAGTGAGCACATTTCTGGTGCCAGAGAAGGAAGTTCTGGTTAGAGCCCTGTGCTGGTTCTCTATGATGCTCGCAGCTTTGATTTGTCCTCCAGGTCTTTGGAAAGAGCTTCCTGCTGATCCTAGGGAAACAGAAGTTGGACACAGTGATAACGTGCCATCTGGCAGACCATGCCCAGGTAGGAGGAGAGTGACAAGCTGACAGAATGCAGTGACAGGAGCACACAGGTGTCCGGGGCCGTCTATCTCTGAGTTGATTCTGGAAGGAGTCCTGGGATGTGGCTACTGGTCCGAGTGCCCCATGCCCTGCTGTCTGACTACATTTTTCTCCCTGTTTGTTTTGTTGAATTTGAGTTTTGGGGCCATACCCGAGTGGAGTGATGCTTAAGGAATACTCGCAGATCAGTGCTCAAGGATCCCACATGCCAAGTTTTAGGAACCCTTTGATGTGCCGGTATAAGTGTCCTATTTGTTCAGGTTTGTTTTGTTTGATGAGGTGAGGTGAGGTGAGGTGATGGGGGGGTCACACCCAATGATTTTCAGGTCAGTTCTCGTTCTATATTCAATATTGCACCTGGCAGTGCTTGATTGACCAGATGGTATGGTGGGGATCGCCCGCCTACTCATGTTCCCAGACCCACTGTCCTTTACTCCATCCTGCTGCTATGTTTCTTTTCATATTTTTCGTCCTACAGGGGAGGTGCTCATAACTTCCTCTTGGCTCTGTGCTCCATATTCACTCTCATTGGCTGTGGGGGTCTCCGGGATATGCTGGTACCTTATGTGCTCTGGCAGCTACAGTGACTCGGGCCCCAGGACATGCGTTTCCCCTATATTGTCCTGTTGCTTAGAAGAGCTTCACCTGCTCAGTTACACAGTCCCAGGCAACGGGAGCATAGGACCTCTGGGGCCAGCAGAGGTTTCCCCGATTGAGACTCCTGCTTTGAGAGGGATTGAGGGTGGTCCTGAACCCTTCGTTCAGAGTCGTATGGCACACACGTATGGCTCCAGAACCATATGGATGCCAAGGATGAAATCCATATTTGTGTATCAGGAATGTGCCTGCCCCACTGTACTGTCACTCTGGTCACAGGTTCATTTCTTTTCCTATTCTGGCATTTTGGGTCATACCTGGCTACACTCAGTGGTTGTTCTGGCTCTGTACTTCGGAATTACTTCTGGCAATGGTTAGGGGACCATATACAATACCTGGGATTGAACTCGGGTCATTCTCGTGCAAGGCAAACATGCTCCCTACTATATTATTGCTCTGGGCCTAAGAAGTAAGTTGCTTTGGGCCTCACCTCGCCAGATGCTGCACTATTTCACTGTGTGGGTTTTCTTTTTAAGATTCTTGGGGGTCTTCAGCATGACTCAATATATCTCTGAAACCTGAGTCTTGTATCTCTGCTAGGCACCAATCTGGGCATATGGAAATGGAGATTTTGTTCACTCCCTTTCTGTACTTTCCTGAGAGTTTTTAGGGACACGTGGGTGTTGACCTGTATCGTTTTCCTTGTCACTAATCTGGGCATTCATTTCCGTGGGTTCTGGGCATTCTGTGTTGAAGCCTTTTTTAGTTGCTCAAACCTTTTGAATCATCGGGAAACTCTTCCAGGAAAAAAAGCCTTCTATATGTGAGAACACTCTATCTTTATGCCTTACTGTGCATATGAGAACTCGTTCTGGAGAGAAGCCTTATATATATCAGGAGTGTAGGAATGACTTTACTAGATCCTCTAGACTTACTGTACAGAGGAGAATTCACGCGGGAGAGGGAGCATATATATGCAAGGAATGTGAGAAGACCTTCATTCTCACCTCCAGGTTCATCAGAATAGCATACTTCATACTGGAGAGAAATCTTTTGTATATCGTGAATGTGGGAGGGTATTTGTTCTTTCCCCAAGTCTTTGTAATCATGGGAAAATACATACCGGAGAGAAACCTTATGATTGTACAGAATGTGAGAATGTCTTCTTTCAATCTGGGGACCTTAATAAATAGTGGAGAGAAAGTTCATCAGTGTCTTCCACATGGGAAATCCTTCACTCTCGAGACCCTTAGGCCTTTCTATGCTTCTGAGAAGTTATACTGGAGAGAAGCCGTATCTATGTGAGGAGTGTGCAAAGGCCTTAATTAATTCCTCAACCTTCACTAGGCATATGAAAATGCATAGTGGAGAGAAAACTTTTTTTAAGGCATGCTCGAAGGTCTTTTTTCAGTCTCTATAGGTTCCTAAGCACCAGAAAATTCATTGTGGAGAGAATCCTCATGCATGTCAGAGATGTGGGAAGACCTTTAGTCTTAATCAACGTATGAATATTCATAACACAGAGAAGCCACTGCAATGTGACACATGTGGGAAGGCCTTCGCTCTGTACTCTGGCTTTGCTGTGCATCTCAGAATTCACACTGGAGAGAAAAAAAAATATATATATATATGTATATATATCTCATGAACGTGGAAAAGCTGTTTTTCAATGATCCTGCCTTACTCGTCATGGAAATGCATACCAGTGTGAAATCTTATGAATGTTAGAAATGTGGGGAGGCCTTGGTGTTCCACTCAGGTCCTAGGAGACAACATTAAATTCATACTGGATGACTGATATCCTAATAGCAAACCCCCAGTAAGAACCGGCCCCTTTAGTATTACATGGTTTGTTTTTTATAAGGAGTGGGGGTGCCCCAATATGGAGGTAAGAAGGAAATAATCCTGGTAGTGTGAGACACCCTTCCCATGATGTCAGCACATAAGTGAAAGGTAATTCCTTGTTATCGCCCAGGTGCATCTATGGCAATGTCCCAGCATTTGCAATTGATCTGTCTGTTATAAACTTATAAATAGTGGGACTTGGTGATAGAAGCCTGGAAACATTAGAACTAAATAAACAGGTACCAAATCGTTCACTCCAGACTGTCAAGGCCCACCACTGATTCATTCTTTGCTTCTACTCTGGTTTGATTCACAGGCCCTACTTTGGTTTGCAGGAGTTAATGACAGAGATTAACCATGATGCTGCTGCAAATCCTTGAAATTAGAAAACACGCAAACCTCCATTCTTCAAGCCCCCTTTTACTAAGTCTGTGGAGACACACTGAGCTGTGCTCAGGGCCTTCTCATGCCTCCGAGGTCAGCAGTCCATGACTGGAGGACTCAGGAAACTTATGGTGTCCATGGGTTGGAGTCCATGTCAGCTGTGTGCAGGAAGCACCTTACCTGCTGCAGCATCTCTGCACTCTCTACCTTCAGGTTTCCATTAGATTTATAGAAGCATTAAGGAAAAAAAAATCCAGAAAGTATCAAGTTAGCAAAATGAACTTGGCAAGTTTCTTTAATAGAGTGGATAGAGACACTTTGCATGGCCTTTACTGTGTATAGACTTTTGCCGGTTCTTTGAGATAATTCATGGGCCCCATGAATCAAATATGTTACAAATGGTGGGAACATGAGAGATTCTACAACTCCCGCCCCCATCTCGGTAGGCAATTCACTAAACAATGATTACTAGTAATAAAGGGCAGTTACCTTCCTGGGTTCTACTGCCCTCAATTCATTCGTACTTGGGAGAGAAAAAGAAAGGCCAAACTTTTACTTGGAATCAGTAAAATTCCAACAATCTAATATTCACCAGAATGTTAAACACTATTAACATCTGTGCAAAATGCCAAGGAAGGGCACAACATGAACAGTCTCGTTTACTGCCTGGTGTTTCATGTATGCCGTCATTCTGGGATGGTCCACATGCTGCATTTAATTTACGTAATTATATCTTTTAGTTTGTGGCACACCTTGAAGTTCTTAAGGGTCACTCCTGGTGGTGCGCGGACCCCATATAGGATGCCAGGGATGGAACTGAGGTCGACCAAGTTCACAGCAGGTGCCAACACACTCTCCTGTCTCTCAGTGTTTAAATTTTTGTTCTGAAACTGCCTCTTGGGTTTTCCTTGTAGGTGAGTGTCCAGTACTCATGTGTTATCAAGGGGTAGAGCCTTTACTGAAAGCGCTCTCTGTTGTTACCAGCCTTTGCTCCTGTTCCAGCGTCTCTTCGACTCTCTGGGCTGCTGCATCTCTGCATCTCCATAGCTGGCTTGGGAGTCACTGCTTTCAACACATCTTTATTGATAGCTTCCCAGAGAAACTCATTGTCCCATGCCCCACCCACTATCTATCTGCATCTTTTACTTCGAATGAACCCCCTTTTCATTTTTTCTGATGGACTGTTTGTGAGAGCATTGGTTCATTGTTTGTCCACTATAAGAGCAGGGGACTTCTCCTTACTGCCTTGTAACCCTCTACTGTAATATTAATAATATTAATGTTTATAATAATTAATATTCACTTAATCACTTAATCACTTAATCCCCGTTATTCATCGATTTATTCGAGCGGGTGCCAGTAATGTCTCCATTCATCCCGGTTGCGTGCTAGCGTAGCCCAATGGTATCTGTTCGTTTTAGGAACATGTAGAGCCTCAAACCGATCATTTAGGGTCTTGACGAAGAAGTCTGACCATCTTATAGGTGGGCGTCCACGTGATCTTTTGATGTCTCGTGGAATCCAATCAGTAATGGCTCTAGTCCAGCGGTTGTCTGTAAACCTCATTACGTGTCCAGCCCATCTGATTTTTGATGTCTTGGCAAATGAGACAGCGTCCCTGATTCTTGAGCGTTGACGAAGATCAGAACTCCGGATTCTATCTCTCATTTGAGTGAATCATGATATTCCAAGCATAGTTCTTTTGATTCCTCTTTGAGAGACCCGAATAGTGTTCTCATCCTGTTTTCGTAGGGTCCAGGTCTCTGAGGCATATGTTAATGCAGGAAGAATAGTGGAATCAAAGAGATGTGCTCGTAGCTGGAGGTTCTTTGTCCTTTTAGTTATTTCTTCAATGCTCTTGAAGGCATTCCAAGCCGCTCTCTTCCTCCTGCGCAACTCAGGTGCCAGGTCATTCATCATGTTGATTTCTCGACCTAGGTATATATAACTGTTGCATTCGGAGATGGTGGTTCTGTTGAGAGCGAATGGAGCGTCAGGAACAAGGCTGTTTCTCATAAACATTGTCTTCGCAAGATTCAGCTGTAGTCCGACCTTTCCACATTCACGGTCAAAGTCGTTCAGCATTTGTGCCGCTTGGTTGATGTTTGGTGTTATTAGAACGATGTCATCAGCAAAGCGGAGGTGGTGTAGTTGCCAACCATCTATCTTCACTCCCATGTTTTCCCATTCCAGCCGTCGCATGATGTTCTAACAATTTAATATTAATATTATTAATATTATAATTAGTATTAAATTATTAAATATTAATATAAATTAAAATATCAATATATTAATATTAATTTTATATATTATATGATATTATATATGAGGTATAATATTAATCAATATTAATTTATTAATATTAATATTAACTATTAATAATCATTAACTCCTTAATTATTATTAGATCATATACCTGAAGGTCTGTCTCAGGATATTCAAGTTATTGATCTAAGTGTTTGTGCATATGCCAACATCATGCTGCTGTACCTACTTGTGCTTTGCATTACATTTTTAAGTTGGGGAAAGTGATGTCTCCCTTTCCTCTCCACCCAAGTAATACTTCATTTACTTGTTGTGGAGAGGTGAGGGATATTTTTCTATATGAACTTCAGGAGTGTTTATCGCTTTCTTTTAAAAATGACATAGACATCTTTACAGGGACTGTTCCTTATCTATAACACTTTACTTAGAGCAAGGTGGCAATCTGGCCTTAGTACTGCCCACCTGTGTAACTGACTCAGTACTTTCTCTGACATGGCCACAAGCTCCATGTCCAAGAGTGGATGTGCCTGAAGGGCCGCCTCTCAGATGAAGCTCTACAGGAACATGATGCTGGAGACCTGCCAGCACCTGCGGGCTGTTGCTGAGGGCCATGTGGGGCTGACTTGCCGGGAAAGATCCACAGAGGCACCTGCGAGTTCAGAAGGGACCGGATTCTAATGGCCACAATGTTTGACAACAGTGGGGACTGCTGTTTCTCTGGGTCCTCTATTTTTCCGCTATTTTTGTTATTTTTCTTATTGGGCCACACCTGGAGATACACAGGACTTGTACTCCTGGCTCAGGGAACACTTTTGGTGGATTCTGGGTTCCAAATGGAATTCAGCAGATAGAATCCAGTTGGACACATCCAGGGCAAGCGCCCTCCACCCTCCACCCAATATGGTCGCTCGGAATCCTCTCAACAGTTCCCTTCTATTGCTTAATTATTATAGTATCTTTCACTTGAGTGTGTTCATTTTGGGTTTGATTCGGGGGGCGGCATCCACATTTCTCCTGGTACTGTCCTGAAGAACAACACCTGGTAGTGCTCAGGGGCCCATGAGGGTACTGTGGTTAACCCTGTCAGCACCTTACGAGTGTGGTGCCTTTCCCACTGTACTACTGCACCAGCACTTCAACTTCATTCATTATTTTTTCCTTTGCTTCTATTTGATTTCCGGGCTACACCTGGTAATACTCAGAACATTCGTGAATATTTAGGAATTTCTCCCTACAGTGCTCCCGAACCATATAGAATACAGGGCTGAAATCCATAGTTGTGTATCAGGTGTGTGCCTGCCATGCTCTACTGTCACTGTGGTCACAGGTTCATTTTCTTTTCTATTTTTCTTTTTTGGGTATTTCAGTTTATTTCTGGCTATGATCAGTGATTGTTCCTGGCTCTGCCCTTAGGATTTACGTCTTGTGGTTCTCAGGGGACCATATGGAATACCTAGAATTGAACCCGTGTCAGCCATATGCAAGGAAAACACCCTCCCTGTATTATCACTCTGGCTCTAAGAAGTTCGTTGCTTTGGGCCTCACCCTGTGAGCCGCTGCACTATTTCACTTTGTGAGTTTACTTCTGATGATCCTTGGGAGTCTTCAGCATGACTCAATATGTCTCTTAAACCTGGGTATTTTAACTCTTGATAGGCACCAATCTGGGTATATGTAAAATGGATATTTTCTTCATTCCTTTTCTGTATTTTTGAGGGTTTTATTAGGCACACAAGGATGTTGGCCTATATCCTTTCCTTCTAACTAAGCTGAGCATTCATTTATGTGGGGTCAGGATGTTCTGGAATGAAACCTTTATTAGTTGCTCAAACGTTTTGAGTCACAGGGAAACTCATCCTGGAAAAATGCTTTGTATATGTGAGAATTCTCTATTCTCAGCCTTACTGTGCAAAGGAAAACTTATTCTAGAAAGAAGCCTTATATATGTCAGGAGTGTGGGAAGGGCTTCATTGACACCACCAGCCTTTGCCAGGATAGGAAATTCTATACTGGAGAGAAATCGTTTCTATATCAGGAATGTGGGAAGGTGTTTGTTCTTTCTTCAAGTTTTTGTAGTCATAGGAAAATACATACTGGAGAGAAACCTTTTTTTTGGCTTTTTGGGTCACACGTGGCAATGAACAGGGCTTACTCCTAGCTCTGCACTCAGGAATCATTCCTCGCAGTGCTCAGGGGACCACATGAGATGCTGGGAATCGAACCCAGGTTGGCTGCGTGCATGGCAAACATCCTACTCACTGTGATATTGCTCAAGCCCCAGAGAAACCTTATTTTTGTACGGAATGTGGGAACGTCTTCTCTCAATCTGGGGGCCTTACTAAATAGTGGAGAAAAAGTTTGTCAATTGTCTGCCATGTGAGAAGGCCTTCACTCTTTCCGTAGGCCTTACTAGTTGTATGAGATTTTGTAGTGGAGAGAAACCTTATATATGTATGGTATGTGGGAAGGCCTTCCTTCATTCCTCAGCCTTCACCAGGCATATGAAAATGTATACTGGAGAGAAGCCTTTTGATTTTAAGGAATGGGTAGGTCTTTTCTCAGTCTGCATAGGTTTCTCAGCACAGGAAAATTCATTGTGGAGACAATCCTCATGCATGTCAGACATGTGGGAAGACCCTCAGTCTGTCCTCAAAACTTACTGAACATATGAAAATTCAGAGTGGAGAGAAACCTTATCAGTGTCAGGCATGAGGGAAGGCCTTCAATCTGTACTCAGGCTTTGCTGTGCATCTGAGAATTCACACTGGAGAGAAGCCTTATTTGCGTAAGGAACAAGGAAAGGCCTTTCTTGAATCTTCATGCCTTACTTGTCATGAAAATGCATACCAGTGTGAAATCTTACACATGTCAAGAATGTGAGAAGGCCTTTGTGTTCCACTCAAGCCCTAGTAGACAATGTTAATTTCATACTGGATGAGTGATGCCCTAATACCAAACCCCAAGAAAGTGATCCCCTGACACCAAACCCATTCAGTAATACATGGTTTGTTTGTATAAGGATGTGGGATGCCCAATGTGGATATAAGATGGAAATTATCCCGATATTGTGGGATACCATTCGCATGATGTCAGTACATAAGGGAAAAATACTTCTTGTTATCACTCGGGTGCAGCTATATCACTGTTCCAGAAATTGTACTTGATGTGTTTGTTAATCTTTAAATAATGGATCTTGGTGATAGAAGTCATGAAGCAGGTGATCAAATAAGAATTAAATAAACAGGTACGGAAAGCTTCCCGCACTTCAGGCTGTCAAGTTTCACCACTGTTTCATTCTTTGCTTTAACTCTGGCTTAGTTCACAGGCCCTGGTTTGGTTTGCTGGGGCTCATGATAGATTAACCATGATGCCCAGCAAATCCTTTGAAATTAGAAAAACTGGTAAGCATTCATTCTTCGGCCCCTCCTGTTGTGTTCTTGGGACACTCACTGAGCTGTGCTCAGGCCATCATTCTGCCACTAAGGTCAGTAGTCCATGATTGGGGGGACTCAGGGAACTTATGGGGTCCTGGGGTTGGTGTCATGTCAGCTGTTTGCAAGGAAGCACCTTTCCTGCTCCAGCATGTCTGCACTCTCTATATTCATATTTCCATTAATTTTGTAAAACCATTAAGGAAAAAAATTCAGGAAGTATCAAAATGGAAGAATGGCCTAGGCAAGTTTCTTTAATAGGGTGGATAGCGACTTTACACGGACTTTACTGTGCATAGAAAGACATTTGGCAGTTCTTTGAGATGATACAGAGGCCCCTGAATTAAATGTTTTACAAATGGTGGGAACATGAGAGATTCACCAACATCTGCCCCCATCTCAATAGGCAATTCTACTTAACTGTGATTACTAGTAATAAAGAGCAGTCACATACCTGGGATCCACTGACCTCAATTCAGCAGCAGTGGGGGGGGGGTGGAGAAAAAGAAAGGTCAAACTTTTGCTTGGAAGTAGTAAAATTCCAACAATTTATATTCACCAGAATGGTAAACACCATTGAGATCTCTCCAAAATGCCAAGCAAGGCCACAAAATGACCAGTCCAGTTTACTGCCTGTTAGCTTCATGTGTACCTCCATTCTAGGGTGGTCCACATGCTGCGTATCATTCATTTAAATATATATGTATATACATATATATGGATTTAGTCTCCTGCCCCCCGCACCTGGCTGTCCTCACGGGGGCCCCTTGGAGGGAGGAGGGCTGAGTTTCTCCCCCCCCCCAGACCTGAGCAGAGCCCCAGCAGCAGAGGACCTCCAGAGCCAGCCACGGCCATGCTGGGACCACTCTCCAAAGGTCCGGACGGGCCTCATGCATGAAAGAACTGGCAGAGGAACCCATGCATGTGGGTCCAGGGGCTGAGGTCTCCAAGCCTACTCGAATTGGGACTGGGCCTTCTCCAGCTAGATACCCCATCTTCCAGTAGGTAGACATCACATCCACCAGCTGCCGCCAGTGCCAGGTTGGTCCTATCAATGGCCAAGACTCAGAGACTAGAAAACCCAGCTCCTGGAGGATAACAGCGCAGAGTCTCCTGCCCCCGCCCTTGGCTGTCCTCACTGGGGCCCCTTGGAGGGGGGAGGGTTGAGTTTCTCTCCCCCTTCCCTACCCCGAGCAGAGCCCCAGCAGCTGAGGACCTCCGCAGCCAGCCACGGCCATGCTGGGACCACTCTCCACACGTCCGAACGGGCCTCATGCATGAAAGAACTGGCAGAGGAACCCAGACATGAGGATCCTGGGGCTAAGGTCTCCAAGCCTACTCAGATTGGGACTGGGCCTTCTCCAGCTAGACCCCTCATTTTCTAGTAGGTAGGCGTCACACCCACCAGCTGCTGCCAGTGCCAGGTTGGTCCCATCAATGGCCAAGACGCAGAGACTAGAAAACCCAGCTCCCTGAAGTGCGTGGCCACAGATGCAACCGCGCGACATCTTATTATCTTATTTTCCCTTTGGAGAACCTAGAAGGCTACCAAAAGTATCCTGCCCGCATGGCAGATTCTGGCAGACTTCCCTTGTCATATTCAATATGCCAAATACCAGTAACAATGATGGTTCTCATTCTCTTAATCCTGAAAGAGCACTGAAATGGCTCTTTTAAAATCTCAGGGCTCGGGGGCTGGAGCAATAGCACAGCGTGTAGGGCATTTGCCTTGCACGCAGCCAACATGGCCGACACAGGTTCGATTCCCAGCATCCCACATGGTTCCCCGAGCACCGCCAGGAGTGATTCCTGAGTACATGAGCCAGGAGTAACCCTTGAGCATCACCGGGTGTGACCTCCCCAAAAAAAGCAAGAAAAAGAAAATCTCAGGGCTAGGAAGAAGGAGACGTTACTGGTGCCTGCTCGAGGAAATCAATGAACAACAGGATGATCGTGATCGTGATATTTTTGTTTGTAGGCACACTGGCAGTTCTTAAGGGTCACTCCTGGTGGTGCTTGGGTCCCATTTGGGATGCCAGGGATGGAACTCAGGTCGACCAAGTTCACAGCAGGTGCTAACGCACTGTACTATCTCTCTGTGTTTTAATTTTTGTTCTTAAAATGCCCCCTGGGTTTTTCTTGTTGGCGAGAGTCTATTACTCGCGTGTTATCAAGGGGTAGAGCGGTGACTGAAAGTGCTCTCTGATGTTCTTACCAGCCTTTGCTTTTGTTCCAGCATCTCTCCAGCTGCCTGGGCTGCTGCTAGGCCAGTTAATCTGCAGTTTCTGGAGAGGGCTGGCTTCGAGTCACTGCTTTCACCCCATCTTGATTGATGTCTTCCCAGAGAAATTAATTGTCCTGGGCCCCACCCGCTCCCTATCTGCCTGTTTTACTTTGAATGAACCCCCTTTGCTTTTTTCCTGATGGACTGTGTGTTAGAGCATTCATTGGTTGTCCAGTACAAGACCAGGGGACTTCTTACTTCCTGCTAGCCCCCACTGTGTGACAGGCCACTCCAGCATTGCCTCTCCACCCCTTTATGCGAGCCCATCCCCCTTGAGCCACCAATCCGTCTGGGTGGGCATAATGTTTCTCTGCACATCTGGGATCTGGCCCTTTAATGCTGCTTTCTGAACCAGAAGTGACATCACAGTGGGGTCTTCCTGGTGCTTCTATTCCTGGAAACGTGGTGTGGGTAACGGACAGAGTAGGGCCCCTGAGAAGAGGCAGGACTTTGAAGCCAATTTTCTGGAAGGCTGGGGGCAGAATCCCGTGAGCACCCAGCACCTACCCATCTCCACACTGAGCTATGTGGGGGGCGCTTTAGCACCAGGATGGGGGGCGCTTTTGCGCTTGTTTTTCACTTGTTCCCTCATATTCAGATGAGGTGCAGATCTTGGGGCGTGTAGTGGGGCCTGCTCTGGGGTGCAGGTGTCAAGGGTGTGAGTGTGTAATCCTGGGAGGCACCTGTGGCCCCGATTGCCCCCAGATCTGCGATAGGGCAGCAGCTGGTTGGCGTGGTGCTGAGTGCGGGGGCCTGCGGGCTACGGGCCTTGGGGCTGCAGGACCTGCTATGTGAGCGGCTTGGCTGACCCAACCCTCTCCGCTGACCCCTGTTGGGATCTTGGCCCTGGTCTCGCTGCTGTCGAGTCTCCAGATTCACTTTGAGGGGCAGAGCCGCAGCTCCCCTGATGGCAAGACACCCTATTCCTGTTCTACTTTCTCATTAGCTGCCCTGGTGGGATGGAGCCATTCTGAACAGTGGGTTTGTAGGTGACTGGGGTTTGCCAATGAAACTTTCCTTTGGGGGCTATTTTTGGTGTGGGGAATGCAGGGACTTTTATGGCCTGAGATACCCCGAGGGCTTACTCTGGCTCTGGCTCAGGTATTGTTCCTGGAGTGCTCTGGGGGCCATGAGGATGCAGAAGATTGTCTGGTGTGAGTGAGACAAACACCCTGCAGCTTTACTGTCTGTCTGATTCCAGCATTGGTGGTTTTGTACATCAGGAATTTCTACTCTCACACATCAACTTGCAAAGCCTCCCGCATCTCTTCTATCTCCCTGATCAGGTGTCCCAGGCTGTTGGGGTGATAATTGTAGGTAAAGGTTGTGTTTTTTTTTAAGTATGCAAGGCCTTGGTTTTGTGGGTCCTTCCAAGGATAGGCGGCTTGGAATTCCTGCCCTCCCAACACAGGGTGTGCTGCTCCCTGACCTGGAGCCTTTGGCTTGGTCATCACAAGGGTAGAAACCTCAAAACTCTGATGGGCAGGACCACACCCCATGAGACTTAGTTATCTCCTGTTCTTTCATTGTTTGCCATGATGAGTGCGGCCACCGGGCAGGTGGGTGGGTTTCCAAAATGAAACTCATTTTTTATTATCATGTTTTTTAATTTCTGTACTACATTGAAAATGCTCAGAGCTTCCTCCTGGCACTGTGCTCAGGAATTTCTGTGGGCCCACTTAGTGGACCCTAAGGGATGCCAGGTATTTACTCGTGTTGACAGTGTGCAAGCAGCTTCCTCCCCACTTTACTGTCTCTTGCTCTAACTTTCTTTTCTTTTTTTCTTTTTCCCAATAAAGAATATCTCCTTCTGTGGATGTAATGATACTATAACAAGTAAGGCATTTTTCTTGCACGTGGCCAACCCAGGTTTGATCCCTGGTATCCCATATGTTCCCCTGAGCAACTGCAGGAATAATTTTGAGTGTAGAGCTAGGAGGAAACCCTGAACATTGCCAGGTATGATCCAAAAAGGAAAAAACAATATGTAGGAATATGTGCTTCTTAAAGTCAAGGAGCAAATTTCATCTCTCCCTTGCAATGCTTGCTAGCCCCGCTGTTGTTTTGAGTTGTGCTGGTAAATTAAGATATTTGAAGGAAGATATTTGATTTTTGAGAGGGCTTGGGGATGAACAGGAGCTTTGCCAAGGGCTCACTCCTTGTGTGCTAGAAATAATTTACTTAGAAAGGTCCAGAGTATAGCAAGTATGGGGCTTGCCTTGCAAGCAGCCTACCCAGGTTCTATGTATGCCTGGTACCTCATATGGTCCGTGGACCCTACCAGGACTGATCACTCATCCCAGAGCTTGTAATACTCCCTGAGCACTATTGGCTGTTGCCCAAAAACTAAACACATACACCAAACTAACAAGTAAACACACACAGATACACACACACACACACACACACACACCAGATGTGAGAGCAGAGAAAAAGAATGATCTGGCTGGAAGATGGAGCTCTGAGGCCAGGGAAGAGAGGTGTATGTGGAAGTGAGTTGTTTATGTTCATAAAATAAATGAGTGAGGTTGCGTAGACGCATGAAAGAGGGAACAGGCCTGCCAGGCTGGTTGGTGACCATTTGCCATTTATTGCATTCTGCACACACAACTGTTCCAGTTTCACTAAACTCCCCATTCCAGTCTCACCCTGCCCCTCAATCTTGTCTTCTTCTGTCCCCTATGGTGGTCTCTCCTCAGTCCATCTTGCAGCCTAGGTCTCCTGCCCACCCTGCAAGCCTTCCTGGTAGCAGCTTCACCCAGGTGAGGTAGCACAATCAACACAGGAAAGCCATTCCTTCCCAGGGTACCCTTCTACGATAAGACAAAGACCTCCTCCCCAGTAGCCAGTCTGTGTCATTATCACAGGGTTCACAGGATTTATATAGAATTTGAATTTCTAGTGTCAGAGATAGGCCAGGAATGCATGCCCTGGCCATGGACGCAGCCTGCCACAGTCCAATCCTGGGAAAGCAGAGTCACTTAGCACTTCCCAAAGTTCTTTCCCTGCTGTCCCCAAAACCAAAACCTGATCTTAAAAAGTTGCCTGTTGGGTTTTGACTAATATCCACGTTCTTTTTTTTATCTTTTGGTTTCTGGGTCATACCCTGTGGTAGCTGCTTCAGATACCCAGTTGATGCCGGGACTGACCCAGGTCAGTCCTGTTTGAGACCTTTAAGCTATGAGACTATAGCTTTAGCCTCTAAATGTATTGCTTTATTTTTGGTTGTTGGCCACTCCTGGTAATGCTAATAGGTTACTTCTGACTCTGCTCATTGATTACCCCATGAAGACGTGGGGACCCTTTGGTCTGATGGGGATTGAAACTTGGTTGAAGTATGTGCCAGGCAGGCACCAAATGACCTGTGCTATTTTGGTGGCCATTAAAAAAAGCTTTTACTCTGGTTAAATTCCAGAAAGTTGTGATAGTAGAGGTTCTTATTTCTGCTAAGTACACAACTCACATTTCTTGAGCGTGATTTTTTGTTTTGGGACCCCATCCAACAGTAGTCAGAGTATGGGCTTCCTTCTGAGTCTGCATTCAGGAATCTCTTGGTGGGCTTTGGGGGCCCTGTGGATGCGGGAATTCAAACCAGGGTAGCCGTGTGCAAGGCCAGTGGCCTCCTTCCCTTTTGTTCTATTTTCTGGCTTCCACACTTAGGTTTTTTTTTTTTAATGAATCAATTTATTTATTTATTTTTTTCTTTTTGGGTCACACCTGGCGATGCACAGGGGTTACTCCTGGCTCTGCACTCAGGAGTTACTCCTAGCAGTGCTCAGGGGACCTTATGGGATTGTGGGAATCGAACCCGGGTCGGCCACGTGCAAGGCAAACGCCTTACCTGCTGTGCTATCTCTCCAGCCCCTGCACACTTAGTTTTTAGCCAGTCAGCTAGAAATTTCTGTTCAGATATTATAAAATTTTCAGTTAGAATGGCATTAAGGGCCCTGAGAAACAGGACAGCAGGCCAGCTGCTTGCTTTTCCTTCCCTGAGAGAGATGGGCAGCCGGGATCCCAACCCACTTCTATGTCCCTGGAGGGAAATGAGGATCTGGCATCTGTGAGACATGCCTCAGGGTGGTCAGTGCCTTTCCAGCTTCAGTGCAAGGACTTCCGGTGACGGCTTTGGGGTTTGCTCCTCTCTGGTGCTCACCACTATGACTTCTTTTCCAGGGGTTTCCACAGAGCCTCTTGCTGATCCTTGGGCACTACAGAAGCTGCAGATTATGGTGATGTGCCATGTGACACACTGTCCCCAGGTGGGAGGAGAATGATGTGGTGACCTGACACAGTGACAGGCATGCACAAGCTTCTGCGGCCTTCTGTCTCTTGAGTTTCAGGAAGGAGGCCTGGGATGTAGTTTCTGGCACGTGTACTCATCTTTCTGCTATTTGTGGCCACTTTGTCCTTGTTTGTTTGTTTTGTTGTATTTGACTTTAGCCACAATGAGCAGTGCTCATGAATTCTCCAAACTCAGTGCTCAATGATCAATCCTGCCAGGTCTCAGGACCCTATCAGGTGCCGTGGATTCAAGACTGACTTCCGTTTCTTTTTGTTTTATGAGGTGTTGGGAGGGTGACTCCTAGTGATTGTCTGGGGTTACCCCTGGCTCTGCATTTGACATTGTACTTGGCAGTGCTTGTGAGACCATATCGACACTAAATCCGCTGTACTGTAACTCTATCTGTTACTTTGTATTCTGTTGTATTTGTTGTATTCTACATGGCGGTGCTCAGGTGTTCCTCTTGGAGCTGTGCTCTGGATAGATCTCTGATGGGCATGAAGGCCACAAGAGCCACATGATCCCATATGTGCTCTGGCAGCTAAAATGACTTTGGGCACCGGGATATGTGTTTCCCTCTTTTTTTCATTTCCCTTTGGAGAGCATCACTTGCTCTGTCACACAGAATCATGCTGCTGTGTGCACATTTTCAGGCATGCACCTTTCCCAGGTACGCAGAGCAAAGCATCTCTGGGACCGCCAGAGAAGTTGGAGTTCAGGATACTTTCACATGGGGCCAGAGATCTAGGACAGAAGTAGGCCTTTTGCCTATTGCCCAGCTGGTCCAGGGTCAATTACCTTCATCCCATATGTTTCCCGGACATCGCCAGTAATATGTCCGGAGTGCAGAGCCAGGAGAAACACCTGATCGTCACCAGGTGATTGTCAAAAAAAGCTAACCAAATATTACAATTTTACCTGATTCTGCAGGGTTTGGGGGCAGTCCGGAAACATGATTTCTGAGTCCTGCAGGGATATATGTCCTCACACAGCTTTGCATCACTTGCTGTATATCAAGTCTCCCTTTCTCATCCTTAGAACAGGGGATGTGGGGGTAGGACCCCATAAGGGTGATGTGAGTTAACCTGGTTCAACACCTACAAGGCAGGTGCTTTACCCACTGTTCTAGTGTACCTGGCCTGCAACTTCATTTATTATTATGTTTTTGTTGTTGTTGTTCAGTTTTGATTTGGTTCAGGGCCTCCACCAAGCAGTGTTCATGGATTACTCATGGCTGTGCATTCAGGAATTTCTCATGGCAGTGCTCCTGGCCTATATGGTTACCAGGGGTCAAACCAATCCGTGTGTGTTACCAGGTGCCCGCCCTGCTGGATTGTCACTCTAAGCACGTGTTCATTTCTTTTTTAGGTCCTCACCCCATCCGGTGCTATTGTATTTCAGTGCTGGGAGTCACTTCTAGTGCTTTGTGGGGGTCTTCAGAATGTCTCAATTGCAGATGAAATGAAAACCTGGGGGTTATGTCACTAATAAATACCATTTTGGGGCATATCATGGGGTTGGCTTGTCACATTTTTCTTGGCACTAAGTAATACTTCGTCTCTGTGGGGACAGGGCTTTCTAGAGTGAAACCTGCTGTGGTCTCGTGGCTGGAAGGAGGAGCCCAGAGGCCGGGGAGGGTAGGTGTGCCTGCAGGTAAATGTCGGAGGACCCTCCCTAGCTCGGGCCCTGGGCTGTGTGTGGTTGCCCTGAGTGTGTATGAAATGCACTGCTGAGCCTGGGTCCCTCGAGCTCATGGATGCAGGCATCTGTGCCGCTTGCATGCTGATCTCCACTTCATGAACTGCCTGTCATGGAATGATCCTGCGAATTTCTTTCTTGTCTATGTCGTCATTATTCCATATCTGTTAGGCATGTAGAATGTTCATGGGATTCACAACCCTTATTCCCCCATCTATGATTCACCAGTCTGCCTTACAGCTTCCAATAATGGCTTTCCCTTTCAGCAGCATCTAGATGCCACTCTACCCTCTCTTTAATGCTAATTTTTTGCCCTCAGATCATTAGCATGTTTTATCAGTATATTAACAGGTTTTTTTTGGTATTGGTTTTGGGTCCACGGTTTTTCATTGTTTACTCGTGGTAGTTTTCAGAGGTTACTTTTGGTGGTACTCAGCATCAGACCTTGTCAGCTTTATGCAAGTAAAATTTCCTATCTGCTTCCCTCTACTACACTAAGAAATATCTTTAGCTTTTCTGTCTCAATAGTGAATGCATGAGTCTCTAACAAAGCTGATTTGAGATGGAGAGATAGTACAGCAGGGAGGATAGTTTCCTTGCATGTGGCAGACCCAGGTTGAATCCCTGGCATCCCAAATGATCCCCATGTTTCACCATGACCGGTTGAAAAACAAAACTCAGAAGCTATTTAATGTATTCCCAATCTGCTCCCATCATTCCTGACAATGGACTCCATTCAACTATGTTCCATTATTAATCATTCCATTTTGTTTTGTGTTTGATTTCAGAAGGTAAATTGCAGCTTCAGGGGTTTTCCCTGCAGCAATTTGTTTTGAGAATTCAGACACCAAATACAAGTGTGTTGGTAAGATCCGCATGTTGAATATAACTATTATGTTGGCAGGATTATTCATGGGAACAAGAATATGACTTGAAAGGTGGCGTTCTGGCCACTGCAGAGAGGAACTTTGCAGCCTAATTCTGGGAGTCGAGAGTCTGTAGTCTCACTGGGTGCTAAAATCAGTCATTTTAAAATCAAAGGATATAACTATTATTATGTTTATTATTTCTTGTTCATCATTCACATACAGGCATGCTGATAGGTTACTTCTGGCTCACCACTCAGGAATTACTCCTGGTAGTTCTCAGGATACCATGTGGTATGCCACGAATCAAACTGGTTCTGTCACACACAATTTAAATGCTCTCCCCAGTGTAGTGGCCTTTCAGCCAGAATTCCTACTGGGTATTGGTAATGGAATCCAGGTGGAAATTGATAATCTTTACATTTGAAGAAATAGTGATTTTTCATTGGATCAAATGTAAGCTCAGGAGTTAATTGTTTGAAAGAACTTTCTTTTGCAACTCGTGATAGTGCTTTGGGAATACACTTGCTTTCCAAAAGAATGGCAACCTGGGCTTCATCTCCATACCCCAGCTGGCCCCCTGTACTCACCGTCAATGATCCCTGGCACTGTTTGGTGTGGCCCAACTCAAAATAAATGTAATCTACAAAAAAGAAAAGAACCAGAAAAACTCATTATTCCTGGAGAGGATTCACTTCTGGTGAGATGTTTTCAGTGGCCCCCGTCATCCATCTTGGCTTTGTGGGCTTGCAGCCTTGACTGATCATATTCATCATGGGCCTCACACTTGGTTACAACCAAAACCAGACTCAGGTGTATTTTATTTTACTTGAAAGTACTTGTCCAGTGTTTTTTCAGACAGCATTATGGCCATTTTATTCATCTGTTCATTGAGTTGGAAAAAATTAAAGAAATTATTGACTGTGAATCCTTCAATTCTATGCATTTTCCATGTAGAAACATTGGGTCATTCCATGTAAAAGCCATCCCTGTGTCAGGAGTTGCATTCCTTATCGTGGAAAGGTTAGAAAATAACCTGCAGGCTTCAGTTATTTTTGACAGGAAGACACTTAAGGAATGGAGCAGTAATTGGAATCCTCCTCTGTATTCTACAGGGAAACAGCCAGGCCCAGTGGATTGTCTCTGATCCTGCGCTCTGTGATAGTGTCTTGAGTGAGCAATCACTTTGCAACCCCATGGGGATACAAAGAGAGGTGGGATATTTTCTAAGGGTGATCAGAATAGAGAGAGTAACCTCACCCTGAAGAAGTCCTCTCCTAGGAAAAGCTCCTCCCAGTCCGTTGTCCTCAGTTTTTGGACACAACTGCCCCGGGACTCTGGGAGAGGAGCACCATTTATAATGAGTTCCTCATGCTGACAGATCCACAAGCAAAGTTACCATGGACAGACCCTGTCCAAGACTAAAGAATGTGCAGGAGTGTTTCTGTGTCCTTGGCACTGGAAAACCCTTAGAAACCCAGTGTGGCCAGAATCCCCAGCCCCAGAATTGTTACCAGGGAGAACAAACTTTGAGTCAGGTATCGTCTCATTGTGACAGTTTTGCCATGCCGGCTACGGCGTCGCCCACGTAGCATCATGCTGCAAGGGGACTCAGGCAATGGCCTGGGTCCCTGGGAATGGGAGGTTCGCGGCCCACGGGTCTATGCCTCTGGTAGCCCCCTTTTTCTGTTTTCTAGGCGCCTCTGACATTTAGTCTTCACTTGCCATTCTGTGGGAATAGGAGCCTGCTTGTTAGATATTTTGATTTAACTTTTGGCCTTGGAAAGATGCTTGCTAGTAGAGTTAATATTAGTTTTTGTAAAGTCCTGATTTTTATATGCTTGCTAGTAAAGTAGAGTTAATATTAGCTTTTGTAAAGTCCTGATATTTTTTTAGTTTATGGGTAGGCGTTTTTAGGGAAATAAAAACTTAAATGTCAGTAAAAGTAGACAATAAAGGAATTATAAGGAACATAATATTTCACCCAGATATTTTATTGGGACAAGCGGATCTTCTGCCCTAATCTTAAAGCGGAACGTGTACGTGCCCCTTGATGTTTTGGGAACATAACCCATGGTCTGATGTAATGTGTGCTTTGCCACGTTGTTTCTGTAACTGTATAAGAAGAAGAACACTGGATGCAATAAACCGCAGCACCACTCAACCTCTCTTGTGTTGGTGTCTGTCTGTCCAACGCGCCGAATCTCCTGCTTTCCTGTGCATCTTCGCCTGGTCTCCTCTCAGCCTGGTGGTCTTCGACCGAGCCAGTCTGTGGCACAGTTTAAAGATCCAAACTGGAGAAACCGTTTATGTGTATTGACGGTGGGAAGCCTTTCACCATACCCTCAAAATATATTATACACAGGAGAGTTCATACTACAGTTCATGCATTTGAGGACAGTAGACAGGCCTTTACTCGGTTCTCACATCTTATTGTCCAGAGGAAATTTCATACAGGAATGAAAACTTACTCATATGAGGATGGTGGGAAGGTCTTCACTTGGCACTCAAACCTTTCTTGTCACAGGAAGTCAGTCTGCAGAGGAACCATATTCATGACGGGACTGTGGGAAGACCTTTGATTATCCCTCAGGTCTTTGTATCACACAAAAATTAATACTGGAGAGAAGGATTATGTATGTCAGGCATGTGGGAAGGCCTTTAGAACATACTCAGTGCTCACTGTACATAGAAGAAGTCTTTCGGGAGAGAAGTTTTTTGTATGTCAGGAGTGTGGAAAGGCCTTTTAGCACATACTCGTATCTTACTGTACATAGGAGACTTCACAATGAAAAGAAAACTTAGAAATGTAAGGCATGTGGAAAGGCCTTCAGGTAATTTTCAGGCCTTAAGAGCCATATGAATACACATACTGCAGAGAAGCCTTGTATATGTCAGGAGTTTGGGAAGGCCTTTAGCACATCCTCACATCTTACTGTACATAGGAGAATTCACACTCGAGAGAAACCTCATAAATATAAGATTTGTGGAAAGGCCTTCACTAAACAGTCAACCCTGACTGAGCATATGAGAACTCATATTGGAGAGAAGCCTTATGCTTGTCAGGAGTGTGGGACGGCCTTTAGTGCATCCTCAGTGCTCACTGTACAAAGGAGAACTCATTCGGGAGAGAAGCCTTTTGTATGTCAGGAGTGTGTGAAGACCTTTCACACAACCGCAATGCTTACCATACATAGAAGAGTTTACACTGGAGAGGAACGTTATACATGTAAGTTATGTTGAAGGACCTTTGCTCATTTGTCAGGCCTTAAAAACCCTATAAATATCATACTTGAGAGAAGCCTTATTTGTCAGGAATTTGGGAAGGCCAAATAAATAAAGAACTCAGGCCGTGGTAGGCATATGAAAACACACAGTGGCGAGAACCCTTAAGTGTATAAAGAATGTGGCATGGCCTTCATATTCTTCTGAAGCCTTAGGAAACGAAGTCAAATTAAAGCTGAATGACTCCACCCCCTAATAATAATCCGTAGGGTCAGAACTACCCCCCTTCAAAAAATAACAGTTTTGCTTGTACATGGTTGATCAGGGGTTGCAAAAGTACAGTTGAGAAAGAACTAATCCTGGTAGAGAGTTCTTAGTTTCTGGTGACCTTCAGCCCTATGAGGGAAAGGTAATTGCTGATGATTACACATGCGTGCTAATGATTACCATTACTATGGCAGCATCCCAACATTTAGACTTGACGTGTATGTTATCTTGGGAATAATGAGTTTTGGTAATGGAATCTAGGTGGAAATTGATTAAATAAGAACTGAATAAACTGGTATAAAAACCTCCCCTCAATGAAATGTCACTGTCTCATTTTTTTTTGCTAGGATTCTGGCTTGACTGAGATCCAGCTTTGTGGACTTTATGGTAGAGATCAACCAGAATGTTGAAGTGAATCCTTCGGAATGGAAAAATGGGGAAACCTCCACTCTTTGGACCTTCCTTTGTTATGTTTCAAGTTGCCACCCCTTCTTTCCTCAGTCCTTATTCCTGGCTGTGATTTCATCCATACCTGCGTGGGAGGAAACAGGTATCATTATGGGGATCTGGGCTTGGAATACAGATCAGTCTTGTGAAATCAAGCACTTACCCACTGTATCAGTTCTGCACTCCTTGTATTCAGATGTTTATCAGAATTCCCTAAGCATGGAGGAGAAATATTTCTGAAAAGTATAGGAAAATGACCCTGCCAGTGTTCTTTAATAGGGTGGATTGGATAGAGTTGAAGTAGACTTGACTTTGCATAGAAAGACCTCTGATGGTTCTATGACAGGATGGAGTGGGCCCCTTGAATAAAATGGTTTACGTATTCTGGGAACCTGGGAGAGTGGCCAAACTCCCATCTCAACAGGCGATAACATCAGCTGTGATGACTGACAATAAAGGGTGGTCACATTCCTGGATTCCAACCTCCAAATTTCAGTTATACTAGGAGGAAAAAAAGATAAATGTCTGCATTTTGAATCAGGAAAATCTCTTCCATACGTCAGAATGATTAAAAGCATTTTGGTTTTGTACAAATGACCAAGTCTACCAAATGATCCAGTACGGTTTGTTGCCTGTTAGCTCCTATGTGCCTCTATTCTTAGGGTTGCTCGACACGTGTGATTTATATATTGAAGTATGTTTTATATAATTCATATCATACTTGGCAGCTCATAGGAGTTTGTCCTTGTGGTGTTCTGGATGCCAGGGATGGAACTCAGGGAAACCATTTTCATCACAAGCATTAGGCGACATTGCTAATAATCTGGGTTGAAAACATGTTTCTAAAACTGTGTCCTGGGGCTTCCTTACAGATGAGAGTTCTCTGCTCATGTGTTCTCTGCTAGAGTTTTCACTATATAATGCTCTGTGATGTTCTTACCAGGCTTTGGTACTGTCCAATGTCTCTCCAGTTCTCTGGGTGGCTGCTAGGCCAGTTCCTTTCTGCATCTCCAGTACTGGTTTCAGAGTCATTGCAATCACCTCATCTTGACTGACTGCTTCCTGGAAACTCATTGTCCCATGACTCATTCACAACCTACGTGCCTGTTTTACCTTGAATCAACCTGCTTCTGTTTTTCCTGGTGGACGTGTGTGTTTGAGAGCATTGGTTCAATGTTTGACCAGTACAGATTAGGGGACTACTTCATACATCACTCTCCTGAAATGTGTGACTGGCCACTCCAGCAGTTGCCTCTCCTCTTCTTTATCCAAGCTTATTCTCCTTGTAGCACATTCACCTGGGCTGGCATAGTGGTCTTTCTGCACCTTGAACCTGGCAATTTAAGGCTGCTTGGTGAATGGGATGATGTCACAGACAGGAGTCTTCCAGGTGCACTTTTTCTTCCTGATGATGTCGACTGGATCAGGCCACCTCTGGGCACGTGTGTAAAGGACAACTTGATACCCCACTGTGGAAGGGGGGCACTGAAGTGCAATTTGCGGCAGGGCATGAGCACCTGTCGCTTCCAGTCTCCATACTGTAACTGATGGGGCCATGCAAACTTGTGGGGTACTCTCATGATTGTTTCTCACTCCCCCACCCCCAATGTCCAGGTGGTACCTGGGGTCCGACTTGCTCCGGAGGCTTTAGGAGGATGTGGAGCTTTGTTTTACGTAGTGGGATTTAGCAGGAATGGGGTGATGGGTCTGAGTGCATGATTCTTGGGGGCAGCTTTACCTCTAACTTCATGATGGGGCACCGTTCCCTGGTTATGGAGCTGAGAATAGGGGTGCGGGCTGTGGACCATGGGGGTGTGGAACCTGCCAATGGAGGGAGTCTTCGACATCCCCATCCATCGAACACAGGGCCATGATGGGCTCTATCCTGCAGCTTTTGGTGTAGATAGGCTAATATAGAACCGCCAATCACTTTGAGGGGCAGCAACTCGACCTCCCAATTGGAGAGAGACCCTGTTGATGCCTGTCATTTTCATTGGCTGCTGCAAGGAGGCAGGCCATCCTGGGGAAGTGGTCCTTGCCTGTCGTTAGGGTTTGTAAATGGATATTTACTTTACTTTTCTGACTGTTTCTGGGGTTTTTTGGAGGGAGGAAATACCTATTCGTGCTAAGAGGTTGCTCCTGGCTCTCTAGGATGTACACTCAGAAATAATTTCCATCATTCCCTCAAAATAATTGTCATCCATCACATGAAACCATGTGGCCATGGTTTCATATGGGATGCTGGTGATCTTTATCATTAAGGGAAGCACTGTATACTCATTTATTTCCCTGTGAGGTCACACTCAGTGATGCTCATGGTTTACTCCTGGTTCTGCACTCAGGAAGTACTCCTTGCACTGCTCAGGGGACAATATGGCATGCTGGGAATCAAACACGGACTGGCCGCGTGCAAGGAAAAAACCCTACTTGCTGTTCTATCGCTCAGCCCCAAGGACCATATACTTTTTTCTTCATTTTTATTAGTGAAACACCATGAGGTACAGTTGTAGACTTACAAACTTTTGTGCTTGGGTTTCAATTATACAATGATCGAATACCCATCTCTCCACCAGTGCCCATTCTCCAGCCCCCCCCCCCCCCCAGCCCACCTTGCCTCTGTGGCAGGGCAGTACCATGGACTCTTAATTATATATCCGGCCCCACTTTGGTATCTTTTTTACTGATAAAGAATTTCTGGACCCTCAGATCAAGTTGAAAATTATCCCTCCATTCTTTATCAACTCCCTGACACTGACTAGGTGAGCCCCAGATGTAGGGGTGTTATTGCCTGTAATGGGTTTCTTTTCAAAGCAAGCTATTTCCTTTTTTGGGGGGGGTAGGAAGATATATTTGTTCATGGATCAATTCTGATGTGTTGGAACGAAATTTATTTAGGAAGGACTGGAGTGGTAGTATTTCGGGGAGGCACTTCCATTGCATAGGGTCAGTCCAGGTTCAGTTCTTGGATTTCCAATGGTCCCTCAAGCCACACTACTGGTAATCCCTCAGTAAGACACTAGGAATAAGTCCTGAGCCCTTCCTGTTTTGGCCCCCAAATCGAAACACTGAACACACACACACAATTCCGTGAGCAAAATGAAGCTAAAAGTTTGTCCATCTGAGTTCCTGTGACTGCCCTCGTAGCAGAACCACTTTGGGGGCTGTGTTTGCTGTGAGCAGCCTTGAAGCTCTGAGGGTGCTTAATCATTGGAGCTCCTGGTCTAGGAGTCAGCCCCTGGCTGGGCCCAGAAGGCCCTTCCTGTGGTGCCCAGGGAGGAATCCCGGGTCTCAGGGCTGCAGCTTCCTGCCCTGTAGAGAGCCAGCAGTCCTGTCCTGACAGACAGCCTGAATTCCAGCTTGCTATGCATTCCCAGGAGAGGAAGGAGCATCTGGTAGTGTCTCTTCAGGTGGGGCTGTGAGTTGGTACCCGAGAGAGCCTGCCATCAGGACATTTCCAGGTCCAAGGCAGGAACTTTGCAGGTCAGGGTTAGAGGTTTGTCCTTTTTTGGCTCACAGCTCTGACTTCTCCAGGTTCTTGTTTGGAGTCTAATGCTGATCCATGGAATAATGGGCAGAGTAAGATAGTCCTGAGTCTTGGTCCTGGAGATTGTTGGCAAAAAATCTGGGTGAACTTTATTCCTTTAATAAAAACATAAGACTTTCTGCTGCATATGTCATCTCCTCAGTCCCTCACTCTCCATCTCTCCTGGATCTGGCCGCCCCCAGATGTCCTGGTCACATGATTGAAGGCAAGAAAAAAAAAGTTCTTTCCTTACCAGAAAGTACCTGGTCAGGAAAACTCGGAGCCTGGCCCTTTAAGGCTGCGACTAGCAGTGCGGGTGACTTCACAGAACCCAGGTCTGTCCCTCAGGCCCTCCACCAGCAGAGGCTCCGCTTTTCCGGTGGCAGTTCCACTCTGCCGCCGTTGTTGGCGAAGGTGAGGAGCTGGGAAGGGGCAGGCATTGGGGTACCCACGGGAACAGGGGGCTCCGATTTCCGACAGCCACGAAGCGGTCGCTTTGGGCACCCTGGGCCTCCGTGGTCTCCGCCTTGTGAGCGGCAGGTCGCTCCCTGCTGGCGGGCGGCGGCCCGAGCCCGTGCCCAGAGGTTCGTCTGATACATCAGTTGCTTTTCAGGAAACGAGGGGGGGGGGTTCCTGAAGAAAACTAATTTAGGAAGATGCCTGGGGGGCGCTAGTCTCGCAGGGGGTCACTGGCCTCCCGCGCAGACTCCGGGTGCGATCCCGCGACCACTCGGGCTTCCCGAGCGGAAGAGTGATCTCCCCAACATCTAAAGAAAGCGGGTGGTCAGAAGCATCGGGTTGGGGCAGTGTACTACGGCACCAGCACTGCAGCTTCATTCATTATTTTATTGTTTTGTTTCTATTTGAATTGGGGTCTACACCTGGCAATACTCATATTACTCCTGAGCATATATTTAGGAATTTCTAAATATAAATTTCAGTGCTGCAGAACCATATGGACTCCAAGGATGAAATCCATTTCTGTATCAGACATGTGCCTGCCCCACTGTACTGTCACTCTGGTCACAGGTTCATTTCCTTTTCTATTTTTCTCTTTTGGCATTTTGGATCACACCTGGCTATACTCAGTGGTTGTTCTGGCTCTGTACTTCAGAATTACTTCTGGCAATGGTTAGGGGACCATATACAATACGTGGGATTGAACCCATGTCATCCTCGTGCAAGGCAAACACCCTCTCTACTGTATTATTGCCCTAAAACCAAGATGTTAGTTGCTTTGGACCTCACCCTTTCAGACGCTGCTCTATTTCACTGCATGGGTTCACGTCTAAAGATTCTTAGGAGTGTTCAGCATAACTAAATTGATCTCTTAAACCCGGCTCTTGTATCTCTGCTAGATTGGTATCTGGGCATATGGAAATGAAGATTTTGTTCACTCTTTTTCTGTATTTTCCTGAGTTTTGTTAGGGACACATGGGTGTTGACCTGCATCATTTTCCTTGTCACTAATCTGGGTAATCATTTCTGTGGTTTTCTGGGCATCCTGGGGTGAAGCCTTTTTTAGTTGATCATAGGGAAACTCTTCCAGGAAAAAAGCCTTATATATGTGAGAATCCTCTATCCTCAGCCTTACTGTGTATATGAAAACTCATTCTGGAGAGAAGCCTTATATATATCAGGAGTGTAGGAAAGATTTACTAGATACTCTAGACTTACTTTACAGAGGAGAATTCACGTGGGAGAGAAAGCAGATATATGTAAGGAATGTGGGAAGGCTTTCATTCTCACCTCCAGCCTTCGTCAGGATAGGACATTTCATACTGGAGAGAAATCTCTTGTATATCTGGAATGTGGGAGGGTATTTGGCCTTTTCCTGAGTCTTTGCAATCATGGGAAAAGACATACTGGAGAGAAACCTTATGTTTGTATGGAACATGGGAGTGTCTTCTCTCAATCTGAAGACCTCACAAAATAGCGGAGAGAAAGTTCATCAGTGTCTGCCATGTGGGAAAGCCTTAACTCTCCCCTTAGGCCTTTCTGTACTTATGAGAAGTTGTACTGAAGAGAAGCCTTATCTATGTGAGGAGTGTAGGAAGGCCTTCATTCATTCCTCAGCCTTCATTAAGCATATGAAAATACATACCGGAGGGAAACCTTTTGTTTTTAAGGAATGGGAAGGCCTTTCCTCAGTCACTATAGGTTCTTAAGCACAGGAAAATTTATTGTGGAGAGAATCCTCATGCATGTCAGACATGTGGGAAGACCCTCAGTCTGTCCTGAAAACTTACTGAACACATGAAAATTCAGAGTGGAGAGAAACCTCACCAGTGTCAGACATGTGGGAAGGCCTTCACTCTGTACTCAGGCTTTGCTGTGCATCTGAGAATTCACACTGGAGAGAAACCATAATATATATATATATATATATATATATATATATATTGGAAAGACCTTACTTTAATATACATGACTTACAGTCATGAAAATGCATACCAGTCTGAAATCCTATGAATGTCAAAAATGTGGGGAGGCCTTTGTGTTCCACTCAGACCCTAGGAGACAATGTTTAATTCATACTGGATGACTGATGCCCTAATACCAAAGCCCCAGTAAGAACAAACCGCTTCAGTCATACATGGTTTCTTTGTATAAGGAAGTAGGGGTGCCACAATGTGGAGGCAAGAAGGAAATAATCCTGGTAATGTGGGACACTCTCCCCATAACATCAGCACATTAGGGAAAGGTACTTCCTTGTTATCACCAGGTGCAGCTATGCCACTGTCCCTGCATTTGGACTTGATATGTCTGTTAATTTGTAAATAGTGGGACTTGGTGATAGAAGTCAGGAAAAAGGTGATTAAATTAGAACTAAATAAACAGGTACCAAATGCTTTCCTCACTTCAGACTGTCAAGGCTCACCACTATTTCATTCTTTGCTCCCACACAGGTTTGGTTCACAGGCCCTGGTTTGGTTTGTGGAAGTTAATGACAGAGATTAACCATGATGCTGCAGCAAATCCTTTGAAATTAGAAAAACAGGTAAACCTCCATTCTTCAAGCCCCCCTGTACTATATTCCTGGGAGACACACTGAGCTGTGCTCAGACTTGCCTCCTGCCTCTGAATTCAGCAGTCCATGACGGTGGGGGGGGGGGGTGGCTCAGGAAACTTATGAGGCCCTGGGTTTGGTGTCCATGTCACCTGTGTGCAGAGAAGCACCTTATCTGCTGCAGCATCTCTTCGCTCTCTATATTCAGGTTTCCATTAGATTTGTAAAACCATTAAGGAAAAAATGTTTAGGAAGTATCAAGTTAGCAGAATGGCCTTGCAAGTTTCTTTAATAGGGTGGATGAAGACATGTTACATGGACTTTGCTGTGCATAGAATAACATTTGCCAGTTCTTTGAGACAATCCAGAGGCCCCCGAATCAAATGTTATACAAATGGTGGAACATGAGAGATTCGCCAACATCTGCTTCTCTCTCAATAGGCAATTCCACTTAACTGTGATGACTAGTAATAAAGGGCAGTCACATACCTGGGTCCCACTGACCTCAATTCATCAGTAGTAGGGGGGACAAAAGGAAAGGTCAAACTTTTGCTTGGAAGCAGTAAAATACCAACAATCTAATATTCACCAGAATGTTAAACACTATTGAGATCTGTCCAAAATGCCAAGCAAGGTCACAAAATGGCCAGTCTAGTTTACAACCTGGTAGCTTCATGGATGACTCCATTCTTGGATGGGCCATATGCTGCATTTTATTTACTTAATTCTATATTTTTGTTTGGGGCACACCTGAAAGTTCTAAAGGGTCACTCCTGGTGGTGCTTGGGCCCCATTTGTGATGCCAGGGATGGAACTCAGGTCGATCAAGTTCACGGCAGGTGCCATCTCACTTGTACTACGTCTCTGAGTTTAAAATTATGTTCTGAATAGCCAAGATCAGTATCAGGAGGATTACTCCATGGCTTAGAGGCCAGCCGGGCATTCTAGGGGAAAGGGCAGCTCAGATAGAGAAGGGAGCACCAAATAAAGGGTGTTTGGAGGATCCTCCCAGGAGGGGAGATGCATGTCGAAAGTAGACTATGGACTGAACATGATTGCCACTCAGTGCCTCTTTTGCAGACCACAACACCCAAAAGGAGAGAGAACAAAAGGGAATGCCCTGCCACAGAGGCAGGGGGGATGGGGGGGTGGTTGTGGGAGGGATACTGGGATCCATGGTGGTGGAAAATGGGCACTGGTGGAGGGATAGGTATTTAATCATTGTATAATCGAAACCTAAGCACAAAAATTTGTAAATCTAAAAAAAAATTATGTTCTGAAACTACCTCCTGAGTTTTCCTTGTAGGCGAGAGTCCACTACTTATGTGTTATCAAGGGGTAGAGTGGTGACTGAAAGTGCTCTCTGATGTTCTTACCAGCCTTTGCTCCTGTTCCAGCTTCTCTTCGACTCTCTGGGCTGCTGCTAGACCTGTTCTCTGCACCTGCAGGACTGGCTTGGGAATCACTGCTTTCATCCCATCTCGATTGATGATTTCCCGGAGAAACTCATTGTCCCATACCCCCTGCCCCAACTCCTGTCTGTCTGTTTAACTCTGAATGAACCACCTTTTCATTTCTCGTAATGGACTGTGTGTGAGAGCATTGGTTCATTGTTTGCCCAGTACAAAACCAGGGGACTTCGCCTTACTGCCTTCTATCCCTTCTCTATGTGACCCGTGACTCCAGCAGCTGCCTCTCCACCCCTTTATGCGAGCCCATCCCCCTTTTGCCACAGATTCACCTGGGCAGGTATAATGGTTCTCTGCACATCTGGGGTCTGGCCCTTTACATCACTATGGGGCCTTCCTGGTGCTTCTATTACTGGAAACGTGGTGAGAGAGTCATTGTTCTTGTGGGTAAATTACAACATAGGGCCCCGTGAAGAAGTGGGACTCTGACGGCCCATTCTGTGGCAGGATGGGGATGGCCTCCTGTGAATGTCTGGTGCCTCCCCTTCACACTGAGCTGCAGGTCCCCACTAGCTTGAGGGGCACGTACGCCTTTGTGTTTCACTTATTCCTCAATGTCCAGGTGGTTTCTGACGTGAGGCAGAGCTTTTTGGGAGGGGGGTGCTGTGGGGGCTGTTCTGGGGTGCAGGGCTCGAGGCAGGGCTCAAGGGTGTGAGTGCGTGATCCTATGGGGCTCTTATGGCCAGGATGCCTCCAGCTCCGCAATGGAGCAGCTATGGCTGGGTGCAGAGCTGAGCGTGGGAATTGCAGGCCTTTACAGTGAGGGACCTGCTGAGTTTCAGGTCTTGGCCCTGCCGACCCTCCCTGGTGAACCATGTGGGAACTTGTCCCCAGTTTCACTGCTGTAGAATCTCTATATTCACATTGAGGGGTAGAGCAGCAGCCCCCCCTCCCCCCCCCCCCATAGCAAGAGACCCTGTTCCCATCGTCTTTTTCATTGGCTGCCCTTGTGGGATGGGGCCATCTGATGCTGTGGATCTGCAGGTTCCTGGAGTTTGTTAATGGTAGTTTCCTTTTGCAGATATTTTTGGTGTGGTTATTGGGGGGCTCTAAATGCCTGGAGGTACCCCGTGGGTTTACTCTGGCTCTGGATTTAGGATTATCCCTGGAGTGCTCTGGGGCTATCATGATGCAGAGAAGTTATTGGTGTCAGCAAGACAAGCATTGTACCAGCTTTACTGTCTGTCTGAACAGGAATTTATGCTTTCATATCAAGTTGCAAATCCTTGTCTAGACTCCTTTCTAGCGAGGTGTGTACTGAGGGTAAAGGGTGTGTGCGTGTTTGTGTGTGTGTGTCTTTCTGTCTGTAGAAAGTTGTTTTTTTTTTTAATAAGAGAAGGGCTTGAGCAATAGTACAGCGGTAGGGTGTTGGCCTTGCACGTATCCTATATGGCCGCCCCGAATTTGATTCCTCTGCCCCTCTCGGAGAGCCCGGCAAGCTACCGAGAGTATCTCGCCTGCACGGCAGAGCTGGCAAGCTCCCCGTGATGTATTCAATATGCCAAACACAGTAACAACTAGTCTCCACTATGGAGACGTTACTGGGTCCGCTCGAGCAAGTCAATAAACAACGGGAGGACCGTGACCATGAGAAGAGAAGGGCTGCCTAGTGAATAAAGCCACTTTCTGGGCTATGGTTTCTGGGGACAGTCCTCCTGCCAGCACAGCTGCCAAAACATTTTGCTACTCCTGGAGAGACAGAAGCATCAGATAGTGTCCTCCAGGTGGGTATGTGAGCCAGTACCCAAGAGTTTGACTGGTCAGAACTGGGGATTTTGCTCCTCTCCAGTGCTCACAGCTCTGACTTCTCCAGGTTTCTGGTCCTCGGGAGAAACAGAGGCAGGAGAAGATGGTGACATGCCATCTGACACACCATCCCCAGGTAGGAGGGGAGTAACAATATGAGGTGATGCAGTGGCAGGAGTGCTCAGGCTTCCTGGGCCAAATGTCTCTGAGTTGTTTCAGGAAGGATCCTGTGATGTGCCTCTTGATCGGAGTGCCAGTCTTTCGATCTTTGAGGCGACGTTTGTGTCAGTTTTGTTGTATTTGGCCTTTGGACCACACCCAACTCAAAGAGTACTTGTATCTCAGTGCTCCAGGATCACTCCTGACAGATCTCAGGGACCATATGGGTTGCTAGGCGTCGTAGGCTTGTCTCTGGGCATTTTGTTTTGTGTAGAGTGCTAAACCCAGTGATTCTGGGGATTATACTCTTGGCTCTGCACTCTGGCATTGTACCTGGCAGTGCTTAGGGGACCCTATGGGTTGGTGGGAATCACCAGCACTACCAGTTGTCTCCAACCTGCTGTCCTGTTACACAATCCTGCTGCTTTGATTCTTTTCATATTTATTTTTGTGCCACAGGGGAGATGCATAGGGCTTCCTCTTGGCTCTGTGCTCTGGATTCCTACCTGATGTGTATCACGGCCTTCCTGGGTTCTCCTGGCCCCATTTGCGCCCTGGCAGCTACAGTGACTCAGTTCCCAGAACATGCATTTCTCTTATTTTGTCCTTCACGCTCTGGAGAGACTCGCGTGCTTTATCACACATTCTGCATTCACTCGCTGCTCTGTTTGCAGTTATGGGCATGAGCTGGTCCCAGAGAGCCGGAGCAATGGATCTCTGGGGCCGGCAGAGCTATTGGTCTCTAGATACTTCTTCCGCTGCGAGAGGCATTTGGGATAGCCCTGCACCGTGATGAGAGTCCTACAGGCACATATGTGCATGCACAACTTTAAGTCTATGACTGGGCATTGAGTGCCCCCTTGTCCCTGGAATATGGGCTGTGGGATGCAGGGGGTGTATGTTTAGTGTAATGGGCTGAAAGCAGGGTCAGTCCTTTGGGTTCCAGTGGTTCTGTGCACAGTTGTTACTCTGCAGTGCTCATAGGAGCAGTGATTGGACTGCCTTACTCCTCCTACTGCTGCATTTGGCCCTCAAGTTCAAATTCTTTGTTTTGCATTGATTTGGCTTTGGGGTTTACCTGCAAGTACTCAGAATTTTCCTTTGTGCTACTGGGGATCAAACCCAGATGTCTGTGCAGCGTCTGTATCCTACCACTGTAATGTCTCAGTTCATTTATTTCCCAGGGTCTCACCCTATCAGATACTACTCTCTTTTAGTGCTCGGGATCACTTCCAATGGTTATTGGTTCAGCAAGACTCAGGGTTTGCCTCTGGACCATGCAGTGAGGGATCACAGCTGATGGTTTGAGGGACCCTATGGAATATCGAAATCAAACCTTTATTGGCCGTTAGAAAGGCAAGTGTCCCACATGCTATGCTGTCTGTCTGGATTCTTTTCTGTTTGCTTTTAAAAACAATTGCGGGCTTTGGCCATATTTGGCCATTTTTGGATTTGTTAAGCTTTTGGATTCACTGCACTCAGGCATCACTTCAAGTGGGCTGAAGACATGCCATGTGGTGCTGAGTGAGGTGGGTTCAGTGATTGTCTTGCAAGCAGTGGACATGAGTTCTATTCCCGGCATTCTGTGTGGTCCCTGAGCACCAGCAGAGGTGATTCCTGAGCACATAGTCAGGAGGAAGCCTTGAGCATCCCCAGGTGAGGATCCCAAACGAGACAAAAACAAAATTACAAATTCTGATGCGATCAAACTCCTCTAGGCTGTGTGCAAGATCAGGGTTATACTATCTCTGGTATTTTCTGATGCCCCTTATTTCATTCTTAATCTAAAAGCTAGATCTTAGCTCTTGGATAACCACAGATTGATGGCATTTTAGAAGTGCAGATTCTGTTGACGCTTTCCCATGAATTTACTCTGTTTTTATAGAGACACACAGGGTTTTCTTGTCACCTTTTCCTTCTGACCATTCGATGCTCCATCTCTGTAGGGTTCAGGCCATTCTGAGTTGATGTCAGCAGTGATATCCTCGCTGGAAGCAGGAGCCCTGAGGCCAGTGAGGGAAGGCGTGTGTGCAGGTGAGTGTCTGTGGACCCTACCTGTCTCAGGCCCTGGGCAGTGTGTGGGTGCCCTAAGCGCATGTGAAATACACTGCTGACCATGGGGCCTCAAGCTCCGGGATCCAGGTGTCTGTGCAGTGCTCAGGCTGCCCTTTGCTCCTCTGGACTCGCCTTCATGAAATGATCCTGTGCTTTACTTTCTTGGTTTGACATTATTTTTTCTCATCTGCCAGTCCATGAGATTCACGCTCCTTGTTCCCCCTCCTTCCGTGCCTTACATCAGCACTCCACAGCCTATTATATTGCTGTATCTGCAAAATATTTTTGACTTTTCTGTTTAGTGGATGAGTGAACCCAAAATAGTGCCATTTTGGCTCTGAGCAATAGTAAAGCAGGGGATGTGCTTGTCCTGCACACTGCCGACCCAGTTAGTAAACCAGAATTTCATATAGGTCCTTGAGCATCACTGAGACTGTTCAAAAAACAAAACCCAAAAAACTCTTGTAGGATTGCCAAGCTTCTCACAGCGATCCTCCCAAGGGATCTTCCTTTTGCTCTGGGATGCTTGGGCTATGACAACCGTAGAGTTGTCCTCCACCTGCAATGCCTCATTCAAGGATGTTCCATTGGATGAATTTTTACATTGCGAATTGATTTTTTTCAGAACTCAAAGTATGGCTTCCGATTTGGCCTTTCAGCAATTTGATTTAGGGACACAGTTACTGAGTATGAGTGAGCTTATAAGATTTGCAAATTAGAAATCAATATTATTATGCCAATGAAGAAGGTCATTGGACCAGCATGTTATTTTTAGCGTTCAGGACTTGCCATGGGCAGGAATAAATCCAGAATCTAATTCTTGGAGGTAGAGGACCCTTAGTATGTATTCAAAAAATAAATATGAATACTGAGGCTCTCTGTCGCCACCTGTGTTCAGTGGTTTCACACCTCTCACTTTCCCCATCCTGGATGGCCAATGGGCATGGGTCGACAAAGGAGGAAACAAGGGCCACACTGGTTGGTATCAGTTGCAGCTAATTCCGATCTCATCTCCATTCTCTTCTGATTTTCCTTCCCCCAGTTCACCCTGATTCTCTCTATTCGCCATCATCCTCCTCCCGATTCTCCTGGATTCCTCCTGGAGTCTTTCTTCCCTATTCTCCTTGATTCCCTTCTCCATTCTCCCTTATTCTCCCCTTGGATTCTCCTTCTGAAATTCTCCTGAATTCTTGTCCTCTTTATCCAATCTTCCAGCCCCCTGCTCCCGTTTCTTCCTCCTGGATTCTCCCCTGTTCCCTCAGATTCCTCCCTGCTCCCTCCCCCTAACCTCCCCCTGCCCACTCTTACAGCTTTAGTTATATTCCAAGTCCTAAGCCTTGTAAACACCATAAAATTCATACTAGATAACTTGATACCCTAAGAACAGTTTACAATGTCAAACCAGATCCCCTTGGTAAAACATATTTTGTTGTACCAGAATGTTGGTGTGCTACAAAAGTATAGCCAGGAAGGAAATAATCCTGGTAGTGTGTGACAGGTTCCTGTGATGTCAGTCAATAAGGGAAAGTCTATGCCAGTGTCCCATCATTTGGATTTCACGTGTATGTTAACTTGTACTTTCTGGATCTTCTGGTGAAAGTCAGGAGGAATGTGAATAAATAAAAAGGCAAAACGAATGGCCCTTGCTCAGGGCTGTCAAGGCTCACCACTGTCTCAATCTTTGCTTGGGGACCATAGGGGATGGCGGGATTGAGCCCCAGGCCGGCCGTGTGCAAGGCAAATGCCCTCCCCGCTGGATTATCTCTCCAGCCCTGTAGCTTGGCTTGGAGGCCCTGGCTTTTGGCGGATTATGGCAGAGAATCAGCTACGCCTTCTCCTGACTCAGGTTGTGGAGAGACACACCCTGCTGAGCCCACTCCTGGCTCTGAGCTCAGGCATCTTCCCTCAGGATCCTTATGGGGTACTGTGGTCGGAATCCACATTTGCCATGTGTGACCAGCTCCTTCCCTCCTGTGTCATCTCTGCCTCCCTTGTGTTCAGGTACTGATTAGCGTTGTGGAAGTATAAAGGATAAATATTTTTGAAAAGTCTCATCTTAGCAAAATGGCTCTGGCAAGGTTCTTTAATGGAGTGAAATGAAGAGTTTGTTTTTAAATTATTAAACTTTTTTTTCGTCTTTTTGAGTCACACTGAGACATTCTAAGAGATTATTCCTGGTGGTGCTCTGCGGCCCTGTTAAACCTGGTGGAAGACAAATATCCTTCCTGCTGTCCTATCTCTTTGGCACCTATTGGAATCAGTTTAAATGAACTTTACTGTGCGTAGAAAGACATTTATTTGAAAGGATCGAATCAAATTGAATCAAAGGATCGAATCAAATGTCTGATAGTGTTGAGAATATGGGTCAGTTCCCCAAGCTCCCCACATCCCAGCAGGCTGCTCCGTTTACCTGTGATTACTTGTAAGGTTGATCACATTCCTGGATCACACCCATCAGCTCAATAATATCAGAGACAAAATAAGTTTTATAATTGGCATTAGCAAAGTCCCATCTAGTCACTAGAATGATTAAAAGAGTTCAGATCTTTTTATAGGCCAAAAAAGGCTCCAAGGTGAACTGTATGGTTTGTTGCCTCCATTCTTCAGGTCGGAATATACTCTAGGTTCTATCTGTACATAAATGTACATAAATATAAGCAAATTTGATGTATATATAATTTATATGATATATTTATATATTATGTATAACACACAAATACTATCTCTGTATATTTGTTGTTGGCTCACACCTGGCAGTGCTCAGGGCTTACTCATGGATTTGCAATTCTTTGGTGCTCAGGGGGCCATTTGGAATTCTGAGGATTGAACCAAGATTGACCACAAGCAAGGCAAGCACCCAACCCCTCTTGTTCCATACTCTGGATTTGAAATGGTGTTTCTGATACCGTCTCCTGTGGTTTTCCTTGTAGGCAAGAGTCCACTGGTCGGGCATGTTCAAGAAATCACATGTTGGCCGGACAGTGCTCTCTGATGTTCTTATCAGCCTTTTCCACTTTCCAGTGTCTGTCCAGCTCTCTGGGCTGCTGATAGACCAGTTCCTCTCTGCATTTCCAGGGCTGGTTTTGCAGTCACTGGTTTCACCCCATCTTGATTCCTTCCCCAAGAAACTCAACCTCTGGTGACTTGTACCAACCTTCCTGTTTTACCTCGAATCAACCCAGCTGTGTTTTTACTTGTTGGACTGTGTGTGAGAGCATTGGGTCATTGTTTGACTTACAGTTCAGGATCAGGGGTCTTATACCCAGGCCCCATTGTGTGACCCACCACCCCAGCAGCTGCCTCTCCACACCTTTCTCCAGTCCATTCCCCTTGCAGCACAGATTCCCCTGGGTGGGCAAAAAGGGTCTCTGCATCTGGTTCATGGTCCTTCCATGTGTCTGTCCAGCTCTCTGGGCTGCCTCTAGGCCATTTCCTCTCTGCAACTCCAGGACTGGCTTTGGAGTCACTGCTTTCTCCTAATCTTGATTAATTCCCTGGGAAATTCAACCAGGTGCCTTTTATCAACCTGCCCGATTTACCTTGAATTTACCCACATGTGTTTTTCCTGATGGACGGTGTCAGAGCATTGGTTCAATGTTTGACTGACCAGTACAGGATCAGGGGTCTTCTCTTTATCCCCAGACCCCCACTGTGTGAGCATCTGCTCCAGCAGCTGCCTCTCCAGTCCTTTATCAGTTCATCCCCCTTGCAGCACGGATTCACCTGGGTGGACAAAGAGGGTCTCTCTGCATCTAGATCATGGCCCTTTAAGGCTCTTGGAGGAAGCGCAAGTGATGCCATAGATGGGCCTTTCAGAAATCCTTTCAATTCTAGCTGTGGTGGCCAGGCTCAGGCCGCCGTTATTCTCGTGGGTAGAGGTGGAGTTGGAGGCCTGGCATCATGGCATGACAGAGAGACTGTGAAGGCTGATTTTGTGACAGGACGTGAGCAGCCTCCTGTGAGCGACCCCCACCATGAGCGCCCCTCACCTCCGCATATCCACACTGTGAGCAGTGGGGCTCCGCCAGCTTTCCAGATGGTTTCGCGCTTGTTTTTCATTCATTCCTGATATCCAGGCGGTTCCTGACATTCGATAAAGGCTTTCAGGGGACACAGAGGCTTTGGGCGGTGCAGTGTGGGCTGTGCGGGGGTGCAGGGGTCGCGGGTGTGAGCAAGTGATTGTGCGGGTCACCTTGGCCACGATCACTGCCAATTCTAGAAAGTGTCAGAGGCCGTGTGTGAGGCGCTGCAGGACCTGCTGAGGGCAGGGCTTAGCCCTCCCCAACCTGCCAGCATGGACTGCACTAGGACCTGTGCGGGAGCCTTTGTCTCTGGCATCACTAGTGTAGAACCTTTAGATTCACTTCGAAGGGGAGGTCCCAGCCTCCCTACAGCAAGAGACCCATTTCTCCTCTGTCCTTTGATTGACTGCCGTGATGTGGCAGGGCTACCTGTGATGTGGCTTGGTCCCTGAGGGTGGATGGTGTTTACAAATGAAACTTTTTCATGATTATTATTTTGTTTGGTCTGTGTACCATATCTGGAGATGCTCAGGGTTTATTTTCAACTCTCCACTCAGGAATTCCTGCTGGTGGTACTCGGGGACCAAATGGAATGCCAGGGATTGATCTGGGTTGGCTGCATGCAAGGCAGTGTCCATACTTGCTTTGCTGTCTCTCATCCCAAATTTTGTATTTTTTCCCTAGGTCAAGTATTTCTGTTCGCTAATGTCCAGTGGCAAAGCACCCCACACATGGAATCTCTCCCTTACCAGACAACCATCAGCTGTTGTGGTGAGTACTGGGGCTCAAGTTTTGGGGGTTTTATTTTAAAGAGAAATAGTTGATTTCCGGAGTGGGTGGTGGTGTTGGGGAAGCTTTGCTGGTGGTCACTTCTGATGCGGTGGAAATATTTCACTTCGAAAGTGCCAGAGCAATAGTACAGCAAGTAGGGTGCTTGCCTTGCACGTGGTCAACCCAGGTTCGATCTAAGTCTGGTATTCCATATTGTCCCTGTGCCCCACTAGGACTGAGGCCTGATACCGGAGCTGCAATAATCCTGGAGCACTGCCAGTTGTGGTCCAAAATTGAAACACATGCACACACACACACAACACACACGGACATTCACTCATAGAGGATGTGAGAGCAAAGAAAGAGTCATAGTATGCAGGAGAAAACACGGATTTCCGCAGCATACAAAAAAAAAAAAACCAAGAAAGGGGGCTTAAAGATCCTCGTTAAATGTTTCGCTCTAGGATATGTGTTTACATATGAGTCTTGGACATTACCCCTAAATGTTTTAGGCTTGATCAATGAATCCCCTCCCACACAGAGAAGTGGTCGTATAAGCACTCCCAATCCCCCAGGTTTATATTTAACTCATGAAGTCAAATCATCAGGTCCTTCTAGACTTTATATCTGTAGCCATTTATTTGCATATCTCTTTCCCCTATAACCTATAAAATCTATTATCATTATAGAGCAATGTTCTTTGCCTCAAAACAGAAAAACCGTTAATGCTAAGCTCTTAATATGTGTGAGTTAATTGAATCTGAAATATATTTGCTGATGGGCTTTCATCATAATTACTTGAATCAGGCTTCAGTTTCCATAGTTTCTAACCCTAGAAAACTGGATCCCACCGAGAATTTCTGGATGGACCTGGGGCAAGCAGCAAAGCTACCCTGGCTTCAATATGGGACCATCTAGAAATCATAAAGCACCATCTTGTTTCCAAGCCGTCAGGACCTAAATGACCAGAGCGCATGGGGTAGGGGGAGCAAAACTGGCCTGAGGACTCCATGTGGAATTTATGATAAAAGCCCAGCCAGCTTTTAACATTAGCTCCTGAACCCCAGAGAAGTAAGTTTTGGAATGTTTATTTCTTACTGTGTATATCCAGATAACTGCAAAGATTAATAAGAAGTAAACTTGATTTTTTAATATGTATAAGCAGGGAAAGAGCAAAGCACACGGATGCATGTGGTCCCAAACGGATTTCTTTGTATAGTCTCAGACAGAACCTCTCTTGAGTTAATTCCCCCAAAAGAAATGCCTCTGTTGAAATGCTTGACCTCTGTAAATGATAAATCACAATACATGCAGTCCTGTACTGCGAACCCCCTCAGATATTCTATAAGTATGCTAATTGGTTCTGAATTAAAGGTCCACTATTCACTGTCCACTGGCCATCAATTGTTGTGTTCCCTGTGTCTTTGTTTCCCTGGAGAGACGGTACACCCAACGCACTGTAGTGTGGAACCTCCTGACTCAATATTATTCATTACTGGCAACCCGGAGTGGGTACCTGAGAAATCCACACTTGAGTATTTTTTGTTGTTTTTTTTTTGTTTCATTAAAGTTACCTTTTGAAGTTTCAGTATTTTTGGTATACACCCTGCATTGTTTGTGGCTTATTCCTGCCTCTGAACTCAGGGATCAATTCTGGCAGGGGTCAGGGGCGCATATATGTTCTCATGTATTAAGCCTGGGTCAGCCAAGTGCAAGGTGAATGCCTCACCCACTGTATTACCACCCCAGTCACCAAGATATAATATTCATGGTTTAAAAGTAGAGTCAGTCTAGAAATTCCAGTTGTCGGACACACATAATATGGTTCATAGTAAACACCCTGGATATTTGGATAATTTTGTGATACAACACTGTTTACATGTGTTGTTGCTGTTATTGTTTGGCTTTTTGGGTTACACCCAGCAAAGCACAGGGGTTACTCTTGGCTTTGTATGCAGGAACTACTCTTGTTAGTGCTCAGGGGACCATATGGGATGCTGGGGATCAAACCCTGGTCAGCTGCATGCAAAGCAAATGCCTTAACCGCTGTAATATAGCTCTAGCCCCTTACTTTTCAGAGCTTTTCCTGTACAACAGGAATGAGTGCTGGATGAAGCTCATGTGCTGATTCGGGATTACAGTAAATCACAGCCAGGATGAGTCCAGGTCCAGTGGGTCAGAACTGGGACTGCCTGAGGCTCACATGAGCCCAGAAGTGACCATGGTCCCTAGAAGAGAGTGCCTATGCCCATGTCCCTGTCCACTTTGAAAGAGGACAGCTGACCCTGAATCCCTGTGGCTGCCCCCATGGCAGAATCACTAATGGGGCTGTGGACACTAGGGCCTGAGGGGCCGGCTCTGCATGGGAGCTCCTGTCCTCAGAGTTAGTCACTGGACTTCGAGACCTTCCCATGTTGCCCAGGGTGGCGTCCCGAGGCTCAGGCATGGCTACGGTTTCCTAGCCTATAGGCCTTAAGCACTCCTGTCCTGATAGGTAGCCAGGTCAAAACCCAGTTCTCTGTTCCCTGAGGGGCCGGGACATCTGGCAGTGTCTCCCCGCAGATGGTTCTCTGAGCCAGTGTCCAAACATCTGACTGGCCACTACATTTCTGGCTCCAGTGCAGGGACTTCTGGTCATGTGTGGGGAAGGACTGGTTGTGCTCCTCTATAGTGCTCATGGCTCAGGTCTTTGCATGGAGTCACCTGCTGATCCGCAGGAAAAACCAAGGCAGGAGGTAGTGACATGCCCTCTGCCACACTATCCTCAGGCAGGAGAGTGACAAGATGACCAAGTGCAGTGACAGGAAGCACAAGCTTCCCAGGCCGATAGTTTCTGATTGTTTCAGGAAGGAGGTGGGGATGTGGCTCCTGACCTGATTAAACGGGTCTCTGTTTTAGGCCACTGTTTTATTCATTTTGTTGATTTGAATGGGTCACATTAGTGGTGCACAAGGATCACTACTGTCACTATTGGGGGACTGTATGGGGTGCCAGAGGTCCAACACTGATTAGACTATTTTTTTTGGAAGGTGCTGAAGGGGAAGGGCCATACCCAGTGATTCTCAGGTTATTTCTGGCTCTGTACGCATCTGGCAGCGCTTGAGGTACCATAATGGATGGCAGGGTCACCAGCCCTACCTGCTGTCCACGGACAGCATGTTCTTTCATGTTTATTTTTGTGCCACAGCTTAGGAGCCTAGGACTTACTTTTGGCTCTGTGCTCCAGATTCAACCCTGATAGGCTTCAGGGGAACCCAGGTGTGCTTGTTATGTATGTACCCTCATGGCTACAAATGTCTCAGGACTCAGGACATGTGTTTCTCCTTTTTTGTCCTTCCCACTCTGAGAGCATCACCTTCTCAGTCACATAGTCCCATGTTCACATGATGTTGTGTGTGCAGTTCTGAGCATGCGACTGTTCCAGGGAGTTGGAGCAGAGAACCTTCGGATCAAATCACTTTGACCATCTTTGAGATGAATTTGGGGTGTCCTTTATTATAGTAAGGAATACGGGAATGCGTTCACTTACTCCTCCTGGCAAGAGGCAGGTTTTCTTCCGTCTTTTTCTTTGGTTGCCATAAAATGTGTGGCCATGTTGGGCATGTCTCACAAGTGGCTGGGGTTTGCCAATGGAATTTGATGTTCTACCCTGTTTCTTTGTTGGTTGTTTATTTTTTTCTGGGGGTGGTCCACCCGAAGATGCTCATGTTTCACTCCGGCCTCTGTGCTCCCTCATTGCTCTCAGGGTTGTAGCAGATGCGGATGATTGTTTAGGGTCAGTAAGGCAAGTATTCTGCCTGATAATCTCTGTCTTACCCCAATTTAGTGCTTTTTTCAGGTCAGGAATTTCTGCTCTCACACGTCAAGAGGCGAACCACCCCTTCACTCTTCATCTCTCCCTGACCAGGTGAATTCCTGCGACTGGCCATTGGGTGAGTACAGTGGGTTGAGATTTTGTTTTTCTCAGTTGTATTTTTGAAGGAAGATAGAATTTTGTTGAGATGGGGAGCTTTACTCGGGGTTCACTTTTAGTGTTCTGTGGAAGAATTTACTTAGCAATGGCCAGAGCCATAGTATAGAGATTAGGGCACTTGCCTTGCACCTGCCAGCCACAGTCTGAGCCTCTGCATCTCAGGATTCCTCAAACCTGCCAAGACTGATCCCTGAGTGCAGAGCTCAGAATCACACCTGAGCACTGCCGCTTTGGCCCAACACACATACACATAAACACACACACACTAACACTAACACACTAACACCAATCTTCTAGTATAGTGTTGTAGCAGATCTGGCTTCCTGCGAGGGATTCCTGGCCTTATTAGTCCAAAATGCGGGTGGCAGCTGGTTCTTCCTGACAGGTGTGGGGAGAGGGAGAGAAGAGAAGAATAAGAATAGACCACATGCTGAGCCACAAAACATGCCTCCATAAAATTAAGAAGGTAGAGATTGTATCAACAATCTTCTCAGACCATAACGCGCTGAAATTAGAAGTAAATCACACACAAAAACAGAAAACTAAATCAAACACCTGGAAATTAAACAGTGCACTATTGAACAACGAGTGGATTAGACAGTAAATCAAAGAGGAAATCAAAAGATTCCTAGAAACGAATGAAAATGAGAACACGAGTTACCAAAACTTATGGGACACAGCAAAGGCTGTGTTAAGAGGAAAGTTTATAGCTCTACAAGCATTCCTCAGGAAGGAGGAGCGAGCACACATAAGTAACCTAACCTCACAGCTTAAGAGCTTGGAGAAGGACCAAAAAAAGGAGCACAACCCGAACAGGAGAAAGGAAATAATAAAACTCAGAGCAGAGATTAACGAGATGGAAACCCAAAAAACAATCCGAAAGATCAATGAAACCAAAAGCTGGTTCTTCGAGAAAATTAACAAGATCGATAAGCCTCTAGCAAAACTCACAAAGAAAGGGAGAGAGAAAACCCTAATAAACCGAATCAGAAATGAAAAGGGGGTCATTACAACAGAAACCACAGAAATTCAGAGGATCCTCAGGGAGTACTTTGAGAAGCTTTATGCCACGGAACATCAAAACCTCGAGGAAATGGATAAATTCCTAGACTCCTACAGACTCCCAAGGCTGAACCAAGAAGACCTGGAATACCTGAACAGACCTATCACCATCAAGGAAATTGAAATGGTAATAAAAAGTCTCCCCAAGCACAAAAGTCCTGGCCCGGATGGATTCACTAGTGAATTCTTCCAAATCTTTAAAGAGGACTTACTCCCGATGCTCTTTAAGCTTTTCCACGAAATTGAAATATCAAAAACACTTCCGAACAGTTTCTACGAAGCAAATATCACACTGATACCAAAAGCAGACAGAGATACCACAAAGAAAGAGAATTACAGGCCGATATCCCTGATGAACACAGATGCAAAGATCCTCAAAAAACTACTAGCAAATAGAATCCATCTACTCATCAAAAAGATCATACACCATGACCAAGTAGGATTCATCCCAGGGATGCAAGGATGGTTTAACATTCGGAAATCAATCAACATAATCCACCATATCAACAAAAGAAAAGATAAAAAGCATATGATCATATCAATAGATGCAGAAAAAGCATATGATAAGATCCAGCACCCCTTTATGATGAAAACCCTAGCCAAAATGGGTATAGAGGGGACCTTCCTCAACATAATTAAAGCCATCTACCACAAGCCTACAGCAAGCATCATCCTCAATGGGGAAAAACTGAGAGCCTTCCCTCTAAGATCAGGGACGAGACAGGGATGCCCACTCTCTCCACTGCTGTTCAATATAGTACTGGAAGTACTTGCAATAGCGATTAGGCAGGAAAAAGATATTAAGGGCATTCAGGTAGGAAAGGAAGAAATCAAGCTCTCACTATTCGCAGATGATATGATACTCTACTTAGAGAACCCAATAACTTCCACCAAAAAACTCCTAGAAACAATAGACTCGTATAGTACAGTTGCAGGTTATAAAATCAATACCCAAAAGTCCATGGCTTTCCTATACGCAAACAGTGAGAGAGAAGAAAGCAACATGAAAAAAACAATCCCATTCACAATTGTGCCCCAGAAAATCAAGTACCTAGGAATCAGCTTAACTAAGGAAGTAAAGGACCTGTACAAAGAAAACTACAAAACGCTACTTCAGGAAATAAAAGAGGACATGAGGAAATGGAAAGATATCCCCTGCTCATGGGTCGGGAGACTTAACATTGTCAAAATGGCAATACTACCGAAAGCATTGTATAAATTCAATGCAATCCCTATAAGGATACCCATGACATTCTTCAAAGAAATGGAGCAAACACTCTTGAAATTTATATGGAACAATAAGCCCCCACGAATAGCTAAAGCAATTCTTGGGAAAAAGAAAATGGGAGGAATCAACCTCCCGAACTTCAAACTGTACTACAAAGCAGTAATAATTAAAACAGCATGGTACTGGAACAAAGGCAGAACTGCAGACCAATGGAACAGGGTTGAATACACTGACATCTCTCCTCAATCATATGCTCATCTAATCTTTGATAAAGGTGCAAGTAATGTGAAGTGGAGTAAGGAAAGCCTCTTTAATAAATTGTGTTGGCATCACTGGATGACTACATGCAAAAAATAGGCTCAGAACTCTGCCTAACACCATGTACAAAAGTAAGATCAAAATGGATTAAAGACCTCAACATCAGACCAGAAACCATAAGGTACATTGAAGATAAAGTTGGCAAAACCCTCCATGACATTGAAGCTAATGGTATCTTCAAAGATGCCACGCCACTGGCCGAGCAAGTGAAAACAGAGATAGATAAATGGGACTATCTTAAACTAAGAAGCTTCTGCACCTCCAAAGAAACAGTGACCAAAATACAAAGACAGTCTACAGAATGGGAAAGGATATTCACCGAATACACATCTGACAAGGGGTTGATATCCAGGATATACAAAATACTGGTTAAACTCCACAAGAAGAAAACATCCAACCCCATCAAAAAATGGGGTGAGGAAATGAACAGAAACTTTCGCAAAGAAGAAATTCGAATGGCAAAAAGGCACATGAGAAAATGCTCTACATCATTAATCATCAGGGAGATGCAGATCAAAACCACAATGAGATACCATCTCACACCTCAGAGACTGGCCCACATTCAAAAGAACAAAAGCAACCGATGCTGGCGTGGATGTGGCGAGAAAGGGACACTCCTTCACTGTTGGTGGGAATGTCCACTGGTTCAGCCCTTCTGGAAAACAATATGGACGATTCTCAAAAAATTAGAAATTGAGCTCCCATTTGACCCAGCAATACCACTCCTGGGAATATATCCCAGAGAGGCAAAAATGTATAGTCGAAGTGACATCTGCACTTGTTTGTTCATTGCAGCACTCTTTACAATAGCCAGAAACTGGAAGAAACCTGAATGCCCAAGAACAGATGACTGGTTAAAGAAACTTTGGTACATCTACACAATGGAGTACTATGTAGCTCTTAGAAAAGATGAAGTCATGAAATTTACATACAAGTGGTACAATATGGAAAGTATCATGCTAAGCGAAATGAGTCAGAAAGAGAGGGATAGACATAGAAAGATTGCATTCATCTGGGGGATATAAAGTAACAAAGTATGAGATTAATACCCAAGAATAGCTGAGATCAGCATCAGGAGGATTACTCCATAACTTAGAGGCCAGCCGGGTATCCTAGAGGAAAGGGCAGTTCAGATAGAGAAGGGAGCACCAAATAAAGGATGTTTGGAGGATCCTCCCAGAAGGGGAGATGCATGTCGAAAGTAGACTATGGACTGAACATGTTTGCCACTCAATGCCTCTTTTGCAGACCACAACACCCAAAAGGAGAGAGAGAACACAGGGGATTGCCCTGCCACAGAGACAGGGGGGATGGGGGGATGGGGGTGGGAGGGATATTATCCATGGTGGTGGAAGATGGGCACTGGTGGAGGGATGGGTATCTGATCATTGTATGATTGAAACCAAAGCACAAAAAATTGTAAATCTACAACTTAAAAAAAAATAAAATAAAATAAAGGGAAAAAAAAGAATAAGCAGAGAAGGAGAAGAATAAGGATTCAGGAGAAACCAGAAACTTTTTCAGCATAGAAAAAGCCATTAAACAGGGTTTTAAGGATGCGCTCTTTGATTCTTTAGACTCGTTGTGAGAATTTGTCTTTGCATGTGAATTTTTCTGAGGAGGGAGCTCTGGGATCGGGTTCCTGGCTGGGGTGACTGACTGCTGTCTGAGGTCACTTTTCTCCCTGTTTGTTTTGTTCTATTTACGTTGGATGATGCTCAAGAAGTACTCCCAACTCAGTCTCAGGGGTCACTACTCTTTGAACTTGGGGATCGTTTGGGGTGCTAGTGATCCAAGGTTAACCTCCTGGGTTTTTTTGTTTTGTTTGAGAGGTGATGAGGACCAGACCTCGTGATTCTTGGGACTATTCCTGGCTCTGCACTGCAACACTGCACTGTAAAATCTTATCACGCCGAAGGTTGTATGTTCACGGACTCACTGGATGGCACTGTCTAACCGCCTGCGTTTGGTGCTCTTGAGCCGCTGTGTGTGGCCTGGATCAGAACGGCTGTTGGCCAAGGGCAGACGGAAGAAGAAATGAGGGCCAGGCTCGTCTATAATAATAGTAGTTTATTCCAATCCTCTTCACTCCTGTCTTTCTCTGCCTCATTCTCTCCTGGGCCCCAATCTTGGAACCTCTCTCCTTCTGGCTCTGACTCTGCATCTTTGGAGCCCAAGCTTTCTCGCTTCTGACTCCCCTCTCCGAGCTTACGTCTTAGTTTATATAGCAGTCACATAAGGTGGTGACATAAAGGTGGGTTGAATACTGATGAATCAACAAAGAGAGGTAAGACCACTCCTCCAGGAGATTAACTCAAGGATAAAATCTCATCTACAGAGATTACTTCAGATTACTAGGAGATCTGCCCAAGAGTGGGATCCCAACAAGGGTGTGTTCTTCCCTCAGTTAGTAATCTACTTAAATAGTTGTAATAAATCTACTTCTAATATTTCTAGCAATGTCATTCTGTATGAGCACAGTAAGAGATATAAATTTAGTTTGGTTCTTCCTGAGAACATCTCACTATACATTTCGCAGTCCTCAGGCCAGGTTAATCTTCCTAGCTCCAACAGGGTCCTAGTCTCGTTGTTACTTACTTTTGGATCATGACAGCATTTGTCCATGATCATACCCTCAACTTATAGTTGAGTATCGTGGCTCTTTGGCCTGGCCCATTTCGATGCCAGGGTAGCTCACTGCTTGCTCTGGGTCCATTCAGTCCCTTGTCGGGATCCTGATTTTGGGGTGCTAGGACTAAGGGCAACTGAGTCAAGAAATCAGATGCCCAGGAGTAAATATTATTCGAAGTCAATCAACTCCCAAGTTACAAAGCATAATATTAACTGTCTTCCTGTGTCCACACAGAAAGGACATTACTTACAATACAAATTCAGTGTCCTTATATGGGTGTGACCCGATAAACCTAAGCTACCTGGGGAAGGACAAAAGAGTGTTATCCTACACTGCGCCACAGAGTTCTTGGTACACCATATTGACAGCAGGGATAGCCAGCCCTACCCAGGTTTCCTGGACCCACGGTACTGTTACTCCATCCTGCTGCTTTGCTTTCTTTCATATTTGTTTCTGTGCCACAGTGGAGATGCTTATGGTTTTCTCTTGGCTATGTGCTCTGGATTCACCCCTGACGGTCATCAGGACCCAGGGTGTGCAGGCTCTGTATGTGCCCTGGCAACTGCAGTAACTCTCTCCAGGACATGCATTTCCCCTGTTTTGTCCTTCCTGCTCTGAGAGTGTTGCCTGCTCAGTCACCCAATCTCATGTTCACTCACTGCAGTGTGCACAGTTCTGAGCATGCGCCTGACCCTGGGAGCAAAGGATCTCTGGGGCCGGCAAAGGTATTGGGGTCAAGTCCTTTTACCTGCCCAGGGATGATTTGGGGAGCCCAGAAAAAAGAGCTCCGGGTCCTCACATAGCTTTGAGTCACTCGCTGGACATTGTGTGTCCCCTTCTCACCCCTAGAACATAGAACAGAGACTGTGGAACATGGCATTGGGGGTGAGGGGGCGTCTAGTGTATTGTTCCCTCTCAGTTTTTTTTTTTTGGTCCTGTTGCGTTTCTGCTCAGGTGTTACCCTCTGCAGTTCTCATTGGATTTATCCCTGGAATGGCTACATGGAAGTCCAGAATCTGTCTAGAACCTGTCCAGAGTCTTCTAGTATAGTGTTGTTGTAGCAGATCTGTCTTCCTGTGAGGCATTCCTGGGCTCATTAGTCCAAAATGCAGGTGGGGTGGCAGCTGGTTCCTCCCGACAGGTGAGGGGAGAGGGAGAGACGCTGAACTCCTCTAGAGTGTTGGGGTGGCTCTTCCTCTCACGCCCCATAGTATGGGGTGGGATGGTCTCACTCCTGTACCTTCTGTTTGTTGGTTCAGGGAACGGTGACCTACCCCGATGTGGCTCTGAACTTCATCCCGTAGGAATGGATGGAGGTCAGAATACTAAGTGTGTGCAGGGTACAGGCAAACCTCAACCTGCTAGAGTATCTCCCCAATCCCTGGCTTTATTTCTTATGAGTTCAACTTAAATTTTTGCTTTTTTTTTGGTGACTCAGCTTGCAATGGGCATAGGTGACTCCAGGATCTGCACTCAGGAATCACTTCTGGTTCAATCCCTGGCATTCAATTTGGTCTTCAGGCACAGCCAGGAGTATTTCCTCAGCCTAGAGCTAGGAAAAAGCCCTTTATATTGCTGTATGTGACCCCCAAAAAAACCAAATGAATTTACTTTTCTGTCCACACTTAATTTGAGTGTTTTGCTACTTCTCCTGGTATTGTTTCAGGGACACACTCGGAATTTTCAATATCTTTTATTTGTAATTTTTAAATTTAGGGCCAGAGTGATAGCATAGTGATTAAGGCATTTCCCTTACACGCCGCTGACCTGGGTTCGATTCCTCTGCCCCTGTCGTAGAGTCCGCAGGCCACCAGGAGTGTTCCACCCGCATGTCAAAGCCCAGCAAGCTACCCTTGATGTATTCTATATACCAAAACAGTAACAAGAAGTCTCACAATGGAGATGTTGTTGGTGCCCACTCGAGAAAATCAATGAACAATGGGAAGACAGTGCTACAGTGCATTTAAATTGCATTCATTCATTTTTTTTTGGCTTTTTGGTCACACTTAGTGGTGTTCAGGTGTTACTCTTGGATCAGCCCTTAGGAATCACTCCTGGCAGTGCTCAGGGACCATATTGAATGCTGGGATTCAGACCCCCGTGGTTTGCATGCAAGGCAAATGCCCTACCCACTGTTCTGTCATTCCAGCCTCTAAGATCATTTATTTTTTAGAGTCCCACCCCCTCAGTTGCTGTTTTGCTCAGTGCTTGGGGTCACTGAAAGTAATCTTGGGAGGCCAGGTGGTGTCAGGCATTAAGTCAGAGGTTCTGTGTTCAATATATGTTGCCCAAGCCTGTGCATTGTTGCCCTGCCTCCATTGGATTCTACAAAGGTTTTAAAATTTTGTTTTGGGCCAAACCAGCAGTACTGAGGGTTTCTTCCAGGACTCTGCACTCAGGGATCATGCCTGTCTCATGGGGGACAGTATGGGGTCGTGGGGGATCAAAACTGGATTGACCATGGGCAAGACGATCGCCCAACCTGCTGTACTACCTGCTACCCTCCATCTCCCCCCACTTTTTTTTGCTTTTTGGGTCATACCTGGAGATGTACAGGGTTTACTCCTGGCTCTTTACTCAGAAATTACTCCTGGCGGTGCTCGGGGGGACCATATGGGATGCTGGGAATTGAACCTGGGTCGTCTTTGTACGAGACAAATGCTGTACCCGTTGTGCTATCACTACAGCCCCTTCCCCTTTCTTTTTACCTTAATGTACATTTGTGAGGCTTGCCATCCTTGTCCTTGCATGACTGCTTGGGTTTACTCCAAACTCTGCACTCAGAGTGAACTTAGGGCCTCCAGTTGCTGGTATCCTGGACACGGGGTCCAGCAGTCATTGATCACATAGATACAGGTAAAAGTAGGATCGCTTCTTAGAAAACTGACTATGAAGGCCGATTTTGTTCGGACATGAGCACCCCATTCCTCCCAGTCTCCGGAATGTGAGCGGCGGGGTCGCACCAGCTTGGGGGCTGCTTTTGTACTTGTTTTTCACTTGTTCCCCAATATCCAGGCGGCTCCTGAGGAGCAGCGGAGGCCTAATGAGGATGCGGGACTTTGTGGAGTATGGTGGGGGCTGTACTGGGGTGCAGGGTTCGTGGGTGTGAGTGTGTGATCCTGGGGGTCCTGTAGCCACGATCGCCTCCAAGTCCTAAATGGGCCCTGGTGGTTGGGAGCAGAGCTGAGCGAGAGCCTGGGGGTGAGGGACCTGTATCGCAGCACTTAGATCCTTTTCTATCCACTTTGCAACCCGATTCCATCCTGTGAGCACCAGCAGGACTGATTCCTGAGTGCAGTACCAGGAATAAACGCTTAGCATCGGCTGTGTGACCTTCAAAAAAGTAATACAGAAACCAGATTTATTTTGAGAGGCAGGGCGATATCTCCCAAAGACAAAGTACTGTGTTGCTTTCAGTCATGTATTTATCAGTTACCACGATGTCCAGGACTATACTGAGAGTGTGGTCGTCACAAGTGGTTTGGGTGTGCAAATAAAAATTTACTTTTTGGGCGATTTTTGTGTGTTTTGGTGGGGAGGGGACGAGGAGGGCACCATGCCTCTAGATAATCAGGGCTTACTCCTGGCTCTGGCTCAGGTGTTATTCTTGGTGGTGCTCCGGGCTCCATAAGGGATTCCGAGGATTGATCCGTGGAAGCAAGGCAAGCACCTTACCGCTTTACTGTCTGTCCAGTTCCAGTGTTGGCGTTTTTGTACATCAGGGAATTCTGCTCTGTCACATCGAATTGCAAAGCCCCCCACATTTCTCCTCATCTCTCTATGATTAAGTTTCCCAGGCTTTTAGGGTGAGTACTGTGGGTCAAGTTTTCTTTTTTTCTTTTTTTTTCTTTTAAGAATTTAAAGTCTTGTGTTTTTTTTTGTCCTGCCAGGATTGGCGGCTTGGAGTTGCTGACCCTCCCAGTACAGGATGTGCTGGTCCCTGTGCCTTTGGCCTGGACATCACAAGGGTATCCAGCAAACTCTTAGGGGCAGGGCCCCACCCTTAACGCTTGAGACTTAGTTATTGCCTATCCTTTCCCTGGTCGCCATGATGGGTGCAACCACCTGTCAGGTCGGTCTGGTTTCAAAATGAAACTCATTTTTAATATAATATTGTTTACTTCTGTACCACATTGAAAATTCTCAGGGCTTCTTCTTGGCTCCATGCTCAGGAATTTCTGCGGGCCAAATTAGTGGACCCTAAGGGATGCCAAGTAGTTACCCGGGTTGACAGTATGTAATCAGCTTCTTATCCACTTTACTCTCTCTTGCTCTAAGTTTTTTTTCTTTTTTTTCTTCTTACCAGTCAAGAATGGGCTGGAGCGATAGCACAGCGGTAGGGCGTTTTCCTTGCACACAGCCAACATGGCCGGCCCAAGATCGATTCCTCTGCCCCTCTTGGAGAGCCCGGCAAGCTACCGAGAGTATCTAGCCCGCACAGCAGAGCCTGGCAAGCTACCCATAATGCATTCGATATGCCAATCACAGTAACAACAAGTCTCATGATGGAGATGTTACTGGGCCCGCTCGAACAAATCGATGAACAACGGGAGGACCGTGACTGTGACCGTCAAGATTATCTCCTTCGAGGATCATAATGATAGTATAGAGATAAAGTGGTTTTCTTGCACATGGCCAACCCAGGCTTGATCGCTGGCATCACATATGGTCCTCTGAGCAGCTGCAGGAGTAATTTCTGAGTGCAGAGCCAGGAGGAAACACTGAACATCGCTAGGTTTGACGCAAAAAGGAAAAAAAAAGAATATGTAGGAATACTTGCTTCTTAAAGTCAAGGAGCAATGCACCCCATCATTTCATCTCTCCCTTAGCAGGCTAGCCCCGCTGTGGTTTTGAGTTGTGCTAGTAAAGTAAGATATTCGAAGGAATATACTTGATTCTTAAGGGTGATGGGGGTACCTTTGCCTTGGGCTCACTCCTGGTGAGCTGGAACTAGTTTATTTAGAAAGTTCCAGTGTACAGCAAGTAGGGTGCTTGCCTTGCAAGTGGCCAACCCAGGTACTGTGTATATTTGATGTTGCATATGGTCCCCAAACTCCACCAGGACTAATCCCTCATACCAGAGATCAGAATAATACCTGAACACTGTTGGCTATTGCCCCCAAACCATCACTTAATCACTTAACTTAACTTCCCGTTAGTCGTCGATTTGCTCGAGCGGGCGCCAGTAACGTCTCCATTTGTCCCTGTCGCGTGCTAGTGTAGCCCAATGGCATCTCTTGGCTCCGGGAACATGGAGGGCCTCAAACCGATCGTTCATGATCTTGACAAAGAAGTCTGACCATCTGGTAGGTGGGCGGCCACGCGGTCTCTTGACATCCCGTGGAATCCAATCAGTAACAGCTCTAGTCCAACGGTCGTCTTTAAATCTCATTACGTGACCAGCCCATCTGATTTTTGACACCTTGGCAAATGAGACAGCGTCCCTGATCCTTGATCGTCGACGGATGTCAGAACTCCGGATTCGTTCTCTCATTTGAGTGAAACGTGATATTCCAAGCATAGCTCTTTCTATTCTTCTTTGGGAGACCTGAATGGCGTTCTCATCTTGTTTGCGTAGGGCCCAGGTCTCTGAGGCATATGTTAATGCAGGAAGAACAGTGGAATCAAAGAGATGTGCCCGGAGCCGGAGGTTCTTCGTCCTCTTAGCTATTTCTTCGACGTTCTTGAAGGCGTTCCAAGCCGCTCTCTTCCTCCTGCGCAGCTCGGGTGCCAGGTCATTTGTCATGTTGACCTCTCGACCTAGGTACACATAGCTGTTGCATTCGGAGATGGTCGTTCCATTGAGAGCGAATGGGGCGTCAGGAACAAGGCTGTTTCTCATAAACATTGTCTTCGTAAGATTCAGCTGTAGTCCTACCTTTCCACACTCACGGTCAAAGTCGGCCAGCATTTGTGCCGCTTGGCTGATGTTTGGTGTTATTAAAACAATGTCATCAGCAAAGCGGAGGTGGTGTAGTTGCCGACCATCTATCTTCACTCCCATTCCTTCCCATTCCAGTCGTCGCATGATGTTCTCGAGGGTGGCACTGAAGAGTTTTGGTGAAATGGTATCACCCTGCCGCACCCCTCTCTTGACATCAATGATCACTTCTTTGTAGAATGGTGAGATCCTGGTAGTGAATCCGCAATACAGCTCACGGAGGATCCTGATGTATTGGGCTTGAATGCCCTGATTGGCTAGGGCTTCAATGACCGCTTCCGTCTCAACAGAATCAAAGGCCTTCTTTAAATCAATGAACGTTAAGCAGAGCGGCATCTTGAACTCCCGAGAAACCTCAATGAGCTTGGTTATCGTGTGGATATGGTCGATGGTGCTGAATCCTTTGCGGAACCCTGCTTGCTCACATGGTTGTCCTTCATCTAGTGTTCTGCCAATCCTATTCAGGATGACTCGAGTGAACAACTTGTAGATGACAGACAATAGGCAGATCGGGCGATAGTTGCCAATGTCATGGATGTCTCCCTTCTTGAACAGTAGTACGGTCCTGCTGGTTTTCCATTGAGATGGAACCTTGCATTCAGACAGGTAGCGAGTGAAGAGCCGAGCCAGTGTATTGATGAGTACTGACGGCAGGTTCTTCAGGTGTTCAGGTCTGACCTTGTCTGGGCCGGGTGCTGTTTGCTTCTTTACTGACGAAATGGCGTGTCGGATTTCGGAAGGGAGAACGTTGGGAACGACATACCCATCCTGTGGAATTTGGTATGTCGGCAAGTGGACATGGCTATCGAAGAGATTTGAGTAGAAGTCATGGATAATCTTCTCCATTGCCGTTCTGGAGGATGTGATGGATCCATCAGGACGTCGGAGGGCAGTCATCTTGGTCTTATAGTTGGCGAAGGACAGGCGGGCGTTACGAATACTTTTCCTGGCTTCTGCCGCATCTACCAGTACTTCTGCTCTTCTCTCTTTGAGGTCTTCCTTGATCGCATCTCTGCACTGCTTTGCGAGCTCGGACGTTAGCTTGCGGTTGCCTGAGGCATGCGCCAAACCACGCTGGCGAATTAGCTCAAGAGTTTTCGAAGATAGGCGACTTTTTGTGGCTATCTCTCTCTTGGCGTTCCTCGCACATTCATGGAGGTGCTGAACCAGTCGATCGTATTCCTCGTCAATGTTGTCAACAATGGCATCTTCCCATGTTGCCGCAATAGTACCAAAGAGTTCCCAGTTGGTGGTCGTTCTGGGAGTTCTCTTTTTGAACTTTGCAGCCCTTTCTCCCCGCTCTGTGAAGTAGAATTTTGCACGAAGGAGACCATACACACATATATAAACAAACACAGCAGATGTGTGAGTAGAGAAAAAAGAAAAAGTATTCAGGATAAATCATGGACTTCTACAGCATAAAGTAAGTCCAAAAAGTGATTTAAGGACCCACTGTTCAATCCTTTATGTCATTCACTCTAGAATTTGTCTTTGCACATGAATTTATTTTTTGTTTTGTTTTCTTCCTTAGTTGCCTTTTGTTGCAGTATTTGGGGGTAACACCCTGCAATGTTCATGGCTGACTCTGGCTTGGAGCTAGGGTTCATTTCTGCCAAGAGTCACGAGCCCATGTGGGGTGATCGGATATCGAACCTGGGTCAGCCAAGTGCAAGGCAATCACCTTTTCTACTATATCACCACCTGGGCCCAAAGGTATAACATTCATCTATAAAAGGTAGAATCACTCAAGATGCTACAACTGTGAGACACAGCTCACATCCAGTTGTATAGAAAACACCCTGGATATTAGGATAATTTTCCTATACCATAAACTTTTTGCACTGTTTTCAAATAAATTACTGCAAAACAGGAATGAGTGCTGGATGCAGGCTCATGCAGATGTGTCTATGGACTTAGGGCATGTGTTTAGGGCATTCCAGGGAGAAACCTGTGGTGATCTGGCTGGAAGAAAGAGCTCTGAATCCAGCAAAGTGAGGTGTATGTGTAGGTGAGTTGTGAAAGTTCTCAAAATAAATGAGGTGGAGTGGACGCATGAAGGACAGAACAGGACCGCCAGGCTGGTTGGTGATCAGTTGCCAATTATTCCATTCTCCACACAGGACTGTTCTAGTCTCACTAAGCTCCCCATTCCAGTCTCACCCTGCCCCTCATTCTTGTCTACTCCTGCCCCCCATGCTAGTCTCTCCACACTCCTTCTTGCAGCCTTGGTCTTTGACCCACCCTGTAAGCATTCCTGGTAGCAACTACACTGAGATGTGGTAGCACAATCAACATGAGAGCCCTTTCTTCCCAGGGAAGCTCTTCTAAGATAAGGTATAGATCTCCTAGAGCTAGAAGATCTGCTCAAGGCAGAATACCACCTAGAAGTGTTTACTTACATAATCTTTCTATGTAATACCCACCTAGGGGTTTACTTACATAATCTTTCTCATCTATTTTTATGGAAACAGAGGTACATAAAGTTTATAGGTTTATAGGTACATAAAGTTTATAAAGTTTATAGGTACATAAAGTTTATAGGCTCTTCTTGGGACTGCTTGCTATAGATCCCAGACTATAGTGCTCAGGCCAGAATAGTCTTTTCAAACCCTAATAGGATCCTAATCCAGCTCTTCCTCATTGGATTATGACAGAATTTGTCTATGACCCTTATCTTCACTTATAAGTATTATGGTGCTTGTCCTGTCCCATTTCAATGCCAGAGTAGCTCACAGTTTGACTTTTTCTTGTCACTAACACATTCCTCTGTGTGTGGGGTGTGTGTGTGTGTGTGTGTGTGTGTGTGTGTGTGTGTGATGTTCAGAGCATTCTATGTGGAAGGAGGAGCTCTGAGACAAGGAATGAGAGATGTGTGAGGTACCTAGCTACCTACAGATGAGTGTCTGGGGTCCCTACCTATCATGGACCCTGGATAGTGTGTGGATGCTCTGAGCTCTGTGAATTGTGCTACTGACTCCGGGTGCCTCAGGCTCCTGGATCCAGGTAACTGTGCTGCGTTCATTCTACCCTTCCTTCACCCAAACTGTCTGTCATGAAAACTGTGCTTTGCTTCCTTCACTTAACTTCAATGTTTTCATCTGGCATGTGTCCATGAGATTTCGGACCCTATGTGCCCCACCCCCCTCTGTCCCTTACCATGCTGGCTCACAGCCTGCAGTGCTTTGTTGTCTTTCTCAGGAGCAGCAGAACCATCTCCCACCCTGCCCTCCATGTCACTGCACTTGTTTGCCTTCAGATCATTAGCATGGTTTTTGAGCTCTGTAGCACTGTAGCACTGCCCTCCCATTGTTCATCAATTTGCTCAAGCAGACCCAGTAACATCTCCATTGTGAGACTTGTTGTTACTTTGTTTGGCATATTGATTATGTCACAGGTAGCTTGCCAGACATTGCTGTGCAGGCGAGATACTCTCAGTAGCTTTCCAGGATCTCCAAGAGGGGAGGAGGAATCGAACCCGGGTCAGCCGGGTCTGCCGGTTCAGCCATGTGCAAGGCAAACGCCCTAACCGCTAGGCTATCAATCCAGCCCAGTTTTTGAGCATCCTGGAAAAAATACTTTTATTTTTTGTGGGGCCTGGTGTTAATGAGGGGTTATTTCTGGTGGTCCTCAGGGATTCCTTTGAGCCTTGCACAGTGATCAGCCCCTGTCACCCTTGTATGCATACCTGCTGTTCTCGCTATAACCCACTAAGAGATTTTCTTCAGCCTTTATGTTTAAAAGCAAATGAGTGAGACCATAACCAAGCTGGTTTGGGTGGAACGACAGTACAGCGGGGAGGGTGTACATCTTACCCATGAGCAGCACTCTATAAGCTCCCCCAAATATCACCAATTCTAGTCAAATACTGTGAGAAACAGGTAGCCCACCATTTTCTCTGAGAAGCAGCTAGCCCACCTTCTCTCACCCTGCTTGTAAAGATTTTGGGAGGCAGTTATTATGGTCATGAAGGTTATATGATTCTGACTGGGACAGTTGGCTGAAAGTACCACCTGGTGTTTACACAGACGTGGAGCTGGATAGTCGGGAGTCAGTATACCCATTTCCTGTATCGTCTCTCGGGCTGAAAAGATACCTACTTGATGTATGGGAATGCTTTGCTTTCTTGATGTATCGGAGTTGGGACTGTCTTCTTAATTGGGAATATCTTCTTCATTGGTATTGTTTTCTTAATTGGAATTGCTTTCTTGATATATTGCTCCCGTATGCCTTTGTTCGTTTTTGAAATGTTTGAAGTTATTTCTGCCTTTGGAATCATTTTTCTTTGAACCTGCCTCTGGGGCTTGTGTGCCCAGGATGACTACATAAACCCTTAAGTTGAGCTCTGACATGCTGAGTCAGAATGTCTTTGCCCCGGGTACCTGGGGTAATAAAACCTCAATGTGTGGTTTGCATTCCCAGCTGGATTCTTTTGTCTCTCTGAATAAGGAGAGAGTGATCTTCTAGTCCTAACAATACAGAAGGACAAAAATTAGTTAGAGGATTATAACAGCGACCCTCCAAATGACCTTCCCTTTGCTGTAGCCTGTTGCATTGGGAGAACCACAGTGATCCACCTGCTCAGCCTGCTCAACCAGGGGCCATTCGATCATTTTGTACCTTACTTGCTGTGACCGATTTTAGAACTCAAATCACAGCTTCAGCAATTGGTATTGCTGCAGTTTGATTTGAGAATGATGTCACCGAATACAAGTAAGCTGGCAAAGCTTGCATGTTGAATATTTTTTATGTTGGCGGGATATCTCAGTGGAGCAAACATGTGACTTGAAAGGTGGGGGTCCAGGCTCCATCCCCGAAAAATGGTCTCTTGACAGCTCAGGAGGAAATGCGTAGCCTAATGCTGGGAGTGGAGGGCCTTAGTCTCCCTGGGCACTGAAATGAGTCAAATTGAAACCTGAAAAAATTCTCTTATTTTTTGTACTAATGGAATACTGTGAGTTTGCCTTCTATAGAAAGTTAGTCCAAGAGTTAAATGTGTCAAAGAACTGGTTTATGGGCCTAGTGACAGAGAAGTGGGACGGGCACTTGTTTGGTATGAAGTGGAAACGTGGGCTCCATCCCCAACTCTCCATATTATGATATGCCCTAGTTGGACTCATCTGCGAGCGCTGCTTGGTGTGCCTCCTCCAAAATAAATCACGGTCCTCCCGTTGTTCATCGATTTGCTCGAGCAGTCCCAGTAATGTCTCCATCGTGAGACTTGTTGTTACTGTGTTTGGCATATCGAATACATCACGGGTAGCTTGCCAGGCTCTGCCGTGCAGGCGAGATACTCTCGGTAGCTTGCCGGGCTCTCCGAGAGGGGCAGAGGAATCGAACTCGGGTCGGCCATGTTGGCTACGTGCAAGGCAAATGCCCTACTGCTGTGCTATTGCTCCATCCCTCCAAAATAAATACAAATAAGAAAACAAAGCACTTTCCTCATGTTGTTCATCCATTTGCTCGAGTGTGCACCAGTAACATCTCACAACAAATGGTGAGATTCGCTGTTACTGTTTTTGGCATATTGAATATGTCACAGGGAGCTTGTCAGGCTTTGACATGCTGGCTAGATACTCTCGGTAGCTTGCCACGCTCTCAAGAGGGGTGGAGGAATCAAACCCGGGTCGGCTATGTCGGCGGCGTGCAAGGCAAATGCCATACCCGCTGTGTTGTCACTCCAGCCCAAGAAAACAAAAAGAACAAAAACGCTCTCTGATCCTGAGAGTAATGTGCTTGTGCTGAGGTGTTTGAAATGTGGTCCATCTTGACAAGTCATGTCCAGGCCTATTCGGGGCAGGAGCGCTTCATCCAGCCTTCCATACAGTCCCGGACAGCAACTAACAGGCCCAAAGAGAAAATTGTCAGCGACTCCTCGGTGAGAATCAGAGGTCTCCTGAGAATCAAATCTAAGAGATTTTGGGGCATCAGTTTGCCTGACATGCTGGGCAACTAGGCAAAGGTTTGAACAAAGCAAAGGCAAGATGATCCTTTGAAGAACCTTTGTGGCTGTCCCCAGGGACCTGTTGTGCTGGGGTCCACCATCAAATCCCACATGAGCCCTAAAGTTTTTGGGGTCATGATCAAAGGAGACATGGAGACATCAATTTAATTTGATAAAGTAAAACAAAGTATATTCACACCAGAGGGCAGGCTGTCCTGCTACACAAGAGCAGCAGCCTCTCAGCAGAAGCACAGGCTTTTGGTTAGAAAAAAACACATCCTGCCATATCTGTCATTTTCATAAGCACCCCCAAAATTAGTTTAACTCACTGGGTCCATGTACTTGCACCCAGTAAATTTCTCTAGGCATAATGAAGCAAAAGAGAAAAAGTGATTACACAAAGGAATCAACTATTGATCATTTACCACGTCACTCTTGTGGACCCTAAGCCATTTTTCTATTTACTCCATGAATGGCAGACTCTTTTGTGAAGGGGTTTCAAGAAATTAAGTATACTAATGCAGTTATCAAATAACTCTGCTAACTGAAAAGTAAACTTCCAACCTGGCTAAATTTCATTTTTACTATATCAAACAAAAATCATAGTTTAACAATAGGTCAATATGTGTGAAAAAGAGTTTCTTCTGCACCCACTGTACAAATCTTCTTGATCACTGGTTAAAATTTTGAAGAACTTACTTTTGCTGCATAATTTATCCACGATTAAACTACTAAATGACTGCTCAGCTACAGAGAAGGGAGGGGACTTTCCTTTCATGCTGCTGATCCATTTTAGATCCCAGTTGAATTTTCGTGCATTGTCAAACTTGAGCACAGTTTGAAGGGTTGCTGAGCACAGAGCTAGAAGTAGCTTGAGAATACCAGTGAATGTGAACACACACACATGTACAGGAATATTGATTACACATGTAATACTTTCCAGTTCAATTCCTGAGGCTCATTCTGGGTCACCTCAGCGCCCCATTCTGGGCATGTGATTCACTTAGTTTCTAGCTCACTCCTGTTACAGGATACATGAACAGCTGGAGCTGCTCCAGCAATTGGAAGTTCAGTGCAATTTAAACAAAAATCAGGGCTAGGATAGTCCAGCTGGGAAGTAGCTGACCCAGGTGCCATGATTAGGTCCCTGGAGGGTTCCCCTTCCCAGTGTGGATGATTCCTGAGCAGTCAGTGAAAAGTGCTGAGCACTACAGAATGTGCCCTCCCTGACAATGGATCAATAAACAGAAAACATTATGGTATCTGAATATTCATGCCCAGTGATTGAAGATTGTTTTTTGGCTGTGTTGGTTGGGTATCAGGTTTGGGGCGCTTCTTGGTGGGTGTTTGCAAGGATATCTTTGTGAATTTCATTCCCTTTGTGAAAACGTAAAAACTTTGGCTCCATAGACCATGTGTTCACCGCATCTATCTGTTACCTGGTGACCCCCACCCCAGATGTCCTCCAAGATCCAAGACCAGAAACAGGGAAGAAAAGAACTTTCCTGACCTGAAAGTCCTCGGTCAGGACTATTTGGAGTCTGGCCCTTTAAAACTCTGACCGGACATCTAGGCGATGTCATGCACTCCGGTCTTTTCTTGAAGTCTGTGGAATCTTCCTTCAGCTGCCATTGTTGGGGCGTGAGGTGTGTGTGGAGGGGAGGCGGGGTCTGGAAGGGGGAGCCCACGGCCGACAGGGGTCCTGGCGCCAGCGCCGGTTTCCTCACTCTTGTCACCCTGAGCCTCCCTCCGAGGTCTTCGCCTTGTGAGCAGTGGGGTCGCTCCATGCCGGGCCGTGGGCGGTGGCCCCTCTCCGGGACGCCTGCGCGCCCCTTCTGGGAGCTTCGCCTTGTTCATTCCTTTTCTTTTAGGGAAACAAGGATGGTTTTCGCTGGAAAGAACTGATGTCAGAAGGCGCGCGGAGGGTGGTTAGTCCTGGGGCAGGTGGGGCCGCCGGGGTTGCCTCCTGAGGTGGAGGAAAAACCTGAGGTTCGAGAGCAAAAGTCATTCGGAAAGGGTCAGAATCAACGAACAAAGAACAGAAGAGAACGTGGTTTCTTTTCAGATTTGTGTTTAATTGTGTTTCGGGGCAGCACTTAGCCCGGGAGACCCCATGGCTGTGGGGGCACGAGGCCAACGCACTCCCCCCAACCCATCACTCTGGCCCCCAACGAGATAGAACCTGTAGGAGCTGGCGGGGGCCCCAGTTTGCCCGCAGATCTCGTGGACACTGTGTGACCATCACAGCTTTGGCTCTGCTGCAGGGACCCTCGGAGCCCGGGGGCATCACTAGGGATGGGGCATGGGGACATCCCAGGAATGCCCCCGTTTGGCCTATCTACATCCCCGTGTCTTAGGCGGGTTGAAAAGGAGTCAGAGATTTCAGAGTTCTACCAACACATGTTTCCTCCCATAGCTTTATGTTGCTGACTGGACATTGAGTGGCCCCTTCTTATCCCTAGAACAGGGATGTGGGATGTATCACGGGAGAGAGGTTGTCTAGTGTTTTTGTCCACCCTCATGTAGCTCCTTTTTGGTCGTGCTGGGCACGTGCTCAGGTCTTACTCTCTACAGTGCTCACAGGACCGGTGGTGCTGGGCTTGGCCATGGGGTGTCTCTGTAAGTCGGGTGCCTCCAGGAACCTTGTAGTGCAGCACCCTCCCATTACTGCAGACCTGGCTGCCCACGAAAGGTTTCTTGGGCCTGCGAGCCAGGAATGTGATGGAGGCTGTGGGAAGGGTTTCCTGTTCCCATCAAGCCTTTGTAGACAGACATAGGAAAATTCATGCTGGATGGCTTGATCTCCCTAAATCCTAAGGTCAAAATAGGCCAGGTGAGGGGGAGGAGCAGACAGCTTACTCTGGCTTGGGTAAGATGCCCTGGCTGGCACAAGTTATGGCAGAGATAAACCACAATGCTGCGGTGAATCCTTTGAAAGTGAAAAAACAAACCTTTACTTTTCAGGTTTTCTGGTTTTAGGTTTTGGGGAGGTCTTACTCTTGGCTCTGGGCTCAAGGAGCCATACCTGGGGGTTCACAGGTATCCTTATGGATGCTCAGAATCCAAGTCAGCTGTTTGCTAGCAAGTAATTTCAATTTTGTACCATTTCTACACTTCTTGTATTCATAGTTTTGTTAATTTGCATGTACATCGAAGATTAAAGTCACAATAGTAGGTAATGAAAATGGTTCTGGCAAGGCCGTTGATTAGGGTAGAATCTAGACTGTTGAAATGTACTTTACTGTGCACAGAAGGACATTTGCTGCTGCTTTGAACTATGGAAGGAGTCCCTTGAGTTAAATACTTTCCAGATAGTGGGAACTTGGGAGGCACCCCATCACTTGATCACTTGACTTCCCATTATTCATGGAATTGCTTGAGCGGGTGCCAGTAAATCTCCATTCATCCCTGTCACGTGCTAGTGTAGCCCAATGGCGTCTGTTTGTTCTAGACACATGAAGAGCCTCAAATCGATCGTTCAGGATCATGACGAAGAAGTCTGACCATCTTGTAGGTGGGTATTTTGACGTCCTGCGGAATCCAATCAGTAATGGCTCTAGTCCAGCGGTTGTCTCCAAATGTCCAAATCTCATTACGTGTCCAGCCCATCTGATTTTTGATGCCTTGGCAAACGAGACAGCATCACTGATTCTTGACTGTCGATGGAGGTTGGAACTCCGGATCCTTTCTCTCATTTGATTGAAAAGTCAGGAATGAGACTGTTTCTCATAAACATTGTCTTCGTGAGATTCAGTTGTAGTCTGACATTTCCACACTCATGGTCGAAGTCGGCCAACATTTGTGCCGCTTGGCTAATAGTTCCCCCATCTCAGCAGGCAATTCCATTCAGCTGTTATTCTTAACAGTTAAGAATGGTCACATTCCTGGATCCCACCCCTCTCAATTCAGTAGTATTGGGAGAAAACAAAACTTGGATTTGGAACCAATGAAATGCCAACCATCAAGCAGTGACCAAAAGAATCTGGTCATGAATACTGGAAGCCTGGCCCCTTAAGGCTCTGACTGGAAAATGCAGGTGACATCCAAGGATCCAGGTTTGTTTTCTCCTTCCCCACCTCCCCTTTGGTCTTCCAGGCCAAAGTGCCTTTAACCGCCTCAGCTTTCCTGAGGGGAGCACGGAAGGGGTAGCCGAGGGGGAACAGAGGGGCGCGGCGGCCGGTTTCCTTGCAGGCTGCTGAGTGGTCGCTCTGGGTGCCCTGAACCTCTGTGGCCTCAGCCTTGTGAGCAGCACGTATTTGCTTCATCCCAGGGCGGGGTGTGGTGGCCCCAGGATGCCCCAAGCGCCCCTGTGGAGAGGTTTGTCTTATTGTTTTTAGGGAAACAAGGGAGTTTTGCCTGAGGAGAAATTATGTTTATTTGGAAAGGTGGGCGAGGGGAGACTTTAGCCCCGGGCAGGCAGGGGCGCACCAGATTCACTCAGGGCTGACACATGAGGTGGAGGCGGGAAAAATCAGCTTGAGGAGCGAACATCATTCAGTAAGTGTCAGAAACAAGGAAAATAAGAACAATCCGAAGAGAAAGTGTTTTCTTTTAAAATTTTTTTGATTGCGTCCCTAAACGCAGAGCCTGAAATAGGCCCTCAATACGTGCATGGAGAGGAGACCCCAGAACAAAGCAAAAGAAATCCAACGAGGTCGCTCCCCCAGTTCCCACCTCTCATGTCTCACACTTCCATCTGGAGCCCATCCTGCATTTCACCCGCATCCCACCCCAGGTCTTTGTTTCCAACCCCAGTGGGTGCCCAGCCTCCAGAAACTCCGTCTGGTCCCGGAACCAGATTATGTTCACCCTCCCTGGTGGGGCAGCTGCTGTAACCAACAGCACAGACGCCACCTGGCAGCAGCTGCCCACCCAGGTACAAGCCCAAGGGCAGGGCTGGGGAATATGAAGGGGAGATCGGCTGCAGGAGTCCTCCGGGCGCTTGCTCTGCCACTTCCATCTCCAGGTGGAAACTAGAACTCATCTCTCTCGCCAGAGGAACCGACGTTAGCCACGTTGACGTTTTTGCCTTAGGTATCCCAGGATGGGGCAGGGAACTCCCTGCACATCGACATGAAAACGCTGGGCACAGAGGTCGGCAGCATCCTCCAGAGGAGCCTCAATACGAGGCTTCAGAACCCACACACCAAGTAGCAGATCAAGTACTTCATCATTCTGGTGAGAAGTGGCCTGGTGGGAGGGAATCAAAGGAGATCCCGCCCTCTGGGGCATCTGATAGGAGGGACTAGAAGAAAACCCTGCCGTGAGGGAGGGAGTCTGATAGGAGGAACTGAAAGGAGACCCATCCCCCAGGAGGATTTGATAGGAGGGAACGAAAGGAGAGCCCTCCCTCCCCCAGGAAGGTCTAATAGGAGGGACTGGAAGAAGGCAGCGCCCTAGAGGGTCAGGCAGAAGGGACTGAGAGCAGACCCTGTCGCCAGTGGCATTGTGATAAGAGCGGCTGAGAAGAGGCCTCAACCCAAGGCTGAGAGCAGAACCCTCCCATCTGGACTCAGGCCCTTCTATTAGAGGGTCAGGACTTGAATTAATTCCCCACCAATGCCAACCACCGTGGAATAACACTATCTGAGTTTTATAGGCGATAACTGGGATGAACTCAGTCCAAAGTGGCTCACCCAGAGACACTGACCCCCTCGTGGGCTGAGCCAGGTTAGGGGAAGGGCTATTTCTACCCTTTCCTTCTGGGACCTCTTTGCTACCTAGATCCTGAGTAAGGGTCAGATCGTGCATGCCAGATACCAGCCAAGGAATCCTGGAAGCATCTACACAACAACCATCATGGATGTGCCCCCAGCTTGCTGCCCTCCTTCCCCATCGTGTCCTTCTGCCTACTGACCCAAGGGAAGACAGGAGGGGACCCTGAACTGGTGTCTGGTTCATTATGAATCTACATGAATGACAGGTGTGTGGAGACAGTGAGTCACACTCCCTGAAGTTGTATGGCACCTTCCTCAAGTCAGGGGACCTGCCCAGTTAACTGACTGGCTCTGCACTCAGGAGTTACTCCAGGTGGTGCTCAAGGGGCCATATGGGATGCTGGGACTCGAACCCAGGTTGGCCGCATGCAAGGCAAACACCCTACCAGCTGTGCTATCTCTACAGCCTCAGGAGTTATCTCTAAACCCAGAGCCAGGAGTAAACCCTGAGCACATCCTTGTGTGGCTTAAAAAACAAAAAGAGAAGGTAGGGACTCAAGCAGGAGACTGGTGAAGGCTGCACACAAGTGTGTGTTGCTGGAACTGGGCTGGTGGAGTTCCCTGAAACTCTGTGTAGAGGATGAATTTGAAAATGAGCTTGGGGTGGGCTGGGTGCCTTTTTTTCTTGATCAGCTAGAGATTGCATTGAATAATGAAGATTTTATGCTGAGATTATCACATCAGAGTAAAGTGGAACTCAAAGTCACGAGCAATGCAGAGGTCACAGTTGCGATGCTGGCAATAGACAAGGCTCTGTATGTATGTCCAGAGCAGAAAACACAAGCTCACACAAAAGAAAATGAGACGATGTGGGCTTTGGGAACAAGAGGCAGCCTGGAGATTTTATTCTGTTTTACTTTGTGTCAGAGTCACACCTGGTCATGCTTAGGGCTTACTCCTGCCTCTGTTCTCAGGGATCATCCCTAGTGGTGCTCAGAGGACCCTATGGGGTGCTGGGGATGAACCCTGAGTCATATGTGTGCATGACAAGCACCCTTCCTACTATCCTGTCTCTCCAGCCCCAGTTGCCTGGAAATTTCTAACTAGAGCCTCAGATTCTTCAACTCTTCAGATGGCAACATCTGGACATGGCTTAAAGGGCTGAAGCACATGCTTTATATGTGGGATGCCTGGGTTTGGTCACCAGCACTGCAAGGTCCCCTGATCAACTCCAGCAGCAGTCCCTGACCCTGAGTAGCCCCGAGCAGCCATGCTGACCATCAACTCTAGCGGCTGCCTCTCCTCTCCTTTATGCGAATCCACCTCTCTGCAGCGACTGATTCACCTGAGTGGGGATAATGGTTTTCTGCACACTGTAGTCTGGCCATTTAGGGCTGTTGGCAGGAAGGGAAGTGACATCATAGTGGGCCTTCCTGGAAACGGGTCTGAGAGTCATTGTTCACGTGGGTAAAGGACAAGGTAGGGCACAAGAGAGAAGACAGGACTGTGAATGTGTGTTTTGTCTTGTTGAAGGACTAGGGTGACCTTCCGTGAGCACCAGGTGCCTTCCAGTCTCCACACTGTGAGGCGTCGGGCTTCGCTATCTGGGGGGGGGGTTGCTTTTGCACTTTTTTCTTGTGTTACCAGATATCCAGGCAGTTCCTGGGGTACGATGGAGTCTTTGGGGGCCACAGAGCTTTGTGGGACATAGGGGCTGTGGCAGAATGCAGGAGTCGCAGGTCTGAGTGCGTGTTCCCGGGGGGTGCTTCGGCCATGGTCGCCTTCAGCTCTGCGTTGGTGTAGCCATGGCAGGGCGTGGGACTGAGCGCGGGGGCTGCAGGCCTTGGGGTGCGGGACCTGCAGAGGGTGGGGCCTTGGCCATCCAGACCCTCCCAGCTGTCCCCAGTTTCACTGCTGTAGAATCTCCAGATTCACTTTGAGGGACAGATCCACAGCCCCCCAATGGCAAGAGACTGTGTTGGCGTCTGGCTTTCTCATTGGCTGCCCACGTGGGTCAGGTCAGGCCAGGCCGGTGGATCTGCAGGTGGCTGGGGTTTGCCAATGATAGTTTCATTTGGACTTATTTTTGCTGTGGGTAATGGGGGTTTCTGCATGCCCAGATAGACCCCGAGGGCTTGCTCTTGCTCTGGCCTCAGCTATTATTCCTGGCAGTATTCTGGGGTCTTAGGGATGCAGAGGATGGATTGGTGTCAGCAAGACAAAAATCCTAACAGGTCTACTCTATGTTGGAATAGGCATATCTGCATCAAGTTGGAAAGCCCTCGCAGACCCCTGGGTATTGAGGTGAATACTGGGGGTAAAAGGGGTACGTATGTGCACACTTGTGTGTTTGTGTGTGTGTGTGTTTGTGTACTGAGGGTACAAGTGTGTGTCTGTGTGTCGAAAGTTTTTTTTTCTGAATTTAATTTTATTTGCCTTTTGGATCATACCCGGTGATGCAAAGGGTTTCTCCTGGTTCTGCACTCAAGAATTACTCCTGTGGTGTTCAGGGGACCATATGGAATGCTGGGAATCAAAACCAGGTCAGCAACTTACAAAGCAAATGCCCTACCCACTGTTCTACTGCTTCATCCCCTGCTTTTTATTATTTTTTTTTAAGAAGAGGGACTGCCCCAGGCAACCGTGGCCCACAATGTGCCTCTATCACTGGCGCAGCCCTGTGATGGCCTGTATGGGGTGCTGATGTACGGAATTTCCTGGCTTCAGAGTTGATACCTGTCTGGGCCTGTGAGAACCTTCTGTGGTACCTAGGGAGGAGTTCCCAGGCCAAGGCTTGGTTGACTTTTCTCTCTTGTAGCCATGTCCAGAACTTGTGCCACGAGAGGCAGCACAGATGCTAACCCATTTTGCTTCTCCTGGGGAGATAGAAGCATCAGGCAGTGTCCCCCAAGTGGGTCTGCGAGCCAGTGCCCGAGCGTGTGGCTGTCAGAGCTGGGGGGTTCTGCTCCTCTCAAGTGCTCACTGGGGGGTTCTGCTCTGCCCCAGTGCTCACAACTCTGACTTCTCCTCCAGGTCTCTGATCTTCAGGAAAAACAGAGGCAGGAGATGATGGTGAGATGCCATCGGACACACTGGCCCCAGGTAGGAGGAGAGTGAGACGATGCAATGGCAGGAGTAATTGGCTTCCAGGGATTTTTGTCTCTGAGTTGTTTCAGGAAGGATCCTGCAATATGCCTCCTTGTTGGAGTCCCCAGCTCTCCACTGACGACACGTTTGTGCCAGTTTTTTTGTATTGGCTTCTGGACCACACGCAGCTCAAAGATTACTGGTGTTCAAGGATGACTCCTAACCTGTCTCAGGGCCCATATGGGGTGCTGGGCATCAAAGGCTGGTGTCTGAGTATTTTGTTTTGTTTTGTGAGCCATGCGCAGTGATTCTGGGGATTATACTTTTGGCTCTGCACTCTGGCATTGCACATATAAATGCATAGAGGACCTTGTGCGATGGAGGGGATCACCAGGCCTACTCACTGTCCCCAACCCACTGTCCTGTTAAACAGTCATGCTGATTTGTTTATTTTGTATTTATTTTTGTGTTATTGGGGAGAAGCTTCGGGGTTCCTCTTTTTCTCTGTGCTCTGATTCCCACCTGATGTGCATCCTGGGTGTGCTGCTCCTGTTTATGCCCTTGTAGCTAGGACCTGTGTTTCTCCTGTTTTGTTCTTCCCACTCTGGAGAGCCTCATCTGATCTGTCACAAGTCCCACTTTCACTCACTGCTTTGTTTGCAGTTCTGGGCATGCGCATTCCCAGGGAGACAGAGCACAGGATCTCTGGGTCAAGCTGAGTTGTTGGGCTTAAGACACTTTGAGAGACATTTGGGGTGCCCTGAACCTTGATCAGAGTCCTATAGCTTTCAGTCAATGACTGGACATTGAGTGTCCCCTTCTCCATAGAGCATGGGTTGTGGGGTGCAGGGGTTTTGTGTTTATTGTTTTTGGGTTGAAAGCAGGGTCACTCATTGGGTCCCACTGGTTCCATGCTCAGTTATTACTCTCTGCAGTACTCATAGGAGCAGTGACTGGAATTCCCTGGGATCAGTTGCAAGACCACCACCTTCTGGAACCTTCTAGTTGAGCATCCTCACATTTTAGTAGATGCAGCTGCCTTAGAGAGATGTTGGGACCCGTCTGCCAGGAGTGCATGTGGAGGCTGGTTCCTCCGACGGGGACAGACCCTGATCCCCTCTATGGCCCTGGGGTCCTAGCTTCACAGCCAATGACCTGGTTGGAGTCAGAGCCTGACTCATGTCCACATTTGTATGCCGACTCAGGACATGGTGACCTTCACGTATGTGGCCGTGAGCTTCACCCCAGAGGAGTAGACCTGTCTGGTTGCCTCTCAGAGAAAGCTCTACAGGGACGTCATGCTGGAGAGATATCAGCACCTTCAGGCTATTAGTGAGAGCAGTGCGGGACCGACCTTGTCTTGACAAACCCATGTGGGCTCCCTGTGTTGGGCTGTTACTGTGTATCCAACAGTAGTTGTGACTGTGATGGGCCAGAACAGCCGTGCAGTAGCTGTCTCTAGTTCTTTCCCTGGTTTACTTTTTGGTGCTCACCTGGCAATGCTCAGGGCTTACTCTAAGATCTCTCTGTAGAAGTCACTCTCTGTGGGTTGCCATGACTTTGGAGTGTTGGGGATCGACCCAGGTTGGCCCCATGCACTGTACCATTGCTCAGGTCCCTCTAAGTAGTTCCTGATTCCTGTTATTGCTGAGTTCTCTTCTCTGATTACTTTTTCTACTACACACAACTTCTATGTATTTGTTTGGTTATTGCTTTTCTTTGGGGCACAACCTGAATCCTATTGTCACTGTGCTGAAGGATCCCTCCTGGGTGTGCTCAGGGGCCATGAGTTGCTAAGGATTGAACACACGTGGCAGCTTAAAAGGTTGCTGCCTTACTCCTGGTAATGTTGCACCAGGCCCACAACTTCAGTCATTTTGTTTTGCTTTGATTTGGTTTGGGGTTCCACTTACAAATACTTGTGATTATTCCTGGCTGTGTATTCAGTTATTCATCCTGGTCGTGGTCTGGGACCATGTGTGCTGCTGAGGATCAAGCCCGTATGTGTTTGCAGTGTCTGTGTTCTACCTGCTGTAATATCACTCCCAACATAGTTCATTTATTTCTTAGGGCCTCACCCCATCAGGTGCTGCTCTATTTCAGTGCTCGTGGTCACTTCCAGTGGTTCTCAGTTCATCAGGACTCAGGGTTTGCCTCTGGACTCTACTGATGGCTTGAGAGACCCTATTGAATGTCCGTATCGAACCTTTATTGATCGTGAGCAAGGCCAGTGCCCACCTGCTGTGCTGTCTCTCTGGATCTATTTTTGTTTACTTTTTATACAATTGGGGACTTTGGTCATCTTTGGCCACCCTTGAATTTGTTAAGCTTTGGGGTTTACTGCACTCCGACATCACTTCAAGCAGGCTGAGGACCTTTCATGTGGTGCCGCGTCTATAGAGACAGAACAGTGGGCACGGTGCTTCTCTTGCAAGTTGTGGACATGTATTCTATCCTCGCAATCCCAAGTTGTCTTCAAGCACCACCAAAGGTGATTTCTGAGTACACAGTCAGGAAGAAGCCTTGACTGTTCCCAGATGAGGATCCCAAAACAGAAAAAAAAACTATGTCTAGTGATGTGATCATAACCCTGTTGGCCCTTATGTGGCTCCATATTTTACTCTTAAACTAAGACTCTTGAATAACCACAAATCTATAGCATTTCAGATGTGCAGATTCTTTTTATGCTGTTCCAGTAACTTGCTCCATTTTTATAGGCACACATGGGGTTTATTTGTCACCTTTCCCTTATCACTAATCCATGATCCATCTCTCTGAGGTTCAGGGCCTTCGGGGGTGAAGCTTTCGGTACTCTCCTGGCTGGAAGAAGGAGCTCTGAGGCCAGGGAGCAGAGGCATGCATGCAGATGAATGTCTGATAACCTTCCCTGGCTCAGGCCCTGGGCAGTGTGTTGGTGCCCTGAGTGTGTGTGAAACACGTTGCTGACCCCGATATCCTTCTGTTCATGGGTCCAGATATCTGTGCTGCATTAATGTTACCCTTTGCTCCCACAGATTGTCTGTCATGGAATAATTCTGCTCTTTATTTTCTTGGCTTTGACATTATTCTTCCTCATCGGCCAGTCCATGAGATGCAAGGGCATGGTTTGTGTGTAAACTCAAAAAGAGAGCAGTGGTCTATCTCTCCCACTGCCCACGTTTGGTAGTTTCACGCCAGTTCACCCACCTCAGGGAGGTCGATGGCGATGGACAGGCGAAGGAAGGAACTAGGGCCAGGCTGGTTGAAGTCAGTTACAGTTTATTCCATTCCAATCTCCATTTACCTCTGATTCTCCCCCTGCCTCTTCCTCCCCCATGCTACTTCATTCTCCATCTCGATCACCCTTCATCCTCCTTCTGGCTCTGAAATCTGGATCTCCTTCTCCTCTTGCTCTGGAGTCTGGATCCTGATCCCCCATTCCACTCTTAAAGTCTTATTATATTCCCCAGCATGAGGGGTTGGGGTAACAATTACACATAGGTGTGGTCACAATCAATAGGGGTAGAGTTCTTTCCCTTGGGGAAAGCTGCTTCTAGGACAGATTCTCATTAGCAGGTCAATCCACCCAAGATCAGAATCCCCTAGGTATGTTTCTCCTCTCCTTGTGCAACAAACATGTATAAGTATACATAATATAAATCATTTTGTATGGATACAGTAAGAAATACCTTAAGCTTATAGAATTGCTCTCCTAGGGCCATCTTGATCTCAGACTACAGTGCTCAGGCCAGATAGTCTTTCCTACCCCAAGCAGAATCCTGGTCTCGTCGTTACTTTTGGATCATGACAGCATTTGTCTATGATCAAGCTCTTAACTTATAGTTAGTAATCGTGGCGTTTGGCCTGGCCCATTTCGATGCCAGGGAAACTCACAGCTTGCCCTGGGTCATTCAGTCCCTCATCAGGAATCTGCGTTTGGGGTGCTAGGAACTAAGGGCAACTGAGGCTTCAGTCGAGAAAGCAGATGCCTCAGAGTGAATAATATTCAAAGCCTATTAATTCCTAAATTACAAAGAATAATATTGTCTTCCTGCATTTATACCAAAAGGACATTACATTAAAGTAAACTGTTCTTAAGACATAAGGAGAGGAGAAAGATAATATTAATTTACAATACAAATTCAGAGTCCTAGAGGGATCTGGCCTTACAAATAAACAGAGTATGATTAGGAGGAAAAGCTGATTAACTGGTTGGGGAAGAGAGCATAGAGAAGAGGTTACAGATAAAAAAGGAACGAGGGTGACTCGAGAGCACTCTGATGGGTGTAACCTGATAAACCTAAGCTCACTGTGGCAGGGGAGAAAGGACAAATCAATTGTTATCCTACAGGTTTGAGTCCAGCATCACTCCAACTTGGTGATGTGAACATTCACACAGGAGGGAAACCACATACATGTAAGAACTGTGCAAAGGCCTTCACTTGACTCTCAGACCTCTTAGAACATTGGCAAATTCATACTGGAGAGAAACCATATGTATGTGAGCAATGTGGGACGGCCTTTGCTTACTCCTCACACCTTCTGGACTCAGGAAAATTCACAGTGGAGAGAAACCTCAAATATAAGGCACATGGAAAGTCCTTCACTCAATCCTCAACCCTCACTGGTCATATGCAAACTCATACTGAAGAGAGGCCTTATATATATAAGGAATGCGGGAAGGCCTTTGGTTTATTCCTCAGGTCTTACTTGTCATATGATAATTCAAACTGGAGAGAAACCTTATGTTTGTGAGGAATGTGGGAAGGCCTTCACTGTGTCCTCACTCCTTGCTGATCATATGAGAATTCACATTGAAGAGAAGCCTTATGTATGTGAAAAATATGGGAAGGCCTTTGTTATTTCCTTAAACCTTACTGGTCATATGAGAATTTACACTGGAGAGAAATCTTATGTTTGTAAGAAATGTGAGAAGGTCTTCCATCTGCCCTCAGGCCTTATTATACATAGGATAATTCACGCTGGTGTGAAATCTTATGTAGGTCAAGAAAGTGGTAAGGCCTTTGTGTTTCTTTTTAGCCTTAGGAAATATATAACATTCATATTAGATAACTCAGTCCCCTAATAACAATTTTCAATGTCAAGACAGGCCCCTTTGGTAAAACCTATTTTGTTTGGACCATGAGATGCGGTGCTACAAAAGTGTAGCAAGAGGAAATAATCTTGGTAGTGTGTCACAAGCTTTGTGTGATGTCAGTCTATAATGGAAAGTGTATGCCAGGGGGTCCTGGCATTTGGGCTTCATGTGTATGTTAAAGTGTACTTTTTGGATCTTTGAGTTAAAGGCAGGAGGAATGTGAATAAAAAGGCCTAAAACAATTCCCTTGATTCAGGGCTGTCAAGGCTCATTGTAGGATAGCATTAGCTTGTCCTTTCTCCCTTGCAACAGGGAGCTTAGGTTTATCGGGTTACACACATCACAGTGCTCCCGGGTCACTTCCATTCCTCTATTTATCCATAGACCCTTGTCTGTGTTCTCATCCTAGGCCAGTTAATCAACTTTTTCCTTAATCAGATTCTGTCAGATCAGATCCTTTTAGGCATTGAATTTGTATTGAAGGTTAAATATTGCTTTTCTCCGTCTTTTGCATAGTTTACCTTAAAGCAATGTTCTTTCTGTATGGGCACAGGAAGACACTTAATATTATGCTTTGTAACTTGGGAGCTGATTGGCTCTGAATAATATTTACTCCTGGGCTTCTGCTTTCTTGACTCAGTTGCCCTTAGTTCCTAGCACCTCAAAAGCAGGATCACGACGAGGGACTGAGTGGACCAAGGACAAGCTGTAAGCTACCCTGGCATCGAAATGGGCCAGGCCAAATCGCCATGGTACTAAATTACTAGTTGAGAACATGGTCATAGACTAATGCGGTCATGATCCAATTGTAATGACGAGACTAGGACCCTTCTGGCACTAGGAAGACTAGTCTGGCCTGAGGACTGCAGAGTATATAGCGAGATATCCTCAGGAAGAATCAAACTGTAAGTTTATATCTCTTACTGTGCTCATACAGAATGCCATTGCTAGAAATATTAAGTGGATTGCTAGCTGAGGAAAGAACACACCTTGTTGGGATCCCGCCCTTGAGCGGACCTCCTAGTAATCTGGAGTAATCTCTTTAGGTGAGATATTATCCTTGAGTTAATCTCCTGGAGGAATGGTTTTTACCTCTCATAGTTTATTTGTTAATGTTCAATCCACCTTTGTGTCACTACCCTACGTGCCTGCTATATAAACTAAGACTGTAAACTCGGAAGGGGTTCGGGCTCAAGAGAGAGAAGCTGAAGGGGAGTGGATATGGGAATAAACTACAATTGATACTGATCAGCCTAGCGCTCGTTCCTTCCTTCACCTATTTATCGCGGACAGCCCCCCCCCCCAAGGGTGGGGGAAGTGGTCCGAGACCACCGAACAAGGGCAGCAAGAGAGAGATCTCCTGACCTTTTGAAAACACACTGCTCACCATTGTCTCATTCTTTGCTCTGACTCTGGCTTGACTTATTTTTTTCTTTTTGTTTCGCAAATGCTCAGGGCTTAGTCCTGCTTCTACAGTAAGGAATTACTCCTGGTGGTGCTTGGGAACCATATGGGATGGCAGGGATTGAACTGGGTTCGGCCCTATGCAAGGATAATGCCCTCCCCTTTGGACTCCAGCCCCTGTGGCTTGGCTTTGATAGCCTTGGGTTTGGGGGGACTATGACAGAGAAACAGCCACACATTTGTTATTCAAGTCCTCCTGATGGTTGTTCTTTGGAGCCACACCCAACTGAGCCCTATTCCTGGCTCTCAGCTTAGGCATCCATACCTGGGGGACTCAGGATCATTATGTGGTCCTGTGGTTGGAATCCACGTCAGCCATGTGTTACCAGCTCCTTACCCCATGTCATCTCTGCCTCCCTTCTATTCAGGTACTGGTTAACGTTGTGTATGAATAAAGTATATTTTTGAAAGTGTCATTTTAGGAAAATGGTCCTGGCATGGTTCTTTAATGAAGTGCAATGAAGACAGTTTTTTTTAGTATTTTAAACTTTATTCTTCCCATCCTTTGGGTCACACCCGGAAATTCTCAGCCTTTGGTCCTGTTCAGTGTCTCTCCAGCTCTCTAGGTTACTGCTAGGACAGTTCGTCTGCATCTTCAGGGCTGGCTTCAGAGTCACTGCTTTCATCCTCACCTTGATTGATGACTTCCCAGAGAAACTCATTTGCCTGTTTTATCATGAATCAATATGCTTCTTTTTTATGATGAAAGTGTGTGGGAAAGCATTGGTTCCATGTTTGATGAGTACAGAACCAAAGGACTCCACCTTAACTCTCTGCCCTGATTTCTGTGTTCAACCCCTCCAGCACTGGCCTCTCTTCTGCTTTATCCGAGCCCATCCCCCCTGCACCGATTCACCTGGGCTGGCATAATGATCTGTCTACACGTGGGACCTGGCACTTTAAGGCTCCTTGGTAATGGATGATGTCACAGACAGGAGTTTTCATGTGCACATTTACTTCCTAATGAAGTCAAGTGGATCAGGCCTCCTATGGGCGTGTGTTTAAAGGACAAAGTGATACTTCAACGTCAAACGGGGACACTGAGGCCAATTAGTGGCAGGACATGAGGACCTCTCATCTCCAGTCCTTGTACTGTGACCGACGGGGATGCTCCAGCTTTGGGGGCACTATTGTGGTTGTTTTTCACTTCCCCCACCCATATCCAGTCAGTTCCTGGGGTCTGACTTGCTTCGGAGGCTTTAGGAGGATGTGAATCTTTGGTGGTTGCAGTGGGGGAAAATTTGCTCAGCACAGGGGTCTCAGGTATGAGTGTGTGATCCTTGGGTGCATCTTTGCCTGAAACTGTGCAGTGGGGCAGCGTCGCCTTGGGTCAGAGCTGAGCCTGGGGGCTGCGGGTCTTGGGTGGAGATGCCAGACCTGCTGAGGGCAGAGGTCTTGACCATCCCAACCCATGTGGTCTGATTGATCCAGTTCTGAAGCTTTTGGTGTAGAGTGCGCATATAAAACAGCCAGGTCACTTTGAGGGGAAGCTCCACAGCCTGCAATTGCGAGAGACCCTGTTGAAGTTCATTGTTTTAATTGTCAGCTGTAAGAAGGAATCCTGGGGGTCTGGTCCTAGCATGTGACTGGGCGTTGTAAATGAATATTTACTTTTCCAACTATTTCGGTTGTTTTTTTTTGGTGGGGTGGGCATACCTGTAGTTCCCCAAAGGTTCTTCCAGGCTCTACCCTCAGAAATTGTTTCCATCAGTGATCATGGTTTCATATGGGAGGCTGAGGGTTGATTGCTTTCACTGAGAGAAGCGCCATATTCTTTTAAGTGTCTCTCCAGCCCCACTTTGGTGTTTTTTTTTTTTTTTTGGAGGGGTTAAAAAATTACTGCAGCAGGTAGGGCGTTTGCCTTACACACAGCCAATCCGAATTCTATTCCTCCACCCCTCTTGGAGAGCTCGGCAAGGTACCAAGAGTATCTAGCCCGCAAGGCAAAGCCTGGCAAGCTTCCTGTGATGTATTTGATATGCCAAAAATGGTAGCAAGAAATCTCACAATTTGTTGTAAGACGTTATTGGTGCCTGTTCAAGAAAATTGATGAACAACAGGAAGACAATGTGAGTTAGTTTGAAAAGCATCTTTTAATTCTTCATCAGCTCCCTGACCCTGACCATGCAACCCCAGTTGTTGTGGTGAATATTGTGTGTAAATTTTTTTAAGAAAAAAAATGAGTTGCTTTTTTTCTATTTTATAAGGTAGTTTACTACATTTAATTACATTTAATATTGAAACACAAATCCCAGCTAGTTGGTTTTTTTGAGGAGGAAGAGATATTTGTTTAGGGATCATTCCTGCTGCATTAGAAAGAAATTTATTTAGAAAGAGCTGGAGTGGTAGTACAGCGTGGAGGGCTCTTTCCTTGCACAAAGCTAACCCTCGAATTCAGATGGTCCCCCAAGCCACAACAGGCATGAGCCTTGAGTGCCAAGTTCAAATAAGCCCTGAGTACTGCCTGTTGTGACCCAAAAATGAAAACACACTCACACACAGCTACACACACTTATGATAATTTTGTGAGCAGAAAGCGGCTAAAGGTTTGTTCATGCTGAGACCCTGTGGGCACCCCCTGGCAGAGCCACTTTGAGGGATGTGACTGCTATGGGCATCCCTGAAGCTCAGGGGTGCTTGATCAGATGGAACCCTGGCCTAGAAGGCAGCCCTGAGGGGCCCATAAGGACCTTCCTTGGGATCCAGCAAGGAGTCCCGAATCTCAGGGCTGCAATATCCTCCCCTGTACAGTGAACCCATCACTCCTATCCTGACAGGCATCCCAAATTCCAGCCTGCTCTGCATCCCCCGGAGAGGAAGGAGCATCTGGCAGTGTCTCCCACAGGTGGGGCTTGCCCTGGTACCCCAGAGTGCCTGTCATCAGGACACTTCCCGGTCCAAGGCAGGAGCTTTCCAGGTCAGGGCTAGAGGTTCGTCCTCTCTCTGCTCAACAGCTATGACTTTTCTTCCAGGTCTTTGTTTTGGAGTCTACTGCTGATCCTTGGGAATAAAAGGCAGGATAAGATCATGTTGAGGCTTGCTCCTGGAGGTTGTTAGCATGGAATCTGAATGAATTTTATTCTATTCATGAAAACATAAAGACTCTGTGCTGCATGTGCCAGTTGTTAAGTCCCTCACTCTCCATTTGTCCTGGACCTGGTTAACCCCAGATGTCCTGGTAACCTGACTGAAGGCAAGAAACAAAAAAATTACAGTCCTAGTCCAGCTAGCTACTGAGTGTATCTCGCCCGCACGGCAAAGCCTGGCAAGCTACCTGTCTCGTATTCAATATGCCAAGCACAGTAACAAGTCTCACAATGGAGATGTTACTGGGCCCACTGGAGCAAATCAATGAAAAACAGGTGGACAGTGACAGTGACAGTGACCAAAAAATATGTGGTCAGGAATACTTGTAGCCTGGCTCTTTAAGGCTAGGACCAGAGATGCAGGTGACTTCACAGAAGCCAGGTCTTTCCCTCTCTGCCCTCCACCCAGGGTGGCTTCATTCTCTGGGCAAAAGTTACAGACAGCCACCATTGTTGCTTAGGATGAGGAGCAGGTATTGGGGTGTCCAGGGAAACAGCGAGCGTCCCTAAGGGCCTTTTGTTTCACCAGCCACCCTGTGGTCGCTCTTAGTGCCCTGAAGCTCCGTGGTCTCTGCCTTCTGAGTGGTGGGGTCACTCCATGATGGTGTACAGGGATGGCGGTCCCTCACCCGGGACACACTGAGCACTCCTGCCGAAAACTGTATCTTACTTATTAATTGATTTTTAGGAAACTGTCACTGTCACTGTCCTCCCGTTGCTCATCGATTTTCTCGAGCGGGCCCAGTAACATCTCCTTTGTGAGACTTTTTGTTACTGTTTTTGGCATAACAAATATGTCATGGGTGGCTTGTCAGGCTTTGCTGTTCAGTTGAGATACTCTTAGTAGCCTGCCGGGTTCTCAGAGAGGGGCGCAGGAATCGAACCTGGATCGGCTGTGTACAAGGCAAATGCTCTACTCGCTGTGCTATCACTCAATGGAGATTTTCTTGAAGATGTCTTATTTAGAAAAATGTGTAAGGGGGACGTTAGTCTCTCTGGGAGGTCGCTGGCCTTCCACACAGCCTACCTGGGTTTGAACCCCATGACCACACAGGATACCCAGAGCACCGGCCATGAACCAGAAAAGGAAACCCCGAGTGGTCAGAAGAAGCATGGGGTTGGGGGAGAAAATTAGCTTGGAGAGTAAAGGTCTCTTGCAAAATTTCTGAAACAAAATAACAGACAAACAAGAGAAAGTAATTTCTTTTAAAATTGTTGTTATTTCTTAGCAAGAAGGAATTAAGGGAATAGTCGGCTCAAATTTGAATTGTTGAGCATGTGTTAAATGAGAAATAGTGAATACGTACTGTAAAGTATTCTTTGAATGGTGAAAACACTGGGCTATGTCAGTAACTTCAATGGGCATAAGAAAATTTTAGCTAGAAAGATCCAGATTAGCTTCTCAAAGACCAGGTTCCTTTTTATAGACATAGTATAAGATTCCTCCCGACCCCGGACCCCTGTTTTCAATCACAGTGCACACAGTGCAGGATTTTCCCATTTTGGATGGTTGGTGGTGGGAGCAGGGGATTATTTGGGGAGTATCTCCAGGACAGCCTGTTGCTGGCCACCTCAGGGCTAAAGGGTCACAATACAATTTTCAAAGGTTTCTGTAGGAGGCGTTTTTTTTTTCTCTTCCTTTAAAAAATTTTTTTGTTCAGGGCTAACTCCTGGCTCTGCACTCAGGGATCTCTCCTGATGGTGCTCAGGGAATCCTAGGGGATTCTGCCTCCAATCACAGCCGTATACAAGGCAAATGTCCCCTCAGTGTAGTAGCTTCCTGCCCTGTGGGGGTGGGGGGTAGAATTCCTCAATAGTTGGGGATCAATAGTATTTGGTGAAGCTATTTGACTTTTACATGCTTCCCACTCATTGGTAGGTTCTGGAGGTTCCACAGAAAGAGGATGCAGAGCCTGGTGGGAGAGGAGGTGGTGCACCAGAGCTGTGTTGGACCTTAGGTGGTTGTGCAACGAGGTGTGCAATCTTAGCAGAAAGTAACCTGCACACTTTAATGCATGCCCTGAGCCCATCCATGGTGCAATATATTGTCACCATTGGCTCACTTGACTTGATCGATTTATTTCAGTTAATTCAGTTTTAGTAGTTTTTTTTTAAGTGGGGGGGCACACCTTGCTATACTTGGTTACACCTGATGGTGCTCAGGTAACAATACAGGATGCCAGTAGTCAAATCTGATTTTTCTGCTTGCAAGACAAGCACTGCTCCCGCTGTACTATGTCTCCAGACCCTTTGCATAGAAAAATTTTGATTTATTACTGTGTTTTTGAATTGTAAATTTTGATTCACAACACTGACTGCTCTTTGCTAAGTTTAGCATCTGAGCTCAACACTGTTCCTGGAACTGCTTGGGGGACCCTATCTGCTTTGGAGAACTGAATGTGGTTTAGCAGTTAGAAAGAAGAGCATCCTATGTACTGTCTCTGCTTACCGTATGTAATTTTTCGACAGAAAAAAATATTTTTTGTTTCATCTGTCAAGTTTCTCAGATGAGCCCTACTCAATGACCATCTCTCCCAGACCAGGTGTGCTGGGCGATGGTACACCTGGTAGAGAGCTTACCTTGCATGTGGCTTGCCTGATTTCAATCCCCATCATTTCATAGGGTCCAATGAACACAGCCAGTTATGGCGCAAAAGCCCCTCAGAAAAAAGTCTCAGTCCAGAATTTGTCATGACAATGAGCATTCTTTGAACATCTTTTGGGGCTTTGTGAATATCTCTCATGCCTGTTCTTTCCTTTTCTTTTTTTCTTTTTTTTTATCAGACCCGGAGATGCACGGGGGTTCCTCCTGTCTCTGCCCTCACAAATTATTTCTGGCGGGGTTCGGGGACCATATGTGATGCTGGTAATCGAACCTTGGTCAGCCACGTGCAAGGCAAACAGCCTATCTGTTGTGCAATCACTCCAGCTCCCTGCCTCTTCTTTTCTTGTTTTTCTTTTTGCTACAAAAAATATGCCAAATACCAGTAACAATGATGGGTCTCATTCTCCTAAAGAGCCTTGAATATAATCTCAGGGCTAGGATGAAAGAGACGTTACTGGGGCCTGCTCGAGGCAATCGACGAATAACAGGATGATTTGTGATTTGTGACAAACTTGGAGATGGTCAGGGACTCTGCCCCTCTGTCCAGTTGTCCTTGAGATTCCATGTACCTGACCTTAAAGCACATGCTCCGCCCTTTGAGCTCCTCTTCCTGCATCTATCTCAGTAGTAGGGGAGCAGATAAGGTGGGATTTGGGGCCAAATCTGCCAGTGCCCCAGCCTGGTGTGCTGTCTCCTGCCCTCTGTTGATATGTTCGTTGTAAGTTCTTGGATGTGAACATTCTGGAATATTTCAACTGTTAAGCCCAGAACTATGGGTTTCCAAGCAGCGAGACGGACAGAGACACGAACTTGATAATGCGAAAGCAGTAGGACTTGTATTCCAGTATACTGGGGCCAACTATCTCACCCACAGTGTGGTCTCTGGATAGCGACCCCGACTTCAGGCAGCAGTTTATATAGGGTTTGATTACATAAGCAGTACATGTCTTATAGTTTCAAAAAAAATACTTAGCTAGTTACCAAACAAAGTTGTTTTGGCAAGTGTCTAGGGTAACAGTGGTCAGGCAGTAGTTAACCAATTGTTTCCCATGATCATTCACGGTTATATAGCCTCCTCATTCTTTTAGGGTTAACAAAAGACAGTTTCTGGGGCATTTTGACTAGGGGCATAATGATTGATTGAGCACACTTGCAGGGCCCAGTAACTTTCCCAGGTGGGTTCAGATTGGCTAGTTGAACATTGTTCCATTTCTGGGAAACCGAGACTGTTTCAATTCTAGGAACCTGAGGCCTCACTGATTGTGCTGATTTCTACCGCCATAACAGGTGTCAGTTTTGCCCTTCCACAGCAAAACTCTGTCAGTAGGAAAGTAGTTGGAGGCTCTGAGAAAAATTAGACTTTCACCATTAAGATTTCTTTTGTGCCAAGTGTAGAATTTCTTCTCCGTTTCCTTACACAAAATCACATACCAAGGGCGTAAAATCATATAGTCTGTTAAAACCTTGCCTCTAAGCTCTGACACATGCCAGGTGTGGCCCCCAAATAAAGACAATCTAAAGAACTGACTCTTGAGAATATACTGCTGGATTCCAAAACTTTGCTGTTGGCAATTAACTGCCTCTTTGCTTTTATTTGTGTGTCAGAAGGGTAGAAGATGTGGTGGTTCTGCCAGACCCATCAGTGCTCCAAGATTACTCCTTGGGTTTCAGGGTGTGACATTAAGTCAGCCACATGCATGGCAAGTGTCATGCCCACTGGTTTCTCTTTCTGTCCCCTCCAAATCTTTAAAACTGCTTTGTAACTGCAGTCTGCTGCGTACTGGTATCATGCTGGGAGTCACCAGGCACCATCAGCCCTGCCATGGCCTTTTCCGGCTGGACCTCATCTCTGCGCAGTCTTCCACCTACCCCCACCGGGCCAGTCTGTGTCCATCACAGAAGGCTTATAGGATTTATATAGAATTTGAATTCCTGGGGTCAGAGATAGGCCAGGATTGCAGGTTCTAGCCTTGTAAGCAGCCTGCCATGGGGCAATCTCTGGCACAATGCAGGGTCCCCCAAACACCCTTATGGATAAACCCAAAGTTCTGCCACTTGTGGACCTAAAACCCAAATCAGTCCTACAAAACTGGCTGGAGAGGCCTTTGACAAAATACATTTTTTTCATTTTTGTTTTGTATTTTATGCATGGAGATCTCAGCCCCGGGTCCCACACACCTGGGTTCCTCTGTCAGTTCTTTTATGCGTGAGGCTCATCCAAGTGTGTGGAGAGTGCTCCCAGCATGGCCTTGGCTGGGCCTCGGTGGTCTTCAGCTGTTGGGCCCTGGTGGAGACAGTCAGGCATAGGGTAGGAGACTCTGTCTTGTTCTCTCCCAGGAGCTGAGTCAAGGTGGGAGCTTGTCAAGCCATGCTGGGAGCACTCTCCACACACTTGGATGAGCCTCACGCATAAAAGAACTGACAGAGGAACCCAGGTGTGTGGGACCCGGGGCTGAGATCTCCAAGCCTGTACAGTTTGGGACTGGACCTGCCAGTAACTAGACAGTTACACCCACCAACTGCCGTGTAACTCCAACAACGGCCAGGATCCAGAGATTATCACACTCAGCTCCCGGAAGCGCGCGGCCGCATTCGCGGCCTCGCGACATCTTATCATCTCATTCCTACTTTGGACAAACTGGCAGGCTACCAAATGTAACCTGCCCACACGGCAGAGTCTGGCAAACTCCCCGTGGTATACCCAATATGCCAAATACCAGTAACAATGATGGGTCTCATTCTCCTAACCCTGAAAAAGCCTTGAATATGGCACTTTAAAAAAAAATCTCAGGGCTAGGACGAAGAAGACGTTACTGGCACCTGCTCGAGGCAATCGACGAACAACAGGGTGGTCGTGATCGTGATCGTGATTTTATGCATATGACACCCAGTGGGGTGCCAGGGATTGAACCCAGGTCAGCTGTAGGCCAACACCCTAGTAGACTCTAGCTCCAGTTCATAAATTAATCTATTTTTGGTTGGAGGATATGTCAGGAGCAGTTATTCCTGGCTCTGTGCTCATTGATCCCCTCGTGCATGGCTTGGGAACCTGTGCGTGATGGGCAGTGAACCTGGGTCGGCTGCATGCCAGCCAAGCACCCCATGCTCTGTGCTATTTTTTGGCCATCATAAAAGTTCTTTTACGCTGGATAAATTCAAGAAAGCTATGAAATTATATGTTCTTTTTTCTCATTAGAACACAACTTACTCTTACATTTGTGTGTTTTGGGACCAGTCAGCAGTACTACGGGCTTAGTCCTGAATGTGAGCTCAAGAATCACTCCGGGTGGGCTCAGGGAGACCCTACGAGATGCGGAGGATCAAAGCAGAGTCAGCCACTTGTACAATAAATGCCCTCCCCTATATTCTGTCACTTCTCAGACCTAATTTTCATCTGTAGCATTAGATTCCTGTTTAGATATTATAGTATTTTCAGTTGGAATGGACCTAAGTCACCTGCTTGCCTTATCTTCAGCACGAGTAGCCCGGATGCAAACCCTCTCCTGGAGAGGAAGGAGCATATGACAGTTTCTCCCCTGTGTAGTTCTGTGAGCGTGCACCAAAGGGTGAGGCCAGTGAGGACATTTTTGGCGCCAGGGCAGGGACTTATGGTTAGGGCCCCAGGCTGTTCTCCCCTCTGATGCTCACAGCTCTGATTTGTCCTCCAGGTCATTGGACACAACTTACTTCTATCCTAGGGAATTAGAAGCTTGGGACAATGGCAGTGTCCCATCGGGCACCATCCCCAGGTAGGAGGAGAGTGACAAGATGACAGAAAGCACTGACAGGAGGACACAGACTTCAGGGCCATCCATCCCTGATTTGGTTCTGGAAGGAGCCCTGGATGTCACTACTGGTTGGAGTGCCCAATGCTCTGTTGTTTGACAACATTTTTGACCCTGTATTTTTTTGTTGAATTTTGGTTTGGGGGCCACACCCAGGGATGCTGAAGGAGTACTTGCAGCTCAGTGCTCAAGGATCTCTCCTGCCAAGTCTTGGGAACCCTTTGATGTGCCGGAATAAGAGACTGATTTGTTCAGGTTTGTTTTGTTTCATGAAGTGAGGTGATGAGAGGGTCACACCCAGTGATTCTCAAGGGTCACCTCTGGTTCTATATTCGATATTGCACCTGGCATGGCTTGTTAGACCAGATGGTACAGTGGCGATTGCCTCCTCTACTCACTGTCCTCAGACCCGCTGTCCTTTACTCCGTTCTGCTGCTGTGTTTCTTTTCATATTTGTTTTTGTCCCACAAGGGAAGTGCTCATGACTTCCTCTTGGGTCAGTGCTCCAGATAAACCCTCACCAGCTTTAGGGGACTCTGGGATGTGATGGCCCCATATGCACCCTCTAGCTACAGTGACTCATGACCTAAGACAAGCATTTCCCCTTTGTTGTCCTTCCCATTATGGAGAGACTCACCTGCTCAGTCACACAGTCTCATGTTCTCTCGCTGCTGTGTGCACAGTTCTGGGCATGCGCCAGTCCCAGGGAGCCAGGGCCAAGGATCTCTGGGTCCGGCAGAGGTCTTCCAGATTGAGACACTACCTGCCTTGAGAGGGATTTAGGGCAGCCCTAAACCGTTAGTTCAGACTCCTGTGGCACACAATCTCTTGCACAGCTTTGAGTCACTCACTGGACGTTGAGTGACCTGTTCTCCTCCCTAATGATCACGGGGTGTGGTGTGCAGGGCATGTATGTTTATTATTTTTGGCCACACCCAGCATTACTTTTTGGGTCCTGCTGAGTCTGTGCTCAGGTGTTACTCTCTGCAGTGCTCACTGTAACAGTGGTGCTGGGACTGACTCTGGGGTGTTTGTGTGCAAGACTCGCACTCCCAGGAACCTTCTAGTATTGCATCCTCCTATTTTACCTGATCAAAGTAACTTAGAGTGATCTCTGGGCCCATCCACCCGAGCTATACATGTAACATGTTTTCACCTGAGGTTCTTGGCCCTAAGCCCCTGCATGCCCTGGTTGGTCCCGTCCTCACTACTTAGAGCAAGGTGGCAACGGGGCCTTAGTACTGTCCACCTGTGTACCTGACTCAGGTCTTTCCCTGACATGGTCATAAGCTCCATGTCCAAGAGTGGATGTGCCTGAAGGGCCGCCTCTCAGACGAAGCTCTACAGGAACATGATGCTGGATGCCAGCACTTGCGGGCTGTTGCTGAGGGCCATGTGGGGCTGACTTGCTGGGGAAGATCCACAGAGGCACCTGCGAGTTCAGAAGGGACCGTATTCTAATGGTCACAGTGTTTGACAACAGTGGGGACTGCTGTTTCTCTTGGTCCTCTATTTTTTTCCTGTTTTTGTTATTTTTGTTATTGGGCCACCCCGGAGATACACAAGATTGTACTCCTGGCTCTGTACTCAGGAAACACTTTTGATTGACTCTGGGGTCCACATGGAATACAGCAGGTAGACTCAAGTTGGACACATGAAATGCAAGCTTCCTACACCCTCCACCTCGTATGGTCGCTCAGATTTCTCTCAGCAGTTTCCTTCTGTTGCTGAATTACTATAGTACCCTTTACAGGAGTGTGTTCGTATAGTTTTTTGCTTTGGGTTTTGATTCAGGGACTGCAGCCACATTTCTCCTGGCTCTGTCCTGAAGTATCACTCCTGGCAGTGTTCAGGGGCCCATGAGGATGCTGTGAATTAGCCCCGTCAGCACCTGACGAGTCTGGTGCTTACCCACTATACACTTCAACATTATTCATTATTTAGTTGTTTTATTTCTATTTTATTTGGAGACTACACCTGGTAATACTCAGACTATTCCTGAGTATTGAGGAATAGTGATTCATGACCACATAGAATACAGGGAAGAAATTCATATTTGTGTATCAGGTGTGTGCCTGCCCCGCTACTGTCACTGTGGTCACAGGTTCATTTTCTTTTCTATTTTTCTTTTTGGCTATTTTGAGTTATTCCTGGCTATACTCAGTGATTGTTCCTGGCTCTGTCCTTAGGAATTATGTCTTGTGGTTCTCAGGGGACCATATGGAATACCTAGGATTGAACTCGCGTCAGCCATGTGCAAGGCAATCACTCTCCCTGCTGTATTATCACTCTGGGTCCAAGAATTTCGTTCCTTTGGGCCTCACCCTGTCAGACGCTGCACTATTTCACTGTGTGGCTTTTCTTCTAATGATCCTTGGAAGTCTTCAACATGACTCAATATGTCTCTTAAACCTGAGTATTGTATCTATTGATAGGCACAAATCTGGGGATATGGAAAATGGATATTTTGTTGATTCCTTTTCCATATTTTCGAGGGTTTTATTGGGTCAAGGGTGTTGACCTGTGTCCTTTCCTTCTAACTAATCTGGACACTCATTTCTGTGGGGTCAGGATGTTCTGGGATGAAGCCTTTGTTAGTTGCTCAAGTGTTTTCAATCACAGGGAAACTCTTTCTGGAATAAAGCCTTGTATATGTGAGAATCCTCTATTCTCAGCCTTACTGTGCATAGTAAAACTTATTCTGGAGAGAAGCCTTATATGTGTCAGGAGTGTGGGAGGGGCTTCACTCACACCACCAGTCTTTACCAGAATAGGATATTCAATAATGAAGAGAAATCTTTTGTATACCAGGAATGTGGGAAGGTGTTTGCTCTTTCCTCAAGTCTTTGTAGTCATAGGAAAATACATACTGGAGAGAAACCTTATTTTTTTCTTTGGCTTTTTGGGTCACACCCGGCGATACACAGGGATGACTCCTATCTCTGCACTCAGGAATTATCCCTGGAGGTGCTCAGGGGACCATATGGGATGCTGGAAATTGAACTCGGGTTGGCTGCATGCAAGGCAACCGCCCCACTCGCTGTGCTATTGCTCAAGCCCCAGAGAAATCTTATTTTTGTACGGAATGTGGGAATGTCTTCTCTCAATCTGGGGACCTTAATAAATAGTGGAGAGAAAGTTCACCAATGTCTGCCATGTGGGAAGGCCTTCACTCTTCCCTTAGGCCTTACACTCGTATGAGATTTTGTACTGGAGATAAGTCTTATATAATGTGGGAAGGCCTTCATTCCTTCCGCAGCCTTCACTAGGCATATGAAAATGCATACTGGAGAGAAACCTTTTGTTTTTAAGGAATGGGAAGGCCTTTTCTCAGTCTCTATAGGTTTCTCAGCACAGGAAAATTGATTGTGGAGAGAATCCTCATCCATGTCAGACATGTGGGAAGACTTTCAATCTGTCCTCATAACTTACTGAACATATGAAAATTCAGAGTGGAGAGAAACCTCATCAGTGTCAGACATGAGTGAAGGGCTTCAATCTGTCCTCAGGCTTTGCTGTGCATCTGAGAATTCACACTGGGGATAAGCCTTATTTGTGTAAGGAACACGGAAAGGCCTTTCTTGAATCTTCATGCCTTACTAGTCATGAAAATGCATACTGGTGTGATAGCTTATGAATGTCAGGAATGTGGGAAGGTCTTTGTGTGCCACTTAAGCCCTAGGAGACAATGTTAAGTTCATATGGGATGAGTGATACCCTAATACCAAACCCCAAGTAATTGATGCCCTAATACCAAGCCCATTCTGTAACAAACTTGGTTTGTTTGTATAAGGAAGTGAGGGTGCCCCAACGTGGAGGCAAGAAGGAAATAATCCTGGTAGTGTTGGTCACCCTTCCCATTACGTCATCACATAACAGAAAGGTACTTCCTTGTTATTACTCGGGTGTAGCTATATCACTGTTCCAGCAATTGCCCCTTATGTGTCTTTTATTTTGTAAATAATGGGTCTTGGTGATAGAAGCCATGAAGCAGATGATTAAATGAGAACTAAATAAACAGGTACGGAAAACTCCCCTCACTTCAGGCTGTCAAGGCTCACCAGTGTCTCATTCTTTGCTCCAACTCTGGCTTGGTTCACAGGTCTTGCTTTGAATTTCTGGGGTTAATGACAGATTAACCATGTTGTTGCAGCAAATCCTCTGAAATTAGAAAAACTGGCAAACCTTCATTCTTCAGGCTCTCCTGTTACGTTCTTGGGAGACTCCTTGAGCTCTGCTCAGGCTGTTATCCTGCCTCAGAGGTCACCAGACCATGATTGAGGGGGGTCTCAGGGAAACTTATGTCGTCCTGGAGTTGGTGTCAAGTGATCTGTGTGCAAGGAAACACCTTACCTGCTGCAGCATCTCTGCACTCTCTATATTCAGGTTTCCGTTCGATTTATAAAATCATTAAGGAAAAACATTTCTGGAAGCATCAAGTTAGCAAAATGGCCTTGGCAAGATTCTTTAATAGTGTGGATAGAGACACGTTTAATAGGGACTTTACTGTGCATACAAAGACATTTGCCGTTGAGATGATCCAGAGGCCCCGAATCAAATGTTTTACAAATGGTGGGAATATGAGAGAATCTTCAACGTCCACCGCCATCTCAATAGGCAATTCGACTCAACTGTGATCGCTAGTAATACAGAGTGGTCACCGTTTTTGTTTGGGGCACACCTGGCCGTTCTTAAGAGTCACTCCTGGTGGTGCTCGGGCCTCATTTGGGATGCCAGAGATGGAACTCAGGTCGACCAAGTTCACAGCAGGTGCCAGCACACTGTACTATCTCTCCGTTTTTAAAATTTTGTTCTGAAACTGTCTCCTGGGTTTTCCTTGTAGGTGAGCGTCCTCTACTCCTATGTTATCAAGGGGTAGAGCAGTTACTGAAAGTGCTCTCTGATATTCTTAACGGCCTTTAATCCTGTACCAGGGTCTCTTCAACTCTCTAGGCTGCTGCTAAGCCTGTTCCTCTCTGCATCTCCAGGGCTGGCTTGGGAGTCACTGCTTTGACCCCATCTTGATTGATGACTTCCCAGAGAAACTCATTGTACCGTGCCCCACCTGCTCCCTATCTGCCTGTTTTACTTTGAATGAACTCCCTTTGCGTTTGTCCTGATGGACTCTGTGTGAGTACATTGGTTCATTGTTTGCTCAGTACAAGACCAGGGGAGTTCTCCTTACTATCCGCCAGCCCTCACTGTGTGACCGTCCACTCAGCAGCTGCCTCTCTACCCTTTTATTCGAGCCCATCCCCCTTGAGTCACAGATTCATCTGGGTGGGCATAATGGTTTGCTGCATATCTGGAGCCTGGCTCTTTAAGGCGGCTTTCTGAAACAGAAGTGATATCACAGTGGGGCCTTCCTGGTGATTTATTCCTGGAAGCTGGGTGTGGGTAATGACAGAGTCCGGCCCTTGTGAAGAGGCGGGACTCTGAATGCCTGTTTTGTGGCAGGAGGGGGCCAGACTCCCTTGAGCGGCTGGTGCATGCCCTTCTCCACACTAAGCTGTGGGTTCCTGCCAGCTGGGGGGAGGGGCACTTTCGCGCTTGTTTTTTCACTTGTTCCCTGATACCCATATGGTTCCTGAGGTGCGGCAGAGATTTTGGGGGATGCAGTGGGGCCTGTTCCAGGGTGCAGGGGTCAAGGATGTGAGTGTGTAATCCTGGGTGGCTCCTGGGGCCACGATCGTCCCCAGACCTGCGATGGGGCAGTGGCAGATGGGCGCGGGGCTGAGCACGGGGAATGCGGGCCTTGGGGGGTGCGGGATCTGCTGAGTGCGGGGCCTTGACTGACCCCACCATCCCAGCTGACCACTGTTGGAACCTTGACTCCAGTCTCGCTGCTTTAGAGTCTCCAGATTCACTTTGAGGGATAGACCCGCAGCTCCCCCAATGGCAAGAGACCCTGTTCCTGTCTGGCTTTCTCATTGGCTGCCCTAGTGGACAGGGCCATCCCAAGGAGTAGATCCGTAGGTGACTGGGGTTTGCCAATGACAGTTTCTTGGTGTGGGGAGTGGGGGCAGATACCCTCAGGATTTACTCTGGCTCCCAGCACATGTATTATTCCTGGAGTGTTCCTGGGGCCATCGGGATGCAGAGGATTGTCTGCTGTCAGGAAGGCAAGCACCCTGTTGCTTTATTGTCTGTCTGATTTCACTGTTGGTGTTTTTGTACATCAGGAATTTCTGCTCTCTCACACTAAGTTGCAAAGCCTCCCGCATCTCTCGTCTCTCACTGATCAGGTATCCTAGGCTTTTGGGGTGAGTACTACAGGTAAAGGTTGTATGTTTTTTTTAAGTATGCAAGGCCTTGGGTTTGTGGGTCCTGCTGAGGATGGGAGGTATGGAGTTCCTGACCCTCCCAACACAGGTTGTGCTGGTCCCTGACCTGGAGGCTTTGGACTGGATATCACAAGGGTAGAACCCATATCTGATGGGCAGGGCCCCACTTCTAAAGCATGAGACTTAGTTATCACCTGTTCTTTCATTGGTTGCCATGATGAATGCGGCCACCTGCCAGGTGGGTGGGTTTCCAAAATGAAATTCATTTTTTATTATCATGTTTTTTAATTTCTGTATCACATTGAAAATGCTCAAGCTTCCTCCTGGCACTGCACTCAGGAATTTCTGCGGACCGACTTAGTGGACCCTAAGGGATGCCAGGCATTTACCTGGGTTGACAGTGTGCAAGCAGCCTCCTACCCACTTTACTGTCTCTTGCTCTAACTTTCTTTTCTTTTTCCTTTTTCCCAGTAAAGAATATCTCCTTCTGGGCTATACTAGTGATACTATAGCAAGTAAGGCATTTATTTTTCTTGTACGTGGTCAACCCAGGTTAGATCCATGGCATTCCATATGGTCTCCTGAGCAACTATAGGAGTAATTTCTGAGTGCAGAGCCATGAGGAAACCCTGAGCATCACCAAGTATGACCCAAGAAGGGAAACAAAGAATATGTAGGAATGTGAGCTTCTTAAAGTCAAGGGGCAAAGTACCCCCCTCATTTCATCTCTCCCTTTAACATGCTAGCCACACTGTTGTTTTTAGTTGTGCTGGTAAAGTAAGATATTTGAAGGAAGATATTTGATTTTTGAGAGGGGTTGGGGGTGAGTAGGATCTTTGCCTGGGACTCACTCCTGATGTGCTAGAAATGATTTCTTTAGAAAGGGCCAGACTACAGCAAGTAGGGTGCCTGCCTTGCAAGTGGCCAACCGAGGTTCTGCGTGTGTATGGTACCTCGTATGGTCCCCGAAACCCACCAGGACTGATCCCTCATCTCAGAGCTTGGAATAATCCCTGAGCATTGTTGGTTATTGCCCCCAAATTAAACATATACACACAAATAAACACACACAAACACTGTGGATGTGAGAGCAGAGAAAAAGAATAAGTATTCGGGATAAAACGTGGAGTATAAAACTTCTGCAGCATAAAATAAGTCCAAAAATGTAATTTTAGCACCTAGTTTTTAATCCTTTAAGTGGTTCTCTGTAAACTTTGTCTTTTCACATGAATTTAGTTTTGGTTTTGTTTTCTTTATTAGTTACTTTTTGTTGTTGCAGTATTTGGGGTCCACAACATGCAGTGTTCATGGCTGACTCCTGGTTCTTAGCTCAGTGATCATTTCTGCCAAGGATGAGGAGCCTATCTGGGGTGCTCTGGTTTCGAACCTGGGTCAGCCAAGTACAAGGCAAGCACCTTTTCTCCTATATCACCACCTTGGCCCCAAGGTATTCATTTTTAAAAAGTAGAATCAGTCCAGATGCTACAACTGTCTTGGTGTATAGAAAACACCCTGGATATCAGGATAATTTTCTTATAGAGCAAAATTTTTGCACTGTTTTCAAATATATTACTTCACAACAGGAGTGAATGCTGCATGCAGGCTCATGAAGACGTGTCTGTGAGGTTTAGGACTTTCTGGGAGAAACCTGTGGTTATCTGGCTGGAAGGAGGAACCCTGAGGCCAGGGAAGAGAGGTGTATGTGCAGGTGAGTTGTGTAAATTCACAAAATAAATAAGTGAGATGGAGTGGACGCATGAAGGAGGGAACAGGACCGACAGGCCGGTTGGTGACCAGTTGCCATTTATTCCATTCTGCACACACGACTGTTCCAGTCTCACTGAGTTCCCCATTCCAGTCTCACCCAGCCCCTCAATCCTGTCTCTTTCTGTCTCCCATGGTGGTCTCTCCTCACTCCATCTTGCAGTCTAGGTCTCCTGCCCACCCTGCAAGCATTCTTGGTAGCAACTTCACCCAGGTGAGGCAGCACAATCAACATAGGAAAGCCCTTCTTTACCAGGGAACTCTTTTAAGATAAGACAAAGATCTCCTGCTATTCAAGGGCAGAATATCACCTAGGCCTGTGTTTCTCTTTTCCTTAGTCCAACAACCATCTTAGATTTACTTTCTTCTACATAATATTTCTCATCTTGTGGCCTCTTAAAAGTGGGCGTGACCTTCTCCTCGGCGGGTGGCCGCTGACGCGGCCACAGGTGTATCACTCACATCAAGCACTCAGGACTCTCATCCCACAACTTGCCGCCTAATAGCAACCAAAAATTTCCCACCTCTTCTACTACAATCCAACAACAGCCCACTCGCCTACTCAATTTCCAACAAAGACCTGTTTGAAAATAGCTGTATAAGCTCAGTACCAAATAGCACCTCCTCCAAAAGTTTCACTCAATGTCGGTTATAAAACAAAGAATAATGCCTGACTGAGAAGAAGGTCAAACTCAGAAACGTAGAAGGGTGCCTACCATCGACAAAACCTTATCCAAAATTCTTTCCCACTATAAGAGGGAATAGTATGATCTGTGTCGGATGGGAACCGAGGCCCATTGTTCGGCAACAAAACTGAACGGCTCCTGGCAATCTCTCCTCTTTCAACCAGGTACAGCCTGCCCCCACGGCTTGGGACTCCCCCAGGGAATGCGCAGCTAGCTCGATCCCCTAGAATTGCCGGTTTTCTCCCTTGACCTGCGAGGGACGGGAACTGAGGCAACATCACATCCCATGGCAACAAAGCTGAACGGATCCGGGAACTCTCTCCTCACTCAACCAGAATAGTGAACAGTGAACGTGAAGGACTAAAGCACACTGGTCACAATGGTAAAGCAATGCAAAAGCCCACCAAACTTTCTTATTGAAGAGGCTAGCCCAGAAGACACCAACAGTATTGTAGTGTTAGACAACCTCTCTGACAAGGAATTCAGAAGGGAGCTACTTAGGATGCTTAGGGAACTAAAAGAAACAATTTAAAGCAATGCCAATAAAAGACAAGAGGATTTGAAGGCAGAAATGAGAAAAATGCAATCGGAAATGTCGGACCTGAAAACGCTGGTAGGCGAATTGAAAACCTCAGTGGAAGGCCTCAGAAGCAGAGTAACAGCTGCTGAGAACAGAATCAGTGAGCTCGAAGATGAAGTTCAGAGACTCGCCAGAAAAGAGCAGAAAATGGAAAAGAGACTCACAGTTCGGGAACAGATGGCAAGAGAAGATCGTGATGAAGCCAAGAGGGGTAACATAAGAATTATTGGAGTCCCAGAGGGACAAGATGAAAACCCTGATGAAGAAGAAACTGTCAAAGACATCATTGCTACAACATTTCCAGAGCTGAAGAAAACTTGTGACCACATTCAGGAGGCCCGAAGGGTACCAGCTAGAAGAATTCCGAACAAAAATACCCCAAGAAACATCCTGATCAAAATGACCAAAACTTTAGACAGAGACAAAATTCTGAAAGCAAGATCGAAGAAAGAAATCTCTTACAAAGGAGCATCCTTAAAATTCACAGCTGATTTTTCTGATGAAACCCTCAGGGCCCGAAAACAGTGGTGGGACATAGTGAAAAAACTAAATGAAATAAATGCCTCTCCAAAAATACTTTACCCAGCGAGACTCTCATTCATAATAGAAGGAACAACACACAGTTTCACAGACAAACAACAGCTCAGGAACTTCATAGACTCAAGACCATGGTTACAAGTACAACTAAATGGGCTACTTTAAGACAGGACAGGCCCCTCAAATACATGTAATTTCAACAGAACAATGGGACAAAAATCCCATAACAATAATCACTCTCAATGTCAATGGACTAAATGCACCAATTAAAAGACACAGAGTGGCAGGATGGATTAGAAAATTGAACCCAACATTCTGCTGCCTGCAAGAAACACACCTTAATAGTCAAAGCAAACACAGACTCAGAGTCAAAGGCTGGAAAACAATCCTACAGGCAAACAGCTCCCATAAAAAAGCTGGGGTAGCCACCTTAATATCAAACCACATCGATTTCAGAGTGAAGAAGGTCATAAGAGACAGTGAAGGCCATTTCTTAGTGATCAAAGTATCTGTACAACAGGAAGAACTTACAATAATAAATGTACATGCACCTAATGAGAGACCAGCAAAGTACTTAAAACAGCTACTCATAGATTTGGAAAAAGACATCAATAGCAACAAAATACTAGTGGGAGACTTCAACACCACTTTGTCACCTCTGGTTAGATCAACCAGACTCAAGCTTAGCAAGGACATACTTCATCTGAGGGAAACAATGGGAGAAAGGGACTTAGTAGATATATACAGGACACTTCATCCTCAAAAGGCTGAATACACATTCTTCTCAAGCGTACATGGAACATTCTAAAAGATAGACCACATGCTGAGCAACAAAACATACCTCCATAAAATTAAGAATATAGAGATTGTATCAACAATCATCTCAGACCACAATGCGCTTAAATTAGAAGTAAATCACACACAAAAACAGAAAACTAAATCAAACACCTGGAAATTAAACAGTGCGCTGTTGAACAACGAGTGGCTTAGATAGGACATCAAAGAGGAAATCAAAAGATTCCTAGAAATGAATGAAAATGAGGACACGAGTTACCAAAACTTATGGAACACAGCAAAAGCTGTCTTAAGAGGAAAGTTTATAGCTCTACAAGCATTCCTCAGAAAGGAGGAGCGAGCCCACATAAATAAACTAACCTCACAGCTTAAGAGCTTGGAGAAGGACCAACAAAAGGAGCACAACCCGAACAGGAGGAAGGAAATAATAAAACTCAGAGCAGAGATTAACGAGATGGAAACCCAAAAAACAATCCGAAAGATCAATGAAACCAAGAGCTGGTTCTTTGAGAAAATTAACAAGATCGATAAGCCTCTAGCAAAACTCACAAAGAAGGGGAGAGAGAAAACCCTAATAAACCGAATCAGAAATGAAAAGGGGGTCATCGCAACAGAAACTACAGAAATTCAAAGGATCCTCAGGGAGTACTTTGAGAAGCTTTATGCCACGGAACATCAAAACCTCAAGGAAATGGATAAATTCCTAGACTCCTACACACTCCCAAAGCTGAACCAAGAAGACCTGGAATACCTGAACAGACCTATCACCACCAAGGAAATTGAAATGGTAATAAAAAGTCTTGTTTTTTTAACTAGACAGTTACACCCACCAACTGCCGTGTAACTCCAACAACGGCCAGGATCCAGAGATCATCACACTCAGCTCCTGGGAGAGAACAAGACAGAGTCTCCTACCCTATGCCTGACTGTCTCCACCAGGGCCCAACAGCTGAAGACCACCGAGGCCCAGCCAAGGCCTTGCTGAGAGCACTCTCCACACACTTGGATGAGCCTCACGCATAAAAGAACTGACAGAGGAACCCAGGTGTGTGGGACCCGGGGCTGAGATCTCCAAGCCTGTACAGTTTGGGACTGGACCTGCCAGTAACTAGACAGTTACACCCACCAACTGCCGTGTAACTCTAACAACGGCCAGGATCCAGAGATCATCACACTCAGCTCCTGGAAGAGTCTGGCAGAGTCTGGCAAACTCCCTGTGGAATACCCAATATGCCAAATACCAGTAACAATGATGGGTCTCATTCTCCTAACCCTGAAAAAGCCTTGAATATGGCACTTTAAAAAAAAATCTCAGGGCTAGGACGAAGAAGACGTTACTGGCACCTGCTCGAGGCAATCGACGAACAACAGGGTGGTCGTGATTGATTGAATAGAAAGTCTCCCCAAGCACAAAAGCCCTGGCCCGGATGGATTCACTAGTGAATTCTTCCAAATCTTTAAAGAAGACTGACTCCCAATTCTCTTTAAGCTTTTCCACGAAATTGAAATATCAAAAACACTTCCGAAAAGTTTCTACGAAGCAAATATCACACTGATACCAAAGGCAGACAGCGATACCACAAAGAAAGAGAATTACAGGCCGATATCCCTGATGAACACAGATGCAAAGATCCTCAACAAACTACTAGCAAATAGAATCCAACTACTCATCAAAAATATCATACACCATGACCAAGTAGGATTTATCCCAGGGATGCAAGGATGGTTTAACATTCAGAAATCAATCAACATAATCCATCATATCAACAAAAGAAAAGATAAAAAGCATATGATCATATCAATAGATGCAGAGAAAGCATTTGACAAGATCCAGCATCCCTTTATGATGAAAACCCTAGCCAAAATGGGTATAGAGGGGACTTTCCTCAACATAGTTAAAGCCATCTACCACAAGCCTACAGCAAGCATCATCCTCAATGGGGAAAAACTGAGAGCCTTCCCTCTAAGATCAGGGACGAGACAAGGATGCCCACTCTCTCCACTGCTGTTCAATATAGTACTGCAAGTACTTGCAATAGCGATTAGGCAGGAAAAAGATATTAAGGGCATTCAGGTAGGAAAGGAAGAAATCAAGCTCTCATTATTCGCAGATGATATGATACTCTACTTAGAGAACCCAATAACCTCCACCAAAAAACTCCTAGAAACAATAGACTCGTATAGTAAAGTTGCAGGCTATAAAATCAATACCCAAAAGTCCATGGCTTTCCTATATGCAAACAGTGAGAGAGAAGAAAGCAACATGAAAAAAACAATCCCGTTCACAATTGTGCCCCAGAAAATCAAGTACCTAGGAATCAGCTTAACTAAGGAAGTAAAGGACCTGTACAAAGAAAACTACAAAACACTTCTTCAGGAAATAAAAGAGGACATGAGGAAATGGAAAGATATCCCCTGCTCATGGATCGGGAGACTTAACATTGTCAAAATGACAATACTACCAAAAGCATTGTATAAATTAATGCAATCCCTATAAGGATACCCATGACATTCTTCAAAGAAATGGAGCAAACACTCCTGAAATTTATATGGAACAATAAGCCCCCGCGAATAGCTAAAGCAATTCTTGGGAAAAAGAAAATGGGAGGAATCAACCTTCCTAACTTCAAACTCTACTACAAAGCAGTAATAATTATAATAGCGTGGTACTTGAACAAAGGCAGAACGGCAGACCAATGGAACAGGGTTGAATACACTGAGATCTCCCCTCAATCATATGATCATCTAATCTTTGATAAAGGTGCAAGAAATGTGAAGTGGAGTAAGGAAAGCCTCTTTAACAAATTGTGCTGGCATCACTGGATGGCTACATACAAAAAAAATGGGCTCAGAACTCTGCCTAACACCATGTACAAAAGTAAGATCAAAATGGATTAAAGACCTCAACATCAGACCAGAAACCATAAGGTACATTGAAGATAAAGTTGGCAAAACCCTCCATGACATTGAAGCTAATGGTATCTTCAAAGATGCCACGCCACTGGCCGAGCAAGTGAAAACAGAGATAGATAAATGGGACTATCTTAAACTAAGAAGCTTCTGCACCTCCAAAGAAACAGTGACCAAAATACAAAGACAGTCTACAGAATGGGAAAGGATATTCGCCGAATACACATCTGACAAGGGGTTGATATCCAGGATATACAAAATACTGGTTAAACTCCACAAGAAGAAAACATCCAACCCCATCCAAAAATGGGGCAATGAAATGAACAGAAACTTTCTCAAAGAAGAAATCCGAATGGCAAAAAAGCACATGAGAAAATGCTCTACATCATTAATCATCAGGGAGATGCAGATCAAAACCACAATGAGATACCATCTCACACCTCAGAGACTGGCCCACATTCAAAAGAACAAAAGCAACCGATGCTGGCGTGGATGTGGCGAGAAAGGGACACTCCTTCACTGTTGGTGGGAATGTCCACTGGTTCAGCCCTTCTGGAAAACAGTATGGACGATTCTCAAAAAATTAGAAATTGAGCTCCCATTTGACCCAGCAATACCACTCCTGGGAATATATCCCAGAGAGGCAAAAATGTATAGTCGAAGTGACATCTGCACTTGTTTGTTCATTGCAGCCCTCTTTACAATAGCCAGAAACTGGAAGAAACCTGAATGCCCAAGAACAGATGACTGGTTAAAGAAACTTTGGTACATCTACACAATGGAGTACTATGTAGCTCTTAGAAAAGATGAAGTCATGAAATTTACATACAAGTGGTACAATATGGAAAGTATCATGCTAAGCGAAATGAGTCAGAAAGAGAGGGATAGACATAGAAAGATTGCATTCATCTGGGGGATATAAAGTAACAAAGTATGAGATTAATACCCAAGAATAGCTGAGATCAGCACCAGGAGGATTACTCCATAACTTAGAGGCCAGCCGGGTATCCTAGAGGAAAGGGCTATTCAGATAGAGAAGGGAGCACCAAATAAAGGATGTTTGGAGGATCCTCCCAGGAGGGGAGATGCATGTCGAAAGTAGACTATGGACTGAACATGTTTGCCACTCAATGCCTCTTTTGCAGACCACAACACCCAAAAGGAGAGAGAGAACACAGGGGATTGCCCTGCCACAGAGACGGGGGGATGGGGGGATGGGGGTGGGAGGGATATTATCCATGGTGGTGGAAAATGGGCACTGGTGGAGGGATGGGTATCTGATCATTGTATAATTGAAACCAAAGCACAAAAAATTGTAAATCTACAACTTTAAAAAAAATAAAATAAAATAAAGGGGAAAAAAATGGATTAAAGACCTTAACATCAGACCAGACACCATAAGGTACATTGAAGACAAAGTTGGCAAAACCCTCCATGACATTGAGGCTAATGGTACTTTCAAAGATGCCATGCCACTGGCCGAGCAAGTAAAAACAGAGAGAGATAAATGGGACTATCTTAAACTAAGAAGCTTCTGCACCTCCAAAGAAACAGTGACCAAAATACAAAGACAGTCTACAGAATGGGAAAGGATATTCGCCGAATACACATCTGACAAGGGGTTGATATCAAGGATATACAAAGTACTGGTTGAACTCCACAGGAAGAAAACATCCAACCCCATCCAAAAATGGGGCAATGAAATGAACAGAAACTTTCTCAAAGAAGAAATCCGAATGGCAAAAAAGCACATGAGAAAATGCTCTACATCATTAATCATCAGGGAGATGCAGATCAAAACCACAATGAGATACCATCTCACACCTCAGAGACTGGCCCACATTCAAAAGAACAAAAGCAACCGATGCTGGTGCGGATGTGGCGAGAAAGGGACACTCCTTCACTGTTGGTGGGAATGCCGACTAGTTTAGCCCTTTTGGAAAACAGTATGGACATTTCTCAAAAAATTAGAAATTGAGCTCCCATTTGACCCAGGGATACTGCTCCTGGGAATATACCACAGAGAGGCAAAAATGTGTAGTCAAAGTGACATATTCACTTGTTTGTTCGTTGCAGCACTCTTTACAATAGCCAGAAACTGGAAGAAACCTGAGTGCCCAAGAACAGATGACTGGTTAAAGAAACTTTGGTACATCTACACAATGGAGTACTATGTAGCTCTTAGAAAAGATGAAGTCATGAAATTTACATACAAGTGGTACAATATGGAAAGTATCATGCTAAGCGAAATGAGTCAGAAAGAGAGGGATAGACATAGAAAGATTGCATTCATCTGGGGGATATAAAGCAACAAAATATGAGATTAATACCCAAGAATAGCTGAGATCAACACCAGGAGGATTACTCCATAGCTTAGAGGCCAGCCCGGTATTCTAGGGGAAAGGGCAGTTCAGATAGAGTACGGAGCACCAAATAAAGGGTGTCTGGAGGATCCTCCCAGGAGGGGAAATGCATGTTGAAAGTAGACTATGGACTGAACATGTTTGCCGCTCAATGCCTCTTTTGCAGACCACAACACCCAAAAGGAGAGAGAGAACAAAAGGTAATGCCCTGCCACAGAGGCAGGGTGGGAGGGGGGTGGGGGGTATATTATCCATGGTGTTGGAAAATGGGCACTGGTGGAGGGATGGGTATTTGATCATTGTATGACTGAAACCCAAGCATAAAGATTTGTAAATCTACAACTGTACCTCATGGTGCTTCACTAATAAAATAAAAAATTATATTTCTCATCTATTTTTATGGACACAGAGATAATTTAAGCTTGTAGGGTAGCTCTCCTGAGGTCATCTTGCTGTAGATCGAAGACTAAAGTGCTCAGGCCAGATTACTCTTACCTTAATCCTAGCAGGATCCTAATCCAGTTGTTATTCTTTGAATTATGACAATCTGTCCATGACGGCCCTCTTCACTTTAGTCAGGCATATGGCTCTTGTCTGGCCCATTTAGATGTTAGGGTCGCTAACAGGTTGTCTTTTTCTTGTCACTTATCCATGTCTCCATGTTTGTGATGTTCAGGGCATTCTGGGGTGAAACCTGCAGTGATTTCGTGGATGGAAGGAGAGGCTCTGAGGCCAGGGAGAGAGACGTGTGCAGGTGAGTGTCTGGGGATCCTCCCTAGTATGGATCCTGGGCAGTGTGTGGGTGCCCTGAGCTCATGTGAATTGCACTGCTGACCCCGGGTGGCCCAGGTTCCTGGATCCAGGTAACTGCGACACACTTATACTGCCCTTCCTTAACCTAAAGTATCCATCATGAAAACTGCACGTTGCCTTCTTTGATTTGCTCCATTCTTCTTCATTTCTCTTGCATCTGTGATATTGGGACCCTGTGTGCCCCATTCCCCTTTGTCCCTTACCAGCCTGGCTGCACAGCCTACAATGTTGGGGTGCTCTTTTCAGGAGTAGCAGAAACTCAACCCACCCTGCCCTCTCTGACCCTACGCAAGTCTTTGCCCTTGGATCATTAGGGTGGTTTCTGAGCATCCTGAAAAATATGCTTTTATTTTACTGTGGAGCCTGGTTTTACTGAGGAATTATTTCTGGCAGTCCTCAGGGGTTCCTTTGAGAGGTGCTCAGGGATCAGCCCCAGTCATCCTTGTATGCCTATCTGCTATTATCTCTCTGACCCACTAAGAGATTTTCTTCAGGCTTTATGTTTAAAATTGAATGAGTGAGCCCAAAACAAAGCTGGTTTGGGTGGAGCGACAGTACAGTGGGGAGGGTGTTGCTCTTACCTATGAATGACTGTTGTTTGATCCCCAGCATCCCATATGGTCTCCCAAATATCACCGGTTCTAATCAACTACAAAAGGCCAAAAATTAGTTTGAGGACTGTAACAGGTATTCCCCCAAAGGACCTTCCCTTTGCTGTGGGACTGTTGGGCCTGCGAGAACCACAGAGATGCGCTTACCTGGCTTATTCATCCAAGATCCATTGGATTATTTCTTAACCTTACTTGCTGTGATTGATTTCAGAACTCAAACCACAGGTTTAAGATTAGGCATTGCTACCATTTGATTTGATAATGAGGTCACCAAATATGAGTTAGCTGTCAAGGTTCACATGTTGTATAAACATTTCTTATGATGGTGGGCTGGCTTAGTGAATCAACCATGTGACTTGACAGGTGGAAGTCCAGGATCCATCCCCAAAAAGTGGTCTCTCAACAGCTCAGGAGGAAATCCATAGCCTAATGCTGGCAGTGGAGCGCCTTAGTCTCCCTGGGCACTGAAATGAGTCAAATGGAAACCTAAAAAAATTTTCTTATTTTTCATACTAATGGAACACTGTGAGTTTGCCTTCTATAGAAAGTTAGTACAAGTATTAATTATGTCAAAGTACTTTTTTGGGGACTAGTGATAGTACAGTGGGAAGGTCACTTGTTTTGTATGAAGTGGAAACATGGGCTCCATCCCCAACACCCCATATGATCCCCGACGCCCCACTAGGACTCATCCCTGAGCACTGCTTAGTGTGCCTCCTCCCAAAATGAATACAAATAAGAAAAAAAAGAACAAAAACCTCTCCGTTCCATGAGAGTAATGCGCTTGTGCTGAGGTGTTTGAAATAGCCCCTGTGGTCCATCTCGACATGTCACGTCCAGGCCTGTTCGGGGCAGTAGCGCAGCATCCAGCCTTCCACTCAGTCGCAGACAGTGACTTACAGGCCTGAGAGAAGATCATCAGTGACTCCCCGGTGAGGAACAGAGGATTTCTGAGAGCCAAATTTAAGAGATTTGGGGGAATCATTTTGGCTAACATCCTGGGCAACTGGGCAGAGGTTTGCACAAAGCAAAGGCAGAGCGATCGTTTAAAGATTCTCTGCAGCTGTCCCCAGGGACCTGTTTTGCTGGGGTCCACTATCAAATCCCATGAGCCCCAAAGATTTTGGTGTCATGATCAAAGGAGACATGGAGACATCAAATAAAATTTGAAGAGTGTATTCACACCAGCTGGCCTGCCAGAGCAGCCGTCTCCCACTGAAGCACAGGCTTTTGATTAGGAAAAAAACACTTCTTGCCATATCTGTCCTTTTCATAAGAACCCACAAAATAGTATAACTCACTGGGCCCATGTCCTTGTACCCAGTGAATTTTTGTAGGCAGAGTGAAGCAATCATTGATGTAGAACAGAGAAAAAGTCATTACAGAAAAGAATAAACTATTGATCATTAACCATGTCACTCTTGTGGACCCTAAGTCATTTTTCCTATTTTCTCCTAGACTGGCAGTCACCCTTTTAGAAATTCAGTTTACTGATGTAGTTATGATATAACCCTGCTAACTTAAATGTAAACTTCTAAACTAAATAAATTAACTTCTAAACTAACTAAATTTCCCATACCAAAAAATAGGTCAACATATCTGAGAAAAAGACTTTCTCCTGCACACTCAGGGAACAATTCTACTTGACCACTGGTTCGAATTGTGAATAATTTAATGTTTGCTGCATAATTCACCCAACTACTCAACTCCTAAATGACTACTAAGTTACAGAGCATGAAATGGACTTTCTATTCATGTGCCTGTTCTGTTTTAGATCCCAGTTGAATTCAGTGCATTATCAAACTTAACACTGTTTGAAGAGTTGCTGAGCACAGAGCTTAGGAGTAGCTTGAGAACAGCAATGGCCATGAATGCACACAAATACATATACGGGGATATTGATTACATATAATAGTTTCCCATTCAACCATTGCTGAGCCTCATTTTAGGTCACCCACAAAATAAGTTTTACTAATTTGTGGCATGTGATTTACTTAGTTTCTGGCTCACTTAAGTGTTAACAGAATGCATGAATAGTAGGTGCTACTCCAGCAATTTGAAGTTCAGTGAAATGTAAAAAAAAATCAGGTCTGGGAGGCAGCTGACCCAGGTTCCAACGTTAGAACCCCGGAGGGTTCCCGGAGTCCAGTGTGGAGTGATCCCTGAGCAGTCATGCGTAGTCCACAGCACTACAGAAGGTGTCCCCCAAAACAGATCAGTTAACATGAAACATTACGATATCTGAATATTAACACCCAGTGATTTCTGAGCATTAAGTTTTTGGTGGTGTTATTTGGGGGCCAGGGTTGTGTGCTGTAACATCTAGGGTTGGGTGTCTTAATGCCACGCCGTCAACGGTGTCGCCCGCGTAGCAACCAGCTAAGGTGGCCTGGGCCTGGCCCAGGTCCCGCGGGAAAGGGAGGTTCGCGACCTTCGGGTCTATGCCTCCGGCGTCCCCTTTTTTCTTATCCTGCTTTGTGTGCTTCTGTGGCACTTTGGTATGTGGCTCTTCTGCATCCCGGATGGAGTTCATAATGGTTGCCTGCCAATTTTACTTATAAGTTGGGTATTTAGAATTAATAAGTAGAAGCTTTGTAGTTATAGTTTGCTTTTAATCATTGTGAAATCTGTAGGAAACTAAGGAGATGTTAGGTTTGACAAAGGTCAGGAGTCATAAGTGAAACCAAACAATAACAGGAGCCAGAAAAACCGCCAAATATTGTGGCTGAAACAATTAGATCCTTAGCATACAGTACAGCCCTCAATTTCAAGCAAGGGTGCCTAACATAAAAGAAAACAATAAGTTACCGTATGAGAGAATGAGGGACATTGTGAAACCTCTATCCCCCCATACAAAAACTGGTCTAAGTACATACATCCTGGAGTTTATTAACAGAAAAACAAAGTGTTGCAAACCAATATATGGGAAGGTCCGAGACCCTTCCTGGATTGTGATGTGTGGTTAAGACCCTGTCAGATGAAAACATAAGTTGCTGAAGAAAAACAATGATAAAGAACTCTGTAGAAAGGGGAACCATGGTTAGACATTAAATCCTGTGTAATCACTGTAAAGAATTCATAGGTAAATGTTTTGTCCTAATTTGAAGCAGGAAGTGTATTAAGAAAGTGTTTTTGTCCCTCGATATTTTTTGGAATATGTCACCAATAAGTGACCACGATATGATGTAATGTCCGATTGTATTCTGGCCCTTTGTTCTATGATTTTGCCTTGACTGTATAAAAAAGGAACTCTGTGCTCAGTAAAATCGCAGCAGCACTCAACCTCACTTGTGTTGGTGTCTGTCTGTCATCGCCGAATCTCCTGCTTTCCTGTAAACCTTCTCCCACGTCCCTCAGCCTGGTGGTTCCCGACCGAGCCAGTCTGCGGCAGGATTGCCACGCCGTCAACGGTGTCGCCCGCGTAGCAACCAGCTAAGGTGGCCTGGGCCTGGCCCAGGTCCCGCGGGAAAGGGAGGTTCGCGACCTTCGGGTCTATGCCTCCGGCGTCCCCTTTTTTCTTATCCTGCTTTGTGTGCTTCTGTGGCACTTTGGTATGTGGCTCTTCTGCATCCCGGATGGAGTTCATAATGGTTGCCTGCCAATTTTACTTATAAGTTGGGTATTTAGAATTAATAAGTAGAAGCTTTGTAGTTATAGTTTGCTTTTAATCATTGTGAAATCTGTAGGAAACTAAGGAGATGTTAGGTTTGACAAAGGTCAGGAGTCATAAGTGAAACCAAACAATAACAGGAGCCAGAAAAACCGCCAAATATTGTGGCTGAAACAATTAGATCCTTAGCATACAGTACAGCCCTCAATTTCAAGCAAGGGTGCCTAACATAAAAGAAAACAATAAGTTACCGTATGAGAGAATGAGGGACATTGTGAAACCTCTATCCCCCCATACAAAAACTGGTCTAAGTACATACATCCTGGAGTTTATTAACAGAAAAACAAAGTGTTGCAAACCAATATATGGGAAGGTCCGAGACCCTTCCTGGATTGTGATGTGTGGTTAAGACCCTGTCAGATGAAAACATAAGTTGCTGAAGAAAAACAATGATAAAGAACTCTGTAGAAAGGGGAACCATGGTTAGACATTAAATCCTGTGTAATCACTGTAAAGAATTCATAGGTAAATGTTTTGTCCTAATTTGAAGCAGGAAGTGTATTAAGAAAGTGTTTTTGTCCCTCGATATTTTTTGGAATATGTCACCAATAAGTGACCACGATATGATGTAATGTCCGATTGTATTCTGGCCCTTTGTTCTATGATTTTGCCTTGACTGTATAAAAAAGGAACTCTGTGCTCAGTAAAATCGCAGCAGCACTCAACCTCACTTGTGTTGGTGTCTGTCTGTCATCGCCGAATCTCCTGCTTTCCTGTAAACCTTCTCCCACGTCCCTCAGCCTGGTGGTTCCCGACTGAGCCAGTCTGCGGCAGGTGGCGCCCAACGCGTGGCGAGAAGGACAGGTAATCTTCTCTTTCTTTTCTTTTCTTTCCAAAGCAGGGATCGGCTCCTGTCAGGATTCCGCGGATCCGCCGGTAAAGGCTCACCGGTTAAGTGCAGGTAATCATGGGTTTGCAAATGTCAAAGGAGGACAAGCTCTTTGCAGCTGTAATCGGGCGCATGCTATCTGAGAAGGGATTGAAAGTGACTAGTTCAGCTCTATCAGAGTTCTTGAATTTAGTAAAGAAACTTTGCCCTTGGTTTCCAGAAGACGGCAGTCTTACTCTAACTGAATGGAGGAAAGTGGGCAAAGCATTGCATAAATACGGTAAAGAAGAAGGGGAGGATAAGCTACCCCCATGCACTTATGCATTATGGTTGCAAATAAAGGAGTTATTAGCACAGACATCTGACCTAGAGGGCTTGGAGGAAGAAACCGCCTCCGCGGCCTATGCCTCTGTGGCAGTGGAAAACCCCTCTGCGGGATCAGAGCAGGTGCTTCCCACTGCCCCACCTCTATCTGAGGGAGAGGAGGAGGACTGGGATGTGGCTGATGAAATGGCAAAAAGGGATTTTGAGGATGATTTTCGAGACCATCAGCTCCCTCCTATGAGAGCATTCCCAGTGGGACGGGCTAAAAAACCCATTCCGAAGCCTCGTTTGTGCCCACCTCCTGTAGGGTTTCAAGGCGCTATGGCTGAGGCACGGCGCCTTGGAGACACCTCATTTGCCTTCCCAATTGCAGAGGCTTTTGGTGACGATCCCCCCTCCTGGGAGCCTCTTCCACTTAAGACCTTGCAAGAGTTACGGTCAGCAGTGCAGTCTTCGGGAGCATCTGCTCCCTACACTTTACAAATAGTGGACATGATTGCAAGCAATTGGATGACTCCTTATGTAGGGCATTTTTGAATCAGATGTAGAGGATGCTGTGAAAGATTCAGAGGTCTTCTTATGAGAGAAAAGCCTCTCGGGCCTCCTCTCCCATGAAGAAGCCCATATCCCAGTGCCCCTTGGTTACTATCCCCATGCCTGTTTCCGAGGCTAATGTTCCTCATTTATACCCAGTTCTTAAGGACAATCCCACAGATCCACCCTTTGCTCCCCACCATGACTTCCCTTCTGTCCTATCCCCAGAGATGAGGCAGACCTCCAGCAGGAGGCTGCCCGATATCTAGAGTGCAAATGGCCCCCACACCTCCCTACCTTTTCTTCCTGACCTCCCCCTTACAACCCTAAAATGTATTTGCAAGAGAAAATTGACCTCTCTTTGGCTGCAGAATTCCAGAGTTATGCACTGCTAATTAGTAACTTGATCTGGAAAACCTGGCGCCAGGAGAAGACTTGGAAGAACTGAAACCTCAAAAGTGAAAATCACGTACACGCCCTTTGGGCAAATTCGGAAATCTCTGTGTGACTGGTGAGTGTGGTGCACACCCGTGTAAGTGGAGGACCGGTCCGAGCAAGTGTAGGAGTGTGATCTGTGCGTGTGTTCCTAGTGTGTGTATTGTCTTAATATCTTTCTCCTAGTTCTGTTAATTAAGATTGTTTAACATGGGTCAGAATCGAACGACCCCCAAAGCTTTAATTCTTAATCACTTCTCTGAGATCCACAGGAAAGTTCAGGATCTGGGCTTGAGGGTCAAGAAAGTTTGGCATTTATTGTTCATCAGAATGACCTTCTTTTGATGTGGATTGGCCCCCACAAGATTCCTTCTCAACAAACCATGTGGCTCCAGTAAAAGAGGTAATCTGTAGAAAATCTGCTGTGAAGGTATACTCCCCTGGAAATCTCTAGGGGGCATGGGGAAGGAATGTGATAACCTCTGTGTGAATGGTCTCTGCAAAAGAGGCACCCCTTCTTTGCCTGTTTTGTGTCACCCTCCACTAGGAGGAAGCCCACTAGTGAGAAAGACTCTGGGAAACTAAGGCAGGCCAATTTCCAGGCATAAGATCCTTTTCCCCACCCAGGTCTAACTAGAAGATAGAGGTCAATTGAAATGTTAATGAAGACAGTTCAAAAAAAAAAAGGGGGGGGGGGTAAAAGGCCAAAGTAAAGGCCAATTTACAAGGGCTTAGAATCCCCTTGGAGAGGCCAAAGTGACAGACCTGGAAAAAAAAAGTTTTGCCAAGGAACCATCCTTTTTTTTTTTAGATTATTGCTTGCAATTAGAAAAACATCCTAGGAGCCTCCAACTAGGTAGTTTAGATAAAGAGTATCTTGTTGACCTCTGTAACACCTTGTTGCCTGAGTATAGTGGGGAAAGATAGCCAGTAAATGGCAGTTTGCATTACCAGATTATTTTAGAGTCAGATCTTTGCAGGTAAACTAAAGAAATAGGAGTATCAAAGCAGAGGAGGCAGGAAAATGCAACATCTTATGATTAACTGTTTGACATCAGAAACAAAGAAGTGTGTCACTAAGGAGCCAATCCCCATGTCTGATAAGAATCTCCCTGCCTCAGAATTAGCCTTGGCTAAAAAACGGTAACATCTTTGTCATAGTTTATTTTGCCGGCTTATATCAACAAAAGCGCTTTCCTGACCCATTTTTAACAAGCAGGAGACTGGCTGGTCAGGCTGGGAAATGGGGAGCAGTGTTTCTCCGCCCTGGGGACTGTCCCTTCCTTTCTCAGACCATCAGTTTTTCCCTGTCATTTTTGAAGGGTCAGATTGATCAATCAATTGCAGATGTGTGCACATGTATGTTTGGTGTTTTAGTCAGTTCATTGTCTGTCTGTCTGTCTGTTTTGTCTGCCTGTCTGTCTATCTGTCTCTGTGAAACACTCGAGTGTTGGAACCAGGCTGAAATCAGAAGTAGAAATTTTAGAGAAGTTAGTGATATGCAACCCAGTGATTTAAGAAATGCAGTTGTTTTTGGAACCTGTTAGACAAGGGTTAATCCTTATCAGAAGGTTGAGCCCATAGAGAAAGCAGAATTCTCAATCTAAATTTCTTGGTAGAATAACATTAATGATTATGTGATTAACAGTTGAAATCCTTTTGATCTTAAGAATCTTGTACTATCTAGAAGAGCTATGGAACTAGAGCCTGAAGCTAAAGTGAAATAAGAGTTCAGAGAAAGCAAGACCTTATCTTACAAGCCTCAGCTAACTTTAATGAAAAACTAGGCCGCTTTTACAAACTACATAGGTACAAAAGACATTAAGTTTCCTTATTTTCCTAAACAGTGGCAATTTATAGGATAACAATTGGATTTGTCCATTCTCCCTTGACACAAGGAGCTAAGGTTTATCAGGCTACACCCATCACAGTGCTCCTGAGTTACTTCCATTCCTTTGTTTTTCGTAATCACTTCTATATCTATATGCTCTCCTCCCCAACCAGCTAATCAGCTTTCCCCCTAGTCAGAATCTGTTAATTTGTAAGATCAGATCCTTCTAGGACACTGAACTTGTGTTGTAAATTGCGAGTCATCTGCTAAGTGAGAATCTGTCCTAGAAGAATGTTCTGACTAGTTTGGATGAGGCTAAACATTTTTTCCTTTCAAACAGCCTTAAGTAATAATCTCAGTATACTCCAAGAGGCAGCTTCCCTTATCTCACAGAAACCTTGCTGTTAGAGGCAGCTTCTCTTATCTCACAGAGCAGATCTCAGGTGCTAGCCAGGCCTGATCTTTGGGGTGTAGATGCCAGACTCCAAGCGATGTTGCCTCACCCCACCGATTCCGCCGTGAGCCTGTCTCCGCCTTCACCATCACCACCCTGTTCATCCTTGGCCTTGTGGGCGCCGGCATAGGCATCGCTGCCCTGGCTTCTCAGCACTCTGGTCTAGCCACACTTCGTGCTGCCGTGGATGCCGATTTAGAGTGCCTTGAACAATCCATCTCTCACCTCGAGGATTCTCTGACATCTCTTTCGGAAGTTGCTCTTCAAAACCGCAGAGGACTGGACTTGCATTTTATGAAAGAGGGGGGATTGTGTGCTGCCTTGGGGGAAGAATGTTGCTTTTATGTTAACCACAGTGTAGTGATTAAAAACTCCATGCGAGAATTAAGGGAAGGTTTAGAGCGAGTCTTCTAGCTCTGGGTGGGCCCTGCATTTTTAACTGAATTACCGCTTTTGTTAGACAGCGAATACACTTTGACCTTTTTGCTTAATTGTTGCTTCTAATATGGTGTTATAAGACCGCCCTGGACAGTGGTCAAAAACTACTATCCTGGCTGTGAGAAGTTGTGTTTCTTATCCTTATGCTGTGTTATTGGGGTCTTCAAAAAATTTAGCTATAACTTCCTTTGGTAACAATTCCTATCATGTGTCTTGCATTAATTGCATCTTAACTAATTGTGTCTCTCCGGAACAAAGGAATAATGCAACAGTCTTGTTATTGGTACGGAGGCCATCTTTTGTGATGTTACCAGTACATTTACCCAATATGACTTGGTATGATAATTCAGCTATGCAAGTTCTTGAAGAGTTAACAGCTTTAATTCGACCAAAAAGGTTTATTGCTGCATTGATTTTAGGAATCACAGCATTAATATCTATCATTACCACATTTGCAGTAGCCACAACAGCATTGGTCCAAGAAATTCATACAGCCCATTTTGTGAATAACCTAAACAAAAATATTACGTTTGCTTTATCTGAACAAGTTATTATTGATAAGAAATTAGAAGCAAAATTAAATGTATTGGAAGAAGTAGTGTTAGCCCTTGGTCAGGACGTTAATAATTTAAAAAGAGTAATGGAAACCCGTTGTCACGAACAATTTAAAGCTATTTGCGTTACCCCTTTGCCATACAACACCTCTTTAGATGGGAATAAGGTTAAACATCATCTCATGGGTGTTTGGCAAGACCAATCCATTACACATGATCTTGAAGGAATACAAAGAGATATTGCAGCCATGAGTCAAGCGTATGATAAGGCAACGGAATTAAGTGACCTGGCTACTAGCCTGACTGCTGGAATCAAAGCATTAAACCCATTAGATTGGATCCAATATATTCTTATATTTGCCTTATTAGCAGCTGTCATAGGAGTTATTTTGTTCATATTTCCTTGTTGTTTTAGAGGCATGGCACAATCTCTCCAACGGGTTAAAGAAGATCTGTATGCCGAGCGTCTAAAAAATAAAAAGGGAGGAATTGCCACGCCGTCAACGGTGTCGCCCGCGTAGCAACCAGCTAAGGTGGCCTGGGCCTGGCCCAGGTCCCGCGGGAAAGGGAGGTTCGCGACCTTCGGGTCTATGCCTCCGGCGTCCCCTTTTTTCTTATCCTGCTTTGTGTGCTTCTGTGGCACTTTGGTATGTGGCTCTTCTGCATCCCGGATGGAGTTCATAATGGTTGCCTGCCAATTTTACTTATAAGTTGGGTATTTAGAATTAATAAGTAGAAGCTTTGTAGTTATAGTTTGCTTTTAATCATTGTGAAATCTGTAGGAAACTAAGGAGATGTTAGGTTTGACAAAGGTCAGGAGTCATAAGTGAAACCAAACAATAACAGGAGCCAGAAAAACCGCCAAATATTGTGGCTGAAACAATTAGATCCTTAGCATACAGTACAGCCCTCAATTTCAAGCAAGGGTGCCTAACATAAAAGAAAACAATAAGTTACCGTATGAGAGAATGAGGGACATTGTGAAACCTCTATCCCCCCATACAAAAACTGGTCTAAGTACATACATCCTGGAGTTTATTAACAGAAAAACAAAGTGTTGCAAACCAATATATGGGAAGGTCCGAGACCCTTCCTGGATTGTGATGTGTGGTTAAGACCCTGTCAGATGAAAACATAAGTTGCTGAAGAAAAACAATGATAAAGAACTCTGTAGAAAGGGGAACCATGGTTAGACATTAAATCCTGTGTAATCACTGTAAAGAATTCATAGGTAAATGTTTTGTCCTAATTTGAAGCAGGAAGTGTATTAAGAAAGTGTTTTTGTCCCTCGATATTTTTTGGAATATGTCACCAATAAGTGACCACGATATGATGTAATGTCCGATTGTATTCTGGCCCTTTGTTCTATGATTTTGCCTTGACTGTATAAAAAAGGAACTCTGTGCTCAGTAAAATCGCAGCAGCACTCAACCTCACTTGTGTTGGTGTCTGTCTGTCATCGCCGAATCTCCTGCTTTCCTGTAAACCTTCTCCCACGTCCCTCAGCCTGGTGGTTCCCGACTGAGCCAGTCTGCGGCATCTTAAGGAAATCTTTGTGACTTTCATTTCCTTAGTGAAAACAGAACCTTTGGCTCCATAGACCATGGCTTCACTCCATCTGTCCGGTACTTGCGGCCCCCACAGATGTCCTGCTGACCTGATCCAAGACCAGAAACGGGGGAGGAGGGGGGCAGGAATACAACTTTCCAGGACTATTTGGAGTCTGGCACTTTAAAACTCTGACCGGAAGTGGGGTGAAGTCATGGAGCCCCGCCTTTCCCTGGGGTCTTTGTGGCTTCCGAGCGCCAGGGGGGCGGGGCGGTGCCTGGCGCCCAGGGCAGATGGGGATCCAGGTAGGTGGGCAGGTTTCCTCTTCGGCCACCAAGTGGTCGCACAGGGCGCCCTGAGCCTCCGTGGTCTCCGCCTTGTGAGCGGCGGGGTCGCTTCGTGCCGGGCAGGGGGTGGGGGGCGGCCCCTCCCCTGGACGCGACGAGCACCTGCCTAGAGGTTTGTCTCTTTCGGTCATTGACTTTTGCGGGAATGAGAGTGGTTTTCCCTGAAGAGATCTTAGTCCGAAAGCTGCTGGTCCCGGGGAGGCGGTGCTCGGGGCTGACTCCCGGCTCTGCGCTCAGAGGTCGCCTCCTGGGGGCTGGGGGGCCTTGGGGGTCATATGCGAGGCCCGGCCCTCCCTGCTGCCCTGTCGCTCTGGCCCCCAACCAAAGGGAAAGTGAGAGCAAGAGGGATCCTCAGTTTCCCCAGTTTCCCTGCGGTCCGCCTCTCTGTTCGTTCCCTCAGGGACACTCGAAGCCCACGGGGAGGGAGTCACAGGCTGGGGCTGGGGGTCGCCCCAGGAACGTTCCAGGCCAGCCCTTTGCAGGCCCAATTTCATTCATTAGGGCAATTATGGAGTAGGGGCTAAAGGGTCAGTTTCTCTGGAAAGTGGGGGGGAGGCGGATTGTTTTTTTTTTAATTAAAAAATCAACGTTTTGTTTGATTATTTTTTGATCGATATCCAGCAGTGTTCAGAGTCACTCTTGGCTCTGCCCCAGGGGATCCCTCCTGGTGGTACTCGGGATCCCGTGGGAATGCAAAGGCTCACTCCTGGTCAGCCTCATGCAAGGCAGATACTCTGCCATTGTATTACCATTTGCAGTGCCTTGGGACTCAGAAGTATTTGCCTGACCGTTTGATTTTGCCTGGTTTCGTGCCCCTGCAGTAGATTTTTGGGATCCTGGGAGATGCAGAGCTGTAAGAGACCCTGGCGGAAGCAGGTATAGCACCTGGGCTGTGTTGGACCAGAGGGGTTGGTGCAACCAAGTGTGCAAACTTAGCAGGAAGTAGGCTGTTCGCTTCTACAATGTGCCCCAAGCCCTACGATAATTTAGAATGACCATTGGCCACAATACCTTTATTGATTTATTTTAAATAATTTTTTTTTGCTTGGAGAGAATATTTGCCCATGTTCAGCAGTTATTCCTACCTCTGCACTCAGGGATCACTCCTAGTGAGCTCAGGAATCATATAGGATGCCGGAAATCAAACCTGGGTTAGCCACGTGCAAGAAAAGAACCTCAGCTGTTGCACTTTTCTTTATGGGCCACAGCTGACAAGTGCTCAGGGCTTAATCTTGGATCTTAGCACAGGCATGGTTCCTGGCAGTACTGGTGTGGGGACCCTAGGTGGTCCTGCAGATGGAACCCAGCTTAGCTGTTTGAGCGTAAAGCCCCTCATCAACTGTACTATCTCTGTTAACTCTATATGATTTTATATTTCCCCAGAGTATTTCCCCATTGTCGATTTCCCCTGAACCAGAGGCCCCCCCTTCTGTCCGGGTGAGTACTTGCAGAAACAGGGTTTTCAAAGACCAGTTGTTTTATTACTCTGTCTCCGGAACCTAACTTTCATCTATTCAGGTAGATATATCTGTTTCGATAGCATAAAATTTTCAGTTCGAGTGTCCCAAGGGCTCTGAGAGATCAGACGGCAGGTCAGCTGCTTGCCTTGCCTTCCTGAGAGCTATAGGCTGCCTAGATCCCAGACTCCTCCTTTCCCTGGAGAGGAAGGAGCATCTGTCAGTGTCTCCCTGGGTGAGTCTGTGAGCCATGCCTGATCAGGTGAGGCTGGTCTGCTTTCTGGCTCTCCAATGCTGGGACTTCTGGTCAGGGCCAGGGCTTTGCTCCTCTCTGGTGCTCACAACTCTCACTTCTCTTTTAGGTGTTTCCTTGGAGCCTCCTGCTGACCCTTGGGAATTACAGAGGATGGAGACAATGGTGACACGCGATCTGAAACACTGTGACCAGGTGGGAGGAGAGTGATGTGCTGTCATGATGCGGTGACAGGCACACACAGGCGTCCAGGGCCTTCTGTCTGTTGAGTTTCAGTAAGAAGCTTTGGGATGTGGTTCCTGGTCTGAGTGCCTGATTCTCTGCTGCTTGAGATCACTTTCTCCATGATTGTTTGTTTTGTGGTATTTTGGTTTAGCTCCGCCTAGCAGTGCTGAGTGAGATCCCCAACTCAATGCTCAAGGATCACTCCTGACAATTCTCAGGGACCGTATGAGGTTCTGTGAATGCACGGCTGACATATTCAGTTTCTTTTGTTTTAGGAGGTAATGACTGGTCACATCCAGTGATGCCCAGGGGTTTCTCCAGGCTCTGCACTTGACATTGCACCTGGCAGTGCTTGGGAGACCAGATGGCACAGTGGGGATTCACTGTCCTACTGGCTCTTCCTGGACCTACTGTCCTATTACTTCATCCTGCTATTTTATTTTCTATTGTATTTGTTGTTTTCCACAAGTGAGGTGTTCAGGGCTTCCTCTTGGTTCTGTGCCTGGAATCACCCCCAACGGGCATCAGGGCCCCGTGACCTGCTGCCTTGGCAGCTACAATGACTCTGGGCACCAGGATATGTGTTGCCCCCATTTTGTCCTTCTTGCACTGGAAAGCATCACTTGCTGAATCACACGGTGTCTTGCTGCTGTGCGTGCAGTTTCAGGCATGCACTCATTCCAGGGACACTGACCAAAGGATCTCTGGGACTGCCAGAGATGTTTGAGGTCAGTAAAATTTTACATGGGTCCAGAGAGCTAGTACAGCTGCAGGGAATTTGCTTCACACCGGGCTGGTTCAGGCTCTATCACCCTTCATCCCATCTGGTCCCCGATAACCATGAGTCATAAGTATGAAGTGCAGATCCAGGAGGAACACCTGATCATCACCAGGTCATAATCTAAAATGCTAGTCGAAAAGGATACTTTGACCTGGCTCTGCAGTGATTTGACACAGCCCTGAACTGTGAGCTCTGAGACCCATAGGCACATATGTGCACATACATCTTTGAGTTGTTCGCGGGACATCAAGTGTCCCCTTTTCATCGCTAGAACAAGAGATGTGGGGGTACGGAATGTGTGTGTGTGTGTTTAACCTTTGGGCCCAAGCCATTTTTGCATTTTGACCATACTGGTTCAGTGCTTAGTAGTTACTCTGTAGTCGTCACTCGACCAGTATTTCGGGAGTGGCCTTGGGAGTGGCACCTCAAGAAATCTTCTAGTATAGTGTCCTCACAGTTTAGAGATCCGACTGCCTTCGAGTGATGTCTGGAGTGATTTCTCCACGTAAGCCAGGAGGGCGCATGGAGAGAAAGAAATCGAGGATGGTTCCTCCAGAAGGAAAGCCCCTAAGCCCCATTAGCTCTATGCTGTGTAAAACAAAACTCAGTTGAAGAATGTGAATGACATGCTTGGAATGACTATGTAAATCACATTTTTCACCAGATATCTGATAATCGTTTTTGGATACTAGAATCAGTATTGAGTTAAGGCTAAATAGTATCTACGAAAATCTCAAAAATTTATCTCATCTACTTATTTTTTGAAAATATGTTTACCTCAAAATAAAAAAATTAAATCTGTCTGATAGTGATGTAGAGAAGTTTTTCTCCTGCCTTTTTGCCATCTCTAGTTTTCAAAAGGAAGTTGCTATTCATCTCATCTCCCCATTATTTGATAAGGTTGTATAGATTTTATCTTGAAAAGTTCTGTCACTGCCTTACATATCTTGGATATTAAGCCCTGATCAAATGAGTGTGGAGTAATTTTTCCCCATTCTGTAGGTGTCTTTGTACTTGGGTCATCATTTCCTTTAAAGTGCAGAAACCTTTCAGTTTTAGGTAGTCCCACTTGTTTATCTTTGCTTCCCTTGCATGATGAGTGGTGTTTCATCCTTGAAGATGGCTTTAGCTTCAACCTATGGAATGTTCTGCCTACATTTTCTCTATGTAACTTATGAATTCATGTCTGCCACCAAGGTCTTAAGCTATTTTTATTTTTGTGCATGGTGTTAGACTTCCTAAGAAAAGAGATTATTTTCTTACATGTAGCTGACCAGTTTTCCCAAAACCACTTCATGAAGAGGCTTTCCTTGCTCCATTTCCTGTGTTTCACTCCTGAATTGAAGATTAACAGATCATATGCCTGAAGGTCTGTCTCAGGATATTCAAGTTATTGATAAGTGTTTGTGTATATGCCAACATCATGCTACTTTAATTACTTCTGCTTTGCATTACATTTTTAGGTTTGGGAAAGTGATGCCTCCCTTTCTTCTCACCCCAAGTAATATTTCATATACTTGTTGTGGAGAGGTGAGGAATATTTTTCCATATGAATTTCAGGAGCGTTTATCACTTTATCTTAAAAATGACATAGACATCTTTACAGGGGCTGTTCAGTATCTGTGATGCTTTGGGGATTATAGCCATCTTGATGATATTAATCATCCCAATCCATGTGCAATGGATTTGTTTCCATTTCCTCATGCCTCTTTTATTTCTTGAAGTAACATTTTATAATTATCTTTGTATAGGTCTTTTACCTATTTGGTTAGGCTGATTCAGAGGCACTCGTTTTTCTGAGGCATGATTTCCAATTAGTTTTTAAAAATATCTTTTTTCCCTACTTATTTACTTGTACATAAGAAATTCCTAGACCTTTACATATTGATTTTGCAATCTGCCACTCTACTATATAAATCTATTGTTTCTAGGAACATTGTTCTAGAGTGTTTAGGGTTTTCTAGGTACAGTATTATGTTTTCTGCAAATAGTGAGAGTTTGAATTCTGTTCCTATCTAGATGTGTTCGGTATCTGTTCTTGCCTACTTGCAGTGGAAAATGCTTCTAGTATTATATTAAATAAGAGTGAAGAGAGGGCCAATGTTCTTTTGTGACTTAACTAAGAGGGAACTCTTTTAGATTTTCCATTGAGAAGATCTTGCTGTGGGCTTTTAATAGATGGCTTGAAAATACTGAAGAAAGTATTTTTTCAATTCTCATTTGGTTGAGTGTTTATTTTTTAATGAATGAGTGCTGGATCTTGTCAAATACTTTGTCTTCTATTAATCTGATTATGTTTTTCATTTTTTCTTTTATTGATATTGTGTATTATGTTGATTGATTTGTATATTTTATTTTATTTTTGTTCTTTTTTTTGCTTTTTGGGTCACACCTGGAGATTGTACAGGGATTATCCTGTGCTCTGCATTCAGGAATTACTCCTGGCGTTGCTAAGGGTACCATATGGGATGCTGGGAATCGAACCCGGGTCGGCCGCGTGAAAGGCAAGCGCCCTACCTGCTGTGCTATCGCTCCAGCCCCGATTTGTATATTTTAAACCAACATATGGACTGGAGTGATAGCACAGTTGGGTAGGGTGTTTGTCTTGCACACGGTGACCTGGCTTTGATTCCAGCGCTCCTCGTGGAGAGCCCAGCAAGCTACCGAGAGTATCCTTCATGCACAGCAGAGCCTGGCAAGCTCCTCGTGGCATATTCGATATTCCAAAAACAATAACAAAAAGTCTCACAATGGAGATATTACTGGTGACCATTCGAACAAATTGATGAACAATGGGAGGAGAGTGCTATTATTTCTTGCTTTTTCATTCACACAGTGACACAGTATCGAAACCTGGGCTCCATCCTCAGCACTCCAGCTGGTCCCCTGGGAACCACCATCAGTGATCCCTGGCAACGCTTGTTGTGGCCCACCTCAAAATAAATACAAACTACAAACCAAAAACAAACAAAAAATCTCATTGATCATGGAGAGGATGTGTTTTTGGTGAGATGATTTCAGTAGCCCACCACGGTTCATCTTGCTGGTTAGGGTTGCAGCCTTGCCTCAACCCATACATCACTGGCTCCACACTGCTAAAACCAAACCCAGAGCTGGGTGTATTTTATTTTGCTGGAAAGGACTTCTTTAACTTTCTGCAGACGGTCGTCGGTCCATTTTAGGTATATGCTTATTGAGTTGAAAAAAAATACAAAACAAATTAATGATTTCGCAGCCTTAAATTTTGTGCATTCACCATATAGAAACACTGGGTTGTTCCATGGAACATCCATCCACAGTTTTAGGAATTTCATTCCTTGTGGTGGAAATGTTGGAAACAACTTTCAGGCCTCAGTGTCTTTTGACATGGAGACTCCTAATAAATGGAGCAGTAATTAGGATCCTCCATTTCATTGTACCGGCCCTAGTGGAATGTCTCTGAATCTGGGCTCTGTGACAATGTTTCGATTAGGCAATCACGCCCTCCGCCCCATGGGGAAGCGAGATAGGCGGAGTGTCTTTCGAGGGTGATCAAAATGGAGAGAGTGACTTCACTCTGAAGAAGCCCTCCCCTGGGAAAAGCTCCTCACAGTGTTTTCTCCACAAATTTTGGACACAAACCCCTCCCAGGCAGCAGCCTGAGGACTGTGGGAGAGGAGCACTGTTCATAGTGAGTCCAAGACAACGAGCATTCATTAATGAAGGTCACCGTGGACTGAACCCTTCCAAGAGTAAGGAATGTGGGGGAGTGTTCCCCTCACCCTGTGTCCTCTGCACCGGGTTGTTCCCTTAGAAACCCACAATGGACAGAATCCCCAGGATTGTCACCATGGGGAACCAACTTTGAGTCAGGTGTCATTACAGTATGATAGCCCAAAGATTCAACTGGAGAAAAACCGTATATGTGTATGGAGTGTGGGAAGGCTTTCACTTCCCCCTCTAAACGTATTATACATAGGAGAGTTCAGAGTGCAGAGAAACATCATGTGTGTGAACAATGTGGAGAAGCCTTTACCCTGTCTTCACAACTTAGTGTCCACGGGGAAATTCATATAGGATTGAAAACCTATTCATGTAGGGACTGTGGGAAGATCTTTTCTCATTACTCAAGGCTTTTTGTACACAAGGAAAATCACACTGGAGAGAAATGGTGTATCTGTAAGACACGTGGAAAGGCCTTCGCTCATTTCACAGTCCTGTAAAACCATATGAATACACATACTGGAGAGAAGGCTTATGTATGTCAGGAGTGTGGGAAGAACTTTAGCAGATGCTCAGTGCTTCTGTACATAGGAGAATTCACACTGGAGAGAAACCTCGTGAATGTAAGGTTTGTGGAATGGCCTTCACGACACTGTCAGCCTCAGTCTGAGCATATGAAAACTCATATTGGAGAGAAGCGTTATGTGTGTCAGGATTGTGGGAAGGCCTTTAGCTCATCCTCAGTGCCCACTGTCTATAGGAGAACTCATTTTGGAGAGAAGCCTTATGTGCGTTAAGGGTGTGGGAAGGTCTTTAACACATCAGCAGAGCTCATTGTACATAGGAGAATTCATTCGGGAGAGAAACCTTTTGTATGTCAGAAGTGTGGGAAGGCCTTTAGCACATCCTCAGTACTTACTATTCATAGGAGAATTCACACTTGAGAGAAATTATCTGGTGTAGTTTGGTGCTTGTTAGCTCCTGTGCGCCTCCATTCTTAGAGTTGGTACATACTGGGATTCATTTATTGAAGTATGTTTTATGTAATTTATTTCATACTTGGCAGCTCTTAGGAGTTTGTCCTGGCGTTGTTCTGGATTTCAGAAATGGAACTCAGAGAAAGCATGCCCAACACAAGCAATAAGGCATAGTACTAAACTTTGGCCCCATTCTCTTGGTTGAAAATGTGTTTCTATAGCTGCATCCTGGTGTTTCCTTGTAGGTGAGAGTTCTATACTCAAGTGTTTTTAAGGAGTACAGTGGTAACTTACAGTGCTCTCTGATGTTCTTAGCAACCTTTGGTCCTTTCCAGTGTGTCTCCAGCTCTCTAGGTTGCTGCTAGGCCAGTTCCTCTGCATCTTCAGAGCTGGCTTCAGAGTCACTGCTTTCATCATCACCTTGATTGATGACTTCCCGGAGAAACTCATTTTCCTGTCAACTTGCTTGATTTTATGAGGAAAGTGTGTGTGAGAACATTGGTTCCATGTTTGACGAGTACAGCATCAAGGAACTCAGCTTTACGTCGCTGCCCTGAATTCTGTGACCAGCCCTACCAGCTCTTGCCTCTCCTCTCTTTTATCCCCCTTGCACCGATTTACTTGGGCTGATATAATGGTCTGTCTACACTTGGAATGTTGCACTTTAAAGCTCCTTGGTGATGGATGATGTCACAGGTGGGAGTCTTCCATGTGCACGTTTACTTCCTAATGGTGTCAAGAGGATCAGGCCTCTTATGGGCACACATTTAAAGGACAAAGTGATACTTCACTGTCCGAGGAGACACTGAAGGCCAGTTATGTGTGGCAGGATGTGAGGACCTCTTATCTCCAGTCCCTTTAGAAAGGACTGGGGTGGAGCGGCTCTCCGGCACGGCCACGGCCCCAGAAGCACAAGGACTTAATGCAGAATCCAGCATCTTGGAGCAGAAAAGTGAACGGACTATGCGTTAATCCACGCCACCATGCCTGCCCAGAGGGGAAAGGGTTTTTCTCCCTTCAACCCTCTCCCTTTTGGAAAGAAAGATGGCGGCCACATAGTAGCCTTGTGGAGCGCAGGTATGAGCAGGGGGTGAGGGGGCGACTAAACTCTCATGGGAAGGGGGGCGTTCCGGCCTGTCCTTCATGCCCTACCGAGGTCATCAGTTGTCCCCCATAAGCGGCTCTCCGGCACGGCCACAGCCCCAGAAGCATAAGGACTTAATGCAGAATCCAGCAGCTTGGAGCAGAAAAGTGAACGGACTATGCGTTAATCCACGCCACCGTGCCTGCCCAGAGGGGAAAGGGTGTTGCTCCCCTCCGCCCTCTCCCCTCTGGAAAGAAAGATGGCGGCCGCATGGGAGCCTTGTGGAGATCAGGTATGAGCCAGGGGTGAGGGGGCGACTAAACCCTCATGGGAAGGGGGACGTTCTGGCCTGTCCTTCACGTCCTACCGAGGTCACCAGTTGCCCCCCACGAGCGGCTCTCTGGCACGGCCATGACTCCAGAGCACAGAAACCAATCTCTTAATTATCTGACTCTCAGTAGAAATACTTCCAGGGTTAATAAGTAAAATAGCAGAAATCCAAAACCGTGCAGCCGCGACATCATTTAATTCTTGAACCCAGCTGTAGAAAGCAAATCATTTCACAATGCTTTTTCAGCATGTCTGATTGGGGGGGGGGGTGTAAACTCTAAATAATAATGGTGCATCTTTTATGGAAACAATGAATCTAGTCAAAGTAGATAGAGTGTTAACTAGAATTCATCTGCCTCACAGGCATTGGGGGGGTGGGGGGGTTTATTTGGGGTTCTTCGTGGTGAAAAATAAGTATCGGTAAAGGGAAATGTGTTTGATATTTGCATGATCGAGACCTAAACCTGAAAGCTTTGCAACTTTTCCCACAGTGATCCAATAAATAAATTATAAAATTATAAAATAAATTATAAAAAAACAAAGGACTGGGGTGGTTTTGCTGGGCTGTGCCAGCTTTTGGGGTGTTTTTGTGGTTGTTACTACCCCCATATCTCATCGGTTCCTGGGGTCTGACTTGCATCGGAGACTTTAGGAGGATGTGGGGCTTTGGTGGTTGCATTGGAGGGAATTTTAACGCAGCAGAGGTGTTGGGGTGAATACTGCATGTAAAGGATTTTTTTAAACAAAGGGTTATTTTTTATTTTTTCTATTTTATAAGCTAGTTTACTACATTTGATTACATTTCATATCCAAACACCAATCTTAGCTAGTTGGTTTATTTGAGGAGGTGGAGATATTTGTTTAGGGATCACTCCTGCTGCATTAGAAAGAAATTTACTTAGAAAGAGCCAGAGTGGTAGTACAGTGGGGAGGGCTCTTACCTTACACAAGGCCAACCCAGGTTGAATTCCTGACATTCAAATTCTCACAAAGATACACAAAATCTGTGAGCAGAATGAGGCTAAAGGTGTGAATGAGGCAGGCCATCCTGGGGACGTGTTCCTTTCCCATCGCTAGGGATTGTAAATGGATATTTACTTTTCAGATAATTTTTTTTTTTTGCGGGAGAGCATACCTATATGTGCTAAGAGGTTGCTCCAGGCTCAAGGATATACCCTCAGAAATAATTTGCATCATTCCATCAAAATAATTTTCATCCATCACCTGAATCTATGTGTCCATGGTTTCATATGGGATACTGATGGTTGATCTTTATCAATAATGGAAGCACTGTATAATAATTTATGTTTCTTTTTGTGTCACACGCAGTGCTGCTCAGGGTTTACTTCTTGTCCTGCACTCAGGAATTACTCCTTGCAGTGATCAGGGCACAATATGGCATGCTGGGAATCAAACCCGGAATGGCCACAGGCAAGGCAAACACCATACCTGCTATACTATTTCTCCAGCCCCAGGCACCATATACTCGTAACTATCTAACTGGCCCCACATTGGTAACTTTTTTGCTGATAAAGAATTTCTGGTCCCTCAAGTCAAGTTGAAAAGCATCCCTCCATTCTTCATCAACTCTCTGACTCTGACTAGGCGAGCCCCAGATGTAGAGTGGATGTTGCTTGTAATGGGGTTCTTTTTAAACCAAGATATTTGTTTTTTGGGGGGGGTACGAGGAAATATTTATTCAGGGATCAATTCTGATGTGTTGGAATGACATTTATTTAGAAATTCTGGGGTGGTATTGCTGTGGGGAGGGCACTTCCCATGCACAGGTTCAATTCCCAGACATTCCAGCAGTCCTCCAAGCCACACTAGGGTTGATCCCTCAGTGAGAAACTTGAAAAAAGTCCTCAGCACTGCCTGTAGTGGTCCCTAACTGAAACATCACATGCACACACACAATAATTGTGTGAGCAAAAAGAGCCTAAAAGTTTGTCCATCTGAGGTCCTGTGGGTGCCCCCATGGCAGAACCACTTTGGGAGGTGTGGTCACTGTGGGCAGCCTTTAAACTCAGGGGGTGCTTAATCCAAGGAGCTCCTGGTCTAGGAGTCAGTCCCTGGCTGGGCCCATAAGGACCTTCCTGTGAGGCCCAGGGTGGAATCCCGGGTCGGGTCTCAGGGATGCAGTTTCCTGCCCTGTAGATGGAGGCAGCAGTTGTCCTGAGAGATAGCCCGAATTCCAGACTTCTATGCATTCCTGGGAGAGGAAGGAGCATCTCGTAGTGTCTCCTGGGGGGGGGGGGCGGTGACTTGGTGCACAAGGGAGCCTGCCATCAGGACATTTCCAGGTCCAAGACAGGAATTTCTAGGCTAGGGCTAGAGGTTTGTGCTTTCTCGGCTCACAGCTCTGACTTCTCCAGGTCTTTGTTTGGAGTCTAATGCTGATCCCTGAAATAATGGGCAGGACAAGGTGGTCTTGAGGCTTGGTCCTGGACATTGTTGGCAAAAAAAATCTTTGTGAATTTTAGTCCTTTAATAAAACTTTGGAGATTCTAGCAGGGGAGCGCAGCTACTCGTGTACCCTCGACCAGACTGGTCTGTCAGTATTCGGGGAAGGCCATCCTCCTCGAGCGCGGCTTTGTGAGGGACGCACATGGAGCAGTGAGGGAGGAAGGGGACACCCGCCTAGCCAGCCAGATCAGCCGAATCAACCCTGGTGATCAATGGGGTGAAAGATGTCTCAGCCAAAGTGATAGCACATTGGTAGGGCATTTGCCTTGCATGCAGTCAGCCCGGCACAATCGGCTTCGATTCCTCCGCACCTCTTGGAGAGCCTGGCAAGCTGGTGATAGTATCTCGCCTGCACGGCAAAGCCTGGCAAGCTGCCCATGATGTATTCAATATGCCAAATATAGTAACAAGAAGTCTCACGATGGAGCCTTTACTGGGCCCGCTCTAGCAAATCGATGAATACCGGGAGGACCCTGTACATGACTGTGAATAAAAACTTTAATAAAGGCTTTCTGCTGCATATGCCACCTGTTCAGTCCTTCACTCTCCATCTATTCTGGATCTGGCCACTCCCAGGTGTCCTGGTCACTTGATTGAAGGAAAGAAACAAGGAAAAAAATGTTCCTTACCAGAAAGTACCTGGTCCGGAAAACTCGACTTCTGGACTGTGTGACTAGCCATGCCTTTGACATCATGGAACCCTGGTCTTTCCCTCCCTCGGCTCCCGTTTCCAGCTTTCCCCTTGGAAGTTACCCTCAGCCACCATTGTTGGCAAAGTTGAGGAGCGGGGAAGGAACCAGAGTTGGGGTACCCAGGGCAAAAGGGGCGTCCCGTCGGGCCGGGCTGAGTAGTTGCTCTGGGTGTCCTGAGCCCCCGCGGTCTCTGCCTTGTGAGCACCAAGGTCTCTCAGTGCTGGTCGGGGCAGGAGCCCCTCCTTGGGATGCCCCAGGCCCCTGCCAAGAGGTTTGTCTGCTACATCAGTTGGTTTTTAGGAAACTAGGGAGGTTTCCTGAAGAAAACTGATTTAAGAAGACGCCTGTGGGCGCTAGTCTCGCAGGGGGTCACTTGCCTCCCACGCAGCCGCTGGGTACATCCCCTCATACCTTCCACATTTATGCCTGTGGGAGGCTTTTTTTTCTTTCTTGTTTTCAAAACAATTTTTGTTCAGGGCTAACTCCTGGCTCTGCACTCAAGGAACTCTCCTGGAGGTGCCCGGGTGATCCTAAGGGATGCTGGCTCCGATCCTGGTCAGCAGCATACAAGGCAAATGTCCCCTCCATGTACTAGCCTCCTGCCCTGTGGGGGGCGATTCCTCACTTGTTTGGGCTTCAATAGTGTTTGGTGGAGCTTTTGACTTTCACATTCCCCCAACTCCAGTCGGTTCTGGCGGTCCCACAGAAAGCTGTAAGAGAATGCAGAGTCCGGTGACAGAGGGGGTGGTGCATAAGGGCTGTTTGGGGCCACAGGGGTCCTGCAATCAAGTGTGCAATGTTAGCAGGAAGTCACCTCTGCACTTTCAGTGCATGCCCTGAGCCCTCTCACAAAGGATAAATGAACACCATGGCTCCCTTGCCTTTACCGATTTGTTTTAATTAACTTTTGGTAGTTTTTTTGGGGGGAGGAGGCAGACCTGACTATACTCGGGTTTCTCCAAGTGGTGCTCAAGGACCCATATGGGATCCCAGTAGTGAAATATCATTTTTCTCCAGTAAGACGAGCCCATTTGCATCTGTACTATGTCTGCAGCCTCTTTGCACAGAAAATTTGTTTGATTTTTTTATTTCTGAATTGTAGATTTTCGTTCACAGCATTCAGAGCTCCGGACTTAGTCTAGAATCTGAGCTCAACAACGTGCCTGGCAGTGCTGAGGGGGACCCTCTCTGCTGTGGAAAATTGAATCTGGCTTAGCTGCTGGAAAGAAAAGCACCCTATCGACTGTACTATCTCTGCTAATCTTGTGTAATTATTTTCCACAGAAAAAGAGTTTTTGGTTCGCCTGTCAAGTTTTCAGCCTAGTTCTACCCAATGATCATCTCTCCCAGACCAGGTGCGTGCCCTGCTGTTGGAATGATCTTCATTCGGAAAGGGAGTTTCCAGGGACCAGCTACACTAGGTTATCCATGTCTCAGTCTAGAGGCTGGTGCAGTCCTACAGCAGGAGGAAGTCTGCCTTTTATTTTATGGTTTCCTCTTTTTGCTACAAACTTGGAGATGGTCAGGGACTCTGCCCGTCTGTCTACGTGTCTCTGAGAGTCCATGTCCCCGACCTTAAAGCACGTGCTCAGCCCTTTGAGCTCCTCTCCCGGGGGTCTATTCACTACTAAGGGAGCAGGCGAGATGGGATTTGGGGCCACACCTGCAAGTGCTTGAGGACTGCATCCTGCTCTCTGCTCATTGTACCAGTGGACAGTGGGTACCAGAGGAGAACCCCCAGTCTTGCAGCTGGCTGGCATCTGCTTAATCCTGGTGTATTCCCTCCTGCCACTTGCTTGATATATTCATTTTAAGTTCTTATCTGTGAACATTCTGGAATACTTTGACATGAAACGATGTCAGGAGGCAAAGGAGGATTTGCAGGCTCTGAGAAAAATGACAGAATTACTCCATTAAGATTTCTTTGGGGCTAAGTGTAGATTTTCCTCCTTTCATACACAAAATATCACGCCCAAAGGAGTAAAATGATGCAGTCCGTGAAAGCCTGGCCTGTTATCTTTCCGTGCTGGCGCTGTAGCCCCAAACCAAAGTCAAACTGAAGTTGATTCTTGAGAATATACTGCTGCATTTCACACATCTGCCTTTGGCAGATAACTCCCTCTTTGCCTTTATGTGTTTGTGTGTTTGGCTGTGGGGGTGGGAGGCTTGCGAACTTGTGCCGGACCCAGAAGTGCTCAGGAATCACTCCTTGTGGATTCAGGATGTGAAGTTGATTCTGCTGCATACATGGCACGTGCCCTGCACACTGGTTTCTCTTTCCAGCCCCTGCAACCTTTGAATTTTTAGTCAGTTCTGCATTCTTGGAGTGGCCAGGCACTAGCAGCCCTGCCGTGAATTCTACAAGCTTGCCCTCACCCGTGGCCCTGTGATCCCTGGTGGACTTGGGAGACCCTATGGGATATGGGGATGAAACCAGACTCAGCCACATCCATGACAAATGCCCTTACCGATGTGCTGCCACTCTGGCTGCCGGGCCTAATTTCCCTCTCTCACACTAGACTGCTGTAAGCTATTATAGTATATTTTCATTTAAAGTGGAATCAAGGGGCCTGAGAGGTAGAAGAGCAGCTCACCTATTTGCCTTGCCTTCACTGTGGGTAGCCTGATTGCCAACCTACTTCTGCATCCCCTGAAGAGGAAGAAGAATCTGTCAGTGTCTCCTCTGGGAGGGCCTTGAGCTAGGGCCAAAGGATGAGACCAGTGAGGACATTTCTGGTGCCAGAGAAGGAAGTTCTGGTTAGAGCCCTGTGCTGGTTCTCTATGATGCTCGCAGCTCTGATTTGTCCTCCAGGTCTTTGGAAAGAGCTTCCTGCTGATCCTAGGGAAATAGAATTTGGAGAAAATGATAACGTGCCCTCTGAAGACCGTGCCCAGGTAGGAGGAGAGTGACAAGTGACAGAATGCAGTGACAGGAGCACACAGGTGTCCGGGGCCATCTATCTCTGAGTTGATTTTGGAAGGAGTCCTGGGATGTGGCTACTGGTCGGAGTGCCCCATGTCCTGCTGTTTGACTACATTATTATCCCTGTTTCTTTTGTTGAATTTGGGTTTTGGGGCCATACCCGAGTGATGCTTAAAGAATACTCGCAGATCAGTGCTCAAGGATCTCATATCGAAGTCTTAGGAACACTTTGATGTGCCGGTATAAGTGTCCTATTTGTTCAGCTTTGTTAGGTGAGGTAAGGTGAGGTGAGGTGAGGTGAGGTGAGGTGATGGGAGGGTCACACCCAATGATTCTCAGGTTACTTCTAGTTCTGTATTCAATATTGCACCTGGCAGTGCTTATTGACCAGATGGTATGGTGGGGATCGCCCGCCTACTCATGTTCCCAGACCCACTGTCCTTTACTCCATCCTGTTGCTATGTTTCTTTTCATATTTTTTGTCCTACAGGGGAGGTGCTCATAACTTCCTCTTGGCTCTGTGCTCCATATTCACTCTCATCGGCTGTGGGGGTCTCCGGGATATGCTGGTACCTTATGTGCCCTGGCAGCTACAGTGACTCGGGCCCCAGGACATGTGTTTCCCCTATATTGTCCTGTTGCTTAGAAGAGCTTCACCTGCTCAGTTACACAGTCCCAGGGAACGGGAGCATAGGATCTCTGGGGCCAGCAGAGGTTTCCCCAATTGAGACACCTGCTTTGAGAGGGATTGAGGGTGGCCCTGAACCCTTCGTTCAGAGTTGTATGGCACACACGTATGGCTCCAGAACCATATGGATGCCAAGGATGAAATCCATACTTGTGTATCAGGAATGTGCCTGCCCCACTGTACTGTCACTCTGGTCACAGGTTCATTTCTTTTCCTATTCTGGCATTTTGGGTCATACCTGGCTATACTCAGTGGTTGTTCTGACTCTGTACTTCAGAATTACTTCTGGCAATGGTTAGGGGACCATATACAATACCTGGGATTGAACTCGGGTCATCCTCATGAAAGGCAAACATGCTCCCTACTATATTATTGCTCTGGGCCTAAGAAGTAAGTTGCTTTGGTCCTCACCTTGCCAGACGCTGCACTATTTCACTGTGTGGGATTTCTTCTAACGATTCTTGGGAGTCTTCAGCATGACTCAATATATCTCTGAAACCTGAGTATTGTATCTCTGCTAGGCACCAATCTTGGCATATGGAAATGGAGATTTTGTTCACTCTTTTTCTGTATTTTCCTGAGTTTTGTTAGGAACATGTGGGTGTTGACCTGTATCATTTTCCTTGTCACTAATCTGGGCATTCATTTCTGTGGGTTCTGGGCATTCTGTGTTGAAGCCGTTTTTTAGTTGCTCAAACCTTTTGAATCATAGGGAAAGTCTTCCAGGAAAAAAAGTCTTCTATATGTGAGAAACCTCTATCTTTATGCCTTACTGCGCATATGAAAAATCATTCTGGAGAGAAGCCTTATATATATCAGGAGTGTAGGAATGACTTTACTAGATCCTCTAGACTTACTTTACAGAGGAGGATTCACATGGGAGAGAAAGCATATATATGTAAGGAAAGTAGGACGGCCTTATTCTCACCTCCAGCCTTTGTCAGGATAGAACACTTGGTACTGAAGAGAAATCTTTTGTATATATTGAATGTGGGAGGGTATTTGTTCTTTCCCCAAGTCTTTCTAATAATGTGAACATACATACCGGAGAGAAACCTTATGATTTTATGGAATGTAGGAGTGTGTTCTTTCAATCTGAGGACCTTAATAAATAGTGGAGAGAAAGTTCATCAGTGTCTTCCTTGTGGGGAATCCTTCACTCTCCCCTTAGGCCTTTCTATGCTTCTGAGAAGTTTTACTGGAGAGAAGCCATATCTATGTGAGGAGTGTGGAAAGGCCTTAATTAATTCCTCAACCTTCACTATGCATATGAAAATGCATAGTGGAGAGAAAACTTTTTTAAGGCATGTTCAAAGGCCTTTTCCCAGTCTCTATAGGTTCCTAAGCACCAGAAAATTCATTGTGGAGAGAATCCTCATGCATGTCAGAGATGTGGGAAGACCTTTAGTCTCAATCAACGTATAAATATTCATAGTATAGAGAAGCCACTGCAATGTCACACATGTGGGAAGGCTTTCACTCTGTACTCTGGCTTTGCTGTGCATCTCAGAATTCACACTGAAGAGAAACTATGTATATATATATTTATGTTTATGTATATTTATATATGTAATGAACGTGGAAAGGCTGTTTTTCAATGATCCTGCCTTACTAGTCATGGAAATGCATACCAGTGTGAAATCTTATGAATGTCAAAAATATGGGGAGGACTTGGTGTTCCACTCAGGCCCTAGGAGACAACGTTAAATTGATACTGGATGACTGATATCCTAATACCAAACCCCCAGTAAGAACAGGTCCCTTCAGTTATACATGGTTTGTTTGTACAAGGAGGTGGGGTGCCCCAATGTGGAAGTAAGAAGGAAATAATCCTGGTAGTGTGGGACACCCTTCCCATGATGTCAGCACATAAGTGAAAGTAATTCATTGTTATCACCCAGGTGCGTCTATGGCAATGTCCCAGCATTTGCACTTGATGTGTCTGTTAACTTATAAATAGTGGGATTTGGTGATAGAAGCCAGGAAAAATTAAAACTAAATAAACAGATACCAAATCCTTCCTTCACTTCAGATTGTCAAGGCTCACCACTGTTTCATTCTTTGTTCCCACTCTGGTTTGGTTCACTCTGGTTTTGTTCCTACTTTGGTTTGGAGTTAATGACAGAGATTAACCATGATGCTGCTGCAAATCCTTGAAATTAGAAAAACAGGCAAACCTCCATTCTTCAAGTCCCCTTGTACTAAGTCTGTGGAGACACACTGAGCTGTGCTCAGGGCCTTCTCATGCCTCCGAAGTCAGCAGTCCATGATTGGGGGACTCAGGGAAACTTATGGTTTCCTTGGGTTGGTGTCCATGTCAGCTGTGTGCAGGGAAGCACCTTACCTGCTGCAGCATCTCTGCACTCTTTATATTCAGGTTTCCATTAGATTTATAGAAGCATTAAGGGAAAAAAATCCAGAAATTATCAAGTTAGCGAAATGAACTTGGCAAGTTTCTTTAATAGGGTGGATAGAGACTCTTTGCGTGGCCTTTACTGTGCATAGACTTTTGCCGGTTCTTTGAGATAATTCATGGGCCCCATGAATCAAATATGTTACAAATGGTGGGAACATGAGAGATTCTCCAACTCCCGCCCTCATCTCGGTAGGCAATTCACTAAACAATGATTACTAGTAATAAAGGGCAGTTATCTTCCTGGGTTCCACTGCCCTCAATTCATTAGTACTTGGAAGAGAAAAAGAAAGGTCAAACTTTTACTTGGAATCAGTAAAATTCCAACAATCTAATATTCACCAGAATGTTAAACACTATTGACATCTGTGAAAAATGCCAAGGAAGGGCACAACATGAACAGTCTAGTTTATTGCCTGGTATTTCATGTATGTCGTCATTCTGGGATGGTCCACATGCTGCATTTAATTTACTTAATTATATGTTTTTGTTTGTGGCACACCTTGCAGTTCTTAAGGGTCACTCCTGGTGGCGCGCGGACCCCATATAGGATGCCAGGGATGGAACTGTGGTCGACCAAGTTCACGGCAGGTGCCAACGCTCTATCCTGTCTCTCAGTGTTTAAATTTTTGTTCTGAAACTGCCTCTTTGGTTTTCCTTGTAGGTGAGAGTCCAGTACTTATGTGTTATAAAAGGGGTAGAGAATTTACTGAAAGTGCTGTCTGTTGTTACCAGCCTTTGCTCCTGTTCCAACGCCTCTTCGACTCTCTGGGCTGCTGCTAGTCCAGTTCCTCTCTGCATCTCCATAACTGGCTTGGGAATCACTGCTTTCACCAAATCTTGATTGATGACTTTCCAGAGAAACTCATTGTCCCATGCCCCACCCACTATCTATCTGCATCTTTTACTTCGAATGAACCCCCTTTTCATTTTTTCTGATGGACTGTGTGTGAGAGCATTGGTTCATTGTTTGTCCACTACAAGACCAGGGGACTTCTCCTTACTGCCTTGTAACCCTCTACTGTGTGACCCGCCACTCCAGCATCTCCCTCTCCACCCCTTTATGCGAGGCCATCCCCCTTGAGCCACAGATTCACCTTGGTGGGCTTAATGGTTCTCTCCACATTTGGAGTCTGGCCTTTTTAGGCTGCTTGCGGGGAGGGAAGTGACATCACAGTGGGGCCTTCCTGGTGCTTGTATTCCTGGAAACAGGGTGAGAGAGTCATTGTTCCCATGGGTAAAGGACAAAGTAGGGCCCCTGTGAAGAAGCGGGACTCTGAAGGTCAATTCTGTGGCAGGATGGTGGTGGCCTCCTGTGAATGCCTTGTACCTCCCCATCTTCACACTGAGCTGTAGGTTCCCACGACCTTGGGGTGGCACTTTTGCGCTTGTGTTTCACTTGTTCCTCAATATCCAGGTGGTTCCTGAAGTGTGGGAGAGCTTCGGGGGATGCTGTGGGGGCTGCTCCAGAGTGCAGGGCTCGAGGGTGTGAGTGTGTGATCCTGGGGAGCTCCTGAGGCCACTATGCCTCCAGCTCTACAGTGGGGCAGCGGCAGGTGTGTGCATGGCGGAGCATGGGGATTGCCGGCCTTCGGGGTGAGAGACCTGCTGAGGGCCGGGGCTTGACCATACAGACCCTCCCAGTTAACCCAGCAGTTTCACCGCTGTTGAATCTCTATATTCAGTTTTAGGGGCAGAGTCGCAGCCCCCCACCCCAACAATGGAAAGAGACCCTGTTCCCATCGGCTTTTTCTTTGACTGCCCTGGTGGGACGGGGCCATTCGAAGCTGTGGATCTCCAGGTACCTGGAGTATGTCAATTTTAGTTTCCTTTTCCAGATATTTTTGGTGTGGAGAATGGGGTGTCTACATCCCTGAAGATACCCCGGGGGTTTAATCTGGCTCTGGACTTAGGTATTATTCCTGGAGTGCTCTGAGGGCCACCAGGATGTAGAGAAGTGATTGGTGTCAGCAAGACAAGCATCATACCAGCTTTATTGTCTGTCTGAACAGCAATTTCTGTTTTGATATCAAGTTTCAGAGCCCTGTCTAGACCCCTGTCTATCAAGGTAAGCACACTGAGAAAAGGTTGTGTGTGTGTTTGTGTCTGTGTGTGTAGAAAGTTTGGTTTTCTTTTTAGAGGAGAGGGGCTGCTGCAGTGATAGAGCCGCATTCTGTGCTTTGGTTGCTGGGGGCCTCTCTCCTGAGGCCCAGTGACTGCCCCCATGGCAGAACCACTTTGGAAGCTGTGGTCACTGTGGGCAGCCTTGAAGCTCATGGGGTACTTAATCAAAGGGGCTCCTGGTCTAGGAGTCAGTCCCTGGCTGGGCCCATAAGGACCTTCCTGTGGGGCCCAGGTTGGAATCCAGGTTCGGGTCTCAGGGCTGCAGTTTCCTGCCCTTTAGACAGATGCAACAGTAGTCCTGAGAGACAGCCCGAAGTCCAGACTTCTATGCGTTCCTGGGAGAGGAAGGAGAATCTGGTAGTGTCTCCTCAGGGAGGCAGTGACTTGGTGCCCAAGGGAGCCTGCCATCAGGACATTTCCAGGTCCAAGACAGGAACATTTGTGTTCAGGGCTAGAGGTCTGTCCTTTCTCGGCTCACAGCTCTGACTTCTCCAGGTCTTTGTTCGGATTCTAATGCTGAACCATGAAATAATGGGCAGGACAAGGTGGTCCTGAGTCTTGGTCCTGGAGATTGTTGGCAAAAAAAATCTTTGTGAATTTTATTCCTTTAATAAAGTCTTTGGAGATTCTAGCGGGGGCTCGCAACTACTCGTATAGCCTCGACAAAAGACAGGTCTGTCTCTCTTCGGGGAAGGACATCCTCTTCGAGTGTGCAGGTCTAGGAGGGATGCACATGGAGGTGTGACGGAGGAAGGGAACAACCCGCCTAGCAGTATCAACCCTGGTGGTCAATGGGGTGACAGATGTCGCAGCCAGAGTGATTGCACATTGGTAGGGCGTTTGCCTTGCATGCAGTCCGCCAGGCACAGCCAGCTTCGATTCCTCCACCCCTCTAGGAGTACTGAGAGTATCTCACCCGCATGTTAAAGAGTAGCAAGCTACCCGTGACTATTCAATATGCCAAATATAGTAACAACAAGTCTCATGGTGGAGAGTTTACTGGGCCCGCTCTTGCAAATCAATGAATAATTGGAGGACCATGACTGGGACTGTGAAATAAAATCTTAATAAAGACTTTCTGCTGCATATACCATATGTTCAGTCCCTCACTGTCCATCTGTCCTGGATCTGACCACCCCAATATGTCCTGGTCACCTGATTGAAAGAAAGGAACAACAGCAACAAAAAAACAAAATACTTACCAGAAAGTACCTGGTCAGGAAAACTCGGCGCCTGGCCCTTTAAGGCTGTGACTGGCCATGCCTTTGACGTCATGGAACCCGGGTCTTTCCCTCCTGCATCAGTTCATTAATACCAGAGAAAAAAAATAAGTATTATAATTGGAATTAGCAAAGTCCAATCAATCTAGTTTTCACTAGAATGATAAAAAGGATACAGATCTTTTGAAGGCCAAAAAATGCTTTATGGTGACTGGAATGTTTTGTTGCCCATTAGGCTCCATGTTTAGGGTCCGAATATACTCTAGATTTTTATATGTACATCCGTGTACATAAATGTAAGTAAATTATATATATATGTGTGTGTCATTTATATGATATATATTATGTATAACACACAAATACTCTCTCTATATCTTTGTTTTTGGTGCACACCTGCAATGCCCCAGCTTTCTAATGGATTTGCACTTCTTTGGTGCTCAGGGGGGCCATTTGGAATTCTGAGGATTGAACCCAGATCGACCACATGCAAGGCAAGCCCCCAACCCCTATTGTTCCAAACTCTGGATTTGAAATTGTGTTTCTGAAACTGCCTCCTGTGGTTTTCCTAGTAGGCAGGAGTCCACTGGTCGTGCATTTTCAAGAGGTATCGTGTTGGCTGGACAGTGCTCTCTGATGTTCTTACCAGTCTTTTCTCCTTTCCAGTGTCCTGGGTTTCTGCTAGGCCATTTCCACTCTGCATCTCCAGGGCTGGCTTTGGAGTCACTGCTTTCGCCCTATCTTGAATAATTCCCCGGTAAACACAAGGTCAGTTGCTTGGAACCAACCTGCATGATTTACCTTGAATTTGCCCACATGTGCTTTTCCTGACGGACTGTGTGAGGGCATTGGGTCAATATTTGACTGACCAGTATAGGATCAGGGGTCTTCTCTTTATCCCCAGCCCCCCACTGTTGAGCAACAACTCCAGCAGCTGCCTCTCCAGACCTTTATCAATACATCCCCCTTGAAGCATGGATTCACCTGGGTGGGCAAAGGGCGTCTCTCTGCATCTAGACCATGGCCCTTTAAGGCTCTTGGCGGAAGCACAAGTGATGTCATAGATGGGCCCTTCAGAAATCCTTTCTATTCTAGCTGTGGCTACCTGTCGCCATTGATCTCGTGGGTAGAGGAGGAATTGGAGCCCCTACATGACTGCATGGCAGAGGGACTGTAAAGCCTGATTTTGTGACAGATCGAGAGCTGCGTCCCATGAGCACCCCGCGCCTCCCTACATTCACACTGTGAGCAGCGGGACCACGCCATCTTTCAGGTTGTTTTCACACTTGTTTTTTACTCATTCCCCATACCCAGGCCGTTTCTGAGGTGCGACAAAGGCTTTCGGGGGACCCAGAGGCTTTGGGTGGTGCAGTGTGGGCTGTGCAGTGATGCTGGGGTTGCGGGTGTAAGTGAGTTACCTTGACCAAGATCGCCTCTAACTCCGGAATGGGTCAGAGGCTGGTTTGTGAAGCTCTGTAGGACCTGCCGAGGGTGGGGCTTAGCCCTCTAGAACTTACCAGCACAGACTACACTACGCCCTGTCCGGGAGCCTTTGGCCCTGGCATCACAAGCGTACAACTTCAGATTCACTTCGAAGGGCAGTTCCTGGCCCCCCTACAGCAGGAGACCCAGTTGTCCTCTGTCCTTTGATTGACTGCCTGATGTGGCTGGTCCACCCAGTGGCTTGGGACCTGGTGGTAGGTGGGGTTTACAAATGAAACTTTTTCATTATTATTGTTTTGGTTGGGCTGTGTAACATGTCTGGAGATGCTCAGGGTTTACTTTCAGCTCTGCACTCAGGAATCCCTGCTGGTGGTTCTCAAGGACCAAATGGGATGCCGGGGATTGATATGGGTTGGCTGCATGCACAGCAAGTTCCCTACATGCTTTGCTGTCTCCAGTCCCAAATGTGGTTTAGGCACGTTGGTGGTATAGTGGTGAGCATAGCTGCCTTCCAAATGTTGTGGTTTTTTCCTAGGTCAAATATTTCTGCTTCCTAAGGTCCAGCTGCAAAGAACTCCATACATGGAATCCCTCTCTCACCAGACGACGTCAGCTGTTGTGGTGAGTACTGGGGCTAAAGTTTTGGGGTTTTTATTTTGAAGAGAATAGTTGATTTCCAGGGTGGGTGGTGGTGTTGGGGAAGCTTTGCTGATGTGGTGGAAATAATTCACTTAGAAAGGGTCAGATCAATACTAGAGCAAGTCGGGTGCTTGCCTTGCAAGTGGACAACCAAGGTCCGATCTACGTCTGGTATTCCATATTGTCCCTGAGCTCCACTAGAACTGAACCCTGATACCACAGCTGCAATAACCACTGAGCACTGCCAGTTTTTGTCCAAAATTGAAACACATGCGAACGCACACACATGAACATAGAGGATGTGAGGAAAATGAAAGAGTCATTGTATTCAGGAGAAGATACAGATTTCTGCAGCATCCAAAAACAAAAACAAAAACAGGAAGGGGGCTAAAGGATCTTCATTAAATGTCTTTACATATGAGTGTTGGACATTAGCCTTAAGTGTTTTTGAATTGCAAATTTTCCTACCCCCCACCCCAGAGAAGTGGTTTTATGAGCACTTCCAATCCCCCGAGTTTACATTTAACTCATGAAGTCAAACCTTCTGGTGATTCAGGACTTCATATCTGTAGTCATTTATTTGCATTTCTCTTTTCCCTATAACCTATATAATCTAAAGGCCCTCCCGTTGATCATCGATTTGCTCGAGCGGGCCCAGTAACGTCTCCATTGGAGACTTTTGTTGTTACTGTGTCTGGCATATCGAATACTCTCGGTAGCTTGCCGGGCGAATATATAATCTATAATCTATAATTATAGAGTAATGTTCTTTGGTCAAAACAGAAAAAAAGTTAATGGTAAACTCTTAATATTTGTCAGTTAATTGACTCTGAAATATATTTTCTGCTGGACATTCATCATAATTACTTGACTCGGGCTTCAGTCGCCATAGTTTCTAACCCCAGAAAGCTGGATCCCATCGAGAATCTCTGGATGGACCTGGGGCAAGCAGCAAAGCTACCCTGGCTGCAAGATGGGACGGTCTAGAAATCATAAAGCACTGTCTTGTTTCCAAACCATCAGAATCTAAGTGACCCGACACCATGGAGTAGGGAGAGCAAAACTGGCCTGAAGACTCCATGTGGGATTTATGATAAAAGCCCAGCCAGCTTTTAACCTTAGCTCCTGAACCCCAGAGAAGTAAGTTTTGGATTTTTTTTCTTTTTGTTGCCGAAACCCGGGAGTAAAAGGTTTTGGAATGTTTATTTCTTACTGTGCATGTCGAGATAACTGCAGATATTAATAAGAAGTAAACTACTTTGGTTATATGTGCAATAAGGGAAAGAGCAAAGCTCATGGATGCTTGTGCGAATTCGCCCCTGAGAGAAAGTCTCAGTAAAGTCTCAGACAGAATGTCTGCTTGAGTTAATTCCCCCAAAAGAAATGCCTTTATTGAAATGCTTGACCTCTGTAAATAATAAGTAAGAATACATTTAGTCCTGTACCTCAAGCCCCCTCAGATGATCTATAAGTATGCTAATCAGTTCTGAATTAAAGATCCACTGTTCACTGTCCATTGGCCATTAATTGTTGTGTTCTCCATGTCTTTGTTTCTCTGGAGAGACAGAGCACCAAACAAAATGTACCAAGGGACCTACCAACACAATATTATTCATTATTCATGGTTTAAAAGTAGACTCACTCTAGAAGTTCCAGATGTCAGACACACATAATACGGTTCATAGTAAACACCTTGGATATTTGGATAATTTTGTGATACAACACTGTTTACAAGTGTTGGTTGTTGTTGTTGTTTGGCTTTTTGGGTCATACCCAGCAATGCATAGGAGTTACTCCGGGCTTTGTAGGAACTACTGTTGGCATTGCTCAGGGTACCATATGGGATGCCGGGGATCAAACCTGGTCAGCCACATGCAAGGCACATGCCTTAGCCACTGTGCTATCGCTCCAGCCCTTTCCATGGTTTTCAGAGATATTCATGCACAACAGGAAAGAGTGCTGGATGAGACTCATGTGCTGATTCGGGATTACAGTAAATCATGGCGAGAATGGGTCCAGATCGAGCGGGTCAGAGCTGGGACTGCCTGAGGCTCACCTGATCCCTTAAGTGACCATGGTCCCTGGAAGAGAGTGCCCAGGCCCATGTCCCGTTCCACTCTGCAAGAGGGCAGCTGAAGTTTTGTCCATCCTGAGTCCCTGTGGATGCCCGCATGGCAGAGCCACTAATTGGGCTGTGGTCACTGGCTCCTGCAGTGGCTCCCTCTGCATGGGAGCTCCTGTGCTCAGAGTTAGTTATTGGCCTTAGCGACCTTCCTGTGGGGCCCAGGGTGGAGTTCTGGGGCTCAGGCAGGGCTGTGGTTTCCTCCCCTGTAGTCCTCAAGCGCTCCTGTCCTGACAAGCAGCCGGGTTACAACCCACTACTCTGTCCCCTTAGAGGCAGGAACATCTGGCAGTGTCTCTTGGTGGATGTTCTATGAGGCAGTGTCCAAACATCTGACTGGTCACTATAGTTCTGGCTCGAATGCAGGAACTTCTGGTCAGGTGGAGTTAGGGCTGGTTGTGCTCCTCTCCAGTGCTCATGGCTCAGGTCTTTGCATGGAGCCGCCTGCTGATCTTCAGGAAAAACAAAGGCAGGAGATAGTGGCATGACCTCTGCCACACATCGTCCTCAGGCAGGAGAGTGAAAGATGACGCAAGTGCAGTGACAGGAAGCACAAGCTTCCCAGGCCAATAGTTTCGGATTGTTTCAGGAAGGAGATGGGGATGTGGCTCCTGGCCTGATTGACTGGCTCTCTGTTTGAGGCCACTGTTTTGTTTATTTTATTGATTTGAATGGGCCATATTAGTGGTGCTGAAGGATCACTGCTGTCAGGACTGGGGGATCTTATGGAGTGCCAGGGGTCCAATGCTGATTAGAATTTTTTTTGTAGGTGGCGAAGGGGAGGGGCCATACCTAGTGATTCTTAGGTTATTTCTGGCTCTGTACACATCTGGCAGTGCTTGAGGAGCCATAATGGACAGCGGGATCGCCAGCCCTACCTTCTGTTCATGGACCCGTTGTCCTGTTATTCCATGCTGCTGCTTTGTTTTCTTTCATGTTTATTTTTGTGCCACAGCGTAGTTGCCTAGGGCTTCCTCTTGGCTCTGTGCTCCAGATTCACCCCTTATAGGCTTCAGGGGAACCCAGGTGTGCTGGTTATGTATGTACCCTGATGGCTACAAATGTCTCAGACCCTAGAACGTGTGCTTCTCCTATTTTGTCCTTTCCACTCTGAGAGCCTCACCTTCTCAGTCACGTAGTCCCATGTTCACATGATGTTGTGTGTGCAGTTCTAGGCCTGTACCTGTTCCAGGTAGTTGGAGCAGAGAACCTTAGGATTGAATCACTTTTACCATCCCTGAGATGGTAAATAACTTGTAAATAATGGGTCTTGGTGATGGAAGTCAGGAGGAAGGTGACTAAAAAAAAAATAAATAAATAGGTCAAAAACTTCTTGACGCAACAAAAGGCTTCAAAATTTCTTAGAGTTTTAAAAATCCTGCAGTCAAATATAACAATGTTCAATTAAATTTTCTACATCTATTGATACTGCAAGTTTGTTCTCTCATCAATTTTAATCCTAGAATTTTATTAGCAGTTGGGGATTTTTCTCTTTGGTAAATTAAATACTGTCACTTTCACTTTCCTCCTGTGGTTCATTGATTTGCTCGAGCAGGCCCAGTAACGTCTCCATTGTGACAATTGTTACTGTGTTTGGCATATCGAATATGTCACAGGGAGCTTGCCAGGCTTTGCCGTGCGGACAAGATGCACTCAGTAGCTTGCCACGCTCTCCGAGAGGGGTGGAGGAATTGAACTCGGGTCAGCCATATTGGCTGTGTGCAAGGTAGACAGCCTACCTGCTGTGCTATCACTCCAGCCCAAATTAAATACATATATACAAAATCACCCCTCCTTATGGACTGCCAAGGTTCACTATTGTTCCAGTCATTGCTCTGATTCTGGCTTGGCCCATCGACCCTGTTTTGAAGGGGTTTATGGCAGAGACAAACCATAAAGTTGCTGAAAATCATTTTAAATCTAAAATCAGACAAAAGTTTCTTCAGGCCTTCCTGTGTATGCCTGAGGGAACTGTGGTCAGTCTGTACACCTGACTTTCAGCTCAAAGCTCCATACCTGTGAGAATTCTCGCACGTTATGGATGCTGAGGTTGGAATACAGGTCTCCCATATTTACAAGCCCTTTACCCTCTTTACCATCTTTCTGCATACATAGTATTCAGGATCTTTAATTAGACTTTCAGAAGAGTTAAGGATATATACTTCCAAAATGTTCATCTTTGGATGAAATTTTTGCAAAATTCTACCTCACAGAACGCAGAGAAATGATTGCAAAGCTTAAGAATGGAACTCCCAGAACGACCAACAACTGGGAGCTTTTTGGCTCTGTTACGGCAACATGGGAAGATGCCGTCATTGACAACATTGATGAGGAATATGATCGAATGATTCAGCACCTCCATGATTGTGCGAGGAATGCCAATAGAGCGATAACCACAAAGAACCGCCTTTCTTCGAACACTCTTGAACTTATTTGCCAACGTTGCTTGGCACATGCCTCGGCCAACCGCAAGCGAATGTCCGAGCTGGCAAAACAATGCAGAGAAGCCATCAAGGATGACCTCAAAGACAGGAGAGCAGTGGTGCTGGTAGATGCGGCAGAAGCCGGGAAAAGCATTCGTAATGCCCGCCTGTCCTTCACCAACTACAAAACCAAGATGACTGCCCTCCGACATCCTGATGGATCTATCCCATCTTCCAGAAGGGCAATGGAGAAGATTATTCATGATTTCTACTCAGATCTCTTTAACAGCCACGTCCACTTGCCCACATACCACATTCTGCATGAAGGATATGTCGTTCCCAATGTTCTCCCTTCCGAAATCCAACATGCCATCTTGTCAGTAAAGAAACAAAGAGCACCTGGCCCAGACAAGATCAGACCTGAACACCTGAAGAACTTACCATCAGTACTCATCAATACACTGACTCGGCTCTTCACACGCTACCTGTCTGAATGCAAGGTTCCATCCCAATGGAAAACCAGCAGGACTGTACTACTATATGAGAAGGGAGACATCCACGACATTGGCAACTATCGCCCAATCTGCCTATTGTCTGTCATCTATAAACTGTTCACTCGAGTCATCCTGAATAGGATTAGCAGAAAACTAGATGAAGGACAACCATGTGAACATGCCGGATTCCGACCGAAAAGGAGTCAGTACCATCAACCATATCCACATGATTACTAAGCTCATTGAGGTTTCTCAGGAGTTGAAGATGCCGCTCTGTCTAACGTTCATTGATTTAAAGAAGGCCTTTGATTCTGTTGAGATGGAAGCGGTCATAGAAGCCCTAGCCAATCAGGGCATACAAACTCAATACATCAGGATCCTTCATGAGCTCTATTACGGATTCACTACCAGGATTTCACCATTCTACAAAGAAGCAATTATCCATGTCAAGAGAGGGGTTCAGCAGGGTGATACCATTTCACCAAAACTCTTCAGTGTCACCCTCGAGAACATCGTGTGACGACTGGAATGGGAAAGAATGGGAGTGAATGGTCGGAAACTACACCACCTCCGCTTTGCTGATGACATCATTCTAATAACACCAAACATCAGCCATGAGGCACAAATGCTGACCGACTTTGACCGTGAGTGTGGAAAGGTTGGACTACCACTGAATCTTACGAAGACAGTGTTTATGAGAAACAGCCTTGTTCCTGATGCTCCATTCGCTCTCAACAGAACCACCATCTCCGAATGCAACAGTTATATATTCCTAAGTCGAGAAATCAACATGATGAATGACCTGGCACCTGAGTTGCGCAGGAGGAAGAGAGCGGCTTGGAATACCTTCAAGAGCATTGAAGAAATAACTAAGAGGACAAAGAACCTCCAGCTACAAGCACATCTCTTCGATTCCACTGTTCTTCCTGCATTAACATATGCCTCAGAGACCTGGGCCCTACGAAAACAGGATGAGAACGCCATTCGGGTCTCTCAAAGAAGAATCGAAAGAGCTATGCTTGGAATATCACGATTCACTGAAATGAGAGATAGAATCTGGAGTTCTGATCTCCGTCAACGCTCAAAGATCAGAGACGCTGTCTCATTTGCCAAGGCATCAAAAATCAGATGGGCTGGACACGCAATGAGATTTACAGACAACCGCTGAACTAGAGCCATTACTGACTGGATTCCACGGGACGTCAAAAGATCGCGTGGACTCCCACCTACAAGATGGTCAGACTTCTTCGTCAAGACCCTGAATGATCGGTTTGAGGCTCTGCATGTTCCTAGAACCAACAGATGCCATTGGGCTACACTAGCACGCAACAGGGAAGAATGGAGACGTTACTGGCACCCGCTCGAGTAAATCGATAAATAACGGGGGATCAAGTGATCCAGTGATCATCTTTGGGAAATGGCCCTGGAAATATTCTTCAATAGGGTGGATGGGAGACAGGAAATATTCTTCAATAGGGTGGATGGGAGACAGTTGATTGTCTTTACTGTAAATAGAGAAACATGGACCAGTGTTTGAAAGGTCTCCTTGAGTAAAATCTTTTACAAATGGTGGGGAGAGCATAAACCCCTCCCATGTCAGCAGGCAATTACATTCAGCTGTGATTGTTGAACAGTAAGGGTGGTCCCATACCAAGATCCCACCTATTTCTCATTTCAGCACTATTAGAGGTAAGAAAACCTGAAACATTTGATTTTAGAAACAATAGTATCCCAATCAAATACTACAAATGCTTAGTGGTCATCAGAATGCTAAAAATCATTTAGATAGGTCGAAAAGGCTAAGCAAGTCTTTCAAAAACCAGTATGGTCTGCTAACTTTGAGTCGGTTTATCCCTCCATTTTAGAATTGATCCTTGTGCTGGGTTCTACTTTTTTAAAATATATATTATATATATACATGTTTTTTTTCTTTTTGGGTCACATCTGGTGTTGCACAGGGTATAACCCTGGCTCATGCCCTGAGGAATTACTCCTAGAGGTGCTTTGGGGATTATATGGGGTGCTGAGAATCGAACCTGGGTCAGCTGCGTGCAAGGCAGACACCCTACACAGTGTGCTGTCTCTCCAGGCCTGTATATAATAGCTTTGATTTGGGGGTACACCTGGCACTTCTTAGGTGTTTCTCCTGGTGATGCTTGGGTCATCCTTTGGAATGTCATAGATAGAACTCAAGCTGACCTAGTTCAGATCATGTGCTAAGCCACTGTATTGGTTCGTCCGGGTTTATACTTTGGGTTTGAAAACTTGTTTCTGAAGTAGATGAAATACCAATGCTTGCGTGTTATCAGGGGTGGAGGGTTGATCCTAATTACTTTCAGGTACTCGTAGCAACCTTTTACTCCTTTTTGAGTTTTCTCTGCCCCTCTGGTGGCTGTTCTCTGATTTGTCCCCGTTCTCTGGAGGGCTGACTTTGGAATCACTGTTTTCACCCCATCGTGATTTATCACTTTCCTGAGAATCTCATTGTCTAAGCTCCACCTGTTCCCTACCTTTGTGTTTTACCTTGTATCAACCTGCTTGCATTTTTCCTGATGGCTTGTGTGTGAGAGCATTGGTTGAATGTTTGAGTGACCTGTACAACATCAGGGGTCTTGTCCTTACCTCCAGCCCCACACTGCCTGACCAGCCACCAAGCAACTGCTTCTACCTTTCCACTCAGGGAGCTCATCCCCCCCCCACCCCTCCACTCAGCAGCACAGATGCACCTGGATTTTCCAAGGATCTTTCCGCACCTGGATTCTGGCCCTTTAAGCCTGCGGTAGGCGTGGAACTGACATCACAGATGGGCACTTCTGGTTTTCTTCCTGGTATAGGTGTCACAGTCACTTCAGTCTGGCCGTAGTTTGTCTCGTCGTTAAAGGACAGTGTGGTGTCTTGGTGTGGAAAGGGGGCTGTGAAGGCTGACTCTGTCACAGGGTGAGAGCAGCCCCGTGCCTCCCTGCACTGTGAGCAGTGGAGCAGTGTCAGCTGGGGGGATGGGAACTTTCTCGGTTGTTTATGACTTTTCCCTGATATCTGGACAGTTTCTGCTGCTAGGCGGAGGCTTTAGGGGAATGGTGAACTTTAGGGGGTGCCGCGGGGGGCTTTTCTGAGGCGGAGGAGGGTCCCCTGTGGCCAAGATCGCCTCCAGCTCTTATGGGGCAGCGGGGAAGTGGGCGCGGGGCTCAGCACGGGGGCTACCGAAAGCGGGGCCTTGACCACCCCGACCCTCCAATTCGGGTCTGCCCTGGGCCCTGTCTGGTCTCATCCAGTTTGCCTCAAGAGAACGAATCAACCAGAACCTCCAGATCCACTTTGAGGGGCATCGCTTCAGCCCCCACTGGCAACAGTCAGGTTTTCATCCATTTTTTCATTGGTTGCCATATAATGTGTGGCCGTGTTGGGCGTGTCTCACAAGTGGCTGGTGTTTGCCAATGAAAATTTACGTTCTACCCCGGTTTTTTGTCAGTTGTTTCCACCCCCCCTCCCCCCTCCCCCCCCAGGTGGTCCACCTGGAAATGCTCATGTTTCACTACTGCCTCTGCGCTCCATCATTGCTCTCAGGGTCATAGCAGATGCAGATGATCGGTTGGGGTCAGTAAGGCAAGCATCCTATCTGCTTGGCTCTGTCTTACCCCAACATTGGTGCTTTTTTTTCCTACCTTACCAGACGGCCTCCTGAGACTGGCCATTGGATGAGTACAATGGGTTGAGGTTTTGTTATTCTCAATTGTATTTTTGAAGGAAGATAGTGTTTTGTTGAGATGGGGAGTTTTTACTTAGGTATCACTTCTAGTGTGCTGGGGAAGAATTTACTTATCAATGGCCAGAGCCATAATACAGAGATTAGGGCATTTGCCTTGCACCTGCCAGCCAAATTCTGAGCCTCTGCATCTCAGGATTACTCAAACCTGCCAAGACTGATCCCTGAGTGCAGAGCTCAGAATCACACCTGAACACTGCTGATTTGGCCCAACCCCCCCCGCCCGCCCCCCACACTAAACATATGAGAGCAGAGCCAGAGAAGAATAAGGATTCAGGATTCAGAGGCTTCTGCATCATAGAAAAAGTCATTAAACAGGGTTTTAAGGATTGGTCTCTGACTTTTTAGACTCTTTGCAAGAATTTTCCTTCGCACATAAATTTTTCTTTATTTTTTTCCCTGCTTGGATTGTTTCCATTTTGTTGATGCTGTACTTCTGGGCTACACCCTACAGTACTCAGGCCTTACTCCAGACTCTGAACTCCAGAATCACTGCTGCCAAGGTCAGAGGACCATAAGATATGCACAGGTATTGGTCTTGGGTAAGCTGATAACATATGCTGTACTATCACTCTGTCCCTCAAAATAGAATATTTATAGTTCAAAAATAGAAACAGTTCATATCATGGTACTAAATAGCGTGGGATATAGGATAATTATAGTATACAACATGCAAGACAGGAGCAAGTGCTGGATGAGGCTCATGCAGATATGCTGTTTGGGGATTAAGAGTAAATGAGGACACAGAAGAGTCAGGGACTAGGTAGACAGACCTGAGGCTCTACCTTGTGCTTACCTTGACCCAGAAGTGACCCTGGTCTCCAGGAGAGATCTCCCATGCTCGTGTCCCTGTCCACCTGCAAGAGGGTGGCTGAAGGTTTGTCTATGATGAGTTCCTTTGTCTGTCCCCCATGGCATAGCCACTTACAGGGCTTTGTTCACTGGGTGTGGTGGGGGCAGCCCTGGTTGCGGCCTGCAGAGGGCACTGATATTCTTACATGCCTGGGCTCAGAGTCAGTCCCTGGCCAGCTCTGGAGGAACCTTCCTGTAGGGTTTAGGGAAGAGTCCCAGGGCTCAGATTCCTCTCCTTTAGCCCGAGCACAATACTCCAATCTGTCAGACAGCCCGGATCCCAACTCACTTTGAGTCTGCAGGAGAGGAAGGATCTTCTGGCGTTGTCTTTCCCAGATGGGTCAGGGTTCTGGTACCGGATAATTTACACCGGTCAGAGCATTTCCTGCTCCAGTGTTGGGACTTCTGGTCAGGGTTGGGAGACTGCGCTCCTCACTGGTGGTCACTGCTCTGACTTCTTCAGGTCTTGCATGGAGCTTATTTCAGATCCTCAGGAATTAGAGACAGGGGAAGATAGAGACATGCTGTCTGACTCACTGTCCCCATGTCAGAGGAGAGTGACAGTTGCACACAGGCTTCCAGGCCCATCTGTCTCGAGCTATTTTAGGAGGGAGCCCTGGAATAGGGTTCCTGACAGGGGTGACTGACTGCTGTCTCAGGCCACTTTTGTCCCTGTTTGTTTTGTTCTATTTATGTTGGATGGTGCTCAAGAAGTACTCCCAACTCAATGCTCAGGGGTCACTCCTGTTTGAACTCGGGGCTCGTTTGGGGTGCTAGTGATCCAAGAATAACCTCGTGGGTTTTTGTTTTGTTTTGTTTTGGGAGCTGATAGGTGGCCACACCTCATGATTCTTGGGATTATTCCTGGCTCTGCACTCCAACATTGCACCTCCGAGTTCTTGGTGCACCATATGGACAGCAGGGATCACCAGCCCTACCCGGGTTTCCTGGAACCACAGTACTCCATCCTGCTGCTTTGTTTTCTTTCATATTTGTTTCTGTGCCACAGTGGAGATACTCATGGCTTCCTCTTGGCTCTGTGCTCTGGATTTACCCCTGAAGGTCATCAGGACCCAGGGTGTGCAGGCTCTGTATACACCCTGGCAACTGCAGTAACTCTGTCTCCTGGACATGCGTTTCCCCTGTTTTGTCCTTCCTGCTCTGGAGAGTGACGCCTGCTCAGTCACACAGTCTCACGTTCACTCACTGCTGTGTGCGCAGTTCTGAGGATGCACCTGTCCCTGGGAGAAAGGGTCTCTGGGGCCGGCAGAGTTATTGGGGTCACTTTTCCTGCCCAGGGATGATTTGGGGCGGCTTCAATACAGGAGTTTCAAGTACTACAGGCATTTATGTCTTCACATAGCTTTGAGTCACTCGCCGATATTGTTTGTCTCCTTCTAATCCCTAGAACATGGAACAGGGAATGTGGGATATGGCATTGGGGGAGAGGGGGCGTCTAGTGTTTTGTTCCAACCCAGTGTTGCTTTTTGTGGTCCGGTTGGGTTTCTGCTCAGGTGTTACCCTCTGTAGTGCTCATTGAATTTATCCCTGGAATGGCTAAATGCAAGTCCAGAACCTGTCTCGAACTTGTTCAGAGTCTTCTAGCATAGTGTTGTTGTAGCAGATCTGGCTTCGTGGAGATTCCAGGGATCATTAACCCAAAATGTGGGTGGAAGCTAGTCCCCCCCAACAGGATTGGGGAGAGGGAGAGTCTCTAACCAAGTCTAGGCCGCTGGGTGACGCATCCTCAAACCCCATAGTATGAGGTAGCATGGCCTCGCTCCTGTCCCTTGTGTTTGTTGGTTCAGGACACAGTGACCTTCCTTGAGGTGGCTGTGAGCTTCACCCAAGAGGAATGGATGGAGGTCATAATGCTAAGTTTGCGCAGTGTACAGGCGAGTCCCAACCTGCTGGAGTATCTCTCCAGTCCCTGGCTTTATTTCTTATGAGTTCAACTTAATTCTTTTGCTTTGATTGTTTCATTTTGTGGCCCAGCTAGCTTGTCATGGTCATGGGTGACTGCAGGATCTGTACGCAGGAATCATTCCTGGTTCAATTTCTGGTTTACAATATGGTCCTCAGGCACAGTCAGGAGTATTTCCTCAGCCCAAAGCTAGGAAAAATCCCTGTACATTAGTGTGTGTGAGCCAAAACAAACCAAATAAATTTACTTCTCTTTGTGCACTTAACTTGAGTGTTTTGCTTCTTCTCTTGGTATTGATTCAAGGACACATTTGGAATTTTCATTATCTTTTATTTTTAATTTTTAAATTTCGGGCCAGAGTGATAGCATAGAGGTTCAGGCATTTGCCTTGCATGCAGCCGACCTGGGTTCAATTCCTCTGCCCCTATCGGAAAGCCTGGCAAGCCACTAAATGTGTACCACCCGCACGTAACCCCCTGGCAAGCTACCCGTGATGTATTCGGTATGCCAAAAAGAGTAACAAGAAGTCTTACAATGGAGATGTTACTAGTGCCAGCTCGAAAAAATCCATGAACAATGGGAGGACAGTGCTACAGTGCTTTTAAATTGCATTCATTCAGTTTTTTTGGCTGTTGGGTCACACTCAGTGGTGTTCAGGGGTTACTCCTGGCTCTGCCCTTAGGAATTACTTCTGGCAGTGCTCGAGGATCATATTGAATGCTGGAATTTGGACCCCGGTGGTTTGTCTGCAAGGCAAATGCCGTGCCCACTATGCTGCCATTCAAGTCTCTAAGATCATTTATTTCTTAGAGTTTTACCCTTCAGCCACTGTTTTGGTCAGTGCTTGGGTCACTGCAAATGATCTTGGGAGGCCAGGTGGTGCCCAGCATCAAGTCAGAGGTTCTGCGTGCTATGCCTGTTCCCCAATCCTGTGCATTGTCGCCCAGCCTGTATTGGATTCTATAAAGGTTTTTTAAAATTATTTTTGGGCCACACCAGCAATACTGAGGGTTTCTTCCTGGCTCTGCACTCAGGGATCATGCCTGGCTGATGGGGGACAGTATGGGGTCGTGGGGGATAAAAACTGGATTAACCATGGGCAGGACGATAGCCCCACCCTCTGTACAACCTGCAATTCTCCATATTCCCTTTTGTTTTTACCTCAGTGTAAACTTGTGGGGCTTGACATCCTTGTCCTTGGTTGAGTGCTTGGGTTTACTCCAAACTCTGCACTCAGAGTGAATTCAGGATCTCGAGTTGCTGGAATCCTCAACACGGGGTCCAGCAGTCATTGATCACATGGATACAGGACAAAGTAGGGTCTCTTGTGGAAAGCTGACTGTGAAGGCCAATTTTTTCAGGACATGCGGCCTCCCATGTGCGCCCCACACCTCCCCATCTCAGTACTGTGAGCGGCAGGGCCGTGCCAGCTTGAGGGCCACTTTTCTGCTTGTTTTTCACTTGTTCCCCAATATCCAGGCAGTTCCTGAAAAGCAGCAGAGACATTAGGAGGACGCGGAACTTTGTGGAGTATGGTGGGTGTTGTTCAGGGTTGCAGGGTTGCGGGGGTCCATGTGATCCTGGAGGGGGGCTCTGCAGCCACGATCACCTCCAGGTCCGAAATGGACCCCAGCGAATGGGAGCAGAGCTGATCGAGGGGGCTACAGGCCTTGGGGTGAGGGACCTATATCGAAGCACTTAGAGCCTTTGCTATCCATGTTGCAACCCAGATTCCATCCCGTGAGCACCACCAGGACTGATTCCTGAGTGAAATGCCAGGAATGACCGCTTAGCAATAAGTTGTGTGTCCTCCAACTAAATAAAATAGAAGGCAAGTTTATTTCGAGTGCCAGAGTGGCAGCTCCCCAAAAACAAGGAACCTTGTTGCTTTCAGTCCTGTAGTTATCAGTTACCATGATGTCCAGGGACATCCTGAGAGTGTGGTCTTCACAGGTGGTTTGGGTTTACAAAAGAAAATTTACTTTCTGGGCTAGGTTTTGAATTTTTTTTGAGAGGGGAGGGGGCGAATAGGCCGTCAGTGCATCTAGATAATCAGGGCTTACTCATGGCTCTGGCTCAGGTGTTATTCCTGGTGGTGCTCTGGGCTCCATTCTGGATATCAAGGGTTGATCCGTGGGAGCAAGACAACACCCTACCCCTTTCCTGTCTGTCAGATTCCAGTGTTGGTGTTTTTGTACATCAGGAAATTCTGCTCTCACATCAAGTTGCAAAGACCCCCAGACTTCTCATCTCTCCCTGATTAGGTATCCAAGGATTTTACTGTGCTTACTGTTCATAAAGGTGTTTTATTGAAGTATTTAAGGCCTTGGGTTTGTGTGTTCTGCTGAGGATGGGCGGCTTGGAGTTTCTGACCCTCCCAATACAGGATTTGGCCTGGACATCACAAGGGTAGAAGCTGCAACCTCTGATGGTCAGGGCCCCACCCCTAAATCGTGAGATTTAGTTATCACCTGTCCTTTCATTGGTTGTCATGATGGGTGTGGCCACGTGGCAGGTTGGTGGGGTTTCAAAATGAAACTCTTTTTCTATTATCATATTATTTCTGTACCATATTGAAAATGTTTGGGGCTTCTTCCTGGCTCCACGTTCAGGAATTTCTGCGGGCCAACTAAGTGGGTCCTAGGGGACGCCAAGAATTTACCCGCATTGACTGTGTGCAATCAGCTTCCAAACTGCTTTACTGTCTCTTGCTTTAACTTTCCTTTCTTTTTTCCTTTTTTCAGTCAATAATATCTCCTTCAGGGACCATAGTGATAGTACAGAGATAAGGCATTTTTTTTGCATGTGACCAACCCAGGTTTGATCACTGGCATTTCAGATGGTCCTCTGAGCAACTGCAGGAGTAATTTCTGAGAGCAGAGCCAGGAGGAAACCCTGAGCATCTCTAGGTGTGACCTAAAAAGGAAAAAAAAGAATATGTAGGAATATGTGCTTCTTAAAGTCAAGGAGCAAAGCACCCCCCTCGTTTCATCTCTCACTTAGCAGGTTAGCCCTGCCGTGGTTTTGAGTTGTGGTAGTAAAGTAAGATATTTGAAGGAATATACTTGATTCTTAAGGGTGAATAGGGGTGAATTGTACCTTTGCCTAGGGCTCACTCATGGTGTGCTGGAAATAGTTTATTTAGAAAGGTCCAGAGTACAGCAAGTGGGTTCTTGCCCTGCAAGCGCTGCCAACCAAGGTTCTATGTATGTCTGGTATTGTATATGGTCCCCAAGCCCCACCAGGACTAATCTCTCATTTCGTAGATTGCAATAATCCCTGAGCACTGTTGGTTGTTGCCCTAAAACCAAACACATATATTAAAAAAACACACAAACACACCGGATGTGAGAGCAGTCAAAAAAAGAATAAATATTAAGGATAAATCATGGACTTCTACAGCATAAAGTAAGTCCAAAAAATGTGATTCACTGTAGAATTTTTCTTTGAACGTGAATTTATTTTTTTTTGTTTCCTTCCTTAGTTGCCTTTTGTTGTTGCAGTATTTGGGGGCCACACCCTACAATGTGCATGCTGACTCCTGGCTCAGAGCTCAGGGATCATTTCTGCCAAGGGTCAGAAGCCCATGTGCAGTTCTCAGGTATCAAATCTGGGTCAGCTAAGTGCAAGGCAAGCATCTTTTCTACTATATCACCACCTGGGCCCAAAGGTCACAATCACTATCACAATCATCCTGTTGTTCGTGGATTGCCTCGAGCAGGCACCAGTAACTTCTCCTTTGCTCTAGCCCTGAGATTTAAAAAAGTGCCATATTCAAGGCTCTTTCAGGGTTAGGAGAATGAGACCCATCCTTGTTACTGGTATTTGGCATATTGGGTACTCCATGGGGAGTTTGCCAGACTCTGCCATGTGGGCAGTTTACATTCGGTAGCCTGTCAGATTGTCCAAAGTGAGAATGAGACAATAAGATGTCGCGCGGCTGCAGATGCCGCCACGCACTTCCAGGAGCTGGGTTTTATTGTCTCTGGGTCTTGGCCATTAATGGGATTACATGGTGCGGGGGGGGGGCAGTTGGTGGGATTGACCCCTGCCTAGTGGAAGATGGAGGAACTGGGTGGACGATGCTCAGCCCCGATCCAAGTAGGCTTGGAGATCTCAGCCTCGGGATCTGCATACCTGGGCCCATAGGCATAATGTTTATCTTTAAAAAGTGGAATCACTCCAGATGGTACAACTTTGAGACACAGTTCACATCCTGGTTTATAGAAAATACCCTGAATATTAGGACAATTTTCCTATACAGCAAACTTTTTGCACTGTTTTCAAGTATATCACTGCAAAACAGGAATGAGTGCTGGATACGAACTCATGCAGATGTGTCTGTGGACTATAGGGAGAAACCTGAGGTGATCTGGTTGGAAGAGGGAGCCCTGAGGCCAGCAAAGAGAGGTATATGTGAAGGTGCATTGTGTAAGTTCACAGAATAAATAATTGAGCTGGAGTGGACGCATGAAGGGGGGAACAGGGCCGCCAAGCTGGTTGGGAATCAATTGCCGTTTATTCCATTCTCCTCACAGGACTGTTCCAGTCTCACTAAGCTCCCCATTCCAGTCTCGCCCTTCCCCTAATTCCTGTCTCCTCCTGCCCCCCATGCTAGTCTCTTCACACTCCTTCTTACAGCCTTTGTCTACGGCCTACCCTGAAAGCATTCCTGGTAGCAACTACACTGAGATGTGATAGCACAATCAACATAGGAAAGCCCTTCCTTCCCAGGGAAGCTCTTCTAAGAAAAGACAAAGACCTCCTAGAGCTAGGAGATCTGCTCAAGAGAGAATACCACCTAGGGGTGTGTTTCTTACTTCCTCAGTCCAACAACTATCTTAGACTTAGTTAAATAATCTTTCTCATCTATTTTTATGGACACAGATGTACATTAAGTTTATAGGGTGGCTCTCCTTGGGACCGCTGGCTATCGATCCCAGACTATAGTGCTCAGGCCAGATTCGTCTTTGATAATCCTAATAAGATCCTAATCCAGCTGTTCCACATTGGATTATGACAGAATTTGTCTATGAACCTTCTCTTCACTTACAAGTATTATGATGCTTGTCCTGTCCTGTTTCAATACCAGAGTAGCTCACAGCTTGCCTTTTCCTTGTAACTTACCCATTCCTCTGTGTGTGTGTGTGTGGGGGGGGGGGTGGGGGGTGTGTATGTAGGTGTTTGGGTGTGTGTGATGTTCAGGGCATTCTGGAGTGAAACCTCCAGTGATCTCCTGTGTGGAAGGAGGAGCTCTGAGACCAGGAAGGAGAGACGAATGGCGTGTCTACAGAGGAGTGTCTGGGGTCCCTCCCTATAATGGAGCCTGGACGGTGTGTGGATGCCCTGAGCTTATGTGATTGTGCTACTGACTCAGGGTACCTGAGGCTCTGGAACCAGGTGACTGTGCCGTGTTCATGCTACCCTTCCTTCACCCAAAGTGTCTGTCATGAAAACTGTGCTTTGCTTCCCTCGCTTTCCTTCATTTTTTTCATCTGCCATGTGTTCATGAGACTCGGAACACTACATCATTCGGGAGAGAAACCTTCTGTATGTCAGAAATGTGAGAAGGCCTTTAGCACATCCTCAGTACTTCCTATTCATAGGAGAATACACACTTGAGAGAAATGATCTGGTGTGGTTTGGTGCTCATTAGCTCCTGTGTACCTCTGTTCTTAGAGTTGGTAATTAAATGAGATTTATTTATTGAAGTATGTTTTATGTAATTTATTCCGTACTTGGCAGCTCTTAGAGTTAGTCTTGGAATTGCTCTGGATGCCAGAAGTGGAACTCTGGGAAAGCATGTTCAACACAAGCACTAAGCCACAGTACTAACCTCTGGCCCATCCTCTTGTTTGAAATCATATTTCTAAAGCTACATCCTAGTGTTTCCTTGCAGGTGAGAGTTCTCTACTTGCGTGTTTAAAAGGGGTACAATGTTGACTGTACAGTGCTGTCTGATGTTCTTAGCAGCCTTTGGTCCTGTCCAGTGTCTCTACAGCTCTCTAGGTTGCTGCTAGGCCAGTTCCTCTGCATCTTCAGGGCTGGTTTCAAAGTCACTGCTTTCATCATCACCTTGATTGATGACTTCCCGGAGAAACTCATTTTCCTGTTTTACCTTGAATCAACCTGCTTCTGTTTTTATGATAAAAGTGAGTGTGAGAACATTGGTTCCGTGTTTAACAATTACAGGATTAAGGGACTCTGCCTTAACTCGCTGCCCTGAATTCTATGATCAACCCCTCCAGCACTTACCTCTCCTCTCCTTTATCCTCCTTGCACTGATTCACCTGGGCTGGCATAATGGTCTGTCTACACTTGGAACCTTTCACTTTAAAGCTCCTTGGTGATGGATGATGTCACAAATGGGAGTCTTCCATGTGCACATTTACTTCCTAGTGATGATAGATGGATCAGGCCTCTTAAGGGTACACGTGTTCCTTTCCCATCGCTAGGGATTGTAAATGGATATTTACTTTTCAGACAAATTTTTTTTTTGCGGGGGAGCATACCTATATGTGCTAAGAGGTTGCTCCAGGCTCTAGGATATACCCTCAGAAATAATTCACATCATTCCATCAAAATAATTTTCATCCATCACCTGAATCCATGTGACCGTGGTTTCATATGGGATACTGATGATTGATCTTTATCAATAATGGAAGCACTGTATAATAATTTATGTTTCTTTTTGTGTCACACGCAGTGCTGCTCAGGGTTTACTTCTTGTCCTGCACTCAGGAATTACTCCTTGCAGTGATCAGGGCACAATATGGCATGCTAGGAATCAAACCCGGAATGGCCACAGGCAAGGCAAACACCATACCTGCTATACTATTTCTCCAGCCCCAGGCACCATATACTCGTAACTATCTAACTGGCCCCACATTGGTAACTTTTTTGCTGATAATTTCTGGTCCCTCAAGTCAAGTTGAAAAGCATCCCTCCATTCTTCATCAACTCTCTGACTCTGACTAGGCGAGCCCCAGATGTAGAGTGGATGTTGCTTGTAATGGGGTTCTTTTTAAACAAAGATATTTGTTTTTTGGGGGAGTACGAGGAAATATTTATTCAGGGATCAATTCTGATGTGTTGGAATGACATTTATTTAGAAATTCTGGGGTGGTATTGCTGTGGGAAGGGCACTTCCCATGCACAGATTCAATTCCCAGACATTCCAGCAGTCCCCCAAGTCACTCTATGCATGATCCCTCAGTGCTAAACTTTGAATAAGTCCTGAGCACTGCCTGTTATGGCCCCTAATTGAAACACCACACGCACACACACAATAATTGTGTGAGCAAAAAGACCCTAAAAGTTTGTCCATCTGAGGCCCTGTGTCTGCCTCCATGGCAGAACCACTTTGGGAGCTGTGGTCGCTGTGGGCAGCCTTGAAGCTCAGGGAGTGCTTAACCAAAGGAGCTCCTGGTCTAGGAGTCAGTCCCTGGCTGGGCCCATAAGGACCTTCCTGTGGGGCCCAGGGTGGAATCCCGGGTCGGGTCTCAGGGATGCAGTTTCCTGCACTGTAGATGGAGGCAGCAGTAGTCCTGAGAGACAGCCCGAAGTCCAGACTTCTTTGCATTCCTGGGAGAGGAAGGAGCATCTGGTAGTGTCTCCTGGGGGGGGGGACGGTGACTTGGTGCCCAAGGGAGCCTGCCATCAGGACATTTCCAGGTCCAAGACAGGAATTTTCCAAGTGAGGGCTAGAGGTTTGTGCTTTCTCGGCTCACAGATCTGACTTCTCAAGGTCTTTGTTTGGAGACTAATGCTGGTCCATGAAGTAATGGGCAGGACAAGGTGGTCCTGAGACTTGGTCCTGTACATTGTTGGAAAAAAATCTTTGTGAATTTTAGTCCTTTAATAAAACTTTGGAGATTCTAGCAGGGGAGCGCAGCTACTCGCATACCTTCAACCAAAGACCGGTCTGTCTGTATTCGGGGAATGCTGTCCTCGTCGAGCACAGCTTTGGGAAGGATTCACATGGAGTGGTGAGGGAGGAAGGGGACACCCGCCTAGTTAGCCAAATCAGCCGAATCAACCTTGGTGATCATTGGAGTGACAGATGTCGCAGCCAGAGTGATAGCACATCGGTAGGGCATTTGCCTTGCATGCAGTCGGCCCGGCACAGCGGGCTTCGATTCCTCCGCTCCTCTTGGAGAGCCTGGCAAGCTACCGAGAGTATCTTGCCCGCAAGGCAAAGCCGGGCAAGCTGCCCATGATGTACTCAATATGACAAATATAGTAACAACAAGTTTCACGATGGAGCCTTTACTGGGCCCGCTCTAGCAAATTGATGAATAACGGGAGGACACTGACCATGACTGTGAATAAAAAGTTTAATAAAGGCTTTCTGCTGCATATGCCATCTGCTCAGTCCCTCACTCTCCATCTATTCTGGATCCGGCCGCTCCCAGATGTCCTGGTCACTTGATCTAAGGAAAGAAACAAGGAAAAAAATGTTCCTTACCAGAAAGTACCTGATCCGGAAAACTCGGCTCCTGGCCCTTTAAGGTTGTGACTGGCCATGCCTGTTACGTCATGGAACCCTGGTCTTTTCCTCCCTCGGCTCCCCTTTGCAGCTTTCCCCTTGGAAGTTACCCTCAACCACCATTGTTGGCAAAGTTCAGGGACGGGGAAGGAGCCGGTGTTGGGGTACCCAGGGGAAGAGGGCCATTCCATCGGGCCGGGCTGAGTGGTTGCTCTGGGCGTCCTGAGCCCCCGCGGTCTCTGCCTTGTGAGCACCAAGGTCTCTCAGTGCTGGTCGGGGATGGCGGCCCCTCCCTGGGATGCCCCAGGACCCTGCCGAGAGGTTTGTCTGCTACATCAGTTGGTTTTTAGGAAACGAGGGAGGTTTCCTGAAGAAAACTGATTTAGGAAGACGCCTGTGGGCCCTAGTCTCGCAGGGGGTCACTGGCCTCCCACGCAGCTCCTGGGTACATCCCCTCATACCTTCCACATTTATGCCTGTGGGAGGCTTTTTTTTACTTTCTTGTTTTCAAAACAGTTTTTGTTCAGGGCTCACTCCTTGCTCTGCACTCAGGGATCTCTCCTGGCGGTGCCCGGGTGATCCTAAGGGTTGCTGGCTCTGATCCTGGTCAACAGCATACAAGGCAAATGTCCCCTCCATGTACTAGCCTCCTGCCCTGTGGGGGGCGATTCCTCACTTGCTTGGGCTTCAATAGTGTTTGGTGGAGCTTTTGACTTTCACATCCTCCCAACTCCAGTCGGTTCTGGCGGTCCCACAGGAAGCTATAAGAGAATGCAGAGCCTGGTGACAGAGGGGGTGGTGCACAAGGACTGTTTGGGGCCACAGGGGTCCTGCAATAAAGTGCGCAATGTTAGCAGGAAGTCACCTCTGCACTTTCAGTGCATGCCCTGTGCCCTCTCACAAAGGATAAATGATCACCATGGCTCCCTTGCCTTTACCGATTTGTTTTGATTAATTCGTAATGATCGAGCGGGCCCAGTAATGTCTCCATTGGAGAATTTGTTGTTACTGTGTCTGGCATATTGAATACGTCACGGGAAGCTTCCCAGGCCCTGCCGTGCAGGCGAGATACTCTCGGTAGCTTGCCGGGCTCTCCGAGAGGGGCGGAGGAATTGAACTCGGGTCGGCCATGTTGACTGCGTGCAAGGCAAACGCCTTACCGCTGTGCTGTCGCTCCAGCCGGGATCCCAGTAGTGAAATATCATTTTTCTCCAGTAAGACGAGCCCATTTGCATCTGTACTATGTCTACAGCCTCTTTGCACAGAAAATTTTGGATTTGTTATTTCTGAATTGTAGATTTTGGTTCACAGCATTCAGAGCACAGGACTTAGTCTAGGATCTGAGCTCAACAACGTGCCTGGCAGTGCTGAGGGGGACCCTCTCTGCTGTGGAGAATTGAATCTGGCTTAGCTGCTGGAAAGAAAAGCACCCTATTGACTGTACTATCTCTGCTCATCCTATGTAATTGTTTTCCACAGAAAAAGATTTTTTGGTTCACCTGTCAAATTTTCAGCCTAGCTCTACCCACTGACCATCTCTCCCAGACCACGTGCATGCCCTGCTGTTGGAATGAACTTCATTCGGAAAGGGGGTTTCCAGGGACCAGCTACACTAGGTTGTACTCATCTCACTCTAGAGGCTGGTGCAGTCCTACAGCAGAAGGAAGTATGTCTTGCTGCAAACCAGGATTGACCCTCTGTACCCAAGAGGTTTCTTGAGAATCTACAGTGTAGGCCAAATCCCCCTCAAAATTAAGAGTAAACAATTATATGAAGGGCTAGAGTGATAAAACAGTTGGTAGAGTGCTTCCCATGCGTGCAGCTTGCCTGTGCTTAATCCCAAGCATTTCATAGGGTCCTCTGAACACAGAGAGCTGTGGTACAAAAATCCTCCAGTAAAGAAGTCTCACTCCAGAATTTGTCTTGATAATGAGTGTCCTCGAACTTCTTTTTGGGAGGTTGTGAATATCTCTCCTGCCTTTTATTTTCTGGTTTCCTGTATTTGCTACAGACTTGGAGATGGTCAAGGACTCTGCCCCACTGTCTATGTGTCTCTGAGAGTCCATGTCCCCACATTAAATCATGTGCTCAACCCTTTGAGCTCCTCTCCTGGGGGTCTATACAGTACTAGGGGAGCAGACGAGATGGGATTTGGGGACACACCTGCCAGTGCTTGAGGACTGCATCCTGCTCTCTGCTCATTGTACCAGTGGACAGTGGGTACCAGAGGAGAACCACCAGGCTTGCATCTGGCTGGCATCTCCTCCAGCCTGGTATAATTTCCCCTGCCCCTTTGTTAATATATATTCATCATTAGTTCTTAGCTGTGAACATTCTGGAATACTTTGACACGAAACGCTGTCAGGAGGCAAAGGAGTAATTCTAGGCTCTGAGAAAAATGACAGACTTTCACCATTAAGCTTTTTTGGGGGTAAGTGTAATTTTTCCTCCTCTTCCTTCCACAAAATCACATACCCAAAGCAAAATCATACAGTCTGTGAAAGCTTGGCCTGTTATCTCTCAGTCCTGGGGCTTTAGCCCCAAAACAAAGACAAACTGAAAAGAAATGATTTTTGAGAATATACTGCTGGATTTCACACCTCTGCGGTTGGCAGATAACTTCCTCTTTTCTTTTATTTGGTTGTGTGTTTGGCGGTGGGGGTGGGAGGCTTGGGAACTTGTGCCAGACCCAGCAGTGCTCAGAAATCACTCCTTGTGGATTCGGGATGTGAAAGTGATTCTCCTGCATACATGGCACGTGCCCTGCACACTGGTGTCTATTTCCAGCCCCTGCAACCTTTGAATTTGTAGCCAGTTCTGCATTCTGGGAGTGGCCAGGCACCAGCAGCCCTGCCATGAATTCTACCAGCTTGCCCGCAACCCTGGCCCTGTGATCCCTGGTAGTCTTGGGGGATCCTATGGGATATGGGGATCAAACGAGAGTCAGCCACATACATCGCAACTGCCCTCCCTGATGTGCTGTCACACTGGAAAGAAGCCATACACACACATATATACATATGTATATGTATGTATATATATATATATATATATATATATATATATATAATGAACCTGGTAAGGCTGTTATTCAATCATCATGCCTTATTAGTCATGAAAATGCATACCAGTGTGAAATCTCATGAATATTAGAAATACGGGGAGACTTTGGTGTTCCACTCAGGCCCAAAGAGACAATGTTAAATTTATAGTGGATGACCGATACCCTAATACCAAACCCCCAGTAAGAACAGGCCTCTTCAGTAATACCTGGTTTGTTTATATAAGGATGTGTGGGTGTCCCAATGTGGAGGAATGAGGGAAATAATCCTGGTAGTGTGGGACACCCTTCCCATCATGTCAGCACTTTAGGGAAAGGTACTTCCTTGTAATTGCCCAGGTGCATCTATGGCAATGTCCCAGCATTTGGACTTGATGTGTCTATTAATTTATAATTTGGTGATAGAAGCCAGGAAAAAGTAGAACTAAAAGAACTAAATAAACAGGTACCAAATCCTTCCTTCACTTCAAGTTGTCAAGGTTCACCACTGTTTCATTCTTTGCTCCCACTCTGGTTTGGTTCACAGGACCTACGTTGGTTTGCAGGAGTTAATGACAGAGATTACCCATAATGCTGCAGCAAATCCTTTTTTAAATTAGAAAAACAGGCAAACCTCCATTCTTCAAGCCCCCCTGTCCTATGTCTGGGGAGACACACTGAGCTGTGATCTGGGCCTTCTCATTCCTTCGATGTCAGCAGTCTATGATTGGGGGGACTCAGGGAAACTTATGGTATTCTTGGGTTGGTATCCATCTCAGCTGTTTGCAGGGAAGCACCTTACCAGCTGCAGCATCTCTGCACTCTCTATATTCAGGTTTCCATTAGATTTATAGAAGCATTAAGGGAAAAATATCCAGAAAGTATCAAGTTAGCAAAATGAACTTGACAAGTCTCTTTAATAGGCTGGATAGAGACACTTCGTATGGACTTGACTGTGCATAGACTTTTGCCGGTTCTTTGAGATGATCCATGGGCCCCATGAATCCAATATTTTACAAATGGTGGGAAGATGAGAGATTCTCCAACTCCAGCCCCCATCTCGGTAGGCAATTCACTAAACTATGATTACTAGTAATAAAGGGTAGTTGCATACCTGGTTCCACTGCCCTCAATTCATCAGTAGTTGGGAGAGAAAAAGAAATGTCAAACTTTTACTTGGAATCAGTAAAATTCCAACAATCTAATATTCACCAGAATGTTAAACACTATTGACATCTGTCCAAAATGCCAAGCAAGGCCACAACATGACCAGTCTAGTTTACTGCCTGGTATTTTCATGTATGCCGCCATCTGGGATGGTCCACATGCTGCATTTAGTTTACATAATTATATGTTTTTGATTGGGGCACACTTTGCAGTTCTTAAGGGTCACTCCTGGTGGTGTGCAGACCCCATTTAGGATGCCAGGGATGGAACTCAGGTCGATCAAGTTCATGGCAGGTGCCAACGCACTATCCTGTCTCTCTGTGTTTAAATTTTTGTTCTGAAACTGCCTCCTGGGTTTTCCTTGTAGGTGAGAGTCCAGTACTCCTGTGATATCAAGGGGTAGAGCCTTTACTGAAAGTGCTGTCTGTTGTTACCAGCCTTTGCTCCTGTTCCAACGCCTCTTCGACTCTCTGGGCTGCTGCTAGACCAGTTCCTTTCTGCATCTCCAGGGCTGGCTTGGGAGTCACTGCTTTCACCACATCTTGATTGATGACTTCCCAGAGAAACTAATTGTCCCATGCCCCACCCACTCCCTGTCTGCATCGTTTACTTAGAATGAACCCCCTTTTCTTTTTTTCTGATGGACTGTGTGTGAGAGCATTGGTTCATTGTTTGTCCACTACAAGAGCAGGGGACTTCTCCTCTACTGTGTGACCCGTGATTTCACCATCTCCCTCTCCACCCCTTTATGCGAGCCCATCCCCCTTGAGCCACAGATTCACCTTGGTGGGTGTAATGGTTCTCTCCACATCTGGAGTCTGGCCTTTTTAGGCTGCTTGCGGGGTGGGAAGTGACATCATAGTGGTGCCTTCCTGGTGCTTCTATTCCTGGAAACAGGGTGAGAGGTTCATTGTTCACACGGGTAAAGGACAAAGTAGGGCCCCTGTGAAGAAGCGGGGCTCTGAAGGTCAATTCTGTGGCAGGATGGGTGTGGCCTCCTGTGAATGCCTGGTACCTCCCCATCTTCACACTGAGCTGCGGGTCCCTGCCCCATTGGGGTAGCACTTTCACACTTGTGTTCCACTTGTTCAGGTGGTTCCTGAAGTGCAGCAGAGCTTCAAGGGGTGCTGTGGGTGCTGTTCCGGAGTGCAGTGCTTGATGGTGTGAGTGCATGATCCCGGGGAGCTCCTGCGGCCACCACGCCTCCAGCTCTGCAATGGGGCAACAGTGGGTGGGTGCGTGGCAGAACATGGGGATTGAGGGCCTTCGGGGTGGGGGACCTGCTAAGGGCTGGGGCTTGGCCATCCAGACCCTCCCAGGTGACCCAGCAGTTTCACTGCTGTTGAAACTCTATATTCACTTTGAGGGGCAAAGTCGCAGCCCCCCACCCCACCAATGGCAAGAGACGCTGTTCCCATTGACTTTTTCATTGGCTGCCTTGGTGGAACAGGGCCATTCAAAGCTGTGGATCTCCAGGTACCTGGAGTTTGTCAATGTTAGTTTCCTTTTGCGGATATTTTTGGTGTGGAGAATGGGGACTCTATATCCCTGAAGATACCCCGGGGGTTTAATCTGGATCTGGACTTAGGTATTATTCCTGGAGTGCTCTGGGGGCGACCGGGATGTAGAGAAGTGATTGGTGTCAGCAAGACAAGCATTCATACCAGCTTTACTGTTTGTCTGAACAGCAATTTCTGCTTCCATATCAAGTTGCAGAGCCCAGTCTAGACCCCTGTCTATCAAGTTAAGTACACTGAGAAAAGGTTTTGTGCGTGAGTGAGTGTGTGTGTGTGTGTGTGTGTGTGTGTGTGTGTGTAGAAAGTTTGGTTTTCTTTTTAGAGGAGAGGGGCTACCCCAGTGATAGAGCCACATTCTGTGCTATGGTTGCTGGGGGCAACCCTCCTGATGGCCTGCAGGTGGCGCTAATGCGTGTGAGCTGGCCTTGGAGTCAGCCCCTGGCTGGGCCTGTGAGCACCTTCTATGGGACCCAGGGAGGAATCTCCAGGCCAAGGCAGCGCTGAGTTTTCGCTCTTATAGCGAAGCCCAGTCCTTCTGTTGGGAAAAGCAGCACAGATGCCAACACATTTTCTTTCTCCTGGGGAAGCAGAAGCACCTGGCATTGTCCCCAAGGCGAGTCTATGAACCAGTGCCCAAGGGTGTGACTGGTCAGAGCTGGGGAGTTGTGCTCCTCTCTAGTACTCACAGCTCTGACTTCTCCAGGTTTCTGGTCCTTGGGGAAAAAAGAGGCAGGAGAAGATGGTGACATGCCATCTGACTCACCGTCCCCAGGTAGGAGGGGAGTAACAATATGAGTGATGCAGTGACAGGAGTGCTTAGACTTCCTGGGCCAAATATCTCTGAGTTCTTTCAGGAAGGATCCTGTGATGTGCCTCCTGATCGGAGTACCACACTCTCTGCTGTTTGAGGTGACGTTTGTGTGAGTTTTGTTGTATTTGGCTTTTGGACCACATCCAGCTCAAAGAGTACTTGTACCTCAGTGCTCCAGGATCACTCCTGACAGATCTCAGGGACTGTATGGGTTGCTGGGGGTCGTGGGCTTGTATCTGGGTATTTTGTTTTCTTTGAATGCTAAACCCAGTGATTCTGGGGATTATACTCTTGGCTCTGCACTCCAGCATTATACCTGGCAGTGCTTAGGGGACCCTATGGACTGGCGGGGATCACCAGCCCTACTAGCTGTCTCCAATCTGCTTTCCTGTTACACAATCCTCCTACTTTGTTTCTTTTCATAGTTATTTTTGTGTCACAGGGGAGATGCACAGGGATTCCTCTTGGCTCTCCGCTCCGGATTCCTACCTGATGTGTATCATGAGCCCCCCGGGGTCTGCTGGCCCTATTTGCTCCCTGGCAGCTACAATGACTCAGGTCCCAGGACATGCTTATTTAGTCATTATTTAGTCCTTCACACTCTGGAGATTCGCCTGCTCTGTCACATATTCTCCTTTCACTCGCTGCTCTGTTTGCAGTTCTGGGCATGCGCTGGTCCAAGAGAGCCAGAACAATGGATCTCTGTGGCCAGCAGAGCTCTTGGGCTCTAGACACTTTTTCCGCTTCGAGAGCCAGTTGCGATGGCCCTGAACCATGAAGAGAGTCCTACAGGCACATATGTGCATGCATAGTCGATGACTGGACATTGAGTGTCCCTTTCTTCCTAGAACATGGACTGTGGGGTGCAGGAGGTGTATATTTAGTGTATTGGGCTGGAAGCAGGGTCACTGATTTGGGTCCCACTGGTTCCATGCAGTTGTTACTCTGCACTGCTCATAAGAGCAGTGATTGGGATGCCCTGGGTTAAGGAGGAAGACCTCCACCTTTAGAAACCTTCTAGTAGAGCATTCTAAGATTTTATCAGATGCAGCTCTCTTAGAGAGATGTTGGGTTCTGTCAACCAGGAGTGTACATGGAGACTGGTTGCTCCCAAGGGAACAGAATCTGAGCCTCTCTAGGGCTCTGTGTCCTAGCCTCACAGCCCAGGGAACAAAGTAGAAACAGACCCTGACTCTCGCCGCTCAGTGTGTTGGCTCAGGACTTGGTGACCTTCCCCGATGTGACCGTGAGCTTCACCCCACAGGAGTGGATGTGCCTCTCAGCGGAAGCACTACAGGCACATGATTCTATAGACCTACCAGGACCTGTGGACCATTGGCGAGAGCAGTGTGGGGCCGACCATGTCTGGACAGACCCGCGTGGGCTCCCTGTCCCAGGCCATGGCTGTGTATCCAACAGTAGCTGGGACTGTGATGGGCCAGGATGTCGGACAGTCATGCGGTAGCTTTTCCTCCAGTCCCTTCCCTGGTTGTCTTTTTGGTGCTCTCCTTTTGATGCTCAGGACTTACTCTTTGCTCTGTGCATAGGAATAACTCTCTGTGGGTTTTGCACGTGTCTATGGAGTGTTGGGGGTCTACCCAGGTGGGCCTCAGGCATGGCAAGCTCCCTATGTGCTGTACCATCACTCAGGTCCCTCTAAATTGTTCATGTCATTTCTAAGTTCGCTTCTCGGTTTAATTCTTACACTACATATTACTTCTGTGTATTTGTTTTGGTTTTGGTTTTGATTTTGGTTTTATTTGGGGCCACAACTGCAATGCTCCTAATTGTGCTGAAGGATCACTCCTGGGAGTGCGGAGGGTATTGGACCCATTTGCCAGCTTAAAAGGTTGCTGACTTACTCCTCCTACTGTTGCATTTGTCCTTCAAGTTCAAATTCTTTGTTTTGCATTGATTTGGCTTTGGGATTTCACCTGCCAGTTCTCAGATTATTCCTGGCTCTGTATTCAGTTATTCATGCTGAAGTCTGGGACCATGTGTGCTGCTGGGGATCAAACCTGTATGTGTATGCACCGTCTGTGTCCTACCGCTGTGATGTCTCTCCTACCACTGTTCATTTATTAATTAGGGTCTCATCTCATCAGAAACTTCTCTGTTTGAGTGCTCAGGATCATTTCCAATGGTTCTTGGTTCATCAAGACTCAGGGTTTACCTCTGAACTATGCAGTGAGGGATCACAGCTAATGGCTTGAGGGACCCTATGGAATGTTGGAATCAACCCTTTATTGGTCCTGAGCAAGGCCAGTGCCCCACATGCTGTGCTGTTTGTCTGGATCCTTTTCTGTTTACTTTTAAAAACAATTGCAGGCTTTGGCCATCTCTGTCCATTTTTGGATTTGTTAATCTTTTGGGTTTACTGCACTCAGGCATCACATCAAGTGTGCTGATGACATACCATATGGTGCTGGGACTAGAGTGCCAGTTCAGTGGGTATGGTGATTGTCTTGCAAGCAGTGGACATGGGTTCTATTCCCGGCATTCTATGTGGTCCCTGAGCACCTGCAGAGGTGATTCCTGAGTAAACAGTCAGGAGGACGCCTTGGGCATCCCCAGGTGAGAATCCCAAACCAGACAAAAACAAAACTACAAATTGTGATTCGATCAAACGCCTGTCGGATGTGTGCAAGATCAGAACTATACTATCGCTGGTATTTTCTGGGGCCCCATATTACACTCTTAAACTAAAAGCTAGATCTTAGCTCTTGGATAACCACAAATCTGTGGCATTTTAGATTCTATTCATGCCTTCCCACTAATTTACTCTGTTTTTATAGAGACCAGTCGATCGTATTCCTCGTCATTGTTGTCAACAATGGCATTTCCCCATGTTGCCGCAATAGTGCCAAAGAATTTCCAGTTGGTGGTCATTCTGGGAGTTCTCTTTTTGAACTTTGCAGCCCTTTCTCCCCGCTCTGTGAAGTAGGATTTTTCACGAAGGAGACGATGGTCCGATCCCATTCGAAATTTTGGGACAGCAGCGACATCGGTCAGGGAAAACTGTTGATTGAATATGATGTGGTCTATTTCGTTGTGGAATCGTCCACCAGGAGACTCCCATGTCCATCGTTTAGATTCTACATTCTGGAACTGTGAGTTACCATGGATGGTCTTGGTCGACATGATGAACTCAGACAGTCTCTCACCCTGTTCGTTCCGTTCTAGGCCATGGGTCCCGATGTGAAGTTCTTCAGCTGATCTTCTCGGTCCTATCTTGGCATTAAAATCACCCACAATGATCTTGTAGAAGGTGTGATCTTCTTTATAGAACTTCTCCAGCTCCATGCAGAACTTCTCAATTTCTCCTTCGTCATAATTGGATGTTGGTGCGTAGACAACGAAGATAGAAACTGCAGACAGTGAGCCACATCTATTCAAATGTAAATGTCCGATTTGGATTGTTAGGCATTCGAATGAATCAATGCTCTTGGCCAAGTTTGTGTTGACAAGGATACTGACGCCTCCGACACCTCTTTTATCGCATGTTCTGAGGAACAATTCTTCTCCAGTGTCGAAAACGGCATGGTGAGATTCGTGCCTTCTTGTCTCAGTCAGACCAATGATGTCATACTTGATCATTCGCGCTTGTACCATCAGGTCCTCGATGGATGCATCTGATGCTAGCGTACGTGCATTGAAAGTACAGATGATCATTTTTGTCTTCCTTCGTTGTGGCAGCCTAAGTCGGCCTTGAGATTTTGTCAGTCTCTCCTTTCTCATCCTTCTCAGTGCTGCCATGTCGGTGAAGCCTTCAGGGTCAGGTGAATGAGACCGGTTGTACTTACTGGTTTTCGCCTATCTTCGAAAATTCTTGAGCTAATTCGCCAGCATGGTTTGGCACATGCTGCAGGCAACCGCAAGCTAACGTCCAAGTTCGCAAAGCAGTGCAGAGATGCGATCAAGGAAGACCTCAAAGAGAGAAGAGCAGAAGTACTGGTAGGTGCGGCAGAAGCCGGGAAAAGTATTCGTAACGCCTGCCTGTCCTTTGCCAACTACAAGACCAAGATGACTGCCCTCTGACGTCCTGATGGATCCATCACATCCTCCAGAACAGCAATGGAGAAGATTATCCATGACTTCTACTCAAATCTCTTCGATAGCCATGTCCACTTGCCGACATACCAAATTCCACAGGATGGATATGTCGTTCCCAACGTTCTCCCTTCCGAAATCCGACACGCCATTTTGTCGGTAAAGAAACAAACAGCATCCGGCCCAGACAAGGTCAGACCTGAACACCTGAAGAACCTGCCGTCAGTACTCATCAATACACTTGCTCGGCTCTTCACTCGCTACCTGTCTGAATGCAAGGTTCCATCCCAATGGAAAACCAGCAGGACCATACTACTGTTCAAGAAGGGAGACATCCATGACATTGGCAACTATCGCCCAATCTGCCTATTGTCTGTCATCTACAAGTTGTTCACTGGAATCATCCTAAACAGGATTAGCAGAACACTAGATGAAGGACAACCATGCGAGCAAGCCGGGTTCTGCAAAGGATTCAGCACCATCGACCGTATCCACACAATAACCAAGCTCATTGAGGTTTCTCAGGAGTTCAAGATGCTGCTCTGTTTAACGTTCATTGATTTAAAGAAGGCCTTTGATTCTGTTAAGACGGAAGCAGTCATTGAAGCCCTAGCCAATCAGGGCATTCAAGCCCAATACATCAGAATCCTCCGTGAGCTGTATTGCGGATTCGCTACCAGGATCTCACCATTCTACAAAGAAGTGATCGTTGATGTCAAGAGAGGGGTGCGGCAGGGTGATACCATTTCACCAAAACTCTTCAGTGCCACCCTTGAGAACATCATGCGACGACTGGAATGGAAAGGAATGGGAGTGAAGATAGATGGTCGGCAAATACACCACCTCCGCTTTGCTGATGACATTGTTTTAATAACACCAAACATCACCAGTCAAGCGGCACAAATGCTGGCCGACTTTGACCGTGAGTGTGGAAAGGTAGGACTACAGCTGAATCTTACGAAGACAATGTTCATGAGAAACAGCCTCGTTTCTGATGCCCCATTCGCTCTCAATGGAACGACCATCTCCGAATGCAACAGCTATGTGTACCTAGGTCGAGAAGTCAACATGACAAATGACCTGGCACCCGAGCTACGCAGGAGGAAGAGAGCGGCTTGGAACGCTTTCAAGAACGTCGAAGAAATAGCTAAGAGGACGAAGAACCTCCAGCTCCGGGCACATCTCTTTGATTCCACTGTTCTTCCTGCATTAACATATGCCTCAGAGACCTGGGCCCTACGCAAACAAGATGAGAATGCTATTCAGGTCTCCCAAAGAAGAATAGAAAGAGCTATGCTTGGAATATCACGTTTCACTCAAATGAGAGAAAGAATCCGGAGTTCTGACAATCAAGAATCAGGGACGCTGTCTCGTTTGCCAAGGTGTCAAAAATCAGATGGGCTGGTCACGTAATGAGATTTAAAGATGACTGCTGGACTAGAGCTGTTACTGACTGGATTCCACGGGATGTCAAAAGACCGCATGGCCGCCCACCTACCAGATGATCAGACTTCTTCGTGAAGATATCATGAATGATCGGTTTGAGGCTCTTCATGTTCGCAGAGTGAACAGATGCCATTGAGCTACACTAGGACGCGACAGGGACAAATGGAGACGTTACTGGCGCCCGCTCGAGCAAATCGACGACTAACCGGAAGTTAAGTGATTAAGTGATTTATAGAGACACACGGGGTTTACTTGTCACCTTTTTCTTCTGACAAATTCATTCTCCATCTCTGTAGGGTTCAGGGCCTTCTGAATTGAAGCCTGCAGTGATCTCCTGGTTGGAAGGAGGAGCCCTGAAGCCAGTGAGTAAAGGCGTGCATGCAGGTGAGTGTTTGAGGACCCTGCCTGACTCAGGCCCTGGGTAGTTTGTAGGTGTCCTAAGCGCACGTGAAACACGCTGCTGACTGTGGGGGCCTCGGGCTCCTGGATCCAGGTGTCTGTGCAATAATCACGCTGCCCTTTACTCCTCTGGACTCTCCATCATGGAATGATCCTGTGTTTTACTTTCTTGGTTTGACATTATTTTTCCGCATCTGCCAGTCCATGACATTCATGCTTCTTGGCCCCCGAGCATCACTGAGATTGTTCAAAAAACAAAACCCCAAAAGTTCTTGTAGTATTGCCAAGCTTCTCACAGTGATCCTCCCAAGGGATATTCCCTTTGCTCTGGTATGACCACCATAGATTTGTCCTCCACCTGCACTGCCTCATTCAAGGATGTTCCATTGGACATGTTCTTACATTGGGTATTGTGTTTGGTTTCAGAACTCAAAACATGGCTTCAAGATTTGGCCTTTCAGCCATTTTTTTTAGGGACACAGTTACTGAGTATGAGTGAGCTGGTAAGATTTGCAAACTTGAAATCAATAGTGGGTTGAATGGACATGAGTCCAAGTGGAAGTGGGTACGGAGGATGTGAATCCAAGCGGAAGTGGGTAGGATGGACGTGAGTCCAAGTGGAAGTGGTTAGGGAGGACGTGAGTCCAAGCGGAAGGGGGTAGGGAGGACATGAGTCCAATTGGGAGTGGGTAGAAAGGATGTGAGTCCAAGCCAAAGTGAGTAGACAGGCCATGAGTCAAAGCGAAAATGAGTAGGCAGGCAGTGAATACAGTGAAAGTGAGTACAAGCGGAAGTGAGAAGGAAGGAAATGAGTCCAAGCAGAAGTGAGTACAAAAGAAGTGAGTACAGAGGAAGTGAGTATAAGTGGAAGTAAGTACAAGTAGCAGAGAGGAGAGAGGAAGTAAGTGCAAGTGGAAGTGAGTGGAAGTGAGTACAAGCGGAAGTGAGGGGACAGGACGTGAGTACATACGGAATTGACTAGACAGGACGCGAGTCCAAGTGGAAGTGTGTAGGGAGGCCGTGAGTACAAGCGGAAGTGAGTATGGAGGCCGTGAGTACAAGCGGAAGTGAGTGAAAGTGAGTAGAAAGGAAGTGAGTACAGCCAGAAGTTTAGGGAAGAAGTGAGATCAAGCGGAAGTGAGTAGAAAGGAAGGGAGTACAAGCATAAGTGAGTAGGGAAGAAGTGTGTACAAGTGAAAGTGAGTAGAAAAGAAGTGAGTTTAATGGAAGTGGGTAGGGAGGAAGGGAGTACAATTGGAAGAGAGTAGATAGGAAGTGAATACAGCAAAAGTGAGTACAAGCAGATGTGAGTGGGAAGGAAATGAGTACAAGCAGAAGTGCGTATAATAGAAGTGAGTACAGTGGAAGTGAGTATAAGTGGAAGTAAGTACAAGTAGAAAGTAGGGAGGATGTTAGTGCAAATGGAAGTGTGCGGAAGTGATTACAAGTGGAAGTGAGTGGGGAGAGGTGAGTACAAACGGAAGTGAGCAGACACGACATGAGTACAAGCGGCAGTGTGTAGACAGGATGTGAGTACAAGCGGAAGTGAGTAGGGAGGACGTGAGTCCAAGAGGAAGTGGGTAGACAGGAAGTGAGTCCAAGCAGATGTGGGTAGGGAGGACGTGAGTCCAAGCTGAAGTGAGTAAACAGGACGTGAGTCCAAGCGGAAGTGGGTAGGGAGGACGTGAGTCCAAGCGGAGGTGGGTGGAAAGGACGTGAGTCTAAGCGGAAGTGGGTAGGGAGGACGTGAGTCCAAGCAAAAGTGTGTAGACAGGACGTGAGTCCTAGCAGAAATGAGTATTGAAAAAGTGACTACAAGCTGAAATTAGTAGAAAAGACATGTGTACAAGCGGAAGTGAGCAGAGAGGTCGTGAGTACCAGTGGAAGTGAGTAGGGAGGACGGGAGTAGAAGCGGAAGTGAGTATGGAGAACCTGAGTACAAGTGGAAGTGAGTAGGGAGGACGTGAGTACATGCGGAACTGAGTAGGGAGGACGTGAGTACAAGCAGAAGTGATTCGGGAGGACGGGTGTAGAAGCGGAAGTTAGTAGGGAGGATGTGAGTACAAGCAGAAGTGAGTAGGGAGGCCATGAGTACAAACGAAAGTGAGTAGGGAGGACGAAAATAGAAACGGAATTGTGTAGGGATTACGTGAGTACAAGCGGAAGTGAATATGAAAGTCGTGAGTGCAAGCGGAAGTGAGTAGGGAAGACGTGATTACAAGCGGAAGTGAGTAGGAAAGTGATGAGTGCAAGCGGAAGTGAGTCCGGAGGACAAGTTATCAAGCGGAAGTGAATAGACAGGACGTGAGTACAAGCGGAAGTAAGTAAAGAGGACGTGAGTACAAGCGGAATTGAGTAAAGAGGACGTGAATACAAGCGGATGTCAGTATGAAGGCTGTGAGTCCATACGGAAGAAAGTAGGGAGGCCTTGAGTGCAAGCGGAAGTGAGCGGAAGTGAGTAGACAACCCGTGAGTTGAAGCAGAAGTGAGTAGGGAGGACGTGAATACAAGCGGAAATAGATAGGGAGGACATGAGTCCAAGCGAAAGTGGGTACGGAGGACGTGAATCCAAGCGGAAGTGGGTAGGGAGGAAGTGAGTCTAAGTGGAAGTGGGTAGACAGGACGTGAGTCCAAGCGGAAGTGGGTAGGGAGGACGTGAGTCAAAGCGGAAGTGTGTAAACAGGACATGAGTCCAAGCAGAAGGGGGTAAGGGAGGACGTGAGTCCCAGCAGAGTTGGGTAGAAAGGACGTGAGTCCAAGTGGAAGTGGGTAGACAAGACGTGAGTCTAAGCGGAAGTAGGTAGACAGACCGTGAGTCCAAGCGGAAGTGTGTAGACAGGATGTCAGTGCTACCGGAAGTGAGTTTGGAAGTAGTGAGTACAAGGGGAAATGAGTAGGGAGGCCGTGTGTACAAGTGGAAGTGACCGGAAGTGAGTAGGAAGGAAGTGAGTACAAGCAGATGTTTAGGGAAGAAGTGAGTTCAAGTGCAAGTGAGTAGAAAGGAAGTTGAGTACAACCGTAAGTGAGTAGGGAATAAGTGTGTACAAGCGAAAGTGAGTAGAAAGGAAGTGTGAGTAGGGAGGAAGGGAGTACAATCAAAAGAGAGTAGGGAGGAAGTGAATACAGCGAAAGTGAGTACAAGTGGAAATGAGTAGTAACGAAAGGATTACAAGCAGAAGTGAGTATAATAGAAGTGATACAGTGGAAGTAAGTTTAAGCGGAAGTAAGTACAAGTAGAGAGTAGCGAGGAAGTGAGTGCAAGTGGAAGTGTGTAGACAGGAAAGTGTGTAGACAGGACGTGAATGCAAGAGGAAGTGAGAATGAAGGACGTGAGTTTAAGCGGATGTGAGTAAAAAGGCCGTGAGTTGAAGCGGAAGTGAGCAGACGGGCTGTGAGTCAAAGTGGACGTGAGTAGACAGGCCGTGATTCGAAGTGGAAGTGAGTAGGGAGGACGTGAGTCAAAGCAGAATTGAGGAGACAGGCCGAGTCGAATCGGAAGTGAGTAGGGAGGCTGTGAGTCGAAGTGGAAGTGAGAACGGAGAACATGAGTCAAAGCAGAAGTTAGTATGGAGGCCGTGTGTCAAAGCGGAAGCGAGAGGGAGCTTGTGCGTCGAAGCGGAAGTGAGTAGGGTGGACGTGATTCCAAGCAGAAGTGCGTAGACAGGACGTGAGTACAAGAGGAAGTGAGTAGGGAGGACGTGAGTTCAAGCGGACGTGAGTAGAAAGACCGTGAGTTGAAGCGGAAGTGAGCAGACGGGCCATGAGTCAAAGCGGACGTGAGTAGACAGGCTGTGAGTCGAAGCGGAAGTGAGTAGGAGGACGTGAGTTGAATCAGAATTGAGTAGACAGGCCGAGTCAAATAGGAATTGAAAAGGGCAGCCGTGAGTCGAAGCAGAAGTGAGTAGACGGGTTATGAGTTCAAGCGGAAATGAGTAGGGAGAACGTGAGTCAAAGTGGAAGTGCGTAGACAGGCCGTGAGTCGAAGCGGAAGTGAGTAGGGAGGCCTTGAGTTGAAGCAGAAGTGAGGAGACAGGCCGTGAGTCGAAGCAGAAGTGAGTAAGGAGGCTGTGAGTCAAAGTGAAAGTGAGAAGGGAGGCCGTGAGTCAAAGCAGAATTGAGTAGACAGGCCGTGAGTCAATGAGGAAGTGAGTAGGGAGGCCTAGTGTCGAAGCATAAGTGAGAGGGAGGCCCTGAGTCGAAACGGAAGTGAGTAGTAAGGCCGTGTGTTGAAGCGTAAGTGAGAGGGAGGCCCTGAGTCGAAGTGGAAGTGAGTAGGGAGGACCTGTGTCGAAGCAGAAGTGAGTAGACAGGAGGTCAGTCAAAGCGGAAGTGAGCAAACAGGACGAAAGTCGAAGCGGAAGTGAGTAGGAACGCCGTGAGTCGAAGTGGAAGTGAGAGCGGAGAATGTGAGTTGAAGCAGAAGTTAGTAGGGAGGCCAAGTGTCGAAGCGGAAGCGAGAGGGAGCTCGTGCGTCGAGTGGACATGTGTCGAAGCTGAACTTAGTAGACAGGACGTGAGCTGAAGCAGAAGTGAGTAGGGAGGCCTTGACTCAATGCGGAAGTGAGTTGGGAGGACGTGAGTTAAAGCGGAAGTGGGTAGACAGGATGTGAGTCCAATCGGAAGTGGATACACAGGACGTGAGTCCAAGTGAAGTGTGTAGACAGGACGTGAGTGCTACCGGAAGTGAGTGTCGAAACATTGAGTACAAGCAGAAATGGGTAGGGAGGCCTTGTGTACAAGCAGAACTGAGTGAAAGTGAGTAGGAAGGAAGTGAGTTCAATCAGAAGTTTTGGGAAGAAGTGAGTTCAAGCGGAAGTGAGTAGAAAGGAAGTGAGTACAAGCGTAAGTGAGTAGGGAAGAAGTGTGTACAAGTGAAAGTGAGTAGAAAGGAAGTGAGTTTAATGGAAGTGTGTATGGAGGAAGGGAGTACAATTGGGAGAGATAGGGAGGAAATGAATACAGCGAAAGTGAGTACAAGCGGAACTGAGTAGGAAGGAAATGAGTACAAGCAGAAGTGAGTATAATAGAAGTGATACAGTGGAAGTGAGTATAAGCGGAAGTAAATACAAGTAGAGAGTAGTGAGGAAGTGAGTGCAAGTGGAAGTGTGCAGAAGTAATAACAAGCGGAAGTCAGCAGGGGGGAGGTGAGTATAAACGGAAGTGAGCAGACAGGACATGAATACAAGCAGAAGTGTATAGACAGGACGTGAGTCCAAGCGGAAGTGAGTAGGGAGGACGTGAGTCCAAGCGGAAGTGAGTAGGGAGGACGTGAGTCCCAGCGGAAGTGTGTAGACAGGACGTGAGTACAAGCGAAATTGGGTAGGGAGGACGTGAGTTCAAACGGATGTGAGTAGAAAGGCAGTGAGTTGAAGCGGAAGTGAGCAGACGGGCCGTGAGTCAAAGCGGACGTGAGTAGACAGGCCGTGAGTCGAAGCGGAAGTGAGTAGGGAGGACATGAGTACAAGCGGATGTGAGTGGGGAAGCCGAATTGAGTAGACATGCCGAGTCGAATAGGAAGTGAAAAGGGAGGCCGTGAGTCGAAGTGGAAGTGAGTAGACGGGTTATGAGTTGAAGCGAAAGTGAGTAGGGAGAACGTGAGTCGAAGAGGAAGTGAGGAGATAGGCCGTGAGTCAAAGCGGAAGTGAGTAGGGAGGACGTGAGTCCAAACGGAAGTGAGTAGGGAGGACGTGAGTCCCAGTGGAAGTGTGTAGACAGGACGTGAGTACAAGCGAAATTGGGTAGGGAGGACGTGAGTTCAAACGGATGTGAGTAGAAAGGCAGTGAGTTGAAGCGGAAGTGAGCAGACGGGCCGTGAGTCAAAGCGGACGTGATTAGACAGGCTGTGAGTCGAAGCGGAAGTGAGTAGGGAGGACGTGAGTACAAGCGGATGTGAGTGGGGAAGCCGAATTGAGTAGACATGCCGAGTCGAATAGGAAGTGAAAAGGGAGGCCGTGAGTCGAAGTGGAAGTGAGTAGACGGGTTATGAGTTGAAGCGAAAGTGAGTAGGGAGAACGTGAGTCGAAGAGGAAGTGAGGAGATAGGCCGTGAGTCAAAGCGGAAGTGAGTAGGGAGGCTGTGAGTCGAAGCGAAAGTGAGAAGGATGGCCATGAGTCGAAGCGGAAGTGAGATGGGAGACACCGAGTCGAAGCAGAATTGAGTAGACAGGCAGTGAGTCAAAGTGTAAGTAACTAGGGAGGCCGTGTGTCGAAGTGGAAGTGAGAGGGTGGCCCTGAGTCGAAGCAGAAATGAATAGGGAGGACCTGTGTTGAAGCCAAAGTGAGTATACAAGACGTGAGCCGAAGCGAAAGTGAGCAGACAGGACGTGAGTTGAAGCGGAAGTGAGTAGGGACGCCGTGAGTCGAAGTGAGATCGGAGAACGTGAGTCGAAGCAGAAGTGAATAGGGAGGCTGTGTGTTTCGAAGCGGAAATGAGAGGGAGGCCGTGAGTGGAAGCGGAAGTGAGTAGGGAGGCCGTGTGTTGAAGCGGAAGTGAGTAGACAGGACATGAGCGAAAGCGGAAGTGAGGAGGTAGGCCATGAGTCCAATTCAAGTGAGTAGACAGGCCGTGCGTCAAAGCGGAAGTGAGTAGGGAGGCCGTGACTCGAAGCGGAAATGAGTAGTGAGGATGTGAGTCAAAGCGGAAGTAATTGGACATGACGTGATTCAACGCGGAAGTGAGTTGGGAGGCCGTGAATCCCAGCAAATGTGAGGAGATAGGCCATGAATCCAAGCGGAAGTGAGTAGGATGGACGTGAGTCCAAGCGGAAATAAGAAGGGCGGACGTGAGTCCAAGCAGAAGTGAGAAGGGAGGACGTGAGTCCAAGTGGTAGTGAGAAGGGAGGATGTGAGTCCAAGCGAAGTGGGTAGGGAGGATGTGAGTCCAAGCGGAGGTGGGTAGAAAGGATGTGAGACCAAGCGGAAGTGGGTAGACAGGATGTGAGTCCAAGTGGAAGTGGGTAGGCAGGACATGAGTCCAAGTGAAGTGTGTAGACAGGACGTGAGTGCTAGCAGAAATGAGTATTGAAGAAGTGAGTACAAGCGGAAATGAGTAGAAAGGAAGTGAGTACAAGCGGAAGTCAGTAGAAAGAACGTGAGTAGATGCGGAAGTGAGTAGAAAGGACGTGAGTCCAAGGCGAAGTGGGTAGACAGGACGTGAGTGAAAGCGGAAGTAGGTATGGAAGAAGTGAGTACGAGTGGAAATTAGTAGAAAGAACTTGAGTACAAGGGGAAGTGAGTAGAGAGACCGTGAGGACAAGCGGAAGTGTGTAGGGAGGACGTGAATAGAAGCGGAAGTAAGTAGGGAGGCTGTGAATACAAGCGGAAGTGAGTAGGGAAGACGTGTGTACAAGCGGACGTGAGTAGATAGGCTGTGACTACAAACAGAAGTGAGTAGGGAGGACGAAAGCAGAAGCGGAAGTGAGTAGAAGCGGAAGTGTGTAAGGAAGACGTGAGTTCAAGCGGACATGAGTACAGAGGCCGTGAGTACAAATGGAAGTGAGTAGGTAGGACGAAAGCAGAAGCAGATGTGAGATGGGAGGACGAGTTTACAAGCAGAAGTGAGTAGACAGAACATGAGTACAAGCGGAAATGAATAGACAGGACATGAGTAGAAGCGGATGTGAGTAGGGATGATGTGAGTACAAGTGGAAGTAAGTAAAGGGGATGTGAGTACAAGCGGAATTGTGTAAAGAGGACGTGAGTCCAAGCGGATGTCAGAATGGAGAACGTGAGTCGAAGCAGAAGTGAGTAGGGAGGCCGTGTGTTGAAGCAAAAATGAGAGGGAGGCCGTGAGTCGAAGAGGAAGTGAGTAGGGAGGCCGTGAGTCAAAGCTGACGTGAATAGACAGGCCATGCGTCGAAGCGGAAGAGAGTAGGGAGGCCGTGACTCGAAGCGGAAGTGCATAGGGAGTACGTGAGTCAAAGCGGAAGTAATTAGACAGGATTTTAGTCAAAGCGGAAGTGAGTAGAGAGGCCCTGAGTCCAAGCAGAAGTGAGTAGGAAGGACGTGAGTCCAAGTGCGAAGTGGGTCGGGAGGACGTGAGTCCAAGCGGAAGTGAGAAAGGAGGATGTGAGTCCAAGAGTGAAGTGGGTAGGGAGGAAGTGAGTCCAAGCGGAGGTGGGTAGAAAGGACGTGATTCCAAGCGGAAGGGGGTAGGGAGGATGTGAGTCCAAGCGAAGTGTGTAGACAGGACGAGAGTGCTAGCAGAAATGAGTATTGAAGAAGTGAGTACAAGTGGAAACGAGTAGAAAGGAAGTGAGTAAAAGCGGAAGTCAGTAGAAAGAACGTGAGTAGAAGCGGAAGTGAGTAGGAAAGAAGTGTGTACAAGTGAAAGTGAGTAGAAAGGAAGTGAGTTTAATCGGAAGTGGGTAGGGAGAGTAGGGAGGAAATGAATACAGCAAAAGTGAGTACAAGTGGAAGTGAGTAGGAAGGAAATGAGTACAAGCGGAAGTGAGTACAGTGGAAGTGAGTATTAGCGGAAGTAAGTACAAGTAGAGAGTAGGGAAGAAGTGAGTGCAAGTGGACGTGTGCAGAAGTGATTACAAGCAGAAATGAGTAGGGGGGAGGTGAGTACAAATGGAAGTGAGCAGACAGGACATGAGTACAAGGGGAAGTGTGTAGACAGGACGTGAGTCCAAGCGGAAGTGAGTAGGGAGGATGTGATTACAAGTGGAAGTGAGTAGACTGGCTGTGAGTTGAAGCAGATGTGAGCAGACAGGCCGTGATACGGATTATGAGTCCAAGCAGAAATGAGTAGGAAGGACGTTAGTCCAAAAGGAAGGGGTAGGGAGGACGTGAATCCAAGTGGAAGTGAGAAGGGAGGATATGAGTCCAAGCGGAAGTGGGTAGACAGGACGTGAGTCCAAGCAGAAGGGGGTAGGGAGGACATGAGTCCATGTGGAAGTGGGTAGAAAGATCATGAGTCCAAGGCAAAATGGGTAAACAGGACGTGAGTCCAAGCAGAAGTGGGTAGACAGGACGTCAGTCCAAGCGGAAGTGGGTAGACAGGACCTGAGTGCTAGCGGTAGTGAGTAGGGTAGAAGTGAGTACAAGCAGATGTGAGTACGGAGGCCGTGAGTCGAAGCGGATGTGAGTAGACGGGCCGTGAGTTGAAGCGGAAGTGAGTAGGGAGGCCGTGAGTTGAATACAAGGGCTTAGACAGGCCGTGAGTCGAAGCGGAAGTGAGTAGGGAGGCCATGAGTCGAAGCGGAACTGAGAACGGAGGACGTGAGTCCAAGCGGAAGTGGGTAGGGAGGACGTGAGTCCTCACGGAAGTGGGTAGAATGGACGTGAGTACAAGCAGAACGGGGTAGGGAGGACATGAGTCCAAGCGGAAGTAGGTAGAAAGGTCATGAGTCCAAGGCGAAATTGGTAGACAGGACGTGAGTCGAAGCGGAAGTGAGTAGGGAGGCCATGAGTCGAATGCAAGTGATTTGACAGACCATGAGTCGAAGCGGAAGTGAGTAGGGAGGTGTGAGTCACAGTGGAACTGAGAAGGGAGGACGTGAGTCCAAGCGGAAGTGGGTAGGGAGGACATGAGTCCAAGTGGAAGTGGGTAGAATGGACATGAGTCCAAGCGGAAGTGGATAGGGAGGACTTGAGTTCAAGCGGAGGAGGGTAGAGAGGACATGAGTCCAAGTGGGAGTGGGCAGAAAGGACATGAGTGCAAGGCGAAGTGAGTAGACAGGCCGTGAGTCAAAACGAAAATGTGTAGGCAGGCTGTGAATACAGCAAAATTGAGTAAAGCGGAAGTGAGAAGGAAGGAAATGAGTCCAAGCAGAAGTGAGTACAAAAGAAGTGAGTACAGTGGAAGTGAGTTTAAGCGGAAGTAAGTACAAGTAGCAGAGAGTAGAGAGGAGGTGAGTGCAAGTCAAAGTGAGCGGAAGTGAGTACAAGCGGAAGTGAGTAGACAGGACGTGAGTCCAAGCGGAACTGAATAGACAGGACGTGAGTGCGAAGGGAGGGAGGATGTGAACCCAAGTGGAAGTGAGTAGGGAGGACGTGAGTCCAAGCAGAAGTGAGAAGGGAGGACGTGAGTCCAAGCGGAAGTGAGTAGACAGGACTTGAGTCGAAGTGGAAGTGAATAGACAGGACATGAGTACAGGTGGAAGTGAGTAGGGAGGACGTGAGTGCAACTGGAAGTGAGTAGGGAGGACGTGAGTCCAAGCGAAAGTCAGGAGCCAGGCCGTGAGTCCAAGCGAAAGTGAGTTGACAGGCCATGAGTTGAAGCGGAAGTGAGCAGACGGACCGTGAGTTGAAGCGGAAGTGAGTAGGGCGGCCGTGAGTTGAAGCGGAAGTGAGTAGGGCGGCCGTGAGTTGAAGCAGAAGTGAGTAGGGAGATCGTGAGTCAAAGCGAACTTGAGTTGAAAGGCTGTGAGTCGAATCGGAAGGGAGACGTGAGGACGCGTGTCCAAGTGGAAGTGAGTCGACAGGCCGTGAGTTGAAGCGGAAGTGAGCAGACGGGCCGTGAGTCAAAGCGAACGTGAGTAGACAGGACGTGACTCAAAGCGGAAGTGAGCAGATGGTACGTGAGTCAAAGCTGAAGTAAGTACGCAGGACGTGATTCGAAGCAGAAGTGAGTAGGAAGGATGTGAGTCCAAGGCGAAGTGGGTAGACAGGACGGGAGTTCAAGCAGAAGTGGGTAGACAGGACGTGAGTCCAAGCGGAAGTGTGTAGACAGTACCTGAATCCTAGCGGAAGTGAGTATGGAAGTGAGATTAAGCGGAAATGAGTGGAAAGGATGTGAGTATTAGCGGAAGTGAGTAGAGAGGCCGTGAGTAGAGGCAGAAGTGCATAGGGAGGCCATGAGTACAAGCGGAAGTGAGTAGAGAGGCCATGAGTAACAAGCAGAAGTGAGCAGGGAGGACGTGACAACAAACGGAAGTGATGAGGGAGGAAGGGAGTAGAAGCGGAAGTGAGTAGGGAGGACGTGACTAGAAGTTGAAGTGAGTAGGGAGGACGTGAGTACATGCGGAAATGAGTAGGGAGGATGTGAGTACAAGCAGAAGTGAAGTAAAGAAGACGTGAGTACAAGCGGAAGTGATTCGGGAGGACGGGAGTAGAAGCGGAAATTAGTAGGGAGGACGTGAGGACAAGCAGAAGAGAGTAGGGAAGACGTGAGTACAAGCGTAAGTGAGTAGACTGGACATGAGTACAAGCGGAAGTGAATAGACAGGACGTGAGTACAAGCGGTTGTGAGTAGAGATGACGTGAGTACAAGCGGAAGTAAAGAGGTCCTGAGTACAAGCGGAATTGAGTAAAGAGGACGTGAGCACAAGCGGAAGTCAGTATGAAGGCCGTGAGTACATGCGGAAGTGAGTCGGAGGCCGTTAGTACAAGCAGAAGTGAATAGGGAGGACGTAAATACAAGCGGAAGGGGGCGTAAGTGAGTAGAAAGCCCGTGAGTTGAAGCGAAAGTGAGTAGGGAGACCGTGAGTACAAGTGGATGTGAATAGGAAGGAGGTTAGTACAAGCGGAAGTGAGCAGAAGTGAGTAGAGAGCCCGTGACTTGAAGCGGAAGTGAGTAGGGAGGATGTGAATACAAGTGGAAGTGCGTAGGAGGACGTGAGTCCCAGTGGAGGTGGGTAGAAAGGACGTGTGTACAAGCGGAAGTGGGTAGACAGGACCGGAGGGGAGTCTAAGCGGAAGTGGGTAGACAGAACGTGAGTCCAAGCTGATGTGTGTAGACAGGACGTGAGTGCTACTGGAAGTGAGTATGGAAAGAGTGAGTACAAGTGGAAATGAGTAGATAGGACGTGAGTATAAGCGGAAGTGAGTAGAAAGAACATGAGTAGAAGCAGGAGTAGAAAGGAATTCGCTTTAATCAGAAGTGGGTACGGTGGAAGGGAGTACAATCGGAAGAGAGTCGGGAGGAAGTGAATACAGCGAAAGAGTACAAGCGGAAGTGAGTTGGGAGGCCATAATTACAAGCAGATGTGAGTAGGGAAGACTTGAGTACAAGCGGAAGTGATTATAGAGGACGTGAATACAAGTGGAATTGAGACGGGGGCCATGAGTACATGCGGCCGTCAGTAGGGAGGACGTGAATACAAGCTGAAGTGAGTAGGGAGGACGTGAGTACAAGCAGAATTGTATAGGGAGGCCGTGAGTACAAGCGGAAGTGTGTAGGAAGGCCGTGTGTACAAGCAAAAGTGAGCAGAAGTGAGTAGGAAAGAAGTGAGTAAAAGCAGAAGTTTAGGGAAGAAGTGAGCTCAAGCGGAAGTGAGTAGAAGGGAAGTGAGTACAAGTATAAGTGAGTAGGGAAGAAGTGTGTACAAGCAAAAGTGAGTAGAAAGGAAGTGAGTTTAATGGAAGTGGGGAGGGAGGAAGGGAGTTACAATCAGAAGAGAGTAGGGAGGAAGTGAATACAGCGAAAGTGAGTACAAGTGGAAATGAGTAGGAAGGAAATGAGTACAAGCAGAAGTGAGTATAATAGAAGTGAGTACAGTGAAAGTGAGTATAAGCGAAAGTAATTACAAGTAGAGAGTAGGGAGGCAGTGAGTGCAAGTGGTAGTGTGCGGAAGTGATTACAAGTGGAAGTGAGTGGGGGAGGTGAGTACAAACGGAAGTGAGCAGACAGGACATGGGTATAAGAGGTAGTGTGTAGACAGGACGTGAGTACAAGTAGAAGTGTTTAGGGAGGACGTGAGTCCAAGCGCAAAGTGGGTAGGGAGGACGTGAATCCAAGCGGAGGTGGGTAGAAAGGACGTGAGTCCAAGCTGAAGTGGGTAGACAGGACGTGAGTCCAAGTGGAAGTGTCTAGAAAGGACGTGAGTGCTAGCAGAAATAAGTATTGAAGAAGAGAGTAAAAGCAGAATTGAGTAGAAAGGAAGTGAGTACAAGCAGAAGGGAGTAGAAAGAACGTGAGTCCAATGCGAAGTGGGTAGACAGGACGTGAGTCCAAGCACAAGTGGGTAGAGATGCCGTGAGTACAAGCGGAAGTGCGTAGGGATGACGTGAATACAAGCAGAAATAATTAGGGTGGCCGTGAATACAAGCGGAAGTGAGTAGGGAGGATGGGAGTAGAAGCGGAAGTGAGTAGGGAGGACGGGAGTACAAGCAGAAGTGAGTAGGGAGGACGTGAGTACAAGCGGAAGTGAGTAGGGAAGACATAAGTACAATTAGAAGTGAATAGAAAGGATGGGAGTAGAAGCGGAAGTTAGATGGAAAGACATGAGTACAAGCAGAAGTGAGTAGGAAGGACGAGTTTACAATTGGAAATGAGTAGACAGGACATGAGTACAAGCGGAAGTGAATAGACAGGATGGGAGTACAAGCGGATGTGAGTAGGAATGATGTGAGTACAAGCGGAAGTAAGTAAAGAGGACGTGAGTACAAGCAGAATTGAGTAAAGAGGACGTGAGTAACAGCGGAAGTCAGTATGAAGGCCATTATTACATTCGGAAGTGAGTAGGGACGCCGTGAATACAAGCGGAAGTGCGTACGGAGGACGTGAGTACAAGCGGAAGTGGGTAGGGAGGACATGAGTCCCAGCAGAAGTGGGTAGGGAGGACGTAAATCGAAGCGGAAGTGGGTAGGGAGGACCTGAGTCCCAACAAAAGTGAGTAGATAGGCCGTAAGTTGAAGCGGAAGTGAGCATACAGGCCGTGAGTCAAAGCGGACGTGAGTAGACAGGCCATGAGTCGAAGCGGAAGTGAGAGGGAGAACCTTAGTCGAAGCGGAAGAGAGTTGGGAGGCTGTGTGTCGAAGCGGAAGTGAGAGGGAGGCCCTGAGTCGAAGTGGAAGTGAGTAGGGAGGCCATGAATACAAGCGGAAGTGAGTAGGGAGGCCCTGTGTACATGCGCGGTAGTGAGTAGGTAGGAAGTGAGTACAAGTGGAAGTGAGTAGGGAAGAAGTGTGTACAAGCGAAAGTGAGTAGAAAGGAAGTGAGTTTATTCGGAAGTGGGTAGGGAGGGAGTACAATTGGAAGAGAGTAGGGAGGTAGTGAATACAGCGAAAGTGAGAACAAGCGGAAGTGAGTAGGATGGAAATGAGTACAAGCAGAAGTGAGTACAATAGAACTGAGTACAGTGGAAGTGAGTATTAGCGGAAGTAAGTATAAGTAGAGATTAGGGAGGAAGTGAGTGCAAGTGGAAGTGTGCAGAAGTGATTACAATCTGAAGTGAGTAGGGGGAGGTGAGTACAAACGGAAGTGAGCAGACAGGACATGAGTACAAGCGGAAGTGTATAGACAGGACGTGAGTCCAAACTGAAGTGAGTAGGGAGGATGTGAGTACAAACGGAAGTGAGCAGACAGGACATGAGTACAAGCGGAAGTGTGTAGACAGGACGTGAGTCCAAACTGAAGTGAGTAGGGAGGATGTGAGTCCAAGCGGAAGTGAGAAGGGAGGACGTGAGTCCAATTGAAAGTGAGTAGACAGAACGTGAGTACAAGCGGAAGTCAGTAGGTAGTATGTGATTCCAAGCGAAAGTGAGTAGACAGGCTGTGAGTTGAAGCGGAAGTGAGCAGACGGGCCGTGAGTCAAAGCGGAAGTAAGTAGACAGGACGTGATTCGAAGCGGAAGTGAGTAGGGAGGACGTGAGTCCAAGGCGAAGTGGGTAGACAGGACGTGAGTTCAAGTGGTAGTGGGTAGACAGGACGTGAGTCCAAGTGGAAGTGTGTAGACAGTACCTTCTTTGTCCTAGTGGTAGTGAGGATGGAAGTGAGAAAAAGCGGAAATGAGTAGAAAGGATGTGAGTTCAAGCGGAAGTGAGTAGAGAGTCCGTGAGAAGAAGCAGAAGTGCCTAGGGAGGACGTGAGTACAAGCGGAAGTAAGTTTGGAGTCCATGAGTACAAGCAGAAGTGAGTAGGTAGGACGGAGTGGAAGCAGATGTTAGTAGGGAAGACCTGAGTACAAGCGGAAGTGAGTAGACAGGACCTGAGTGCTAGCGGAAGTGAGTAGGGTAGAAGTGAGTACAAGCGGATGTGAGTAGGGAGGACGTGAGTTGAAGCATGCGTAAGTAGACAGGCCCTGAGTCGAAGTGGCAATGAGTAGGGAGGCCGTGATTCGAATGCAAGTGATTAGACAGGCCGGGAGTCAAAGCGGAAGTGAGTATGGAGGCCGTGAGTCGAAGTGGAACTGAGAAAGGAGGACGTGAGTCCAAGCGGAAGTGGGTCGGGAGGACGTGAGTACATGCGGAAGTGGAGAGAATGGCCGTGAGTCCAAGCGGAAGTGGGTAGGGAGGACGTGAGTCCAAGCGGAGGGGTGTAGGGAGGACATGAGTCCAAGCCGGAGTGGGTAGAAATGACGTGAGTCCAAGGCAAAGTGGGTAGACAGGCCGTGAGCTGAATCTAAAATGAGTAGGCAGGCCGTGAATGCAGCGAAAGTGAGTACAAGTGGAAGTGAGAAGGAAGGAAATGAGTCTAAGCAGAAGTGAGTACAAAAGAAGTGAGTACAGTGGAAGTGAGTATAAGGGGAAGTAAGTACCAGTAGCAGAGAGTAGAGAGGAAGTGATTGCAAGTGGAAGTGAGCGGAAGTGAGTACAAGCGGAAGTGAGTAGAAAAGACATGAGTCCAAGCGGAAGTGAGTAGACAGGACGTGAGTCCAAGTGGAAGTGTGTAGACAGGACGTGAGTGCTAGCGGAAGTGAGTATGGAAGAAGTGAGTACAAGCGGAAATGAGTAGAAAGAACATGAGCACAAGCGTAAGTAAGTAGAAAGGACGTGAGTTTAATGGAAGTGGGTAGGCGGAAAGGGAGTATAATCGAAAGAGAGTAGGGAGGAAGTGAATACAGCGAAAGTGAGTACAAGCGGAAGTGAGTAGGAAGGAAATGAGTACAAGCAGAAGTGAATATAATAGAAGTGATATGGTGGAAGTGAGTATAAGCGGAAGTAAGTACAAGTAGAGAGTAGGGAGGAAGTGAGTGGAAGTGGAAGAGTGCGGAAGAGATTACAAGCGGAAGTGAGGAGACAGGCCGTGAGTCGAAGCAGAAGTGAGTAGGGAGGCTGTGAGTCGAAGCGAAAGTGAGAAGGGAGGCCGTGAGTCGAAGCAGAAGTGAGTCGGTGGACGGGATTCGAAGCCGAAGTGAGAAGGGAGGACGTGAGTCCAAGCGGAAGTGAGAAGGGTGGCCAAGAGTCCTAGCATAAGTGAGTAGACAGGACGTGAGTCCAAGTGGAAGTGAGTAGGGAGGACGTTAGTCCAAGCGGAAGTGAGAAGGGAGGACGTGAGTCCAAGCGGAAGTGAGAAAACAGGACGTGATTCCAAGCGGAAGTGAGTAGGGAGGACGTGAGTCCAAGCAGAAGTGAGTAGACAGGACATGAGTACAAGGGGAAGTGAGTAGGGATGATGTTAGTCCAAGCGAAAGTGAGTAGACAGACCGTGACTTGAAGCGGAAGTGAGCAGACGGGCCGTGAGTCAAAGCGGACGTGAGTAGACAGGCCATGCTTCGAAGCAGAAGCAAGTAGGTAGGACGTGCGCTGAAGCAGAATTGAGTAGACAGTCGAATCGGAAGTGAGTAGGGAGGCCGTGAGTAGAAGCGGAAGTGAATAGATGGGTTATGAGTTGAAGCGGAAGTGAGTAGGGGAACATGAGTCGAAGTGGAAGTGTGTAGACAGGCCGTTAGTGAGTGGGAAGGACATGCGTCGAAACGGTAGTACGGAGACAGGACGTGAGTCCAAGCAAAAGGGGGTAGGGAGGACGTGAGTCCAAGCAGAAGTGGGTAGACAGGACCTGAGTGCTAGCGGAAGTGAGTAGGGTAGAAGTGAGTACAAGCAGACGTGAGTAGGGAGGCTGTGAGTCGAAGCGGACGTGACTTGACAGGCCGTGAGTCGAAGCGGAAGTGAGTAGGGAGGCCGTGAGTAGAAGCGGAAGTGAGTAGACGGGTTATGAGTGAAGCAGAAGTGAGTTGGGAGAACGTGAGTCGAATCGGTAGTGAGTAGGGAGGCAGTGAGTAGAAGCGGAAGTGAGTAAACGGGTTATGAGTTGAAGCGGAAATGAGTAGGGGAACATGAGTCGAAGCGGAAGTGTGTAGACAGGCCGTTAGTCAAGGCAGAACTGAGATGGGAGGACGTGAGTCCAAGCGGCAGTGGGTAGGGAGGACGGGAGTCCTAGCGGAAGTGGGTAGAATGGAGGTGAGTACAAGCGGAAGTGATTAGGGAGGATGTGAGTTCAAGCGGATGTGAGTAGAAAGGCCGTGAGTTGAAGCGGAAGTGAGTAGAAAGGATGTGAGTCGCAGCAGAATTCAGTAGACAGGCCGAGTTGAATCGGACGTGAAAAGGGAGGCTGTGAGTCGAAGCGGAAGTGAATAGACGGGTTATGAGTTGAAGCGGTAGTGCATATACAGGCCGTGATTCGAAGCGGAAGTGAGTCGGGAGGCCGTGAGTCCAAGTGGAAGTGAGGTGACAGACCGTGAGTCGAAGCGGAAGTGAGTAGGGAGGCCCTGAGTCGAAGCATAAGTGAGTAGACAGGACGTGAGTCAAATCGGAAGTAGGGAGGCCGTGTGTCGAAGCAGAAGTGAGTGGGAGGCCCTGAATTGAAGCGGAAGTGAGTAGGGAGGCCTTATGTCGAAGTGGAAGTGAGAGGGAGGCCCTGAGTCAAAGCGAAGTGAATAGGGAGGACCTGTGTCGAAGCCGAAGGGAGTAGACAGGACTTGAGCCGAAGTGGAAGTGTGCAGACAGGATGTGAGTCGAAGCGGAAGTGAGTGCACAGGAGGCCGTGATTCCAAGCGGAAGTGAGATGGGAGGCCCTGAGTCTAAGCAGAAGTGAGTAGACAGGCCATGAGTCAAAGCGGAAATGAATAGGGAGGCCGTGTGTTGAAGCGGAAGTGAGAGGGAAGCCCTGAGTCAAAGCTGAAGTGAGTAGGAAGGCTGTATGTCAAAGCTGAAGTGAGATGGAGGCCCTGTGTCGAAGCGGAAGTGAGCAGGGAGGACCTGTGTCGAAGCTGAAGTGAGTAGACAGGAGCTGAGACGAAGCGGAAGTGAGCAGACAGGACGTGAGTCGAAGCGGAAGTGAGTAGGGACGCCGTGAGTTGATGCGGAAGTGAGAACGGAGAATGTGAGTAGAAGCAGTGTGAGGAGGGAGGCCGTGTGTCGAAGCGGAAGTGAGTAGCCAGGACGTGAGCCTAAGCAGAAGTGAGTAGGGAGGCCATGAGTCAAAGCGGACGTGAGTAGACAGGCCGTGTGTTGAAGCGGAAGTGAGTAGGGAGGTCGTGACTCGAAGCGGAAGTGAGTAGGGGAGACGTGAGTCAAAGCGGACGTGAGTAGACAGGCCGTGAGTTGAAGCAGAAGTGAGTAGAGAGGCCCTGAGTCCAAGCGGAAGTGAGTAGGAAGGATGTGAGTCCAAGCGGAAGTGAGAAGGGAGGTCGTGAGTCCAAGCGGAAGTGAGAAGGGAGGACGTGACTCCAAGCGCAAAGTGGGTAGGGAGGACGTGAGTCCAAGTACGAAGAGGGTAGGGAGGACGTGAGTCCAAGTAGAGGTGGGTAGAAAGGACGTGAGTCCAAGTGGAAGTGGGTAGATAGGTTGTGAGTCTAAGCGGAAGTGGGTAGACAGGTCGTGACTCCAAGCGAAGTGTGTAAACAGGACGTGAGTGCTATTAGAAATGAATATTGAAGAAGTGAGTACAAGTGGAAATGAAGAAGTAGAAAGGAAGTGAGTACAAGAGGAACTCTGTAGAAAGAACATGAGTAGAAGCGGACGTGAGTAGAAAGGACGTGAGTCCAAGGCGAAGTGGTTAGACAGGACGTGAGTCCAAGTGGAAGTGAGAAGGGAGCACGTGAGTGCAAGCGGAAGTAGGTATGGAAGAAGTGAGTACAAGCGGAAATTAGTAGAAAGGACGTGATTAGAAGCAGAAGGGATTAGAGAGACCTTGAGTACAAGTGGAAGTGCATAGGGAAGACGTGAATAGAAACGGAAATAAGTTGGGAGGCCGTGAATACAAGCGGAAGTGAGTAGAGAAGACCTGAATACAATTGGAAGTGAGTAGAAAGGACGGGAGTAGAAGCAGAAGTGAGTAGAAAGGACGGGAGTAGAAGCGGAAGTGAGTAGAAAGGATGGGAGTAGAAGAGAAAGTTAGTAGGGAGGACGTGATTACAAGCGGAAGTGAGTAGGGAAGACGTTAGTACAAGCAGATGTGAGTAGAGAGGCCGTGAGTACAAATGAAAGTTAGTAGGGAGAACGAAAGCAGAAGCGGAAGTGAGTCTGGAGGACGAGTTTACAAGCAGAAGTGAGTAGACAGGACATGAGTACAAGCGGAAGTGAATAGACAGGAGGTGAGTACAAGCGGATGTGAGTATGTCTGACCTGAGTACAAGTGGAAGTAAGTAAAGAGGACGTGAGTATAAGCGGAATTGAGTAAAGAGGACGTGACTACAAGTGGAAGACTGTGTGAAGGCCGTGAGTACATGCGGAAGTGAGTAGGGAGGCTGTATGTCGAAGTGGAAGTGAGAGGGAGGCCCTGAGTCAAAGTGGAAGTGAATAGGGAGGACCTGTGTCGCAGCCGAAGTGAGTATACAGGACGTGAGCTGAAGCGGAAGTGAGCAGACAGGACGTGAGTCGAAGTGGAAGTGAGCGGACAGGAGACCGTGATTCCAAGTGGAAGTGAGATGGGAGGCCCTGAGTTGAAGCAGAAGTGAGTAGACCGGCCGTGAGTCAAAGCAGAAGTGAGTAGGGAGGCCGTGTGTCAAAGCAGAAGTAAGAAGGAGTCCCTGAGTCGAAGCGGGGGTGAGTAGGGAGGCTATATGTCAAAGCTAAAGTGAGAGGGAGGCGCTGTGTCGAAGCGAAAGTGAGTAGGGATGACCTGTGTCGAAGCCGAAGTGAGTAGGGAGGACCGAAGCGGAAGTGAGCAGACAGGATGTGAGTCGAAATGGAAGTGAGTAGGGACACTGTCAGTCAAAGCGGAAGTGAGAACGGAGAAAGTGAGTCGAAGCAGTTTGAGCAGGGAGGCCGTGTGTCGAAGTGGAAGTGAGAACAGAGAAAGTGAGTCGAAGCAGTGTGAGTATGGAGGCCGTGTGTTGAAGCAGAAGTGAGAGGGAGGCCGTGAGTCCAAGCGGATGTGAGTAGACAGGACGTGAGTCCAAGCGGAAGTGTGTAGGGAGGACGTGAGTCCAAGTGGAAGTGAGTAGACAGGACGGGAGTACAAGCAGAAGTGTGTAGGGAGGACGTGAGTCCAAGCGAAAGTGAGTAGACAGGCCGTGAGTTGATGCGGAAGTGAGCAGACGGGCTGTGAGTCAAAGCAGAAGTAAGTAGACAGGATGTGATTCGAAGTGGAAGTGAGTAGGGAGGACGTGAGTCCAAGGCGAAGTGGGTAGACAGGACGGAGTTCAAGCGGAAGTGGGTAGACAGGACGTGAGTCCAAGCGGAAGTGTGTAGACAGTACCTGAGTCCTAGAGGAATTGAGTATGGAAGTGAGAAAAAGCGGAAATGAGTGGAAAGGATGTGAGAGGATGTGAGTATAAGCGAAAGTGAGTAGAGAGGCCGTGAGTAGAGGCGGAAGTGCATAGGGAAGACGTGAGTTCAAGCGGAAGTACGTTTGGAGGCCGTGAGTACAAGCGGAAGTGAGTAGAGAGGCCGTGAGTAGAAAGCGGAAGTGAGCAGGGAGGACATGACAACAAACGGAAGTGAGGAGGGAGGACGGAAGTAGAAGTAGAAGTGAGTAGGGAGGATGTGAGTACAAGCGGAAGTGATTTGATAAGATATGAGTACAAGCGGAAATGAGTCGAGAGGAAGGAAGTAGAAGCGGAAGTTAGTAGGAGGACGTGAGTACAAGCGGAATTGAGTAGGAAAGACATGAGTACAAGCGTAAGTGTGTCGGGAGGACGAGTTTACAAGCGGAAGTGAGTAGATAGGACATGAGTACAAGTGGAAGTGAATTGACACAATGTGAGTACAGCGGATGTGAGTAGGGATGACATGAATAGAAGCAGAAGTAAGTAAAGAGGACCTGAGTACAAGCAGAATTGAGTAAAGAGGAAGTGAGTCCAAGCAGAAGTGGGTAGACATGCCGTGAGTCCAAGAGGTAGTGGGTAGGGAGGACGTGAGTTCCAGCAGAGGTGGATAGAAAGGACGTGTGTCCAAGCGGAAGTGGGTAGACAGGCCATGAGTTTAAGCGGAAGTGGGTAGACAGAACGTGAGTCCAAGCGGAAGTGTGTAGACAGGATGTGAGTGGTACCGGAAATTAGTATGGAAAAGTGAGTAAAAGCGGAAATGAGTAGATAGGACATGAGTATAAGCGGAGGTGAGTAGAAAGGACGTGAGTAGAAGCGGAAGTGAGTATAAAGGAATTCACTTTAATGGGAAGTGGGTACAGAGGAAGGGATTACAATCTGAAGAGAGTTGGGAGGAAGCGAATACAGCGAAAGTGAAAGCAAGCGGAAGTGAATAGGGAGGACATGAGTACAAGCAGATGTGAGTACGGAAGACTTGAGGAAAAGCGGAAGTGAGTAGGGAAGACCTGTGTATAAGCGGAAGTGATTAAAGAGGACGTGAATACCAGCAGAAATGAGAAGGGAGGCTGTGAGTACATGCGGCAATCAGTAGGGAGGACATGAATACAAGCGGAAGTGAGTAGGGAGGCGGGCAGTACAAGCAGAAGTGAGTAGGCAGGCCGTGAGTACAAGCGGAAGTGAGCAGATATGAGTAGGAAGGAAATGAGTACAAGCAGAAGTTTTGGGAAGAAGTGAGTTCAAGCGGAATTGAGTAGAAAGGAAGTGAGTACAAGCCTAAGTGAGTAGGGTAGAAGTGTGTACAAGCGAAAGTGAGTAGAAAGGAAGTGAGTTTAATGGAAGTGGGTAGGGAGGAAGGGAGTTTCTATTGGAAGAGAGTAGGGAGGAAGTGAATACAGCGAAAGTGAGTACAAGCGGAAGTGAGTACGAAGGAAATGAGTACAAGCAGAAGTGAGTAAAATAGAAGTGAGTACAGTGGAAGTGAGTATAAGCGGAAGTAAGTACAAGTAGGGAGTAGGGAGGAAGTGAGTGCAAGTGGAAGTGTGCGGAAGTGATTACAAGCAGAAATGATTGGGGGGAGGTGAGTACAAACGGAAGTGAGAAGACAGGACGTGAGTACAAGCAGAAGTGTGTAGGCAGGACGTGAGTCCAATTGCGAAGTGGGTGGGGAGGACATGAATCCAAGCGGAAGTGGATATATAGGACGTGAGTCCAAGCGGAAGTGGGTAGAAAGGATGTGAGTCCAAGTGGAAGTGAGTAGACAGGACATGAATCCAAGCGGAAGTGAGTGGAGAGCACGTGAGTCCTTGTGGTAGTGAGTAGGGAGGATGTGAATCCAAGTGAAGTGGGCAGAAAGGACGTGAGTCCAAGTGGAAGTGGGTAGAAAGGACGTGATTTCAAGTGGAAGTGAGTAGACAGGACATGAGTCCAAGCAGAAGTGAGTGGAGAGGACGTGAGTCCTAACGGAAGTGAGTAGGCAGGACGTGAAACCAAGCGGAAGTGGAGAGAAAGGACGTGAATACAAGTGCAAGTGGGTAAAAAGGACATGAATCCAAGCGGAAGTGGGTAGATAGGTCGTGAGTCGAAGCGGAAGTGAGTAGGCAAGACGTGAGTACAATGGGAAGAGAATAGACAGGACATGAGTAGAAGCGGAAGTAAATAGAAAGAATGTGAGTCCAAGCGGATGTGAGTAGCGATAACCTGAGTCCCAGAGGAAGTGTGTAGGGAGGACGTGAGTCCAAGTGGAAGTTTGTAGACAGGACCTGAGTCCAAGCGGAAGTGATTAGAGAGGACGTGAGTTGAAGCAGAAGTGGGTCGACAGCACATGAGTCATATTTAGTAGGGAGGAAGAGAGTAGAAGCAGAATGGAGTAGGGAAGACGTGAGTACAAGAGGAAGTGAGTAGGGAGGACGGGACTACAAGCGGTAGTGTGTAGGGAGGACGGGAGTAGAAGCGGAAGTTAGTTGGGAGGACATGAGTACAAACTGAAGTGAGTAGGGCAGAAAAAGTAGAAGCGGAAGTGAGTAGGGGGATGTGAGTACAAGCGGATGTGAGTAGGGAAGTTGTGAGTACAAGCAGAAGTGAGTAGGGAGGACGAGAGTAGAAGCGCAAGTGAGTAGGGAATAGGTCAGTACAATCGGAATTGAGTAGGGAGGACGGGAGTCCAAGTGGAAGTGAGTAGGGAGGACGGGAGTAGAAGCAGAAGTTAGTAGGCAGGACATGAGTACAAGTGGAAGGGAGTAGGGAAGACGTAAGCACAAGCTGACATGAGTAGAGAGGCCGTGAGTACAAACGGAAGTGAGTAGGGAGGAAAAACTAGAGGCGGAAATGAGTAGGGTGGACGTGAGTACAAGCGGATATGAGTAGGGTGGACATGAGTGTAAGCGGAAGTGAGTAGAAATGACATGAGTACAAGTGGAAGTTCGTAGGGAGGATGAATGTACAAGCGGAAGTGAGTAGACATGACATGAGTAGGGATAAGGTGAGTTCAATTGAAAGTGGGTAGTGAGGACATGAATCCAAGTGGAAGTGGGTACACAGGACGTGATTCCAAGCGGAAGTGGTTAGACAGGACGTGAGTTTAAGTGGAAATGGGTAAACAGGCTGTGATTCCAAGCCGAAGTGAGTAGACAGGACGTGACTGCTAGCAGAAGTGAGTATAGAAGAAGTGAGTACAATCGGAAGTGAGTAGGGAGGACGGGAGTAGAAGCGTACGTTAGTAGGGAGGACGTGAGTACAAGGGGAAGTAAGTAGGGAGGTCGTGAGTACAAGCGGAAGTGAGTAGGGAGGACGAGAGTAGAAGTGGAAGTGAGTAGGGAAGAAGTGAGTACAAGCGGAAGTGAGTAGGGAAGAAGTGAGTACAAACAGAAGTAAGTAGGGAGGACAGGAGTAGAAGCGGAAGATAGTCGGCAGGACATGAATACAAGCGGAAGTGAGTAGGGAAGACGTGAGTACAAGCGGACGTGAGTAGAGAGGCCATGAGTACAAATGGAAGTGAGTAGGGAGGAAACAGTAGAAGCGGGAGTGAGTAGGGAGCACGTGAGTACAAGTGGATGTGAGAAGGGAAGTCGTGAGTAGAAGCGGAAGTGTGCAGTCAAGTCGTGAATAAAAGCGGAAGTGAGTAGGGTAGAGATGAGTATAAACGGAATTGAGTAGACAAGACATGAGTACAAGCGGAAGTTTGTAGGGAGGACGAGTGTACAAGCGGAAGTGAATAGACAGGACATGAGCAGAAACGGAAGTGAATAGACAGGATGTGAGTACAAGCGGAAGTGTGTAGGGAGGATGTGAGTCCAAGCGGAACTGGGTAGGGAGGATGTGAGTCCAAGCAGAAGTGTGTAGACAGGACGTGACCGGAAGCGGAAGTGAGCAGACAGGACATGAGGGCTAGTGGAAGTGAGTATAGAAGGAGTGAGTACAAGCGGAAATGAGTAGAAAGGATGTGAATACAAGCGGAAGTGAGTAGAAAGGACGTGAGTAGAAGCGGAAGTGAGTAGAAAGGAATTGAGTTTAATTGGAAGTGGGTACGGAGGAAGTGAATACAATCGGAATATAGTAGAGAGGAAGATAATACAGCAAAAGTGAGTACAAGCAAAAGTGAGTAGGGAAGTCATGAGTACAAGCGGAAGTGTTTAGTCAAGTTGTGAGTAAAAGAGGAAGTGAGTAGGTTAGACATGAGTATAAGTAGAACTGAGTAGAAAAGACAAGAGTACAAGCGGAAGTTCGTAGGTAGGACAAGTGTACAAACGAAAGTGAATAGACAGGACATGAGTAGAAGAGGAAGTGAATAGACAGGATGTGAGTACAAGCGTATGTGAGTAGGGATAACGTGAGTCCAAGCGGAAGTGAGTAGGGAGGACATGAGTAATAACGGATGTGAGTAGCGTAGACGTTAGTACAAGTGGAAGTGAGTAGGGAAGACCTGAGTACAAGCGGAAGGGATTAAAGAGGACATGAATACAAGTGCAATTGAGAAGGGAGGTCATGAGTACAAGCGGAAGTGAGTAGGGAGGACGGGATTATAAGCGGAAGTGAGTAGGGAAGACGTGAGTACATGCGGCAGTGAGTAGGGAAGACGTGAATACAAGCGGAAGTGAGAAGGGAGGACGGGAGTAGAAGCGGAAGTTTGTAGGGAAGACGTTATTACTAGCGACAGTGAGTAGGGAAGACGTGAGTACAAGCGGACATGAGTAGAGAGGCCGTGGGTACAAACGGAAGTAAGTAAAGAGGACGTGAGTACAATCGGAATTGAGGAAAGAGGACGTGAGTACAAGCGGAAGTCAGTATGAAGGCCGTGAGTACATACAGAAGTGCATAGGGAGGACGTGAGTACAAGTGGAACTGAGTAAGGAGGATGTGAGTACAAGTGGAAGTGGGTAGACAGGACGTGATACCAAGCAGAAGTGCTTAGGGAAGACCTGAGTCCAAGGGGAAGTGGGTAAACAGGATGTGAGTCCAAGCAGAAGTGAGTAGAGAGGACGTGAGTCCAAGCAGAAGTGGGTAGAAAGGACGTGAGTCCAAGCAGAAGTGAGTAGACAGGACATGAGTCCAAGCGGAAGTGAGTGGAGCAGACCTGAGTCCTAGCGGAAGTGAGTAGGGAGGACGTGAATCCAAGCGAAGTGGGCAGAAAGGATGTGAATCCAAGTGGAACTGGGTAGAAAGGACGTGAGTCCAAGTGCAAGTGAGTAGACAGGCCGTGTGTTGAAGCAGAGGTTAGTAGGGAGGACGTGAGTCCTAGCGGAAGTGGGTAGGGAGGATGTGAGTACAAGCGAAAGTGGGTAGATAGGACGTGATACCAAGCGGAAGTGCTTAGGGAGGACCTGAGTCCAAGTGTAAGTAGGTAATCAGGACATGAGTCCAAGCAGAAGCGAGTAGAGAGGACGTGAGTCCAAGCGAAAGTGTGTAGGGAGGACGTGAGTCCAAGCTGAAGTGAGTAGGGAGGACGTGATTCCAAGCTGAAGTGACAAGACAGGACATGAGTCCAAGCGGAAGTGAGTGGAGAGGACGTGAGTCCTAGTGGAAGTGAGTAGGGAGAACGTGAATCCAAGTGAAGTGGGCAGAAAGGACGTGAATCCAAGCGGAAGTGGGTAGAAAGGACGTGAGTCCAAGCGGAAGTGAGATGACAGGACATGAGTCCAAGCGGAAGTGAGTGGAGAGGACGTGAGTACTAGTGGAAGTGAGTAGGGAGAACGTGAATCCAAGTGAAGTGGGCAGAAAGGACGTGAATCCAAGCGGAAGTGGGTAGAAAGGACGTGAGTCCAAGCGGAAGTGAGATGACAGGACATGAGTCCAAGCGGAAGTGAGTGGAGAGGACGTGAGTCCTAGCGGAGGTGAGTAGGCAGGACGTGAATCCAAGTGGAAGTGGAAAGAAAGGACGTGAATACAAGCGGAAGTGGGTAAAAAGGACATGAATGCAAGCGCAAGTGGGTAGACAGGAATTGAATTTTATCGAAAGTGGGTACAGAGGAAGGGAGTACAATTGGAAGAGGGTTGGGAGGAAGTGAATACAGCGAAAGTGAGTACGAGCGGAAGTGAGAAAGTAGGACATGAGTACAAGCGGATGTGGGTAGGGAAGATGTGAGTACAAGCGGAAGTGAGTAGGGAAGACCTGAGTACAAGCAGAAGTAGATATACAGGACATGAGTAGAAGAGGAAGTACATAGAAAGGGTGTGAGTAGAAGCAGATGTGAGTATCGATAACTTGAATCCAAGCGGAAGTATATAGTGAGGACGTGAGTCCAAGCGGAAGTGGGTAGACAGGACGTGAGTTTAAGCCGAAGTGGATAGACAGGACATGAGTTTATGCGGAAGTGGGTAGACAGGAAGTGAGCCGAAGTGGAAGTGAGCAGACAGGACGTGACTGCTGGCGGAAGTGCGTATAAAAGAAGTGAGTACAAGCAGAAATGAGTAGAAAGGATGTGAGTACAAGCGGAAGTGAATAGAAAGGATGTGAGTAGAAGTGGAAGTGAGTAGAAAGGTATTGACTTTAATCGGAAGTGGGTACGGAGGAAGGGAGTACCATCGGAAGAGAGTAGGGAGGAAGTTAATACAGCGAGAGTGAGTACGAGCGGAAGTAAGAAGGGAGGACATGAGTAAAAGGGGAAGTGATAAAAGACGACGTGATTACAAGCAGAATTGAGAAGGGAGGCCGTGAGTACAAGCAGAAGTGAGTAGGGAGGGCGAGAGTAGAAGCGGAAGTGAAATTCCAACAGGTACAGCCCGCCCCCAAGGGCCTGGGTTCCTCTCTGGGCACGCGCAGCTAGAAACAGCCCCTAGACAGCCGGTTTTCAACCCCTGATCTGCGTGGGACGGGCACAGAGGCCCAGCTCTGGGCAACAAAGCTGAACGGCTCCAATTCCAACAGGTACAGCCCGCCCCCAAGGGCCTGGGTTCCTCTCTGGGCACGCGCAGCTAGAAACAGCCCCTAGACAGCCGGTTTTCAACCCCTGATCTGCGTGGGACGGGCACAGAGGCCCAGCTCTGGGCAACAAAGCTGAACGGCTCCAATTCCAACAGGTACAGCCCGCCCCCAAGGGCCTGGGTTCCTCTCTGGGCACGCGCAGCTAGAAACAGCCCCTAGACAGCCGGTTTTCAACCCCTGATCTGCGTGGGATGGGCACAGAGGCCCAGCTCTGGGCAACAAAGCTGAACGGCTCCAATTCCAAACAGGAGACATTCCCAACTCCTCGCCCAGTGCCAGGGACTCTTTCTGGAGCTGCGGCCGCTAACGCGGCCGCGAAATATTTTCCCACTACATATGCCATAGGAACCATAAGCTAACTTCTTAGATGGAAACTTCTCTATTTTAGCTCAGCAACTAGAAACACAGTTGCCAATAACTCATAAGCCTATCTTAACTCACACTGCATATCAAGCAGAATAGTAACACTGAACGTGAAGGACTAAACCACACCTCTCACCATGGTAAAGCAACGCAAAAGCCCACCAAACATTCACATTGAAGAGTCTAGCCCAGATGACACCAACAGTACTGTAGTGTTAGACAACCTCTCTGACAAGGAATTCAGAAGGGAGCTACTTAGGATGCTTAGGGAATTAAAAGAAACAATGGAAAGCAATGCCAATAGAAGACAAGAGGATCTGAAGGCAGAAATGAGGAAAATGCAATCAGAAATGTCAGACCTGAAAAATCTCGTAGGCGAATTGAAAAGCTCAGTGGAAGGCCTCAGCAGCAGAGTAAGAGCGGCTGAGAACAGAATCAGTGAGCTCGAAGATGAAGTTCAGAGACTCTCCAGAAAAGAGCAGAAAATGGAAAAGAGACTCACAATTCGGGAACAGATGGCAAGAGAAGATCGTGATGAAGCCAAGAGGGGTAACATAAGAATTATTGGAGTCCCAGAGGGACAGGAAGAAAACCTCGATGAAGAAGAAACTGTCAAAGACATCATTGCTACAACATTTCCAGAGCTGAAGAAAACTTGTGACCACATTCAGGAGGCCCGAAGGGTACCAGCTAGAGGAAATCCGAATAAAAATACCCCAAGACACATTCTGATCAAAATGACCAAAACCTTAGACAGAGACAAAATTCTGAAAGCAGCAAGATCGAAGAAAGAAATCTCTTACAAAGGAGTATCCTTAAAATTCACAGCTGATTTTTCTGATGAAACCCTCATGGCCCGAAAACAGTGGTGGGACATAGTAAAAAAACTCAATGAAATAAATGCCTCCCCCAAAATACTTTTCCCAGCAAGACTCTCATTCATAATAGAAGGAACAACACACAGTTTCACAGACAAACAACAGCTCAGGAACTTCATAGACTCAAAACCATGGTTACAAGAACAACTAAATGGGCTACTTTAAGGCAAGAAAGGCCCCTCAAATACACCAAATTTTAACAGAACAATGGGACAAAATCCCATAACAATAATCTCTCTCAATGTCAATGGGCTAAACGCACCAATTAAAAGACATAGAGTGGCAGGATGGATTAGAAAATTGAACCCAACATTCTGCTGCCTGCAAGAAACGCATCTCAATAGTCAAAGCAAACATAGACTCAGAGTCAAAGGCTGGAAAACAATCCTACAGGCAAACAGCTCCCATAAAAAAGCTGGGGTAGCCATCCTTATATCAGACCACATCGATTTCAGAGTGAGGAAGGTCATAAGAGACAGTGAAGGCCATTTCTTATTGATCAGAGGATCTGTACAACAGGAAGAACTTACAATAATAAATGTATATGCACCTAATGAGAGACCAGCAAAGTACTTAAAACAACTACTCATAGATTTCGAAAAAGACATCAATAGCAACACAATACTAGTGGGAGACTTCAACACTGCTTTGTCACCTCTTGATAGATCAACCAGACTCAAGCTTAGCAAGGACATACTTCATTTGAGGGAAACAATGGAAGAAAGGGACTTAGTAGATATATACAGGACACTTCATCCACAAAAAGCTGAATACACATTCTTCTCAAGCGTCCATGGAACATTCTCCAAGATAGACCACATGCTGAGCCACAAAACATGCCTCCATAAAATGAAGAAGGTAGAGATTGTATCAACAATCTTCTCAGACCATAATGCGCTGAAATTAGAAGTAAATCACACACAAAAACAGAAAACTAAATCAAACACCTGGAAATAAAACAGTGCACTATTGAACAACGAGTGGATTAGACAGGAAATCAAAGAGGAAATCAAAAGATTCCTAGAAACGAATGAAAATGAGAACACGAGTTACCAAAACTTATGGGACACAGCAAAGGCTGTGTTAAGAGGAAAGTTTATAGCTCTACAAGCATTCCTCAGGAAGGAGGAGCGAGCACACATAAGTAACCTAACCTCACAGCTTAAGAGCTTGGAGAAGGACCAAAAAAAGGAGCACAACCCGAACAGGAGAAAGGAAATAATAAAACTCAGAGCAGAGATTAACGAGATGGAAACCCAAAAAACAATCCGAAAGATCAATGAAACCAAGAGCTGGTTCTTCGAGAAAATTAACAAGATCGATAAGCCTCTAGCAAAACTCACAAAGAAAGGGAGAGAGAAAACCCTAATAAACCGAATCAGAAATGAAAAGGGGGTCATTACAACAGAAACCACAGAAATTCAGAGGATCCTCAGGGAGTACTTTGAGAAGCTTTATGCCACGGAACATCAAAACCTCGAGGAAATGGATAAATTCCTAGACTCCTACAGACTCCCAAGGCTGAACCAAGAAGACCTGGAATACCTGAACAGACCTATCACCATCAAGGAAATTGAAATGGTAATAAAAAGTCTCCCCAAGCACAAAAGTCCTGGCCCGGATGGATTCACTAGTGAATTCTTCCAAATCTTTAAAGAGGACTTACTCCCAATGCTCTTTAAGCTTTTCCACGAAATTGAAATATCAAAAACACTTCCAAACAGTTTCTACGAAGCAAATATCACACTGATACCAAAAGCAGACAGAGATACCACAAAGAAAGAGAATTACAGGCCGATATCCCTGATGAACACAGATGCAAAGATCCTCAACAAACTACTAGCAAATAGAATCCAACTACTCATCAAAAAGATCATACACCATGACCAAGTAGGATTCATCCCAGGGATGCAAGGATGGTTTAACATTCGGAAATCAATCAACATAATCCACCATATCAACAAAAGAAAAGATAAAAAGCATATGATCATATCAATAGATGCAGAGAAAGCATTTGATAAGATCCAGCAGCCCTTTATGATGAAAACCCTAGCCAAAATGGGTATAGAGGGGACCTTCCTCAACATAATTAAAGCCATCTACCACAAGCCTACAGCAAGCATCATCCTCAATGGGGAAAAACTGAGAGCCTTCCCTCTAAGATCAGGGACGAGACAGGGATGCCCACTCTCTCCACTGCTGTTCAATATAGTACTGGAAGTACTTGCAATAGCGATTAGGCAGGAAAAAGATATTAAGGGCATTCAGGTAGGAAAGGAAGAAATCAAGCTCTCACTATTCGCAGATGATATGATACTCTACTTAGAGAACCCAATAACCTCCACCAAAAAACTCCTAGAAACAATAGACTCGTATAGTAAAGTTGCAGGTTATAAAATCAATACCCAAAAGTCCATGGCTTTCCTATACGCAAACAGTGAGAGAGAAGAAAGCAACATGAAAAAAACAATCCCGTTCACAATTGTGCCCCAGAAAATCAAGTACCTAGGAATCAGCTTAACTAAGGAAGTAAAGGACCTGTACAAAGAAAACTACAAAACGCTACTTCAGGAAATAAAAGAGGACATGAGGAAATGGAAAGATATCCCCTGCTCATGGGTCGGGAGACTTAACATTGTCAAAATGGCAATACTACCGAAAGCATTGTATAAATTCAATGCAATCCCTATAAGGATACCCATGACATTCTTCAAAGAAATGGAGCAAACACTCCTGAAATTTATATGGAACAATAAGCCCCCACGAATAGCTAAAGCAATTCTTGGGAAAAAGAAAATGGGAGGAATCAACCTCCCGAACTTCAAACTGTACTACAAAGCAGTAATAATTAAAACAGCATGGTACTGAAACAAAGGCAGAACTGCAGACCAATGGAACAGGGTTGAATACACTGACATCTCCCCTCAATCATATGCTCATCTAATCTTTGATAAAGGTGCAAGTAATGTGAAGTGGAGTAAGGAAAGCCTCTTTAATAAATTGTGTTGGCATCACTGGACGGCTACATGCAAAAAAATAGGCTCAGAACTCTGCCTAACACCATGTACAAAAGTAAGATCAAAATGGATTAAAGACCTCAACATCAGACCAGAAACCATAAGGTACATTGAAGATAAAGTTGGCAAAACCCTCCATGACATTGAAGCTAATGGTATCTTCAAAGATGCCACGCCACTGGCCGAGCAAGTGAAAACAGAGATAGATAAATGGGACTATCTTAAACTAAGAAGCTTCTGCACCTCCAAAGAAACAGTGACCAAAATACAAAGACAGTCTACAGAATGGGAAAGGATATTCACCGAATACACATCTGACAAGGGGTTGATATCCAGGATATACAAAATACTGGTTGAACTCCACAAGAAGAAAACATCCAACCCCATCCAAAAATGGGGCAATGAAATGAACAGAAACTTTCTCAAAGAAGAAATCCGAATGGCAAAAAAGCACATGAGAAAATGCTCTACATCATTAATCATCAGGGAGATGCAGATCAAAACCACAATGAGATACCATCTCACACCTCAGAGACTGGCCCACATTCAAAAGAACAAAAGCAACCGATGCTGGCGTGGATGTGGCGAGAAAGGGACACTCCTTCACTGTTGGTGGGAATGTCCACTGGTTCAGCCCTTCTGGAAAACAGTATGGACGATTCTCAAAAAATTAGAAATTGAGCTCCCATTTGACCCAGCAATACCACTCCTGGGAATATATCCCAGAGAGGCAAAAATGTATAGTCGAAGTGACATCTGCACTTGTTTGTTCATTGCAGCCCTCTTTACAATAGCCAGAAACTGGAAGAAACCTGAATGCCCAAGAACAGATGACTGGTTAAAGAAACTTTGGTACATCTACACAATGGAGTACTATGTAGCTCTTAGAAAAGATGAAGTCATGAAATTTACATACAAGTGGTACAATATGGAAAGTATCATGCTAAGCGAAATGAGTCAGAAAGAGAGGGATAGACATAGAAAGATTGCATTCATCTGGGGGATATAAAGTAACAAAGTATGAGATTAATACCCAAGAATAGCTGAGATCAGCACCAGGAGGATTACTCCATAACTTAGAGGCCAGCCGGGTATCCTAGAGGAAAGGGCTGTTCAGATAGAGAAGGGAGCACCAAATAAAGGATGTTTGGAGGGGAGATGCATGTCGAAAGTAGACTATGGACTGAACATGTTTGCCACTCAATGCCTCTTTTGCAGACCACAACACCCAAAAGGAGAGAGAGAACACAGGGGATTGCCCTGCCACAGAGACAGGGGGGGTGGGGGGATGGGGGTGGGAGGGATATTATCCATGGTGGTGGAAAATGGGCACTGGTGGAGGGATGGGTATCTGATCATTGTATAATTGAAACCAAAGCACAAAAAATTGTAAATCTACAACTTTAAAAAAAATAAAATAAAATAAAATAAAGGGAAAAAAAAGAAGCGGAAGTGAGTAGGGAAGACGTGAGTACAAGCGAACTTGAGTAGAGAGGGCGTGGGTACAAACGGAAGTGAGTTGGGTGGAAAAAGTAGAAGCGGGAGTGAGTAGGGAGCACGTGAGTACAAGTGGATGTGAGTATGGAAGTCGTGAGTCCAAGCAGAAGTGTACAGTCAAGTCGTGAATAAAAGCGGAAGTGAGTAGGGTACAGATGAGTATAAACGGAAGTGAGTAGAAAAGACATGAGTACAAGCGGAAGTTCGTAGAGAGGACGAGTGTACCAGTGTGTAGACAGGACTTGAGTAGAACCGGAAGTGAATAGACAGGATGTGAGTCCAAGCGGATTTGATTTGGGATAACGTGAGTCCAAGCGGAAGTGTGTAGGGAGGACGTGAGTCAAAGCGTTAGTGGGTATGGAGGACGTGAGTCCAAGCAGAAGTGTGTTGACAGGACGTGACCCGAAGCAGAAGTGAGCAGACAGGACATGAGGGCTAGCGGAAGTGAATATAGAAGAAGTGAGTACCAGCGGAAATGAGTAGAAAGGATTTGAGTACAAGCGGAAGTGAGTAGAAAGGAATTGACTTTAATGCATAGTGGGTAGGGAGGAAGGGAGTACAATCGGAAGAGAGTAGGAAGAAAGCGAATACAGCGAAAGTGAGTACAAGCGGAATTGAGTAGTGAAGTAGTGAGTACAAGCGAAATATGTAGTCAACTCGTGAGTAAAGGCGGAAGTGAGTAGGTTAGACATGAGTATATGCGGAAGTGAGTAGAAAAGACATGAGTACTAGCGGCAGATCGTAGGTCGGACGAGTGTACAAGCGGAAGTGTGTAGACAGGACTTGAGTACAAGCGGAAATGTGTAGACAGGGCATGAGTCCAAGCGGAAGTGAGTGGAGAGGACGTTAGTCCTAGCGGAAGTGAGTTGGCAGGACGTGAATCCAAGTGGAAGTGCAGAGGAAGGACGTGAATACAAGCGGAAGTGGGTAAAAGGGACATGAATCCAAGCGGAAGTGGGTAGACAGGTCGTGAGTCGAAGCGGAAGTGAGTAGGGAGGACGGGCGTACAAGCGGAAGTGAGTAGGCAGGACGTGAGTACAAGCGGAAGTGAATAGACAGGACATGAGTAGAAGCAGAAGTAAATAGAAAGGATGTGAGTCCAAGCGGATGTGAGTAGCGATAACGTGAGTCCAAGCGGAAGAGATTAGAGAGGACGTGAGTTGAAGCGGAAGTGAGTAGACAGGATGTGAGTTTATGGCGAAGTGGGTAGACAGGAAGTGAGCCGGAGCAGAAGTGAACAGACAGGACATGACTGCTGGCAGAAATGAGTATGGAAAATGTGAGTACAAGCGGAAATGAGTAAAAAAGGATGTGAGTACAAGCGGAAGTGAGTAATGATAACGTGAGTCCAAGTGGAAGTGATTAGACAGGACATGAGTTTAAGTGGAAGTGGGTAGACAGGAGGTGAGTCCAAGCGGGAGTGATTAGAGAGGACGTGAGTTGAAGTGGAAGTGGGTAGACAGGACGTGAGTTTAAGGGGAAGTGGGTAGACAGGAAGGAGCCGAAGCAGAAGTGAGCAGACAGGACGTGACTGCTGGCAGAAATGAGTATGGAAAATGTGAGTACAAGCGGAAATGAGTAACAAAGTATGTGAGTACAAGCGGAAGTGAGTAGAAAGTACGTGAGTAGAAGCTGAAGTGAGTAGAACGGAATTGACTTTAATCGGAAGTGGGTACGGAGGAAGGGAGTACAATCGGAAGAGAGTAGGGAGGAATTAGGTACTGCGAAAGTGAGTATGAGCGGAATTGAGAAGGGAGGACATGAGTACAAGCGGATGTGAGTAGGGAAGAAGTGAGTACAAGCGGAAGTGATGAAAGACGACGTGATTACAAGTAGAATTGAGAAGGGAGGCCGTGAGTACAAGCAGAAGTGAGTAGGGAAGACGTGAGTACAAGCAAACGTGAGTAGAGAGGGCGTGGGTACAAACGGAAGTGAGTTGGGTGGAAAAAGTAGAAGCGGGAGTGAGTAGGGAGCACGTGAGTACAAGTGGATGTGAGTATGGAAGTCGTGAGTCCAAACAGAAGTGTGCAGTCAAGTCGTGAATAAAAGCAGAAGTGAGTAGGGTAGAGATGAGTATAAACGGAAGTGAGTAGAAAAAACATGAGTACAAGCGGAAGTTCGTAGGGAGGTCGAGTGTACAAGTGAAAGTGTGTAGACAGGACTTGAGTAGAACCGGAAGTGAATAGATAGGATGTGAGTACAAGCGTATTTGATTTGGGATAACGTGAGTCCAAGCAGAAGTGTGTAGGGAGGACGTGAGTCGAAGCGTTAGTGGGTATGGAGGACGTGAGTCCAAGCAGAAGTGTGTCGACAGGACGGGAACTGAAACGGAAGTGAGCAGACAGGACATGAGGGCTAGCGGAAGTGAGTATACAAGAAGTGAGTACAAGCCGAAATGAGTAGAAAGGATTTGAGTACAAGCGGAAGTGAGTAGAAAGGACGTGAGTAGTAGCGGAAGTGAGTAAAAGGAATTGACTTTAATGCAAAGTGGGTAGGGAGGAAGGGAGTACAATCGGAAGAGAGTAGGGAGGTAGTGAATACAGTGAAAGTGAGTACAAGTGGAAGTGAGTAGGAAGTAGTGAGTACAAGCGAATTGTTTAGTCAAGTCGTGAGTAAAGGCGGAAGTGAGTATGTTAGACATGAGTATATGCGGAAGTGAGTAGAAAAGACATGAGTACTAGTGGCAGTTCGTAGGTCGGACGAGTGTACAAGCGAAAGTGTGTAGATAGGAGTTGAGTTCAAGTGGAAGTGTGTAGACAGGGCATGAGTCCAAGAAGAAGTGAGTTGGCAGGACGTGAATCCAAGCGGAACTGCAGAGAAAGGACGTGAATACAAGCGGAAGTGGGTAAAAGTGACATGAATCCAAGCGGAAGTGGGTAGACAGGTCGTGATTCGAAGTGGAAGTGAGCAGACAGGACGTGACTGCTGGCAGAAATGAGTATAGAAAATGTGAGTACAAGCGGAAGTGAGTAGAAAGGATGTGAGTACAAGCGGAAGTGAGTAAAAAGGACCTGAGTAGAAGCGGAAGTGAGTAGAACAGAATTGACTTTAATTGGAAGTGGGTATGGAGGAAGGGAGTACAATCGGAAGAGAGTAGGGAGGAAGTGAGTACAGCGAAATTGAGTAGGAGCGGAAGTGAGAAGGGAGGACATGAGTACAAGCGGAAGTGAGTAGGCAAGACCTGAGTACAAGTGGATGTGATAAAAGACGACGTGATTACAAGCAGAATTGAGAAGGGAGGCCGTTAGTACAAGCGGAAGTGAGTAGGGAGGACGAGAGTAGAAGCGGAAGTGAGTAGGGAAGACGAGAGTACAAGCGGACGTGAGAAGAGAGGGCGTGGGTACAAACGGAAGTGAGTTGGGTGGAAAAAGTAGAAGCAGGAGTGAGTAGGGACCACGTGAGTACAAGTGGATGTGAGTATGGAAGTCGTGAGTACAATCTGAAGTGTGCAGTCAAGTCGTGAATAAAAGTGGAAGTGAGTAAGGTAGAGATGAGTATAAACGGAGGGGAGTAGAAAAGACAAGAGTACAAGCGGAAGTTGGTAGGGAGGACGAGTGTACAAGTGGAAGTGTGTAGACAGGACTAGAGTAGAACCGGAACTGAATAGACAGGATGTGAGTACAAGCGGATTTGAGTTGGGATAACGTGAGTCCAAGCGGAAGTGTGTAGGGAGGACGTGAGTCGAAGTGGAAGTGAGTATGGAGGACGTGAGTCCAAGCAGAAGTGTGTCGACAGGACGTGACACGAAGCGGAAGTGAGCAGACAGAACATGAAGGCTAGCGGAAGTGAGTATAGAAGAAGTGAGTACAAACAGACATGAGTAGAAATGATTTGAGTAAAAGCGGAAGTGAGTAGAAAGGACGTTATTAGTAACGGAAGTGAGTAGAAAGGAATTGATTTTAATGCGATGTGGCTACGGAGGAACGGAGTACAATCAGAAGAGGGTAGGGCGGACGTGAATACAGTGAAAGTGAGTACAAGCGGAAGTGAGTAGTGAATTAGTGAGTACAAGCGAAGTATGTAGTCAAGTCGTGAGCAAAGGTGGAAGTGAGTATGTTAGACATGAGTATATGCGGAAGTGAGTAGAAAAGACATGAGTCCTAGCGGCAGTTCGTAGGTAGGACAAGTGTACAAGCGCAAGTGTGTAGACAGGACTTGAGTACCAGCGGAAGTGTGTAGACAGGACATGAGTCCATGCAGAAATGAGTGGAGAGGACGTTAGTCCTAGCGGAAGTGAGTTGGCAGGACATGAATCCAAGCGGAAGTGGAGAGAAAGGACGTGGATACAAGCGGAAGTGGGTAGACAGGTCGTGAGTCAAAGCGGAAGTGAGTAGGGAGGACGGGCATACAAGCGGAAGTGAGTAGGCAGGACGTGAGTACAAGCGGAAGTGAATAGACAGGACATGAGTAGAAGCGGATGTAAATAAAAAGGATGTGACTCCAAGCGGATGTGAGTAGAGATAACGTGAGTCCAAGCGGAAGTGATTAGACCGGATATGAGTTTAAGTGGAAGTGGGTGGACAGGAAGTGAGTCCAAGCGGAAGTGATTAGAGAGGACGTGAGTAGAAGCGGAAGTGTGTAGAACGGAATTGACTTTAATGGGAAGTGGGTACGGAGGAAGGGAGTCCAATCAGAAGAGAGTAGGGAGGAAGTGAGTACAGCGAAAGTGAGTACGAGCGGAATTGAGAAGGGATGACATGGGTACAAACGGATGTGAGTAGGGAAGACGTGAGTACAAGCGGAAGTGATTAGGGAAGACCTGAGTACAAGCGGAAGTGATAAAAACGATGTGATTACAAGAAGAATTGAGAAGGGAGGCCATTAGTACAAGCGGAAGTCAGTAGGGAGGACGAGAGTAGAAGCGGAAGTGCGTAGGGAAGACGTGAGTACAAGCGGACGTGAGTAGAGAAGGCGTGGGTACAAACGAAAGTGAGTTGGGTGGAGAAAGTAGTAGCTGGAGTGAGTAGGGAGCACGTGAGTACAAGTGGATGTGAGTATGGAAGTCGTGAGTACAATCTGAAGTGTGCAGTCAAATCTTGAATAAAAGCAGAAGTGAGTAAGGTTGAGATGAGTATAAACAGAAGGGAGTAGAAAAGACATGAGTCCAAGCGGAAGTTCATAGGGAGGACGAGTGTACAAGTGGAAGTGTGTAGACAGGACTTGAGTAGAACCGGAAGTGAATAGACAGGATGTGAGTACAAGTGAATTTGATTTGGGATAACGTGAGTCCAAGCGGAAGTGTGTAGGGAGGACGTGAGTTGAAGCGGAAGTGAGTATGGAGGACGTGAATCCAAGCAAATGGTGTTGACAGGACGTGACCCGAAGCGGAAGTGAGCAGACAGGACATGAGGGCTAGCGGAAATGAGTTTACAAGAAGTGAGTACAAGCAGAAGTGAGTAGAAAGGACGGGAGTAGTAGCGGAAGTGAGTAGAAAGGAATTGACTTTAATGCGAAGTGGGTAGGGAGGGAGTACAATCGGAAGAGAGTAGGGAGGAATTGAATACAGCGAAAGTGAGTACAAGCGGAAGTGAGTAGTGAAGTGGTGAGTACAAGCGAAGTATGTAGTTAAGTCGTATGTAAATGCGTAAGTGAGTAGTTTAGACATGAGTATATGCGGAAGTGAGTAGAAAAGACATGAGTACTAGCGGCAGTTCGTAGGTCGGACGAGTGTACAAGCGCAAGTGTGTAGACAGGACTTGAGTACAAGCGGAAGTGTGTAGACAGGTCATGAGTCCAAGCGGAAGTGAGTTGGCAGGACGTGAATCCAAGCAGAAGTGCAGAGAAAGGACCTGAATACAAGCGGACGTGTGTAAAAGGGACATGAATCCAAGCGGAAGTGAGTGGGTAGACAGGTCGTGAGTCGAAGCGGAAGTGAGTAGGGAGGACGGGCGTACAAGCGGAAGTGAGTAGGCAGGGCGTGAGTTCAAGCGGAAGTGAATAGACAGGACATGAGTAGAAGCGGAAGTAAATAGAAAGGATGTTAGTCCAAGCGGATGTGAGAAGCGATAATATGAGTCCAAGCGTAAGGAATTAGACAGGACATGAGTTTAAGTGGAAGTGGGTAGAGAGGAGGTGAGTCCAAGCGGAAGCGATTAGAGAGGACGTGAGTTGAAGTGGAAGTGGGTAGACAGGACGTGAGTTTAAGGGGAATTGGGTAGATAGCAAGTGAGCCGAAGCAGAAGTGAGCAGACAGGACGTGACGGCTGGCAGAAATGAGTATAGAAAATGTGAGTACAAGCGGAAATGAGTAGAAAGGATGTGAGTACAAGCAGAAGTGTGTAGAAAGGACGTGAGTAGAAGCGGAAGTGAGTAGAATGGAATTGACTTTAATCGGAAGTGGGTACGGAGGAAGGGAGTCCAATCGGAAGAGAGTAGGGAGGAAGTGAGTACAGCGAAAGTGAGTACGAGCGGAACTGAGAAGGGAGGACATGAGTACAAGTGGATGTGAGTAGGGTCGAAGTTGAGTACAAGCGGAAGTGAGTAGGCAAGACCTGAGTACAAGCGGAAGTGATAAAAAAACGATGTGATTACAAGCAGAATTGAGAAGGGAGGCCGTGCGTACAAGTGGAAGTGTGTAGGGAGGACGAGCATAGAAGCGGATTTGAGTAGGGAAGACGTGAGTACAAGGGGACGTGAGTAGAGAAGGCGTGGGTACAAACGGAAGTGAGTTGGGTGGAAAAAGTAGAAGCGGGAGTGAGTAGGGAGCACGTGAGTACAAGTGGATGTGAGTATGGAAGTCGTGAGTCCAAACAGAAGTGTGCTGTCAAGTCGTGAATAAAAGCGGTAGTGAGAAAGGTAGAGATGAGTATAAACGGAAGGGAGTAGAAAAGACAAGAGTACAAGCGGAAGTTGGTAGGGAGGACGAGTGTACAAGTGGAAGTGTGTAGACAGGACTAAAGTAGAACCGGAAGTGAATAGACAGGATGTGAGTACAAGCGGATTTGATTTGGGATAACGTGAGTCCAAGCGGAAGTGTGTAGGGAGGACGTGAGTCGAAGCAGAAGTGTGTATGGAGGACGTGAGTCCCAGCAGAAGTGTGTCGACAGGACGTGACACGAAGCGGAAGTGAGCAGACAGAACATGAAGGCTAGCGGAAGTGAGTATAGAAGAAGTGAGTATAAACAGACATGAGTAGAAATGATTTGAGTAAAAGCGGAAGTGAGTAGAAAGGACGTGATTAGTAATGGAAGTGAGTAGAAAGGAATTGATTTTAATGCGATGTGGCTACGGAGGAACGGAGTACAATCAGAAGAGGGTAGGGCGGACGTGAATACAGCGAAAGTGAGTACTAGTGGAAGTGAGTAGTGAATTAGTGAGTACAAGCGAAGTATATAGTCAAGTCGTGAGTAAAGGTGGAAAAGGTGGAAGTGAGTATGTTAGACATGAGTATATGCGGAAGTGAGTAGAAAAGACATGAGTCCTAGCGGCAGTTCGTAGGTAGGACAAGTGTACAAGCGCAAGTGTGTAGACAGGACTTGAGTACCAGCGGAAGTGTGTAGACAGGACATGAGTCCATGCAGAAGTGAGTGGAGAGGACGTTAGTCCTAGCGGAAGTGAGTTGGCAGGACATGAATCCAAGCGGAAGTGGAGAGAAAGGACGTGAATACAAGCGGAAGTGGGTAAAAGGGACATGAATCTAAGCGGAAGTGGGTAGACAGGTCGTGAGTCAAAGCGGAAATGAGTAGGGAGGACGGGCATACAAGCGGAAGTGAGTAGGCAGGACGTGAGTACAAGCGGAAGTGAATAGACAGGACATGAGTAGAAGCGGAAGTAAATAGAAAGGATGTGACTCCAAGCGGATGTGAGTAGAGATAACGTGAGTCCAAGCGGAAGTGATTAGACAGGATATGAGTTTAAGTGGTAGTGGGTGGACAGGAAGTGAGTCCAAGCGGAAGTGATTTGAGAGGACCTGAGTAGAAGCGGAAGTGTGTAGAACGGAATTGACTTTAATGGGAAGTGGGTACGGAGGAAGGGAGTCCAATCGGAAGAGTGTAGGGAGGAAGTGAGTACAGCGAAAGTGAGTATGAGCGGAATTGAGAAGGGATGACATGAGTACAAAGGATGTGAGTAGGGAAGACGTGAGTACAAGCGGAAGTGATTAGGGAAGACCTCAGTACAAGCGGAAGTGATAAATCGATGTGATTACAAGAAGAATTGAGAAGCGAGGCCGTTAGTACAAGCGGAATTGAGTAGCGATGACGAGAGTAGAAGCGGAAGTGCGTAGGGAAGACGTGAGTACAAGCGGACGTGAGTAGAGAAGGCGTGGGTACAAACGAAAGTGAGTTGGGTGGAAAAAGTAGAAGCGGGAGTGAGTAGGGAGCACGTGAGTACAAGTGGATGTGAGTATGGAAGTCGTGAGTACAATCTGAAGTGTGCAGTCAAATCTTGAATAAAAGCAGAAGTGAGTAAGGTAGAGATGAGTATAAACGGAAGGGAGTAGAAAAGACATGAGTACAAGCGGAAGTTCGTAGGGAGGACGAGTGTACAAGTGGAAGTGTGTAGACAGGACTTGAATAGAACCGGAAGTGAATAGACAGGATGTGAGTACAAGTGAATTTGATTTGGGATAACGTGAGTCCAAGCGGAAGTGTGTAGGAAGGACGTGAGTTGAAGCGGAAGTGAGTATGGAGGACGTGAATCCAAGTAAATGGTGTTGACAGGACGTGACCCGAAGCGGAAGTGAGCAGACAGGACATGAGGGCTAGCGGAAATGAGTTTACAAGAAGTGAGTACAAGCAGAAGTGAGTAGAAAGGTCGTGAGTAGTAGCGGAAGTGAGTAGAAAGGAATTGACTTTAATGCGAAGTGGGTAGGGAGGAAGGGAGTACAATCGGAAGAGAGTAGGGAGGAATTGAATACAGCGAAAGTGAGTACAAGCCGAAGTGAGTAGTGAAGTAGTGAGTACAAGCGAAGTATGTAGTTAAGTTGTATGTAAATGCGTAAGTGAGTAGGTTAGACATGAGTATATGCGGAAGTGAGTAGAAAAGACATGAGTACTAGCGGCAGTTCGTAGGTCGGGCGAGTGTACAAGCGCAAGTGTGTAGACAGGACTTGAGTACAAGCGGAAGTGTGTAGACAGGTCATGAGTCCAAGCGGAAGTGAGTTGGCAGGACGTGAATCCAAGCAGAAGTGCAGAGAAAGGACCTGAATACAAGCGGACGTGGGTAAAAGGGACATGAATCCAAGCGGAAGTGAGTGGGTAGACAGGTCGTGAGTCGAAGCGGAAGTGAGTAGGGAGGACGGGCGTACAAGCGGAAGTGAGTAGGCAGGGCGTGAGTTCAAGCGGAAGTGAATAGACAGGACATGAGTAGAAGCGGAAGTAAATAGAAAGGATGTTAGTCCAAGCGGATGTGAGAAGCGATAATATGAGTCCAAGCGTAAGGAATTAGACAGGACATGAGTTTAAGTAGAAGTGGGTAGACAGGAGGTGAGTCCAAGCGGAAGCGATTAGAGAGGACGTGAGTTGAAGCGGAAGTGGGTAGACAGGACGTGAGTTTAAGGGGAACTGGGTAGATAGCAAGTGAGCCGAAGCAGAAGTGAGCAGACAGGACGTGATGGCTGGCAGAAATGAGTATAGAAAATGTGAGTACAAGCGGAAATGAGTAGAAAGGATGTGAGTACAAGCGGAAGTGTGTAGAAAGGACGTGAGTAGAAGCAGAAGTGAGTAGAACGGAATTGACTTTCATCGGAAGTGGGTACGGAGGAAGGGAGTCCAATCGGAAGAGAGTAGGGAGGAAGTGAGTACAGCGAAAGTGAGTACGTGCGGAAGTGAGAAGGGAGGACATGAGTACAAGGGGATGTGAGGAGGGAAGACGTGTGTACAAGCGGAAGTGCGTAGGCAAGACCTGAGTACAAGCGGAAGTGATAAAAGATGACGTGATTATGAGCAAAATTGAGAAGGGAGGCCGTGCGTACAAGTGGAAGTGAGTAGGTTGGACGAGAGTAGAAGCGGAAGTTAGTAAGGAAGACGTGAATACAAGCGGACGTGAGTAGAGAAGGCGTGGGTACAAACGGAAGTGAGTTGGGTGGAAAAAGTAGAAGCGGGAGTGAGTAGGGAGCACGTGAGTACAAGTGGATGTGAGTATGGAAGTCGTGAGTCCAAGCAGAAGTGTGCAGTCAAGTCGTGAATAAAAGCGGAAGTGAGAAAGGTAGAGATGAGTATAAACGGAAGGGAGTAGAAAAGACATGAGTACAAGCGGAAGTTCGTAGGGAGGACGAGTGTGCAAGTGGAAGTGTGTAGACAGGACTAGAGTAGAACCGGAAGTGAATAGACAGGATGTGAGTATATGCGGATTTGATTTGGGATAACGTCAGTCCAAGCGGAAGTGTGTAGGGAGGACGTGAGTCGAAGCGGAAGTGAGTATGGAGGACGTGAGTCCAAGCAGAAGTGTGTCGACAGGACGTGACCCAAAACGGAAGTGAGCAGACAGGACATGAGGGATAGCGCAAGTGACTATACAAGAAGTGAGTACAAGCGGAAATGAGTAGAAAGTATTTGAGTACAAGCGAAAGTGAGTAGAAAGAACGTGAGTAGTAGCGGAAGTGAGTAGAAAGGAATTGACTTTAATGCGAAGTGTGTAGGGAGGAAGGGAGTACAATCAGAAGAGTGTAGGGAGGAAGTGAATACAGTGAAAGTGAGTACAAGCGGAAGTGATGCCGCAGACTGGCTCGGTCGAAGACCACCAGGCTGAGGGGAGACCAGGCGAAGGTGCACAGGAAAGCAGGATATTCGGTGTGTTGGACAGACAGACACCAACACAAGAGAAGTGAGTGCTGCTGCGGTTTATTGCATCCAGAGTTCTTCTTTTATACAGTTACAGAAACAACGTGGGAAAGCACACATTACATCAGACCATGGGTCATGTTCCCAAGACATCAAGGGGCACGTAAACGTTCTAAGATTATGGCAGAAGATCCGCTTGTTCCAATAAAATATCTGAGTAAAATATTATGTTCCTTATAATTCCTTTATTGTCTACTTTTACTGACATTTAAGTTTTTACTTCCCTAAAAACGCCTACCCATAAACTAAAAAATATCAGGACTTTACAAAAGCTAATATTAACTCTACTTTACTAGCAAGCATATAAAAATCAGGACTTTACAAAAACTAATATTAACTCTACTAGCAAGCATCTTTCCAAGGCCAAAAGTTAAATCAAAATATCTAACAAGCAGGCTCCTATTCCCACAGAATGGCAAGTGAAGACTGCATGTCAGAGGCGCCTAGAAAACAGAGAAAGGGGGCTGCCGAAGGCATAGACCCGTGGGTCGCGAACCTCCCATTCCCAGGGACCCAGGCCCTTGCCTGAGCCCCCTTGCAGCATGTTGCTCCGTGGGCGACGCCGTTGCCGGCGTGGCAAAGTGAGTAGGAAGTAGGGAGTACAAGAAAAGTGTGTAGTCAAGTCGTGAGTAAAGGCGGAAGTGAGTAGGTTAGACATGAGTATATGCGGAAGTGAGTAGAAAAGACATGAGTACTAGCGGCAGTTCGTAGGTCGGACGAGTGTACAAGCGGAAGTATGTAGACAGGACTTGAGTTCATGCAGAAGTGTGTAGACAGGGCATGAGTCCAAGCGGAAGTGAGTTGGCAGGACGTGAATCCAAGCGGAAGTGCTGAGAAAGGACCTGAATACAAGTGGAAGTGGGTAAAAGGGACATGAATCCAAGCGGACGTGTGTAGACTGGTCGTGAGTCGAAGCGGAAGTGAGTAGGGAGGACGGGCGTACAAGCGGAAGTGAGTAGGCAGGACGTGAGTACAAGCGGAAGTGAATAGACAGGACATGAGTAGAAGCGGAAGTAAATAGAAAGGATGTGAGTCCAAGCGGATATGAGTAGCGATATCGTGAGTCCAAGCGGAAGTGATTAGACAGGACATGAGTTTAAGTGGAAGTGGGTAGACAGGAAGTGAGTCCAAGCGGAAGTGATTAGAGAGGACGTGAGTTGAAGCGGAAGTGGGTAGACAGGACATGAGTTTAAGGGGAAGTGGGTAGACAGGAAGTGAGCCGAAGCAGAAGTGAGCAGACAGGATGTGACGGCTGGCAGAAATGAGTATAGAAAATGTGATTACAAGCAGAAATGAGTAGAAAGGATGTGAGTACAAGCAGAAGTGTGTAGAAAGGACGTGAGTAGAAGCGGAAGTGAGTAGAATGGAATTGACTTTAATCGGAAATGGGTACGGAGGAAGGGAGTCCAATCGGAAGAGAGTAGGGAGGAAGTGAGTACAGCGAAAGTGAGTACGAGCGGAACTGAGAAGGGAGGACATGAGTACAAGTGGATGTGAGTAGGGTCGAAGTTGAGTACAAGCGGAAGTGAGTAGGCAAGACCTGAGCACAAGCGGAAGTGATAAAAAAACGATGTGATTACAAGCAGAATTGAGAAGGGAGCCCGTGCGTACAAGTGGAAGTGTGTAGGGAGGACGAGCATAGAAGCGGATTTGAGTAGGGAAGACGTGAGTACAAGGGGACGTGAGTAGAGAAGGCGTGGGTACAAACGGAAGTGAGTTGGGCAAAAAAGTAGAAGCCGGAGTGAGTAGGGAGCACGTGAGTACAAGTGGATGTGAGTATGGAAGTCGTGAGTCCAAGCAGAAGTGTGCAGTCAAGTCGTGAATAAAGGCGGAAGTGAGTAAGGTAGAGATGAGTATAAACGGAAGGGAGTAGAAAAGACATGAGTACAAGTGGAAGTTCGTAGGGAGGACGAGTGTACAAGTGGAAGTGTGTAGACAGACTTGAGTAGAACCGGAAGTGAATAGACAGGATGTTATTACAAGCTGATTTGATTTGGGATAACGTGAGTCCAAGCGGAAGTGTGTAGGAAGGACGTGAGTAGAAGTGGAAGTGGGTATGGAGGACGTGAGTCCAAGCAGAAGTGTGTCAACAGGACGTGACCCGAAGCGGAAGTGAGCAGACAGGACAGGAGGGCTTGCGGGAGTATAGAAGTGAGTACAAGCGGAAATGAGTAGAAAGGATTTGAGTAGAAGCGGAAGTGAGTAGAAAGGACGTGAGTAGTAGCGGAAGTGAGTAGAAAGGAATTGACTTTAATGCGAAGTGTGTAGGGAGGAAGGGAGTACAATTGGAAGAGAGTAGGGAGGAAGTGAATACAGCGAAAGTGAGTACAAGCCGAAGTGAGTAGTGAAGTAGTGAGTACAAGCGAATTGTGTAGTCAAGTCGTGAGCAAATGCGTGAGTAGGTTAAACATGAGTATATGCGGAAATGAGTAGAAAAGACATGAGTACTAGCGGCAGTTCGTTGGTAGGACAAGTGTACAAGCGGAAGTGTGTAGACAGGACTTGAGTACAAGTGGAAGTGTGTAGACAGGGCATGAGTCCAAGTGGAAGTGAGTTGGCAGGACGTGAATCCAAGTGGAAGTGCAGAGAAAGGACGAGAATACAGGCAGAAGAGGGTAAAAGGGACATGAATCCAAGCAGAAGTGGGTAGACAGGTTGTGAGTCGAAGCGGAAGTGAGTAGGGAGGACGGGCATACAAGCAGTAGTGAGTAGGCAGGATGTGAGTACAAGCGGAAGTGAATAGACAGGACATGAGTAGAAGCGGATGTAAATAGAAAGGATGTGAGTCCAAGCTGATGTGAGTAGCGATAACGTGAGTCCAAGCGGAAGTGATTAGACAGGACATGAGTTTAAGTGGAAGTGGGTAGACAGGAGGTAAGTCCAAGCGGAAGTGATTAGAGAGGACGTGAGTTGAAGCGGAAGTGGGTAGACAGGACGTGAGTTTAAGGGAAAGTGGGTAGACAGGAAGTGAGCCAAAGCGGAAGTGAGCAGACAGGACGTGACTGCTTGCAGAAATGAGTATAGAAAATGTGAGTGCAAGCGGAAATGAGTAGAAAGGATGTGAGTACAAGCGGAAGTGAGTAGAAAGGACCTTAGTAGACGTGGAAGTGAGTAGAACGGAATTGACTTTAATCGGAAGTGGGTACGGAGGAAGGGAGTACAATCGGAAGAGAGTAGGGAGGAATTAGGTACTGCGAAAGTGAGTATGAGCGGAATTGAGAAGGGAGGACATGAGTACAAGCGGATGTGAGTAGGGAAGATGTGAGTACAAGCGGAAGTGAGTAGGCAAGACCTGAGTACAAGCGGAAGTGATAAAAGACGACATGATTACAAGCAGAATTGAGAAGGGAGTCCGTGAGTACAAGTGGAAGTGAGTAGGGAGGACGAGAGTAGAAGCGGAAGTGAGTAGGGAAGACGTGAGTACAAGCTGTCGTGAGTAGAGAGGGCGTGGGTACAATCGGAAGTGAGTTGTGTGGAAAAAGTAGAAGCGGGAGTGAGTAGGGAGCACGTGAGTACAAGTGGATGTGAGTATGGAAGTCGTGAGTCCAAGCAGAAGTGTGCAGTCAAGTCGTGAATAAAAGCGGAAGTGAGTAGGGTAGAGATGAGTATAAACGGAAGTGAGTAGAAAAGACATGAGTACAAGCGGAAGTTGGTAGGGAGGACGAGTGTACAAGTGGAAGTGAGAAGACAGGTCTTGAGTAGAACCGGAAGTGAATAGACAGGATGTGAGTACAAGCTGATTTGCGTTGGGATAATGTTAGTCCAAGCGGAAGTGTGTAGGGAGGACCTGAGTCGAAGCGGAAGTGGGTATGGAGGACGTGAGTCCAAGCAGAAGTGTGTTGACAGGACGTGACCCGAAGCGTAATTGAGCAGACAGGACTTGAGGGCTAGCGGAAGTGAGTATATAAGAAGTGAGTACAAGCGGAAATGAGTAGAAAGTATTTGAGTACAAGCGGAAGTGAGTAGAAAGTACGTGAGTAGTAGCGGAAGAGAGTAGAAAGGAATTGACTTTAATGCGAAGTGGGTAGGGAGGAAGGGAGTACAATCCGTATAGAGTAGGGAGGAAGTGAATACAGCGAAAGTGAGTACAAGCGGAAGTGAGTAGTGAAGTAGTGAGTATAAGCGAAGTGTGTAGTCAAGTCTTGAGTAAATGCGGAAGTGTGTAGGTTAGACATGAGTATATGTGGAAATGAGTAGAAAAGACATGAGTCCTAGCGGCAGTTCGTAGGTAGGACGAGTGTATAAGCGGAAGTGTGTAGATAAGACTTGAGTACAAGCGGAAGTGAGTGGAGAGGACGTTAGTCCTAGCGGAAGTGTGTTGGCAGGACGTGAATCCAAGCGGAAGTGGAGAGAAAGGACGTGAATACAAGCGGAAGTGGGTAAAAGGAAATGAATCCAAGCGGAAGTGGGTAGACAGGTCGTGAGTCAAAGCGGAAGTGAGTAGGAAGGACGGGCATACAAGCGGAAGTGAGTAGGCAGGATGTGAGTACAAGCGGAAGTGTGTAGACAGGACATGAGTCAAAGCGGAAGTAAATAGAAAGGATGTCAGTCCAAGCGGATGTGAGTAGCAATAACGTGAGTCCAAGCGAAAGTGATTAGACAGGACATGAGTTTAAGTGGAAGTGGGTAGACAGGAAGTGAGTCCAAGCGGAAGTGATTAGAGAGGACGTGAGTTGAAGCGGAAGTTGGTAGACAGGACATGAGTTTAAGGGGAAGTGGGTAGACAGGAAGTGATCCGAAGCAGAAGTCAGCAGACAGGACGTGACTGCTGGCAGAAATGTGTATAGAAAATGTGAGTATAAGCGGAAATGAGTAGAAAGGATGTGAGTACAAGTGGGAGTGTGTAGAAAGGACGTGAGTAGAAGCGGAAGTGAGTAGAACGGAATTGACTTTAATCGGAAGTGGGTACAGAGGAAGGGAGTACAATCGTAAGAGTGTAGGGAGGAAGTGAGTACAGCGAAAGTGAGTACAAGCGGAAGCGAGAAGGGAGGACATGAGTACAATCGGATGTGAGTAGGGAAGACGTGAGTACAAGCGGAAGTGAGTGGGCAAGACCTGAGTACAAGCGGAAGTGATAAAAGATGACGTGATTACAAGCAGAATTGAGAAGGGAGTCCGTGAGTACAAGTGGAAGTGAGTAGGGAGGACGAGAGTAGAAGTGGAAGTGAGTAGGGAAGACGAGAGTACAAGTGGACGTGAGTAGAGAGGGCATGTGTACAAACGGAAGTGAGTTGTGTGGAAAAAGTAGAAGCGGGAGTGAGTAGGGAGCACGTGAGTACAAGTGGATGTGAGTATGGAAGTCGTGAGTCCAAGCAGAAGTGTGCTGTCAAGTCGTGAATAAAAGCGGAAGTGAGTAGGGTAGAGATGAATATAAACGGAATGGAGTAGAAAAGACATGAGTACAAGCGGATGTTGGTAGGGAGGACAAGTGTACAAGTGGAAGTGTGTAGACAGCACTTAAGTAGAACTGGAAGTGAATAGACAGGATGTGAGTACAAGCTGATTTGAGTTGGGATAACGTGAGTCCAAGCTGATTTGAGTTGGGATAACGTGAGTCCAAGCGGAAATGTGTAGGGGGACTTGAGTTGAAGCGGAAGTGAGTATGGAGGACGTTTGTTCAAGCAGAAGTGTGTCGACAGGACGTGTCCTGAATCGGAAGTGAGCAGACAGGACATGAGGGCTAGTGGAAGTGAGTATAGAAGCTGTGATTACAAGCGGAAAAGAGTAGAAAGGATTTGAGTACAAGCAGAAGTGAGTAGAAAGGACATGAGTAGTAGCGGAAGTGTGTAGAAAGATTTGACTTTAATGTGAAGTGGGTACGGAGGAAGGGAGTACCATCGGAAGAGAGTAGGGAGGTGAATACAGCGAAAGTGAGCACAAGCGGAAGTGAGTAGTGAAGTAGTGAGTACAAGCGACGTGTTTAGTCAAATCGTGAGTAAAGGCTCAAGTGAGTAGCTTAGACATGATTATATGCTGAAGTGAGTAGAAAAGACATGAGTACTAGCGGCAGTTCGTAGGTAGGACGAGTGTACAAGCGGAAGTGTGTAGACAGGACTTGAGTACAAGCGGAAGTGTGTAGATAGGTCATGAGTCCAAGCTGAAGTGAGTGGAGAGGGTGTTAGTCCTAGCGGAAGTGAGTCGGCAGGACGTGAATCCAAGCAGCAGTGGAGAGAAAGGACGTGAATACAAGCGGAAGTTGGTGTAAAGGACATGAATCCAAGCGGAAGTGGGTACACAGGTCGTGAGTCAAAGCGGAAGTGAGTAGGGAGGACGGGAGTACAAGCGGAAGTGAATACACTGGACATGAGTAGAAGCGGAGATAAATAGAAAAATGTGAGTTCAAGCGGATGTGAATAGCGATAACATGAGTCCAAGAGGAAGTGTGTAGGGAGCACGTGAGTCCAAGCCATAGTGGTTAGACAGGACGTGAGTCCAAGTAGAAGTGATTAGACAGTACGTCAGTTTAAGCGGAAGTGGGTAGACAGCACGTGAGTTTAAGCGGAAGTTGGTAGACAGGAAGTTAGCTGAAGCGGAAGTGAACAGACAGGACATGACTGCTGGCGGAAATGAGTATAGAAGAAGTGACTACAAGCGGAAATGAGTAGAAAGGATGTGATTACAAGCGGAAATGTTTAGAAAGGACGTGAGTAGAAGCGGAAGTGAGTAGAAAGGAATTTACTTTAATCAGTAGTGGGTACGGAGGTTGGGAGTACAATCAGAAGAGAGTAGGGATGAAGTGAATACAGCGAAAATGAGTACGAGCAGAAGTGACAAGGGAGGACATGAGTACAGGTGGATGTGAGTAGGGAAGACGTGAGTACAAGCGGAAATGAGTAGGGAAGACCTGAGTACTAGCGGAAGTGAGTAGGGAGGACTGGAATAGAAGCGAAAGATAGTATGCAGGACGTGAATAGAAGTGGAAGTGATTAGGGAAGACGTGAGTACAAGTGGACGTGAGTAGAGAGGCCGTGAGTACAAGCGGAAGTGAGTAGGGAGGACAGGAGTACAAGCGGAAGTGAGTAGGGAGGACTGGAGTAGAAGCGAAAGATAGTAGGCAGGACGTGAATAGAAGTGAAAGTGAGTAGGGAAGACGTGAGTACAAGCGGACATGAGTAGAGAGGCCGTGAGTTCAAATGGAAGGGAGTAGGGAGGAAACAGTAGAAGCGGGAGTGAGTAGGGAGCACGTGAGTACAAGCGAATGTGAATTGGGAAGTCGTGAGTACAAGCGGAAGTGTGCAGTCAAGTCGTGAATAAAAGCGGATGTTAGTAGGGTAGAGACGAGTATAAACGGAAGTGAGAAGACATGAGTACAAGCGGAAGTTCGTAGGGAGGATGAGTGTACAAGCGGAAGTGTGTTGACAGGACTTGACTACAAGCGGAAGTGAATAGACAGGATGTGAGTACAAGCAGATGTGAGTAGGGACAACATGAGTCCAAGCAGAAGTGTATAGGGAAGATGTGAGTCCAAGCGGAATTGTGTAGGGAGGACTTGAGTCCAAGCGAAAGTGTGTAGACAGGAAGTGATCCGAAGCCGTAGTGAGCAGAGAGGACATGAGGGCTAGCGGAAGTGAGTATAGAAGAAGTGAGCACAAGCGGAAATGAGTAGAAAGGATGTGAGTACAAGCGGAAGTGAGTAGAAAGGACGTGAGTAGAAGCGGAAGTGAGTAGAAAGGAATTGACTGTAATCGGAAGTGGGTACAGAGGAAGGGAGTACAATCGGAAGAGGGTAGGAAGGAAGTGAATATAGCAAAAGTGAGTACGAGCAGAAGTGAGAAGGGAGGACATGACTACAACCGGATGTGAATAGGGGATAGTTGAGTGGAAGCGGAAGTGTGTAGGGAACACCTGACTGATTAAAGACGACGTGAATACAAGCGCAATTGAGAAGGGAGGCCGTGAGTACAAGCGGAAGTGAGTAGGGAGTACGAGAGTAGAAGCGGAAGTGAGTAGGAAGGACGAGTGTACAAGCTGAAGTGTGTAGACAGAACTTGAGTACAAGCGGAAGTGAATAGACAGGGTGTGAGTACAAGCGGATGTGAGTAGGGATAACATGAGTGCAAGCGGAAGTGTCTATGGAGGACGTGAGTCCAAGCGGAAGTGTGTAGGGAGGACGTGAGTCCAAGCGGAAGTGTGTAGACAGGACGTGACCCGAAGTGGAAGTGAGCAGACAGAACATGAGGGCTAGCGGAAGTGAGTATAGAAGAAGTGAGTACAAGCGGAAATGAGTAGAAATGATGTTAGTACAAGCGGAAGTGATTAGAAAGGACGTGAGTAGTAGCGGAAGTGAGTAGAAAGGAATTGACTTTAATGCGAAGTGGGTACGGAGCAACATAGTAAAATTGGAAGAGAGTAGGAAGGAAGTGAATACAGCTAAAGTGAGTACAAGCAGAAGTGAGTAGGGAAGTCGTGAGTACAAGCGGAAGTGTGTAGTCATGAGTAAAAGCGGAAATCAGTAGGTAAGACATGAGTATAAGCGGAAGTGAGTAGAAAAGACATGAGTACAAGCGGAAGTTCGTAGGTAGGACGAGTGTACAAGCAGAAGTGAATATACATGACATGATTAGAAGCGGAAGTAAATAGACAGGATGTGAGTACAAGCGGATGTGTGTAGGGATATTGTGAGTCCAAGCGGAATTGAGTAGGGCGGACCTGAGTACAAGCGGATGTGAGTAGGGTAGACGTGAGTCCAAGCGGAAGTGAGTAGGGGAGACCTTAGTACAAGCGGAATTGATTATAGAGGACATGAATACAAGTGGAAGTGAGAAGGGAGGCCGTGAGTACAAGAGGAAATGAATAGGGAGGACGGGAGTAGAAGCGGAAGTGAGTAGGTAAGACGTTAGTACTAGATGCAGTGATTAGGGAAGTAGTGAGTACAAGCGGACGTGAGTAGAGTGGCCGTGGGTACAAACGGAAGTGAGTAGGGAGGAAAAAGTAGAAGCAGAAATGAGTAGGGAGGATGTGAGTACAAGCGGACGTGAGTAGAGAGGCCGTGGGTACAAACGGAAGTAAGTAAAGAGGACGTGAGTACAATTGGAATTGTGTAAAGAAGATGTGAGCACAAGTGGAAGTCAGTATGAAGGCCGTGAGTCCATACGGAAGTGCGTAGGGAGGACGTGAGTACAAGTGGAACTGAGTAAGGAGGATGTGTGTACAAGGGGAATTGAGCTGAAGTGAGTAGACAGGCCGTGTGTTGAAGCGGAGGTGAGTAGGGAGGACGTTAGTCCAAGTAGAAGTGGGTAGGGAGGATGTAAGTGCAAGCGGAATTGAGCGGAAGTAAGTAGACAGGCCGTGTGTTGAATCGGAGGTGAGTAGGGAAGATGTGCGTCCAAGCGGAAGTGTGTAGGGAGGAAGTGAGTCCAAGTGGAAGTGTGTAGGCAGGGCGTGAGTCTAAGTGGAAGTGCTTAGGGAGGACCTGAGTCCAAGCGGAAGTGCTTAGGGAGGACCTGAGTCCAAGCGGAAGTGCTTAGGGAGGACCTGAGTCCAAGCGGAAGTGGGTAAACAGGACGTGAGTCCAAGCAGAAGTGAGTAGAGAGGACGTGAGTCCAAGCAGAAGTGGGTAGAAAGGATGTGAGTCCAAGTGGAAGTGAGTAGACAGGACATGGGTCCGAGCGGAAGAGAGTGGAGAGGTCGTGAGTCCTAGCGGAAGTGAGTAGGGAGGACGTGAATCCAAGCAAAGTGGGCAGAAAGGACGTGAATCCAAGCGGAAGTGGGTAAAAGGCCGTGAGTCCAAGTGGAAGTGAGTAGACAGGACATGAGTCCAAGCGGAAATGAGTGGAGAGGACGTGAGTCCTAGTGGAAGTATGTAGGCAGGATGTGAATCCAAGCGGAAGTGGAGAGAAAGGACGTGAATACAAGCGGAAGTGGGTAAAAAGGACATGAATCCAAGCGGAAGTGGGTACACAGGTCATGAGTCGAAGCGGAAGTGAGTAGGGAGAACGGGAGTACAAGCGGAAGTGAGTAGGCAGGACGTGAGTACAAGCGGAAGTGAATACACAGGACATGAGTAGAAGCGGAAGTAAATAGAAAAATTGTGAGTTCAAGCGGATGTGAGTAGCGATAACGTGAGTCCAAGCGGAAGTGTGTAGGGAGGCCGTGAGTCCAAGCGGAAGTGAGTAAACAGGACGTGAGTCCAAACGGATGTGGGTAGGGAGGACGTGAGTACAAGCGGAACTGAGTAAGGAGGATGTGAGTACAAGCTGAATTGAACGGAAGTGAGTAGACAGGCCGTGTGTTGAAGCGGAGTTGAGTAGAGAGGACGTTAGTCCAAGCAGAAGTGGGTAGGGAGGATGTGAGTACAAGCGGAATTGAGCGGAAGTAAGTAGACAGGCCGTGTGTTGAATCGGAGGTGAGTAGGGAAGATGTGAGTCCAAGCAGAAGTGTGTAGGGAGGAAGTGAGTCCAAGCGGAAGTGTGTAGGCAGTGCATGAGTCCAAGCGGAAGTGCTTAGGGAGGACCTGAGTCCAAGCGGAAGTGCTTAGGGAGGACCTGAGTCCAAGCGGAAGTGGGTAAACAGGACGTGAGTCCAAGCAGAAGTGAGTAGAGAGGACGTGAGTCCAAGCAGAAGTGGGTAGAAAGGATGTGAGTCCAAGCGGAAGTGAGTAGACAGGACATGGGTCCAAGCGGAAGAGTGTGGAGAGGACGTGAGTCCTAGCGGAAGTGAGTAGGGAGGACATGAATCCAAGCAAAGTGGGCAGAAAGGACGTGAATCCAAGCGGAAGTGGGTAAAAGGCCGTGAGTCCAAGCGGAAGTACAAATGGAAGTAAGTAAAGAGGACGTGAGTACTAGCGGAAGTCAGTATGAAGGTCATGAGTACAAGCGGATGTGAGTAGGGAAGACCTTAGTACAAGCGGCAGATGAAATCCAGATATATAGTTGATGACATTTAGATGAACTCAAGTCGCTCGGTCATGTTGCAAGATTAATGAACATTATACTAAATTAGAGTGGCTAGGGTGCTGAATATCAAGCCTGGGGAGAGTTTAGTGCAAATGCTCACTTGGCAGAGTTCTAATTCGACTCTATTTCTGAGAGAAAGGAATGAAAAGCAGGCTAGCTACATTGGAGATTCAGGTGAATTCAACACTCAGCAGTATGGAACATTGTTCATTGATTTGCTGGCACGGTTCAATAATGTCTTAGATTGGAGACTTGTGGTGACTGTGATTTTGGCATTTGGAATATTTCACGGGTGGCTTGCCAGTGTTTGACGCTATGGCCAGATACTCGAAGTAGTTTCTGTGCTCTCTGAGACGGCAAGGAATTGAACCCGGCTCAGCCATGGTGGCTGCGGGAGGTAAATGCGCTACTCCTGTGCTATCGGCCAGACCGGCAGTTTGGATAGGAAGATGAAAAGCAGACCATGGAGGATTGTAGTGTGCGGATTCAGATGATTTCAATTTTCTGGGTAGACTCACCAGTGGTGTAACGAAAGGCTGAGTAGAGTGGAGATTCAGATGAATTCTAGACTCGCAGTGAAGAATGGAACATTCTTTAGTGGAGATATCAATGATTTCCTAACTCTAAACGGAACATTCTGTAGTGGAGATTCCAATGATTTTGAACGTTTTGGTTGTGTGGACAGGGAAATAGAGAGCTGACCTGGGTGAAAAGCACACCTGCAATATGTGAACAGGCCGTCGAAGACAAGCTTTGGGTAGCTTGGAAATGGAGATGATTCCCAGCCGTGAAGTTTTATTGTCATCCGATCATCACCAGGACTGAGTTGAGTGGAAAGGGTGAATAATATTTCGTGTGGATTGATTCAGACGTTGATGCACACCAGGCCTGGATAGAGTGGACGTGATCATCAAAAGTTCGGCTTGATTGAGTGCAATGGGAGATGAAAATCAGATACATAGTTGAATTAGAGATAAATATTTAGATGAACTCAAGTCGCTCGTTAGTTTGGCCAGCATAATGAATATTATACTAAATTCGAGTGGATAGGGAGCTTGAAAATCAGGCCTGGGGAGAATTTAGAGCAAATGCTCACTTGGCAGATTTCTTATTCGACTCGATTTCTGAGAGAAACAAATGAGAAGCAGGCCAGCTACATTGGAGATTGAGATGAATTCAACACTCGGCAGTGTGGATCACTGTCACTCTCCCTGTCCTTGCGGAGTTCATTGATTTGCTGGCGCGGTTCAGTAATGTCTTCATTTGGAGACTTTTGGTGACTGTGATTTTGGCATATGGAATATGTCACGGGTGGCTTGCCAGGCTTTGCCGCGAGGGCCAGATGCTCTCCGTAACTTCCTGGACTCTCTGAGAGGGCGTGTAATTGAACCCTTTTCGGCCAGGCTGGCAGCGCGAGTCACGCGCCTTACTGCTGTGCTATCTCGACAGAATGGCAGAGTCGATAGGAAGATGAAAAGCAGACCATGTAGGATTTTAGAGTGCAGATTCAGTTTATTTCAAATTTCTGTGTAGACACCTCCGTGGAAAAACGAAAGCCTGTGTAGAGTGGAGATTCACATGTATTCCAGACTTGCAGTGAATGAACGGAACATTCTGTAGTAGAGATACCAATGATTTCTGAAGTCTGGGTTGTATTGAAAGGGAAATGAATAGCTGACCAGGGTTGGGTGGATAGCCAGTGAACAGCACGCCTGTGATATGTGAACAGGTCGATGAAATCTAGGATTTTGTAACTTGGACATGGAGGTGATTGTGGGAAATGGGCCCATTAACTAACCTAGAGCCTACGTGCTTTGTAGGGCTATCCTGACCTACGTGACCCTCAGCAGGTGAAGCCTGTGGTATGGTAATCCTGAATTATGTCACACTCAGCAGGTGAAGTCTTTGGTATGGTAATCCTGACCTTCGTGACCCTCAGCAGGTGAAGCCTGTGGTGTGGTAATCCGGTAGCTGACTCACTAATATATATGCCCAATTACCCTTAATAAAGATCGTCCCTTGTTCTCTTTGTTTCTAATCTTCATTCTGTCTTTTGTGTCATGTGTTCATTTGGTCAGTCCTTCCCTGCACCTATGGGTCCAAGGGCCATCTACGCGGGCCGGAGAGTGTTCCGGCGGGCCCCCCCACAGATGATTACCAGCTGTGAAGAGTTTTATCAGCATCCGGTAATCAAGACAGGGTTGAGTGGACAGGGTAATATATTGTCTGAATTGATTCAGAGGTCGATGCACACCTGGCCTGGGTAGACTGGACGGCATGATGAAAAGTTCGGCTTGATTGAGTGTACAGGCAGATGAAATCCAGATATATAGTTTATGTCATTTAGATGAACTCAAGTAGCTCGGTCGTGTGGCAAGGTTAATGAACATTATACTAAATTAGAGTGGATAGGGAGCTGAACATCAAGCCTGGGGAGAGTTTAGAGCAAATTCTCACTTGGCAGATTTCTTATTCGACTCGATTTCTGAGAGAAACAAATGAGAAACAGGCCAGCTACATTGGCGATTGAGATGAATTCAACACTCGGCAGTGTGGATCACTGTCACTCTCCCTGTCCTTGCGGAGTTCATTGATTTGCTGGCGCGGTTCAGTAATGTCTTCGTTTGGAGACTTGTGATGACTGATTTTGGCATATAGAATATTTCACGGGTGGCTTGCCAGGCTTTTCCGCGAGGGCCAGATGGTCTCGGTAGCTTCCCTGGGCCCTCTGAGAGGACGAGGAATTGAACCCGGCTCGGCCAGGCTGACCGCGCGACTCACGCGCCCTACTGCTGTGCTATCTCTTCAGAATGGCAGAGTGGATAGGAAGAGCAGATCTTGTAGGATTTTAGAGTGCAGATTCAGTTTATTTCAAGTTTCTGTGTAGACTCCTCCGTGGATAAAAGAAAGCCTACGTAGTGTGGAAATTAAGATGTATTCCACACTTGCAGTGAATGAATGGAACATTCTCTAGTGAAGATACAAATGATTTCAGAAGTCTGGGTTGTGTTGAAAGTGAAATGAATAGCTGAGCAGGGTTGGGTCGACAGCCAGTGAACAGCACACCTGTGATATGTGAATAGGTCGATGAAAACCAGCATTTGGTAATTTGGACATGGAGATGATTGTGGGACGCTTCCCTTTAACTAACCAAGAGCCTAGGTGCCTGTGCTTGGTACGGCTATCCTGACCTACGTGACCCTCAGCAGGTGAAGCCTGTGGTATGTAATCCTGTAGCTGCCTCACTAATATATACCCCCAATCACCCTCAATAAAGACTGTACCTTTTTCTCTTTGTTTCTAAGATGCATTCTGTTTCTTGTGTCTCGTGTTCATTCGGTCAGTCCTTCCCTGCATCTTGGGATACTAGGGCCATCTCCGCAGGCCGGAGAGTGTTCTGGTGGGTCCCCCAGCAGATGATTACCAGCTGTGAAAAGTTTTATCAGCATCCGGTAATCACCACGACTGGGTTGAGTGGACAGGGTGAGTAATATATCGTCTGAATTGATTCAGAGGTAGATGCACCCCAGGCCTGGGTAGACTGGACGGGATGATGAAAAGTTCGGTTTGATTGAGTGCACAGGCAGATGAAATCCAGGTGGTGTAGTTGCCGACCATCTATCTTCACTCCCATTCCTTCCCATTCCAGTCATCGCATGATGTTCTCGAGGGTGGCACTGAAGAGTTTTGGTGAAATGGTATCACCCTGCCGCACTCCTCTCTTGACATCAACGATCACTTCTTTGTAGAATGGTGAGATCCTGGTAGTGAATCCGCAATACAGCTCACTGTCCGACCTGTGTTCATTGATTGGCTGGAGCCGTTAAGTAACATCTTTGTTTGGAGACCTTTTGTGACTGATTTGGCATATGGAATATTTCAGGGGCAGCTTGCCAGGCTCTGTCTTGTAGACAGTAACTATGGTAGATTCCCGCACCCTCTGATAAGGTGATAATTGAACCTGGTTAGGCCAGGCTGGCTGCGCGAGGCAAAAGCGCTACCACTGTGCTATTGCGCCAGATCAGCAGTGTGGATAGGAAGATGAAAAGGAGACCATGTAGGATTGTAGAGTGCAGATTCAGATGATTTCAAGTTTCTGGGTAGACTCACTAGTTGAGAAACGAAAGCATGCCTAAAGTGGAGATTCAGATGAATTCCAGACTCACAGTGAATGAACAGACATTCTTTAGTGGAGATTTCAATGATTTCAGAAATCTGTGTTGTGTGGACAGGGAAATGAAGTGCTATCCAGTGTAGTGTGGATACCAGAGAACACCACACCTGCAGAATTTGAACAGGCGGCTGAACACCTGAATTTGGTAACTTGGACATGCAGAAGAATCCCAGCCCTGAAGAGTTTTAGATGCATCAGATCATCACCACGAGTGGGTTGAGTTTTCATTATTTTTTTTCTGTTTCAGGTCACACTCGGAGATGCTCAAGGGTTACTCCTGGCTTTGCACGCTGGAATCACTCCTGGTGGTGCTCAAGGGACCGTATGGGATTCTGGGAATTGAACCCGGATTGGCTGCATGCAGGCCAAACGCCCTACCCTCTGTGCCATCACACCAGCCACTTCAGAACTTTTCTTGCTCAGAGCGAAGAGAACGATAAAACAAAAGGAAAATAGCCCTTCCTTGCTCTTCCAGGCCCAGCTCAAACCCCTGCATCCCTTGTTTATCTTGGGCTCATTATTTGTGTGTTAGTTGAAATTCTTCTTAACCAACCACCAGTTCCTTTCACTCAGAGGTTCTCTTGGATCTGGCTCAGGAATCACTTCAGCATGACGTGAGGACTGTATGGAGATCCAGAGAAAGTTCTGGGGTCCTGCTACTGCAGGCAAGAGCACCCTGTCTGCTCGTGCTGCATATGCCCAAACTATGTGCTTGGCAAACATGTTCAGTCCATAGTCTACTTTCAACATGCCTCTCCCCTCCTGGGAGGATCCTCCAGACACCCTTTATTTGGTGCTCCCCTCTCTATACGAGCTGTCCTTTCCCATAGAACACCCAGCTGGCCTCTAAGCTATGGAGTAATCCTCCTGGTGCTGATCTCAGCAATTCTTGGGTATTAATCTCATATTTTGTTACTTTATATCCCTCAGATGAATGCAATCTTTCTATGTCTATCCCTCTCTTTCTGACTCATTTCGCATAGCATGATACTTTCCATGTTGTACCACTTGTGTGTAAATTTCATGACTTCCTCTTTTCTAACAGCTACATAGTACTCCATTGTGTAGATGTACCAAAGTTTCATTACCCAGTCTACTGTTCTTGGGCACTCAGGTTTCTTCCAGTATCTGGCTATTGTAAAGAGTGCTGCAATGAACAAACAAGTGCAGATGTCACTTCGACTATACATTTTTGCCTCTCTGGGATACATTCCCAGGAGTGGTATTGCTGGGTCAAATGGGAGCTCAATTTCTAATTTTTTGAGAATCGTCCATACTGTTTTCCAAAAGGGCTGAACCAGTCGGCATTCCCACTATGTGCTTGATTCTAAATTACCCTACACTTAACTTGAAATCACTCCAGCATGACTGGAGAACCTTGTGGGGAGGTATGAATGGACCCGGGTCCTATGAATCAAGTCCAGCAGCCTATAACCTCTCTGCTACGGCTGCCTAGGCAACAGCGTCTTGCTTGATCCTTAATGACCCTATACTTCACATTGAATGAAAGAAAAGGGCTGGAAAGCTTAAGCGTGGGAAAATTCGGGTCGCGGCAGTTCCGGTAAATTGCAATGAGATGGCGCTGTGGACATCTCCGTCCCTCCCTAGACTCGTTTCTCTTAAGAATTTTCCACCCTTAGGTTTGCTTCAATGCTATGTATCGGCCAATTAAGGATCAAGCATGCAGCTTCCACAGGTGCAGCAGTACGGGAGCCTTTCACACGGGCGATTGGCGTTCGATTTCCGCCTTCAGACATCTGTGGGGTACATAGCTGAATCTCCTCTGGGAGTTGGAGTGGGTTGCCCCGGTTTGATCTCTGGACAACAACGGGTGCATTGGATTGATTTTTGTCTGGAAAGAGCAAGGAAGTGTTATTTTTCCTATTATTTTTTGTTCTCTACTAACGCTCTGAGCAAGAAAAGTTCTGAAGGGGCTGGAGCGATAGCCCAGAGGGAAGGGCGTTTGCCCTTCACGCAGCCAATCTGGGTATGATTCCCAGCCTTCCATTTGGTCCCCTGTCACCGCCAGAAGTAATTCCTGAGTGCAGGGCCAGGAATAATCCCTGTGCATCGCTGGGTGTGACCCAATAGGCAAAAGATAAAAAATAAATTAAAAGTTCTGAAACTATTTTGTTATGACTGTGACCAAGACATTTTCAAATGTTTTTTGTTATGGTCAACCCAAATCCTACATTCAGAGGGTGCCCCAACCTTCTTCTACAAGGAGGAGAGGGGCATGGAAGAAGTTACAACTTGGAACCCCCAAGTTTAGGACGATGGAATTCTCCATCAAAGGACTGAGGCTACTTTGTTTTAATTTTCTTTTTGTTTATGGTTGGGGCCACACCAGAGACGCTCAGGGGACTCTCCTGGCTCTGCAGGAATCCCACCTGGCACAACTGGGGTACCAGATGGGGAGCCGATGGACAGATGATGGTCCTGTGAAGGCAGGGAAAGGCCGAAGCTGCGTGCTTGATTCTTAATTACCCCATATCTAACACTGAAGCAAGCCCAAGGGAGGAAATTTGTAGAGAAATGTCCCTGGGGAGCAACAGAAATGCCCCACAGCGCCATCTTGTGCGATAGAGCAGCCTGCGATAGCGCAGCAGGTAGGGTGTTTGCCTTGCATGCAGCCAACCCGGTTCAATTCCCAGAATCCCATATAGTCCCTCGAGCACCTGCAGGTATAATTCTTGAGTGCAGGGCCCAGAGGAACACCTGTGCATCGCTGGGTATGACCCCCATAAGGAAAATAAATAAATGAATTAAAAAAAAGGATTTCCAGCCCTTTACTTCGCTTCAGTGTTAAGTATTAGGGTCATTAAGGATCAAAGCAGGCAGCCTAGGACCAGCCATGGATTGAATTTTGAGCCGGGAAGGTGCTTGCTTGCCTTGTATGGGATGACCCGGGTTCTATCCCTGAACCTCATACATTCCCCCAAGAACCGTTAGGAGTGATTCCTGAATGCAGGGGCGGGGATGATACCGAATCTCGCTGGGTGTGGTCCCGGAAACACAAACAAAAGCCTTTCACGGAGGATTCCTTAACGTCAAAGGGGGGCATGCCGAGTCGAGTCTTGCTTCCACCACCTTCCTCCAAGGAAGACTGCGAAGGTGTGGGGTGACCAGGACAGGAATTGTTCGCAAAAGGGCAAAGAACTTTGCCATGCTACTGGCTTCGGTCCCGAAACCTGGGTCACCCTATGCGGGGCCAGAGCCCTCAATGCTCGGTACCGCTGCGGCCTGCAGCATCCACCTGACCCACAGGTTCACATGGAAGCGAACCCAAGGGCTGGAAATCTTTAGGGAGGAAAGTTGGGCCATGGCTCTTCCGCCAATGTACCACCGTTCGGGTGGGTTGACACAGTTTGGTCTCTGGACAACGAGCAGTGCAGGTTTGATCCTGGTGTAGAACGAGCAAAGCAAGTTTATTTTCTTTTATTTTTTTGTTCTCTTCGCTTTGAGCAAGAAAACTTCTGAACCCACATTGTGATGTCTGTGTCCGAGCCTTTTGAATGTTTCTGGGTTTTGGGCAACCAACACCCGATAACCTCACATTCTGAGGGTGTGCCTACCCTCGTCTAGAAAGATGTGCTGGATGGACAAAGATACAGCTCCTCAAGTCGGGGTGAGGGAATCTGCCATCAAGCAACGGAAGCTGCTTTGTTTTTATTTCTTTGTTTGCTTGATGTTTATGGTTGAGGATACACCCTAATATGCTCAGGGGGTTCTCCTGGGTTTGCACTCAGAAACCACTCTGACACGAGGGTGGGACCCTATGGATAGCCGAAGAAAAAACCAGAGTCTTGTGACTGCAGGCAAGAGCCCTAACTGCTCTGCTTCCGCTGCATATAGGCCCAAGTGGCTTGCTTGATTCTCAATGACCCTATACTTAACATTGGGCTGGAGTGATAGCACAGCGGGAGGGCGTTTGCCTTGTGAGCAGCTGGCCCGCCCGAGCTGGGTTTGATACCTTTGCCCCTCTCAGTGAGCCCGGCAAGCTACTGAGAGTATCTCGCCCACCCAGCAAAGCCTGGCAAGCTCCCTGTGACGTATTCCATATGCCAAACACAGTAACATGTCTCACAATGGAGATGTTACTGGGCCCGCTCGAGCAAATCGATGCAAATTGATGAAGAACGGGAGGACAGTGCTACAGTGCTACTTGAAGCGAAGAATAAATAGAGCTGAAAATCTTTCTTAAGTGTGGGAAAATCAAGCCTAAATAGTTCCAGTGAATTGGTAAGATATGCTGCTGTGGGCATTTCCATCCATCCCCAGGCCATTTTCTCTAAAAATTTCCCACCCTTGGGTTTGCGTCAATGTCTTACATTATCACTGTCACTGTTCTCCCGGTTGTTCATCAATTCGCTCGAGCGGGCACAGTAATATCTCCATTGTGACAATTGTTACTGGGTTTGGCATATCGAATACGTCACGGGGAGCTTTCCAGGACTTTCCGTGCGGGCGAGATACTCTCGGGAGCTTGCAGGGCTTTCCGAGAGGGGCGGAGGAATCGAATTTGGGTCGGCCATGTTGGCCGCTTGCAAGGCAAATGGGGTAATTAAGGATCAAGCATGCAGCTTCTACAGGTGCAGTGGTAGGAGACCCATGTGAGTGCTTGTCATTCACACGGATGACCAGAATTTGATTCCCACCTTCAGACTTTTGTGGGGTACATGGCGAAATGTCCTCTGGGGTTTGGTTGGTTTGTCCCAGTTTGGTCTCTGGACAATGAGGAGTGCAGGGGTTTGATCCCGATCTGGAACAAAGAATGCAATTATTGTCCTTTTGTTGTTGCTGTTCTCTTCGCTGTGAGCAGGAAAGCTTCTGAAGCCAGTTTGCTATGTCTGTGACCCAGCCATTTACAAATGTTCCTGTTATGGGTAGTTTTTTCCTGGAGCCCAAAAGCCTCAGTCCCTCTCGAAGAGCCCGGCGAGCTACCTGTGGTGTATTTGATATGCTAAAAATAGTAACAATAACTGGCCTCAGTTGCTCCTGGAGCCAGCAGAAGCTATCACATGACACAGTCACACTAGCACGTGACACGGATGAATGGAGACATTACCGGTGTCCCCTTCGATTGATGGAACAACAGTGATACAATGACACAGGAACAGGAAAGTGTAACAATAAAGTCAGTGTCTGTCACCTGACAGATATGAGGTAACGAACAGTCTCAGGGGGGAAGGAGGCTGAACATTTACCAAGGGACAGGGAGTAACAAACACGCTGGGATTTACTACAGGGTCATCTGACCACCAACACGCTTGGGTACCGGGGCCACACATGAAAACACTCTGTGGCTTGTGATAATACTCCAAACATCAGAAGGAGGAAAATAGGTTCACTGGTCACTCATTCTGTGCCTTCTTGGGGGGGGGGGGTCCAACCACGGTGGCTGATTATGTCCTCAAGATTGTTTAGCTTTTTTATGCACGCAGACGCAATCCAAGCCTGGGGGACCATTTGCAAGTGGACATTGGTGCTTGATGTCACAGGTGACTTTTCTTTGGGAGATACCAGAAATGATTCAGTTCTTCCTGGCTCTATGCTCAGGAGTGAGCCAGGCCATGCTCCAGGGATTCTAGACAGTGAAGAGGTTGAAGTAGCTACAATGCAAGGCAAGTGCTTTAACCTCCAGTGTGCTCTCTTTGGTCCTGTCTTTTGCTTCGATTTGTTTTGTAACGGATGTCTCGAGAGATGGGACACAGGTGAATTCCCATGCCATGCACTTGGGAATACTCAGCAGTTTACTGCTTTTTGTTTGTTTGTTTTGTTTTGCTTTTTTTGGGATCACACCGGGTGAGGCACTGGGTTACTCCTGGCTCATGCACTCAGGAATTACTCGTGGCGGTGCTCAGGGGACTATATGGGATGCTGCTGGGAATGGAACCCAGGTCGGCTGCGTGTAAGTCAAATGGCCTACCCGCTATACTATTACTCCAGCCCCAGCAGTTTACTGTTAATCTCAGTTTCTTTCTTTCTTCGCCCTCTCACTCCCATGCTGCCCATTTTGGGCCACACCCGGAGGTGCTCAGGGCATACTTCTGGATTAGCACTCAGTAATTACTCCTGGTGATGTTCAGGGGACCATATGGGATGCCAGGGATTAAACCCAGGTCGACTGCATGTAAAACAAATGCCTCCACTGCTCGACTAAGGCTCTGTCCCCAAATCCTTAAGTTTCTTAAGAGACCAAGTTGGGTTGGGCCTGTTGGGGCTATTGTCTCTATGAGGGTGCTTGCCTTACACGTGGGTAGCCTGGATTTGATTTCTGGCACCCTACTTACTGGGTTCCCTGAGCTCTGTCAGGTCTGATTGACCACAGAGCCAGGAAGAAGCCTTGAGCACTTTCAGGTGTGGGACAAAAGCGGGAAAACAAAAGTGAGGGGGGTGGAGCCATTAGCACAGCGGGGAGGGTATTTATCGTGCATGCAGCCAACTCAGGTTGGATTCCCAGCATCCCATGTGATCCCCTGTTAGGGTCTCAGCATTGAGCCTAAGACATTGACCAAATCCCCTGTCACTGGGAACAGGAGCGGGCCCTGTTCATAGTGGCCCAGAAACTCTCCCCAGCACTCTGCCCACATAGGCACTCTGGTTGAAGAGATAACGGAACGGTTGTGACATTTACAGTCTGCCTGTGATGCACACCTGTCCTGAAAGCGGGAAATGTAAATAATTAGCTGAATCTGTACCGAGCTGTGACTAGGTGAACGTGGTATGTGTGCTACAATGCTCCCTGAACTACATATATGTAAACCTCTGTGTAAAGTCTAATAGATGAAGAACCGCTTGACCTCCAGCCTCCCCACACCAAAACCCATTGTGCGGTTCTTTCTCGGTTTTAATAATGCAAACCCTCAAAATGCTTTTCGTGTCCTTTTCAGTCACGGCCATGAGGGAATAAGGTACGCAAAGGATTTTGAGAATTCACTGCTGGTACACAAAGGATTTTGAGAATTCACTGCTGGTCAGAATTATGTACGCTTCAGCCTGTTGGAGCCAATATGGAGACTTCTCAGTCCATTGAAAGGTAAGCGGCTTTGTGGTCTGGAACCCCAAGGAGGGAAAAATATTCCTTCAAAAGGCTGTCAGCACACCACTCTTTATGGAAAGACTAAGGAAAGAGCTAAGGTCTATAATCAACCTAGAGATTCAACAGCAGTTCAGCGGATCCTGAAGATGTATCAGAAAATCGGTGTCTCCGTGTACCTATATATCCTACTCAGCTCTCAGAAATGACGAAGACCTGCCACTTGATGCAGCACGAAAGAGAACCGGACCATGTCGTGTTTACTGGAGGACAGGAGGAGAAGGAGATACACCGGAGGATATCACTAAGAAGTGGTATTTCGGGGAACTGGAAGAGATGGGTAGACTCTTGGAACCAGACCATAGAGACAGAGGAAGGAAAGTGTGAGAAGGGAGAGAGATGGGGGCAGAATTGAAGGGAACTCAGGTACATCTGTGGGAGTGACAGAATTCTAGAGATCAATATTCAAAGCGATATTCAGTTCCTAACACTGCAATTCCAAGACTCAAACCTTCCTCACAGGATTTTCAAGGTGCCTGTCAAAACAGTACGTTCAGATTGGGGAAGGGGCGGAGGAGAGAGAGTCCAGAAACACTGGTGGAGGGATTGGGGATGGAACATTGGATGCCAAAAGCCACACTCTGAAGAATTTTGGGATTCCCATTGCTTTAGCACTGCACTGTCCTCCCGCGGTTCCTGAACTTGTACGAGCGGACCCAGTAACGTCTCAATTTTGGAACTTGGGTTGTTGTTTATTTGGCCTCTGCAATAGATAGAATCCAGCATGGGGGAGCTTACCAGGCGTTGCCCTTCAGGCCAGAGTCTCTGGGCAGCTGGCCAGTCTCCAGAGAGAGGGGCGGAGCAGTTAAAGCCAGCATGGTGGGGCGGGCAGCTGCTGCGCTGCAGGCAAACGTCCTGCCGCTGTGCTAGCGCTCCAGCCTCCAAATCCTGCAAACCATCCAAAATCCTTTGCACGAAAACGATTTGAAGACTTCACTGCTATAGTTCGAATTATGTTTGTTTCAGCCTGATGAAGCCAGTATGGAGAGTTCTCAGTCCATTGAAAGGTGATCTGTGTAGGGGTCTAAAACCCCCGGGAGAGAAAAATATTCCTTCACAGGGCTGTCAGCACACCACTCTTCATGGACAGACTAAGGAAAATAGCTAAGCTACATAATCAACCCAGAGAATCAATAGCAGTTCAGCGGATCCTGAAGAAGGATCAGAAAAACGGGGTCTCCGTGGACATACGTGTCCTACTCAGCTCTCAGAAATGATGAAGTCCTGCAACCTGCTGCAGCATGAAAGAGAGCTGGACCACGTCATGTTCACTAGAGAACCAGAGAAGAGAACCACCGGAGTATATCGTTTAGAAGTGGGGTTTAGGGGAACTGGAGATGTGTAGACCCCTTGGCCCAGATCATAGGGATGGAAGAAGGAAAGTGTGAGAAGAGAGAGAGGTGGGGGAAGAGCAGAAGGGAACTCAGGTGACATCCACGGTTGTGACGAAATGCTAGACCTAATTATTCAAGGCCGTATTCAGTACATAACACTGCAATATCAAGATGCAATCGCTGCTCACCAGATTTTAAATGTGCCTGTCAAGAGGACACGTTCAGTCTAGGGGAGGGGTGAAGGAGAGAGAGCCCAGAAAACACTGATGGAGATTCAACAGCAGTTCAGTGGATCATGAAGATGGATCAGAACAAAGGGGTCTCCGTGGACATATGTGTCCTACTCAGCTCTCAGAAATAAAGTACTGCAACCTGCTGCAGCATGAAAGAGAACCGGACCATGTCGTGTTCAATGGAGGACTGGAGGAGAGGGAGAAACACTGGATGATATCGCTTAGAAGTGTATTTTGGGGAACTGGAGGAGATGTGTAGACCCCTGGGCCCAGATTATAGAGAAAGAGGAAGGAAAGTGTGAGAAGAGAGAAGGTGGGGGCAGAGCCAAAGGGAACTCAGGTGACATCCGTGGTAGAGAGGAAATGCTAGAGCTAAATATTCAAGTCGGTATTCAGTTCATAACACTGCAATTCCAAGGGCTGTCAGCACACCACTCTTCATGGAAAGACTAAGGAAAAGAGCTAAGCTACATAAGCAACCTGGAAATTCAACAGCAGTTCAGGGGATCCTGAAGATGGATCAGAAAAATGGGGTCTCTGTGGACATACGTGTCCGACTCAGCTCTCAGAAATGATGAAGTCCTGCAACTTGCTCCAGCATGAAAGAGAACTGGACCAGATCGTCTTCACTGAAGAACGGGAGGAGAAGGTGAAACAGCAGAGGAGATCGCTTAGACGTGGCATTTCGAGGAACTGGAGGACATTAAACACTTGGACCCAGACCATAGAGACGGAGGAAGGAGAGAGAGAGAGAGAGAAAGAGAGAGAGACAGAGACAGAGACAGAGAGAGAAAGATGGGGGTAGAGGTGAAGGTATCTCAGGTACATACGTGGGAGTGACAAAATGCTAGAGTTAAATATTCAAACCGATATTTGGTTCATAACACTGCAATTCCAAGACTCAAACTTTCCTCGAAAGATTTTCAAGGTTCTTGTCAAGAGGACACATTCGGACTATGAGGTGGAGGAGACAGTGTTCAGAAATACTTGGTGGAAGGATTGGGGATGGAACATTGAATGCCAAAAGCCACACTCTGAAGAATTTGGGGATTCGAGTTGCTTTAGCACTGCACTGTCCTCCCGTGGTTCCTCGATTTGCACTAGCGGACCCAGTAACGTCTCCATTTTGGGATTGGATTATTGTGTGTTTGGCACAGGGACTACATGGTATCCGACACGGGGAGCTTGCAGGCATTTCCCGAGCTGGCAACGACTCTGGGAAGCTTGCCAGACTCTTGAGAGAGGGGCAGAGGAATTAAAGCTGGCAAGGCTGGGGGCCGGCAAGGCTGGCTGAGCGGAAAGCAAACGCCCTGCCACTGTGCTAGAGCTCCAGCCTCCAAATCCTGCAAACCCTCGAATTCCTTTTCATGTCCTTATTTCCCCGTGAAGGAATAAGGACACAAACAAGGATTTGGAGAATTCACTGCTCATCCATATTATGTGTGTTTCAGACTGGTGAAACCAGTATGGAGAGTTCTCAGTATGGAGAGTTTTCAGTCCATTGAAAGGTGAGCGTCTTGGGGTCTGGAAGACCCAGGAGGGAAAAATATTCCTTCAAAACGCTGTCAGCACAGCACTCTTCATGGAAACTCTAAGGAAAATAGCTAACCTCTATAATCGACCTAGAGATTCAACAGCAATTCAGCGGATGCTGAAGATGGATAAGAAAAAGAGTGTCTCTGTGTACATATATATCCTACTCAGCTATCAGAAATGATGAAGTCCTGCAACGTGCTGCAGCATAAAAGAGAACTGGACCAGATCGTGTTCACTGGAGGACGGGAGGAGAAGGAGGAACAGTGGAGGAGATCGCTCACAAGTGGTATTTTGGGGATCTGGAGAGATGTTTATTCCCTTGGACCCAGACCATTGAGACGTTGTAAGGAAAGTCTGAGGAGAGTAATAGAGATGAGAGAGAGAGAGACAGTGACAGAGACAGAGAGACAGAGTTGGGAACAGAGGTGAAGGAAACTCAGGTACATCCGTGGGAGTGACAAAATGCTAGATCTAAATATTCAAAGCTATATTCAGTTCCTCACACTGGAATTCCAAGAGGCAAGCCTTCCTCACAATATATTCACGGTGCCAGTGGAGAGGGCAAGTTCGGACTGAGAGAAGGGCAGTGGAGCGAGAGTCCAGAGAAACTGGTGGAGAGATTGGTGATGCAAAATCGGACGACAAAAGCCACACATGAAGAAGGTTGGGGTTCGTTTAGCGTTAGCACTGCACTGTCCTCCCGCGGTTCCTCGATGTGCACGAGTGGACGCAGTTAACGTCTCCATTTTGAGACTTGGGTTGGTTGTGTTTGGCCTCGGGAATACATGGAATAGGGCACGGGGGAGCTTGCCAGGAGTTTCCCGGAGGACCAGAGACTCTGGGAAGCTTGCTGGTAGAGGGGCGGCGGAGGAGTTCAAGTCGGCGAGGCAGGGCTGGCTGCGGCTGCTCGGAAGGCAAAAGCCCCGCTGCTGTTCTAGCACTCCAGCCTCCAAATCCGGCAAAACCTCCAAATCCTTTTCATGTCCTTAAGCCGGGCATAAGGACACGAAAAGTATATGGAGAATTAGCTACACGTCCGAATTATGTCCGTTTCAGCCTGGCGGAGTCGGTATGGAGAGTTTTAAGTCCATTGCCAGCTGAGCTGCTTTGGGGTCTTGAACCCCCAGGAGAGAAAATTATTCCTTCCAAATGCTGTCTGCACAGCACTATTCATGGAAAGACTAAGGAAAAGAGCTAAGTTTCATAATCAACCTCGAGATTCAACAGCAGTTCAGCGGATCCTGAAGACATACCAGAAAAATGGTGTCTCCATGTACATAGATATTCTACTCCGCTCTCAGAAACGAAGAAGTCCTGCAACTTGCTGCAGCATGAAAGAGAACCGGACCTTTTCGTGGTCACTGGAAGACCAGAGAAGGAGAACCATCAGAGGATACTGCTTAGAAGCGGTATTTTGGGGAACTGGAGAAGATATGTAGCCCCTTGGACCCAGAGCATAGAGATGGAGGACAGGAAGTGTGAGAAGGGAGAGAGTTAGGGACAGTGGCAAAGGGGACGCGGGTACATCTGTGTGAGTGACAAAAAGCTGGAGCAAAATCTTCAAAGGGCTATTCAGTTACTGACCCTGCAACTCCAAGACTCAAACCTTCCTCACATGATTTTTAAGGTGCCTGTCAAGGAGGCACGTTCGGACAGCGGTGGGGTGGAGGAGAGGCCGGAAACATTGGTGGATTGGAGATGGAACATTGGATGCCCAGATCCAAACTCTGAAGAAGGGTGGGATTCCTGTTGCGTTAGCACTGCACTGTCCTCCCGCGGTTCCTCAATTTTCACGAGCAGACCCAGTAATGTCTCCATTTTGGGACTTGGGTTGTTGTGTGTTTGGCCTCGGGAATACAAAAATTAGGACACAGGAGGAGCCTGCCAGACATTTCTCTGCGGGCCAGAGACTTTGAGGAGCTTGCTGGAATCCTGAGAGAGTGGCGGTAGTTCAAGCCAGCAAGGTGGGTCCGGCTGTGGCTGCACTCTGCTAGTGCTCCAGCCTCCAAATGCTGCAAATCCTCCAAATCCTCACCACCGTGAGGGAATAGGGACAGGAAAGGTATTTGGAGAATTCGCTGCTGGTCCGAATTATGTCCATTTCAGCCTAGTGGAGCCTTTATGAAGAGTTCTCTGTCCAATGAAAGGTGAGCCGCTTTGGAGTCTGGAACCCCCAGGAGAGAAAAATATTCCTTCCCAGGGTTGTCAGCACACCACTATTCATGGAAAACTAAGGAAAAGAGCTAAACTACATCATCAACCTGGAGATTTAACAGTAGTTCAGCGGATCCTGAAGATCTATCAGAAAACGGTGTCTCCCACTATGAGAAAAGAAAACTACAGGCTGATATCCCTGATGAATACGGATGCGAAGATTCTCATCAATATACTAGTAAATAGAATTCAACTACTCATCGAAAAGATCATACACCATGACCAAGTAGGATTCATCCCGGGGATGCAAGGCTGGTTTAACACTCGGAAATCAATCTACATAATCCACCATATCAACAAAATGAAAGATAAAAATCATATGATCATGTCAATAGATGTAGAGAAAGCATTTGACAAGATCCAGCACCCAGCAAGCTCCGTCCTCAATGGCGAAAAACTGAGAGCCTTCTCAGGGACAAGACAAGGATGTCCACTCCCTCCACTGCTGTTCAACATAGTACTGGAAGTACTTGCAATAGGGATTAGGCAAAAAAACGATTAGGGGAACCCAGGTAGGAAAGGAAAAAATCAAACTCTTACTATTCGCAGATGATATGATACGATACTTAGAGAATCGTAAAACCTCTACCAAGAAACTTCTAGAAACAATAGGCTTGTATAGTAAAGTTGCAGGCTATAAAATCAATGCCCAAAAGACATGTCTTTTCTATTTGAAAACAGTGAAAGAGAAGAAAGTGACAGGAAGAAAACAATCCCTTTCACAATTATGTCCCAGAAAATCAAGTACTTAGAAATCACCTTAACTACTTCAGGAAATAAAAGAGGTTACGAGGAAATGGAAAAATATCCCCTGTTAATGTATCAGAAGAATTAACATTGTCAAAATGGCAATACTTCCCAAAGCACTGCATAAATGTAACGCAATCCCTATTCGGATACCCATGGCGTTCTTCAAAGGACTGGAGCAAACACTCCTGAAATTTATACGGAACAATAAGCCCCCACGAATAGCTAAAGCAATTCTTGGGAGAAAGAAAATGGGAAGAATCAACCTCCCTAACTTCAAACTCTACTGGAACAACAAAGGCAGAGCTGTAGACCAATGGAACAGGGTTGGATATACAAACATCTCCACGCAAGCATACGAGCACCTAATCTTCAATAAGGGGGCAAGAAAAATGAAGTAGAGCTGGGAAAGCCTCTTTATCAAATTGTGCTGGCAAAACTGGATGGCTACATGCAAAAAATAGGCTCAGATCTCTAACTAACTCCACGTACAAAAGTAAGATCTAAGTGGATTAAAGACTTCAACATCAGATCGGAATCCATCAGGTACATTGAGGAAAAAGTTGGCAAAATCATCCATGATATAGAAGCAAATGATGTCACACCGCTGGCCAAGCAAGTGAAAACAGAGATAGACAAATGGGACTATCTTCTGCACCTCAAAAGAAACAGTGACCAAAATACAAAGACAGTCTACAGAATGGCAAAGGATATTCGCCAAATACACATCCGATAAGGGGTTAATGTCAAGGATATACAAACTACTGGTTGAACTCCACAAAAAGAAAACATTCAACCCCATCAAAAAATTGGAAGATGAAATGAATAGAAACTTTCACAAAGAAGAAATCCGAATGGCTAAAAGACACATAAGAAAATGCTCCCCATCATTAATCATCAGGGCGATGCAGATCAAAACCACAATGAGATATCATCTCACATCACAGAGACTGGCCCACATCGAAAAGAACAAAAGCAACCAGTGCTGGTGCGGATGTGCCGAGAAAGGGACCCTCCTCCTCTGCTGGTGGGAATGCCGACTAACCGGTTCAGCCCTTTTGGAAAGCAGTATGGACGATTCTCAAGAAATTAGAAATTGAGCTCCCATTTGATCTAGCAATACCACTCCTGGGAATATATTCCAGAGAGGCAAAAAAAGTATAGTCGAAGTGACATCTGCAATTGTCTGTTCATTGCAGCACTCTTTAATATAGCCAGAATCTTGAAAAAAATCTGAGTTCCTGAGAACAGATGACTAGTTAAAGAAACTTTGGTACATCTACACAATGCAGTACTATGTAGCTGTTAGAAAAGATGAAGTCATGAAATTTACATACAAGTGGTACCACATGGAAAGTATCATGTTAAGTGAAATGACTCAGAAAGAAAGGGAAAGATTGCATTCATCTGGGGAACATAAAGTAACAAAATAGGAGACTAACACCCAGGAATGGCCGAGATTAGTACCAGAAATTTTACTTCATGATTTGGAGGCCAAGCACACATACTAGGGGAAAAGGGAGCTCAGATAGAGAAGGGAAAACCAAATAAAGGTGTTGGGAGGATCCTCCCAGGATGGGAGAAGCATGCAGAAAGTAGACTATAGACTAAACAGGATTGTCACCCATTGCCTCTTTTGCAAACTACAACACCCAATAAGGGAGAGAGAACAAAAGCGAATGCCCTACCACAGAGGCAAGGTGGGATGGGGGATTGGGGGTGGGAGGGATACTGGGATCCGTGGTGGTGGGAAATGGGCACTGGTGGGGGGATGGGTGTTTGATCATTTTATAACTGAAACCCAAGCACAAAAATGTGTAAGTCTGTAATGGTATCTCATGATGTCTCACTATTAAAAATAAATAAATAAATAAAATTTAAAAAAAATAAAGAGGACCTACTGCCAGTCCTTCTCAAGCTTTTCCAGGAAATTGAAAAAACAGAGACTCTCCCAAAGAATTTCTATGATATCTCTCTAATACCAAAAGGAAACAAAGACACCACAAGAAAAGAAAACTACTGGCCGATATCTCTGATGGACACAGTCACGGTCCTCCTGTTGTTCATCGATTTTCTCGAGCGTGCCCAATAACGTCTCCATCTTGAGACTTGTTGTTCCTGTGTTTGGCATATCCAATACGACACGTCTGGCTTGATATTCTGGGGAGCTTGCCGGGCTCTCCGAGAGGGGCAGAGGTATTGAACCCGGCTCCACAGTCCAGCTGCGTGCAAGGCAAACGTCCTACTGCGGTGCTATTGCTCCAGCCTCCAAATCCTCCAAATCCTCCAATTGCTCTAAATCCTCCAAATACTTTCATGGCATTAATCCCTTGCACCAAAATCACATAATACAAAGTGAAACCAAACGTGAAATATAAGGAATGCATTAAGTGTATGCCATGAACAGAAATGAGAGTTTGCCTGCAGGCATCACTGTGTTCACAGGAATGAGGGTACTGATAGCTGCTCACCGTCAGGCAACAAAAAGATGCCTTTCCTTAATGTTACTGGACCTTACACAGTCAGGGTTGACGCATGACTCTGTGTTAAGTGATAACTGCTGGCAGTGATGACTCCATATGGAAAGTCATGGGTTGAACCCCAGCTGGCCAGGGTGCAAGGAACTGCTCTACATGCTGCACTATCACTTCAAGCCACAAAGTAGAGAACATAAATAAACAGTTATTGATATGAGTAGGAGACGATTATAGCCACTGTGTTATAGGGTAAGTCAGAGACAGAGAGCATAGGTTAAGTATCAGGAAATAAATAATAGCGGTAGTATAAAATGTTTAATCAATGAAAGAACAGGCTGAAGGACGCCCTTTTCAAAGTCTAGTCACAAATGCCACTTGGGAAACCTACCACGTGAAGTCAAGAAGAATAAAATATTTTCCCCTATGTTCAGGTGTTGAACCTGAGGGAAGGTGCAGTGCTTATTACTGCCGACTGCAGTGAACACAACAGTGTAAAGTGCTGCGAGCTGGACTACAGGTAAACCAGTGAAATGTGTACTGAAGAAAGGCCTGCCTGCGAAAGCTTAAGCTATCATCACACTCCACAAACCAAACGCAGTACTGAGAATCAAATTCAAGCACGTGACAATCTGGAAGGTAAATCAACTTTGCATGTCCAAATGAGGATTAAGGTAACCACAAGCAGGTGTCTGCTTAGCAAACATGCTGGGGTGGCAAAACACAACAAATGCTCGCATGTGACTAGGTGAGAAAGGAGAAACTCCATGTTCTCTGCAATGAGGAAGTAATTGTGCTCACACAAATATCACAGGAATGCACACAGGGGTGCACAGCAGTGCTCAGGGAAAGGATTCCCAAAGAAGGGCCCATACACTGGACTGCACCTTCATGACCCTGATTTTAGAACTGATGTGAGAAACACTAGTTGAGATATGCATGCTTCAACTGTGGCTAACTAGTACTAACACTGGGCATGTGTGATCACGGAATAAAATATTTATAACTATGATATTTGTGCCATGAAATTATAAAGATGCCAACCTCAAAATAGGGATGTTGGACAACAGAACATTTGATTCCTGTTAGTCTATCAAATGTCACATATAAGTGTGAGCCACAAGAGGCAACAGCAGCAGCATCCTGAAAAGTAGTTCAAGTGCCATAAGCCAGACTATCCTGAAAACAGTACAATGAGCACTGAAGCAAGAGCTGCTTGTGACAGCTTAAGCTGTTTGCACACTAAAAACTAACACAGCACTTAGGATACAATTTAAGCATGTGATAAAAATGAAAGGTAAAGCAAATTTGCACACCCAAGTGAGCACCAACATAACACAAGAAGGTGTGTGTTAGTCTGCCTGGCTCAGAGAAGCTTAGCCAAAAATTCCTGTTTCCTACGCAAATAAATTGCCATGGTCTGAGCGTGTGTGTGCATGTAGGGGTGTGTGTGCCGGGGGGGGGGGCGGGGAGTGCACATGCAAGAGATAGTAGATCGACATTTGGCTGTGAAGTTTGCATCTGCCAGTTACTTCCATAGAACATGACTGATTAAAAGGAACCTTCAGTGAATGTGCTCACGTGGATGGGAGTCCACAGGCATGTGAATGAACACGCATGCCTGTGTCTGCTCTAAGGATCAGGATCAGGAAATAAAGCAAAGAATACTTATGATTATTAAGTCATTTCTGTGACAGAGAATTATGGAACAGAAATATGCAAAATATAGGTACACAAGAAATATGCAATATACAGGCATAGCAAGAAATACAAAATATACAGGTAAAATAAGAAATAGGGTGCATAGAGAATTTAAGAAAATGGTTAGCACTACATGTTAATCAATGGCTTACTTAAGTAAAAGCCAAAGCATGAAAACCAAACCACGTGAGAATAAGTAATAATTTGAACCCTGTTTTCAGCAGCTGGTTGGAAATAGGGGATTTCTGCAAATGCATCTTATATGAGCAATGAATTATCGAGACCATCTGTGTTCGCCTGTATCCTGTAATCCCAGATTCAGTGAGTTTTATAAACATCAGTAACCACAATCTTAACATCCCCACATAACCATTGTAACATTAATCTAATGTAACCACACCAATGTTCAGAAACACTAAGTCATGATCATTTCAGCCACGATGGAAAACCTAACAGCAAAAGAAGCAGCACCATGAAGCACACACTAACACATCGCATAAATATATGGGAGCAGTCTCCTCAAGACACACCCAGTGATGGTGAATGGGTGATCCCTGCTCAGGAGAGAAAACACAGCCAAACTGTAATGAAAACTTAAAACACCCGACACCATCTAGTTGTAGTGAAAGACACACTGCAACAGCACCCCAACCACACCAAGTCAAACTTCTACAGGATGTCCAGAATACAAGTCAATGGCCAGCATCATAAAAGATGTGCAAATGTCCACGAGGCAGTCCTGAGTAAGACTAGGAACCCAGCTAACACTCCTCCATTCACTCACCAGGGGCATTCCTGAGTTACTACCGGAATGCCAAATAGAGCAACATGGACTGAAATGCCCATCCACAGACTTGACCATACACACATAACTTGCAGGAGTCTACCCAAAGTGTCTGGTTTCACTCCAAGTTGGCAAAAGACACAGCGTAAACTGAAAAGAGAAATAAAGGCCTCCCAAGTGTTCGTACTTACAGTGAATACTCTGATACATATTCATTACGTGCCTTGAATGTCGTCATAAATGCACCTTCTTCAGGATCGATGGGTACCTTGAAAACATGGGCCTCCCACGTCCCCCAGTTCACTTCCCCTCTCTCACTGGGACTTCCTCTCTGGCCCACTTCTATGGCAGTAAAGGGAGAAAACTTGCAAAGCCACATACTGAAAGAACCAGTCCATAGACGAATCATCCTTCAGGATGAATGCAGTAGCAGACAATCCAAAACACTGACACTGTTGCAACTACTAATACAGTCTCAGTAGAGAATAAAAGCACCCTTGGATAATACATGGAAACAGTATAGCATGCCACATATTATGCAGGGGTGTCAAATCCATAAAAGAATGCAACAAGTCTGGACTCCCCAAAAGAAACTCGAGGACTCACTTTGCATCCATGTGAGAGTGGAAATCCATCAGAAATATTGCATATATTTTTGCATATCTATTGCATATATACATATATGTATATTGCAACATAGTACATATGTTGACAGTGGTCTTTCAAAGTGTGCTTGTCATGGAGTTGCAGAGTCTTAAAAAGCTCTTCAGTACTTATTGTCATAAAATACAGATGGTGCTTCCCAGGAAGCTCCTTGTGGGAAAAGATGACCAATCTTCAGTGCAAGTACAGCTGTGTTACATGCAGATGACAGCATGCAATCCCTGAAACTTCCTGTACCCAAATGCAGGAAATAAAGCAATGGCGATCCTACCCAGAGGGTGAGCTCTGCAGGCCACATGCCAGCAAGTGTAGGATAATAATGGCACAGGGAGCTTGGGTTTATTGGTTACACCCATCACAGTGCTCCAGAGTCACTCCCATTCATCTGTATTTATCTGTAAACTCTTCTCTGTGCTCTCCTCCCCAGTCAGCTAATCACCGTTTCTCCCTAATCAGATTCTGTTCGCTTATACGATCAGATCCTTCTAAGAACACAGAACTTGTAGTTTAAGTTACATCTTAAAGCAATGTCCTTTCTGTATGGACACAGGAAGTCAGTTAATGTTATGCTTTTGTAACTTGGGAGTTGATTGACTCCAAATAATATTAACACCTGGGCATCTGCTTTCTTTACTCAGTTGTCCTTAGTTCCTAGCACGTCAAAAGCAGGGTCCCGACAAGGGACTGAATTGACCCAGGGCAAGCTGTGAGCTACCCTGGCATCAAAATGAGCCAGGCCGAAGCGCCACAATACTCAACTATAAGTTGAGGGCATTATCATGAACAAGAGCTGCCATGATAACGATGAGACTAGGACCCTGCTGGGGTTAGGAAGACTAACCTGGCCTGAGGACTGCGGAATATATAGCGAGATGTCCTCAGAAAGAACCAAACCTTAAGTTTATCTCTCTTACTGTTCTCCTACAGAATTAAATTGCTAGAAATATTAGAAGTAGATTTACTACAACTATTTAAGTGGATTACTAGCTGAGGAAAGAACACACCCTCGTTGGATCCCACCCTTGAGCAGATCTCCTAGTAATCTGGAGTCATCTCTTTAGATGAGATTTTATCCTTGACTTAATCTCCTGGAGGAATGGTCTTACCTGTCTTTGTTGATTTGTTAATGTTCAACCCACCTTTGTGTCACCACCTACATGATTGCTGTATAAACTAAGACTGTTAGGTCGGAAGGAGCTCGGGCTCCAGCGGTCAGAGTCAGATCCAGAGACAGGAAGGATAATGAGGTGGGGGAGTCAGAAGTGAGCGGAGCTTGGGGTGGGGGAGGGGAGAATAGGAGAGAGAGAGAGAGAGAGAGAGAGAGAGAGAGAGAGAGAGAGAGAGAGAGAGAGAGAAGCAGAAGGGGAGTGAAGATTGGAACAAACTACAATTAAAACCAACCAGCCTGGTCCTTGTTCCTTCCTTCGCCTACCTATAGACATCAGCCTCCCCACGGTGGGGGAAATGGTGGTCCGGAGACCACAGAATGTGGGTGACAAGAGAAAACACACAAGCAAGTACATGTGCAAGTAACTAAGGCATAAAACCACGTTCTGTGTCTCTAGGCATGGGTGTGTGCATGTGTGGTTAGTAAATCATTAGTAAATCATGTGTCACAGACATGTGCCACAAGAGTGCATATACAGGAACACAGCACTGGAGAAAGTATGAAGTAATGGTGCCTGAGACAAGATGCAGACACATTTCTGACCTGACACTGTGATAGGGTTGGTCTGTGCAACTGTGTGGAAAAGGCACTGCCACTATACGGCACATGAGCAGTGATGCTCTGTGTGCGTCTGTTAGAAATCAAGCCATTAAAACGTAAATGCAAGCCACAAAATCAAAATGCACAGACTGCAAAACAAATTCTGAACAATAACAAGGCATGCCATGCAGACAATCAGATGCGACGTCCAACCAAGAGCCACCAGAGGGACATGGAGCCATGAACATGCAAAGAAAGTGCTGCAGAGCATGGAACATACTGCCATTTTTCAAAAAAAAAGCATATACATGAGAATGAGTCATGACTTACTCTTGTGTCAAACAGCCTGCTAGATAATGGTGATTTCTGCAAATGCATCTTATGTGAGGTTTGAATTTGTGAGAGCATCTGTGTTTGCTTACATTCAGGTCCTCAGTTCATGAGGCCCCTGACTGATCCCATGTTTTCTCTCTCATTTCTGTCTCTTTCCTGAATCCTCACAATGTTACTGCTTCAAAGCCTTTTCAACTCTGTCTGGTCCCAGGTTACTGGCACCAGAAGAGGGACCGCAACGGTAAGGACTCTCTGATATAGAATCTAATCAGAAAACCCCAATAAACTGTGAGGAGGACCCAAAACTGAAGGAGCGGATCCCTGATGAAAGAGTGAGTGAAGCTCCAAGACTGAGTGTGTTCTGGGGATTTGTTACTCAGGGTAATAATCAGCCAAAGTACCCCCAAAGACGGGGAGTACATTCCAGTCCTTTGACAAGGCTAAGGTAGTTTGTCGGAAAGCTTCAAGAACATTAAAACCAGCAGGAGAAAAATCAGAGAATTAAAGTTCACAGTGACATTGGGTACTGAACATAGCAGAAACAACATTGTCATAGCACAAACGCACACAGCTAAAGTGTGGAGCTACCGCTTACAGACCATGGAAATACAATCTGAACAACTGAGAGTCATGAGGTGAACTTCACAATAAAAGGACTCTGCAATGGTTACAATTGTATAGTAGTAGTACATCACAGCAGACTGAACCATTCAGATGGATCTTTTATAACCCAATAAACAGTCCAACAAGGCAATGGGTCCGGAAAGTATCCTGGAGTGTGGCGGCGGCTGGGTAGAGGAGGTTGTGTTGGTAGTGGAGGTCTGCCAGTGGGGTATTTATCTGGTCCCGGTATGGGTAGGGTGGGTCTTCTGTGCGCAATCCGATCCCTGGGTCTCTGGTGGTTGGTGGAAGCAGACAGGGCAGGGTAGGGTGGGGCTCCTGCTTATAATCCCTTTGTCACCTGTGGTTGGTGGGAGCAAGCACAGAATCTCTGTCCCTGGGTCCGTTGAGTCTCTGGCACATTGGTACCAACCACAGCAAGGCAATGTGCAAGCCTGAGGGTCCTGACCTGCCCGCTCTGTGGTCCCTGTGGCTCAGTTGTAAGACAAGTCAAGCATGCCCTGGGGCTACCATGGGCCCATCTGCAGCGCCTGGAGGGAAGCAGAAATCCCACAATCCTGCCTTAGGGGTCATTTCTGGACCATACCCCAGGTGCTCAATGCCTGGACTTTAGGGGGGAAAAAACCTAGAGCCTGGCAACTGTTACGCCTTCATGAAGCAAATGGTGGATTTTTGAAAATCTAATCCCTTATCATGTTCTATTGTGATGTCAATGAACACACCCAGGAAACAGCTGCATGATGTAAACGAACAGACACAGAAGACGTGCAGCAAAGTTCTGTTCATTACACATGTTTCACTGTATAGAGAAACTTCATTCCTGAATCATACTTAGGCACTGTAAAAATTGGAAAAGATTAACCACAGTTGAATGGAACAAAACTTGTCCACGTGATGTGAAAATGAGCATGTGACACTTGTGCGTTGTGTGTGATCGGCGATGACTCAACTGCACAGTGCCTCCATCTCAGGCACTCTGGAGCGGGAAGCTGACAGTGTTGCGGCAGGAACAGCCACGTGAGTCGCTGGTGGAACATGATGAGCACCAAGCCATGCATGCATGCTGGGGTTCTGGAGGCTGGCAGTAAAACCTGGGAAACAGGCCTGTAATGGTGGCTGAAAACCCATGGATGGATATGGTTTGCCTTGCACACGGCTGGGCCAGGTTCTACTCTGTCACCCCACGGGGGGCCATGGGGCATCGTTTATTGGGGTGTAGGCACAAGGTTCCCACACCGCCAGGTGTGATTCCTGAGTGGAGAGCCAGGGGTAACCCCAAGCACTGCTGGGTGTGCCTTGAATGATGAGTTGGGTTCCCCAGGACTGATCTCCCTGCTGGAGGATTTGCAACCGAAGCCTCTGACAGGAGTTCCAGAGGTGGCACTGGGCCTGTACAGGAAATACAGGAATGCAGGTGCCACTGAGGCCTCTGATGTTGTTCCAGAGGCAGCACTATTTTCTGGGGGTTGTGCACCATTTTTCTACACTCCTGGTTTTCTGGGTTTTGAGAGTTGGCTCGGACATTGGGATGTCTTCTACACTCTGGTCTGTGTCGTGAATGTCTGGGTGAGTGACTGATTCGGTCCCAGGGCACCTTGAAATACAAACAGCAATAATTTAAATTCTTTCTCTTGTTTGTTCCGTTATTTTCGTTGCCTCTGAAACTTTTCAAGCAACCCTCACTGCCCCAACCCGATGCTTCTGACCACCCACTTTCTTTAGATGTTGGGGAGATCACTCTTCCACTCAGGAACCCCATGTGGTCGCCGAGATCAAACCCGGGGGCTGCGTGCGAGGTCAGTGACCCCCTGCGAGACTCGGGCCCCCCCTCAGGCATCTTCCTAAATCAGTTTTCTTCAGGAAACTCCCCTCGTTTCTTAAAAAACAACTGATGTATCAGACAAACCTCTGGGCAGGGGCTCAGGCCGCCACCCCGAGCCAGCACGGAGCGACCCCGCCACTCACAAGGTGGAGACCACGGAGGCCCAGGGCGCCCAAAGTGGCCGTCAGGGAAATCGGGACCCTCTGTTCCCGTGGGTACCCCAACGCCTGCCCCTTCCCAGCTCCTCACCTTTGCCAACAATGATGGCAGAGAGGAACTGCCACTGGAAAAGCGGAGCCTCTGCTGGTGGATGGCCTGAGGGACAGACCTGGGTTCTGTGAAGTCACCAGCACTGCTAGTCACAGGCTTAAAGGGCCAGGCTCCGAGTTTTCCTGACCAGATTCTTTCTGGTAAGGAACATATTTTTTTTTCTTGCTTTCAATCATGTGACCAGGACATCTGGGGGCGGCCAGATCCAGGAGAGATGGAGAGTGAGGGACTGAGGAGATTGCATATGCAGCAGAAAGTCTTTTTAAATGTTTTTATTAAAGGAATAAAGTTCACCCAGATTTTTTGCCAACAATCTCCAGGACCAAGCCTCAGGACTATCTTATCTTGCCCATTATTCCATGGATCAGCATTAGACTCCCAAGAAAAACCCGGAGAAGTCAGAGCTGTGAGCCGAGAAAGGACAAACCTCTAGCCCTGACTTGGAAAGTTCCTGCCTTGGACCTGGAAATGTCCAGATGGCAGGCTCCCTTGGGTACCAGGTCACGGCCCCACCTGAAGAGACATACCAGATGCTCCTTCCTTTCCCGGGAATGCATATAAGGCTGGAATTCGGGCTGTCGGGACAGGACTGCTGGCTCTATCTACAGGGCAGGAAACTGCAGCCCTGAGACCCGGGATTCCTCCCTGGGCACCACAGGAAGGTCCTTATGGGCCCAGCCAGGGTTTGACTCCTAGACCAGGAGCTCCTTTGAGTAAGCACCCTGAGAGCTTCAAGGTTACTCGCAGCAAACGCAGTCTCCAAAGAGTTTCTGCTACAGGGGCAGTCATAGTGCCTCTGATGGACAAACTTTTAGCTTCATTTTGCTCAAAGAATTTTGTGTGTGTATTTAGTGTTTTGATTCGGGGGCCAAAACAGGAAGCACACAGGGCTTATTCCTAGCTTCGTACTGAGGGATCACCCGTAGTGTGGCTTGAGGAACTTTAGAAAATCCAGGAATTGAACCTGGATTGACCCTATGCAATGGAAGTGCCCTCCCCGAAATACTACCACTCCAGTCCTTCCTAAATAAATTCATTCCAACAAATCAGAATTGACCCCTGAACAAGTATCTCCTCCTACCACCCACACACAAAAATAGCTTGCTTTAAAAGGAAGGGCTGGAGCGATAGCACAGCGGGTAGGGCGTTCGCCTTACAAGCGGCCAACATGGCCGACCCGAGTTCAATTCCTCCGCCCCTCTCGGAGAGCCCGGCAAGCTACCGAGAGTATTCGATATGCCAGACACAGTAACAACAAAGTCTCCAATGGAGACGTTACTCGGCCCGCTCGAGTAAATCGATGATCAACGGGAGGGCCTTTACCTTTACCTTACCTTTTAAAGGAAACTCACTACATGCAATAACATCCTTACATCCAGGGCTCGCTAGTCAGGGTCAAGGAGTTGATAAAGAATGGAAGAATACTTTTTCAACTTGACCTGAGGGGCCATAAATTCTTTATCAGGAAAAAAGATACCAAAGTGAGGCAGGTTAGATAATTAAGAGTCTATGGTACTGCCCTGAAACAGAGGCAGGGTGGGATGGGGAGGTGGGGGGTAGGAGGGATACTGGGATCAGTAGTGGTGGAGAATGGGCACTGATGGAAGGATGGGTATTCGATCATTGTATAACTGAAACCCAAGCACAAAAAATTGGAAGTCTTCAACTGTACCTTATAGTGTTTCACTAATAAAAACTAAAAAAGAAGAGTATATGGTACTTGGGGCTGAGCGATAGAAGAGCAAGAAGGGTGTTTGCCTTGTACGCAGCCAATCCGTGTTTGATTCCAAGCATGCCATATTGTCCCCTGAGTAGTGCAAGGAGATCTTCCTGAGTGAAGAGCCAGGAGTAAACCCTGAGCATCACGGGGTATGACCCAAAAAGGAAAATAAATGAGTATACAGTGCTTCCCTTAATGATAAAGATCAATCATTGGCATCCCATGTGAAACCATGGTCAGATGGTTTCATGTAATGGATGACAATTATTTTGATGGAATGATGGAAATTATTTCTGAGTGTACATCCTAGAGAGCCAGGAGCAACCTATGAGCACCAATAGGTATTCCCTCCTCCAAAAAACACCAAAAATTGTCAGAAAATTAAAGTAAATATTCATTTACAAACCCTAGCCACAGGGAAGGACCAGTTCCCCAGGATGGCCTGCCTCCTTGCAGCAGCCAATGAAAATGACAGGCATCGACAGGGTCTCTCACCAATGCGGGGGGTGTCGAGTCGCTGCCCCTCAAAGTGATTGGCGATTCTACATGAGCATGTCTACACCAAAAGCTGCACGACAGAGCCCATCACTGCCCCGTGTTCGATGGATGGGGATGTCGAAGACTCCCTCTATTGGCAGGTTTCACACCCCCAAGGCCCACAGTCCGCACTCCCATGACCACGTCCATGACCAGGGAACAGTGCCCCATCATGGAGTTGGAGATGAAGCTGCCCCCAAAACTCGTGTGACTCAGACCCGCGACCCCATTCCTGCTAAATCCCACTACGTACAACAAAGCTCCACATCCTCCTAAAGCCTCCAGAGCAAGTTGGACCCCATGAACCGCCTGGATGTTGGGGGTGGAGGAGTGAGAAAAAATTATGAGTTAGCATGGCCCCCTCGGTCACAGTATGGAGACTAAAAGTGATAGGTGCCCATGCCCTTCTGCGAAATTGCACTTCAGTGCCCCCCTTCCACTGTGGGGTATCAAGTTGTCCTTTACACACGTGCCCAGAGGTGGCCTGATACACTGGACATCATCAGAAAGAATAAGTGAACCTGGAAAACTCCTGTCTGTGACATCATCTCATTCAACAAGGAGCCTTAAATTGCCAGGTTTCAGGTGCAGATAGACCACTAAGCCAGTCCAGGTGAATGTGCTACAAGAGGAACAAGCTAGGATAAAGGAGAGGAGAGGCAACTGCTGGAGAGGCCGGTCACATAGTTCAAGTCAGTGATGTACAGAGAAGTCCCCTGATCTCTACTGATCAAACACTGAACCAATGCTCTCAAACACACACGTACATCAGGAAAAACAGAAGCATGTTGATTCAAGGTAAAACAGGCAAGTAGGTTGTGAATTAGTATTGGGACAATGAGTTTCCAGGAAGTAGTCAATCAAGATGGGATGAATACAGTGGCTCTGAAGACAGTATTGGAGATGCAGAAAGGAATTGGCCTAGCAGACACCCAGAGAGCTGGAGAGACACTGGATAGGACCAAAGGCTGGTAAGAACATAACAGAGCATTATACAGTGAATATTCTAGCAGATAACACGTGAGCAGAGAACTCTTACCTTTAAGGAAACTCCAGGACGCAGTTTTAGAAAAACGTTTTCAACCCAGAGTATTATTACTGTGGCCTAATGCTTGTAATGAAAATGGTTTCCCTGAGTTTCATCCATGGCATCCAGAACACCACAAGGACAAACTCCTAAGACCTTCCAAGTATGGCATGAATTATATAAAACAAACATACTTATAAAACATATGGGCTGGAGCGATAGCACAGCGGGTAGGGCATTTGCCTTGCATGCAGCCAACATGGCCGACCCGAGTTCGATTCCTCCGCCCCTCTGGGAGAGCCCGGCAAGCTACCGAGAGTATCTCGCCCGCACGGCAGAGCCTGGCAAGCTCCCCGTGATGTATTCGATATGCCAGACACAGTAACAACAAAGTCTCCAATGGAGACGTTACTGGGCCCGCTCGAACAAATCTATGATCAACAGGAGGGCCTTTACTTTACTTACTTTACTTATACTTCAATAAATATATCCCATGTGTGGAGCAACCCTAAGAATAGAGGCACATGAGAGCTAATGGGTAACAAACCGTACTGCATCATTTGGTAGACTTGGTCATTTGGACAAATCCAAAACGGTTTTAATCATTCTAATGTCTGAAAGAGATTTTCCTAATTCGAAATGCAAACATTTTGTCTTCTTTTCTCCTAGTATAACTGAAATTAGGAGTTTGGAATCCAGGAATGTGACCACCCTTTATTGTCAGTCATCACAGCTGATGTAATATCCAGCTGAGATGGGTGTTGGGGGGCTCTCCCAGGCTGCCACCATTTGTAAACCATTTTGTTCAAGGTGCCCACTCCATCCTGTCATAGGACCATCAGAGGTCTTTCTACGCAAAGTCAAGTCTATTTCAACTCTATCCAATCCACCCTATTAAAGAACACTGGCAGGGTCATTTTCCTATACTTTTCAGAAATTTTTCTCCTCCATGCTAAGGTAATTCTAATAAACATCCGAATACAAGGAGTGCAGAACTGATACAGTGGGTAGGTACTTGACTACAGAAGACTGACTGGATTCCAAGCCCAGATCCCCATAATGATACCTGTTTCCTCCTGCGCAGGTATGGATGAGCTCAGAGCCAAGAATATGGACTGAGGAAAGCAGGTGTGGCACCTTGAAACATAACAAAGGAAGGTCCAAAGAATGGAGGTTCCCCATTTTTCCATTCCAAAGGATTCACTGCAACATCCTCATTGATCTCTACCATAAAGCTCACAAATCTGGGTCTGAGTCAAGCGAGAATCCTAGCCAAAACAAATGAGACAGTGACATTTCATTGAAGGAAGGTTTTTATACCAGTTTATTCAGTTCTTATTTAATCAATTTCCACCTAGATTCCATTACCATAACCCATTGTTCACAAGGTAACATACACGGCAAGTCTAAATGTTGGGATGCTGCCATAGTAATGCTAATCATTAGCACGCCAAGGTATGTGCAATAATCAGCAATTACCTTTCCCTCATAGTACTGAAGGCCACCAGAAACAAAGCACTCTCTACCAGGATGAGTTCTTTCTCAACTGTACTTTTGCAACCCCTGATCAACCATGTACAAGCAAAACTATTATTTTTTGAAGGGGGTTAGTTCTTACCCAAGGGATTATTATTAGGGGGTGGAGTCATTCACTTTGAATTTGACTATGTTTCCTAAGGCTTCAGAAGAATATGAAGGTCATCCCATATTCTTTAGACACTTAAGGGTTCTTGCCACTGTGTGTTTACATATGCCTACCAAGACCTGAGTTCTTGGTGAAGGCCTTCCCAAATTCCTGAGAAACATAAGGCTTCTCTCCAGTATGAGTATTCATAGGGTTTTGAAGGGCTGACAAATGAACGAAGGCCCTTCCACATACTTTCCATGTATAAGTTTCCTCTGCAGTGTGAATTCTCCTATGTATAGTAAGCATTGCGTATGTGTGAAAGGTCTTCACACACTCTTGACATACAAAAGGCTTCTCTTCCGAATGAGTTCTCCTTTGTATAGTGAGCACTGAGGATGCGCTAAAGGCCATCCCACACTCCTGACAAGCATAAGGCTTCTCTCCAATATGATTTCTCATATGCCCAGTCAGGGTTGACTGCTTACTGAAGGCCTTTCCACAAACCTTACATTTATAAGATCTCTCAAGTGTGTATTCTCCTACGTACAGCAAGATGTCAGGATGTGCTAAAGGCTTCCCAAACTCCTGACATATACAAGGCTTCTCTGCAGTATGAATATTCATCTGGCTCTTAAGACCTGAAAATTAACTGCAGGCCTTTCCACATGCCTTACATTTCTAAGGTTTCTCTTCAGTGTGAAGTCTCCTATGTACAGTAAGATATGAGTGTGTGCTAAAGGCCTTCCCACACTCCTGACATACAAAAAGCTTTTCTCCAGAAAGTGTTCTTCGATGTACTGTGAGCACTGAGTATGTGCTAAAGGCCGTCCCACGCGCCTGACATACGTAATCCTTCTCTTCAGTATTAATTTTTGTGTGATACAAAGGCTTAAAGGATAATCAAAGGTCTTACTACAGTCAAGTCATGAATATGGTTTCTCTGCAGACTGACTTCCTGTGACGAGAAAGGTTTGAGTACCAAGTGAAGACCTTCCCACCATCCTGACATGAGTAAGTTTTCATTCCTGTATGAATTTTTATGTGGACACTAAGCTGTGAGAACTGAGTAAAAGCCTGTCTACATTCCTCAAATGCATGAACTGTAGTATGAACTCTCCTGTGTATAATATATTTTGAGGGGAAAGTGAAAAACTTCCCACAGTCCATACACATAAATGGTTTCTCTCCAGTTTGGATCTTTAGACTGTCACAATGGGATGACACATGATTCAAAGTTTGTTGTCCCCGGTAACAATCCTGGGGATTCTACCACGGTGGGTTTCTAATGGAACATCCCAGTGCCAAGGACACAGAAATGCTCCTGCACATTCTTTAGTCTTGGACGGGTGACTATCCATGGTGACTTTGCTTGTGGACCTGTCGGCATGAGGGACTCATTATAAATGGTGCTCTCCTCCCACATTCCCAGGGCAGTTGTGTCCAAAAACTGTGGACAGCGGACTGGGAGGAGCTTTTCCTAGAATAGGGCTTCTTTAGGATCAGGTTACTCTCTCTATTCTGATCACCATTAGAAGACATCCCACCTATCTTTGCATCCCCATGGAGTTGACGTATGGATTGCTTTCTAAGTGAATAATTGCAATCATATCAGGAGTGGCCACCAGCAAAGATTCCCCAACACCACCACCCACCCTGAAAATCAACCATTCTCTTCAAAATAAAACCCCCAAAACTTTAGCTCCAGTACTCACCACAACAGCTGACGGTCGTCTGGTCAGTCCATGTATGGGGTGCTTTGCAGCAGGACCTTAGGAAGCAGAAATACTTGACCTAGGGAAAAACACAAAATTTGGGACTAGAGACAGCAAAGCGGGTATGGAACTTGCCTTGCATGCAACCAACCCATATTAATCCCCAACATCCCATTTGGTCCCCGAGTACCACCAGCAGGAATTTCTGAGTGCAGAGCCAAAAGTAAACCCAGAGTATCTCCAGATATGGTACACAGCCCAACCAAAACAACAATAATAATGAAAAAAGTTTCATTTGTAAACCCCACCTACCCCCAAGTCCCAAGCCATAGGGTGAACCCGCACCATAAAGCAGTCAATCAAAGGACAGAGAACAACTGGTTCTCCAGCTGTAGGGAGGCCCAGAATTGCCCTTCTAAGTGAATCTGAAGGTCTACACTAGCGATGCCAGGGACAAAAGTTTCCGGACAGAGCGTAGTGCTGTCTGTGCTGGCAAATTCTGGAGGGCTAAGCCCCACCCTTGGCACGTCCTGCAGTACTTCACCCACCAGCCTCTGACCCTTTCCACCTATGACACTTTCTGGAGTTGGAAATGATCTTGGCCAAGGTAACTCACTCATACCCTCAACCCCAGCACCACCGCACAGCCCCCACTGCAATGCCCAAAGCTTCTGGGTCCCCCAAAAGCCTTTGTCGCACCTCAGAAACCTCCTGGAGACGGGGAATGAGTGAAAAACAAGCGTGAAACCGCCAAGAAAGCTGGCGTGGCCTCGTTGCTCACAGTGTGAATATACAGAGGCACGGGGTGCTCCGGGACGCAGCTCATGTCCTGTCACAAAATCAGCCTTCACAGTCGCTCTGTCATGCCGTCCTGCTTGGCCTCCAATTACTCCTCTACCCATGAGACCAATGGTGACAAGCAACCACAGCTAGAATAGATAGGATTTCTGAAGGACCCGTCTATGGCATCACTTGTGCTTCCGCCAAGAGCCTTAAAGGGCCATGATTTAGATGCAGAGAGACCCTCTTTGCCCAACCAGGTTAATCCGTGCTGCAAGGAGGATGAAATGATAAAGGACTGGAGAGGCAGCTGCTGGAGTGGTTGCTCACACAGCGGGGGGCTGGGGATAAAGAGAAGACCACTGATCCTGTACTGGTCAGTCGAACATTGAAACAACGCTCTGACACAGTCCATTAGAAAAAGCACATGTGGGTAAAATCAAGGTACATCTGGCAGGTTGGTACAAAGCACCTGACATTGTGTTTCCCGGGGAATTAATCAAGATAGGGCGAAAGCAGTGACTCCAAAGCTAGCCCTGGAGATGCAGAGTGGAACTGGCCTAGCAGAAGCCCAGAGAGCTGGACAGACATTGGAAAAGGGAAAAGGCTGGTAAAGAACATCAGAGAGCACTGTCTAGCCAACACACTACCTCTTGAAAATGCACGACCTGTGTACTCTTGCCTACTAGGAAAATCTCAGGAGGCAGTTTCAGAAACACAATTCCAAATCAACAGTATGGAACAAGAGGGGTTGGGCGCTTGCCTTGCATGTGGTCAATCTGGGGTCAATCCTCAGAATTCCAAATGGCCCTCTGAGCACCAAAGAAGTACAAATCCATGATTAAGCCCTGAGCAGTGCAGGTTTGCACCAACAACAAAGATATGGAGAGAGTATTTGTCTGTTATACATAATATATGAATATATCATATAAATTACATATATATAATTTACTTAGATTTGTGTACATGTATGTACACATAAAACTCTGGAGTATATTCTGACCCTATGAATGGAGACTAATGGGCAGCAAAGCATTCCAGACACCATGGAGCCTTTTTTGAACTTCAAAAGATCTGAATCATTTTTATCATTCTAGGGACAACTAGACTGATGGGACTTTGCTAATTCCAATTATAATACTTATTTTTTCTCTGGTATTATTGGAATCCAAAGTCAGTCTCCTGCCCCTGCGCCTGGCTGTTCCTCACCGGGGTCCCTTGGAGGGGAGCGGGTTGAGCTTTCCTCCCCACCCCGACCAGGGCTCCAGCAGCCGAAGACCTCCAGGACCAGCCACCACCATGCTGAGACCACTCTCCGCACACATGAAGGTACTGGCAGAGGGACAAAGCCACGCGGGTTCCGGGGCCGAGATCTCCAAGCCTACTCGAATTGGAGTCGAGCATCCTCCACCCAGATCCTCCAAATTCCAGTAGGCGGGAGTCACACCCACCACCTGGCCCCCTGGCGCCGTGTAATCCCATCAGCGGCCAAGACTCAGAGACTACAAAATGCAGCTCCCGGACGAGACAAGTGCAGTCAGTCTCCTGCCCCTGCGCCTGGCTGTTCCTCACCGGGGTCCCTTGGAGGGGAGCGGGTTGAGCTTTCCTCCCCACCCCGACCAGGGCTCCAGCAGCCGAAGACCTCCAGGACCAGCCACCACCATGCTGAGACCACTCTCCGCACACATGAAGGTACTGGCAGAGGGACAAAGCCACGCGGGTTCCGGGGCCGAGATCTCCAAGCCTACTCGAATTGGAGTCGAGCATCCTCCACCCAGATCCTCCAAATTCCAGTAGGCGGGGGTCACACCCACCACCTGGCCCCCTGGCGCCGTGTAATCCCATCAGCGGCCAAGACTCAGAGTCTGCAAAATGCAGATCCCGGACGAGACCAGTGCAGTCAGTCTCCTGCCCCTGCGCCTGGCTGTTCCTCACCGGGGTCCCTTGGAGGGGAGCGGGTTGAGCTTTCCTCCCCACCCCGACCAGGGCTCCAGCAGCCGAAGACCTCCAGGACCAGCGACCACGATGCTGAGACCACTCTCCGCACACATGAAGGTACGGGCAGTGGGACAAAGCCACGCGGGTTCCGGGGCCGAGATCTCCAAGCCTACTCGAATTGGAGTCGAGCATCCTCCACCCAGATCCTCCAAATTCCTGTAGGCCGGGGTCACACACACCAAGTGGCCCCCTGGCGCCGTGTAATCCCATCAGCGGCCAAGACTCAGAGACTACAAAATGCAGATCCCGGACGAGACCAGTGCAGTGAGTCTCCTGCCCCTGCGCCTGGCTGTTCCTCACCGGGGTCCCTTGGAGGGGAGCGGGTTGAGCTTTCCTCCCCACCCCGACCAGGGCTCCAGCAGCCGAAGACCTCCAGGAGCAGCCACCACCATGCTGAGACCACTCTCCGCACACATGAAGGTCCTGGCAGAGGGACAAAGCCACGCGGGTTCCGGGGCCGAGATCTCCAAGCCTACTCGAATTGGAGTCGAGCTTCCTCCACCCAGATCCTCCAAATTCCAGTAGGCGGGGGTCACACCCACCACCTGGCCCCCTGGCGCCGTGTAATCCCATCAGCGGCCAAGACTCAGAGACTACAAAATGCAAATCCCGGACGAGACCAGTGAAGTGAGTCTCCTGCCCCTGCGCCTGGCTGTTCCTCACCGGGGTCCCTTGGAGGGGAGCGGGTTGAGCTTTCCTCCCCACCCCGACCAGGGCTCCAGCAGCCGAAGACCTCCAGGACCAGCCACCACCATGCTGAGACCACTCTCCGCACACATGAAGGTACTGGCAGAGGGACAAAGCCACGCGGGTTCCGGGGCCGAGATCTCCAAGCCTACTCGAATTGGAATCGAGCATCCTCCACCCAGATCCTCCAAATTCCAGTAGGCGGGGGTCACACCCACCACCTGGCCCCCTGGCGCCGTGTAATCCCATCAGCGGCCAAGACTCAGAGTCTGCAAAATGCAGATCCCGGACGAGACCAGTGCAGTCAGTCTCCTGCCCCTGCGCCTGGCTGTTCCTCACCGGGGTCCCTTGGAGGGGAGCGGGTTGAGCTTTCCTCCCCACCCCGACCAGGGCTCCAGCAGCCGAAGACCTCCAGGACCAGCCACCACCATGCTGAGACCACTCTCCGCACACATGAAGGTACTGGCAGAGGGACAAAGCCACGCGGGTTCCGGGGCCGAGATCTCCAAGCCTACTCGAATTGGAGTCGAGCATCCTCCACCCAGATCCTCCAAATTCCAGTAGGCGGGGGTCACACCCACCAGCTGGCCCCCTGGCGCCGTGTAATCCCATCAGCGGCCAAGACTCAGAGACTACAAAATGCAGATCCCGGACGAGACCAGTGCAGTGAGTCTCCTGCCCCTGCGCCTGGCTGTTCCTCACCGGGGTCCCTTGGAGGGGAGCGGGTTGAGCTTTCCTCCCCACCCCGACCAGGGCTCCAGCAGCCGAAGACCTCCAGGACCAGCCACCACCATGCTGAGACCACTCTCCGCACACATGAAGGTACTGGCAGAGGGACAAAGCCACGCGGGTTCCGGGGCTGAGATCTCCAAGCCTACTCGAATTGGAGTCGAGCATCCTCCACCCAGATCCTCCAAATTCCAGTAGGCGGGGGTCACACCCACCACCTGGCCCCCTGGCGCCGTGTAATCCCATCAGCGGCCAAGACTCAGAGTCTGCAAAATGCAGATCCCGGACGAGACCAGTGCAGTGAGTCTCCTGCCCCTGCGCCTGGCTGTTCCTCACCGGGGTCCCTTGGAGGGGAGCGGGTTGAGCTTTCCTCCCCACCCCGACCAGGGCTCCAGCAGCCGAAGACCTCCAGGACCAGCCACCACCATGCTGAGACCACTCCCCGCACACATGAAGGTACTGGCAGAGGGACAAAGCCACGCGGGTTCCGGGGCCGAGATCTCCAAGCCTACTCGAATTGGAGTCGAGCATCCTCCACCCAGATCCTCCAAATTCCAGTAGGCGGGGGTCACACCCACCACCTGGCCCCCTGGCGCCGTGTAATCCCATCAGCGGCCAAGACTCAGAGACTACAAAATGCAGATCCCGGACGAGACCAGTGCAGTGAGTCTCCTGCCCCTGCGCCTGGCTGTTCCTCACCGGGGTCCCTTGGAGGGGAGCGGGTTGAGCTTTCCTCCCCACCCCTACCAGGGCTCCAGCAGCCGAAGACCTCCAGGACCAGCCACCACCATGCTGAGACCACTCTCCGCACACATGAAGGTACTGGCAGAGGGACAAAGCCACGCGGGTTCCGGGGCTGAGATCTCCAAGCCTACTCGAATTGGAGTCGAGCATCCTCCACCCAGATCCTCCAAATTCCAGTAGGCGGGGGTCACACCCACCACCTGGCCCCCTGGCGCCGTGTAATCCCATCAGCGGCCAAGACTCAGAGTCTGCAAAATGCAGATACCGGACGAGACCAGTGCAGTCAGTCTCCTGCCCCTGCGCCTGGCTGTTCCTCACCGGAGTCCCTTGGAGGGGAGCGGGTTGAGCTTTCCTCCCCACCCCGACCAGGGCTCCAGCAGCCGAAGACCTCCAGGACCAGCCACCACCATGCTGAGACCACTCTCCGCACACATGAAGGTACTGGCAGAGGGACAAAGCCACGCGGGTTCCGGGGCTGAGATCTCCAAGCCTACTCGAATTGGAGTCGAGCATCCTCCACCCAGATCCTCCAAATTCCAGTAGGCGGGGGTCACACCCACCACCTGGCCCCCTGGCGCCGTGTAATCCCATCAGCGGCCAAGACTCAGAGTCTGCAAAATGCAGATCCCGGACGAGACCAGTGCAGTGAGTCTCCTGCCCCTGCGCCTGGCTGTTCCTCACCGGGGTCCCTTGGAGGGGAGCGGGTTGAGCTTTCCTCCCCACCCCGACCAGGGCTCCAGACGCCGAAGACCTCCAGGAGCAGCCACCACCATGCTGAGACCACTCTCCGCACACATGAAGGTATTGGCAGAGGGACAAAGCCACGCGGGTTCCGGGGCCGAGATCTCCAAGCCTACTCGAATTGGAGTCGAGAATCCTCCACCCAGATCCTCCAAATTCCAGTAGGCGGGGGTCACACCCACCACCTGGCCCCCTGGCGCCGTGTAATCCCATCAGCGGCCAAGACTCAGAGTCTGCAAAATGCAGATCCCGGACGAGACAAGTGCAGTCAGTCTCCTGCCCCTGCGCCTGGCTGTTCCTCACCGGGGTCCCTTGGAGGGGAGCGGGTTGAGCTTTCCTCCCCACCCCGACCAGGGCTCCAGCAGCCGAAGACCTCCAGGACCAGCCACCACCATGCTGAGACCACTCTCCGCACACATGAAGGTATTGGCAGAGGGACCAAGCCACGCGGGTTCCGGGGCCGAGATCTCCAAGCCTACTCGAATTGGAGTCGAGCATCCTCCACCCAGATCCTCCAAATTCCAGTAGGCGGGGGTCACACCCACCACCTGGCCCCCTGGCGCCGTGTAATCCCATCAGCGGCCAAGACTCAGAGTCTGCAAAATGCAGATCCCGGACGAGACCAGTGCAGTCAGTCTCCTGCCCCTGCGCCTGGCTGTTCCTCACCGGGGTCCCTTGGAGGGGAGCGGGTTGAGCTTTCCTCCCCACCCCGACCAGGGCTCCAGCAGCCGAAGACCTCCAGGACCAGCCACCACCATGCTGAGACCACTCTCCGCACACATGAAGGTACTGGCAGAGGGACAAAGCCACGCGGGTTCCGGGGCCGAGATCTCCAAGCCTACTCGAATTGGAGTCGAGCATCCTTCACCCAGATCCTCCAAATTCCAGTAGGCGGGGGTCACACCCACCACCTGGCCCCCTGGCGCCGTGTAATCCCATCAGCGGCCAAGACTCAGAGTCTGCAAAATGCAGATCCCGGACGAGACCAGTGCAGTCAGTCTCCTGCCCCTGCGCCTGGCTGTTCCTCACCGGGGTCCCTTGGAGGGGAGCGGGTTGAGCTTTCCTCCCCACCCCGACCAGGGCTCCAGCAGCCGAAGACCTCCAGGACCAGCCACCACCATGCTGAGACCACTCTCCGCACACATGAAGGTACTGGCAGAGGGACAAAGCCACGCGGGTTCCGGGGCCGAGATCTCCAAGCCTACTCGAATTGGAGTCGAGCATCCTCCACCCAGATCCTCCAAATTCCAGTAGGCGGGGGTCACACCCACCACCTGGCCCCCTGGCGCCGTGTATTCCCATCAGCGGCCAAGACTCAGAGTCTGCAAAATGCAGATCCCGGACGAGACCAGTGCAGTCAGTCTCCTGCCCCTGCGCCTGGCTGTTCCTCACCGGGGTCCCTTGGAGGGGAGCGGGTTGAGCTTTCCTCCCCACCCCGACCAGGGCTCCAGCAGCCGAAGACCTCCAGGACCAGCCACCACCATGCTGAGACCACTCTCCGCACACATGAAGGTACTGGCAGAGGGACAAAGCCACGCGGGTTCCGGGGCCGAGATCTCCAAGCCTACTCGAATTGGAGTCGAGCATCCTCCACCCAGATCCTCCAAATTCCAGTAGGCGGGGGTCACACCCACCACCTGGCCCCCTGGCGCCGTGTAATCCCATCAGCGGCCAAGACTCAGAGTCTGCAAAATGCAGATCCCGGACGAGACCAGTGCAGTGAGTCTCCTGCCCCTGCGCCTGGCTGTTCCTCACCGGGGTCCCTTGGAGGGGAGCGGGTTGAGCTTTCCTCCCCACCCCGACCAGGGCTCCAGCAGCCGAAGACCTCCAGGACCAGCCACCACCATGCTGAGACCACTCTCCGCACACATGAAGGTATTGGCAGAGGGACAAAGCCACGCGGGTTCCGGGGCCGAGATCTCCAAGCCTACTCGAATTGGAGTCGAGCATCCTCCACCCAGATCCTCCAAATTCCAGTAGGCGGGGGTCACACCCACCACCTGGCCCCCTGGCGCCGTGTAATCCCATCAGCGGCCAAGACTCAGAGACTACAAAATGCAGATCCCGGACGAGACCAGTGCAGTGAGTCTCCTGCACCTGCGCCTGGCTGTTCCTCACCGGGGTCCCTTGGAGGGGAGCGGGTTGAGCTTTCCTCCCCACCCCTACCAGGGCTCCAGCAGCCGAAGACCTCCAGGACCAGCCACCACCATGCTGAGACCACTCTCCGCACACATGAAGGTACTGGCAGAGGGACAAAGCCACGCGGGTTCCGGGGCTGAGATCTCCAAGCCTACTCGAATTGGAGTCGAGCATCCTCCACCCAGATCCTCCAAATTCCAGTAGGCGGGGGTCACACCCACCACCTGGCCTTCTGGCGCCGTGTAATCCCATCAGCGGCCAAGACTCAGAGTCTGCAAAATGCAGATACCGGACGAGACCAGTGCAGTCAGTCTCCTGCCCCTGCGCCTGGCTGTTCCTCACCGGAGTCCCTTGGAGGGGAGCGGGTTGAGCTTTCCTCCCCACCCCGACCAGGGCTCCAGCAGCCGAAGACCTCCAGGACCAGCCACCACCATGCTGAGACCACTCTCCGCACACATGAAGGTACTGGCAGAGGGACAAAGCCACGCGGGTTCCGGGGCTGAGATCTCCAAGCCTACTCGAATTGGAGTCGAGCATCCTCCACCCAGATCCTCCAAATTCCAGTAGGCGGGGGTCACACCCACCACCAGGCCCCCTGGCGCCGTGTAATCCCATCAGCGGCCAAGACTCAGAGTCTGCAAAATGCAGATCCCGGACGAGACCAGTGCAGTCAGTCTCCTGCCCCTGCGCCTGGCTGTTCCTCACCGGGGTCCCTTGGAGGGGAGCGGGTTGAGCTTTCCTCCCCACCCCGACCAGGGCTCCAGCAGCCGAAGACCTCCAGGACCAGCCACCACCATGCTGAGACCACTCTCCGCACACATGAAGGTACTGGCAGAGGGACAAAGCCACGCGGGTTCCGGGGCCGAGATCTCCAAGCCTACTCGAATTGGAGTCGAGAATCCTCCACCCAGATCCTCCAAATTCCAGTAGGCGGGGGTCACACCCACCACCTGGCCCCCTGGCGCCGTGTAATCCCATCAGCGGCCAAGACTCAGAGTCTGCAAAATGCAGATCCCGGACGAGACAAGTGCAGTCAGTCTCCTGCCCCTGCGCCTGGCTGTTCCTCACCGGGGTCCCTTGGAGGGGAGCGGGTTGAGCTTTCCTCCCCACCCCGACCAGGGCTCCAGCAGCCGAAGACCTCCAGGACCAGCCACCACCATGCTGAGACCACTCTCCGCACACATGAAGGTATTGGCAGAGGGACCAAGCCACGCGGGTTCCGGGGCCGAGATCTCCAAGCCTACTCGAATTGGAGTCGAGCATCCTCCACCCAGATCCTCCAAATTCCAGTAGGCGGGGGTCACACCCACCACCTGGCCCCCTGGCGCCGTGTAATCCCATCAGCGGCCAAGACTCAGAGACTACAAAATGCAGATACCGGACGAGACAAGTGCAGTGAGTCTCCTGCCCCTGCGCCTGGCTGTTCCTCACCGGGGTCCCTTGGAGGGGAGCGGGTTGAGCTTTCCTCCCCACCCCGACCAGGGCTCCAGCAGCCGAAGACCTCCAGGACCAGCCACCACCATGCTGAGACCACTCTCCGCACACATGAAGGTACTGGCAGAGGGACAAAGCCACGCGGGTTCCGGGGCCGAGATCTCCAAGCCTACTCGAATTGGAGTCGAGCATCCTCCACCCAGATCCTCCAAATTCCAGTAGGCGGGGGTCACACCCACCACCTGGCCCCCTGGCGCCGTGTAATCCCATCAGCGGCCAAGACTCAGAGACTACAAAATGCAGATCCCGGACGAGACCAGTGCAGTGAGTCTCCTGCCCCTGCGCCTGGCTGTTCCTCACCGGGGTCCCTTGGAGGGGAGCGGGTTGCGCTTTCCTCCCCACCCCGACCAGGGCTCCAGCAGCCGAAGACCTCCAGGACCAGCCACCACCATGCTGAGACCACTCTCCGCACACATGAAGGTACTGGCAGAGGGACAAAGCCACGCGGGTTCCGGGGCCGAGATCTCCAAGCCTACTCGAATTGGAGTCGAGCATCCTCCACCCAGATCCTCCAAATTCCAGTAGGCGGGGGTCACACCCACCACCTGGCCCCCTGGCGCCGTGTATTCCCATCAGCGGCCAAGACTCAGAGTCTGCAAAATGCAGATCCCGGACGAGACCAGTGCAGTCAGTCTCCTGCCCCTGCGCCTGGCTGTTCCTCACCGGGGTCCCTTGGAGGGGAGCGGGTTGAGCTTTCCTCCCCACCCCGACCAGGGCTCCAGCAGCCGAAGACCTCCAGGACCAGCCACCACCATGCTGAGACCACTCTCCGCACACATGAAGGTACTGGCAGAGGGACAAAGCCACGCGGGTTCCGGGGCCGAGATCTCCAAGCCTACTCGAATTGGAGTCGAGCATCCTCCACCCAGATCCTCCAAATTCCAGTAGGCGGGGGTCACACCCACCACCTGGCCCCCTGGCGCCGTGTAATCCCATCAGCGGCCAAGACTCAGAGTCTGCAAAATGCAGATCCCGGACGAGACCAGTGCAGTCAGTCTCCTGCCCCTGCGCCTGGCTGTTCCTCACCGGGGTCCCTTGGAGGGGAGCGGGTTGAGCTTTCCTCCCCACCCCGACCAGGGCTCCAGCAGCCGAAGACCTCCAGGACCAGCCACCACCATGCTGAGACCACTCTCCGCACACATGAAGGTACTGGCAGAGGGACAAAGCCACGCGGGTTCCGGGGCCGAGATCTCCAAGCCTACTCGAATTGGAGTCGAGCATTCTCCACCCAGATCCTCCAAATTCCAGTAGGCGGGGGTCACACCCACCACCTGGCCCCCTGGCGCCGTGTAATCCCATCAGCGGCCAAGACTCAGAGTCTGCAAAATGCAGATCCCGGACGAGACCAGTGCAGTCAGTCTCCTGCCCCTGCGCCTGGCTGTTCCTCACCGGGGTCCCTTGGAGGGGAGCGGGTTGAGCTTTCCTCCCCACCCCGACCAGGGCTCCAGCAGCCGAAGACCTCCAGGACCAGCCACCACCATGCTGAGACCACTCTCCGCACACATGAAGGTACTGGCAGAGGGACAAAGGCACGCGGGTTCCGGGGCCGAGATCTCCAAGCCTACTCGAATTGGAGTCGAGCATCCTCCACCCAGATCCTCCAAATTCCAGTAGGCGGGGTCACACCCACCACCTGGCCCCCTGGCGCCGTGTAATCCCATCAGCGGCCAAGACTCAGAGACTACAAAATGCAGATCCCGGACGAGACCAGTGCAGTGAGTCTCCTGCCCCTGCGCCTGGCTGTTCCTCACCGGGGTCCCTTGGAGGGGAGCGGGTTGAGCTTTCCTCCCCACCCCGACCAGGGCTCCAGCAGCCGAAGACCTCCAGGACCAGCCACCACCATGCTGAGACCACTCTCCGCACACATGAAGGTACTGGCAGAGGGACAAAGCCACGCGGGTTCCGGGGCCGAGATCTCCAAGCCTACTCGAATTGGAGTCGAGCATCCTCCACCCAGATCCTCCAAATTCCAGTAGACGGGGGTCACACCCACCACCTGGCCCCCTGGCGCCGTGTAATCCCATCAGCGGCCAAGACTCAGAGTCTGCAAAATGCAGATCCCGGACGAGACCAGTGCAGTCAGTCTCCTGCCCCTGCGCCTGGCTGTTCCTCACCGGGGTCCCTTGGAGGGGAGCGGGTAGAGCTTTCCTCCCCACCCCGACCAGGGCTCCAGCAGCCGAAGACCTCCAGGACCAGCCACCAACATGCTGAGACCACTCTCCGCACACATGAAGGTATTGGCAGAGGGACCAAGCCACGCGGGTTCCGGGGCCGAGATCTCCAAGCCTACTCGAATTGGAGTCGAGCATCCTCCACCCAGATCCTCCAAATTCCAGTAGGCGGGGGTCACACCCACCACCTGGCCCCCTGGCGCCGTGTAATCCCATCAGCGGCCAAGACTCAGAGACTACAAAATGCAGATCCCGGACGAGACCAGTGCAGTGAGTCTCCTGCCCCTGCGCCTGGCTGTTCCTCACCGGGGTCCCTTGGAGGGGAGCGGGTTGCGCTTTCCTCCCCACCCCGACCAGGGCTCCAGCAGCCGAAGACCTCCAGGACCAGCCACCACCATGCTGAGACCACTCTCCGCACACATGAAGGTACTGGCAGAGGGACAAAGCCACGCGGGTTCCGGGGCCGAGATCTCCAAGCCTACTCGAATTGGAGTCGAGCATCCTCCACCCAGATCCTCCAAATTCCAGTAGGCGGGGGTCACACCCACCACCTGGCCCCCTGGCGCCGTGTAATCCCATCAGCGGCCAAGACTCAGAGTCTGCAAAATGCAGATCCCGGACGAGACCAGTGCAGTCAGTCTCCTGCCCCTGCGCCTGGCTGTTCCTCACCGGGGTCCCTTGGAGGGGAGCGGGTTGAGCTTTCCTCCCCACCCCGACCAGGGCTCCAGCAGCCGAAGACCTCCAGGACCAGCCACCACCATGCTGAGACCACTCTCCGCACACATGAAGGTACTGGCAGAGGGACAAAGCCACGCGGGTTCCGGGGCCGAGATCTCCAAGCCTACTCGAATTGGAGTCGAGCATCCTCCACCCAGATCCTCCAAATTCCAGTAGGCGGGGGTCACACCCACCACCTGGCCCCCTGGCGCCGTGTATTCCCATCAGCGGACAAGACTCAGAGTCTGCAAAATGCAGATCCCGGACGAGACCAGTGCAGTCAGTCTCCTGCCCCTGCGCCTGGCTGTTCCTCACCGGGGTCCCTTGGAGGGGAGCGGGTTGAGCTTTCCTCCCCACCCCGACCAGGGCTCCAGCAGCCGAAGACCTCCAGGACCAGCCACCACCATGCTGAGACCACTCTCCGCACACATGAAGGTACTGGCAGAGGGACAAAGCCACGCGGGTTCCGGGGCCGAGATCTCCAAGCCTACTCGAATTGGAGTCGAGCATCCTCCACCCAGATCCTCCAAATTCCAGTAGGCGGGGGTCACACCCACCACCTGGCCCCCTGGCGCCGTGTAATCCCATCAGCGGCCAAGACTCAGAGTCTGCAAAATGCAGATCCCGGACGAGACCAGTGCAGTCAGTCTCCTGCCCCTGCGCCTGGCTGTTCCTCACCGGGGTCCCTTGGAGGGGAGCGGGTTGAGCTTTCCTCCCCACCCCGACCAGGGCTCCAGCAGCCGAAGACCTCCAGGACCAGCCACCACCATGCTGAGACCACTCTCCGCACACATGAAGGTACTGGCAGAGGGACAAAGCCACGCGGGTTCCGGGACCGAGATCTCCAAGCCTACTCGAATTGGAGTCGAGCATCCTCCACCCAGATCCTCCAAATTCCAGTAGGCGGGGGTCACACCCACCACCTGGCCCCCTGGCGCCGTGTAATCCCAACAGCGGCCAAGACTCAGAGTCTGCAAAATGCAGATCCCGGACGAGACCAGTGCAGTCAGTCTCCTGCCCCTGCGCCTGGCTGTTCCTCACCGGGGTCCCTTGGAGGGGAGCGGGTTGAGCTTTCCGCCCCACCCCGACCAGGGCTCCAGCAGCCGAAGACCTCCAGGACAGGCCACCACCATGCTGAGACCACTCTCCGCACACATGAAGGTACTGGCAGAGGGACAAAGGCACGCGGGTTCCGGGGCCGAGATCTCCAAGCCAACTCGAATTGGAGTCGAGCATCCTCCACCCAGATCCTCCAAATTCCAGTAGGCGGGGTCACACCCACCACCTGGCCCCCTGGCGCCGTGTAATCCCATCAGCGGCCAAGACTCAGAGACTACAAAATGCAGATCCCGGACGAGACCAGTGCAGTGAGTCTCCTGCCCCTGCGCCTGGCTGTTCCTCACCGGGGTCCCTTGGAGGGGAGCGGGTTGAGCTTTCCTCCCCACCCCGACCAGGGCTCCAGCAGCCGAAGACCTCCAGGACCAGCCACCACCATGCTGAGACCACTCTCCGCACACATGAAGGTACTGGCAGAGGGACAAAGCCACGCGGGTTCCGGGGCCGAGATCTCCAAGCCTACTCAAATTGGAGTCGAGCATCCTCCACCCAGATCCTCCAAATTCCAGTAGGCGGGGGTAACACCCACCACCTGGCCCCCTGGCGCCGTGTAATCCCATCAGCGGCCAAGACTCAGAGTCTGCAAAATGCAGATCCCAGACGAGACCAGTGCAGTCAGTCTCCTGCCCCTGCGCCTGGCTGTTCCTCACCGGGGTCCCTTGGAGGGGAGCGGGTTGAGCTTTCCTCCCCACCCCGACCAGGGCTCCAGCAGCCGAAGACCTCCAGGACCAGCCACCACCATGCTGAGACCACTCTCCGCACACATGAAGGTATTGGCAGAGGGACCAAGCCACGCGGGTTCCGGGGCCGAGATCTCCAAGCCTACTCGAATTGGAGTCGAGCATCCTCCACCCAGATCCTCCAAATTCCAGTAGGCGGGGGTCACACCCACCACCTGGCCCCCTGGCGCCGTGTAATCCCATCAGCGGCCAAGACTCAGAGACTACAAAATGCAGATCCCGAACGAGACCAGTGCAGTGAGTCTCCTGCCCCTGCGCCTGGCTGTTCCTCACCGGGGTCCCTTGGAGGGGAGCGGGTTGAGCTTTCCTCCCCACCCCGACCAGGGCTCCAGCAGCCGAAGACCTCCAGGACCAGCCACCACCATGCTGAGACCACTCTCCGCACACATGAAGGTACTGGCAGAGGGACAAAGCCACGCGGGTTCCGGGGCCGAGATCTCCAAGCCTACTCGAATTGGAGACGAGCATCCTCCACCCAGATCCTCCAAATTCCAGTAGGCGGGGGTCACACCCACCACCTGGCCCCCTGGCGCCGTGTAATCCCATCAGCGGCCAAGACTCAGAGACTACAAAATGCAGATCCCGGACGAGACCAGTGCAGTGAGTCTCCTGCCCCTGCGCCTGGCTGTTCCTCACCGGGGTCCCTTGGAGGGGAGCGGGTTGCGCTTTCCTCCCCACCCCGACCAGGGCTCCAGCAGCCGAAGACCTCCAGGACCAGCCACCACCATGCTGAGACCACTCTCCGCACACATGAAGGTACTGGCAGAGGGACAAAGCCACGCGGGTTCCGGGGCCGAGATCTCCAAGCCTACTCGAATTGGAGTCGAGCATCCTCCACCCAGATCCTCCAAATTCCAGTAGGCGGGGGTCACACCCACCACCTGGCCCCCTGGCGCCGTGTAATCCCATCAGCGGCCAAGACTCAGAGTCTGCAAAATGCAGATCCCGGACGAGACCAGTGCAGTCAGTCTCCTGCCCCTGCGCCTGGCTGTTCCTCACCGGGGTCCCTTGGAGGGGAGCGGGTTGAGCTTTCCTCCCCACCCCGACCAGGGCTCCAGCAGCCGAAGACCTCCAGGACCAGCCACCACCATGCTGAGACCACTCTCCGCACACATGAAGGTACTGGCAGAGGGACAAAGCCACGCGGGTTCCGGGGCCGAGATCTCCAAGCCTACTCGAATTGGAGTCGAGCATCCTCCACCCAGATCCTCCAAATTCCAGTAGGCGGGGGTCACACCCACCACCTGGCCCCCTGGCGCCGTGTATTCCCATCAGCGGCCAAGACTCAGAGTCTGCAAAATGCAGATCCCGGACGAGACCAGTGCAGTCAGTCTCCTGCCCCTGCGCCTGGCTGTTCCTCACCGGGGTCCCTTGGAGGGGAGCGGGTTGAGCTTTCCTCCCCACCCCGACCAGGGCTCCAGCAGCCGAAGACCTCCAGGACCAGCCACCACCATGCTGAGACCACTCTCCGCACACATGAAGGTACTGGCAGAGGGACAAAGCCACGCGGGTTCCGGGGCCGAGATCTCCAAGCCTACTCGAATTGGAGTCGAGCATCCTCCACCCAGATCCTCCAAATTCCAGTAGGCGGGGGTCACACCCACCACCTGGCCCCCTGGCGCCGTGTAATCCCATCAGCGGCCAAGACTCAGAGTCTGCAAAATGCAGATCCCGGACGAGACCAGTGCAGTCAGTCTCCTGCCCCTGCGCCTGGCTGTTCCTCACCGGGGTCCCTTGGAGGGGAGCGGGTTGAGCTTTCCTCCCCACCCCGACCAGGGCTCCAGCAGCCGAAGACCTCCAGGACAGGCCACCACCATGCTGAGACCACTCTCCGCACACATGAATGTACTGGCAGAGGGACAAAGGCACGCGGGTTCCGGGGCCGAGATCTCCAAGCCTACTCGAATTGGAGTCGAGCATCCTCCACCCAGATCCTCCAAATTCCAGTAGGCGGGGTCACACCCACCACCTGGCCCCCTGGCGCCGTGTAATCCCATCAGCGGCCAAGACTCAGAGACTACAAAATGCAGATCCCGGACGAGACCAGTGCAGTGAGACTCCTGCCCCTGCGCCTGGCTGTTCCTCACCGGGGTCCCTTGGAGGGGAGCGGGTTGAGCTTTCCTCCCCACCCCGACCAGGGCTCCAGCAGCCGAAGACCTCCAGGACCAGCCACCACCATGCTGAGACCACTCTCCGCACACATGAAGGTACTGGCAGAGGGACAAAGCCACGCGGGTTCCGGGGCCGAGATCTCCAAGCCTACTCGAATTGGAGTCGAGCATCCTCCACCCAGATCCTCCAAATTCCAGTAGGCGGGGGTAACACCCACCACCTGGCCCCCTGGCGCCGTGTAATCCCATCAGCGGCCAAGACTCAGAGTCTGCAAAATGCAGATCCCAGACGAGACCAGTGCAGTGAGTCTCCTGCCCCTGCGCCTGGCTGTTCCTCACCGGGGTCCCTTGGAGGGGAGCGGGTTGAGCTTTCCTCCCCACCCCGACCAGGGCTCCAGCAGCCGAAGACCTCCAGGACCAGCCACCACCATGCTGAGACCACTCTCCGCACACATGAAGGTATTGGCAGAGGGACCAAGCCACGCGGGTTCCGGGGCCGAGATCTCCAAGCCTACTCGAATTGGAGTCGAGCATCCTCCACCCAGATCCTCCAAATTCCAGTAGGCGGGGGTCACACCCACCACCTGGCCCCCTGGCGCCGTGTAATCCCATCAGCGGCCAAGACTCAGAGACTACAAAATGCAGATCCCGGACGAGACCAGTGCAGTGAGTCTCCTGCCCCTGCGCCTGGCTGTTCCTCACCGGGGTCCCTTGGAGGGGAGCGGGTTGAGCTTTCCTCCCCACCCCGACCAGGGCTCCAGCAGCCGAAGACCTCCAGGACCAGCCACCACCATGCTGAGACCACTCTCCGCACACATGAAGGTACTGGCAGAGGGACAAAGCCACGCGGGTTCCGGGGCCGAGATCTCCAAGCCTACTCGAATTGGAGTCGAGCATCCTCCACCCAGATCCTCCAAATTCCAGTAGGCGGGGGTCACACCCACCACCTGGCCCCCTGGCGCCGTGTAATCCCATCAGCGGCCAAGACTCAGAGACTACAAAATGCAGATCCCGGACGAGACCAGTGCAGTGAGTCTCCTGCCCCTGCGCCTGGCTGTTCCTCACCGGGGTCCCTTGGAGGGGAGCGGGTTGAGCTTTCCTCCCCACCCCGACCAGGGCTCCAGCAGCCGAAGACCTCCAGGACCAGCCACCACCATGCTGAGACCACTCTCCGCACACATGAAGGTACTGGCAGAGGGACAAAGCCACGCGGGTTCCGGGGCCGAGATCTCCAAGCCTACTCGAATTGGAGTCGAGCATCCTCCACCCAGATCCTCCAAATTCCAGTAGGCGGGGGTCACACCCACCACCTGGCCCCCTGGCGCCGTGTAATCCCATCAGCGGCCAAGACTCAGAGACTACAAAATGCAGATCCCGGACGAGACTAGTGCAGTGAGTCTCCTGCCCCTGCGCCTGGCTGTTCCTCACCGGGGTCCCTTGGAGGGGAGCGGGTTGAGCTTTCCTCCCCACCCCGACCAGGGCTCCAGCAGCCGAAGACCTCCAGGACCAGCCACCACCATGCTGAGACCACTCTCCGCACACATGAAGGTACTGGCAGAGGGACAAAGCCACGCGGGTTCCGGGGCCGAGATCTCCAAGCCTACTCGAATTGGAGTCGAGCATCCTCCACCCAGATCCTCCAAATTCCAGTAGGCGGGGGTCACACCCACCACCTGGCCCCCTGGCGCCGTGTAATCCCATCAGCGGCCAAGACTCAGAGTCTGCAAAATGCAGATCCCGGACGAGACCAGTGCAGTGAGTCTCCTGCCCCTGCGCCTGGCTGTTCCTCACCGGGGTCCCTTGGAGGGGAGCGGGTTGAGCTTTCCTCCCCACCCCGACCAGGGCTCCAGCAGCCGAAGACCTCCAGGACCAGCCACCACCATGCTGAGACCACTCTCCGCACACATGAAGGTACTGGCAGAGGGACAAAGCCACGCGGGTTCCGGGGCCGAGATCTCCAAGCCTACTCGAATTGGAGTCGAGCATCCTCCACCCAGATCCTCCAAATTCCAGTAGGCGGGGGTCACACCCACCACCTGGCCCCCTGGCGCCGTGTAATCCCATCAGCGGCCAAGACTCAGAGACTACAAAATGCAGATCCCGGACGAGACCAGTGCAGTGAGTCTCCTGCCCCTGCGCCTGGCTGTTCCTCACCGGGGTCCCTTGGAGGGGAGCGGGTTGAGCTTTCCTCCCCACCCCGACCAGGGCTCCAGCAGCCGAAGACCTCCAGGACCAGCCACCACCATGCTGAGACCACTCTCCGCACACATGAAGGTACTGGCAGAGGGACAAAGCCACGCGGGTTCCGGGGCCGAGATCTCCAAGCCTACTCGAATTGGAGTCGAGCATCCTCCACCCAGATCCTCCAAATTCCAGTAGGCGGGGGTCACACCCACCACCTGGCCCCCTGGCGCCGTGTAATCCCATCAGCGGCCAAGACTCAGAGACTACAAAATGCAGATCCCGGACGAGACTAGTGCAGTGAGTCTCCTGCCCCTGCGCCTGGCTGTTCCTCACCGGGGTCCCTTGGAGGGGAGCGGGTTGAGCTTTCCTCCCCACCCCGACCAGGGCTCCAGCAGCCGAAGACCTCCAGGACCAGCCACCACCATGCTGAGACCACTCTCCGCACACATGAAGGTACTGGCAGAGGGACAAAGCCACGCGGGTTCCGGGGCCGAGATCTCCAAGCCTACTCGAATTGGAGTCGAGCATCCTCCACCCAGATCCTCCAAATTCCAGTAGGCGGGGGTCACACCCACCACCTGGCCCCCTGGCGCCGTGTAATCCCATCAGCGGCCAAGACTCAGAGACTACAAAATGCAGATCCCGGACGAGACCAGTGCAGTGAGTCTCCTGCCCCTGCGCCTGGCTGTTCCTCACCGGGGTCCCTTGGAGGGGAGCGGGTTGAGCTTTCCTCCCCACCCCGACCAGGGCTCCAGCAGCCGAAGACCTCCAGGACCAGCCACCACCATGCTGAGACCACTCTCCGCACACATGAAGGTACTGGCAGAGGGACAAAGCCACGCGGGTTCCGGGGCCGAGATCTCCAAGCCTACTCGAATTGGAGTCGAGCATCCTCCACCCAGATCCTCCAAATTCCAGTAGGCGGGGGTCACACCCACCACCTGGCCCCCTGGCGCCGTGTAATCCCATCAGCGGCCAAGACTCAGAGATTACAAAATGCAGATCCCGGACGAGACTAGTGCAGTGAGTCTCCTGCCCCTGCGCCTGGCTGTTCCTCACCGGGGTCCCTTGGAGGGGAGCGGGTTGAGCTTTCCTCCCCACCCCGACCAGGGCTCCAGCAGCCGAAGACCTCCAGGACCAGCCACCACCATTCTGAGACCACTCTCCGCACACATGAAGGTACTGGCAGAGGGACAAAGCCACGCGGGTTCCGGGGCCGAGATCTCCAAGCCTACTCGAATTGGAGTCGAGCATCCTCCACCCAGATCCTCCAAATTCCAGTAGGCGGGGGTCACACCCACCACCTGGCCCCCTGGAGCCGTGTAATCCCATCAGCGGCCAAGACTCAGAGTCTGCAAAATGCAGATCCCGGACGAGACCAGTGCAGTCAGTCTCCTGCCCCTGCGCCTGGCTGTTCCTCACCGGGGTCCCTTGGAGGGGAGCGGGTTGAGCTTTCCTCCCCACCCCGACCAGGGCTCCAGCAGCCGAAGACCTCCAGGACCAGCCACCACCATGCTGAGACCACTCTCCGCACACATGAAGGTACTGGCAGAGGGACAAAGCCACGCGGGTTCCGGGGCCGAAATCTCCAAGCCTACTCGAATTGGAGTCGAGCATCCTCCACCCAGATCCTCCAAATTCCAGTAGGCGGGGGTCACACCCACCACCTGGCCTCCTGGCGCCGTGTAATCCCATCAGCGGCCAAGACTCAGAGTCTGCAAAATGCAGATCCCGGACGAGACCAGTGCAGTGAGTCTCCTGCCCCTGCGCCTGGCTGTTCCTCACCGGGGTCCCTTGGAGGGGAGCGGGTTGAGCTTTCCTCCCCACCCCGACCAGGGCTCCAGCAGCCGAAGACCTCCAGGACCAGCCACCACCATGCTGAGACCACTCTCCGCACACATGAAGGTACTGGCAGAGGGACAAAGCCACGCGGGTTCCGGGGCCGAGATCTCCAAGCCTACTCGAATTGGAGTCGAGCATCCTCCACCCAGATCCTCCAAATTCCAGTAGGCGGGGGTCACACCCACCACCTGGCCCCCTGGCGCCGTGTAATCCCATCAGCGGCCAAGACTCAGAGACTACAAAATGCAGATCCCGGACGAGACCAGTGCAGTGAGTCTCCTGCCCCTGCGCCTGGCTGTTCCTCACCGGGGTCCCTTGGAGGGGAGCGGGTTGAGCTTTCCTCCCCACCCCGACCAGGGCTCCAGCAGCCGAAGACCTCCAGGACCAGCCACCACCATGCTGAGACCACTCTCCGCACACATGAAGGTACTGGCAGAGGGACAAAGCCACGCGGGTTCCGGGGCCGAGATCTCCAAGCCTACTCGAATTGGAGTCGAGCATCCTCCACCCAGATCCTCCAAATTCCAGTAGGCGGGGGTCACACCCACCACCTGGCCCCCTGGCGCCGTGTAATCCCATCAGCGGCCAAGACTCAGAGTCTGCAAAATGCAGATCCCGGACGAGAGCAGTGCAGTCAGTCTCCTGCCCCTGCGCCTGGCTGTTCCTCACCGGGGTCCCTTGGAGGGGAGCGGGTTGAGGTTTCCTCCCCACCCCGACCAGGGCTCCAGCAGCCGAAGACCTCCAGGACCAGCCACCACCATGCTGAGACCACTCTCCGCACACATGAAGGTACTGGCAGAGGGACAAAGCCACGCGGGTTCCGGGGCCGAGATCTCCAAGCCTACTCGAATTGGAGTCGAGCATCCTCCACCCAGATCCTCCAAATTCCAGTAGGCGGGGGTCACACCCACCACCTGGCCCCCTGGCGCCGTGTAATCCCATCAGCGGCCAAGACTCAGAGACTACAAAATACAGATCCCGGACGAGACCAGTGCAGTGAGTCTCCTGCCCCTGCGCCTGGCTGTTCCTCACCGGGGTCCCTTGGAGGGGAGCGGGTTGAGCTTTCCTCCCCACCCCGACCAGGGCTCCAGCAGCCGAAGACCTCCAGGACCAGCCACCACCATGCTGAGACCACTCTCCGCACACATGAAGGTACTGGCAGAGGGACAAAGCCACGCGGGTTCCGGGGCCGAGATCTCCAAGCCTACTCGAATTGGAGTCGAGCATCCTCCACCCAGATCCTCCAAATTCCAGTAGGCGGGGGTCACACCCACCACCTGGCCCCCTGGCGCCGTGTAATCCCATCAGCGGCCAAGACTCAGAGACTACAAAATGCAGATCCCGGACGAGACCAGTGCAGTGAGTCTCCTGCCCCTGCGCCTGGCTGTTCCTCACCGGGGTCCCTTGGAGGGGAGCGGGTTGAGCTTTCCTCCCCACCCCGACCAGGGCTCCAGCAGCCGAAGACCTCCAGGACCAGCCACCACCATGCTGAGACCACTCTCCGCACACATGAAGGTACTGGCAGAGGGACAAAGCCACGCGGGTTCCGGGGCCGAGATCTCCAAGCCTACTCGAATTGGAGTCGAGCATCCTCCACCCAGATCCTCCAAATTCCAGTAGGCGGGGGTCACACGCACCACCTGGCCCCCTGGCGCCGTGTAATCCCATCAGCGGCCAAGACTCAGAGACAACAAAATGCAGATCCCGGACGAGACCAGTGCAGTGAGTCTCCTGCCCCTGCGCCTGGCTGTTCCTCACCGGGGTCCCTTGGAGGGGAGCGGGTTGAGCTTTCCTCCCCACCCCGACCAGGGCTCCAGCAGCCGAAGACCTCCAGGACCAGCCACCACCATGCTGAGACCACTCTCCGCACACATGAAGGTACTGGCAGAGGGACAAAGCCACGCGGGTTCCGGGGCCGAGATCTCCAAGCCTACTCGAATTGGAGTCGAGCATCCTCCACCCAGATCCTCCAAATTCCAGTAGGCCGGGGTCACACCCACCACCTGGCCCCCTGGCGCCGTGTAATCCCATCAGCGGCCAAGACTCAGAGTCTGCAAAATGCAGATCCCGTACGAGACCAGTGCAGTCAGTCTCCTGCCCCTGCGCCTGGCTGTTCCTCACCGGAGTCCCTTGGAGGGGAGCGGGTTGAGCTTTCCTCCCCACCCCGACCAGGGCTCCAGCAGCCGAAGACCTCCAGGACCAGCCACCACCATGCTGAGACCACTCTCCGCACACATGAAGGTACTGGCAGAGGGACAAAGCCACGCAGGTTCCGGGGCCGAGATCTCCAAGCCTACTCGAATTGGAGTCGAGCATCCTCCACCCAGATCCTCCAAATTCCAGTAGGCGGGGGTCACACCCACCACCTGGCCCCCTGGCGCCGTGTAATCCCATCAGCGGCCAAGACTCAGAGTCTGCAAAATGCAGATCCCGGACGAGACCAGTGCAGTGAGTCTCCTGCCCCTGCGCCTGGCTGTTCCTCACCGGGCTCCCTTGGAGGGGAGCGGGTTGAGCTTTCCTCCCCACCCCGACCAGGGCTCCAGCAGCCGAAGACCTCCAGGACCAGCCACCACCATGCTGAGACCACTCTCCGCACACATGAAGGTACTGGCAGAGGGACAAAGCCACGCGGGTTCTGGGGCCGAGATCTCCAAGCCTACTCGAATTGGAGTCGAGCATCCTCCACCCAGATCCTCCAAATTCCAGTAGGCGGGGGTCACACCCACCACCTGGCCCCCTGGCGCCGTGTAATCCCATCAGCGGCCAAGACTCAGAGTCTGCAAAATGCAGATCCCGGACGAGACCAGTGCAGTGAGTCTCCTGCCCCTGCGCCTGGCTGTTCCTCACCGGGGTCCCTTGGAGGGGAGCGGGTTGAGCTTTCCTCCCCACCCCGACCAGGGCTCCAGCAGCCGAAGACCTCCAGGACCAGCCACCACCATGCTGAGACCACTCTCCGCACACATGAAGGTACTGGCAGAGGGACAAAGCCACGCGGGTTCCGGGGCCGAGAACTCCAAGCCTACTCGAATTGGAGTCGAGCATCCTCCACCCAGATCCTCCAAATTCCAGTAGGCGGGGGTCACACCCACCACCTGGCCCCCTGGCGCCGTGTAATCCCATCAGCGGCCAAGACTCAGAGACTACAAAATGCAGATCCCGGAGAGACCTGTGCAGTGAGCCTCCTGCCCCTGCGCCTGGCTGTTCCTCACCGGCGTCCCTTGGAGGGGAGCGGGTTGAGCTTTCCTCCCCACCCCGACCAGGGCTCCAGCAGCCGAAGACCTCCAGGACCAGCCACCACCATGCTGTGACCACTCTCCGCACACATGAAGGTACTGGCAGAGGGACAAAGCCACGCGGGTTCCGGGGCCGAGATCTCCAAGCCTACTCGAATTGGAGTCGAGCATCCTCCACCCAGATCCTCCAAATTCCAGTAGGCGGGGGTCACACCCACCACCTGGCCCCCTGGCGCCGTGTAATCCCATCAGCGGCCAAGACTCAGAGTCTGCAAAATGCAGATCCCGGACGAGACCAGTGCAGTCAGTCTCCTGCCCCTGCGCCTGGCTGTTCCTCACCGGGGTCCCTTGGAGGGGAGCGGGTTGAGCTTTCCTCCCCACCCCGACCAGGGCTCCAGCAGCCGAAGACCTCCAGGACCAGCCACCACCATGCTGAGACCACTCTCCGCACACATGAAGGTACTGGCAGAGGGACAAAGCCACGCGGGTTCCGGGGCCGAGATCTCCAAGCCTACTCGAATTGGAGTCGAGCATCCTCCACCCAGATCCTCCAAATTCCAGTAGGCGGGGGTCACACCCACCACCTGGCCCCCTGGCGCCGTGTAATCCCATCAGCGGCCAAGACTCAGAGACTACAAAATGCAGATCCCGGACGAGACCAGTGCAGTGAGTCTCCTGTCCCTGCGCCTGGCTGTTCCTCACCGGGGTCCCTTGGAGGGGAGCGGGTTGAGCTTTCCTCCCCACCCCGACCAGGGCTCCAGCAGCCGAAGACCTCCAGGACCAGCCACCACCATGCTGAGACCACTCTCCGCGCACATGAAGGTACTGGCAGAGGGACAAAGCCACGCGGGTTCCGGGGCCGAGATCTCCAAGCCTACTCGAATTGGAGTCGAGCATCCTCCACCCAGATCCTCCAAATTCCAGTAGGTGGGGGTCACACCCACCACCTGGCTCCCTGGCGCCGTGTAATCCCATCAGCGGCCAAGACTCAGAGCCTGCAAAATGCAGATCCCGGACGAGACCAGTGCAGTGAGTCTCCTGTCCCTGCGCCTGGCTGTTCCTCACCGGGGTCCCTTGGAGGGGAGCGGGTTGAGCTTTCCTCCCCACCCCGACCAGGGCTCCAGCAGCCGAAGACCTCCAGGACCAGCCACCACCATGCTGAGACCACTCTCCGCACACATGAAGGTACTGGCAGAGGGACAAAGCCACGCGGGTTCCGGGGCCGAGATCTCCAAGCCTACTCGAATTGGAGTCGAGCATCCTCCACCCAGATCCTCCAAATTCCAGTAGGTGGGGGTCACACCCACCACCTGGCTCCCTGGCGCCGTGTAATCCCATCAGCGGCCAAGACTCAGAGCCTGCAAAATGCAGATCCCGGACGAGACCAGTGCAGTGAGTCTCCTGTCCCTGCGCCTGGCTGTTCCTCACCGGGGTCCCTTGGAGGGGAGCGGGTTGAGCTTTCCTCCCCACCCCGACCAGGGCTCCAGCAGCCAAAGACCTCCAGGACCAGCCACCACCATGCTGAGACCACTCTCCGCACACATGAAGGTACTGGCAGAGGGACAAAGCCACGCGGGTTCCGGGGCCGAGATCTCCAAGCCTACTCGAATTGGAGTCGAGCATCCTCCACCCAGATCCTCCAAATTCCAGTAGGCGGGGGTCACACCCACCACCTGGCCCCCTGGCGCCGTGTAATCCCATCAGCGGCCAAGACTCAGAGACTACAAAATGCAGATCCCGGACGAGACCAGTGCAGTGAGTCTCCTGCCCCTGCGCCTGGCTGTTCCTCACCGGGGTCCCTTGGAGGGGAGCGGGTTGAGCTTTCCTCCCCACCCCGACCAGGGCTCCAGCAGCCGAAGACCTCCAGGACCAGCCACCACCATGCTGAGACCACTCTCCGCACACATGAAGGTACTGGCAGAGGGACAAAGCCACGCGGGTTCCGGGGCCGAGATCTCCAAGCCTACTCGAATTGGAGTCGAGCATCCTCCACCCAGATCCTCCAAATTCCAGTAGGTGGGGGTCACACCCACCACCTGGCTCCCTGGCGCCGTGTAATCCCATCAGCGGCCAAGACTCAGAGCCTGCAAAATGCAGATCCCGGACGAGACCAGTGCAGTGAGTCTCCTGTCCCTGCGCCTGGCTGTTCCTCACCGGGGTCCCTTGGAGGGGAGCGGGTTGAGCTTTCCTCCCCACCCCGACCAGGGCTCCAGCAGCCGAAGACCTCCAGGACCAGCCACCACCATGCTGAGACCACTCTCCGCACACATGAAGGTACTGGCAGAGGGACAAAGCCACGCGGGTTCCGGGGCCGAGATCTCCAAGCCTACTCGAATTGGAGTCGAGCATCCTCCACCCAGATCCTCCAAATTCCAGTAGGCGGGGGTCACACCCACCACCTGGCCCCCTGGCGCCGTGTAATCCCATCAGCGGCCAAGACTCAGAGACTACAAAATGCAGATCCCGGACGAGACCAGTGCAGTGAGTCTCCTGTCCCTGCGCCTGGCTGTTCCTCACCGGGGTCCCTTGGAGGGGAGCGGGTTGAGCTTTCCTCCCCACCCCGACCAGGGCTCCAGCAGCCGAAGACCTCCAGGACCAGCCACCACCATGCTGAGACCACTCTCCGCGCACATGAAGGTACTGGCAGAGGGACAAAGCCACGCGGGTTCCGGGGCCGAGATCTCCAAGCCTACTCGAATTGGAGTCGAGCATCCTCCACCCAGATCCTCCAAATTCCAGTAGGTGGGGGTCACACCCACCACCTGGCTCCCTGGCGCCGTGTAATCCCATCAGCGGCCAAGACTCAGAGCCTGCAAAATGCAGATCCCGGACGAGACCAGTGCAGTGAGTCTCCTGTCCCTGCGCCTGGCTGTTCCTCACCGGGGTCCCTTGGAGGGGAGCGGGTTGAGCTTTCCTCCCCACCCCGACCAGGGCTCCAGCAGCCGAAGACCTCCAGGACCAGCCACCACCATGCTGAGACCACTCTCCGCACACATGAAGGTACTGGCAGAGGGACAAAGCCACGCGGGTTCCGGGGCCGAGATCTCCAAGCCTACTCGAATTGGAGTCGAGCATCCTCCACCCAGATCCTCCAAATTCCAGTAGGTGGGGGTCACACCCACCACCTGGCTCCCTGGCGCCGTGTAATCCCATCAGCGGCCAAGACTCAGAGCCTGCAAAATGCAGATCCCGGACGAGACCAGTGCAGTGAGTCTCCTGTCCCTGCGCCTGGCTGTTCCTCACCGGGGTCCCTTGGAGGGGAGCGGGTTGAGCTTTCCTCCCCACCCCGACCAGGGCTCCAGCAGCCAAAGACCTCCAGGACCAGCCACCACCATGCTGAGACCACTCTCCGCACACATGAAGGTACTGGCAGAGGGACAAAGCCACGCGGGTTCCGGGGCCGAGATCTCCAAGCCTACTCGAATTGGAGTCGAGCATCCTCCACCCAGATCCTCCAAATTCCAGTAGGCGGGGGTCACACCCACCACCTGGCCCCCTGGCGCCGTGTAATCCCATCAGCGGCCAAGACTCAGAGACTACAAAATGCAGATCCCGGACGAGACCAGTGCAGTGAGTCTCCTGCCCCTGCGCCTGGCTGTTCCTCACCGGGGTCCCTTGGAGGGGAGCGGGTTGAGCTTTCCTCCCCACCCCGACCAGGGCTCCAGCAGCCGAAGACCTCCAGGACCAGCCACCACCATGCTGAGACCACTCTCCGCACACATGAAGGTACTGGCAGAGGGACAAAGCCACGCGGGTTCCGGGGCCGAGATCTCCAAGCCTACTCGAATTGGAGTCGAGCATCCTCCACCCAGATCCTCCAAATTCCAGTAGGTGGGGGTCACACCCACCACCTGGCTCCCTGGCGCCGTGTAATCCCATCAGCGGCCAAGACTCAGAGCCTGCAAAATGCAGATCCCGGACGAGACCAGTGCAGTGAGTCTCCTGTCCCTGCGCCTGGCTGTTCCTCACCGGGGTCCCTTGGAGGGGAGCGGGTTGAGCTTTCCTCCCCACCCCGACCAGGGCTCCAGCAGCCGAAGACCTCCAGGACCAGCCACCACCATGCTGAGACCACTCTCCGCACACATGAAGGTACTGGCAGAGGGACAAAGCCACGCGGGTTCCGGGGCCGAGATCTCCAAGCCTACTCGAATTGGAGTCGAGCATCCTCCACCCAGATCCTCCAAATTCCAGTAGGCGGGGGTCACACCCACCACCTGGCCCCCTGGCGCCGTGTAATCCCATCAGCGGCCAAGACTCAGAGACTACAAAATGCAGATCCCGGACGAGACCAGTGCAGTGAGTCTCCTGTCCCTGCGCCTGGCTGTTCCTCACCGGGGTCCCTTGGAGTGGAGCGGGTTGAGCTTTCCTCCCCACCCCGACCAGGGCTCCAGCAGCCGAAGACCTCCAGGACCAGCCACCACCATGCTGAGACCACTCTCCGCACACATGAAGGTACTGGCAGAGGGACAAAGCCACGCGGGTTCCGGGGCCGAGATCTCCAAGCCTACTCGAATTGGAGTCGAGCATCCTCCACCCAGATCCTCCAAATTCCAGTAGGTGGGGGTCACTCCCACCACCTGGCTCCCTGGCGCCGTGTAATCCCATCAGCGGCCAAGACTCAGAGCCTGCAAAATGCAGATCCCGGACGAGACCAGTGCAGTGAGTCTCCTGTCCCTGCGCCTGGCTGTTCCTCACCGGGGTCCCTTGGAGGGGAGCGGGTTGAGCTTTCCTCCCCACCCCGACCAGGGCTCCAGCAGCCGAAGACCTCCAGGACCAGCCACCACCATGCTGAGACCACTCTCCGCACACATGAAGGTACTGGCAGAGGGACAAAGCCACGCGGGTTCCGGGGCCGAGATCTCCAAGCCTACTCGAATTGGAGTCGAGCATCCTCCACCCAGATCCTCCAAATTCCAGTAGGTGGGGGTCACACCCACCACCTGGCTCCCTGGCGCCGTGTAATCCCATCAGCGGCCAAGACTCAGAGCCTGCAAAATGCAGATCCCGGACGAGACCAGTGCAGTGAGTCTCCTGTCCCTGCGCCTGGCTGTTCCTCACCGGGGTCCCTTGGAGGGGAGCGGGTTGAGCTTTCCTCCCCACCCCGACCAGGGCTCCAGCAGCCGAAGACCTCCAGGACCAGCCACCACCATGCTGAGACCACTCTCCGCACACATGAAGGTACTGGCAGAGGGACAAAGCCACGCGGGTTCCGGGGCCGAGATCTCCAAGCCTACTCGAATTGGAGTCGAGCATCCTCCACCCAGATCCTCCAAATTCCAGTAGGTGGGGGTCACACCCACCACCTGGCTCCCTGGCGCCGTGTAATCCCATCAGCGGCCAAGACTCAGAGCCTGCAAAATGCAGATCCCGGACGAGACCAGTGCAGTGAGTCTCCTGTCCCTGCGCCTGGCTGTTCCTCACCGGGGTCCCTTGGAGGGGAGCGGGTTGAGCTTTCCTCCCCACCCCGACCAGGGCTCCAGCAGCCGAAGACCTCCAGGACCAGCCACCACCATGCTGAGACCACTCTCCGCACACATGAAGGTACTGGCAGAGGGACAAAGCCACGCGGGTTCCGGGGCCGAGATCTCCAAGCCTACTCGAATTGGAGTCGAGCATCCTCCACCCAGATCCTCCAAATTCCAGTAGGTGGGGGTCACTCCCACCACCTGGCTCCCTGGCGCCGTGTAATCCCATCAGCGGCCAAGACTCAGAGCCTGCAAAATGCAGATCCCGGACGAGACCAGTGCAGTGAGTCTCCTGTCCCTGCGCCTGGCTGTTCCTCACCGGGGTCCCTTGGAGGGGAGCGGGTTGAGCTTTCCTCCCCACCCCGACCAGGGCTCCAGCAGCCGAAGACCTCCAGGACCAGCCACCACCATGCTGAGACCACTCTCCGCACACATGAAGGTACTGGCAGAGGGACAAAGCCACGCGGGTTCCGGGGCCGAGATCTCCAAGCCTACTCGAATTGGAGTCGAGCATCCTCCACCCAGATCCTCCAAATTCCAGTAGGTGGGGGTCACACCCACCACCTGGCTCCCTGGCGCCGTGTAATCCCATCAGCGGCCAAGACTCAGAGCCTGCAAAATGCAGATCCCGGACGAGACCAGTGCAGTGAGTCTCCTGTCCCTGCGCCTGGCTGTTCCTCACCGGGGTCCCTTGGAGGGGAGCGGGTTGAGCTTTCCTCCCCACCCCGACCAGGGCTCCAGCAGCCGAAGACCTCCAGGACCAGCCACCACCATGCTGAGACCACTCTCCGCACACATGAAGGTACTGGCAGAGGGACAAAGCCACGCGGGTTCCGGGGCCGAGATCTCCAAGCCTACTCGAATTGGAGTCGAGCATCCTCCACCCAGATCCTCCAAATTCCAGTAGGTGGGGGTCACACCCACCACCTGGCTCCCTGGCGCCGTGTAATCCCATCAGCGGCCAAGACTCAGAGCCTGCAAAATGCAGATCCCGGACGAGACCAGTGCAGTGAGTCTCCTGTCCCTGCGCCTGGCTGTTCCTCACCGGGGTCCCTTGGAGGGGAGCGGGTTGAGCTTTCCTCCCCACCCCGACCAGGGCTCCAGCAGCCGAAGACCTCCAGGACCAGCCACCACCATGCTGAGACCACTCTCCGCACACATGAAGGTACTGGCAGAGGGACAAAGCCACGCGGGTTCCGGGGCCGAGATCTCCAAGCCTACTCGAATTGGAGTCGAGCATCCTCCACCCAGATCCTCCAAATTCCAGTAGGTGGGGGTCACACCCACCACCTGGCTCCCTGGCGCCGTGTAATCCCATCAGCGGCCAAGACTCAGAGCCTGCAAAATGCAGATCCCGGAACCGCGCGGCCGCATTCGCGGCCGCGCGACATCTTATCAGAACATCTGGACAAACTTGCAGGCTATGGAATATAGCCTGCCCACAGGGCAGAGTCTGGCAAACTCCCCGTGGTGCACCAAATATGCCAAATACCAGTAACAATGATGGGTCTCATTCTCCTAAATAGCCTTGAATATAATCTCAGGGCTAGGATGAAAGAGACGTTACTGGGGCCTGCTCGAGGCAATCGACGATTAACAGGATGATGAATGAATGAATGAATGAATTATTGGAATCCAGGAAGGTGACGAATCTTGCAAGTAATAACAGGTAAATGGAACAGCCTGCTGGGAAGTGGGGAGCTTGGGAAACTAACCAATATTCCTAACACTGTCAGACATTTGATAAAGGGGCCCATTCTATCCTTTTAAATGTCTTTCTACACACTGTAAAGTTCATTTAAACTGTTTTCATTAGGTGTAGAGAGATAGGACAGCAGGTAGGATATCTGTCTTCCACCAGATTTAACAGGCCCCAGAGCACCACCAGGAGTAATCTCTTAGCATGTCTCAGTGTGACTCAAAAAGACGAAAAAAGTTTAAAAATTAAAAATCAAACTCTTCATTTCACTCCATTAAAGAACCGTGCTAGTGCCATTTTGCTAAGAGACTTTCAAAAATATTTATCCTTTATACTTCCACAACGCTAATCAGTACCTGAACACAAGGGAGGCAGAGATGACACAGGAGGGAAGGAGATGGTCACAAATGGCAGACCTGGATTCCATAAGGTACCCCATAAGTATCCTGAGGTACAGATACCTGAACTCAGAGCCAGGAGTGGGCTCAGCTGGGTGTGGCTCCCCAGACTGAAATTGAATCAGGAGGATTTGAAGAATAATTGTGTGGCTGTTTCTCTGCCATAATCCCCCAAAACCTAGGGCCTCTAAGCCAAGCCACAGGGGCTGGAGAGATAGTCCAGCAGGGAGGGCTTTTGCCTTGTACAAAGCCCGGCATGAGTTCAATGCCACCATCTCATATGGTTCCCATGGTAGGAGTTATTCCTGACTTAGGAGGCGGGAGTAAAGCTAAGCATCTCCGGGTGTGACCAAAAAGAAAAGAAATAAGTCAAGCCCGAGTCACAGCAAAGAATCAGACAGTGGTGAGTCTTGACACCCCTGATCAAGGAACATCCGTTTTGCCTTTTTATTTGTCCACATTCCTTCTGGCTTTCACCAGAAGATCCAGAAAGTACAAGTTAACATACGAGTGAAATTCAAATGCCTGAACACTCACATAGACTTTCCCTTACTGACTGACATCACAGGAACTTGTCACATACTACCAGGATTGTTTCCTTCCTTGACTGTACTTTTGAAGCACACCTAACACTCTGGTGCAAACAAAACAGGTTTTACCGAGGGGGCCTGTTTTGACATTGTAAGCTCTTATTAGGGGATTTGGTTATCTAGTATAAACCTGATGATATTTCCAAGGCTTATGACTTGGGATATAAATAAGGCTGTAACAGTGGGCAGGGGGCAGGTTGGAGGAGGTATCAGGGAGGAATCCAAGTGAAGAACAGAGGAGAATGCAGGAGGAAGAATCAAGAGGAGGAGGTTGGAAGAGTGGTCAAGGGGACAAGCACCAAGGAGAATTTTAGAAGGAGAATCCAAGGGGGAGAATAAGAAAGAATGGAGAGGAAAGTAGAGAAGAAAGACTCCAGGAGGAATCCAGGAGAATCAAGAGAAGGAGGATAAAGAAGAATAGAGAGAAAATAGGGGAGAATCGAGGGAAGGGAAATCAAAAGTGAATGAAGATGAGGTTGGAATAAACTGTAACTGATACCAAGCAGCCCAGTCCATGTTTCCTCCTTTGTGGACCCATGGTCAGTGGCCATTAAGGGTGGTGGAAGCAGTGTGAAACCACTGAACATAGGTGGCAAGTGGTGCTGTGGTATTGGTATCTGTTTTTAGAATACACACTAAAGGTCCTCTATCACCAAGAATTGGATTCTGGATTTCTTCCCGGCCATCGACAGCCCTGCAAGTTAAAAATAACATGCTGGTCCACTGATCTTCTTCACTGGAATAATAATATTGATTTTTAATTTGCAAATCTTACCAGCTCACTCATACTCAGGAACTGTGTCCCTAAATCAAACTGCTGAAAGGCCAAATCTTGAAGTCATGCTTTAAGTTCTGAAACCAAACACAATACCCAATGTAAGAATACTTCCAATGGAACAGCCTTGAATGCGCAGTGCACATGGATGACAACTCTATGTTGTAATAGCCCAAAGCATCCCAGAGCAAAGGGAAGATCCCTTAGGAGGATCACTGTGAGAAACTTGGCAATTAATTCTACAAGAGCTTTTTGGGTGTTGTTTTTGAAACAATTTCAGTGATGCTCGGGGACCTATATGAAATCCAGATTACTGAACAGGGTCAGCAGTGTGCAGGGCAAGCACATTCCCTGCTTGCTATTTCTCAGAGCCAAATAGCTTTATTATGGGCTCACTCATTCACTAAACAAAAAGGCAAAAAATATTTTGCAGGTATAGCAACATTATAGGCTATGCAGTTCTGGTGTAAGGTACAGCAGGTGGGGGAAACAAAGAGCATAAATCTCATGGACTGGCAGATAAGGAAAAATAATGTCAAACCAAGAAAGTAAAGCATAGGCTCATTCCATGATGGAGATTCCAATGTGTGAAGGACAGTGTGAGCGCTGCATAAACACCTGGATCTAGGAGCCTGAGGACCCCACAGCTGTGCTCTCTATTTAGCCTGTATAGCAGCGTGTTTCATATGCGTTAGAACACCGACACACTGAACAGGGCCTGAGACAGGTAGGTCCTCATACACTCACCTGCACGCACGCCTTTCCTCACTGGCCTCATGGCTCCTCCTTCTAGCCAGGATATCACTGCAGGCTTCAACTCAGAATGCCCTGAACCCTACAGAGATGGAGCATCGATTGGTCAGAAGTAAAAAGTGACAAGTAAACCCCGTGTGTCACTACAAAAACAGAGTAAATGAGTGGGAAGGCATGAATAGAATCTGCACTTCTGGAATGCCACAAATTTGTGGTTATCCAAGAGCTAAGATCTAGCTTTAAGTTTATAAGTGTAATATGGGGCCCCAGAAAATACCAGCGATAGAATAGCCCTGACAGTGCACAAAGCTGAGAGGAGTTTGATCGCATCACAATTTGCAGTTTTGTTTTTGTTTGGTTTGGGATCCTCGCCTGGGGATGCTCAAGGCTTCCTCCTGACGGTGTACTCAGGAATCACCTCTGATGCTGCTACTCAGGGACTTCATCGGATTCCAGTCCACTGCTTGCAAGACAATCATCGTACCCACTGAACTGGCACTCTAGTCCCAGCACCACATGGTATGTCATCAGCACACTTGATGTGATGCCTGAGTGCAGTAAAGCCAAAAGCTTAACAAATCCAAAAATGGACAAAGATGGCCAAAGACTGCAATTGTTTTTAAAAGTAAACAGAAAGGATAAGAGACAGTGAAGGCCATTTCTTATTGATCAAAGGATCTGTACAACAGGAAGAACTTACAATAATAAATGTATATGCAACTAATGAGAGACCAGCAAAGTACTTAAAACAACAACTCATAGATTTGGAAAAAGACATCAATAGCAACACAATACTAGTGGGAGACTTCAACACCGCTTTGTCACCTCTTGATAGATCAACCAGACCCAAGCTTAGCAAGGATATACTTCATCTGAGGGAAACAATGGAAGAAAGGAACTTAGTAGATATGTATAGGACACTTCATCCTCAAAAAGCTGAATACACATTCTTCTCAAGGGTCCATGGAACATTCTTCAAGATAGACCACATGCTGAGCCACAAAACAAGAAGAACCAAGAAGACCTGGAATACTTGAACAGACCTATCACCATCAAGGAAATTGAAATGGTAATAAAAAGTCTCCCCAAGCACAAAAGTCCTGGTCCAGGTGGATTCACTAGTGAATTCTTCCAAATCTTTCAAGAGAACTTACTCCCAATCCTCTTTAAGGTTTTCCACGAAATTGAAATATCAAAAACACGTCCGAACAGTTTCTACGAAGCAAATATCACAAAGGCAGACAGAGATACCACAAAGAAAGAGAATTACAGGCCAATATCCCTGATGAACACAGATGCAAAGATCCTCAACAAACTACTAGCAAATAGAATCCAACTACTCATCAAAAAGATCATAAACCATGACCAAGTAGGATTCATCCCAGGGATGAAAAGATGGTTTAACATTCGAAAATCAATCAACATAATCCAACATATCACCAAAAGAAAAGATAAAAAGCATATGATCATATCAATAGATGCAGAGAAAGCATTTGACAAGATCTAGCACCCCTTTCGGATGAAAACCCTAGCCAAAATGGGTATAGAGGGGACTTTCCTCAACATAGTTAAAGCCATCTACCACAAGCCTACAGCAAGCATCATCCTCAATGGGGAAAAACTGAGAGCCTTCCCTTTAAGATCAGGGACGAGACAAGGATACCCACTCTCTCCACTGCTGTTCAATATAGTACTGGAAGCACTTGCAATAGCGATTAAGGCAGAAAAAAGATATTAAGGGCATTCAGGTAGGAAAGGAAGAAATAAAGGTCTCACTATTCGTAGATGATATGATACTCTACTTAGAGAACCCAATAACCTCCACCAAAAAACTCCTAGAAACAATAGACTTGTATAGTAAAGTTGCAGGCTATAAAATCAATACCCAAAAGTCCTTGGCTTTCCTATACGCAAACAGTGAGAGAGAAGAAAGCGACATGAAAAAAAATCCCGTTCACAATTGTGCCCCAGAAAATCAAGTACCTAGGAATCAGCTTAACTAAGGAAGTAAAGGACCTGTACAAAGAAAACTACAAAACGCTACTTCAGGAAATAAAAGAGGACATGAGAAAATGGAAAGATATGCCCTGCTCATGGGTCGGGAGACTTAATATTGTCAAAATGGCAACACTACCGAAAGTATTGTATAAAATCAGTGCAATCCCTATAAGGAAACCCATGACATTCTTCAAAGAAATGGAGCAAACACTCCTGAATTTTATATGGTACAATAAGCCCCCACGAATAGCAAAAGCAATTCTTGGGAAAAAGAAAATGGGAGGAATCATCCTCCCTAACTTCAAGCTCTACTACAAAGCAGTAATGATTAAAACAGCATGGTACTGGAACAAAGGCAGAACTGCAGAGCAGTGGAACAGGGTTGAATACACTGACATCTCCCCTCAACCATATGATCATCTAATCTTTGATAAAGGTGCAAAAAATGTGAAGTGGAGTAAGGAAAGCCTCTTTAACAAATTGTGCTGGCATCACTGGACGGCTACATGCAAAAAATGGGCTCAGAACTCTGCCTAACACCGTGTACAAAAGTAAGATCAAAATGGATTAAAAACCTCAACATCAGACCAGAAACCATAAGGTACATTGAAGACAAAGTTGGCAAAACCCTCCATGACATTGAAGATAATGGTATCTTCAAAGATGCCACGCCACTGGCCGAGCAAGTGAAAGCAGAAATAGATAAATGGGACTATCTTAAACTACGAAGCTTCTGCACCTCCAAAGAAACAGTGACCAAAATACAAAGACAGTCTACAGAATGGGAAAGGATATTCGCTGAATACACATCTGACAAGGGGTTGATATCAAGGATATACAAATTACTGGTTAAACTCCACAAGAAGAAAACATCCAACCCCATTCAAAAATGGGGCAATGAAATGAACAGAAACTTTCTCAAAGAAGAAATCCGAATGGCAAAAAAGCACATGAGAAAATGCTGTACATCATTAATCATCAGGGAGATGCAGATCAAAACCACAATGAGATACCATCTCACACCTCAGAGATTGGCCCACATTCAAAAGAACAAAAGCAACCGATGCTGGCGCAGATGTGGCGAGAAAGGGACACTCCTTCACTGTTGGTGGGAATGTCGACTGGTTCAGCCCTCTGGAAAACAGTATGGACGATTCTCAAAAAATTAGAAATTGAGCTCCCATTTGACACAGTAATAGCACTCCTGGGAATATATCCCAGGGAGGCAAAAATGTATATTCGAAATGACATCTGCACTTGTTTGTACATTGCAGCACTCTTTACAATAGCCAGAAACTGGAAGAAACCTGAATGCCCAAGAACAGATGACTGGTTAAAGAAACCTTGGTACATCTACACAATGGAGTACTATGTAGCTGTTAGGAAAGATTAAGTCATAAAATTTATATACATGTGGTACAGCATGGAAAGTATCATGCTAAGTGAAATGAGTCAGAAAGAGAGGGATAGACATAGAAAGATTGCATTCATCTGGGGGATATAAAGTAACAAAATATGAGATTAATACCCAAGAATAGCTGAGATCAGCACCAGGAGGATTACTCCATAGCTTAGAGGCCAGCCGGTCATTCTAGGGGAAAGGGCAGCTCAGATAGAGAAGGGAGCACCAAATAAAGTGTGTTTGGAGGATCCTCCCAGGAGGGGAGATGCATGTTGAAAGTAGACTATGGACTGAACATGTTTGTCACTCAATGCCTCTTTTGCATACCACAACACCCAAAAGAAGAGAGAGAACAAAAGGGAATGCCCTTCCACAGAGGCAGGGTGGGATGGGGGGTGGGGGTGGGAGGGATATTATCCATGGTGGTGGAAAGTGGGCACTGATGGGTATTTGATCATTGTATAATCGAAACCCAAGCACAAAATATAGTAAATCTACAGCTGTACTTCATGGTGTTTCACTAATAAAAAGAAAAAAAATGAAAAAAAGTAAACAGAAAGGGATCCAGACAGGCAGCACAGTATGTGGGGCACTGGCCTTGCTCACAACCAATAAAGGTTTTATTGTGACATTCCATAGGGTCCCTCAAGCCATCAGCTGTGATCCCTCACTAGAGGTAAGCCTTGAAACTTGATGAAGCAAGAACCACTGGAAGTGATCCTGAGCACTCAAATAGAGCAGTATCTGATGAGGTGAGACCCTAAGAAATAAATGAACTGTGGTAGGAGAGACATCACAGCGGTAGGACACAGACGGTGCACTCACATACAGATTTGATCCCCAGCATCACACATGGTCCCAGACTACAGCATGAATAACTGAATACTAAGACAGGAATAATCTGAATACTTGCAGATGTAATCCCAAAGCCAAATCAATGCAAAACAAATACTTTGAACTTGAGGGACAGATGCAACAATAGGAGGAGTAAGGCAGCAACCTTTTAACCTGGCAAATGGGTTAAATACTCAGCACTCCATAGGCCCTGAGCACTCCCAGAAGTGATCCTTCAGCACAATTAGGAGCATTGCCGATGTGCCCCCAAATAAAACCAAAACCAAAACAAATACACAGAAGTAATATGTAGCGTAAGAAGTAAACTGAGAAGTGAACTTAGAAATGACATGAACTATTTAGAGGGACCTGAGTGATGGTACAGCACATAGGGACCTTGCCATGCCTGGGGCCCACCAACACACCAGAGACTGCACCAAAAAGAAAACCAGGGAAGGAACTAGAGGAACAGTTACCACACGACTGTCTGATATCCTGGCCCATCACAGTCCCAGCTACTGTTGGATACACAGCTGAGGCCTGGGACAGGGAGCCCATGCAGTTCTCTCCAGTCATGGTCAGCCCCACACTGCTCTCACCGATGGCCTGTAAGTGCTGGTAGGTCTACAGCACCATATACCCGTAGCGCTTCTGCTTAGAGGCACATCCACTCCTGTGGGGTGAAGTGCACGGTCACATCGGGGAAGGTCACAAATCCTGATCCAACACACAGGGCAGCGAGAATCGGGGTCTGTTTCTACTCTGTGACCTGGCCTGCGAGGCTAGGACCACAGAGTCCTAGAGGGGCTCAGATTCTGTTCCCTTTGGAGCAACCAGTCTCCATGTACACTACTGGCTGACAGGCCCCAACATCTTTCTAAGACAACTGTATCTGATAAAATCTGAGTTTGCTCTACTAGAAGGTTTCTAAAAGTGGTGGTCTTGCACCTGGCCCCAGGGCATCCAATCACTGCTCCTATGAGCACTGCAGAGTAACAACTTCATGGAACCAGTGGGACCCAAATGAGTGACCCTGCTTTCAGCCCCAAACACTAAACATACACCCCCTGAACCCCACAGCCCATGTTGTAGGGAGAAGGGGACACTCAATGTCCAGTCACCGACTATGCATGCACATATGTGCCTGTAGGACTCTCATCACGGTTCAGGGTCATCCCAAATGGCTCCGGAGCTGCAAAAGTGTCTAGAGCCCAATAGCTCTGCCGGCCCCTAATATCCATTGTTCCGGCTCTCTTGGACCAGCTCATGCCCAGAATTGCACACAGAGCAGCGAGTAAAAGCGGAATGTGTGACAGAGCAGGTGAGTCTCTCAAGAGCGTGAAGGACAAAATAAGAGAAATGTATGTCCTGGAACATGAGTCACTGTAGCTGCCAGGGAGCAAATAGGGCCAGCAGACCCCAGGGGGCCTGTGATACACACCAGGTCAGAATCCGGAGAACAGAGCCAAGAGGAAGCCCTGTGCATCTCCTCCTACCTGGATATGGTGTACCAGATGACATGTCACCATCTTCCCCTGCCTCTGTTGTTCCTGAGAATCAGAAAATTGGAGAAGTCAGAGCTGTGAGCACTGGAGAGGAGCACTACTCCCCAGCTCTGACCAGTCACACCCTTGAGCACTGGCTCATAGAACCGCCTTGGGGACAATGCCAGATGCTTCTGTTTCCCCAGGAGAAGCAAAGTGGGTTGGCATCTGTTCTGCCTTTCCCAGCAGGCCTGTGCATGGCTATAAGAGAGAAAACTCAGCCCTGACTTGGCCTGTGGACTCCTCCCTGGGTCCCCTAGAAGGTTCTTACAGGCCCAGCCAGGGGCTGACTCCAAATCCAGGAGCTCACACACATCATCACAACCTGCAGGCTGGCAGGATGGCTTCCCATGGCAATCATAGCACAGAATGTGGCTTGATCACAGGGGCAGCCCCTCTCCTCTAAAACAAAAAAACAAACTTTCTACAGACACACACACACACATACACACACCACCTTTACCCACAGTACTCACCTCAATAGAAAGGGGTCCGGACAGGGCTTTATAACTTGATAAGATTGCAGAAATTCCTGTTCGGAGAGGCAGTAAAGCTGGTATGATGCTTGTCTTGCTGACACCAATCACTCCTTTACATCCCGATGCCCCCCAGAGCACTCCAGGAATAATACCTAAATCCAGAGCCAGATTAAACCCACAGGGTATCTCCAGGGATGTAGAGCCCCCATTCTCCACGCCAAAAATATCCGTAAAAGGAAAATTGCATTGACAAACTCCAGGTACCTGAAGAGCCAGAGCTTCAGATGGCCCCGTTACCCCAGGGCAGCCAATGAAACAGCCGACGGAAACAGGGTCTCTTTCCATTGGTGGGGTGGGGGGGCTCCGGCTTTGCCCCTCAAAGTGAATATAGAGATTCAACAGCAGTGAAACTGCTGTGTCACCTGGGAAGGTCGGGATGGCCAAGCCCCGGCCCTCAGGAGGTCCCTCACACCAAAGGCCCTCAATCCCCATGTTCTGCCACGCACCCACCCGCCGCTGCCCCATTGCAGAGCTGGTGGCAACGTGGCCACAGGAGCTCCCCAGGATCACACACTCACACCCTCGAGCTCTGCGCCCCGGAACAGCCCCCATAGCACCCCCCGAAGCTCTGCCTCACGTCAGGAACCACTGGGATATTGAGGAACAAGTGTAACACAAGAGCGAAAGTGCCCCCCCCAAGCTAGCAGGCATTCACAGCTCAGTGTGAAGATGGGGAGGTACCAGGCATTCACAGGAGGCCACCACCATCCTGCTACAGAATTGACCTTCTGAGTCCCACTTCTTCACAGGGGCCCTACTTCACCCTTTACCTACGGGAACAATGACTCTCTTACCCCATTTCCAGGAATACAAGCACCAGGAAGGCCCCACTGTGATGTCACTTCCCTCCCTGAAAGAATCCTTAAAGGGCCAGACTCGAAATGTGGAGAGAATCATTACGCCCACCCAAGTGGAGCTGTGGCTCAAGGGGGATAGACTCGCAAAAAGCGGTGGAGAGGCTGATGCTGGAGTCGCAGATAACACATCAGAGGGTTAAAAGGCAGTACGGAGAAGTCCCCTGGTCTTGTACAGGACAAACAAAAAACAAATCCTCTCACACAAAGTCCATCAGAAAAAATGAAAAGGGGGGTCATTCGAAGTAAAAGATGCAGACAGGGAGTGGGTGGGGTATGGGACAATGAGTTTCTCTGGAAAGTCATCAATCAAGATGTGGTGAAAGCAGTGACTCCCAAGGCATCTATGGAGATGCAGTGAGGAACTGCCTAGCAGCACCCAGAGAGTTGAAGAGATGCTGGAACAGGAGCAAAGGCTGGTAACAACAGAGAGCACTTTTAGTAAAGGACCTACCCCTTGATAGCACAGGAGTACAGGACTCTCACCTATAAGGAAAACCCAGGAGGCAGTTTCAGAACAAAAATTTAAACACAGAGAGATAGGACAGTGCAGTGGTACCTGCCGTGATCTTGGTCAACCTGAGTTGCATCCCTGGCAACTCAAATGGGGTCTGCGCACCACCAGGAGTGATCCGTAAGAACTGCCAGGTGTGCCCCAAACAAAAACATAGAATTAAGTAAATTAACTGAAACATGTGTACCATCCCAGAATGGCGGCATACATGAAACTACCAGCCAGTAAACTAGACTTGTCATTTTGTGGCCTTCCTTGGCATTTTACAGAGATGTCAATAGTGTTTAACATTCTGGTGAATATTAGATTGTTGCAATTTTACTGATTCCAAGCAAAAGTTTGCCCTTTCTTTATCTCCCCCAACTACTGATAAATTGAGGACAGTGGAACCAGGTATGAAACAGCCCTTTATTACTAGTATTCATAGTTTTGAGAATGGCCTACTGAGATGGGGGTGGGAGTTGGAGAATCTCTCATGTTCCCACCATATGTAAACTATTTGATTCATGGGGCCCACGGATCATCTCAAAGAACCAGCGAAAGTCTATGCACATCAAAGTCCAAACAAAGTGTCTCCATCCAGCCTATTAAAGAATGTTGCCAAGTTCATTTTGCTAACTTGATACCTTCTGGATTATTTTCCTTAATGCTTCTATAAATCTAATGGAAACCTGAATATAGAGAGTGCAGAGATGCTGCACCAGGTAAAGTGCTTCCCTGCACACAGCTTACATGGACACTAACCCAAGGACACCATAAGTTTCCCTGAGCACCCCCAATCATGGACTGCTGACCTCGGAGGCAGTAGAAGGCCCTGAGAACAGCTCACTGTGTCTCCCCAGACATAGTACAGTGGGGCTTGAAGAATGGAGGTTTGCCTGTTTTTCTAATTTCATGCAGCCTCATGGTTAATCTCTGTCATTAAGTCCTGCAAACCAAAGTAGGGCCTGTGAACCAAACCAGAGTGGGAGCAAAGAATGAAACAGTGGTGAGTCTTGACAATCTGAAGTGAAGTAAGGATTTGGTACCTGTTTATTTAGTTTTAATTTTTCCTGGCTTCTATCACCAAGTCCCACTAATTATAAGTTAACTGACACATCAAGTGCAAATGCTGGGACATTGCCATAGATGCACCTGGGCAATAACAAGGAAGTCCCTTTACCTTATGGGCTGACATCATGGGAAGGTTGTCCCACACTACCAGGATTACTTCCTTCTTACCTCCACATTGGGGCTCCCCTACCTCCGTATACAAACAAACCATGTATTACTGAAGGGGCCTGTTCTTACTGGGGGTTTGGTCTTAGGATATCAGTCATCCAGTATGAATTGAACACTGTCTCCTAGGGCGTGAGTGCAATACAAAGACCTCCCCACATATGACATTCATAAGATTTCACACTGGTATTCATTTTCATGACTAGTAAGGCATGAAGATTCAGTAACAGCCTTTCTACGTTCATATATATATATATATATATATATATATATATATATAACTTCTCTCGAGTGTGAGTTCTCAGATGCATTGCAAAGCCTGAGTAAAGGGCTTTCAACATGTCTGACATTGAAGTGGTTTCTCTGTACTATGACTTTTCATATGTCGATTAAGTCATGAGGGCAGATTAAATGTCTTCTAAAATGTCTGACATGCCAGCTGCCCCCCACGAGCGGCTCAACGGCACGGCCACGGCCCCGGAGGCACAAGGACTTAGCACAGAGAGCCACCCACTTGGAGCAGAAAAGCAAATGGACTATGTGTTAAACCGTGCCAGCATGCCTGCGTGGAGGGGAAAGGGTGTTGCTGCATTCGCCCAATCCTCTCTGGAAAGAAAGATGGCGGCCGCACAGGAGCCTTGTGGACAGCAGGTTTGAGCCGGGGGTGGGAGCGGCAGGGACCTCATGGGAAGGGGGGCGTTCTGGGCCGTCCTTCACACCCGACCAAGGTCACCAGCTGCCCCCCACGAGCAGCTCTCCGGCTCGGCCACGGCCACGGAAGCACAAGGACTTAGCACATAGAGCCACCCGCTTGGAGCAGAGAAGCAAATGGACTATGTGTTAAACCGCACCAGCATGCCTGCCCGGAGGGGAAAGGGTATTGACCCACTCACCCGCTCCTCTCTGGAAAGAAAGATGGTGGCCGCACGGGAGCCTTGTGGACAGCAGGTTTGAGCATGGGGTGGGGGGCGGCAGGGGCCTCATGGGAAGGGGGGCATTCTGGGCCGTCCTTCATGCCCGACCGAGGTCACCAGCTGCCCCCCACGAGCGGCTCTCCGGCACGGCCACGACTCCAGAGCACAGAAACCAATCTCTTAACTATCTAACTTTTAATAGAAATACTTCCAGGGTTAATAAGTAAAATAGCAGAAATCCAAAACCGCGCGACATCATTTTATTCTTAAACCCAGCTGTAGAAAGCAAATCATTTCACAACGCTGTTTCAGCATATCTGATTGGGCGGGGGGTCGTAAACTCTAAACAATAATTGTGCATCTTCTATCGAAACAATGTGTCTAGTCAAAGTAAGATAGACTATTAACTAGAACTCATCTGCCTCACAGGAATTGGGAGGGGTGGGAGGTGGGGTTCTATTGGGGTTCGCGGTTAAAAATAAGTATTGATAAAGGGAAATGTGTTTGATATTTACATGACTGAGACTAAACCCGAAAGCTCTGTAACTTTTCCCACAGTGATTCAATAAAGAAATAAATATAAAAAAAGAAAGTATATGTTGTTACAAATCTATTGGCTATGAAATGCGCTGGCTTTTCTGTAACGGCCAGTGAAGGCCTATATAAGATCCCCTTTGAAGAAGTTCGGGGCTCTCAGCCACTGCCCATTTTGGGGTATGCTGTGGAGCCCCAGCATGCTGGTCTAAATAAACCCCGTTTTTACTCCTGCAAAAAAAAAATAAATAAAAAAATAAAATGTCTGACATGCATGAGGAATCTCTCCACAATGAATTTTCTGGGGGTTAGGAACCTATAGAGACTGAGAAAAGATCTTCGCACATACCTTAAAAACAAAAGTTTTCTCTTCAGTATGCATTTTCATATGACTAATGAAGGTTGAAAATGAAGTAAGGCCTTCCCACACTCCTCACATAGATACGACTTCTCTCAAGTATAACTTCTCAGAAGCATCGAAAGGCCTAAGGGGAGAGTGAAGGCTTTCCCAAATGGCAGACACTGATGAATTTCTCTCCACTATTTACTATAGTCCCCAGACTGAGAGAAGACAGTCCCACATTCAGTACAAACATAAGGTTTCTCTCTGGTATGTATTTTCTCATGTTTACAAAGACTTGGGAAAAGGCGAAATACCCTTCCACATGCCTGATATACAAAAGATTTCTCTCCAGTATGAAGTATGCTATTCTGATGAAGGCTGGAGGTGAGAATGAAGGTCTTCCCACATTCCTCGCATATATAAGCTCCTATCAGCATGCCTGTATGTTAATGTTGAACAATAAATAATAAACATAATAATAGTTATATCCTTTGATTTTAAAATGACTGATTTTAGCACCCAGTGAGACTACAGACCCACGACTCCCAGCATTAGGCTGCAAAGTTCCTCTTTGCGTGGCCAGAACGACACCTTTCAAGTCATATTCTTGTTCCCATGAATAATCCTGCCAACATAATAGTTACATTCAACATGTGGATCTTACCAGCACACTTGTATTTGGTGTCTGAATTCTCAAATCAAATTGCTGCAGGGAAAACCCCTGAAGCTGCAATTTGCCTTCTGAAATCAAACACAAAACAAAATGGAATGATTAACAATGGAACATAGTTGAATAAAGTCCATTGTCCGGAATGATGGGAGCAGATTGGGAATACATTAAATAGCTTCTGAGTTTTGTTTTTTAACCGGTCATGGTGAAACATGGGGATCATTTGGGATGCCAGAGATTCAACCTGGGCCTGCCACATGCAAGGAAACTATCCTCCCTGCTGTACTATCTCTCCATCTCAAATCAGCTTTGTTAGAGACTCATGCATTCACTATTGAGACAGAAAAGCTAAAGATATTTCTTAGTTTAGTAGAGGGAAGCAGATAGGAAATTTTACTTGCATAAAGCTGACAAGGTCTGATGCTGAGTACCACCAAAAGTAACCTCTGAAAACTACCACGAGTAAACAATGAAAAACCGTGGACCCAAAACCAATACCAAAAAAACCCTGTTAATATACTGATAAAACCTGCTAATGATCTGAGGGCAAAAATTAGCATTAAAGAGAGGGTAGAGTGGCATCTAGATGCTGCTGAAAGGGAAAGCCATTATTGGAAGCTGTATGGCAGACTGGTGAATCATAGATGGGGTACAAGGGTTGTGAATCCAATGAATATTCTACATGCCTAACAGATATGGAATAATGACGACATAGACGAGAAAGAAATTCGCAGGATCATTCCATGACAGGCAGTTCATGAAGTGGAGATCAGCATGCAAGCGGCACAGATGCCTGCATCCATGAGCTCGAGGGCCCCAGGCTCAGCAGTGCATTTCATACACACTCAGGGCAACCACACACAGCCCAGGGCCCGAGCTAGGGAGGGTCCTCCGACATTTACTTGCAGGCACACCTACCCTCCCCGGCCTCTGGGCTCCTCCTTCCAGCCACGAGACCACAGCAGGTTTCACTCTAGAAAGCCCTGTCCCCACAGAGACGAAGTATTATTAGTGCCAAGAAAAATGTGACAAGCCAACCCCATGATATGCCCCAAAATGGTAGTTATTAGCGACATAACCCCCAGGTTTTCATTTCATCTGCAATTGAGACAATCTGAGATCCCCACAAAGCACTAGAAGTGACTCCCAGCACTGAAATACAATAGCACCGGATGGGGTGAGGACCTAAAAAATAAATGAACACGTGCTTAGAGTGACAATCCAGCAGGGCGGGCACCTGGTAACACACACAGATTGGTTTGACCCCTGGTAACCATATAGGCCAGGAGCACTGCCATGAGAAATTCCTGAATGCACAGCCATGAGTAATCCATGAACACTGCTTGATGTAGGCCCCGAACCAAATCAAAACTGAACAACAACGAAAACATAATAATAAATGAAGTTGCAGGCCAGGTACACTAGAACAGCGGGTAAAGCACCTGCCTTGTAGGTGTTGACCCAGGTTAACTCACATTACCCTAATGGGGTCCTACCCCCACATCCCCTGTTCTAAGGATGAGAAAGGGAGACTTGATATACAGCAAGTGATGCAAAGCTGTGTGAGGACATATATCCCTGCAGGACTTAGAAATCATATTTCCGGACTGCCCCCAAACCCTGCAGAATCAGGAAAAATTGTATTATTTGGTTAGCTTTATATGATAATCACCTGGTGACGATCAGGTGTTTCTCCTGGCTCTGCACTCCGGACATATGACTGGCGATGTCCGGGAAACATATGGGATGAATGTAATTGACCCTGGACCAGCTGGGTAATAGGCAAAAGGCCTACTTCTGCCCTAGATCTCTGGCCCCATGTGAAAGTATCCTGAACTCCAACTTCTCTGGCGGTCCCAGAGATGCTTTGCTCTGCGTACCTGGGAATGTCGCATGCCTGAAAAGGTGCACACAGCAGCATGATTCTGTGTGACAGAGCAAGTGATGCGCTCCAGAGGGAAACGAAAAAAGAGGGAAACACATATCCCGGTGCCCAAAGTCATTTTAGCTGCCAGAGCACATCTGGGATCATGTGGCTCTTGTGGCCTTCATGCCCATCAGAGATGTATCCAGAGCACAGCTCCAAGAGGAACACATTAGCACTGCCACTGTGGAATACAACAAGTACAACAGAAAACAAAGTAACAGATAGAGTTACAGTACAGCGGATTTAGTGTTGATATGGTCTCACAAGCACTGCCAAGTACAATGTCAAATGCAGAGCCAGGGGAAACCCCAGACAATCACTAGGAGTGACCCTCCCAACACCTCATAAAACAAAAAGAAACGGAAGTCAGTCTTGAATCCACGGCACCTAATAGGGTCCTGAGACCTGGCAGGATTGATCATTGAGCACTGAGTTTGGAGAATTCATGAGCACTGCTCATTGTGGCTAAAGTCAAATACAACAAAACAAACAAACAAGGACAAAGTGGCCACAAATAGCAGAAAGATGAGTACACATGCCAGAAACTACATCCCAGGCCTCCTTCCTGAAACTCAAGAGACAGAAGGCCGCAGAAGCTTGTGCATGCCTGTCACTGTGTCAGGTCACCAGATCCTTCTCCTCCCACCTGGGGACAGTGTGTCACATGGCACATCACCATTGTCTGCAGCTTCTGTAGTGCCCAAGTATCAGCAGGAGGCTTCGTGGAAACCCCTGGAAAAGAAGTAATAGTCGTGAGCACTAGAGAGGAGCAAACCCCAAAGCCGTCACCGGAAGTCCCTGCACTGAAGCTGGAAAGGCACTGACCACCCTGAGGCATGTCTCACAGATGCCAGATCCTCATTTCCCTCCAGGGACATAGAAGTGGGTTGGGATCCCGGCTGCCCATCTCTCTCAGGGAAGGAAAAGCAAGCAGCTGACCTGCTATCCTGTTTCTCAGGGCCCTTAATGCCATTCTAACTGAAAACTTTATAATATCTGAACAGAAATTTCTAGCTGACTGGCTAAAAACTAAGTGCGCAGGGGCTGGAGAGATAGCACAGCGGGTAGGGTGTTTGCTTTGCACGTGGCCGACCCGGGTTCGATTCCCAGCATCCCATATGGTCCCCTGAGCACTGCTAGGAGTAACTCCTGAGTGCAGAGCCAGGAGTAACCCCTGTGCACCTCCAGGTTTGACCCAAAAAGAAAAAAAATAAATTAATTGATTCATTAAAAAAAAAAAAACAAAAACCTAAGTGCGGAAGCCAGAAAATAGAACACAAGGGAAGGAGGCCACTGGCCTTGCACAGGGCTACCCTGGTTTGAATTCCCGCATCCACAGGGCGCCCAAAGCCCACCAAGAGATTCCTGAATGCAGACTCAAAAGGAAGCCCATACTCTGACTACTGTTGGATGGGGTCCCAAAACAAAAAATCATGCTCAAGAAATGTGAGTTGTGTACTTAGCAGAAATAAGAACCTCTACTATCACAACTTTCTGGAATTTAACCAGAGTAAAAGCTTTTTTTAATGGCCACCGAAATAGCACAGGTCATTTGGTGCCTGCCTGGCACACACTTCAACCAAGTTTCAATCCCCATCAGACCAAAGGGTCCCCACGTCTTCATGGGGTAATCAATGAGCAGAGTCAGAAGTAACCTATTAGCATTACCAGGAGTGGCCAACAACCAAAAATAAAGCAATACATTTAGAGGCTAGAGCTATAGTCTCATAGCTTAAAGGCCTCACACATGACTGACCTGGGTCAGTCCCGGCATCAACTGGGTATCTGAAGCAGCTACCACAGGGTATGACCCAGAAAGCAAAAGATAAAAAAAGAACGTGGATATTAGTCAAAGTCCAACAGGCAACTTGTAAGATCAGGTTTTGGTTTTGGGGACAGCAGGGAAAGAACTTTGGGAAGTGCTAGGGGACTCTGCTTTCCCAGGATTGGACTGTGGCAGGCTACATCCATGGCCAGGGCATGCATTCCTGGCCTATCTCTGACACTAGAAATTCCAATTCTATATAAATCCTGTGAACCCTGTGATAATGACACAGACTGGCTACTGGGGAGGAGGTCTTTGTCTTATCGTAGAAGGGTACTCTGGGAAGGAATGGCTTTCCTGTGTTGATTGTGCTACCTCACCTGGGTGAAGCTGCTACCAGGAATGCTTGCAGGGTGGGCAGGAGACCTAGGCTGCAAGATGGACTGAGGAGAGACCACCATAGGGGACAGAAGAAGACAAGTTTGAGGGGAAAGGTGAGACTGGAATGGGGAGTTTAGTGAACCTGGAACAGTTGTGTGTGCAGAATGCAATAAATTGCAAATGGTCACCAACCAGCCTGGCAGGCCTGTTCCCTCTTTCATGCGTCTACGCAACCTCACTCATTTATTTTATGAACATAAACAACTCACTTCCACATACACCTCTCTTCCCTGGCCTCAGAGCTCCATCTTCCAGCCAGATCATTCTTTTTCTCTGCTCTCACATCTGGTGTGTGTGTGTATGTGTGTGTGTGTGTGTGTTTCTGTGTGTGTGTTTACTTGTTAGTTTGGTGTATGTGTTTAGTTTTTGGGCAACAGCCAATAGTGCTCAGGGAGTATTACAAGCTCTGGGATGAGTGATCAGTCCTGGTAGGGTCCACGGACCATATGAGGTACCAGGCATACATAGAACCTGGGTAGGCTGCTTGCAAGGCAAGCCCCATACTTGCTATAATCTGGACCTTTCTAAGTAAATTATTTCTAGAACACAAGGAGTGAGCCCTTGGCAAAGCTCCTGTTCATCCCCAAGCCCTCTCAAAAATCAAATATCTTCCTTCAAATATCTTAATTTACCAGCACAACTCAAAACAACAGCGGGGCTAGCATTGCAAGGGAGAGATGAAATTTGCTCCTTGACTTTAAGAAGCACATATTCCTACATATTGTTTTTTCCTTTTTGGATCATACCTGGCAATGTTCAGGGTTTCCTCCTGGCTCTACACTCAAAATTATTCCTGCAGTTGCTCAGGGGAACATATGGGATACCAGGGATCAAACCTGGGTTGGCCACGTGCAAGAAAAGTGCCTTACTTGTTATAGTGTCATTACATCCACAGAAGGAGATATTCTTTACTGGGAAAAAGAAAAAAGAAAAGAAAGTTAGAGCAAGAGACAGTAAAGTGGGGAGGAAGCTGCTTGCACACTGTCAACACGAGTAAATACCTGGCATCCCTTAGGGTCCACTAAGTGGGCCCACAGGAATTCCTGAGCACATTGCCAGGAGGAAGCTCTGAGCATTTTCAATGTAGTACAGAAATTAAAAAACATGATAATAAAAAAATGAGTTTCATTTTGGAAACCCACCCACCTGCCTGGTGGCCGCACTCATCATGGCAAACAATGAGAGAACAGAAGATAACTAAGTCTCATGGGGTGTCCTCCTGCCCATCAGAGTTTTGAGTTTTCTACCCTTGTGATGACCAAGCCAAAGGCTCCAGGTCAGGGAGCAGCACACCCTGTGTTGGGAGGGCAGGAAATCCAAGCTGCCTATCCTTGGAAGGACTCACAAAACCAAGGCCTTGCATACTTAAAAAAAAAACACTACCTTTACCTACAATTATCACCCAAACAGCCTGGGACACCTGATCAGGGAGAGAGAAGAGATGCGACAGGCTTTGCAAGTTGATGTGAGAGAGCAGAAATTCCTGATGTACAAATCCACCAACGCTGGAAACAGACAGACAGTAAAGCTGCAGGGTGCTTGTGTCACTCACACCAGACAATCTTCTGCAACCTCATGCCCCCAGAGCACTCCAGGAACAATACCTGAGCCAGAGCCAGAGTAAGCCCTCGGGGTATCTCAGGCCATAAAAGTCTCTGCATTCCCCACACCAAAAATAGCCCCCAAAGGAAAGTTTCATTGGAAAACCCCAGTCACCTACAAACCCACTGTTCAGAATTGCTCCATCCCACCAGGGCAGCCAATGAGAAAGTAGAACAGGAAAAAGGTGTCTTGCCATCAGGGGAGCTGTGGCTCTGCCCCTCAAAGTGAATCTGGAGACTCTACAGCAGCGAGACCAGGGCCAAGATCCCAACAGGGGTCAGCGTTGAGTGTTGGGTCAGCCAAGCCCCCGCACTTAGCAGGTCCTGCAGCCCCAAGGCCCGTAGCCCACAGGCCCCCACACCCAGCACCGCGCCAACCAGCTGCTGCCCTATCGCAGATCTGGGGGCAATGGGTGCCATAGGTGCCTCCCAGGATTACACAGTCACACCCTTGACACCTGCACCCCAGAACAGGTCCCACTACACGCCCCAAGATCCGCACCTCATCTGGATATGAGGGAACAAGTGAAAAACAAGCGCAAAAGTGCCCCCCATCCTGGTGCTAAAGCGCCCCCCACGTAGCTCAGTGTGGAGATGGGTAGGTGCTGGGTGCTCACGGGATTCTGTCCCCAGCCTTCCAGAAAATTGGCTTCAAAGTCCTGCCTCTTCTCAAGGGCCCTACTCTGTCCTTTACCCACACCACGTTTCCAGGAATAGAAGAACCAGAAAGAGCCCACTGTGATGTCACTTCTGGTTCAGAAAGCAGCATTAAAGGGCCAGAGCCCAGATGTGCAGAGAAACATTATGCCCACCCAGACGGATTGGTGGCTCAAGGGGGATGGGCTCGCATAAAGGAGTGGAGAGGCAATGCTGGAGTGGCCTGTCACACAGTGGGGGCTAGCAGGAAGTAAGGAGAAGTCCCCTGGTCTTGTACTGGACAAACAATGAATGCTCTAACACACAGTCCATCAGGAAAAAAGCAAAGGTGGTTCGTTCAAAGTAAAACAGGCAGATAGGGAGCGGGTGGGGCATGGGACAATTAATTTCTCTGGGAAGACATCAATCAAGATGGGGTGAAAGCAGTGACTCGAAGCCAGCCCTCTCCAGGAACTGCAGATTAACTGGCCTAGCAGCAGCCCAAGCAGCTGGAGAGATGCTGGAACAAAAGCAAAGGCTGGTAAGAACATCAGAGAGCACTTTCAGTCTCCGCTCTACCCCTTGATAACACACGAGTAATAGACTCTCGCCAACAAGAAAAACCCAGGGGGCATTTTAAGAACAAAAATTAAAACACAGAGAGATAGTACAGTGCGTTAGCACCTGCCATGAACTTCGTCGACCTGAGTTCCATCCCTGGCATCCCAAATGGGACCCAAGCATCACCAGGAGTGACCCTTAAGAACTGCCAGTTTGCCTACAAACAAAAATATCACGATCACGATCATCCTGTTGTTCATCGATTTCCTCGAGCAGGCACCAGTAACGTCTCCTTCCTAGCCCTGAGATTTTCTTTTTTTTTTTTTTTGCTTTTTTTGGGAAGGTCACACCCGGCGATGCTCAAGGGTTACTCCTGGCTCATGTACTCAGGAATCACTCCTGGCGGTGCTTGGGGGACCATGTGGGATGCTGGGAATCGAACTTGTGTCGGCCATGTTGGCTGCGTGCAAGGCAAATGCCCTACCCACTGTGCTATTCCTCCAGCCCCCGAGCCCTGAGATTTTAAAGTGCCGTTTCAGTGCTCTTTCAGGATTAGGAGAATGAGACCCATCATTGTTACTGGTATTTGGCATATTGAATACGACACGGGAAGTCTGCCAGAATCTGCCATGCGGGCAGGATACTTTTGGTAGCCTTCTAGGTTCTCCAAAGGGAAAATAAGATAATAAGATGTCGCACGGTTGCATCTGTGGCCACGCACTTCCGGGAGCTGGGTTTTATAGTCTCTGCGTCTTGGCCATTGATGGGACCAACCTGGCACTGGCAGTAGCTGGTGGGTGTGACACCTACCTACTAGAATATGAGGGGTCTAGCTGGAGAAGGCCCAGTCCCAATCTGAGTAGGCTTGGAGACCTTAGCCCCAGGATCCTCATGTCTGGGTTCCTCTGCCAGTTCTTTCATGCATGAGGCCCGTTCGGACGTGTGGAGAGTGGTCCCAGCATGGCCGTGGCTGACTCCCGAGGTCCACAGCTGCTGGGGCTTTGCTAGGGGTAGGGAAGGGGGAGAGAAACTCAACCCTCCCCCCTCCAAGGGGCCCCAGTGAGGACAGCCAAGGGCGAGGGCAGGAGACTCTGCGCTGTTCTCCTCCAGGAACTGGATTTTATAGTCTCTGCATCTTGGCCATTGATGGGACCAAACTGGCACTGGCGGCAGCTGGTGGATGTGATGTCTACCTACTGGAAGATGGGGGATCTAGCTGGAGAAGGCCTAGTCCCAATCCTAGTAGGCTTGGAGACCTCAGCCCCGGGACCCGCATGCATGGGTTCCTCTGCCAGTTCTTTCATGCATGAGGCCCATCCGGACCTTTGGAGAGTGGTCCCAGCATGGCCGTGGCTGTCTCTGGAGGTCCTCTGCTGCTAGGGCTCTGCTCAGGTCTGGGGGGGGGGAGAAACTCAGCCCTCCTCCCTCCAAGGGGCCCCCGTGAGGACAGCCAGGTGCGGGGGGCAGGAGACTAAATACATATATATATATGTATATACATATATATTTAAATGAATGATATGCAGCATGTGGACCAGCCTAGAATGGAGGTACACATGAAGCTAACAGGCAGTAAACTGGACTGGTCATTTTGTGGCCTTGCTTGGCATTTTGGAGAGATCTCAATGGTGTTTACCATTCTGGTGAAAATAATTTGTTGGAATTTTACTACTTCCAAGCAAAAGTTTGACCTTTCTTTTTCTGCCCACCCCTACTACTGCTGAATTGAGGTCAGTGGATCCCAGGTATGTGATTACTCTTTATTACTAGTAATCACAGTTAAGTAGAATTGCCTATTGAGATGGGGGCAGATGTTGGTGAATCTCTCATGTTCCCACCATTTGTAAAACATTTAATTCAGGGGCCTCTGTATCATCTCAAAGAACTGCCAAATGTCTTTCTATGCACAGTAAAGTCCGTGTAAAGTCGCTATCCACCCTATTAAAGAAACTTGCCTAGGCCATTCTTCCATTTTGGTACTTCCTGAATTTTTTTCCTTAATGGTTTTACAAAATTAATGGAAATCTGAATATAGAGACTGCAGACATACTGGAGCAGGAAAGGTGCTTCCTTGCAAACAGCTGACATGACACCAACCCCAGGACCCCATAAGTTTCCCTGAGTCCCCCCAGTCATGGGCTACTGACCTTAGCGGCAGAATGACGGCCTGAGCACAGCTCAGTGAGTGTCCCAAGAACACAACAGGAGGGGCCGAAGAATGAATGTTTACCAGTTTTTCTAATTTCAAAGGATTTGCTGGGCATCATGGTTAATCTATCATGAGCCCCAGCAAACCAAACCAGGGCCTGTGAACTAAAGCAAAGAATGAAACAGTGGTGAAACTTGACAGCCTGAAGTGCGGGAAGGTTTCCATACCTGTTTATTTAATTCTGATTTGATCACCTGCTTCATGAGTTCTATCACCAAGATCCATTATTTAAAGATTAACAGACACATCAAGTCCAATTTCTGGAACAGTGATATAGCTGCACCCGAGTGACAACAAGAAGTATTTTTCCCTTATGTGCTGACATCATGCGATTGGTATCCCACACTATCGGGATAGTTTCCATCTTATATCCACATTAGGCATCCCACATCCTTATACAAACAAACCATGTATTACTGAATGGGTTTGGTGTCAGGGTATCACTTTCTTGGGGTTTGGTATTAGGGCATCACTCATCCAGTATGAAATTAACATTGTCTACTAGGGCTTGAGTGGAACACAAAGGCCTTCCCACATTCTTGACATGTGTAAGATTTCACACTGGTATGCATTTTCATGACAAGTAAGGCATGAAGATTCAAGAAAGGCCTTTCCTTGTTCCTTACGCAAATAAGGCTTCTCTCCAGTGTGAATTCTCAGATGCACAGCAAAGCCTGAGTACAGATTGAAGGCCTTCCCTCATGCCTGACACTGATGAGGTTTCTCTCCACTCTGAATTTTCATATGTTCAGTAAGTTTTGAGGACAGACTGAGGGTCTTCCCACATGTCTGACATGCATGAGGATTGTCTCCACAATCAATTTTCCTGTGCTGAGAAACCTATGCAGACTGAGAAAAGACCTACCCATTCCTTAAAATCAAAAGGCTTCTCTCCAGTATACATTTTCATATGCCTGGTGAAGGCTGAGGAATGAAGGAAGGCCTTCCCACATACCATACATATATAAGGTTTCTCTCCACTACAAAATCTCATACAACTAGTAAGGCCTACGGAAAGAGTGAAGGCCTTCTCACATGGCAGACAATTGATGGACTTTCTCTCCACTATTTAGTAAGGCCCCCAGATTGAGAGAAGACGTTCCCACATTCCGTACAAAAATAAGGTTTCTCTGGGGCTTGAGCAATATTACAGTGCGTAGGATGTTTGCCATGCACGCAGCCAACCTGGGTTCGATTCCCAGCATCCCATGTGGTCCCCTGAGCACTGGGAGGGATAATTCCTGAGTGCAGAGCTAGGAGTAAGCCCTGTGCATTGCCACGTGTGACCCAAAAAGCCAAAAAAAAGGTTTCTCTCCAGTATGTATTTTCCTATGACTACAAAGACTTGAAGAAAGAGCAAACATCTTCCCACATTCCTGATATAGAAAAGATTTCTCTCCAGTATAGAATATCCTATCCTGGCAAAGGCTGGTGGTGTCAATGAAGCCCTTCCCACACTCCTGACATATATAAGGCTTCTTTCTAGAATAAGTTTTCCTATGCACATTAAGGCTTAGAATAGAGGATTCTCACATATACAAAGCATTTTTCCAGGATGAGTTTCCCTGTGACTCAAAACGTTTGAGCAACTAATAAAGGTTTCATTCCAGAACATCCTGACCCCACAGAAATGAATGCTCAGCTTAGTTAGAAGGAAAGGATACAGGTCAACACCCTTGTGTGCCTAATAAAACCCTCAAAAATACAGAAAAGGAATGAAGAAAATATCCATTTTACATATGCCCAGATTGGTGCCTATCAAGAGTTAAAATACCCAGGTTTAAGAGACATATTGAGTCATGCTGAAGACTCCCAAGGATCATCAGAAGTAAACCCACAAAGTGAAATAGTGCAGCGGCTGACAGGGTGAGGCCCAAAGCAACGAACTTCTTAGAGCCAGAGTGATAATACAGGGAGGGTGTTTTCCTTGCACATGGCTGACACGGGTTCAATTCTAGGTATTCCATATGGTCCCCTGAGAACCACAAGACGTAAATCCTAAGGGCAGAGCCAGGAACAATCACTGATCATAGCCAGAAATAAACTGAAATACCCAAAAAAGAAAAATAGAAAAGAAAATGAACCTGTGACCACAGTGACAGTACAGCATGGCAGGCACACACCTGATACACAACTATGGATTTCAGCCCTGTATTCTATATGGTTCGGGAGCACTGTAGGGAGAAATTCCTAAATATTCACGAATGTTCTGAGTATTACCAGGTGTAGCCCGGAAATCAAATAGAAGCAAAGGAAAAAATAATGAATGAAGTTGAAGTGCTGGTGCAGTAGTACAGTAGGAAAGGCACCACACTCGTAAGGTGCTGACAGGGTTAACCACAGTACCCTCATGGGCCCCTGAGCACTACCAGGTGTTGTTCTTCAGGACAGTGCCAGGAGAAATGTGGATGCGGCCCCCCGAATCAAAACCCAAAATGAACACACTCAAGTGAAGGATACTATAATAATTAAGCAATAGAAGGGAACTATTGAGAGGATTCCGAGCGACCATATTGGGTGGAGGGTGGAGGGCGCTTGCCCTGGATGTGTCCAACTGGATTCTATCTGCTGAATTCCATTTGGAACCCAGAGTCCACCAAAAGTGTTCCCTGAGCCAGGAGTACAAGTCCTGTGTATCTCCAGGTGTGGCCCAATAAGAAAAATAACAAAAATAGCGGAAAAATAGAGGACCCAGAGAAACAGCAGTCCCCACTGTTGTCAAACATTGTGGCCATTAGAATCCGGTCCCTTCTGAACTCGCAGGTGCCTCTGTGGATCTTTCCCGGCAAGTCAGCCCCACATGGCCCTCAGCAACAGCCCGCAGGTGCTGGCAGGTCTCCAGCATCATGTTCCTGTAGAGCTTCATCTGAGAGGCGGCCCTTCAGGCACATCCACTCTTGGACATGGAGCTTGTGGCCATGTCAGAGAAAGTACTGAGTCAGTTACACAGGTGGGCAGTACTAAGGCCAGATTGCCACCTTGCTCAAAGTAAAGTGTTATAGATAAGGAACAGTCCCTGTAAAGATGTCTATGTCATTTTTAAAAGAAAGCGATAAACACTCCTGAAGTTCATATAGAAAAATATCCCTCACCTCTCCACAACAAGTAAATGAAGTATTACTTGGGTGGAGAGGAAAGGGAGACATCACTTTCCCCAACTTAAAAATGTAATGCAAAGCACAAGTAGGTACAGCAGCATGATGTTGGCATATGCACAAACACTTAGATCAATAACTTGAATATCCTGAGACAGACCTTCAGGTATATGATCTAATAATAATTAAGGAGTTAATGATTATTAATAGTTAATATTAATATTAATAAATTAATATTGATTAATATTATACCTCATATATAATATCATATAATATATAAAATTAATATTAATATATTGATATTTTAATTCATATTAATATTTAATAATTTAATACTAATTATAATATTAATATTAATATTAAATTGTTAGAACATCATGCGACGGCTGGAATGAGAAAACATGGGAGTGAAGATAGATGGTCGGCAACTACACCACCTCCGCTTTGCTGATGACATCGTTCTAATAACACCAAACATCAACCAAGCGGCACAAATGCTGAACGACTTTGACCGTGAATGTGGAAAGGTCGGACTACAGCTGAATCTTGCGAAGACAATGTTTATGAGAAACAGCCTTGTTCCTGACGCTCCATTTGCTCTCAATGGAATCACCATCTCCGAATGCAACAGTTATATATACCTAGGTCGAGAAATCAACATGATGAATGACCTGGCACCTGAGTTGCGCAGGAGGAAGAGAGCGGCTTGGAATGCCTTCAAGAGCATTGAAGAAATAACTAAAAGGACAAAGAACCTCCAGCTACGAGCACATCTCTTTGATTCCACTATTCTTCCTGCATTAACATATGCCTCAGAGACCTGGACCCTACGAAAACAGGATGAGAACACTATTCGGGTCTCTCAAAGAGGAATCAAAAGAACTATGCTTGGAATATCATGATTCACTCAAATGAGAGATAGAATCCGGAGTTCTGATCTTCGTCAACGCTCAAGAATCAGGGACGCTGTCTCATTTGCCAAGACATCAAAAATCAGATGGGCTGGACACGTAATGAGGTTTACAGACAACCGCTGGACTAGAGCCATTACTGATTGGATTCCACGAGACATCAAAAGATCACGTGGACGCCCACCTATAAGATGGTCAGACTTCTTCGTCAAGACCCTAAATGATCGGTTTGAGGCTCTACATGTTCCTAAAACGAACAGATACCATTGGGCTACGCTAGCACACAACCGGGATGAATGGAGACATTACTGGCACCCGCTCGAATAAATCGATGAATAACGGGGATTAAGTGATTAAGTGATTAAGTGAATATTAATTATTATAAACATTAATATTATTAATATTACAGTAGAGGGTTACAAGGCAGTAAGGAGAAGTCCCCTGCTCTTGTAGTGGACAAACAATGAACCAATGCTCTCACAAACAGTCCATCAGAAAAAATGAAAAGGGGGTTCATTCGAAGTAAAAGATGCAGATAGATAGTGGGTGGGGCATGGGACAATGAGTTTCTCTGGGAAGCTATCAATAAAGATGTGTTGAAAGCAGTGACTCCCAAGCCAGCTATGGAGATGCAGAGATGCAGCAGCCCAGAGAGTCGAAGAGACGCTGGAACAGGAGCAAAGGCTGGTAACAACAGAGAGCGCTTTCAGTAAAGGCTCTACCCCTTGATAACACATGAGTACTGGACACTCACCTACAAGGAAAACCCAAGAGGCAGTTTCAGAACAAAAATTTAAACACTGAGAGACAGGAGAGTGTGTTGGCACCTGCTGTGAACTTGGTCGACCTCAGTTCCATCCCTGGCATCCTATATGGGGTCCGCGCACCACCAGGAATGACCCTTAAGAACTTCAAGGTGTGCCACAAACTAAAAGATATAATTACGTAAATTAAATGCAGCATGTGGACCATCCCAGAATGACGGCATACATGAAACACCAGGCAGTAAACGAGACTGTTCATGTTGTGCCCTTCCTTGGCATTTTGCACAGATGTTAATAGTGTTTAACATTCTGGTGAATATTAGATTGTTGGAATTTTACTGATTCCAAGTAAAAGTTTGGCCTTTCTTTTTCTCTCCCAAGTACGAATGAATTGAGGGCAGTAGAACCCAGGAAGGTAACTGCCCTTTATTACTAGTAATCATTGTTTAGTGAATTGCCTACCGAGATGGGGGCGGTAGTTGTAGAATCTCTCATGTTCCCACCATTTGTAACATATTTGATTCATGGGGCCCATGAATTATCTCAAAGAACCGGCAAAAGTCTATACACAGTAAAGGCCATGCAAAGTGTCTCTATCCACCCTATTAAAGAAACTTGCCAAGTTCATTTTGCTAACTTGATACTTTCTGGATTTTTTTTCCTTAATGCTTCTATAAATCTAATGGAAACCTGAAGGTAGAGAGTGCAGAGATGCTGCAGCAGGTAAGGTGCTTCCTGCACACAGCTGACATGGACTCCAACCCATGGACACCATAAGTTTCCTGAGTCCTCCAGTCATGGACTGCTGACCTCGGAGGCATGAGAAGGCCCTGAGCACAGCTCAGTGTGTCTCCACAGACTTAGTAAAAGGGGGCTTGAAGAATGGAGGTTTGCGTGTTTTCTAATTTCAAGGATTTGCAGCAGCATCATGGTTAATCTCTGTCATTAACTCCTGCAAACCAAAGTAGGGCCTGTGAATCAAACCAGAGTAGAAGCAAAGAATGAATCAGTGGTGGGCCTTGACAGTCTGGAGTGAACGATTTGGTACCTGTTTATTTAGTTCTAATGTTTCCAGGCTTCTATCACCAAGTCCCACTATTTATAAGTTTATAACAGACAGATCAATTGCAAATGCTGGGACATTGCCATAGATGCACCTGGGCGATAACAAGGAATTACCTTTCACTTATGTGCTGACATCATGGGAAGGGTGTCTCACACTACCAGGATTATTTCCTTCTTACCTCCATATTGGGGCACCCCCACTCCTTATAAAAAACAAACCATGTAATACTAAAGGGGCCGGTTCTTACTGGGGGTTTGCTATTAGGATATCAGTCATCCAGTATGAATTTAATGTTGTCTCCTAGGACCTGAGTGGAACACCAAGGCCTCCCCACATTTCTAACATTCATAAGATTTCACACTGGTATGCATTTCCATGACGAGTAAGGCAGGATCATTGAAAAACAGCTTTTCCACGTTCATGAGATATATATACATATATATGTATGTATATATATATATATTTTTTTTTTTTCTCTCCAGTGTGAATTCTGAGATGCACAGCAAAGCCAGAGTACAGAGCGAAGGCCTTCCCACATGTGTCACATTGCAGTGGCTTCTCTGTATTATGAATATTCATACGTTGATTAAGACTAAAGGTCTTCCCACATCTCTGACATGCATGAGGATTCTCTCCACAATGAATTTTCTGGTGCTTAGGAACCTATAGAGACTGAAAAAAGACCTTCGAGCATGCCTTAAAAAAAGTTTTCTCTCCACTATGCATTTTCATATGCCTAGTGAAGGTTGAGGAATTAATTAAGGCCTTTGCACACTCCTCACATAGATACGGCTTCTCTCCAGTATAACTTCTCAGAAGCATAGAAAGGCCTAAGGGTCTCGAGAGTGAAGGATTTCCCATGTGGAAGACACTGATGAACTTTCTCTCCACTATTTATTAAGGTCCCCAGATTGAAAGAAGACATTCTCACATTCCGTACAATCATAAGGTTTCTCTCCGGTATGTATTTTCCCATGATTACAAAGACTTGGGGAAAGAACAAATACCCTCCCACATTCACGATATACAAAAGATTTCTCTCCAGTATGAAGTATGCTTTTCTGATGAACCTGGAGGTGAGAATGAAGGTCTTCTCACATTCCTTGCATATATATGCTCCCTCTCCCGCGTGAATTCTCCTCTGTACAGTAAGTCTAGAGGATCTAGTAAAGTCATTCCTACACTCCTGATATATATAAGGCTTCTCTCCAGAACGAGTTCTCATATGCACAGTAAGGCATAAAGATAGAGTGTTCTCACATATACAAGGCTTTTTTTCCTGGAAGAGTTTCCCGATGATTCAAAAGTTTGAGCAACTAAAAAAGGCTTCAACACAGAATGCCCAGAACCCACGGAAATGAATGCCCAGATTAGTGACAAGGAAAACGATACAGGTCAACACCCACGTGTCCCTAAAAACTCTCAGGAAAGTACAGAAAGGGAGTGAACAAAATCTCCATTTCCATATGCCCAGATTGGTGCCTAGCAGAGATACAAGACTCAGGTTTCAGAGATATATTGAGTCATGCTGAAGACCCCCAAGAATCTTAAAAAGAAAACCCACACAGTGAAATAGTGCAGCATCTGGCGAGGTGAGGCCCAAAGCAACTTACTTCTTAGGCCCAGAGCAATAATATAGTAGGGAGCATATTTGCCTTGCACGAGAATGATCCGAGTTCAATCCCAGGTATTGTATATGGTACCCTAACCATTGCCAGAAGTAATTCTGAAGTACAGAGCCAGAACAACCACTGAGTGTAGCCAGGTATGACCCAAAATGCCAGAATAGGAAAAGAAATGAACCTGTGACCAGAGTGACAGTACAGTGGGGCAGGCACATTCCTGATACACAAATATGGATTTCATCCTTGGCATCCATATGGTTCTGGAGCCATACGTGTGTGCCATACGACTCTGAACGAAGGGTTCAGGACCACCCTCAATCCCTCTCAAAGCAGGAGTCTCAATCGGGGAAACCTCTGCTGGCCCCAGAGGTCCTATGCTCCCGTTGCCTGGGACTGTGTAACTGAGCAGGTGAAGCTCTTCTAAGCAACAGGACAATATAGGGGAAACGCATGTCCTGGGGCCCGAGTCACTGTAGCTGCCAGAGCACATAAGGTACCAGCATATCCCGGAGACCCCCACAGCCAATGAGAGTGAATATGGAGCACAGAGCCAAGAGGAAGTTATGAGCACCTCCCCTGTAGGACGAAAAATATGAAAAGAAACATAGCAGCAGGATGGAGTAAAGGACAGTGGGTCTGGGAACATGAGTAGGCGGGCGATCCCCACCATACCATCTGGTCAATCAAGCACTGCCAGGTGCAATATTGAATATAGAACGAGAACTGACCTGAAAATCATTGGGTGTGACCCCCCCATCACCTCACCTCACCTCACCTCATCAAACAAAACAAACCTGAACAAATAGGACACTTATACCGGCACATCAAAGGGTTCCTAAAACTTGGCATGTGGGATCCTTGAGCACTGATCTGCGAGTATTCCTTAAGCATCACTCCACTCGGGTATGGCCCCAAAACTCAAATTCAACAAAACAAACAGGGAGAAAAATGTAGTCAGACAGCAGGGCATGGGGCACTCGGACCAGTAGCCACATCCCAGGACTCCTTCCAGAATCAACTCAGAGATAGACGGCCCCGGACACCTGTGTGCTCCTGTCACTGCATTCTGTCAGCTTGTCACTCTCCTCCTACCTGGGCATGGTCTGCCAGATGGCACGTTATCACTGTGTCCAACTTCTGTTTCCCTAGGATCAGCAGGAAGCTCTTTCCAAAGACCTGGAGGACAAATCAAAGCTGCGAGCATCATAGAGAACCAGCACAGGGCTCTAACCAGAACTTCCTTCTCTGGCACCAGAAATGTGCTCACTGGTCTCATCCTTTGGCCCGAGCTCGCGGCCCTCCCAGAGGAGAAACTGACAGATGCTTCTTCCTCAACAGGGGCTGCAGAAGTAGGTTGGCATTCGGGCTACCCACAGTGACGGCAAGGCAAATAGGTCCGTTGATTCCACTGTCACTGAACGACTCAAACTTCCTGATGTAGTAGGACTGGAGCTCAGTTAGGAGTCACGGAGCCCCGCCTTTCCCGGTGGTCTTATCAGTCAGACATAGAATACAAGATACAGGTGTGTTGATTCCTAACTCTCCACTCCTGTGTCTGTGTAAACATCAGGGGCTACTTCCCGCCCATTTTCTCGGTTAAGTCATATATCCTCAGGCGTTTGTCATATCAAATACATCACGTAGCTTGCCAGGCATTGCCATGTGGGCGAGATACTCTCGGTAGCTTGCGGGGCTCTGAGAGGGGATGAGGAATTGGACTTAGATCGGCCGGTGGGCGTCATGAAAGCCAAATGCCCCCCTCCGTGTTATGGCTCCAGCCCCTCTTTGATACATTTCAAGCCACATGCAAGGCACTGGACTAATACCCATTGGACTAATGCTTTTTATTTTTCTCTTTATTGTGAGGATTATTTTTTTCACTGAATCACCGTGAAGTAGTTACAAAGCTTTCATGACTAAGTTTGAGTCATTCAGTGATTGAACATCCAGCCCTCCACCAGTGTATATTTTGCAACACCAGAAACGGAAAAAAATGAACTTTCCGACCTGAATGGAGCCTGGCCCTTTAAGACTCTGGCCGACGTGTCAGTGACGTCACGGAGCCCCGCCTTTCCCTGGGGTGTTTGAATTCTGGCCGCAGAATCTCCCCTCAGCCTCCTCCGTGGCCGAGCGTGAGGAGTCGGGGAGGGGCAGGGGTCTTGGGCCCGTTTCCTTGTGCGCCACCGCCACCGAGGGGTCGCGCTTTGGTCCAGCCTCCGCGGTGGAGCCTCCGCGGTCTCCGCCTTGTGCCGAGCTGGGCGGCGGCCCCTCGCCAGGCCCCCCGCCCCCGCCCGGAGGTTTGTCCCTTTTGTTCCGCGTATTTTAGGGAACGAGGGGGCTCGACTGGAGGGATCTTAGGTCCGAAGCTGTGAAGGGGCGCGGGTCCCGGGGAGGTGCCACCTGCCCGGCGGGGCTCGGGGCTGATTCCCGGCTCTGCGCTCAGGGGTCCCTCCTGGGGGCTGGGGGTCTTGGGGGTCGTTGGCGAGGCCCGCGCCCTCCCTGCTGCCCTGTGGCTCTGGCCCCCAACCGAAGAGAAAGAGGAACGGTGCCTCAGTTTCCCCAGGTCGATGGGGCGTGCGCCGGCCGCCTCTCCGTTACTTCCCTCAGGGACACCCGGAGCCCCTGGGGGCGGGTCACGGGCTGGTGCTGGGGGTTTGGCCGGGAAAGTTCCAGGCGGGCCTTTTGCGGGGCCCCTGCCGTTTGTTTTGGAGTCAGGGCTAAAGGGTCGGTTTCCCTGCAAAGTTGGGGCTGGAGGGGATTCTTTTTTTTTAATTACTCTTTTTGTTTACTTTTTGATCGACATCCGGCAGTGTTCCGTGCCACTCCTGGCTCTGCGCCCGGGATCCCTCCTGGCATACTCGGGATCCCGTGGGATTGCCAAGGCTCAGTCCTGGTCAGCCTCTGCCAGGCAGATGCTCTCAGAAGTGTTGGGCTGCGCGTTTGATTTTTCCCGGTTCTGTGCCCCTGCAGTAGAATTTTGGGATCCTGGGAGATGCGGAGCTGTAAGAGACCCTGGCGGAAGCAGCTGTAGCGTCTGGGCTATGTTGGACCAGAGGGGTTGGTGCAAACTTAGCAGGAAGCAGGCTGGTCACTTTTAGGATGTGCCCCAAGCCCTACCATAGTCTAGAATCACCATTGGCCCCAACACCTTTATGAATTTATTTTAAATATATATATATATATTTTTTTTTTGCGTGGAGAGCATACTTGAACATGTTCAGCGATTATTCCTACCTCTGCACTCAGGGATCACTCCTAGTGTGCTCAGGAAAACACATAGGATGCCGGCAATCAAACCTGGGTTAGCCACGTGCGAGACAAGAACCTCAGCTGTTACACTTTTATTTATGGGCCACAGCTGGCAAGTGCTCAGGGCTTAATCTTGGATCTCAGTGCAGGCATGGTTCCTGGCAGGACTGGTGTGGGGACCCTACGTGGTCCTGCAGATGGAACCCAGCTTAACTGTTTGAACGTAAATCCCCTTATCAACTGTACTATCTCTGTTAATCCTACGTGATTTTTATTTTTCCCCAGAGCATTTCCCCACTGTTGATTTCCCCCGAACGAGAGGCTCCCCTTTCTTTTCGTGTGAATACTTGCAGAAATGGGGTTTGCAATGACCAGTTGATTTATTACTCTGCCTCTGGGACCTAATATTCATTTATTCAGCTAGATATATCTGTTTCAATAGTATAAATTTTTCAGTTAGAGTGACCCAGTGGCCCTGAGAGATCGAATGGCAGGTGAGCTGCTTGCCTTGCCTTCCCTGAGAGCTAGGGGCTGCCTAGATCCCAGCCTCCTTCTCCTTTGCCTGGAGAGGAAGGAGCATCAGTGTCTCTCTGGGTGGGTCTGTGAGCTATGCCTAAGTGTGAGGCTGGTCAGCTTTCTGGCTCTCCAATGCTGGGACTTCTTTCAGGGCCAGGGCTTTGCTCCTCTCTGGTGCTCACAGCTCTGACTTCTCTTCCAGGTGTTTCCTTGGAGCCTCCTGCTGACCCTTGGGAATTACAGAGGATGGAGACAGTAGTGACATGCGATCTGACTCACTGTGCCCAGGTAGGAGGAGAGTGATGTGCTCTCATGATGTGTTGACAGGCATATGCAGGCTTCCGGGGCTGCCCGTCTCTTGAGTTTCAGTAAGAAGCTTTGAGATGTGGTTCCTGGCCTGAGTGACTGATTCTCTGCTGCTTGAGGCCACTTTCTCCATGTTGATTTGTTTTGCTGTATTTGGGTTTACCCACACAAAGCTGTGCTGAATGAGATCCCCACATCAGTGCTCAAGGATCACTCCTGACAGTTCTCGGGGACCCTATGAGGTTCTGTGAATGCGCGGCTGACATATTCAGTTTCTTTTGTTTTAGGAGGTAATGGCTGGGTCACACCCAGTGATCCCCAGGGGTTTCTCCTGGCTCTGCACTCGACATTGCACCTGGCAGTGCGTGGGAGACCAGATGGGACAGTGGGGATTGACAGTCCTACCCGCTGTTCCTGGACCCACTATCCTATTATCCTATTTCATCCTGCTATTTAGTTTTCTATTGTATTTGTTGTATCCCAAAGGGAGGTGCTCAGGGCTTCTTGGTTCTGTGCTCTGGATTCACCCCTGACGGGCCTTACTCCTGAGAGCATCTTCAGGTCAGTCATGAGCATGGTAAAGTGCCCCAGTAATGGTCTCAATGTCCTCCTGTTGTTCATCGGTTTGCTCAGTAACAACTCCATTTTGAGACTTGTTGTTACAGTGTTTGGCATGTTGAATATGCCACGAGTAGCTTGCCAGACTTTGCCGTGCGGGCGAGATACTCTCAGTGGCTTTGCCGGGCTCTCCGAGAGGGGCACAGGAATCGAAGCGATAGTACAATGGTCTCAGGTTCCTGTAAATAATTTCTTCCATTGTTATATCAATTTACTTCTTGTACTGCCCTTTGCTTCAGTATGTTTTTTTTTTCTTTCTTTTTTTATGGCATTTATTTCTTTAGCGTTTTTGGGTCACACCCAGTGATACTTAAAGTTTGCTCCTGCTTCTGCACTCAGGAATTACACGCGGCAGTGCACGGGGGATCATATGGCATGCCGGAGATTGAACCCGGGTCAGCCACGTGCAAGGCAAATGCCCTGCCCGCTGTACTATCGCTGCGGCCCTTCTTTGGGTTTTGATTCGGGGTGACAGTCCACATTCCTCTTGGCTCTGTGCTGAAGGATCACTCTTGGCAGTGCTCAGGGGCCCATGGGGGTGCTGTGGACTAAACCAGGTCAGCACCTACAAGGCAGGTGCCTTTCCCACTGGACTCCTTCACCAGGCCTGCAACTTCATTTTTATTATTTTTTCTTCAGTTTTGATTTGATTAGGGGACTACACCCCGTAATGCTCAGGAATTTCCCCTGGCACTGTTCCAGGAATCAAACCGTATGTGTGTGTCACTAGGTGCCAGTCCTGTTGGAGTCTCATTCTGAACACGAGTTCCTTTCTTTTGGGGGGCCTCACCCCATTAGGTGCTATTGTATTTTGGTGCTTGGAGTCACTTCCAGTGCTTTTTGGGGGGCTTCAGCATGAATAAATATCAGAATGAAATTAAAACCTGGACTTATATCACTGATAACTACCAATTTAGGGCATATCAGAAGTGGAGATTCTGTTCACGCCTTTTCAGGAATTGCCTGATTTTGTTAGGAGCACAGGGAGTTGGCTTGTCATGTTTTCCTTCTCACTAATTCATACCCAGTCTCAATGGTGACAGGGCTTTCCAGAGTGAAGCCTGTGGTGATCTCCTGGCCAGAAGGAGGAGTCCTGAGGCCAGGGAGGAGAGGCATTTGTGCACGTGCGTGTCTGAGGACCCCCCCATGGCTTGTGCCCCGGGAAGTGTGTGGGTGCCCTGAGCACATGTGAAATGTGCTGCTGAACACAGGGCTGTTGGGCTCCTGAAAGCTGCTTCTGTGCTGCGCTCATGCTGCTCTTCATTTCATGAATTGGCTGTCATGGAATGATCCTGAGCTTTTCTCTCTTGGGTTTGTCGTCAGTATTCCTTATATGTTAGCCATGCAGAAGAGTCATGGTATTTGAGTTGGCCTTGGCCACCCATCTGTGCTTCACCAGCCTGTCTATATAGCCTCCAGTGATGATGTTCCCTTTCAGGAGCAGCTAGACCCACCTCTGCCTTGTCTTTCATGCTTAGTTTTGCCCTCAGGTCATTAGCATGTTTTGTCAGTATATTAACAACTTTTTGTTTGGTTTTGGGTCTGGGGATTTTCAGTATTTATTCCTGGTAGTTCTGAGTTTACTTTTGGTGGTACTCCAAGATCAGCCCGTCAGCTTCATGCCAGGCAAATGCCCTACCTGCTGTTCTCTCCAACACACTGAGAATATCTTTTGCTTTTCTGTTGAAATAGTGAATGAGTGCGCCCATAACCAAGGTAATTTGAGCAGGAGCGGCAGTACAGCAGGGAGGGTACTTGCCTTTCATACATCTGAACCAGGTTGAATCCTTTGTATTGTGTTTGGTTTCCCTGGTATCACCAGGTCTGGTTAAAAAAGAAAACCCCAAAAAGCTATTTTGTGGATTCCCAAGCTGCTCCCAGCATTCCCCACAGTGGACCTTAGTCAACTCCATTCCATTACTAATTCTTCCATTGTGTGTTGAGTTTGATTTCAGAACTTTCCTCACAGCTTCAGGGTTTTTCATTGCAGCAATTTGATTTGGGAACTGGATCACTGAATAGGATTGAGCTGGTAAGAATTGCACATTGAATATAAATACTATGCCAGCGGCATAGTTCACTGGAACAAGAATGTGGCTTGAAAGGAGGAGGTCTGGCCACTGCAGGGAGGAATTTGCAGGCTAATGCTGGGAGTAGAGGGCCTGTAGTTTCACTGGTGCTAAAATCAGTCATTTATAATCTAAAGATATTTCTATTATTATTATTATTTTATTATTTCTTATTTATTTCTTATTTATTGTTTCATCTGGCTGATGCTATGTAAAACAAAAACTCAGTTGAAGAATGTGAATGACATGCTCAGAATGACTATGAAAACCACATTTTTCACCAGATATCTGATAATCATTTTGGGGTACTAAAATCAGTATTGAGTTTCACTGTCACTTGTTCATCGATTTGCGTGAGCGTGCCCAGTAACGTCTCCAGTGGAGACTTTGTTGTTACTGTGTTTGGCATATCGAATACATCACGGGTAGCTTGCCAGGCTCTGCCGTGCGGGCGAGGTACTCTTGGTAGCTTGCGGGGCTCTCCGAGAGGGGCGGAAGAATCGAACTCGAGTGGCCGTGTTGGCTGCGTGCAAGGCAAATGCCCTACCGCTGTGTGACTATGTAAACCACATTTTTCACCAGATATCTGATAATCATTTGGGGGTACTAAAATCAGTATTGAGTTAAACCTAAATATTATCTAGGAAAATCTCAAAAATTTCTCATATACTTAAGTTTTGCAAATATGTTTACCTCAAAATCAAAAAAAATTATATCTCTCTGATAGTGATGTAGAGAACTTTTTCATCTGCATTTTTGCTATCTATAGTTTTCAGAAGGAAGTTGCTATTCATCTCGTCTCCCCATTTTTTGATAAGGTAGTATAGTTTTTATCTTGTAAAGTTCTGCCAGTGCCTTACATATCTTTGATATTAAGCCCTGATCAAATAATTGTTGGTTAAATATTTTTCCCATTCTGTAGCTGTCTTTGTATCTGGGTCATCTTTTCCTTTGAAATGCAGAACCTTTCAGTTGTATGTAGTCCCACTTGTTTATCTTTGCTTCCACTTGCATGATGAGTGGTGCTTCATCCTTGAAGATGTCTTTAGCTTCAACCCATGGAACGTTCTGCCTACATTTTTCTCTATGTAACATATGAATTCATGTCTGCCACCAAGGTCTTTAAGCTATTTTTATTTTTGTGCATGGTATTAGAAAGACGTCCTAAGAAAAGAGGTTATTTTTGTTACATGTACATGACCAGTTTTCCCAAATCCACTTCATGAAGAGGCTTTCCTTGCTCCATTTCCTATGTTTCACTCCTTAATTATTAATTATCATTCATGACTATTAACACCATTAATAATAATTAATTCTTAATAATTATTACATATCAATAATTATTAATAATTATATAAATACAAAATATATTTATAATACATAAATATTAATTCAAATACTATATTTAATATTTATATTATTTATTATATTTGATATTATTTAACATTAATATTTATAATATTTAATATAATACAAACATTAATATTAATATTCATTTTATAAATATAAAATATAAAATATATATTTATAATATATGAATATTTACCTAAATATTATATTTAATATTATTTATATCATTTATTATATTTAATATTATTTAATATTAATATTATTTATTATATTTAACTTTAAATATTCAATGTTAAATATTAATATAAATATAAATATTAATATTTATAAATATTTACTGACATTAATGTTCATTAACATTAAATATTAACATTAAATATTAATATGCAATATTAAATATTTATAATATTTAAATATATATTTATAACTATAAAATATGTAAATATAAAATATATAAATAATAACGATCATCAATATATTAAAAATTCATTAATTATGCGCTAATAATTAATACAATTCTTAATAATCATTAATTATTAATATTAATATCAATATTAATATCATCAATAGTATTAATATTATAACTAATATTAAATTATTAAATATTAACATCGATTAAAATATTAATATTAATATTAATATTTGTCAATTTTACGTTTATATTATAATATTATATATGATATAATATTAATTAATATTAATTAATTAATATTAATTAATTTAATATTAATATAAATCAATTCATTTAATTTTAATGAAATATTAATATTAACTATTAATAATCATTAACTCCTTGATTATTATTAGATCATATACCTGAAGGTCTGTCTCAGGATATTCAAGTTATTGATCTAAGTGTTTGTGCATATGCCAACATCATGCTGCTGTACCTACTTGTGGTTTGCATTACATTTTTAGGTTGGGGAAAGTGATGTCTCCCTTTCCTCTCCACCCAAGTAATACTTCATTTACTTGTTGTGGAGAGGTGAGGGATATTTTTCTATATGAACTTCAGGAGTATTTATCGCTTTCTTTTAAACATGACACAGACATCTTTCCAGGGACTGTTCCTTATCTGTAACGCTTTGGGGTTTATTGACATCTTGATGATATTAACCATCCCAATCCATGTGCAATGGATATGTTTCCATTTCCTCATCTCCTCTTTTATTTCTCGAAGTAACTTTTATAATTATCTTTGAATAGGACTTTTAAGTATTTGGTTAGGCTGATTCAGAGATACTCGTTTTTCTGAGTCCTATCTGCCAATTCGGTTTTAAAATATTTTTTCTCTATTTCTTTACTTGTATATAAAAAATCATAGACCTTTGCATATTGATTTTGCAATATGCCACTCTACTATATAAATCTATTTTTTCTAGGAACATTGTTTTAGAGTGTTTAGGATTTTCTAGGTACCGTATCATGTTTTCTGCAAATAGTGAGAGTTTGAATTCTGTTCCTATCTAGATGTGCTCGGTATCTGTTTCTTGCCTACTTACTATGGAAAATGTTTCTAGTATTATATCAAATAAGAGTGAAGAGAGTGGCCAATGTTCTTTTGTGACTGAACTAAGAGGAAACACTTTTAGATTTGCCATTAAGAAGAAATCTTGCCGTGGGCTTTTAACAGATGGCTTGAAAATACTGAAGAAAATATTTTTTTAAGTCTCATTTGGTTGAGTGTTTTTTTAATGAATGAGTGCTGGATCTTATCAAATACCTTGTCTTCTATTAATCTGATTATGTTTTTTGTTTTTTCTTTTATTGATATGGTGTATGATGTTGATTGATTTGTATATTTTAAACCAACATATGGACTGGAGTGATAGCACAGTTGGTGTAGGGTGGTCCCTGGCACCATAAGTGATCCCTGGCAATGCTTGGTTGTGGCCCACCTCAAAATAAGTACAAACTACAAATCAAAAACGAACAAAAAAATCTCATTGATCCTGGACAGGATGCGTTTGTGGTGAGATGATTTCAGTGCCCCCCCCCCCCCCCCCACACACACACACACACGGTCTGTCTTGCCGGTTAGGGTTGCAGCCTTGCCTTAACCCATACGTCACTGGCTCCACACTGTGATAAAACCAAAACCAGAGCTGGGTGTATTTTATTTTGCTGGAAAGGACTTCTTTAACTTTCTGCAGACGGTCATCTGTTCATTTTAGGTATATGCTTATTGAGTTTAAAAAACAAAACAAAACAAATTAATGATTTCTCAGCCTTCAATTTTGGGCATCCACCACGTAGAACCACTGGGTTGTTCCGTGGAACATCCATCCACGTTTTTTGGAATTGCATTCCTTGTGGTGGAAATGTTGGAAACAACCTTCAAGCTTCAGTTTTTCTTTCACATGGAGACTCCTAATGAATGGAGCAATAATTAGAATCCTCCTTTGCATTGTACCGGGAAGCAGCCAGCATAAGTGGAATGTCTCTGAATCTGCACTCTGTGACAATGTTTTGATTTGGTAAACCTGACTTCTGCCCCATGGGGATGCCAAGACAGGCTGGGTGTCTTTTGAGGGCGATCAAAATGGAGAGAGTGACCTCACTCTGAAGAAGCCCTCCTCTGGGAATGGGTCCTCACAGTGTGTTCTCCACAAATTTTGGACACAAACCCCTCCAAGGCAGCAAGCTGAGGACTGGGGGAGAGAAGCATTTATAGTGAGTCCCAAATACCGAGAGTCCCATAATGAAGGTCACCATGGACGGAACCTGTCCAAGAGAAGGAATGTGGGGGAGCCCTCCCCCATGTCCTCCACACCGGGATGTTCCCTTAGAAACCCACAATGGACAGAATCCCCAGGATTGTCACCATGGAGGACAAATTTTGAGTCAGGTGTCATTGCGGTGTGATAGCCCAAAGATCCAAACCGGAGAAAAACCTTCTATGTCTATGAACTGTGGGAAGACTTTCATTTCCCCATTTAAACATATTATACATTGGAGAGTTCAGACCGCAGAGCAACCTCATGTGTGTGAAGAATGCTGTGAGACCATTATCCTGTCCTGACAACTTAGTGTCCTTGGGAAAATTCATATAGTATTCAAAACTTATGTCAGGACTGTGGGAAGGTTTTTGCTCAGTACTCGAGCCTTTCTGTGCACAAGGAAAATCACACTGGAGAGAAACGGTATATCTGTAAGACATGTGGAAAGGCCTTCGCTCATCTCTCAGTCCTGAAAACCATATGAATACTCATACTGGAGAGAAGGCTTGCATATGTCAGGAGCGTGGGAAGAAGTTTAGTAGATCCTTAGTACTTACTGTACATAGGAGAATTCACACTTGAGAGAAATGATCTGGTGTGGCGTGGTGCTCATTAGCTCCTGTGTGCCTCCATTTTTAGAGTTGGTATATACTGGGATTTATTTATTGAAGTATGTTTTATGTAATTTATTGCACACTCGGCAGCTCTTAGGAGTTTGTCCTGGCGTTGTTCTGGATGCCAGTAATGGAACTCAGGGAAAGCATGTTCAACACAAGTATTAAGCCACAATACTAACCTCTGGCGGTTGAAAACGTGCTTCTTTAGCTGCATTCTGGTGTTTCCTTGTAGGTGAGCATTCTCTACTCGCGTGTTTTCAAGGGGTACAGTGGTTACTGTACAGTGCTCTCTGATGTTCTTAGCAGACTTTGGTCCTGTCCAGTGTCTCTCCAGCTCTCTAGGTTGTTGCTAGGCCAGTTTCTCTGCACCTTCAGGGCTGGCTTCAGAGCCACTGCTTTCATCCTCACCTTGAGTGATGACTTCCCAGAGAAACTCATTTTCCTCTTTTACCTTGAATCAACCTACTTCTGTTTTTATGATGAAAGTGTGTGTGAGAACATTGGTTCCATGTTTGATGAGTACAGGATCAAGGGACTCTGCTTTAACTAGATGCCCTGAATTCTGTGACCGGCCCCACCAGCTCTTGCCTCTCTTCTCCTTTATCCTCCTTGCCAGATTCACCTGGCTGATATAATGGACTGTCTACATTGGAACGTTGCACTTTAAAGCTCCTTGGCGATGGATGAGGTCACAGGTGGTAGTCTTCCATGTACACGTTTACTTCCTAATAATGTCAAGAGGATCAGGCCTCTTATGGGCACACATTTAAAGGACAAAGTGACACTTCACTGTCCAAGGGGACACTGAACACCAATTAGTGGCAGGACGTGAGGACCTCTCACCTATAGTCCTTGCACTGGGACCAATGGGTCGTGCCAGCTTTTGGGGTGCTTTTGTGGTTATTTTTCACTCACTCCACACATACCTCATCGGTTCCTGGGTTTTGACTTGCTTTGGAGACTTTAGGAGGAGGCAGGGCTTTGGTGGTTGCAATGGGGGTAATTTGAGCCAGCACAGGGATATCGAATGTGAGTGTGTGATCCTTGGGGGTATTTTTGCCTCTAGCTTTGTGATGGGGCAGTGTTGCCTGGTTGTGGACCTGAGAATGGGATCTGCCGGTTTTGGGTGGGAATGACGGACCTCTTGAGGGCAGAGGTCTTGTCCATCCCAACCCTCTCATCCAGGGGTTGTGATGCACCCTATTCTGAAACTTTTGGTGTAGACATGCGTATGTAAAACTGCCAGAGCACTTTGAAGGGCAGCTCCTCTGCACCCAATGGCGAGAGACCCTGTTGAAACCCATCGTTTTCATTGGCGGCCGCCAGGAGGAATCCTGTGGGCCTGGTCCTAGCATGAGGAGTGGTGTTGTAAATGAATATTTACTTTTCTGACTATTTTGGTTGGTGTTTTTTGGGGGATGAGCACACCTGTAGTTCCCCAAAGGTTCCTCCAGGCTCTACCCTCAGAAATTGTTTTCATCAGTGACCATGGCTTCATATGGAATGCTGAGGGTTGATCATTTTCACTAAGGGAAGCACGTATTCTCTTAATTGTCTCTCCAGCCTCACTTTGGTGTCTTTTTTCTGCTAAAGAATTTTGGCAACCACAAGTTAAGTTGATAAGCATTTCTCAAATCTTCATCAGTTCTCTGACCCTGGCCCAGCGACCCTGGCTATTGGGGTGACTACTGCAAGTAAGGGGTTTTATATTAAATAAGAGGTTATTTTTACTTTTTCTATTTTATAAGGTAGTTTACTACATTTGATTCCATTTCTTATTCAAACAACAATCTTAGCTAGTTGGGTTTTTTGAAGAGGTGGAGATATTGGTTTAGGGATCACTCCTGCTGCATTAAAAAGAAATTAATTTAGAAAGAACCAGAGTGGTAGTACAGTGGGGAGAGCTTACACAAGGCCAAGCCAGGTTCAATTCCTGACATTCAAACTCTCAGAAAGATACACACACTCTTGTGAGCAGAATGAGGCTAAAGGTTTGAATGAGGCAGGGCATCCTGCGGACATGGTCCTTTCCCATGGCTTTAGTTTGTAAATGAATATTTAGTTTTCAGACAATTTGGGGTTTTTTGGGGGGGCATACCTATATGTGCTAAGAGGTTGCACCAGGCTCTAGTTTATACCCTCAGAAATAATTTCCATCATTCCATTAAAATAATTTTCATCCATCACGTGAAGCCGTGTGATCGTGGTTTCATACGGGATACCGATGATTGATCTTTATTAGTAAGGGAAGCACTATATATAATTTATTTTTCTTTTTGTGTCACACGCAGTGATACTCAGGGTTTGCTCCTTGTCCTGCACCCAGGAATTACTCCTTGCAGTGATCAGAGCACAATGTGGAATGCTGGGAATCGAACCCGGATTGGCCACGTCAAGGCAAACACCATACCTGCTGTGGTATTTCTCCATCCCCAGGCACCATATACTCTTAACTATCTAACTGGCCCCACATTGGTATCTTTTTTGCTGATAAAAAATTTCTGGTCCTTCAAGTCAAGTTGAAAAGTATCCCTCCAGTCTTCATCAACTCCCTGACTCTGACTAGGCGAGCCCCAGATGTAGAGTGGATGTTGCTCGTAAATGGAGTTCTTTTTAAAGCAAGAATTTGTTTTTTTGGGGGGGTGAGGAGATATTTATTCAGGGATCAATCCTGATGTGTTGGAACAAAATTTATTTAGAAAAGAGTAGTGTGGTATTGCTGTGGGGAGGGCACATCCCATGCACAGGTTCAATTCCCAGACATTCCAGCAGTCCCCCAAGCCACACTAGGGATGATCCCTCAGTGTGGAACTTGAAATAAGCCCCGAGCACTGCCTGTTGTGGCTCCTAATTGAAACACCACACACCCACAATAATTGTGTGAGCAAAAAGAGCCTTAAAGTTTGTCCATCTGAGGCCCTGTGAGTGCCCTATGGTAGAACCACTTTGGGAGCTGTGGTTGCTATGGGCAGCCTTTAAGCTCAGGGGGCACTTAATAAAAGGAGTCCCCGGTCTAGAAGTCAGTCCCTGGCTTGGCCCATAAGGACCTTCCTGTTTGGCCCAGGGTGGTATCCCGGTTTGGGTCTCAGGGCTGCAGTTTCCTGCCCTGTAGATAGAGGCAGCAGTTGTCCTGAGAGACAGCCCGAATTCCAGACTTCTATGCATTCCTGGGGGAGGAAGGAGCATCTGGTAGTGTCTCCTGGTGGAGAGGGCGGTGACTTGGTGCCCAAGGGAGCCTGCCATCAGGACATTTCCAGGTCCAAGACAGGAATATTCGAGGTCAGGGCTAGATATCTGTCCTTTCTCGGCTCACAACTCTGACTTCTCCAGGTCTTTGTTTGGAGTCTAATGCTGAGCCGTAAAATAATAGGCAGGACCAGGTGGTCCTGAGTCTTGGTCCTGGAGATTGTTGGCAAAAAAAGTCTTTGTGAATTTTAGTCCTTTAATGAAACTTTGGAGGTTCTAACAGGGGAGCTCTGCTACTCGTATACCCTCGACCAAAGACCAAGTCTATCTCTATTCCAGAAAGGCCGTCCTCTTTGAATGCACAGCTTTGGGAGGGAAGCACATGGAGAAGTGAGGGAGGAAGGGGGCCCCCGCCTGGCTAGCTGGATCAACCATATCAAACCTGGCGATCAAAGGGGTGACAGATGTTGCAGCCAAAGGATAGCACAGCGGTAGGAGTTTGCCTTGGGCATAGCCAGCCCGGTGGAGCTGGGTTTCATTCCTCCACCCCTCTCGAAGAGCCTCGCAAGCTACCCAGAGTATCTCGCCCGCACGGCAAAGCCTGGCAAGCTGCCCATGATGTATTCAATATGCCAAATATAGTAAGAACAAGTCTCACGGTGGAGCCTTTACTGGGCCCACTCTAGCAAATTGATTATTAATGGGAGGACCCTGAGCCGGACTGTGAATAAAAACTTTAATAAGGGCTTTCTGCAGCATATGCCATCTGTTCAGTCCCTCACTCTCCATCTATCCTAGATCTGGCTGCCCACAGATGTCCTGGTCACTAGATTGAAGGAAAGAAAAAAAAACAAAAAAAAATGCGTTCCTTACCAGAACATACCTGGTCAGGAAAACTCGGCGCCTGGCCCTTTAAGACTGTGACTGGCCATGCCTGTGAGGTCATGGAATCCGGGTCTTTCCCTCCAGTGGCTCCACTATCTGGGCAGAAGTTCCGCTCAGGCGCCATTGTTGGCAGAGTTGAGGGACGGGGATGGAGCCGGTGTTTGGGTACCCGGGGGAACAGGGGTCCTGCAATCAAGTGTGCAATGATAGCAGGACGTCACCTCTGCACTTTCAGTGCATGTCCTGAGCCCTCTCACGAAGAATAAATGATCACCATGGCTCCCTTGCCTCTACCGATTTGTTTTAATTAACTTTTAGTAGGTTTTTTGGGGGGGCAGACCTGACTATACTCAGATTACTCCAAGTGGAGCTCAAGGAACCATATGGGATCCCAGTAGTGAAATACCGTTTTTCTCCAGTAAGACGAGCCCATTTGCATCTGTACTATGTCTTCAGCTTATGTGCACAGAAAATTTTTGATTTGTTATTTTCTGAATTGTAGATTTTGGTTCACAGCATTCAGAGCTCAGGACTTAGTCTAGGATCTGAGCTCAACACCGTGCCTCGCAGTGCTCAGGGGGACCCTATCTGCTGTGGAGAATTGAATCTGGCTTAGCTGCTGTAAAGAAAAGCACCCTATCGACTGTACTCTCTCTGCTAATCTTATGTAATTATTTTCCACAGAAAAAGAGTTTTTGGTTCACCTGTCAAGTTTTCAGCCTAGCTCTACCCACTGACCATCTCTCGATGTGCTGCCATTCTGGCTCCCGGAACTAATTTACATCTCTCACACTAGACTCCTGTAAGCTATTATAGTATATTTTCAGTGACAGTGGAATCAACGGACCTATTTGCCTTGCCGTCACTGTGGGTAGCCCGAATGCCAACCTACTTCTGCAGCCCCTGAAGAGGAAGAAGCATCTGTCAGTTTCTCCTCTGGGAGGGCTGTGAGCTCAGGCCAAAGGATGAGACCAGTGAGCACATTTCTGGTGCCAGAGAAGGAAGTTCTGGTTAGAGCCCTGTGCTGGTTCTCTATGATGCTCGCAGCTTTGATTTGTCCTCCAGGTCTTTGGAAAGAGCTTCCTGCTGATCCTAGGGAAACAGAAGTTGGACACAGTGATAACGTGCCATCTGGCAGACCATGCCCAGGTAGGAGGAGAGTGACAAGCTGACAGAATGCAGTGACAGGAGCACACAGGTGTCCGGGGCCGTCTATCTCTGAGTTGATTCTGGAAGGAGTCCTGGGATGTGGCTACTGGTCCGAGTGCCCCATGCCCTGCTGTCTGACTACATTTTTCTCCCTGTTTGTTTTGTTGAATTTGAGTTTTGGGGTCACACCCGAGTGGAGTGATGCTTAAGGAATACTCGCAGATCAGTGCTCAAGGATCACACATGCCAAGTCTTAGGAACCCTTTGATGTGCCGGTATAAGTGTCCTATTAGTTCAGGTTTTTTTTGTTTGATGAGGTGAGGTGAGGTGAGGTGATTGGAGGGTCACACCCAATGATTTTCAGGTCAGTTCTCGTTCTATATTCAATATTGCACCTGGCAGTGCTTGATTGACCAGATGGTATGGTGGGGATCGCCCGCCTACTCATGTTCCCAGACCCACTGTCCTTTACTCCATCCTGCTGCTATGTTTCTTTTCATATTTTTCGTCCTACAGGGGAGGTGCTCATAACTTCCTCTTGGCTCTGTGCTCCATATTCACTCTCATTGGCTGTGGGGGTCTCCGGGATATGCTGGTACCTTATGTGCTCTGGCAGCTACAGTGACTCGGGCCCCAGGACCTGTGTTTCCCGTATATTGTCCTGTTGCTTAGAAGAGCTTCACCTGCTCAGTTACACAGTCCTAGGGAACGGGAGCATAGGATCTCTGGGGCCAGCAGAGGTTTCCCCGATTGAGACACCTGCTTTGAGAGGGATTGAGGGTGGCCCTGAACCCTTCGTTCAGAGTCATATGGCACACATGTATGGCTCCAGAACCATATGGATGCCAAGGATGAAATCCATATTTGTGTATCAGGAATGTGCCTGCCCCACTGTACTGTCACTCTGGTCACAGGTTCATTTCTTTTCCTATTCTGGCATTTTGGGTCATACCTGGCTACACTCAGTGGTTGTTCTGGCTCTGTACTTCGGAATTACTTCTGGCAATGGTTAGGGGACCATATACAATACCTGGGATTGAACTCGGGTCATTCTCGTGCAAGGCAAACATGCTCCCTACTATATTATTGCTCTGGGCCTAAGAAGTAAGTTGCTTTGGGCCTCACCTCGCCAGATGCTGCACTATTTCACTGTGTGGGTTTTCTTCTTAAGATTCTTGGGGGTCTTCAGCATGACTCAATATATCTCTGAAACCTGAGTCTTGTATCTCTGCTTGGCACCAATCTGGGCATATGGAAATGGAGATTTTGTTCACTCCTTTTCTGTACTTTCCTGAGAGTTTTTAGGGACACGTGGGTGTTCACCTGTATCGTTTTCCTTGTCACTTATCTGGGCATTCATTTCCGTGGGTTCTGGGCATTCTGTGTTGAAGCCTTTTTTAGTTGCTCAAACCTTTTGAATCATCGGGAAACTCTTCCAGGAAAAAAAGCCTTGTATATGTGAGAACACTCTATCTTTATGTCTTACTGTGCATATGAAAACTCGTTCTGGAGAGAAGCCTTGTATATATCAGGAGTGTAGGAATGACTCTACTAGTTCTTCTAGACTTACTGTACAGAGGAGAATTCACGCGGGAGAGGGAGTATATATATGCAAGGAATGTGAGAAGACCTTCATCCTCACCTTCAGGCTTCATCAGAATAGCGTACTTCATACTGGAGAGAAATCTTTTGTATATCGTGAATGTGGGAGGGTATTTGTTCTTTCCCCAAGTCTTTGTAATCATGGGAAAATACATACCGGAGAGAAACCTTATGATTGTACGAAATGTGAGAATGTCTTCTTTCAATCTGGGGACCTTAATAAATAGTGGAGAGAAAGTTCATCAGTGTCTTCCACGTGGGAAATCCTTCACTCTCGAGACCCTTAGGCCTTTCTATGCTTCTGAGAAGTTATACTGGAGAGAAGCCATATCTATGTGAGGAGTGTGGGAAGACCTTAATTAATTCCTCAACTTTCACTATGCATATGAAAATGCATAGTGGAGAGAAAACTTTTTTCAGGCATGTTCGAAGGTCTTTTTTCAGTCTCTATAGGTTCCTAAGCACCAGAAAATTCATTGTGGAGAGAATCCTCATGCATGTCAGAGATGTGGGAAGACCTTAATCTTAATCCACGTATGAATATTCATAATACAGAGAAGCCACTGCAATGTCACACATGTGGGAAGTCCTTCGCTCTGTACTATGTCTTTGCTGTGCATCTCAGAATTCACACTGGAGAGAATATATATATATATATATATATATATATATATACACAAAAAATCCAGAAAGTATCAAGTTAGCAAAATGAACTTGGCAAGTTTCTTTAATAGGGTGGATAGAGACACTTTGCGTGGCCTTTACTGTGTATAGACTTTTGCCGGTTCTTTGAGATAATTCATGGGCCCCATGAATCAAATAACAAATGGTGGGAACATGAGAGATTCTACAACTCCCGCCCCCATCTCGGTAGGCAATTCACTAAACAATGATTACTAGTAATCAAGGGCAGTTACCTTCCTGGTTTCTACTGCCCTCAATTCATTCATACTTGGGAGAGAAAAAGAAAGGTCAAACTTTTACTTGGAATCAGTAAAATTCCAACAATCTAATATTCACCAGAATGTTAAACACTATTAATATCTGTGCAAAATGCCAAGGAAGGGCACAACATGGACAGTCTCGTTTACTGCCTGGTGTTTCATGTATGCCGTCATTCTGGGATGGTCCACATACTGCATTTAATTTACTTAATTATATGTTTTTGTTTGTGGCACACCTTGCAGTTCTTAAGGGTCACTCCTGGTGGTGCGCGGACCCCATATAGGATGCCAGGGATGGAACTGAGGTCGACCAAGTTCACGGCAGGTGCCAACGCACTCTCCTGTCTCTCAGTTTAAATTTTTGTTCTGAAACTGCCTCTTGGGTTTTCCTTGTAGGTGAGTGTCCAGTACTCATGTGTTATCAAGGGGTAGAGCCTTTACTGAAAGCGCTGTCTGTTGTTACCAGCCTTTGCTCCTGTTCCAGCGTCTCTTCGACTCTCTGGGCTGCTGCATCTCTGCATCTCCATAGCTGGCTTGGGAGTCACTGCTTTCAACACATCTTTATTGATAGCTTTCCAGAGAAACTCATTGTCCCATGCCCCACCCACTATCTATCTGCATCTTTTACTTCGAATGAACCCCCTTTTCATTTTTTCTGATGGACTGTTTGTGAGAGCATTGGTTCATTGTTTGTCCACTACAAGAGCAGGGGACTTCTCCTTACTGCCTTGTAACCCTCTACTGTAATATTAATAATATTAATAGTGATAATAATATTAATGCTATTAATATTTATAATAATTAATATTAATATTCAACAATTCAACATTAATTATTAATATTATCAATATTATTAATATTATAGGTAAAGGTAAAGGCCCTCCTGTTGATCGTCGATTTGCTCGAGCGGGCCCAGTAACGTCTCCATTGGAGACTTTGTTGTTACTGAGACTGGCATATCGGTAGCTTGCCGGGCTCTCCGAGAGGGGCGGAGGAATCGAACTCGGGTCGGCCATGTTGGCTGCGTGCAAGGCAAACGCCCTACCCGCTGTGCTATTAATATTAAATTATTAAATATTAGTATTAATTAAAATATCAATATTAATACTAATTAATTTAATATCAATTTATTAATATTAATTTCATATATTATACAATATTTTATATAACATAATATTGATTAATATTAATTTATTAATATTAATTTTGATTAGTTTAATATTGATATTAATTAATAATATTTATAATAATTAATATTAATGTTTAACAATTTAATAGTAATTATTGATATTAATAGTATAAATTAGTATTGCATTATTAAATATTAATATTAATTAAAATATTAATATATTGATATTTATATTATACGATGTATATGAGCTATAATATTAATTAATAAATATTAATATATTAACATTAATATTAATATTAACTATTAATAATCATTAACTCCTTAATTATTATTTGATCATATACCTGAAGGTCTGTCTCAGGATATTCAAGTTATTGGTCTAAGTGTTTGTGCATATGCCAACATCATGCTGCTGTACCTACTTGTGCTTTGCCTTACATTTTTAAGTTGGGGAAAGTGATGTCTCCCTTTCCTCTCCCCCCAAGTAATACTTCATTTACTTGTTGTGGAGAGGTGAGGGATATTTTTCTATATGAACTTCAGGAGTGTTTATCGCTTTCTTTTAAAAATGACATAGATATCTTTACAGGGACTGTTCCTTATCTGTAATGCTTTACTTAGAGAAAGGTGGCAATGGGCCTTAGTACTGCCCACCTGTGTAACTGACTCAGTACTTTCTCTGACATGGCCACAAGCTCCACGTCCAAGAGTGGATGTGCCTGAAGGGCCGCCTCTCAGACGAAGCTCTACAGGAACATGATGCTGGAGACCTGCGGGCTGTTGCTGAGGGCCATGTGGGGCTGACTTGCCGGGAAAGATCCACAGAGGCACCTGCGAGTTCAGAAGGGACCGGATTCTAATGGCCACAATGTTTGACAACAGTGGGGACTGCTGTTTCTCTGGGTCCTCTATTTTTCCGCTATTTTTGTTATTTTTCTTATTGGGCCACACCTGGAGATACACAGGACTTGTACTCCTGGCTCAGGGAACACTTTTGGTGGATTCTGGGTTCCAAATGGAATTCAGCAGATAGAATCCAGTTGGACACATCCAGGGCAAGCGCCCTCCACCCTCCACCCAATATGGTCGCTCGGAATCCTCTCAACAGTTCCCTTCTATTGCTTAATTATTATAGTATCTTTCACTTGAGTGTGTTCATTTTGGGTTTGATTCGGGGGGCGGCATCCACATTTCTCCTGGTACTGTCCTGAAGAACAACACCTGGTAGTGCTCAGGGGCCCATGAGGGTACTGTATTTAACCCTGTCAGCACCTTACGAGTGTGGTGCCTTTCCCACTGTACTACTGCACCAGCACTTCAACTTCATTCATTATTTTTTCCTTTGCTTCATTTGATTTCTGGGCTACACCTGGTAATACTCAGAACATTCGTGAATATTTAGGAATTTCTCCCTACAGTGCTCCCGAGCCATATAGAATACAGGGATGAAATTCATAGTTGTGTATCAGGTGTGTGCCTGCCATGCTGTACTGTCACTGTGGTCACAGGTTCATTTTCTTTTCTATTTTTCTTTTTGGGTATTTCACTTTATTTCTGGCTATGCTCAGTGATTGTTACTGGCTCTGCCCTTAGGATTTACGTCTTGTGGTTCTCAGGGGACCATATGGAATACCTAGAATTGAACCCGTGTCAGCCATGTGCAAGGAAAACACCCTCCCTGTATTATTACTCTGGCTCTAAGAAATTCGTTGCTTTGGGCCTCACCCTGTCAACTGCTGCACTATTTCACTTTGTGGGTTTACTTCTGATGATCCTTGGGAGTCTTCAGCATGACTCAATATGTCTCTTAAACCTGGTTATTTTAACTCTTGATAGGCACCAATCTGGGTATATGTAAAATGGATATTTTCTTCATTCCTTTTCTGTATTTTTGAGGGTTTATTAGGCACACAAGGGTGTTGACCTGTATCCTTTCCTTCTAACTAAGCTGAGCATTCATTTCTGTGGGGTCAGGGTGCTCTGGAATGAAACCTTTATTAGTTGCTCAAACGTTTTGAGTCACAGGGAAACTCATTTTGGAAAAATGCTTTGTATATGTGAGAATTCTCTATTCTCAGCCTTACTGTGCAAAGGAAAACTTATTCTAGAAAGAAGCCTTATATATGTCAGGAGTGTGGGAAGGGCTTCATTGACACCACCAGCCTTTGCCAGGATAGGAAATTCTATACTGGAGAGAAATCGTTTCTATATCAGGAATGTGGGAAGGTGTTTGTTCTTTCTTCAAGTTTTTGTAGTCATAGGAAAATACATACTGGAGAGAAACCTTTTTTTTGGCTTTTTGGGTCACACGTGGCAATGAACAGGGCTTACTCCTAGCTCTGCACTCAGGAATCATTCCTCGCAGTGCTCAGGGGACCACATGAGATGCTGGGAATCGAACCCAGGTTGGCTGCGTGCATGGCAAACATCCTACTCACTGTGATATTGCTCAAGCCCCAGAGAAACCTTATTTTTGTACGGAATGTGGGAACGTCTTCTCTCAATCTGGGGGCCTTACTAAATAGTGGAGAAAAAGTTTATCAATTGTCTGCCATGTGAGAAGGCCTTCACTCTTTCCGTAGGCCTTACTAGTTGTATGAGATTTTGTAGTGGAGAGAAACCTTATATATGTATGGTATGTGGGAAGGCCTTCCTTCATTCCTCAGCCTTCACCAGGCATATGAAAATGCATACTGGAGAGAAGCTTTTTGATTTTAAGGAATGGGTAGGTCTTTTCTCAGTCTGCATAGGTTTCTCAGCACAGGAAAATTGATTGTGGAGACAATCCTCATGCATGTCAGACATGTGGGAAGACCCTCAGTCTGTCCTCAAAACTTACTGAATATATGAAAATTCAGAGTGGAGAGAAACCTCATCAGTGTCAGGCATGAGGGAAGGCCTTCAATTTGTACTCAGGCTTTGCTGTGCATCTGAGAATTCACACTGGAGAGAAGCCTTATTTGCGTAAGGAACAAGGAAAGGCCTTTCTTGAATCTTCATGCCTTACTTGTCATGAAAATGCATACCAGTGTGAAATCTTACACATGTCAAGAATGTGGGAAGGCCTTTGTGTTCCACTCAAGCCCTAGTAGACAATGTTAATTTCATACTGGATGAGTGATGCCCTGATACCAAAACCCAAGAAAGTGATACCCTGATACCAAACCCATTCAGTAATACATGGTTTGTTTGTATAAGGATGTGGGATGCCTAATGTGGATATAAGATGGAAACTATCCCGATAGTGTGGGATACCAATCGCATGATGTCAGCACATAAGGGAAAAATACTTCTTGTTGTCACTCGGGTGCAGCTATATCACTGTTCCAGAAATTGGACTTGATGTGTCTGTTAATCTGTAAAAAATGGATCTTGGTGATAGAACTCATGAAGCAGGTGATCAAATAAGAATTAAACAGGTACGGAAAGCTTCCCGCACTTCAGGCTGTCAAGTTTCACCACTGTTTCATTCTTTGCTTTAGTTCACAGGCCCTGGTTTGGTTTGCTGGGGCTCATGATAGATTAACCATGATGCCCAGCAAATCCTTTGAAATTAGAAAAACTGGTAAGCATTCATTCTTCGGCCCCTCCTGTTGTGTTCTTGGGACACTCACTGAGCTGTGCTCAGGCCATCATTCTGCCGCTAAGGTCAGTAGTCCATGACTGGGGGGACTCAGGGAAACTTATGTGGTCCTGGGGTTGGTGTCATGTCAGTTGTTTGCAAGGAAGCACCTTTCATGCTCCAGACATGAGGATTCTGGTGCTAAGGTCTCCACGCCTACTCAGATTGGGACTGGGCCTTCTCCAGCTAGACCCCTCATCTTCTAGTAGGTAGGCATCACACCCACCAGCTGCCGCCAGTGCCAGGTTGGTCCCATCAATGGCCAAGACGCAGAGACTAGAAAACCCAGCTCCCTGAAGTGCGTGGCGACAGATGCAACCGCGCGACATCTTATTATCTTATTTTCCCTTTGGAGAACCTAGAAGGCTACCAAAAGTATCCTGCCCGCATGGCAGATTCTGGCAGACTTCCCGTGTCGTATTCAATATGCCAAACACCAGTAACAATGATGGTTCTCATTCTCCTAATCCTGAAAGAGCACTGAAATGGCTCTTTTAAAATCTCAGGGCTCGGGGGCGGGAGGAATAGCACAGCGGGTAGGGCATTTGCCTTGCACGCAGCCAACATGGCCGACACAGGTTCGATTCCCAGCATCCCACTTGGTCCCCCGAGCATCGCCAGGAGTTATTCCTGAGTACATGAGCCAGGAGTGACCCTTGCGCATCGCCGGGTGTGACCCCCCCCCAAAAAAAAGCAAAAAAAAAAAAAAGAAAATCTCAGGGCTAGGAAGGAGACGTTACTGGTGCCTGCTCGAGGAAATCGATGAACAACAGGATGATCGTGATCGTGATATTTTTGTTTGTAGGCACACTGGCAGTTCTTAAGGGTCACTCCTGGTGATGCTTGGGTCCCATTTGGGATGCCAGGGATGGAACTCAGGTCGACCAAGTTCATGGCAGGTGCTAACGCACTGTACTATCTCTCTGTGTTTTAATTTTTGTTCTTAAAATGCCCCCCTGGGTTTTTCTTGTTGGCGAGAGTCTATTACTCGTGTGTTATCAAGGGGTAGAGCGGTGACGGAAAGTGCTCTCTGATGTTCTTACCAGCCTTTGCTTTTGTTCCAGCATCTCTCCAGCTGCCTGGGCTGCTGCTAGGCCAGTTCCTCTGCAGTTCCTGGAGAGGGCTGGCTTCGAGTCACTGCTTTCACCCCATCTTGATTGATGTCTTTCCAGAGAAATTAATTGTCCCATGCCCCACCTGCTCCCTATCTGCCTGTTTTACTTTGAATGAACCCCCTTTGCTTTTTTCCTGATGGACTGTGTGTTAGAGCATTCATTGTTTGTCCAGTACAAGACCAGGGGACTTCTCCTTACTTCCTGCTAGCCCCCACTGTGTGACAGGCCACTCCAGCATTGCCTCTCCACCCCTTTATGCGAGCCCATCCCCCTTGAGCCACCAATCCGTCTGGGTGGGCATAATGTTTCTCTGCACATCTGGGCTCTGGCCCTTTAATGCTGCTTTCTGAACCGGAAGTGACATCACAGTGGGCTCTTCCTGGTTCTTCTATTCCTGGAAACGTAGTGTGGGTAAAGGACAGAGTAGGGCACCTGAGAAGAGGCAGGACTTTGAAGCCAATTTTCTGGAAGGCTGGGGGCAGAATCCCGTGAGCACCCAGCACCTACCCATCTCCACACTGAGCTACGTGGGGGGTGCTTTAGCACCAGGATGGGGGGGCGCTTTTGCGCTTGTTTTTCACTTGTTCCCTCATATCCAGATGAGGTGCGGATCTTGGGGCGTGTAATGGGGCCTGTTCTGGGGTGCAGGTGTCAAGGGTGTGACTGTGTAATCCTGGGAGGCATCTGTGGCCCCGATTGTCCCCAGATCTGTGATAGGGCAGCAGCTGGTTGGCATGGTGCTAAGTGCGGGGGCCTGCGGGCTACGGGCCTTGGGGCTGCAGGACCTGCTAAGTGTGGGGGCTTGGCTGACCCAACCCTCAACGCTGACCCCTGTTGAGATCTTAGCCCTGGTCTCGCTGCTGTCGAGTCTCCAGATTCACTTTGAGGGGCAGAGCCGCAGCTCCCCTGATGGCATGACATCCTATTCCTGTTCTACTTTCTCATTGGCTGCCCTGGTGGGATGGAGCCATTCTGAACAGTGGGTTTGTAGGTAACTGGGGTTTGCCAATGAAACTTTCCTTTGGAGGCTATTTTTGGTGTGGGGAATGCAGGGACGATTATGGCCTGACATACCCCGAGGGCTTACTCTGGCTCTGGCTCAGGTATTGTTCCTGGAGTGCTCTGGGGGCCATCAGGATGCAGAAGATTGTCTGGTTGTCTGGTGTGAGTGAGTCAAGCACCCTGCAGCTTTACTGTCTGTCTGATTCCAGCGTTGGTAGTTTTGTACATCAGGAATTTCTGCTCTCTCACATCAACTTGCAACGCCTCCCGCATCTCTTCTCTCTCCCTCATCAGGTGTCCCGGGCTGTTGGGGTGATAATTGTAAGTAAAGGTTGTGTTTGTTTTTAAGTATGCAAGGCCTTGGTTTTGTGGGTCCTTTCAAGGATAGGCGGCTTGGAATTCCTGCCCTCCCAACACAGGGTGTGCTGCTCCCTGACCTGGAGCCTTTGGCTTGGTCATCACAAGGGTAGAAACCTCAAAACTCTGATGGGCAGGAGCACACCCCATGAGACTTAGTTATCTCCTGTTCTTTCATTGTTTGCCATGATGAGTGCGGCCACCGGGCAGGTGGGTGGGTTTCCAAAATGAAACTCATTTTTTATTATCATGTTTTTTAATTTCTGTACTACATTGAAAATGCTCAGAGCTTCCTCCTGGCAATGTGCTCAGGAATTCCTGTGGGCCCACTTAGTGGACCCTAAGGGATGCCAGGTATTTACTCGTGTTGACAGTGTGCAAGCAGCTTCCTCCCCACTTTACTGTCTCTTGCTCTAACTTTCTTTTCTTTTTTTCTTTTTCCCAATAAAGAATATCTCCTTCTGTGGCTGTAATGATACTATAACAAGTAAGGCATTTTTCTTGCACGTGGCCAACCCAGGTTTGATCCCTGGTATCCCATATATTCCCCTGAGCAACTGCAGGAATAATTTTGACTGTAGAGCCAGGAGGAAACCCTGAACATTGCCAGGTATGATCCAAAAAGGAAAAAACAATATGTAGGAATATGTGCTTCTTAAAGTCAAGGAGTAAATTTCATCTCTCCCTTGCAATGCTAGCCCTGCTGTTGTTTTGAGTTGTGCTGGTAAATTAAGATATTTGAAGGAAGATATTTGATTTTTGAGAGGGCTTGGGGATGAGCAGGAGCTTTGCCAAGGGCTCGCTCCTTGTGTTCTAGAAATAATTTACTTAGGAAGGTCCAGAGCATAGCCAGTATGGGGCTTGCCTTGCAAGCAGCCTACCCAGGTTCTATGTATGCCTGGTACCTCATATAGTCCGTGGACCCTACCAGGACTGATCACTCATCCCAGAGCTTGTAATACTCCCTGAGCACTATTGGCTGTTGCCCAAAAACTAAACACATACACCATACTAACAAGTAAACACACACACAGAAACACACACACACACCGGATGTGAGAGCAGAGAAAAAGAATAAGCATTCAGGATAAAACATGGAGTATAAAACTTATGCAGCATAAAATAAGTCAAAAATGTGATTTTAGCACCCAGTGTTCAATCCTTTACGTGTTATGGACTTTCCGGGGAGAAACCTGTCATGATCTGGCTGGAAGATGGAGCTCTGAGGCCAGGGAAGAGAGGTGTATGTGGAAGTGAGTTGTTTATGTTCATAAAATAAATGAGTGAGGTTGCGTAGACACATTGAAGAGGGAACAGGCATGCCAGGCTGGTTGGTGACCATTTGCCATTTATTGCATTCTGCACACACAACTGTTCCAGTTTCACTAAACTCCCCATTCCAGTCTCACCCTGCCCCTCAATCTTGTCTTCTTCTGTCCCCTATGTTGGTATCTCCTCAGTCCATCTTGCAGCCTAGGTCTCCTGCCCACCCTGCAAGCATTCCTGGTAGCAGTTTCACCCAGGTGAGGTAGCACAATCAACACAGGAAAGCCATTCCTTCCCAGAGTACCCTTCTACGATAAGACAAAGACCTCCTCCCCAGTAGCCAGTCTGTGTCATTATCACAGGGTTCACAGGATTTATATAGAATTTGAATTTCTAGTGTCAGAGATAGGCCAGGAATGCATGCCCTGGCCATGGATGCAGCCTGCCACAGTCCAATCCTGGGAAAGCAGAGTCCCGTAGCACTTCCCAAAGTTCTTTCCCTCCTGTCCCCAAAACCAAAACCTGATCTTACAAAGTTGTCTGTTGGACTTTGACTAATATCCACGTTCTTTTTTTATCTTTTGCTTTCTGGGTCATACCCTGTGGTAGCTGCTTCAGATACCCAGTTGATGCCGGGACTGACCCAGGACATTCATGTGTGAGGCCTTTAAGCTATGAGACTATAGCTCTAGCCTCTAAATGTATTGCTTTATTTTTGGTTGTTGGCCACTCCTGGTAATGCTAATAGGTTACTTCTGACTCTGCTCATTGATTACCCCATGAAGACGTGGGGACCCTTTGGTCTGATGGGGATTGAAACTTGGTTGAAGTGTGTGCCAGGCAGGCACCAAATGACCTGTGCTATTTCGGTGGCCATTTACAAAAAGCTTTTACACTGGTTAAATTCCAGAAAGTTGTGATAGTAGAGGTTCTTATTTCTGCTAAGTACACAACTCACATTTCTTGAGCGTGATTTTTTGTTTTGGGACCCCATCCAACAGTAGTCAGAGTATGGGCTTCCTTCTGAGTCTGCATTCAGGAATCTCTTGTTGGGCTTTGGGGGCCCTGTGGATGCGGGAATTCAAACCAGGGTAGCCGTGTGCAAGGCCAGTGGCCTCCTTCCCTTGTGTTCTATTTTCTGGCTTCCGCACTTAGGTTTTTTTTTTTAAATGAATCAATTTATTTATTTTTTTCTTTTTGGCTCACACCTGGAGGTGCACAGGGGTTACTACTGGCTCTGCACTCAGGAGTTACTCCTAGCAGTGCTCAGGGGACCATATGGGATGCTGGGAATCAAACCCGGGTCGCCCACGTGCAAAGCAAACATCCTACCCGCTGTGCTATCTCTCCAGCCCCTGCGCACTTAGTTTTTAGCCAGTCAGCTAGAAATTTCTGTTCAGATATTATAAAATTTTCAGTTAGAATGGCATTAAGGGCCCAGAGAAACAGGACAGCAGGTCAGCTGCTTGCTTTTCCTTTCCTGAGAGAGATGGGCAGCCGGGATCCCAACCCACTTCTATGTCCCATGGAGGGGAATGAGGACCTGGCATCTGTGAGACATGCCTCAGGGTGGTTAGCACCTTTCCAGCTTCAGTGCAGGGACTTCAGGTGACAGCTTTGGGTTGTGCTCCTCTCTGGTGCTCACGACTATGACTTCTTTTCCAGGGGTTTCCACGGAGCCTCCTGCTGATCCTTGGGCACTACAGAAGCTGCAGACTATGGTGATGTGTCATGTGACACACTGTCCCCAGGTGGGAGGAGAATGATGTGGTGACCTGACACAGTGACAGGCATGCACAAGCTTCTGCGGCCTTGTGTCTCTTGAGTTTCAGGAAGGAGGCCTGGGATGTAGTTTCTGACACGTGAACTCATCTTTCTGCTATTTGTGGCCACTTTGTCGTGTTTGTTTGTTTTGTTGTATTTGACTTTAGCCACAATGAGCAGTGCTCATGAATTCTCCAAACTCAGTGCTCAATGATCAATCCTGCCAGGTCTCAGGACCCTATCAGGTGCCGTGGATTCAAGACTGACTTCCGTTTCTTTTTGTTTTATGAGGTGTTGGGAGGGTGACTCCTAGTGATTGTCTGGGGTTATCCCTGGCTCTGCATTTGACATTGTACTTGGCAGTGCTTGTGAGACCATATCGACACTAAATCCACTGTACTGTAACTCTATCTGTTACTTTGTTTTCTGTTGTATATGTTGTATTCCACAGTGGCGGTGCTCATGTGTTCCTCTTGGAGCTGTGCTCTGGATACATCTTTGATGGGCATGAAGGCCACAAGAGCCACATGATCCCATATGTGCTCTGGCAGCTAAAATGACTTTGGGCACCGGGATATGTGTTTCCCTCTTTTTTCGTTTCCCTCTGGAGCGCATCACTTGCTCTGTCACACAGAATCATGCTGCTGTGTGCACCTTTTCAGGCATGCGCCATTCCCAGGTACGCAGAGCAAAGCATCTCTGGGACCGCCAGAGAAGTTGGAGTTCAGGATACTTTCACATGGGGCCAGAGATCTAGGACAGAAGTAGGCCTTTTGCCTATTGCCCAGCTGGTCCAGGGTCAATTACCTTCATCCCATATGTTTCCCGGACATCACCAGTCATATGTCCGGAGTGCAGAGCCAGGAGAAACACCTGATCGTCACCAGGTGATTATCAAATAAAGCTAACCAAATAATACAATTTTACCTGATTCTGCAGGGTTTGGGGGCAGTCCGGAAACATGATTTCTGAGTCCTGCAGGGATATATGTCCTCACACGGCTTTGCATCACTTGCTGTATATCAAGTCTCCCTTTCTCATCCTTAGAACAGGGGATGTGGGGGTAGGACCCCATAAGGGTGATGTGAGTTAACCTTGGTCAACACCTACAAGGCAGGTTCTTTACCCGCTGGTCTAGTGTACCTGGCCTGCAACTTCATTTATTATTATGTTTTCGTTGTTGTTCAGTTTTGATTTGGTTCGGGGCCTACATCAAGCAGTGTTCATGGATTACTCATGGCTGTGCATTCAGGAATTTCTCATGGCAGTGCTCCTGGCCTATATGGTTACCAGGGGTCAAACCAATCTGTGTGTGTTACCAGGTGCCCGCCCTGCTGGATTGTCACTCTAAGCACGTGTTCATTTCTTTTTTAGGTCCTCACCCCATCCAGTGCTATTGTATTTCAGTGCTGGGAGTCACTTCTAGTGCTTTGTGTGGATCTCAGAATGTCTCAATTGCAGATGAAATGAAAACCTGGGGGTTATGTCGCTAATAACTTCCATTTTGGGACATATCATGGGGTTGACTTGTCACATTTTTCTTGGCACTAAGTAATGCTTCGTCTCCATGGGGACAGGGCTTTCTAGAGTGAAACCTGCTGTGGTCTCGTGGCTGGAAGGAGGAGCCCAGAGGCCGGGGAGGGTAGTTGTGTCTGCAGGTAAATGTCGGAGGACCCTCCCTAGCTCGGGCCCTGGGCTGTGTGTGGTTGCCCTGAGTGTGTATGAAATGCACTGCTGAGCCTGGGGCCCTCGAGCTCATGGATGCAGGCATCTGTGCCACTTGCAGTCTGACCTTCACTTCATGAACTGTCTGTCATGGAATGATCCTGCGAATTTCTTTCTCATCTATGTCGTCATTATTCCATATCTGTTAGGCATGTAGAATATTCATTGGATTCACAACCCTTGTTCCCCCATCTATGATTCAGCAGTCTGCCTTACAGCTTCCAATAATGGCTTTCCCTTTCAGCAGCATCTAGATGCCACTCTACCCTCTCTTTAATGCTAATTTTTGCCCTCAGATCATTAGCAGGTTTTATCAGTATATTAACAGGGTTTTTTTGGTATTGGTTTTGGGTCCACGGTTTTTCATTGTTTACTCGTGGTAGTTTTCAGAGGTTACTTTTGGTGGTACTCAGCATCAGACCTTGTCAGCTTTATGCAAGTAAAATTTCCTATCTGCTTCCCTCTACTACACTAAGAAATATCTTTAGCTTTTCTGTCTCAATAGTGAATGCATGAATCTCTAACAAAGCTTATTTGAGATGGAGAGATAGTACAGCAGAGAGGATAGTTTCCTTGCCTGTGGCAGACCCAGCTTGAATCCCTGGCATCTCAAATGATCCCCATGTTTCACCATGACCGGTTAAAAAAAAAACTCAGAAGCTATTTAATGTATTCCCAATCTGCTCTCATCATTCCTGACAATGGACTTTATTCAACTATGTTCCATTATTAATCATTCCATTTTGTTTTTTGTTTGATTTCAGAAGGTAAATTGCAGCTTCAGGGGTTTTCCCTGCAGCAATTTGATTTGAGAATTCAGACACCAAATACAAGTGTGTTGGTAAGATCCGCATGTTGAATATAACTATTATGTTGGCAGGATTATTCATGGGAACAAGAATATGACTTGAACGGTGTCATTCTGGCCACTGCAGAGAGGAACTTTGCAGCCTAATGCTGGGGGGTCGAGGGTCTGTAGTCTCACTGGGTGCTAAAATCCATCATTTTAAAATCAAAGGATATAAATATTATTATGTTTATTATTTCTTGTTCATCATTCACATACAGGCATGCTGATAGGTTACTTCTGGCACACCACTCAGGAATTACTCCTGGTAGTTCTCAGGATATCATGTGGTATGCCACGAATCAAACTGGTTCTGTCACACACAATTTAAATGCTCTCCCCAGTGTAGTAGCCTTTTAGCCAGAATTCCTACTGGGTTTTGGTAATGGAATCCAGGTGGAAATTGATAATCTTTACATTTGAAGAAATAGTGATTTTTCATTGGATCGAATGTAAGCTTAACAGTTAATTGTTTGAAAGAACTTTCTTTTGCCACTCGTGATAGTGCTTTGGGAATACACTTGCTTTCCAAAAGAATGGCAACCTGGGCTTCATCTCCACACCCCAGCTGGCCCCCTGTACTCACCTTCAATGATTCCTGGCACTGCTTGGTGTGGCCCAACTCAAAATAAATGTAATCCACAAAAAAGAAAAGAACCAGAAAAACTCATTAATCCTGGAGAGGATTCACTTCTGGTGAGATGTTTTCAGTGGCCCCCATCATCCATCTTGGCTTTGTGGGCTTGCAGCCTTGACTGATCATATTCATCATGGGCCTCACACTTGGATACAACCAAAACCAGACTCAGGTGTATTTTATTTTACTTGAAACTACGTGTCTAGTGTTTTTCAGACAGCATTATGGCCATTTTATTCATCTGTTCATTGAGTTGAAAAAAATTAAAGAAATTATTGACTCTGATTCCTTCAATTCTGTGCATTTTCCATGTAGAAGCATTGGGTCATTCCATGTAAAAGCCATCCCTGTGTCAGGAGTTGCATTGCTTATCGTGGAAAGGTTAGAAAATAACCTGCAGGCTTCAGTTACTTTTGACAGGAAGACTCTTAAGGGATGGAGCAGTAATTGGAATCTCCTCTGTATTATACAGGGAAACAGCCAGGCCCAGTGGATTGTCTCTGATCCTGCGCTCTGTGACAGTGTCTCGAGTGAGCAATCACTTTGCAACCCCATGAGGATGCAAAGACAAGTGGGATGTTTTCTAAGCGTGATCAGAATAGAGAGAGTAACCTCACCCTGAAGAAGTCCTTTCCTAGGAAAAGCTTCTCCCAGTCCGTTGTTCTCAGTTTTTGGACACAACTGCCCCGGGACTGTGGGAGAGGAGCACCATTTATAATGAGTTCCTCATGCTGTCAGATCCACAAGCAAAGTCACCATGGACAGACCCTGTCCAAGACTAAAGAATGTGCAGGAGCGTTTCTGTGTCCTTGGCACTGGGAAACCCTTTTAGAAACCCAGTGTGGCCAGAATCCCCAGCCCCAGGATTGTTACCAGGGAGAACAAACTTTGAGTCAGGTATCATCTCATTGTGACAGTTTAAAGATCCAAACTGGAGAAACCGTTTATGTGTATTGACTCTGGGAAGCCTTTCACCATCCCCTCAAAATATATTATACACAGGAGAGTTCATACTACAGTTCATGCATTTGAGGACAGTAGACAGGCCTTTACTCGGTTCTCACAGCTTATTGTCCAGAGGAAAATTCATACAGGAATGAAAACTTACTCGTCTGAGGATGGTGGGAAGGTCTTCACTTGGTACTCAAACCTTTCGTGTCATAGGAAGTCAGTCTGAAGAGGAACCATATTCATGATGGGACTGTGGGAAGACCTTTGATTATCCCTCCGGTCTTTGTATCACACAAAAATTAATACTGGATAGAAGGATTATGTATGCCAGGCATGTGGGAAAGCCTTTAGAACATACTCAGTGCTCACTGTACATAGAAGAAGTCTTTCAGGAGAGAAGTTTCTTGTATGTCAGGAGTGTGGATAGGCCATTTAGCTCATACTCATATCTCACTGTACATAGGAGACTTCACAATGAAAAGAAAACTTAGAAATGTAAGGCATGTGGAAAGGCCTTCAGGTAATTTTCAGGCCTTAAGAGCCATATGAATACACATACTGCAGAGAAGCCTTGTATATGTCAGGAGTTTGGGAAGGCCTTTAGCACATCCTCACATCTTACTGTACATAGGACAATTCACACTCGAGAGAAACCTCATAAATGTAAGATTTGTGGAAAGGCCTTCACTAAACAGTCAACCCTGACTGAGTATATGAAAACTCATATTGGAGAGAAGCCTTATGCTTGTCAGGAGTGTGGGACGGACTTCAGTGCATCCTCAGTGCTCACTGTACAAAGGAGAACTCATTCGGGAGAGAAGCCTTTTGTATGTCAGGAGTGTGTGAAGACCTTTCACACATCCGCAATGCTTACCATACATAGGAGAATTTACACTGGAGAGGAACCTTATACATGTAAGGTATGTTGAAGGACCTTTGCTCATTTGTCAGGCCTTAAAAACCCTATAAATATCATACTTGAGAGAAGCTTATTTTGTCAGGAATTTGGGAAAGCCTTCATAGAGAACTCAGGCCATGGTAGGCATATGAAAACAGACAGTGGTGAGAACCCTTAAGTGTATAAAGAATGTGGCATGGCCTTCATATTCTTCTGCAGCCTTAGGAAACGTAGTCAAATTAAAGCTGACTCCACCCCCTAATAATAATCCGTAGGGTCAGAACTAACCCCCTTCAAAAAATAACAGTTTTGCTTGTACATGGATGATCAGGGGTTGCAAAAGTACATTTGAGAAAGAACTAATCCTGGTAGAGAGTTCTTAGTTTCTGGTGACCTTCAGTACTATGAGGGAAAGGTAATTGCTGATGATTACACATGCCTTGGCATGCTAATGATTACCATTACTATGGCAGCATCCCAACATTTAAACTTGACGTGTATGTTATCTTGTGAATAATGAGTTTTGGTAATGGAATCTAGGTAGAAATTGATTAAATAAGAACTGAATAAACTGGTATAAAAAACTCCTGGCTCTGCACTCAGGGATCTCTCCTGGCAGTGCCCGGGTGATCCTAAGGGATGCTGGCTCCGATCCTGGTCAGCAGCATACAAGGCAAATGACCCCTCCATGTACTAGCCTCCTGCCCTGTGGGGGGCAATTCCTCACTTGTTTGGGCTTCAATAGTGTTTGGTGGAGCTTTTGACAGGAAGCTGTAAGAGAATGCAGAGCCTGGTGACAGAGGGGATGGTGCATAAGGGCTGTTTGGGGCCACAGGGATCCTGCAATCAAGTGTGCAATGTTAGCAGGAAGTCGCCTCTGCACTTTCAGTGCGTGCCCTGAGCCCTCTCACAAAGGATAAATGATCACCATGGCTCCCTTGCCTTTACTGATTTGTTTTAATTAACTTTTAGTATTTTTTTTTGGGGGGGGGGCGACCTGACTGTACTCGGGTTACTCCAAGTGTTGCTCAAGGACCTATATGGGATCCTAATAGTGAAATACCGTTTTTGTCCAGTAAGACGAGCCCATTTGCATCTGTACTATGTCTGCAGCCTCTTTGCACAGAAAATTTTTGATTTGTTATTTCTGAATTGTAGATTTTGGTTCACAGCACTCAGAGCTCAGGACTAAGTCTAGGATCTGAGCTCAACACCATGCCTCGCAGTGCTCAGGGGGACCCTATCTGCTGTGGAGAATTGAATCTGGCTTAGCTGCTGGAAAGAAAAGCACCATATCGACTGTACTATCTCTGCTAATCTTGTGTAATTATTTTCCACAGAAAAAGAGTTTTTGGTTCACCTGTCAAGTTTTCAGCCTAGCTCTACCCACGGACCATCTCTCACAGACCAGGTGCGTGCCCTGCTGTTGGAATGAACTTCATTTGGAAAGGGGGTTTCCAGGGACCAGCTACACTGGTTATATGTCTCACTCAAGAGGCTGGTGCAGGCCTACAGCAGGAGTAAGTATGTCTTGCTGCAAACCAGGCTTGACCCTCTGCACCCCAGAGGTCTCTTAAGAATCTAAGTGTGGGCCAAATCCCCCTCAAAATTAACAGTAAACAATTATATAAAGGGCTAGAGTGATAAAATAGTTGGTAGAGTGCTTCCCATGTGCGCAGCCTGCCTGTGTTTAATCCCAAGCACTTCATAGGGTCCTCTGAACACAGAGAGCTGTGGTACAAAAATCCCCCAGTAAAAAAGTCTCACTCCAGAATTTGTCTTGATAATGAGTGTCTTTGAACTTCTTTTTGGGGGATTGTGAATATCTCTCTTGCCTTTTATTTTCTGGTTTCCTGTTTTTGCTACAGACTTGGAGATGCTCAAGGACTCTGCCCCACTGTCTATGTGTCTCTGAGAGTCCACATCCCCCACCTTAAATCATGTGCTCAACCCTTTGAACTCCTCTCCTGGGGGTCTATACAGTACTAGGGGAGCAGACGAGATGAGATTTGGGGACACACCTGCCAGTGCTTGAGGACTGCATCCTGCTCTCTGCTTATTGTACCAGTGGACAGTGGATTCTAGAGGAGAACCCAAGGCTTGCAGCTGGCTGGCATCTGCTCCAGCCTGGTGTAATTTCCCCTGCCCCTTTGTTAATATATTCATCATTAGTTCTTAGCTGTGAACATTCTGGAAGAGTTTGACACGAAACGCTGTCAGGAGGCAAAGGAGTAGTTGTAGGCTCTGAGAAAAATGACAGACTTTCACCATTAAGCTTTTTGGAGGGGTAAGTGTAGTTTTTCCTCCTCTTTCTTGCACAAAATCACATACCAAAGGAGTAAAATCATACAGTCTGTGAAAGCCTGGCCTGTTATCTATCAGTCCTGGAGTTTTAGCCCCAAAACAAAGACAAACTAAAAAGAAATGATTCTTGAGAATATACTGCTGGATTTCACACCTCTGCATTTGGCATATAATTCCTCTTTGCCTTTATTTGGTTGTGTGTTTGGCGGTAGGGGTATGGGGCTTGGGAACTTGTGTCAGACCCAGCAGTGCTCAGGAATCACTCCTTGTGGATTCAGGATGTGAAAGTGATTCTGCTGCATACATGGCACGTGCCCTGCACACTGGTGTCTATTTCCAGCCCCTGCAACCTTTGAATTTGTAGCCAGTTCTGCATTCTGGGAGTGGACAGGCACCAGCAGCCCAGCCATAAATTCTACCAGCTTGCCCGCAACCCTGGCCCTGTGATCCCTGGTAGTCTTGGGGGATCCTATGGGATATGGGGATCAAACGAGAGTCAGCCACATGCTTGGCAACTGCCCTCCCCGATGTGCTGTCACTCTGGCCCCCGGACCTAATTGCACATTGAACCGGGGATCAGCCTGGGGGAGATCCCTGGCACCGCCCACGGCCCTCTGAGCACTGCTGGGAGGGATTCCCGAACACAGAGCCAGGAACAGCCCCTGAGCACGAGGAGCTGTGCCCCTCCCCCTCCCCCAGAAATACAGAACATGTGTGTGTGGTTGCAGAAGCTAGGACTGTCCCTGTCTCTGCTCTAGCTCCTCTCTGCCGCGGGGGTCGCACCATGCTCCTGGTGGGCCCCGGCACCGCTTGCTGTCCCCGAGCACAGCCGGGTGTGCCCGAATACCGTGCCCCTCCTGCTCTCCCGTTCTGTGGTCACTACCCCACCCACCTCCACATCCTCCCCCCACGAATCCTTTTCCTGCTCATCACCGCTTCTGCCACTTTCTGGGAGGGAGCAGGCTTTCTTATTAAGGATGAATTCATGCTGGTGATTCCAGCTTCAGGTCTTTTTATTTTCATTCTTTTTTTTTTTTTTTTGGCTTTTTGGGTCACACCCAGCAATGCTCAGTGGTTCCTTCTGGCTCTGCACTCAGGAATTACTCCTGGCGGTGCTTGGGGGACCAAATGGGATGCTGGGAATCGAACCCGGGTCGGCTGCGTGCAAGGCAAAAACGCCCTACCCTATTTTCATCCTTTTTTTGATCTTACTAAAATTCTTTGCCCAGTTCTTGGGTGACTCAATGTAATGCCCTTTCTTCTTGCCTATATCATGGTTCCGGCTTGTAACGCTGCTTACTCCTGCCTTTTATTGTTTGCTAGTGGGGCGGGGATCCTCCCAGCGCTGCTGAATTTGCCGGGGTTGGGGGGCGCCTGATGGCTCGGGGCTGGGCCATTCATGCTGTGCTGCTTGGGGACACAGCTTTCCCATGTTGCCATCTCTTCCTGTGTACCCTCAACAAACTTTTCACCAGCAATAGACTCACTGTGTGTACCAAAACTTTTGGTGTAGGACGGGAGAGCTAGCACAATGGGTAAGGCATGCACCTTGCATGTGGCTGACCCTTGTGTGGTCCCCCAAGCCCTGCAGGTATGATCCCTTAACACAACCTAAAAATGCCAAAACAACACCTGCTCCCACCCCAAACACTGTGGTTGTAGCTTTCAGTAAGCAAGTGGACCTAAATGTGTGTCTCAAACCTTCTAAAGCACTCTGCCTGTAGCCTCCTGAAGAGAATACTCAAGGCCAGTGCACTTTCAGCTGAAATAATCTGTCTTATATTTGTTCTCCAGTTTTGAAATCCTATTGTACTTTGTTGTATTTTATTTTTTCCCTTTATTATGGATTTTATTTTTTGAATTTTTTGCATGTGGCCAGTTACTGTTTATTTTTTTATTTTAATGAATCCTCGTGAGGTACAGTTACAGACTTAAAAATTTTCGTGATTACATTTCAGTCAAACAATGTTTGAGTACCCATCCCTCCACCAGTGCCCATTCTCCCCCACCAATGTTCCCAGTGTCCCTCCCGCCACCCCCATCCCTTCCTACCCCCCTTGCCTCCGTGGCAGACACATTCCCCCTTACTCACTCTCTCCTTTTGGGTGTTGTGATTTGCAACATAGGCACTAAGCAGCCGTCATGTTTGGTCGATAGCCTACTTTGAGCATGCATCTACCATCCCGAGTGACCCCTCCAACCATCATATGCTTAGTGGTCTCTTCTCCATCCTACCTGTCTTTTCCCCCAGCATATGCGATCGGCTTCCAAGCCGTGGGACCACACTCCTGGCCTTTATCTCTACTCTCCTTAGGTGTTATTCTCTTATTATGTGACTTGGTATCCTGGCAAGCTCCCTGTGGCATATTCAGTATGCCAAAAACAGTAACAAGTCTCACAATGGAGACGTTACTGGTGCCCACTTGAGCGAATCAATGAACAGTGGGAGGATAGTGAAACAGTGATACATCCCACCAATGGGTGCAGTCATTCTGTGACTGTCCCTTTCTTTCTGACTCATTTCGCTTAGCATGATGCTCTCCATGTTGATCCACTTATATGCAAATTTTATGGTTCCATCTCTTCTAACAGCTGCATAGTACTCCATTGTGTGTAGATATGCCAAAGTTTCTTTAACCGGTCATCTGTTCTTGGACACTTTTTAAAAAATTTTTTTTATTAGTGAAACACCATGAGGTACAGTTGTAGATTTACTATTTTTTTGTGCTTGGGTTTTGATTATACAATGATCAGATACCCATCCCTCCACCAGTGCCCATTTTCCACCACCATGGATAATATCCCCCCCACCCCCATCCCCCTATCCCCCCTTGCCTCTGTGGCAGGGCAATCCCCTGTGTTCTCTCTCTCCTTTTGGGTGTTGTGGTCTGCAAAAGAGGCATTGAGTGGCAAACATGTTCAGTCCATAGTCTACTTTCGACATGCATCTCCCCTCCTGGGAGGATCCTCCTAACACCCTTTATTTGGTGCTCCCTTCTCTATCTGAACTGCCCTTTCCCCTAGAATACCCGACTGGCCTCTAAGTTATGGAGTAATCCTCCTGGTGCTGATCTCAGCTATTCTTGGGTATTAATCTCATATTTTGTTACTTTATATCCCCCAGATGAATGCAATCTTTCTATGTCTATCCCTCTCTTTCTGACTCATTTCGCTTAGCATGATACTTTCCATGTTGTACCACTTGGATGTAAATTTCATGACTTCACCTTTTCTAACAGCTACATAGTACTCCATTGTGTAGTTGTACCAAAGTTTCTTTAACCAGTCATCTGTTCTTGGGCATTCAGGTTTCTTCCAGTTTCTGGCTATTGTAAAGAGTGCTGCAATGAACAAACAAGTGCAGATGTCACTTCGACTGTACATTTTTGCCTCTCTGGGATATATTCCCAGGAGTGGTATTGCTGGGTCAAATGGGAGCTCAATTTCTAATTTTTTGAGAATCGTCCATACTGTTTTCCAAAAGGGCTGAACCAGTCGACATTCCCACCAACAGTGAAGGAGTGTCCCTTTCTCGCCACATCCGCGCCAGCATCGGTTGCTTTTGTTCTTTTGAATGTGGGCCAGTCTCTGAGGTGTGAGATGGTATCTCATTGTGGTTTTGATCTGCATCTCCCTAATGATTAATGATGTAGAGCATTTTCTCATGTGCTTTTTCCCATTTGGATTTCTTCTTTGAGAAAATTTCTGTTCATTTCATTGCCCCATTTTTGGATGGGGTTGGATGTTTTCTTCTTGTGGATTTTAACCAGTATTTTGTATATCCTGGATATCAACCCCTTGTCAGGTGTGTATTCGGCGAATATCCTTTCCCATTCTGTAGACTGTCTTTGTATTTTGGTCACTGTTTCTTTGGACGTGCAGAAGCTTCTTAGTTTAAGATAGTCCCATTTATCTATCTCTGTTTTCACTTGCTCGGCCATGGCGTGGCATCTTTGAAGATACCATTACCTTCAATGTTGGACACTTTTTCCACCCCCCCAGATTCTGGCTATTGTAAATAGTGCTGCAATAAACATACATGTGCCCATGTCATTTCTACTGTAATTTTTTGCATCTCCAGGATATATTCCCAGGAGTGGTATTACTGGGCGAAATGAAAGCTCAATTTCGAATTTTTTGAGAGACATACATGTTTTTTTCCAAAAAGACTGAATCAGTCAGCATTCCCACCAGCAGCGAAGAAGAGTCTCCTCCCTACATCTATGCCAACACTGGTTGCTTTTATTTTTTTTTGGGGGGGGGGGGATGTGTGACAGTCTTTGTGGTGTAAGATGATATCTCATTGTTTTGATCTGTATCTCGCTGATGGTTAGTGATGAAGAGCATTTTTTCATGTGCCATTCGGGTTTCTTCTTTGGGGAAGTTTCTGTTCATTTCATCGCCCCATTTTCTCATGGGATTGGATGTTTTTTTCTTGTAGAGTTCAACCAGTGCCTTGTATATCCTTGATACTAAACCCTTGTCTGAGGGGTATTGGATGACTATCCTTTCCCATTCTGTATACTGTCTTTGTATTTTAGTCACTGTTTCTCTTGGTGTAGAAGCTTGTTAGTTTAAGATAGTCCCATTTGTTTATCTCTGTTTCCACTTGCTTGGTCAGTGGTGTTTCGTTCTTAAAGATACCTTTACCTTCAGTGTCGTGGAGGGTTTTGTCGACCTTTTCTTCAATGTACCTGATGAATTCTGGTCTGATGTTTAGGTCTTTAATACATTTGATCTAATTTTTGTGCATGGTGTTAGGTAGAGGTCTGAGCCTATTTTTTTGCATGTAGTTGTCCAGTTTTGCCAACACCATTTGTTAAAGAGGCTTTCCTTGCTCCACTGCACATTTCTTGCTCCCTTATCAAATACTTGAGGGTGTGTTTAAGGACATTCAACCCTCGTCCACTGATCTGTGGTTCTGCTTTTGTTCCAGTACCATGCTGTTTTCCTTACTACTGCTTTGTAGTACAGTTTGAAGTTGTGAAACCCTGTTTTAATGATTCCTGGGCCAGAGAGATGGTACAGTAGCTAAGGCACCTGCCTAGCATGCTTCAGAACACAGAATTCTCAGCATCACGCATGGTCTTCAAGACTGCTGGGGGTCACGCCTGAGCAACATTGGGTGGGACGAAGCATCCCCCTGCTTCCCTCCCCTCCAAAAATTGTGATTCCTGACTCATCAGGCTCCCAAAACAGAACATCTAAAGACTGAGTTCTGTGTTCTCAAGCTGCTCTGTGGCCCTGTATCACTGCCCTCCTGTTGTTCATCAGTTTGCTCAAGCGGGCACCAGTAACATCTCAACAAGTTGTGAGACTTGTCGTTACTGTTTCTGGCGTACTGAATATGCCCCGGGGAGCTTGCCAGGCCCTGCTGGATACTCTTGGTAGTCTGCTGGGCTCTTCAAGAGGGGTGCTATGAAGGTAGTGGAATGAATTGACTAAGACTACAGAGCCAGCGAGTCCAGTTAGTTGTCTTGGGGGCCACACCTAGCTGTGTTCAGGGCTTACTCCTCACTCTGCAGTCAGGAATCACACTTGGGAGTACTCAGAGGACCATATGGGATGCGGGGATCAAACCTGGGTCAGCACGTGCAAGGGAAGTGCCCATCCCAGTGCACTATTGCTCCGGCCCCGAGTGAGTCCAAACCCCTGGCCCTTAAGTTTGTTTGTGCATTTACAGGAATGTTGTTCACCCTTTCTGTCATTTCCCCGGAGATGGGGTTCTGTTCTGACCACACTAAATACACTGGCAAGAGCTTGGCCCCCTGGCACACAAGCGATACTCGGTATTATCAGTTCCATGTTTCCACTTGGTTCTGCTTGTAGTATTCACTGGACGAAAGTGGCAAGAGTGACAAAGTGTGCCAAGATGGGCAGATGGTCTCAGGTGACCAGTGTGTACTCTAAGAGGAAAAGTTCAAGTTCCAGCCCGGCTCAGCCAGAGCAAAGTTTTGATACCATATTACTAACAACTACCCTCTCCCCCATGCCCCCTCCCTCAAGCCAGACTCAGCTCGACCAAACTTTTGATACCATGTTACTGACAATCACACACCCACATGTCTCCAGCACTCAAGCTCCTCTGTCATTGTCAATATGAAGAATAAAGTTCCCTTTTATTTTACATCTTGGTGCTTTCTCGTGGCTTTAGAGCTGTAGGTAAGGTGTCACAGACTTGCATTTCAAGATGTTGGCATTGGTATCTTCTCTCCCATCACTCTAACTAGTTCCTCACTCAGCCTGTCACTTCGTGTTAACCACTTGTCCAATCACTTTTTAACCCTGGGCAAACATTTCAGTGTCTCAGGGGATTTTTGAGGTCGCCATCATAGCCAGCTAATTTTTGCCTGTCCTTTATTTGGCCCGAGATAGATCTCACCCCAAGAATGAGAAAACATGCCTGGTGTGATTTTGTTAAAATTTTGCTTTCATTACCAAGTAAGGGACTTTGTCCAACTTCTTTTGCATCTTTGACCCTGTATATAGAGCCAGTCACAGGAGTTCAGCGTTAAAAAAAAGAGTAATGGGTTATTAGGACGTGATTTTGAATTTGAGGTGAGCAGCCAGTGTGTGCTTGCTGATTTCAGTGTTTTCTTCATTACTTTTCATTCCTGTTACATTGTAGGGATGTCCGAATGGTGTTGTTTGTTTGTTTGTTTGTTTGTTTGCTTTTTGGGTCACACCCGATGATGCACAGGGGTTACTCCTGGCTCTACAATCAGGAATTACTCCTGGCAGTGCTCAGGGGACCCTATGGGATGTTGGGAATCGAACCTGGGTCGGCCGTGTGCAAGGCAAACGCCCTACCCGCTGTGCTATTGCTCCAGCCCCACAGCGATGTCCGAATGTTTTAAACAATTTTTTTTTACTTTTGCAAATGTTGATTGATTTATTTAGTAGTGTAGGTTGTTTTCAGCATATTTTAGGCCCCCTTTTATCTGCCTTGACCGTTTATGACCCAGTAAAAAATTTATTAGATAGGTTTAGAAAAATAAACCAAATTCTGTTTCCCCTCTCTCTCTCTCCTATTTTGTTTTTTTTTTGGGTCAATCCAGCTATCCTTAGGTATTATTACCAACTCTTTGCTCAGGAATCACTCCTGGCTCCTGGGTGACTTGGGAGACCATTATGGGGTGCCAGGGAACAAAATAGGTCAGCCAGGTGTAAGACAGGCTCCTAACCTGCTATACTCTCTTCTCACTCTATTCCGTTTTTATCGTAGGTTGGTTGGTCAAAGCTCTACAAACCATAATGACTTCAACAAGTACAGCAATTGAATTGCAACTTCAAGTGAAACAAAATACAGAAGAATTACAAGATTTTATGAGAGATTTAGAACATTGGGAAAAAGACATTAAGCAAAAGGATATGGAACTCAGAAGACAGAATGGGGTTCCTGAAGAGGTAAATGACGTCCCTGTATTGCATTCGGCAATGCTGTTCGTTTTTAAATAAAGCATGGTTTTTAAAGGGTTTTGTAAAATAGTAAAATTGAAGTGACTTGCTTCCTTGTCAACATTCCAGAAGTTTTATTTTAAAAGTTTTAAATGTGTATTTGTGGGATATTTAAAAAAAAGTAGTATGAGAATAATATCCAAAGATATAGGAACGAGGGCCAGGAAGACCGGTCCCTGGTAGAATTTTGCCATAAGTCGTGGGGGAGGGCAGTTAGGCTAGAGAAGGGACCACAGTGACAGTGATCGTTGGGAATGATCACTCGGGACCAGAACTGAGTGCTGCAGGGAGGTAAAGTGTTTCTATATCATAACCTTTGCGCAACAGCGTTGCAGACCACAGTGCCTGAAAGAGGAGAGACACACAGGCACTCTCACATCCACATTCAAACACTCACCCATGGGGGCAGGGAAACTGGGACAGTGGTGGCAGGATTTGTACACTGGTGAAGGGACAGGTCTTGACTGGGGCCTTGTCTGACTGAAACCCAATCATGAACAACTTTGTAACTATTTCATGGTGATTGAATTTAAAAAAGTGTCAAATGTTTTAGTATATTAAGACTTGTTAGGAGTCATGAATGGCTAATAGACTGATAATTCTCACGGGGTAAATAGCTTAAAATATGGATTGTATATGTAGTGTGTATCAAATAATTATGCATATTGAATGCCATTAATGTACTGTATTGTATAAAAATGTAACTAGCTCCTACTGTCATTCTGATGGGCATTTAACTCTAAGAAAGAACAGAATCATGCCATTTGCAGCACCCGGGTGGAACTAGAAGATATGATGCTGCGTGAAGTCAGAAGGAAAGAGGGAGGGACAGAAAGATGGTACCGGAGGTGAGGAGTGTGCCTTGCATGGATTCAGCAACCTGGCACCACATATGATCCCTCGAGCTCACCACAGGTGATCCCTGAGCACCACAGAGTATGGCCCCAAGACCAAAAGAAAAACAAGAAAAATGAAAAAAGCAAAACAAAAAAAGCAACATTAGATACAGAATGATCTCTCTCATAGGTGAGCTTAAAGCTACATGGCAGGGGGGAGTGGACCGCATGACTCCTCTGGGTTATGGTCCCCAGAACCCGCTGGGAGTAACCCCTGAGTGCAGAGCCAGGAGTAAAACCTCAGCGCTGCTGGTGTGGCTCAAAATGGGGGCGAAAAAGCGAGGTAGCAACCAAGGGCTGAAGGTAGCCAAGGGGGAGCTGACCTACACAGTTGAGTGATGGAGTGTGGGCTTGGGAGGGAGGTGTATCCTGGGATGAGTGTAATGTTGAATTATGTTCATGGGAGGCCATCGTCGTTATGAATCACGGATCTCATATATATGTAAAGTAGAAATGGTTCTTAAAAAGAGCACCTAAATGACTATATTTTCTTGCTGTACTTAATGATAAGAGCCAGTTTGATATTAATACTGATAATTCATGGTGTTTTTCTTGGGGGGTGGGGGGAAGTGCACTTTAGGACCACAACCTGCAGTGCTCAGATCTGGCTCTGCTCAGGGAAAGCTCCTGGCAGGGCGTGGGGGACCAGATAGGATGCCAGGGATTGAATCCAGTTTGGTGTTTTGACGAAAGAAGCACCTGGAGGGGATTTTCAGAGTCATTTTATATATGCAGAAGCTCTGTAAGATCCTGCCAGTTTTCCAAGGTAGTGGTATTTTTCATTTTTCTTTTACTGGTTTTTGGGCCATACCTAGCTGTGGGGTTCGAGCAATAGCACAGCGGTAGGGCATTTACCTTGAACGCGGCCAATTCGGCTGACCCAGGTTCGATTCCTCCGCCCCTCTCAGAGAGCCCGGCAAGCTACCGAGAGTATCTCGCTCGCAGGGCAAAGCCTGGCAAGCTGCCCATGGCGTATTCGACATGCCAAACACAGTAACAACAAGTTTCACAATGGGGACGTTACTGGGCCTGCTTGAGCAAATCGATGAACAGCAGGACAGTGCTACAGTGCTACCTCTCTGTGATGAGGGCTTCCTCCTGGCTCTGTTCGCAGGATTATGCCAGGCAGTGCTGGGGTGCGAGGTGAGTCCTGTCTGCAGTGCCAGGATTACCCCTTAGTTGGTCCTGTGCAAAGTGGGTACCTGCCCTCTGGATTCTCTCTGACCCCATTGTATTTTTCTTATTGAATCAAGACCAATCAACTATATGAGGGAGTTGACAGTTATTTAAATAGTCCCCATCTACTTTAGTATGATTCTAGTATTAGAGAAGTAAATTTTTGGTTTTGAATGAATTTCTCTGGAAATAAATTCAGAGCATACCATTTTTAGTATGAATCATCTAGTCTGCTTTCAGTGTTTTGTGTCTTTTCCTTGTCAGAGGTTAGTATCTTCTTATAATACTCCTTAGTGAAAATCATCATCTAAGATGATTTCTTAGATGTTTTCTGTATAGCTGTTAATTCATTCAACACATAGTGATCATGACACGTTGTGTGGCCAGTGTCGTGGCTGCCTTGGTTGCTAAAGTCATTTCCGTTATCCTTTAAGATACTGATATTTCTTTACCATTTCCTTCAAATGTTCAAATCTGCGCAACTGCTTTATTGACGTACGGTCGTTAGTTTTCATATATGTCAGCACAGTAGGGTTGGACAAATGTGGATTTAAAGTGGTAGGCTGGTGGTATGTTTATAGTCATCCTCCTAAACACATAGTTAAATTTCAGTCCATCTTTTAATGTTCATACAGTGAGACTAAGCAGATTTTATTGTACCCTTTTTTACTTACAAGTAATTAAAATGATGTTATTAAATGCAAACAATTGTTTATATAAGGATCAGGGTTTTTGTTTAGATAAGGAGCTGTGTTCCTCAAGAAGATGTAAGATAAAGGATAATGTTTGTGGCTAGAGAGATAGTACAGTGGGTCTGGTGCTTGCCTCGCATGTGACTGACCTGGGTTGGAGCCCTGCTATTGCATATAGTCTGCAAGTGTGACCAGGAATGATCCCAGAGCACCAAGCCAAAAGAAGCCCTGAGCAGCGCTGGGGGTGTCCCAGAAACATTCTTTTCTTTTTTTCACATTTGTAAAAGCACTGTAGCACGGCAGCACTGTCTTCCCTTTGTTCATTGATTTGCTCGAGTTGGCCCAGTAACGTCTCCCATCGTGAGACTTGTTGTTACTGTGTTTGGCATACTGAATACGTCACGGGGAGCTTGCCAGGCTTTGCCGTGTGAGTGAGATACTCTCGGTAGCTTGCCGGGCTCTCTGAGAGGGGCAAAGGAATCGAACCCGGCTCAGCCAGGCTGGCTGCACACAAGGCAAATGCCCTACCCGCTGTGCTATCGCTCCAGCCCATTTTAATATGATACAAGTTTATTATTATTGTTATGTAAGTTTTTGGGCTTACCCCTGGCTCTGCACTGAGGGATCACTCCTGAAGAGACTTGGGTGACTGTATGTGGGATCAAACCTGGTTTGGAACATGCCAGGGAAGCACCTTACCTGCTGTACTATCTCTTTGAGCCCACAAGAGGGATTTTTAATAGCAGAAGAGCAAGGAGAAAGAAAGGGTGGGTTGCAAACGGGTGGGTTCTAGAACAATGCATTTCTTGTAGGCTGGCTGCTTGAGGCACACATCTCAAGGTCTAGTCATCCTTGAGTCCTGGCAGTCAGGGTCCTCCGATAAGCCCTCAGGTGTTTCTCTTATCACATCTATAAGCCTAAACAAAGTAGGACAAAATGAGGGACACTGTCCTCAGCTTTAGACTTTAGGGAACAGAATAGTGAGTTAGGGACCATATGTAGGAGTTTGCTGTTGGCTAATTTCTTGGTAGGTTTTGATTCTCCTCCACATTCTAATGTGTGGGAGTTTCCTTCCCACACTATCAAACTTGGTGTTCTCTAGTTCAGCCCAGTCCTGATCCTGTCTACGCAGAGGTGGCCTCAGATTCCCGAGTTTGAAGCCTCTGCCCAAAGATCGCCCTCCGTGTGCCATGTTACTTGCGCCTGCAGCTTGGGGCGCCCTTCCCAGGGCATCTGCTAACGGCACCTGCAGCCTGTCAGTGTCAGGATTTCTTCTCAGTTGAGTTTATTTGCTAGAGCAGCTCACGGACTGAGTTCTGTGTTTGTTCCAAATAGCATCGCTTGAGGTGGGTGGGGAGAGGGATGTTGATGGAGGGGCACTGGCCCAGGTGATGGCTTTGGGTTAGAACTTTGGATGCCTTAGACTCTGTTATCACAGCTTGGTAAATCACGGTGCCTAAGTTAAGAGGGTCTTTCTTTCTTTTATGAGGATAACTCATAAGAAGCCAGCTAGAGGCGTGCCACTGGGCAGGGCATGGAAAAAGGTCAAGGGATTTCCATGCTGTCTCAGCACTCCAGTCTCCCCTCTCCTGAGCCAACCTGGAAGTTTCCTGAATCTTACCCTTTTCAGAAGTTATGGAGGCCTGGGACTGGAGCAATAGTCCAGCGGGGAGGGCGCTTGCCTTCCACCCGACTGACCTGGGTTTGATCTGCGGCATCACAGATGGTCCCCCACGCCTGCCAGGATGGATCTCTGAGCACAGAGCCAGGATTAGTCTTGAGTATAAGCTGGGTGTGTCCTCAAAAAAAATCACTGAGCTGAGTGATTTATGGAGGCCTCTTTCCATAGGCACAGTTGATTAAATCACTGATTCTAAGCCTTTGATTCTGATGATTAGAGAGATGGGACTTAAGGTTCCAGTTCTGACAACTAGCTGCCTGTCTTAGGTACTGTCTCAGGGTCATTTAATCCAATATAACAAAAGACACCTTTTGTTCTCATCAGGAAATTCCAAGGGTTTTAGGAACTCTACAAGAATGGAATCGGAGACCAAAACCACTTTTTCTTATCAGTCACAGTATCAGCTGATCACTCAACACCTCTAGTATTAGACAGTTCCTTGTAATCGTTCATATCCAGCCCACCAATTATAGTTCCAAGGTCACGGTAACTAGCGCCTATCCCAGCAACTCAGGCACCAGGTGGAAAGCAGCCCTGCACCAAATGCCCGTGTTGCTGGGTGCTCTGATACTCTGCTCCTGTTGTGACCACTGCGTATGGGTAGGGTATGGACGGAAGCCAGAATGCCCAGAGGAAACCCAGGCGGATGTGGGGAGGAACTCCAACATTCCACACTGACCGTAATCAGTTTTCATTTTCCCTCTTCCCTTTGGTTATGATGACGACCAGGAATCGCGCGTTTGGGTGTGGTGCTTGTCCTGTTGTTTGTGGTGCGGTGGGCGCTGCATAGCTCGCCGCGACCTCATGCTTGGCTGCTGTGTTTGTGTGGCCTGCATCGCTCCCTGTGGCCCTCACACACTCGACTGAGGTGTTTGCTGGGTGTCAGTTCCCTCAGTTGTGCACATTCTTGGTGGTGAGCGTGGACGGGCTTCCTGGGGGCCACTCCTGGCTGTGGGTGCTTCGCAGGCTTCAGTTTCGCGTGGCTGTGGGCGCCAAACAGCAGAGCCACCAGGACAGCACCAGCCCGGACACGTGGCCTGGTCTTGCCAGACTGGCACTCAGTCACTCAGAACCATCCTTTGGACCTCAGTTTTTTGTGTGTTTTCATTCGTTAGTGTTCTGTTGAATTAACACATTCCAGGACCATCTCTCCTTTTTTGTTTGAGTTTGTCTTTATTTTTTAAGTCGTCTGATGATAGGCATGATTCTTGTGATTGCAGGACACTGTCCTGGATGAGCTTGACAAAGAAGACACTACTCGTGATTCTGTGTCTCCAGAATCAGAGTCAGAAGAAGATGGAATTCACGTAGACTCACAAACGGCTCTTGCTTTAAAAGAAAAGGTATTCTCTAGGTTGCTTTGTTTTCCTTCAGAGGCAAAAGCTGTGTAAAACGTGGATCCCAAGATTTCTTTCTTCAAAACCATCCAGGGTCTGGTAGGCAGCAGGATGGCTTAGTGGCTGGGGGAATGGGACCTGGTATGGGAAAAGGCTTTTGGGTCACTTGTGCCTTTTCTTTCTCCAGTTGTAAAATAAGCTCAATTTTGTTATTAAATCTCAGTGGATTATGACCATAAAGCGAACATTAAGAAATACATAAGTGAATATTAGTGCATGAAGTGCTTAGGACTTAGAAAATTATTCAGGACTATTAGTCGTGGACTGAAGTTAACTTAAAATTGGCGTTTGAGCTTTGTCATGAATATTATGTTTCAGTCCCCTATTTTATAGTTCATCTTTGGTTGGGTTTTGGAAGAGTCTCCCTGAGGGATGTCTGATTGTTTGTTAAACTAGTCATTTTGCTTTTCAAAATGGTGGAAATCTCTTAGATTAAACTTCCTTTTATAACTTTCTTTGACTAAACAGTAAGCTGTTACTGTCAGTGACGAGTTTATCAAGCTGAGTATTTCATTTTTTGGCCAGCGGCTCCTTTAGGTTGTACCCAAGAAATGATTATCTAATGAGTTTAAGCTCTTGTAAAATGATGATTTTGCTTAGTTTTCTTTCTTGTTAGCCTTGATCAGACAGCCAGTGAGTTAGAGAAGCATGATACTGAAGAAAAGAACTCTGGAATTTTGTGCCACTATATATTTGACTTGTGATTTTTATAGGGCAATAAATACTTCAGACAAGGAAAATATGATGATGCCATTGAATGCTACACCAAAGGCATGCACGCTGATCCTTATAATCCTGTGTTACCAACAAACAGAGCATCAGCATACTTTAGATTGAAAAAGTAAGGAGTTTTCCACACGGTGTGAATGTATTTTTATATATATTTTGTCACACCTTGTGGTAGGCTTACTCCTGGCTCTGCACACAAGAATCAGTCCTGGTGGGCTCAGGAGACCATATGGGATGCTGGGGATCGAACCTGGGGCAGTCATATGCAAGGCAAGCGACCTACTTGCTAAACTATCACTCTGTCTTTGATGTTTTGTGTGGACGTATATTTTTGAAGAGAATTTTATGTATTTTTATGGGAGAGATGGAAAATTACCTTTTTTAACTCTATAAATTCTTCAAAAGCATTTTGGAGCATTTATGTGCTCAAACCACTCCCTGTGATTCACTTTACTGAGGTTTTCCTCTGAAAATTGAGTCATTATGTTGAGTAATTCACACACTGAAATGGTAGTGGATAAAATTTTCAGCAGTTTATTTCCTTCCATTTTGAAAAGTCATTCCACAACTTAACCTACATTTTACTCTTTAACTTTCATTATTGTAAAATATATTCCAACTTTCACTGTCTCACTGTCATCCTGTTGTTCATCAGTTTGCTCGAGCAGGTGCCAGTAATGTCTCCACTTGTCCCAGCCCTGAGATTTTAGCTGCCTCTCTTTACTCGTCTTTTCCCAAAGTATTGGAGGCTCTTTCAGGGTCAGGGGAATGAGACCTGTCATTGTTACTGTTTTTGGCATATTGAATACGCCACGGATAGCTTACCAGTCTCTTGCAAGTGGGATACTCTCGGTAGCTTGCCGGGCTCTCTCTCTATATAGATAATTCCCTCTATGATTTGTTGCCTACTGTCTGAACCCCATCAACTGTGCGGTCATTATGGAAAATGGGTAGGGAATGTCTTAGGATGTGTCCAGGAATATGTTCACTCATGTGTGAGGCTCAGCCCAAGTGTGTGGAAAGCGGCCTGGCGCGTGGTGGCAGTTGGTAGTGGAGGTCAGCTGCCGGGGCTGGGTCCCTTGGGGCGGGGAGGGCTCTCACTTGGCCCCCTCTGGGATGCCCCAAGTGAAAACAGCCTCATGCAGAGTTCAGTGGCATGGTTATGGGGGCATTCCAACTTTAAAGAATCAAAAACCTTTAAGTTGAAAAACATGATAGTATAATTGGGATACTGTGATGGCATTTTAAAAAAGACAGACATTTTTGGGGCAAGAGAGATACAGTGGAATAGGCTGAGTGCATGCCTTGCATGGGGATGGCCTACCTGGCTTCAGCCCTTGGCGGGAAATGGTACCTTGGAAGACTGCTGGGGGTTGTCAGTGAGCAAAGAGCTAGAAATAGCCCCTGAGCACTGCTGGTCGTGAACCTCCTTCCCCACACCTATCCCAATCCCCCAAAAACAAGAAAGGAAAAGAACAGCAACAAAATACAGTCTAGCTTATTTTTTATTTTGTTTTTGGAGGCATGCCCACTAGTTCATGCTATGCCTCGGATCTACCCAGGGCAAAAACATGTGCTCAGTCTTTCGAGTTGGCTCTCCGGCCCCTACGTTTGATTTTCGTTACTGTTGGTCCACACCTACTGCTGCTGGGCTGTTGGGGCTCTGTGCTCAGGAGTGACTGCTGGCAGCGGGTAGGACTGTATGTGGTGCTGGGGATTGAACTGGAATCCTCAGCATGCAAGGCAAAGAAATGCCTTCCCTCCTGTATCACTTCTCACCTCTAATCCCTCTATTTTATTTCTTACCTGGAAACATGAATCGTGTTGGTATCAGAATTTTTACTATTTGGATCATGTGTGTCTAGGTCTTTGGAATCTATGATATCCTTACCTTTTAAAAAAATGTTATAGCTGTGACGTAGCAGACAGTTACAAGGAATGATTTTAAGTCTGAATCCATCACGCAGTTTAAGAGTTTGAACATTATGGACCGTACCCATTGGTGTAGGGAGCAATGTTGAGCTGTGCTAAGAGATCAGGCCATGTCAGGGATGGAATTGGAGTTGGCTGCATTCAAGACAAGCACTTTAATCCCGTAGCAGCTCTCTGTTGAGCATTATTGCTATTTTTATCTTGTTTGTTTTGGGGCCACCTCTGGTGGTGCTCAGGGCTCACTCCTGGCTCTGTGCTCTGGGCTCACTCCTGGTTGCTCAGGGCTGTGTATAAGACAGGTAGGTGCCCTACTGCCTTTTCTCTCTCTCACCCATGAACATTCATATTTTCCAAGTTCACCTCAGTAGTCCCTTTCCTATTCTGATCCTTGCATCCCACTCTCGGGTAACCATCAGTTTGTATATTTATCATTCTTTGATTTAAAGAAAAAGTGTGTTTCTCTAAATAATGTGTTGTATTGCTTTGCTTTCTTTTGCCCTTTCTCCCACCAGCCTGAGCACATGCTTTTTCACGCCAGCAGTGGTTTGATTCCCCAGCGTTGCATAGCCTGAGTGCTGTGGGTATTGCCAAAAGTCACGAACGTCATCTTCTGTGACTTGCCGATATAAGTGTTATTTCCAAGAGACAGATGTCTCAAATACAGTGGTAGGTCTTTCATTTTCAGAGCTGCGTCCACTGTCTTCTTTTGCTGCCGGTGGTCTGTTTCTGTTTGGGGGCTGTTCCTAGGTCTGTGCTGCTGGGAACTGAGTCTGGGCCTGCTGCACACAGATGCACTTCCTGCCTCTCGAGCTCTCTCTTTAGCGCTAGATAATTCCTTTTCAGAAGCATACCGTTGTGTGTTCATCCTCCTGTTGGCTGGATTGGTCCTTAGTTCCTTGGTCTCCTGCCCCCCACCCTTCCCTTCCTCCCTGCATACTTGAGACCCACGTTTCCTTTCTGTTTTGAAACTGTGGTACTATGAATATTTTTGGACAGGTTTCTTTCGTGCTGTTTCGCAGCCTATGCATATATATTTTCCTTTGCTTGTTTTTTGGTATTGGATCAGGCACAGGGGCCACTTCTGGGGTAATCAGGAGAGCATATGCAGGTGCAGATTGAACCGGGCATACAAGCAAACACCTTAACCCCGACGCTCTTTTTTCATCCTCAATTGGGGGCTTGTGGGCCATACTCAGTGGTACTCAGGACTTACTCTGCCTCTGTACTTGGAAATTATTCCTGGCCATCTTTGGGACCATGTGTGGATCCAGAATCGTACCTGTTTGGCCGTGTGCAAGGCAAAACCACCTTACCTCCTCTAGTATCTTTTTTTTTTTTTGATTTTTGGGTCACGCCCAGTGATGCACAGGGGTTCCTCCTGGCTCTGCACTCAGGAATTCCCCCTGGCTGTGCTCAGGGGACCCTATGGGATGCTGGGAATCGAGCCTGGGTTGGCCGCATTCAAGGCAAACGCCCTACCCGCTGTGCTATCGCTCCTCTAGTATCTTAAGAGCAATGTTAATGAGCATTCTTATTCCGCTCTTAGAGAGAATGCTACTAGAATTTAACCATCAAAATTTACTGTTCTTAGTAGGATTAACTAAATAAAAGGAGATTGGAAACAAACTTTCAGTGGAACTTTCATTTAGGAAGTTAATTCCCTTTACAGGAATTTCTGAAGCAAATTTTAAAATCTTGGTTTAATGATATTTCTATTCACCTTTTTATTTTAAATCTCAGATTTGCTGTTGCTGAGTCTGATTGTAATTTAGCCATTGCCTTGAATAGAGATTATACAAAGGCTTATGCCAGACGAGATGCTGCTCGCTTTACTTTGCAAAAATTAGAGGATGCCAAAACAGGTATTATATTTTACAGGTCATATTATCTGAAAGTTTCGAACTTTCAATGAAATCGGTTGATTTAACAGATGCTATGCAAATAATACTAGATAGCCATAGTTACTGTATTTGTGTTTGTTTTGGGGCCATCCCCAGCAGTGCTCAGGGGCTACTCCCAGCTAGTGCTTTGGGGTCACTTCTGGGCAGGGATTGGGAAACCATGTGGGGTGCTGGAGATTGAAACTGGTTTTGCTACGTGCAAAGCAATCACCATTCCTGCTGTACTATCCCTTTGACCCCCATAGTCACTATCTAAAGTGCTCTTAGGGTTCTAAAGATGCTTGTTTTGCCATTTGTGTTGTTTATTTGTTTGGGGGCTGCACTCTGCAGTGCTCAGGGCTTACTCCTGAGTCTGCGCTTAGAGCTCACTTTTGGTGATGCTCGGGGGACCACATGGGAGCCCGGGATCATACCTGGGGCAGGCACACTACCTACTGTCCTATTGCTCCAGCCCATTTTTTGTCATTTAAACGGGATTTTGATGTTTGGGAACAGAACACATTGTTTGACACCAATCAGAATTTGTTTCAAATAGTCATTTTACCGTGTATTAGCTATATGACCAGGAGAAAGTTACATATCTTCTCTGATTTTTAGTTTCCCATGTGAAAATAGGTAGTAGAACATTGCTCTGCCCCCACCTACAAAGCTCTTAACGCTTTTTTATTTGTAAATTCTAAACCCTTTCACAGGTAAAATGGGGTCGTGTTAGTGTATATTACAGAATCCAAGTAAAGCTGTTATCCGGTAGGATTCTGCTGCTTCTTGGCTTTTATAAAATACAGCTTTGATATATACATTTTTTTTTTTTTGGTTCGGGGGGACACACCAGGTGATGCTCAGTGATTACTTCTGTTTTGCACTCAGGAGTCCTGGCAATGCTCAGAGGGCCGTATCGGATGTTGGGAATCAAACCCAGATCAGCTCTGTGCAAAGCAAGTGCCTTCTAAGCCACTGTACTGCTTCTCATCCCCAATAACATACAACTTTTAGGGGCTGGAGCCATGGTACAGAGGGTAGGGTGTTTGCCTTGCACACGGTGGACCCGGGTTCGATTCCCAGCATCCCATGTGGTCCCCTGAGCACCGGCAGGGGTGATTCCTGAGTGCAGAGCCAGGAGTAATCCCTGTGCATCGCCAGGTGTGACCCAAAAAGCAAAACAAAAACAAAAACATACAACTTTTTAAAAAAAATTTTATTAGTGAAACACCATGAGGTACAGTTGTAGATTTAAAATTTTTGGGCTTGGGTTTCAATTATCAAACACCCATCCCTTCACCAGTGCCCATTTTCCACCACCATGGGGCTCAGTATCCCTCCCACCCCCATCCCCCCATCCCACCTTGCCTCTGTGGCAGGGCATTCCCTTTTGTTCTCTCTATCCTTTTGGGTGTTGTAGTTTGCAAAAGAGGCATTGACTGCAATCAAAAATCATACAACTTTTAAAAGCCACTATCCTTTCTGGGGCTGGTGGGAGAAGGTAGATTTGGTCTGTTTTGGGGGAAAAATGTAGAAAGTTCAGTAGGTCTGTCAATGTTCCCTAGTTTCTTTTTATTTTATCATGGTTCATTTGACCTCTTGTCACATGTAGCAAGTGATGTACATTTTTTTTATATCCTATGTCTTTCAAAAATTGTTCATCTTCTTTTTACTAAGATTATGAAAAAGTTTTAGAACTGGAACCAAATAACTTTGAAGCAACGAATGAACTGAGGAAAATTAATCAGGTAATTTTAAAAACTTGTTATATAACTTAAGTGAATTTCTTACTAACTTTATTGGATGATGCCTTTTGACAGACTTCATAGATCCCTCGTAAAGACTTTCTCCCTAGTTTTAATACATTTTATATAGAGTTCTTTTATCGCATGTTCCGAGGAACAATTCTTCTCCAGTGTCGAAAACGGCATGGTGAGATTCGTGCCTTCTTGTCTCGGTCAGACCAATGATGTCGTACTTGATCATTCGCGCTTGTACCATCAGGTCCTCGATGGATGCATCTGATGCTAGCGTACGAGCATTGAAAGTACAGACGATCATTTTTGTCTTCCTTTGTTGTGGCAGCCTAGGTCGGCCTTGAGATTTTGTCAGCCTCTCCTTTTTCATCCTTCTCAGTGCTGCCATGTCGGTGAAGCCTTCAGGGTCAGGTGAATGAGACCAGTTGTAGTTACTGGTTTTGGCATATCGAATACACAGCGGATAGCTTGCCAGGCTCTTCCGTTCGGGCGGAATACTCTCGGTAGCTTGCCAGTCTTTCCGAGAGGGATAGAGGCTTTTGGGGTGACCTCTAATCTCCCTTGCCGACATACCAAATTCCACAGGATGGATATGTCGTTCCCAACGTTCTCCCTTCCGAAATCCGACATGCCATTTCGTCGGTAAAGAAACAAACAGCACCCGGCCCAGACAAGGTCAGACCTGAACACCTGAAGAACCTGCCGTCAGTACTCATCAATACACTGGCTCGGCTCTTCACTCGCTACCTGTCTGAATGCAAGGTTCCGTCCCAATGGAAAACCAGCAGGACCGTACTACTGTTCAAAAAGGGAGACATCCATGACATTGGCAACTATCGCCCGATCTGCCTATTGTCTGTCATCTACAAGTTGTTCACTCGAGTCATCCTAAATAGGATTGGCAGAACACTAGATGAAGGACAACCATGCGAGCAAGCCGGGTTCCGCAAAAGATTCAGCACCATCGACCATATCCACACGATAACCAAGCTCATTGAGGTTTCTCGGGAGTTCAAGATACCGCTCTGTTTAACCTTCATTGATTTAAAGAAGGCCTTTGATTCTGTTGAGACGGAAGCGGTCATTGAAGCCCTAGCCAATCAGGGCATTCAAGCCCAATACATCAGGATCCTCCGTGAGCTGTATTGCGGATTCACTACCAGGATCTCACCATTCTACAAAGAAGTGATCGTTGATGTCAAGAGAGGGGTGCGGCAGGGTGATACCATTTCACCGAAACTCTTCAGTGCCACCCTCGAGAACATCATGCGACGACTGGAATGGGAAGGAATGGGAGTGAAGATAGATGGTCGGCAACTACACCACCTCCGCTTTGCTGATGACATTGTTTTAATAACACCAAACATCAGCCAAGCGGCACAAATGCTGGCCGACTTTGACCGTGAGTGTGGAAAGGTAGGACTACAGCTGAATCTTACGAAGACAATGTTTATGAGAAACAGCCTTGTTCCTGACCCCCCATTTGCTCTCAATGGAACGACCATCTCCGAATGCAACAGCTATGTGTACCTAGGTCGAGAGGTCAACATGACAAATGACCTGGCACCCGAGCTGTGCAGGAGGAAGAGAGCGGCTTGGAATGCCTTCAAGAACGTCGAAGAAATAGCTAAGAGGACGAAGAACCTCCGGCTCCGGGCACATCTCTTTGATTCCACTGTTCTTCCTGCATTAACATATGCCTCAGAGACCTGGGCCCTACGCAAACAAGATGAGAACGCTATTCAGGTCTCCCAAAGAAGAATAGAAAGAGCTATGCTTGGAATATCACGTTTCACTCAAATGAGAGAACGAATCTGGAGTTCTGACATCCGTCGACGATCAAGGATCAGGGACGCTGTCTCATATGCCAAGGTGTCGAAAATCAGATGGGCTGGTCACGTAATGAGATTTAAAGACGACCACTGGACTAGAGCTGTTACCGACTGGATTCCACGGGACGTCAAAAGACCGCGTGGCCGCCCACCTACCAGATGGTCAGACTTCTTTGTCAAGATCATGAGCGATCGGTTTGAGGCCCTTCATGTTCCCGGAGCGAACAGATACCATTGGGCTACACTAGCACGCGACAGGGACAAATGGAGAGGTTACTGGCACCCGCTCGAGCAAATCGACAACTAACGGGAAGTTAAGTGATTTAAGTGATATAGAGTTCTAGAATTAGAGATAGGATGATGGTACTTTTAATCATCTTAAAAAATGGGTTTTTATTTTTTTTGCTGTTTTTGGTTCACACCTGGTGGTGCTCAAGGGACTATATGGGATGCTGGGAATCGAACCCAGGTCGGCCGTGTGCAAGGCAAACGCTCTACCCGCTGTGCTCTCTCTTCAGCCCCCCCAAAATGGTATTTTTAATCATCTTGAAACATGGGAGTTCAATGGTTTTAAACATCTTTCATCTTTTTTTTTGGGGGGGCGGGCCTGTCACACCCGGCAATGCAGAGGGGTTACTCCTGGCTTTGCACTAAGGAATTACTCCTGGTGGTGCTTGGGGGACCACATGGGATGCTGGGAATCGAACCCGTGTCGGATGCATGCAAGGCAAATGCCCTGCCCACTGTACTATCAGTCCAGCCCATCTTTCATCATCTTAAAAACTTAATCTGAGATTTTTAGATCTGTAGATGACAGAATTATTTTGGGTATTCCACTGATTTTTTTAATGCCTTGTAAATTGGTTTCTATAGTAAACTTATGCATATCTCTTTGATTCTGTAATTTTTAAGTTGCCCCATCTTTATATGTTATACCTTAGCAAGAATGATACTAATTTCTCGGGGCTGGAGCAATAGCACAGGAAGTAGGGCGTTTTCCTTGCATGCAGCCAACATGGCTGACACAGGTTCGATTCCCAACATCCCATATGGTCCCCCGAGCATCGCCAGGAGTAATTCCTGAGTGTATGAGCCAGGAGTAACTCCTGAGCATTGCCGGGTGTCACCCAAAAAGAAAATAAAAAAAACAAAAAAAAGATACTAATTTCTTAACAATAAGAAAATAGTTGCTATTTAACTATAACATTTGTTTGTCAGATGATTTAGTTCCATATTCCTTTCATTTTGCATTAAATTGAAATTATATGCTATCTGTTAAAACCTTGAGGAAAAAAATGACTGGGGAAAATCTGCTTTTCCCCAATAAGTGATATTGCCCTTCCTTATTGCACATAAAATCTGTTAGAAAACATTTAACTTGATTATGATCGTAAACTGTGTTGTATATCTTGTGTTTTGTCTTAGGTCAGTAATAACTAAATTGGAGAATTTTGTGGTGTTTTAATAACCTGCTTTGCCTTTGAAAATCATTCCAAGAATGGTCGTTGACTCATTCAATAAGTATAGAAATTCAGTCTAAATCACTGTCACAGTCCCCCCGTTGTTCATCGATTTGCTCGAGTGGGCCCAGTAACGTCTCCATCATGAGACTTTGTTGTTACTGTGTTTGGCATCTTGAATACATCACGGATAGGGTGCCAGGCTTTGCCATGCGGGCGAGATACTCTCGGTAGCTTGCCGGGCTCTCCGAGAGGGGTGGAGGAATCGAACTCGGGTCGGCCTTGTTGGCTGCGTGCAAAGGAAACGCCCTACCCGCTGTGCTATCGCTGCAGCCCTCAGTCTAAATATGTGTTGAAAAATAAACATCTAGGTACTGGCTCAGTGGAAAAAGTGCAACTCTTGCATGGGGTGAGTCCTTGGCATGGCAAAAGAAAAACAGTATTCACTACAGGTGCATTTCTTTAAATTGGAAGATGCACATTAAATTTATTATTCATATTTTCCCTTTTTAGTAAGTAGAAAGACTTTATGATGGGGACCAGGCAACAGATCCAGGGCCTCATTCCTTGCTCGGCGTGGCCTCTACCACCGAGCTACCTCCCCGGTCACAGTAGTAGAAAGACTTGCAATCAGAGGTAAATATTACTTGACTTACTTGAAGTGTGATAGAATTTCTAGTATCTTTGAGTCACTAGACATTTTTAAATGCTGTTAGGTGTTGTTTTATTTGAGTCGATGCTCTATTTCCTAAGCGTTAACAGCCCAAGAAAATCCTTATCCAAAGGAAGTTGATCCTGTCATTAAGTCCACTGAAGAGAAGAAAAAAGCGGAAGAGAAACAGAAAAAGCAGCAGGCGCTGTCACAGAAAGACCTGGTAATACATAGGGATTCCCGCCTAGTGCTTATTTGGCTGAATGTTGACTTAGTTTCTTGCATGATAAGTTTCTGGTTTGGCTTTTGGTTTTTAGTTTTGGGCCCCACCCTGCTGTACTCAGGGCTTCCTCCTGGCTGTGCTCTTAGGGTGTGGGGACCAGAGGTGGTGCTGGGGTTCCAGCCTGGGTTGTCTGCATGCCAGGCGAGCGCCCTCCTCACTGTTCTGCCACTCCAGCCCCACCAGGTTTCTGTCTTTTCGAGTACTATTTTAAAATTCTTCAATAAGAACTGTAAATTCAACATTCCATACCTCTGGAGTCCATGATTTTTTTTTTTTTTGCTTTTTGGGTCACACCCAGCGATCCTCAGGGGTTCCTCCTGGCTCATGCACTCAGGAATTGCTCCTGGCGGTGCTCAGGGGACCATATGGGGTGCTGGGAATCGAACCTGGGTCGGCCATGTTGTCTGTGTGCAAGGCAAACACCCTACCCGCTGTGCTATCGCTCCAGCACCAACCATACATATTTAAAGAGATTTAAGTTTAGGTAAGGTAAAAGGTAAAGGCAAAGGCCCTCCCGTTGATCGTCGATTTGCTCGAGCAGGCCCAGTAACGTCTCCATTGGAGACTTTGTTGTTACTGTGTCTGGCATATCGAATACTCTCGGTAGCTTGCCGGGCTCTCCGAGAGGGGTGGAGGAATCGAACTCGGGTCGGCCATGTTGGCCGCTTGTAAGGCGAACGCCCTACCCGCTGTGCTATCGCTCCAGCCCAGTTTAGGAAAGAAACTATTTTTGAGTTTTTAAACATATATACGAATTTAGCATGAAAATAATTTGCAATTCTTTACTTATTTTTATTTTTTGCTTTTTGGGTCACACCCAGCAATGCTCAGGGGTTACGCATGGCTCTGCACTCAGGAATTACTCCTGGAAGTGCTCAGGGGACCATATGGGATGCTGGGAATCGAACCCGGGTCAGCCACCTGCAAGGCAAGCGCCCTACCCTCTGTACCACGGCTGCAGCCCCAGTTGTAATTCTTTTAATGTTTGAAACTTTATTTAAATTTACAAAACTGTGATTGACTAAGTTGTTCATAATACAATTGTTTCAGGTATTCATATTTTAAATTTAATTTTGTTCATTACATTCACTATTCCAACACCTTACCCACCACTATTGTACCTTCCAATCACTATTGTTTCCAATTTTCCCAACAAACACCTAAGCCTGCCTCAATAGCAGGCCTTAAATAATTTAGTTTGTGTTGGCCTCCTGTTGATCGTTGATTTGCTCGAGCGGGCCCAGTAACGTCTCCATTGGAGACTTTGTTGTTACTGTGTTTGGCATATCAAATACTCTCGGTAGCTTGCCGGGCTATTTCTTTAGAAGAAAGCATGTGAAGATTAATGTATCTCAGCCTGGAGCCAGTAAGTCCTCGTATAAGAGATTACTGACCTGTTGTTACAGGTTGGGCCTTGTGTGCTGATATTTTCTGAATCAAGATGGGCTGCCTTCTACTTTCCATCCCATCCAGTGTGGTGTGCCTACATATCAGTGGTGTAGAGTAGATGTCGCTCAGGAATTCTAAAATTTTGAATGGGTTGGTACAGCTGGAGTTGAATTTTTAACTGGATGATGACTTTGGGGTCCAGAAGAATCTCTGCAGTTTGTTGATCTCTACCAAGATTTATTTATACATCTTTGGATCGTGGTCAGTTAGTGAGCTTAGATGGTGCCAAAGATAGTTCATGGGCATGACTGCCAGGGACCTGGAAGAACAGAGAGTTGGGGGAGGTGGCCTATTCCCACTCCATGAGAGCCTGGAGATTTTATTTACAAAACCCGCATGCCTGAGTTTTTCAATAGATTCATTCCTGGACAAGTCTTGTCCTGAGCCTGTGGGGTCCAGTGGTGAGCATGGAGGCAATTGGGTTCTGGAGTGTTTTGGCTTCCAGGGCTCTTTTTGGGCAAGTGGTGGGTTCAACTGCCCCTCCTCCGGGGTGCCCCGAATGAGACTCTGCCTGGTGCGGGGTCTGCTTCAGGTATTCAATGTTCCGACACTAGTCCCACCACTGTGTGACCTTCGCTTCACCAATGTCCCATCCACCCCCCCACAAAACCTGTTTCCTTAGCAGATACAAAATTATTTATTTTGCTTGTTACGACCATTGTCTCACAGTGGTGTTACTAAAGTCATTTCTAAGGGTTTACTCAACTGTTAGGTGCCAGTTGAGCCTTCTGCATGAATGTTTTCACTCACTGAACTTAGTGGGCTTCTGTGCAACTTTCCCACCTAATTTTCTGTGCTCCTACTGGGCTGTCTGTCAGTAGTGTGAAGTTTGGAGTCTCCAGGGGCCGTGAAACTGGGGTGATTCAGCAACTTGCCATCTCTTTGGAGCTGGGCCATTGATTTGCCAGAGGGATTTGATCAAAGGCGGGGACTCGGCTTGCCCCCCTCCCAGTAAGGCTCCAGAGATCCCGGCCTGGAGACAGAGCCTATCTCTGAGCCTATGACTGAGCCGTATCTCTCTTAAGCTTAGTCCTGGAGCTGGGCTGTTTGTATGCTGGAGGATTTGGGTTCACCACTCGTTGCAAGATGAGCTTCAGTACCTCGGCCAGCTAGGATATGAAGGCATCTACTGCCCCTATGACCTGGTGCAAGGAAGGTGGGCAGGGCTGCTTCGAGGCTGTGCTACTGCCTCTTCACGCCCTCGCCACTGCTCCAGGTGCCCCAGACACCCTCTGGGTGTCTTGGGAAACTTAGGCTTAATCCCCTGCCCTGGGGCCTAATGTGAATCACAGTTCTTATATTAAGATTCTTAGTTTTGGGGAGTGGCATTAGGCCTAACTCTGGTGCTCAGGTCTCACTCCTGGAGGTGCTCGGGGGACTCTTAGGTGGTGCTGGGGCTCATACCATATGCAAAATAAGCACCTTCATCTCTGTATTTTCTCTAGCCCTGTAATTTTTTTCGCTCCTGAGCTATCTAGAAAAACTGAGTTGAGATTTAATTTACAAGAACTGAGGCACATGGCTTGTGTGTGGTCATCCCTGGTTCCATCTCTGGTGATAACCTGGTTCAAGCCTTGCTGGGTGTGGCCCTGGGGACCCCCAGCATCACCTGGGTAGTCTGCGTAGTCCTCAGCATCATCGGGCCCAAGCAGCAGCAGTCTCAGGCCTTCACATTAATCCCCCAGCCCAGTTTGTGGAGCAACTCAGGGAGGGTATCTGCCTTCCCCAAACGTTACAGTCAGATCAGGATGTACAGCCCAGACGTGGAACATATGCTGCCAATTCTGGAACTGTTGCTTTCACATGGATTATTGAAGCTGTGAAGTACTGTGATAGCTTCTTGTTTAACTTTAATAGTGTCTCTAACAATGTTATTTGCACCGATAGAAGAATGCCGGGAGGGACCGGAGAAATAGCGCAGGGGATAAGGTGTTTTGTGGTTCAATCCCTAGCAGCACATTTGATCCCCTGACCTTTACCAGGAGTGATCCCTGAGCAGAGAGCCAAGAATCAGCCCTGAGCACCTGCCAAGTTATAGCCCCAAACTAAAAAAGTCACAGACAATAAAAATAATTGTTGGGGCTGGATAGTATGGGGGGGAGGGTGAGGCACTTGCCTTGCATGTGGCTGACTGGTTTAATCCGTGGTTGGTATGCCATTGTTCCCCTAATACTGGTCTCCAAGTCACTACCAAGAGTGTCCTCTAAGGGGCCAGAGGGATACCACAGCACGTGGGGCATTTGCCTTGCATGTGGTCGATCAGGATTTGATCCCTGGCATCCCATATGGTCCCCAAGCACTGAGAGGAGTAATTTCTGAGCCAGGAGTAACCCCTTTGCATTGCCAGGTGTGACCCTAAAAAAGCCCCCATCAGCCCCCAAAAATAGTGTCTCCTGAGTATTGATACCCATCAATATTGGCTCCAATCTCTCCTAACAATGTAATGATTAATATTGTATGTAAATATAGTAGTAGTCTTTAAAAAAATTTTAATTAGGAACTGAATTATTAAGAATCACAGTAGAACTTATTAATAATGAGTATCCTTGTGTTTTTTAAGATTTGGATTTGACTACACTCTTTGTTGCATATTAAAAACATTTTTTCCCTTTATTCTTTTCTCCACAATTACAGGGAAATATATTTTTCAAAGAGGGAAAATATCAAAGAGCAATTGAGTGCTATACTCAAGGAATAGCAGCAGATGGCGCCAATGCTCTTCTTCCTGCTAATAGAGCGATGGCCTATCTGAAGATTCAAAAGTAAGTATTGGTTCCACTTAGCTGCTTTTCAGAATGAAAACCACGTTTTATCTAACCAAAAAGCTATAAATTACTCCTGTTGTGGTTGAGAGAGAGAAAGGTAAGTGTGTGTTTGTACTAGGGACTTAGTACATAGTGAAGGGTAGTTCTCTATAACATGTCCCCCCGTTTTAGTAGTCTGGTACTACACATTTTAATTGTGTTTTGTTTTGGGGCCACACCCAACAGTACTTAGGGCGCTCTCCTGTTCCGTACTCAGAAGTCACTGCTGGCAGGCTCCAGGGACCACATGGGATGTTGGGGATTGACACCCAGTTGACCACCTGCAAACCAAACACCTGCCCGCTGTACTGTAACTGTGTCCGTCCCCACTCCCCATTTTAATAGTTTCAGTAGTTTTCTATGTCTTGGACATTCACGATCACGATCACGACCATCCTGTTGTTCGTCCATTGCCTCGAGCAGTCCCCTGTAACGTCTCCTTCGTCCTAGACCTGAGATTTTTTTTTTTGTTTTTGTTTTTTTCTCCCCTTTATTTTATTTTATTTTTTTTTAAAGTTGTAGATTTACAATTTTTTGTGCTTTGGTTTCAATTATACAATGATCAGATACCCATCCCTCCACCAGTGCCCATTTTCCACCACCATGGATAATATCCCTCCCACCCCCATCCCCCCATCCCCCCGTCTCTGTGGCAGGGCAATCCCCTGTGTTCTCTCTCTCCTTTTGGGTGTTGTGGTCTGCAAAAGAGGCATTGAGTGGCAAACATGTTCAGTCCATAGTCTACTTTCGACATGCATCTCCCCTCCTGGGAGGATCCTCCAAACATCCTTTATTTGGTGCTCCCTTCTCTATCTGAATAGCCCTTTCCTCTAGGATACCCGGCTGGCCTCTAAGTTATGGAGTAATCCTCCTGGTGCTGATCTCAGCTATTCTTGGGTATTAATTTCATACTTTGTTACTTTATATCCCCCAGATGAATGCAATCTTTCTATGTCTATCCCTCTCTTTCTGACTCATTTCGCTTAGCATGATACTTTCCATATTGTACCACTTGTATGTAAATTTCATGACTTCATCTTTTCTAAGAGCTACACAAAAGTGCCATATTCAAGGCTCTTTCAGGGTTAGGAGAATGAGACCCATTATTGTTACTGGTATTTGGTATATTGGGTATACTACGGGGAGTTTGCCAGACTCTGCCGTGTGGGCAGATTACATTCAGTAGCCTGCTTGTTTGTCCAAAGTAGGAATCAGACGATAAGATGTCAGCCACGCGCTTCCGGGAGCTGAGTGTGGAAAGTGGTCCCAGCATGGCCTTGGCTGGGGCCCGGAGGTCTTCAGCTGATGGGCCCTGGTGGAGACAGTCAGGCACAGGGTAGGAGACTGTGCCTTGTTCTCTCCCGGGAGCTGAGTGTGATAATCTCTGGATCCTGGCCGTTGTTGGGGTTACACAGCAGTTGGTGGGTGTAACTGTCTGGCTACTGGTAGGTCCAGTCCCAAGCCGTGCAGGCTTGGAGATCTCAGCCCCGGGCCCCACCCACACACCTGGATTCCTTTGCCAGTTCTTTTATGTGTGAGGCTCATCCTAGTGTGTGGAGAGTGGTCCCAGCATGGCCTTGGCTGGGCCCCGGAGGTCTTCAGCTGTTGGGCCCTGGTGGAGACAGTCAGGCACAGGGTAGGAGACTCTGCCTTGTTCTCTCCCGGGAGCTGAGTGTGATAATCTCTTGGACATTGGTGATTTTAAAATAGTTTTTAGCAGCAGAACCTTTGGGCAAGTAGTCAATGGAGAAGTGTCACCGTCATACTTGTCTGGCTGGAGGCATCGCTATCTTGATGCACTTGGTCACGTGTGCATCGAAAGCTCGGCCCTGTGGCTTCAGCGTTTGCTCAGGAATTTCAAGCTAGACGGTATCATAATATCTGTTTTGGTTTTAACTTTTGGTTTGGGGGCCAAACCCTGTGCTCCACAGGGACTTCTCTTTGCTTGGTGCCCAGGGCTTGCTTTTTCTGGTACTTCGGGGATGTGCAGTGCCTGGGGCTGGACCTGAGACTTTCATCCGCTTGTACTCCAGCCTTTGACCTGTCTCCACAGGAACTGTCTTCTAGGTCTTTGTGTATCTTGTAATGACGCTTCACATACTAGTGACCAAAAACTAAAGGGCCATAAGCCGTGGTGTTTAAGTTAACAACAACAACAATAACCTAAAGGAAACAGGATGTAGGTCACCGGTAGAGCACTTGCCTTGCATATATGAAGCCCTTCATTCAATTCCCAGTATTAGAAAAAATGTGTGGTTTCTCCTTCGTGCAAAATTCTACTTCACAGAGCGGGGAGAAAGGGCTGCAAAGTTCAAAAAGAGAACTCCCAGAATGACCACCAACTGGGAACTCTTTGGTACTATTGCGGCAACATGGGAAGATGCCATTGTTGACAACATTGACGAGGAATACGATCAACTGGTTCAGCACCTCCATGAATGTGCGAGGAACGCCAAGAGAGAGATAGCCACAAAAAATCGCCTATCTTCAAAAACTCTTGAGCTAATTCGCCAGCGTGGATTGGGGCATGCCTCAGGCAACTGCAAGCTAACGTCTGAGCTCACAAAGCACTGCAGAGATGCGATCAAGGAAGACCTCAAAGAGAGAAGAGCAGAAGTACTGATAGATGCGGCAGAAGCCGGGAAAAGTATTCGTAACGCCCGCCTGTCCTTCGCCAACTATAAGACCAAAATGACTGCCCTCCGACGTCCTGATGGATCCATCACATCCTCCAGAACGGCAATGGAGAAGATTATCCATGACTTCTACTCAAATCTCTTCGATAGCGATGTCCACTTGCCGACATACCAAATTCCACAGGATGGATATGTCGTTCCCAATGTTCTCCCATCTGAAATCCGACACGCCATTTTGTCGGTAAAGAAACAAACAGCACCCGGCCCAGACAAGGTCAGACCTGAACACCTGACGAACCTGCCGTCAGTACTCATCAATACACTGGCTCGGCTCTTCACTCGCTACCTGTCTGAATGCAAGGTTCCGTCCCAATGGAAAACCAGCAAGACCGTACTACTGTTCAAAAAGGGAGACATCCATGACATTGGCAACTATCGCCCGATCTGCCTATTGTCTGTCATCTACAAGTTGTTCACTCGAGTCATCCTAAATAGGATTGGCAGAACACTAGATGAAGGACAACCATGAGAGCAAGCCGGGTTCCGCAAAGGATTCAGCACCATCGACCATATCCACACGATAACCAAGCTCATTGAGGTTTCTCGGGAGTTCAAGATGCCACTCTGTTTAACGTTCATTGATTTAAAGATGGCCTTTGATTCTGTTGAGACGGAAGCGGTCATTGAAGCCCTAGCCAATCAAGGCATTCAAGCCCAATACATCAGGATCCTCCGTGAGCTGTATTGCGGATTCACTACCAGGATCTCACCATTCTACAAAGAAGTGATCGTTGATGTCAAGAGAGGGGTGCGGCAGGGTGATACCATTTCACCGAAACTCTTCAGTGCCACCCTCAAGAACATCATGCGATGACTGGAATGGGAAGATAGATGGTCGGCAACTACACCACCTCCGCTTTGCTGATGACATTGTTTTAATAACACCAAACATCAGCCAAGCGGCACAAATGCTGGCCGACTTTGACCGTGAGTGTGGAAAGGTAGGACTACAGCTGAATCTTACGAAGACAATGTTTATGAGAAACAGCCTTGTTCCTGATGCCCCATTCGCTCTCAATGGAACGACCATCTCCGAATGCAACAGCTATGTGTACCTAGGTCAAGAGGTCAACATGACAAATGACCTGGCACCCGAGCTGCGCAGGAGGAAGAGAGCAGCTTGGAACGCCTTCAAGAACATTGAAGAAATAGCTAAGAGGACGAAGAACCTCCGGCTCCGGGCACATCTCTTTGATTCCACTGTTCTTCCTGCATTAACATATGCCTCAGAGACCTGGGCCCTACGCAAACAAGATGAGAACGCTATTCAGGTCTCCCAAAGAAGAATAGAAAGAGCTATGCTTGGAATATCACGTTTCACTCAAATGAGAGAAAGAATCCGGAGTTCTGACATCCGTCGACGATCAAGAATCAGGGATGCTGTCTCGTTTGCCAAGGTGTCGAAAATCAGATGGGCTGGTCACGTAATGAGATTTAAAGACGACCACTGGACTAGAGCTGTTACCGACTGGATTCCACGGGACCTCAAAAGACCGCGTGGCCGCCCACCTACCAGATGGTCAGACTTCTTTGTCAAGATCATGAGCGATCGGTTTGAGGCCCTTCATGTTCCCGGAGCGAACAGATGCCATTGGGCTACACTAGCACACGACAGGAACAAATGGAGACGTTACTGGCGCCCGCTCGAGCAAATCGACGACTAACAGGAAGTTAAGTGATTAAGTGATTAAGTGTGGGTTCTCGGGGGATGAAACGGAGGAAATCAAAAAAAGTTAACCTGGTGGTGCTCAGGGAAAAGTACTGATTCCGACTCAGGAATTACTCCTGGAGGTGCTCAGGGCACCATTGGGGTGCTAGGGATCGAATCTGGCAAATGGCCTATCTGCTGTCCTCTCTCTCCAGCCCCCACCCCCATATATTATAAATAGGCACTCTAAACTATTTGTTGTGCTATTATCCCTTGGCCGCATGGCATACCTTTCTCAGAACAATATTTTTCTTTATTATATAAAATTGTATGTAATACATCGTTTCTAACAATATATCTAGGATTACAAAAAAAATCAAGTTACACTGAAGTAGAGTTATAAAGAATATTAAGATTCTGGTATACTGCTATGTTCTATCCCCCTCGCCCCCCCCCCCTTCCCATATTATGAAATGAGAAACTAAGCAGGCTAAAGCTAAAATAAAGCTAAAAATCTCTTTAAAATCAGGACAGTAAATGTTGGGGTGATTGTTAGCATATGTTCTCCAGTTCATTGACTAATGGAGGCAATAGGGAATGCCCAAAGGCAACTGAGGTAGGTGATTGTGTAAATAGCGACAAGCTCTGACCTCATTCTTGGACCTGAGTCTGCTCGGGTCAGAGCTGCTCGGAGTTGGCCAGCTGTGTGGCTGAGTGTCTCCAGGCGGGAACTCTGCAGTCAGATACAACAGCAGGTTCAGTGACTTTGGGAATTCTGAAGTGGTGATGTACATAAATAATATTCTCGGTCACCTTTCACAATTGTAAAGTAGTCTAAAAATATTTTTTAATTAGTGATAGTCATTTACTACTATGGTGTTGTCTATATTTGCAATTGAAACAAAGTTTGTGTAAAGGTTAGTGAAAATTAAGGCTGTAGTTTTTCCCACTCAAGTTTTCAGATCTCTCAAATGACCTGTCAGGTTGGGAATCCTTAGCCTGTCCTAAAAGTACATTTGGTTGTATATTTAACCATAGACATTATTTTGATTAGGGTAGAGTTCACTGCATGTCTTCCTGTCCTAGTTTCTGAAAATATTGACTTGCTGTTTAAGAACCGTGCATTGGTTTGAAATTTTCAGATCTTAATTTTGACTAATACTAAGAATAATATCTTAGATAAGAAATTGTTTTCATTTATGAGTTTCAGGAAAGGAATAAAGAGTTGAGGGGCCAGAGCGATGGCACAGCGGGGAGGACCCTTGCCTTGGGGACGGCTTACCTGGGTTTGATCCTCACTTCCAGGAGTAATTCCGGAGTGCAGAGCCACAGGTAATCCCTAAGTGTTGCCAAGTGTGACCTGGAAACCAAAAGAAAGGGAAAAAGGAAAGAAAGAAAGAGTGCAGAGGCTGGGAGGTGGCTCAGAGGGCGAAACACGCTCTACCTCTGGCGGCACGAGGTTCCCTACCAGGAGTGCCCCTTGAGCACTGAACTGGGAGTCCCTGAACACTGCTGAGTGGGGCTTTTTATTTGGGGGGGGTGGTATCATATCACACCCGGTGAAGCTCAGGGTTTAGTCCTGGCTCTGCGTTTGGAAATTCTCCAGGTGCCACTCAGGGACCCTGTGGATCCCAGGGATATAGAATCTGGGTCGGCCACGTGTAAGGCGAGTGCCTTACCCACTATACAATATCTCTGACCCAAAATTCAAAAGTTTTACAGACTGCTTTTGCTTAGATGTTGCATTCTAGAAGTGCATAGTTGTTTTATTAAAAAACAGTTGCCAATTAGCCACTGATGGTGCAGTATGTAAATGTTGCATTGAGTATTGGAAGGCAGTAAGTAGACTGCTGGCTTTGGTATTCTTCTGTCCTTCCCGTTTTATCATCATCCTCCTCCCTGGCCGTGTCATTTCAAGATTGGATGAGTGAAAAATTTGAACAGCATCGGCTGGAGAAGAGAGATAATAGTACAGGGGTTAGGGTGCTGCTTTCTCTGCACCCCAGCTTGATCCCAGGCACCATCAATGTTCCCTTGAGCAGCAGCATCAGTCGGCCTGGAGTAAAACTAAAATCGGCCTGTGTGGTCCAACTCCCCACCCTCCCCACCCCCCATCCCCCCGTCCCATCCTGCCTCTGTGGCAGGGTATTCCCCCTTGTTCTCTCTCTCTTCTTTTGGGTACTGTGTTTTGCAAGAGAGGCTTTGAGTGGCAATCATGTTTGGTCTATAGACTACTTTTAGCATGCTTCTCCCATCCTGGGAGGGTCCTCACAACACCCTTCATTTGGTGCTCTCTTCTCTATCTGAGCTTCTTTTCACCTAGAACGTGTGGCTGGCCTTCCATTCATGGAGCAAAATTCCTGGTACTAATCTCAGCCATTCCTGGGTGTTAATCTCCCTTTTTGTTGCTTTATGTTCCCCAGATGAATGCAATCTTTCTGTGTCTATCCCGCTCTTTCTGACTCATTTCGCTTAACATGATACTTTCCATGTAGTACCACTTGTATGTAAATTTCATAACTTCATCTTTTCTAACAGCTACATAGTGCTCCATCGTGTAAATGTACCAAAGTTTCTTTAACCAGTCATCTGTTCTTGGGCACTCAGGTTTTTTCCAGATTCTGGCTATTGTAAAGAGTGCTGCAATGAACAAACAATTGCAGATGTCACTTCGACTATACCTTTTTGCCTCTCTGGGATATATTCCCAGGAGTGCTATAGCTGGGTCAAATGGCAGATCAAATTCTAATTTTTTGAGAGTCGTCCATACTGTTTTCCAAAAGGGTTGGACCAGCCGGCATTCCCACCAACAGTGAAGGAGGGTCCCTTTCTCACCACATCCGCGCCAGCACCGGTTGCTTTTGTTCTTGTGGATGTGGGCCAGTCTCTGTGGTGTGAAATGATATCTCATTGTGGTTTTGATCTGCATCTCTCTGATGATTAGTGATGTAGAGCATTTTCTCATGTGCCTTTTTGCCATTCGAATTTCTTCTTTGCGAAAGTTTCTGTTCATTTCCTCACCCCATTTTTTGATGGGGTTGGGTGATTTCTTCTTGTGGAGTTTAACCAGTACCTTGTATATCCTTGATATCAACCCCTTGTCGGATGTGTACTTGGTGAATATCCTTTCCCATTCTGTAGGCTGTCTTTGTATTTTGGTCACTGTTTCTTTTGAGGTGCAGAAGCTTCTTAGTTTAAGATAGTCCCATTTGTCTAGCTCTGTTTTCACTTGCTCAGCCAGTGGCGTGACATCTTTGAAGATACCACTAGCTTCAATATCATGGAGAGTTTTGCCGACTTTGTCTTCAATAAACATTATGGATTCTGGTCTGATGTTGAGGTCATAAATCCATTTTGATCTTACTTTTGTGCATGGTGTTAGACAGAGATCTGAGCCCACTTTTTTGCATGTAGCCGTCCAGTTTTGCCAGCACAGTTTATTGAAGAGGCTTTCCCTGCTCCATTTCACTTTTCTTGCCCCATTACCAAAAATTAGATGATTATATGTTTGGGAGGAAATGTCAGTATATTCAACTCTGTTCCATTGGTCTGCAACTCTGCTTTTGTTCCAGTACCATGCTGTTTTAATTATTACTGCCTTGTAGTAGAGTTTGAAGTTAGGGAGGTTGATTCCTCCCATTTTCTTTTTCCCAAGAATTGCTTTAGCTCTTCGTGAGGGCTTATTGTTCCATATAAATTTCAGGAGTGTTTGCTCCATTTCTTTGAAGAATGTCATGGGTATCCTTATAGGGATTGCATTGAATTTGTACAGTGCTTTGGGAAGTATTGCCATTTTGATGATGTTGATTCTCCCCATCCATGAACAGGGGATATTTTTCCATTTCCTCGTGTCCTCTTTTATTTCCTGAAGTAGCGTTTTGTAGTTTTCTTTGTACAGGTCCTTTACTTCCTTAGTTAAGCTGATTCCTAGATACTTGATTTTCTGGGGCACAATTGTTAATGGGATTGTTTTCTTGATGTCACTTTCTTCTCTTTCACTATTTGCGTACAGGAATGCCAGGGATTTTTGGGTATTGATTTTATAGCCTGCCACTTTACTATACAAGCCTATTGTTTCTAGGAGTTTCTTGGTAGAGGTTTTAGGGTTCTCTAAGTATAGTGTCATATCATCTGCGAATAGTGAGAGCTTAATTTCTTCTTTCCCTATCTGGATGCCCTTAATATCTTTTTCTTGCCTAATAGCTATTGCAAGTACTTCCAATACTATATTGAACAGTAGTGGAGAGAGTGGGCATCCTTGTCTCGTCCCTGACCTTAGGGGGAAGGGTCTTAGTTTTTCCCCATTGAGGATGATGTTTGCTGTAGGTTTGTGGTAGATGGCTTTAACTACATTGAGGAAAGTCCCCTCTATCCCCATTTTGGCAAGGGTTTTCATCATGAATGGGTGCTGGATCTTGTCAAAAGCTTTCTCTGCGTCTATTGATATGATCATATGATTTTTATCTTTTCTTTTGTTGATATGATGGATTACGTTGATTGATTTCCGAATGTTGAACCATCCTTGCATCCCTGGGATGAATCCCACTTGGTCATGATGTATGATCTTTTTGATGAGTTGTTGTATTCTATTGGCTAGTCTTTTGTTGAGAATCTTCGCATCCGTGTTCATCAGGGATATTGGCCTGTAGTTTTCTTTTCTTGCTGTGTCTTTGTTTCCTTTTGGTATTAGAGAGATATGGGCTTCATAGAAGCTGTTTGGGAGAGTTTCTGTTTTTTCAATTTCCTGGAAAAGCTTGAGAACAATTGGCAATAGTTCCTCTTTAAATGTTTGGAAAAATTCGCTAGTAAATCCGTCTGGGCCTGGGCTTTTGTTTTTGGGAAGACTTTTGATTACAGTTTCAATTTCCTTGATGTGAATACGTCTATTCAGGTACTCTATATCTTCTTGATTCAGCTTTGGGAGATGGTAGGAATCCAGGTATTTATCCATTTCTTCCAGGTTCTCGTGTTTCATGGCATACAGACTTTCAAAGTAGTCTCTGATGATCTCTTCAATTTCTTTAGTTTCTGTTGTGATATCCCCATTCTTATTTCTGATTCGATTTATTAGGGTTCTCTCTCTCTGTTTCTTTGTGAGTGTTGCTAGTGGTTTATCTATCTTATTTATTTTCTCGAAGAACCAGCTCTTGGTTTCATTGATCTTTCGGATTGTTTCTTTGTTTTCCATGTCATTGATTTCTGCTCTAAGTTTTATGATATCTTTCCTTCTGCCTGATTTAGGTTCTTTCTGTTGATCCTTTTCTAAGGTTTTGAGCTGTGAGGTCAAATTGTTTATGTGCATCGTTTCTATCGACTTAAGATATGCTTGCAGAGCTATAAATTTTCCCCTTAATACAGCTTTCGCTGCATCCCATAAGTTCTGGTAGTTTGTGTCTTCATTCTCATTTGTTTCCAGGTATCTTTTGATTTCATCCTTGACTTCGTTCCTGACCCACTCATTGTTCAGCATCGAGTTGTTTAATTTCCAGGTGTTTGATTTGGTTCTCCGTGTCTTTGTGTGATTCACTTCTATCCTCAGTGCATCATGGTCTGAAAAGATGGCTGATACTATTTCTATCTTCTTGATTCTGTCGAGGTATGTTTTGTGTCCTAGCACATGGTCTATTTTGGAAAATGTTCCGTGCGCGCTGGAGAAGAATGTGTATTCTTTCTTTTTGGGGTGTAAAGCCCTGTATAAGTCCATAAGCCCTTTCTCTTCTATTACTTCTTTCAAAGCCAATAATTCCTTGCTGGGTTTTGTTCTTGTTGATCTATCCAGAGGTGATAAGGCGATGTTGAAGTCTCCAAGTACTATTGTGTTGGTAGTGATGTCCTCCTTAAAATCTGTTAGCAGTTGTTTTAAATATTTAGCTGTTCCCTCATTAGGTGCGTATACATTTAAGAGTGTGATTTCTTCCTGTTGTACGTATCCCTTGATGAAGAGAAAATAGCCTTCACTGTCCCTTCTAATCTTTTTCAAGGTGAAATTAATGTTGTCGGATACTAATATGGCCACCCCAGCTTTTTTGAGGGAGTTGTGTGCTTGCAGGATTGTTTTCCATCCTTTGACTTTGAATCTGTGTTTGCTCTGGCTGTTGAGGCAGCAGAATGTTGGGTTCTGTCTCTGTATCCATTTTGCCACTCTGTGTCTCTTAACTGATGAATTTAGACCGTTGACATTGAGAGAGAGAATGGTTATGGGGTTTGTGTCATCTTTCTGTGCGGGTGTGTTGTGGTTGTAGGGTTTGTCTTTTCTTATAGTAGCCCCTTTAGGCCTTGCTTTAGGTTTGGTTTTGAGTCTATGAAGTTCCTGAGCTGCTGTTTATCTATAAAATAGTGTACAGTTCCTTCGGTTTTGAGGGAGAGTTTAGCCGGATAGAGTATTCTTGGCGAAGCATTCATTTCCGTGAATTTTTTGACTATATCTCGCCACTGCCTTCGGGCTTGTAGGGTTTCCTCTGATAGGTCTTCTGTGAATCTAAGGGATGCTCCTTTGTATGTGATTTCCTTCTTTGCTCTTGCTGCTTGCAGTATTGTGTCTCTATTGGTAGTATCGATCATTCTAACTATGATATGTCTTGGAGTGTTTTTGTTGGGGTCTCTTTTAGCTGGCACCCTTCGGGCTCCTTGAACCTGAATGGCTGCATTGTGCAGCTCTGGGAAGTTTTCAGCAATGATTTGTTTGACGGTGTTTTTTTTGTTGGGATTGTTTCCTTGAGCTTCAGGTAGTCCCATGATTCTAATATTGTTCCTCCTGGACTCATCTGCTAGGACTCTGATTCTCTGTAGAGCCCTTGCCACTGTTTGTTGTTGCATGTTGGCTTGTTGCAGCTGATCTTCCAGGTCACTGATTCTCTCTTCAGCTGTGGTCATTCTATTTTTAAGAGAAGAAACTGAGTTTCTCATTTCATCTATGGAATCTTTTAATCGTGACATTTCTGCTCTCATTTCTTCTCATAATTTGTCGATTTTTTCTGTGGTGTTACTGGCTGTTTGACTGTTTCATTGAGTTGATTGAACATCTTCATGACTTCGTATCTGAATTCTATGTCAGAGAGGTCCTTCAGGTGAGCTGTATTGACGGAATGTTCTAGATTGTTTTCGTTGTTCTCCCCTTGTGGTGGGGATTTTCTTTGTTTCTTCATATTGCTGAGTAGGTTGGGATCTAGATTCCTTGGGGAGTAGGTTCCTTAGTATGGGAAAACAACCTGCGTCCGCATGAGCGGCCGCCCGCCAGAAATTAAGTCACGCCCACTTTTGAGGCCACGCCCACTTTTGAGGAGGCCACGCCTCTACAGATTCCTGGGTTTGGGATGAGATGGGCGCCGTGGTCAGGAGTGAAGAGGGCAGGGCAGATGCTCAAAACTGCTTCTTTTCAGGCATCTCGGGGGATATCTGGGGTCCTGCAGGGAAAGATGGAGGTCCCAGGGTCGTGAGCCGGCAGTTGTGCTGACCTGGATTTAAGATGAAATGGGCACCGTGGTCAGGAGTGAAGAGGGCAGGGCAGATGCTCAAAACTGCTTCTCTTCAGGCATCTCGGGGGACACCTGGGGTCCTGCAGGGAAAGATGGAGGTCCCAGGGTCACGAGCCGGCAGTTGTGCTGACCTGGATTTAAGATGAAATGGGCGCCGCGGTCCATAAGTCTCTATTTAAAAGGCCTTGGTCAAAATCTCCTCAGGACATTTTAAATTCTAAAGATTTCTATTCTGTTGCTGATGGAAAGAAGAGAAAGATCTTATCTGGAGGAGAGATCTAATCTAGAGGAATAGGGATTGCACCTTGGTAGTGGCTTTGGAGGGCAAGAAATGCTACTAGAGGGAAAACTGGATTTATGTGAACTAGAAAATTTTGCTCTTCCCAAGACACTCCCCCTTCATGATAGTACACTGTCATAATACATTGATTCTAACACAAAATATTTTGCTTTCATTTGAAGAAAATGGTGATAATGAGCAAACAAATGTATGCTATTTAAAGTCTAAAAGCTCCTCTTACTTCTGGCATCACTGAACATGGCACCTCCTACACCAAGGAATGTGGCAGCCTGATTAGAGTACCCGGGTTCGATTCCCACCATCCTATATGGTCCCCCGAGCACCGCCAGGAGTGATTCCTGAGTGCAAAGACAGGAGCCAGGAGTAACACCTGAGCATTGACGGGTGTGACCCAAAAAGAAAAAAAAGACACAAAATATGCATATATTCTGTTTCTCATCAAAGTTTGTCTCAATAATTTTACCATTCACTGATGATTTCTTACCTATGATAATTATCACTCTTTGACAATGAGCAATAGTAAGGACAAGTTTGAGCTTTAAAATAAAGTTTTGTTTTGAAAGAGTGTCCAGAAGTCTGTGAGAAATGTCTTATAATTCAACAACATAAACTGATGACTTAGAACAGTTTTACTGTCAAACAGATCAAGATTCAAATATTGGTTATGTGAACCTTAAATAAATTTATTTCTCTGTACTCAGTTTCCTTATTGGTAATGTAGAGTGTGGAGTCTGCCTTATTAAGGTCTTTCTTTGTTCTGGTTTTGGGGTAACACCCAACGGTGCTTAGGGCTTCCTTTTGAGTCTGTTGCTCAGAATTACTGCAGATGATACTTGGGGAACCATATGCAGTGCTAGGGATCGAAACAAAGCTAACTGCATGCGAGAATCTTACTCCCTATACTATCTCTTTGGCCCCTTGTTTATTTACTTTTGATTTTTTTTGTGGCCATACTCAGTGGTGCACAGGGCTTAGTCCTGGCTCTGCACTCAGGGATCACTCCTAGCAGGGCTCAGGGTGTTGGGGATTGGATCCAGGTCAACTGCATGCAAGGCAAGCTTCCTGCTCACTCCTGCCCCCTCGATGATGATGATGATGATGATGATGATGATGATTTCTAGCAGTGGTTTCACTCCTGCTCTCAGTAGTAGATACCTCTGTTGTATTAGTACATGGGAATGTGCACAACTTGAAATGCAATCTTTATTTTTCAGGTTCTCTGGCAATCCATGTTAGCTAATATTGATGTAGGCAGGATAGGGAAGGCCCCCTCCCAAGGCAATGGCAGAAACCAACCTTGCAGAAAACGGGAAAAATAGGAACTAAGAAGGCCTGGCACATATGTTGCCTGCATCTCCCCTCTTGAGATGTGTACTTTCATGCTTTCATGTCTAATGCTGGGATGTGTGTTTGGGGGCTCTCTCTGGCCTTGGAGAAGACTGCGTTCTCTCTTGAGCACGTTTCTCTCTCTCTTTCACTGTCTCTCCCTCCACACCTTAAAACCCTCCAAATAAAAAACCTGTTTTACTTCACTGCTTGTCTACTCCTGAAATTCTTTTCTGCGAGTGAGAAAAGAACCCCAAAAACCTTGGATAAGACCTGGGTAAGGTCTGGAACTGTCCTGTGCTTTCCTGCAAAGAGCAAATCCTCGCTCCAGCCTGAGTCTGTGGCTCCAGGAGAAATTGGGTGGTTGGGCCTGGCAGATCAAGCGGACTTCAGGTGTGGACTGATGGCCACTTGGTGGGGTTGGAGGGGCTGAGGCCTACGCCAGAGCAGGGGCTCATTGCAGACTTTACCAGTCCTAGTCTTCCCAGTGGGACTCGGGTGGCAGAGGTGGAGTGGGAGAAGGTGACCGTCTTTTTCTCCTCAGGACTCACGTGAGCCACCCGTGGGGTTTAATGACATCAATATGACCAATAAGCAAAGATATAAAAATAATACCTCTAGGTTGCTGGAGCAATAGTACAGCAGGTAGGGTGTTTGCCTTGCATGTGGCTAACCCAGGTGCGATCTCCGTCATCTCATGTGGTCCTGCCCAAGCACTGCCAGGAGTAATTCCTGAGTGCCGAGCCAGGAGTAACCCCTGAGCATCACTCGGTGACAACCAAAAAGTGAACAAAAAAAAGAAAAGAAAATGTATGACCTCTAGACAAGCTATTAAATTGAATTTTGAAGAAAGATCCTAACTTGGCATGTCCCTTTTAGCTTATACTTTCCTTCCTTATTCTGATTGCAGTTCAGAAGTAATTCTTGTAGAGGTAGGGGCCATCTTGTAACTGGAGGGCTAAGAGCCACACAGTAAACATGGTAGAGCTGGAAAATGAAAGGAGCTTTGTTCCTTGTGACATTAAGCAAATTATTCATTTTCTCTTCAGCAATGCAGCTGGGATGCAAATCAATGTCTGCATGATTCTACTGAAGTATTTTCTACTATAGTACAAAGTTCCTGTGAGGACTGTGTGCTTAAAAATCCAGGAGGCAATTAAAAAAGCAAAACTTGCATGTTTGGGATCAAAGAATTGCAACGGGGGAACACAGATTTACATTAAAAACTCAAAATGTGTCTCAAAGAGAAAATACAGGATGGTAGGAAGATTCGTATGGAGGAAAAAAGAGGAAAGTGGTCAGGTGAAGAATATAAAAATGAAAATGGTCAGGTGGAGGGATTGCAAAGAAGATGGAGGCAAAAGTTCTTAACAATACTCTCACACAGCACGGGCTTCTTAGAATATTTTCAGTTTGACTTAGTCCAGGGGGTTGAAACTGGTAAAGCAACTTTTTCTGCAGTGGTTTGCTCTGGCCCTATTTTGTTTTAAAATGGTGCCAATAGTGTCAAAATTTCAGAGAATGAACATATTTCTAACTCTTTTTTCCACACACACATTGTGAAAGCAAAGTAGGATGGATAAATAAAGTAAGCTATACCCCTGATGACAGAGCTACAAACATAACTCACAACGCTGGCTGATCAGCGACAGGACCGGCAGGGTCTCCAGCCAAATCAGAAAAAAGAGGCTGCAAACAATGGGAAGTAACACATGATAAACAGCACCAACAAGTAGTTGGCATTCAGGCCTGGGCCGGGGAGACAGCTCACAGAGCTAGAGTGCCTGCTTTGAGTTAGATCCCCTGCACTTTATGGTCCTGTAATACCACGGGAAATAACCCCCAGAATACCACTCCAGGACTTTCCCCCAAGCCCTATCAACAAAACAAAACAAAATAACATGGACTAAAGCCCAGGTCAAAGAGCCCTCCCTAAAGAGATGGTAGATGTGTTCTGATTGGTGGCATAGATATTTAATAAACTGTTTAAACTAGTAACTAGCACGTTATAGTTGAGAGTGCTCACTGCTCATATAAAATTCTGAATTCTTGGGTGACAATAATTCACTGAATCTGTTCCCTTTAGAACACTATTATGCATGAGACAGAAGAATGGCTACTGTAAATGTGGACACAACTGACTCAGATAAGGAAGGAATCAGAAAGTTTTGAATTTTATGGAAAAAATTCCCCGCAAAGTTTCATAACTACAATATGTTATATCCTTATATCCATCTGTTTGTTTCTACAAAAACTGGTAACTACTCTACCCTATACTTGAACATGTCAATATTAATCTTAGCCCTTTCCATCTTTGATCATTTCCCATAATTGACCAGGTTTTTCTGGCAAGCATGAACACAAATCCCAGAAGACGAATATGATTCTGTCAATAGAGTTAATGAGCTACAAGTGCCCATCATCAAAGTGTGAACACATTTACAATATGAAGGTCACACTCATGTCATGACCTGGTGAGTTGCCTTTAATGAGAATGGTGCTTTGAAGGCAAGAAATCAATACCCCATAAATCTCCGTATTTTCTGAAATTCCACGTATTCTTCACTGTTTATGAATTTACTGCAATTCTGTAGGTATATACAACCTAAAGTTGGTGAAGAAATAGTGCTAATCTCTCTAGAATATGTCCATATTCTGACTCTTTCTGAATATACTATTTTTCCCCCATAACATACAACTTTAAACTTATTTACTTAGGCTTTTGAACCACATCTTGCAATGATCAGGGGTGCCCAGCTCAGTGCTTGGGGCTTGCTTCTGGAGGTACACAGGAGACAATAGGGTAGACTGAACCTGAAAGCGAGTACTTCAGTCCTGCAGGGGGCCCCGATAACCACTCTCTGGCCCGCGGAGGTGGCCCGAGGATTGATCTGATGGTGCAAGGAGGAACCAACTGAATGAACACGAGACACAAGAGACAGAGTACAGTTTAGAAACAGAGAGAAAAAGGGACAGGCTTTATTGAGGGATACAGGCTGTTTATATAGGGTCTGGGCAGCTCAGTCAGGAGCAGAAGCAATATAACCATATATGGTAAGGTCAGCAACAAGAGCTTTACCTAACATTCAAGATAGACATTTGTACATCAAAGGGTCTGGTTGCACTCACGCCCCCCACCCCCCCATACACACATGGTGGTTTATGACCCCCTCTTCTTGCTGAAAAGGTGGTGCTTCTCATGTGGGGGCTCTATTCTCGCAGAGGTGGGAAACAGTTCCTTCTGTGCATTGGCCCCACCCAGGCCCATGTGTCCAGGAGATTCCAGCTGCTTTGCAGGCCAACCCCACCTCATGGAGCCCCCTGCCTTGTGTGGAAGCAGGAAGTGATTGGGAGTGAAACCCCAGGGCTGGGAGATTGACTGGTTGGGAATGTCTGGGGGGTGCGGGTAGTTTGGGGAGGTTGCGCCAAGATGTTGACTGACCATTCCAACCTTGGTTGTTCTTGTGGGTTGTCACACAGGCAGCACCCAGGGGCTGCTCCTCATGCTGCACTCAGAGGTCTCTCCCAGCCATACTTTGTGCGTGGGGGTGGCGTCATGCAGTGCTAGGGACCAAACCCGGGCCTCCTGTATACAAAGCATGCACATTAGCACTTTAAGCTCTCTCCCCCTCGTTTTGCCCTTTAAGGAAACCCTAGTCCCAGACCCTGTATTCTTCAGCCCCCTAAATATCATGGCCCCTTTGACCGAAATTCCGCCATCCCGTCCCTTTCCCCTTGAACTTGACATTCCATTTGGCTTCCCTTGTGCACAGGCTTACGCCACAGGAACGCAGAGCTGAAAGGCCCTGGGCATGGGGCCGTTGGCGCTGGGGTTGGAGTGGCTGGGAGAATGCGCTCAGATGCGCGGATGCAGGGACCAGTCACTGTCGTCCCGTAAGCGCAGCCCCCCCCCCCCCAGAAGCACCAGACTCTGCAGCACACCCTGGCAGTACAGGTGGGAGCAGAACCAAGCTAGAGAAAGAGCCCAGCGGGCAGGACGCTGGGCCTGGGGTTAGCATTCCATGTGGTCCCCCAAGTGCCACCAGGCGTAATTCCTGAGTGAAGTGCATCACTGGGTGTGGCCTCTAATCCCCGAAATAAGAAACAAATCCCACGAAAACCACACTGGAGCTGCTGGGCCCGAGAGACGCGTGGTCATGTGATCATGTGACCCACAGGACGAAAGGGGGCAGGGCGGGAAGTGCAGGTGCATGTTCTTCCCACAGAGAGGAGGGGCTCAGCGAAGAAGGGTCCTGCAGATGTCTGGGGGGCTTGCATGTCTTTGATGCTCAGGCCACAAGCCAAGAACGCAGATGTCGCCTTCTGGGGATGGTGGGGGGGGGTCCCTGGATCCCAGCGACCAGGGGGGGTGGGCAAGGAAGCTGGTGAGGCATCTAGCCATGGAGGGCCCCAGGAAGGACTTCAGCTTTCCCCACACGAGCCTTTCCCGTGCACAGGGGCAGTGCTCACAGGATTTGGCTTTGGGCCTGGCATTGCAGGTCACCTGGCCCGGCCCAGCTCCGGTTTTCCCACTGGCAAACAGGCGAATCTGTCTGGGGAAGTACTGGCAATTCTCTCTCTGCTTGAGGGTGAGCTCGGGGTCATAGGAACCCTGTCCCTGTGGATGGGCACGTCCAGTGACACTTGGGACTAGAGTGGCTGACCATGTTTCCAGCTCACAGGAGTTGACTAAATATCATTCCTGCACCGTGCCATGGATCAACCCGGTCAAGGCTACTATGCAGTTCTGGAGTCCGATGGGCAGCCCCCTGTTAGCAGCACGGGGGCGGGGGGGGACAGTCCCCAGCCTGTGGCCTTTCTCTCTATGTAGGATCTCCCAGCGTGTGGAGCAGAGCCGGAGCCAGCTTCAGGCCATTGAGGAAAGGGTCTCCTTGGCCCAGGCCAAGATAGAGAAGATCAATGGCAGTAAGAAGGCCATTAAGGTAGGCGTTTGGCCCGGTGGCCTCCACTCTGGCTCAGAGTCTGCCCTGCCCACATTCCTGTGCTATGGAACTTGCCTGCCCCCTGCCCTTGCTTACCGACCCCTCCCCAGGGCTCCCTCCCGCCCAGACTTCTCTGCAGCCAGTCCTTGGCCCACTGGGCTGTCTCAGGCTCCTGGACCACGGGACTCAGGTTCCCCCGTGCCTGCAGGTGTTCTCCAGTGCCAATTACCCAGCTCCCGAGCACCTGCGGGAGTATGGCTCCATCTTCACGGGGGCCCAGGACCCCGGCCTGCAGAGATGCCCCCGCCACAGGATCCTGAGCAAGCACCAGCCCCTGGACGAGTGGGCCCTGCAGGTCTGTGGGCACTCAGCTCCCGTGGGCTACTGTGCCCAGTGGCCCCCACGTTAGGATTCCAGTCCCCCAGAGCATGGACTGGGACGGGATGGAGGTTGCTGGGCCTAATGCAGAATTCAGCATCCCTCTGTCCCCCCTCCAGGAGAAGCTGAAATACTTCCTCGTGTGTGTGACCACCAGGCTGGAACCCAAGGATTGAGACTGAGGAGGACCTGGGGGGTCTTCCCAACAACATCAGCTCAGTCAGCTCCCTGCTGCTGTTCAACACCACCGAAAACCTGTACATCTGGTGGGGGGGGGGCTGGGGCTCCCCTGCAGGGTCCCCATTGGTGGCTTAGCCCTGTGGGTGGCTTCGGAAGTCTGTGCTTTGGGAATCCATACACCAACTCGAGGGCGCTCCTGGAACAGCACAGGGGGGTCAGGGCCACGGACCTCCGCAGGTTGAGCCTGGCACCCACCTCCACAGGTACAAAAAGTACGTCTTCCTGGACCCCCTGGCCGGCGCAGTCACCAGGACCCACGTGTCGCTGGGCACCGAGCCGGAGGAGAAGCCTGTCGACGCGCTGCTCTCCATCAGCAAGAGGGAGCAGCTGGAGCGGCAGGTGGGCAGCGAGCTGTAGATGGCGGGCGGCGGGCGGGCCCAGGGCGCCACTCACAGCTGGCCCTCCCCCCCCCCCCCCCCGAGGCCCGCGAGAGCTACTCCTACGTGCCCGACCTGGGCCAGGTGCCCGAGATCGACGTGGCGTCCTGCCTGCCCGACCTGCCGGGCATGGCCGACGACTTTGATGATATGCACAGTAATACAGCATCCACAATCAATTTTATTATCTCCCAAGTAGCCAGTGGTGACATCAACACAAGCATCCAAGCTCTGACTCAGATTGATGAAGTCCTGAGACAAGAAGACAAAGCTGAAGCTATGTCTGGCCATATTGATCAGTTTCTCATAGCCACGTTCATGCAACTGAGACTCATTAACCACACACACATGGCAGATGAGAAATTGGAGAAGGATGAAATCATCAAATTGTACAGCTGTATCATTGGCAATATGATTTCGCTGTTTCAGATAGAGAGTCTAGTCCGGGAGGCCTCCACTGGAGTGCTAAAAGATCTGATGCATGGCCTCATCACCCTAATGCTGGACTCTCGAATTGAAGATCTGGAGGAAGGACAACAGTTGATCCGATCTGTAAACCTCTTGGTGGTGAAGGTTCTGGAGAAGTCAGATCAAACCAACATTTTGAGTGCCCTACTTGTTTTGCTTCAAGACAGCCTACTAGCAACAGCCAGTTCTCCCAAATTTTCAGATCTTGTTATGAAGTGTCTCTGGAGAATGGTCCGATTGTTACCTGATACCATCAACAACATTAATCTAGAGAGAATTCTTTTAGATATACACATTTTCATGAAGGTCTTTCCCAAAGAGAAATTGAAACAATGCAAAAGTGAATTTCCCATAAGGACCCTAAAAACATTGCTGCACACTCTATGCAAATTAAAAGGACCCAAGATCCTCGACCACCTCACAATGATCGACAACAAGAATGAGTCGGAGCTTGAGGACCACCTCTGCCGCATGATGAAGCACAGTATGGACCAGTCAGGGAGCAAGTCTGACAAGGAAACCGAAAAGGGAGCATCTCGAATAGATGAAAAATCATCAAAGGCCAATGTGAATGACTTCTTAGCTGAGATATTTAAGATTGGTTCTAAAGAGAACACGAAAGAGGGCCTAGCAGAGTTGTATGAATACAAGAAGAAATATTCAGATGCTGACATTGAGCCATTTTTGAAAAACTCCTCACAGTTCTTCCAGAGCTATGTTGAGAGAGGCCTCTGGGTGATCGAGATGGAGAGGGAGGGAAAAGACCGGATTCCCACTTCAACAGGCATCTCCCCGCAGATGGAGGTCTCATGCATGTCTACCACCACAGGCACAGTGTCCTCCATCGTGAACTCGAATGGAGAGGAAGTGGGGCCCTCCGTCTACCTGGAAAGGCTGAAAATCCTGTGGCAGCGCTGTGGTCTGGACAATACCAAGCAGCAAGATGACCGGCCTCTGCTCACTTCTCTGCTCTCCAAGCCAGCCGTCCCTCCCGGCGCCGGGCACCATCATCCCGAGCTGCCCGCCTTCGCCATGGAGCTGGCGGTGCCCGCCAAGCCCAGTGAGCCATACACCAACTCGAGGGTGCTCCTGGAACAGCACAGGGGGGTCAGGGCCTCCGCAGGTTGAGCCTGGCACCCACCTCCACAGGTACAAAAAGTACGTCTTCCTGGACCCCCTGGCCGGCGCAGTCACCAGGACCCACGTGTCGCTGGGCACCGAGCCGGAGGAGAAGCCGGTCGACGCGCTGCTCTCCATCAGCAAGAGGGAGCAGCTGGAGCGGCAGGTGGGCAGCGAGCTGTAGGCGGCAGGCGGCGAGCAGGCCCAGGGCGCAGCTCACAGCTGGCCCTCCCCCCCCCAGGCCCGCGAGAGCTACTTCTCGGGCCAGGTGCCCGAGATCAACGTGGCATCCTGCCTGCCCAACCTGCCGGGCATGGCCGACGACCTCACCTACAGCGCCGACCTGGGCCCGGGCATCGCGCTGTTGGCGCCGGGCACCATCCCTGAGCTGCCCGCCTTCGCCATGGAGCTGGAGATGCCCGCCAAGGCCGGTGAGCCGGGGGCCGGGTGGGGATGGGCTCCTCGGCGCCCCCCCGCCCCCTTCCCGGGCACCCTGGCCTTTCTGCCTTTCTGTTTCAGACCTAGATGGTGGCGTTCTTGCAGCGTTGCCGCGGCCTCCACCACCGCTGGCCCCGGCCGTGCTGGTCAGCGACCCCCCCCCCCGCCCCCGCTGCCCCCCCAGGAGGCCGCCGCCTCGAGGCCGCCGCGTCGCGGGCAGCGCAGGGCCCCAGGCAGGTAGGAGCAGCGACCTTCGGCTCTCCCGCCCGCCCCTCTGTCTGCTTTCTGGCTCCAGGAAGGCCTCTCCTGGCCTGCTAAGTGGCCTTTCGCTCCCGGTCTTGGGAGCAGTGCTGAGTCCAAATATCTTGTTCCACTGGAATCCTCAGAAGGGATGGTGGAGCCCCACGGATACAACCCTGACTCCTGCAGGACTCCAGGGGGGTCCCCCCTTCTGGTATACCCTGCAGGGAAAGGGGCTTCCTTAACAGCGGAAGCAGAGCTCCCACACCCAGAGGGCACACCTGTCTCGGGGGCACCTCTGGCACTGGCAGTACCTGGCCGCCTCTGCAGGGTGACACACCCCCCAGTTCGGACACGGAGGACACAGCTAGCACCCAGGTCCCCAAGTACCAGCTCCCTCACCCCAGCACCCCAGCGAGGCTGGGCAGCGCTGTCCCCCAGCCGAGTCCCTGCCCAGGCCACTTCTCTTCCTTACACCCTTGCCTACCCCAGCGCCGGTCCAGGGAGCCCCCAAAGAAGTCATGGACCCGTCTAGTGGCCGGGCCGCTCTGCTCGAGTCCATCCGCCAGGCTGGGGGTATTGGCAGGGCCAAGCTGCACAGCGTCAAGGAGCACAAGCTGGAGAAGAAGAATCAGAAAGAGCAGGAACAAGGTGAGGAGACGCTGAGGCAGCTTGTGGGGGTGCTGGGGGGAGGAGGGAAGGGTGTCTTCTGTCCCAGTCTCCTGCTGTCCCCGCGGGTCAGTGGTCAGTGCCCCCTCTGCGGTGAGTCTAAGCCCTGGGGCTCCCCTCTTCACCCCCCACGTCCTCCTACCTGATCCCATTTTTGGAACTTGCTTAGCTGAACTTGCCTCTCTGAGCTGGTAGGAGACAGCCTCATCAAAAGATGAGAGAATAGAAAATGTTCTTTTTTTTTTTTTTGCTTTTTGGGTCACACCTGGTGATGCTCAGGGGTTACTCCTGGCTTTGCACTCAGGAATTGCTCCAGGCGGTGCTGGGGGCAGTACTATGGGATGTGGGGAATCGGACCTGGGTTGGCTGCATGCAAGGTAAACGCCCTCCCCACTGTACTATCGCTCCAGCCCCAAATGTTCTGTTTGAGATAGAGGACACAGAGGTTAGCTCCAGCGGCTTCTCGCAGCTGCTTGCGGCCACAGCTCCTGTGCACTGCAACTCCCAGACCTATCAGGTCAACCTTGGGCACAGAGCTGCAGCCACAGGCCCAAATCCCAGAACCCCATGAGCTCTGCAAGGGAACCCCTCCTGGGGCTAGTTTTGTGCCCAGGCAGGGGACAGCTCGACTTGCCCTTTTGGCACATGGAGGGCTATGATAGTGCCAGGAGAGTCACATTTCAGGTGAGTTCCCTAGAGCTGAACCCAGGAGAGACCGAAGCTCCAGGAGCCTGGGGGAGCGAGCCCTGTGAGCAGAGAAAGCGGGCAGGGCCCTGAGGAAAGCTGAGCGACATGCGTAGGGCGCCTGGTACTTGGTGCCAACCCCTGACTTGTCATGGTGTTCCGGTGTTCCTGTTGCAGCGAGGGCCACCAGCCACGGCGGGGACCTGATGTCAGATCTCTTCAACAAGCTGGCCATGAGGCGCAAAGGTCAGAGGCAGCGTGAGGCGGTGTGGGGCCCACCCTGCCCTGCACTTCATGTTTTTCTGTCTCTAGCGGCTGGGGGAAGCGGGGCCCCCAACCAGCCCCCTCACCCCTCCCCCTCCCCCTTTTCCCTCCCAGGTATTTCCGGGAAAGGACCTGGGGCAGGGGCCAGCGAGGGGCCAGGTGGAACCTTCGCCCAAATGTCAGACTCCATCCCGCCTCTGCCACCCACACGGCCACCCCCAGGAGAGGGAGAGGAGGATGAGAATGACTGGGAAACCTACTCTGATGCCCCACACCCAGGCTCAGGCTAGTGCCCTCTCGAGGGGCCGACAGCCAACACGGCGACTGTGCCTGCCGGACCCCTCGGCCCCTGTGTCCCTGGAGGAACTGCAGAGAACTGCCCAGGCCTGACCTTTGAGGAGCTCGGGCTGACAGCATGGGGTGGGGAGGAGGCCATGGCTCTGTCGCCGCACTTCCCCGAGGAGACTTGAAGACTCATTGCGGATTAATAAATGGCAAGAACACAGCCTCGACCCTTAGCAGTGCACTTTGAATGAAGTGCAGAGTGCAAACATGCCACCTTGTCCTCCAGGCATCCCACGCCTCTTCCCCTGGGGTCAGGGTGAGCAGGGGAGGGCAGTCAGGGTCAGCAGGGGCAGCTGCTGCAGATTGGAGGGGGGGATTTTCACACAGGAAACAAAAATGGGTGACAGATATAGAGTTTCTAAAAAAGGTCACGTGGCGTGCCTAATGGCCCTGGGTGCAACTGCCCATGTCAGAACAGGTGTCTGGAGGCTGCTTAAGTGGCTGAGAGGGATGGGAGGCAGGACCAGGAGAGGAGGCCAGGGAGAGCTGACGAGGGGTGCGGCATGGCTTCAGGGAGGGGGGCCTGTGGCCGGACCTCGCAAGAGGCTCCCTCCCAGGGCCAGGGTGCTGCTTGAGGGAACAAAGTCCCCATCCAGGAAGAGCCCTGTGGGCTCGGGCTGGGCATGGGAAACGTTTATCATTCCCAGGAGAGAGGGAAAGGTCTGTGTCTGCTGGTTTTAGCTAGAAAGAAGAAGGGGAGAGGCAGGCTGGTAAAAGGAAGCTGGTTCCGAGGAAGTGGGTGAGGACCAGGTGCAGCCTGGGGGCGGCAGGAGCCCCTGTACCTGAGGTCCGACAGTCTGGTGTGGTAGGCCCAAGACATCTCTGGAGCCGCGGGGTGCTGTGTTCACACGTGTGTGGCGGGGACTGTGGCTGCTCACCTTTTCCTGGCAGCTCCTCGGCCCAACCGGTCACTCTTCTGCCAGCAGGCGTGGACCTGGTGCTGATTCCCACAGGAGGGAATGACACCAGCCCCCCGGACACCACAGCACACAGGCTATAGAGAATGTGGCCCATCCCAGGCAGCTGAGGGAGACAAGGCGGCTGGAGAGCGAGAACAGTGGGTAGGGAAGTGCGCCTGCTTGCCCGACATGCTGCCAACCCCAATTCAATTCCTGGAACCCCGTATGGTCCCCCGAGTTCCATCAGGAGTGATCCCTGAACACAGAACCAGGAGTCATCCAGGAGCACTATACCTTCCCATGGGCAGTGGACTCCGGGAAGCAGACGATGGCCAGGTGGCTCCTCCGGGGTGGAGCTTGCCAAGCACACCCAGTGATGCTTCTGGTGAGTGGAAGCGCCTGGGGCAGACCACAGAGCTAACAGCACTCAGGGAAGGCCACCGAGTCCTTCCTTTTCTCATGGTCAGTGTCCAGGTGGGCAGTAGGGGACTGAAAGGCTATTGTAGCCTACTGGGCACTTAAAACTCTGGGTATGACCAACACCTGCGCAGAAACTAAGGGGCTGGGGATTAAGGTACTTGATTTGAGACTTAAAACTCTGGGTATGACCAACACCTGTGCCGAAACTAAGGGGCTGGGGATTAAGGTACTTGATTTGAGTTGATTAGATTCACACTCCAACAGGCCCCACTCTGGCACCCCAAATGGTTCCCTGGGCACTACCAGGGGTGATCTCTGAGTGCAGAGCCAGGGCTACCTCCTAAATACTTCCGCGTGTGCCTCTCTACCCCACCCTCCAAATAAATGTGGATGTGGACGTACAGCTTGACCCTGAGAAGCAGACCGTTCCTCCCCCCACCTTCACCCCTCGTCCCTCAAGTCTCTCCTGCCCAGGGAAAGACAAGCTGGCGGCTCCTAACTGAGGCAGCTCCATGCTCTGCTGTGTGGCCTCCAGCTGCCGGGAGGAGGGTCCAGTGCAGAGTCGAGGATATTGTCTGGGGGATCATGTGAGCTGGTTTGAGCCCCAGTGGGGGGCTGAAAACTGGAGGTGCAGGTTCTTCTGAAAGGCAGGGCCCAGAAAGGGCACCCCCAGCCCCATCTCAAAATGAAACAACCCAGAGTGTAACACCCCATCCCCACCATTTCCACCATGGCATTGGATGGTGTACCCCACCCACTGTAGGTGGGGGGGTTGTCGGGGGACACAGCGGATGAGGGCAGAGGGCTCAGCCTGCAAACGCTCAGACCCCACCTCAGGATCCTCCCACCTAGAGGGGTTCCAGCCCCCCACTGGTCCCTGGGGTCTGAGGGGTCACAAGGCAATGGAGCAGGTGGCCCCTCGTGGCTCATGACAAGTCTCTACAGGAGCTGCAGCCTGTCCGCTTGCTGGGTCCTGCGATCCAATGTGGGTTTTGCCAGTCCTGCAGGAAGGAGCTCCCTGATCTGCTGAAGATCCTGAGTGGTGAGGCTTGGGTTGGGAGGAGGAGCAGGGGGCCAAGGGCAGATTCCGGGAGATGAGACCTGAGGAGTAGGAGGGACTTGTGGTGAGAAGAGAATGGGGGCCAGCCCTGTGTCCCCAAGAGGCCGAGTGCATGGGTCTCCTTCAATCAGCCATTTCCTTACTTTACATTGAACAGAGTTGTGGGGCAAGTTCTCAGTACTGCTGGAACTCTTCTGGGTGGGCAAGCAGGATTTAGCAACCCAAGAGGCCTGGGTTTGCATCCTTGAGCCCTTTATCTGACACTGACCATTTGAAAGGCTGCACCATTGTGTCCATCTGACCTTTGGGAAGGGCCCATCGATGCAGTCAAGTGGGCACATAGTTGTGTGTGGGGTTTATGAAGAGGATGGGATGAGGTGATGGAAAGGCAAGCCTGGGCTATTCCTTGTGTGGGCTCCTGGCCTGGCCTGGCCCTTCTGACCTTGGGGTGGGGGGTTCCCTGTGCTCTTCTTTCCTAGATAATGATAAAACATCATTAAAGAAAAGGGGATGGGAGCGCAGGCTACTGGAAGTGAGCACTCCCCAAGCATTCATTCTCCACAGCTGCCCCCTTCCCTTCCCTTCCCTTCCCCGGGGTGAAGAACTGGGCTCAGCTGCCTACAAGTCTCTGGGAAGGAGGAGAAGCCCTGGGAACCCCATGCAAGGAGGAGCCCCCTATCATGCTGCCTGCCAGCCCACCTCCCTATGCTCATGGGGATACTTCCCTGGTCCCGTGTCCTCTCCCCTGCATCAGCGTCTCTTACACCTTCTATTCACCTCTGAACCCACTTTCAGGAGGTGATAGGGGTCAAGGCTTTGCTGTGTCCTCATGTAGGTTGTTGGTCTTGGCCACCCATGCGTCATCTGTGCTATGGGAAATCTCCTCTCACCCAGAGTAACCTGGCAGTCTGGTGACCGGGAAAGGGCTCTAGCCAGTCAGGGGCATTCCTTACCCATGTTCACGTGTTGTCGTTCTCAAGTCCTGATGAAGCCCATCTTGGGTTTTGACTTTCCTCACTGCCTGGACCCTTTATCTGCGTGTACACATCCTGCCGCCTGTTACAGCTTTTTTCTTTTGACCCACTTCATGGGCGAGAGGAGCTGTCCTCCTCCCCTAGGACCCCCCTTTCCCTTCTTCAATTTTCCAGGCAGTTCTTGGTGACCATCAATGATGACTTGGCTAAAGGACATTCTTCTAGTTTTCTTAAAGAAAGATAACTATTTCAACAAAATGAGGTTGTTTGGGGGATAAAAGCTGTGTGTGGGTTTGGGTTTATTTGCAAGAGACCCACTGGGAAAGGTGGGGTGGAGGAGACTGGGGGAATGTCCCTGAAATGCAGGCCTTGGAGAAGACGAACCACTTCAAGAAGATATTTTTTGTCTCATAGCCTTGTTTATTAAGACATGGGCTCTAGGACCTTTGAAACACATCCCTGGCACTGTTTAAAAATTCTGTTTGGGCCATAGTATGATTTTCGCCAATTGAGCCAGTGCTCAAAGATTGTTGCAGGTGGTGCTGGGGGAGCACATTGTGTGAGGGATAGAATCTAGACCTCCTGTGTGCAAAGCATGTGTCCAGGTAAACGAGCTACTTCTTTGTTTTTCATTTTTAATTTTTTTTTAAAGTTGTTCACAATAATTTATTACATTCAATTTTTTCAACACCAATCTTGACACCATTACACCATCCCACCACCATTATTTCAAATTTTCCCATCACCACCTCAAACTGCCCCTAGAGCACGTACTATATAAGTTATTTTGTATCGCTTGTTATGAATAATCTGCTAAAAATGATCCCCAAAAAGTTTCCTTAGAGGAAAGTGTATGAAGAGTGTTATATCTTGCCCTGGAGTCATTAAGTCCTTGTATAAGAGATTACTAACATGTTACAGGTTGCCCCTTCTGTGCTAATATATATGTATATATATTTATATATATATATGTTGCATTCTACATTACACACCATTAAATGTGGTGTGCTACTCTTGGTACATCAGTGGGGCAGAGTATGGGCAGAGTATGGGATGTCATGTGACCGCACGCTCCAGGAATTCTAACGAGCCACATCTGAGCTTCCTCAGAAGGGAGCACCAAATAAAGAGTGTTGGGAGGATCCTCTCAGCATGGGAGAAGCATGCTGAGAGTAGACTATAAACATGATTGCCACTCAATGTCTCTCTGGCAAACCACAGAACCCAAAAGGAGAGAGAGAGAACAAAAGGGAATGCCCTGCCACAAAGGCAGGGTGGGATGGGAGGGATGGGGGGTGGAAGGGATACTGGGACCCGTGGTGGTGGAAAATGGGCACTGGTGGAGGGATGGGTGTTTGATCATTGTATAACTGAAACCCAAGCAGAAAAATTTGTAAGTCAATAACTGTACCTCATGGTGTTTCACTAATACAAAAAATAAAAAAGATTAAAAAAATAAAAATACTCTAATACAGGAATACCAATTCTATTACGACAAAAACCTGTGCAGGCAGCCAGATGCTGAACAAAGAGCACGGCTTTCCTGAGGTTTATTCCTAACATGTTTCCACTTCATGGGAGTGAAATATTTTGCTATGGTGGACAAGGAGAGGTTAGGGAAAACATTATGGCATTTAAAATAACAATTAAGAAACCCTGGTTACAGAGAACTTTTGAGAGAGATAGCTAAAATAAATTTCTCCACACCTAAAAAAAAGTTTTGAGCACTAACTAAATGTCTTATTTTGTGGAAATAATAAATTAAAATTATTAGGTAGGGGTCACACCCACCAGCTGCCGCCAGCACCAGGTTGGTCCCATCAACGGCCAAGACTATAAAACCCAGCTCCTGGAGGAGCACAGCGCAGAGTCTCCTGCCCCCCGCGCCTGGCTGTCCTCACCAGGGCCCCTTGGAGGGGGGAGGGTTGAGATTCTCTCCCCCCACCTCAGCAGAGCCCCAGCAGCTGAGGATCTCTGGAGCCAGCCAAGGCCATGCTGGGACCACTCTCCACACGTCCCAATGGGCCTCATGCATGAAAGAACTGGCAGAGGAACCCAGGCATGCGGGTCCCGGGGCTGAGGTCTCCAAGCCTTCTTGGATCGGGACTGGGCCTTCTCCACCCAGACCCCCCATCTTCCAGTAGGTAGGCATCACACCCACCAGCTGCTGCCAGCGCCAGGTTGGTCCCATCAATGGCCAAGACACAGAGACTATAAAACCCAGCTCCCAGAAGCGCACGGTCGTGAATAATAATGACATCTTTTTATCTTATTTTTCCTTTGGAGAACCTGACAGGCTACCAAAAGTATCCTGCCCACACGGCAGAGTCTGGCAAACTTCCCATGTCATACTCAATATGCCAAATATCAGTAACAATGATGGGTCTCATTCTCCTAATCCTGAGATTTAAAATCTCAGGGCTAGGATGAAGGAGACGTTACTGGTGCCTGCTCGAGGAAATCGACAAACAACAGGATGATCGTGACCATGAATAAATTAAAATATTTATGAAAAATAAATTAAAAATTATGGACATATATAAAATGTAAAAAATAAAAGTGATTCATTTGCTAAAAAATAAAAGCAAGAAATGATATTTTGCTCTATCAATAATTTATGGCATGCATTAAACTATTATTTATATTAAAGCATGAAACTAATAAAAAAATAAAGAGCTACCTCTTTGGCTCCTCTGTGACACAATTATTGTTTTCTCAGACCAAAGTCTCTTACATGTAAGGCAAGTTCCCTACACACACACAAAAACCAGAAGCCCCTGTTAACTGAAACAAATCGGACTCTCTGAGCCTCAGGTTCTCCAGGAAGAAGTCAGGAAAAGAGAATTCTGCAGTTTCTTGTCACAGTCAGCAGATTTAGGCACTGCGCACTTTGGATTTCAGTAGAGGAGAGCATTCCACTTGAACGAAAGTCAAAGCATTGACAGTGTGAGCTGGGGGAATTCATTTCTGCCCAGTCCATGTGCACCACACCCTGTGAGAAATAACTTAACTGTTTGACCAGAGTGATATGTGATTCCCCCATTTTAAACTCTTCTCTGTGGAGGGCTAGCTCAGGGTGGAAGATGTGTGCTGAAAGTAGAGTGTGGACTGAACATGATGGCCACTTAGTACCCATATTACAAACCATAACACCCAAAAGGAGAGAAAGTGAAAGGGAATGTGCCTGCAGGGGGGGAGGGGGAGTTGTGTGTGGGGGGCATGGGTAAAGGAGGTTGCTGAAGAGATACGGGGAACATTGGTGGTGGAGGATGGGCACTGGTGGAGGGATGGGTACTCGACCATTGTATGACTGAAATGTAATCACAAAAGTTTGTAAGTCTGTAACTGTATCTCGTGGTGATTCATTAAAAGAATAAAATTTAGGAAAAAAATTAAAAATTGAAAAAAAAATTAAACTCTTCTCTAGAGGAGCCGCTCTCTCAGAGGAAAACCTGCCTGTCTGACTGTGAGTTTGAATCCTGTCTAAATCCTGCCGCGCTGTCTAACTTGAGACCTTTCATTTCACACTCATAGGCATCTGGATGCCACAGCATCCCGTTAATCAAGAGGGGTTTGGGGATGCGGCCTGACTGACCAAGCCACAGAGAAGACCTTGGGCTTATCTGGGGGTCTCTGGTGGGCAATCAGCCCACTGGTCCGCACAGGAGGGCAAAGGACCCGGGCTCGGAGAGTAGAGCCTGCACTGGGTGTGGGCAGCGTGCTGAACTGAGCCGAGGGCAGTGGGGGTCAGGAACCAGCCGTGCCCAGGCCCTGGGGCGTGAGCACAGCTGGACTTCTTCAGAGCTGCTCGGGACCCCTCTGGCCTGTGGGAGAGGGGAGGGTTCCAGTTCCGCTCCACCTGGTGGCGCGTGTCTGTCTCTCCTCTGGCCTCCGCTGGCAGCCAGGTGAGCAGGAGACAGTGCAAGGAGGAGGTGGGGAAGCGGGATGCGAAAGGGCAGACCGCGTGGGAAGTGAAGCCAACAGACTGGCCTGCAGCTGGCAGGGGCGAGGCGGGCGGGGGTCCTGCGGGGGCGCCACGGGGGGGGGGCGCCTGGGGGCTGAAGACTGGGGCCCAGTGTGTGATTGGCAGGTGATGAGCCCCTGTAAGGAGCGAGGACGCCGATGTGGGCGGGACCTAGAGTTGCAGGAGGGGCTGCTGGAAAGTCTTTCCTGACCTGGGGACTGGGATTTGTCCACCTCTTCTAAGGTTTTTGTGAGTTTTTTCTTTCCCATTTTCTTTGTTTTCTTTACTGATATAGGGGGCAAGGGCGGTAGCACAGTGGGCAGGGTGTTTGCCTTGCACGTGACCAACCGGGTCCGATTCCTCCATCTATCTCAGAGAGCCCGGCAAGCTACCAAGAGTATCCCGCCCGCACGGCTGAGCCTGGCAAGCTACCATGGCGTATTTGATATGCCAAAAACAGTAACAACAAGTCTCATCATGGAGATGTTACTGGGCCCACCTGAGCAAATCGATGAACAGCAGGAGGACAGTGCTACAGTGCTACTGATATAGGAGCAGATTCACCATTCCCACTGCCCAGGGGAGACCCCGGAACTCTGGCTCACGGGCGGCTTGAGCCCGGAGGAGAAAGATCTCAGAGTGTGGCTGGAACAGGCAAGTTGCTAGTGGAGCATCACCGTGGCTGTCTGTTGGCGATTTCCCCTCAGGAAGCGAGTGAAGGCCGAGAGCCTCACGAACACCAAGCAGGTCTGCAGTGTTGGACAAGTCTGTGGCTGTCTTGGGTGGTGAGGAGCCTAGCGCCCCCCTGCACCCCATTTGGGCTGGATTCCCTGGAGATCTGTCTGGACAAATTTGTTTGGCTGTTGATGACGAAAAGTTCTTTTTTCTAACGTACTTGATGGTCAAGGTTGCTTTAGAGCCCTAGCGTCTTTGCCCCTGTTCTGCATCCTTGGTCATTTTCTTGACTCCTGCTCCATCAGTAATAGTAGTTATAATCATCCTCACCGTCAGGCTGGAGAGATGAATTCGAGGTGCAGGGGGTAAGACTTTTGCCTTGCACGTGGCTGACCCTGGGTTCATCTCCAGCATGCCTCGGGGTCCATGAGCGCCACTGGCTCAGACTCCCCAGGCCCCTTACAGGATAATCAGGTTCTTCTAAAGGCATGAGCAGAGGGTGCCAGCTGCCCTAGAGTCTTGATCTTGAGCGCCTGTGAGGGCAGCCGCAGAGCCCAGCACCCTACAGATGTGCCAGTGATGGCCTGGCCCCCACCCAGGCTCCCACCTGGCCCTGGCTGCAGTGCTCTGCCTGCCTTCTGTCTGCAGCTCCCGCCTCCTTCCTGTGGGTAGAGGCTGCACCAACCCAGCCCACGCCCCCCTATTGGAGACCGAAGGCTTCCTGGGAGCTCTCAGGCAGCACCCACCGGGACACAGGGCCATCCTGAGAAGCCGGGGAGGAGCCGGCCAGACTGGGGAAGGCAAGTGCGATGGGCTCCGGGCCTTGCTGCCATGTTGCTGGAGAGGAGGGCTGGGGGTGGGCGTGCTGTAGGGTGCTGGGTGCTGGGTGGTTTCAGGGATGGAACGAGAGGCGCCTGTGGTGGAGGGTGGCTGAGGTGGCTCTGGCCTGAGCCCTGGCGCAAGCCCTGTCCCTGGACCCCACTCCTCTGTGGGTTGAGGGCTGACAGAGGGTCCTCCCGGAGAGAAGGGGGATCTCCTGGAAGAGACTGTTCCTGCTCAGATGCCACCAGGGACCCGGCCTCACAGCGAGGGGGCGTCTGGTGCGTCCAGCTAGCTCCCCTGTCTGTTCTGGGCAGCCGGGTCAGGGCGCTCTCAGATTCTTGTGCCAGAACGCAGCCGTGCTCTTCAGCCAGGCGGTGAAAGGGGCGGGCCCGGGTGACGGCAGGGGGCACCGTGCAGCTGGTCAGGCCCCAGGTGCAGCCCTTTGCTTCTGGCAGGGACAGGACGGGTGGATGCTGGATGCTGGATGCCCAGGATGGATGCACTTGGGCCCCTCTGGGTCTCCAACCATAGAAGGGCGTGGATGCGCAGACTGCACTTGTCCACTAGGTGGCGCCACGGTCCTGTGTCATTGCGGCCTGGGCCTGTGCTCCTCTCAGCTCACTGTCCTGGGGCCTCTGGGCACACTTCGGAGAAGCCCTTCCGGGGGTCCACCCTCTCCACTGGGGCCCCTGGGGCCATTTTCTCCTGTCCTCCCATCGGGAGAACTCTCTCCTTTGCCCATTTTCCCCTTTTTGCGGGGACCTCCCAGGCAGTGCCGGGAGCCCTTGGGGTCACTCCCAGTGGTTGCGGATGCCCAGAGCCAGACTCAGAGCCAAGCGCCAATGATGCCATACTGCCAGGCCCTGTGGTGCCAGGGGTTCCCTGGAACCCCCTGCGGTGCTTGGGAGCTGCCAGGGCTGACTCCAGTGATACTGGGGGACCTTGTGGTGCTGGAGATTGAACCGGGTCAGCTGCATGTAAGATAAGTGCCTTCTCCTGTCTTTCCAGCTCTCTTCTCGAAATTTTTATGTATGTATACAGTTTTGGAAAAGTAGTAATACACTGTAATTGTAAAAAGCAGAAACAAACAAAAAGCAGGAAAAATATTGGTTTACTTTCACCAGCAAAAAGACTTTGTCATCATCACTTAATCACTTAACTTCCCGTTAGTCGTCGATTTGCTCGAGCGGGCGCCAGTAACGTCTCCATTTGTCCCTGTCGCGTGCTAGTGTAGCCCAATGGCATCTCTTCGCTCCGGGAACATGGAGGGCCTCAAACCGATCGTTCATGATCTTGACAAAGAAGTCTGACCATCTGGTAGGTGGGCGGCCACGCGGTCTCTTGACATCCCGTGGAATCCAATCAGTAACAGCTCTAGTCCAACGGTCGTCTTTAAATCTCATTACGTGACCAGCCCATCTGATTTTCGACACCTTGGCAAAAGAGACAGCGTCCCTGATCCTTGATCGTCGACGGATGTCAGAACTCCGGATTCGTTCTCTCATTTGAGTGAAACGTGATATTCCAAGCATAGCTCTTTCTATTCTTCTTTGGGAGACCTGAATGGCGTTCTCATCTTGTTTGCGTAGGGCCCAGGTCTCTGAGGCATATGTTAATGCAGGAAGAACAGTGGAATCAAAGAGATGTGCCCGGAGCCGGAGGTTCTTCGTCCTCTTAGCTATTTCTTCGACGTTCTTGAAGGCGTTCCAAGCCGCTCTCTTCCTCCTGCGCAGCTCGGGTGCCAGGTCATTTGTCATGTTGACCTCTCGACCTAGGTACACATAGCTGTTGCATTCGGAGATGGTCGTTCCATTGAGAGCGAATGGGGCGTCAGGAACAAGGCTGTTTCTCATAAACATTGTCTTCGTAAGATTCAGCTGTAGTCCTACCTTTCCACACTCACGGTTAAAGTCGGCCAGCATTTGTGCCGCTTGGCTGATGTTTGGTGTTATTAAAACAATGTCATCAGCAAAGCGGAGGTGGTGTAGTTGCCGACCATCTATCTTCACTCCCATTCCTTCCCATTCCAGTCGTCGCATGATGTTCTCGAGGGTGGCACTGAAGAGTTTTGGTGAAATGGTATCACCCTGCCGCACCCCTCTCTTGACATCAACGATCACTTCTTTGTAGAATGGTGAGATCCTGGTAGTGAATCCGCAATACAGCTCACGGAGGATCCTGATGTATTGGGCTTGAATGCCCTGATTGGCTAGGGCTTCAATGACCGCTTCCGTCTCAACAGAATCAAAGGCCTTCTTTAAATCAATGAACGTTAAGCAGAGCGGCATCTTGAACTCCCGAGAAACCTCAATGAGTTTGGTTATCGTGTGGATATGGTCGATGGTGCTGAATCCTTTGCGGAACCCTGCTTGCTCACATGGTTGTCCTTCATCTAGTGTTCTGCCAATCCTATTCAGGATGACTCGAGTGAACAACTTGTAGATGACAGACAATAGGCAGATCGGGCGATAGTTGCCAATGTCATGGATGTCTCCCTTCTTGAACAGTAGTACGGTCCTGCTGGTTTTCCATTGAGATGGAACCTTGCATTCAGACAGGTAGCGAGTGAAGAGCCGAGCCAGTGTATTGATGAGTACTGACCAGTAACTACAACTGGTCTCATTCACCTGACCCTGAAGGCTTCACCGACATGGCAGCACTGAGAAGGATGAGAAAGGAGAGGCCGACAAAATCTCAAGGCCGACCTAGGCTGCCACAACGAAGGAAGACAAAAATGATCGTCTGTACTTTCAATGCACGTACGCTAGCATCAGATGCATCCATCGAGGACCTGATGGTACAAGCGCGAATGATCAAGTACGACATCATTGGTCTGACCGAGACAAGAAGGCACGAATCTCACCATGCTGTTTTCGACACTGGAGAAGAATTGTTCCTCGGAACATGCGATAAAAGAGGTGTTGGAGGCGTTGGTGTCCTTGTCAACACAAACTTGGCCAAGAGCATTGATTCATTCGAATGCCTAACAACCCGAATCGGACGTTTACATTTGAATAGATGTGGCTCACTGCCTGCAGTTTCTATCTTCGTTGTCTACGCACCAACATCTCATTATGATGAAAGAGAAATCGAGAAGTTCTACATGGAGCTAGAGAAGTTCTATAAAGAAGACCACACCTTCTACAAGATCATTGTGGGTGATTTTAATGCCAAGATAGGACCGAGAAGATCAGCTGAAGAACTTCACATCGGAACCCATGGCCTAGAATGGAACGAACAGGGTGAGAGACTGTCTGAGTTCATCATGTCGACCAAGACCATTCATGGTAACTCACAGTTCCAGAAGGCAGAATCTAAACGATGGACATGGGAGTCTCCCGGTGGACGATTCCACAACGAAATAGACCACATCATATTCAATCGACGGTTTTGCCTGACTGATGTCGCTGTTGTCCCAAAATTTCGAACGGGATCGGACCACCGTCTCCTTCGTGCAAAATTCTACTTCACAGAGCGGGGAGAAAGGGCTGCAAAGTTCAAAAAGAGAACTCCCAGAACGACCACCAACTGGGAACTCTTTGGTACTATTGCGGCAACATGGGAAGATGCCATTGTTGACAACATTGACGAGGAATACGATCGACTGGTTCAGCACCTCCATGAATGTGCGAGGAACGCCAAGAGAGAGATAGCCACAAAAAGTCGCCTATCTTCGAAAACTCTTGAGCTAATTCGCCAGCGTGGTTTGGCGCATGCCTCAGGCAACCGCAAGCTAACGTCCGAGCTCGCAAAGCAGTGCAGAGATGCGATCAAGGAAGACCTCAAAGAGAGAAGAGCAGAAGTACTGGTAGATGCGGCAGAAGCCGGGAAAAGTATTCGTAACGCCCGCCTGTCCTTCGCCAACTATAAGACCAAGATGACTGCCCTCCGACGTCCTGATGGATCCATCACATCCTCCAGAACGGCAATGGAGAAGATTATCCATGACTTCTACTCAAATCTCTTCGATAGCCATGTCCACTTGCCGACATACCAAATTCCACAGGATGGGTATGTCGTTCCCAACGTTCTCCCTTCCGAAATCCGACACGCAATTTCGTCAGTAAAGAAGCAAACAGCACCCGGCCCAGACAAGGTCAGACCTGAACACCTGAAGAACCTGCCGTCAGTACTCATCAATACACTGGCTCGGCTCTTCACTCGCTACCTACCCTTGTCATCATATTGTACTAGTTTTCAGCAATGATTTTTATAAATACACATACATATTTAAAGACCAATACAGAAAATATCTCTCCATGCTGTTATAATTTACTTTTTTTCTGCACTCACCCACCAAAAGCCAAAAACATGTTTCCTTGTTATCAATTACATGTTTCTTTGATGGAGTCCAATATCTGCACACGTTGTATTATAAAACCTCTCTTCTTTTCTTGGATATTTTGGCAGTCTCCAGGGTTTTTTTTCTGTTTGAAGTATCAGAGTGATAAATAGGACCAAATCTCTGCCCAGTCTTTGTCCTCCGTGTCCCTTCTTGGGAAAGGGCCTAAGGTGAGGGGCTTGCTGTGTGCTCCCAGGCCTCTGTTCCCAGCCCCAGGCCACAGTGAGAGTCAGCTTGGAGCTTCCCTGTCTTTCCATTTTCCACTGATGTGTGTGGCTGGGGTGATAGCACAGCAGGTAGGGCGTTTGCCTTGTATGTGGCCAACCTGACCAACCCGGGTTCAAGTCCTCCGCCCCTCTCAGAGAGCCCAGCAAGCTACTGAGAGTATCCCGCCCCCACAACAGAGCCTGGCAAGCTCCCCGCGGTGTATTCGATATGCCAAACACAGTAATGACAAGCCTCACAATGGAGACATTACTGGGCCCGCTCGAGCAAATTGATGAACAATGGGAGGACAGTGACAGAGACAGTGTGTGGACTTGTACATTTTATTGACTCGTTTGTTGAAATAACATATCATGGGTTTCCCTGTGAGTTCTCAGAACCCGGGGCCAGTTCTGGGACAATATTCATTCAACTTAACCAAACAGTTCAGTGTTCAGGCCCTGCCGTGTTGTGCTATGGGGCTTTCCAGGGTCACCCCAGTGATGCTGGGGTGGGTGCTAGTCAGTGGCATGGACTGTCCTTGGGACTTGCCCAAGGCAGGACTGCCGTCCTGACTGTTGAGCTACCTCCCTGGCTGTGGACTTGTGCCTGAGGTTCACATTAACTCATGCTTACCCGGCAGACCCTTCATGCTTGTCTGGTTCATGATTTTGGGGTGCATAGTAATATGTCCCTAGCTTATCTAGGACATTGCCTGCTCCAGATCCAGAGTCGATTGTTTGTCCAATCCTCCCCTGACCCTGGTTTCTGGGGATTGATATTCAAAAACCAAATCCTGCGTGCTAGGCTCACCCTCCCCACTGTCTCTGTTTATAGGCAACTTCTAGCAGACCTAGACCAAGTGTCTTCAGAATGCAGGATTGCATGTCGCCGTGTTTAAGTGTCAGTCTGTTTTGATGACTCATGCCATGACTCTTCTCTTAAACTGAACTTTGGGATTTCTTGTTTCATTTGAGCTTTTTTAGGTATTTAGGTATTTTTAGGTATTTTTATCGCCCAAAATACCCAACATCATTTCTGACTGCGAAACTTCTGATAGGGGGGCTGAAGAGATAGTACAAAGGGTACGGCACCTGCCTCAAACACCTGCCTCAAAAACTCAAAACGATCCAGGATGAATAATCAGAGTGAAAGAGGAAGCCTTAGTCTCCCCTTGCCAGATGCTGCTGAGCACCTCCATTTGAACTGTCTCCATTCCAACATTACTGCAAAATCTTGGGCTCTTCCTGAGAAAGGAAAGTTTAGTCATTTCCAAAGACCCTAATTTCTGTGCCAGAGCTTCAGCTCACCAATGACTAAGACAATGGGCAGGACCTAAGGCAAATAGTCAACTAGGGAACCCAACAGACCCGAACTAGCCAGAACACTCTGGAGGATCCTGGCATCCTCTATAATATTGCTTGTCCCTGACAAGTGAACACACACACGCGTGTGCGCGCATACACACACACACACATATACAAATGCAGCAAAGTTATCCTATAAAATCCCACAAAATGAGCCTTACTTATTTCTCTACTAAGTTCCTCCCCACTTGGGGAGTTTCTTTTCTTTTCTTTTTTTTTAAATTTTTTATTTTATTTTATTTTATTTATTTATTGAATCACCGTGGGAAAGGTTACAAAGCTTTCAGGTTTAGGTCTCAGTCATGCAAACATCAAACACATTTCCCTTTACCAATACTTATTTTTTACCATGAAGAACCCCAATAAAACCCCACCCCCCACCCCTCCCCGTCCCAGTGAGGCAGATGAATTCTAGTTAACACTCTATCTGCTTTGATTAGATTCATTGTTTCAATAAAAGATTCACCACTATTATTTAGAGTTTACCCCCCCCCAAATCAGACATGCTGAAAAAGCATTGTGAAGTGATTTGCTTTCTACAGCTGGGTTCAAGAATTAAATGTTGCTTTTGGATTTCTGCTATTTTACCTATTGACCCTGGAAGTATTTCTACTGAAAGTCAGATAGTTAAGAAATTGGTTTCTGTGTTCTGGAGTCGTGGCCGTGCTGGAGAGCCGCTTGTGGGGGGCAACTGGTGGCCTCGATAAGGCGTGAAGGGCAGACCGAAACGCCCCCCTTCCCATGAGGTTTTAGTCGCCCCCTTACTCCCGGCTCATACCTGCTGTCCACAAGGCTCCCATGTGGCCGCCATCTTTCTTTCCAGAGAGGAGAGGGCGAATGGGGCAACACCCTTTCCCCTCCGGCAGACTTGATGGCCTGTATTAACGCATAGTCCGTTCACTTTTCTGCTCCAAGCTGCCGGGTTCTGCATTAAGTCCTTGTGCTTCTGGGGCCGTGGCCGTGCTGGAGAGCCGCTAGCGGGGGGCGACTGGTGACCTCGGTAGGGCGTGAAGGATGGACCGGAACGCCCCCCAACCCATGAAGTTTTAGTCACCCCCACACCCCCGGCTCATACCTGCTGTCCACAAGGCTCCCATGCGGCCGCCATCTTTCTTTCCAGAGGGAGGAGGGCGGAAGGGAGCAACACCCTTTCCCCTCTGGGCAGACATGATTGCCTGGATTAACACATAGTCCTTTCACTTTTCTGCTCCAAGCTGCTGGGTTCTGCATTAAGTCCTTGTGCTTCTGGGGCTGTGGCCATGCTGGAGAGCCACTCGTGGGGGTCAACTGGTGACCTCGGTAGGGCGTGAAGGACGGACCGGAACGCCCCCCTTCCCATGAGGTTTTAGTTGCCCCCACGCCCCCGGCTCATACCTGCTGTCCACAAGGCTCCCATGCGGTCGCCATCCTTCTTTCCAGAGAAGAGAGGGCGAATGGGGCAACACCCTTTCCCCTCTGGGCAGAAATGATGGCCTGGATTAACACATAGTCCGTTCACTTTTCTGCTCCAAGCTGCTGGGTTCTGCATTAAGTCCTTGTGCTTCTGGGGCTGTGGCCGTGCTCCAAACTTAACTCTGATTTTCAGGGAGAAAGATTGGGTGGTTTACTTCCCATTGATCACTTTGTATATAGAGAGATGTCGTGCGGCTGTGTAAGCGGCTGCGCAAAAAAAGAGAAAAAGTCCTAGTTCCCGCATACTCGAGCTGTGTTTGTAGAGGCTTCTGGTCACCGGGGTTCCATCTGGGGGAGGCGGGATGCGGTACCTACCCCATCTGGGACTTGCTGGTGATCTCGGCTCTTTTTGGAACCTGTTTTTTTTTTTTTTTCCTCCGGGATCTGTGGTTCCCGCACCCTCCATGTGGTCCTTCTCTTAGGCTGAATGCTGCAAAGATGGCGCTGGGGGGCGGGCTGTGGGCGTGACTTCCGGAATCAGAGGTTACCTGGGAGCTGTAGTCCGGCAGATTTGAGAAAAAGTCCTAGTTCCCGCATACTCGAGCTGTGTTTGTAGAGGCTTCTGGTCACCGGGGTTCCATCTGGGGGAGGCGGGATGCGGCACCTACCCCATCTGGGACTTGCTGGTGATCTCAGCTCTTTTTGAAACCTGTTTTTTTTTTCCTCCGGGATCTGTGGTTCCCGCACCCTCCATGTGGTCCTTCTCTTAGGCTGAATCTCTTTTCTTTTCTAGTTGCCAAAAGACTGTTCTAGTTTCTCCCTTAGAGCCTGAGCCTCTCCCTGGTAGAAATATTGAAGATCCTGGGGGCTGTGGCAGGACAGAGGCCCGCCATCACCGCTCCTGCGTCCAGCCGAGCATCGTCAGCGCTCCCTGCCCCGTGCACCCTGAGCCCTGGCCCTACCTCAGGCTGGTGCAAGGCTTTGGCTTGGCTTTGGCAAAGAGCTGGGCAAAGTGGGATGCAGAGGTGGGGTGGGGCTACGGTCTGGTGTGCCGGGTGCTGGCCGTGTCCTGCTGGTGTGACCAGGTGCCTGCCCATCAGGCCAGCTCCAGCTGCAGCTGCCACTGGGTGTCCTGGTGGCAGGCAGGCATTCGAGATAACCAGTGGCCTTGTGTCAGGAGACCCGAGTCATGTGGGCAGGCAGGAAGCACCTCTAGAGGCTGCCAGTGTGGCACCAAATGTGACTTTGTGTTCGACTGGGCCTAACCTAAAAAGCAGCAGCAAAGCTGCTGGTAGAACACGTTATTCTCCCCAATATCCAGTTTGTGAATGTTGCAACACATCCCTGAGAAATCCCGGGGCCGTTGAAAATTGGGCCTAGTTGAACTTGGGCTCACAGAGGCAAGGCCTGTGCTCTATCACTGAGCTACATCCCTGGGCCCTCTTGGCCTATTTTTCTTTTTGAAAAACTTTTAGTCCATCCCCAGAGGTGCTCAGGGCTTCCTCCTGGCTCTCTACTCAGGGATGACTCTTGGTAGGGTTCAGGGACCATAGGTGTATCCCAGGATTGAACTCGGGCCAGCCACTTGCAAGGTGCTGTGCTATCACTGTTCTATCACTCCGGCTCCTCAGAGTGTTCTCTCAGTGGCATTCTAGCAGTCTTTCACTTCCGCTATTGTCTGACCCACTTGGCATGACTGCAGCGGTCTTGTGAAGAGTATGATGCCTCCGTGTCTCCTCTGAGGGCAGAGGGAAGCCAGCCCAGACTTGAGGGCCGGAGGGCCCCTTCCCTCCCCTGGAGGCACGAGCTGGCCCGGGGATGCCTTCAGCATGGGGGTGGCTTCTGTCTCGCAGTTCCTGCAGGCGACCGTGGGGGTGTGAGGATGATGATGGATTCTCTGAAAGACCGTTTTCCTGTGCTTGGTCCCCTGCCCTAGAGGGAGGCTGAGGCTGTTGCGGAGCCAGACACGGGTGCCCCTCACAGGAACTTTGCGCAGCAGAGACGCTCAGGAGACATGAACCATGGCCGTGGTGGTGGCCTGTCCCCCAGTGGAGGTGGGGACAGTGGCACTCTGCAGTGCGGCCTGGGAGTGGGATCCGCTGTCTGGGCTCTTGGGTGGGAAGATTTGGGAGGATGTGCCACTTACTCGGGCTTGGCTGGATGTGACAGGAGGCTTCACCCCTGCAGTCGCTCCTGCCCAAGCCCGGAGTTGGCCCTCTAGTCCTGCCCGGCCTCCTGGTCATTCCTAGGCCTGGGCTCCCTTCAGTAGCTGTGGGTGGCCCTCTGATGAAAGCGCGCTGAGGGTCGTCAGAACAAAGTCTCTGAGGCCCGAGGGGATGTCGGCTGGGGAAGAATTTCTGTGGGGGCCACTTTCTCTGAAGAGACCTTAGGGAGCCAGGCCCTGGGCTGTGCTCCCTAGAGTTAGATTCTTCCTTCTGCTCCATGGCCAGATGAGGCCTGTCGGGTGGAAGATCCCCTAGAGCTCTGGGAACAGAGTTGGGGGCAGGAGGTGGGCGGCACCTGCCTGTCTTCTGGGTCCGGGGCAGAGTCTTGAGCTGGGACTAGTCCTGTCCCTGAGAAGCGTCTCCTGCGTTGCTTGCCCACGGGCCCTACTTATACCAGATTATGGAGTGTCTCTGTAATCCCGATCCTTTATGCCCTCTGCACCAGAGGCCATGCCCCCGGAATGCTCAGGGACATTTCAGGAGCATGATTTCCCGTCCTGGCATGGACCAGTCCCTCCCCACCCTGCTGTGTCCATCACAGGCTGCGCCTTTGTTGCCATCAGACTGGAGAGCACTGGGCCTCTGCCATCTGGCCTGTTGGCCTCCCTGGATCCTTCCCGGGCGAGGGTCTCCACAGGCGCCGCTCCCTGGCCGCTAGTTCTTGCCGAGGAGGGTCCCGGGGACTGAGCTCAGACCCAGCACCAGCTCCACTCTCCTAGCTTTCTGCCTGCTGTCTCCGCAGGAAGTCCTCCAGCACTGATTCTCACGAGCCTGCCCCACGTTTGGGGGATTGGCAAAGTCCCACTGTCTGTGAGAGGCCGGGCCATGAGCATCTGTGGGCCGAGGGGCTCTGGCTCCCGGCAGCCAGCACCTGGAGAGCACACCGCCGTGCGGGGAGAGCTTAGGGATTGGGGCTCCTGCCTGGAGCTTGTTTCTAACTTATTGAACTGGCCCCTTGGATGTGAGCACAGTGTGGACGGGAGCTGGGAGTCTCTCTCCCGTGAAACAAGCCCTCATGGCACATGGGCACTCCCAAGTGGATGTGGACTGGGGGGTTGTGAGCTCTCCCCTTTCAGCATGAACGGGTGGCAGTGGGGCCAGGCATTAAGGTGCTTGCTTTGTATGTGGGTAGCTGCACATTTAACCCAAGATCAACCTTGGTGAGATCCCCTGCACCGCCTACGGCCTCTGAGCACTGCCGGGAGTGCCCAAACATAGAGCCAGGAATAGCCCCTGAGCACTACTAGGTGTGCCCTCTTTCCCCTCCCCCAACTAAATACAGAAAATGTGTGTGTGGTTGGGGAAGCACGGCCTGTCCCTGAGAAATATGCCCCATGTTTTAGCATATGTTTAGTGCACCTCAAGTGGCGCTCGGGATCAGGAAGGCCCCTGTGTCTGCCTTGCTCACTGGTGCAGGCCTGAGGGTTCGGTGTGTGGGCCTGGCGGGGCAGGGCTGCTCCTGGAGGCTAGGCCTGTGCTCTGCCACTTGATCAACACCCCCAGCCATGCATGTCTATTGATCTATTTGTATCTCTCCTTCAGGTATTATGTACCTGGTTCCTTTCTGATAATCTTCGTCTTTTAAAATGAGGCATTTAGAACATTGTGATTCTTTTAAGGCTAGGACCAAACCAACCACTTGTCTATTACATTTATCCTACGTCATTTGCTGTATTCCCATTCCCCACACACCACCACCACCACAACCACCAATTTTTATGCCTCCTTTGAATGCTTTTTAGCTTTGAGGTCCCACCAATCAGTGCTCAGGGCTCACTCCTAGCAGGGCTCAAGGGACCAGATGTTGTGCCAGGGTTCAAACCAGGGTCAGTTGCAAGTAAGGCAAGAGCTTTAACACTTTAACCCTTGAGTGATTTTTATAATTCCATGTTTATCCTTCTGAGGTTTTTAACTACAAAGCTGTCGTGATTTTGTGATTTCAAGAAGATGTCTAAAAAACCTCTAACTTAGCCTGGTCAAAATTCAAGTGATCACTATATCACTTCATATATATGAGCTTACTTTTATTTACTTGGTATTACTGCTGTCATGCACTTACTTTAATGTGTTATAAACTCCATAGTAATTCTTATACAGTTTATTTGGTCGGTTATCTTTGTTATTAATGAGGAATTCCCACACAGTGCTCAGGAGCCCAAGGAGTACTCAATGGTACTTAGTGAACCAGGCCTGATGGTCCTAAGCTGGTTGAACCCAGTATGTAATGATGTGGTGCTCCTCCAGCTTGTCAAGAAAAGCCAGCACATGTGGGACAGGTCAACTCCTCACGCCCCACAGAAAGCACATGGAACACAGACCATACTGACTGTTGCTTTCAAAATTGTGCCCTAGGGTCAGGAGATGGCTCAAAGGGTTGAAGCAGGCAAAGGATTTTGACCCACAGCACCTCATGATTGCCCGAGCACCCTTAGTGTGACCCGAGCAATGCCAGCTGTGTCTCTGCTCTGTCTTGCCTCTGCCTCCTCTATTCCGGCTCTGGGAGAAAATTAGCATACCGGTAGGGCGTTTGCCTTGCGCACCGCCAGCCTGGATGAGTTGGGTTCGATACCTCGCCCTGTCAGAGAGCCCGTCAAGCAACCGAGAGTATCTGGACGGCATGGCAAAGCTTGGCAAGCCACCCGTGACGTATTCAATTTACCAAAAACACAGTCACCGCAAGTCTCCAAACGGAGACGTTACTGGAACCACACCAGCAAATCAATGAACAATGGGAGGACAGTGACAGTGAGAGTGATCCACACTGCCTAGTCTTGAATTCATCTCAATCTCCAATGTAGCAGGCCTGCTTTTCATCTCGTTCTCCACAAAATTGAGTCGAATTATAAATCTGCCAAGTGTGCATTTGCTGTAACCTCTCCCCAGTCCTGCCGTTCATCTGCCTAGCCACTCTAACATAGTATTGTGTTTATTAACCTTGCCACACTACCGAGTGTCTTGAGTTCATCTAAATATCAACATCTACATATCTGGTGTTCACCTGCCTGTTCATTCAATCAAGCCTAAGTTTTCATCATCCCTGTCCACTCTACCCAGGCCTAGTGTGCATCGACCTCTGACTCAATCGAGACGATATGTTCCTCTCCCTGTCCACTGCACCCCGTCGTGGTGATGATCTGATGCCTCTAAAACTATTCAGGGCTGGTATTCATCTGCATGTCCAACCTACACAATCCTGGTGTTCAGCAGGCTGGTCACTTTCCGCAGGCGTGGTCTTCACTGGCTATTCACTCTACCCTGGTCAGCTGTTCATTTCCCTGTCCACACAACCCAGACTTTGGAAATCATTGGAATCTCCGCTACATAATCTTCCATTCATTTACTGCGAGTCTGGAATTCATCTGAATCTCCACTCTATGCAGGCCTTCGTTTCTGCACTGGTGACTCTACCGAGAGACTTGAAGTCATCTGAATCTCCACTCTACAATCCTCCATGGTCTTCTTTTCATTTTCCTATCCACACTGCCGGGCTGGAGCAATAGCACAGCGGTAGGGTATTTGCTTTGCATGCCTCCAGCCTGGCTGAGCTGGGTTCAATTCCTCGCCCTCTCAGAGAGCCTGGCAAGCTACCAAGAGTATCTGCCCCACACGGCAAAGCCTGGCAAGTTACTTGTGACTTATTCAACATGCCAAAAAACACAGTCAGCACAAGTCTCCAAACGAAGGCATTACTAGAACCGCACCAGCAAATCAATGAACAACGGGAGGACAGTGAGAGTGAGAGTGATCCACACTACCGAGTCTTGAATTCATCTCAATCTCCAATGTAGCAGGCCTGCTTTTCACCTAGTTCTCCACAAAATCGAGTCGAATTATAAATCTGCCAAGTTTTCATTTGCTATAAACTCTCCCCAGGCCTGCCGTTCAGCTGCCTATCCACTCTAACGTAGTATTGTGTTCATGAACCTAGCCACTCTAATGAGCATCTTTAATTCATCTAAATATCAACATCTACATATCTGGTGTTCATCTGCCTGTGCACTCAATCAACCCAAAGTTTTCATCGTCTTGTCAACTCTACCCGGTACTGGTGTGCATCGACCTCTGACTCAATCGAGACGGTATGTTCCTCTCCCTGTCCACTGCACCCCGTCGTGGTGATGATCTGATGCCTCTAAAACTATTCAGGGCTGGTATTCATCTGCATGTCCAACCTACACAATCCTGGTGTTCAGCGGCCTGTTCACTTTCCGCAGGTGTGGTATTCACTGGATATCCACTGTACCCTGGTCAGCTGTTCATTTCCCTGTCCACACAATCCAGACTTCTGAAATCATGGGAATCTCCACTACATAATCTTCCGTTCATTTACTGCGAGTCTGGAACTCATCTGAATCTCCACTCTATGCAGGCTTTCGTTTCTCCACTGCTGACTCTACCAAGAGAGTTGAAGTCATCTGAATTTCCACTCTACAATCCTCCATGGTCTTCTTTTCATTTTCCTATCCACACTGCCCGGCTGGCGCGATAGCACAATGGTAGGGCGTTTGCCTCGTGAGCCGCCATCCTGGCCATGCAGAGTTCGATTTCTCGCCCTTTCAAAGAGCCCCGCAAGCTACAGCTGAATCTCGAACGTGAAAGCTTTGTAAGTGTATCTCACAGTGATTTAAAGAAAAAAAAAGTAATGTCGAGTTCTTCAGCCATTCAATCAGTTTAATCAATGGCTGTTAAATAGCAGTACTACATAAAAAAAAAAGCAATCTTGGCTGGTGCCGCAGACTGGCTCGGTCGAAGACCACCAGGCTGAGGGGAGACCAGGCGAAGGTGCACAGGAAAGCAGGAGATTCGACGCGTTGGACAGACAGACACCAACACAAGAAAGGCTGAGTGCTGCTGCGGTTTATTGCATCCAGAGTTCTTCTTTTTATACAGCTACAGAAACAACGTGGCAAAGCACACATTACATCAGACCATGGGTCATGTTCCCAAAACATCAAAGGGCACGTACATATTCCGCTTTAAGATTAGGGCAGAAGATCCGCTTGTCCCAATAAAATATCTGGGTGAAATATTATGTTCCTTATAATTTCTTTATTGTCTACTTTTACTGACATTTAAGTTTTTATTCCCCTAAAGACGCCTACCCATAAACTAAAAAAATGTCAGGACTTTACAAAAGCTAATATTAACTCTACTTTACTAGCAGGCATATAAAAATCAGGATTTTACAAAAACTAATATTATCTCTACTAGCAAGCATCTTTCCAAGGCCAAAAGTTAAATCAAGATATCTAACAAGCAGGCTCCAACTCCCACAGAATGGCAAGTGAAGACTGCATGTCAGAGGCGCCTAGAAAACAGAGAAAGGGGGCTGCCGGAGGCATAGACCCGTGGGCCGCGAACCTCCCATTCCCAGGGACCCAGGCCCTTGCCTGAGCCCCCTTGCAGCATGTTGCTCCGTGGGCGACGCCGTTGCCGGCGTGGCAGGCTGGAAAGATACTTTGATACTTTTTACATGAATATGAAAGAGGCAATTCATGACACCCCAGATTATGCACACATGCAAGAGAAGATGGAATTCTATAAATGTTGACATCATTTTCTCAACATGTGTATTTTGTAAGTTAACTGTCCCAAAGTACTTAGAGTACTCACTGCCACTGTATATGGATATAGACTGTAGTGAGTGGATCATGAAATAACGGAAGTTCCCTATGTAAAATGATGACCGATTTTTCCACTAGTGAATCCATGAAACTTTCTGTGCCCACACCAGCACAAGGAGGCGTGGCCCACCTGTCCCCAGACATCATTTGGCTTGAGCAGCACTCAGTTCATGTTCCCAAACAAGTAATAATTTTCCAACCAGATGTATCAACGTCATTGGGAATAGCCACAGTTTCCCAAGCATTGCCCAGAACACGAATGGGAGAAGTGTAGAGGGAAACTTTCGACAATGATTCCTGGAGGTGGGGTCAAACGGAAACATTCAGGCTGAAGGTATACGGGAATATTGCCAGCAGCTGTACTCACTAGAGGCTAAAGGTAGAGGCAAGTCAGAGGTCACCTATGAAGATGTGAATCAAATGGGGAAGGTCGGGAAACTACAAAAGGATTCAGGACACCAGAACTAAAATGAAATGGCCCCACTGCTGGGGTGGAAAACACCATATTCAAGAATGAGGGGCTGCTGGTTCATGTGTGAACAGAGAGATGGAAGAAAACCCTGCTTGAGTGTTTGACATAGCAATAACCTAGCTGATGGAGGTGACTAGCTGCAGAGCTCCCTAATGAAATCTCAGCTACTAAGAAGTAGATAAACAGACTTCAGAATAATCCTACTTTTCCATAGTTAGGAAATGGATAATGATAGTTCATGACAGCAGGCAGAGTCATATTTTAATAATCACATAAAATTAACCAGAAATTGTAATGACTGCTACGAAAGAACTGCAATTCATAAACCTAATTTCAGAACAGCAATTCTATCATCACATTAATTTCACCAGAACCCATTGAATGACCATTACTGACAACTGTACTTTTAAGTACCATTAATTGAAAAGAATACTTCTATCTAATCAGCTCCACAGAAAACTGCTAGACATGGTGAAGAATCAAAGGGTGCAGCGTTTATTCTGCTCTGAAGCAACTGCTGTCTCAAAAACAATACAGGGGTGCTGAAACAATAGTAGAGCAGATAGGGTGTTTGCCCTGCATGTGGCCGACTTGGGTTCAATTCTCTGAATCCCATTATGGTGTCCTGAGCACTTCCAGGAGTAGTTCCTGTGGCAAAGCCAGGAGTAACCCCTGTGCATCGCTGGGTGTTACCCGGAGAGCCCCCCCCCAAAAAAAAACAATGTGGGAAATGCAGTCAGGTCAGAATCAAACATAATGTGAGACTCGGAGAGAGGAAGAGAGGAAACAGTGTACCCAGAGACTTGGCATGGGCCCTAGTCACCTGTGAAGATGATCCTGAGTGGGGCCTCCACCCTCAGCGCCCAGGACACCAGTTGTGCCACAGGTCCTACCTGATGGGCCGACTGGCAGTGCTGTCTCCAAGGGGCGCTGCTCCCCTTGAAACACAACAGGGCCTGAATAGGCAAATGCTACAGGAAGTCCCAGGTCCCTCTCTAAATGCCTTTTGTTGGAGAAAATAGTGCTTTCAGGACCAGTAGTTAGTGGTCAGGGGTCTATTTGTAGTTCTTGAGAAAACTGCCCCCTGTCACTTCCCCATTACGGACACATTGCCACCTTTGGAAACCACTGATCTGTTGTTGAGAAAACAATGTATGAGATAAACAAACCAGCTACTATTTCAGCTACTATTCCAGCAAGGTATTGGAACAAATGCAGATCCACAGACCAGTGCAATAGGGTTGAATCTCCTTACACAAATAGACGATCATCTAATCTTTGATAAGGGAGCAGGAAATGTGAAGTGGAGCAAGGAAAGCCTCTTTAACAAATGGTGCTGGCCTTTATGTTCATTGAAGCACTCTTCACAAGAGCCAGCATCTGGAGACAACCCGAGTGCCCAAGAATAGATGATTGGTTAAAGAAACTTTGGAACATCTATGCAATGGAATAATATGCAGCTGTTTGAAAAGATGAAAGCATGAAATTTTTATGTAAGTGAATCAACCTGGAGAGTATCAGGCTAAGTGAAATGAGTCAGAAAGAGACAAACAGACATAGAAGGACTGCACTCATTTGTGGACTATAAACTAACATAATGGGAGACTAACACCCAAGGATAGTAAAGATAAGGGCCAGGTGGATTGTTCCATGGCTTGGAAGCTGATCTCATGTGCTGGGGAAAAGGCAGGTGGGATGAAGAAAAGACCACTAAGTAAATGATGGTTGGAGGGATAGCTCAGGATGTGAGACGTGTGCTGAAAGTAGACTATGGACCAAACATAATAGCTGCTAAGTACCTATTTTGCAAACCATAACACCCAAAGGGAGAGAGAGAGAGATAGAGATAGAGATAGAGATAGAGATAGAGATAGAGATAGAGATAGAGAGTAAGAAGGAATGTGTCTGCCACAGAGGCAGGGGGTGGGAAGAGGTGGGGGTAGCAGAGGGACACTAGGAACATGAGTGGTGGAGAATGGGCACTTTGTTTTTTTTAAATGTAGGAGTACTGCTATTTATTCAGCCACTGATTAGCTGATTGAATTGGGCATGCACTCCTCCTTACTTTTTTTTCATAGTTTTATTTATTTATTTATTTTTCGTCTTATATTTATTTATTGAATCACTGTGGGAGAAGTTACTAAGCTTTCAGGTTTAAGTCTCGGTCATACAATGATCAAACACCTCTCCCTTCACCAGTACTCATTTTTCCCCACCCAACAATTAGAATTGCTGAAAAGGCATTGTGAAATACTTTGTTTTCTATAGCTGGTTATGAGAATCATACAATGATTTTGGATTTCTGCAAAGAGCCAGATAATTATGAGATTGGTTTCTGTGCATCTGGTGTTATGGCTGTGCCGGAGAGCCGCTCGTGGGGGGCAACTCAGGACCTTGGTAGGGCATGAAAGACGAGCTGGTACCAGCCCCCTTCCCATGAGACTGTAGTTGCCCCATCACCGCCGGCTTTCCTTTAAGCTCTGAGGTGGCGGCCACCTTGCTGCCGGGGAGAGGGGGAAAGGCAGAAGGGAGCAACACCCTTTCCCTCCCGGGGAGGCATGGTGCCATAGTTTAACGCATGGTCCATTCACTTTTCTGCCACAAGCTACTGGGCTCTGGATTAAGTCCTTTTGCCTCTGGAGCCATGGCCGTGTATGCAGTCCAGATGCATTTCTGCCAAAAGTTGCTGAGTTTCGAGAGTTGTTTCTGAGTCTCTGGGATCATGGCCATTAATCAGCTTGGTTAGGAGCCAGAGAGGCCGTTTGTAGGCGGTGACTCGAGGTCTGGCTAGGATGGGGAGGAAAGGGCCAGTTCCACCCCCATCTGGTGAAGCCCCAACTGTCTCATTACTGCAGGTCCAAACCTGACTTTCCAGTGGCCTCTGGAGGATGACGATCACCGGGCCGCCAAGGGAAACAGGCCAAGGCATGAAACCTATTCCCACCTGAAGTGGCCCGGCCCCAGTAACCTACTTCAGGAACAGGATGCATTTCTGCCAAAAGCCTTTGGGTTCCGAGGTTTGTTTCTGAGTCTCTGGGATCATGGTTGTTAAGTAGTTCAATTAGGAACCAGAGATGCGATGCTTCCAATTATATAGCTGAGCCAGAAGTGGTTTGTGTGTGTGTCTCCCACATACCTAACTTTTGGCTGTTTACTTTCTTGGTAAACTTTTCCCCAAGTTTTTGTGGTCTGGCCAAAGGCACAGCAGCAATTTTGGGGTATCTGAAAGTCTGACCTGCTGGCGGCACCATACCCCCAGAGAATGGGCACTTTGGAGGCGTGGGTACTCAACGAACATTGTTTGATTGAAACATAATCACAAACACTTGTAAGTTTGTAACTTTATCTCATGGTGATTCTTTAAAATTAAAAAAATGGGTAAAAAAAGAAGAAGACAACGAAGAAAATGGACCGAAGAGATAGTATAGTGGGTGGGCACTTTCCTTGCATGCAGCCAAGCCAAGTTCAATCCCCAGAACCCCATAGTGTCTCTTGAGCCGACCAGGGCCAACCCCTGAATGAAATGGAGTAAACCCTGAGCTCCTAAGGCTGTGCCCCACCCCTAATGAATTAAAATAAATCTGCCCAACCCATTCAAGCCTGAAGAGCAAGACTTCCTTACAGCACTTCCAGGATCTGAATTTTTCTTAGACACAAGACAACACCATCAGAGCTACATGACCACAGAACAGGGAGATCTCTCTGCAAGCTGGACACTGCAAGTTCCCAGAGCAATGACTGGGGTGAACACTTACCCACACCCTCACCTCCCCAACCCCCACACCCCACATCACCCCACCCACACAGAGCCTTTGGTGAGTAGTCCCTGAGCACTGCTGTATGAGGTCCCCAAACCAAAACAAATAAATAAATAGAACAAAGCAAAACAAAACTGAAAGGCTGCAACAACTGACATTAGGGACTCCATGTTAGTAATGGCTCCACATTGAAGAGGCTTAGTGAACAGGATGTCTGGGTTTATCTTTAACCGAGCTGAGACAATCACTGGCATAAGTCCTGGGAAGGCATGGAAAAGCAGAAGAATAAGCAACAGTCCAAAACCATAAAAGGCAAAGCACCCAGCAGCTGAGAAAGGAAGTCAGGTAACCTGAGTTGACAGGTCAGGGTTGCAAGAAAGGTATAAGCCAATCAGAAAAAAACTCGACCCTGGGGTCCTTGGAGGGAGCCAGTTCAAGGCAGGCAGGTGCTAACCTGAGAGAGGGCATAAAAGGGGACACTTACAGTGAGACAGGGTTGCCCTTTGATGCAGGGGACCCTGGTCGACCAGTCACATATGCTTGGCACAAATAAAGAAAAATTTTGCTCACAATTTTAACTCTTTTTTGTTCCTTGGATCATGGGCCCTAACAAAAACCAACCACAAAGTAAGCTCCAAGAGACAGGTGGAGGGAGTGGATGGTTCACAATGTTTTTCAAGCAGGGAGGGTTGCTCAGGGTTCTGGAATATCTGACGAAACAGTTTCCTGGCTGACAGGGCAGACTTGGAGTACCAAGTCACAGAGTAAAGATAGGAGTATAGAAACAATTCTTTCGATGTTCTCCTAAATTCTGAAAACGGAAGAAAAGAGGTTTTAGTTAAAGGATGGAGGTCCCCATGTTGTGATGTAGTGGCAGGATGTGTATGAGGCTGTGGAGAATCAAAGTCAAAGGAAGAGTTCAAATCCAGAGGAAGAGGAGTGGAAGGGAAGGAGGAGGAAAGGAAGAGAAGGAGAGAGACAGAGGGCAGGTGGGATGGAGGGGAATGAAGGGGGATGGAAGGAATGGAGGGAATGGATGGAGGAGAGAGAGAGGGAGGGAATGGAATCTTGTGACAGGAGGTGGCACCGTAGTAAGTTGTGTAAACACAAAAGGACAACAGTGGTCTCTCTTTCCTGCTGCCGGTGTTCAGTAGTCTCAGGCCGTTTCCCCACTCCAGGGAGGTCGATGGTGATGGGCAGGCGAAGGAAGGAAACAAGAGACCGGCTGGTTGGTCTTAGTTGCAGTTTATTCCAATCCTCTCTACATTTACTCCCATCTCTCCTCTGCCTCCCCCAGCCCACATTTACAGTATCATTATATCCCATAAAAGAAATTTATGTCGTGGAGCACCCAGGTTCTCTCAGACCTGTGACCCCTGGGATCTTCAGCCTGTATTCCCCTTGTTCTCTCACGCCTGTGTTCCCCACGTTCTCTCAGGCCTGTGTTCTTCCTAGAGAGCCCCCAAATATCCTTTTATTGATCATGGTACCCCTAAAGGGCACAATGCAGTGACTTCATCAAAAGGAGTCACAGAAAGAACATTGAGGCAGCAAAACATACATTGTTTCTTTATATCTGCAGGCCAGTAATTTTGGCCTCTGGAAAGAAGATACAAAACCAAAACTGAAACCTTTCTTGGGCTACAAGCACTTGGATTTGCATCCCAAGATCAGGCCTGGCTAGCATCTGAGATCTACATATCTAAGACTAGCCAGGTTTCTGTGAGAAAAGGAAAACTACCTCTTACAATATGCTGAAATCATTTACTGAAGGCAATTTGAAAGGGAAGGATGCTCAGCCTCATCCAAACTAGTCAGGACACACGGGAAAGCTGCTTCTAGGACAGATTCTCATTGAGCAGATAGTACTCATTGCCCTGCAGAAGACCCTGACCAACCCTCTCACTCCTGTACCCTGCAGGTGTAATCCGGGACAGGACTGGGGCAGGAGGAGGGGGATTCCCCCACCAGGTGCAGGCATCCCGGCTGAGGTAGCCCTGACCAGAGGGCCAGGGGTTGGGTGAGCTCCCCTAGCAGGGTCCCAGTCAACTGATGGCTGCACAGGACTGGGGGCTGCAGGTACTGCCAGGGGGATGTGCTGCCCAGCTGCCTGGGTCCAGCTCCGCTCCTGTACCCGCACCCCACCTTCTGCTTAAGGTGGGCCCAGGAGGGTCTGTCTCGACACTGTCCACCTAGGACCAATGGGGCTGTCAGTGTGCCGAGCACCCGCCTGGCTGCCACACTGTGAGGGACTGCAGGCAGCTGGACCCCTTCAGTCTCAGCCCGCAGCCCAAAAACCAGCTCACCCTGCAGGCCAGACAGGCAGGCTGGGTGTACAGGCATACGGATTCACATGCCTTGGCAGCGTTCCAATGAGAGCACACACGAGAACACGGACCTGCTGTCAGGTCGAGTGCTCAGGCACGATTCAACTAGGCTCCCTCACCCAGGCCCAGAAACCTGAGTGGGCCCCCACCCCTATCCTAGGTGGCCTCCTCCAGGCCTATTTCATCTATCACTGGCTGAGGATAGCAATTGTATCAGGAAACGCACTTCAGGGTGATAGATGAGGGAGCTGGGCAGGGGTCCCCACACTGCCTGGAGGTGATCCCAGCTTTGTTCTGGACTTGAACTGAGCTTCTTCCTCTGACGCCCACACAGCAGTGAAGCACCATGAGCTCCCCTGTTCATCCAGGTGTGCCCCACTGTGCCTGGCACCAGTGCTGACTCACTGCTGTAGGAGGAATCAGGGAGGGAAAGCCCTGTGTGCCACAGGCATGCCACTAGCCATTCCAGGGAGCATGGTCTCTCCCTCCTTGAGGCCTGGAGATGGGACTAGCCAGGGGTAGGCCACCTTGCTTCAGGAATGGGAATTTCCAGGCCTTGACCCTGGCACCTACTCTTGATATAGGCAGGTAGAGAGAAAAGGCCCCTGCCCAAGGCAATGGCAAAAGCCAGCCCTGCAGAAAACAGGAACTAAGGTCTAATAAGACCCTCACCTGGCTTCAGCAACAGACCCAATGAAGTTCCTGCGGGAACAAAAGGCCAGGAAAGGAATTTCAAAGAAGACCATCACCATTTCCAACCTCCCTGGTAACCTCCTTAGCAACGGACTTTGACCAAGGAGGAAGCCCCACGTGGGGGCAGGTTGGAGAAACCCTAAAAAGGCCACCTTGAATAAAGGAGGGACTCACATATGCTGATTGAGCCCACATGGTGCTTGCACCCACGTGGCCTACATCTCCCTTCTTGAGATGTGAACATTCATGCTGGCAGCGGCCCGGAGTGGGGCCGAGGGCCGGGCAGGACGCGGGGTGGCCAGGGCGCGCGGCCCGGCCCTCGGCCGGCGGGTGCCGCGGAGGTAAGCCCCGGGGTCGGCAGCAGCCCAGAGCGGGGCCGTAGGCTGGGCCGGGCGCGGGGTGGCCGGGGAGCGCGGCCCGGCCCTCGGACAGCGGGTGCCGCAGAGCTAAGCCCCGGGATCAGCAGCGGCCTGGAGCGGGGCCGAGGGCCGGGCCGGGTGCGGGGCGGCCCGGGAGTGTGGTCTGGCCCTCGGCCGGCGGGTGCCACGGAGCTAAGCCCAGGGGTCGGCAGCGGCCCAAAGCGGGGCCACGGAGTGGCGGGGGCGCGCGGCCTGGCCCTCGGCCTGCTGGTGCCGCAGAGCTAAGCCCCGGGGTCGGCTGCGGCAAGGAGCGGCACCGAGGGTCGGGCCGGGCGCGTGGCGGCCCGGATGTGCGGCCGTCTCTCAGCCGGCGGGTGTCGCGGAGCTACACCCCGGGGTAGCAGTGGCCCGGAGCGGGGCCGAGGGCTGGCCCGGCCGCCGGGCACGGCCCTTGGCCGGCGGGTGCCGCGGAGCTAAGCCCCGGGGTCGGCAGCGGCCAGGAGCGGGTCCAAGGTCTGGGCCAGGTGCAGGGCGGCCCGGGCGTGCTACCCGGCCCTCGGCCGGCGGGTGCCGCGGAGCTAAGCCCCTGGGTTGGCAGCGGCCTGGAGCGGGGCCGAGGGCCGGGCCAGGTGTGGGGCGGCCCGGGCGGGCAGCCCAGCCCTCGGCCGGCGTGTGCCGCGGAGATATGCCCCGGGGCCGGCAGCGGCCGGAGCGGGGCCGAGGGCCGGGCCGGGCACGGGGCGGCCCTGGCGGACGGCCCGGCCCTCGACAGGCGGGTGCCGCGGAGCTCAGCCCAGGGGTCGGCAATGGACCAGAGCGGGGCTGAGCGCCGGGCCGGGCGCGGGGCGGCCCAAGCGTTCGGCCCGGCCCTTGGGCTGCGGGTGCCGCGGAGCTAAGCCCTGGGGTAGGCAGTGGCCCGGAGCGGGGTCGAGGGCCAAGACGAGCGCGGGGAGGCCCTGACTGGCGGCCCGGCCCTCGGCCTGCGGGTGCCACGGTGCTAAGCCCCTGGGTCGGCAGCTGCCCGGAGCGGGACTGAGGGCCGGGCATGGCGCGGGGCGGCCCGGGCGCGCAGCCCGGCGCTTGGCCCGCAGGTGCCGCGGAGTTAAGCCCCGGGGTCGGCAGTGGCCTGGAGCGGGGCCGAGGGTCGGGACGGGCGTGGGGCGGCCCGGGCGTGCGGCCCTGCCCTCTGCTAGCGGGTGCGGAGGAGATAAGCCCCGGGGTCAGCAACGGCCCGGAGCGGGGCCGAAGGCCGGGCCTGGCTCGGGGCGACCTGGGCGGTAAGCCCCGCCCAAGGCTGGCGGGTGCCGCGGAGCTAAGCCCCGGGGTTGGCAGCGGACCGGAGCGGGGCCAAGGGCCGGACCGGGCGCGGGGCGGCCTGGGCGGGCGGCCCGGTCCTCGACCGGCGGTTGCCGCGGAGCTCAGCACAGGGGTCGGCAGCGGCCCCGATCGGGGCCCAGCGCTGGGCCAGGCGCGGGGCGGACCGGGCATGCGGCCCCGCCCACGGCCTGTGGGTGCCGCAGAGCTAAGCTACAGGGTCGGCAGCGGCACAGAGCGGGGCCGCGGGCGGCCCGGGCGCGTGGCTGGGCCCTCGACCTGCGGGTGCCGCGGAGCTAAGCCCCGGGGTCGGCAGCGGCCTGGAGCGGGGTGGAGGGCCGGTCCGGCTGCGGGGCTGCCCGGGCACGTGGCCCGGCGTTCGGCCGGCAGTTGCCGCATAGCTAAACCCCGGGGTCGGCAGGGGCCAGGCGCAGGGCCGAGGGCCGGGCCGGGCGCGGGGAGGCTCAGGCGCGTGCCACGGCCCTCCACCGGTGGGTGCCGCGGAGCTAAGCCCCGGGGTCGGCAGCGGCCAGAAGCTGGGCCGCGGGTGGCCCGGGCGCGCGTCCCGGACCTCGGCCGGTGGGTGCCGTGGAGCTAAGCCCCAGGGTCGGCAGCGGCCCGAAGCGGAGCCGCGGGCGGCCCGGGTTCGTGGCGCGGACCTCGGCCAGCGGGTGCCGAGGAGCTAAGCCCCGGGGTCGGCAGCAGCCCGGAGCAGGGCCGAGGGCCGGGCCTGGTGCGTGGCGGCCCGGGCGCGCGGCCAGGCCGTCGGCCGGCGGGTGCCACGTAGCTAAGCCCCGGGGTTAGCAGCGGCGCGAAGCGGGGCTGCGGGCGGCCTGGTCGCGCGGCCCGGACCTCTGCCGGTGGGTGCCGCGGAGCTAAGCCCCGGGGTCGGTAGCGACCCGGAGCAGGGCCTAGGGACGGGCCGGGCGCGGGGCGGATCCGGCGCGCGGCCCGGCCCTTGCTCTGCAGTGCCGCGGAGCTCCGCCCAGGGGTTGACAGCAGCCCGGAGCGGGGCCGCGCGCCGGGCCGGGGTCGTGGCAGCCCCTGCGTTTGGCTTGGCCGTCAGGCTGCGGGTTCCCCGGAGCTAAGCCCCAGGGTCGGCAGCGGCCTGGAGCGGAGCCTTCGGCCGGGCCGAGTGCGGGGCCGCACGGGCGTGCTGCCTGAAAATCGGCCGGCGGATGACGCGTAGCTAAGCCCCGGGGTTGGCAACAACCCGAAGCGGGGCCACGGGGCGGCCCGGGCGCGCGGCCCGGCGCTCGACCGGCTGGTGCCGCGGAGCTAAGCTCCGGGGTCGACAGTGGCCCGGAGCGGGGCCACGGGGCGGCCCGGGTGCACGGCCCGGCCCTCAGCCGGCGGGTGCCGCAGAGCTACACCCCAAGGTGGCTGTGGCCCGGAGAGGGGCCTGGGGCGGGGACGGGCGAGGGGCGGTCCGGGCTCGCGGCCCGGCCCTTGGCAGGCGGGAGCCGCGGAGCTAAGCTCTCGGGTCAGCAACGGCCCTGAAGCGGGGCCAAGGGCCGGCCTGGCCACGCGGCCCGGCCCTCGGCCGGCGGGTGCCGTGTAGCTAAGCCCCAGGGTCGGCAGCGGCCCGATGTGGGGCCGTGGGCGGCCCGGGCGCGTGGCCCTGCCCTCGGCCGGCGGGTACCGCGGAAGCTAAGCCCCGGGGTCGGCAGCGGCCCAGAGCCGGGCCGTGGGCTGGGCCAGGCGCGGGGCGGCCAAGGGTGTGCGGCCTGGTCCTCGGCCAGCAGGTGCCGTGTAGCTAAGCCCCGGGGTCGACAGAGGCCCGGAGCGGGGACGCGGGCGGCAGGGGTGCGCGGCCCGGCCCTCGGCCGGCGCGTGCCGTGGAGCTAAGTCCCTGGGTCGGCAGTGGCCCGGAGCGGGGCCGAGGGCCGGGCCGGGTGCGGGTGGCCTGGGCGTGCGACCTGGCGCTCGGCCGGCGGATGCAGCGGAGCTCAGCCCCGGCATCGGCAGCGTACCAGATCCGGGCCGTGGGCTGGGCCAGGCGCAGTGCGGCCCGGGCATGATGCCCGGTCCTTGGCCGACGGGTGCCGCGTAGCTAAGCCCCGGGGTCGGCATCGGCCCGGAGCGGGGCCGAGGGCCGGGCCGGGTGCGGGGCGGCCCGGGCGCGCGGTCCAGCCCTTGGCCGGCGGTTGTCGCGGAGCGAAGCCCCGGGGTCGGCAGCGGCCAGGAGCGGTGCCGAGGGTCGGGGTGGGCGCATGGCGGCCCGGACGCGCGGCCCGGCTCTCGGCCGGCGGGTGTCACGTAGCTATGCCCCGGGGTCCCAGTGGCCGGAGCAGGGCCGAGGGCAGGCCCGGCCGCCGGGCACGCCCTCGGCCGGCGGGTGCCACGGACCTAAGCCCCGGGTTCGGCAGCGGCCAGGAGCGGGGCCGAGTACCGGGCCGGGCGCGGGGCGACCTGTGAGTGCGGCCCGGCCCTCGGCCTGCGGGTGCCGCGGAGCTAAGCCCCAGGGTCGCCCGCGGCCAGAAGTTGGGCCGCGGGTGGCCCGGGCACGCGTCCCGGACCTCGGCCGGCGGGTGCCTCGGAGCTAAGCCCCGGGGTCGGCAGCGGCCCGAAGCGGGCCGAGGGCCGGGCCGGGTGCGAGGTGGCCCGGGGGCGCGGCCAGGCCGTCGGCCGGCGGGTGACACGTAGCTAAGCCCCGGGGTCAGCAGCGGCGCGAAGCGGGGGCCGCGGGCAGCCTGGTTGCGCGGGCCCGGACATCTGCCGGCGGGTGCCGTGGAGCTAAGCCCCGGGGTCGGTAGCGGCCCGGAGCAGGGCCTAGGGACGGGCCGGGTGCGGGGCGGATCCGGCGCGCGGCCCGGCCCTTGCCCGGCGGGTGCTGCGGAGCTCCGCCCAGGGGTTGACAGCGGCCTGGAGCGGGGCCGCACGCCAGGCCAGGCTCGGGGCGGCCCCTGCGTTCGGCCCGGCCTTCGGCCTGCGGGTTTCCCGGAGCTAAGCCCCGGGGTCGGCAGCGGCCGGAGCGGGGCCGAGGGCTGGCCCGGCCACCGGGCACGGCTCTCGGCCGGCGGGTGTCGCGTAGCTACACCCCGGGGACGCAGCGGCCGGAGCGGGACCGAGGGCTGGCCCGGCCGCCGGGCACGGCTCTCGGCCGGAGGGTGCTGCGGAGCTAAGCCCCGGGGTCGGCAGCGGCCCGGAGTGGGGCCAAGGGCCGGGTCGCGTGCAGGGCAGCCCGGGCGTGCGACCCGGCCCTCGGCCGGCGGGTGCCGCGGAGCTCAGCCCCGGCATCGGCAGCGTACCGGAGCCGGGCCGTGGGCTGGGACAGTCGCGGGGCGGCCCGGGTGTGCGGCCTGGTCCTTGGCCTGCGGTCGCCGCGTAGCTAAGCCCAGGGGTCGACAGTGGCCCGGAGCGGGGACGCAGGCGGCAGGGGCGCGTGGCCTGGCGCTCGGCCGGCTGGTCCCGCGGAGCTAAGCCCCGAGGTCCCGCAGCGGTCCGGAGCGGGGCCGCGGGGCGGCCCGGGCGCGCGGCCCGGCCCTTGTTCAGCGGGTGCTCGGAGTTAAGCTCTGGGGTCGGCAGCGGCCTGGAGCAGGGCCGAGGGCTGCCCAGCCCTCGGCCGGCGGGTGCAGCGGAGCTCAGCCCCGGCATCGGCAGCGTACAGGAGCCGGGCCTTGGGCTGGGCCAGCGCGGGGCAGCCCAGGTGCACGGCCCGGCACTCGGCCCACGGGTGCCGCGGTGCTAAGCCCCGGGGTCGGCAGTGGCCCGGAGCGGGGCCGAGAGTCGGCACGGGCTTGGGGCGGCCCGGGCGCGCGCCCTACCCTCTGCCAGGGGGTGCCGTGGAGATATGCCCCGTGGTCAGCAAAGGCCCGGAGCGGGGCCGAGGGCCGGGCCGGGCTCAGGGCGACCTGGGCGGGAGGCCCAGCCCGAGGCCGGCTGGTGCCGCGGAGCTAAGTCCCGGGGATGGCAGCGGACAGGAGCGGGGCCGAGGGCCGGACCGGGCGTGTGGCGGCCCGGGCGGGCGGCCCGGTCCTCGACCGGCGGGTGCCGCGGAGTTCAGCACAGGGGTCGGCAGCGGCCCCGAGCCGGGCCCAGCGCCGGGCCAGGCGCGGGGAGGACCGGGCGTGCGGCCCGGCCCTCAGCCTGCGGGTGCCGCGGAGCTAAGCCCCAGGGTTGGCAGCGGCAAGGAGCGGGGCCGCGGGCGGCCCGGGCGCGCGGCCGGTCCCTCGACCCTGCGGGTGCCGTGGAGCTAAGCCCCGGGGTCGGCAGCGGCCCGGAGCGGCTCCGAGCGCCGGGCGAGTTGCGGGGCGGCCCGGGCGTGCGACCCGGCCCTCGGCCGGCGGGTGCAGCGGAGCTCAGCCCCGGCATTGGCAGCGTTCCGGAGCCGGGCCGTGGGCTGGGCCAGGCGCGGGGCGGCCAATGTTGTGCAGCCTGGTCCTCGGCCTGCGGGTGCCGCCTAGCTAAGCCCCGGGGTTGACAGCAGCCCGGAGCGGGGACGCAGGCGGCAGGGGCGCGTGGCCCGGCCCTCGGCCGGCCGGTGCCGCGGAGCTAAGCCCCAAGGTAGGCAGAGGCCCGGAGCGGGGCCGCGGGGTGGCCCGGGCACGTGGCCCTGCCCTCGACCTGCGGTTGCCCCGGAGCTAAGCCCCGGGGTCGGCAGCGGCCTGGAGCAGGGCGGAGGGCCGTGCCGGGTGCGGGGCGGTCCAGGCGCGTGGCCTGGCCTTCGGCCGGAGGTTGCCACATAGCTAAGCCCCGGGTTCGGCAGCGGCCAGGAACAGGGCCGAGGCCCGGGTCGGGCGCGGGGTGGCTCGGGCGCGCGCCACGGCCCTCCGCCGGCGGGTGCCGCGGAGCTAAGCCCCGGGGTCGGCAGCGGCCAGAAGCTGGACGCGGGTGGCCCGGGCGTGCGTCCCGGACCTTGGCCGGCGTGTTCCCCGGAGCTAAGCCCCGGGGTCGGCATCGGCCTGGAGCGGGACCTTCCGCCGGGCTGAGCGCGGGGCCGTACGGGCGCGCTGCCCGGAAATCAGCTGGCGGAAGCCGCGTAGCTAAGCCCCGGGTTCGGCAGCCGCCCCAATCGGGGCCCAGTGCTGGGCCAGGCGCGGGTCGGACCGGGTGTGCGGCCCGGTTCACGGCCTGCGGGTGCCGCGGAGCTAAGCCCCAGGGTCGGCAGCGGCACAGAGCAGGGCCGCGGGCGCCCCGGGCGTGCGGCCGGGCCCTCAACCTGCGGGTGCCGCGGAGCTAAGCCCCGGGGTCGGCAGCGGCCAGGAGTGGGGTGGAGGGCCGGGCCGGCTGCGGGGCTGCCCGGGCACGCGGCCCGGCCTTCGGCCGGCGGTTGCCGCATAGCTAAGCCCCGGGGTCGGCAGGGGCCAGGAGCAGGGCCGAGGGCCGGGACGGGCGCGGGGAGGCTCGGGCGCGCGCCATGGCCCTCAGCCGGCGGGTGCCGCAGAGCTACACACCGAGGTGGCTGTGGCCCAGAATGGGGCCTGGGGCGGGGCCGGGCGAGGGGCGGTCCTGGCTCGCGGCCCGGCACTCGGCCTGCTGGTGCCAAGGAGCTAAGCCCCGGGGTCGCCAGCGGCCCGGAGCAGGGCCGAGGGCCAGGCCGGGTGCAGGGCGGCCTGGGCGTGCGACCCGGCCCTCGGCTGGCAGATGCAGCGGAGCTGAGCCCCGGCATTGGCAGCGTACCAGAGCCGGGCCATAGGCTGGGCCAGGCGCGGGGCCGCCCGGGCATGATGCCCGGTCCTCGGCCGACGGGTGCCGCGTAGCTAAGCCCCGGGGTTCGGCAGAGGCCCGAAGTGGGGCCGTGGGCGGCCCAGGCGCGCGGCCCGGCCCTCCGCCAGCAGGTGCTGCGGAAGCTAAGCCCCAGGAACGGCATCGGCCCGGAGCGGGGCCGAGGGCCAGGCTGGGTGCGGGGTGGCCCGGGCGCGCGGTCCAGCCCTTGGCCGGCAGTTGTCGCGGAGCAAAGCCCCGGGGATGACAGCGGCCAGGAGTGGCGCCGAGGGTCGGGGCGGGCGCATGGCGGCCCGGACGCGCGGCCCTGCTCTCGGCCGGCGGGTGTCGCCTAGCTACGCCCCAGGGTCGCCGCGGCCGGAGCGGGGCCGAGGGCAGGCCCGGCCGCCGGCCACGGCCCTCAGCAGGTGGGTGCCACGGAGCTAAGCCCCAGGGTCGGCAGCGGCCAGGAGCGGGGCTGGGGCTGAGCCCCGGGCCGGGCGCGGGGCGACCCGTGAGTGCGGCCTGGCCCTCGGCCTGCGGGTGCCGCGGAGCTAAGCCCCGGGGTCGCCTGCGGCCAGAAGCTGGGCCGCGGGTGGCCCGGGCACGCGTCCCGGACCTCGACCAGCGGGTGCCGCGGAGCTAAGCCCCAGGGTCGGCAGCGGCACGGAGCCGGGCCACGGGTGGCCCGGGCGGGCGGCCGGACCCTCGACCTGCGGGTGCCGCGGAGCTAAGCCCCGGGGTCGGCAGCGGCCTGGAGCGGGGGCGGAGGGCCGGGCTGGGTGCGGGGGCGGCCCAGGCGTGCGGCCCGGCCTTCGGCCGGCGGTTGCCGCATACCTAATCCCCGGGGTCGGCAGCGGCCAGGAGGGTGCCGTGGAGCTCAGCCCCGGCATCGGCAGCCGGTCCCACGGAGCTAAGCCCCGAGGTTGGCAGCGGCCCGAGCGGGGCCAAGGGCCGGGCCGGGTGCTGGGCGGTCTGGGCGTGCGACCCGGCCCTCGGCCTGCGGGTGCCATGTAGCCAAGCCCCGGGGTCGACAGTGGCCCGGAGCGGGGACGCAGGCGGCAGGGGCGCGTGGCCTGGCCCTCGACCCGCTGGTGCCGCGGAGCTAAGCCCCGAGGTCGGCAGTGGCCCGGAGCGGGGCGGCGGGGGTGGCCCCGGGAGCGCGGCCCAGCCCTCGACCTGCGGTTGCCCCAGAGCTAAGCAAAGGGGTCGGCAGCGGCCTGGAGCGGGGCGGAGGGCCCGTGCCGGGTGCGGGGCGGCCCTGGCGCGCGGCCCAGCCTTCGGCCGGCATTTGCCGCATAGCTAAGCCCCGGGGTCGGCAGCGGCCAGGAGCAGGGCCGAGGCCCGGGTCGGGCGCGGGGCGGCTCGGGCGCGGTGCCACGTCCCTCCACCGGCGGGTGCTGCGGAGCTAAGCCCCGGGGTCGGCAGCGGCCAGTAGCTGGGACGCGGGTGGCCCGGGGCGTGCGTCCCGGACCTAGGCCGGCGGGTTCCCCGGAGCTAAGCCTCGGGGTCGGCAGCGGCCTGGAGCGGGGCCTTCGGCCGGGCTGAGCGCGGGGCTGCATGGGGTGCGCTGCCCGGAAATCAGCCGGCGGAAGCCGCGTAGCTAAGCCCCGGGTTCGGCAACGACCCGAAGCGGGGCCACGGGGCGGCCCAGCGCTCGGCCTGCGGGTGCCGCGGAGCTAAGCCCCGGGGTCGACAGTGGCCTGGAGCGGGGCCACAGGGAGGCCCGGGCGCGTGGCCCGGCCCTCAGCCGGCCGGTGCCGCGGAGCTAAGCCCTGGGGTCAGCAGCAGCCCGGAGCTGGGCCGAGGGCCGGTCGGGCGTGGGGCGGCCCGGGCGCGCGGCCCAGTCCTCGGGCGGCGGGTGCCGCAGAGCTACACCCCGAGGTCGGCTGTGGCCCGGAGCGGGGCCTGGGGCGGGGCCCGAGGGGCGGTCCGGGCTCGGGCCCGGCCCTTGGCAGGCGGAAGCCTTCGAGCTAAGCCCTCGGGTCAGCAATGGCCCGGAGCGGGGCCAAGGGCCAGCACGGCCGCGCGGCCCAGACCTCGGCCGGCAGGTGCAGCGTAGCTAAGCCCCCGGGGTCGGCAGCGGCCCGGAGCGGGGACGTGGGCGGCAGGGGCGCGCGGCCCAGCCCTCGGCCGGCGGGTACCGAGGAGCTAAGCCCTGGGGGCGGGCAGGGGCCCGGAGTTAGGCCGAGGGCGGGGGTCGGGTGCGGGGCGATCCGGGCGGGAGTGTCCACCCTTGACCGGCGGGTGCCGCGGAGCTAAGCTCCGGGGTCGGCAGCGGCCCGGAGCGGGGCCGAGGGCGGGCCCGGGCACGCGGCCCGGCCCTCCGCCGGCGGGTACCCTGGAAGCTAATCCCCGGGGTCAGCAGCGGCCCGGAGTGGGCCGGGCCGGGGAGCGGGGCAGTCCGGGCGTGTGACTGGGCCCTCGGCGGGCGGGTGCAGCGGAGCTCAGCCCCGGCATCGGCAGCGTACCGGAGCCGGGACGTGGGCTGGGCCAGGCGCGGGGCGGCCAAGGGCGTGCGGCCTGGTCCTTGGCCTGCGGGTGCCGCGTAGCTAAGCCCCGGGGTCGACAGCGGCCCGGAGCGGGGACGCGGGCGGCAGGGGCGCGCGGCCCGGCCCTCGTTCGGCGGGTGCTCGGAGCTAAGCCATGGGGTCGGCAGCGGCCCGGAGCAGGGCTGCGGGGCGTCCGGGTGCGCGGCCCGGCCCTCGTTCGGTGGGGCGCTCGGAGCTAAGCCCTGAGGTCGGTAGCGGCCCGGCCCTCAGCCGGCGGGTGCCGCGGAGGTAAGCCCCGGGGTCAGCAGCAGCCCAGAGCGGGGCCAAGGGCCGGGCCGGGCGTGGGGCGGCCTGGGCGCGCGGACCAGCCCTCGGCCGGTGGGTGCCGCAGAGCTACACCCCAAGGTCGGCTGTGGCCTGGAGCGGACTTGGGGCGGGGCCGGGTGCTGGGCGGTCCAGGCTCGCGGCCCGGCCCTTGGCAGGCGGGAGCCGCAGAGCTAAGCCCTCGGGTCAGCAACGGCCCGGAGTGGGGCCAAGGGCCGGCCCGGCCGCGCGCCCTGGCCCTCGGCAGGTGGGTGCGGCGGAGCTATGCCCCTGTGTCGGCTGAGGCCTGGAGCGGGGCCGAGGGCCGGGACGGGCACGTGGCGGCCCTGGCGTGCAGCCTGGCCCTCGGACTGCAGGTGCTGCGGAGATACGCCCAGGTGTCCGCAGCGGCCCGGAGCGGGGCCGAGGGCCGGGCCGGGTTCGGAGCGGCCCGGGTGCGGGGTCCGGAACTTGGCCGGGCCGGTGCGGCGAAGCTAAGCCTTGGGGTCGGCAGCGGCCCGGAGCGTGGCCGAGGGCCGGGACTGGTGCGGGGCGGCCAGGGCGTGCAGCCTGGCCCTCGGCCGGCTGGTGCCGCAGAGCTAATCCCCGGGATCGGCAGCGGCCGGTAGCGGGGGCCGAGGGCTGGCCTGGCCACGCGGCACGGCCCTCGGCCGGCGGGTGCCGCGCAGCTAAGCCCTAGGGTAGGCAGCGGCCCAGAGCGGGGCTGAGGGGCGGCCCGGGCGCGTGGCCCAGCCCTCGGCCGGCGGTTGCCGCGGATCTAAGCCACGGGGTCGGTAGTGGCCCAGAGCGGGGCCCGGTTCGGAGCCGGGCGCAGGGCGGCCCGGACGCGCGGCCCGGGCCTCGGCCGACGGGTGCCACGAAGAAAAAGACCTGGGGTCAGCAGCGGCCTGGGAGCGTGGCCGAGGGCCGGGACGGGTGCGGGGCGGCCCGGGAGCGCGGCTCAGCCCTCGGCCGGCGGGGTGCCGCGTCACTAAGCCCCGGGGTCGGCAGCGGCCCGCGGCAGGGCCGCGGGCGGCCAGGGCACGCGGCCCGGCCCTCGGCCGGCAGGTGCCACAGAGCTAAGCCCCGGGGTCAGCAGCAGTCCGGAGCGGGGCCGCAGGGCGGACCTGGCGCACGGCCCGGACCTTGGCCAGCGGGTACCCAGAGCTAATCCCCGGGGTCGGCAGCGGCCCGGAGCGTGGCCGAGGGCCGGGACGGGTGCGGGGCGGCCCGGGCCCGCGGCCCGGCCCTCGGCCGGCGTGTGCCACGGAGCTAAGCCCAAGGGTCAGCAGCGGTCCGGAGCGGGGGCCGCGGGGCGGACCTGGGGGCATGGCCCGGACCCTCGGCCTTCGGGTGCCGCAGAGCTAATCCCCGGGGTCGGCAGCGCCCCGTAGTGGGGCCGAGGGCTGGCCTGGCCGCGCGGCACGGCCTTCGGCCGGCGGGTGCCGCGAAGCTAAGCCCTGGGGTAGGCAGCGGCCCAGAGCGGGGCCGAGGGGCTGCCCGGGCGCGCGGCCCGGCCCTCGACCGGCGGTTGCCGCGGATCTAAGCCACGGGGTCGGCAGTTGCCCGGAGCGGGGGCCGGGTTGGGAGCCGGGCACAGGGCGGCCCGGACGCGCGGCCCGGGCCTCAGCTGATGGGAGCCGCGGAGCTAAGCCCCGGGGTCGGCAGTGGTCCAGAGCGGGGCCGAGGGCCGGGCCGCCCTGTGCTAAGCCCCGGGGTTGGCAGCGGTCCGGAGCGGGGCTGAGGGCCGAGCCGGGTGTGGGGCGGCCCAGGCAGTCGGCCCGGCCCTTGCCCGGCGGGTGTGGTGAAGCTAAGTCCCGGGGTCGGCAGCGGCCCGGAGCAGGGCCGAGGGCCAGGCCGGGTGCGTGGCGGCCTGGGCGGGCGGCCCGGCCCTCGGACGGCGGGTGCCGCTTAGCTAAGTCCCGGGGTCTTCAGCGGCAAGAAGCGGGCCGCGGGCGGCCCAGGTGCGCGGCCCGGGCCTCGGCCGTCGGGTGCCGCGGAGCTAAGCCCAGGGGTCGGCAGCAGACCGGAGCGGGGCTGAGGGCCGGGCCAGGTGCAGGGCGGCACGGGCGCGCGGCCCGGACCTTGGCCGGCTGGTGCCGCGGACCTAAGCTCCGGGGATGGCAGCGGCCCGTAGCGGGGCCGAGGGCTGGGCCGGGCCTGGGCGGCCCAGGCATGCAGCCACGGCCCTCGGCTTGCAGGTGCCATGGAGCTAAGCCCCGGGGTCGGCAGCAGCCTGGAGCAGGGCCAAGGGGCTAGGCCGGGCCCGGGGCGGCCCGGGCTTGCGGCCCGGCCCTAGGCTGGCGGGTGCGGCGGATCTAAGCCCCGGGGTCAGCAGCAGCCCGAAGTGGGGACTGAGGGCCGGGCCGGGTACGGGGCGGCCCGGGCATGCGGCCTGGCCCTCCGCCGGCGGGTGCCACAGACCTCAGCCCATGGGTCGGCAATGGCACAGAACGGGGATGAGCGGCAGGCCGGGCGCGGGGCGGCCCGGGCGTACGGTCCGGCCCTCTGCCCGCGGGTGTGACAGAGCTAAGCCCCGCGGTTGGCAGCGGCCCGGAGCAGGGCCAAGGGCTGGGCCGCGCGCGGGGCCGCCCTGGCACACAGCCGGGCCCTCTGCAGGCGGGTGCCGCGGAGGTATGCCCCGGGGTCGGCAGCGGCCCACAGCGGGGCAGAGCGCCGGGTTGGGCGCGTGGCGGCCCAAGCGTTCGGACCAGCCCTCGGGCTGCGGGTGCCGCGGAGCTAAGCCCTGTTAGGCAGAGGCCCGGTGCGGGGCCGAGGGCCAGGACGGGCGAGGGGAGGCCTAGGCAAGAGGCCCAGACATCAGCCTGCGGGTGCCGCAGTGCTAAGCCCCGGGGTCGGCAGCTGCCGGAGCGGGACCGAGGGCCGGGCTGGGTGCGGGGCAGCCCAGGCGCACAGCCCAGCCCTCGGCCGGCGGGTGCCACGGAGCTAAGCCATGGTGTCGGCAGCGGACCGGAGCCGGGCCATGGGCCGGGCCAGGAGAGGGATTTCACGGGCTTGCGGCCCGGCCCTCGGCCTGTGGGTGACGCGTAGCTAAGCCCCGGGGTTGGCAGCGGCCCGAAGATGGGCCGCAGGGCGGCCCGGTTGTGCGGCCTGGCCTTCGGCCTGCTGGTGCCGCGTAGCTAAGCCCCTGGTTTGGCAGCGGTCCAGAGCGGGGCCGCGGGCGGCCCTGGCGCGCGGGCCCGGCCCTGGGCCAGCGGGTGCCGCTGAGCTAAGCCCAGGGGTCGGCAGCGGCCCGGAGCGGGGGCCGCGGGGTGGACTGGGCGTGCGGTCCAGCCCTCGGTCGGCGGGTGCTCGGAGCTAAGCCCCAGGGTCGGCAGCGGCCCGGAGCGTGGCCGAGGGCCGGGCCGAGCGCGGGACGGCCCTGGCGCGCGGCCCGTCCCTCGGCCTGCGGGTGCCGCGTAGCTAAGCCCCGGGTTCGGCAGCGGTCCGGAGCGGGGCCACGGGTGGCCCGGGCGCCCGGCCCGGCCCTTGGCCGGCGGGTGCCGCGGAGCTAAGCCCCGGGGTCGGCAGCGGCCCGGAGCGCGGCCGAGGGCCAGGCCAGTTGCGGGGCGGCCCTGGCGCACGACCCGGCCCTCCGCCGGCGGGTGCCACGGAGATATGCCCCAGGGTCTGCAGCGGCTCGGAGCAGGGGCCGAGGGCCGGGCTGTGCGCGGTGGCCCGCTTGGGAGGTCCAGCCCTCGGCCGGCAGGTGCCGCGGAGCTAAGCCCCGGGGTAGGCAGCGGACCGGAGTGGGGCCGAGGGCCATGCTGAGCGTCCGGCAGCCTGGGCGGACGACCCGGCCCTCGACCAGCGGTTGCCGCGGAGCTCAGCTCAGTGGTCGGCAGTGGCCCGGAGCGGAGCCGAGGGCCGGGCCGGGTGTGGGGCAGCCCGGGCACGCGGCCCAGCCCTCGGCCGGCGGGTGCCGCAGAGCTACACCCCGAGGTCGGCTCTGGCCCGGAACGGGGTCTGGAGCGGGGCCGGGCAAGGGGCGATCCGGGCTCGCGGCCCGGCCCTTGGCAGGCGGGAGCCTCAGAGCTAAGCCCTCGGGTCAGCAACGGCCCGGAGCGGGGCCAAGAGCCTACACGGCCGCTCGGCCCTGCCCTCGGCCGGCAAGTGCCGCATAGCTAAGCCTCGGGGTCGGAAGTGGCCCTGAAGTGGGGCCGTGGGCGGCCCGGGCGCGCGGCCCGTCCCTCGGCCGCCACTCCGGGCCCCTGCCCGCGGCCCAGGGCGTAGCTCCGCGGCACCCGGCGGGCCGAGGGGCTGCGGCCGCGTGCCCGGCGCAGCCCTCGGCCGACGGGTGCCGAGGAGCTAAGCCCTGGGGCGGGCAGGGGCCCGGAGTGGGGCCGAGGGCGGGGCTGGACGCGGGGCGGTCCGGGCGGGAGGCCCCGTCCTCGGCCGGCGGGTTCCGTGGAGCTAAGCCCCGGGGTTGGCAGCGGCCCGGAGCGGGGCCGAGGGCGGGCCCGGGCGCGCAGCCCGGCCCTCTGCCGGCGGGTACCGCGGAAGCTAAGCCCCGGAGTCGGCAGCGGCCCAAAGCGGGGCCGAGAGCCGGGCCGGGTGTGGGGCGGTCCGGGCGTGCGACCCGGCCCTCGGCGGGCGGGTGCTGCGGAGCTCAGCCCCCGGCATCGCCAGCCTACCGGTGCCGGGCCGTGGGCTGGGCCAGGCGCGGGATGGCCAGGGCGTGCGGCCTGGTCCTCGGCCTGCGGGTGCCGCGTAGCTAAGCACCTTGGTCGACAGCGGCCCGGAGCGAGGACGCTGGTGGCAGGGGCGCGTGGCCCGGCCCTTGGCCAGCCAGTGCCGCAGAGCTAAGCCCCAGGGTCGGCAGCGGCCTGGAGCGGGGCCGAGGGCGGGCCCAGGCGCGCGGCCCGGCCCTCCGCCGGCGGGTACCACGGAAGCTATGCCCCGGTGTTGGCAGCGGCCCGAAGCGGAGCCGAGGGCCGGGCCGGGTGCGGGGCAGCCCGGGCGTGCGACACGGCCCTCGGCAGGCAGGTGCAGCGGAGCTCAGCCCCGGCATCGGCAGCGTACCGGAGCCTGGCCGTGGGCTGAGCCAGGCGCCGGGCGGCCAAGGGCGAGCGGCCTGGTCCTCGGCCTGCGGGTGCCGCGTAGCTAAGCCCCGGGGTCGACAGCGGCCCAGAGTGGGCACGCGGGCGGCAGGGGCGCTCGGCCCAGCCCTTGTTCGGCGGGTGCTCGGAGCTAAGCCCTGGGGTCGGCAGCTGCCCGGAGCGGGGCCGAGTACGGGCCGAGCGCGGGGCGGCCCGGGCGCGCGGCCCGGCGCTCGGCCCGTGGGTGCCGCAGAGCTAAGCCCCGGTGTCGGCAGTGGCCCGGAGCGGGGCCGAGGGTAGGGACGGGCGTGGGGCGGTCCGGGCGCGTGGCCCCGCCCTCTACCAGCGGGTGCCGAGGAGATATGCCCCGGGGTCAGCAACGGCCCGGAGTGGGGCCTTCGGCCGTGCCGAGCTCGGGGCGACCTGGGCGGGAGGCCCTGCCCTAGGCCGGCGGTTGCCGCATAGCTAAGCCCCGGCATCGGCAGCGGCCTGTATAAGGGCCGAGGGCCGGGCCGGGCTCAGGGCGACTCGGGCGCGCCCCAGTGCCCTCCGCCGGCGGGTGCCGCAGAGCTAAGCCCCGGAGTCGGCAGCGGCCCGGACCGGGGCCGAGGGCCGGGCCAGATGCGGGGTGGCCTGGGCGTGTGTTCCGGCCCTCGGCGGGCGGGTACAGCGGAGCTCAGCCCTGGCACTGGCAGCGTACCGGAGCCGGGCCGTGGGCTGGGCCAGGCGCGGGGCGGCCAAGGGCGTGTGGCCTGGTCCTCGGCCTGCGGGTGCCGCGTAGCTAAGCCCTGGGTCGACAGCGGCCCGGAGCGGGGCCGCGGGGTGGCCTGGGTGCGCGGCCCGGCCCTCGTTCGGCGGGTGCTCGGATCTAAGCCCTGGGGTCGGCAGCGGCCGGGAGCGGGGCTGAGGGCCAGGCCGGGCGCAAGGCGGCCCTGGCCCGCGGCCCGGCGCTCAGCCCGCGGGTGCCGCGGAGCTAAGCCCCATGTTCGGCAGTGGCCCGGAGTGGGGCCGAGGGTCGGGACGGGCGTGGGGCGACCTGGGCGGGAGGCCCCGCCCTTGGCCGGCGGGTGCTGCGGAGCTAAGCCCCATGTTCGGCAGCGGCCTCGACCGGGGCCCAAGGCCGGGCGAGGCGCGGGGCGGAACGGGAGTGCGGCCCGGCCCTCGGCCTGCGGATGCCGCGGAGCTAAGCCCCAGGGTCGGCAGCGGCACGGAGCGGGGCTGCGAGCGGCCCGGGCGCGCGGCCGGGCCCTCAACCTGTGGGTGCCGCAGAGCTAAGCCCCGGGGTCGGTAGCGGCCTGGAGCGGGGCGGAGGGCCGGGCCCGGGGCGGGGTGGCCCGGGCGCGCGGCCCGGCCTTCGGCCGGCGGTTGCCACATAGCTAAGCCCCGGGGTCGGCAGCGGCCAGGAGCAGGTCCAAGGGCCGTGTCAGGCGTGGGGCGGCTCGGGCGCGCGCCACGGCCCTCTGCCGGCGGGTGCCCCGGAGCTAAGTCCCGGGGTCGGCAGCGGCCAGAAGCTGGGCTGCGGGTGGCCCGGGCGAGCTTCCCGGACCTCGGCCGGCGGGTGCCGCGGAGCTAAGCCCCGGGGTCGGCAGCGGCCCGGAGTGGGGCCTTCGGCCGTGCCGAGCGCGGGGCGGCACGGGCGCGCTGCCCTGAAATCGACCGGCGGATGCCACGTAGCTAAGCCCCGGGGTCGGCAACGAACTGAAGCGTGGCCACAGGGCGTCCCGGGCGCGTGGCCCGTCCCTCGGCCGGCGGGTGCCGAGGAGCTAAGCCCTGGGGCGGGCAGGGGCCCGGTGTGGGGCTGAGGGCGGGGCCGGGCACGGGGCCGTCCGAGTGGGAGGCCTCGCCATCGGCTGGCGCGTGCCGCAGAGCTAAGCCCTGGGGTCGGCAGCGGTCCGGAGCGGGGCCGAGGGCGGGCCCGGGCGTGCGGCGCGGCCCTCTGCCAGCGGGTACCGCGGAAGCTAAGCCCCGGGGTCGGCAGCGGCCCAGAGTGGGGCCGAGGGCCGGGCCGGGTGCGGGGCGGCCCGGGCGTGCGACCCGGCCCTCGGCGGGCGGGTGCTGCGGAGCTCAGCCCCGGCATCAGCAGCGTACCAGAGCCGGGCCATGGGCTGGGCCAGGCGCGGGGCGGCCAAGGGCGTGCGGCCTGGTTCTCGGCCTGTGGGTGCCGCGTAGCTAAGCCCCAGGGTCGACAGGGGCCTGGAGCGGGGACTCTGGCGGCAGGGGCGCGTGGCCCGGCCCTTGGCCGGACGGTGCCGCAGAGCTAAGCTCCGAGGTCGGCAGAGGCCTGGAGCGGGGCCGCGGGGCGGCCCGGGCGCGGGGCGGCCCAGGCGGGCAGCCCGGTCCTCGACCGGCGGGTACCGCGGAGCTCAGTACAGGGGTCGGCAGCGGCCCCGAGCGGGGCCCAACGCCGGGCTAGGTGCGGGGCGGATCGGGCGTGCGGCCCGGCCCTCGGCCTGCGGGTGCCGCGGAGCTAAGCACCAGGGTCGGCAGCGGTACGAAGCTGGGCTGCGGGCCGCCCGGGTGCACGGCCGGCCCTCGACCTGCGGGTGCCGCGGAGCTAAGCCCTAGGGTTGGCAGCAGCCCGGAGCGGGGCCAAGGGTGGGCTCTGGCGTGTGGCCCGGCCCTCCGCCGCGGTACCGCGGAAGCTAAGCCCTGGGGTCGGCAGCGGCCTAGAGTGGGGCCGAGGGCCGGGCCGGTTGCGGGGCGGCCCGGGCGTGTGACCCGGCCCTCGGCGGGCATGTGCTGCGGAGCTAAGCCCCAGGGTTTGCAGCGGCCCGAAGCGGAGCCACTGGCGGCCAGGGTTCGCGGCGCGGACCTCGGCCGGCTGGTACCGCGGAGCTAAGCCCCGGGGTTGACAACGACCCAAAGTGGGGCCGCGGGGCGGCCCGGGCACGCTGCCCGGAAATCGGCCAGCGGATGCCGCGTAGCTAAGCCCAGGGGTCGGCAACGACCCAAAGCGGGGCCACGGGGCGGCCCGGGCGCGCGGCCTGGCCCTCAGTCGGCGGGTGCCGCGGAGCTAAGCCCCGGGATCGGCAGTGGCCCGGAGCGGGGCCGGGTTCGGAGCCAGGCGCAGGGCGGCCCGGACGCGCGGCCCGTGCCTCGGCCGACCGGAGCCGCAGAGCTAAGCCCTGGGGTCGGCAGTGGCCCGGAGCGGGGCCGGGTTCGGAGCCGGGTGCAGGGCGGTCTGGACGCGCGGCCCGGGCCTCGGCCGACGGGAGCCGCGGAGCTAAGCCCCGGGGTCGGCAGCGGCCCGGAGCGTGGCCGAGGGCCGGGCCGGGCCCGGGGCGGCCCCGGGGGGGCGGTCCCACCCTCGGCCGGCGGGTCCTGCGGAGCTAAGCCTCGGGGTCAGCAGCGGCCCAAAGCGGCGCCAAGGGCCGGGCAGGGCGCATGGTGTCCCGGGCGCCAGGCCCGGCTCTTGCCCGGCGGGTGCCGCGGAGCTAGGCCCTGGGGTCGGCAGCGGCCCGGAGGAGTGCCGAGGGCCGGGCCGGGCGCGGGGCGGCCTGGGCGGGAGGCCGGCCCTCGGCCGGCGGGTGCCACTTAGCTAAGCCCTGGGGTCTTCAGCGGCAAGAAGCGGGGACGCGGGTGGCCCAGGCGCGCGGCCTGGGCCTCGGCCGTCGGGTGCCGCAGAGCTAAGCCCAGGGGTTGGCAGCGGACCGGAGCGGGGCTGAGGGCCGGGCCAGGTGTGGGGCGGCCCAGGCGCGTGGCCTGGACCTCTGCCAGCGGGTGCCGTGGAGCAAAGCCCATAGCAGGGCCGAGGGCTGGGCCGGGCCTGGGGTGGCCCGGGCATGCGGCACGGCCCTCGGCTTGCAGGTGCCGTGGAGCTAAGCCCTGGGGTCGGCAGCGGCCCGGCGCGGGGCCAAGGGCCGGGCTGGGCCCGGGGCGGCCCGGGCTTGCGGCCCGGCCCTAGGCTGGCGGGTGTGCCGGAGCTAAGCCCCGGGGTCAGCAGCGGCCCAGAGTGGGGCCGACGGCCGTGCCGGGTACAGTGTGGCCCGGGCGCGCGGCCTGGCGCTCCGCCAGCGGGTGCCGTAGAGCTCAGCCCATGGGTCGGCAATGGCACGGTACGGGGATGAGCAGCGCGCCGGGCGCGGGGCGGCCCGGGCGTGCGGTCCGGCCCTCTGCCCGCGGGTGCGGCAGAGCTAAGCCCCGGGGTCGGCAGCGGCCCGGAGCGGGGCCACGGGGAGGCCAGGGCACGCGGCTCAGCCCTCGGCCTGCAGGTGCCGCAGAGCTACACCCCGAGGTTGGCTGTGGCCCGGAGTGGGACCTGGGGCGGGGCCGGGCGCTGGGCAGTCCGGGCTCGCGGCCCAGCCCTTGGCAGGCGGGAGCCGCAGAGCTAAGCCCTCCGGTCAGCAGCGGCCTGGAGTGGGGCCAAGGGCCGGCCAGGCCGCGCGTCCCGGCCCTCGGCAGGTGGGTGTGGCGGAGCTATGCCCTGGTGTCGGCTGAGGCCTGGAGCGGGGCCGAGGGCCGGGACGGGCGCGTGGCGGCCCGGGCGTGCGGCCCGGCCCTCGGCCTGCAGGTGCCGCAGAGATACGCCCCGGTAACCGCAGCGGCCCGGAGCAGGGCCGAGGGCCGGGCCGGGTTCGGGGCGGCCCGGGCGCGTGGCACGGACCTTGGCCGGCCAGTGCCGCGAAGCTAAACTTCGGGGTCGGCAGCGGCCCAGAGCGTGGCCGAGGGCCGGAACAGCTGCGGGGCGGCCCGGGCACAGGGCCCGGCCCTCGGCCGGCGGGTGCTGCGTCATTAAGCCCCGAGGTCAGCAGCGGTCTGGAGCGGGGCCGCGGGGCGGACCTGGCACACGGCCCCGACCTTGATCGGCGGGTGCCACAGAGCTAATCCCCGGGGTCGGTAGCGGCCCGGAGCGGAGCCACGGGCGGCCCGGGTTCGCGGCCCGGACCTCGGCCAGCAGGTGCGGCGGAGAAAAGCCCTGGGGTCGGCAGCGGCCCGGAGCGTGGCCGAGGACCGGGACGGGTGCGGGGCGGCCCGGGCGCGCGGCCCGGCCCTCGGCCAGCGGGTGCCACAGAGCTAAGACCCGGGGTCAGCAGCGGTCCGGAGCGGGGCCACGGGCGGACCTGGCGCATGGCCCAGACCTCGGCCGGCGGGTTCCGCATAGCTAAGCAGCGGGGTCGGCAGTGGCCCGGACCGGGGCTGGGTTCGGAGCCGGGCGCAGGGCGGCCCGGACGTGAAGCCCGGGCCTCGGCCGACGGGAGCTGCGGAGCTAAGCCCCGGGATCGGCAGCGGCCCGGAGCAGGGCCGAGGACTTGCCCGGCCATTCAGCACGGCCCACCGCCGCCGGGTGCCGCACAGCTAAGCCCTGGGGTAGGCAGCAGCGCGGAGCGGGGAAGAGAGGTGGCCCGGGAGCGCGGCCCGGCCCTCGGCCGGCGGGTGCCGCGGAGCTAAGCCCCGGGGTCGGCAGTGGGCCGGAGCGGGGCTGGGTTCGGAGCCAGGCGCAGGGCAGCCCGCACGCGAGGCCCGGGCCTCGGCCGACGGGAGCCGCGGAGCTAAGCCCTGGGGTCGGCAGCGGCCCGGAGCGTGGCCGAGGGCCGGGACAGGTGCGGGGCGGCCCGGGCGCGCGGCCCGGCCCTCGACCGGCGGGTGCCGCTTCACTAAGCCCCGGGGTCAGCAGCGGCCCGCAGCAGGACCGCGGGCGGCCCGGGCGCGTGGCCCGGCCCTCGGCCGGCGGGTGCCACAGAGCTAATCCCCGGGGTCGGCAGCGGCCCGGAGCGGGGCCGAGGGCCGGGACGGGTGCGGGGCGGCCCGGGCATGCGGCCCGGCCCTCGGCCGGCGTGTCCTACGGAGCTAAGCCCCGGGTTCAGAAGCGGTCCGGAGCGGGGCCGCGGGCGGACCTGGCGCATGGCCCGGACCTCGGCCGGCGGGTGCCGCAGAGCTAATCCCCGGGGTCGGCAGCGGCCCGGAGCGGGGCCAAGGGTTGGCCCGGCCGCGCAGCACGGCCCACCGCCGCCGGGTGCCGCGCAGCTAAGCCCTGGGGTAGGCAGCAGCCCGGAGCAGGGCCGAGAGGCGGCCCGGGCGCGCGGCCCGGCCCTCGGCGGCGGGTGCCGCAGAGCTAATCCCCGGGGTTGGCAGTGGCCCGGAGCGGGGCCGAGGGCTGGCCAGGCCGCGCAGCACGGCCCACCGCCGCCAGGTGCCGCGCAGCTAAGCCCTGGGGTAGGCAGCGGCCTGGAGTGGGGCCGAGGGGCGGCCCGGCCCTCGGCCATCGGGTGGCGCGGAGCTAAGCCCCGGGGTGGCAAGCGGCCAAGAGCGGAACCGCGGGGCAGACTGGGTACGCGGCCTGCCCTCGGGCTGCTGGTGCTTCGAAGCTAAGCTCCGGGGTCGGCAGTGGCCCTGCGAGGGGCCGAGGGCCAAGACGGGAGTGGGGTGGCCCGGGCGCGCGGCCTGGCCCTCGGCCGGCGGGTGCCGCGGAACTAAGCCCTGGAGTCGGCAGCGGCCCGCAGTGGGGCCGAGGGCCTGGCCGGGTGTGGGGCGGCCCGGGCGCGTGGCCCAGCCCTCGGTCAGGGGATGCCGCGGATCTAACCCCCGGGGTCAGCGGCGGCCCGGACCGGGGCCGAGGGCCGGGCCGGGCGCGGGGCGGGCCGGGCGCGCGGCCCGGCCTTCGGTCGGTGGGTGCCGCGGAACTAAGACCGGGGGTCGACAGCGGCCCGGAGTGGGGCCGAGGGCCGGGACGCGCGCAGGGTGCCCCGGGAAAGCGGCCGGGCCCTCGGGCTGTGGGTTCCGCGGAGCTAAGCCCCGGGGTCGGCAGCAGCCCGGAGCGGGGCCGAGGGCTGGACCGGGCACGGGGATCCTTGGGTGCGCGGCCCGGCCCTCGGCCAGTGGGTGCCACGGAGTTAAGCCCCGGGGTCGGCAGCGGCCCAGAGCGGAGCCAAGGGCCGGGTCGGGCACGGGGCGGCCCGGGCGCACTCCCGGTCCTCCGCCGGCGGGTGCCGCGGAGATAAGCCCCGGAGTCGGCAGCAGCCCCGAGCGTGGCCGAGGGTCGGGACGGGCGCGGGGTGGCCCGGCGCGTGGCCCGCGTTCGGCCCGCGGGTGTCGCAGAGATAAGCCCCAGTGTTGGCAGCGGACCGGATTGGGGCCGAGGGCCGGGACAGACGCATGGCGGCCCGGGCGCGCGGCCGGCCCCTCGGCCGGTGGTTTCCGCCCAGCTAAGGCCCTGGGTCGGCAGCGGCCCGGAGCGGGGCCGAGGGCCGGGCCAGGCGCGGGGCGGCGGGGGTAGCGTGGCCCGGCCCTCTCGCGGTGGTTGCCGCGTAGCTCAGACCCGGGGTCGGAAGCAGCCTTGAGCATGGCCGAGGGCCGGCTTGGGTGCAGGGCGGACCGGGTGCGTGGCCAGGCCCTCGGCCGGCGGATGCTGCGGAGGTAACCCCGGGAGTCGGCAGCGGCCCGGATTGGGGCCGAGAGCCGAGAAGGGCGCGGGGCAGCTGAGCAGGCGGCCCGGCGTTGGCCCGCGGGTGTCGCGGAGATAAGCCCCAGGGTTGGCAGCGGCCCGGAGCGGGGCCAAGGGCCTTGCCTGGCGTGGGGCAGCCAGGGCGCGCGACCCGGCCCTCCTCCGGCGGGTGCCATGTAGCTAATCCACGGGGTAGGCAGCGGACCGGAGCGGGGCCGAATGCCGAGCAGGGCGCGGGGCGGACCAGGTGCGCGGCCCGGCACTTGGCGGCAGGTGCCGCGGAACTAAGCCCTGGAGTCGGCAGTGGCCCGCAGGGGAGCCGAGGGCCTGGAGGGGTTTGGGGCAGCCCGGGCGCGCGGCCCGGCCGTCAGTCGGGCGATGCCGCGGAGATAAGCCCCGGGGTCAGCAGCATCACGGACCGGGGCCAAGGGTCGTGCCGGGTGCGGGGCGGTCCGGGCGCGTGGCCCGGCCCACCGCCGACGGGTTCCACGGAGCTAAGCCCCGGGGTCGGCAGGGGCCCGGAGCGGGGCTGAGGGCCTTGCCTGGCGTGGGGCGGCCGGAGCGCACAGCCCGGCCCTCCTCTGGCGGGTGCCGCGAAGCTAAGCCCCGGGGCCGGCAGCGGCCCGAGCGGGGCCGAAAGCCCAGCCGGGCGTGGGGCGGACCGGGTGCGCGGCCCCGCCATCGGCCGTCGGGTGGCACGGAGCTAAGCCCCGGGGTGGCAAGCGGTCCAGAGCGGGACCGCGGGGCAGACTGGGCGCGCGGCCCGCCCTCGGGCTGCGGGTGCTGCGGAGCTAAGCTCCGGGGTCGGCAGTTGCCCTGAGAGGGGCCGAGGGCCAGGACGGGTGTGGGGTGGCCCGGGTGCGCGGCCCGGCCCTCAGCCGGCGGTTGCCGCGGAACTAAGCCCTGGAGTCGGCAGCGGCCCGCAGTGGGGCCGAGGGCCTGGCCGGGTGTGGGGCGGCTCGGGCGCGTGGACCGGCACTCGGTCGGGGGATGCCGCGGAGGTAAGCCCCGGGGTCAGCAGCGGCCCGAGAGGGGCCGAGGGCCAGGCAGGGCGCTGGCCGGGCTAGGCGCGCGGCCCCGCCCATGGCCAGCGGGTGCTTCGGAGATAAGCCCCAGGGTCAGCAGCGTCCCGGACCGGGGCTGAGGCCGTGCCAGGTGCAGGCCGGCCCGGGCGCGTGGCCCGGCCCTCCGCTGATGGCTTCCGCGGAGCTAAACCCAGGGGTCGGCAGCGGCCCGGAGTGGGGCAGAGGGCTGCGCCAGGCGCAGGGTGGTCCGGGCGCGTGGCCCGCCTTCGGTTGGCGGATGCCGCTGAGCTAAGTGCCAGGGTCGGCAGCGGCCCAGAGCGGGGCCAAGGGCCACGCCAGGAGCAGGACAGCACGGTCGCGCAACCCTGCCATCCACCGGCGGGTGCCACGGAGCTAAGCCGGGGGGTCGGCAACGGGCCAGAGTGGGGCCGAGAGCCGGGCTGGACGCGGGGTGGCCCGGGCGCGTGGCCCGGCCCTCCGTCAGCGGGTGCCATGGAGCTAAGACCCGGGGTCGGCAGCGGTGCAGAGTGGGGCAGAGAGCCGGGCCGGGCGCAGGGCGGCCCGGGCGTGCGGCCCCCCCCTCTGCCAGCGGGTTCCGCTGAGCTAAGCCCGGGGGTAGGCTGTGGCCCGGAGCGCGGGCGAGGGTCGGGAGGGGAGCGAGGCTGCCCGGGTGCGTGGCCCGGCCCTCGGCTCCCGGGTGCGGCGGAGCTAAGCCCCGGGGTCTGCAGCGGCCCGGAGCGGGGCCGAGAGCTGGGCCGTGCAGGTGTCGGCCCGGGCGCGCGGCCTGGCTTTCCAACGGCGGGTGCCGCGGACCTAAGCCCCGGGGTCGGCAGCGGCCCGGAGCGTGGTCGAGGGCCGGGCTGGGCGCGGGGCGGCACGGGCACGCGGCCAGGCTCTCCGCCGGCGGGTGTCGTGGAGCTAAGCCAAGGGGCCGGCAGCGGCCCGGAGCGGGTCCTAGGACAAAGCTGGGACATGGGCGGCCCGGGCGCACTGCCCGGGCCTTGGCCGGGGGATGCTGCGGAGCTAAGCCCAGGGGTCGGCAGCGACCCTGAACGGGTCCGAGGGCCGGCCTGGGCGCGTGGACCGGCCCTCCGCCAACGGCTGCCACGAACTAAGCCCCGGGGTCGGCAGCGGCTCGGAGTGGGGCCGAGGGCCGGGCCGGACTCGGGGTGGCCCGGGTGCGCGGCCCGGACCCCGGCCGGCGGGTGCCGCGGAGCTAAGCCCTGGGATCTGCAGCGGCCCTGAGCACAGCCAAGGGCCTGGCCAGGTGTGGAGCGGCCGGGGCGTACGGCCCGGCCCTCGGCCCGCATGTGCGCGGAGCTAAGCCCCGGGGTCGGCTGCGGCCCGGAGTGGGTCCGAGGGGCGGGCCGGGCACGGGAAGGCCCGGGCGTGAGACCCGTCCCTCCGCTGGTGGGTGCTGCGGAGCTAAGCCCCGGGGTCGACAGTGGCCCGGAACGGGGCTGAGGGCCGGGACAGGCACGGGGTCGCCCGGGTGCATGGCCCAGCCCTCGGCCGGCGGGTGCCGCGGAGCTAAGCACCGGGATTGGCAGCAGCCAGGAGCGGGACCGAGGGCGGGGCCGTGCGCGGGGCGGCCCGGGCGCGCTGCCCGGGACTCGGCTGGCGGATGCCGCGGAGCTAAGACCCGGGATCGGCAGCGGCCCAGAGCGGGGCCGCGGAGAGCTCCGTGCGTGCGGCATGGCCCTCGGCCCGCATGAGCTGCGTAGCTCAGCCCCGGGGGCGGCTGTGGACCGGAGCGGGGCTGAGGGGCGGGCCGGGCACTGGGTCACCCAGGCGTGCGGCCTGGCCTTTGGCCGGCGGGTGCCGAGGAGCTAAGCCCCGGGGTCGGCAGTGGCCCGGAGCGGGGCCGAAAGCTGGGACTGGTGCGGGGCGGCCCGGGCGCGTGGCCTGGCCCTCCGCCGGCTGGTTCCGTGGAGCTAAACGCGGGGTCGGCAGCGGCCCGGAGCGGGGGAGCGGGGAGGCCCGGGCGCGTGGCCCGGCCCTCAGCCGGCTGGTGCCGCGGAGCTAAGCCCCGGGTTTGGAAGTGGGCCGGAGCGGGGAAGCGGGGCCTCCCGGGCGCTTGGCCGAGCCCTCGGCCGGCTGGTGCCGCGGAGCTAAGCCCCGGGGATTGCAGCAGCCCGGAGCAGGGCCGTTTTTGAGGCCGAGGGCGGGGCGGCCCGGGCGCGTGGCCCGGCCCTCGGACGGGGTTTGCCGCGGAGCTAAGCCCAGGGGTCACCAGCGGCCCAGAGAGGGGCCGAGGGCCGGCCCGTGCGCGTGGTCCGGCCCTCTGCTGACGGGTGCCACGGCGCTACCCCATGGCGTCGGCAGCTTCCCCGAGCGCAGCCGAGGGCCTTTCCGGGCGTGGATCAGCCGGGGCGCATGGCCCCGCCCTCCGCCCGCATGTGCCGCAAAGCTAAGCCTCGGGGTCGGCTGCGGCCCGGGCGTGGGCATCCCAGGCGGGCGGAACGGCCCTCCGCTGGCGGGTGCCGTGGAGCTAAGCCCCGGTGTCGGCACCGGTCCGCAGCGGGGCCGAGCGCCATGCCAGGCGTGGGGCGGCCCGGGCTTGCGGCCTGGCCCTCGGCCCGTGGGGGCCGCGTAGCTAAGCCCCGGGTTGGCAGCGGCCCGGAGCGGGGCCGAGGTCCGGGCCGGGCGTGGGGCGTCCCAGGCGTGCGGCACGGCCCTCCGCCAGTGGGTGCCGCGGAGCTAAGACCAGGGGTCGGCACCGGTCCGGAGCGGGGCCAAGGGCCGTGCCAGGCGTGGGGCGGCCCGGGTTTGCGGCCTGGTCCTCGGCCGGCTGGTGCCGCGGAGCTAAGCCCTGGGGTCGGCAGCGGCCTGGAGCGGGGCCGAGTTCCAGGCCAGGCGCGGGACGGCCCTGGCGCGCGGCCCCTGTCTCGGCCAGGGGATGCTGCGGAGCTAAGCCCAGGGGTCGGCAGAGGCCCAGAGTGGGGCCGAGGGCTGGGCAGGGCGCGGGGTGGTCTGGGCGCGCGGCCCGCCCTCGGTTGGCGGATGTCGCAGAGCTAAGACCCAGGGTCGGCAGTGGCCCGGAGCGGGACCGAGTTCCGGGCCGGGCGCGGGGCGGCCCGGGCGAGAGACCCTGCCATCCGCCGGCGGGTGCCGCGTAGCTAAGCCCCGGCGTCGGTAGCGGACCAGAGCGGGGCCGAGGGCCGGGCCGGGTGCGGGGCGGACCAGGAGCGCGGCCCGGCCCTCGGCCGTCGGGTGGCGCGGAGCTAAGGCCCGGGGTGGCAAGCGGCCCGGAGCGGGGCCGAGGGCCTTGCCTGGCGTGGGGCAGCCAGGGCGCGCGACCCGGCCCTCCTCCGGCGGGTGCTGCGTAGCTAATCCACGGGGTCGGCAGCGGACCGGAGCAGGGCCGAATGCCGAGCAGGGCGCGGGGCGGACCGGGTGCACGGCCCGGCACTCGGCCGGCAGGTGCCACGGAACTAAACCCTGGAGTCGGCAGTGGCCCGCAGGGGGGCCGAGGGCCTGGCCGGGTGTGGGGCAGCCTGGGTGCGCGGCCCGGCCGTCTGTCGGGCGATGCCGCGGAGATAAGCCCCGGGGTCAGCAGCGTCCCGGACCGGGGCCAAGGGCCGTGCCGGGTGCGGGGCGGTCCGGGCGCGTGGCCCGGCCCACCGCCGACGGGCTCCACGGAGCTAAGCCCCGGGGTCGGCAGGGGCCCGGAAGGGGGCCGAGGGCCTTGCCTGGTGTGGGGCGGCCGGGGCGCGCGGCCCGGCCCTCCTCTGGCGGGTGCCGCGAAGCTAAGCCCCGGGGTCGGCAGCGGCCCGAGCGGGGCCGAATGCCCAGGCGGGCGCGGGACGGACCGGGTGCGCGGCCCCGCCATCGGCCATCGGGTGGCGCGGAGCTAAGCTCCGGGGTGGCAAGCGGCCCAGAGCGGGACCGCGGGGCAGACTGGGCGCGCGGCCCGCCCTAGGGCTGCGGGTGCTGCGGACCTAAGCTCCAGGGTCGGCAGTGGCCCTGAGAGGGGCCGAGGGCCAGGACGGGTGCGGGGTGGCCTGGGTGCGCGGCCCGGCCCTCGGCCGGCGGTTGCCACGGAACTAAGCAGTGGAGTCGGCAGAGGCCTGCAGTGGGGCCGAGGGCCTGGCCGGGTGTGGGGCGGCTCGGGCGCGTGGCCCGGCACTCGGTAGGGGGATGCCGCGGAGGTAAGCCCCGGGGTCAGCAGCTGCCCGGAGCGGGGCCGAGGGCCGGGCCGGGCGCTTGCCGGGCGGGGCGCGCGGCCCCGCCCTTGGCCATCGGGTGCCTCAGAGACAAGCCCCGGGGACAGCAGCGTCCCGGACCGGGGCCGAGGCCGTGCCTGGTGCGGCCCGGCCTGGGCGCGTGGCCCGGCCCTCCGCTGACGGGTTCCATGGAGCTAAGTCCAGGGGTCGGCAGCGGCCCGGAGTGGGGCCGAGGGCCGCGCCAGGCGCAGGGTGGTCCGTGCGCGTGGCCCGCCCTTGGTTTGCGGATGCCGCTGAGCTAAGTGCCATTGTCGGCAGCAGCCCAGAGCGGGGCCAAGGGCCGCGCCAGGAGCAGGACAGCATGGGCGCGCGACCCTGCCATCCGCCGGCGGATGCCGCGGAGCTAAGCCGGGGCGTCGGCAACGGGCCAGAGTGGGGCCGAGAGCTGGGCTGGACGCGGGGTGGCCCGGGCGCGTGGCCCGGCCCTCCGTCAGCGGGTGCCACGGAGCTAAGACCCGGGGTCGGCAGCGGTGCAGAGTGGGGCAGAGAGCCGGGCCGGGCGCAGGGCGGCCCGGGCGTGCGGCCCCCCCCTCTGCCAGCGGGTTCCGCTGAGCTAAGCCCGGGGGTAGGCAGTGGCCCGGAGCGCAGGCGAGGGTCGGGAGGGGAGCGAGGTTGCCCGGGTGCGTGGCCCGGCCCTCGGCTCCCGGGTGCGGCGGAGCTAAGACCCGGGGTCGGCAGCGGCCCGGAGCAGGGCCAAGAGCTGGGCCGTGCAGTTGTCGGCCCGGGCGCGCGGCCCGGCTTTCCAACGGCGGGTGCCGCGGACCTAAGCCCCGGGGTCGGCAGCGGCCTGGAGCGTGGTCGAGGGCCGGGCTGGGCGCGGGGCGGCACGGGCACGCGGCCAGGCTCTCTGCCGGCGGGTGTCGTGGAGCTAAGCCAAGGGGCCGGCAGCGGCCCGGAGTGGGTCCTAGGACAAAGCTGGGACCTGGGCGGCCCGGGCGCGCTGCCCGGGCCTTGGCCGGGGGATGCCGCGGAGCTAAGCCCAGGGTTCGGCAGCGGCCCTGAACGGGTCCGAGGGCCGGCCTGGGCACGTGGACCGGCCCTCCGCTGACGGCTGCCACGAACTAAGCCCCGGGGTCGGCAGCGGCTCGGAGTGGGGCCGAGGGCCGGGCCAGGCTCGGGGTGGCCCGGGCGCGCGGCCGACCCTCGGCTGGGGTATGCCGCGGAGCTAAGCCCAGGGGTCGGCAGCGGCCCAGAGAGGGGCCGAGGGCCGGCCCGTGCGCGTGGTCCGGCCCTCTGCCAACGGGTGCCACGGCGCTACGCCATGGCATCGGCAGCTTCCCCGAGCGCAGCCGAGGGCCTTTCCGGGCTCAGAGCGGCTGGGGCGCACGGCCCGGCCCTCCGCCCGCATGTGCCGCAAAGCTAAGCCCCGGGGTCGGCTGCGGCCCGGGCGTGGGCGTCCCAGGCGGGCGGAACGGCCCTCCGCCGGCGGGTGCCATGGAGCTAAGCCCCGGGGTCGGCAGCGGACCGGAGTGGGACCGAGAGCCGAGCCGCATGCGGGGTGGCCCGGGCGAGCGGCCCGGCCCTCCTTCGGCGGGTGCCACGGAGCTAAGCCCCGGTGTCGGCAGCAGCGCAGAGCGGGGCAGAGAGCCGGGCCGGGCGCGGGGCGGCCCGGGCGCGCGGCCCCCCCTCTGCCGGCGGGTTCCGCGGAGCTAAGCCCCTGGGTCGGCAGCGGCCCAGAGCGCGGGCGAGGGTCGGGAGGGGAGCGAGGCAGCCCGGGCGCGTGGCCCGGCCCTCGGCTCCCAGGTGCGGTGGCACTAAGCCCCGGGGTCGGCAGCGGGCCAGAGTGGGGCCGAGAGCCGGGCCGAACACGGGGTGGCCCGGGCGAGCGGCTCGGCCCTCCGTCTCGGTTGCCACGGAGCTAAGCCCCGGGGTCAACAGCAGCGCAGAGCGGGGCAGAGAGCCGGGCCGGGCACGGGGCGGCCCGGGCGCGCGGCCCCCCCCGCCGGCGGGTTCCGTGGAGCTAAGCCCCGGGGTCGGCAGTGGCCCAGAGCGCGGACAAGTGTCGGGAGGAGAGCGAGGCAGCCCGGGCGCGTGGCCCGGCCCTCGGCTCCCGGGTGTGGCGGAGCTAAGCCCCGGGTTCAGCAGGGGCCCGGAGTGGGGCCGAGGGCTGGCCTTGCGTGGGTCAGCCCGGGAGCTCGGCCCGGCTTTCCATTGGTGGGTGTCGCGGACCTAAGCCCCGGGGTCGGCAGCGGCCCAGAGCGGGGCTGAGGGCCGGGCTGGGCGCGGGGGGGCACGGGCGCGTGGCCCGGCCCTCCACCGGCGGGTTCCGCGGAGCTAAACGCGGGGTCGGCAGCGGCCCGGAGCGGGGAAGCGGGGCGGCCCGGGCGCGTGGCCCGGCCCTTGGCCGGCTGGTGCCGCGGAGCTAAGCCCCGGGTTCGGAAGTGGGCAGGAGCGGGGGAGCGGGGCGGCCCGGGTGCTTGGCCGAGCCTTCGGCCGGCTGGTGCCGTGGAGCTAAGCCCCGGGGATTGCAGCAGCCCGGATCAGGGCCGTTTTCGAGGCTGGGGGCGGGGCGGCCCGGGCGCGCGGCCCGGCCCTCGGCCGGGGTATGCCGTGGAGCTAAGCCCAGGGGTCGCCAGCAGCCCAGAGAGGGGCCGAGGGCCGGCCCGTGCGCGTGGTCCGGCCTTCTGCCGACGGGTGCCACGGCGCTACGCCATGGCGTGGGCAGCTTCCCCGAGCGCAGCTGAGGGCCTTTCCGGGCGCGGAACGGCCGGGGCGCTCGGCCCGGCCCTCCACCCGCATGTGCCGCAAAGCTAAGCCCCGGGGTTGGCTGCGGCCCGGGCGTGGGCGTCCCAGGCGGGTGGAATGGCCCTCCGCCGGCGGGTGCCGTGGACCTAAGCCCTGGGGTCGGCACCGGTCCGGAGCGGAGCCGAGGGCCATGCCAGGCGTGGGGCGGCCCGGGCTTGCGGCCTGGCCCTCGGCCCGTGGGGGCCGCGTAGCTAAGCCCCGGGTTGGCAGCGGCCCGGAGCAGGGCCGAGGTCCGGGCCGGGCGTGGGGCGTCCCAGGCGCGCGGCACGGCCCTCCGCCGGCGGGTGCCGTGGAGCTAAGCCCAGGGGTCGGCACCAGTCCGGAGCGGGGCCAAGGGCCGTGCCAGGCATGGGGCAGCCCGGGCTTGCGGCCTGGCCCTTGGCCGGCTGGTGCCGCGGAGCTAAGCCCCGGGGTCAGCAGCGGCCTGGAGCGGGGCCGAGTTCCAGGCCAGTCGCGGGGCGGCCCTGGCGCGCGGCCCCAGCCTCGGCCGGGGGATGCCGCGGAGCTAAGCCCAGGGGTCGGCAGAGGCCGAGAGCAGGTCCGAGGGCCGGGCAGGGCGCGGGGTGGTCTGGGCGCGCGGCCCGGCCCTCAGTTGGTGGATGTCGCAGAGCTAAGACCCAGGGTCGGCAGTGGCCCGGAGCGGGGCCGAGTTCCGGGCCGGGCACGGGGCGGCCCGGGCGCGTGACCCTGCCATCCGCCGGCGGGTGCCGCGGAGCTAAGCACCGGGGTCGGCAGCGGCCCGGAGTGAGCCGAGGGCCGGGCAAGAAGGGTGGCTGCCCGGGCACGCGGCCAGGGCCCCCGCCGGCGGGTGCTGCGGATGTAAGCCCGGGGATCAGCAGCGGGCCAGAGTGGGGCCGAGAGCCGAGCCGGACGCGGGGTGGCCCGGGCTAGCGGCCCTGCCCTCCGTCGGCGGGTGCCACGGAGCTAAGCCCCGGGGTCGGCAGCAGCGCAGAGCGGGGCAGAGAGCCGTGCCGGGCGCGGGGGGGCCTGGGCGCGCGGCACCCCCTCTGCCGGCGGGTTCCGCGGAGCTAAGCCCCTGGGTCGGCAGTGACCCGGAGCGCGGGCGAGTGTTGGGAGGGGAGCTAGGCAGCCCGGGCGCGTGGCCCGGCCCTCGGCTCCCGGGTACGGCGGAGCTAAGTCCCGGGTTCGGCAGGGGCCCGGAGTGGGGCCGAGGGCTGGCCTTGCGTGGGTCGGCCCGGGCGCCCGGCCCGGCTTTCCAACGGTGGGTGTCGCGGACCTAAGCCCGGGGTCGGCAGCGGCCCGGAGCGGGGCTGAGGGCCGGGCTGGGCGCAGGGCGGCACGGGCGCGCGGCCCGGCTCTCTGCCGGCGGGTGTCTTGGAGCTAAAACCAGGGGTCGGATGCGGCCCAGAGCTGGGCCGAGGACAAGGCCGGGAACTGAGCGGCACGGGCGGGCGGCCCGGTCCTCGGCCGGCAGGTGCCGCGGAGGTAAGCCCCGGGGTCGGCAGCGGCCCGGAGCGGGGCCGAGGGGTGGGCAGGGCGCGGGGCGGCCAGGGCGCGCGGCTCGGCCCTCGCCCATATGTGCAGCGGAGCTAAGCCCCGGGGTCGGCAGCGGCCCGGAGCGGGGACGAGTTCCGGGCCGTGCGCGGGGCGGCCCGGGCGCGCGGCCCGGGCCTTGGCAGGGGGATGCCGCGGAGCTAAGCCCATGGGTCGGCAGCAGCCCAGAGCGGGTCTGAGGGCCAGCCTGGGCGCGTGGCCCAGCCCTCCGCTGACGGCTGCCACGAACTAAGCCCCAGGGTCGGCAGCGGCTCAGAGTGGTGCGGAGGGCCGGGCCAGGATCGGGGTGGCCCGGGCGCGCGGCCCGGACCCCGGCCGGCGGGTGCTGCTGAGCTAAGCCCTGGGATCGGCAGCGGCCCTAAACAACGCCGAGGGCCTGGCCAGGTGCGGAGCGGCCAGGGTGTGCGGCCCGGCTCTCGGCCCGCATGTGTGCGAAGCTAAGCCCCGGGGTCGGCTGCGGCCTAGAGTGGGGCCGAGGGGCGGGCCGGGCGCAGGAAGGCCCGGGCGCGCGACCCATCCCTCCGCCGGCGGGTGCTGTGGAGCTAAGCCCCGGGGTCGGCAGTGGCCCCGAACGGGGCTGAGGGCCGGGCCAGGCACAGGGTCGCCCGGGCGCGTGGCCCGGCCCTCAGCCAGCGGGTGCCGCGGAGCTAAGTCCCGGGATTGGCAGCGGCTAGGAGCGGGGTCGAGGGCGGGGCCGGGGGCTGGGCGGCCAGGGCGCGAGGCCCGGCTCTCCGCCGGAGGGTGCAGCGGAGCTATGCCCTGGGGTTGGCAGAGGCCCGAGGTGGGGCCGAGTACCGGGCCGGTTGCTGGGCGGCCCGGCCCTCTGCCGGCTTGTGCCACGGAGCTAAGACCCGGGGAGGGCAACGGCCCGGAGCACGGCCGAGGGTCGGGACCGGCGCGGGGTGGCCAGACGCGTGGCCCGGCCCTTGGCCTGCGGATGCCGCGGAGCTAAGGCCCAGTGTCAGCTGCGGCCCGGAGCGGTGCCAAGGACCGGGCCGGGTGCGGGGCGGCCCGGGTGCGCGGCCCGGCACTCCGACGGCGGGTGCCACGGAGCTAAGCCCCAGGGTCGGCCGCGGCCCGGAGCGCGGCCGAGTTTCGGGACCAGCACGGGGCGACCTGGTGTGCGCCCGGCCCTTGGCCCAAGGGTGCCGCAGAACTAAGCCCCGGGGTTGGCACCGGCCCGGAGCGGGGCCCAGGGCCGGGCCAGAGAAGGGGCAGCCTGGGCGTGCAGCCCGGCCCTCCAGCTGCGGGTGCCACGGAGCTAAGCCCCGGGGTCGGATGCGGCCCGGAGTGGGGCCGAGGGGCGGGCCGGGCGCGGGGAGGCCTGGGTGCGCGACCCGTCCCTCCGCCGGCGGGTGCTGCGGAGCTAAGCCCCGGGGTCGGCAGTGGCCCGGAACGGGGCTGAGGGCTGGGCCAGGCACGGGGTTGCCCGGGCGCGTGGCCCGGCCCTTGGCCGGCGGGTGCCGCGGAGCTAAGCCCTGGGATTGGCAGCAGCCAGGAGCGGGGTCGAGGAGCGGGCCGGGCGCGGGGAGACCCTGGCGCGAGGCCCGGATCTCCGCCGGAGTGTTCAATGGTGCTATGCCCCGGGGTCGGCAGCGGCCCGAAGTGGGGCCAAGGACCGAGCCGGGTGCGGGGCGGCCCAGCCCTCTGCCGGTTTGTGCCGCGGAGCTAAGCCCCAGGGTCGGCAGCGGCCAGGAGTGCAGCCGAGATTCGGGACCGGCGTGGGGCGACCCGGCGCGCACCCGGCCCTCGGCCCGCGGGTGCCACGGAGCTAAGCCCCTGGGTCGGCAGCGGCCCGGAGCCTGGCCGAGGATGGGGTTGGGCGCGGGGCGGCCCGGGCGCGCGCCCCGGGTCTCGGCCGGCAGATGCCGCGGAGCTAAGCCCCGGGATCGGCCGCGGCTCGGAGCGGGGCTTCGGAGAGCTCCGTGCGCGCGGCCTGGCCCTCGGCCCGCATGTGCTGCGGAGCTAAGCACCGGGGGCGGCTGCGGCCCGGAGTGGGGCCGAGGGGCGGGCCGGGCGTGGGGCGACCCGGGCGCACGGCCTGGCCCTCTGCCGGCGTGTCCCGCGGAGCTAAGCCCAGTGATCGGCAGCGGCCCGGAAAGGGGCTGAGGGCCGGGCCGGGCACTGGGTCACCCGGGGGTGTGGCCTGGCCTTCGACCGGCGGGTGCCGAGGAGCTAAACCCCGGGGTCGGCAGTGGCCCGGAGCGGGGTCGAAAGCTGGGACGGGTGCGGGGCGGCCAGGGCGCGTGGCCCGGCCCTCTGCCGGCGGGTTCCGTGGAGCTAAACCCGGGGTCAGCAGCGGCCCGGAGCGGGGCCGAGTTCGAGGCGGGGGCAGGGAGGCCCGGGCGCGCGGCCCGGCCCTCGGCAGGCTGGTGTCTCGGAGCTAAGCCCCGGGGTCGGCAGCGGCCCGGAGCGGGGTCGAGGGCTGGACCGGGCACGGGGCGGCTTGGGTGCGCGGCCCAGCCCTCGGCCAGTGGGTGCCACGGAGTTAAGCCCCGGGGTCGGCAGCGGGCCAGAGCGGGGCAGAGGGCCGGACCGTGCGCGGGGCGTCCCGGGCGCGCTCCCGGCCCTCCACCGGTGGGTGCCGCGGAGATAATCCCCGGGGTCGGCAGCAGCCCGGAGTGTGGCCGAGGGTCAGGAAGGCCGCGGGGCAGCCCGACGCGCGGCCCGCGTTCGGCCCGCGGGTATCGCGGAGATAAGCCCCGGGGTCGGCAGCGGACCGGATCGGGGCTGAGGGCCGGGACGGGCGCAGGGCGGCCCGGGCGCGCAGCCGGCCCCTCGGCCGGTGGGTTCCGCCCAGCTAAGGCCCGGGGTTGGCAGCGGCCCGGAGCGGGGCCGAGGGCCGGGCCGGGCGCGGGGTGGACCGGCAGCGTGGCCCGGCCCTCTCATGGTGGTTGCCGCGTAGCTAAGCCCCGGGGTCGGCAGAAGCCTGGAGTGGGGTCGAAGGCCGGGTCGGGTGCATGTCGGCCCGGGCGCATGGCCAGGCCCTCGGCCTGCGGGTGCTGTGTAGCTAACCCCGGGGGTGGGCAGCAGCCCGGATTGGGGCCGAGGGCCGAGACGGGCGCGGGGCGACTGAGCACGTGGCCCGGCGTTGGCCCGCGGGTGTCGCGGAGATAAGCCCCAGGGTCGGCAGTGGCCCGGAGCGGGGCCGAGGGCTTTGCCTGGCGTGGGGCAGCCGGGGCGTGCGGCCCGGCCCTCCGCCGGTGGGTGCCGCGTAGCTAAGCCCCGGGGTCGGCAGCCGACTGGAGTGGGGCCGAGGGCCGAGCCGGGCGCGGGGCGAACCGGGTACGCGGCCAGGCCCTCAACCGGCAGGTGCCGCGGAACTAAGCCCTGGTGTCGGCAGCGGCCCGCAGCGGGGCCGAGGGCCTGGCCGTGTGCGGGGTGGCCCGGGCGCATGGCCCGGCCCACCGCCGACGGGTTCCGCGGAGCTAAGCCCCGGGGTCGGCAGCGGCCCGGAGAGGGGCCGAGGGCCGGGTCCCGCGCAGAGTTTCCCGGGAATGCGGCCGGGCCCTCGGCCCGTGGGTGCCGTGGAGCTAAGCCCCGGGGATGGCAGGGGCCCCGAGCGGGGCCGAGGGCAGGACTGGGCGCGGGGCGGCTTCGGTGCGTGGCCCGCCCTCGGCCGGTGGGTGCCGCGTAGGTAAGCCCCGGGGTCGGCAGTGGCCCGGATCGGGGCCGAATGCCTAGCCGGGGGCGGGGCGGACCGGATGCGCGGCCCGGCCATCTGCCGTCAGGTGGCGTGGAGCTAAGCCCCGGGGTGGCAAGCGGCCCAGAGCGGGACCGCGGGACAGACTGGGTGCGTGGCAAGCCCTCGGGCTGCGGGTGCCGCGTAGCTAAGCCCCGGTGTCGGCAGCGGCCCGGAGCGGGGCCGAATGCCGAGCCGGGCACGGGGCAGACCGGGTGCGCGGCCCGGCCATCGGCCGTCGGGTGGCGCGGAGCTAAGCCCCGGGGTGCCAAGTGGCCCAGAGCGGGACCGCGGGGCAGAATGGGCGCGCGGCCCGCCCTCGGGCTGCGGGTGCTGCGGAGCTCAGCTCCTGGGTCTGCAGTGGCGCTGAGAGGGGCCGAGGGCCAGGAAGGGCGCGGGGTGGCCCGGTCGTGCAGCCCGGCCCTCGGCCGGCGGGTGCCGCGGAACTAAGCACTGGAGTTGGCAGCGGCCCGCAGTGGGGCCGAGGGCCTGGCTGGGTGTGGGGCGGCCCGGGCGCGTGGCCCGGCACTCTGTCGGGGGATGCCGCGGAGCTAAGCCCCGGGGTCGGCAGTGGCCCTGAGAGGGGCCGAGGGCCGTGCCTGGTGCGGGGCGGCCTGGGCGCGTGGCCAGGCCCTCCATCGACGGGTTCCGCGGAGCTAAGCCCAGGGGTCGGCAGCGGCCCGGAGCGGGGCCAAGGACCGCGCCGGGCGCAGGACGGCATCGGCGCGCGACCCTGCCATCCGCCGGCGGGTGCCGCGGAGCTAAGCTGTGGGGTCGGCAGCGGCCCGGAGCGCGGCCGAGGGTCGGTATTGGCGCGGGGCAGCCCGGCGCGCGGTCCGGCCCTTCGACCCGCGGGTGCCGCGGAGCTAAGACCCGAGGTCGGCAGCGGGCCAGAGTGGGGCCGAGAGCCGGGCCGGACGCGGGGTGGCCTGGGCACGTGGCCCAGCCCTCCGTCAGCGGGTGCCTTGGAGCTAAGACCCGGGGTCGGCAGCAGCGCGAAGCGGGGCCGAGAGCCGGGCCGGGCACGGGGCGGCCTGGGCGCGCGGCCCCCCCCCACCGGCGGGTTCCGCTGAGCTAAGCCCCGGGGTAGGCAGCGGCCCGGAGTGCGGGCGAGGGTCGGGAGGGGAGCGAGGCGGCCCGGGCTAGTGGCCCGGCCCTCGGCTCCCGGGTGAGGCGGAGCTAAGCCCCGGGGTCGGCAGCAGCCTGGAGCGGGGCCGAGGGCTGGGCCGTGCGGGGGTCGGCCCGGGCGCGCGGCCCAGATTTCCGACGGGTGCCGTGGACCTAAGACCCGGGGTCGGCAGTGGCCCGGAGCGTGGTCGAGGGCCGGGCCGGGCGCAGGGCGGCACGGGCACACGGCCAGGCTCTCCGCTGGCGGGTGTCGTGGAGCTAAGCCTAGGGGTCGGCAGCAGCCCGGAGCGGGTCCTAGGACCAGGCTGGGAACTGGGTGGCCCGGGCACGCGGCCCGGCCCTCGGCCGGCAGGTGCCGCGGAGCTAAGCCCCGGGGTCAGCAGTGGCCTGGAGCGTGGCCGAGGTGCGGGCCGGGCACGGGGCGGCCCGTGCGCGCGACCCGGGCCTTGGCCGGGGGATGCCGCAGAGCTAAGCCCAGGTGTCGGCAGCGGCCCTGAGCGGGTCCGAGGGCCGGCCTGGGCGCGTGGCCCGGCCCTCTGCCGACGGCTGCCACGAACTAAGCCCCGGGGTCGGCAGCGGCTCGTAGTGGGGCCGAGGGCCGGGCCAGGCTCGGGGTGGCCCGGGTGCGCGGCCCGGACCCCGGCCTGTGGGTGCCGCGGAGCTAAGCCCTGGGATCGGCAGCGGCCCTGAGCACGGCCGAGGGCCTGGCCAGGCGCGGAGCGGCCGGGGCATGCGGCCCAGCCCTCGGCCCGCATGAGCGCGGAGCTAAGCCCCGGGTTCAGCTGCGGCCCGGAGTGGGGCCGAGGGGCGGGCCGGACGCGGGGAGGCCCGGGCGCATGAACCGTCCCTCCGCCGGCGGGTGCAGCGGAGCTATGCACCAGGGTCGGCAGTGGCCCGGAACGGGGCTGAGGGCCAGGCCAGGCACAGGGTCGCCCGGGCGCGTGGCCCGGCCCTTGGCCGTCAGGTGCCACGGAACTAAGACCCGGGATCGGCAGCGGCCAGGAGCGGGGCCGAGGGCAGAGCCGGGCGCTGGGCGGCCAGGGCGCGAGGCCCAGCTCTCCGCCGGAGGGTCCAGCGGAGCTATGCCCTGGGGTCGGCAGCGGCCCGAGGTGGGGCCGAGGACCGGGCCTAATGCGGGGCGGCCCGGCCCTCCGCTGGCTTGTGCCATGGAGCTAAGGCCCGGGTTCAGCTCCGGCCCGAGTTTCGGGACCGGCGAGGGGAGACCCATTGCGCGCCCGGCCCTAGGCCCGCGGGTGCCGCGGAGCTAAGCCCCGGGTTCGGCACCGGCCCGGAGCAGGGCCCAGGACCGGGCCGGAGAAGGGGCGGCCCTGGTGCGCGGCCCGGCCCTCCAGCTACGGGTGCCACGGAGCTAAGCCCCAGGGTCGGCATCGTCCGGGAGCCTGGCTGAGGACGGGGTCGGGTGCGGGTCGGCCCGGGCGCGCAGCCCGGGACTCGGCTGGCGGATGCCGTGGAGCTAAGCCCCGGGATCGGCAGCGGCCCGGAGCTGGGCCGCGGAGAGCTCTGTGCGCAGCCTGGCCCTCGGCCCGCATGTGCTGCGGAACTAAGCCCCGGGGGCGGCTGCGGCCCGGAGCGGGGCTGAGGGGCCGGCCGGGCGTGTGGTCCGGCCCTCTGCCAATGGGTGCCACGGAGCTACGCCCCGGCGTCGGCAGCTTCCCCGAGCGTGGCCGAGGGCCTGGCCGGGCGCGGAGCGGCCGGGGCGTGCGGCCCGACCCTCGGCCCGCATGTACCGCAAAGCTAAGCCCCGGGGTCGGCTGCGGCCCGAAGCGGGGCCGAGAGGCGGGCCGGGCGTGGGGCGTCCCAGGCGCGCAGCATGGCTCTCCGCCGGCGGGTGCAGCGGAGCTAAGCCCCGGGGTCGGCAGCGGCTCGGAGTGGGGCAGCGGGGAGCTCTGGCTGCGCGGCCTGGCCCTCGGTCGGTTGGTGCCGCGGAGCTAAGCCCCGGGGTCGGCAGCGGCCCGGAGCGGGGCCGAGTTCCGGCCAGGCGCGGGGCGGCCCTGGCGATCGGCCCCAGCCTCGGCCGGGAAATGCCGCGGAGCTAAGCCCAGGGGTCGGCAGAGGCCCGGAGCGGGGCCGAGTTCCGGGACGGGCACGGGGCGGCCCGGGCGCGCGACCATGCCTGCCATCCGCTGGCGGGTGCCGCGGAGCTAAGCCCCGGGGTCGGCAGCGGCCCGGAGCTGAGCCGAGAGCAGGGCCGGACGCGGGTGGCCCAGGCGAGCGGCCCGGCCCTCCGTCGGCGGGTGCCACGGAGCTAAGCCCCGGGGTCGGCAGCAGTGCAGAGCGGGGCAGAGAGCCGGGCCGGGCGCGGGGCGGCCCGGGCGCGCGGCCCCCCCTCTGCCGGCGGGTTCCGCGGAGCTAAGCCCCGGGGTCAGCAGCGGCCCGGAGCTGAGCCGAGAGCAGGGCCGGACGCGGGTGGCCCGGGCGAGCGGCCCGGCCCTCCGTCGGCGGGTGCCACGGAACTAAGCCCCGGGGTCGGCAGCAGTGCAGAGCGGGGCAGAGAGCCGGGCCGGGCGCGGGGCGGCCCGGGCGCGCGGCCCCCCCTCTGCCGGCGGGTTCCGCGGATCTAAGCCCCGGGGTCGGCAGCGGCCCGGAGCGCGGGCGAGGGTCGGGAGGGGAGCGAGGCAGCCCGGGCGCGTGGCCCGGCCCTCGGCTCCCGGGTGCGGCGGAGCTAAGCCCCGGGGTCGGCAGCAGCCCGGAGTGGGGCCGAGGGCTGGCCTTGCGTGGGTCGGCCCGGGCGCGTGGCCTGGTCTTCCAACGATGGGTGTCGCGGACCTAAGCGCTGGGGTCGGCAGCGGCCCCGAGTGGGGCCGAGGGCCGGGCTGGCCGAGGGGCGGCACGGGCGCGCGGCCCGGCTCTCCGCCGGCGGGTGTCGTGGAACTAAAACCAGGGCTCGGCAGCGGCCTGGAGCGGGGCCGAGGACAAGGCTGGGAACTGGGCGGCATTGACTGGCGGCTCGGCCCTCGGCCGGCAGGTGCCGCGGAGCTAAGCCCCGGGGTCGGCAGCGGCCCGGAGTGGGGCCCAGGGGCGGGCCGGGCGCGGGGCAGCCGGGGCGCGTGGCTCGGCCCTCGCCCGCATGTGCCGCGGAGCTAAACCCCGGGGTCGGCAGCGGCTCGAAGCGGGGCCGAGTGCCGGCCTGGGCGCGTGGCCCGGCCCTCCGCCGACGGCTGCCAGGAACTAAGCCCCGGGGTCGGCAGCGGCTCGGAGTGGGGCCGAGGGCCGGGCCGGGCTTGGGGTGGCCCGGGCACGCGGCCCGGACCCCGGTCGGCGGGTGCCGCGGAGCTAAGCCCTGGGATCGGCAGCGGCCCTGAGCACAGCCAAGGGCCTGGCCAGGCTCGGAGCGGCCAGGGCGTGCGGCCCGGCCCTTGGCCTGATGTGCACGGAGCTAAGCCCCGGGGTCGGCTGCGGCCTGGAGTGTGGCGGAGGGGCGAGCCGGGCACGGGGAGGCCCGGGAGTGCGACCCGTCCCTCCGCCAGCGGGTGCTGCGGAGCTAAGCCTCGGGGTCGACAGTGGCCCGGAACGGGGCTGAGGGCCGGGCCAGGCACGGGGTCTCCCGGGCATGTGGCCCGGCCCTCGGCCGGCGGGTGCTGCGGAGCTAAGCCCCAGGATTGGCAGCGTCCAGGAGCGGGGCCGAGGGCGGGGCCGGGTGCTGGGTGGCCAGGGCGCGAGACCCGGCTCTTTGCCGGAGGGTGCAGCGGAGCTATGCCCCGGGGTCGGCAGCGGCCCGAGGTGGGGCCCATGTCCGGGCCGGGTGCGGGGCGGCCCGGCCCTCCGCCGGCTTGTGCCGTGGAGCTAAGCCCCGGGTACGGCAGCAGCCCGGAGCACGGCCGAGGGTCGGGACCGGCGCGGGGTGGCCAGGCGCGTGGCCCGGCCCTCGGCCTGCGGGTGCCGCGGAGCTAAGTCCCAGTGTCAGCTGCAGCCGGGAGCGGTACCAAGGGTCGGGCCGGTGCGGGGCGGCCCGGGCGCGCGGCCCGGCACTCCAATGGCCGGTGCCGCAGAGTTAAGCCCCAGGGTCGGCAGCGGCCCGAAGTGCGGCCGAGTTTCGGGACCGGCGCAGGGAGACCCGGTGCACACCTGGCCCTCGGCCCGCGGGTGTCGCGGAGATAAGCCCCAGGGTTGGCACCGTCCGGGACCAGGGCCCAGGGCCGGTCCGGAGAAGGGGCGGCCCGGGCGCGCGGCCTGGCTCTCCGGCTGCGGATGCCGCGGAGCTAATCCCCGGGATCAGCAGCGGCCCAGAGCGGGGCCGCGGAGACCTCCGTGCGCACAGCCTGTCCCTCGGCCCGCATGTGCTGCGGAGCTAAGCCCCGGGAGCAGCAGCGGCCCGGAGCGAGGCAGAGGGGCGGGCCGGGCGTGGGGCGGCCCGGGTATGCGGCCTGGCCCTCCGCCGGCGTTTGCCGTGGAGCTAAGCCCAGTGATCGGCAGCGGCCCAGAGCGGGGCCGAGGGCCGGGCCGGGCACTGGGTCACCCATGCGTGCGGCCTGGCCTTCGGCCGGCGGGTGCCGAGGAGCTAAGCCCCGGGGTCGGCAGCGGCCCGGCGCGGGGCCAAGGGCCGGGCTGGTCCCGGGGCGGCCCGGGCTTGCGGCCCGGACCTAGGCTGGAGGGTACGCCAGAGCTAAGCCCCGGGATCAGCAGTGGCCCAGAGTGGGGCCGAGGGCCGTGCCGGGTACGATGCGGCCCTCGGGCGCGCGGCCTGGCCCTCCGCCGGTGGGTGCCGTAGAGCTCAGCCCATGGGTCGGCAATGGCACGGTACGGAGATGAGCGGCGTGCCGGGCGCGGGGTGGCCCGGGCGTGCGGTCCGGCCCTCTGCCCGCGGGTGCGGCAGAGCTAAGCCCCGGGGTCGGCAGCGGCCCGGAGCGGGGCCACGGGGAGGCCAGGGCACGCGGCCCAGCCCTCTGCCTGCGGGTGCCGCAGAGCTACACCCCGAGGTCGGCTGTGGCCCGGAGCGGGACCTGGGGTGGAGACGGGCGCTGGGCGGTCCGGGCTCGTGGCCCAGCCCTTTGCAGGCGGGAGCCGCAGAGCTAAGCCCTCCAGTCAGCAACGGCCCGGAGTGGGGCCAAGGGCCGGCCAGGCCGCGCGGCCCGGCCCTCGGCAGGTGGGTGCAGCGGAGCTATGCCCTGGTGTCGGCTGAGGCCTGGAGCGGGGACGAGGGCCGGGACGGGCACGTGGCGACCCGGGCGTGCGGCCCGGCCCTCGGCCTGCAGGTGCCGCGGAGATACGCCCCGGTGTCCGCAGCGGCCCAGAGCGGGGCCGAGGGCCGGGCCGGGTTCGGGGCGGCCCGGGCGCGTGGCCCGGACCTTGGCCAGCCGGTGCCGCGAAGCTAAACTTCGGGGTCGGCAGTGGCCTGGAGCGTGGCCGAGGGCCGGAACGGCTGCGGGGCGGCCCGGGCGCACGGCCCGGCCCTCGGCCGGCGGGTGCTGCGTCACTAAGCCCCGAGGTCAGCAGTGGTCCGGAGCGGGGCCGCGGGGCGGACCTGGCGCACGGCCCGGACCTCAGTCAGCGGGTGCCACAGAGCTAATCCCCGGGGTCGGTAGCGGCCCGGAGTGGGGCCAAGAGCTGGCCCGGCCGCGCAGCACGGCCCACCGCCGCCGGGTGCCGCGCAGCTAAGCCCTGGGGTAGGCAGCAGCCAGAGCGGGGCCGAGAGGCGGCCCGGGCGTGCGGCCCGGCCCTCGGCGGCGGGTGCCGCGGAGCTAATCCCCGGGGTCGGCAGTGGCCCGAGAGCGGGGCCGAGGGCTGGCCTGGCCGCGCAGCACGGCCCACCGCCACCGGGTGCCGCGCAGCTAAGCCCTGGGGTAGGCAGCGGCCTGGCGTGGGGCCAAGGGGCGGCCCGGGTGCGCGGCCCCGCCCTCGGCCGGCGGATGCCGTGGAGATAAGCCCCAGGGTCGGCAGTGTCCCGGAGCGGGGCCGGGTTCGGAGCCGGGCGCAGGGCGGCCAGGACGCGAGGCCCGGGCCTCGGCCGACGGGAGCCGCGGAGCTTAGCCCCGGGGTCGGCAGCGGCCCAGAGCAGGGCCGAGGGCCAGGCCGGGCGCGGGGCGGCCCGGGGGGGGCCATCCCGCCCTCGGCCGGCGGGTCCTGCGGAGCTAAGCCCCGGGGTTGTTAGCGGTCCGGAGCGTGTCCGAGGGCCGAGCTGGGTGTGGGGCGGCCCAGGCAGGCGGCCCGGTCCTTGCCCGGCGGGTGCGGTGAAGCTAAGCCCCGGGATCAGCAGCGGCCCAAAGCGGCTCCGAGGGCCGGGCAGGGCGCATGGCGGCCCGGGGGCACGGCCCGGCCCTTGTCCGGCGGGTGCCGCCGAGCTAGGCCTTGGGGTCGGCAGTGGCCCAGAGCGGGGTCGAGGGCCGGGCAGGGCGCGGGGCGGCCTGGGCGGGCGGCCTGGCCCTCGGCCGGCGGGTGCTGCTTAGCTAAGCCTCGGGGTCTTCAGCGGCAAGAAGCGGGGCCGCGAGCGGCCCAGGCACGCTGCCCGGGCCTCAGCCGTCGGGTGACGCGGAGCTAAGCCCCGGGGATGGCAGTGGCCCCTAGCGGGGCCGAGGGCTGGGCCGGGCCTGGGGCGGCACGGGCATGCGGCACGGCCCTCGGCTTGCAGGTGCCTTGGAGATAAGCCCCGGGGTGGGCAGCGGCCCGGAGCGGGGCCAAGGGCTGGGCCAGGCGCCGGGCAGCCCTGGCACGCAGCCGGGCCCTCCGCAGGCAGGTGCCGTGGAGATATGCCCCAGGGTCGGCAGCGACCCGCAGCGGGGCCGAGGGCTGAGCCGGTTGCGTGGCGGCCCGGGCAGGCAGCCCGGCCCTTGCCCGGCGGGTGCGGTGAAGTGAAGCCCCTGGGTCAGCAGCGGCCCAAAGCGGCGCCGAGGGCCGGGCAGGGCGCATGGCGGCCTGGGGGCACGGCCCGGCCCTTGCCTGGCGGGTGCCGCCGAGCTAGGCACCGGGGTCGGCATCGGTCCGGAGCGGGGCCGAGGACTGGGCTGGTTCCGGGGCGGCCCGGGCTTGCGGCCCGGCCCTAGGCTGGCGGGTGCAGTGGAGATAAGCCCCGGGGTCGGCAGCGGCCCGGAGCAGGGCCGAGGGCCGGGCCGGGCGCGCCGGCCCGGGTGGGAGGTCCCGCCCTTGGCCGGCAGTTGCCGCGGAGCTAAGCCCCAGGGTAGGCAGCGGACCAGCGCGGGGCCGAGGGCCCTGCCGAGCGCCTGGCAGCCTGGGCGTACGACCCGGCCCTCGAACAGCGGTTGCCGCGGAGCTCAGCCCAGTGGTCGGCAGCGGCCCATAGCGGGGCCGAGCGCCGGGCCGGGCACGGGGGACCCGGGCGATCGTCCTGGCCCTCGGCCTACGGGTGCCGCGGAGCTAAGCCCGGAGGTCGTCATAGGCCAGGAGCGAGGATGAGGGCCGGGTCAGGCACGGGGCGGCCTGGGCGGACGGCCTGGCCATCGGCCTGCGGGTTTCGCGGAGCTAAGCACCAGGATCGGCAGCGGTACGAACCTGGGCCGCGGGCCGCCCGGGTGCGCGACCGGACCCTCGACCTGTGGGTGCCGCGGAGCTAGCCCCGGGGTCGGCAGCGGCCTGGAGCGGGGCAGAGCGCCGGGCCGGGTGCGGGGCGGTCCGGGCGTGTGGCCCGGCCTTCGGCCGGCGGTTGCCGCATAGCTATGTCCCGGGGTCGGCAGCGGCCAGAAGCAGGGCCGAGGGCCGGGCCGGGCACGGAGCGCCTCGGGCGCGCGCCACGGCCCTCCGCCGGCGGGTGCCCTGGAGCTAAGCCCCGGGGTCAGCAGCGGCCAGAAGCTGGGCCGCGGGTAGCCCGGGCACACGTCCCCGACCTCGGCCGGCGGGTGCCGCGGAGCTAAGCCCCGGGGTTGGCAGCGGCACGAAGCGGAGCCGCGGGCGGCCAGTGTTCGCAGCGCGGACCTCGGCCGGCGGGTGCCGCGGACTTACGTCCCGGGGTCGGCAGAGCCCCGGAGCGGAGCCGAGGGCCGGGCTGGGTGCGGGGAGGCCCGGGCGCGTGGCCAGGCCGTCGGCTGGCGGGTGCCGCGTAGCTAAGCCCCGGGGTCAGCAGCGGCGCGAAGCAGGGCCGTGGGCGGCCTGGTCGTGCGGCCCGACCTCTGCTGCGGGTGCCGGGGAGCTAAACCCCGGGGTCGGTAGCGGCCCAGAGCAGGGCCTAGGGCCGGGCCGGGTGCGGGGCGGCTCTGGCGCGTGGCCCGGCCCTTTCCCGGCGGGTGCTACGCCCAGGGGTTGACAGTGGCCCGGAGCGGGGCCGTGCGCCGGGCCTGGCTCGGGGCGGCCCCTGCGTGCGGCCCAGCCCTCGGCCTGCGTGTTCCCCGGAGGTAAGCCCCGGGGTCGGCAGCGGTCCGGAGCAGGGCCTTTGGCCGGGCCGAGCGCGGGGTGGCACGGGCGCGCTACACGGAAATCGTCCGGCGGATGCTGCATAGCTAAGCCCCGGGGTCGGCAACGATCCAAAGCGGGGCCGCGGGGCGGCCCGGGCGCGTGGCCCGGTGCTCGGCCGGCAGGTGCCGCGGAGCTAAGCCCCGGGGTCGACAGTGGCCCGGAGCGGGGCCACGGGGGAGACCCTGGCACGTGGCCCAGCCCTCAACCGGCGGGTCCCGCGGAGCTAAGCCCCGGGGTCAGCAGCAGCCCGGAGCGGGGCCAAGGGCCGGGCCGGGTGTAGGGCGGCCCGGGCGCGCGGGCCCAGCCCTCGGCCGGCGGGTGCCGCAGAGCTACACCCCGAGGTCGGCTGTGGCCCGGAGCGGGACCTGGGGCGGGGCCGGGCGCTGGGCAATCCAGGCTCGAGGCCCGGCCCTTGGCAGGCGGGAGCCGCAGAGCTAAGCCCTCGGGTCAGCAACGGCCCAGAGTGGGGTCAAGGGCCGGCCCGGCCGCGCGGCCCGGCCCTCGGCAGGTGGGTGGGGCGGAGCTATGCCCCGGTGTCGGATGAGGCCTGGAGCAGGGCCGAGGGCCGGGACGGGTGCGTGGCGTCCCTGGCGTGCGGCCCGGCCCTCGGCCTGCAGGTGCCGCGGAGATACGCTCCGGTGTCCGCAGCGGCCCGGAGCGGGGCCGAGGGCCGGGCCGGGTTCGGGGCGCCCTGGACGCGCGGCCCGGACCTTGGCCGGCCGGTGCCCTGAAGCTAATCCTCGGGGTCGGCAGCGGCCCGGAGCGTGGCCGAGGGCCGGGACGGGTGCAGGCGGCCCTGCCGCATGGCCCGACCTCGGCCGGCGGGTGCCGTGTAGCCAAACACCGGGGTCTTCAGCGGCAAGAAGTGGGGCCTCGGGTGTTCCCGGCATGCGGCACGGGCCTCGGCTGTCGGGTGCCGTGGAGCTAAGCCCAGGGGTCGGCAGCGGACCGGAGCGGGGCTGAGGGCCGGGCCAGGTGCAGGGCGGCCTGGGCGCGCGGCCCAGACCTCGGCCGGCGGGTGCCGTGAACCTTAGCCCCGGGGACGGCAGCAGCCCGTAGCGGGGCCGAGGGCTGGGCCGGGCCTGGGGCGGCACGGGCATGCGGCACGGCCCTCGGCTTGCAGGTACCGTGGATCTAAGCCCTGTGGTCTGCAGCGGCCCGGCGCAGGGCCAAGGGCCGGGCTGGGTCCGGGGCGGCCCGGGCTTGCGGCCCGGCCCTAGGCTGGCGGGTGCGGCGGAGCTAAGCCCCAGGGTCAGCAGCGGCCCGGAGTGGGGCCGAGGGCCGGGCCGGGTACGGGGCGGCCCGGGCATGCGGCCTGGCCCTCCGCTGGCGGGTGCCATAGAGCTCAGCCCAGGGGTCGGCAATGGCATGGTACGGGGATGAGCGGCGCGCCGGACGCGGGGCGGCCCAGACGTGCGGTCCGGCCCTCTGCCCGCGGGTGCGGCAGAGCTAATCCCCGGGGTCGGCAGCGGCCCGGAGTGGGGCCAAGGGCAGGGCCTGGTGCAGGGCAGCCCTGGCACGCAGCCGGGCCATCCGCAGACGGGTGCCGCGGACATATGCCCCGGGGTTGGCAGCGGCCCGCAGCGGGGCCGAGGGCCAGGACGGGCGTGGGGAGGCCCGGGCGGGCGGCACGGACATTGGCCTGCGAGTGCCACGGTGCTAAGACCCGGGGTCGGCAGCAGCCCGGAGCGGGACCGAAGACCGGGCCGGGTGCGGGGTGGCCCTGGTGTGCGGCCCGGCCCTTGGCCGGCGGGTGCCGTGGAGCTAAGACCCGGGGTCGGCAGCGGACCGGAGCGGGGATGAGGGCCGGATCGGTCGCGCCACCCCGGCCCTCGGCTGGGGGATGCCGCGGAGCTAAGTCACGGGGTCGTGAGAGACTCGGAGCGGGGACGAATGCCGAGCTGGGCGCCGGGCGGACCGGGTGCACGGCCCGGCCCTCGGCCGGCAGGTGCCGCGGAACTAAGCCCTGGAGTCTGCAGTGGCACGCAGGGGGGCCGAGGGCCTGGCCGGGTGTGGGGCAGCACGGGCGCGCGGCCCGGCCCTCGGTCGGGGGATGCCGCGGAGCTAAGCCCCGGGGTCAGCAGCGGCCCGGAGTGGGGCCGAGGGACGGGCTGGGTACGGGGCGGCCCGGGCGTGCGGCCTGGCCCTCCACCGGCGGGTGCCGTAGAGCTCAGCCCAGGGGTCGGCAATGGCACGGTATGGGGATGAGCGGCGTGCCGGGCGCGGGGCGGCCCGGGCGTGCGGTCCGGCCCTCTGCCCGCGGGTGCGGCAGAGCTAAGCCCTGGGGTCAGCAGCGGCCCGGAGTGGGGTCAAGGGCTGGGCCGGGCGCAGGGCAGCCCTGGCACGCAGCCGGGCCATCCGCAGACGCGTGCCGCGGACATATGCCCCGGGGTCGGCAGCGGCCCGCAGCGGGGCCGAGGGCCAGGACGGGCGTGGGGAGGCCCGGGCGGGCAGCACGGATATCGGCCTGCGGGTGCCGCGGTTTTAAGCCCCGGGGTCGGCAGCTGCGCGGAGCAGGACCGAGGGCCGGGCCGGGTGCGTGGCGGCCCTGGTGCGCGGCTCGGCGCTTGGCCGGCGGGTGCCGTGGAGCTAAGCCCCGGGGTCGGCAGCGGACTGGAGCGGGGATGAGGGCCGGATCGGTCGCGCCGCCCCGGCCCTCGGCCGGGGGATGCCGCGGAGCTAAGCCACGGGGTTGTGAGTGACTCGGAGCGGGGCCGAATGCTGAGCCGAGCGCCGGGCGGACCGGATTCGCGGCCCGGCCCTCGGCCGGCAGGTGCCGCGGAACTAAGCCCTGGAGTCTGCAGTGGCCCGCAGGAGGGTCGAGGGCCTGGCCGGGTCTGGGGCAGCCCGGGCGCGCAGCCCGGCCCTCGGTCGGGGGATGCCGCGGAGCTAAGCCCCGGGGTCAGCAGCGGCCCGGAGTGGGGCCGAGGGCCGGGCCGGGCACAGGGCGGGCCGGGCTGGTGGCCCGGTCCTCGGCGGGTGGGTGCCACGGAGATAAGCCCCGGGGTTAGCAGCGTCCCGGTCCGGGGCCGAGGGCCTTTCCGGGTACGGGGTGGCCCGAGTGCGTGGCCCGGCCCTCCGCCGACGGGTTCCGAGGAGCTAAGCCTCGGAGTCGGAAGTGGCCTGGAGAGGGGCCGAGGGCCGGTTTCCGCGCAGGGTGGCCCGGGAACGCGGCCGGGTCCTCAGTTCGTGGTTGCCGTGGAGCTAAGCCCCGGGGTCGGCAGGGGCCCGGACCAGGGCTGAGGGCGGGACAGGGTGCAGGGCGGCTTGGGTGTGCGGCCCGCCCTCGGCCAGTGGGTGCCGTGTAGCTACGCCCCGGGATCGGCAGCGGACCGGAGCGGGGCCGAGGGCCTTGCCTGGCGTGGGGCGGCCGGGGCACGAAGCCCGGCCCTCCGCCGGCGGGTGCCGTGTAGCTAAGCCCCGGGGTCGGTAGCGGACCAGAGCGGGGCCGAGGGCCGGGCCGGGCGCGGGGCGGACCAGGAGCGCGGCCCGGCCCTCGGCCGTCAGGTGGCGCGGAGCTAAGCCCCGGGGTGGCAAGCGGCCCAGAGCGGGACCGCGGGGCAGACTGTGTGCGCGGCCCGCCCTCGGGCTGCTGGTGCTTCGAAGCTAAGCTCCGGGGTAGGCAGTGGCCCTGAGAGGGGCCGAGGGCCAAGACGGGAGTGGGGTGGCCCGGGCGCGCGGCCTGGCCCTCGGCCGGCGGGTGCCGCGGAACTAAGCCCTGGAGTCGGCAGCGGCCCGCAGTGGGGCCGAGGGCCTGGCCGGGTGTGGGGCGGCCCGGGCGCATGGCCCGGCCCTCGGTCGGGGGATGCCGCGGAGCTAACCCTCGGGGTCAGCAGCGGCCCGGACCGGGGCCGAGGGCCGGGCCGGGCGCGGGGCAGGCCGGGCGCGCGGCCCGGCCTTCGGTCGGCGGGTGCCGCGGAGCTAAGACTGAGGCTCGGCAGCGGCCCAGAGTGGGGCCGAGGGCCGGGATGCGTGCAGGGTGCCCCGGGAACGCGGCCGGGCCCTCGGCCTTTGGGTGCCGCGGAGCTAAGCCCCGGGGTCGGCAGCAGCCCGGAGCTGGACGAGGGCTGGACCGGGCGCGGGGCGGCTTGGGTGCGCGGCCCGGCCCTCGGCCAGTGGTTGCCACGGAGTTAAGCCCCGGGGACGGAAGCGGCCCAGAGCGAGGCCGAGGGCCGGGCCGGGCGCGGGGCGGCCCGGGCGCGCTCCCGGCCTTCCGCCGGCGGGTGCCGAGTAGCTATGCCCCAGGGTCGGCAGCGGCCCGGAGCAGGGCCTCCCGGCCCGGCCCTCGGCCGGCGGGTGCCACGGAACTAAGCCCTGGGGTCGGCAACGGCCCGGAGCAGGGCCGCGGGGCGGCCCGTGCGCGCGGCCCGGCTCTCTCCGGCTGGTGCCGTGGAGCTAAGCCTGGGGTCGGCGGCGGCCCGGAGAGGTGCCGAGGGACGGGCCGGGCACGGGGCAGCCCAGGTATGCGGCACGACGCTTGGCCCGTGGGTGCCGCATATCTAAGCCCTGGGGTCGGCAGTGGCCCGGAGCGGTGCCGAGGGTCGGGATGGGCGTGGGGCGGTCCGGGCGGGCGGTCCCGCCCTCTGCCATCGGTTGCCAGGGAGATATGTCCCGGGGACAGTAACGGCCCGGAGCGGGGCCGAGGGCCGGGCCCGGCTCGGGGCGACCTGGGCGGGAGGCCCCGCCCTAGGCCGGCGGGTGCCGCGGAGCTAAGCCCCGGGGTTGGCAGCGGACCGGAGCGGGGCCGAGGGCCGGGCTGGGTGCACGGCGGCCCGGTAGCATGGCCCGGCCCTCTCGCGGTGGTTGCCGCGTAGCTCAGCCCCGGGGTCGGCAGCAGCCTTGAGCGTGGCCGAGGGCCGAGTCGGGTGCAGGGCGGCCTGGGCGCGTGGCCATGCCCTCGGCCGGCGGATGCTGCGGAGCTAACCCTGAGAGTCGGCAGCGGCCCGGACTGGGGCCGAGGGCCGAGAAGGGCACGGGGCGCCTGAGCAGGCAGCCCGGCGTTGGCCCGCGGGTGTCGCGGAGATAATCCCCAGGGTCAGCAGCAGGGCGGAACGGGGTCGAGGGCCTTGCCTGGCGTGGGGCAGCCAGGGCACGCGACCCGGCCCTCCTCTGGTGGGTGCCGTGTACCTACACCCCGGGGTCGGCAGCGGCCCGGACCGGGGCCTCCCGGCCTGGCCCTCGGCCGGCGGGTGCCACGGAACTAAGCCCCGGGGTCGGCAACTGCCCAGAGCGGGGCCGCGGGCCGGCCTGAGCGCGCGGCCCGTCTCTCTACACCTGGTGCCATGGAGCTAAGCCCTGGGGTCGGCGGCGGCCTGGAGCGGGGCCAAGGAACGGACCGGGCGCGGGTCGGCCCGGGCGAGCGGCACGGCGCATGGCCCGCGGGTGTCTCATAGCTAAGCCCTGGGGTTGGCAGTGGCCCGGAGTGGTGCCGAGGGTCGGGACGGGCGTGGGGCGGTCCGGGCGCGCGGTCCCGCCCTCTGCCATCGGTTGCCGGGGAGATATGCCCCGGGGACAGTAACGGTCTGGAGCGGGGCCGAGCCCTGGGCCCGACTCGGGGCAACCTGGGTGGGAGGCCCCACCATAGGCCTGGCGGGTGCTGCGGAGCTAAGCCCCGGGGTTGGCAGCGGACCGGAGCGGGGCCAAGGGCCGGACCGGGCGCGCGGAGGCCCGGGCGGGCGGCCCGGTCCTCGACCGGCGGGTGCCGCGGAGCTCAGCACAGGGGTCGGCAGCGGCCCCGAGCGGGGCCCAGCGCCGGGCTAGGCGTGGGGCGTACCGGGCATGTGGCCCGGCCCTCGGCGTACGGGTGCCGCGGAGCTAAGCACCAGGATCGGCAGCGGTACGAACCGGGGCCGCGGGCGGCCCGGGTGCGCGGTGCGGTCCTCGGCCGGCGGGTGCCGTGGACTTACGTCCCGGGGTCGGCAGCGCCCAGGAGCGGGGCCGAGGGCCGGGCCGGGTGCGGGGCGGCCCAGGCGCGCGGCCAGGCCGTCGGCTGGCGGGTGCCGCGTAGCTAAGCCCCGGGGTCAGCAGTGGCGCGAAGCGGGGGTGGCGGACGGCCTGGTCGCACGGCCCGATCTCTGCTGGCGGGTGCCGGGGAGCTAAACCCCGGGGTCGGTAGCGGCCCGGAGCAGGGCCTAGGGCCTGGCCAGGCGCGGGGCGGCTCTGGTGCGCGGCCCGGCCCTTGCCTGGCGGGTGACGCTGAGCTCCGCTCAGGGGTTGACAGCGGCCCGGAGCTGGGCCACGCGCCGGGCCTGGCTCGGGGCGGCGCCTGCGTGGGGCCCGGCCCTCGGCCTGCGTGTTCCCTGGAGGTAAGCCCCGGGGTCGGCAGCGGTCCGGAGCGGGGCCTTTGGCAGGGCCGAGCGCGGGGCGGCACGGGCGCGCTACACGGAAATCGGCCGGCGGATGCTGCGTAGCTAAGCCCCGGGGTCGGCAACGACCCAAAGTGGGGCCGCGGGGCGGCCCGAGCGCGCGGCCCGGTGCTCGGCCGGCGGGTGCCGTGGAGCTAAGCCCCACGGTCGACAGTGGCCCAGAGCGGGGCCACGGGGAGGCCAGGGCACGTGGCCCGGCCCTCAGCCGGCGGGTGCCGCGGAGCTAAGCCCCGGGGTCAGCAGCAGCCCGGAGCGGGGCCAAGGGCCTGTCCGGGCGTGGGGCGGCCTGGGTGCGCGGCCCAGCCCTCGGCCGGCGGGTGCCGCAGAGCTACACCCCGAGGTCAGCTGTGGCCCGGAGCGGGACCTGGGTTGGGTCCGAACGCTGGGCGGTCCGGGCTCGCGGCCCGGCCCTTGGCACGCGGGAGCCGCAGAGCTAAGCCCTCGGGTCAGCAATGGCCCGGAACGGGGCCAAGTGCCGGCCCGGCCGCGCGGCCCGGCCCTCTGCAGGTGGGTGCGGCGGAGCTATGCCCCGGTGTCGGATGAGGCCTGGAGCGGGGCCGAGGGCCTGGACGGGCGCGTGGCTGCCCGGGCGTGCGGCCCGGACCTTGGCCGGCCGGTGCCCCGAAGCTAATCCTCAGGGTCGGCAGCGGCCCGGAGCATGGCCGAGGGCCGGGACGGGTGCGGGGCGGCCCGGGCGCATGGCCCGGACCTCAGCCTGGCGGGTGCCGCTTAGCTAAGCCCAGGGGTCTTCAGCGGCAAAAAGCGGGGCTTCGGGCGGCCCCAGCACGCGGCCCGAGCCTTGGCCGTCGGGTGCCGCGAACCTAAGCCCCGGGGACGGCAGCGGCCCGTAGCGGGGCCGAGGGCCGGGCTGGGCCCGGGGCGGCCCAGGCTTGCGGCCCGGCCCTAGGCTGGCGGGTGCGGCGGAGCTAAGCCCCGGGGTCAGCAGTGGCCCGGAGTGGGGCCGAGGGCCGGGCCGGGAACGGGGTGGCCCGGGCGCACGGCTTTGCCCTCCGCCGGCGGTTGCCGTAGATCTCAGCCCAGGGGTCGGCAATGGCACGGTATGGGGATGAGTGGCACGCCGGGTGCGGGGCGGCCCGGGCGTGCGGTCCGGCCCTCTGCCCGCGGGTGCGGCAGAGATAAGCCCCGGGGTCCGCAGCGGCCCAGAGCGGGACCAAGGGCTGGGCCGGGCGGGGGGCAGCCCTGGCACGCAGCCGGGCCATCAGCAGACGGGTGCCGTGGACATATGCCCCGGGGACAGCAGCAGCCCGCAGTGGGGCCGAGGGCCAGGACGGGCGTGGGGAGGCCCGGGCGATTGGCAAGGACATCGGCGTGCAGATGCCGCGGTGCTAAGCCCCGGGGTCGGCAGCTGCCCGAAGTGGGACCGAGGGCCGGGCCGGGTGCGGGGCGGCCCGGGCGCACGGCCCGGCCCTCTGCCGGCGTGTGCTGCAGAGCTAAGCCACGGTGTCGGCAGTGGACCGGAGCCGGGCCGAGGGCCGGGCCAGGCGAGGGCTTTCATGGGCGTGCGGCCCGGCCCTCGGCCTGCGGGTGCCGTGTAGCTAAGCCCCGGAGTCAGCAGCGGCCCGAAGATGGGCCGCGGGGCAGCCCGGTCACGCGGCCCGGCCTTCGGCCTGCAGGTGCCGCGTAGCTCAGCCCCAGGTTCGGCAACGGTCCGGAGCGGGGCCGTGGGCGGCCCTGGCGCGCGGCCCGGCCCTTGGCTGGCGGGTGCCGCAGAGCTAAGCCCAGGGGTTGGCAGCGGCCCGGAGCGTGGCCGAGGGCCGGGCCGAGCGCAGGGCGGCCCGGGCGCGCTGCCCGTCCCTCGGCCTGTGGGTACCGTGTAGCTAAGCCCCGGGTTCGGCAGCGGTCTGGAGTAGGCCCATGGGCCGGGCCAGGTGAGGGGCGCCACGGGCGCACGGCCCAGCCCTTGGCCTGCGGGTGTCGCGTAGCTAAGCCCCGGGTTCGGCAGCGGTCCGGAGCGGGGCCGCAGGTGGCCCTGGTGCGCGGCCTGGCCCTTGGCTGGCGGGTGCCGCGGAGCTAATCCCCGGGGTCGGCAGCGGACCGGAGCGGGGCCGAGGGCCTGACCGGGAGCGCCGCTCCGGCCCTCGGCCGGGGGATGCCGCGGAGCTAAGCCACGGGGTCGTGAGCGGCTCGGAGCGGGGCCGAATGCCGAGCCAGGCGCGGGGCGGACCGGTTGCGCGGCCCGGCCCTCGGCTGGCAGGTGCCGTGGAACTAAGCCCTGGAGTCGGCAGTGGCCCGCAGGGGGGCCGAGGGACTGGCCGGTTGTGGGGCAGCCTGGGCGCGCGGCCCGGCCCTCGTTCTGGGGATGCCGCGGAGCTAAGCCCCGGGGTCAGCAGTGGCCTCGAGAGGGGCCGAGGCCGGGTCCCGCGCAGGGTGGCCCGGGAACGCGGCCGGGCCCTCGGCCCGTGGGTGCCATGGAGCTAAGCCCCGGGGTCGGCAGGGGCCCGGACCGGGGCCGAGGGCGGGAGAGGGCGCAGAGCGGCTTGGGTGTGCGGCCCGCCCTCGGCCAGTGGGTGCCGCGTAGCTAAGCCCGGGGTCGGCAGCGGACGGGAGCGGGGCCGAGGGCCTTGCCTGGCGTGGGGCGGTCGGTGCGCGGCCCGGCCCTCCGCCTGCGGGTGCCGCGTGCTAAGCCCAGGTGTCGGTAGCGGACCAGAGTGGGGCCGAGGGCCCGGCCGGGCACGGGGCGGACCAGGAGCGCGGCCCGGCCCTCGGCCGTCGGGTGGCGCGGAGCTAAGCCCCGGGGTGGCAAGCGGCCCAGAGCGGGACCGCGGGGCAGACTGGGCGCGCGGCCCGCCCTCAGGCTGCTGGTGCTTCGAAGCTAAGTTCCGGGGTCGGTAGTGGCCCTGAGAGGGGCCGAGGGCCATGACGGGAGTGGGGTGGCCCGGGCACGCGGCCTGGCCCTCGGCCGGCGGGTGCCGCGGAACTAAGCCCTGGAGTCGGCAGCGGCCCGCAGTGGGGCCGAGGGCCTGGCCGGGTGTGGGGCGGCCCGGGCGCGTGGACCGGCCCTCGGTTGGGGGATGCCGCGGAGCTAAGCCCCGGGGTCAGCAGCGGCCAGGAGCGGGGACGAGGGCCGGGCCAGGCGCGGGGCGGGCCGGGCGCGCGGCCCGGCCCTCGGTCGGCGGGTGCCTCGGAGCTAAGACCGGGGGTCGGCAGCGGCCCGGAGTGGGGCCGAGGCCCGGGACGCGCGCAGGGTGCCCCGGGAAAGCGGCCTGGTCCTCGGGCTGTGGGTGCCGCGGAGCTAAGCCCCGGGGTCGGCAGCAGCCCGGAGCGGGGCCAAGGGCTGGACCGGGCGCGGGGCGGCATGGGTGCGCGGCCCGGCCCTCGGCCAGTGGTTGCCACGGAGTTAAGCCCCGGGGTCGGCAGAGGCCCAGAGTGGGGCCGAGGGCCGGGCCGTGCATGGGGCAGACCGGGCGCACTCCCGGCCCTCCGCCGGCAGGTGCCGCGGAGATAAGCCCCGGGGTCGGCAGCAGCTCCGAGTGTGGCCAAGGGTCGGGACAAGCGCAGGGCGGCCCGGCGCGCGGCTCGCGTTCGGCCCGCGGGTGTCTCAGAGATAAGCCCCGGTGTCGGCAGCGGACCGGATTGGGGCCGAGGGCCGGGACAGGCGCAGGGCGTCCCTTGCGCGCGGCCGGCCCCTCGGACGGTGGGTTCCGCCCAGCTAAGGCCCGGGGTCGGCAGCGGCACGGAGCGGGGCCGAGGGCCTGGCCAGGCGAGGGGCGGCGGGGTAGCGTGGCCCGGCCCTCTCGCGGTGGTTGCCGCGTAGCTCAGACCCGGGGTCGGAAGCAGCCTTGAGCGTGGCCGAGGGCCGGCTTGGGTGCAGGGCGGCCCGGGCGCGTGGCCAGGCCCTCGGCCGGCGGATGCTGCGGAGCTAACCCCGGGAGTCGGCAGCGGCCCGGATTGGGGCCGAGAGCCGAGAAGGGCGCGGGGCGGCTGAGCAGGTGGCCCGGCGTTGGCCCGCGGGTGTCGCGGAGATAAGCCCCAGGGTCGGCAGCGGCCCGGAGCGGGGCCGAGGGCCTTGCCTGGCGTGGGGCAGCCAGGGCGCGCGACCCGGCCCTCCTCCGGCGGGTGCCGCGTAGCTAAGCCAAGGGGTGAGCAGCGGACCGGAGCGGGGCCGAATGCCGAGCAGGGCGCGGGGCGGACCAGGTGCGTGGCCCGGCACTCGGCGGCAGGTGCCGCGGAACTAAGCCCTGGATTCGGCAGTGGCCCGCAGGGGGGCCGAGGGCCTGGACGTGTGTGAGGCAGCCCAGGCGCGCGGCCCGGCCGTCGGTCGGGCGATGCTGCGGAGATAAGCCCCGGGGTCAGCAGCATCCCGGACCGGGGCCAAGGGCTGTGCTGGGTGCGGGGCGGTCCGGGCGCGTGGCCCGGCCCACCGCCGACGGGTTCCACGGAGCTAAGCCCCGGGGTCGGCAGGGGCCCGGAGCGGGGCTGAGGGCCTTGCCTGGCGTGGGGCGGCCGGAGCGCACAGCCCGGCCCTCCTCAGGCGGGTGCCGCGAAGCTAAGCCCCGGGGCCGGCAGCGGCCCGAGCGGGGCCGAAAGCCCAACCGGGCGCGGGGCGGACCGGGTGCACGGCCCCGCCATCGGCCGTCGCTTGGCGCGGAGCTAAGCCCCGGGGTGGCAAGCGGCCCAGAGCGGGACCGCGGGGCAGACTGGGCACGCGGCCCGCCCTCGGGCTGCGGGTGCTGCGGAGCTAAGCTCCGGGGTCGGCAGTGGCCCTGAGAGGGGCCGAGGGCCAGGACGGGTGCGGGGTGGCCCGGGTGCGCGGCCCGGCCCTCAGCCGGCGGTTGCCGTGGAACTAAGCCCTGGAGTCGGCAGCGGCCCGCAGTGGGGCCGAGGGCCTGGCCGGGTGTGGGGCGGCTCGGGCGCGTGGACCGGCACTCGGTCGGGGGTGCTGCGGAGCTCAGCCCCGGGGTCAGCAGCGGCCCGGAGCGGGGCCGAGGGCCAGGCTGGGCGCTGGCCGGGCTGGGCGCGCGGCCCCGCCCATGGCCAGCGGGTGCCGCGGATATAAGCCCCGGGGTCAGCAGCGTCCCGGACCGGGGCCGAGGCCGTGCCTGGTGCAGGCCGGCCTGGGCGCGTGGCCCGGCCCTCCGCTGATGGGTTCCGCGGAGCTAAGCCCAGCGGTCGGCAGCGGCCCGGAGTGGGGCCAAGGGCCGCGCTGGGCGCAGGGTGGTCCGGGCGCGTGGCTCACCCTCGGTTGGCGGATGCCGCTGAGCTAAGTGCCAGGGTCAGCAGCGGCCCAGAGTGGGGCCAAGGGCCGCGCCAGGAGCAGGACGGCAAGGGTGCGCGACCCTGCCATCCACCAGCGGGTGCCACGGAGCTAAGCCGTGGGGTTGGCAATGGACCAGAGTGGGGCCGAGAGCCGGGCTGGACGCGGGTGGCCCGGGTGCGTGGCCCGGCCCTCCGTCAGCGGGTGCCACGGAGCTAAGACCCGGGGTCGGCAGCGGTGCAGAGTGGGGCAGAGAGCCGGGCTGGGCGCAGGGCGGCCCGGGCGTGTGGCCCCCCCCTCTGCCAGCGGGTTCCACTGAGCTAAGCCCGGGGGTAGGCAGCGGCCCGGAGCGCGGGCGAGGGTCGGGAGGGGAGCGAGGCTGCCCGGGTGCATGGCCCAGCCCTCGGCTCCCGGGTGCGGCGGAGCTAAGCCCCGGGTTCGGCAGCAGCCCAGAGCGGGGCTGAGAGCTGGGCCGTGCAGGTGTCGGCCCGGGCGCGCGGCCCGGCTTTCCAACGGCGGGTGCCGCGGACCTAAGCCCCGGGGTCGTCAGCGGCCCGGAGCGTGGTCGAGAGCTGGGCTGTGCGCGTGGCGGCACGGGCACGCGGCCAGGCTCTCCGCCGGCGGGTGTCGTGGAGCTAAGCCAAGGGGCCGGCAGCGGCCCGGAGCGGGTCCTAGGACAAAGCTGGGACCTGGGCGGCCTAGGCGCGCTGCCCGGGCCTTGGCCGGGGGATGCCGCGGAGCTAAGCCCAGGGGTCGGCAGCGGCCCTGAACGGGTCCGAGGGCCGGCCTGGGCGCGTGGCCCGGCCCTCCACCGACGGCTGCCACGAACTAAGCCCCGGGGTCGGCAGCGGCTCGGAGTGGGGCCGAGGGCCGGGCCAGGCTCGGGGTGGCCCGGGCGCGCGGCCCGGACCCCGGCCGGCAGATGCCGCAGAGCTAAGCCCTGGGATCGGCAGCAGCCCTGAGCACGGCCTAGGGCCTGGCCAGGCGCGGAGTGGCCGGGGCGTACAGCCCGGCCCTCGGCCCGCATGTGCGTGGAGCTAAGCCCCGGGGTCGGCTGCGGCCCGGAGTGGGTCCGAGGGGCGGGCCGGGCGCGGGAAGGCCCGGGCGTGCAACCCGTCCCTCCGCTGGCGGGTGCTGCGGAGCTCAGCCCCGGGGTCGACAGTGGCCCGGAACGGGGCTGAGGGCCGGGACAGGCATGGGGTCGCCCAGGCGCATGGCCCGGCCCTCGGCCGGCGGGTGCCACGGAGCTAAGCCCCGGGATTGGCAGCAGCCAGGAGCGGGATCGAGGGCGGGGCCGTGCATGGGGCGGCCGGGGCGCGCTGCCCGGGACTCGGCTGGCGGATGCCGCGGAGCTAAGACCCGGGATCGGCAGCGGCCCAGAGCGGGGCCGCGGAGAGCTCCGTGCGCGTGGCATGGCGCTCGGCCCGCATGTGCTGCGGAGCTAAGCCCCGGGGTCGACAGTGGCCCGGAACGGGGCTGAGGGCCGGGACAGGCACGGGGTCGCCCGGGCGCGTGGCCCGGCCCTCGGCCAGCGGGTGCCGCGGAGCTAAGCCCCGGGAATGGCAGCTGCCCGGAGCAGGGCCGAGAGCCGGGCCGGGCTCAGGGCAAACCCGGTGCGCGGCCCGGGCCTCCGCCGGTGGGTGCCGCAGAGCTAAGCCCCGGAGTCGGCAGCGGCCCGGAACACGGCCGAGGGTCGCGAAGGGAGCGGGCCGGCTCAGGTGCGCGGCCCGGCCCTTGGCCTGTTCGTGCCGCGAAGCTAAGTCCTGGGGTCGGCAGCGGCACGGAGTGGGGCCGAGTTCTTGGCCAGGCGCGGGTCTGCCCCGGGGGCGCGGCTCGGCCCTCCATAGTTGTGTTCTGCAGAGCTAAGCCCCGGGGTCGGCAGCGGCCCGGAGCGGGGCCAGCGCCGGGCTAGGCGCAGGGTGGCCCCGGCGCGGCCCGACCCTCGGCCCGCGTGTGCCGCGGAGCTAAACCCTGGGTTCGGCAGCGGCTCGAAGCGGGGCCGAGGGTCGGGATGGGAGCGAGGCGGCTCGGGCGCATGGCCCGACCCTCGGACCGCGGGTGCTGCGGGGCTAAGCCCTGGGGTCTGCAGCGGCCCGGAACGTGGCCGAGGGTCCCGACGGGATCAGGGTAGCTCGGGCACGTGGCCCGGTCCTCCGCCGGCGGGTGCCGCGGAGCTAAGCCCCGGGGTTGGCAGCAGTCTGGAGCGCGGCCGAGTGTCGGTACGGGCACGGGGCGGACCGGGCGCGCAGCACGGCCTGCGGCCTGCTGGCGCCGCAGAACTAAGCTCCGGGGTCGGCAGCTGACCGGAGAGGGACCGAGGGCTGGGCCGGGCGCTGGGCGGCACGGCCGCGTGGACCGGCCCTCTGCCGGTGGGTGCCGCAGAGCTAAGCCACGGGATCGGCAGCGGCCCGAAGCGGGGCCGGAGGAAGGGACGGGCGCGGTGCGGCCCGGGCGCGCGGCCCAGACCTCCGCCGGGGGGTGCCGCGGAGCATAGCCCCAGGGAGTCAGCAGTGCCCCGGAGCGGGGCCGAGGGATGTGCCGGGCGCGGGACGGCCCTCGGCCGGCGTGTGCCGCGTACCTAAGCCCAGGGGTCGGCAGCGGCCCAGAGCCGGGCTGAGGGCTGCGTCGGGCGCGGGTTTGCCCGAGCGCGCGGCCCGGCACTCCGCCGTAGTGTGCCGTGGAGCTAACTCCCGGGGTCGGCAGCGGCCCGGAGCGTGGCCGAGGTCCGGGCCAGGTGCGGTGAGGCCCAGGCGTGCGTCCCGGCCCTCAGCACGCTGGTGCCGCGGAGCTAAGCCCCGGGGTCGGCAGCGGAATAGGGCGGGGCCGAGGGCCGAGGCGGTCGCTGGGCTGTCCGGGCACGCCACACGGCTCTCCGCCGGCGGTACTGCGGGGCTAAGCCCCGGGGTCGGCAGCGGACCAGAATGCGGCCGAGGGTCCTGACGGGATCGGGGTAGCCCGGGCACATGACCCGGTCCTTCGCCGGCGGGTGCCGTGGAGTCGGCAGCGGCCCGGAGTGGGGCCGAGGTCCGGAGCAGGCACGGGGCGCCCAGCGCGCGCGGCCCCGTCCTCGGCCCGCGGGTACCGCGGAGCTAAGCCCCGGGGTCGGCAGCAGCCTGGAGCGGGGCCGTGGGCTAGACAGGGCACGGGGTGGCTCGGGTGCGCGGCCCGGCCCTCCGCCGGTGGGTGCCGCAGAGCTAAGCCCTGGGGTCGGCAGCGGCCCAGAACGCGGCTGAGGGTCGGGACGGGAGCAGGGTGGCTCTGGCGCGCGGCCCGAACCTCTGACCGCGGGTGCTGCGGAGCTAAGCCCCGGGGTCAGCAGGGGCCCGGGGCGGGGACGAGGGCCGGGGCGGACGTGGGGCTGCCCGGGCACGCGGCCCGGCTCTCCGCCGGCGGTACCGCGGGTCTAAGCCTCGGGGTCGTCATCGGCTAGGTGTGCGGGCTAGGGTCCCGATGGAATCGGGGCAGCCCGGGCACGTGACCCGGTCCTCCGCCGGCAGATGTCGCAGAGCTAAGCCCCAGTATCGGCATCGGCCCGGAGCTGGGCCGATGGCCGTGCCGAGCGCGGGGCAGCCCGGGCGCGCGGTGCGGTCCTCCGCCCACGGGTGCCGCGGAGCTAAGTCCCGGGGTCGGCAGCGGCCCGGAGCGGGGCTGAGGGCTGGTACGGGCGCAGGGCGGCCAGGGCGCGTGGCCTGGCCCTTGGCCTGCTGGTGCCGTGGAGCTTAGCCCCGGGGTCAGCAGCGGCCCGGAGCGCGGCCGATTGTCGGGACAGGAGCGGGGCGGCTCTGGCGCGCGTCCCGGCCCTCAGCCAGCGGACGCCGCGCGGCTAAGCACCGGGGTCAGCTGCGGCTCGGAGTGGAGCCGAGTGCTGGGCCGGGCGTGGGGTGGCCCGGGTGAGCGGCCCGGCCTTCGGCCGGCAGGTGCCGCGGAGTTAAGCCCCGGGGTCGGCAGCGGCCCGGAGCGTGGCCGAGGGCTGGGCTGGCGCGGGGCGGTCCGGGTGTGCGGCCCGGCCCTCGGCCCGCTTTTTTCACGGAGCTTAGTCCCGGGGTCGGCAGCGGCCCGGAGCGGGGCCGAGGGCTGGGCCGGGCGCGTGTCTGCCCAGGCGCGCGGCTCGGCCCTCCGCCGTTGTGGGCAGTGGAGCTAAGCCCCGGGGTCGGCAGTGGCCCAGAGCGTGGCCGAGGGCCGGGCAGGGTGCAGGGCGGCCCAGGCGCGCGTCCCGGCCCTCGCTCCACTGGTGCCGCGGAGCTAAGTCCCGCGTTCGGCAGCGGCCCAGAGCTGGGCCATGGCCGGAACGGGAGTGGGGCCCCCCCGGCTCGCCACCCGGCCCTCGGCCCGCGGGTGCCGCGGAGCTAAGCCCCAGGGTCAGCAGCGGCCCGGAGCGGGGCCAAGGGCCGGGTTGGCGCGGGGCGGCCCGGGCGCGCGGCCCGACCCTTGGCCCGCGGGTGCCGCAGGGCTAAGCCCCGGGGTCGGCAGTGGCCCGAGCGGGGCCGATGGCCGGGCCAGGCGCGGGACAGCCCTGGTGCGCCGCCCGGTCCTCCGCCGGTAGTTGCCGCGGAGCTAAGTCCCGGGGTCGGCAGCGGCCCGGAGTGGGGCCGAGGGCCGGTCCGGGCGCGGGGTGGCCCAAGTGTGTGGCTCTGCCATCGGCCCGCTGGTGCCACGGAGCTTAGCCCTGGGGTCGATAGCGTTCCGGAGCGCGGCCGAGTTTCGGGACGGGAGCAGGGTGGCCCGTTCGTGCGGCCGGGCCCTTGTCCCGCGTATGCTACAGAGCTATGCCCCGGGGTTGGCAGCGGACTGGAGCAGGGCAAAGGGCCGGGCTGGGAGCTGGGATGCCCGGGCGCGTGGCCAGGCCCTCCGCTGGCGGGTGCCGCGGAGCTAAGCCCCAGTGTCGGCAGCGGCCCAGAGAGGGTCCGAGGGCCGGGCCGGGCGCGGGGCAGTTCGGGCGCCCGGCCCGGCCCTATGCCGGGGGGTGCCGCGGAGCTAAGCCCTGTGTTCAGCAGCGGCCCGAAGCGGGGCCGAGGGTCGGGACGGGAGCGGGGCGGCTCGGGCGCGCGGCCCAACCCTCGGACCGCGGGTGACGCGGGGCTAAGCCCTGGGGATCACAGAGGCCCAGAACGTGGCCGAGGGTCCCGACGGGATCGGGGTAGCCTGGGCACGTGGCCCGGTCCTCCGCCGGCGGGTGCCGCATTGCTAAGCCCCGGGGTCGGCAGCTGCCCGGAGCGGGGCCGAAGGCCGGACCGGATGCTGGATGGCCCGGGCATATGGCCAGGCCCTCCGCTGGCGGGTGGCGCGGAGCTAAGCCCCGGGGTCGGCAGCGGCCTGGAGCGGGGCCTAGGGCTGTGGCGGGCGCGGCTGGCCCGGGCGCGCGGACCAGCCCTCCGCCAGCGGGTGCCACGGAGCTAAGCCCCGGGGTCGGCAGTGGCCCGGAGCGGGGAAAGGGCTGGGCCGGGCGCGGGGTGGCTCGGGCGTGTGGCCCGGCCCTCAGCCCGCGTGTGCCACGGAGCTAAGCCCCGGGTTAGGCAGCGGTTCGGAGCGGGGCAAGGGCGGGCCGGGCGCGGAGTGGCCAAGGTGCGCGGCCCAGCCCTCGGCCCGCATGTGCCACGGAGCTAAACCCTGGGGTTGATAGTGGCCCGAAGCAGAGCCGAGTGCCGTGCCGGGCGCGGTGCGGCCCGGGCGCGCGGCCCGGTCCTCTGCCGGGGGGTGCCGCGGAGCTAAGACCCAGGGTCGGCTGTGACCCGATCCGGGCTGAGGGCTCTGACGGGCGAGGCCGGCCCGGGCGCGAGGACCGGGCTTCCGCATGTGGGTGCCACGAAGCTAAGCTCCGGGGTCGGCAGCGGCCTGGAGCGTGACCAAGGGCCGGGCCGGCCGCTGGGCAGCCCAGGCGCGTGGACAGGCCCTCCGCCGGGGGGTGCCGCGGAGCTAAGCCCCGGGGTCAGCAGCGGCCCAGAGCGGGGCCGAGGGATGTGCCGGTCGCGGGACGGCCCGGGGGTACGTCGCCTAGTGTCGGGACGGGAGCGGGGCTGCCCATGCATGCGGCCGGGCCCTTGTCCCGCGGGTGCCACGGAGCTAAGCCCCGGGGACGGCAGCGGCCCGGAGCGGGGCCGAGGGCCGGGCCGGGCGCTGGAAGGCCCGGGCGCGTGTCCAGGCCCTCCGCTGGCGGGTGGTGCGGAGCTAAGCCCCGGAGTCGGCAGTGGCCCGGAGCGGGGCCAGAGCTGGGCCGGGCGGGGGCAGCCCGGGCGCGCTGCCCGCCCCTCCGCCGGCGGGTGCCGCAGAGCTAAGTCCTGGGGTCGGCAGTGGCCCTCAACGCGGCCGATGGTCGGGACGGGAGCGGGGCGGCTCTGGTGCGGGTTCCGGTCCTCTTCCAGCGGGTGCCGTGGAGCTAAGCCCCGGGGTCGACAGCGGCCCAGGGTGGGGCCAAGGGCCGGGCTGGGCGTGGGGCGTCCCGGGCGTGCGCCCCGGCCATCCACGGGCGGGTGCCACCAAGCTAAGCCCCGGTGTCGGGAGCGGCCCGCGGCAGGGCCAAGGGCCTGGCCGGGTGCTGTGGGGCCCGGGCGCGTGACCCGGCCCTGAGCCCGCGGGTGCCGCGGAGCTAAGCCCCGGGGTCAGCAGCGGCCCAGGGCAGGGCCGAGGGTTGGCTGGGCGCGTGGCGGCCTGGGTGCGCGGCCCGGCCCTCAGCCCGCAGGTGCCGCGGAGCTAAGCCCGGGGTCAGCAGCGGCCCGGAGCGTGGCCGAGGACCGGGCTGGGCACGGGGAGGCCCAAGCGCATGGACCCAACCTCGGCCCGCTGGTGTCGCTTAGCTAAGACCTGGGTTCGGCAGCGGCCCGGAGCGGGGCCGAGGGCCAGGCCGGGCGCAGGGCAGACTGGGCGCGCGGCCCCGGCCTCCGCCGGCGGGTGCCACAGAGCTAAGCCCCGGGGTTGGCAGGGGCCCAGAACGTGGCCAAGCGTGGGTACGGGCGCGGGGTGGCCCGGGTGCGCGGCCCGGCCCTCGGCCTGTTGGTGCCGTGAAGCTATGCCCCGGCTTCGGCAACGGCCCGGAGAGGGGCCCAGGGTAGGGCTGGGCGCGGTGTGACCCGGGCACGTGGACTGTCCCTCCGCCGGGGGTTGCCGCGGAGCTAAGCCCCGGGGTCGGCAGCGGGCCGGAGCGGGGCCGAGGGACGTGAAGGGCGCTGGGCGGCCTGGGCGTGTGGACAGGCCCTCCCCCGGCGGGTTTCGTGGAGCTAAGCCCCGGGGTAGGCAGCGGCCCGAAGCAGGGCCGAGAGCTGGGCCGGTCGCGGTGCAGCCCCGGCGCGCCGCCCGGCGCTCAGCCGGGGGGTGCCGTAGAGCTAAGCCCTGGCATCGGCAGCGGCCCGGAGCGGGGCCGAGGTACGTGCCGGGTGCGGGTTGGCCCGGGCGTGCGGCCCGGCCCTCGGTCCGTGGGTGCCGCGGAGCTAAGCCCCGGGGTCGGCAGAGGCCCGGAACGTGGCCGAGCGCCAGGCTGTGAGCGGGGAGGCCCAGGCGCGCGGCCCGGCCCTTGGCTTGTTGGTGCCGTGGAGCTAAGCCCCGGGGTCGGCAGCATCCCGGAGCGGGGCCGAGGGCCGTGCTGGGCGCACGGTGGCTTGGGCTGGCGGCCCGTCCCTCTGCCGGTGTGTGCCGCAGAGCTAAGCCCCGGGGTCTGCAGCGGCCCAGAACGCGGCCGAGGGTCGGGACGGGAGCGGGGCTGCTCGGGTGCGCGGCCCGGTCCTCCGCCGGCGGGTGCCGTGGAGCTAAGCCCCAGGGTAGGCAGCAGCCGGGAGCGGGGCCGAGGGCCGGGCAAGGCGCGGGACGGCCGGGGCGCACGGCCCCATCTCTCGGCCCGCGGGTGCCGTGGAGCTAAGCCCCGGGTTTATTCAGTGGTCTGGTGCGGAGCCATGACCGGGACGGGAGTGGGGCCCCCCCGGCTCGCAGCCCGACCCTCGGCCCGCGGGTGCCGCGGAGCTAAGCCCCGGGGTCGGCAGGGGCCCAGAGCGGGACCGAGGGCCGGGCCGCGCGCTGAGTGGCCCAGGCACGAGGACAGGCCCTCCGCCGGCGGCTGCCACGGAGCTAAGCCCCGGGATCGGCAGCGGCCCGAAAGGGGGCCGAAGGCAGTGACGGGTGCGGTGCGGAATGGGCTCTCGGCCCGGCCCTCCACCGGGGGGTGCCGCGGAGCTAAGCCCCGGGGTCGGCAGTGGCCCGGAGCGGGGCCGAGGGATGTGACGGGCGTGGGACGGCCCTGGAGCGCGGCCCGGCCCTCGGCCCACGGGTGCCGCGGAGCTAATCCCCGGGGTAGGAAGCTGCCAGGAGCGGGACTGAAGGCCGTGAAGGGCGTGGTCGGCCCGGGCTCGCAGACCGGGCCTTCGCCAGCGGATGCCACGGAGCTAAGCCCCGGGGTCGGCAGTGGCCCGGAGCGGGACCAGGGCCGGGCCGGGCGCGGGGCGGCCCCGGCGCTGCACGGCGCTCGACCCGCGTGTGCCACAGAGCTATGCCCCGGCATCGGCAGCGGCCCGGAGCGGGGCCGGGGGCTGGCCGGACGCGGGGCAGCCCAGAGTCGCGACCTGGCCGTCCGCCAGCGGGTGCCGCAGAGCTAAGCACTGGGGTCGGCAGCAGCCAAGATTGCGTCCGAGGGTCGGGACGGGAGCGGGGCCGCTAGGGCACGCGGCCCGGTCCTCCGCCGCCGGGTGCCGCGGCGCTAAGCCCCGGGGTAGGCAGCGGCAGGGAGCGGGGCCGAGGGCCGGGCAAGGCGCGGGGTGGCCCGGGTGCGCGGTCCCGTCTCTCGGCCCACGGGTGCCGTGGAGCTAAGCCGCGAGTCGGCAGCGCCCCGGAGCAGGGCCGAAGGCCGGGCCGGTCGCGGCCGGCCCTGGCACGCAGACTGACCCTCCTTCAGCGGGTACTGCTGAGCTAAGCCCCGGGTTGGGCAGCGGCCTGGAACTGGGCCATGGCCAGAACAGGAGCGGGCCCCCCCGGCTCGCCGCCCGGCCCTCGGCCCATGGGTGCTGCGGAGCTAAGTCCCGGGTTCGGCAACGGCCTGGAGCGGTGCTGCGGGACCGGGCGGGTGCAGGGCGGCACAGGCGCGCAGCCCGGCCCTCGGCCGGCGTATGCTGCGGATCTAAGCCCCGGGGTCGGCAGCGGCCCGGAGCGGGGCCGAGGGCTGGGCCGGGCGCGTGTCTACCCGGGCGCGAGGCCCGGCCCTCCACCGTTGTGTGCAGTGGAGCTAAGCCCCGGGGTCGGCAGTGGCCAGGAGCGTGGCCGAGGGCCAGGCAGGGTGCAGGGCGGCCCAGGCGTGCATCCCGGCCCTCGCTCCGCTGGTGCCGCGGAGCTAAGTCCCGCGTTCGGCAGCGGCCCAGAGCTAGGCCATGGCCGGAACGGGAGTGGGCCCCCCCGGCTCGCCACCCGGCAATCAGCCCACGGGTGCTGCGGAGCTAAGCCCCGGGATCGGCAGCGTCCCGGAGCGGGGCCGAGGGACGGGCTGGCGCGGGGCGGCCCGGGCACGCGGCCCAACCCTCGGCCCGCGGGTGCCGCAGGGCTAAGCCCTGGGGATCACAGAGGCCCAGAACGTGGCCGAGCGTCCCGACGGGATCGTGGTAGCCCGGGCACGTGGCCCGGTACTCCGCCGGCGTGTGCCGCGGAGCTAAGCCCCAGGGTCAGCAGCAGCCGGGAGCGGGGCCGAGGGCCGGGCAAGGCGCGGGACGGCCGGGGCGCACGGCCCCATCTCTCGGACCGCGGGTGCCGTGGAGCTAAGCCCCGGGTTTATTCAGCGGTCTGAAGCGGAGCCATGGCCGGGACGGGAGTGGGGCTCTCCCGGCTCGCAGCCCGACCCTCGGCCCGCGTGTGCCGCGGAGCTAAGCCCCGGGGTCGGCAGCGGCCTGGAGCAGGGCCAAGGGCTGGGCTGGCGCGGGGCGGCCCGGGCGCACGGCCCGACCCTCGGCCCGCGGGTACCGCGGGGCTAAACCCTGGGGTCGGTAGCGGCCCGAGCGGGGCCGATGGCCGGGCCGGGCGCGGGACAGCCCTGGTGCGCCGCCCGGTCCTCCGCCGGCAGGTGCCGTGGAGCTAAGTCCTGGGGTCGGCAGCGGCCCGGAGCGGGGCCGAGGGCCGGTCCGGGCACGGGGCGGCCCGAGCTCGCGGCTCTGCCCTCGGCCCTCTGGTGCCGCGGAGCTTAGCCCTGGGGTCGGTAGCGGCCCGGAGCGCTGCCGAATTTCGGGACGGGAGCAGGGCGGCCCGTGCGCGCGGCCGGGCCCTTGTCCCGCGTGTGCTACAGAGCTATGCCCCGGGGTTGGCAGTGGCCCGGAGAGGGGCCGAGGGCCGGGCCGGGAGCTGGGAGGCCCGTGCGCGTGTCCAGACCCTCCGCTGGCGGGTGCCGCGGAGCTAAGCCCCAGTGTCGGCAGCGGCCCAGAGCAGGTCCGATGGCCGGGCCGGGTGCGGGGCAGCTCAGCTGCACGGCTCAGCCCTACAGCGGCGAGTGCCGCGGAGCTAAGCCCCGTGGTCGGCAGCGGCCCGAAGCGGGGCCAAGGGTCGGGACTGGAGCGGGGCGGCTCGGGTGCGCGGCCCAACCCTGGACTGCAGGTGCCGCGGGGCTAAGCCTTGGGGATCGCAGAGGCCCAGAACGTGGCCGAGGGTCCCGACGGGATCGTGGTAGCCCGGGCACATGGCCCGGTCCTTCGCCGGCGGGTGCCGTGGAGCTAAGCCCCAGGGACGGCAGCAGCCGGGAGCGGGGCCGAGGGCCGGGCAAGGCGCGGGACGGCCGGGGCGCACGGTCCCATCTCTCGGCCCGCAGGTCCGTGGAGCTAAGCCCCGTGTTTATTCAGCGGTCTGGAGCGGAGTCATGGCCGGGACGGGAGTGTGGCCCCGCCGGCTCGCAGCCTGACCCTCGGCCCGCATGTGCCGCGGAGCTAAGCCCTGGGGTTGGCAGCGGCCCGGAGCGGGGCAAGGGCCGGGCCAGGCACGGAGTGGCCCCGGCGCGTGGCCCGGCCCTCGGCCCGCATGTGCCGCGGAGCTAAGCCCTGGGGTCGGTAGTGGCCTGAAGCAGAGCCGAGTGCCGTGCCGGGCACGGTGCGGCCTGGGCGCGCGGCCCGGTCCTCTGCCGGGGGGTGCCGCGGAGCTAAGACCCGGGGTCGGCAGTGGCCCGATCCGGGCTGAGGGCTCTGACGGGCGAGGCCGGCCCAGGCGCGAGGACCGGGCTTGCGCATGTGGGTACCACGAAGCTAAGCCCCGGGGTCGGCAGCGGCCCGGAGCGGGACCGAGGGCCGGGCCGGGCACTGGGCAGCCCGGGCGCGTGGACAGGCCCTCCGCCGGGGGGTGCCGCGGAGCTAAGCCCCGGGGTCGGCAGTGGCCCGGAGCGGGGCCGAGGGATGTGCTGGTCGCGGGACGGCCCGGGGGCACACGGCCTAGTGTCGGGACGGGAGTGGGACTGCCAATGCACGTGGTCGGGCCCTTGTCCCGCGGGTGCCACGGAGCTAAGCCCCAGGGTCAGCAGCGTCCCGAAGCAGGGCCGAGGGCTGGGCTGGGCGTGGGGCAGCCCGGGCGCGCGGCCTTGAAATACGCCGGTGGTTGCCGCGGGCAAAAACCCGTGGGTCGGTAGAGGCACGGAGCGTGGCCGAGGGCCGGGCCGGGTGCGGGGAGGCCCAGGCGTGCGGCCCGGTCCTCGCCCCGCTGATGTAGTGGAGCTAAGCACCAGGGTCGGCAGCGGCCGGGATCGGGGCCGAGGGCCGGGCAAGGCGTGGGGTGGCCCGGGTGCACGGTCCTGTCTCTCGGCCTTCGGGTGCCGTGGAGCTAAGCCGCAGGGTCAGCAGGGCCCTGGAGCGGGGCTGACGGCCGGGCCGGTCGCGGCTGGCCCTGGCACGCGGACTGACCCTCCGTCGGGGAGTACAGCTGAGCTAATCCCCGGGTTCGTCAGCGGCCTGAAACTGGGCCATGGCCGGAACGGGAGCGGGTCACCCCCGGCTCGCCGCCCGGCCCTCGGCCCGCGTGTGCGGCGGAGCTAAGCCCCAGGAGCAGCAGCGGCCCGGGGTGGGGCCGAGGGTCGGGCCGGGTGCGGGGCGGCCCGGGCGCACGGCCAGGACATCCGCCAGCAGGTGAAGCGGACAAAAACCCCTGGGTTGGCAGCGGCCCGGAGCGTGACCGAGGGCCGGGCCGGGCACGGGGAGGCCCAGGCGCGCGGCCCGATCCTCGGCCCGCTGGTGTCGCGGAGCTAAGCACCAGGGTCAGCAGCGGCCGGGATCGGGGCCGAGGGCCGGGCAAGGTGCGGGGCGGCCCGGGCGCGCGGTCCTGTCTCTCGACCCGCGGGTGCCGTGGAGCTAAGCCGCGGGGTGGGCAGTGGCCCGGATCGGGGCTGAGGGCTGTGACGGGCTAGGCCGGCCCGGGCGCGAGGACCGGGCTTCCGCATGTGGTTGCCGCGAAGCTAAGCCCTGGGATCGGCAGCGGCCCGGAGCGGGACCGAGGGCCGGGCCGGTCGCTGGGCGACCCGGGCGCGTAGAACGGCCCTCCGCCGCGGTTGCCGCGGAGCTAAGCCGCGGGGTCGGCAGCGGTCCGGAGCGGGGCCAAGGGATGTGCTGGTCGCGGGACGGCCCGTGTGCGCGGCCCAGCCCTCGGCCCGCGGGTGCCGAGGAGCTAAGCCCCAGGATCGGCAGCTGCCCGGAGTGGGACTGAGGGCCAAGCAGGGTGCGGTCGGCCTGTGCGTACGGCCCGGTCCTCCGCCTGCGGGTGCTGAGGACCTAAGCCCCGGGGTCAGCAGAGGCACGGAGCGTGGCCGAGCACCGGGCTGGGAGCCGGGAGGCGCAGGAGTACGGCCCGGACCTCGGCCTGTTGGTGCCGCGGAGCTAAGCCTCGGCATCGGCAGGGCCCCGGAGCGGGGCCGAGGGACGTGCCGGGCGCGGGGCGGCCCGGGCCCGCGGCCCAGCCCTCGGCCCGCGGGTACCGCGGACCTAAGCCCCGGGGTCGGCAGTGACCCGGAGCTTGGCCGAGGGCCGGGCTGGGCGCAGGGTGGCCCGGGTGCGCGACCCGGCCCTCCACCGGCGGGTGCCGAAGAGCTAAGCCCCGGGGTCTGCAGCGGTCCAGAAGGCGGCCGAGGGTCGGGACTGGAGCGGGGCTGCTCCTATGCGCGGCCCGGTCCTCCGCCGGTGGGTGCCCCGGAGCTAAGCCCCAGGGTCGGCAGCAGCCGGGAGCGGGTCCGAGGGCCAAGTAAGGCGCGGGACGGTGCGGGCGCGCGGCCCATCTCTCGGCCTGCTGGTGCCGTGGAGCTAAGCCCCGGGGTCGGCAGCCGTCTGGAGCGGGTCCATGGCCGGGACGTGACCGGGGTCCCCCCGGCTCGCGGCCCGACCCTCGGCACGCGGGTGCCGCGGAGCTAAGCCCCGGGATCGGCAGCGGCCCGGATCGGGGCTGAGGGCTGTGACGGGCGAGGCCGGCCCGCTCACGGGGACCGGGCTTCCGCAGATGGGGGCCGCGAAGCTAAGACCCGGGGTCTCCAGCAGCCCGGAGCGGGACCCAGGGCCGGGCCGGGCGCTGGGCGGCCCGAGCTCGTGGACAGACCCTCCGCCGGGGGGTGCCGCAGAGCTAAGCCCCGGGGTCGGCTGCGGCCTGGAGCGTGGCCGAGGGATGTGCAGGTCACGGGATGGCCCGGGTGCGCGGCCCAGCCCTCGGCCCATGGGTGCCGCGGAGCTAAGCCCCGGGGTCGGCAGCTGCCCGGAACGGGACTGAGGGCCGTGCAGGGCGCGTTCGGCCCAGGTGCGCGGACCGGGCCTTCGCTGGTGGATGCTGCGGAGCTAAGCCCCGGGGTCAGCAGTGGCCTGGAGTGGGGCCAGGGCCGGGCCGGGCGCGGGGCGGCCCCGGTGCGGCCTGGCCCTCAGCCCGAGTGTGCAGCGGAGCTAAACCCCGGCATCGGCAGTGGCCCGGAGCGGGGCCGAGGGCCGGGCCGGGCATGGGTCAGCCAGGGTGCACGGCCCGGCCCTCCGCCGGCGTGTGCTGCAGAGCTAAGTCCCGGGGTCGGCAGCGGCCCGGAGCGTGACCAAGGGCCGGACCGGGCGCGGGGAGTCCCAGGCGCGCGGCCCGTCCCTACGCCCGCGGGTGCGGCGGAGCTAAGCCCCAGGGTCAGCAGCGGCCCATGGCGGGGCCGAGGGCCGGGCCGGGCGCTGGGCGGCACGGGCGCACGGCCAGGACATCCGACGGCGTGTGCCGCGGGCAAAAACCCCTGAGTTGGCAGCGGCCCAGAGCGTGACCGAGGCCCGGGCCAGGCGCGGGGAGGCCCAGGTGCACGGCCCGGCCCTCGGCCCGCTGGTGTCGCGGAGTTAAGCACCGCGGTCGGCTTCGGCCCGGAGCGGGTCCGAGGGCTGGGCCGGGCGTGTGGTGGCCCGGGCGAGCGGCCGGGCCCTCTGCCGGCGGGTGCCGCGGAGCTAAGCCCCGGGGTCGGCAGCGGTCTGGAGCGCGGCCGAGTGTACGTACCGGCGCGGGGCGGCCTGGGCGATCGCCCCAGCCCTCGGCCCGCGGGTGCCGCGGAGCTAAACCCCAGGGTCGTCAGCGGCCCGGAACGCGGCCGACGGTCAGGAAGGGAGCAGGGCGGCTTGGGCGCACAGAACGGCCATCAGCCTGCGGATGCCGTGGAGCTAAGCCCCGGCATCGGCAGTGACCCGGAGCGGGGCCGAGGGCCGGGCCAGGAGCGGGGCAGCCCGGGTGCGCGTCCCCGCCCTCTGCTGGCGGGTGCCGCAAAGCTAAGCCCCGGGGTCGGCAGCAGCCCAGATTGCGGCCGAGGTTTGGGACGGGAGCGGGGCGGCTCGGGCGCGCGGCCCGGTCTTCCGCCGGCGGGTGCCGAGGACCTAAGCCCCGGGGTCGGAAGCGGCCGGGAGCGTAGCCGAGGGCCGGGCAAGGTGCGGGGCGGCCCGGACGCGTGGCGCTTCTCTCGGCCCGCTGGTGCCGTGGAGCAAAGCCGCGGGGTCAGCAGCGCTCCAGAACGGGGCCGACGGGCCGGTCGCAGCCGGCGCTGGCACGCAGACTGACCCTCCGTCGACGGGTACCGCACAGCTAAGCCACGGGTTCGGCAGCGGCCCGGAGCTGGGCCATGGCCGGAACGGGAGCGGGACCCCCCCGGCTCACCACCCGGCCGTCGGCCCCCAGGTGCCGCGGAGCTAAGCCCCGGGGTCCGCAGCGGCCCTGAGCGGGGCCAAGGGGCGGGACGGGAGCGGGGCGGCTCGGGCGCGCGGCCCAACCCTCGGACCGCGGGTGCCGTGGGGCTAAGCACTGGGGTCTGCAGCGGCCCAGAATGAGGCCGAGGGTCCCGACGGGATTGGGGCAGCCCGGGCACGTGGACCGGTCCTCCGCTGGCGGGTGCCGCGGATCTAATCCCTGGAGTCGGCAGCGGCCCGGAGCGGGGCCGGAGGCCGGACCGGGCGCTGGACGGCCCGGGCACGTGGCCAGGCCCTCCGCAGGGGGGTGCCGCGGAGCTAAGCCCCGGGGTCGGCAGCGGCCTGGAGCGGGACTGAGGGCCGTGCAGGGCGTGGTCGGCCCAGGTGCGCGGACCGGGCCTCCGCCAGCGGATGCCGCGGAGCTAAGCCCCAGGGTCAGCAGTGACCTGGAGCGGGACCAGGGCCGGGCCGGGTGCGGGGCGGCCCCGGCGCGGCCCGGCCCTCGGCCCGCTGGTGCCGCGGAGCTTAACCCTGGGGTCGGTAGCGGCCCGGAGCGCGACCGACTGTCGGGACGGGAGCGGGGTGGCCCATACGTGCGGCCGGGCCCTTCTCCCGCAGGTGCCACGGAACAAAGCCCCGGGGTTGGCAGCGGCCCAGAGCGGGGCCGAGGGCCAGGCCAGACATGGGACAGCCCAGGCACGCTGCACGGCCCTAGGCCGTCGGGTGCCGCGGAACTAAGTTCCGGGGTCGGCAGCGACCCGGAGCGGGGTCGAGGGCCGGTCCAGGTGCGGCGCGGCATGGGCGCGCGGCCCGGCCCTCAGCCCGCTGGTGCCGCGGAGCTTAGCCCCGGGGTCGGCAGCAGCCTGAAGCAGGGCCGAGGGCTGGGCTGGGCGTGGGGCTGCCCGGGCGCGCGGACTTGACATACGACAGTGGGTGCCGCGGGCAAAAACCCCTGGGTCGGTAGAGGCCCGGAGCGTGGCCTAGGGCCGGGCCGGGCGCGGGGAGGCCCAGGCGCGCGGCCCGGTCCTCGCCTTGCTGGTGTCACGGAGCTAAGCACCAGGGTCGGCAGCGGCCGGGATCGGGGCCGAGGGCTGGGCAAGGGGCGGGGCAGCCCGGGCGCGCGGTCCTGTCTCTCGGCCCACGGGTGCCGTGGAGCTAAGCCGCGGGGTCGGCAGGTCCCCAGAGCGGGGCTGACGGCCGGGCCGGTCGCGGCTGGCCCTGACACGCGGACTGACCCTCCTTTGTGGGTTACAGCTGAGCTAAGCCCCGGGTTCGGCAGCAGCCCGGAACTGGGCCATGGACGGAACGGGAGCGGGGCACCCCCGGCTCGCCACCCGGCCCTCGGCCCGTGGGTGCGGCGGAGCTTAGCCCGGGGTCGGCAGCGGCCTGGAGCATGGCCGAGTGTCGGGACGGGAGCGGGGCGGCCCGTGCCCGCAGCCCGGCCCTCGATCCGCGGGTGCGGCGGAGCTAAGCCCCAGGATCAGCAGCGGCCCGGGGAGGAGCCGAGGGCCGGGCCGGGCACGGGACGGCCCGGGCGCATGGACAGGACATCCGCCGGCGGGTGAAGCGGGCAAAAACCACTGGGTCGGCAGCGGCCCGGAGCGTGACCGAGGGCCGGGCCAGGCACGGGGAGGCCCAGGCGCGCGGCCCAGCCCTTGGCCCGCTGGTGTCGCGGAGTTAAGCACCGCGGTCGGCAGTGGCCCGGAGCGGGACCGAGGGCTGGGCAGGGCGTGTGGTGGCCCGGGCGAGCAGCCGGGCCCTCTGCCGGAGGGTGCCGCAGAGCTAAGACCCAGGGTCGGCAGCGGTCTGGAGCTGGGCCATGGCCGGAAGGGGAGCGGGGCCCCCCGGCTCGCCGCCCGGCCCTCAACCCACGGGTGCCAAGGAACTAAGCCTCGGGTTCGGCAATGGCCCAGAGCGGTGCCGGGGGCCAGGCTGGGTGCGGGGCGGCACAGGCGTTCGGCCAGGCCCTCGGCTGGTGTGTGCTGAGGATCTAAGCCCCAGGGTCGGCAGCGGCCCGGAGCGGGGCCGAGGGCTGGGCCGGGCGCGGGTCGGCCCGGGCGCGGGGCCCAGCCCTCCGCCGTTGTGGCCCGCGGAGCTAAGCCCCGGGGTCAGCAGCGGCCCGGAGCGTGGCCGAGGGCTGGGCCGGGTGCCAGGCTGCCCAGGCGCGCGGCCCGGCTCTCAGCCCGCTGGTGCCATGGAGCTAAGCCCCGGGGTCGGCAGCAGCGCGGAGCAGGGCTCAGCGGCCTAGCCGGGTTTGAGACGGCACGGGCGCCTGGCCCAGCCCTCCGCCTGCAGGTGCCGCAGCGCTAAGCCCCGGGTTCGGCAGCGGCCCAGAATGCGGCCGAGTTTTGGGAGGGGAGCGGCGCGACTCGGGCGCGCGGCCCGACCCTCGGACCGCGGGTGCCGCGGAGCTAATCCCCGGGGTCAGAAGCGGCCCGGGGCGGGGCCGAGGGCCGAGGCGGCCCGGTCCTGCGCCGGTGGGTACCGTGGGGCTAAACGCCGGGGTCACCAGCGGCCTGGAGCACAGCCTAGTGTCCCGACGGTATTGGGTCAGCCCAGGCACGTGGCCCGGTCCTCCGCCGGCGGGTGCCACGGAGGTAAGCCACGGCATTGGCATCAGCCCGGAGCGGGGCCGATGGCCGGGACGGTATTGGGTCAGCACGGGCGCGCGGCTCGGTCCTCCGCCGGCGGGTGCCGCGGAGCTAAGTACCGGGGTCGGCAGCGCTCCGGAGTTGGGCCGAGGGCTGGTCCGGGTGCGGGGCGGCCCGGCCCTCGGCCCGCTGGTGCCGCGGAGCTTAGCCCCGGGTTAGGCAGCGGCCCGGAGCGGGGCCGAAGGCCGGGACGGGCGCGGTGCTGCCCGGGCGCGCAGCCCGGCCCTTGGCACGTGGGTGCGGCGGAGCTAAGCCCCAGGGTCAGCAGCGGCCCGAGGCGGGGCCAAGGGCCGGGATGGGTGCGGGGTGGCCCGGGCGCGCGTCCTGGACATCCGCCGGTGGGTGCCGCGGGCAAAAACCCCTGGGTCGGTTGCGGCCCGGAGCATGGCCGAGGGTCGGGCCGGGCGCGGTGAGGCCCAGGTGCGTGGCCCGACCCTTGGCCCGCGGGTGCCGCGGAGCTAAGCACCGGGGTCGGAAGCGGCCCAGAGCGGGGCTGAGGGCCGGGCCGGGTGCGGGACTGCCAGGGCGCACGGCCTGTCCCTCCGCTGTCAGGTGCCGCAGAGCTATGCCCCAGGGTCAGCAGCGGCCCGGAACGTGGCCGAGGGTCAGGAAGGGAGCGGGGCAGCTCGGGTGCGCGGTCTGGCCCTCTGCCGGCGGATGCCGCGCGGCTAAGGTCCGGGATCGGCAGCGGCCCGGATTGGGGCCGAGGGCTGGGCCGGGCGTGGGGTGGCCCCGGCGAGCGGCCCGGCCCTCGGCCAGCGGTTGCCGCGGAGCTATGGGCCGGGGTCGGCAGTGCTCTAGAGTGCGGCCGAGTGTCCGTACCGGCGCGGGGCGGCCTGGACACGCGGCCAGGCCCTCGGCCTGCGGGTGCCGCGGAGCTAAGCCCCGGGGTCGACAGCAGCCCAGAACGCGGCCGAGGGTCAGGAAGGGAGCGGGGCTGCTCGGGCGCACGGCCTGGCCCTCCGCCGGCAGTTGCCGCGGAGCTAAGTCCCGCGGTCCGCAGCGGCCCGGAGCGGGGCCGAAGGCTGAACCGGGTGCTGGACGGCCCGGGCGCGTGGCCAGGACCGCCGCTGGAGGGTGGCGTGGAGCTAAGCCCCGGGGTCGGTAGCGGCCCCCGGTAGGGCTGAGAGCTCGGCCGGGCGCTGTGGGACCCGGGCGCGCGACCGGGCCCTCGGTCCGCAGGTGCCGCTGAGCTAAGCCCCGGGGTCAGCAGCGTCCTGGGGCGGGGCAGAGGGCTGGGCCGGGCGTGGGGCAGCCCGGGCGCGCGGCCAGGCCATCCGACGGCGGGTGCCGCGTGGCAAAGTCCCTGGGTCGGCAGCGGGCCAGAGCGTGGCCGAGGGCCGGGCGGGGCGCGGGGAGGCCCAGGCACGTGGCCCCGCCCTCGGCCCGCTGGTGTCGCGGAGCTAAGCCCAGGGGTCAGCAGCGGCCCGGAGCGGGGCCGAGGACAGAGCCGGGCACTGTGCGGCCCGGGAGGGCGGCCCGGCCCTCGGACCGTGGGTGCCGCGGAGCTAAGCCCCGGGGTCAGCAGCGGCCCGGGGCGGGGCCGAGGGCCAGGCTGGGCGCGCGGTGGCCCGGGCGCGCGGCCAGGCCTTCCGCCGGCGGGTGCTGCGGAGCTAATCCCAGGGGTCAGCAGCGGCCCGGGACGGGGCCGAGGGCTGGGTTGGGCGCGTTGCGGCCCAGGCGCACGTCCCGGCCCTTGGCCCCCGGGTGCCGCAAAGCTAAGCCCAGGGGTCAGCAGTGGCCCGGAGCGTCACCGAGGGCCGGGCCGGGCGCGGGGAGTCCCAAGTGCGCGCCCCCGCCCTCGGCCTGCTGGTGCCACGGAGCTAAGGCCCGGGGTTGACAGTGACCCGGAGCGGGGCCAGGGCCGGGCCAGGCGCGGGGCGGCCCCGGCGCAGCCCGGCCCTCGGCCCGCCTGTGCCGCGGAGCTAAGCCCCGGTGTTGGCAGCAGCCCGGACTGGGGCCGAAGGCAAAACTGGGCGTTGGATGGCCCGGGCGCGCGGCCAGGCCCTCCGCTGGCGGGTGGCGTGGAGCTAAGCCCCGGTGTCGGCAGCGGCCCGGAGCTGGGCCGAGTGCTGGAACGGGCGCGGGGCAGCCAGGGCACGCGGCCCGCCCCTCCACCGGCGGGTGCCGCAGAGCTAAGTTCTGGGGTTGGCAGCGGCCCGGAACGCGTCCGAGTGTGGGAAAGGAGCGGGCCGGCTCGGGCGCGCAGCCCTGCCCTCCACCGGGTGGTGCCGCGGAGCTAAGCCCCGGCGTCACAGCGGCCAGGAGCGGGGCCGAGGTACGTGCCGGGAGTGGGGCGGCCCGGGCGCACGGCCCATCCCTCGGCCGGCGGGTACGGCCCGGGCGCACGGCCCATCCCTCGGCCGGCGGGTACTGTGGAGCTAATCCCCGGGGTCGGCAGCGGCCCAGAGCGGGGTCGAGGGCCGGGCCAGGCGTGGGGTGACTAGAGCGCGTGGCCCTGTCCTCCACCGGCGTGTGCACCGGAGCTAAGCCCCAGGGTCGGCAGCAGCCGGGAGCGGGGCCGAGGGCCGGGCAAGGCGCGGGACGGCCCGGGTGCGCGGCCCCATCTCTAGGCCCGCGGGTGCCGTGGAGCTAAGCCCCTGGGTGGTCAGCGGTCTGGAGCGGGGCCAAGGACAGGACGGGAGCGGGGCCCCCCTGGCTCGAGGCCTGGCCCTTGGCCTGTGGGTGCCGCGGAGCTAAGCCCCGGGGTCGGCAGCGGTCTGGAGCGTGCCCGAGTGTCGGTATGGGCGCGGGCGGTTCCGGGCACGTGGCCCGGCCCTCGGCCTGATGGTGCCGCGAAGTTAAGCCCCGGGGTCGGCAGCTGCCCGGAGCGGGGCCGATGGCCGGTCCGGGCGCGGTGCAGCTCAGGCGCGTGGCCCGGACCTCCGCCGGGGGTTGCTGAGGAGCTAAGCCCCGGGGTCAGCAGCGGACCAGAGCGGGGCCGAGGGACGTACCGGGTGCGGGGCAACCCGGAAGCGCGGCCCGGTCCGCGGCCTGCTGGTGCTGCGGAACTAAGGCCCGGGGTCGGCAACTGCCAGGAGCAGGACTGAGGGCCGGACCGGGCGCTGGGCAGCTTGGGCGCGTAGACAGACCTTCTGCCGGCGGGTGCCGCGGAGCTAAGCCCCGGGATCGGCAGCGGCCCGAAGCAGGGCTGAAGGCAGTGACGGGCGTGGTGCGGCCCGGGCGCGTGGCCCGGCCCCCCTCCCGCGGTTGCCGCGGAGCTAAGTCCCAGGGTCGGCAGCAGCCGGGAGCGGGGCCGAGGGCCGTGCAAGGCGCCGGACAGCCCGGGCCTGCGGCCCCATATCTTGGCCCGCGGGTGCCACGGAGCTAAGCCCTGGGGTCGGCAGCGGTCTGGAGCGTGCCCGAGTGTCGGTATGGGCGCGGACGGTTCCGGGCACGTGGCCCGGCCCTCGGCCTGATGGTGCCGCGAAGTTAAGCCCCGGGGTCGGCAGCTGCCCGGAGCGGGGCCGATGGCCGGTCCGGGCGCGGTGCAGCTCAGGCGCGTGGCCCGGACCTACGCCGGGGGTTGCTGAGGAGCTAAGTCCCGGGGTCAGCAGCGGACCAGAGCGGGGCCGAGGGACGTACCGGGTGCGGGGCAACCCGGAAGCGCGGCCCGGTCCGCGGCCTGCTGGTGCTGCGGAACTAAGGCCCGGGGTCGGCAACTGCCAGGAGCAGGACTGAGGGCCGGACCGGGCGCTGGGCAGCTTGGGCGCGTAGACATACCTTCTGCCGGCGGGTGCCGCGGAGCTAAGCCCCGGGATCGGCAGCGGCCCGAAGCAGGGCTGAAGGCAGTGACGGGCGTGGTGCGGCCCGGGCGCGTGGCCCGGCCCTCCTCCCGCGGTTGCCGCGGAGCTAAGTCCCAGGGTCGGCAGCAGCCGGGAGCGGGGCCGAGGGCCGTGCAAGGCGCCGGACGGCCCGGGCCTGCGGCCCCATATCTTGGCCCGCGGGTGCCACGGAGCTAAGCCCTGGGGTTGGCAGCGGTGTGGAGCGCGGCCGAGTGTCGGTATGGGCGCGGGCTGTCCAGGGCGCGCGGCCCAGCCCTCTGCCTGCAGGTGCCGCGGAGCTAAGCCCCGGGGTCAGCAGCGGTCCAGAGCGGGGCCGAGGCCGAGACGGACGCTGCCATCCCGTGCACGCGGCCCGGCCCTCCGCCGGCAGGTGCCGCGGAGCGAAGCACCGGGGTCGGCAGCGGCCCGCAGCGCGGTCGAGTGTCGGGATGCGCGCTGGGCTGCCCGGGCACGCGAATTCACCCTCGGCCCGCGGGTGCCGCGGAGCTAGGCCCCAGGGTCGGCAGCGGCTCAGAGCGGGGCCAGGGCTTGGCCGGCGCGGAGCAGACCGGGCGAGCGGCCCGGCCCTCTAACGGCGGGTGCCGCGGAGCTAAGAACCGGGGTCGGCAGCGGCCCGGAGCGGGGCCGAGGGCCGAGACGGACGTGGTGGGCCCGCGCACGTGGACCCTCCCTAGGCCGGCGGGTGCTGCGGAGCTAAGCCCCGGGGTCAACAGCGGCTCGGAGTGGGGCCAGGACTTGGCCGGCGTGGGGCGTCCCGGCCCTCCGACGACGCATGCCGCGGAGCTAAGCCCCGGGGTAGGCAGGGGTCCGGAGCGGGGAAGAGGGCTGGGCCGGGCGCGGTGTGGCCTGGGCGCGTGGCCCGGCCCTCCGATGGCGGGTGCTACGGAGCTAAGCCCCAGGGCCGGCAGTGGCTTGGAGCGCGGCCGAGGGTCGGGATGGACGCGGGGAGGCCCGGGCGCACGCACAGCCCTCGGCCCACGGGTTCCACGGAGCTAAGCCCCGTGGTCAGCCGCAGCCCGAAGTGGGGACGAGGGCCGGATATGGCGCGGGGCAGCCCGACCGTGCGGCCCGGCCCTCCACCGGGGAGTGCCGCGGACCTAAGGCCGGAATCTCCTGCGGCCAGGAGCGCGGCTGAGGGTCGGGACGGGGGCCCGAGCGACCCGGACGTGCAACCCCGCCCTCGGCCCGCGGGTGCCGCGGAGCTAAGCCCCGGGTTCCGCAGTGGCCCGGAATGGGGCCGAGGGCCGGGCCGTGCGTGGGGCGGCCGGGGCGCGCGGCCCGACTCCGCCGGCGGGTTCCGCGGAGCTAAGCCCCGGAGTCTCCTGCGGCCAGGAGTGTGGCAGAGGGTCGGGAGGGGCGCGTGGCGGCCCGGGCGCGCAGCCCGACCCTCGGCCCGCGGGTGCCGCGGAGCTAATACCCGGGTTCGGCAGCGGCCCGGAACGGGGTCGAGGGCCGAGCCGGCCACGGGGCAGCCCGGGTGCGCGGCCCGGCCCTCACCCGCAGGTTGCGCGGAGCTAAGCCCTGGGGTCAGCAGCGGCCCGGAGCGGGGCCGAGGGCCGGGGCGGGCGCGGGGCTGCCCGAGCGCGCGGCCTGGACCTCTGCCGGCCGGTGCCGCGGAGCTAAGCCCCGGGGTCAGCAGCGGTCCTGAACGCGTCCGAGGATCGGGCCGGGCGCGGGACGCCCCAGCGCGCATCCCGGTCCTCCGATGGTGGGTGCCACGGAGCTAAGCCCCGGGGTCGGCAGCGGCCCGGAGCGGGGCTGAGGGCCGGGCCGGGCGCAGGGCGTCCCGGGCGCGCAGACCGGCCCTCTTCTGGTGGGTATCGCCGAGCTAAGCCCCGGGGTCAGCAGCGGCCCAGAACGGGGCCGACGGCCGGGCTGGGCGCGTGGTGTCCCGGGCGTGCCGCCCGGCCTTCGCCCGCGGGTGCCGCGGATCTAAGCCCCGGGATCGGCAGCGTCCCGGAGCGGGGCCGAGCGGGGGCCGTGCGCGGGGTGGCCAGGCCGAGTGGCCAGTCCCTCGGCTGGCGGGTGCTGCGCAGTTAAGCCCCGGGGTCGGCAGTGGCCGGAGCGGGGCGAGGGCCGGTCCGGGCGTTGGGCGGCCCGGGCGTGAGGACCAGCACTCCGCCGGTGCATGATGCGGAGCTAAGCCCTGGGGTCTCAGCGGCCCGTAGCGGTGCCGAGAGCCGGTCCGGGGGCGGGGCGGCATTGGCGCGCCGCCCGGCCCTTTCCAGTGGATGCCGCGGATCTAAGCCCCAGAGTTCGCAAGAGGCCGGAGCGGGGCCGAGGGGAGGGCAGGGCCGGGGCGGCATGGGCACGTGGCCCGGCCCTCGCCCGCAGGTGCCGCGGAGCTAAGCCCCGGGGTAGGCAGTGGCCCTGAGTGGGGCCGAGGGCCGGGCTAGGCGCAGGGCGGCACGGGCGTGCTGCCCGGACATCCGCCGGCGGGTGCCATGGAGCTAAGCCACGGGGTCGGCAGCGGCCCGGAGCTGGGCGAGGGCTAGGCCGAGCATGGGGCGGCCCGGGCGCGCGGCCCGGCCCTCTGCCGGCGGGAGCTGCGGAGCAAATTCCCTGGGTCAGCAGCGGTCTGGAGCGCGGACGAGGGTCGGGCCGGGCGCGGGACGCCCCGGCGCACATCCCAGTCCTCCGACAGCGGGTGCCACGGAGCTAAGCCCCGGGGTCGGCAGCGGCCCGGAGCGGGGCTGAGGGCCGGGCCGGGCGCAGGGCGTCCCGGGCGCACGGACCGGCCCTCTTCTGGCGGGTGCCGCCGAGCTAAGCCCCGGGGTCAGCAGCGGCCCAGAACGGGGCCGACGGCCGGGCTGGGCGTGGGGCATCCCGGGCGTGTCGCCCGGCCCTCGCCCGCGGGTGCCGGGGATCTAAACCCCGGGGTCGGCAGCGTCCTGGAGCGGGGCCGAGCGGCGGGCCGGGTGCGGGGCGGCCAGGCCGAGTGGCCAGTCCCTCGGCTGGCGGGTGCTGCGCAGTCAAGTCCCAGGGTCGGCAGTGGCCGGAGCGGGGCGAGGGCCTGTCCGGGCGTTGGGCGGCCCGGGCACGCGGACCGGCACTCCGCCAGTGCATGATGCGGAGCTAAGCCCTGGGGTCTCAGCGGCCTGTAGCGGGACCGAGAGCCGGTCCGGGGGCGTGGCGGCCTCGGCGCGCTGCCCGGCCCTCGCCAGCGGGTGCCGCAGATCTTAGCCCCAGAGTTGGCAGCGGCCCGGAGCGGGACCGAGGGGCGGGCCGGGTGCGGGGCGGACTGGGCGCGTGGCACAGACCTCCACCGGCGGGTTCAGTGGAGCTAAGCCCTGGGTTCTCAGCGTCCCGGAGCGGGGGCCGAGGGGCGGGCTGGGCATGGGACGGCCAGGCCCAGCGGCCAGTCCCTCGGCTGGCGGGTGCTGCGCAGTTAAGCCCCGGGGTCGGCAGTGGCCGGAGCGGGGCGAGGGCCGGTCCGGGCGTTGGGCGGCCCGGGCGCGCGGACCAGCACTCCGCCGGTGCATGATGCGGAGCTAAGCCCTGGAGTCTCAGCGGCCCGTAGCGGGGCCGAGAGCCGCTCCGGGGGCGGGGCGGCCTCGGCGCACCGCCCGGCCCTGTCCAGCGGGTGTCGCGGATCTAATTCCCAGAGTTGGCAGCAGCCCGGAGCGGGGCCGAGGGGCGGGCCGGGCGCGGGCCGGCCCGGGCGCGCGGCCCGGACCTCCACCGGCGGGTTCAGCGGAGCTAAGCCCCGGGGTCGGCAGCGGCCCAGAGCGGGTCGAGGGCCGGTATGGGCGCGGGGTGGCCTGGGCACACGGCCCGGCCCTCGGCTTGCGGTTGCCACGGAGTTATGGCCCGGTTTCGGCAGTGGCCCGGTGCGCGGCCGAAGGTCGGGATGGGCGTGTGGCGGCCCGGGCGCGCAGCCCAGCCCTCCGCCGGCAGGTGCCGCGGAGCAAAGCACCGGGTTCAGCAGCGGCCCACAGTGCGGTCGAGGGTCAGGATGCGCGCTGGGCGGCCCGGGCGCGCGGCCCCACCCCGGCCCGCGGGTGCCGCGGAGCTAAGCCCCGGCGTTTGCAGCGGCTCGGAGCAGGGTCAGGGCTTGGCCGGCGCGGGGTGGCCCGGGCGAGCGGCCCGGCCCTCTAACGGCGGGTGCCGCGGAGCTAAGCCCCGGGGTCGGCAGCGGCCAAGCCCGGCCCTCGGCCCACGGGTGCCACGGAGCTAAGCCCCATGGTCGGCAGCGGCCCGGAGCGGGGCCGAGGGCCAAATATGTCACGGGGCGGCCCGGGCTCGTGGCCCGGCCCTCCGCCGGCGGTTGCCGCGGAGCTAAGGGCGGAGTCTCCAGCGGCCAGGAGCGCGGCCGAGGGTTGGGACGGGTGCTGGGTGGCCAGGGTGCGCGGCACGGCCCTCCACCGCGGGTGCCGCGGACCTAAGCCCTGGGGTCGGCAGCGGCCCGGAGCGGGGCCGAGGGCTGAGACGGACGCGGCCGGCCTGCGCACGTGGACCCTCCCTCTGCCGGCGGGTGCCGCGGAGCTAAGCCCCGGGGTCAGAAGCGGCTCGGAGCGGGGCCAGGGCTTGGCCGGCGCGGGGCGTACCAGCCACGCTGCCCGGCCCTCCGACGTCGCATGCCGCGGAGCTAAGCCCCGGGGTAGGAAGGGGCCCGGAGCGGGGTAGAGGGCCGGGCCGGGCGCGGTGTGGCCTGGGCGCGCGGCCTGGCCCTCTGGTGGCGGGTGCTACGGAGATAAGGCCCAGGGTCGGCAGTGGCCCGGAGCGCAGCCGAGGGTCGGGATGGGCGCGGGGAGGCCCGGGTGCGCGGCACGGCCCTCGGCCCACGGGTTCCACGGAGCTAAGCCCCGTGGTCGGCCGCGGACCGAAGTGGGGCCGAGGGCCGGATATGGCGCAGGGCGGCTCGGGCGTGTGGCCCGGCCCTCCGCCGGGGAGTGCCGCAGAGCTAAGGCCGGAATCTCCTGCGGCCAGGAGCGCGGCTGAGGGTCGGGACGGGAGCCGAGTGTCCCAGGCGCGCAACCCGGCCATCGACCCGCGGGTGCCGCGGAGCTAAGCCCTGGGGTCGGCAGCGGCCCGGAGCGGGGCCGAGGGCCGGGGCGGGCACGGGGCGGCCTGGGCGCGCTGCCCGGACCTCACCCGCGGGTGCCGCGGAGCTTAGCCCCGGGGTCGGCAGCGGCCCGGAGCGGGGCCGAGGGCCGGGGCAGGCGCGGGGAGGCCCGAGCGCGCTGCCCGGACCTCGCCCGCGGGTGCCGCGGATCTAAGCCCCGGGGTCAGCCGCGGCCCTGAGCAGGGCCGAGGGCCGGGCTGGACGAGGGGGATCTAAGCCCCTGGGTTGGCAGCGGCCTGGAGCGGGGCGAGGGCAGGGCCGGGCGTTTGGCGGCCCGGACGCGCGAACCGGCACTCCGCCGGCGCATGCCATGGAGCTAAGCCTCGGGGTCGGCAGCGGGGGCCGAGGGGCGGGCCGGGAGAGGGGTGGCCAGACCGCGCGGCCCGACCCTCGTCTGGCGGGTGCTGCGCAGTTAGCCCCGTGGTCGGCAGCGGCCCGGAGCGGGACCTAGAAGAGGGCCGGGCGCGAGGCGGCATGGGCACGCGGCCCGGCCCTCGCCAGCGGGTGCCGCGGAGCTAAGCCCCGGGGTAGGCAGTGGCCCGCCCTGAGTGGGGCCGAGGGCCGGGCTGGGAGCAGGGCGGCATGGGCGCGCTGCCCGGACCTCCGCCAGCGGGTGCCACGGAGCTAAGCCACGGGGTCGGCAGCGGCCCGGAGCGGGGCGAGGGCTAGGCCGAGCGCGGGGCGGCCCGGGCGCGCGGCCCGGCCCTCTGCCGGCGGGTGCCGCGGAGCAAATTCCCTGGGTCAGCAGCTGTCTGGAGCGCGGCCGAGGATCGGGCCGGGAGCTGGACGCCCTGGCGCGCATCCCGGTCCTCCAACAGCGGGTGCCGCGGAGCTAAGCCCTGGGGTGGGCAGCGGCCCGGAGTGGGGCCAAGGGCCGGGCCGGGCGCAGGGCGTCCAGGGCGCGCGGCCTGGCGCTCTTCCGGCGGGTGCTGCCGAGCTAAGCCCTGGGGTCGGCAGCGGCCCAGAATGGGGCCGACGGCCGAGCTGCGCGCGGGGCGGCCCGGGCGCGCTGCTTGGACCTCGCCCGCGGGTGCCGCGGAGCTAAGCCCCGGGGTCGGCAGCAGACAGGAGCGGGGCCGAGGGCCGGGGCGGGCGCGGGGGGTCCCGGGCGTGCCGCCTGGTCCTCGCCCGCGGGTGCCGCGGATCTAAGCCCCGGGGTCGGCAGCGTCCCGGAGCGGGGCCGTGCGGTGGGCACCGGCCTGGAGCGGGGCGAGGGCCGGGCCGGGAGTTGGGGGGCCCGGGCGCGCGGACCGGCACTCCGCCGGCGCATGACGCGGAGCTAAGCCCTGGGGTCTCAGCGGCCCGTAGCGGGGCCGAGAGCCAGTCCGGGGGTGGGGGCGGCCTCAGCGTGCCGCCCGGCCCTCGCCAACGGGTGCCGCAGATCTAAGCCCCAGAGTCGTCTGCGGCCCGGAGCGGGGTCGAGGGCGGGGACGGGCGTGGGGTGGCCTGGGCGCTAGGTCTGGCCCTCGGCTTGCGGTTGCCGCGGAGATATGGCCTGGTTTCGGCAGTGGACCGGTGCGTGGCCGAAGGTCGGGATGGGCGCGTGGCGGCCAGGGCGCGCGGCCTGTCACTCCGCCGGCAGGTGCGGCGGAGCTAAGCCCCGGGGTCGGCAGCGGCCCAGAACAGGGCCAACGGACGGGCTGCGCGGGGCGGCCCAGGCGCGCAGCCCGGTCCTCGTCCCATGGGTGCCACGGAGCTAAGCCCCATGGTCGGCAGCGGCGCGGAGCGGGGCGGAGGGCCGAATATGTAGCGGGGCGGCCCGGGTGCGTGGCCCAGCCCTCCGCCGGCGGGTGCCGCGGATCTAAGGGCGGAGTCTCCTGCGGCCAGGAGCACGGCCGAGGGTCGGGACGGGCGCTGGGCGGCCGGGGTGCGTGGCACGGCCCTCGCCCGCGGGTGCCGCGGAGCTAAGCCCCGGGGTCGGCAGCATCCCGGAGCGGGGCCGAGGGCCGGGGCGGGCCTGGGGCGTCCCGGGAGCGCCGCCCGGCCCTCGCCCGCGGGTGCCGCGGATCTAAGCCCAGGGGTGATAGTGTCCCGGAGCGGGGCCGAGGGCCGGGCCGGTCGCGGGGCGGCCCAGGCGCGCGGCCCGGCTATCGCCCGAGGGTGACGCGGAGTTAAGTCCCGGGGTCGCCAGCGGACCTGAGCGGGGCCGAGGGCCGCGCTGGGCACGAGGCGGCCCAGGTGAGCCGCCCGGCTCTCTCCCACGGGTGCCGTGAATCCAAGCCCAGGGGTCGGCAGCGGCCCGGAGTGGGGCCGAGGGCCGGGCAGGGCACGGGTCGGGGAGGCCGCGCGTCCTGGCCCTCGGCCGGCGGGTGCAGCGGAGTTAAGCCCCGGGGTCGGCAGCAGCCCGGAACGGGGCCGAGGGCCGAGACGGGCGCGGGTCGGGCAGGCCGCATGTCACGGCCCTCTGCCGTCGGGTGACGCGGAGCTAAGCCCCGGGGTCGGCAGTGGCCCGGAGCGCGGCCGAGGGTCGGGACGGGCGTGGGGCAGCCCGGGCGCACGGCCGGCCCCTCGGCCCGCAGGTGCCGCGGAGCTACCCCTGGGGTCGGCAGTGGCCGGGAGCGGGGCCGACGGCAGGGCCAGGCACGGGGCGACCTGGGCGCGTGACCCGGCACTTGGCCCGCGGGTACCGCGGAGCTAAGTCCCGGGGTAGGCAGCGGCCTGTAGCGGTGCCCAGGGCCAGGGCGGGCTCGGGGCGGCCCAGGCGCGCTGCCCGGCCCTCGACCGCGGGTGCCGAGGATCTAAACCCTGGGGTCTGTAGCGGCCCGGAGCGCGGCCGAGGTTTGGGATGAGCACATGGAGGCCCGGGCGCGCAGCCGGCCCTCGGCCCATGGGTTCCAGGGAGATAAGCACCATGGTCGGCAGCGTCCCGGAGCGGGGCCGAGGGCTGAATATGGCACGGGGCGGACCGGGCGCGCGGCCCGGCCCTCCGCCGGCGGGTGCCGCAGAGCTAAGCCCCGGGGTCGGCAGACGCCTGGAGCGGGGCCAGGGTCTGGCCGGGCGTGGGGCGACCCGGGCGTGCGGCCCGGCCCTCGACACGCGGGTGCCACGGAGCAAAGCGCCGGGGTCGGCAGCAGCCCGGAGTGGGGCCGAGGGCCGGGCCGGTCGCGGGGCGGCCCGGGCGCGCGGCCTGGCCATCACCCCCGGGTGCCGCGGAGTTAAGACCCGGGGTCGCAGCGATCCTGAGCGGGGCCGAGGGCCGGGCCGGGCGCAAGGCGGCCCGGGTACGCAACCCGGGCCTCTACCGCGGGTGCCGCGAATCCAAGCCCCAGGGTCGGCAGTGGCCCAGATTGGGGCTGAGGGCCGGGCCGGTCGCGGGGCGGCCCGGGCACGTGGCCCGGCCATCGCCCGAGGGTGCCGCGGAGTTAAGTCCCGGGGTCGGCAGCGGACCTGAGCGGGGCCGAGGGCCGGGCCGGGCGTGAGGCGGCCCGGGTGCGCCGCCCGGCCCTCTCCCGTGGGTGCCGCGAATCCAAGCCCCTGGGTCGGCAGCAGCCAGGAACGGGGTCGAGGGCCGGGCCGGGCACGGAGCAGCCCTGGCGCGTGTCACGGCCATCCGCCGGCAGGTGACGCGGAGCGAAGCACTGGGGTCGGCAGCGGCTTGGAGCGCGGCCGAGGGTCGGGACAAGCGTGGGGCAGCCCGGGCGCACAGCGGGCCCCTCGGCCCGCAGGTGCCGCGGAGTTACCCCCGGGGTCGGCAGATGCCCGGAGCGGGGCCAACGGCCGGGCGTGGGGCGACCTGGGCGCGTGGCCCGGCCCTCGTCCGCGGGTGCAGCTGATCTAAGACCCAGGGTCGGCAGCGGCCCGGAGCAGGGCCGAGGGGCGGGCCGGTCGAGGGGCGGCTAGGCCACGTGGCCCGGCCCTCGGCTGGCAGGTGCTGCGCAGTTAGCCCCAGGGTCGGCAGCGGCCCAGAGTGAGGCCTAGGGCCGGGCCGGGCGCAGGGCGGCATGGGCACGCGGCCCGGCCCTCGCCCGCGGTGCCGCGGAGCTAAGCCCCGGGGTTGGCAGCGGCTTGGAGCGGGGCCAGGGCTTGGCCGGCGCGGGGTGGCCCCGGGGTCGGCAGCGGGGCCGAGGGCCGGACCGGGCACAGGGCTAAAAGTACGCGCGGCACAGCCCTCGGCAGGGGGGTGCCGCGGAGTTAAGCTCCGGTGTCGGCTGTGGCCCGGAGCGGGGCTGAGGGCTGGGACGGGCTCGGGGCAGCATGGGCGCTCGGCCCGGCTCTCCGCCAGCGGGTGCCATGGAGCTAAGCCACGGGTTCGTCAGTGGCCTGAGCAAGGCCGAGGGCCGTGCCGGACGAGGGTGCCGCGAGGGCGCACGGCTCGGCACTCCGCCGGCGGGTGCTGCGGAGCTAAGCCCCGGGGTGGCAGCGGCCCGGAGTGGGGCAGAGGGCCGGCCGGTCGCGGGGCGGCCGGGCTCGCGGCCCGGCCCACGGTCTGCGGGTGATGTGGATCTAAGCCCTGGGTTTGGCAGCGGCCTGGAGCGGGGCGAGGTCGGGGCCGGGCGTTTGGCAGCCCGGGCACGCTAACTGGCACTCCGCCTTCGCATGCCGTGGAGCTAAGCCCCGGGGTCGGCAGCGGGGCCGAGGGGCGGGCTGGGCGAGGGGCGGCCAGACCGCGCAGCCCGGCCCTCGGCTGGCGGGTGCTGCGCAGTTAGCCCCGGGGTCGGCAGCGGCCCGGAGTGGGACCTAGGGCGAGGCCGGGCGCGAGGCGGCCCGGGCGAGCGGCCCGGCCATCGCCCGAGGGTGCCGCGGAGTTAAGTCCCGGGGTCAGCAGCGGACCTGAGCGCGTCCGAGGGCCGGGCTGGGCGCGAGGCGGCCCGGGTTCGCCGCCCGGCCCTCTCCCACGTGTGCCGCGAATCCAAGCCCTGGGTTCGGCAGCGGCCCGGAGCGGGGCCGAGGGCGGGGCAGGGCACGGGTTTGGCAGGCCGCGCGGCCCGGCCCTCGGCCGGCAGGTGCAGCGGAGTTAAGCCCCGGGGTCGGCAGCAGCCCAGAACGGGGCCAAGGGCCGGACCGGGCACGGGGCTACAAGGACGCGCGGCCCAGCCCTCGGAAGGGGGGTGCCGCGGAGCTAAGCCACGGGGTCGGCAGCGGCCCGGAGCGGGGCGGAGTGCCGGGCACGGTGCGGGGCGGCCCAGGCGCGCTGCCCGGCCCTCGACCACGGGTGCCGAGGATCTAAACCCTGGGGTCGGTAGCGGCCCGGAGCGCGGCCGAGGTTCGGGGTGGGCGCGGGGAGGCCCGGGCGCGCGGCCGGCCCTCGGCCCACAGGTTCCACGGAGATAAGCCCCATGGTCGGCAGCGGCCCGGAGCGGGGCCGAGGGCAGAATATGGCGCGGGGCGGCCCGGGCGCGCGGCCCGGCCCTCCGCTGGCGGGTGCCACGGAGCTAAGCCCCGGGGTCGGCAGCCGCCTGGAGCGGGGCCAGGGCCTGGCCAGGCGTGGGGCGGCCCAGGCGTGCGGCCCGGCCCTCGACCCGCGGGTGCCGCGGAGCTAAGCGCCGGGGTCGGCAGCGGCCCGGAGTGGGGCCGAGGGCTGGGCCGGTCGCGGGCCGGCCCAGGCGCGTGGCCCGTCCATCGCCCGCGGGTGCCGTGGAGTTAAGTCCCGGGGTCGGCAGCAGACCTGAGCGGGGCCGAGGGCCAGGACGGGCGCGAGGTGGCCCGGGTGCGCGGCCTGGCCATCTCCTGCGGGTGCCGCGAATCCAAGCCCCAGGGTCGGCAGTGGCCCGGAGTGGAGCCGAGGGCTGGGCCAGTCACGGGGCAGCCCGGGCGCGCGGCCCGGCCATTGGCCGGCGGTTGCAGCGGAGTTATGCCCCGGGGTCGGGAGCAGCCAGGAACGGGGTCGAGGGCCGGGCTGGGCACGGGGCGGCCCGGGCGCGTGTCACGGCCCTCCTCCGGCGGTTGACACGGAGCGAAGCACTGTGGCGGCAGTGGCTTGGACGCAGCCCAGGGTCGGGACGGGCGTGGGGCAGCCCGGGCGCACGGCCGGCCCCTCAGCCCGCAGGTGCTGCGGAGCTACCCCCGGGGTCGGCAGAGGCCCGGAGCGGTGCCGAGGGCCCGGCCGGACACGGCAGGCCCGGAAGCGCGGACTGGCCCTCCGCCGGTGGGTGCCGCGGAGCTAAGCCCCAGGTTTGGCAGCGGCCTGGAGAGTGGCCAGGGCCTGGCCGGGCACGGGGCGGCCCCGGTGCACGGCCGGGCAGGGTGCGGGGCGGCCCCGGTGCGAAGTCCGGCCAACGAACCGCGGGTGCCTTGGAGCTAAGCCCCGAGTTCGGCAGCGGCTCAGAGCGGGGCCGAGGGCCAGGCCAGACGCGGCTGTTCCAGGCCCGCAGTCCGACCCTCCGCCGGAGGGTGCCATGGATCCAAGCCCCGGGGTGGCAGCGTCCCGGAGCGGGGCCGGCTGGCGGGTGCTGCGCAGTTAAGCCCCGGGGTCGGCAGCGGCCTGGAGCGGGGCGAGGGCGGGGCCGGGTGTTTGGCGGCCCAGGCGCGCGGACCCGCACTCCGCCGGTGCATGCCGCGAACCTAAGCCCCGGGGTCGGCAGCGGCCCGGAGCGGGGCCATGAGCCTGGACGGGGGCGGGGCAGCCTGGACGCGCCGCCCGGCCCTCGCCCGCGGGTGCAGCGAATCTAAGACCCAGGGTCGGCTGCGGCCCGGAGCAGGGCCGAGGGGCAGGCTGGTCGAGGGGCGGCCAAGCCACGCGGCCCGGCCCTCGGCTGGCGGGTGCTGCGCAGTTAGCCCCAGGGTCGGCAGCGGCCCGGAGCGTTGCCGAGGGTTGAGCCGGATGCGGCGGGCACGGGCTCGCAGCCCGTTCCTCCGCCGGCAGGTGCTGTGGAGCGAAGCACTGGGGTCGGCAGCGGCCTGCAGCGCGGTCAAGGGTCAGGATGCGCGCTGGGTGGCTCGGGTGCGCGGCATCACCCTCGGCCCGCGGGTGCCGCGGAGTTAATCCCCGGGGTCGGCAGCGGCTCAGAATGGGGCCAGGGCTTGGCCGACGCGGGGCGGCCCGAGCAATCGGCCAGGCCTTCTAACGGCGGGTGCCGCGGAGCTAAGCCCCGGGGTCGGAAGCGGCCCAGAGCGGGGCCGAGGGCCGGATATGACGCAGGGCGGCCTGGGTGCGGCCTCGCCCTCCGCCGGCGGGTGCCGCGGAGCTAAGGACGGACTCTCCTACGGCCAGGAGCGTGGCCGAGGGTCGGGATTGGCGCGGGGACGCCTGGGCGCACACCCGGCCCTTGGGCCATGGGTTCCACGGAGCTAAGCCCCGTGATCGGCCATGGCCCAGAGCGGGGCCGAGGGCCGGATATGGCGCGGGGCGGCCCGGGTGTGTGGCCCGACCCTCCGCCGGCGGGTGCCGCGGAGCTAAGCCCCGGGTTTGGCAATGGCCAGGAACGGGGCTGAGGGTCATGCCGGTCGCGGGGCGGCCCGGGGCGCGCGGCCTTGCCCTTGCCTGCGGGTGCCGCGGAGCTAAGCCGCGGGGTCGGCAGCGGACCAGAGCGGGGGCCTAGGGGCGGGCCGGATGCGGCCGGCCCTGGCTCGTGGACTGGCGCTCCGCTGACGGGTGCCACGGAGCCAAGCCCCGGGGTCGGCAGCCGCCTGGAGCGGGGCCAGGGCCGGGCAGGGCATGGGGCGTCCCGGGCGCGCGGCCTGGCCCGCGACCCGCGGGAGCCGCGGAGCTAAGCTGCGGGCGCGGCAGCGACCCGGAGCGGGGCCGAGGGCCGGGCAGCGCGCGGGTCGGGCAGGCCTCCCGGCCCGGCCCTCGGCCGGCGGGTGCCGCGGAGTTAAGCCCGGGGGTCAGCAGCAGCCCGGAACGGGGCTGAGGGCCGGGCCGGGCGCTGGGCGGCCCGGGCGAGTGTCACGGCCCTCCGCTGGTGGGTGCCGCGGAGCGAATCTCCGGGGTTGGCAGTGGCACGGAGGGCGGCTGAGGGTCGGGACGGGCGTGGGGCAGCCCGGGAGCGACGCCGGGCCCTCGGCCTGCAGGTGCCGCGGAGCTACCCCCGAGGTCGGCAGAGGCCCGGAGCGGGGCCGACGGCAGGGCTGGGCATGGGTTGGCCTGGGCGTGTGGCCGGCCCTCAGCCGGCGGATACCACGGAGCTAAGCCCCGGGGTCGACAGGGGCCCGGAGAGGGGCTGAGGGCCCGGCCAGACGCGGCAGGCCCGGGCGCGCGGACCTGCCCTCCACCGGCGGGTGCCGCGGAGCTAAGCCCCGGGGTCGGCAGTGGCCGGAGTGTTGCCGAGGGTTGAGCCGGACGCGGACGGTCCGGGCTCGCAGCCCGGTCCTCGGCCAGCAGGTGCCGTGGAGCGAAGCACCGGGGTCGGCAGTGGCCCGCAGCGCGGTCGAGGGTCGGGATGCGTGCTGGGCGGCCCGGGCGCGGCATCACCCTCGGCCCGCGGGTGCCACGGAGCTAAGCCCCGGGGTCGGCGGCGGCCCGGAGCGGGGCCGAGGGCAGGATATGGCGCAGGGCGGCCCGGACGCGCGCCCTGTCCCTCCGCCGGCGGGTGCCGCGGAGCTAAGTACGGAGTCTCCTACGGCCAGGAGCGCGGTCGAGGATTGGGATGGGCGTGGGGACGCCCAGGCATGCGCCCAGCCCTTGGCCCACGGGTTCCACGGAGCTAAGCCCCGTGATCGGCCGCGGCCCAGAGTGGGGCCGAGGGCCGGATATGGCGCGGGGCGGCCCGGGTGTGCGGCCCGACCCTCCGCCGGCGGGTGCCGCGGAGCTAAGGCCGGAGTCTCCTGAGGCCAGGAGCTCAGGCGAGGGTCGGGACGGGCGCGGAGCGGCCCGGGCGCGCAGCCCGGCCCTCGGCCCGTGGGTGCCGCGGAGCTAAGCCCCGGGTTTGGCAGCGGCCAGGAACGGGGCCGAGGGCCATGCCGGGCGCGGGGCGGCCTGGGTGCGCGGCCCAGCTCTTGCCCGCGGGTGCCGCGGAGCTAAGCCGCGGGGTATGCAGCGGCCCGGAGCGGGGCCGAGGGCCGGGCCGGACGCGGCTGGCCCTGGCGCGTGGACTGGCGCTCCGCTGACTGGTGCCGCGGAGCTAAGTTCCGGGCGTGGCAGCAGCCCGGAGTGGGGCCGAGGGCCGGGCCGGGCGCGGCAGGCCCGGGCGCGCGGACCTGTCCTCCGCCGGCGGGTGCCACAGAGCTAAGCACCGGGGTCGGCAGCGGCCCGCAGCGCGGTCGAGGGTCGGGATGCAAGCTGGGGGGCCCGGGTGCGCAGCCCCACACTCGGCCCGCTGGTGCTGTGGAGCTAAGCCCCGGGGTCGGCATTGGCTCGGAGCGGGGCCAGTGCTTGTCCTGCGCGATGTGGCCTGGGTGCTCCACCCCGCCCTATCCCACGGGTGCCGCGAATCCAAGTCCCGGTGTCAGCAGCGGCCTGGAGCGGGGCCGAGGGCAGGTCACTGCACGGGTCGGGCAGGCCGCGTGGCCTGGTCCTCGGCCAGCGGGTGCCGCGGAGTTAAGCCCCGGGGTCAGCAGCAGCCCGGAACGGGGCCGAGGGCCGGGCAGGGTGCGGGGCCACCCAGGCACGCGGCCCGGCCCTCCACCGGCATGTGCCGCAGAGCTAAGCCCCGGGGTCGGCAGCGGCCCAGAGCGGGGCCCAGGGCCGGGGCGGGCTCAGGGTGGCTCGGGCGCGCTGCCTGGCCCTCGACCGGGGGTGCCACGGAGTTAAGCCCCGGGGTCGGCAGCCTCCTGGAGCGGAGCCAGGGCCAGGACGGGCGTGGGGCGGCCCGGGCGCGCACCCGGCATTTGAACCGCGGGTGCCGCGGAGCTAAGCCCCGGGGTCAGCAGCGGCTTGGAGCGTGGCCAGGGCTTGGCTGGCGTGGGGCGGCCCGGGCACGCGGCCCGGCCCTCCGACGACGCATGTCGCGGAGCTATGCCCCGGGGTTGGCAAGGGCCCGGAGCGGGGTCGAGGGCTGGGCCGGGCGCGGGGTGGCCTGGGCGCGCGGCCCGGCGCTCCAGCGGCGGGTGCTACGGAGCTAAGCCCCAGGGGTAGGCAGCGGCCCGGAGCGCGGCCGAGGGTCGGGATGGGTGCGGGGAGGCCCGGGCGCACGGCCCGGCCCTCGGCCCACAGGTTCCAAGGAGCTAAGCCCCGTGGTCGGCCGCGGCCCGGAGCGGGGACCGAGGGCCGGATATGGCGCGGGGCTGCCCGGGCGTGCGGCCCGTCCCTCGGCTGGCGGGTGCCGAGGATCTAACCTCTGGGGTCGGCAGCGGCCGGGAGCAGGGCCGGGGGCTGTGCTGGGCGTGGGGCGGGAAGGCCTCGCGGCCCAGCCCTCGGCTTGCGGGTGCCGAGGATCTAAGCCCCGGGGTCAGCAGCGTCCTGGAGCGGGGCCGAGGGCCGGGCCGGACGCGGCTGGCCCGGGCGCGTGGAATGGCCCTCCGCTGACGGGTGCCACGGAGCTAAGCCCCGGGATCGGCAGCCACCTGGAGCGGGGCCTGGACCTGGCGAGGCGTGGGGTGGCCCGGGCGTACGGCCTGGCCCTCGACCCGCAGGTGCCGCGGAGCTAAGCCCCGGGGTGGGCAGCGGACCTGAGCGGGGCCGAGGGCCGGGCCGGGTGGTTGGCGACCTGGGTGCGCCGCCCGGCCCTCTCCCGCGGGTGCTGCGAATCCAAGCCCCGGGGTCGGCAGCGGCCCGGAACGGGGCCGAGGGCCGGGCAGGGTGCGGGCGGGTAGGCCGCGCGGCCTGGCCCTTGGCTGGCGGGTGCCACGGAGTTAAGCCCCGGGGTCGGCAGCAGCCTGGAACGGGGCCGAGGGCCGTGCCGTGCGCGGGGCGGCCCAGCTGCGTGTCACGGCCCTCTGCCGGCAGGTGCCGCGGAGCGAAGCCCCGGGGTCGGCAGCAGCCCAGAGCGTGGCCAGGCCCTCAGACCGCAGGTGCTGCGGAGCTACCCCTGGGATTGGCAGAGGCCCGGAGCAGGGCCGACGGCCGGGCCGGGCTCAGGGCGGCCTGGGCGCGTGGCCCGGACCTCGGCCGGCGGGTACCGCGGAGCTAAGCCCCGGGGTCAGCAGGGGACTGGAGAGTGGCCGAGGGAACGGCCGGACGCGGCAGGCCCGGGCGCGTGTACCGGCCCTCCGCCGGCGGGTGACACGGAGCTAAGCCCCGGGTTCGAAAGTGGCCCGGAGAGTGGCCAGGGCATGGTCGGGCGCGGGGCGCCCCCAGTGCACGGCCGGGCAGGGTGAGGGGCCGCCCGGGTGCGAGGCCTGACCCTCGACCCGCGGGTGCCGTGAGCTAAGACCCGGGGTCGGCAGCGGCCCAGAGCGGCGCCGAGGGCCAGGCCTGACGCGGCCGTCCCAGGCCCGCGGTCCGACCCTCCACCGGAGGGTGCCGCGGAGATAAGCCCCGGGGTCGGCAGCGGCCAGGAGCGGGGCTGAGTGCCGGGCAGGGTGCGGGGTGGCCCAGGCACGCGGCCCGGGCCTCTGCCGGCCGGTGCCGCAGAGCTAAGCCCCGATTTCAGCAGCAGCCCGGTGGGGGGCCCAGGGCCGGAGCGGGTTGGGAGCGGCCCAGGGTCGCCGCCCGGCCCTTGACCGCGGGTGCCGAGGATCTAAGCCCCGGGGTCGGCAGCGGCCTGGAGCGGGGCCTGGGGCTGTGTAAGGCGCAGGGCGGCCAGGCCGCGCAGCCCGGCCCTCGGGTTAAGGGTGCCGCGGAGTTATGGCCCGGTTTCGGCAGTGGCCCGGTGCGCGGCCAAAGGTTGGGATGGGCATGTGGCGGCCCGGGCGCGCGGCCGGTTCCTCGGCCCGCGGGTGCCGCGGAGCTAAGCCCCGGGGTCAGCAGCAGCCAGGTGCGGGGGCCGAGGGCCGGGCCGGGCGCGGGGCGGCCCGGGCGAGCAGCCCGGCCCTCTGCCGGCGGGTGCTGCGGAGCTAAGCCCCGGGGTGGCAGCGGCCCGGAGCAGGGCCGAGGGCCGAGCCGGACGCGGACGGCACGCGCAGGCGGAACCTCCCTCCGCCGGCGGGTGCCGCGGAGCTAAGCCCCGGGGTCAGCAGCGGCTCGGCGTGGGGCCAGGGCTTGGTCAGCTCGGGGCGGCCCGGGCGAGCGGCCCGACACTCCGACGACGCATGCCGCGGAACTAAGCCCCGGGGTCGGCAGCAGCCCGGAGCGGGGTTGAGGGCCGGGATGGGCGTGGGGTGGCCTGGGCGCACGGCCCGTCCCTCCGGCAGCGGGTGCTACGGAGCTAAGCCCCAGGGTCGGCAGCGGCCAGGAGCGCGGCCGAGGGTCGGGATGGGTGCGGGGAGGCCCGGGCGCGTGGCCCGGCCCTCGCCCGCGGGTGCCGCGGAGCTAAGCCCTGGGGTCGGCAGCGGCCCATTGCGGTGCCGAGGGCGGGGGCGGGCGTGGGGCGTCCCGGGCGCGCCGCCCGGCCCAAGGCCGCAGGTGCCGTGGATCTAAGCCCCGGGGTGGCAGCGTCCCGGAGCGGGGCCAAGCGGTGTGCCCGGCGCTGGGTGGCCAGGCCATGCTGCACATCCCTCGGCTGGCGGGTGCTGCGCAGATAAGCCCCGGGTTCGGCAGCGGCCCGGAGCGGGGCCGAGGGCCCGGCCGGGCGCGCGGAGGCCCGGGTGAGCGGCCCGGCCCTCTGGCGGCGGGTGCCGCGGAGCTAAGCCCCGGGGTCAGCAGCAGCCCGGAGTGGGGCCGAGGGCCGAGTCGGACACGGTCGGCCCGTGCACGCGGGCCGTCCCTCTGCCGGCGGGTGCTGCGGAGCTAAGCCCCGGGGTCGGCAGCGGCCCAGAGTAGGGCAGAGGGCCGGCCAGTCGCGGGGCAGCCCGGGCTCGCGGCCCGGCCCTCGGTCCACGGGTGCTGCGAATCTAAGCCCCGGGGTGGGCAGCGGCCTGGAGCGGGGCCGAGGGCGGGTCCGGGTGTGGGGCGGCCTGGACGCGAGGCCCGGCCCTCCGCCGGCGGATGCCGCGGAGCTAAGCCCCGGGGTTAGCAGCGGCCAGGAGCGGGGCCGAGAGCCTGGCCGGTCGTGGGGCGGCCCGGATGTGCGGCCCGGCCCTCGTCCCGCGGGTGCCGCGGACCTAAGCCCTGGGATCGGCAGCGGCCCTGAGCGGGGCCGAGGGCAGGGCCGGGTGCGAGGCGGCCCGGGTGCGCCGCCCGGCCCTCTCCCGCGGGTGCCACGAATCCAAGCCCTGGGGTCGGCAGCGGCCCGGAGCGGGACCGAGGGCCGGCAGGACGCGGGTCGGGCAGGCCGCGTGGCCCGGCCCTCGGACGGCAGGGGGCCGTGGAGTTAAGCCCCGGGATCGGCAGCAGCCCGGAACGGGGCCGAGGGCCGGGCCAGGGCACGGGGAGGCCCAGGCGCGTGTCACGGCCCTCCGCCGGCGGATGCCGCAGAGCTAAGCCCCGGGCTCGGCAGCAGCCCGGAGAGTGGCCAGGGCCTTGCCGCGCAAGGGGAGGCCCATGGTGCGCGGCCGGGCAGGGTGCGGGGCGGCCCTGGTGCGAGGCCTGGCCCTCCCCGCGGGTGCCGTGGAGCTAAGCCCCAGGGGACGGCAGCGGCCCAGAGCGGGGCCGAGGGCCAGGCCGGACGCGGCTGTCCCAGGCCCGCGGTCCGACCCTCCGCCGGAGGGTGCCTTGGAGCTAAGCCCCGGGGTCGGCAGCGGCCCGGAGCAGGGCCGAGTGCCTGACAGGATGCGGGGCGGCTCAGGCACGCGGCCCGGCCCTCCGCCGGCGGGTGCCGCGGAGCTAAGCCCCGGGGTCGGCAAGCGGCCTGGAGCAGGGCCCAGGGCCGGGGCGGGCTCAGGGCGGCCCAGGCGCGCCGCCCGGCCCTCGACCGCGGGTGCCGAGGATCTAAGCCCCGGGGTAGGCAGTGGCTCGGAGCGAGGCCAGGGCTTGGCCTGTGCGGGGTGGCCCGGGCGCCCGGCCCGGCGCTCCGACAACGCATGCCGCGGAGCTAAGCCCCAGGGTCGTCAGCGGCCCGGAGCGTGGTCGAGGGCCGGGACGGGCGCGGGATGGCCTGGGCGAGCGGCCCGGCCCTCCGGCGGTGGGTGCTTCGGAACTAAGCCCCAGGGTTGGCAGCGGCCCAGAGCGCGGCCGAGGGTCGGGATGGGCGCGGGGAGGCCTGGGCGCGCAGCCGCGGCCATCTGCCGGCAGGTTCCGCGGAGCTAAGCCCCGGGGTCGGCAGCGCCCCTGAACGGGGCCGAGGGCCGGGCCTGTCGCGGCCGGCCCTGGCACGCGGACTGACCCTCCATCGGCGGGTACCGCAGAGCTAAGCCCCGGGTTCGGCAGCAGCGGCCCGACCCTCGGCCCCGCGGGTGCCGCGGAGCTAAGACCCGGGTTCGTCAGCGGCCCGGATCGGGGCTGAGGGCCTTGATGGGCACGGCCAGACTGTGCGCGAGGACCGGCCTTCCGCCGGTGTGTGCCGCGGAACTAAGCCCCGGGACGGCAGCGGCCAGTAGTGGGGCCAGGACGGGGCGGGGCACACGGCGGCCCCGGCACGCGGCACAGCCCTCGGCTCCCGGGTGCCGCGGAGCTACGTCCCGGAGTCGGCAGCGGCCCGGTGCAGTGCCGCAGGCCCGGCTGGGTGCGGTGCGCAACAGGCGCGCGGCCCGCCCCTCGGCCCGCGGACGCCACGGAGCCAATCCCCGGGGTCAGCAGCGGTCCGGAGCGGGGCCTTGGCCGGGCCGGGCGCGGGGCGGCCCCGGCACACGGCCCGTCCCTCGGCCCGCATGTGCCGCGGAGCTAAGCCCCGGGGCTGGCAGCGGTCCAGAGTGGGGCCGAGGGCCTGGCCAGGCGCTGGGCTGTCCGGACCTGTGGCCAGGCCCTCCGCCGGTGGGTGCCGCGGAGCTAAGCCCCGGCGTCTGCAGCGGCCCGTAGTGGGGCGAGGGCCGGGCCGGGCGCGGGGCAGCCAGGGCGCGCGGCCCGTCCCTCCGCCGGGCGGGTGCCGCAGAGCTAAGCCCTGGGGTCTGCAGCGGGGCAGAACGCGGCCGAGGGTCGGGATGGGAGCGGGGCTGCTCGGGCGGGTACCGCAGAGCTAAGCCCTGGGTTCGGCAGCAGTCTGGAGCAGGGCCATGGCCGGGACGGGAGCGGGGGTCCCCGGCTCGCGGCCCGGCCCTCGGCCCACGGGTGCCGCGGAGCTAAGCCCGGGAATCAGCAGCGGCCCGGAGAGGTGCCACGTTCCCGGCAGGGTGCGTTGCGGCACAGGCGCATGGCCCGGCACTAGCCAGCGGATGTCGCGGGGTCAGCAGCAGCCCGGAGCGGAGCCGAGGGCTGGGCCGGGCACAGATCGGCCAGGGCGCGCGCGCCCGGCCCTCCGCCGTTGTGTGCCATGGAGCTAAGCCCTGGGGTCGGCAGTGGCCCAGAGTGTGGCCGAGGGCCTGGCCGGGGCGAGGGGCAGCCTAGGCGCGCCGCCCGACCCTCGCCCGCCGGTGCCGTAGCTCTAAGCCCCGGGGTCGGCAGCGGTCTGGAGCAGGGCCGAGGGCCGGGCAGGGTGCGGGTCGGGCAGGCCGCGTGGCCCGGCCCTCGGACGGCGGGTGCCGCGGAGTTAAGCCCCGGGGTCGGCAGCAGCACGGAACGGGGCCAAGGGCCGGGACGGGCGTGGGGCGCCCCGGGCACGTGTCACGGCCCTCCGCCGGCGGGTGCTGCGGAGCGAAGCCCCGGGGTCGGCAGCGGCCCGGAGCCACGGTCGAGGTTCGGGACGGGCGTGGGGGCAGCCCAGGCGCATGGCCGGGCCCTCGGCCCGCAGGTGCCGTGGAGCTACACCCGGGTCGGCAGAGGCCCGGAGCGGGGCCGAGGGCCCGGCCAGACGCGGCAGGCCCGGGCGCGCGGCCCGGCCCTCCGCCGGTGCATGCCGCGGAGCTAAGCCCCGGGGTCGGCAGCGGCCCGGAGAGTGGCCAGGGCCTTGCCGGGCGCGGGGCGGCCCCGGTGCGCGGCCAGGCAGGGTGCTGGGCGGCCCTGGTGCGAGGCCCGGCCCTCGACCCGCGGGTGCCGTGAAGCTAAGTCCAAGGGGTCGGCAGTGGCCTAGAGCGGGGCCGAGGGCCAGGACGGACGCGGCCGTCCCAGGCCCACGGTCCGACCCTCCACCGGAGGGTGCCGCGGAGCTCAGCCCCGGGGTCGGCAACGGCCCAGAGCGGGGCCGAGGGACGGGCCGGGCGTGGGGCAGCGCAGGTGCGCAGGCGGCCCCTCGGCCCACGGATGCCGCGAAGCCAATCCCCCGGGGTCAGCAGCGGTCCGGAGCGGGGCCCTTGGCCGCGCCTGGGGCGGGGCGGCCCCGGCGCGCGACCCGTCCCTCGGCCCGCATGTGCCGCGGAGCTAAGCCCCGGGGTTGGCAGCGGTCCGGAGCTGGGCCGAGGGCCTGGCCAGGCGCTGGGCGGTCCGGGCCCATGGCCAGGCCCTCCGCCGGGCGGGTGCCGCGGAGCTAAGCCCCGGGGTCAGCAGCGGCCCGAGTGGGACGAGGGCCCGTGGCCCTGGGCCGGCGCCGGGGGGGCAGCCAGGGCGCGCGGCCCGGCCCTCCGCCGGCGGGTGCCGCAGAGCTAAGCCCTGGGGTCTGCAGTGGCACAGAATGCGGCCGAGGGTCGGGACGGGAGCGGGGCTGCTCGGGCGGGTACCGCAGAGCTAAGGCCTGGGTTCGGCAGCGGTCCGGAGAGGGGCCATGGCCGGGACGGGAGCAGGGACCCCCGGCTCGCGGCCCGTCCCTCGGCCCGCGTGTGCCGCGGAGCTAAGCCCCGGGGTCGGCAGCGGCCCGGAGCGGGGCCGAGGGCCAGGCCGGACGCGGGGCAGCGCAGGTGTGCGGGCGGCCTCTCGGCCCCCGGATGCCGTGGAGTCAATCCCCAGAGTCAGCAGCGGTCCGGAGCGGGGCCTTGGCCGCGCCGGGGGCGGGGCGGCCCCGGCGCGCGGCCCGTCCCTCGGCCCGCGTGTCCCGCGGAGCTAAGCCCCGGGGTTGGCAGCCGTCCGGAGCTGGGCCGAGGGCCTGGCCAGGCGCTGGGCGGTCCGGGCCCATGGCCAGGCCCTCCACCAGCGGGTGCCGCGGAGCTAAGCCCCGGGGTCAGCAGCGGCCCGGAGTGGGGACGAGGGCCGGGCTGGGCGCGGGGCAGCCAGGGCGCGCGGCCCGGCCCTCTGCCAGCGGGTGCCACAGAGCTAAGCCCTGGGGTCTGCAGTGGCACAGAATGCGGGCCGAGGGTCGGGACGGGAGCGGGGCTGCTCGGTGCGGGTACCGCAGAGCTAAGCCCTGGGTTCGGCAGCGGTCCGGAGAGGGGGCCATGACCGGGACGGGAGCGGGGCCCCCCGGCTCGCGGCCCGGCCTTCGGCCAACGGGTGCCGCGGAGCTAAGCCCGGGAATCGGCAGCGGCCCGGAGCAGTGCCTCGGTCCCGGCCGGGTGCGGTGTGGCACAGGCTCGCGGCCAGGCCCTCCGCCGTTGTTGTGTCATGGAGCTAAGCCCTGGGGTCAGAAGCAGCCCAGAGTGTGGCCGAGGGCCTTGCCGGGCGAGGGGCGGCCCAGGCGCGCCGCCCGACCCTCGCCCGCCGGTGCCGCGGATCTAAGCCCTGGGGTGGCAGCGTCTCGGAGCGGGGCCGAGTGGCGAGCTGGGAGCAGGGTGGCCAGGCCGCGCGGCCCGTCCCCCGTCTGGCGGTGCTGCGCAGTTAAGCCCCGTATTCGGCAGCGGCCTGGAGTGGGGCTGACGGCCGGGCCGTGTGGGGCAGCCCTGGTGCACGACCCAGACCTCTGCCGGCGGGTTCCGCGGAGCTAAGCCCCGGGGTCTGCAGCAGCCCGGAGCAGGGCCGAGGGCCAGGCCGGGTGCGGTGCGGCCCGGGCGAGCAGCCAGGCCCTCTGCCGGAGGGTGCCGCGGATCTAAGCCCCGGGGTCGGCAGCGGCGCGGAGCGGGGCCGAGGGCCGAGCCGCACTCGGCCCGCCCGGGCACGCGTCCCGGCCCTCCGCCGGCAGGTGCCGCGGAGCGAAGCACCGGGGTCGGCAGCAGCCCGCAGCACAGTCGAGGGTCGGGATGCGCGCTGCGCGGCCCGGGCACGTGGCCCCACCCTCGGCCCGCGAGTGCCGCAGAGCTAAGCCCCGGGGTCGGCAGCGGATCGGAGCAGGGCCAGGGCTTGGCCGGCGCGGGGCGGCCCGGGGCGAGCGGCCCGGCCCTCCGACGACGCATGCCGCGGAGCTAAGCCCCGGGGTCGGCAGCGGCCCGGAGCGTGGCCGAGGGTCGGGATGGGCGCGGGGAGGCCCGGGCACGCGCCCGGCCCTCGGCCCACAGGTTCCACGGAGCTAAGCCACGTGGTCGGCCGCGGCCCAGAGCAGGGCCGAGTGCCGGATATGGCGCGGGGCGGCCCGGCACGCAGCCCTGCCCTCCGCCGGCGGGTTCCGAGGAGCTTATACCGGAGTCGCCTGCGGCCAGGAGCGCGGCCGAGGTTCGGGATGGGTGCGGAGCGGCCCGGGCGCGCAGCCGGGCCCTCGGCCCGTGGGTGCCGCGGAGCTAAGCCCCGGGTTCGGCAGCGGCCCGGAACGGGGCTTATGGCTGGGCCGGGAGCAGGGCGGACCGGGCGCGCGGCCCTGCCCTCGCCCGCGGGTGCCGCAGAGCTAAGCCCCGAGGTCGCCAGTGGCCCAGAGCGGCGCCGAGGGCCGGGGCGGGCGCGGGGTGTCCCGGGCTCGCCGCCCGGCCCTCGCCTGCGGTTGCCGCGGATGTAAGCCTCGGGGTGGCAGCGTCCCGGAGGGGGGCCGAGCAGCGGGCCGGGCGAAGGGGCGGCCAGGCCTCGCGGCCCGTCCCTCGGATGGCGGGTGCTGCGCAGGTAAGCCCCGGGATCCGCAGCGGCCTGGAGCGGGGCCGAGGGCCGGTCCGGGTGCGGGGCAGCCTGGATGCGAGGCTCGGCCCTAAGCCCCGGGGTAAGCATTGGCCAGGAGCGGGGCCGAGGGCCTGGCCGGGCGTGGGGCGGCCCGGGCGCACTGGCCGGCCCTCGACCCGCGGGTGTCGCAGAGCTAAGCCCCGGGGTCGGCAGTGGCCTGGAGTGGGGACGAGGGCCGTGCCGGTTGCGGGGAGGCCCGGGCGCGCGGCCCGGCCATTGCCTTCGGGTGCCGCGGAGTTAAGCCCTGGGGTCGGCAGTGGCCCGGAGATTGGCCAGGGCCTTGCCGGGCGTGGGGCGGTCCCGGTGCGCTGCCGGGCAGGGTGCGGGGCGGCCCCGGTGCGAGACCTGGTCCTCGACCCGCGGGTGCCGTGAAACTAAGCCCCAGGGGTCGGTAGCGTCCCAGAGGTGGGCCGAGGGCCAGGCCAGACGCGGCCGTCCCAGGCCCGCGGTCCGACCCTCCGCCGGAGGGTGCCGCGGAACTAAACCCAGGGGTCGGCAGCTGCACGAAGCGGGGCCGCATGCTGGGGAGGGTGCAGGGCGGCCCAGGCACACAGCCCGGCCCTCCGCCGGCGGGTGCCGAGGATCTAAGCCCCATGGTCGGCAACGGTTCGGAATGGGGCCGGGGGATGGGCTGGGCGCTGGGCGGCCAGACCGCGCAGCCCGGCCCTCGGCTTGCGGGTGCCACGGAGTTATGGCCCAGTTTCGGCAGTGGCCCGGTGCGCGGCAGAAGGTCGGGATGGCCGCGTGGCGGCCCGGGCGAGCGGCCGGGTCCTCGGCCCACGGGTGCTGCGGAGCGAAGCACTGGGGTCGGCAGCGGCCCGCAACGTGGTCGAGAGTCGGGATGGGCACGGGGAGGCCCTGGCGCGTGGTCCGGCCCTCTCCCCACGGGTTCCACGGAGCTAAGCCCCGTGGTCGGCAGCAGCCCTGAGCGGGGCCACGGCCGGCCCATGCGCGAGGACTGGCCTTCTGCCGGTGGGTGCCGCGGAGCTAAGCCCTGGGTCGGCAGTGGCCCGGAGCGGGGCCAGGGCAGGGCGGGGCGCGCAGCGGCCCCGGCACACAGCACAGCCCTCAGCCCACGGGTGCCGCGGAGGTAAGCCCCAGAGTCGGCAGCAGCCCGGAGCGGTGCCGCGGGCCTAGCCGGGTGCGGTGAGGCACAGACGCGCGGCCCGACCCTCGGCCGGCGGATGCCGCGTAGCTAAGCCCCGGGGTCAGCAGCGTCCCGGAGCGGGGCCGAGGGTCGGGCCGGGTGCGGGGCAACCGGGCGCGTGGCCTGGTCCTCTGCCGGCGGTTGCCGCGGAGCTAAGTTCCAGGGACGGTAGCAGCCCGGAGCGGAGCTGAGGGCCTTGATGGGCGCGGCTGGCCCGTGCTCGAGGACCGGCCTTCCACCAATGGGTGCCAGGGAGCTAAGCCCCGGGTCGGCAGCGGCCCGGAGCGGGAGCAGGGCGCGCGGGGCGCACGGCGGTCCCGGCACGCGGCACAGCTCTCGGCCCGCGTGTGCCGCGGAGCACAGCCCGTGGTCGGCAGCGGCCCGGAGCGGGGCCAAGGGACGGGCCGGGCGCGGGGCAGTGCAGGTGCGCGGGCGGCCCCTCGGCCCGCGGATGCCGCGAAGCCAATCCCCGGGGTCAGCAGCGGTCCTGAGCGGGGCCTTGGCCGCGCCGGGGGCGGGGCGGCCCCGGCGCGCGGCCCGTCCCTCGGCCCGCATGTGCCGCGGAGCTAAGCCCCGGGGTTGACAGCGGTCCGGAGCTGGGCCGAGGGCCTGGCCAGGCGCTGGGTGGTCCGGGCCCATGGCCAGGCCCTCCGCCGGCGGGTGCCGCGGAGCTAAGCCCCGGGGTCAGCAGCGGCCCGGAGTGGGGACGAGGCCCGGGCTGGGCGCGGGGCAGCCAGGGCACGCGGCCCGGCCCTCCGCCGGCGGGTGCCGCAGAGCTAAGCCCTGGGGTCTGCAGTGGCACAGAATGCGGCCGAGGGTCGGGACGGGAGCGGGGCTGCTCGGGCGGGTACCGCAGAGCTAAGGCCTGGGTTCGGCAGCGGTCCGGAGAGGGGCCATGGCCGGGACGGGAGCGGGGACCCCCGGCTCGCGGCCCGTCCCTCGGCCCACGTGTGCCGCGGAGCTCAGCCCCGAGGTCGGCAGCGGCCCAGAGCGGGGCCGAGGGACGGGCCGGGCGCGGGGCAGCGCAGGTGCGCGGGTGGCCCCTCGGCCCGCGGATGCCGCGAAGCCAATCCCCGGGGTCAGCAGCGGTACTGAGCGGGGCCTTGGCCGCGCCGGGGGCGGGGCGGCCCCGGCGCGTGGCCCGTCCCTCGGCCCACGTGTGCCATGGAGCTAAGCCCCGGGGTCAGCAGCGGCCCGGAGTGGGGACGATGCCCGGGCCGGGCGCGGGGCAGCCAGGGCGCGCGGCCCGGCCCTCCGCCGGCGGGTGCCGCAGAGCTAAGCCCTGGGGTCAGCAGCGGCCCGGAGTGGGGACGAGGGCCGGGCTGGGCGCGGGGCAGCCAGGGCGCGCGGCCCGGCCCTCTGCCGGCGGGTGCCGCAGAGCTAAGCCCTGGGGTCTGCAGTGGCACAGAATGCGGCCGAGGGTCGGGACGGGAGCGGGGCTGCTCGGGCGGGTACCGCAGAGCTAAGCCCTGGGTTCGGCAGCGGTCCGGAGAGGGGCCATGGCCGGGACGGGAGCGGGTCCCCCCGGCTCGCGGCCCGGCCCTCGGCCAACGGGTGCCGCGGAGCTAAGCCCGGGAATCGGCAGCGGCCCGGAGGAGTGCCTCGGTCCCGGCCGGGTGCGGTGTGGCACAGGCGCGCGGCCAGGCCCTCCGCCGTTGTTGTGTCATGGAGCTAAGCCCTGGGGTCAGAAGCAGCCCAGAGTGTGGCCGAGGGCCTTGCCGGGCGAGGGGCGGCCCAGGCGCGCCGCCCGACCCTCGCCCGCCGGTGCCGCGGATCTAAGCCCTGGGGTGGCAGCGTCTCGGAGCGGGGCCGAGTGGCGAGCTGGGAGCAGGGTGGCCAGGCTGCTCGGCCCGTCCCCCGTCTGGCGGGTGCTGCGCAGTTAAGCCCCGTATTCGGAAGCGGCCTGGAGTGGGGCTGACGGCCGGGCCGTGTGGGGCAGCCCTGGTGCACGACCCAGACCTCTGCCGGTGGGTTCCGCGGAGCTAAGCCCCGGGGTCGGCAGCAGCCCGGAGCAGGGCCGAGGGCCAGGCCGGGTGCGGGGCGGCCCGGGCGAGCAACCAGGCCCTCTGCCGGAGGGTGCCGCGGATCTAAGCCCCGGGGTCGGCAGCGGCGCGGAGCGGGGCCGAGGGCCGAGCCGCACTCGGCCCGCCCGGGCACGCGTCCCGGCCCTCCGCCGGCAGGTGCCGCGGAGCGAAGCACCGGGGTCGGCAGCAGCCCGCAGCACGGTCGAGGGTCGGGATGCGCGCTGCGCGGCCCGGGCACGTGGCCCCACCCTCGGCCCGCGAGTGCCGCAGAGCTAAGCCCTGGGGTCGGCAGCGGATCGGAGCAGGGCCAGGGCTTGGCCGGCGCGGGGCGGCCCGGCTCTCTGACGACGCATGCCGCGGAGCTAAGCCCCGGGGTCGGCAGCGGCCCGGAGCGGGGTCGAGGACCGGGACGGGCCCGGGGTGGCCTGGGCGAGTGGCCCGGCGCTCTGGCGGCGGGTGCTACGGAGCTAAGCCCCAGGGTCGGCAGCGGCCCGGAGCGTGGCCGAGGGTCGGGATGGGCGCGGGGAGGCCCGGGCACGCGCCCGGCCCTCGGCCCACAGGTTCCACGGAGCTAAGCCACGTGGTCAGCCGCGGCCCGGAGCGGGGCCGAGTGCCGGATATGGCGCGGGGCGGCCCGGCACGCAGCCCTGCCCTCCGCCGGCGGGTTCCGCGGAGCTTATACCGGAGTCGCCTGCGGCCAGGAGCGCGGCCGAGGTTCGGGACGGGTGCGGAGCGGCCCGGGCGCGCAGCCGGGCCCTCGGCCCGTGGGTGCCGCAGAGCTAAGCCCCGGGTTCGGCAGCGGCCCGGAACGGGGCTTATGGCTGGGCCGGGAGCAGGGCGGACCGGGCGCGCGGCCCTGCCCTCGCCCGCGGGTGCCACAGAGCTAAGCCCCGGGGTCGCCAGTGGCCCAGAGCGGCGCCGAGGTCCGGGGCGGGCGCGGGGTGTCCCGGGCTCGCCGCCCGGCCCTCGCCTGCGGTTGCCGCGGATGTAAGCCTCGGGGTGGCAGCGTCCCGGAGGGGGGCCGAGCAGCGGGCCGGGCGAAGGGGCGGCCAGGCCTCGCGGCCCGTCCCTCGGATGGCGGGTGCTGCGCAGGAAAGCCCCGGGATCCGCAGCGGCCTGGAGCGGGGCCGAGGGCCGGTCCGGGCGCGGGGCAGCCTGGATGCGAGGCCCGGCCCTCCGCCGACTGGTGCCGTGGTGCTAAGCCCCGGGGTAAGCATTGGCCAGGAGCGGGGCCGAGGGCCTGGCCGGGCGTGTGGCGGCCCGGGCGCGCGTGCCGGCCCTCGACCCGCGGGTGCCGCAGAGCTAAGCCCCGTGGTCGGCAGCGGCCCGGAGTGGGGAAGAGGGCCGTGCCGGTCGCGGGGAGGCCCGGGCGCGCGGCCCGGCCATTGCCTTCGGGTGCCGCGGAGTTAAGCCCTGGGGTCGGCAGTGGCCCGGAGATTGGCCAGGGCCTTGCCGGGCGCGGGGTGGCCCCGATGCGCTGCCGACAGGGTGCGGGGCGGCCCCGGTGCGAGGCCCGGTCCTCGACCCGCGGGTGCCGTGAAGCTAAGCCCCAGGGGTCGGCAGCGGCCCAGAGGTGGGTCGAGGGCCAGGCCAGACGTGGCCGTCCCAGGCCCGCGGTCCGACCCTCCGCCGGAGGGTGCCGCGGAGCTAAACCCCGGGGTCGGCAGCGTTACGGAGCGGGGCCGCATGCTGGGGAGGGTGCAGGGCGGCCCAGGTACACAGCCCGGCCCTCCGCCGGCGGGTGCCGAGGATCTAAGCCCCATGGTCGGCAGCGGTTCGGAATGGGGCCGGGGGCTGGGCTGGGCGCTGGGCTGCCCGGCCGCGCAGCCCGGCCCTCGGGTTGCGGTTGCCACGGAGTTATGGCCCGGTTTCGGCAGTGGCCCGTTGCGCGGCCGAAGGTCGGGATGGCCGCGTGGCGGCCCGGGCGAGCGGCCGGGTCCTCGGCCCACGGGTGCTGCTGAGCGAAGCACTGGGGTCGGCAGCGGCCTGCAACGTGGTCGAGAGTCGGGATGGGCACAGGGAGGCCCTGGCGCGTGGTCCGGCCCTCTCCCCACGGGTTCCACGGAGCTAAGCCCCGTGGTCGGCAGCGGCCCTGAGCGGGGCCACGGCCGGCCCATGTGCGAGGACTGGCCTTCCGCCGGTGGGTGCCGCGGAGCTAAGCCCAGGGTCGGCAGCGGCTCGGAGCGGGGCCAGGGCAGGGCGGGGTGCGCAGCGGCCCCGGCACACAGCACAGCCCTCGGCCCACGGGTGCCGCGGAGGTAAGCCCCAGAGTCGGCAGCGGCCCGGAGCGGTGCCCCGGGCCTAGCCGGGTGCGGTGCGGCACAGACGCGTGGCCCGACCCTCGGCCGGAGGATGCTGTGTAGCTAAGCCCCGGGGTCAGCAGCGGCCCGGAGCGGGGCCGAGGGTCGGGCCGGGTGCGGGGCAGCCCGGGCGCGTGGCCCGGTCCTCCGCCGGCGGTTGCCGCGGAGCTAAGTTCCAGGGTCGGCAGCAGCCCGGAGCGGAGCTGAGGGCCTTGATGGGCGCGGCTGGCCCGTGCTCGAGGACCGGCCTTCCACCAGTGGGTGCCACGGGGCTAAGCCCCGGGTCGGCAGCGGACCGGAGCGGGACCAGGGCGCGCGGGGCGCACGGCGGTCCCGGCACGCGGCACAGCTCTCGGCCCGCGTGTGCCGCGGAGCTAAGTCCCGGGGTCGGCAGCGGCCCAGAGTGGGGCCAAGGGCCTGGCGCGGGGCGGCCCGGGCGCGCGGCCCCACCCTCGGCCCGCGGGTGCCGCAGAGCTAAGCCCCGGGGTCGGCAGAGGCCCGGAGGGGGGCCGAGGGCCGAGCCGGGCGCGGGGCAGCTCAGGCGCGCGGCCCGGCCCTCCGCCGGCGGGTGCCGCAGAGCTAAGCCCCGGGGACGGCAGCGGCCCAGAACGCGGTCTAGTGTCTGGTCGGGAGCGGGGCATCTTAGCCCCGGGGTGGGCAGCGGCCTGGAGTGGGGCGAGTGCCAGACCGTATGCGGGGCAGCCAGGGCGCGCAGCATGGCCCTCCGCCGACAGGTGTCGTGGAGCTAAGCCCCGGGATTGGCAGCGGCCCGGAGCGCGGCCGAGGGTCCCGACAGTATCGGGGCAGCCTGGGCACCTGTCCCGGCCCACTGCCGGCGGGTGGCGCGGAGCTAAGCCCCGGGGTCGGCAGTGGCCCGGAGCGGGGCCAGGGCCGGTCCAGGCGAGGTGCGGCCCTGGCGCGCGGCCCGTCCCTCGACCCGCGTGTGCCGCGGAGCTAAGCCCCGGGGTTGGCAGCGGCCCAGAGTGGGGCCGAGGGCCGGGGCATGCACCGGGCGGTCCAGGCGCGTGGCCAGGCCCTCCGCCGGCGGGTGCCGCGGGGCTAAGCCCGGTGTCGGCAGTGGAATGGAGCGGGGCAGAGTGCCAGGCCGTGTGCAGGGCGGCCCGGGAACGCGGCCTGGCCCTCCACCGTTGGGTGCCACGGAGCTAAGCCCCGGGGTCGGCATCGGCCCGAAGCGCGTCCGAGGGTCCCGACGGTATCGGGGCAGCTCGGGCACGTGTCCCGTTCCTCCGCCGGCGGGTGCCGCGGAGCTAAGCCACGTGGTCGGCAGCAGACAGGAACAGGTCCGATGGCCGGGCCGGTCGCAGGGCAGCACGGGCCGCGCGGCCTGGTCCTCTGCCGGCAGGTGGCGCGGAGCTAAGCCCCGGAGTCGGCAGCAGCCCGGAGCGCGGACAAGTGTCGGGACGGGAGTGGGTGGCCCGTGCGCGCGGCCCGGCCCTTGACTCGCGGGTGCCATGGTGCTAAACCCCGGGGTCGACAGCGGCCCGGAGCGGGGCCGAGGGCCGGGCCAGGCTCGGGGTGGCCCGGGCTCGCGGCCCAGCCCTCCGCAGGGGCGGGCGCGGACCTAAGCCCTGGCGTTGGCAGCGGCCCGAAGCGGGACTGAGGGCCGGGCCAGACACGGTGTGGCCCGGGTGCGCGGCCCGGCCCTCCGCCGGGGTATGCTGCAGAATTTAGCACTGGGGTCGGCAGCGGCCTGGAGCGGGGCCGAGGGATGTGCCGGGCCCGGGGCGGCCGGGCCGCGCGGCCCGGCCCTCGGCCCGCAGGTGCCGCGGAGCTATACCCCGAGGTCGGCAGCTGCCTGGAGCGGGACTGAGGGCCATGCCGGACGCGGCCGACCCAGGCACGCGGAGCGGCCCTCCTCCGGCAGGTGCCGCCGAGCTAAGCCCCGGGGTCGGCAGTGGACCGGAGCGGGGCCAGGGCTAGGCCGGGCGCAGGGTGGCCCTGGCGCGCGGCCCGGACCTTGGCCCGCGTGTGCCGCGGAGCTAAGCCCCGGGGTCAGCAGCGGTCGAAGCAGGGCCGAGCGCCGGGCAAGTCGCGGGGCGGCCAGGGTGCGCGGCCCAATGTCTCGGCCCATGGGTGTCATGGAGCTAAGCCGCGGGGTCAGCAGCGCTGTGTAGCGGGGCCGAGGGCCGGGCTGGTCGCGGCCGGCCCTGGCACGCGGACTGACCCTCCATCGGCGGGTATCGCAGAGCTAAGCCCCGGGTTCAGCAGCGTCCCGATGCAGGGCCAGGGACGGGACGGGAGCGGGGCCCCCCCGGCTCGCTGCCCGGCCCTCGGCCCGCAGGTGCCGCGGAGCTAAGCACCAGGGTTGGCAGCGGCCCGGAGTGGTGCCGTGGGCCCGGCCAAGTGTGGTGCAGCACAGGTGCGCGGCCCGGCCCTCCGCCGTTGTGTGCCGTGGAGCTAAACCCCAGGGTCGGCAGCGGCCCAGAACGCGGACAAGGGTCCCGACGGGATCGGGGCAGCCCGGGCACATGGCCCGGAACTCCGCAGTTGTGTGCCGCGGGGCTAAGCCCTGGGTCGGCGGCGGCTCAGAAAGCGGCCGAGGGTCCCGACGGGATCGGGGCAGCCAGGGCACGTGGCACTGTTCTCCACCTGCGGGTGCCGCGGAGCTAAGCCCCGGGGTCAGCAGTGGCCCGGAGCAGGGCTGAGGGCCGGGTCGGGCGCGGGGCGGCGCTGGCGCGCGGCCCGACCCTCGGCCCTCGGGTGCCGCGGAGCTAAGACCCGAGGTCGGCAACGGCCCGGATCGGAGCTGAGGGCCTTGATGGGCGTGGCCGGCCCGTGCGCGAGGACCAGCCTTCTGCCGTTGGGTGCCGCAGAGCTAAGCCCCGGGTCGGCAGCAACCCGGAGTGGGGCCAGGGCCGGGCGGGGTGCGCGGCGGTCCCGGCACGTGGCACAGCCCTCGGCCCGTGTGTGCCCCGGAGCTAAGCCCTGGGGTCTGCAGCGGCCCGGAGAGGGGCCGAGGGCCGGACAGGTCGCGGTGTGGCCTTGAACGAGGCCCGGCCCTCGGCCCGCGGCTGCTGCGGAGCTAAGCCCCGGGGTCGGCAGTGGCCCGGAGCTGGGCCGAGGGCCGGGCCTGGCGAGGGGTGGCCCAGGCGCGCGGCCCGGCCCGCCGCCGGCGGGTGCCGCAGAGCTAAGCCCCGGGGTCTTCAGCGGCCCAGAACGCGGCCTAGGGTCGGGACGGGAGCGGGGCTGCTCGGGTGCGCCACTCCGTCCTTCGCCGGCGGGTGCCGCGGAGCTGATCCACAGCGTCGGCAGTGTCTGGGAATGGGGCCGAGGGCCGGGCAAGGCGCGGGATGGCCCGGGCGCGCAGCCCCATCTCTCGGCCCATGGGTGCCGTGGAGTAAGCCCCGGTGTCGGCAGCGGTCTGGAGCGCGGCCGAGTGTCGGTACGGGCGCGGGGTGTCCCGGGCGCGCGGCCCGGCCCTCTGCCGGCGGTTGCCACGGAACTAAGCCCCGGGTTCGGCAGCGTCCCAGAGCGGGATCGAGGGCCGGGCAGGGTGCTGGGCGGGCCCGGGCGCAAGGACAGGCTCTCCGCTGGCGGGTGCCGCGGATCTAAGCCCCGGGGTCGGCAGCGGTCTGGAGAGCGGCCGAATGTCCATATAGGCACAGGACAGCTTGGGCGCGTGGCCCGACCCTCAGCCCGCGGGTGCCACAGAGCTAAGCCCTGGGGTCGGCAGCAGCCCGGAGCGGGGCCGAGAGCCGGGCTGGGTGCTGGGGGGCGCGCGCGCGTGGACAGGCGCTCCGCCGGCGGGTGACGCGGTGCTAAACCCCGGGGTCGGCAGCAGCCCGGAGCGGGGCCGAGGGCTGGGCCGGGCGCGGTGCTGCCCGGGCGCACGGCCCGGCCCTCCACCAAGGGTACCGCGGAGCTATGCTCCGGGGTCGGCAGCGGCCCGAGCGGGACTGAGGGCCGTGCCGGGCGCAGCAGGCCCGGCGTGCAGACCGGCCCTCCGCCCGCAGGTGCCGCGGAGCTAAGTCCCAGGATTGGTAGTGGGCCGGAGCGGGGCAAGGGACAGGCCGCGCGTGGGGATGCCCGGACGAGCGGCCTGTCCCTCGTCCCGCGTGTGCTGCGGAGCTAAGCCCCGGGGTCGGCAGCGGCTCGGAGCGGGGTCGAGAGCCGGACCGGGCACGGGGCGGCCAGGGCGCGCGGGCTGGCCCTCGGCTCGCGGATGCCGCGGAGCTAAGACCCAGGGTCAGCAGCGGCCCGGAGCGGGGCCGAGTGCTGGGACGGGGGCGGGTCGGCCCGGGCGCGCAGCCCGATCCTCCACCGTTGTGTGCTGCAGAGCTAAGCCCCGAGTTCGGGAGCTGCCCAGAACGCGGCCGAGGGTCCCGACGGGATCGGGGCAGCCCGGGCACTTGGCCTGGCCCTCCGTCGTTGTGTGCCGTGGGACTAAGACCTGGGGTCGACAGCGGCCCAGAACGCGGCCGAGGGTCCCGACTGGATCGGGGCAGCCCGGGCGCGCGGCCCGGTCCTCTGCCAGCGGGTGCCGCGGAGCTATGTCCTGGGGTCAGAAGCGGCCCGGAGCAGGGCCGAGGGTCGGTCCAGACGCGGGGCGGCCCGGGCGCTCGGCCCAGCCCTCGGCCACCTGGTGCCGCGGAGCTAAGCACCAGGGTCGGCAGCAGCCCGGAGCGTGTCCGAAGGCCGGGCCTGGCACTGAACTGCGCAGGCGCACAGCCCGACGCTCGGCCTTCTGGTGTCGCAGAGCTAAGACTCGAGGTCGGCAGCGGCCAGGATCGTGGCTGAGGGCCTTGATGGGCGCGGCCAGCCCGTGTGCGAGGACCAGCTTTCTGCCGCTGGGTGCCGCAGAGCTAAGCCCTGGGGCGGCAGCGGCCTGGAGCGGGGCCAGGGCCAGTCGGGGCGCGCGGCGGTCCTGGCACGCGGCACAGCCCTCGGTCCGCGTGTGCCCCGGAGCTAAGCCCTGGGATCTGTAGCGGCCCGGAGAGGGGCCAAGGGCCGGGAAGGGCGCGGTGCGGCCCGGGCACGAGACCCGGGCCTCGGCCCGCGGGTGCCGCGGAGCTAAGCCCCGGGGTCAGCAGCGGCCCGGAGAAGGGCCGAAGGCCGGGCAGGGCGCTGGACCTCCCGGGCGTGTGGCCAGGCCCTCCACTGGCGGGAGCCGCGGAGCTAAGCCCCGGTGTCGGCAGCGGCCCGGAGCGGGGCCGAGGGCTGGGCCAGGCGCGGGGCAGCCAGGGTGCGCGGCCCGGCACTCCGCCGGCGGGTGCAGGAGAGCTAAGCCCCGGGTTCAGCAGCAGCCCGGAGCGGGGCCGAAGGATGTTCCGGGCACGAGGCGGCCAGAGCGCGCGGCCAGGCCCTCGGCCCGCCGGTGCCGCGGACCTAAGCCCCGCGGTCGGCAGCGGCCCGGAGCGGGGCCGAAGGACGTTCCGGGCGCGGGTTGGCCAGGGTGCGTGGGCCGGCCCTCGGCCCGCCGGTGCCGTGGAGCTAAGACCCGGGATCGGGAGCGGCCCAGAACGCGGCCGAGGGTCCCGATGGGATCGGGGCAGCCAGGGCACGTGGCCCGGTCCTCCGCCAGGGGGTGCCGCGGAGCTAAGCCCCAGGGCCAGCAGCGGCCCAGAACGCGGCCGAGGGCCGGGTCGGGCGCGGGGCGGCGCAGGCGCGCGGCCCGACCCTCGGCCCTCGGGTGCCGTGGAGCTAAAAGCCGAGGTCGGCAGCGGCCCGGATCGGAGCTGAGGGCCTTGATGGGCGCGGCTGGCCCGTGCGCGAGGACCAGCCTTCTGCCGTTGGGTGCCGCAGAGCTAAGCCCCGGGTCGGCAGCGGCCCGGAGCGGGGCCTGGGCCGGGCGGGGCGTGCGGCGGTCCCGGCACGCGGCACAGCCCTCGGCCCGTGTGTGCCCCGGAGCTAAGCCCTGGGGTCTGAAACGGCCCGGAGAGGGGCCGAGGGCCGGACAGGGTGCGGTGTGGCCTTGAACGAGGCCCGGCCCTCAGCCCGCGGGTGCTGCGGAGCTAAGCCCCGGGGTCGGCAGTGGCCCGGAGCGGGGCCGAAGGCCGGGCAGGGCCCTGGACCTCCCGGGCACGTGGCCAGGCCCTCCACTGGCGGGTGCCGCGGAGCTAAGCCCCGGTTTCAGCAGCGGCCCGGAGCGGGGCCGAAGGCCGGGCAGGTCGCTGGACCTCCCGGGCGCGTGGCCAGGCCCTCCGCTTTTGGGTGCCGTGGAGCTAGGCCTCAGTGTCGGCAGCGGCCCGAAGCGGGGCCGAGGGCTGGGCCAGGCGCGGGGCAGCCAGGGCGCGTGGCCCGGCACTCCGCCGGCGGGGCCGCAGAGCCAAGTCCTGGGGCCGGCAGCGGCCCGGAACGCGGCTGATGTTTGGGACGGGAGCAGGGCGGCTCGGGTGCTCATCCCGGTCCTCCGCTGGCGGGAGCTGTGGAGCTAAGGCCCAGGGTCGGCAGCGGCCCAGGGCGGGGCCGAGGGCTGGGCCGGGCGAGGTGCGGCCCGGGCGCGTGGCCCGGCCTTTGGACCGCGTGTGCCGCGGAGCTAAGCCCCGGGGTTAGCAGCGGCCCGGAGCGGGGCCGAGGTTCCCGACAGTATCGGGTCAGCCCGGGCACGTGGCCCGTTCGTCCACTGGCGGGTTCCGCGGAGCTAAGCCCCAGGGTCGGCAGCGGCTCGGAGCGGGGCCGATGTCCAGGCCGGGTGCGGGGCAGCCCGGGCACGCGGCCCGGCCCTCCGCCGGGGTTGCCGCTGAGCTAAGCCCCGGGGTCGGCAGTGGCCCGGAGCGGGGCCAAGGGCAGGGCTGGGCGCGGGGCAGCCCGGTCGCGTGGCTCGGCCCTCCGCCTGCGGGTGCCGCGGAGCTAAGCCCTGGTTTTGGAAGCGGCCCTCAGCGGGGCCAAGGGCCGGGACGGACGCGGGGCAGCCCGGGCGCGTGGCTTGGCCCTCCGCTGGCGGGTGCCACAGAGCTAAGCCCCGGGATCGGCAGCGGCCCGGAGCGGGGCCAAGGGTCCCGACAGTATCGGGTCAGTCCGGGCACGTGGCTCGTTCGTCCACCGGCGGGTTCCGCGGAGCTAAGCCCCGGGGTCGACAGCGGCCCGGAGCGGGGCCAAGGGCCGGGCCGGGCGCGGGGCAGCCCGGGCGCGTGGCTCGGTCCTCCGCCTGCGGTTGCCGCGGAGCTAAGCCCTGGGGTCAGCAGCTGCCCGGAGTGAGCCGAAGGACGTGCCGGTCACGGGGCAGCCAGGGCGTGCGGCCTGGCCCTCGGCCCGCGGATGCCACAGAGCTAAGACCCAGAGTCAGCAGCGGCCCGGAACGGGGCCGAGTGCTGGGATGGGGGCGGGATGGCCCGGGCGCGCGGCCCGGCCCTCCGGCGTTGTGTGCCGCAGAGCTAAGCCCCGGGGTCGGGAGCGGCCCAGAACGCGGCCGAGGGTCCCGACGGGATCGGGGCAGCCCAGGCACTTGGCCTGGCCCTCCGTTGTTGTGTGCGGCGGGGCTAAGACCTGGGGTTGACAGCGGCCCAGAACGCGGCCGAGGGTCCCGACTGGATCGGGGCAGCCTGGGCGCGCGGCCGGGTCCTCTGCCAACGGGTGCCGCGGAGCTAAGTCCTGGGGTCAGAAGCAGCCCGGAGCGGGGCCGAGGGCTGGTCCAGACGCGGGGCGGCCCAGGCGCTTGGCCCGGCCCTCGGCCACCTGGTGCCGCGGAGCTAAGCACCAGGGTCGGCAGCAGCCCGGAGCGGGGCCGAAGGCCGGGCCTGGCGCTGAACGGCGCAGGCGCGGGGCCCGACCCTCGGCCCTCTGGTGCCGCAGAGCTAAGACTCGAGGTCGGCAGCGGCCAGGATCGTGGCTGAGGGCCTTGATGGGCGCGGCCAGCCCGTGCGCGAGGACCAGCCTTCTGCCGTTGGGTGCCGCAGAGCTAAGCCCCGGGGCGGCAGCGGCCCGGAGCGGGGCCAGGGCCAGTCGGGGTGCGCGGCGGTCCTGGCACGCGGCACAGCCCTCGGCCCGTGTGTGCCCCGGAGCTAAGCCCTGGGATCTGCAGCGGCCCGGAGAGGGGCCAAGGGCCGGGCAGGGCGCGGTGCGGCCCGGGCACGAGGCCCGGCCCTCGGCCCGCGGGTGCCGCGGAGCTAAGCCCCAGGGTCGGCAGCGGCCCGGAGAAGGGCCGAAGGCCGGGCAGGGCGCTGGACCTCCTGGGCGTGTGGCCAGGCCCTCCACTGGCGGGAGCCGCGGAGCTAAGCCCCTGTGTCGGCAGCGGCCCGGAGCGGGACCGATGGCTGGGCCTGGCGCGGGGCAGCCAGGGTGCGCGGCCCGGCACTCCACCGGCGGGTGCAGCAGAGCTAAGCCCCGGGTTCAGCAGCGGCCCGGAGCGGGGCCGAAGGATGTTCCGGGCACGAGGCGGCCAGGGCGCGCGGTCAGGCCCTCGGCCCGCCGGTGCCGCGGAGCTAAGCCCCGGGGTCGGCAGCGGCCCAGAACGCGGCCGATGTTCGGGACAGAAGCGGGACGGCTAGGGTGCCCGTCCCGGTCCTCTGCCGGCGGGTGCCGCGGAGCTAAGCCCGGGGTCAGGAGCGGACCGGAGCGGGGCCGAAGGACGTTCCGGGTGCAGGGCGGCCAGGGCGCGCGGCCTGGTCCTCGGCCCGCCGGTGCCGTGGAGCTAAGACCCGGGTTCGGGAGCGGCCCAGAACGCGGCCGAGGGTCCTGATGGGATCGGGGCAGCCAGGGCACGTGGCCCGGTCCTCCGCCAGGGGGTGCCGCGGAGCTAAGCCTCAGGGTCGGCAGTGGCCCAGAACGCGGCCGAGGGTCCCGACGGGATCGGGCAGCCAGGGAACGTGGCCCGGTCCTCTGCCAGCAGTTGCCGCAGAGCTAAGTCCTGGGGTTGGCAGCATCCCGGAGCACGGCCGAGTGTCGGGACCGGAGCGTGGCGGCCCGTGCGTGTTGCCCGGCCCTTGTCCCGCGGGTGCCACGGAGCTAAGCCCCGGGGTCGGCAGCGCCCCGGATCGGTGCCAAGGGTCGGGACGGGAGCGGGGCGGCTCGGGCGCGCGGCCCGACCCTCAGACTTTGGGTGCCGCGGGGCTAAGCCCTGGGGTCCGCAGCAGCCCAGAACGTGGCCGAGGGTCCCGACGGGATCGGGCAGCCAGGGAACGTGGCCCGGTCCTCTGCCAGCAGTTGCCGCAGAGCTAAGGCCCCCCCGACGGGATTGGGGCCTCCCTGGCACGTGGCCCGGTCCTCCGCCGGCGGGTGCCGCGGAGCTAAGCCCCGGGGTCGGCAGTGGCCCAGAGCAGGGTCGATGGCCGGGCCGGGCGACGGGTAGCCCGGGCGCGCGGCCCGGTCCTCCCCCGGCGGGTGCCGCAGAGCTACGTCCCGGGGTCGGCAGTGGGCGAGAGCAGGGCCGAGGGCCGGTCCGGGCACAGGGCTGTCCGGGCGCGCAGCCCGGCCCTCAGCCCGCTGGTGTCGCGGAGCTAAGCCCCGGAGTCGGCAGTGGCCAGGAGCGGGGCCGAGGGCCCTCGTGGGCGCGGCCGGCCCAGGCGTGCCTCCCGGCCCTCCGCCGACTGGTGCCGCGGAGCTAAGCCCAGGGGTCGGCAGCGGCCCGGAGCGGGGCCTGGTCCTGGCCGGGCACGGGGCCTCCCTAGTGCGCGGCACAGCCCTGGGCCCAAGTGAGCCGCGGAGCTAAGCCCTGGGTTGGCAGCGGCCCGGAGCGGGGCCGAGTGCCGGGCCAGGCGTTTGGAGGCCCGGGCACGTGGCCAGGCCTTCTGCCGACGGGTGCCGCGGAGCTAAGCCCCGGGGTCGGCAGCGGCCCGCGGCAGGGCCAAGGGCCCGGCCGGGCACTGTGGTGCCCGGGCGCGCGACCCAGCCCTCGGCCCACGGGTGCCACGGAGCTAAGCCCCGAGGTCATCAGCGGCCCGGTGCGGGGCCGAGGGCCGGGCCAGGCACTGGGCGGCCCGGGCGCGCGGCCAGGTCATCCGATGGCGGGTGCCGCGGGGCAAAGCCCCTGGGTCGGCAACGGCCCAGAGTGGGGCCGAGGGCCGTGTTGGGCTCTGGGCAGCCCGGGCACGTGGACAGGTCCTCCGCCGGTGGGTGCCGCGGAGCTAAGGCCCGGGGTTGGCAGCGGCCCGAATCGGGGCCGATGGCCGGGCCGGTTGCGGTGCGGCACAGGCGCACGGCACGGTCCTCCGCCGGGGGTCCCACGGAGCTAAGCCCCTGGGTCGGCAGCGGCCCAGAGCGGGGCCGACGGACGTGCCGGGCGTGGCGCGGCCCAGGTGCGTGGCCAGGCCCCCGGCCCGCGGGTACCGCGGAGCTAAGCCCCGGGGTCGGCAGTGGCCCGGAGCCGGGCCGAGGGCCGGGCCTGGCGCGGGGTGGCCCGGGCGCGCGGCCCGGCCCTCCACCGGCGGGTGCCGCAGAGCTAAGCCCCGGGGTCTTCAGCGGCCCAGAACGCGGCCTAGGGTCGGGACGGGAGCGATGCTGCTCGGATGCGCCGCTCCGTCCTTCGCCGGCGGGTGCAACGGAGCTGATCCACAGGGTCGGCAGCGTCCGGGAACGGAGCCGAGGGCAGGGCAAGGCGCGGGATGGCCCGGGCGCGCAGCCCCATCTCTCGGCCTATGGGTGCTGTGGAGTAAGCCCCGGTGTCGGCAGCGGTCTGGAGCGCAGCCGAGTGTCGGTACGGGCGCGGGGTGTCCCGGGCACGTGGCCCGGCCCTCTGCCGGCGGTTGCCACGGAACTAAGCCCCGGGTTCAGCAGCGTCCCAGAGCGGGATCGAGGGCCGGGCCGGGTGCTGGGCGGCCCGTGCGCAAGGACAGGTCCTCCGCTGGCGAGTGCCGCGGATCTAAGCCCCGGGGTCGGCAGCGGTCTGGAGAGCGGCCGAATGTCCGTATAGGTGCGGGGCAGCTTGGGCGCGCGGCCCGACCCTCAGCCAGCGGGTGCCGCAGAGCTAAGTCCTGGGGTCGGCAGAGGCCCGGAACGCGGCCGATGTTCGGGACTGAAACGGGGCGGTTTGGGTGCGCGTATCTATACTCCGCTGGCGGGAGACGCAGAGCTAAGCCCCGGGGTCGGCAGCGGCCCGGAGCTGGGCCGAGCGTCCCAATGGTATTGGGGCAGTCCGGCCACGTGACCCGGTCCTCTGCCGGTGGGTGCCGCGGAGCTAAGCCCTGGGGTTGGCAGCGGCCCGGAGTGGGGCCGATGGCCGGGCTGGGCGCGGGGCAGCCCGGGCGTGTGGCCCGGCCCTCCACCGGGGGTTGCCGCGGAGCTAAGCCCGGTGTCGGCAGCAGCCCAGAGCAGGGCCGAGGGCCGGGCCGGGCGCGTGGCAGCCTGGGCGCGAGGCCCCGCCCTCCGCCGGCGGGTGCCGTAGAGCTAAGCCCCGGGGTCGGCAGCGGCACAGAACACGGCTGATGGTCGGGACGGGAGCGGGGCGACTGGGGTGCACGTCCCGGTCCTCCGCTGGCAGGTGCCGCCGAGCTAAGCCCCGGGGTCAGCAGCGGCTCAGGGCGGTGCCGAGGGCCGGGAGGGGCGCGGCGCGGCCCTGGTGCGCAGCCAGGCCCTCCGCCGGTGGGTGCCGCGGAGCCCAGCCCCAGGGTCGGCAGCGACCCAGAACGTGGCCGAGGGTCCCGACGGCATCGTGGCTACCCGGGCACGTGGCCCGGTCCTTGGACCTCAGGTGCCGCGGGGCTAAGCCCTGGGGTCCGCAGCGGCACAGAACACGACCGAGGGTCCCGACGGATTAGGGCAACCCGGGTGCGTGGACAGGCCCTCCGCCGGCGGGTGCCGCGGAGCTAAGCCCCAGGGTCGGCAGCGGCCCGGAGCGGGGCTGAGGGCCGGGTTTGGCTCTGGGCAGCCCGGGCGCGTGGACAGGCCCTCCGCCGGCGGGTGCCGCGGAGCTAAGCCCCGGGGTCGGCAGCGGCCCGAATCGGGGCCAAGGGCCGGGCCGGGCGCGGTGCGGCCCGGGCGCCCGCACGGCCCTCTGCCGGGGGTCCCACGGAGCTAAGCCCCTGGGTCGGCAGCGGTCCTGAGCGGGGCCGAGGTACATGCCGGGCACGGCGCGGCCCAGGCGCGCGGCCAGGTCATCGGCCAGCGGGTACCACGGAGCTAAGCCCCGGGGTCGGCAGCGGCCCGGAGCGGGGCCTAGGGCCGGGCCGGGAGCGTGGCAGCCCGGGCGCGCGGCCCGGCCCTCGCCTGCGGGTGCCGCAGAGGTAAGCCACGGGGTCTGCAGTGGCCCAGAATGCGGCCGAGGGTCAGAACGGGCGCAGCGCTACTGGGGTGCTCGGCTCCGTCCTTCGCCGGCGGGTGACGCGGAGCTGAACCCCAGGGTCGGCAGCCGCCGGCCAGGCAAGGCACGGGATGGCCCGGGTGCGCAGCCCCATCTCTCGGCCCACGGGTGCCGTGGAGCTAATCCCTGGGGTCGGCAGCGGTCTGGAGCGCGGCTGAGTGTCGGTATGGGCGCGGGGTGTCCCGGGCGCGCGGCCCGGCCCTCCGCCGGGAGTTGCCACGGAACTAAGCCCCGCCGGGTCGGGCACTGTTCGATCCGGGTGCGTGGCCAGGCACTCCGCTGGCGGGTGCCGCGGAGCTAAGCCCTGGTGTCGGCAGTGGCCTGGAGCGTGGCCGAGGGCCAGCCGGGCGCGGGGCAGCCTGGGTGCGTGGCCCGACCCTCCGCCGTCGGGTGCCGCAGAGCTAAGTCCTGGGGTCGGCAGAGGCCCGGAACGCGGCCGATGTTCGGGACTGAAACGGGGCGGCTTGGGTGCGTGTCCCGGTCCTCCGCCGGCGGGAGCCGTGGAGCTAAGCTCCGGGGTCGGCAGAGGCCCGGAACGTGGCCGATGTTCGGGACTGGAGCGGGGCGGCTCGGGTGCGTGACCTGGTCCTCCGCCGTTGGGAGCTGTGGAGCTAAGTCCTGGGGTTGGCAGCGTCCCGGAGCACAGCCGAGTGTCGGGACGGGAGCGTGGCAGCCCATGCGCGTGGCGCGGCCCTGTCCCGCGCATGCCACGGAGCTAAGCCCCGGGGTCGGCAGCACCCCGGATCGGGGCCGAGGGCCAGGCCGGGAGCGGGGCGGCCCAGGCGCGCGGCCCAGCCCTCCGCCCGGGGGTGCCGCGGAGCTACGCCCCAGGGTCCACAGCGGCCCGAAGCGGGGACGAGGGTCGGGACGGGAGCGGGGCGGCTCAGGCGCACGGCCCGTCCCTCGGAACATGGGTCCCGCGGGGTTAAGCCCTGGAGTCCGCTGCGACCCAGAACGCTGCCGAGGGTCGTGACGGGATCGGGGCAGCCCTGGCACGTGGCCCGGTTCTCCGCCGGTGGGTGCTGCGGAGCTAAGCCCAAGGGGTCGCCAGCGGCCGGGAACACGTCCGAGGGCCGGTCTGGGCGCGGGGCTGTCCAGGCACGCAGGGCGGCCCTCAGCCAGCTGGTGTCGCGGAGCTAAGCTCCGGAGTTTGGCAGCGGCCCAGATCGGGGCCCAGGGCCGTGGCGGGCGCGGCCGGCCCGGGCGTGCCTCTCAGCCCTCTGCCGACTGGTGCCGCGGAGCTAAGCCCTGGGTTGGCAGTGGACCGGAACGGGGCCGAGGGCCGGGCCGAGCGCGGGGCTGCCCGGGCGCATGGTCATGGCCTCTGCCTCCGCCGGCGGGTGCCGCAGAGCTAAGCCCCAGGGTCGCCAGCGGCCGGGAACACGTCTGAGGGTCGGGAAGGGAGCGGGCCGGCTCAGGCGCGCGGCCCGGCCCTCGGCCCGCGGGTACCGCGGAGCTTAGACCTAGGGTCGGCAGTGGTCTGGGGCGCAGCTGAGGGTCAGTACTGGCGCAGGGCGGTGCGACCCGGCCTGTTGGTGCCGCGAAGCTAAGCCCCGGGGTCAGCGCGCGGCCCCGGCCCTCCGCCGGGTGTTGCCGCAGAGCTAAGCCCCGGAGTCGGCAGCGGCCCGGACCGGGGCCGAGGGACGTGACGGTCGCAGGGCGTCTCGGGCGTGCGGCCCGGCTCGTGGCCCGCTGGTGCCGCGGAACTAAGCCCCGGGGGTCGGCAACGGTCTGGAGCGGGACCGAGGGCTGTGCCGGGTGCGGCCGGCGCGGGCGCGCGGACCGGCCCTCAGCCAGCGGTTGCCGCGGAGCTAAGCCCTGGGTTCGGCTGTGGCCCGGAGCGTGACCAGGGCCGGGAGCTAAGCCCCGGGGTCAGCAGCGGCCCGGAGCGCGGCCGAGTGTCAGGACGGGAGCGGGGCAGCCCTTGTCCCGCGGGTGCCACGGAGCTAAGCCCCGGGGTCGGCAGCAGCCCGGAGCGGGGCCGAGGGCCGGGCTGGGCGCTGGGAGTCCCGGGCGCGTGGCCAGGCCCTCCGCTAGCGGGACCCGCAAAGCTAAGCCCCGGTGTCGGCAGCGGCCCGAAGCGGGGCCGAGGGCCAGGCTGGGCGCGGGGCAGGTGCCGCAGAGCTAAGCCCCGGGGTCGGCAGCGGCCCGAAATGCAGCCAATGGTCGGGACGGGAGCGGGACGGCTTGGGTGCACATCCCGGTCCTCCGCCAGTGGGTGCCACGGAGCTAAGCCCCGGGGTCGGCAGCGGTGCCATGGAGCTAAGCCCCGGGGTCGGAAGCGGTCTTGGGCGGGGCTGAGGCCGGGACGGGCGCGGTGCAGCCCGGGTGCACAGCCCGGCCCTCGGACTGCGGGTGCGGCAGAGCTAAGCCCCAGGGTCCGCAGAGGCCTGGTGCAGGTCCGAGGGCCGGGCCGGGTGCGGGGAGGCCCGGCCGCGCGGCCAGGACATCCGCCGGCGGGTGCCGCGGGCAAAAACCCCTGGGTCGGCAGCGGCCCGGAGCGGGGCAAGGGCCGGGCCGGGCACGAGGCTGCCAGGACGCGCGGCCCGGCCCTCGGTCCGCGTGTGCCACGGAGCTAAGCCTCGGGGTCGGCAGCGGCCCGGAGCGGGGGCCGAGAGCCGGGCCAGGCGCAGGGCGATCCTGGCGCTTGGCCAGGCACTCCTCCGGCGGGTGCCGCGGAGCTAAGCACCGGGGTCGGCAGCGGCCCGGAGCAGGGCCGATGGCCAGGCCTGGCGCGGGACAGTTCGGGCGCGTGGCCCGGTCCTCCGCCGGCTGGTACCGCGGAGCTAAGCCCCGGGGTCGGCAGCGGCCCAGAGCGGGGCCGAGGGCCGGGTTGGGCACTGGGCAGCCCGGGCGCGTGGACAGGACCTCCGCCGGTGGTTGCCGCGGAGCTAAGCCCCGGGATCGGCAGCGGCCCTAAGCGGGGCCGAGGGCCGGGCCGGGTACGGTGCGGCCCGGGTGCATGGCACTCCCCTCCACCGGGCATGCCGCGGAGCTAATCCGAGGGTCGGCAGCAGCCGGGAGCGGGGCCGAGGGCCAGGCAAGGCGCGGAATGGCCCGGGCGCGCAGCCCCATCTCTCAGCCCGCGGGTACCGTGGAGCTAAGCCCCGGGGTCGGCAGCGGTCTGGAGCGCGGCCGAGTGTCAGTATGGGTGCGGGGTGTCCCGGGCGCACGGCCCGGCCCTCGGCCTGTTGGTGCAGCGAAGCTAAGCCCCAGGCACAGCAGCGGCCCGGAGCAGGGCCAGGGACGGATCAGACATGGGGCGGCTCCAGCGCGCGGCACAGCCCTCGGCCCGTGTGTGCCGCTGAGCTAATCCCTGGGGTTGGCAGCGCCCCGGAGCGGGGCCGACGCCGGGCCGGTTGCTGGGAGGCCCGGGCGCATGGCCAGGCCTTCCGCCGGCGGGTGCTGCAGAGCTAAGCCCCGGGGTCGGCAGCGGCCCGGAACAGGGCCGAGGACCGGGCCGGGCGTGGTGCTGCCCGAGTGCATGGCACGGCCCTCCTCCGCGGGTGCCACAGAGCTAAGCCCCGGCATTGGCAGCAGCTCTGAGCGGGGCCAAGGGACGTGCTGGGTGCGGCGCGGCCTGGGCGTGCGGCCTGGCCCTCAGCCCGCGGGTACCACGGAGCTAAGCCGCGGGGTCGGCAGCGGCCCGGAGCGGGGCTGAGGGCCGGGCCGGGCGCGGGGTGGCCCGGGCGCGAGGCCCTGCCCTCCGCCGTCGGGTGCCGCCCAGCTAAGCCCCGGGGTCTGCAGCGGCCCAAAACACAGCCGAGTGTTGGGACGGGAGCGGCGCTGCTCGGGTGCGCGGCTCCGTCCTTCGCCGGCGGGTGCCGCGGAGCTAAACCCCAGGGTCTGCAGCGGCCGGGAATGGGGCCGAGGGCCGGACAAGGGGCGGGACGGCCCGGGTGCGCAGCCCCATCTCTCGGACCGCGGGTGCCGTGGAGCTAAGCCCCGGGGTCGGCAGCGGTCTGGAGTGCGGCCGAGTGTCGGCACGGCGCGGGGTGTCCCAGGCGCACGGCCCGGCCCTCGGCCTCTTGGTGCCGCGAAGCTAAGCCCCGGGGTTGGCAGCTGCCTGGAGCAGGGCCGAGGGCCGGGCCAGGCGCGGTGCGGCCCGGGCGCGCGGCCCGGCCCTCCGCAGACGGTTGCTGCGGAACTAAGACCCCGGGTCGGCAGTGTCTCGGAGCGGGACCGAGGGCCGGGCCGGGCGCTGGGCGGCCCGGGCGCGTGGACAGTACCTCCGCCGGCGGGTGCCGTGGAGCTAAGCCCCGGGGTTGGCAGCGGCCCGGAGCGGGGCCGAGGGATATGCCGGGCGCGGGATGGCCCGGGCGTGCGGCCCGGCCCTCGGCTGGCGTGTGCCGCGAATCTAAGCCCCGGGGTCGGCAGCGGCCCGGATCAGGGCCGACGGCCGGGCTGGGGGCAGGGCTGCACAGGCGTGCTGCCCGGCCCTCCACAGGGGGGTGCCGCGGAGCTATGCCCCGGGGTCGGCAGCGGCCAGGAGCAGGACTGAGGACCGTGCCTGGCGTGGCAGGCACGGGCGCGCGGACCGGCCCTCTGCCAGCGGGTGCCGTGTAGCTAAGCCCCGGGGTTGGCAGTGGCCCGGAGCGGGACAAGGGCCGGGCCGGGCGCGGGGCGGCAAGGGCTCACGGCCCGGCCCTCGTCCCACGTGTGCCGCGGAGCTAAGCCCCTGGTTCGGCAGCTGCCCGGAGCAGGGCCGAGGGATGTACCGGTCGCCGGACGGCCCGGGTGCCCGGCCCGGCCCTCGGCCCGCGTGTGCCGCGGAGCTAAGCCCCGGGGTCGGCAGCTGCCCGGAGCAGGACTGAGGGCCGTGCAGGGCGCGGTCGGCCCGGGCGCGTGGACCGGGCCTCCTCCGGCGGATGCCGCGAAGCTAAGCCCCGGGTTCGGCATTGGCCCCGAGCGGGCCAGGGCCGGTCCGAGCGCGGGGCGGCCCCGGCGCATCCTGGCCCTCGGCCCGCGTGTGCTGCGGAGCTAAGCCCCGCCGTTGGCAGCAGCCCGGAGCGGGCCAAGGGCTGGGCCGGCCACGGGGGGCGGCCCAGGCGCGTGGACAGTCCCTCCGCCGGCGTGTGCCGCGGAGCTAAGCCCAGGGGTTGGCAGCGGCCCGAAGCGGGCCGAGGGCCCAGCCGAGCGCTGTGGGACCCAGGCGTGCGTCCCGGCCCTTGGCCAGCGGGTGCCGCGGAGCTAAGCCCTGGGGTAGGCAGTGGCCCGGAGCAGGGCCGAGGGTCGGGAAGCGAGAGGGCCGGCTCGGGCGTGTGGCCCGGCCCTCCGCCAGCGGGTGCTGCGGAGCTACGCCCCGGGGTTGGCAGCAGTCTGGAGCGCAGGGCGGCCCGGGCGCGCGGCCAGGCCCTCCGCCGGGCGTGCCGCAGAGCTAAGCCCCGGGGTCGGCAGCAGCCCAGAGCGGGTCCGAGGGCCGGGTAGGGCGCTGGGCAGCCCGGGTGCGTGGACAGGCCCTCCGCCGGCAGTTGCCATCGAGCTGAGCCGCGGGGTCGGCAGCGGCCCAGAGCGGGGCCGAGGGCAGGGCCGGGCGCAGGGTGGCCCGGGTGCGTGGCCCGACCCTCAGCCCGCGTGTGCTGCGGAGCTAAGCCCCGGAGTCGACAGCGGCCCAGAGCGGGGCCGAGGGCTGGGCCGGGCGCGGGGTGGCCCGGGCGCGCGGCCCGACCCTCGGCCTGACCCTCGGCCCGCGGGTACCGCGGGGCTAATCTCCGGAGTCAGCAGCGGCCCGAGCGGGGCCGATGGCGGGGCCGGGCGCGAGGCAGCCCTGGCATGCGGCCCGGTAATCCACCGGCAGGTGCCGCGGAGCTAAGTCCCGGGGTCGGCAGCGGCCCAGAGCGGGGCCAAGGGCCGGGCCAGGCGTTGGAAGGCCCGTGGCCGTGGCCAGGTCCTCCGCTGGCGGGTGGTGCGGAGCTAAGCCCCGGGGTTGGCAGTGGCCTGGAGTGGGGCCAAGGGCCGTTCCTGGCGCGGGGCGGCCCGGGCACGCGGCCCGGCCCTCGACCCGCTGTTGCCACGGAGCTTAGGCCCGGGGTCGGCAGTGGACCGGAGCGTGGCCAAGTGTCGTGACGGGAGCTGGGCGGTCCGTGCGCGCGGCCGGGCCCTTGTCCTGCGGGTCCCACGGAGCGCAGCCCCGGGGTCGGCAGCAGCCCGGAGCGGGTCCGAGGGCCGGGCCGGGCGCTGGAAGGCCCGTGGCCGTGGCCAGGCCTTCCGCTGGCGGGTGCCGCGGAGCTAAGCCCAGGTGTCGGCAGCGGCCCGGAGTGGGGCCGAGGGCCGGGCTGGGCGCAGGACAGCCCGGGTGCGTGGCCAGGCACTCCGCTAGCGGATGCCGCGGAGCTAAGCCCCGGGGTCGGCAACGGACTGGTGCGTGGCCGAGGGCCAGGTCATGTTTGGGGTGGACCGGGGCGCGCGGACTGCCCCTCCGCCACCGGGTGCCGCGGAGCTAAGCCCTGGGGTCGGCAGCGGCCCGGAGCGTGGCCAGGGCCGGGACGGGAGAGGGGCGGCTGCGGCGCGTGGCCCAGCCCTCGGCCCGCGTGTGCCGCGCAGCTAAGCCCCGGGGTTGGTAGCGTCCCGAAGCAGGGCCGAGGGCCGTGCCGTGCGTGGGGCGGCCCGGGTGCGCGGCCCAGCCCTTTGCTGGGGGATACCGCGGAGCTAAGCCCCAGGGTCGGCAGCGGCCCGAAGTGGGACCGAGGGTCGGGACGGGTGCGAGGCGGCTCGGGCGCGCGGCCCAACCATCGGACCGCGGGTGCCGCGGGCCTAAGCGCTGGGGTCCGCAGCGGCCCAGAACGCGGCCGAGGGTCCCGACGGGATCGGGGCCGCCCGGGCACGTGGACTGGTCCTCCGCCAGCGGGTGCCGCGGAGATATGCCCTGGGGTCGGCAGCGGCCTGGAGCGGGGCCAGGGCTGGGCCGGGCGCGGCTGGCCCGGGCGCGCGTCCTGACCCTCTGCCGACGTTTGCCGCGGAGCTAAGCCCCGGGGTCGGCAGCGGCCCGGAGCGGGGCCAGGGCCGGGCCAGGCGTGGGGCACCCCGGGCTCGCGGCCAGGCCCTCTGCCGGCGGGTGACACAGAGCTAAGTCCTGGGTTCGGCAGCGGCCCGGAACGCGGCCAATGGTCGGGACGGGAGCGGGGCAGCTCGTGTGCGCGGCCAGGCCCTCCGCGGAGGGTGCCAAGGAGCTAAGCTCCGGGGTGGGCAGCAGCCCACGGCAGGGCCTAGGGCCCAGCCGGGCGCTGTGGAACCCGGGCGCTCGACCCGGCCCTTGGCCCGCGGGTGCCGCGGAGCTAAGCCCAGGGGTAGGCAGCTGCCCGGAGGGGGACCGAGGGCCGAGCAGGGCGCTGGGCGGCCCGAGCGCGTGGACAGGCCCTCCGCCGGCGTGTACCACGGAGCTAAGCCCCTGGTTCGGCAGTTGCCTGGAGCAGGGCCGAGGGATGTGCCGGTCGTCGGACGGCCCAGGCGCGCGGCACGGCCCTCGGCCCGCGTGTGCCGCGGTGCTAAGCCCCGGGGTCGGCAGCTGCCCGGAGCGGGACTGAGGGCCGTGCAGGGCACGGTCCGCCCGGGCGCGCGGACCGGGCCTTCTCCGGCGGATGCCGCGAAGCTAAGCCCCGGGGTCGGCAGCGGCCCAAAGCGGGCCGAGGGCCAGGCCGGACACGGGGGGGCGGCCCGGACGCGCGGCCAGGCCAACCGCCGGTGGGTGCCGCAGAGCTAAGCCCCAGGTTTGGCAGCGGCCCGGAACGCGGCCGAGGGTCGGGAAGGGAGCGGGCCGGCTCGGGTGCCCGACTCGGCCCTCCACCAGCGGGTGCCGTGGAGCTAAGCCCAGGGGTCGGCAGCGGCCCGCGGCAGGGCCGAGGGCCCGGCCGAGCGCTGTGGGACCCGGGCACGCGACCCGGCCCTTGGCCAGCGGGTACCGCGGAGCTAAGCCCCGGGGTAGGCAGTGGCCCGGAGCGGGGCCGAGGGTTGGGAAGGGAGCGGGCCGGCTCGGGCGCGCGGCCCGAGCCTCCGCCAGCGGGTGCTGCAGAGCTACTCCCCGGGGTTGGCAGTGGTCTGGAGCGCGGCCGAGTGTCGGTATGGGCACAGGGTGGCCCGGGCGCGCGGCCAGGCCCTCCGCCGGGCGTTGCCGCAGAGATAAGCCCCGGGGTCAGCAGCAGCCCGGAGCTGGGCCCAGGGACGTGACGGGCGCGTGGCGGCCCGGGCGCGGTGCCTGGCCCGCGGCCCGCTTGTGCCGCGGAGCTAAGCCCCGGGGTCGGCAGCGGCCCGGATTGGGGCCGAGGGCCAGGTTGGGCGCTGGGTAGCCCGGGCGCATGGACAGGCCCTCCGCCAGCGGGTGCCGTGGAGCTAAGCCACGGGGTGGACAGCGGCCCAGAGCGGGGCCGAGGGACGTGCCGGGCACGGGACGGTCCGGGCTCGCGGCCCGGCCCTTGGCCCACGCGTGCCGCGGAACTAAGCCCCGCGGTCGGCAGCTGCCCAGAGCGGGACTGAGGGCAGTGCCGGGAGCGGCCGGCCCCTGGCGCGCGGAAATGCCCTTGGCGGCGGGTGCCACGGAGCTAATCCCCGGGGTCGGCAGTGGCCCGGTGCGGGCCCAGGACCGGTCCGGGCAAGGGACGGACCCGTCGCGCGGCCTGGGCCTCGGCCCGCGTATGCTGCGGAGCTAAGCCCTGGGGTTTGCATCAGCCCGGAGCGTGGTTGAGGGCCGGGCCGGGCACTAGGCGGCCCGGGCGCATGGCCAGGCCCTCCGCCAGCGGGTGCCAAAGAGCTAAGCCCTGGGGTCGGCAGCGACCCGGAGCGGGGACGAGTGCCGGACCGGGCGCGGTGCGGCACGGGCGCACGGCCCGGCCCTCGCCCCGCGAGTACCGAGGAGCTAAGCCCTGGGGTCGGCAGCAGCCTGGAGTGGGGCCCAGGGACGTGATGGGTGGGGGGCGGCCCGGGCACGGGGTCCGGCCCACGGCCCACTTGTGCCACGGAGCTAAGCCCCGGGGTCGGCCGCGGCCCGGAGCGGGTCCGAGGGCCGGATAGTGCGCTGGGGAGCCCGGGCGCGTGGACAGGCCCTCCGCCGGCAGTTGCCGTGGAGCTGAGCCACGGGGTCGGCAGCGGCCCGAAGCGGGACCGAGGGCTGGGCAAGTCGCGGGGCGGCCCGGGCGCGCGGTCCCGTCTCTCGACCCGCAGGTGCCGTGGAGCTAAGCCCCGGGGTTGGCAGCGGCCCGGAGTGTGGCCGAGGGCCGGGCCGGGTGCGGGGCGGCCCAGACGCGCATCCTGGCCCTCGGCCCGCTGGTGCCGCGGAGATAAGCCACGGGGTCGGCAGCGGCCCGGAGCGGGGCCGAGGTCTGGGCCAGGCACGGGGCGGCCCGGGTGCGCGTCCCGACCCTCGGCCCGTGTGTGCTGTGGAGCTAAGCCCCGGGGTCGACAGCGGCCCAGAGCGGGCCGAGGGCAGGGCTGGGTGCGGGGCGGCCCGGGTGCGCGGCCCAGCCCTCCGCCGGCGGGTGCCGCAGAGCTAAGTCCTGGGGTCTGCAGCGGCCCGGAGAGGGACCATGGGCCGGTCCGGGCGCGGGGCGGCCCGGGCGCATGGCCCGGACCTCGGCCCGCTGTTGCCACGGAGCTTAGGCCCGGGGTGGCCTGGGTGCGCGGCGCGGCCCTCTGCCCGCGGATGCCGCGGAGCTAAGCCCCCGGGTCGGCAGCGGCCCGGAACACGGCCGAGGGTTAGGAAGGGAGCGGGGCAGCCCTGCTGCGCGGCCCGGCCCTCTGTCGACGGGTGCTGCAGAGCTAAGCCCCGGGGTTGGCAGCAGCCCAGACTGAGGCCGACTGTCGGGACGGGAGCGTGGCGGCTCCGGCGCGTGGCCCGGTCCTCCGCCAGTGGGTGCCGAGGACCTAAGTCCCGGGGTCGGCAGGGGCCAGGAGCGGGGCCGAGGGCTGGGCAAGGCGCTGGGCGGCCCGGGCGCGCGGACCCTTCTCTCGGCCCGCGGGTGCCGTGCAGCTAAGCCGCGGGGTCGGCAGCGCCCCGGAATGGGGCCGACAGTCGGGCCTGTCGCAGCCGGCCCTGGCACGCGGACTGACCCTCCGTCGACGGGTACCGCAGAGCTAAGCCCCGGGTTCGGCAGCGGCCCAGAGCTGGGCCATGGCCGGAACTGGAGCGGGCCCCCCCCGACTCGCCACCCGGCCCTCGGCCCACGTGTGCCGCGGAGCTAAGCCCCGGGGTCGGTAGCGGCCCGAAGCGGGCCGAGGGCCCGGCCGAGCGCTGTGGGACCCGGGCGCGCGTCCCGGCCCTTGGCCAGCGGGTGCCGCGGAGCTAAGCCCCGGGGTAGGCAGTGGCCCAGAGTGGGGCCGAGGGTCGGGAAGGGAGCGGGCCGGCTCGGGCGCATGGCCCGGCCCTCCGCCAGTGGGTGCTGCGGAGCTACGCCCCGGGGTTGGCAGCGGTCTGGAGCGCGGCCGAGTGTTGGTATGGGCGCAGGGCGGCCCGGGCGCGCGGCCAGGCCCTCCGCCGGGCGTGCCGCAGAGCTAAGCCCCGGGGTCGGCAGCAGCCCGGAGTGGGGCCCAGGGACGTGACGGGCGGGGGGCGGCCCGGGCACGGGGCCCGGGCCGCGGCCCGCTTGTGCCGCGGAGCTAAGCCCCGGGGTCGGCCGCGGCCCGGAGCCGGTCCGAGGGCCGGATAGTGCGCTGGGGAGCCCGGGCGCGTGGACAGGCCCTCCGCCGGCAGTTGCCGTGGAGCTGAGCCACGGGGTCGGCAGCGGCCCGAAGCAGGACCGAGGGCTGGGCAAGTCGCGGGGCGGCCCGGGCGCGCGGTCCCGTCTCACGGCCCGCGGGTGCCGTGGAGCTAAGCCCCGGGGTTGGCAGCGGCCCGGAGTGTGGCCGAGGGCCGGGCCGGGTGCGGGGCGGCCCAGATGCGCATCCCGGCCCTCGGCCCGCTGGTGCCGCAGAGCTAAGCCCCAGGGTCGGCAGCGGCCCGGAGCTGGGCCCAGGGCTGGGCCAGGCGCGGGGCGGCCCGGGTGCGCGTTCCGACCCTCGGCCCGCATGTGCTGTGGAGCTAAGCCCCGGAGTCGACAGTGGCCCAGAGCGGGCCGAGAGCAGGGTTGGGTGCGGGGCGGCCCGGGTGCGCGGCCCGACCCTCGGCCCACGTGTGCCGCAGAGTTAAGCCCCGGGGTCGGCAGCGGTACGGAGCGCGGCCGAGGGCCGAACCAGGCGCGGGGTAGCCCGGGCGCGCGGCCCAGCCCTCCGCCGGCGGGTGCCGCAGAGCTAAGTCCTGGGTTCTGCAGCTGCCCGGAGAGGGACCATGGGCCGGTCCGGGCGCGGGGCGGCCCGGGCGCACGGCCCGGCCCTCGGCCCGCTGTTGCCGCGGAGCTTAGGCCCGGGGTCGGCAGTGGCCTGGAGCTCGGCAGAGTGTCGGGACGGGAGCGGGGCTGCCCATGCGCAAGACCGGGCCCTTGTCCCGCGTGTCCCACGGAGCAAAGCACCGGGGTTGGCAGCGGCCCGGAGCGGGGCCGAGGGCCAGGTCGGGTGCTGGAAGGCCCGGGCGCGTGGCCTGGCCCTACGCTAGCAGTTGCGCGGAGCTAAGCCCCAGGGTTGGCAGTGGCTCGGAGCGGGGCCGAGGGCCGGGCCGGGCGTGGTGCAGCCCCGGCGCGCAGCCCGGCCCTCGGGCCGCTGGTGCGGGGAACTAAGCCCCAGAGTCAGCAGCGGCCCGGGGCGGGGCTGAGGGCCGGGCCAGCCGCGGGGCGGCCCGGGTGCGCGGACAGGACATCCGCCGGCGGGTGCTGCGGGCAAAAGCTTCTGGGTCAGCTTCGGCCCGGGGCAGGGCCGAGGGCCGGGCCGGGCGCGGGGAAGCCCAGGCGCACGGCCCGGCCCTCGGCCCGCTGGTGCCACGGAGTTAAGCACCGCGGACGGCAGCGGCCCGGAGCGGGTGCGAATGCTGTGCCGGGCATGTGGTGGCCCGGGTGAGGGGTGTGGTGACCCGGGCGAGTGGCCCGGCCCTCTGCCGGCGGGTGTCGAGTAGCTAAGCCCCGGGGTCGGCAGTGGTCTGGAGAGCTGCCGAGTGTCCGTACCGGCGCGGGGTGGCCTGGGTGCGCGGCGCGGCCCTCTTCCCACGGATGCCGCGGAGCTAAGCCCCAGGGTCGGCAGCGGCCCGGAACGCGGCCGAGGGTCAGGAAGGGAGCAGGGCAGCCCTGGTGCGCGGCCCGGCCCTCTGCCGATGGGTGCCGCAGAGCTAAGCGCCGGGGTTGGCAACAGCCCAGACTGAGGCCGACTGTCGGGACGGGAGCGTGGCGGCTCCGGCGCGTGGCCCGGTCCTCCGCCAGCGGGTGCCGAGGACCTAAGTCCCGGGGTCGGCAGGGGCCAGGAGCGGGGCCGAGGGCTGGGCAAGGCCCTGGGCGGCACGGGCATGCGGACCCTTCTCTCGGCCCGCGGGTGCCGTGCAGCTAAGCCGCGGGGTCGGCAGCGCCCCAGAATGGGGCCGACAGTCGGGCCCGTCGCAGCCGGCCCTGGCAGGCGGACTGACCCTCCATCGACGGGTACCGCAGAGCTAAGCCCCGGGTTCGGCAGCGGCCCAGAGCTGGGCCATGGCCGGAACTGGAGTGGCCCCCCCCCGGCTCGCCACCCAGCCCTCGGCCCGCGGGTGCCGCGGAGCTAAGCCCCGGGGTCGGTAGTGGCCCAGCGCGGGGACAAGGGCTGGGCCGGGCGCGGGTCGGCCCAGGAGCACGGCTCGGCCCTCTGCCGTTGTGTGCCGTGAAGCAAATCCCCGGGGTCGGCAGCGGACCGGAGCGTGGCCGAGGGCCGGGCCGGGTGCGGGGCTGCCCAGGCGCTCGGCCCGGCCCTCAGCCCACTGGTGCCGCGGAGCTAAGCCCTAGGGTCGGCAGCGGCCCGGAGGGGGGTCGAGGGCCGGGCCGGGCGCAGGGTGGCCCGGGTGCGTGGCCCGACCCTCAGCCCGCGTGTGCTGCGGAGCTAAGCCCCGGAGTCGACAGCGGCCCAGAGCGGGGCCGAGGGCTGGGCCGGGCGCGGGGTGGCCCGGGCGCGCGGCCCGACCCTCGGCCTGACCCTCGGCCCGCGGGTACCGCGGGGCTAATCTCCGGAGTCAGCAGCGGCCCGAGCGGGGCCGATGGCGGGGCCGGGCGCGAGGCAGCCCTGGCATGCGGCCCGGTAATCCACCGGCAGGTGCCGCGGAGCTAAGTCCCGGGGTCGGCAGCGGCCCAGAGCGGGGCCAAGGGCCGGGCCAGGCGTTGGAAGGCCCGTGGCCGTGGCCAGGTCCTCCGCTGGCGGGTGGTGCGGAGCTAAGCCCCGGGGTTGGCAGTGGCCTGGAGTGGGGCCAAGGGCCATTCCTGGCGCGGGGCGGCCCGGGCACGCGGCCCGGCCCTCGACCCGCTGTTGCCACGGAGCTTAGGCCCGGGGTCGGCAGTGGACCGGAGCGTGGCCAAGTGTCGTGACGGGAGCTGGGCGGTCCGTGCGCGCGGCCGGGCCCTTGTCCTGCGGGTCCCACGGAGCGCAGCCCCGGGGTCGGCAGCAGCCCGGAGCGGGTCCGAGGGCCGGGCCGGGCGCTGGAAGGCCCGTGGCCGTGGCCAGGCCTTCCGCTGGCGGGTGCCGCGGAGCTAAGCCCAGGTGTCGGCAGCGGCCCGGAGTGGGGCCGAGGGCCGGGCTGGGCGCAGGACAGCCCGGGTGCGTGGCCAGGCACTCCGCTAGCGGATGCCGCGGAGCTAAGCCCCGGGGTCGGCAACGGACTGGTGCGTGGCCGAGGGCCAGGTCATGTTTGGGGTGGACCGGGCGCGCGGACTGCCCCTCCGCCACCGGGTGCCGCGGAGCTAAGCCCTGGGGTCGGCAGCGGCCCGGAGCGTGGCCAGGGCCGGGACGGGAGAGGGGCGGCTGCGGCGCGTGGCCCAGCCCTCGGCCCGCGTGTGCCGCGCAGCTAAGCCCCGGGGTTGGTAGCGTCCCGAAGCAGGGCCGAGGGCCGTGCCGTGCGTGGGGCGGCCCGGGTGCGCGGCCCAGCCCTTTGCTGGGGGATACCGCGGAGCTAAGCCCCAGGGTCGGCAGCGGCCCGAAGTGGGACCGAGGGTCGGGACGGGTGCGAGGCGGCTCGGGCGCGCGGCCCAACCATCGGACCGCGGGTGCCGCGGGCCTAAGCGCTGGGGTCCGCAGCGGCCCAGAACGCGGCCGAGGGTCCCGACGGGATCGGGGCCGCCCGGGCACGTGGACTGGTCCTCCGCCAGCGGGTGCCGCGGAGATATGCCCTGGGGTCGGCAGCGGCCTGGAGCGGGGCCAGGGCTGGGCCGGGCGCGGCTGGCCCGGGCGCGCGTCCTGACCCTCTGCCGACGTTTGCCGCGGAGCTAAGCCCCGGGGTCGGCAGCGGCCCGGAGCGGGGCCAGGGCCGGGCCAGGCGTGGGGCACCCCGGGCTCGCGGCCAGGCCCTCTGCCGGCGGGTGACACAGAGCTAAGTCCTGGGTTCGGCAGCGGCCCGGAACGCGGCCAATGGTCGGGACGGGAGCGGGGCAGCTCGTGTGCGCGGCCAGGCCCTCCGCGGAGGGTGCCAAGGAGCTAAGCTCCGGGGTGGGCAGCAGCCCACGGCAGGGCCTAGGGCCCAGCCGGGCGCTGTGGAACCCGGGCGCTCGACCCGGCCCTTGGCCCGCGGGTGCCGCGGAGCTAAGCCCAGGGGTAGGCAGCTGCCCGGAGGGGGACCGAGGGCCGAGCAGGGCGCTGGGCGGCCCGAGCGCGTGGACAGGCCCTCCGCCGGCGTGTACCACGGAGCTAAGCCCCTGGTTCGGCAGTTGCCTGGAGCAGGGCCGAGGGATGTGCCGGTCGTCGGACGGCCCAGGCGCGCGGCACGGCCCTCGGCCCGCGTGTGCCGCGGTGCTAAGCCCCGGGGTCGGCAGCTGCCCGGAGCGGGACTGAGGGCCGTGCAGGGCACGGTCCGCCCGGGCGCGCGGACCGGGCCTTCTCCGGCGGATGCCGCGAAGCTAAGCCCCGGGGTCGGCAGCGGCCCAAAGCGGGCCGAGGGCCAGGCCGGACACGGGGGGGCGGCCCGGACGCGCGGCCAGGCCAACCGCCGGTGGGTGCCGCAGAGCTAAGCCCCAGGTTTGGCAGCGGCCCGGAACGCGGCCGAGGGTCGGGAAGGGAGCGGGCCGGCTCGGGTGCCCGACTCGGCCCTCCACCAGCGGGTGCCGTGGAGCTAAGCCCAGGGGTCGGCAGCGGCCCGCGGCAGGGCCGAGGGCCCGGCCGAGCGCTGTGGGACCCGGGCACGCGACCCGGCCCTTGGCCAGCGGGTACCGCGGAGCTAAGCCCCGGGGTAGGCAGTGGCCCGGAGCGGGGCCGAGGGTTGGGAAGGGAGCGGGCCGGCTCGGGCGCGCGGCCCGAGCCTCCGCCAGCGGGTGCTGCAGAGCTACTCCCCGGGGTTGGCAGTGGTCTGGAGCGCGGCCGAGTGTCGGTATGGGCACAGGGTGGCCCGGGCGCGCGGCCAGGCCCTCCGCCGGGCGTTGCCGCAGAGATAAGCCCCGGGGTCAGCAGCAGCCCGGAGCTGGGCCCAGGGACGTGACGGGCGCGTGGCGGCCCGGGCGCGGTGCCTGGCCCGCGGCCCGCTTGTGCCGCGGAGCTAAGCCCCGGGGTCGGCAGCGGCCCGGATTGGGGCCGAGGGCCAGGTTGGGCGCTGGGTAGCCCGGGCGCATGGACAGGCCCTCCGCCAGCGGGTGCCGTGGAGCTAAGCCACGGGGTGGACAGCGGCCCAGAGCGGGGCCGAGGGACGTGCCGGGCACGGGACGGTCCGGGCTCGCGGCCCGGCCCTTGGCCCACGCGTGCCGCGGAACTAAGCCCCGCGGTCGGCAGCTGCCCAGAGCGGGACTGAGGGCAGTGCCGGGAGCGGCCGGCCCCTGGCGCGCGGAAATGCCCTTGGCGGCGGGTGCCACGGAGCTAATCCCCGGGGTCGGCAGTGGCCCGGTGCGGGCCCAGGACCGGTCCGGGCAAGGGACGGACCCGTCGCGCGGCCTGGGCCTCGGCCCGCGTATGCTGCGGAGCTAAGCCCTGGGGTTTGCATCAGCCCGGAGCGTGGTTGAGGGCCGGGCCGGGCACTAGGCGGCCCGGGCGCATGGCCAGGCCCTCCGCCAGCGGGTGCCAAAGAGCTAAGCCCTGGGGTCGGCAGCGACCCGGAGCGGGGACGAGTGCCGGACCGGGCGCGGTGCGGCACGGGCGCACGGCCCGGCCCTCGCCCCGCGAGTACCGAGGAGCTAAGCCCTGGGGTCGGCAGCAGCCTGGAGTGGGGCCCAGGGACGTGATGGGTGGGGGGCGGCCCGGGCACGGGGTCCGGCCCACGGCCCACTTGTGCCACGGAGCTAAGCCCCGGGGTCGGCCGCGGCCCGGAGCGGGTCCGAGGGCCGGATAGTGCGCTGGGGAGCCCGGGCGCGTGGACAGGCCCTCCGCCGGCAGTTGCCGTGGAGCTGAGCCACGGGGTCGGCAGCGGCCCGAAGCGGGACCGAGGGCTGGGCAAGTCGCGGGGCGGCCCGGGCGCGCGGTCCCGTCTCTCGACCCGCAGGTGCCGTGGAGCTAAGCCCCGGGGTTGGCAGCGGCCCGGAGTGTGGCCGAGGGCCGGGCCGGGTGCGGGGCGGCCCAGACGCGCATCCTGGCCCTCGGCCCGCTGGTGCCGCGGAGATAAGCCACGGGGTCGGCAGCGGCCCGGAGCGGGGCCGAGGTCTGGGCCAGGCACGGGGCGGCCCGGGTGCGCGTCCCGACCCTCGGCCCGTGTGTGCTGTGGAGCTAAGCCCCGGGGTCGACAGCGGCCCAGAGCGGGCCGAGGGCAGGGCTGGGTGCGGGGCGGCCCGGGTGCGCGGCCCAGCCCTCCGCCGGCGGGTGCCGCAGAGCTAAGTCCTGGGGTCTGCAGCAGCCCGGAGAGGGACCATGGGCCGGTCCAGGCGCGGGGCGGCCCGGGCGCATGGCCCGGACCTCGGCCCGCTGTTGCCACGGAGCTTAGGCCCGGGGTGGCCTGGGTGCGCGGCGCGGCCCTCTGCCCGCGGATGCCGCGGAGCTAAGCCCCCGGGTCGGCAGCGGCCCGGAACACGGCCGAGGGTTAGGAAGGGAGCGGGGCAGCCCTGCTGCGCGGCCCGGCCCTCTGTCGACGGGTGCTGCAGAGCTAAGCCCCGGGGTTGGCAGCAGCCCAGACTGAGGCCGACTGTCGGGACGGGAGCGTGGCGGCTCCGGCGCGTGGCCCGGTCCTCCGCCAGTGGGTGCCGAGGACCTAAGTCCCGGGGTCGGCAGGGGCCAGGAGCGGGGCCGAGGGCTGGGCAAGGCGCTGGGCGGCCCGGGCGCGCGGACCCTTCTCTCGGCCCGCGGGTGCCGTGCAGCTAAGCCGCGGGGTCGGCAGCGCCCCGGAATGGGGCCGACAGTCGGGCCTGTCGCAGCCGGCCCTGGCACGCGGACTGACCCTCCGTCGACGGGTACCGCAGAGCTAAGCCCCGGGTTCGGCAGCGGCCCAGAGCTGGGCCATGGCCGGAACTGGAGCGGGCCCCCCCCGACTCGCCACCCGGCCCTCGGCCCACGTGTGCCGCGGAGCTAAGCCCCGGGGTCGGTAGCGGCCCGAAGCGGGCCGAGGGCCCGGCCGAGCGCTGTGGGACCCGGGCGCGCGTCCCGGCCCTCGGCCAGCGGGTGCCGCGGAGCTAAGCCCCGGGGTAGGCAGTGGCCCAGAGTGGGGCCGAGGGTCGGGAAGGGAGCGGGCCGGCTCGGGCGCATGGCCCGGCCCTCCGCCAGTGGGTGCTGCGGAGCTACGCCCCGGGGTTGGCAGCGGTCTGGAGCGCGGCCGAGTGTTGGTATGGGCGCAGGGCGGCCCGGGCGCGCGGCCAGGCCCTCCGCCGGGCGTGCCGCAGAGCTAAGCCCCGGGGTCGGCAGCAGCCCGGAGTGGGGCCCAGGGACGTGACGGGCGGGGGGCGGCCCGGGCACGGGGCCCGGGCCGCGGCCCGCTTGTGCCGCGGAGCTAAGCCCCGGGGTCGGCCGCGGCCCGGAGCCGGTCCGAGGGCCGGATAGTGCGCTGGGGAGCCCGGGCGCGTGGACAGGCCCTCCGCCGGCAGTTGCCGTGGAGCTGAGCCACGGGGTCGGCAGCGGCCCGAAGCAGGACCGAGGGCTGGGCAAGTCGCGGGGCGGCCCGGGCGCGCGGTCCCGTCTCACGGCCCGCGGGTGCCGTGGAGCTAAGCCCCGGGGTTGGCAGCGGCCCGGAGTGTGGCCGAGGGCCGGGCCGGGTGCGGGGCGGCCCAGATGCGCATCCCGGCCCTCGGCCCGCTGGTGCCGCAGAGCTAAGCCCCAGGGTCGGCAGCGGCCCGGAGCTGGGCCCAGGGCTGGGCCAGGCGCGGGGCGGCCCGGGTGCGCGTTCCGACCCTCGGCCCGCATGTGCTGTGGAGCTAAGCCCCGGAGTCGACAGTGGCCCAGAGCGGGCCGAGAGCAGGGTTGGGTGCGGGGCGGCCCGGGTGCGCGGCCCGACCCTCGGCCCACGTGTGCCGCAGAGTTAAGCCCCGGGGTCGGCAGCGGTACGGAGCGCGGCCGAGGGCCGAACCAGGCGCGGGGTAGCCCGGGCGCGCGGCCCAGCCCTCCGCCGGCGGGTGCCGCAGAGCTAAGTCCTGGGTTCTGCAGCTGCCCGGAGAGGGACCATGGGCCGGTCCGGGCGCGGGGCGGCCCGGGCGCACGGCCCGGCCCTCGGCCCGCTGTTGCCGCGGAGCTTAGGCCCGGGGTCGGCAGTGGCCTGGAGCTCGGCAGAGTGTCGGGACGGGAGCGGGGCTGCCCATGCGCAAGACCGGGCCCTTGTCCCGCGTGTCCCACGGAGCAAAGCACCGGGGTTGGCAGCGGCCCGGAGCGGGGCCGAGGGCCAGGTCGGGTGCTGGAAGGCCCGGGCGCGTGGCCTGGCCCTACGCTAGCAGTTGCGCGGAGCTAAGCCCCAGGGTTGGCAGTGGCTCGGAGCGGGGCCGAGGGCCGGGCCGGGCGTGGTGCAGCCCCGGCGCGCAGCCCGGCCCTCGGGCCGCTGGTGCGGGGAACTAAGCCCCAGAGTCAGCAGCGGCCCGGGGCGGGGCTGAGGGCCGGGCCAGCCGCGGGGCGGCCCGGGTGCGCGGACAGGACATCCGCCGGCGGGTGCTGCGGGCAAAAGCTTCTGGGTCAGCTTCGGCCCGGGGCAGGGCCGAGGGCCGGGCCGGGCGCGGGGAAGCCCAGGCGCACGGCCCGGCCCTCGGCCCGCTGGTGCCACGGAGTTAAGCACCGCGGACGGCAGCGGCCCGGAGCGGGTGCGAATGCTGTGCCGGGCATGTGGTGGCCCGGGTGAGGGGTGTGGTGACCCGGGCGAGTGGCCCGGCCCTCTGCCGGCGGGTGTCGAGTAGCTAAGCCCCGGGGTCGGCAGTGGTCTGGAGAGCTGCCGAGTGTCCGTACCGGCGCGGGGTGGCCTGGGTGCGCGGCGCGGCCCTCTTCCCACGGATGCCGCGGAGCTAAGCCCCAGGGTCGGCAGCGGCCCGGAACGCGGCCGAGGGTCAGGAAGGGAGCAGGGCAGCCCTGGTGCGCGGCCCGGCCCTCTGCCGATGGGTGCCGCAGAGCTAAGCGCCGGGGTTGGCAACAGCCCAGACTGAGGCCGACTGTCGGGACGGGAGCGTGGCGGCTCCGGCGCGTGGCCCGGTCCTCCGCCAGCGGGTGCCGAGGACCTAAGTCCCGGGGTCGGCAGGGGCCAGGAGCGGGGCCGAGGGCTGGGCAAGGCCCTGGGCGGCACGGGCATGCGGACCCTTCTCTCGGCCCGCGGGTGCCGTGCAGCTAAGCCGCGGGGTCGGCAGCGCCCCAGAATGGGGCCGACAGTCGGGCCCGTCGCAGCCGGCCCTGGCAGGCGGACTGACCCTCCATCGACGGGTACCGCAGAGCTAAGCCCCGGGTTCGGCAGCGGCCCAGAGCTGGGCCATGGCCGGAACTGGAGTGGCCCCCCCCCGGCTCGCCACCCAGCCCTCGGCCCGCGGGTGCCGCGGAGCTAAGCCCCGGGGTCGGTAGTGGCCCAGCGCGGGGACAAGGGCTGGGCCGGGCGCGGGTCGGCCCAGGAGCACGGCTCGGCCCTCTGCCGTTGTGTGCCGTGAAGCAAATCCCCGGGGTCGGCAGCGGACCGGAGCGTGGCCGAGGGCCGGGCCGGGTGCGGGGCTGCCCAGGCGCTCGGCCCGGCCCTCAGCCCACTGGTGCCGCGGAGCTAAGCCCTAGGGTCGGCAGCGGCCCGGAGGGGGGGTCGAGGGCCGGGCCGGGCGCAGGGTGGCCCGGGTGCGTGGCCCGACCCTCAGCCCGCGTGTGCTGCGGAGCTAAGCCCCGGAGTCGACAGCGGCCCAGAGCGGGGCCGAGGGCTGGGCCGGGCGCGGGGTGGCCCGGGCGCGCGGGCCCGACCCTCGGCCTGACCCTCGGCCCGCGGGTACCGCGGGGCTAATCTCCGGAGTGCAGCGGCCCGAGCGGGGCCGATGGCGGGGCCGGGCGCGAGGCAGCCCTGGCATGCGGCCCGGTAATCCACCGGCAGGTGCCGCGGAGCTAAGTCCCGGGGTCGGCAGCGGCCCAGAGCGGGGCCAAGGGCCGGGACAGGCGTTGGAAGGCCCGTGGCCGTGGCCAGGTCCTCCGCTGGCGGGTGGTGCGGAGCTAAGCCCCGGGGTTGGCAGTGGCCTGGAGTGGGGCCAAGGGCCGTTCCTGGCGCGGGGCGGCCCGGGCACGCGGCCCGGCCCTCGACCCGCTGTTGCCACGGAGCTTAGGCCCGGGGTCGGCAGTGGACCGGAGCGTGGCCAAGTGTCGTGACGGGAGCTGGGCGGTCCGTGCG